>NC_082706.1:128783193-131222614 GCF_030144855.1 Hypanus sabinus
TTCCTCCAGGGCCCTGGTACTACATGAAACAACACAGAACTACGCTAGGCGATGTAGGACAGGACAAGGCGACACTAGACTATGTAAAACACCATAAAAACTGCACTGGACTACAGACCTGCACAGGACTACATGAAGTGCATAAAACAGTGCAGGGCTGTACAATAATTAATAGACAAGACAATAGGCACAGTAGAGGACAAATAACAACATAATAATAAATGATGTAGATGTCAGTCCAGACTCTGAGTATAGAGGAGTCTGATGGCTTGGGGGAAGAAACTGTTGCACAGTCTGGTCGTGAGAGCCCAAATGCTTCGGTACCTTTTGCCAGATGGCAGGAGGGAGAGGAGTTTGTTTGAGGACTGTGAGGGGTCCTTCACAATACTGTTAGCTTTGCAGGTACAGCGTGTGGTGTAAATGTCTGTAAAAGCAGAGAGGAAGACCCCGCTGATCTTCTCAGTTGACCTCACTATCCACTGCAGGGTCTTGTGATCCGAGACGGTGCAACTCCAGAAGCAGGCAGTGATGCAGCTGCTCAGAATGCTCTCGATACATCCTCTGTAGAATGTGTTGAGGATGGTGGGGGGGGAGATGGATTTTTCTCAGCCTTCACAGAAAGTAGAGACGCTTCTGGGCTTTCTTGGCTATGGAGCTGGTGTTGAGGGACCAGGTGAGATTCTCTGCCAGGTGAACACCAAGAATTTTGGTGCTCTTAACGATCTCAATGAAGGAGCCATCAATGTTTTGCAGAGAGTGGTCCCTCCGTGCTCTCTTGAAGTCAACAACCATCTCTTTTGTTCCTATTCAGAGACAGGTTGTTGGCTCTACACTAGTCTGTTAGCCGCTGCACCTCCTCTCAGTATGCTGACTCATTGTTCTTGCTGATGAGACCCACCACGGTCATGTCATCAGCGAACTTGATGATGTGATTTGAGCTGTGTATTGCTGCACAGTTGTAGGTCAGCAGGGTGAACAGCAGTGGACTGAGTACACAGCCCTTGGGAGCCCCTGTGCTCAGTGTGATGGTGTTGGAGATGCTGCCTCAGATCTGGACTGACTGAGGTCCCAGTCAGGAAGTCTAGGATCCAGTTACAGAGGGAGGTGTTCAGGCCCAGCAGTTTCAGCTTCCAATCAGGTGCGAGGAATGATTCTGTTGAATGCTGAAGTCTGTGAACAGCATTCAAACGTATATGTTTTTTTTGTCCAGATGGATGAGGGCCAAGTGGAGGGTGGTGGCAATGGCGTCATCTATTGAGCAGTTGGGACAATATGTGAACTGCAGGGGGTCCAGTGAGGGGGCAGCAGGGTCTTAATGTGCCTCATGACGAGCCTCTCGAAACACTTCATGATGATTGATGTGAGAGCAATGGGATGGTAGTCGTTGAGGCAGGACACTGAAGACTTCTTCGGCACGGGGACGATGGTGGCAGCCTTGAAGCACGTTGGAACAACGATGCTGCTCAGGGAGATGTTTGAAGATATCAGTGAGAACATCTGCCAGCTGGTCTGTATATCCTCTGAGCACTCTACCAGGAATATTGTCTGGTCCATACAAGATCAACATAGATAAAACCCAATTACTTCCGTATCATTATAGCCCATTAAGAGAAATTGAAAGTAGATATCCCTTCGCATGGCAAATAGTCTTTCAAATATTTGGGCATCATCATGCCAAAAGATTTGGCAAGATTATCAGAATGCAATTATTTGCCTATATATTAAAAAATTAAGGAAGGCATAACAAGATGGAATCTAATTCCTTTCTTTAGTCTCAGTTCAAGGATTGAATCTATTAAAATGAATATATTGCCCAGACTATTATATCTCTTTCAGACTCTACCAATAAAGATAAACCAAAATCATTTCAATGAATGGCACAAAATGTTATCAAGGTGTATACAGCAAGGTAAAAGAGTTAGAGTTCGTCTCAAAACTTTGCAATTAGTCAAGGAAAAGGGGGGATGGTGCCTATCCTCTCTTCAAGATTATTATTTTGCAGCACAGTTGAGAGCTGTGATATGCTGATGCAACCCATCATATGACACTCAATAGAAAAACATTGAGGAGAAGATACCTTCCATCCATGTACAGTCAATTTTGGCTGATGATAACCTACGAAGTTATATAAACACTATTGATAATCCATGGGTGAAATTGACTCCTAATATATGGAAAACTATTATAAACTAGAGGGAGATATTGTAATTCTTTTTTTAAAAATTTTATTTTATATACGTAATGCATTACGTATTCTGTATTGTCATTCCTTCAATAAAAAGAGGGAAAAATAGATCTCCCCTAAAAAAAAATTATATTTCTTAAATGGTACGTATATGACTTAGATTTTACGCCGAATAAATTGGATGCTAGACTTAAGATCTGGACAGCTAAAGGAATAACAGTTCTATGCAGTATAATGAAAGAAGGAGTACTGTTCAGTTTTGAAATACTTGAGAAACAATTATTAGAAAAACAAGACTCTTATTGGTATTTGCAGATGCCACATTATGTTAATAAGAGGGTGAAAAATGTAACCGAGACAAATACATGTTTGATAGAACTGTTTAGAAAAGCATATAATTCAGATAATGGTAGTAGAATCATTTTAAGCATGTACAAGGGTCTGTCAAATCTTAAAGCACACTCGACTTCATACATTAAAACAAAATGGGAGAAGGAGGGAGAGATAACTATATCTGAGGAAGAATGACAATAATATAGAGGAATCAGTGGAAGTGTACCAGTTCACAGAAGTTTGGGTGGAAAAACCTGATAAAATATTTTATTACGCCCTCTTAGAAATCCCATTATGATAGTAAGCTTCCTGTTTGCTGGAGAAATTGTGGAAATCAAAATGCAAACCATTACCATATTTTCTGGGATTGCCCCCGTTGTCAAAGACTATTGGAGTGGGATACACAATGCCCTACAAGATGTCTTTAAATGTGAAATACCCTTAGAAAGTAAGACCATATATTTTTGGGTATATACCTCAAGAATGGTTGAAAAGAGATAAATATTTAATGAATATACTGCAAGTGGGTGGTAAAAAGACTCTTACTTAGGAAATGGTTATCACAGGAGAGCCCAACCTTAAATGCATGGATGGAAATTACAATGAACGTTTACAAAATGGAAAATATAACAGCATCTGTCAATCATAAATCGGAACAATTTGATTCATACTGGGAAAAATGGTTTAACTGCATAAAAAATGATCACTCCCTACTTGTACATAGTTTTCCTTTCATTTGTTCTTTTCTATAAGTGTATACCTCAGATAAATACTATGTGGAGATTTGTGGCAAACGTGAATATATGATATATACATACAGTATCTGAAATACATCTTGTGGAAATGTTTGTATGATGCTGAATTTCAATAAAAAAGTTACAAAAAAGAGAGAACAGTGGTGAGCACTTTTGATATAGCAGGCATTATTAATCTTTCAGCAATTGTATGAGATTTTCCACACTTTGCTATCATTTTGTAAATGTTGAAAGAAGCAGTGAGATCACTATCAAGACCATTTTTAACTATCTTGGCAAATGACTCGTGTGCAATGCTTTTCAAATGCTTCTTTCATCTTCTGATCTTCTGGAACGGAGTAATGCCATAAGTAGCCTTTTTAGGGTGTCTTTTACGGAAGTGTTCCTGTAATCTTGATGGTTTCATGGTTTTATTCGTATAGTATTACAAATAAGACTCATGGGGTGTCGCTGATTTGACAGAAATGGAATAAAATCATACTGCAAGTTTGTAACATTGCATTGACACACTTTCTGTCATTTATGTTTCTTGTAAGTTAGAATTCAAGGATTCTGCTTGGAATTAAAGCTTTCTTTGGTTGAAAACACCATGTTTTGAGATTAAACTTTGAGGTACATCTGCAGGCATTTTGAGCACGAAACAAGTCTGTAACCTAAAGGACAGAGGTATCTGCTGATCAAGGACCCACCCCACTAAGAGCCAAGGAAAGATGAAGACTCATCAAGGATTGTGAGATGGCCAGAACCTATTTGAATGAAAACTTTGAAGAAATCCTCAGTTGAAAAGGCCAACCAACAACAACTGGACTAGACAAAATCCTTGCTGAAGTATTTAACCATGAACAATTTCTGGTGTTAACACTTGCCTTTGTGTGCAAAGAACGGAGCACAGTAGGAGGTCACAAACAAGGCAATCATAACCACTTCTGATTGCATTAATTAAAGATGTTTCCTGTTGTAATTGCAAGGATTTTTCTCAACTACTTCCTCTTGGAGGCTGAAGAGTTATTCTACTTATGTAGCAATACAATGGGCAAGATGTTCATTTTATGACAAATCCAAGGAAAATATAGAGAACATCAGCCACTGTACAGGCTTTTTAAAAAATGTATCTCAATAGCTTCAACTCAAATGAGAGGAGTTAGGAAGTATTCTTCTACACTTTGTAATTCCATCATTGCATACTAGTCAATGAAGAAATCCACTACAGATCCAATCAAGCAGGATATTCAGCTATTGTGGCCTGTATTCCAGAATAAAATCAGTAGAACCTCTGAACAAGTCATAATACACAGATAATGCTTGTGCACATGGAACTTAGCAACATCCCAAATCATTGTTGATCCCATTACTGAAGTGCAAGAAATCATGGCTCTTCATAAAGCATCTGAAAGACAAAAGACAACCATTCCCAATTTTCAAGAAATACAATCAGATCCTGGTCAGCTTAGCTTATTTCTCTATTTAATAAGCTATCTCTTAGTGAGTACAAACAGTGGTAAATTTCATCATCAGTGTTCGTTCATTCCCTTCAAATAGCCTAGGAAAAATTTATGTGAAAACAAGGCCTCTAGGCTCTGCATCAAGCTTATGTTTTGCTGAGCATCAGTGACCCCTACCTACTCTCTTATATATGGAAATGACAGGTAGCCGATGGCATGTATCTAAAATCTGTAATTACAAGAGGTCAAGATCTGCTGGGATGACAGCCATTCTTCCTCTATCAGGCCAGTTTCTCCAAAATTGAAGCTCCAGATGCGTTCGACCATTTCCTGACACTCAGGCCACAATGTCTGTTTTTGCATCAGACTTTTACACCACTATCACAGCAAACAATAGATTAACTACTTCAAGGACATCCTGAAAATCTCCTTGGAAGAATGCAAAATCTTTGCCCACTCATGGAGACCTTTGGGCCATAGCTGCTTAAACCAATGTATAAGCACATGGGATGGGAGTAGTACAGGTATATCCAAAAATCTGGAGGTTAACCTTGAACAGTGGAAGGAGCACACAGGGTTCCAAACAACTTGCTACATCTATTAAAGTTCCACTTCACTACACTTCCCTGCAACAGGATCTATGGACCTCACATGGAATTTGTTAGTCACATCAGAATAGTAATGAATGCAAGTCACCTTTGATCCTAAGGGGTGCCCAAGGAATAAACTTAACAGATGAGTAGGGGCAAAACTGCAAAACTAAAATATTCATTGGACAACTTCTGTGGAGAGAAAAACTGTTGAAGATACCTACTGAGTTTCTCATGATAAACTCAACATTGTTGCACGTTTCATACATAGAAGCCAAGGGTAATATATTGATTTTGTGTGTGTGTGTTTTAGTGTTAGTGTCACCAGATATTACCAGATATGGTTGCATGACAGTATTCAGGACTGGAAAGTTAGCTGAGTTCTTTTCTTCCTTGCACATCAGAAAATCTGACATGTGAGCCCCCTTATGTTGTGATCTGTATACCTGTTATAGTGGTCAGAGGTTCTACAGTTATTTTGCATTGCTGAATGCAACTTGGCTTCAGCAAAGCTGCTGTTTTGTAGAGATGTAAGCTTCACTCACAGAAGTGATTTTGTGGTGTATCTGAAAGCATTAGCTAAACGTAAGGGAGTCCAACATTTCTGACAATTGTCTTCATGTACGTAAGCAGTTTTTCTCCTGTTTGGTTATAGGTCCATACTTTAAAACATTGTTTTGAGGTAGCTTTGATATTAAATACTCTTGGCTATATAGTTGATGCTTGGGGAATTTTATTGTGCAAAAGCAGGTTTATGTATTGGAAGTGGTTCTGTAGCAGAACTGCAAAATCAGTACATTCTAGTTCTCAGTATCCTGTATTCTCAGTACATTGTGATTTGCAAACATTTTTCTTTTTAGAATACATCTTGGTTTGTCTTGTTTTAAAATGTGCTGGAATTTACTTTTGACGTGGAGTTTACAAATGTTTGTTTAAAGATCCATGATGTGACTGGCACCCATAGATGTGTTTTGAGCCCTCTGCACATGACAGATACATTGTAATTAATAGGAATTCTTTCCCTACTGCAGTTGGATATAATTTTTGTTCTAATTTTGGTCTTAATTTAGCAGCCAGGATAAGTACCCATTGACCAGGAAATCATCAAAGTGAGACATGAGGTAGTAGGTAGTGTTGATTGGCAGTAATGATTTGGAAATCACACCTACACACAAGGTTGTTTTGATGAATAATAATCTCCTGCTTGGTGTCATTGAAGAATGGCTAAATGCATATGTGGTGGGAGGGAGAGTGGTAGGCTGGGTGGAGTTAAGTTATGGCCAACTGAATGCATCTGTGTATTTAGTTTGGGTCTTCATAGAATCATACAGTACTGAAACAGACTCTGCAGATTACCATGCGAATGTCAGAGATTGAGTACTCTTCTGTACTACTTGCATTTTGTCGCACATGCCGGGTAGTTTACTATGCAACACACATAAAATGCTGGAGGCATCATCTGTGGAAAAGAGTAAACAACTGATATTTCTGGCCAAAACCCTTCATCGGGATTTTTCTATGCAGTGGCAATTCATATGCTAGTTACTCAAATCTCTATTTCCATCTCTTCAAGAAATGTTTTCCAGATTCCAAACATACCCTAGGTGAAAACAAAATTCTTCCTTGCTCATGAAATTGTTGCTTTATGTTTAGTTCAGTGAAAAATATCATTGGGGCTCCAAGGTAGCGTAGCTAAAGCATGATGCTATTACAGCTCCAGGTGTTTCAGAGTTCAATTCTGGCATCATTCTGAAAGGAGTCTGTACACCTTCCCCATGGAATGCATAGGTTTTCCCCGGGTGCTCCAGTTTCCTCCCACAGTCTAAGAATGCACCGGGTATTGTAAATTAGTTATTGAAAATTTTCCTGTTACCAGAGTAGGGTTAATTAGGTTTATTGGGGGTTGCAGGGCGGCAGCATGGCTTAAAGGGCCTACTCTACACAGTATTGCTAAATAAATAAATCTGAACTAGTCAAAAATTTTATCGGCATTCATACAGAATTAGAAATTATAGTTCTGGCGATTCTTCATCTGTCTACATGCTGGACTCATTTAATTGGGCCTGTGCCTTAGCCAATTCCACCACGGCAGCCTCTGGCACAGCATAAATAACTATTAAACATAATGATTCTTCACCAAGCCTGCAATAAAATCAAAACTCTTTTGGCAATTAGACTGAGAGCTCAGACTTTCAGTGTTTGAGTTTGTATTGGTGTCTGTGAAATTCTTAATTCTCTCAGTTGCAGCTGCTTCCTCTATTTGTGGAAAGAATTTATAATAATGAAAGGAGTTTCAAAAAATTGTTTTTGGCTCTACAATTGAAAGCATCCAGTGTAAATGGCACTTTGGTGTTATGCACAGCAATCACTTTTTTGTACCAATGTTGGGATGTAAATTCTTTCTATAATCATGCCAGCATTTGATAGGTAGCTTGAAATGTTGTTCTGTTAGTTGGAATATTTACTCCAATGCACTTAGACACAGGCATTTCCTATTTTTTGTAGATCTTTCTTCAGTTTGTATAAAGGTTCTGTTTTTATTTCTTTGGAAAATTTAGGAAGGAGCAGGGCTGAGTTCTATAAATTTAATAAAGCATCTGGCCACTAATTACTTTAGAAGCTATAGAAAATCAATCTTAGGATATCTTTGTATTTAATATTTAAGATATTTATTGTACAGTTCTTATCAGTAGATAACATTTAAAAAAGTTAAAGTCTGTCCTGAGCCTTAGAGGCTCATCAGGCCGGTGCTTATGCTGGTTTCCATGGCATGAAGTGACTGAGAGTACAAGACTCCCTGCCAGATAGGATGCCAGTCTATCACGAGGTTAACCCCCAGCATTTTGCCGGTACCCATTAGATAGCATTTAATTCATACCTTAAAAATTGTAAGTCTTGTATATTATTAGATTCTACAGATGCTGGAAGTCCAGAGCAACACACACAAAATGCTGGACAAACTCAGCAAGTCAGGCATCATTTATGGAAAGCAATATACAGTCAACATTTTGGACCCACAAAGGATCACAAAAGTCTAACACCAGATCAAGTGTTATTGTTTTCGCACCTTCCATGATGACATTAAATTTTTTAAGGTGGTGGTTGTTGATATAAAAAAATTCTAACACCAGAACAAGTTTACAATGCTGGTTGTTTATATACTTAAAGCCTAAAAAAAGTAAAACTACAAATACAGTGTACTGTAACCTTTTAATCAAACCACGACTTCGCAGGTGGAGACTGGAAGCTTGCTGCTGTTTGTTGTTGTTCAGCAGTTGATTCAGGTATTCTGATGCTGCTTTTGTTATCCTGCACATATTACGTCTTCATTATATTAATGTTACGTAATAATTTTTACTGTTATGTATGTATGTGTGTGATGAACAAGTGTAAGACCAAGTCTTCTTCCCAGTAAAACATAAATTCAGAGTTGGAAATGATGATGTTCCCAAGTTATCTCATTTTATATTCCAAAATTCTAAAATGCCCCATTAAAAAATACAAATCACTTCCAATCCTAAGCATTTTGGTAAGGGGTACTTAACTTGTAATGATCTGAGTATGGAGAAAGTCAATGGGTTTTCTCTGCTGACTCATAAGCATGTCTCTTTCTCCCTGTCTTTCCTCACCCCATCCACCCCTAAGAGAGTTCCTCATATTCTGTGAAGCTATTGCTTGCCTGGCTGTGGGATGAGGTGGTGAATGTGGAAACAAGATGTCACTGTCAGTCTCTCTGTTGCTGGGCATAGTGCTCTTTAGGGTCTGCTTTATGGTCCTTTGATTGCAAGGTTCCTTGCTGTACTTAAGCAGGTCCCTAGACCATTGAAATACTCGAATCTCCTTTTAAAATTTCCTCACAAGCATTTTATTATTTGCATTGCACAAATGTCTGTGCTCAGCTGGTACCCTGTTTGTGTACATTAGTGTGGAGCTCTAGAAATAGAAAGAATCTCTAATCCCTCAGAGCTGTTTAAATTATCAGGCAGTACTTGATGAAGGTGCAATGTGCGCTTCCAGTGCAGGACACTAATTTAATGATTTTGGATCTTTACTCCTGACTCCCAATTTTCTGTAGGCATATTTTTTTAAAAATGTATTGCAAGCCATCTTTAAGTAAATTTGCTATTTACTCTGTAGCTCATAGCACATAGTATCTATGTGGGTGATGCCTTGGTCTGATATACAGAGCATTGTCAGAGGAATTTCAGTAAGGCAGAATTTTTTTTGTCCAGATGCACTTTATCCTCTTTGCAAAAGGGATTTAAACAACTTTGCATGATCATGTAAATGCAACAAAGATCCTTTCAAGCCACATTTAAACTTTATGCAAATATTTCCATTAATTTGCATGTTGCTGTATTTGTCAGTTTGAGATGTGTGACTCAAAACTCCTTTGGTGACACCTGAATGTTGCATGTGAGCAAAGAGCCAATTAATGTCCTGCTATTTCTCAACTTTATATTAGTTCATGTGTTTTTTCTCATTTATCATTCTTTTCAGAACTAATAATTCTGCAGAATTTTGCAGAAATCCATATGGACTAGCCCTGTTTAACAAATTTCATCTTAGCTGTCCATTTGTATGAAGTCTATGTTTTAACAATAAACAATGCTCAATAAACAGGCTAACAATTTTCCTTGGCTTACTTCAGTGCTGCTCTTATTTGTCACACTATAGAGCTCTTGATTTTCTTTTGATATTATCTTGGAAAGCACAAAGTCCCTTTTACATTCTTCACTTCCCTTTCCAATTTTGAGCACAGTGATGGTCAACCTTGGATTTTTATGATTTTTGTATTGTTATACTCTAAGTAATTTTCATTAACTGATGATGCTTGATCTGGTGGCCCAGAATCCCAATAACTTCTGATTATTTTTAACATTCCTTGGTTACTTTAAAAATAATTTCTACCCAATCCCTAATAAATTATTTCTTATTCTGATTTATGATACTTTTATTTATTATTTCCCAATAGGTTACCTGTATTTAAATTTGTCTTATGTTTTATTATTCTACAATTATTTTTAGTTTCAAAAACCCATATGTGATCCAGTCAAACCAAAAAAGGACAATTCTAAGATGGTACAACAAAGGATTATTCCACTATTATTTTCTGTGCTGTGACAGAACTATACAATGAGGCCCACTGTCGTTTTTCTCCATAACTTGCTAAGTTACCTCTTTTAGTGTTTAATTTCATTTTGAAAGTTCTTAAATAATTACCTTTTAGAGCTGTGTTCTTAAGGTAGTGACTCATCAGTTAATTGTCATTTTCTATTTCTTTTTTTGTCTTGAGTTTCTTTGGGTACTGTCATTTCTATCACTGGATTACACAATTTATACCCATGATGAGTTTGAATATCCTTCAAAAAGCTGGTGAACTCAGCAAGTCAGGCAGCATTTATAAAGAGGAATTCACAGTTGACATTTTGTGCTAAGATCCTTCATCAGGACTGGAAAGGATGGGGGTACAAGCCAAAATAAGGAGGTGGGGGAGGGGAAGGAATATAAGCTGGCAGGTGATAGCTGAAACCAGGTGAGGGGTAAGATGGGCAGGGAAGGGGGGGGGGGAATGTAAGAAGCTGAGAGGTGACAGGTGGAAGAGATAATGGACTGAAGAAAGAATTTTATACGATAGTGGGCCATGGCAGAAAGGGAATGAGAGGAGCACCAGAGGGAAGTGATCATAGGTGAGGAGAGTAAGATGGAAGATCATAGGTAAGATGGAAGTCAGAACAGGGGAATTGGAAAAAAGAATGAAGGGGGCGGAGAAATTACCAGAAGGTAGAGAAATCAATATTGCCAGAAGTTAAAGAAATTCACCTCCCAGCCTTATTCTGGCTTCTGCTCCTTTCTTTGCAGTTCTGATGAAGAGTCTTAGATGAAATGTTCCCTCCATGTCAGATGCCGAGTTCCTCCAGCATTTTGTGTATTTTGCTTCACGTTTTCAGCATCTGCAGAACCTCTCATGTTTATGTTTAGTTTTTAGAGCTTCTCCACATACTGAAATTCCCTTTTCTGATTCTAACCTAGTAAATTTTTAAAGCCTTCATGTATTTTCTGAAGTGTAAAGCCAAAAGTTGGCCAGAGTACATCAATTATGACACAACCATTGACACGATAACTACGTTACTTTATGTGTTCTTGTGTTCTGTGTTTTAGATTCATAGATGCTGTAGGCCTCATTAAGTAGTTTGTCTTGTTATGCTGCCTTCAGAATCTTGTGTACTTCTACGCTCAGGTCCAACTGTTCTCCCAACCACTTTCTTCTACAGCCTCCCACAATCTTGAATTTATTCTTTGAAGTTTGTGGTGTTGGGGGTTGGGGTGGTAATGTTACGGTCTTAAAAAATTTATTAGAATAGAGATGGTATGAATTAGTTTGTTATGAGAGCAATCACAAAGTTTTAGATTGCCTTTCCTCATTCACCTTATTAAAGTGAAATACTTTATGCTAAATTTTATGTGTCATTTTACCAGGTCTCCTGTGTAATTTTCCTTGCTTTATTGCACATCCTGCAGGAGAGTAGCTCCAATAACACTTGAGATAGTGCCATCTTAAAAAGAAGCAGATACCTTGATTAGCACCCCATCAAGTGTTCCTTCGAAGTTGCTGAATCTAAATCCTGGAACACCTGATCGAAAAACATAGTAGGAGTACCATTATCAAAAAGGATAGTAGTGGTTTAAGAAAGTGACTCACCTCACTCAAAACAGGATGGCCAATTAATGCTGGCTTTGCCAGTGTCTTTCCCACATCCTGATAAAATATTTAAAAATGTTTTGTGTCAGTTCCATAAAACCACCCTAAAAATACTATTAGTATAAAACTGTTGGATTACTTGGAATGGACTAGGCACCAGGCTTGGACATACGGAGCCTAGTTGATTAAGCACAGTTTACCTAATATTAAAGGCCTTTACCAAAATTGCAAGACCTGTCCCATAGTTTACAAAGCAGTATCCCTTAGGATTTATTACTAGTGATCAGGAAGTTGTTGAACTGTTGTAAAAGCCCACTGATTCAATAATATTTTTATAGAAATAAAACCTACTATAGGAACTCTAACTTCCCCATTATTAGCCAGAATGTTGTTGTTATATGACTCTTTGGCTGTGATATTGGTTACAGTCACAAAGCAGAAAATAGGAAGAAAATGTGTAATAATGTCCCAAGGATGATTCTTCAACACTCTGAGGTTATTCTGGCAGGACACACAAAATCATTCCTATCTGGTACACCTCTCTGCTTGAACAGTAGAACAAAAGTAGCAGCATAATTATGCTTAAAAAAGATACTGGGGATCAAGGTCTTCATCTTTAGTTTGGTTTATGACAATATTGAGAATCCTTAACTTTAGAGTTATATGAATTATCCCATTTATGGGCATGGAAATGTGCTTATTACTATATTCTACCCTATCCCAGCTTGTGAATAAGGAGTGGTAGTGCAGCAACAGGACATGGATTTTCACTAACTGCAGTATTCATTGTGGTGAAAGGCTTTGTGATATCTCTACAGATCAAGCTGTTGTTAAATGAAAGAGCTTGAGAACACTCAAAACCTGGAAGCTGAAAGTGTCTCTGTTCAAAAGGCAGGGCAGCAGCATTTCAATGTTATCTCCTATTGCATTGTTTGTCACATTCCTTCACTATTACCATCAAGCCAGATGGTACCAAAATCATGGAATGAATACCCGTTGGAAGGAAGTAATTTAACTCCAAGTCTGTGCTCACTCTAAACGAGCCATTTTGATAACCATTTCACCATCCTCTCTTCATAGCACTGAGAGTTAATTTTCCTTCTAGATACTTATCCACCACCCTTTTGCAGCAGATTTTTATCTACCTGCAGTTTTGTCCTCATGCCACTTTAGTTCTTTGCCAATCAATCTGTTTCTTTTGGTTCTTGACTCTTCTGCTTATGCAAATAGTTTTTTCCCTTTCTTAGTCCATTATTTTCATTATTAAGTATTATCTCTCCTAGATCCCTTTTGATCTTTTCATTCCAAGGGGAGCAATTCTAGTTTATTACCTTTTCAAGATTCAAGATTGTTGAATGTCATTTCCAGTTCACAAGTTTAAAAAGAATGAAATAATTGTTACTCAGGATCTGATGCAGCTCAAAAAAACACCAAGATAAATAACACAAACATAAATACTTAAGATAGCATGTATACATTGTATGTTTATTAAGTGATGCTAGGCATAGCAACATCTGTACATAAGGTGACTGATAGGAGTAAAGTTGTGGTTGAGGTGGGGTGGAGCTGTTAATGATCAGCCTAGCTGTTTAGGGAAAGTAACCAGCTGTTTTTAAGTCTGGTAGTCCTACATAGCGTCCTCCATGAGCAGGTTGGGTGGGATCCTTGGTGATTTCTGTTTTTATTTTATGATTTCCAACATCAGTAGATTTTTTTTTTCTGAATGCATTCTATCTCCTTAACTAAAGTCCCTTATTCTGTGATTCATTTTGCTCAATTTCTGCTGCACCCTATCCAGAGTTTCTAACTTATTTTCTAATGAGGGACTAGCCTTGGAAAATTATCTTCCCAAGTCAGTAAAATTTGAAGTAGACAACCCAACAATGAAAAATACAAATGAAAATTGAAATTAGTCTGGATTTTGTTGGGTATGGTCTATCATCCACACTTGGCATTGATCTGAACTTAGTTGGCTTCAGATCTAAAAGCTGGAATTTATTGGCCAAGATCACCCTGTATTCTTTCAGTGAATCCCTGTATGTTGCCAGAGCCTTAAGTAACATTATCAGATTATTTAGGTGGGTAAAACAAAGCATGTCCACCTAATTGCTGGAAAGTTTGACAGATGCTAAAACCATTCCTGTCTCTGCATCCTTATCCGAAGCATTGTGTAAAGCCGAAATTCAGAAAGATTCAAGAACTATTGGAATTATGAACAAACTCATCTTAAACGGCACTAAGCCATTTTCAAAAAATACAGCAAGTGCTGAAAAACATTTTTAAACTACATTGGAATAAAAAGAATCTCCATTGAAATAAATAGGCTTGTGGATTCTGTACCAGTTACAATTTAGCACTGAATATGTGCACAGGATCTCCCTCTTTTCCCCACCCCCACCCTGGATGTGCTGCAGAATCTGAAGAAGTTCAGTCTCTTCATTTGAGCTCTGAATTAGCCAGATGAAATCAGTCAGCAAGTTGAGGAATTCAGTCATTGAATTGATGTGCCAAAGCCCTGTACTTGCATCTTTAGGGGTGAATGATGCTGTTTCTCTGCACAACTGCTGGCATTTACCAGCAGGATTTAAAAATCAAGAACAATAATTCTGCCAACACAAGACTGCAGATACTGGAAGTTGGGAGAAATATACAGAGCAAGCCAAGCAGCATCTATAGAGGGAAATGAACAGCCAACATTCCTTTCATCTGGACTGTTGGCTCGGTGGAATGGTCTGTACATTTCTGTTCACCAATTAGTTTGAACTTTGGAAAAATAACCAATTCACACCAGCACTGAAGGCTGTTTTAAATTAGAGAGACATCCATGGAGTGAACATTATGTGTAGTATTGAAACTAAATTAAAATGAAGATAATTTGTAAATTTGTCAGCAGTGTTAGTATTGGGAGCAGTTTGAAGTAAGTAAGATCAGTGATGGCCACAACATTAATGCATTGGTTTGAGAGTTATAGTGTCATGACCAATGAGTATTGATTATTTTAAGTTAATACCTTGCATTGCATTTATGTGTGAATTTATTCTGTAAAGTATTTTAAAAATCTTTTGCTCCAGGTATCTAATTCTTTTATAAAAGTTGGTTTTGATCTTCTCATCAGAAGCATTTTTCTTTTCTTGAACAAATACAAATAATGTTGCAATTAGAAGTGATTGATCGACTGTAATAATATTCTGTAAGTAATGTTTGAGTAAATTATCAAAGTATTTTTTGATTTAACTACAGTTTGGGTTTTAATTCTAGGAAATCCATTCTCACCTTGAATCACTAGAGGAAAATTCATCTTAACAATTAGCTGATAGTCCACGTTGTGACATGTGGCCTAGGTTCTCAGTTACCTTGGCTAACTTGATCCATTGGAGTTTTATCAATAATAAATGCAGTTGTCCTGTGTGGTGTATGTTTCCTGCCCATTTCTTTCCTGCTTCCCCTTTTTAAAAGGTATTATCTGTTGTGCTTTATAGTTCCAGTTATTCTACACCTCATCGAGTTATTCTAGACAGGCTCTTTGACTTAAAGCAGTTCTCCCTTTTTCTACACTAAGGAATGGATTGAAATGTGCTGTGGTGCAAGCATGGTTGGCACACAAGCACAACAATACCACTGGTTAGTACTTGTACTTTACTACTGAATTTAGTGGCTAAGATTTTTGGTTCATGTTATCACTATTCATGCCATTAGGCAGTTAAAACATAAGGGAACACTGTACAAGGAGGCAACAGCACACTCAATGTCAGCAAGACACTATTTTGCTTTACTGGCTTTGAGAAGATTCTGGGAAGGAAGTGCGTACTGAGATGGCCTTGATGTGAAGAAACTTGGAGATGGGGTGTGAGCCAATGTTTGATTCCATTGTTTAAAGTGTCCATTAATTGCTGATTAACTCATCAAGGAAGACTGAGACATTGAGGTGAATGCAGAAGGCAAGCAAGGGGTTCAGCACCAACTACCTGCCTTTTGCTCACTGCCAGAGGAGGAGTCTGTGTGTGGCCTGTTGCCGTGTGGCTCACTGTGGTAGATGAGCGGGCCCCTCTGCATTGTGTACTGTCCCTCTCTTTCAATGGATGTGGGTGATATCGGAGGATAGTATTGTGGTCCTGTGTTTATGAATTGGATTGTTGTGTTTATGTATGGTGGTCTTTTTCAGACATTTTATATTCTGTGTTTTTTATAGACTGTTCCTTTTCTGTTTTGTTGGATGTGACGGGGGGTGTTTGGAGGTTGATATTCTGTTAGTTTTTTTGTCCGGGGGAGGGGTTGTTTTTTGGGGATTGATGTTCTATTTTGTGCAGGGTGGTGAGGGGATGATGATCGGTGTGTTTTTTTGTGTGGGGGGCAGTTGCTTCTCCCTGTTCTTTTTTTGTTTCGTGGATATCTGGAGAGATACAAATTTCAAAGTTGTATAAGGATACATGCTTTGATAATAAATGAACCTTTGAAGACTGACGAATTGACTGTGGACAGAAAGGGAAAGTCAGGAAAACACACAAATCCCCATTGAGGGGTCACTGGTAGATTGGGGTGAACAGCTTCAAGTTTCTGATTATCAACATCCCTGGATCGATCCTGGGCCTGACAGATGCAATCATGAAGAAGGCATGCCAGCCACACTATTTCATTAGGAGTTTGAAGATATTTGACATGTCACCAAAGACTCTTGCAAATTTCTACAGATGTAGAGTGCAGAGTATTCTGACTGGTTGCATCACAGCCTAGTAGGGAACCTCCAGTCACAGGATCACAAGAAGCTGCAGAGGATTGTAGATTCAGCCATTTCCTTCAGGGGCACAACCCTTCCCACCATCAAGGACAGCATCTCAAAAGGGTGTTCTCCATCATTAAAGACCCTCACCATCTGGAGCATGCCCTCTTCACAATACTGCCAGGAGAATGAAGACCCAAACTCATCTGTACACTTCAACAATGTTGAGGTAGAGAGCTGAACATCAAGACCTAGTTGTGAACATCACCAATAGCCTGAACTGATCCAATCACGTTGATGCCACGGCCAAGAATGCTTACTAATGCCTCTGCTTCATCAGGAGGCTAAAAAATTGGCATGACCCCCCTCGCGGATACCAAAATTTGCAGATGCTCAAGTCCCTTGTATAAAATGGCATAGTATTTGCAAATAACCTACGCACATCCTCCCATATACTTTAAATCATCTCTAGATTACTTATAATAGCTAATACAATGTAACTGCTATGTAAATAGTTGTTATGTTTTATTGTTTAGGGAATAATGACAAGATAAAAAGGTCAATACATGTTCAGTACAGACGCAACCATTGTAGCTCTTCTGCGAACCCCAAGCAGCAAGAGTGGTGAAAAGCAAAAATAGCGTTCGTGTTTGTCTTGCTCTCAGCAAAACAAACACTCAGCATCTCAGCGTCAAGTCGCCATAGCTTTGACTGGGTGAGATTTTCACTACAATTGAAAATCGTAGTGCTGCAATGATTGCAGAAAGTATGACTTTAATTTTGAAAGGGCATGTAGGTTCAGGGCAAGTTTGCAGGATGTTTTGAGTGCTTACAAAGAACTGTATGATGGAAAAATGCATGAATCTTTCAGTGTGCTCGCTGTCTTTCCGATTGTGGTAAGTGAAACTACACTGTACATACATTATTTCTACTTTATATAGGCTGTGTACTAATATCATTCCAGCTCTTACTATATGTTAGTGTTATTTTAGGTTTAATGTGTTATTTAGTATGATTTGGTAGTTTATTTTTTGGGTATGGGAATGCTCAAAAATGCTCAACTTTCAGATAGCGGGGGAAACCTGTACAATGGAAATGCTATGTAAATAGTTGTTACACTATTGTTTAGGGAATAAGAAGAGAGAGAGAGAACTTCAGATTTTTTCCAATCCCGATCCATGGTTGGTTGAATCCACGGATGCGGATGAGAAATAAACTCTCAAGGTCAGTACAACAATGAACTACTGGGATCATGACTAGCAATCCCTTGGATCCTCTCATCTTTAGATTGATGACAAGATAGGAGACAAGCATTTTCTAAAATTAATATATTTAATAATTAAAATTAATATATTTATAATAATTAATATTAATCAATATATTAATCAATTATATTATCAATCAGTTATATTAATCAATATATTTATATTTACAGACTGATACTCTGACAATTTAATGAATATTCTAGTTTGGTATTGGGCCACTTAAAGCTGGTATCAAGTTTTATATATTCTTGGAGTAATGGATAGAAATACAGCATTTTAGCTTGGGATGAGTGAGACATTGACTGGTTTCCCACTTGCTGCCCAATCATGTCATTCCCCTGAAAAATTGAGCTGTGAAATGGTGAGAGAGCATTCCCAGAGCGTTGTTGGGTACAAAGTTCTGTAATTCAATTATTAATATTGAAAGAAGTTCTATTGGCATGTCAGGATGGTGATTCACTTCAGGGGGAATTTTCAACCAGCTCCAGGTGTTTAGGAGGTCAAGTTGAAGAAGCCTTGTGGAGGTAATGCCTTATGTTTTGCAAATAGTGCATCAGTATTGAGATACAACTGATTTGTCCTGCAGTTGTTGTGCTTTGTTGACATTGTTGACCAGCGTACAAAGGAAGTGGAGGAACTCAGTGGGTCAGACATCACCTTTGGAGGAAGCGAGCTGTTGCTGTTCAAGGTTGAACCTCTTTAACCTCAATAAGCAACTGAGCAGACATCCATTGTTTTTTTTTGTTACTATCTTGATGAAGGCCCAGTCAGGGTGGTCGCAAGCTATCAAGGCTTCTCTCAAATATGTGTGCTCCTTGCCTTTAGCTATGATGTTGGTTGGCTTATTCTCTGTATGGTGATAAGCCCTAATTTATGTTTTAATGGATCATGAGAGTCAAGACGTTCATTTTCTAGAGTACTGCACGGTCTAAAAAGGCCAGTCTATTGTTCTCAATGTCTTCTCATGTAAATTTGATGATATTATCCACAAAGTTGATGTGTTCTGTGAAGGCTTGCACCTCATGGATTTTTTATCTTGACCCAGGCCTCATCCACAGACCTGAGTCAATGACTGTGTGATGTTCTATTGAAGGTGTTCAAAGATGACCTTTCTACGTCTTCGATGTATAAGTTGGCTACAGTAAAGACACCGGTGAACCCCTGGCACAACTGTGTTTCTGTCTGTAAAAGACGTCTTTGTATTGCTTTCAGGTCAAGTCTCTGCTGTATATCTACTCCTTTGATAATGTGCACATTTTAGACAGGGAGGGCAGCTGGTTTGAAAGAACAATTAAAGAAGCCATCTTTCTTAAACTGGAAAACCCATCCTTGAACTAAGGGGTGGTATGATACCACCAATCAGCAACTTACATCGCAGTCCTAACATCTCTACTCTGGCATCTCCACAACAGTTCACACCTCCATTCATGTATAATGAGACTAATGACCCTCTCATTACCTCTGTCTCTTAACGATTGTTAATTGCTATCCTGTGATTGCTATACCTTTAAACAACTCAGGCTACGTTCACACTAGACTGGATAATTTTGAAAACGCCGGCATTGTGTAAAAATGATAGGCATTCACATTAAAACGGGTATTTGGGTAAATCTCCTTCAACTGTTCATGCGCAGGACACATCTACAGAAAACATGTGACGTGCTTGGTATCGAATCTCGCAGTGAAAGTGCATGTTTGTGCAGTTACAGACTAGAAAAACTTAAAAGGAAATTGTCAAACAACGGACAGCTGTTGGCGCTTGTGCAGGAGGACTTAAAACTAAAAAAACTACTGGAGCATATGGAGGCAACCGACAGGGAGTTCAAGGACAATATGACCTGGCTGGCGACGAACATTGAAAAACTGTTGCATTAATAAGGCACCTTGTTAAGTATATAAAACATGTCTACATCAGTGTTATCTTGTATTTCCATACAATGTTACAGTAGGCTGTTACACATCTATTGTCAGAGAAGTACTTGCATAAGTAGGTAAACCACCTTCATACAAGCAAGGACAGAAAACAGGGCAAAGTAAGTACAGTATACTTATTTATTCAGTAAGTTATGGGTCAAAGTATTTGGTGAGTACATTTCTAACTCTTCAGGCTTCAGTCTTGTTGCTGTCTGTTTTGAAATTGTTAGGTTGTGTGGGGGGTTGCGTTCCAAGAAAACAATGAAATGCTGCCATCTGTTCCAGCATGACATGACAGCGTTTCTAGAAATCTCCGGTTACCCCGTCCACACTGATATGCCCAGTCGGCGTTTTCAAATTTTCACACTCTGGGGGGCGTTTTAGAAAAGCTGTGTTTTCGGGGGAGCAAAAACGCTGTTTCAGTGTGGACGGAGGGTCAAAACGAAGAGAAAGCTTTGTTTACGGATTTATCCAGTTTAGTGTGGATGTGGCCTCAGAGTTTATAAGGCAGAACTACCTACCATGGATCAGAACTGAATAAGCCCTCTTGGATGAGTGGCGAAGCATCTTCCAGACAACACAACGGGTCCAGTTGCCTTGATCTACTACTGCTTGATATATAATGACTGGATGACTAAGAACCTTCATAGACAGACATTCATTGCTTTGTGTTTTGTAAATTGTAAATTTGCAGTGACTGAAAGGATACTCAGACCTTGCTGTTATAGTTCCCTAGGGTACAATAACTCACAGGATGACAATGGTGAAGAAATTGACAATAATGCTGAATGTGTAAGTGTCTTGCATAAGTGTTTTACATTTTAAATGTGTTCTTGTCTACCGATTATGGATATATAATCCTGTAAGATTCTGCAACACTGCAATGAATGACAAATTGCATGGGTGTTAAAATGTCTGAAAGGGTACATTCTTTCACATACAGTTTCACTTTTCTTAGATGTTCCTCTTGTAGGAAATCTGAATAATGAATATTGCAGCAAGACAGATGGCTTACCGTATGTTTGGGATTACTGTCGGAAGTTAATGCCCTACAGTGCTTTGTAGAGTAATTCTGTCAGTGTTGTTAATGGGAAAAAAATGTATAATCTTCGCATGGTTATCAAAAAAACAGCCAATATATTTACATATTTATACAGATCTTAACAATTCTGATCTTTGCTTATAATGCTTGACCTGAGCCTCAATATTGTTCATCAGTTGAGATTTCCTAAACTTGCTAGGTTTCCCCTTCACCCTAATAGGAACATGCAGCTCCTGGACTTTTGATATGTAGTTTTTAAAATCATCCCACTTTGTTCCTTTCCCTTCAAATAGGCTCACCCAATCAACCTTTGCTAAATCCTGCCTAAATCTCCAAAATTGGCCCTGTTCCAGATTAGACCCTAATATGTGGACCAGTACTATCCTTTTCCATCACCATCTTAAAACTAAAATGCTCTGTGACTGCCACTTCAGTTATCTACCCTGTCTCTTTCACAGTATTGCACCTTTCTGAGTTACATCCACCATCAAGTTCTATAGGAGCAATTGGCTATCTTAAACAAACAAATTAAAATTGGGAAAATGTTTCCTGTCTAGTTGTTCAGGAGTAGCCACTATTTGTTTTTTTTGAGAAAAGGTATTTAGATTGGGCTTGACTGGGCTGGAAATAGAGCATTTTAATTCGTAACAGACATTCGTTTTCAATTTCAGGAATGCAGAAATGAGGAAGTTAGAGATAACACACAAAATGCTGGAGGGGACCTCAGTAGGTCAGACAGCATCTATGGAAATGTTGATGTTTGGGGCCAAAACCCTTCATCGGGACTGGAAAGGGAGGGGGGAGAAGCCAGGATAAGGTGGGGGAAGGAAAGGGCTACAAACTCGGAAGGTGATGGGTGAAACCAGTTGGTGGGGGGTGAAGTAAGAAGCTGGGAGGTGATAGCTAGAAAAGGTTGGAGAAAAATGCTGGATAAGAATCAGATAGGACAGGAGAGTGGACCATGAGAGAAGGGAAGGATGAGGGACACCAGTGGGAGGTGATAAACAGGTGAGGAGTGAAGGTAAGAGAGGAGCCAAACATTGGGTATCTTATTTCTAATAATTCTAATAATATTTTATTTCTAATCCTGGTTAAGGGCATGAAACGTCCACTGTTTACTCATTTCCATTGATGCTGACTGACCTGCTGAGCTCCTCTAGCATTTTGTTTGTGTTGCTCTGTATTTCCAGCATCTGCTGAATTTCTTGTGTTTGGATATTTCAAAAAGTTCAAAGTACATTTATTATGAAAGTATGTGTACTATATAAAATCTTGAGATTCATTTCCTACAGGCAGCCACAAAACGGAGACCCAATAGAACCCATTTTATATATATGTGTGTGTGTGTGTATATAAATAAAACCATCAAACACCAAAATATGCAAGGGAAAAAACAAATTGTTTACAACTGAAATTCATGAAAGAGTCCACAGCCACAAAGCTAGTCATCACTGCAGCAGATGCAGGAGCCCATAGGTTGTAGGCCACAGTTTCAGTTAGCACAGAGATGACTAAACCTCATGGAGCAGTGACCTAAACTGGCCCGTCCTTCTCCAGCCCCGACTCCCTGACCTTTTCAATCTGGCCTGGTGCATAAAACATCCAAACCTTGGACCTTTCCTCGCTCTCTGGCCTGGGCTTTGCTGACTCGACTGCATCCCCTCTGCTTGCCTCAGTTTTGCTGCATTGAATCACCTTCAAGTCCAGTCTAGCCCAATGACCAAACATAAGCTTATTCCTGCTCTTGTGTCCAAACCAAGATGCCTCAATTTTGCCTGTACATGCCACATTACAATCTTCCTGCACCTTTGAGGCTTCAGTTCACATCGTAAAATTGCTGTGTTGTACAGGCAGTTCAGCAGCTCAGCTCAAAAGGGAAGTTGTAGATTACCGGTTGCAGTGATTGTATCTGAGAAAAAGTGTGATTAATACAGCAATTTTTTGTTTTGTTTGCTACCTGCAAGAAATTGCTGTATTTCACCAGTGCCATCTTAAATCTCAAGTTGGAGGTAAGTATGTTTTACATGTTGAGAATAATTGTTGCAATTAATTTTCAAACAGAAACGCAGAGTTTTCATTTAATAAAATCAATTGAATGTGTTACTATTGATTTGAAAGCCAGGGACTTGTTGGAAAAATAAAGGAATTTAATTTTAAAATGAAGTACAATAGAAGTAATAAATGGAAATGAGTGTCGTTAAAACATATCAGATTGTTATTCTTTGGAACAGGACTGTATTTTAGGTATGGGTGCAGAGGGGAATGCCTAAAACTTTTTTGCCATTGTTTATTTAGTTACCTTTAAACTTAATTCTACTTGCACTGTGTTGCACTATGTAATGATCTCATGGAGCCAGCTCTGCCATTCAATCATGGCTGATTTATTATCCCTCTCAATCCCATTCTCCTGCCTTCTTCCCATCACCTTTGATACTTTTACTAATCAATAACCTGTGAACATCTGCTTTAAATATACCTAATCACTCCCCTCTAGCTGAAGAAATTCCTTCTCACCTCTGTTCTAAGGGACCATCCTTCTGTTCTTAGGCTGTACCCTTTGGTCCTAAACTCCCCCACAGTGGGCAACTTACTCTAGGCACCCTGTCACACTCACCTCAATTATAAGCAAATGCTCTGAGAGGCTGGTTAAAGATTACATCTGCACCATGCTACTACCCACTCTGGACCCCCTACAGTTTGCCTACTGATGGGACCAGTCTGCCAATGAATGCATAGCCACAGCACTACACATCATCCTCACTCACCTGGACAAGAGGGATGCATATGTTAGAATGTTCTTCCTGGACTACAGTTCAGCATTCAACACCATAATTCCCTCCAGGCTTGACAGGAAACTCAGAGACTTCGGCCTGCATCCTGCCTTGTGCAGCTGAATCCAAGACTGCTTATCGGATTGCTGACAGGTGGTAAGGATGGGCTCCTTCACCCTTGACCCTCAATACAGGTGTCCTGTGTCCCCTCTACTCCCTTTACACCCACGACTGTGCTGCCACACGCAGCTCTAATCTGCTGATCAAATTTGCAGATGACACAGCATTGATTGGCTTTATTTCTAGTGGTGATGAGATGGCCTACAGAGCACAGGTTAACACCCTGACACAGTGCTGCCAAGATAACAACCTCTCCCTCAATGTCCAAAGTACAAAGGAGCTGATCATGGATTACAGCTCGCCCCGATTGTCATCAATGGGACTGAGGTTGAGAGGGTGAGTAGTTTCAGGTTCCTTGATATGCACATCACCAAAGATCTCACCTGCACTGTACACACTGGCTGTGTGGCAAAAAAGCACAACAGCATCTTATCTCAGGCAACTGAAGAAGTTTGACATGAGCCCCCAAATCCTCAAGACCTTCTACAGGGGCTGTATTGAGAGCATTCTGACTGGCTGTATCAGTGCCTGGTATGGGAACTGCTCCAAGCTTGATCGCTGGGCACTGCTAGGAACTTCCCTTCATGGAGTACATGTACAGTAGCAGGTGCATAAAGAAGGCCTGGTAGATCATCAGGGACACCAGTCACCCCAACCATAAACTGTTTAAGCTGCTTCCGTCTGGCAAATGGTACCTCAGCATAAAAGCCAGGACCAACAGCTATGGGACAGCT
This sequence comes from Hypanus sabinus, assembly GCF_030144855.1. NCBI lineage: Eukaryota > Metazoa > Chordata > Chondrichthyes > Myliobatiformes > Dasyatidae > Hypanus > Hypanus sabinus. Next base: position 128,807,765 of record NC_082706.1, read on the forward strand.
TTTTTCTACAAGCCATTAGTCTTGCAAATTCTTTTTTGTCATATATTTTTATTGAAGTTCATCATCAAACAAACATTTCCATAAGATGTATTTCAGATATTGTACATATATATGTCATATAGTCATATTTGCCACAAATCTCAATATAATCTTTTATCTGAGGTATACATTCATAGAAAAGAGAGGAAAGAAAGAACAAGGAAAAGGAGAAAACTGTGTACAAGTAGGGAGTGATTTTTTTTGTTCAACATGTTCATTGATTTGTGAGGATAAAATCAGGCCTATGAGGTGTTATGTAGTTAAACCATTTTTCCCAGTATGAATCAAATTGTTCCAACTTATGATTAACAGATGCTGTTATCTTCTCCATTTTGTAAATGTCTATTGTAATTGCCATCCATGCATTTAAAGTTGGGCTCTTCTGTGATAACCTTCTCCTGGTAAGAGTCTTTTTACCAGCCACCAACAGTATATTCATTAAATATTTATCTCTTTTCAGCCATTCTTGAGGTATATACCCAAAATATATGGTCTTACTTTCTAAGGGTATTTCACATTTAAAGATGTCTAGTAGGGCATTGTGTATCCCACTCCAATAGTCTTTGATAACGAGGCATTCCCAGAAAATATGGTACAGGTGTCTCCAGTTTTTTGAATGTTCGCTTTATGTCAACTTGCTGTTATGAAAGACCTACATTAGTTACCTGTTTTCGCTAACAGAAGGTGTTTTCACTTTTATGAAAAAGGCAGCACGCACCAAGCAGCCAAGTTCCTTCCCCAGAACTGCATTCTAGCCCACATTGCTTAAATATGTGCCTGTGAGCATCTGTGCTTTATGTCGATTTATTTTGTGCATCCATTAGCAAGATGAGTTCTAAGGTATCGGAAAAGCCTAAAAGAGTACGTAAGGGTGTTACACTTAGCGTAAAACTAGACATAATTAAGCGTTTCAATCGTGGTGAACAAAGTAAGGACATAGTCGGTTTGGCTTAGGGTTTGTGGAAGTTGACGAAGATGATGTTGAAGAGGTTTTAGCATCCCATGACCAAGATCTGAGAGATGAAGAGCTGACGAAGAGGAAAGGATAACAATTGAAACTGAACGCAGTAGCGAACGGCCTGAAAGTGAAGTCATCCAGGAACTGAATGGGAAGCAATTGTGTGAGATTTTCGCTGCGATTGACAACACTGCAATGACTGCAGAAAAGTATGACTTTAATTTTGAAAGGGTATGTAGGTTTAGAGCATATCTGCAGGATGGTTTGAGTGCTTACAAAGAACTGTACAATAGAAAAATGCCCAAGGTTAAGCAGTCAAGCATACTGTCGTTTTTCAAGCCTTCCACATCAGCCACCGCAGACGACGAAACTCAACCTTCGACATCGAGGCAGGCAGACATAGAAGAAGGTGACCTGCCTGCCCTGATGGAAACAGACGATGATGAGATGACACCCCAGTCTCCCACCACCCCAACCTCCAATGACTCAGCCTAACACACCATCATCAGTGTGCTCGCTGTCTTCCCGATTCCGGTAAGTGATACTACACTGGGCGTACATTATTTCTACTTTATATAGGCTGTGTATTTTTGTGTTATTTGGTAGCTTCATAGCTTAAAGGTTACTGGAAATAGTGCTTCTGCCGGGAGCACTTGCACCATGTGTTTTTGCTGCAAGTGCTGCCAAGAGTCTGTAATGGTTTTTTCATTTTGATTTCCACAATTTCTCCAGCAAACAGAGAGGTTACTATCATAATGGGATTTCTGAGAGGGTGTAATAAAATATCAAGTTTTTCCATCCGAACTCCCTCCATTTCTGTGAACTGGTACACTTCCATTGATACCTCCATATTATTGTCCATTCTTCCTCAGATACAATTATCCCTCCTTCCTTCTCCCATTTTATTTTAATGTATGAAGTCAAATGTGTTAGTTTTACAAATTCACATGTCTGTACATTGTGACGGAATCACAGCACAAAGATTTTTACTTCCTCATGTTGTGGGATGGATGTAAGATTTAAATTTAAATAAATTCCTTCAGTTCAGTTCAAATGAATTCTCCATATAGCTAGGCCTTTCAATATTTGATAAGTTTCAATTCACAATTCAATATTACAATTTAATTTAATTTACATGAATATAGGGTAATGAGATTCCAAGTGTGATTCAAATATAATGTATTAAATCCTTTTTTACTTATATTACTGTACTCTGTTTTCTTCTATGTAGAAAATTAACAGAAATATTGAAAGAGATAAGTTTCAATGAGAGCACCCGTCATTCTTCTAGACTCCAGTCAGTGCAGGCCCAGAGTTCATTCTCGTGAACCTCCTCTGAACCTTCTCCAGTGTCAGAACATCCTTTCAGAAAGGATCCTCATTCCGAAAAACGAGGGATGTCCTCATTGAAACCTATCGACTGGTGAAAGGCCTTGATAGAATGGATGTGGAGATGAAGTTTCCCATGGTGGGAGTGTCTAAGACCAGATGGGACAGCCTCAGAGTAGAGCTGTGTCCTTTTAGTACAGAGATGAGGAACTTCTTTAGCCAGAGAGCGGTGAATCTGTGGAATCCATTGCCACAGGCGGCTATGGAGGCCAAGTCCTTGAGCATATTTAAGGCAGGAGTTGATACAGATTCTTGATTAGTCAGGGCATGAAGGGATACAAGGAGAAGGCTGAGAGGGAAAATGGATCAGCCATGATGAAACGGCAGAGCAGACTTGACAGGCCAAGTGGCCAAATTCTGCTCCTTTACCTTATGGTCTTTTAAGAGTCCCACAATTGCTCACAATATTCCAAGTACTGTTTGACACATGCCTTTATAAAGTCTCAGAATTACATCTTTGCTCTTATATTCTATTCTTAAAATGAATGCTAACATTGCATTTACCTGCCTTACCACTGATTCAACCTGCAGATTAACCTTTAGGAGATCCTGCATGAGGACTCCCAAGTCCCTTTGCACTTCTGATTTCTGAATTTTCTTCCCATTTAGAAAGTAATCTTTGCCTTTATTCCTTCTACCGAAGGGCATACACCATACACTTTCCTACACTATATTCCATCTGCCACTTCTTTGCCCATTCTCCTAATCTGTCTACGTTCTTCAGCACATTTCCTGCTTCTTCAACACCACTTGTCTATCTTTGCATCATCTATAAACGTGGCCACAAAGCCATCAGTTCTGTTGTTCAAATCATTGAGATATAATGTGAAAAGAAACGGTCCCAAAACCTACCACTGTAGAACACCACTAGTCATCAGAAACCAACCAGAAAAGACCCCCTTTATTCAGTCTCTTTGTTTCCTGCTAGTCAGCTAATCTTCCATCCATGCAAGTATCTTACTTGTAACATCATGGGCTTTTTACAGCCTCGTGTGGCATCTTGTCAAAGGGCTTCTGAAAATAAATAATATCTACTAATGCTCCTTTGTCCAACCTGTCTGCTATTTCCTGACAACTCTGTAGGAAATACTTCCCCTTCAGGAAATTAAGCTGCTTTCAACCTTGTTTACCTTGTGTCTCCAAGTACCCTGAAACTTAGAAACATAGAAAATAGGTGCAGTAGGCCATTCGGCCCTTGGACCCTGCACCGCCATTCAGTATGATCATGGCTGATCATCCAACTCAGAGTCCTATACCTGCTTTCTCTCCATACCCCCGATCCCTTTAGCCACAAGGGCCATATCTAACTTCCTCTTAAATATAGCCAATGAACCGACCTCAACTGTTTCCTGTGGCAGAGAATTCCACAGATTCACCACTCTTTGTGTGAAGAAGTTTTTCTTCATCTCGGTCCTAAAAGGCTTCCCCTTTATCCTTAAACTGTGACCCCTCGTTCTGGACTTCCCCAACATCGGAAAAAATCTTCCTGCATCTAGCCTGTCCAATCCCTTTAGAATTTTATACGTTTCAATAAGATCCCCCCTCAATCTTCTAAATTCTAGTGAGTACAAGCCTAGTCGATCCAGTCTTTCTTGATATGAAAGTCCTGCCATCCCAGGAATCAATCTGGTGAACCTTCTTTGTACTCCCTCTATGGCAAGAATGTCTTTCCTCAGATTAGGGGGCCAAAACTTAATAATCCTTAATACTGGACAACTTCCCAACCAATGAAATCAGGCTATCTGGCCTATAATTTTCTGTATTTTGCCTCCCTTACTTCATAAAGTGGAGTGATGTTTGTGATTTTCCATTTCTCCGGAACCATTCCAGGATCTAGTGATTCTTGAAAGGTCACTACTATTGTCTCCATAATCTCTTCCATTACCTCTTTTGGAACCCTGGGGTATAGTCCATCTGGACCAGATGACATGTCTAATGATATTGAGTACCTTTTGAATGGCTGCTTTAAGTTAAATTTCCAGGAAGATCATAGGCAACTTCAGCATTTTAAATTTTTGATGTTAAAGGAATTTGAGTGTGTTTCTAAAAAGACATGCAACACAGAAGCAGTCCTTTTACCCCTCCATTTGCATGATGCTCACTGAGTGCCCATCTAATCACATTGCATTTTTCAATACTGGAAAAGCCTCTGTAGCCTTTTATGCCTTGACAGTTCAGATGTTTGTCTAGGTACTTAAATGTTGTGCAAATCTGTCACCATGCTTCTCTTAAAAGTGAATTCCAGATTCTAACTGCCCTTAGTCTGAAAAATGTCTTCCTCTGATCTGTTCTAACCCTTCTGTCCCTTATCTTAACATTCATTTTTTTTTCATTTCTTTGTTTTGGAGGAAAATATCTCACAATTTCTCCCTATCTCTGCCCTTCAAAATTTTTGCATTTCACAATCAGGTTTCATTTTTCTCTGCTTCAAGGAAGCAAATGCAGCCTTTTTATCTCTCCATGACTGAAATGTTTCAATTTGGGCAACATTACTTGCACCTTTCTAGTGTAATTATGTCCTTCGTGTATTATGATGACTGGAGTTTCATGTAATACTTTAACTAGAGCATAACCGGTATTTGATAAAGTGTGCCATAATCTTCTGCTGTGTATTGATTGCTCTGGTTAATAAAGACAAGTACCCCATATACCAGCTTCACCAGCTTGTAAGCACCTCTGCCACCACTTTTAGGAGTAGTTTGTATATACTGGTGCACCCTTGGACTTTACCATTCTTTGCAAGTGTGGTCTGCTACTTGGAGGGAATCTTGAAGTGATGGCTTTCCTTTACATTTGTTGCAACTTTTACTATCTAGAGCAGGGGTTCCCAACATTGAGTCCACAGACCCCTTGCTTAATAGTATTGGTCTGTGGCATAGAAATGTTTGTAACCTTCTGTTCTGGAAGGATCAGTTCCAACTTGGAAAGGTTGTTTATATTTAGATAAAAAGCATTGGTGGGTCACTTCAATGTATTTATGTTACAACAGTGATGAGAATGATGTTAAAAGTGATAAATGGATTGGCTGGAGCTTTTTTTGAATGTTGTTGGGGCTGCATTATTCCAGGTAAGGGGGGTATTAAAGAATGGAAGCCAGTCTAGTGTTCCAAGATAGCAGGATTAGAGAATGCTAGTTAATAATTGATATTGGGGCTTTGGTCAGGAAAAAGAAGAGTCCATTTTTTGAGTATTTGCTGCTGGGACAAATGAAGCCCTTGAGTACATGGGTTGTTGTGGGCAGAGGGAACATGAGATATTCTTGGAATAAAGGAAAATCCCAAACAATTTTATTTATATTAAGAGCAAAAGGGTAAATAGGGAGAGGCTAGTTTCCTTTAAGGATCAATTACATATGGATTTTTCAGAGATAGAGGAGTTCTTGAGTAGATACTTCTCATCACTATTTACCATGGAATGAGCTAGTGAGTTCAGAGAAATGAACACACATTCCCTGAAAAATATCCACATTATGAACAAGGAGGTGCTTGGCGGTCTTCGAGGACATAAAGGTGGATAAATCTCCAGTACCTGGCAAATTGTTTCTTTGGATGTTGTGGGAAGCAACTGTTGGGCCATGGCAGAGTTTTTTTTAGATCTTTGTTAGCCACAGCCAAGGTGCTGGAAGGTGGTTAAAGTGTGCCTTTAAGAAAAGCTGCAAGGACGAGCCTGGGAATTACAGGCAGGTGGGTTCGACATCAGTGGAGGGAAAATTACTGGAGACAATTTTGAGAGACAGAATTTATCGGCAGTTGGAAAGACAAATTGAGTAAGGTTTTGTGCCTGGAAAATAATGTCTCATGAATTAGAGGTTTTTGAAAATATGACCAAGAGGATTGACAAGGGCATGTTGGTAGATGTTGTCTCAGTCGACTTTAGCAAGGACTATGACAAGGTCCCATGTGGTCGATCACATCCAGAGTGAACTAGCCAACTGGATGCAAAATTAGGTTTGTGATGTGAGACATGAGGATGTTAGTGAAGATTGATTTTTGGAATGGAGTCTGTGACTAGTGGGTTGCCATATGGATTACTGCTGGGTTTCCTGTTGTTTGCCATTATATCTTAATATTTGAATGAGAATATACTGTATGTAGCGTAGTTGCAACAGTGTGTCATGTGAAGTTATTGCTTGACTGATTAAGTGTTTTCCCCTAATCTCTATTGACTTCAGTTTTCCTTGGCTGCATTAAATTAAATTGGAGCCAATTGATCTTGGTAGGATCTTAAACTAAGCTTTGGTCAGCATTTCCATCAGTTTGAGTGTACTGATGGGCTGGATTAAATGTGTGAGTTCATTGTTGACCCCGTGAAAGATAAACTGAAAAGTGCTTCAATGGGTCAGGCGAGAGCCAGAGTTAACACTATAGGTCAAAGATCACTCATCAGAGGTGTAAACGGGAAACACGTTAGTTTTAAGTTGCAGAAAAAGTGGGGACCACCCTTTGAGATGGTGTGTTGTTAGAGAGAGGTCAAGTACATGTGGCAATGCATAGTACTGAGCATGGATCTTAAGAATACAGTTGTTTGAGAATCTTTAGATAGCTTGAATGTGCCTTTGATCTTAGGTTGATTTGAGTTAAGTAATCTCTGATGGAATCAGTTTGAACCGGAGGAAAAGTGTGTGGCTGTGATAGCGAGTCTTAGTGAACATATTGCAGACAAGAAGGCAACAGAAAGCAGTGAGGGTAAACAAGATAAATGAGGTCCTGCCGAAGAGTTTCAGTCCAGAACATCAGCTGTATTCTTTTCCTACAGCATTTTTGTTTGTGTTGCTTGAATTTCCAGCATCTGCTGATTTTCTCTTGTTTATAAAATTCAGGATTTTCAAAATTGGAACTTTGGGAAGTGGTAATCTTGCTGGTGTAGATGTTCAAATTGACTATACGGGCAGCATATCCTCACACACAACATCCAGAAAATTGTCTGGGCTCGCGCAATATAATAATACTAAAACAGATCGACTTTTCTGAAAATTGACATTTGCAACAGTGTGCCGTCTGGAAGAGACCAATTATTTTATCTTCCATTCAACCACTAAACACCAACATTTGTTGCTGTTTTTGCTTGGTGAAGGAGCAATTCTATACGATTGACTTTGTACTGCTATGTTTCCTCATGGCTGAAGCAGCTTCTGCAGTTATGGTACAACTCTCAAAGATGCTAGTGAGGTTACTTTGCGGGATTAGTTAGATTAGTTGCTATTCAATCCATTGCCTAGTCTGATCCTGGATGGTCTGGATGATTTTATTCTTCTTTTACTCTGTGGAAGCAGTTTGCCATCTATGGTTTACCGGCCTATTTCAGAGAAAAGGTGAAAATTAACCACTGTACTGAAGTCATTTATAAACCAGACCTGCAAGGACAACAGGTTTTTCTTCCTCAAAGAATGTTAGGTAACCAGATAAATTTTTACAGTTAGCTTTTTTAGTAGCTTTAGTATCACCCTCGATATTAATTGTATTTATTTTGGATTTGTTTAATTGTTTTAAAATACTATTTTAATTTTGGTGGGATTGAAGTTGGCAAAAAATGACTTGAATCTAGCAAGACTGAATGGTCCTTTAAATCCCTCACCCTCCCCCACACCCCCACCCCCGGTGATTAATTGCAACTAAAAACATTTACAACGTAAGAGGCTTTGCAGATGCTGGAGATCATGAGCAACACACAAAAAAATGCTGGAGGAACCCATATATGGAGGGCAGTAAATAGTTAATGATTCAGGCAGCAACCCTTCATCAGGACTAATAAAATATCAGTTTGTTAATATTATTTGAAGGCGACTCTTAAAATGAATTGAATGAGTTTAATATATTAAGATTATATGCAAAATGATGTTTCTTTTCTGACATTATGATCTAGTCATGTACTATTTACAGTACTTTGCAAAGTGAGACCTGATTGTCACTTTAACTGCGCAGATTACTTGGTAATGCAGACAAAGAAATGTTGGTTCACAGCATCTAACATATTATAATTAGACAGGTTCATTGTTTTAAATTGGGTTTGTAAATATGCTTGGAATCTGTGGTAACTCCTCAGATTTTTATTAGGCCAAAATTCCTGTACTGGTACTTTATCAATGTATTGTGCAGATCCAAATGTTGTCAGTAACTATAACTACATGGGCAGAATTAAATCTTTTATGATTTCAAATTTGTTTACAATCATAAACTTCCATATGATCTGGTGCAAACTTTAAAAGATGGGGGTTTCTGTTATTTTCGTACATCAGACTAGTTTACTTTTACTGTTACAATGTTTTTTCTAATGTCCAGGGATAATGGAATTTGATGCAGAGGATGGATGTATTAAATTACATTTAAATGTTAGATATTTGAACTTAAGAATTTGGTGCATGAATTCCCACACTTTAGCTGTTTGTACCGTGCATTATTCTGATTTACGGTATTTCCACAGCTGGTTTGAATTATCAATTCTTTATTAATTAATAACACTTTTAAACTAAAGCTCCTTTGATGTATTCTGTCCGTAAGCATAAGAGTGTAGTCTTTTTAACTTGGCAAAAATTCCAATAGTTTCCTGCACGCACAATTAGTTGTTGCATCTGAGCTATATAAGGCAGGAAGTGAAAGATTCATTCAGTTGTTCACATAGTCCATTTATGGCAGCTGCCTTTTGTGTTTTTGTAGCAAAGCCCAAAGCTGCAAGTGGGTGAAAACATGATTTGTGTTCATTTCCCTTTAACAACATGAATGGAGGAAAGCCAATATTTCCCATCTATTTTCATTGGAAACATGATCCACTATCTGGATAAAAATAAGCATGGTTCAGTAGCTTATTAAGAACATAACTGTCATTCTTTTTGGTTCTTTAAGCTACTACTGCTTGGTAACTGCCAATTTCTAAATGTTGCCATTTCTGAACAAAAAGTTGAAAATATGACCATTAAAAGCCTTCCCATAGAAAGTACAAATTCTGCTTACAATAGTTTGTAGTTCATTATTTAAATAGATTGGATGTTTGAAAAGTTTAAGTGAACAGCCATATAGTCTAGTTCAGGCATGGGCAAACTACGGCCCGGGGGCCATGTGCGGCCCGTTAAGCTTTTTAATCCGGCCCGCAGAACTTGATGAAATTATATTAATAAACCTTGTTAACGTTTTTTCCCCACAATTCTGGCGTTTTCCCAATAGATGACGCACTCTATATACATTGACCTTTGTTGAGGTGCAGCGTATTACTCCACATTTGCGCTTTACTCTTTGTTCGGCTCGACCTATTTGTGTGAACAGGCGTTCAGCGTCATGAACATCAACAAAGCCAGCCACAGATCCAAGTTAACTGACCAACACCTCAGATCCATCCTGAGAATCGCCACAACAAAACTAAATCCAGACTTTGATGCGCTGGCTAAAAAGGGAGACCAACAACACTGTTCCCACTGAAATTAAAAATAAGTTTCCTCGTTGTGTTATGTAAAAAATGCATTTGAAAATATTTTTTTCAATAAGCCTTACATGTTACATGTCATTTCTGTTAAGTGATGGACATGAGTAGTGCGCAGGTGCACGTACGTTCTCAAAATAAAAAATGCGCTCCAGATCAAATAACGCGCTCCGCATACTGGCGCTCTGTCACTATTCTGTCTTTGTGCTGGTCGTTGTTGAGTTTTAGCACAGGGGACAATTGAATAAGAAGGAGCAGGACAAGTAGACCTGCATCTCCTACCATTTTTGAAATAAAAACAGTCAGGAGGAGAGTGATAATGATAATATCTTGAAGTATAACAGAATTTTCAGTGCTTTAAAATAATAACTGTTACTATTAAAAACTGTATTTTATTCATTTAATTTTCAGTGTTTTAAAAGTCATTTCAATAAATAGCTAAATACCATGGGACTTCAAAGACAGATATTTTGTTGTAATGCATTTGTTCATTTTCAATTGAAATTAAAGCACATGTTTTCTACATATCCCATGATATTTTATTTTCTCTTATGAGGTGTATTACCAAAACACTCCGTCCATCTGCTCCTGGTCCGGCCCCCCTGTGTCAAATTTTAGAACCCTTTGTGGCCCACAAGTCAAAAAGTTTGCCCACCCCTGGTCTAGTTATTCACTTTTGACCTTGACTACCTGATCATCTTCCCTTTCAAAACTGTCCGGAAGTAGCCCGCCACCCTACTCGGGATAGGGTTCCCCTTGTCCTCACCTACCACCCCACCAGCCTCCAGGTCCAGCGTATAATTCTCTGTAACTTCTGCCACCTCCAACTGGATCCCACTACCAAGCACATCTTTCCCTCCCCCTCCCCCGTTTCTGCTTTCCGTAGGGATCGCTCCCTACGCAACTCCCTTGTCTACTCGTCCCCCCCATCCCTTCCCACCGATCTCCCTCCTGGCACTTATCCTTGTAAGCGGAACAAATGCTACACCTGCCCTTACACTTCCTCCCTCACCACCATTCAGGGCCCCAGACAGTCCTTCCAGGTGAGGCGACACTTCACCTGTGAGTTGGCTGGTGTGGTATACTGCGTCCGGTGCTCCCAGTGTGGCCTTTTATATACTGGTGAGACCCGACGCAGACTGGGAGACTATTTCGCTGAACACCTATGCTCGGTCCACCAGAGAAAGCAGGATCTCCCATGGCCACACATTTTAATTCCTCGTCCCATTCCCATTCTGATATGTCTATCCTTGGCCTCCTCTACTGTCAAAATAAATCCAAACTCAGGTTGGAGGAACAACACCTTATATACCGGCTGGGTAGCCTCCAACCTGATGGCATGAACATTGACTTATCTAACTTCCATTAATGCCCCTCCCTTTCTTACCCCATCCCTGACATATTTAGTTGTTTGCCTGTTCTCCATCTCCCTCTGGTGCTTCCCCCCCCCCCCCCTTCCTTTCTTTCTCCCGAGGCCTCCCATCCCATGATCCTTTCCCTTCTCCATCTCTGTATCACTTTCGCCAATCACCTTTCCAGCTCTTAGCTTCATCCCACCTCCCCCAGTCTTCTCCTATCATTTCGCATTCCCCCTCTCCCCCCACTACTTACAAATTTCTTACTATCTTTTCTTTCAGTTAGTCCTGACGAAGAGTCTCGGCTCGAAACATTGATAGTGCTTCTCCTTATAGATGCTGCCTGGCCTGCTGTGTTCCACCAGCATTTTGTGTGTGTTGTTGGAAGTAGTTCTAATACTGTATTTTTTACTTGTAAATACAAAACTGCTGACAAGGCTGAGTTGCATAATGATCCTGTCACTGGACCCCTTTTCTAGAGTTATGATCTATAGATTGAGAGATGTTTAAATCCCAGAGGCATCTGGGGAATTCAGATTCAAGTAACTAAATTGAAAAGAAATCTTAATTCAATGCTAGCGTTGGTAGTGGTGATCATGAAATTGTTATATTGTCATCAAAAACACATCTGCTTCAAATGACATCCTTCAAGCAGGAAACTTGCCATCCTAGCCTATTGGAAACTCAAGATCCAGAGCAATATGATTTGACCCTTAAATTGGCCTGCACTATATGAATGAGAGTTTGAAATAAGTTGAGTTTTAGGTGAGGACTGTATAACTAAACTTAAGTAATAATGTTTTGACAAATCTGATTTCCTGTTTCAGTAGGTTTGTTTGCTACAAGAGATCTGACATTTTATATACTTTTGACTTTGTAAAATGATGAGCCATATTGGTTTTAAACGTGAAAAATAGCAGAAGCAGGCTATTGGACCATTTAAGCTTGTTTCATTCTGTAAGACCGTAACTGGTGTGATCTTGACCTCTAATCCTCATTCCTACCATTTTCCCATGACCCTTTCATCTAAAGTTTCTTTTTTTAAAATTTTATTTTAGTCTGGATGGTGGGGTCCTTGATGTTAGATACTGCTTTCTTGTGGCAGTGCTCCTTGTAGATATGCTCATGTTGGGGAGAGCTATTTAGAGAAAGATGTCATCTTTAATATCATTAACAAAAGGTTCCTTTTTGCTTTGCCATATTTTATATGATAAATTACAATCTGCTGTGGTATTTTATTTGGTATCCAGGACTTAACAATAAATTTATTCTGCAGTTCATAACTTCTGGTTCATGTTAGTTTCACAGACTTGGAAAATTACAAGAATGCTTGCAAGGAATGCAAGAGGTTTTGTTGGAAGTGCTTCCATCCCTCCCCCCCCCCCCCCCCAGCCTTCACTGTTCACATTAAATCACATTTCATTTCATCATAGGTGAAGTGAAGTTTTGTCATTCTTGCCATGAAGCAAAAGTTATTGTGAATCACGAAAGTGTAAAATTCAATGTGCTCTGTGTCTGTTGTAAAAGCTGCTTTTGTCCTGTTATTTGAGGTTCAGTTCAACTATGTATGTGTACATATATCTCTGGGTGGTCATATTGTGAATTATAACAAGGCCATTATCTTTAGAACGAAGATGACAGATTTAAAAAAAAATCTTCCTCAGATTTGTTCATTCTGCATGAGGAACAGCATGAATAATTTTTAGAAAATATTTTGTTGCATTTTACAGGGAAACGTGGTTTAGCTCTGTGTGAACAGTTTCCTGTTTTCTATGTGATTGTTTGCCATTGCTGCTTGCTCAGTCAGCTATGTCTGAGAAAAGGTTTTGTGTAACACTATAGCCTATTATGATGCATTTGATATGGGGGCAGTTTTTCTGTTGCCCTGAAATTGCTGGCCACCTACCGTGTGCCATGCTGTTTGGTGCAATGTTCTGTTGGGTGACCAGCTGTCAGTGGCATGAAGATATCCTTGCTCGGTCAGCTTGCTGCACTTAGATTGGCTCTGATAGCAGAAGAGAGGCTGCTTCAAGATTCTCCGACTGCCAAAGCTGTTAATTTAATGAATGCTTGTTAATGTCTTTGCCAACATTCAAGTACACTGTACAAAAGTTAAAATAAATTTTAAAAGATAACAGATTAGAGCTAAAGAAGCAATTTTCAAATTAGCAAGCCACAATTATTTGTGTCACAGGTTTCAATTGCTGTTTGAAGGTTAGGCCATCCCCAGGTTACAAATGCAGGATTTATGGATAGACGTGCACATGAATGAGCCCTTAATATTATTAAATTTAAAATAACTGGTGTACTTAAATACTTTCTGTTGTGTTTTGTAACTAAATGAAAAACTGATTGAAAGTAAAACAAGAGAGCTGCAAATGCGTGTCTAACTTTGATTTTACTCTTAAGCAAAGTGTGCACATATCACGTGGTGGCATGATGTCATATGCCATTTTTGTACGTTTACCTATAAGCCTCAGTGCATTATGTAAACAAAGAAAGCTTAATCAAACAATGTTTACAATATTCAAATATTACTGAAGTATTAAATATGCAACTCTCTTCCCTGCTAAGCTATAAATTCCAACTCGATATAGAATACATCTCAACTATCTATCTATACAGCATACTATACAACTACTATATAGACATCCACAGCATTGTAAATTGACCCATTCAGGCTTAAAGATTGAATTGCTCTGGAAGGTTTCTTTCTTTTGTGGGATAATGTCTTTCCTAACTGTAGGCGGGGGGATGTGTGGTGCATGAGGGTGGCAGTCACCCTGCTTGGTAAGTGAGTTTCAGGTTCTGGGGTATCCTCACTGATGGTTGTATGAGTTGATTCTGGGACTGCAAGAAGTTGTTATGACAGCTCTGGACACCTGTCTTCTCTAACAATTGCCTTTGCTCTCTTCAACTGATTGATGTGTTGTCTTCAGATGACATCAGACGCAATCTCCACTTTGTAGGAGAATGGTGCAGTTCTGTCCTTAATCTTTTTGAGTACCCACTTTTGAACACCTCTGTAGTCCCTTGCCAGCATTGAAACATTGAACCTCCTTGTTTGAAGAGCCCTCAGTTTGTCTCAGCTGTTTGTCCTGCTTACTCCTTCTGATACTGGGTTTGAAGAGATCCAAGCAAGAACACAAGGGACAAGCCAGTTACAGCATAGCTAGCGTGTTGGTTGTGGTGTGTGCTGCATTACAATAAGCAAGGAGGAAATTGGCGAGCTTCTGGCTCAGTGTTAGTGTGTTTTGCTGGCAGTGCATTCTTTAGACTCTAGACAACATTTCCACCTTTAATGGCTGGGTGGTATGGTGCAGATGTAATGTGTCTTATTCTATTCATTTTCAGGATTTACAAACTGTTTTGTCACAAACAGTGGACCATTGTCACTGACTTAGTTTTCTAGAACACCAGTCCTTGAGAAGTGGCTTCTCAACACATCAACTGTGTGCAGGGCTCTAATGAAGGCTATTGGGAACACTTCTGGCCACTTTGTAGCTGCGTCCATTACTACCAAGAAATTTGTGCCCATGAATGGTCCAGCAAAATCTACATGAATCCTTTGCCCAGTGCAGTACAGGCCATTCCCAAGAATGGTGAGGTGCTGCTGTTGGCATCTTCTGGACTAGCTGACATCCTGCACATTCCACAGCAAACTGCCAGATCTGCTCATCAATCCCAGACCATCAGACAAAGCTTCAAGACAGTTCTCTCATTTTAACCATGCTTAGATTACCGGCATGTAGCTTCTCCAACACTTTACCTCTCAGCTTAGATGGAGCTACAATTCTCAATCCCCACACAGGTCAACCTCCAACAAGGACAAGTTCATCTTGGCACAAGTAAAAATGGGGGAACTGGAATTTTCTAGCACATTCTAGCCACCCTGTGTGCCATCACACCAGCCATCATGTCGACCTGGCAGTGTGGGGTCTTTCTTGGTTTCCCTTTAGATCATTGCTTGTGATTTGAGTCAGGAAGAATACATGAAAAATATGTCCTCTTCTCTTGATGTGTTCTTCTTGGCTCAAGTCGGTGTCCTGTTGTAAATTTTGATGCCATTTATTGTAATACTATGTTTAAATTTGCCAATCTACTAATAAATTCGAACTATGGGCATGTAAAAACAGAGCCAATTCATTACCTGGGTCTGCAAATCAATTTCGTTTATCTTTTTTCCTGATGGAATGTAGATCTACATTATTAGAAGGATGCAACATCTTTGAGATACAGTGGATATGGCCTCAATAGTTTGGGGTGTAGATTTAAGAAGAAAATGAGGAGCAGTTGCTTTTCCCAGAGAGTAATAAATCTCTGGAATTTTCTGCTCAGGGAAGCAGTGGAGACTACCTCATTAAATATACTTAAGATACAGTTAGTTAGATTTTTGCAGTGTAGGTTAATTAAGGGTTGTGGGGGGAAAAAGCAGGCAGGTGGAAGTGATCCAGGGCCAGATTAGCTATGATCTTCATGAATGGTGGAATAGGCTTGAGGACCAGTTGTCCTAGTCCTGCACCTATTTCTTATAGATATGTTAAGTGAATGGGCAAAATTTGCCAATGGAATATAACACAGAGAAGCATGAGATTAATTTCAGAAAGAAAGTATATTAGAGGATGTCAAGTTATTTAATGTTAGTATTTGGAATGAACAGGACATCCTCATATCAGAAATTTGCAAACAGGTAGAGATAGTAGTTGTGAAGGCAATTTCATGTTGACTTCTATTACAAAAACTTGAATTATGATGCAACTAGATTGAGCATGGATGTACTTGTCTTTTGAGGTAGGGCAGAGAATTTTCATTAGACTATTGCTTGGGATCAAGAGATCGAGCAGATTGGTCCTATATACTATGTAGTTTAGAGGTTATCATATGAGTTACTTGCAGGAATGAGGAATTTCTTCTCAAAGGGTTGTGGATTTTTAAAAAGTATCGCAGAATGCTGAGTCATTAAGTATATTCAAGTCTGAAATGTTACTTTTGTCAACATTGGCAATACAAAGTTATGAAGACAAAGCAGGAAGCTGAGGTTGCAGCAAGTATTAGATCGGCCATGAATGATGAGTAGGCTCAGCATTCTTCATGAACTATTATTAAGCCCATTTCTTATTGTTTTCTTAATATGTCCTTCGTCTTTTCAGCTATACAACTCAATTTTTGTGAGGCTCCTCCGAATAGGCAGCACTGTTTCTTGATTTTTTTTTCTCTTTTTCTGCTCTCTTTTTGCACTACTTAATTATATTTTATTTAATTATTTATAATTAATTTTCTTGTTCTTTTGTCAAGTTATGTGTGATAAGATGCCTCTTGCTAAGACCCATTAATTTATAAATTAGGTAAATGTTGCTAAAAAATTTTAGCTGTCATGTCAGCCACTTTATTTTTGGCAAGGACAGACAGCTTCAAATGGTCTTCGTACTAATTTTTCTTGGTTTATAGCAGTGGTTCCCAACGTGGGGCAATTTGATTTTTAAGGGGGGCAATTCGAGAATGAGCTTTTAACAGTGAATTTTTTCTAGTAAGTCTGTGTGAGTATGAGTGTGTGTGCGAGTTAATACATGTGTATATACAGTATGCATACATAAAAATACTTGTGTGTATGTACATGTGTAATTGCATATGTATTGTATATATAGTGTATCACCATCATTACAACCATCAAATGGCTTTCATAATTAAATTAATGAATTGACTGATGTAGGAAGGAACGAATGAACAAGTCCAAACGCGTAAAAAAACTCGTACGAGGTCGCGCCAGTGCTGCTTTTTGCAGTAGCTTTCGGTTCTTGGTGGTGTGAAGGTGTGTACATTGCGTCATCTCTTTTAAATGGTGTATCTGTCTTTGTATGCTGTAGAAACGAATCGACATTGTTTTATTTATTATTATTATTTTAATGTCACTTAATGTTCTTTTTTTTACAATTTCTTAGTAATTTCTTCCTCAGAACTTTAACAGTCCTTTGGTTCTTTTATTTTTCTCTTTCATGAATGCCATGTTCTTTGGAAGCTTGTTTAAACCAAGTTAATGGTCTTTTAGGCTTCCTCCAGGTGAATAGGAGTTTACTTTTTGAATAATAAGAGTTATATATCACCACAGGGGGCATCAGGATTTTAGAGGTGATTAGGTGGGGCATAGCCAAAAAAAGGTTGAGAACCACTGGTTTATAGTGTTCTGTTCTGGAGAGATTTGAAACTTAGAAAAGCTTAATCTTACCGTGCAAACAGAAAATGTTTTTATTTTGAAAACACAAGTTATGAGGTTAAATATTTCAGAAGGGAAATGGGGGAAAAAATTCTGGGAACTTAACTAGCGAGTATCGCACTAGTGGTTAGGGAAATTACTGAAAAGATTCTTCGGGAAAGGATTTATGAGCCTTTAGACAAACATGACCTAATTAGGGATATCTGTGTGTCTTTATGCAGGACAGGTCACGTATTAGTAAACAATAAATTTTTCAAAGAGATCTCAAAAGTGATAAAAGTAGAGCTGTGGATGTTGTCTGCATTGATTTTAGTAATGTGTATGACAAGGTCTGTCATAGGTGGCTCATCCAGAAGGTTCTAGATTGTTGATTGTCATTTCAATTACACAAGTGTAAGGAGGATGAAATAATTGTCTCTTCGGCTCTGATGCAGCACAAAAAAAACAAGATAAAGAACACAATTTAAAAAAAATCAATAATAATACATAAGATGGCTTACATACTTTGTATATTCAAGAAGTAATGTTAGGCACAAGAATGTACACTGCCAGGGTGACTGACAGGAAATGATAAAGTAGTGGGGGTGTGGAGGAGTGGGCTAATGGCTGGAGATATTGATCAGCCTCACTGTTGGGGAAAGCAACTTTTTGAGTGTGGCATGGATGCTACAAAGATTCTTTGTGAGTGGAACAAAACAGTCCATGAGCAAGGTGAGTAGGATCTTTAATGGTGTTACTCGACCTTTTCTGGCACATGTCCTTGATGGTGTGTAGGCTAGTGCCGGTGATGCATTGGGCAGTTTTACATACCATGCACTGATGCAGCTTGATAGATGCTCTCTACGGCGCATCTATAGAATGACAAGAGTATAGAGGTGCATAGTCCAGCGTTCTTCAGCTTCCTGAGAAAGTAGAAATGTTGGTGAGCTTTCCTGATCATGTAAAATGTGTTCTGTGGCCATGAGAGATTTTACACCCTCAGAAGTTTAAAACTGCTGTGCCGCCAATGCAAAGAGGGATGCGGGTTCAACTGAAAAGATGCATAGGATCTTTGGTGAATTGGCCATTTGGATTCATTTTTGGTTTGCCCATAGAAGACAAAGTAGTGGGACTTATTCCAGCTGGAGGTCATTGACTAGTGGTGTTTTGCAGCTATCCATACTGGGACCTCTGGTGTTTATGATCTGTGGAAATTATTTGGATAAAAATATACATAAATGGGTGAGTTAGTTTCCAGACCATATGAAGATTGGATAGCATAGAAGATTGGCAAAGAATATAGCAGGATATACAGTAGGTCAGTTGCAAATATGGGTGAGGAAATCTGGCAGATCTGAAGCATTGGACTTTGGGGCATCAGATGTAAAGATACAGTGTTAATTTTGAGACCCATAACAGGATGTTGCAGCTTTATAAAACTGTTGTTAGGATGCATCTGGAGTACTGCATTCAGTTCTGATCGTACCATTATAGGAATGATGAGGATTTGGAGAGGGAGCAGAAGAGGTTTGCTCGGATGCTGCATGGATTCCAGGGCATGTGTTTATAAGGAGAGATTGAATAAACGTTTTTTTTTCTCTCTGCAACGACAGATGTTGAGCAGAAGTCTGATAGAGGTTTATAAGATTATGAAAAGCATACATAGGGTAGACTATCTTTATCCCCAGGTTGAAGTCCAATACTGAAAAACATACATTTAAAGTGAAAGAGAATAAGTTCAAAGGAAATGTGCAGGACAAGTTTTTTTTGCACCGAAGGTGTTAGGTGCTTGGTGTGTGCTGCCTGAGGTGGTGGAGGAAGCAAATACAATAGGGGTGTTCAAGCTGCTCTTAGGTAAGCACATACAGTACCGTGCAAAAGTCTTGGGCACATGTAAAAAAAAGTCTGTAAATCGAAAATGCTTTCAAAAATTATGAAATGAAAAATTTCTAAATAAAATTTATTATAAAACACAGTAAAATTTAAAATCATACTAAAATCAATATTTGGTGTGACCACCCTTTGCCTTTAAAACTGCATCAATTCCCTTAGGTACACTGTCATGCAGTTTTATAAGAAAAGAGGCTGGTAGGTTGTTCCAAGCATTTTGAAGAACTTGCCACAGTTCTTCAGCAGAGTGGCTGACTTGCTTACTTCTGTCTCTCCAGGTAATCCCAGACAGTCTTGATTTTGAGATCAGGGCTCTGTGAAAGCCATTCCATCTGTGCAAAATTCTTTGTTCTTCTTTTCGCTTCAGATAGTTCTTTATGACCTTGTCTCTTTGTTTTGAGTCATTCTCCTGCTGCAGAATGATTTTGGGACCATTCAGATATCGCCCTGGTGGTATTGCATGATGGATGATAACCTGCTTGTGCTTCTCAACATTGAGGATTCCACTAATTCTGACCAGATCACCAGCTCCCATTTTCAAAAATGCAGCCCCAAACCTGTAGGAAACAGGCCACAGACACTCATCCATGCAGTTCTCTCCAGCTCTTCTATGGATAAACTGCCTCCTCTTAGAGCCAAAAATTTCAAATTTTGACTTGTCAGTCCAGAGCACTTGCCATTGTTTGCACTTCGGTGGAATAGCTTTTTGGCATTAACCACTTCTAACAAGACCTCTCCAGGCTGTAGAGGAGTGGTTGGGTTTCAGAGGTTTCTGAGAGTTCAGAGTTGATTGCAGTGCTGGAGTATTTCCGATATAGAATTCCCAGTACAATTGGGATCAAAGGCAGCATTGCATATTGTTAGTGTCTCATACCATAGCTAAAGTCCAACTGATACTTATATTCAAGTTTTGCATTAGCCTACTTTTTCAGATCTAATACTATCAAAATTTCTAGATTTGGGTCTCTTGGAATCTGGAGTTCTCATGCATAATGCATGACTATCTCATTTTGTAGTCAGTGTTTCTTATTTTATGTTTAAGTACTTAAAAGACAAATGACCTCGGGTGTATAGGGAGCAAGTGAAAATATGATATTGAGGTAGAAGATCAACCACAATAGTACTGAATGCAGATTAAACTTGAATGGCAAAGTAGCCACACCTATTCTTTTATTTTCCCCCCCCCCTGCGTATCTGTATGCAAAGTGCAAGGGGAGTTCTTAGCTATATAAAGGCTCTTTAGCAGTGTTGCAGCAGACCCCCCCCCTCAAAAAATTATATTTTTGAACTGCCTAGGGATATTTCAAAAGTTCTGAGATCCTTTTAACTTAAGTATCTATGAACTGATACTGAAATTTATTAAATTGCCCTGTGGCCTCTTGTTTGAGCTGCCTGTAACCTTTATGTATAAACAAATATTATGTAGTCACCTTAACTAAGTAGATTGAGAGTAGAACATCTAGTCCTCACATTTTCCTGTTCTTCCCTTTCCCCCCACCCACCATTTCAGCCACCACAGTTTGGTTTATTGTTCATGATAATCTTCTGTGGTTATCTTTTATGTGCTTACCCATTTTTGGGATGTGCAAACAAGTTAGAGGGAGTAATGTTTTGACAACCAATAACTAAGCTTTTGGAGACTCTCTAAAGCATTGTGCACATCATAAACTTTTATAAGTATGCCTCCTCGAGTGCCTCCTGGTGCTTTACAACTAAGCTTTGATTAATCTGCCCAGAAAAGGTTTTGAACAACAGACTTAACTCTATGTTCCTCCATTTGTTTGAAAACTTCAAATTAATCTGACATTATCATCTACA
The DNA here is from genome assembly GCF_030144855.1 of Hypanus sabinus. Taxonomy (NCBI): domain Eukaryota; kingdom Metazoa; phylum Chordata; class Chondrichthyes; order Myliobatiformes; family Dasyatidae; genus Hypanus; species Hypanus sabinus. The sequence goes on from NC_082706.1 coordinate 128,828,814, forward strand.
GTACTCTGGTAGTTGAATGTTGATGAGCCTATGAATTAAATATTTATGCTTGATCCCTTGTGCTACTCCTCTACAGCAGGTTGGAACTGATGTCAAGTGTCTTTGTAGTTCTGTGATTGCAGGTCAGTGATCATTCATGATGTCCTCCAAAGTGATGTTCTTTGGACTTGATAGATATATACAAAATTGAGGAGTGTAAGTAGGGTAAATGCAAACAGGTTTTTCCCACTGAGGTTGAGTGGGACCACAACTAGAGGTCATGAGTTAAGGATGAAAGATGAAAATTTTAAGGGGAACTTGAGGGGTAACTCATTCACTCAGGGTCAGAAGAGTGTGGATGTGATGCATGCAAGCTCAATTTCAATGTTTAAGAGAAGTTTGGATAGGTGCATGAATGGTTGGGGTGTGAAGGGCTATGGAGGGTAGGTCAATAGGAGTAGGCAGTTTTATGGTTCAGCATGGACTTGATGGGCAAGTGGCCTAAGTCTGTGCCATACTTTTCTATAACTCTAATATTCTCTGTGAGCAGGGTAGGGCTAAAATTATGGCATGTGCTCCATGTAATGTCTCTTTAATACCTTGCTTAATGCTATGATGATTCCTCAAGTTTATCCTTGTTGGAACAGGGTGTGATGCAGCTCCTTTTCATGGCATAAGAACTTGGAGAGCATGGTCTGTATGGTGGTGGTTCTTGGTAGATTCTGCTTTATTGTGACAGTGCTCCTTGTAGGTCTGCTCTTTAGTGGGGGTGGGGGAGCTTTTCCTGTAATTGACTGAGCTGCACCTACCACTTTTTGTAGGCTTTCTGTTCTTGGAAATTGGTGTATCCATATCGGGCCGTGATGCAAACAGTCAGAATACTCTCTACAAACCATAGAGGTTTGTCAAAGTTTTAGTTATGTGTTGGATCTGTGCAAACTCCCAAGGAAGTAGAAGTGCTGCCGTGCACCTTCTTTTGAAATGCTGCTTAAGTGTCGGTCCCAAGACACACAGGCCTCACAGGGTAACACCAAGAATTTGTTACTGACCCCCTCCATCTCTGATTTCCCCGGATGAGCACTGACTGATAGACCAGAAATCTTTAGTTCTTTGGTTTTGCTGACATTGATTGTGAGGCTGTTGTGCAAAATAAATTATCGGTTCATTCTTACGTTGCTTTTCATGTAAGAAATTGGCTTCTGTGTTTTCCATTGTTCTTATACTGACTACACTTCAGAGTTATTTCTTTGGCTTAGATTTTGAGTGGCCTTGCTTTGCAAAGGGAATTAAATTTATGTACAGTTGCAAGAAAAAGTTTAAGCCTTAATTACATAAAATGTGGTCTAGTCATCATCTAAGTCACAATAATAAACAAACACAATCTGCCAGAGTTAATAACACACAAACAATTGTACTTTTCATGTCTGTATTGAACACATTGTTTAATCTTTCACAGTCCAGGCTGGAAAAAGTATGTGAACCCTTGTACTTAATAACTGGTAGAACCTTCTTGAGCAGCAATAACCTCCACCAAACATTTCCCATAGCTGTGTCTCAGACTAGCACAACAGCAAGGAGGAATTTTAGACCATTCTTCCATACAAAACATGTTTCAGTTCATCAATATTTTTGGGATAATTTGCATGAACAGCCCTCTTCAGGTCATGCCACAACATCTCAATTGGGTCAAGGTTTGGACACTGACCTGGCCTTTCCAAAGTATGAATTTTCTTTTTAAACCATTCTGTTGTTGATTTATTCTTGTGTTTTGGGTCATTGTCTTGTTAAATCATCCAACTTCCATTAAGCTTCAAGTGACAGACCACTACCCTGATATTCTTCTGTAAAATGTCTTGATACAATTTTGGATTCATTGTTCCCTCAACAATTGCAAACTATCCAGGCCCTGAGGCAACAAAACAGCCCCAAACCATTTGTAGTTGGGATGAGGTTTTGGCGAGAGTATACAGTGCCCTTTTCCCTCCAAACATAGGGTGTGCACCTTGCCAAAAGGTTTTAACTTTTGTTTCTAGTGTCCGTAGCATGTTGTCCCAGAAGAGTTGTGGAACATCCAGGTGGTCTTTTGCAAACTTGAGACATGCGGCAATGTTTTATTTTGAGACCAGTAGTTTCCTCCATGGTGTCCTTCCATGAACACCATTGTCGTTCAATGTTTTTCTTATAATGAACATATGAACAGAGACTTTTGCAGGTTTCAGAGATTTCTGCAGGTCTTTTACTGTTACCCATGGGATCTTTTTCACCTCCTTCAGCATTGCACATTGTGCTTTTGGTGTGATCTTTGCAGGACATCCACACCTAAGGAGAGTAGCAACAGTACTGAGTTTCCTCCTTTTGTAGATAATTTTTCCTACTGTGGACTGAACACTCCAGTCTTTAGGGAAGTTTTTGTAGCCTTTTCCAGCTTCATGCATCTCTACAATCTTCTTCTAATGTCCTCTGAAAGTTGTTTTGATGGAGGTATAGTGCACATAAAGAGGTCTTTCTCAAGAAGAGCAGGCTCTGTCAGTAACCTGACTCTGTCTTTTTTTGTAGGGCAGGGTGCACCTCTACAATCCACACCTCCAATCTCATCTCATTGATTAGAACACCCAACTCCAGATCGCTTTAGTAGAAGGCATTATCCCTGAGGTTATCAGATTTTTTTTGAACCTGGACTGTGATTGTTTAAATGGTGTACTCAATATTGACAAGAAGAAGTGCTTGTGTATTATTAGTCTGGGCAAATTGTGTTTGTCTATTATTGTGACTTAGAAGAAGATCAGACCACATTTTATGAGTAATTAATGCAGAAAACCAGGTAATTGCAAAGGATTCACTATCTTTTTCTGTGCAACTGTACATCTGCCTTTTCTGCTGTATTAGGTGACTATGTACATATCTACATTGTAAGCTATTTATCAATCTTATGTCATCTTTGTACGATCAGTTGTAATCACTTTCTAAACATGTACAACCATTGTAGAGTTTTATCATCTGCAAATTTAGTCACTGTTAACTGTATGCCTTCGGTTTTTCATGAAAATAACAGCCAATTTTAGAGAGAGTTGAAAAGCTGCTTCAACAAATTTTAAGCTACTTTTTAGTTTCAATTTGATGTAGTTTGATTAAATTATCTGTGCAGCAGCATAACAAGGCTGCTAAAACTCCCTAATAAAGTCAAAATGTCTTGTCTTGATGTCAAAATGTCTTGAATGCACAAGTAGTGACATTTAAACTATTTGTTGTTTGAGAAATGCTTTGGGATATCCTTGGTCTAGGTGGCATGCAAAAGTTTGGGTACCCCTGGTCAAAATTTCTATTACTGTGAAAACCCAAGTGAGTAAAAGATGACCTGATTTCTAAAAGGCAAAAAAGTTAAAGATGACACATTTCTTTAATATTTTAAGCAAGATTACTTTTTTATTTCCATCTTTTACAGTTCCAAAATAACAAAAAAGGAAAAGGGCCTGAAGCAAAAGTTTCGGCACCCTGCATGGCCAGTACTTAATAACACCCCCTTCACAGCTTGTAAACCCTTTCTATAGCCAGCTAAGAGTCTTTCAATTCTTGTTTGGGGGATTTTCGCCCATTCTTCCTTGTAAAAGACTTCTAGTTCTGTGAGATTCTTGGGTTGTCTTGCATGCACTGCTCTTTTGAGGTTTCTCCACAGATTTTCGATGATGTCAGGGGACTGTGAGGGCCATGGCAAAACCTTCAGCTTGCGCCTCTTGAGGTAGTCCTTTGTGGATTTTGAGGTGTGTTTAAGATCATTATCCTGTTGTAGAAGCCATCCTCTTTTCATTTTCAGCTTTTTTTACAGAGAGTGTGAAGTTTGCTTCCAGAGTTTGCTGGTATTTAATTGAATTCATTCTTCCCTCTACCAGTGAAATGTTCCCCTTGCTGCTGGCTGCAACACAAACCCAAAGCATGATCGATAGTTGGAGAGGTGTTCTTTTCATGAAATTCTATACCCTTTTTTCTCCAAACATAACTTTGCTCATTGCAGCCAAAAAGTTCTATTTTAACTTCATCAGTCCACAGGACTTATTTCCAAAATGCATCAGGTTTGCTTAGATGTTCCTTTGCAAACTTCTGAAACAGAACTTTGTGGTGAGGACACAGGAAAGGTTTTCTTCTGATGACTCTTCCATGAAGGTCATATTTGTGCACAGTAGAACAGTGCACCACCACTCCAGAGTCTGCAAAATCTTCCTGAAGGTCTTTTACAGTCAAACAGGGATTTTGATTTGCCTTTCTAGCAATCCTACAAGTAGTTCTTTCGGGAAGTTTTTTTGGTCTTCCAGACCTCAACTTAACCTCCACTGTTCCTGTTAACTGCCATTTCTTAATGACATTATGAACTGAGGAAACAGCTACCTGAAAATGCTTTGCTGTCTTCTTATAGCCTTCTGTTTTGTGGGCATCATTTATTTTAATTTTTCAGAATGCTAGACAGCTGCTTAGAGGAGCCCATGGCTGCTGATTTTTGGGACAAGGTTTGAGGAGTCAGGGTATTCATAAAGCTTTGGAATTTGCATCACCTGGCCTTTCCTAATGATGACTGTGAACAAGCCATAGCCCTAACAAGCTAATTAAGGTCTGAGACCTTGGTAAAAGCTCAAATCTCTTGGGGTGCCCAAACTTTTGCAAGGTGCTCCTTTTATTCACTCTAAAATTGTACAAAACAAAAATAATATATTAATCTTGCTTAAAATGTTGAAAAGAATGTTTCAGCTTTAACTTTATGACTTTTGGAGATAGTTTGTCTTCTACTCACTTAACTATTCACAGTAACAGAGGTTTTGACCAGGGGTGCCCAAGCTTTTGCATGGCACTGTATTATCTTCATGCCTGAAAAGTGGTGTGTCAGTATTTGGTTTTGTCTGGTTTCCAATCTCTTGATTTTCTGAGCTGAACATTCATTTTAAGTGCAGCATTGTAGTTTTGCAGTTAGTGTAACACTTTACAGTGCCAGTGATCGGAAAATCTGAATTTAATTCCTGCTACTATTTGTAAGGAGTCTATACATTCTTCCCATGACTGTGTAGGTTTACTCTGGGTGTTCCTGTTTCTTCTCATATTCCAAAGGTTAGGGTTAATAAGTTGTAGACATGCAATGTTGGCACCAGAAGTATGAAGCCACTTGCAGGCTGCTTAAAGCCTATCCTCTGTGTTGGACGTTGGATGTAAGCGACATATTTCACTCTGTATTTTGATAAAAATGTAACAAATAATGCTAATCTTTAATTTTGATAATGGGTTGATAATTTATAACATTTCTCAAAATACTAATGAGAGCCGCACCAGATGCACTTAAAATTTAGGTGCCACTGGGTTAAACTACCACAATGTGCACAATCTGCAAATTATGCAATTAAAGCACCATTCAGTAGGAATCTCGGCAATCCCATAATCAGTAGATCAGATTAAACCTCTGTATTTCTGCCACCGGTAGTTGTGGATGCTGGTGAGCCATTAAACAGTGAGCACGAGAGTAAGACTCAGTGAACATCCCCATTAACTGTTAATTAGACTGTTGTGTCATGCATTGGGTTGAAGCATTCACAGCTAAGTTTATCCAGAAATGCAGGGTCAGTGGTTAATTTTGCTTTCCTCCTAAAATCCCCACTGTTGTAGAAGCCAGTTTCAATTCTTCACTCACGTCACAATCTATGGATTCACTTTCAAGTACTTTACAATTTGTGTGTTCAGTATTATTTATTTTCTATATTTGCACACTGTCATCTTTTGCACATTGGTTGTCAGTCTCTTTTTGTAGCTTTTCATTGATTCTATTGTATTCTTCTACTACTGTGATTGCCTACAAGAGAATGAATCTCAATAAATCTACTTTGAAATTTTGATTATGCTATGAAGAAATGCCTGAATGTATTAAGTACTCAAAGGACTATGAATTCAGGCCACCCCTGTTGTAGTACTGAAGTTTGTGTTTTAGAACTTCAGGAAGCTGTGGCTAAGTTGTTCCAGTACAGACCTGTCCTCTACCTATGATTATAGAACAATTAACTAGCTATGTCTAAACCACAAATAGCATATAACATAAAAAAATAGAAGCATTAAACAGTCATTTGACCCCAGGTGTTGCTCCAGCAATTGACTATAGGAGGAAAGAGGTCCTTCTGCAGCTGTACAGGGCCCTGGTGAGACCCCACCTGGAGTATTGTGTAAGGTTTTGGTCTCCAAATTTGAGGAAGGACATTCTTGCTATTGAGGGAGTGCAGTGTAGGTTCACAAGGTTAATTCCCAGAATGGTGGAACTGTCATATGTTGAAAGATTGGTGCGACTGGGCTTGTATACACTGGAATTTAGAAGGATGAGAGGGGATCTGATTGAAACATATAAGATTATTAAGGGATTGGACACACTGGAGGCAGGAAGCATGTTCCCGCTGATGGGTGAGTCCAGAACTAGAGGCCACAGTTTAAGAATAAGGGGTAGGCCGTTTAGAACAGAGATGCGGATAAACTTTTTCACCCAGAGAGTGGAGGATATGTGGAATGCTCTGCCCCAGAAGGCAGTGGAGGCCAAGTCTCTGGATACGTTCAAAAGAGAGTTAGATGGAGCTCTTATAGATAGCGGGGTCAAGGGATATGGGGAGAGGGCAGGAACGGGGTACTGATTGTGGATGATCAGCCATGATCATAGTGAATGGCGGTGCTGGCTAGAAGGGCTGAATGGCCTACTCCTGCACCTACTGTTGATTGTCTATTGAATGTTTTATTATTATGGTGTCATTTTTTACACTACCCTTTTCCTCCTGGATTATTTCATATTGTACCTTACTTTTCTATCCATGATTTGGTCATCCATTGCTGAATTCTTGATCTTTTTCCAATCCATGGATATGTTTTCTTCTGTTTTGAGATTATAAGCATTTACCTTTTGACCTAATACTTAAGTTATTTCTTGTAAACCACTCACTTATTTTCTTGTTAGCTGAAATTACTAAATTGGAGAAAGGCTAATTAAAGCAGTGTTGACCAGGAGCTTGGGCAAATGGATTGGGGGCAGCTGTTATTGGGAAGTCCATACCTTGTATGTGGGAGTCATTTGATGGCTTTCTAGTCAGAATTCAGAACCAACATGTTCCTGTGAAGGATAAAGACTAGGATGTTAAGATGTTATGAATTAAGGAAGCTAAAATTGGATGGGGCCTTTGAGTAAGACAAAGGAAGCTGGAAATTGGAGAAAAGGCTAAAATAGACTATGAAATGTCCTTGGCGAGTAGGATTAAAGGATCCTAAGGAATTTTATACATACATTTAAAACTCAGGCAGAGAATTTATACCTGGACTGAGAAGATGCAGGTGAGGTACTAGATGCATACCTTGTATCAGTATTCACCAAGGGTAGGACCTTGTGGATTGTAAGATTAGGGAGGGGTATGCTGATATTCCAGGACATATTGACATCGACAAGATAATCTTAAAGGTCAGGGCTTGATGGGTATCTATCCTAGGTTATTGAGGTATGCAAGGGAAGACCTTGACAGGTCTGTCTATATCCTCTTTGCCACAGTTGAGGTCCCAAGTGACCGGAAAATAGCCACTGTTCCTCTGTTTAAGGAGGAGTGAAAGAGACAGACAAGTGATATATAGGCCAGTGGTAGGAAAATAATTTAAGATTCTTAAGGATAGTCAGCACGGGAAAAATTTGTGTTGCAAATTTTAACGGAGGTGATGAAGATAATTGAGGGTATGATTGTGGATATTGTATATGTGGAATTTAATAAAGCTTTCAACAAAGTCTCTGATGGTAGGCTGATCCAAAAGATTAAGGCAGATGGAATCCATAGAAACTTGGTAAATTGGATTCAAAATTGTCTTGACCTAGAAGACAGGCAAGTGGTAAAAGGGTATTACTCTGATTGAAGGTCAACAAACAAAAAAGATCAGTGCTGGGAGTTCTGTTTATGAAGAATTTAGATGGTTTGGATAAAAATTATTAGTAGGTTTCCAGACAGCACAAAAATTGGGATAGTTGGGAAGGTTGTCAAAGGATTAAGCAGTACAGTTGGCTCTCCTTATCCGTGGATTCCGCATGCGTGGATTCAACCAACCTCGGTTCGAGAAAACCCGGAAGTTCTCTCTCCAGCACTCGTTATTTAAGCATGTACAGACTTTTTTCTTGTCATTATTCCCTAAACAATACAGTATAACAACTATTTACATAGCATTTACATTGTATTAGGTATTATAAGTAATCTAGAAATGACTTAAAAGTACAGGCAGTCCCCAGGTTATGAATGAGTTCAGTTCCTGAGTCCGTCTTTAAGTCGGATTTGAAGTCGGAACAGGTACATCCGATATTATTTAGCGTCACTTAGTCAATCGTTTTTCTTAGTATACGGTACTTATTTTACCTTTCTATGCATATAAAACACTTAAGGAACATGCGTATTTCAATAATTAAACCACTGCATTGCTTAGTAATAATTGTCGCTTTCATCGGGGCAGGACCTTTCACATGCTCCATTAAAATTGTTCTGATCGTTGACCGACTGTAGCCTAACACTTTTCCAATGACCGATGGCATTTCACCTCTTTCCAATTGCTTTATTACTTCCACCTTATTTTCATTCATGATCGTAATTATTTTCGTGAACAGAAACACTGCGGATTCAGAGCTGCACTGCTAGGTCCTAATGTTCACCACACTCAGACATGTTAAATAAAGTCCGTGGTTCTGTTGGATCCTGAAGACCACCGTACTGAGCCAGGTTAAATAAGGGACTTGAGCATCTGCATTTTTTGGTATCCGTGGGGGATTGGTTCCGGGACCCCTCGCGGATACTAAAATTCACGGATGTTCAAGTCCCTTATTCAACCTGTCTCAATGCAGTGGATCTTCGGACCCAGCGGAACCACAGACCTTATTTAACCTGTCTCAGTGCGGTGGACATTAGGGCCCGGCGCCAGAGCTTTCAATGAGCAGTGTTTCTGTTCACGAAAATAATCACAATCAAAATTGAAAATAAAGTGGAAATAATAAAGCGATCGGAAAGAAGTCAAACACCATCGGTCATTGGAAAAGCGTTAGGCTACGTCGGTCAACGATGGGAACAATTTTAAAGGATAAAGTGAGAAAGGCTCTGCCCCGATGAAAGCTACAATTATTACTAAGCAACGCAGTGGTTTAATTATTGGGTTTTGGGGTTTTGAGTTTTTGATCCTCCACATCAACCTGGCATGGTGGAGAGCGCACGAAGGAGCGATTTGTCCTGAGCACTTCCATTCCCAAGCCAGACGCTGAAGCATACGTTCTTAAGTGTTTTGTATGCATAGAAAGGGAAAATATATATTATATACTAAGATAAACGTTTGACTAACAAACGCTAAATAATACCGGATGTACCTGTTCTGACTTAGTTAGTAAGAGAACTTACGATTTTTTTTTATCCCGATGCACGATAACCCACATACATCCTCCCGTATACTTTAAATCATTTCTAGATTACTTATAATACCTAATACAATGTAAATGCTGTGCACAGTTACATTAGCAACTGTGTAATGCAGTTGTTATACTGCATTGCTTCGGGAATATGACAAGGAAAAGGCGGTACATGCTCGAACAACAAGTACTAGAAGAGCACTTCTGGGTTTTTACGATTCGCGATTGGATGAATTTACGCATGCGGAATCTGCAGATAAGGAGGACCGACTGTATATACAAGTTGAAAATTTGGGCAGACAAATGGCAGATGGAATTTAATCCAGACAAGCTTGAGGTGCTGCTCTTTGGGAGGTCAAAACTTAAAAGTATAAATGGCAGGCCCTGTGAGAGCATTGCTGCAATGAGAGACCTTGTGCCCCCTGAAGGTTGTAAACATCTTGCCACCATCATTCAGGGTGTTCAGTATAAAAGTTGGGAAGTTGTGTTACAGCTGTATAATGCTTTAGTTAGGACACATTTTGAATATTGTGTGCTAGTCTGGTTGCCATGTTACAAGCACAATGTTAGGGGATTACTTTAGAGGATTTTGTGAGAGTATGGAAGAAGCCTGAAGTCCAAAGTCCTCATTAGGGAACAGAGGTGGAGGGGTCAGTAGCTTTAAATTCCTTGGTGACAATATTTCAAAGGATTTGTCTTGGGACTTGCACAAGTGTCTTCACAAAAGGGATGACAGTGCCTCTACTTTCCTGGAAGTTTGAATAAGTTCAGATTTGTGATTGAAAACTTTGACAGATTTCTTTAGATGCACAGTGGAGAGTATCCTAGCTAGCTGCATCATGGTGTGGTATGGAAATGCCAATACCTAGAAATGGAAAAGACTACTGAAAGTGATTAATACACCCCAGTCTATCGCTGGCAAAACTCTAACCACTGTTAAGTATACTTACATGGAGTGCTGCCACAAGAAATAGCATCCATCACTGAAGACACCCACCATTCAGGCCTGTGCTCTTCTTGCTACTACCTGGCAACACAGAATCCTTGGGTCCCACACCACTAGGTTCAGGAACACTTAGACGCTACAACCATGAAGCTGCTCAACCATAACTTCAATCACCGCTACTCTGAACTGATGCTTTGACCTATAGACTAATTAAAAGGACTCTTTGCTGCTCTCTTTGCAGTTTCTTTTCTTTTGCACATTGGTTGTTTGTCAAATTTTGTCTGTGTATAGTCTACAGCCCTTGAAGTGCTTTGTCTACAAAGTTAGGCAGGGAGTCAAACACTTTCTCAAAAATTACCAGAGCTGGAAGCTATTCTCAGGGTTTTTAATGAGAAAATGTTGTGAAACTGCAGAAGGTTAAGTAAAACACATACTAGGTTCAATACAGAATCAATGCACATTACTACTATTATTGATTGTTCCTACTATTCAGCATTAAACAAGGAATGAACATGTGCAAAATTCTATAACTATGCTGTGGACTAGAGTGAACTCATGGTGCAACAGTAGCTTAATAGCGATGAATGATAAACATAATACTTCCTTCAAGGTAAATCTACTGAATGTTTACCAACATTAAGAAGCTGAGGACTCAGATATTGCTGTTTCAAAGGTGTTACGAACCCCGTAACTAGGTCACTTACCAGCAAAGATGGAGACGTCCGTTGAAGTCTGATGATACTATTTTTAACAGTATTTATTAGTAAAAATACACAAAAATAATATCAATGCAAATATACAGATAATATACGTCATCAATACTAAATCTAAAAGTGTGGGTATAATAATAATAATAAGAAATAAGCTTTATCGTTGTCTAGGGGATAATGTATTGTCGGATGGAAATATAAAGTTCACTCAGTTCATGCAGGCTACAGCCGTTCGGGACTGCTGTGTTGCAATGGAGAGAGAGAGAGATTTGGAGAAAAACTTGCCAGCTTTCCTTTATGATTTCAATCTGTCAGGAGTCTCGTTGTCGTGGCTGTTCAAGTGTGACCTCTCCTTTAGCTAAACCGTTCTTCCATGGTGAGCTCGCCACCCCAGGCAAAGGGAGGATGCACATGAGCCCCCACCGGCTGTCGCTATTAAACGCTGTCACGGGATTTCTAGCATTTCTCCTGGTGCGTCTAAAGGGGTGTTCCCCAACCCCCCCTTTTATCCTTACTCACGGGGTCTCAAATGTCAGTCAGGTTGGGGTGGTGCAATCCCTCAACCAGACCACTCTGGTTGTCCCCTGAGGGGTTTCAATGAATAGTACAGTACTCAGTACACAATTCCGTCTCCAAGAGACAATAGCCGTAGTCAGTGGTTTCGTTCCACTGATGTCAGGTCACATTCCACCTGGTTGTGTATTCCGTGTGTGTCTCTCTCATTTCCTGGGTCTCAGACCCGAAATAATAGCGATCATGCGATTCTCAAAAAGGAGGGGGGTGACTTTGTACCCTTCAGCCCCTCAGAGTTGCTCCACATTCATAACAAGGGAAAATAGAGTGGATGGAGATGGATGTCTCTCTACTGTTGGTGCTTCAAGTCAAAATCCGAATTAGCCCGCACAGGAAATTATGTAAAAATAAATTATGATTAGGAAGATATACAAAATGAATTGTATAGAAAAGGAACAGATCCTCTAGAGGCAGAATACCCCACGCCTGACTATACAATGTCAAACTTAACTACTGAAACTAAAAGCCAAATGACTATTTCATTACCTCTGACAAAAGAATGTCCAGTCTCAGAGGCTAGTCTTGAAGCAGTCTTGCTGCATGGTCTGTAACCATTCTCGCTTTGAAAATGTCATCCTTGATGACGTACATGCTCGTGGTAATGTCTGATGCATAGACTAGTGACATGATGCTCACTCAGAGTGACAGTTGAGTGGGGTGCCTCTGAAGTGAGTTGTACTCTCTTAATATGTCCTCAGATTCACTGTAGTCCTCCAGAGTCAAGAAAGGAGAAAGAGTTCACTAAAATAACTTTGGATGGAGAGAGATTATGCTGTTTATGTACCTTATGTGTCTCTGCCAAGCAACAGGAGAATCTCAGCAGAAGAATTGAAGTGGGAGAATCTTGTCAGCTGTGTTCTGAAGATGTGAATGATTGCATGCATCTTCCAGAAACTGTGATTTCATCCCTGGTGTTGGGAATATGGTTGCACTCAATGAGGGTTGGCAGGAGTAATCAGATCTCTCCTCCTATTGACTTCACAACAAATCCACTGACTCTGCTTCCGACAACTTCTGATATTGCAGAACATGTCATCAGAGTGGACACTTTTTGCTGCAGGTGTGCTAAAACCAGTCCGCCAAGGTGCTAGCCCAGAATTTATATCTATGTCTAATTCTTAGGCGTAAAATGGTTGTGAGCTCAGTTTCCTGGAGATCACTGGTACTTACTACACCACCATGTGTTCATCTCTGTTCTGAAATATATTGTTACTGCTTCTCCAGTTCTCCTTGCTATTGTCATCAGATTCTCCACCATTTTCCAGATGACTGTCTTGTCCACATCCAGACTGACTCTGCCTCAAGTCTTTCCTGGCAATTCTCAGCATCTCACTCAAACTGTTGTCTCGTGCAGCAAGTGAGGGCTATGCATTTGGCTCTGCAGTAGCTTCTGTTAAAAGGCAAGCCACTGACGCATATGGAGCATTTTGTGTGCTCTGTTTAAGTGACCTTGGAAACTTCCCACTTCCTACCTTAAATGAGGGTTCATCTTTCTTTAGGTTTGAATCTGAAGCAGAGGATGCAAATTCAGGAGGAGGACTGGGTAAAACAGTGGTATGAAGCATAACAGGAAGCTGGCTCCTATCTTTGCTGATTTGATATCACCCTCTGTTGAGCAACCATGTCATATTAGAGGGCTTGCACCAATGGTCAGTTCTTCATTCACCTTCCCAGAGAGACAACCACTCCTGTCTAAGTTAGCTGCTACTTCATGCACCTTTGTCTCTGCTAAGACAGCTTCAACTTTGTGCTCCTCCTTGAGTGCAAGTTATCCTCTACACAAGGTTTCTCCATGTCTTTGAAATTTTTCCATCAGTATTTCAATTTTGTGCTTAGCATACACTCCTTTCATCATTCTTCCTGCTTCAGCTCTGGCAGGCTTGTGCTGCAGCTTTGGTACTTGTTCTGCTTGAGTGTCACGAAGATGCTATCGATGCGCCACACTCTGACCTAATTTCAAAAGGCTTCAGCTAATTCTTTTGTCACAAACATTTCAGGAAAATCACTCCCAGCACTTACATCGGCACTCGCTGCTTCACCTTGCACTTTAATATTATGTAAATTTGCCCTGACTTTGAAATGATTGAGCCAGCTCCTACTCGCAACAAGTTGTTCATCACAGTCACCTTCACTAGCTGTATGTGCAGCTTTTAAATCATTGAAGAGGCTTTGAGGCTTTTCTTGCAGTAAAGTAAGGCTAATATTGTATCGTAAGGTATATACCTAGGAAGGTATACGGACGGGAAAGGAATGGAGGGTTATGGGCTGAGTGCAGGTAGGTGTGATTAGGTGAGAGTAAGCATTCGGCATAGACTGGAAGGGCCGAGATGGCCTGTTTCACGGAAACAGGCCATCTCGGCCCTGTATATATAAATATAATAGGAATCTTATGCTGATTTGATTGTCTAACTAAATTATCAATAGCCTTTACATTTCAATAATTAAACCACTGTATTGCTTAGTAATAATTGTAGCTTTCATCGGGCCAGGGCCTTTCACATGCTCCATTATTCTCACTTTATCCTTTAAAGTTGTTCTGATTGTTGACTGACTGAAACCTAACTCTTTTCCAATGACTGATGGCATTTCACCTCTTTCCAATTGCTTTATTATTTCCACCTTATTTTCAATCGTGATTGTTTTTCTTTGATTCATCATCAGCACTTGCATCAAATTTAGCTTTGGAGGCATGGTTACAAGGGTAAATAAGAGAAAAATTTAAGTCAAGTACAAAGTTACACACTCAGCACAGTGTTAACAGCAACATGATCCAAATTAAAATAGTGGACAGCGTTCTCCTTCCTCGAGCTGACGAACCGCTGAAGCCGTGCAGTGTTTTCATGAGTGTTACAATGTAGTGCTTGCGTTTGTTATTACAAACCATTGTATTTAACTCAAATTTTCAATATAATAGACTTTATGGCAGTCCGTTTGTAAGTACGAGATGTCCGAAGTCAGACATTCATAACCCTGGGACTGCCTTATAATGTTTTTTGTGTTCTCTTTATCTAGCTTTAGGACTTGCTTGAAGATGTGATCACATTTTAGGTCATATTTTTGCAGAAACAGAGAAAGTTCTGCAGGGTTCACAAGCTTTCTTTCACCACTGTATGCACTATTTGATAATAAATGTACTATGAACTTTGGAAGAGGCTTTCCATAGCATTGCCTGGATTGGAGTGCATTAGCTAGGAGAGGATGGGCAAACTTGTATTGTTTTCTCTGGACCAGGGGTTCCCAACCCAGGGTCCATGGACTCCTTGGTTAATGGTATGGGGTCCATGGCACAAAAAAGGGTTTGGACTCTTGCTTTAAACCATCAGAAGTTGAAGGATGACTGATGGGTATATAAAGTGCTGAGAGGAATGCATAGACTATTTTCCTGGTGTTTTAATGTCAATGATCGTTGCTTTGCTGCTGCTTATATGCAGGAAGGAGGGGAGCTGGGGTGGGGGGGGGGGGGTGGATTTTGGGTTTCTAACATTTAACTGTTATTCATTCTTTGGGGTCATTCTTCTGTTTTCATGGATGGTTGCAAAGAAAATGCATTTCAGGATGTATATTGTATACATTTCTCTGACATTAGATGTACCTTTGAAACCTTTGAAATACAAAAGGACATGATTTAAGGTAAGAGGGAGAAAATTTAAAGGAGTTTTGTGAACAGTTCTTTTTTAACACCATGTTTAGTGCCTTGGAATGCACTGCCAAAGAGATAAATGAAAGCAGATACAATAGTAACAAGGTATTTAGTCCTGACGAAGGGTCTAGGCCCGAAACGTTGACAGCACTTCTCCCTATAGATGCTGCCTGGCCTGCTGTGTTCCACCAGCATTTTGTTTGTGTTTTTGTTTGAATTTCCAGCATCTGCAGATATCCTCGTGTTTGCCCCCCAAAGTATTTAGTTAGATAGATTAATAGGCAGAGGGATATACTATGTGCAGTGAAATGGGATTAGTTTAAAATGATGACATGGTGGACCAAACGGCCTTTTCTGCTATGGAACAGTTTTTTTTCTGCTGGGTTTCTGCAAGTCTGTTACACACAACAACCATAAACTTGAAAACCCTCATCACTTTGTTTTTTTTGTTTTGAACAGTGATTTTTTTTTCAGGAGTGTAGTAAATAATTTCAGAAGCATTCCTTTAAATCCAGCATATGTTTTGTCTTATCACTTGACTCACTTGGAAGAGTCTTTTTCAAAAGAAATAAAAACTTTACAACCAATACTCTGAAAAACCACAAATAATTGACTTGACTACAACTTTGATGTTTTTCATCATTTATGTGGAAGAGTTGATTGTATGTTTGCTTTTACACAGAAGGGCTTGCCCCAGTTGCTTTTTTGTGTGTGGATAAGTGGGCTGGTATTCACAGATAATTCTTTAAATTATTGACAAAGGAACTGAGCATATCAATTTTAAATTGAGCATTGTTTGGAAAGCACTACAGGAAAAGATAGTGGAACTGAATTTCGTAGCCATTTTTAAGATGATTTGAGCAGGTACCTGGGAAGGATTGATTTCTAGAGTAATGAAGAAAGCTCAAAGTCTGTGAACCTTTGGGAATACAGGCAGCTCTTTCAAAGAAGTATGATTTTTGTTGCATCTGATCTTGATTTTGTTTCCCTCTTTTGCCCCTGTTGCTGCTAATTCACC
Organism: Hypanus sabinus; assembly: GCF_030144855.1. Classification (NCBI taxonomy): domain Eukaryota; kingdom Metazoa; phylum Chordata; class Chondrichthyes; order Myliobatiformes; family Dasyatidae; genus Hypanus; species Hypanus sabinus. The sequence continues at coordinate 128,845,098 of NC_082706.1, forward strand.
AATCTGCAGGATCTGCTTAACATTAAACTTCGTACAACATAATCAGAATTTCACATATGTTACTTATTCTGCCATTTCTTCAATCAAGTGCCACACTTACCATAATATATGCACATAGTTTGTAATTTTGCTGATAAAATAGACTCTGCTGTTAGAAAATTCTGAGGCAGAATCTTATCCTTACAGTTCATAACTGAGTTCCATACTAAAGAACACAACCACTCTGCCATCTGGAAGCATGTTCTGTCAGTATTAAACAAATATGAAAAACATATTTATCTAAAAAAAAAGGAATTCCTCTTGCAGAAAGTCCTGAGATCAGGCAGTTTGTGTTTGTGCCCCGTATAAATCAATATGTCATGTTGTGGCAGGAAAAAAATTGAGAGTATTGTTTTGAACTTGCAGAATTTTCTCAGTATGCAGTTTGTTTTGTGCTAGAGTTGCATTTGTCTGATTTAGCAATGTATGTGCTATACAAACAAAAGAAAATGGAAAATGCTTATGTAGCAACATGAACCAAGAAAACTTGCATTGAAATTTCCTCTGCCTCTGCTATTCATGTAGACTATAGGATTGCAACCACTACAATTTATTCTAAAGCTAATGTTTTCCAGATATGCAATTAGGCAGTGCATGTAAATCAACTTGTTTTCGAAGTAATGTTGCAAGACATACCCAATGTACCTTTTGATTGTATGTTTTCCATGAGATTGACAGGCCACCTTGGACGAAATACTTGAGTAAAGCAATCATGACCAAGATAATGTGAACTAAAGACTGGCTCCATTGACAAGTCCAATTTTAAAAGCAAACGTAATTTCTGTATTTTTAAAATAATTTTGAGTTGCTCTATTATTTTTTATTATTATTAATACTATTATATCTGCTCACCTGAAGTTACTCTATTAATAGACTTAAATCAGATTTTTCTATCCTAAGATCCTATTTATTACATACCAGCACGGCCTTTGTGCAGGGCAGGTGTTATCTTACTAACTTGATTGAGCTTTTTGACAAGGTAACAAGAGAGACTGATGAGGGTAGGGCAGTGGATTTTGTTTACATGGATCTTAGTAAAGTGTTTGACAGAGTCCCTCATGGGAGGCTAACAGAGAAGATTAAGATGTGTGGGGTCCGTGGTGATTTTGCTGTTAGGATTCAGAACTGGCTTGTGTATAGAAGACAGAGGGTAGCGGTTGAAGGGACTTAAGACCATAAGACATAGGAGCGGAATTAGGCCATTTAGCCCATTGAGTCTGCTCCACCATTTAATCATGGCTGATCCTTTCTTTCTCTGCACCAACCCCATTTCCTGGCCTTGTCCCCATAACCTTTGATGCTGTGTCCAATCAAGAACCTATCAATCTTTGCCTTACATACACTAAATGACCTAGCCTCCAGAGCTGCACGTGGCAACAAATTCCACAAATTTACTACCCTCTAGCTAAAGAAATTTCTCTGCATCTCTGTTTTGAATGGGTGCCCCTCTACCCTAAAGCTGTTCCCTGCACCATGGAAAACATCCTTTCCACATCTACTCTGTCTAAGCCTTTCAGCATTTGAAAGGTTTTAATGAGACTCCTTCTCTCCCCCCCCCCCCCCCCATCCTTCGAAATTCCAGCAAATACAGACCCAGAACCATCAAATGTTCGTCATATAATGCTTTCATTGCTGGAAGCATCCTTGTGAACCTCCTCTGGCCCCTCTCCAATGCTAGCACATCTCTTCTAAGATGAGGAGCCCAAAACTGTACACAATACTCGAGGTGACGGCTCACCTTATAAAGCCTTTCTCACCACCATCTCAACCTGCAAGTTAACCTTTAGGGTGTTCTGCATCTCAGATTTTTGGATTTTCTCCCCATTTAGAAAATAGTCTGCACATTTATTTCTACTACCAAAGTGCATGACCATGCATCTTCCAACATTATATTTCATTTGCCACTTTCTTGCCCATTCTCCTGATCTGTCTAAGTCCTGGCAACAAAGCCATCTATTCAATCATCTTAATCATTTATATACAGCATAAGAAGAAGTGGTCCCAGCACCAACCATTGCGGAACACCACTAGTCACTGGCAGCCAACCAGACAAGGATCCTTTTATTTCCGCTCGCTGCCTCCCGTCAATCAGCCGATGCTCTAACCTTACCAGTAACTTTCCTGTAACACTATGGGCTCTTAACTTGGTAAGCAGCCTCAAGTGTGGCACCTTGTCAAAGGCCTTCTACAAGTCCAAATATACAACATCCACTGCATCCCCTTTATCTATCCTGCTTGTAATCTCCTCAAAGAATTCCAACAGGTTCATCAGACAGGGTTTTTCCTGAAGGATCTGAAGGAAACCATGCTGACTGTACTATCTTGTCCTGTGTCACCAAGTACTCCATCACCTCATCTGAAACAATTGACTCCGAATTCTTCCCAACCACTGAGGTCTATAATTTCCTTTCTGCTGCCTTCCTCCTTTCTTAAAGAGTAGAGTGATATTTGCAATTTTTCGATCCTCTGGCACTAAACCAGAGTCTAATAATTTTTGAAAGTTCATTTCCAATGCTGCCAGAATCTCTAACGCTACATCTTTCAGAACCCTAGGGTGCAGTTCATTTGCTCTGGGTAAATTATGTACTTTCAGGTCTTTCAGCTTTTTGAGCATCTTCTCCCTTGTAATAGTAACTGCATCCACTTCTCTTCCTTCACACACTACAACATCAGGCACACTGTAGTGTCTTCCACAGTGAAGACTGATGCAAAATGCTCATTTAGTTCATTTGCCATCTCCTTGTTCCCCTTTATTATTTCTCCTGCCTCATTTTCTAGTAGTCCTATATCCTCTCTTTTATTTATTTTACATACTTGTAAAAGCTTTTACTGTCCACGTTGATATTATTTGCTAGCTTGCTTTCATATTTCATCTTTTCCCTTCTAATGATTCTTTTAGTTGCTCTCTGTAGGTTAAGAAGTTCCCTATCCTGTCTTACCACTAATTTTTGCTTTGTTGTATGCTCTTTCTTTTGTTTTTACATTAGCTTTGACTTTCCTTGTCAGCCTCCCTTGTACTATTTTGCCATTTGAGTATTTTTTCATTTTTGGAATACACAGGTTCTGTACCTTCTTCATTTTTCCCCAGAAAGGCACACCATTGCTGCCCTGCTGACATCCCTGCCAGCAGTTCCTTCCAATTTACTTTGGCCAACTCCTCTCTCATACTACTGTAATTTCCCTTCCTCCAGTTAAATACTGCTACGTCAGACTTTACTTGCTCCCTATCAAATTTCAAATTGAACTTCATATTGTAATCACTGGTTCTTAAGGGTTCTTTTTACCTTAAGCTCCCTAATCACCTCTGGTTCATTACATAACACCCAATCCAGTATAATTGATCCCCAAGTAGGCTCAATTACAAACTGCTCTAAAAAACCATCTCTTAACCATTCAACAAATTCACTCTCTTGAGATCCATTACCAACCTGATTTTCCCAATTGGTCTGCATGTCAAAATCTCCCAACACTATCATAACATTGCCCTTTTGACTCACCTTTTCTATTTCCTGTTGGGAAGCCTGTATATAACTGCCATCAGGGTCCTTTTGCCCTTGCAGTTTCTTAACCAGGATTCAACATCTTCTGAACCTATGTCACATCTTTCTACTGATTTAATGCCATTCTTTACCAGTAGAGCCACGCTACCCCTTCTGCCTACCTTCCGATCCCTCTGATACAACATTAACCTTGGACATTCAGCTCCCAACTACTACTGTCCTTCAGCCATGATTCAGTGATGGCCACATCATCATCCTGGGAATCTGTAATAGTGCAACAAGATCATCCACCTTATTTCTTACACTCTGTGCATTGTGATACAACACCTTGAGGTACTGTATTTGTTACCCTTTTTGATTTTGCATTACTGATGTACTGATACTCACCCTGTTGACTGCGACTTTATCCCATCATCTGCCTGCCCTTCCTGACAGTCTGACTGCATGCTATCTTTACTTTACTTATTCAAGCTGGAGATCTGTAATTAGTGGTGTTCCTCAGGGGTTTGTACCGGGACCTCTGCTGTTTGTGATGTACATAAATGACCTGGGTGGAAATGTTTTCAAGTGCATTGTTCTGCCAAGAGCCATTGCATTTTTTTTGTCATTTCAAATCTCCAGGAGTACTGATGAAGGTGGGGGGGGGGGGTGGTTCAGAGTAAATTAGGAAATTATGAGTTGTATTTGTGGGCCAGTCTATAAGGATCTCCATGCTTCTGATGCCAACATAGTATGCCCACTACTCTTTAATCCTAATTGTACATCTTTGGAATGTGGGAGGAAACCAGAACACCTGGAAGAACTCAGCAGGTTGTGCAGCATCTATGGAAATGAGTAAACAGTCGATGTTACAGGCTGAGGCCCTTTGTCAGGATTAGAAAAATAACATCTTTTTTCCCCTAGTCCTGCTGAAGGGTCTCAGCCTGAAACATTGAGTATACTTTTTTCCATAGATGTTGCCTGGCCTGCTGAGTTTCTCCAGCATTTTTTGTGTGTGTTGCTTGGATTTCTAGCATCTGCAAATTTTTTGGCACCCAGAGGAAACTCACATGGTTATGGGAAAAATCTGCAGACTCCTTACAGACAGTGGCAGGAATCGAACTCCGATTAGGAATGACTGGTACTGGAAAACAACTGCATTTACTACTACACTACTGTGCTGCCACTAGATGTGGGGTCATCCACTTTGGTCGAACAAAAACAACACTGCTGGGATTTTTAAATGATGAAAGATTTAAAATCAATGTTCACAGAGACCTGGGAGTGCATAATTTACTGAAGGCAAAAAAAAAATGTGCATCAGGCAATTGGGAATGATGATGATTTTATTGCAAGATTTTGAATAATGTTTTATGTAATGTCTTGCTAAGACTTCATTGTATACTATTTTGGTCATCTTTCCTAAAAGCAGATTCCTGTTATGAAAAGGAGTGCAACAAAGATTCATTAGATTGGTTCCTGAACTTGTAAATTTAATATAAAAACACAGCAAGTAGTCAGCAAGAGGAACATTTAACTTTTCATTTCATAGACCCTCCATTAGAGCAGTTGATGAAAGATCTTTGACCTAAAGAATTTAACTTTTTCCACAAATGCTACCAAACCTGCTGAGTGTTTCGAGCATTTTCGGTTTTATTCTTGGGCTGGTGGATCTCCTCACATGGAAAAGGGTAAGGGTAGATTAAGTCTCAGTTATCTGGAGTTTAGAAGAATAAAAGTTGATCTATTGAAATCTGTAACATTTGTGAAGGATGACTTGACAAAGTAGATGAAGAGGCTGGAAGGGGTGAAATTTCGGCAATATTAGGATGCTGAGTCTTTGGAATTATCTACTCCAGAGGACTTTAAGGCTCATTCATTGTCTCCATTATGAACAAAGATCACTAGGTTTCTGGATGTTCAGGATTCAAGGAACTTGAAGGGGCATTTGGGTGTTTAGAAAAGTTAAATCAGTCTTGTCTGGCTCAGCAAGTTTGAAGGGTCATGTAGCTCACAGGACACATCACATTAAAATTAAATCAGATATTAAGATCTGCCATTCAGTATTGAAAAATTTTTTGCACTGCCATTTCTTATTGATTTTTAATAAGCTTTCTATATTTGTTAGTCCTAATATGGCACTGGATCAGTGTGCTAATTCTCAAGTATAAAAACTGGGGAATTAAGACGAAGTTTGCACTTCCTGGTTGGACTCCCTGGAGAATCTGCCAGTACAGCATTGGTGTCCCGGGGCTAACGTTAAATTGAATGTTAGACCGCATTTCATTGCTTGAGTCATTGTCACTCTTCATAGACTCCCAGGTTCAGCTAAGGACTAGTTTGGGCAACAAGCCAGATCAACTGTACTCCAGCTCAATGATTCACTATGCTGCTTCCTTTCATGTTTGCCTTATAGTGAGAAAACCTTCACTTGCTGTATGCATGTCTGATGTGTTGCTATATTTTATCACCATACACTACAGATTCTTCCAGCTTTCTTTATCTGGATAATCCAAACTTGACCCACACCACCAACTCACAAGTCAAGAAGGCATGACATTATCTATACTTTCTAAGGAGTTTGAGGTCTGCAAGGTTCCCTGCCCTGATTCAAACAACTTTCTGCACGAGCAACATTGACAGTGTCTTGTCTGGCTACATCTTTGTGTAGTACAGAAACTGCAAGGCATCGAATTCTAAGACCCTTCAAAGGATAGTAAAAACCACTAAGAGAATCACCAGGGTCTCCTTCCCCCACCCCTCATATTTCTGATATTTACCAAAAGCAGTGTATGTGAAGGGCCCAAAGTATTCTTGAGATCCCTACCACCCATCCCACAAACTCTTTGACCTACTGTCTTCAGAAAGGAAGTACAGGAGCATTTGGACTAGGACTGCTGGACTAGGTCACAGCTTCTTCCCTCAGGCTGTAGACTAATGAATACACTGTCACCACCAAGGTCTCATCATTAGGACAGTGAGCAGTTTACCCACACAGCGCACTGCACAAACTCTGCATTATATTTTGTTAACCTATTTGTGGTATTATTTTGTTTTATGTTCTATGTGATATTTTGTTGGTGCTCTGCGGTCCAGAGGAATGTTTCATTTGGTTGTATACATATACAGTAGTAAGATGACAATGAACTTGAATGAATATGGATGTCACACAAATTCAGTGACCCGGGTTCAGTCCAGACTTTCATGTTTTCTATATGGAATACATGTGTTCCCATATGACTGTGTGGGCTTCTTTGTGTGATCCAGTTGTTCCCACATCATAGAGATCTGCAGGTAGGTTAATTCAGTAAATTACCTTTCATGTTGGTGGTAGTGTAGCGGTAATAACACGGAGTCGGTAAACTGCAATTAAAGATGATTTTATTCGAACTTCACAGCCTTGCTTTAAAGCCTCCCTCATCCCGCCCTCCCCGGGCGCAGATGCTCCAAGGAACACGTACTCACAAACTCCCGCAGGCTTTTTCCCTTTGTTGCGGACCTGGCCTTTGTGCCTGCATGCTAGCTATTTGTGAGCTGGTTCGAGTGTGCTAGGAAGTGGGTCGCCAGATAAACCCCCCCCCCCCCAGAACCGGCGATACACCCCCCAATGTCCACAGTCTGGGCCGGAACCTGTTTGGGAGATCGGCCTCTGCGCAACGGTGCCGGAAACTCGACCGGTTGCGCCAGGTCCATGTGGGCCGGTTTGAGTCGGTCCACCGTGAAAACCTCCTCTCTCCCCCCAACGTCCAGCACAAACGTGGACCCGTTGTTCCGGAGCACCGTAAACGGCCGCTCGTAGGGCCATTGCAGCGGTGGCCGATACCCGCCCCTTCGTACAAACACAAGCTTACTGTTCTGCAGGTCTTTGGGTATGCAGGTCGGGTTCTGCCCATGCTGCGAAGTGGGTATGGGGGCCAGGTCACCGAGCCGCTCGCATAGTCTGCCCAGGACTGCTGCGGGTTCTTCCTCTTGCCCCCTTGGGGCTGGTATGAACTCCCCGGGGACGACCAGGGGTGTGCCGTACACCAACTCGGCCGACGAGGTGTGCAGGTCGTCTTTGGGCGCCGTGTGGATGCCGAGTAGGACCCAGGGAAGCTCGTCCACCCCGTTAGCTCCTTGCAGGCAGGGTCACCAATTGTAGAGGTGTGCTACACGCAGTGCTAAAATAACAACACGGAGTCGGTAAACTGCAATTAAAGATGATTTTATTCGAACTTCATAGTCTTGCTTTAAAGCCTTCCTCATCCCGCCCTCCCCGGGTGCGGATGCTCTAAGGGACACGTATTCACAAACCCCCGCAGGCTTTTTCCCTTTGTTGTGGACCTGGCCTTTGTGCCTGCACGCTAGCTATTTGTGAGCCGGTTCGAGTGTGCTAGGAAGTGGGTCGCCATAGTAGGAGCTTTAGAGATTTGCTGGGTATGTAGGTATTATTGACTCAGTGGGCTGAATTGCTTTTTGTAAATATTGTAAGGAGATATGGAAATAAGAAAAGACTGGGGAGGAAAATGGAGCGTATTGTTCAAGTAATAAGAAATTAATGGAATTTATAGGGGAATTGAGAAATAATTGTCACTTAATCATGCTATGTTTGAGTTGAGAATGATGGGGCAAGCTTGCGGGGCCTGATGGCCAACTCATGCTATCTCCTTGTATGCTCTGCTTACAGAGAGTAGTTTAATTTTGAACCAACTGCCTTATGTTTCCGGTTTTTACTTTGAAGTGATGACCTGAGACTCATCTTGGAAACAATGAATTCCTTTCACAAGTTAGTATGAGGATTTTTTGCATTACAGTATCCTATTTGGTCATCTCCATCAATGATCATTTTTGTTGGATTGTTCCATATGGATCTGTTCTGGGATCCTTTCTCTTTGGGATTTTAATAAATGACCTGGATGAGGAAGTAGAGGGGTGGGTTAGTAGGTTTGCTGATGACACAAAAGTTGGAGGCTTTGTGGATAGTCTGGAGGATTGACAGAGGTTACAGCAGGACCTCAGTAGGATGCAGAACTGGGCTGAGAAGTGGCAGGTGGAATTAACCCAGATAATTAACCCAAAAGTGGTTCATTTTGGTAGGTCAAATTTGAAGACAGAATGTAATATGAATGGTAAGACTCTTGGCAGTGTGGAAGACAGGAAAATCTTGGTGTCCGTGTCCATAAGATACTCACAGCTGATGCGCAGGTTGACAGTGTTGTTAAGGCATATGATGTGTTGGGCTTCATCAACTGTGGAATTGAGTTCAAGAGCCGTGAGCAAATACTATAGCTAGACAATACTTTAGATCCCACTTGGAGTACTGTGTTCAGTTCTGGTCACCTCACTACAGGAAAAATATGGGTACTATAGAGAGAATACAGAGGAGATTTACAAGGATGTTGCCTGGATTGTAGACCATGCCTTATGAGAATACCAAATTATAGGAAAGATGTCAACAAAATAGAGAGAGTACAGAGGAGATTTACTAGAATGTTACTTGGGTTTCAGCACCTAAGTTACAGAGAAAGGTTGAACAAGTTAGGTATTTATTCTTTGGAGCGTAGAAGGTTGAGGGGGGACTTGATAAAAGTATTTAAAATTATGAGGGGGATGGATAGAGTTGATGTGGATAGGAGAGATTCAAACAAGAGGACCTGAGTTGAGAGTTAGGGGACAGAAGTTTAGGGGTAACACAAGGGAGAACTTCTTTACTTAGAGATTGGTAGCTGTGTGGAACGAGCTTCCAGTAGAAGTGGTAGAGGCAGGTTCGATATTGTCATTTAAAAAAAATTAATTTGGATGGTTATATGGACAGGAAAGGAATGGAGGATAATGGGATGAGTGCAGGTAGGTGAGACTAGGTGAGAGTAGCGTTGGGCACGGACTAGAAGGGCTGAGATGGCTTGTTTCCATGCTGTAATTGTTATATGGTTAATAGGTTGAGTGAACTTGGCCTTTTCTCCTTTGAGTGATCGAGAATGAGAGGTGACATGATAGAGGTGTATAAAATGATGAGAGGCATTGATAGTGTAGATAGCCAGAGACTTTTAATACCCAGGGCTGAAATGGTTAACATGAGGGAGCATAGTTTTAAGATGCTTGGAAGTAGGTACAAGGGGAATGACAGAGGAAAGTTTTTCACACAAAGAGTGGTAGGTGAGTTGGTCTTTTGAGAGACTCTTAGATAGGTACATGGAGCTTAGAAAAATAGAGGGCCAGGTGGTAAGGAAATTCAAGGCAGTTTCTCAAGTAGGTTACATGGCTGGCATTTTGGGCCGAAGGACCTATTATAATGTTCTGTCGATTTCTGTGTTTCTCCAGAAAAGAAATGATGGACAAATAATGTGTTGATGGTCTTTATTAGACTGGCTGTGTTTTCATTTTATGGAGGGTAGTGTAAAACATGTGCCATAAATGTGCCAGACTATCTTTTACCTGAAACATCAACTATGTTTCTCTTTCCAGAAATTATCTGATCTGCAGTTCTGTTTTTTATTTCAAATTTTCAGCTTCTGCAGTTTTTATTTTCCTTAAGCAGAGAATGTTTACTACTAAATATATTAAGAAATGCAAGGGAAGTTCCTTTATCTAAAATTTGATAGAATATAAAATTACTTTGTGGAGTAGTTAAGATGAATACTGTATAATAAAATGCATTTAAGTGGAATTTAGAGGAGGGAGAGGAGGGAAAGATGTGCTTGGTGGTGTGATCCAGTTGGAGATGATGGAAGTTACGGAAAGTTATGTGCTGGATAGGAAGGCTGGTGGGGTCACAGGGGAAGGCGAAAGGAACCCTATCTCTGCTGGGTGGCGGAGTGGCAGTAGGATAGGATGAAGGCGGACTTGTGTAAAATTAAAGTGATGTGGTTGGAGGCAGCGTTGCTGGTGGAGGAAGGGAAGCCCCTTCCTTTGAAGAAGGAGGACAGCTCCTTAATTCTGAAATGAACAGCCTCATCCTGAGAGCAGGTGCAGTGGAGATGGACCTGCAGGCACAGGCATCTCCAAACAGTGATCGCTGCTGCCAACCTCAGCAATTCTAATGATCCCAAGCAGATTCAGAAACTGGACTCCACCGCCATCAATGCGGTTTCCAACGACTTCCAAAGTGCCAGTTGTGCAACTTCCAAATCTGACTTCAGTCTTGACTGATAGCATCTCCAGGCTAGATCTTTGTGCACTGTCACTGGAACCCCAGACCCCTTCTAGTTAGCAGTTCTGTGACTCAGGTCCCATACCAGCTCAGAGACTCTTAACTCCCTCTCCCCTTCTCCTCTGATGCTACCAACCCCCCACACCCCCCAATCCCAACTCTCATCCATGCCGGATCTTCACCACCCCTTCTGACTTTCCCCTCAGTAGGAGCTTCAATCTTGTCCCCCTGCACCCACATCACAGTGAGCTCTGCACCCGCCAAGACAATGAGTTCTTCTTCTGCCACCTCTGTCGCATGCTACTTTTTCAGCAAGGATTCTCCAACCCACATCAATGACCGCTTCTCACACCTTCAGCCTTGCTCTTACTGGACTCTGTGCTCTGGTCTTCTGCCTGCTCTGGGTCTTCACCATCAAACCTGCAGAAAAAGAAAGTGGCGGACTGACCTCTGCCTAGCTGAAGCCAGGCTACAACTGTCAGACACAACCTCTTACTTGCCCCTTGAACAGGACTCCACTGAGAAGCACCAGGTCATTGTCTCCTGCACCAACACTGACCTTATTAACTCTTGGGGATCTCCCATCCCCTGGCACCAACCTCACAGTTGCCACACCTCTCATTTCTACCTCCTACCCAAGACGCACAACTTGCCTGTCTATATAGATCTGTTGTTCCTTCCCCACTGAACTCGTATTTCCAAACCTCAACTCAGTTTTATCTGCCCTGGTTCAGCCCCTTCCTACCTATATCCATGATGCTTCACACACTCTTGATCTTTTCAGTGATTTCAAGTTCCCTGGCCCAGATCATCTTGTATTTTCACTATGGATGTTCAATCCTTGTACACCTCCATCACCTACCGGGAAGGCCTCAAAGCTCTGTTTCTTTCTGGACACCAGTTCTCCTCCATGTGGCGAAACTGGCCCTTGCTCGCAATAATTTCTCCTTCAGCTCCTCCCACTTCTTTCAAACAGAAGGTGTAGCCATGAGTACTTGCATGGATCCCAGCTATGTTTGCTTTTTTGTCAGCTGCATTGAACAGCCTATGTTCCAAGCCTACATTGGTATCACTCCCAATTTTCCTGTGCTACATTGATGACTTAATTGGTGCTGCTTCCTGCACTCAGGTAGAGCTCGTCACCTTCATCAACTTTGCCTCCAACTTCCACTCTGCCCTCAGATTTAGGGACACCTCCCACCCCTTTCTTGATTTCTCTTCTCTCTCCCTACAGACAGCTTATCCAGTGATGTCTTTTATAAACCCATGGACTCTCACACGTACCTGGGACTATACCTTTTCCCACCTCATTACTAGTAAAGTTGCCATCGCCTTCTCTCAATTCCTCCAACTCTGCCACATCTGCTCTCAGGATGAGGCTTATCATTCCAGAACAGAGGAGGTGCCCTCCTTCTTAAAAGAAATAGGGTTTCCTTCCTCTACCCTCAACGCTGCCTTCAATTGCATCGTTTCCATTTCGCGCATGTTTGCCCTCACCCCATTCTCCCACCACCTCACAAGGGATGGAGTTCCTCTGGTCCTCACCTACCGCCCCAGCAGCCTCTCGTTCAGTGCATAATTCTCTGTAACCAACACTATCTCCAACGGGATCCCACCACCACATCCTTTGCTGCTCCCTATGTGGCTCCCTTGTCCATTCAGTCCTCCCCACTGATCTCACTCCTGACACTTAACTTTATAAGCGTAACAAGTGCTACACCTGCCCCATACCTCCTCCCTTACTACCGTTCAGGGCCACAAACAGTCCTTCCAGGTAAGGCGACAGTTCACCTGTGAGTCTGTTTGGATCATCTATTGTATTTGGTGCTCTTGGTGTGGCCACCTGTACATCAATGATACTCAATTTAGAATAGAAGGCCACTTCACTAAGCACCTACACTGTCTGGTAGAAAAAGCGGGATCTTCCATTGGCCACCCATTTTAACTCCACCTTCCATTCCGATGTGTCAGTCCATGGCTTCCTGTACTGCCGCAATGAGGCCACACTCAGGCTGGAGGAGAAACACTTTATATTCGTCTGGGTAGCCTCCAACCTGATTGTGTAAACATAGATTTCTCACATTTCCGGTTATGCCCTCCCCCCTTCCCCATTCCCATTTACCTCTTTCACTTCATCTCCCTCTCACCTCACCTCCTTACCTGACCATCACCTCCCCTGGTGCTCCTCCTGCTTCCCTTTCTTGAATGTTCTTCTGTCCTATCCTATCAGTTCCCTCTTCCCCATCCCGGTTTCACCTATCACCTTTTGCCATACATTTCTTCCTCCCCTCCCTCATCTTTTTACACTGACTTCCCATCTTTTTTCTCCAGTTCTGATGAAGGGTCTCAGCCCAGAACTTTGACTGTTTACTCTCTTTCATAAATGCTGCCTGGCCTGCTGAGTTCCTCCAGCGTTTTGTGTGTTGCTTTGATTTCCAGTATCTGCAGATTTTCTCTTGTTTGTGGAAGTACTAAGCTTGCTGGTGCTGAGAGCAGTAGATATCTTCCATATTGAGTATCTTGTTAGTTGTCTTGAGTAAATGGTCTATCTATAATAATTAGCACTGGTTAAGTTGAATGCAATAAAATGTGGGAAATCAGAAAGTAAATTTTTTCTTAAAAATTCATTTTTGGACATTTTAGCTGTGTTAGTGGGAAGTTCTTTTTGGACAACAAGGGAATTGCATTGCCTCTGCTTTTGTTTAATTGTTTACTTCTGCTTCAGATTTCTTATTATACAGAGGATTTTCATAACATAATATGACATCATGCAATGCAACATGAATGATATTCTAAATGCCCAGTCATGTAAATGAATATAGACTACTTGAGGTGGAGTATGGGTGGGGGTAGGAATCAAAATTAATGCAATCATGTTTTCATTTTAAACTGAAGATATCCTCAATGGTTGGGGGGGGGCTTGTACCCATGATCAAGCTTGCTGAGTCTACAACTATCAGCAACCTCTTTCAATCCTGTGCACTGATTTTCAGGAACTTAGACCCTTTCTACCACTGACCCCTCAGTGAGGATTGGTGTATGATCTCTTGGCTTCCCATTCCTGAAGTCCACAGTTAATTTCTTCGTCTTTGCTGACGTTGACTGCATGATTGTTGTGACGCCACTCAACCAGCTGGTCTATCTTGGGCCTGCATGCTTCTGAGATTCTGCCAACAGCCTGTGGTTGTGAAAAAGGATTTAGTGCTTTCCCAGCATATATGATGAATGAAGTCTTGGGTTACTGGTATCGATTTTAACCAATGTTTCGATAACAAACTGTCATCTTTATCAGGGATGATATTGTGATTGGAGGTTCTGAAGGTGTAGATCCAACTCTTGTTTGAAGCATGGGTCCAATATCCTAACACGCAGGTTTAATAGAGCTGTTAGGGAGGGTTTAAACTAATTTGGCAGGGGGATGGGGCTCAGTGATAGGGCTGAGGAAGGGAAAAACAGAAATAAATCAAAGGTAGTGCACAACAGAGACAATAGAAAGGACAGGCGGGAGATTAGGCATAATCACAGCCAGTGGGATGATTTACAGGGCAATGGAGGCGTGGTGCAGTTAAAACAGAAAGCAACAAATACTGGACTGAAAGTGTTATATTTGAATGCACGTTGCATAAGAAATAAAATGGGCAATCTTCAAATTCAGCTACAGGTTGGCAAGTATGTTGTGGCCTTCTCTGAAATTTGGCGAAAGGATGGCTGCAACTGGGAGCTGAACATCCAAGGACATATGGTGTATTGAAAAGATAGGTTAATAGGCAGAGGGGGTGGTATGACCCTGTGTATAAGGAATAATATTAAATCATTAGAAAGGGAGGACATGGGATTGGAAGGTGTAGACTCTCTAGGTTGGGTTAAGAAATGGCAAGGGTAAAAGGACCCTGATGGCAGTTCTATACAGGCCTCCAAACAGCAGCCAGGATGTGGATTACAAATTATAATACGAGATAGAAAAGGCGTGTGAGAAGGGCAATTTCATGACAAGCGTTGGGGATTTTAACATGAAAGTGAATTGGGAAAACGAGGTCAGTACTGGATCTCAAGAGAATTTGTAGAATGTCCAAGGGATGGCTTTTTAGAACAGCTTGATGTTGAGCCCACTAGGGGATCAGCTGTGCTGGATTGGGTGTTGTGCAATGATCCGGAGGTGGTAAGGGAGCTTATGGTTAAGGAACCCTTGAGGAACAGTGATCACAATATGATCGAGTTCACTTTGAAATTTCAGAAGGAGAAAGTTAATTCCAACGGTCGGAATTTCAGTGGAATAAAGGAAATTAAAATGGCATGAGAGGGGAACTGACCAAGGTTGACTGGAAAGGGATACTAGCAAGATGGACAGCAGAGCAATAATGGCCAGAGTTCCTGTGAAAAATTAGGGAAGTGCAAGACCAATATATTCCAAATAAGAAATTTTTGAATGGAAGAAGGACACTACCGTGGCTGTCAAGTGAAGTCAGAGCCAACGTAAAAGTAAAAGAGAAGGCATGCAAGGAAGCCAAAGCTAGCAAGAAGATAGAGGATTAAAAAGCTTTTAGAAACTTGCAGAAGGAAACTAAGGTGGTTATTAGGAATAAAAAAAAGATGAATTATGAATGGAAGCTGGTGACTAATATCAAAGAAGATACTAAAAGCTTTTTTAAGTATATAAAGGGTAGAAGAGATAGGACCAATAGAAAATGATGCTGGTGATATTGTATTGAGAGACGCAGAGAAGGCAGAGGAACTGAATGTGTATTTTGCATCAGTCTTCACAGTGGAAGACATCTGCAGTATACTGATATTTAAGAAAGTCAGGGAAATGAAGTATGTGCAGTGAAAATTACAACTGAGAAGGTGATCTGAGGGTGGATAAATCTCCTGGATCTGATGGAATGCACACTTGGGTTCTGAGGGAAGTAGCTAGAGAGATTGTGGAGGCATTAACAATGATCTTTTAAGAAACAATAGATTCTGGCATTGTACAGGATAACTGGAAAATTGCAAATGTTACTGCACTATTTAAGAACGGTGGGAAGCAGCAGAAAGGAAACTATAGACCTGTTAACCTGACATGAGTGTTGGAATTGATTATTAGGGATGAGATTACGGAGTACCTGGAGGCACAGGACAAGATAGGCCAAAGCCAGCATGGTTTCCTGAAAGGAAAATCCTGCCTGACTAACCTACAATTTTTTGAGGAGATTACAAGCAGGGTAGACAAAGGAGATGCAGTAGGTGTGATGTACTCGGATTTTCAGAAGGCCTTTGACAATGTGACACACATGAGGCTGCTTAGCAAGAGCCCATGGAATTGCAGGGAAGTTACTTGCGTGGGTGGAGCATTGGCTAATCGGCAGTAAACAGAGATTGGAGATATAGGGATCCTATTCTGGCTGGCTGCCAGTTACCAGTGGAGTTCCACAAGGGTCAATATTGTGGCTGCTGCTTTTTACGATGTATTTGAATGATTTGGACTATGGGATTAATGGATTTGTGGCTAAATTTGCCAATGACACAAAGATAGTTGGAGGAGTGGGTAGTGTTGAGGAAACAGAGAGCCTGCAGAGGGACTTAGATAGTTTAGGGGAATGGGCAAAGAAGTGGCAAATGAAATACAATGTTGGAAAGTGTATGGTCATGCACTTTGGTGGAAGAAATAAATGGGCAGACTATTATTTAGTTGGAGAGAGAATTCAAAATGCAGAGATGCAAAGGGACTTGGAAGTCCTTGTGCAAGATGCCCTAAGGTTGAGTTGATGAAGAAGGCGAATGCAATGTTGGCATTCATTTCAGAGGTATAGAATATAAGAGCAGAGATGTGATGTTGAGGCTCTATAAGGCACTCGTGAGTCCACACGGAGTATTGTGTGTAGTTTTGGGCTCCTTATTTTAGAAAAGATATACTGAGATTGGAGAGGGTTCAGAGAAGATTCACGACGATGATTCCAGATATGAAAGGGTTACCGTATGAAGAACGTCTGGCAGCTCTTGGGCTTTAATCCCTGGAGTTCAGGAGAATGAGGGGGAATCTCATAGAAACATTCCGAGTGTTAAAAGGTCTGAACAGATTAGATATGGCAAAGTTATTTCCCATGGTAGGGGATTCTAGGACAAGAGTGCACGACTTCAGGATTGAAGGACGTCCATTTAGAACACAGATGTGGAGAAATTACTTTAGTCAGAGCATAGTAATTCTGTGGAATTTGGTGCCACGAGTGGCTGTGGAAGATAAGTTATTGGGCGTACTTCAGGCAGAAATAGATAGGTTCTTGATTAGCCAGGGCATCAAAGGGTATGGGGAGAAGGCAGATGGGTGGGGATGACTGGAAGAATTAGATTAGCCCATGATTGAATCTCAGAGCAGACTCAATGGGCTGAATGACTAGGTGAAAGATCACATAAAGTTCTTGCATGGGAGTTAAAAACAGATCAGATTTCTAAAACAATAAATGCAATTCGAACAAAAGTTTTCACAATGGACAATCAACTTTTATATAATTGGATTCAAAATGGGATTAGATATATAGGGAATTGTTTTGAAGGAGGTATATTAATGTCATTTGATCAATTAAAGAATAAATATAAAATATCAAATAACACTTTATTTTGTTATTTTCAATTAAGGGCTTATTTAAGAGAAAAATTAGGTCAAACAATGTTATTGCCCAAATCTAATGAAATAGAAATTTTAATTCAAAAAGGAAATATTAAAAAATTTATATCTTGTATGTATAATTTGATTCAAAGACAGGCAATTAAACAAGGAGTCCATAAGTCAAGACAAAAATGGGAAAGTGATTTGAATATTAAAATTGAAGAAACAAATTGGTCAAGACTATGTCTTGATAGTATGACAAATACAATAAATGTTCGGTTAAGATTAGTGCAGTATAATTTTCTACATCAATTATATATTACACCACAAAAAATAAAAAAATTAAATCCAAATTTATCGGATCAGTGTTTCCGATGTAACCAGGAAACTGGTACTTTTTTTACATTCGACATGGTCTTGCTCTAAAATTCAACCTTTTTGGACAAATTTAAGACTTTTACTGGAACAAATTACAGGAACACAATTTCCTCATAATCCAATATTACTTTTACTAGGTGATATTGAAGGGATAAAACCGAAACTCAAACTAAATAAGTATCAGAAAGAATTTATAAAAATTGCACTGGCAGTAGCCAAAAAAGCTATTGCAGTTACTTGGAAATCGGATACACATTTAAGTATAGACTCTTGGAAGAAAGAAATCTATGGCTGTATTCCATTAGAAAAAATTACTTATAATTTAAGAGATAAATATGAAACATTTCTGAAAATTTGGAGCCCTTATTTACAAAAGACAGGATTAAATATATAGATGCTCTGAAGATGAAGCAATTGGTTATTAGGGGAAAGAAATAAATATACATATTAAAGTTATTACGAATTCTATGGAGTATGTGGAGATCTTCCAACAACCAGGCATTCTTTCTTTCTTTCTTTTTTTTTCTTTCTTTCTCTTTTTTTTCTATAGGGCAGTTAGGGGGGAGGGGTTAAGGGGAGGGGGTAAGGGTTATATACATTGTTTTTTTCATACTTTACTTTGTAACTACTTAAAAATGCAATAAAAAAAGTTTTTAAAAAATGGGCTGAATGGACTACTTCTCCTATATCTTATGGACCGCCATGCTTCTGTCCTTGCAGCTGCTTGGTGAATCTGTAGGGATTTGCAGTAAAGGCAGTTTGTTTGTTAGCTCTCTCTTTCCCTATCTTCTATGCCATTCTGCCCTATGTGGTGTCATAAGCTTACCTCTGAAGATGTTACAGAGCTCGGCAAGTGGTAGTTTCTCCTCTTCACTTGCCCCACTGTACTGCTTAGCTAGGGATCAGAGCTCTTGACACAGCCGGTGTGTTTTGCCACTCTATGGTTCATTGTGTATAGGACTTTGTTGGATTTCTTCGCCACTAGGTTGAGTCTCTCAGTAGCAAAGCTGATATGTTAGTCGATCTAGTCTGGAGTGATCTGTCCACATCGTCTTGATTATTGCTCAATGTTTTGGACTGCATCCTCCTCAAATTACAGCTGGAGGCCACTTAACCTGCTGGTGCTTCTCTGCTTGGAGTGGGAGTTAAAATAGCAAAATATGAAATAAATTAGCTTAAAATATAATTGTGTTTGTCTTGGTATTGACATATTTTACGCTTTTAAATCCTGTGATATTTCTTATACAAAATGTTGCTTATGTTGCATTTGGTTACTGTAAATTAATATTTGAAATGGATATAAGGTTTTTAGCCAAAACCATGTAGTGTCTTTTGTTGACTATTACAGTCCATTGCAAATTTACAAATCTGATCTTATTTGAAGTTTACAGCTTTGATATATAACTGTGTTGTGCATAAAACCTTGTAAGATCATTCAATGAGCAATTCTGTACTAGTTCTGCAGTCATAGGTGTTCATACAGTAAAAAATGATGACATTATGCCTTATTAATAGAATGGATTTTACTTTGTGCTTAATCCTTCCCTTGTGTATTTGCTATAATGTTCCAAAAAAACTATCAAATAATAACAATTTAGATCTAGAACAGTCAAGCAAATTTAGTGACCTTAAACAGATTTTGCTTTTGATGAAATTGCGCTGCCACTGGTAATGGAGTTATTTTTTTCGATGGTCTTTCTATTTACATAATTTCCTTGGAAGTGTATACTCTTCACACTGCTTAGTTATGGCCATCCAAAAAAGGGGTGTATACTTAACAGCAGAATCTGTACAAGGTTTTATTCCTCCCATTCCATATCTTGACTTGGTAATAATGGATCATTGAGACATCTCCCCAGGAAAGATGTAAAAAGTCCTTATCAAATAGGTATTTTTATTGCGATAAAACTGATGCCAGTTAATTCTTACAGGTATCCCCTAAAGAATTTCCGATAAAGAAATGAATTTGCATTTCATAGCTGAATACCTCAAGAAAAATGCAATTTGTATTCTCTTTTTCAGATAAAGGATGACCAAATTATTGCCTGAAACAGGCAGCTGAGGAGAAAGGATTAAAAAGCTGTAAAATGCCCAAATCTGGGTCTTCCAGAACAGCACAGACTGAAAGTTCTGATAGCAACAGCAACATGGTTGAAAAGCAGACTGGAAGGAAGGTAGGTAATGCTTTATAATAGAATATTCTTGGAAATAATTTGTTTGCAGGACTGTCTTTGTAATTTTGTAATAAAGCTAAGAACATTTTCAAAAACAAATTCATTCAAAACTTGTCTTGGAATACAGTTTTCAAAGTTAATTATATTAATTTTTAATTACTTTCCAAAGGACTTTCTAAATGCATACTTAGTAACCTTTTCTTTCCAATGAAAGTGTTACTAGAATTTATATGATATCCTTTTCTGATTATCTTTGTCAGGAATACTTGGTTTGAGTATTCATTACTTGTTTGGATGAGTCATCTGGTAGCAGATGGAAGGCTTTAATTTGTAAGGAGTTTGAATTTCTATTCATATAATTATATTTACTTTTTCATTTCCTGCATGGTAGTTTCCAGAAATGTGTTTGTCACTCTGGGGTGGAGCAGAATGGAACTTTCAAATTTACATGTTTACTCCATTCTGTATCCTAGGAATAAATGGATTTTGCAGTTTTCTGTTCAGATATAATTTGTCTTCAAACCTTCCAGATAGCATAAGGTATCTTTAATGGAAGTATATAACATTGTTAGATAAGTTCATCTTTGCTCATCTATCACATAGACTTAATTTTCCAAAAATAATAGTTTTTTCCAGTTCCAATGAATCTGAATTTAAAATCCAATCGCGTCACTACATTAAAACATTTACTCTCTCCTATCCAATCCCTGAGGAATGAGGATGACATCCATTCCATTTTGTGGTTTCTTCATTGACTGATATGAGATCTGCCGATAACACCACAAGTGGGGCTGGATTGTGTGGTGGGGTGGGGGAAAAATATAGTTTTCTGAGGTGATGCATTCCTTTTGATTTTTAAGATGAACTTTTACGTGTTCCTGAACTCAATGGTCTCAGTGCTCTCCATATAATTTCAATATTTTTGTATTTTTAAACAACATGGAAGGAGCCCATTTAACCCAATGAGTTGATTGGGCTCCTTAGGCTCATTCTGTAACCTATATTCTTTCACATGCCGTCAGCTCCTGTGCTGATTCTCCTGTCACCCACCTACTCCAGTGAGAGATTTACAGTGGCCAACTAAAGGTCACACCTTTAGGACGTAGAAGGAAGCAGAGCACCTGGAGAAAATGTATACAGTTGCAGGAAGAATGTACAAACTTCACGCAGACAGTATCTGAGGTCGGTATCGAGCTTGGTTCACTGGAGTTTTGCATAGTATTGTGGCGACCCACTTCCTAGCGCACTCGAACCGGCTCACAAATAGCCAGCGCGCCGACACAAAGGCCAGTCCCGAAAGGGCGCCAGGTCTGCTTCACCAACAAAGGGAAAAGCCTGCGGGGGATTGTGAGTACGTGCCCCCTACAGCATCTGCACCCGGGGAGGGGCGGGATCAGGGAGGCTTTAAAGCAAGGCTGTGAAGTTCAAATAAAATCTTCTTTAACTGCAGTTTACCGACTCCGTGTCGTTATTTTAGCGCTGCATGTAGCACACCGCTACAATTGGTGAACCCGACGGTCCAAACGATTTTTGGACCAGAGATGACCGACGCCGCATCTGTTCATGCGGTTTCATTAAAACTGCCGAGCTTCTGGACGCTGCGACCTCACCTCTGGTTCCAGCAAGCAGAAGCCCAATTCCACGTTTGGCAGATAACCTCAGAGGACACACGTTACTACTACGTGGTGAGTTCCCTCGACCAGGAGACAGTGGCCCAGGTTGAGAAGTTCGTACAGTCTCCCACAGCGGACGGCAAGTACACGGAATTCAAAGCCCTGCTCATAAGGACTTTCAGACTCTCACGGCGCGAGCGGGCTGCCCGTTTAGTGCACCTGGATGACTTGGGAGACAGACCTCCATCGGCTTTAATGAATGAGATGTTGTCTGTGGCTGGCGGACACAAACCCTGCCTCATGTTTGAGCAGGCATTCCTGAGCAGCTGCCCGAGGACATACGCCTGCTGCTGTCCGACGCGGATTTCAGCGACCCCTGGAAGGTGGCAGCCCGGGCGGACTTGCTGTGGAACGCCAAGAAGGTGAGTGGGGCGTCCATCGCACAGATCACCCGGTCACGCTCCCAGCAGCAAACCAGACCAGGCCCGGCCACAGAGCCCGCTAACTCCAGAGGCAGGGGTGGGTGCCCAACAAACAATGGTGTTTCTACCACCAGCGGTGGGGCGCAGAAGCCCGCCGCTGTAGCCTGCCCTGCACGTTCCCGGGAAACTCCAAGGCCAGCTGCAGCTACAGCTACGACAGCTGGTCATCGGGATAGCCTCCTGTATGTGTGGGACAAGAGGTAGGGACGCCGTTTTTTGGTCAACACCAGTGCCGAGATCAGCGTCTTACCTCCGACAAGTTATGACACCCGCAAAAGGGTACCGGGTCTCCCCCCCCCCCCCCCCCCCCGAGGGCCGTGAATGGCAGCACGGTAAGGACCTACGGCACCCGTACGGTGCAGCTACAGTTCGGCTCCAGCCGGTTCACGTGGGACTTCACACTGGCTGCCGTAGCCCAACCGCTTCTGGGTGCGAATTTTTGGCGGGCTCACAGCCTGCTGGTCGACCTACCGAGGCAGAGACTGGTCCACGCCAAGACCTTTCAGACGTTCTCCCTGGAGAAGCCCAGTTGCCAGCCCCACACCTCGACTCCATCACGCTGTCCGACAACGACTTCACGAGAGTCCTGGTGGATTTCCCATCGGTTCTGGCACCGCAGTTCACGGCAGCCATGCCCCAACACGGCATACAGCACCACATCCCGACCCAGGGACCACCCCTCCACGCCCGTGCTCAGCGGCTTCCCCCGGACAAGCTCCGACTGGCGAAAGAGGAGTTCAAGAGGATGGAGGAATTGGGGATCATACGGCTGTCTGACAGCCCATGGG
Source organism: Hypanus sabinus (assembly GCF_030144855.1). NCBI lineage: Eukaryota > Metazoa > Chordata > Chondrichthyes > Myliobatiformes > Dasyatidae > Hypanus > Hypanus sabinus. The sequence continues at coordinate 128,867,763 of NC_082706.1, forward strand.
CCTCCCCCCTCCACATGGTGCCCAAAGCGTCAGGCGGCTGAAGACCATTCGGCGACTACCGCAGGCTGAATGAGGCTACCACCGGACTGCTACCCTGTGCCGCACATTCAGGACTTTGCAGCAAACCTGCACGGCGCATGGATCTTCTTCAAGGTAGACTTCGTCCGGGGATACCATCAAATCCCGATGCATCCGGACGACGTCCCCAAAACGGCTCTCATCACCCCGTTCGGCCTTTTCGAGTTCCTCTGCATGCCGTTCGGCCTGAAGAATGCCACACAGACGTTCCAGCGGTTAATGGACGTGGTGGGACGCGACCTGGACTTCGCATTCATCTATTTGGAAGACATCCTCATAGCCAGCAGCGGTCGTCAGGAGCATCTGTCCCACCTCCGTCAACTCTACGTCCGACTGAGTGAGTACGGCCTGACAATCAACCCGGCCAAATGCTAAGTTCGGGCTTGACACCATCGACTTCCTGGGCCACAGGATTACTAAAGACAGGGCAACCCCTCTGTCTGCTAAGGTAGACGCGGTCCGCCATTTCTCCTGACCCACCACAATCAAAGGCCTTCAGGAATTGAATACCACCGCTTCCTCCCTTCAGTTGCCCGAATCATGCGCCCCCTGTTCGCCCTGATGTCGGGTCCTGGCAAGGACATTACCTGGGACGAGGAGTCCGCCGCCCCTTTCATTAAAACGAAAGAAGCCTTGGCGAACGCTGCGATGCTAGTGCATCCCAGAATGGACGCCCCTACCGCCCTCACAGTGGAAACATCTAACACGGCAGTCGGTGGGGTGCTGGAGCAACTCATCGAGGGTCGCTGGCAACCCCTGGCGTTTTTCAGCAAACACCTGCGGCCACCCAAGCTCAAATACAGTGCTTTCGACCGGGAACTGTTGGCACTATACCTGGCAATCCGGCATTTCAGGTACTTCTTAGAAGGTAGGCCCTTCACCGCGTTCACGGACCACAAGCCGCTTACCTTTATGTTCACGAAGGTGTCCGATCCCTGGTCGTCCCACTAGCAGTGCCATCTGTCCTACATCTCTGAATACACGACAGATGTCCGGCACGTCTCGGGTAAGGACAATGTCATAGTGGACGCACTCTCTTGCCCTAACATTCATGCCCTTTCCCAAGGGGTAGACTTTGAGGCGCTGGCAGAGGCGCAGCAGGCAGACAAGGAGATCCCGAGTTACAGAACCGCACTCCGGTTTGCAGCTCCAGGACCTCCCCGTAGGCCCAGGTGAGAGGACCCTACTCTGTGACGTCGCCACCGGCCAGCCCCGTCCCGTTGTCCCGGCACCTTGGCGGTGACACGTTTTCGACTCCATTCATAACTTAGCGCACCTCTCCATCCGGACAACCATCCGGATGGTCTCCAGCAGGTTTGTTTGGCACGGACTCCGCAAGCAGGTCAGTGCATGGGCCAAGAACGTGCATGCACTGCCAGACGGCCAATGTGCAGCAGCACACCAAAGCTCTGCCGCAGCAGTTCCACCCCACCCACCGGCGTTTCGACGACATTCATGTGGATATCGTGGGCCCCCTGTCAGTGTTGCGCGGAGCACGGCACCACCTGATGGCCAGAGACAATCCCGCTCGCCGACACCACCTCTGAATCTTGCGCCCAGGCACTGATCGCCACCTGGGTGTCCCGCTTTGGTGTACCGGCCCACATTACCTCCGACAGAGGCGCCCAGTTCACCTCCAGCCTGTGGTCAGCAATGGCCAGCCTTTTGGGGACACAGCTGCACCACACCACTGCCTACCACCCACAGTCGAACGGCCTGGTGGAGCGTTTCCACTGTCACCTGAAGTCGGCTCTCATGGCCCACCTGAGAGGAGCTAACTGGGTGGACGAGCTTCCCTGGGTCCTACTCAGCATCCGCACGGCGCCCAAAGACGATCTGCACGCCTCGTCGGCTGAGTTGGTGTACGGCGCACCCCTGGTCGTCCCCGGGGAGTTCATACCAGCCCCAAGGGGGCAAGAGGAAGAACCCTCAGCAGTCCCAGGTAGACTACGCGAGAGGCTCGGTGACCTGGCCCCCATACCCACTTCGCAGCATGGGCAGAACCCGACCTGCGTACCCAAAGACCTGCAGAACAGTAGGTATGTGTTTGTACGAAGGGACAGGCATCAGCCACCGCTGCAACGGCCCTACGAGGGGCCGTTTACGGTGCTCAGGAACAACGGGTCCACGTTCGTGCTGGACATTGAGGGGAGAGAGGAGGTTTTCACGGTGGACCGACTCAAACTGGCCCATGTGGACTTGGCGCAACCGGTCGAGTTTCCGGCACTGCGGCGCAGAGGCCGACCTCCCAAACAGGGTCCGGCCCAGACTGTGGACATTGGGGGGTGTATCGCCGGTTCTTGGGGGGGGAGGTTATGTGGCGACCTACTTCCTAGCGCACTCGAACCGGCTCACAAATAGCCAGCGCCCCAGCACAAAGGCCAGTCCCAAAAGGGCGCCAGGTCTGCTTCACCAACAAAGGGAAAAGCCTGCGGGGGATTGTGAGTACGTGCCCCCTACAGCATCCGCGCCTGGGGAGGGCGGGATCAGGGAGGCTTTAAAGCAAGGCTGTGAAGTTCAAATAAAATCTTCTTTAACTGCAGTTTACCGACTCCGTGTCGTTATTTTAGCGCTACGTGTAGCACACCGCTACAGTATCTGCAATTGCTGTGCTAAGTGAGATGTTTTGTATGCCAGAAACTCCTTCTCTATTTCAAGGACTCATGGAATATAGATTCTTAGTACTATAAGGGAATATTTTTAAAGTAATGTTTCAGGATCATTGTTGTGTTTTTTTCTGTCTACCTGTGGTCTTCTTTATGATAGAGCTCAGAATAATATGTCTGTTTTATGGAGTCTGGTATTAGGCATACAAATTATGTGGCTTATCCAGCTGAGGCAACTGAATGTAATTGGGGCCTCATTGCTGGGGTACTTGTCCTGGAAGAGAATACGGATCTTTCTTTTCTTGTGCCAGTCAGTTTAGGATTCTGCTGCAAGAATATTATTGGTATTACTCATGTGCTGTGTAGGGTGTCAATGCCTGTGAAATGTAAAGGAAGGCAGAGATCTCTGTTGCCATGGGAACTATTAGTTTTTTGCCCATTTCCCATGAAGAAAGCAATGCTAGTGCATTGAAGGTAATTTTTTCCTCAACATTTGCCTGTACTCAAAGCTTGCTTTTGTGATGAGAGAAATCCATTGAACCTTGTTAGTCCTTGGGTCAGGGGTTGGAGGCCTGTGGTGTGGTGGGAGAGAAGGTAGGAAAGGGGTTTGTTTGCTGGCTGCTGTTCTTTTGTGTTGTTCTACTGAGCTTTGTGGGCATGCTATATTAGCAATGCAGTGTGTGCTGATGCTTGTGGGCTGTCCCAGCATTTCCTTGGGTGCGTTGGCTGTTAACACAAGTGACATGTTAAGGCTGATTTATACCTGTGCGTCACATTGACACTGTAGGTACCGTGTACCCTACTCTGTAGGGTGATGTACACTTCCCCAGAAAAGTAACTCGTGCGTCACAGTGACACAGATCGCAATAACTGTGATTGGTCTGCTTGGTAGCATCACATTTCTGGTTGCTTTTTCTCCACCATGTCTGTACACCAATGCGAAATAGATGAAACAAATCGTCAAATCTACCTGCCGACATGTGAAAATGTTTGAAATGCATTTCCTCGTCCATGTCTTTCACAAAGAAACTCAACACAGTGGCATAGAAACCCCACCACCAACTAGCATTTTGGCACACACCCAACGCATGCTCGCTACAGTGTAGAGCAACGCAGAAGTGAAAATCAGGGCTACGGCGTAGCCCGTATGCACAAGTATAAATCAGCCTTTACACTGTATATTTCAATTAACGTGATAAATCTGAATCCAACTCAACAGTCCAGTCAATTCCACTCTCCTCTTTCCCTGTAGACATGTCACTTATTTTTTGTCACATGCTAATTATGTCTCCTTTTGATTCTTGTGCTACCTAGCTACGCCATTTTTTATCTGTAGACAGCGAACTTGCCTTCTCCTCTTTCAGGCATGAATTTGGAACACCTGGCAGAAATACACATAACCATGGAGAGAACATGTAAACTCTACACAAAGCACTTAATATACTGCAAAATGGATTTTAGTTACTAGTCAGTAACATGCATTGAATATCATGTCATAATAATAGCTCACAAAATGAAGGATTGACATCCTCACTATAGTTCTAAAGATTTGTGTCCCATGCTAAAACAGACCTGGTTAAGTGTGTGGTATTTTACATCTGATTTTCAAAATCCAGTCACATTCTTTGGACATTCAGTGGCCTATTGCTATTGCCAAATCCTATTCAGTCAACTTCCTGGGCGTTGTCACTTCCTGGTATCTTAACTGGATCAACCACGTAAATGCCATGACTGCAAGAGTATAGATTGTTCAATAACAAATTATAACAATCCTGATCACAAAAGTTATTTGTCTTGTGTTTTCTTCCCACCAGAAAGCTCATCAGGAATGATGAAATATCTCCACTTCTTAGAAACTGAGGCATTTCTTTTAACAGGTTCAATACCATTTTTTTTAAAAAGCTTGATTGCAAATCCCACCCCTAACCTCTTTCTTGTATATTCACATTTAACCCTGTCAGATGTATCCTCTAAGATGTACTAAAGAAGCCTGAATAAGCTTTTCCAACAAGCCTGTTTTTTAAACTTCGAGGATCATAGATTCAGTACTTCAAGATCATAACATACAAATTCACTTCCAAGCTATACACCATTGTATCTTATAGGAAATGGGTTTCTGTGCCTGCATTTTCCCTGAGTTAGAATTTTTGTGATATCTCATGTTGGAATGTAAACTTGGTAATTTTTTTCTTATTGTCACATCTACTGAGATACTATGAAAAAGCTTTTGTGTGTCATTCAGACAGATAATTCCAGCGATTAGTAAATCAAGGTAATAACAAAAGGGAAGTGTTGCAGTTACAGAGAAAGTGCAGTGCAGGTAGACAAAATGGAAGGGCAATGACTATGTAAATTGGAAGATCAAGATCTTGTCTTTTGGTGTATGAGAAATCTGTTCAAGAGATTTTATAACAGCAGGATGGAAGCTGTCCTTGAGACTGATGGTACATGAAGGTACATAGCTGTTTTTCATCACTACAGTCAGAATACGATTTCCCTCTGACTCCAGGAGATGAAGTAGACATTTTACTATTCAACTTCTCATGAGCATTTCACATTAGACAATAAATGGAGTATTTCCCATGAATTGAAAATATAAAAAAAAACAGTTGGTTACATCTTCAGACAGTTTAATGGTAGAGGAAATTGACAGACCAGGTCTGATCTGAACATTCATTCTTTTCATTTGTGCAAAAGAACTGTTAATATTATCTAATGGTGGCAACCTGCAATGAAATAGTTTGACTGAAACCTGCTTCGTTCTGGAGCACAATTTTTCAAAAGTGCATCTGGTAAGTCATTGACATATAACCATATAACATATAACAATCACAGCACGGAAACAGGCCATCTCAGCCCTCCTAGTCCGTGCCGAACTCTTAATCTCACCTAGTCCCACCTACCCGCACTCAGCCCATAACCCTGCACTCCTTTCCTGTCCATATACCTATCCAATTTTACTTTAAATGACACAACTGAACTGGCCTCTACTACTTCTCCAGGAAGCTCATTCCACACAGCTATCACTCTCTGACATACATAGTTTTTCTTGCATAGGCTGGATCCTTTTCTCTGTTATGGGGATGGTGTAGAGACAACTTGAAACCAGGCTAAAAGTTACTGAGAGGCGAAGTGAGGCAATATTATACTATATGACGTGCTTCCAACTAACTGAATTCCAAGTTGAAAAGGTACATTTAATCCTTTATTACAAATCCACGTTAAAATAATTAGACTCTTCCATAATTCATGTAAAAGTAATTGGGTCAAATTAAAACAAGAACGAGCGGTCAGTGAAATTATCTGCTCCCTACTCACCCCTTTTCTATTCTGCCAAACAGGTGACTGTATTCATTTATTTTAACCACTAATTCCCAGTCAAACCCAAGGACTAATTACCTTAACCCAGAATGAAGGTGCACAACACAAATGCAATATAGACAGACAATAAATAGTACATGGCTACTGCATCCCATTACAATAATTACATTTACTTATTACTGAACAGGAAACGTGAAATCCTCAAGGATAATCATATTGTCAACACATTTTAGTATTATGCAAATGTCATCTTTTTTCTTTAAACCAAGTCCTGTAACAGTCATCTAGGTCAAAGGTTATTAGCACTTAGACCAGTACAGAGCGATCTTTACTACCACTCTCTTTCAATTCAGTAAGTCAAGTTAATGTCATGAAGTCAAACTACCAAAGTAATTGAAGCTTCTGGAGCTGTAGCTTCTCAAACGTCTATCTCCTGTAGAAGACAGATCTTGGTTGTAAGCCTATTCAGACAGTTGATCTTGGTCATGATGCACACCTGTCGCATAAATCCTCTTCTGGAAAGGCTGGATGATTCTTACCCATGAGTTTCAAAGCACTGTGTCATCAACAATAAGCACAAATTTTCCTGGGAGGAAGTTGTGCTTTGTACAAGACCTTTTCTGATGTTCCTGTAACTGTGTTAAGTACTCCTTGACCCGCTGTTTCCAAAACAAGTTTGACATGTATTGGACCTGCTCCCATCTACGATGAGCATAAAGTGATGTTCTCTGAAAAGTCGCTCCACACTCAAGCACACATGGAATTTCCTTTTTCTGTAGTGATAAACACGGTGTGGAATATACCAGACTTTCCTATCACTGCGTTTTAGATCCTGAGCAGGTACTCTCTCAGCACAGCCTTTGGAGATGACATCCTTCATGAATGCTGCGTAGTCAGTGTAAAATGACAAATCCCTCTTAAAGCTCTTCCTTAAATTCAGAGCAGGGTAGTAGCCATCTACCAGTTTTGCAGAATTTGCAACCAACTCCATGAATTTGTGGTCTTTCCTTGACGAACTGGGCTGCTCATCCTGACTGCATTCAGCGAAGTTTGTCTTAAACTGCTGCTGCCAAAGCTCATCCAATTTCAAAACTGAGATCCTGCTGTCAACTCTGGCAGTGCACAATCTCTTCCTTGCTCTCCTTTCAGTGGTCTGCAGTCCAACCCACCATTGTTCAAATTGTATAGTCTATCATTAACACTGCTACTCACTTGCAATGGCTCCAAAGCTTTAGGCACATTTGTCCCTATCTGCAGCTCGATTTCTGAATCAACCTCTGGCAAATGGACATGTTTCAGGTGAGACCATCCCTGGAGATACCTCTGTCATGGAATGTTCCCTCCATGGACAGATATACTTTACTGTGAAGAGATGTTAAGTAGTTCACAATAATTTTCACAATTTAAACCAGCCCTTCCAATTCTGAAACAGTCTGGAACTCACAACCTTCTCATAGTCTGTAGGAGAATGTGAGTCTTTTTTTCCTGTAAGGTTGAGCTTGTTTCATTAGGCCCATTGTGCAGAAAACTTCTGTACTACATTAATCTAGGAAAACATAAGTAACCACCATCTTGATACCTTTCTTAGACTTCACTTGTACTGGAACAATAGGAAATTTACAGTCATGATCACCAGCCCCATAAGACCCCTGGATACCAGAACACTACTCACTACTATGTCTGATTCTTTCACAGCATATTCTGATTCTGCTCTCCCTTCCTGTGAGTAGATATGAAGTATGATGGGATGCTTAAAACTGGAAAACTTGCATGAAAGACACTTCCTGCGATCTTTGCTGATGCATCCTGTACACAAACAGCCACCATTTTCACGATGGCCTTTTTCTCCAGCTGAGGGCACAAATCTAATGTGTGTCCACCCCCATAGAACAGACAAGCCCTTTTGGCTGATGAGACCATTTCCCTTCCTTTAGTTCCAGGTTCAGTATTAGCTTTGCTTCCCACAGTGGCCACAGTAGTGGCAAAGCTGCTTCCTTTAGCTCTAGAACAATGTTGTTAGTTTTTTCATACCTTTGTTTATTGCAGGTAATGGAGCATCCTTCATATTCCCCAAACACTGAGTTTGTTGCAACCTTTACTTCCCTTTCAATAAAATTAACAATGTTAATGAAAGTAGCCTTACAATTGTGCCTTTCTTGCAATTCACAGGCCACCATTTACCTTCCCCTAAGTTTATGAGGCAGTTTCTTTAGAACAGTCAGTGTATTAGCAGGCATGTCCAGCTCACTTTATGCACTGCACTTCTTCAGTGACACTGCAACAGCCTCTAAGAAAAAGACTGAAATCTTGAAAAGCTTTCTTATCTTCAGATTTGATGGATATCCATGAAGGAACCTTTTCCATGTAGGTGGATGCAATCTTTTTATTTATCAAAATGTTCCTCTAGTAAAGCCTTAGCCTTGACATATTCTCTCTTAGAGTCAACGTTCTGGCAACTTCTAACAAGTTCCCTAGGATGACCCCCTCGTGTACTGTTTCAAGGAAACAGAGTCAGTCACTATGGCTATCGGTCTTCCTTTCTACGCTGTTTTCATAGGCCTGCATGATTTTAAATTGGATCGCTGTTGAAGATTTGAATCTTTTAGGCAAGGATGAAAGATGTTTGTGTGCAAATAAGGTTGTTTCATTTAACTTCCCCATAATATCCAAAGTACTGGTTGATCTCTGTCATCTGAAACAAGTGTTTCCATGCTGTAAGTGAATGTCCCCAAGAGCACCTCGAGCTGCTGGATGTGAAATAGGTTCAGAGTGCTTCAGTAGTGCAGACTGAGAATAAAAACCCTGAACTACTACTTGGGGGTTTTGATCATGTTTCCCAGTCATTTGAGGAATGAATAAATCAGCACTGACATTGGGTATTGTTTTTTTTTCTTTGTCTTTTCAATATTGGAACTAATGCCATTGGACTGTCCTTTTGCAGCACTTCAATCACTCAATATACATGAAGCCCTTAGCTCACTAACTTTAGCCATATTTGCAACAATTTCTTCCCCCGTTTTCCTTCCTTTTCAATTGCTGTTCCTCTTGCTCTTCCAGCACATATTTGTCCTTCAATTGGGAAACATCGTCTGTTGGAATGTAAGGAAGGCCTTCATTCATTACAGTAGCATTAGATTGAACATGGCCTTCAATGTGAAATGTTTGAACCATTCATTTTGTTTTCCTGTTCATCCTTGAGAAGTAAAAGAATCACTGTGATTCACCTTCTTGGCAGCTTCACAAAGGTTAGCCAAGTTTTCAAATTGAGATTGCATTTGTAAGGCACTTTCCTTATTTTTCATAAGATCTTTAAGTAATGGTATTAAACCTTCAATTTTGTTCACAGTTGTTTTACACTCCTTTGGAAGACTTTCAATTTTATTCACCAAAGTTTTGGTAGTAAGTTTAACTTTTCTCTTGCCAGCCTTCATTCCAGAGCCACTGACGTCAATGCCATCCTTTGATCCACACATGTTTGCAAAGTGCATATGCATTGTTCCATTCAATCAACACAGGCAACAAACAGGCTATTCGGGCACCTACAGCACATGAACCAAGCCAAATAAACAGCGTTCAATTCAGATGTCAGCAAACAGGACAATATTTCAGCACTTAGGAACTTCACAAAACCAGAACTTTAAACGCTTCAATAAAACAGAACAACGAACCATCAAGCAAATGCCATATGATTGAGCAACTGTTCCCAATGGACAGGCAGCACCGACCATTCAAACTATAAATCCACAGAATGAATCAACACTGCCATAGGTAGGACTGCCACTTCAGATGCTCACATTGCCAATGTGCCTTCTCAGTGCTGTTACCTCAGATAACAGCTGGCCTTTCTTTGTGTTCCTTTCTGTTGGAGTTCTTTTTTCCGCCAACAAGTCCAAACAGTTTTCTTCGTTTAGAATGTGATACATTGTGCAAAATAGTCTGTGCTGATGACTTTGCCATAAACTGGTGTGTGGTATGTGGAAAAAAATTTTGTTGTCAAAATGCAGTGACTACTTGAAAACAAACAAAAAGTTGCTGGGAGGCTAAGTGAGGGAGCATCGCACTGTATGGCGTGCTTCCAACTAACAAAATTCCAAGACACAAACTCCATGTAATCCTTTGCTAAAACCAACAATAAAATCATTCAACTCTTCCATAATTAATATAAAAGTGATGGGATCAAATTCAAACAAGAATAAATGGTCAATGAAAACTTTGTGCTCCCTACTCACCTCTTTGTAACAAGTGACTATATTTGTTTATTTTAACTGCGACTCAGTGCCACATGCCACACACGAACCACTGCCCAAGCCCATGTGATAAATTACCTTAACCCAGAGTGAGGATGTGCAACACAAATGCAATACAGGCAGACAAAATATAGATACATAGCTCCTACAGATGGGAATCAGAATTTCTTGTAAACAGGGTAGCAACCTGTGGAATTGCTTTCTTGCCATTTTTGATACTCCAAGTATCTCATTTGTTCTTGCCTGTCTATACTTGCTATGAACCTCCATTTTTTTCCCTTAACTAGAGCCTCAATATCTCTTGAAAACCAAGGTTCCCTAATCCTGTTATCTATGCCTTTTATTCTGACAGGTGCATACAAGCTGGTGTTTGTTCTAAAATGTTCACTTTTGAAGGCTTCCCACTAACCAAGTAAACCTTTACCAGAAAACAGCCAGTCCCAATCCACACTTGTCAGATCCTTTCTGATGCCTTTTTCCAATTGTCCTTTCTCCAATTTCCAATCTCAATCCGAGGACCAGACCTATATTTTCCATATTTACTTTGAAACTAATGGCGTTATGATCACTAGATGTAAAGTGTTCCCCTACACTAACTTCTGTCATCTGCCCTGTTTCATTCCATAATAGGAGATCAAGTATTGCGTACCGTGTCATTGGGAATTCTATGTACTGATTAAGGAGACTTCCCTGAACACCTTTGACAAACTCTATCCCATCTAGATTTCTTATCCTCCAGTTCTGTGTATTTTGAGGTTCTTGAAGAGTCCTATGTGGGATCCCCCACATACTATACATTGTTGATTGTCATCTGTTTCAATGATTTGCATGTATAAACAAGGGTAGGAAGTTTGTAGGTGACAATAAAATAGCTGTTGTCTTTAACAGTGACAAGGGTTATCAGGATTTACAGAGGGGTGTTGATTAGATGGGTAAGTGGGTCAAGAGTTGTAAATTTGGATCCATGCAAGGTGTTAAAATTCTGTAGAGAAAATGAGGATGGGACTTGGGACATTCACAGCAAACAATAGGGCCCTGTGGAGTGTTGTAGAACAGTAAACCTAGGAGTACAAGTACATGGTTCCCTGAAAATGATATCACAGATAGAAAGGGTGGTTAAGAAGGTTTTTAGCTTTCTGGCCTTCATCCATCATGTCACTGAGTTTAGAAGTTTAATGATATATTGCAGTTGTAGAAGACATTGGTGAGGCCAGATTAGAAGCTGGGATATTATGTGAAGATAAGATCTCATTTGGAATATTGTAGAACATAGAAATCTACAGCGCATTACAGGCCCTTTGGCCCACAATGTTTTGCTGACCATGTAACCTGCTCTTGAAACTGCCTGGAATTTCCCTACCGCATAGCCCTCTATTTTTCTCATTTCATTTTCAATCTTTTTATTGATTTCCAGTAAAAATATACAAATCAGAGGAGAAGTTCAGCAAACAGATAATGCAAAGGACAAATAAACAGCAATAAAGAAAAGTATATGTTGTCAAAGTCAAATAGGTATAATGTTACGCTGTTATATATACAGTATAATTTTTCAAAAGCCGCAACTCCTCTAACAGATCGTAAAAAAAAATTGGAAAATTTAATCTATATATAAGGGGGGAAACCCCCACTAAACTAAGAACAAAAAAAACAGGGGAAAAAAAGGAAAGAAAAGAAAGATTGGGCAGTCCATTTGAGGAAAGAATTTTTAAAAAAGGAAAAAGAAAGAACATCCTTCCAGTCACCTCCGAACCTTCACAGATAAGGATTTTCCCCAAAGAGAATAAAGAAAAATAAATAAATAAAAATAAATTAAATCTATTTAAATCTATTTTTCTAAGCTCTATGTACATATGTAAGAGTCTCGTAATAGACCCTATTGTATCTGCTTTCACCACTGCACCATGCACCCAGCATTCTGTGTGAAAATCTTAACTCTGACATCCCTGTTGTACCTACTTCCAAGCACCTTAAAATTATGCCCCCTTGTATTGGCCATTTCAGCCCTAGGAAAAAGCCTCTGACTATAAGCATGATCAATGCCTCTCATCATATACATCTCTATCAGGTCAGCTCTCATTATGTGACCCTCCAAGGAGAAAAGGCCAAGTTCTCTCAGCCTATTCTCGTAAGGCATGCTATCCAATTCAGGCAACATCCTTGTAAATCTCCTCTGCATTCTCTCCACAGTATCCACATCCTTCTTGCAATGAGGTGACCAGACCTAAACACAGTACTCCAAGTGTTGTCTAACTAAGGTCTTGTATAGCTTTAACATTACCACACAGCTCTTGAACTCAATCCCATGGTTAATGAAGGCCATCACACCATACACCTTCTTAACAACACTGTCATCCTGAGCAGCAACTTTGAGTATCCTATGGACACGGACCCCAAGATCTCACTGGTCCTCCTCACTACCAAGAGTCTTGCCTTTAATACAATATTCCATCTTTTAATTTGACCTACCGAAATGAACCACTTTCCACATCTGGGTTAAACTCTATCTGCCACTTATCAGTCCAGTTCTGCATTCCCCAACTTCATTGTGTTTAGTTTTGGTTACTCTGTAGAAGAGATTTACGACAATGTTGCTGGGATTTGAGGAGATGAGTTATAGAGAGAACTTGAGAAGTTATGGCTTTCTTTCCTTGGAGAGCTGGTGAATGAGAGGTGATCTTAGGTGTAAAATTATGTGGGGCAAAATAGGGTTAATGAGTACCGTCTTTCTGAGGGTTGAGGAATCAGAACTAGAGGAGACGTTTGATAGGATCCTGAGAGTCGTGTTTTCACCCAGGAGGATGTCAATTTCTGGAATAAGCTGCAGAGGAAGTAGTTAAAATGTACTTGGATAGGCACATAGATAGGAAAGGTTAGATGGATATGGGCCAAATCCATGCACATGGAACTAGATTAGGCGGAAATATTGATTGGAATGGACTTGTTGGGTAAAGGACCTGTTTCCATGTCCAATGTGTGTTGACTACAAACAGTGAGACAGGAAGTCCTTGACCAGATGCGTGGCTAGTATAGTGCACCTTCTGTTTTTGTTAAGTTTCTGCACGCTCTCATCAAAGAGGTTTGATATTCTTTGTACTTTGCTGGATGCTGCTGTTCCATTTTGATTGATAGCGAACAACGGATTGCTAGGAGTGGGCAAGAATAATACTCTTTTCAAAAAAAGCTTGAGGGATTCTCTAAAGCATTTTCTCTCATCCTGGTTATTATGATAGAGCTTACAATAGGAGAGGACATTTCAAGAGCCCAATGCTGGTCATACAAACATGATTCTGATAATTGGTCATACGGCCTACCCATGAGAGTTGGTTGATTTGCTAGAAATGTTGGACTGGCAAAGTTTGCTGATGAGACCAAACAATTTGGAAGGTTTTGCAGGAACAGCTGTAGCACCATTTTATTCCCTTGATATACTCACTGTAGATGAGGGGTTCCCAATCCCATGGACCCCTACCGTTAACCAAGGGGTCTATGGACCCTGGGTTGGGAACTCCTGCTATAAAGAGTTCATATCTCCAGTATAGTGTCATATAGCAATATAGCATGAGAGCAGGCCCTACAGCTCAACAAGTCTATGCAGACCGCTACCACCACTACCACTCAGCTAGTCCAGTTCAGCCCATGAATCTACCTAACTAGTTCTCCCTGAGTTCCATGGGAGCAAACCTTCCAGACCAGACTACCATAGAAACATGGAAAACCTACAGCACAATACAGGCTCTTTGGCCCACAAAGCTGTGCCGAACATGTCATTACCTTAGAACTACCTAGGCTTACCCATAGCCCTCTATTTTTCTAAGCTCCATGTGCCTATCCATGAGGCTCTTAAAAGACCCTATCATTTCCACCTCCGCCGCTGCCAGCAGCCCATTCCACGCACTCACCTCTCTCTGCATCAAAAACTTAACCCTGACATCTCCTCTGTACCTACTTCCAAGCACCTTAAAACTATGCCCTCTCATGCTAGCCATTTCAGCCCTGGGTCAGCCTCTGACTATCCACACGATCAGTACCTCTCATTATCTTGTACACCTCTGTCAGGTCACCTCTCATCCTCCGTCGCTACAAGGAGAAAAGGCCGAGTTCATTCAACCTATTTTCATAAGGCATGCTCCCCAATCCAGGCAATATCCTTGTAAGTCTCCTGTGCACCCCTTCTACGATTTCCACCATCTTCCTGTAGTGAGGCGACCTGAATTGAGCACAGTACTCCAAGTGGGGTCTGACCAGGGTCCTGTATAGTTGCAGCATTACCTCTCGGCTCTTAAACTTAATCCCATAGTTGATGAAGGCCAATGCACAGTATGCCCTCTTAACCGCATAGTCAACCTGCGTAGCAGCTTTAAGTGTCTTATGGACTCAGACCCCAAGATCCCTCTGATCCTCCACACTGCCAAGAGTCTTACCATTAATGCTATATTCTGCCATCATATTTGACCTACCAAAATGAACCCATTATCTGGGTTGAACTCCATCTGCCACTTCTCAACCCAGTTTTGCATCCTATCAATGTCCCGCTGTAACCTCTGACAATCTGCCACACTATCCACAAAACCCCCAACCTTTGTGTCATCAGCAAAGTTACTAATCCATGCAGGACCTTGTCTAAGTTCCTACTAAAGTTAAAAATAAACAGCATCCACTGTCCTATTCTTTTGGCTATCTCTTCAAAAATATTTCAGAACATTCATTAAGCATTAAAATCAAGCATTCAAGTAGTGAATTAGTCATGGTTACGTCTGCCTTTGTTTCTACCCTGTTTTCTTTTATAGCCCATACTTCCTCATTCCTCAAAAAATAGGAATCTCTTAATCCGGTATTAAGTTGTTATACAACCAAAACTGAAATTTCTGCAGATATAACAGGAGAGCAACCTTAGAAATTACTAACACAAGAAAGTCTGCAAATGCTGGAAATCCAAAACAACACACACAAAATACAGGAGGAGTACAACAGGTTAGATAGCATCAATGGAAATGATTAAATAGTCAACATTTCAGGACTGAGAAGGAAGGGGGAAGATGCCAGAATAGAAAGATGAGGGAGAGAGCCAGTTTTGCCAGCAATAATTGGGTCTAGAGCTATCCCCACCAAAAAGGTTAAATTAGCTGCTCAGTTTAAGCAGTTAATTGAAGTACTTGAGAGGCATTCAAGCATCAACAGGCGCCAGACCTTGATATCATTTTGTGTTGGGGAGCAAATAGAGAGGTTAAGACAAAATCAGGAAACCTATGAATAGTCAGGTGAAATTAATTTTACAATTAGAAAGATGAAAAAGTGCTTGAAAAAATCTGTTGTAACTAAAATTAAGGAAAATTCTAAGATGTTGGATGATAACAAATTTATTGCACATAAATATATATCAGGTACTCAAGAGTAACAAGTTTAGAAATGGAAAAGATTCAATCGTTTTTCACTTCTCTTTAGATCAATGCAAAATCAAGGAGACAGCTGACAGAAATGAAGTAAAGAATAGTTAAATACAATTAAAAGTTACTGCGCCTAATGGATATGAAGACCAAATTACCAGTGAAGCAAGTCATTGAAAAATTATGCAGATAATCTTTCAAAAAGGCTGTTTAATTATTAACTATCAGTATGGATTCGATCGGAGACTTCTGTCAAACCTTTTTTTCTCCATCTGAAGAATTTAATGCAGACATGTGTGAGATGGTGTACTTTGGAAGGACCAACCAGGGTAGTTCTATGACAGTGAGCAGTAGGCACTGAGGAGTGCAGTAGAACAAAGGGCTCTGGAAATACAGGTCCATTATTCATTGAAATTACGTTACAAGATGATAGAGTTGTTGTGAAAACTTTTGGCAAGAGTTGGGATGTTGTTGAAATTGTATAAAATGCTGGTGAGGTCTAATTTGGAGTATTGTTTGCATTTTTGGTCACCTTCATACAGGAAGGATGTAAATAAGATTGAAAGAGTACTGAGTCAATTTACAAGAATGTTGCCAGGACTGGAGGACCTGAGTTGAATAGGTTAGAACTTTATTCCCTAGATTGAGGGAAAATTTGATAGGGGTACACAAAATTATGAAGGTAGTAATGAAGGTAATTATGTGGAGGAATCTGGAATTCCTCCTACACCTTATTGGTGATTATCCTATGTTTGCATATTAATTATTGGAAATTGTATTTGAGGATGTTCTGTCTCAAAATTTTTTTAACCTTTGAAAGTTAAAGTCCTTTTTTTCAAAAAAGCACCTTATCTGTTCCACGGAAAACAAGAAGCCTTTCTGTTCCTGTTTAAAATATAAACACTTATATCTTCAAAATGTTCAGTTGTAGTATTATAGTAAACCTTACATGCTTTTCATAACTCCAGTAATGCTTAAAAACTGCAAGAAACTCCCAAATGTGTGTTTAAGAAGTAATAATTCAGCATTATGGGCATGTCCTCCTTTGAATCCCCAGCATACAGAATTTCCAATTGTTTTATTCTTTTTCTACTTCCACTTCATTTAGAATCCCTTGAATTTAAAATTATTATTGTCAGTGTCTCTGAGATACAGTGAAATAGCCTATCATTGCATACAGAAGTTTAGACATTGTCTCTGCTATTTGAGGGTAAACTTATTCACTGCTACTTTGTCTGTAGGGGCTGGACCAAGACTGATGGTGTTTTGGTGGAACCTAAAATAAAGCCAGGCACAAAACAAAATAAGACTTGGGTTACGTCCACACTAGACCAGATAAATCTGTAACTGAAGCTTTTTCCCTTCATTTTGACCCTCTGTCCACACTGAAACAGTGTTTTCCTCCCCCGAAAGTGGAGCTTTTCTAAAACACCCTCCAGTGTGTAAATTTGAAAACGCCGGTTGGGCAGAGTAATGTAGACAGGGTAACAGGATATTTTTTTAAACACTGTCATGACGTGCCAGAACAGATGCTGGCGGCAGCGTGGCATTTCATTGTTTTCCTGGTGGCCACAACCCCCCCCCCCCCCCCCCACACACACACACACAACCTAACAATTTCAGAACAGACGGCAATGAGACTGAAGCCAGAAGAGTTAGAAATGTACTCTCCAAGTACTTTGACCCATAACTTACTGAATAAATAAGTGTACTCACTTTGCCCTATTTTCTGTCCTTGCTTATATGAAAATGGTTTACCTATTTATGCAAGTACTTCTCTGACAATAGATGTGTCACAGCCTAATCTAACATCATAAGGAAATAGAAGATTACACTGATGCAGACATGTTTTATACATTTAACAAGATGCTTTATTAATGCAACAGAGTTAGTCAGATTTTCAATGTTCATCGTCAGCCAGGTCATACTGCCCATGAACTCCCTGTCGGTTGCCTCCATATGCTCCAGTATTTTTTTTTTTCATTTTAACTCCTCCTGCGCGAGAGCCAACAGCTGTCCATCGTATGGCAATTTACTTTTTAAGTTTTTCTAGTCTGTAACTGCACAAACGTGGATTTTCACAGCGAGATTCGACACCAAACATGTTGCTTGTTTTCTGTAGATGTGTCCTGCTCATGCCCAGTAGGAGGAGAAACACCTATTATTTTAATGTGAAACCGGCATTTTCAAAATTATCTGGTCTAGTATGGATGTAGCCTTAAATTCCCTTCAGCAGGAGGACCTGTAGCTTTTTCGGAGGTTTGATCATTGCTTTCATTCAGTTGCAAAGTACAGCTGATTGATTTTTTTTTTTGTGTGTCTCTGTTCACCAATAAATATGTTGGAAAGACATTTTCTCCCACCCTTTTACCAAAATAATGCTACCAACTGGGTACTTAATAAGATTTTCAATAAGAAATTGCATTTAAGTGATACAGAAATTAATTATAGTAACCACTCTTGACAAAAACTGTATCACAGTATCAATGGCATTTACTGTGCCGTCATGCTTTTTAAGTGCTTTACTGTAAAAGCCGCCTTAAGTATCAAATATCTTGGAAGAATCTTTTTGGCAAACCATAGAAGTTATTAGATGTATCAGAAATCACTAATTCGGTAAAAAAAGATGTGATAGAAATAGAAATACAGACATTTAGAATCATTGAGTGTGGGTGATGGAGATATACATTTCATTGTAATCTCTAAATAATGGTGTTTATATGTTTAAAGTAGTAGCTGAACACAGATTCAGAGCTGGAAATATGAGCAGTTAATTGGCCATCTGTACGACAAAAAGGAATCAGTGGAGAGTAATGCTGGCACCATGCATTATACAGCGAGGTATTTTGAGCATATTTTCTAAATGCGATGCCCTGAAAGATAGCATCCTTCATTAAGGACCCTCACCATTCAGGGCATAACCTCTTCTCATTACTCCCATAAGGAAGGTGGTACAGCAGCCTGAAGATGCACACTCAACATTTTAGGAACAGCTTCTTCCCTCAGTCATCAGATTTCTGAATGGTGCATGAACCCAAGAATACTACCTTATTATTTTACACTTTTTGCACTATTTATGTGGTGGTGGTGGCATACCATACAACTCTGCGCCTGGGCAGGGTTGTATGGGAGACCGGCAGTTGCCCATGCTGCAGGCCTTCTCCTCTCCACGCCACCGATGTTGTCCAAGGGAAGGGCACTAGGACCCATGCAGCTTGGCACCGGTGACGTCGCAAAGCAATGTGTTGTTAAATGCCTTGCTCAAGGACACAAACACGCTGCCTCAGCTGAGGCTCGAACCAGTGACCTTCAGGTTACTAGTCTGATGCCTTGCCCACTAGGCCATGCGCCAACACTATCAAGTACTATTTATGTACTTGTTTCTTATTGTAACTTATACTGACTTATAGTAATTATTGTAAAGGGTAGCACAGTAACGTAATGGTTAGCGTAACACTTTTCAGTGCCAGTGATCAGGATTCAGTACTCACCGTTGTCTTTAAGGAGTTTGTGTGTTCTTCCCATTACAGTGTGATTTCCTCTGGGTGCTCTGTTTTGATCTTACCTTCCAAAGACATAAGAATTGGTAAAAGTTAGTAAGTTTTGAGCATGTCATGTTGGCAGTGTAAACATGGTGACACTTGCGACCTGCCCCAACACATATTCGGACTGAGTAGGTTGTTGAAGCAAAGAATACATTTCACTTTATGTTTCAATGTACATGTGACAAAAGGTTAGTCTTTAAACATATTTAATCTTTTTATTGTGTGTTGCACTGTACTACTGCTACAAATAAACAAATTTTATAATGTATGCCAATGATAATAAACCTGACTCTGATTCATTCCTGAGATCATCAAGGTTGCAGGCTATATTTTAAGATGTTACCATACTGGAATTATAATCTGCTTTCTTATTTACAAAAGTTATCTCTGCACTCAAAAAATTGCAGCAACAACGCCATATTTAAAGGTCTCTGGGCTGGATAACCAAGAAAATCGACTTCAGAATGTAGAAGAAAGCTCATTGCAGAAGTGAGAAAATGAATTTGGGAACATTCCATGCAAAGTAGATCGAGACGTACTTCAGCACGTGCTGTCTGTGTCTCATCAGGAATATTCATAGCATTTGGTGATGTTAATTGGAAAAAGCATAGTTCAGTTTAATTTGAAGTCAATTCATAGTTTAATCTGAGCAGAGAGATTGCATCTTCCCTTTATCATATTTGCACTTATGAAATGTACCTTTCCATTACACAAGTAATACTGTGGCTTGGTATATTTTAGGTTAATTTATATATTTTGCCTCATTTTAGAATAAAGAGAAAGTTACATCCTACAATAGAACACCTAAGATAGACCGCAGTGAGCTGGAAAAAGAAGTGAAAGAGAAAACTTCTATGAAACGTAAACTTCCATTCACTGTCAGTCCATCCAGGAGTGAGCAAAGAGAATCCGACACAGGTAAATCAGGTGTTTTCTGTGGAAATGTAACAAACTTTCTTATTGTAGATTAGTATTTTTATAGATTGGAAAAAATAAGCAGTTAGTGAATTGGTAAACCTGGATAAAGAATATCGTGTACAGAATGCAGCCAACCTTGTTATTTGTTATTTATCAGTTAATTTTCCAGCTAGATGTACATTTGCCTCCATCACATTGTGTGATGCATCCGGATTGAGGAGGCCCTCCATTGGCCAAAGTCAACCATGATGTTTCTCCCTAGTTGTTTACATGATATGCAAACCAGGGCAGTATGATGATAAGAGCAAGCTGCTGCCCATGCAGCAGGCTCCCCTTTCCACACAACTGATGAATCCAGAAAAACAGCAGAGACTGATAAAATTTGGCACTTGAGACATTGCAGGTGTTGACTACATTGAACTCGCTTTAAGGACTCCAGCTCTGGATTTTTCCTCGATCTTTACTCCCATGAGTGGGTATGGCTACAAGGCAGTGGAGTTTTGAGATCAGACATTTCCTTCCCTTCGATGGGCTGCCAACCACAGCTAACGAGGCCCATCAAACTGGTGCCAGTAACATGCCTTTGCCCCTTCTATCAGTAGAAACTGTACTGCCAGGCTTAGTAGCTAAGCTACTTGTGAAGGTCAACAGCTGGACTTGGTTGTCAAATGCTACTTGAGATGCACACCATTGGGAGCATTTAGTAGATTGTGAAAGCTTATTCCCATTACCTCTCCTAGTGATGACAACATTCAGAAACTTGCATCCAAATAATGGCATAGTTATACATTACCCTGAAGTGAAATAATTGTATTCAGTTGTCCATTCAGCTTCTTTCCCCTGAAACCCTCTTTTTTTTCTCTCCCCATTGTTTTTCTCTGGCATATAGTAAATAATTTCTCCAATTATATCTTGTCAATATGGAAAATCGAGAGATCCTTTAGAGATACACAATTAAGTTTTTTAGTTGCAAACGAACAACTTCTGTTGTCTTCCCACCAGATCTACTGTCTGATGTCAAGTATGAGAATAACATCTGCTACATTGTTGCCAATGGCATTATATTCTTCTTGCATGATGATAACCAGCCCTGCAGTCTGTATTCCATATAGAGAAAATCCTATGCTAGGTATTACTCATTGATTTAAATTCCATTTAATATCACAACTAAGATCTCAGCTGCGTCTCTCACATTATGTGCAGATGGGATCAATGATTCATCTACCAATATATCAAGATTATTTTTCTAAACTGTAGGAAAAGTTAATGCCTTATGAAAAGGAGAGATTGCAATTTAATGCAGTTTGAAAAAAGATGGAATTGCAGTTATAACAATGTTACTGGGTAGTTTTCCATGTATTGGTATATATCTGCTGCAAAATTTTCACTTGTATGCAGCCACAATGGAGGCCTACATCTGCAATATATTGATTTCAGTGTTGATCAAAAACCACTGTAGTTTATTCTAAATTTTAAAAAAAAACAGCAAATACTAGAAGCACTCAGCAGGTGAGACAGAAAGGAGTCAGAGATAAGGTTTCAGATTGAAGACCCTTCATCAAAACTGGGAGAGAGAGAAAAAAAACTAAGTAAGTTTTAAGTTGCAGAGAGCTGGCTGCTGCTTTATCCCTGGAGAGACATGGAGCTATTTTAATTTACCTTCCCTCTCCCACATTACTGCTGCATTAGTCATTTGGTCTCACTCTGAGCTAATCTCTGTTTAATCTAACCCTTCCCCTCCTTCCCTGCTACTGAAAACAGAGCTGTTTTCTCTCTTTCCCACTTCAGATGAAGGGTTTGAGACCTGAAGTATTAACTATTTACTTACTACAAATTTTGACAGGCATAAGTGTTTCTAGCATCTGCAGATTTTTAATTTTCATTCACAGTTCTAGGAAGGGGTGGATAAGTTGAGGGAAATATTAGTCAAAGGGCGAAGACTAGGTTGCCATTGTTCCTTCAGGCATAAAGATTGATGGGGGCAGCAGAGGATGATGATAGCGAAGGAATATGTAATGGCTATGGTACATGCCTAGAAGGTAAGGTTATACCAATGAAATGAAAGAAAACTGAGATAGTATCACAGATTGATGGCACAGCAGAATCAATCTGATCTGATGGAGACAGAAAAAGCAAGTAAGAAATTTTGATATTGAGCTGATGGTGAGGTGCTGTTACTCAGTCTTACATTGGGCCTCAGTATAACCGTGCAGAAAGGCAAAAACTAATGGGAGTGGGTTGGGGAATTAAAATGGCAGACAACAGTAAACAGTCATTCTTACAGAATGAACACGGTTGCACTGCATATCTGGAATTCATTCCTACTATGTAGAACATTGTGAATACTGAATGGAGTATACTAGATTGGAAGAAATGCAAGTGAATCACTGCTTCACTTAGAAAGACTGTTTGGGTCCATAGCTGGTAGAAAAGGAAGAAGTGAAGGGACAGGTGTTGCTTCTCTTGTTTTTGCATCGGGGAAATGCGATTAGGTGGTGAGCAATTGCTGGGATCAAAAGAGTCAACCAGGTTCTCATAAAGGAAATGTTTGAAATGCTGAGTTCTTGCTGGGATTGGTGGAAATTGCAAAGGATCATCAATTGAATATGAAGGCTGGTGGGATGCAAGGTGAGGAATAGGAAGAGTAGTGAGAGTGAAAGTGTAGGAACTAGATGAGATACAGTCAAGGGATCTGGCCACTATGGTTGAAGGAAAGCCATGGTTCAGCCAGAAAGACTGGCATAACTTCAGCCCACAAGGGTTTCCATAGTGACACTTTTGATCTGGAAAATGAGAATGGAGTTGAAATTATTCAACTTGAAGGTGTTTTCAGCCAAGCTAGTAAGTGTGTGCACATGCATGTTTGAAGGGGAATTGATTGGCACTTGTTCAAGAAAGTGGTTTTTAGACCCTCTGTAGTATGGAGATGTAGTGTTGTGTATCTGCTGTAAAGGTAGGCCTTTTGGGACCAGGGAGCTGTCAAAGTGGCAGAGAACATCAAAAATAGTTGGTGGCATCCACCTGTCTTGAAAGACAGTGGGTGATAGTGATCATCATCACAAGCCTAGGCAAAAGGTATGAAGATCCTGAGGTGCCCAGTTGTCAAGATCCTCCTCTCGACCTCACCAGTGTTGTCTGAAGCAATGAATTTGGCACCAGCTTGGCTGCAAAAGCTGCTGGAAGGATGTTCAATGACATCCAGCCATCTTTAGGGACTCCACTCCGGATTTGCTGTCTGGAGCAAATCCATAGCTTTTACTCCCGTAGCTTTCATTTCTCCTGAGGATGCCCACAAGGCAGTGGGGCCATTTACCCATAGCTGGGGATCTGGTTTACAAGCAGTCGAGTGTGTCCAAACACTGGTGGGCCTGCATGCTCTGTGTGCAGGGACCAGACCTCCTCCCCATCCTCTGTAGTTCAGCTTGAGTCCAAAAGGAGTACAGTTTCTGTGTGTTTCCAGCGAGAATAAACTATAATGAAGTTTGCTGTTGGAGAGGCTATGTACTGGTAAGGAGACACTTGCACATTCAGCTGTCCTTTTCGCAAGACTGCTAGCCAGTGGTGGTAGCTGAAAGTGAGAGTGATGAGCATTACCCACTACACTACCACACTAGATGCATCACAACAACGAACTTGATATCAGAAATGCAGTGGATATAAATGGAAAAGAACTGAGGTCAGGCCAGAAGACACAATTTTAATGGGCAAGAGCATGCCTAAGCAATGGGGCTGCCAGAACAGTCTTTAGGATCTTGGGCAGACATTAGAAGTGGACTGTCCAGTGGTGGACCACAATTTATCATGTTCCCAGATTGTCTTCTATCACAGAAAAACTGATTACATGGTAATGTGTCTGTCAACCAGCAAGCAAAGGAGACTCATTTAGTACTATGTGCACATTTAAAGGGAATCAACCCATGCTGCCTTCAAAATAAGTAGTAACTTTCACTTTAAAATTATGTGTTACTGTTTGATTAGTTGTTTTGGCATCATCTGGAAGTGGAGAAACCTTTTAAGTATGAAAGTACTGGAGTTGTAAAGAACTTGCTGTTCTGCTTTTGTTTTCAGACAGTTCCCACCAAAACAAAGTCTATCTCTATTCACTAAGTCACTAACTGTAATTAAATGTCATCTTCTGGAATGCAAAATAACCAGCCCTGAGAAGGGTGTGACTGCACAGGTTGTAAAATTTTCTTTCAGGCAAAACAATTGCTAATTAATTGTAAGTGTATCTTTATATTACATTGATATAAAATTCATACAGATTTTTTTAAAATCTGAATTTTATAGTTGACAGGGAGAGAGAGAACGTAACTGAAATCATAATGTTAACATTTTTACCAACCATTCATGTTAAGCATGTGCTACTACCCTATAAACCTACAATTATAGTGTGGGGTAATATAATTGGATAGATGACAGATATTGTTCATAATAGAAAATGTTCTACATGTAGCCCACTAAGCTTGTCGCTCACGTTCATCTAGGGGAATCAGCATTCAGCCCCGCCAAACAAGGCATTCAAGTTTGGCTGGAAGCTGTGTAACGTACCACAGTACAAACCAACATCGCAAAATATCAGACAGTACACAATATGTGATTAAATGATTACACTTTATAACTTAATTTGCTATGTGGTTAGCAGAGAAACAAAATATAAAAGAAAAAGGCACCACTTTTATTAAATAGTTCATGCACAAGATCGTTGGAGCTCACACCTCAGGTATTCCTCCATAAATGACCTCTGCCAAAATGTTGCCGACCCCCGGACCCTCAGATTTCAGTATACGCCATCCGGTGATCACCCACTGCTCTCAACACTTGTCCTTCCTCTTTACTCTCCTCAACCGAAAGCCCATGAAAACCCTGGCTCCCAGACATACAAGAAAGAATAACATTTCTCCCATTGGTTAGCTACCCTTTAGCTGTAGTTATAACCCAAACGTCACTGCTATAGAGAAGCCATTTCATTAGCCTTAGCAGTTAACATTACTGAGAAACCCTACGTACATAATTTACAAACAGCATCATTGAATGGTTGTATTCACTTTAAGACTCGGTGTCTAACATAATGACAACAGCATAAGGCGATTGCTTTTGGTTTTGTTCGTACTGGAAATAAAAGGCTGAGGCTTTTGTTAAGCATATAGAGTGACTCCTAGATGTTTTATTCACAAAATCCTGCATTGGTGGCCTTGATACTCTCAGACTTGCTCAGCAACATGTCAACCAATGGAGTCACTTTGAAGCTGCCAGAGTTTTGGGAGCAGCACACTACTTATTGGTTTACACAGCAAAACGCCCAGTTCACACTGCAAAAAATTGCCACAGACAATACCAAATTTTACTATGTAGGAGCATTGCTAAGAAGTTCTATTACAGCCAGAGTGGTGAGTCTACTAGAAGATCCACCAGATTGTGATAAATATGTCACTCTGAAAACTCAGACTTTTAGACTGTCTTGAGTCTTAGTGTGCCAAAAAGTTGCTCTCCTTGCCCTGCCTGGGTGACACTAGGCCTTCAGAATTAATGGACCATATGCTATCTCTCCTGGGTAATCACCATCCTTATTTTATCTTTAAGGTACTTGTTATTGCAACAAATGCCTGATCAAATTTACACAGCCTTTGCTAATACAGTGAAGGACACCAGTGAGCTTGCTAAAATGGCCAGTAGTCTACACTCAGGCAGGCAAAAGTGATTCGTTTTTCCTCCTCTCCCTCTCCCAGAAAGCCCTATCAGTAGAGCCTTCAGCAGACTCATGCCAGTGGCTCCAAACAAGACAACGTCAGACTAAGTTTTTACCATGCAGCTTTGACAGTGTCAGGACATCAGAGGTCTGTGAACACCATGGGTTCAGCTGCCAATTCAGACACCCTTTCAAAATGTTGCTTCCTGTGTGACATGGGCACTTGTGTGTGTGCTGCTATCATTGCCCATTGATTATAAGGGAGAGAGCAACAGCCCCTCAGTGGAGGCTGCCAGTGGCAACAGGATCTGGACTTACGGGACACGATGGTCTGCCACAGTGGAACAGCTTGGGTACAGCTGAGAGTCCGCCTCTGTCATTGGATACCCTCTGGTGAATTTATGACTTGTAATTTAAGAAAACAATCTTTTGTGTTTAAAACTTAGCCTGAATTTTCCAAACCACCAGAAGTAACCTGCTGTAACTTGTCTTGCTTAAAATAAAATTACTGATTTCTCAGGAAACCTGCTTTAATGTGTGCAAACAATCCTGATTTATGAACTATGCAATGCATTTTGAAAGGGCGTGGGAATATAAGATTTGTTTTTATAATCTGAAAGCCTCACTGATTCAGAATTGTCTGCACTAATCTCAGGTGACATTCCTGTGACTTGGGTGTGACCATTAAACAGAGAATATAGCAGGTGTATATCAGAAAAAAGGGGTTTCCACAGCATTATTTATTAGTGGCTGAGATAACACAGTATTCTGAACAGGGTGATACTTTACATTTGGTTAAAGTCAGTGATTCACATACTGTGATAGTAAAAATGCAAAAACAATAAGTGAGCTGCTGGAGCAACCCAATGGCTCAGGAATGATCTGTGGAGGGAAATGGACAGTGTTTTGGGTCATCTGGACTGAAAGAGCAGAGAGGACATAGAAGTCAGGTAGAGGGTTGGGGCAGAGCTTGCAAGCAATCTTCCAATGTCTACAGTTTCTCTTGTCTCCATCAAAGCACAAAATGACTACATGAAGTAAGTTAAAATAACTATGAAGGAACCTATAGATGAGTCATAGTCATAGAACAGTACAGCGTAGAAACAAGCCCTTCAGCCCATCTAGCCCATGCTAAACTATTAATCTGCCTAGTCCCAGCAACTGTACTTTCCATAGTTTTCTACTTCCCTGTGGTGTTCTGCTTTTTGAAAAAAAACTCCCTTTTTCCTTGACTTTTGTTTCTCCTGGACAGTCCATCTCGGGCATATTCATTAATTCTCTCTCAATCTGTCTGGGATAGAGGATTCCAAACTGTAACAACCCTGTGGAGAAGCACTTTCTTGTCATTTCTCTTAAACACTCACTCCCTTATTTTGAATCCATGTATTCCAGTTTTAGATGCCCACACTAAGGGAACCTCCTTTCAGCATTCACCCTTGCAGAACCCTCTCTAATATTTATGTTTCAATCAGGTCTTATTTCCTTCTAAATTCCAGCACATGTAACCCAATCTGCATTGCTTGTCTTGTGTCAACCCCTTTACCTTAGCAATGAACCACTTCTGCCTCCAGTAAAAGCATGCCTGTCCGTAAGTGATCACATTCATATATAGAATAGTAGGTGTGGCTTTAGCAGCACCTTGTTAAGTTGCATCAAATCTTCCCTGTTTTTGTTTTGTATTCCATTCCCCTTCTAATAAAGACCAATATTCCATTAGCCACCTTGATTTCTTGCAGCACCTACATGCTAACTTTATATTTCGTGCACAAGGACCCGAAAACCCCTTTATATCACACTTTTTGTTTTGTTCTCATTAAATAATAATTTGCTTTCTCATTCTTTGAAATGGATACTCATCTGCACCATTATTATTTTGGTCAGTTACGTTTTGAATTGCACCTTATTGTACAATGTGGAATTCCAAATACACTGCGTGTACTGTTTCCCCATTATCTTGCCTGCTTGTTACATCCTCTATCAACTCTTTCAAAACGCTTTCCCTTTCATAAAGCCATGTTAGTTCTTGACTGGCCAGCAACTTGAACCATGAAATCTGAAGGTAAACAATGTATTTTGACCTGGAGATATTTTCCCTTTTTTATGTCAACGGGTGCAGCTATAGTTATGCATTTAGCAGGACCATATTACAAGTGCTGGAGAATATTGAAAATTATCCAATTAGCCCAGAGCAACAGTGAATCAAAAGTTGTAGATAACAAATCTGATAATGCTGGTACAACAATACATTGTTTTTAAATAATGTGGGAACTTTGAAGCATTTTAGCTTACTGGAATCCTTAAACATTTCAGAACTGTTCTTTAGTCTATATAGCAGTAATAATATACTTAGCGATTTAGAAAGCATTTATCCAGAGGTTTAGAAATAAAATTTAAGGCCAGTAAAATTACCCAGCTGATCT
Source organism: Hypanus sabinus (assembly GCF_030144855.1). Taxonomy (NCBI): domain Eukaryota; kingdom Metazoa; phylum Chordata; class Chondrichthyes; order Myliobatiformes; family Dasyatidae; genus Hypanus; species Hypanus sabinus. The sequence goes on from NC_082706.1 coordinate 128,895,971, forward strand.
GCTAATCAAAAGCACACAGTGATCAATTGGTTTTGTCTGGGAATAATGACACTAGCAATTACTCAACCTCTGTCCTAAATTCTCTGCATAGATTTTAATTACTATTACTCGGAACTAAGAGGTCAAGTAAAAGGAAATGAAGCATTGAAACAGAAATAAGTTAATTAAAGTGCTGTAATTAGCTTGAAGGCAACTTTTATAATAACTATTTATTAGCAGTTCTGACAGGATCTTTCTCGTGTGCAAAACTGTTCATTATTCCAGGATCAATCTAGATTGTAGACAGCCCTAACTTCATATTGTGACTTCATATTCTTGCATCCTTTCACTTCAACAAATGCAAGGTACATGTGAATATTTTTGTCATCAAGTTCAAAATCATTAGCTACTCTGCAGTTTCTCTCCATTCAGCACAGAATTTACATTTCTCATGCTTTGTTATCTCATCTTAACTTTCTGAGCACATATTTTCCACAAGAGCCACCTTTGCTCTATTCCCTATTCTCACTGATATCCAATGTTAGCGGGTATTATTTACTAGTACCTTCTCCTGTATTGTTCTCATTCACAACAGCTGCGAAAACGCTTCTCAAAAAAATCCTCACTATTGAACCTTCGCCATTCCCCAGATTTCCCTCCAAAGTGTTCACTATGCTAACTCTTCTAAATATCATATGTATTTTCCTCAGAGCTCCATATTTTAATGCCTCTAGTAAGTCTTCCAATCCCAACACAATATGAACATTGCTTATAAATTTGTGACAAAATTTTAAACTATCCCATTTTTAACTGTAGTTTTTGACTTCTTCAACAATGCTATTTCTTCTCATGTTCCTCCTCCTTTAACTGCTGTTATTTTTTTCTTCCTTATTGGTCACTTCTATAATTGGAGAATTGATTTGCAATATTTGTTTTTCTCCCTCATCAATACCTTTAGTCTCTAAACAAGAATTGAATCCACTCCCTCCTATTTCAGTGCTGTGTAAAGGTACAGGAGCCTCAGGTTCATGAACAGGTGTTACAGTGTCTAATACCAAAGGGTATGCTTTGAAAGTCAGAGGGGGTAGGTTCAAAGGGGATATGACTTCAGGTTCTGGATGCCTGGTATGGTGATGGAGGCAAATACATTGGAGGCTTTTAAGAGATGTTTGAATGGCACATGGATGTAAGGAAGATGGGAAAATGGACATGGTGTAAGTAGGAGGCATTCGTGTTTGAGTGTTTTTGATTTGCTTTTTAGCGAGCTTGGCAAACAATATTGGCCAAATGACCTGTTCCCATGCTGTTCTGTTCCACGTTCTATATTACCCTTCAACCATCTGAACGAAAATGGATATTTATTTTTGATATTTATTGCTTATTCATTACTATTATTTCTTTCTCTTGTACTTGCACAGTTTGTTGTCTTTTGCACACTGGTTGAATGCCCAAATTGCTGCTGTCTTTCATTGATTATATGATTTTTGTTATTCTATTATGGATTTGTTGAGTATGCCTACAAGAAAATGAATCTCAAGGTGGCATATATTTGTTCTCTGATAATAAATATACCGAACTTTCTAATGTACATGCTAATGTTTAGAAACTTCACCTGAAAATGCAAATGTTTCTACATGTATTTTAATGACATCCAGCTTCTGTGTGACTTTTGTTGGCACTTCAGTGCAATGTTAAAAGAGAGAATAAAAGTATGTGTAAGATTTTCTAAATAGCAAAGTAATTCTAGCTCAAAATGCCAGCAAATCTCTGCAGTCAAGCTAGCATATAGGAAAGAAAGAGTTAATGCTTCAGGTCTAGCCCTTCATGGAATCTTTTAGACGTGGAACCTGTAAAAGTAACTGTTTTGCTTTCCTCCAGATGCTACCTGACCTGCTGAGTTTATTCAGCATTTTCTGTTTTTGTTTAAAATGTAGTGTTTCTACATTTGACATACTTGGGCCACAGCCAATACTTACAATTTCCTGCTCTATCAAATTGTTCAAAGACTCAGAATATTCCAAAGCTTAAGTAAGAAAAAGTGAAAGTCCAGTTTCATGGTGTAGTAAACCACTAAAAAAGTAATTCCAAATTATTTTGCGTTAACCTCTATTATTTCTCACAGATACAATACAAATATTGCACGTTTTTATGTTAGTGTTTTCCATTTAAAGTATATATTTTCTAGTTCAACTTTACAAATGCTGTTAATATGGAAAGTCCCTTGTAATTTAGTTCTGAGTCACATGATCTGAGTTTGATGTTTGTTTGGTCATTCCACTTAAGAGTCACATGATTGGAAACTTTGGTTTCTGAAATGTTGGTGTGCAGGGATTTAAAAATAGACATCACAGGAGCACGTATTTTTAAATAATTAAATTTGACCTTGGCAAAGAGAGACTTCTAAGATGAAAAATACAGCATTAGCTTAGTTTCCATTTCTTCAGCTCAGTGGACTATAATCTTTAGAGCTTTCCTTTCAACATTAAAAAGAATTCTATTGATCAATCTTGCCCAGAAATTTAAATTTCCAACCGAATTTTCAGGTAGTTGTCATGTGGAATTAGGTCATTGAAATCTGTTTGATGCTCTCATAAGTTCTCTTAAGATGTTGGAAATACTATTTTGAATAGACTGCCACCAAAATGGAAGTTCTTATTCACGGTTAGATTGTTGTATAAGACCAGAATTTTTTTTATAATAGGTACATTACAAGTGTTAAATTGTTCTCTTTAGATTCAGATCCAGGACATTCAAGTGAAGCCTGGGGAGAACGATTAATACCACCTTACAGGACATATTCAGGTAAATCCTGTTAATGTTATGAATATCCTTTTTTTTCTCCAAATGCATTATACATTATTAATATTTTGTGCTTAACATTCATTTACGTTAGTCAATTTTGTATAGGAAATACAAGAGTACACTTAAGATGGAAATCAGGAGGGCTAAAGAAAGCATGCGATTGCTCTAGCAGACAAGGAGATGGAGAATCCCGAAGGCTTCCACAGATATATTAAGAGCAAAAGGATAGCAAGGGACAAAAATGGTCCTCTGGAAGAACAGAGTGGTTATCTGTGCATGGAACTGAAAGACATGGAAGGGGTCTTAAATGGATTTTTTTTGCATCTGTATGTAGTCAGGAGATGGACACAGTCTAGGGAAGTGAGGCAAAGCTGTGAGGTCAGTAATCATAGAGATTACAAAGGAGGAAGTGTTTCCTGTCTTAGACCATAAGACACAGGAGTAGAATTAGGTCATTTGGTCCATCGAGTCTACTCCACCATTTCATTGTGGCTGATCCAGTTTTTCTGTTAGCCCCAATCTCCTGCCTTCTTCCTCATGCCCTGACCAATTGAGAATCTGTCAACCTCTGCCTTATCCAGAGACTCATCCAGAAAGTCCTGAGGCATGGGATGAGTGGAACCTTGGCTGCTTGGATAAAAAATTGGCTTAAAGGAGGAAAGCAAAGGGTAGTTGTGGAAGGAAAGTACTCTGCCTGGAGGTCGGTGACTAGTGGAGTGCCGCAGGGATCTGTCCTGGGACCCTTGCTATGTGTCATTTTTGTAAATGACCTGGATGTAGAGGTGGAAGGATGGGTGAGTAAGTTTGCAGATGACACGAAGATTGGAGGAGTTGTGGATGGAGCTGTAGGTTGTCGAAGTTTACAAGAGGATATAGACAGGCTGCAGAGTTGGGCAGAAAAATGTCAGTTGAAGTTCAATCTGGACAAGTGTGAGGTGATGCATTTTGGAAGGACAAACCAGAAGACTGAGTACAGGATTAATGGTCAGTTACTTAAGAGTGTAGATGAACAAAGGGACCTTGGGGTTCAAATCCATACATCCCTCAAGGTCGCTGCGCAGGTTGATAGGGTAATTAAGAATGCCTATGGGATGCTAGGCTTCATTAACAGGGGGATTGAGTTCAAGAGCAGAGAGTTCATGTTGCAACTCTACAAATCTCTGGTGAGACCTCACTTAGAGTATTGTGTTCAATTCTGGTCACCTCATTTATAGGAAGGATGTGGAAGCTATGGAGAAGGTGCAGAGGAGATTTACCAGGATGTTGCCTGGTTTGGAGAACAAGTCATATGAAGCAAAGTTAGCAGAACTGGGACTTGTCTCTTTGGAGCGTAGAAGAATGAAGAGGGGGCTTGATAGAGGTCTACAAGATTATGAGAGGCATAGATAGGGTGGATAGTCACTACCTGTTTCCTAGGGCACCAATAGCAAACACCAGGGGGCATATGTTCAAAATTAAGGGAGGGAAGTTTAGGGGGGACATCGGGGTAAGTTTTTTTACACAGAGAGTTGTGAGTGCCTGGAATGACTTGCCAGGGATGGTGGTGGAGGCTAAAACATTAGGGGTATTTAAGAGCCTCTTGGACAGACACATGGATGAAAGAAAAATGGAGGGTTATGGGGCAGTATCGGTTTAGTACTTTTTTTAAGGATTATATGGGTTGGCACAACATGGAGGGCTGAAGGGCCTGTACTGTGCTGTAGTGCTCTATGGTTCTATTAAATATACTTTAAGACTTGGCCTCATGACTGCCTGTGGCAAAGAATTCCAAAGGTTCGCCATTTTCTGACTAAAGAAATTCCTCCTCATCTCTGTTCTAAAAGGATGGCCCTCTATTCTGAGGCTGTGTCCTCTATTCTTAGATTCTCCCAGCATAGGAAACATCCCCTCTGCATCCAGTCTGTCAAAGCCTTTCATCACTCAAATAGGTGTTTCAATAAGGTCACCCCTCATTCTTCGGAGTTCAAGTGAATACAGACCCAGAGCCATCAGATGCTCTTTACATGACAAGCCATTCATTCCTGGAATCATTTTAGTGAACCTCCTTTGAACCTTCTCCAGGTTCAGCACATACTTTCTAAGACATGCAGCTTAAAGCTGCTCACAATACTCCATTAGGCATCACCAGTGCTTTATAAAGCCTCAACATTACATCCTTAATTTTCTACTCTAGTCCTCTTGAAATGAATGCTAGCATTGCATTTGCCTTCCTCACCAAAGGCTCAACTTACAAATTAACCTGCAGAAAGACTCCCAAATCCCATTGCGCCTGAGTTTTTTGTATTTTCTCTCCATTTAGAAAATAGTCAACCCTTTCGTTTGTTTTGCCAAAGTGCATGACTATATACTTACCAACACTGTATTCTATCTGCCATTTATTTGCTGCTCCTCCTAATCTTTCTAAGTCTTTCTACTTCCTCAAAACTACCTGTCCCTCAACCTATCTTCACATCATCTGCAAAATTTGCAACACAGTCATCCAAATCTTTGACATGTAACATTAAAAAGGGATCAGATCCAACACAGACCCCTATGGAATACCACTAGTGTCACCAGCAGTCAACCAGAAAAGGGTCTCTTTATTCCCACTCTTCACCTCCTGCCAATCAGCCACTCTTTTATCCATGCTAGAATCTTTCCTGTAACACCATGAGCTCATGGTTTGTTAAGCAGCCTCATGTGGCACCTTGTCAAAGACCTGAAAATCCAAGTACACAACATCAACCAATTTCTCCTTTGTCTATCCTGCTTGTAATTTTTCAAAGAATTCCAACAGCTATGTCAGGCACAATTTTCCCTTGAGGAAATCATACTAACTAGGGCCAATTTTACCATGTGGCTCCAAGTAACTCTGAGACCTGATCCTTAACAATCAACTCCAGTATCTTTCCAGCCACAGAAGTCAAACTAACTGGCCTATAATTTCCTTTCTTCTGCCTCTTTCCCTTCTTGAGTGGAATGATATTTACCATTTTCCGGTCTTCCGGAACCATTCCAGAATCTAGTAATTCTTGAAAGATTGTTACCAATGCCTCCACCCACCTCTTTTAGAACCCTGGGGTGTATACCATCTGGGTCAGGAGACTTATCTACCTTCAGACATTTCAGATTCCCAAAAACTTTCTTCCTAGTAATGGTAGCTTCACACATTTCTGACTCCTGACGCTTTTGAACTTCCAGCATACTGTTAGTGTCTTCCACAGTGAAGATTGATGTAAAGTACTTATTTTGTTTGTCTGCCATTTTGATGTCCCCCATTACTACCTCTCAAGCATTGTTTTCCAACAGTCTGATATTCACTCTCGCCTCTCTTTTACATTTTATGTATCTGAAGAAGCTTTCAGTATCCTCTTTAATATTATTGGCTGGCTTATTTTCATAATCCTTCTTTTTCTTAATTTTTTTAGTTGTCTTCTGTTGGTTTTTAAAAGCTTCCCAAATCCATTAAATTTTGCTCTATTATATGCCCTCTCTTTGGCTTTTATGTTGACTTTGACTTCTCTTGTTAGCTAGCCATAGTTGTGTCATCTTGCCTTAGGAGTACTTCTTCCTCTTTGGTGTGTATATATCCTGTGTCTTCCAAATTGCTTCCAGAAATTCCAGCCATTGTTGCTCCGCTGTCATCCCTGACATTTTTTTTCCAGTCAATTCCGGCCAAATCCTCTCATGCTTCTGTAATTCCCTTTACTCCACTGTAATACTAATGCATTTGACTTTACACCTCCTTCTCAAAATTCAGCGTGTATTCAATCATGTTAAGATCGCTGCCTGTAAGGGTTCTTTTACCTTAAGGTCTCTGATCAATTCTGATTCATTGCACGTGACCCAATCCAGAATAACTGATATCCTTATAGCTCAACCACAAGCACTCTAAGAAGCTATCTCATAGGCGCTCTAGAAATTCTCCCTCCCGGATCCAGCACCAATCTGATTTTCCCAATCTACCGGCATATTTAAGTCCCCCTTGACTATTGTAACATTGCCCTTTTGACATGCATTTTCTATTTCCTGTTATAATTTGTAGGTCACGTCCTTGCTACTGTTTGGAGGTCTGTTTACAACTCCCACCAGTGTATTTTTACCCTTACAGTTCCATAGCTCTATCCACAATGACTCAACACCTTCTGTTGCTATGTTACCTCTTTCAAATGAGTTGATTTCATTTTTTTTACCAACAGAGCAACATTACCCTTCTGCCTTTCTGCTTGTCTTTTTGATACAATGTTTATCTTTGGACATTAAGCTCCCAGCGGTAACCTTTCAGCCATGATTCAGTGATGCCTACAACATCATAACCTGCCAACCTGCAACTGTGCTGCAGGTTCATCTACCTTATTCGATACACTGCATGCATTCAAATCCACCCTCAGTGCTGTATTCAGCTTTTTTGATTTTGTCTGCGTTTTTTGGTTGCAACTCATCCTGTTGACTGCAATTTTGCCCTATCAACAGCATCTTACTGCATATTGCCTCTGTTTGTAAGCCAACTACCCTATCTGCCTTTCCAATGATACATCTTGCATTGAAATATAGGCAGCTCAGGTCACTAGTCACACCATGCTCAGCCTTTTGATTCCTAACTTTGTCTGAGGTCTTACCAATATCTGCCTCCACGACCTCTCCACTAACTGTTCCGGCATTCTGGTTCACATCCCCCACTGCTCTAATTTAAACCCCACCGTACAGCAGTAACAAACCTTCCCACTAGGATATTAGTTTCCCTCCAGTTCAGATGCAAACCTTGGATGCAGCTACCTCTCTGTATGTCCTATCAATCACCCCTTCGACCTCCTGAATGATCTGGTGTTCATCCAGTTCCAGCTCCAGCTGCTTAACGTGGATTGTTAGAAGCTGCAGCTGGATGCACTATTCACAGTTTTAGTCGTCAGGGACATGGGAGATCTCCCTGCCTTTTAACATCCCATAAGAGGAGCATTCAGCTATCCTGCCTGGCAATCTCTACTATCCTAGCTGAGCATGTATAAAGTAGGGAAGAGGAGAAAAAAACTTAACCTAGAGGGTTTCTTTCCTTTGCTTTCTTTGTCTGAAGCTTCTCTTAGTCGAAGCTTCAAAGAGCTAAAGTCTCAAAATCACCATTCTGACTCTGTCCACTCAGATGATGGCTGCTGCACTTGCCCCTGCCTTCCTTTAATTTGCTCTTGCTAATCAATTGCAAATGGCATATGGTCGTTGGCACCAACACGCTGCTGCTTGTGTACTCAGGCAGTGGACCTGATTAAAGTCCCCTCCTCTCAAAACTTCTGTTGTCAGGATTGGTCATTGGCCAAATCTCTTGAGGCAAGTTAGGGTGGATAAATCCTCAGGACTTAACAAGGAGTTCCATCAGACCCTGCGGGAAGCTAGTGAAGGGGCCCTAGCAGAGATATCTAAAACATTCTTTGACATGGGTGAGGTGCTGGAAAGTTAGAGATTAGCTAATGTCTTCCCATTGTAAAGCGAAGAGGTATGGGCTCGTGATGAGCAAATTTACAGATGACACCAAGATTGGGGTGCAGTGGACAGTGAGGTAGACTATCAAAGCTTGGAGCGGCATTCAGACCAGCTGGAAAAATGGACTGAAAAATGGCAGATGAAATTTAATGCAGACAAGTGTGAGGTATTGCACTTTGGGAGGGCAAACCAGATAGGACTTGGACGGTGAGCTGTAGGGCACTGAGGAGGGTGGTAGAACAGAGGAATCTGGGAATACAAATCCATAATTCATTGAAAATGGTGTCACAGATAGATAAGGTCATAAAGAAAGCTTTTGGTACATGGACCTTCATAAATTAAAGTTTTTAGTACAGAAGATGCAATGTTGTGCTAAAGTCGTGTAAGATGTTGCTGAGGCCTAATTTGAAGTATTGTGTGCTGTTTTAATCATCTACCTGCAGGAAAGATGTCAGTAAGATTGTACAAATGCAAAGTACATTAACAAGGATGTTTCCAGGACTTGAGGTTGAATAGGTTAGGATTTTATTCTCTTGAATATAGAAGATTGAGAGGAGATTTGATAGAGATCTACAAAATTATGAGATGTTATAGATTGGGCAAATGCAGGCTTTTTCCATTGAGGTTGGGTGAAATTAGAACTAGAGATTGTGGCTTATATACCGGCTGGATAGCCTGCAACCTGATGGCATGAACATTGACTTCTCTAACTTCCGTTAATGCCCCTCCTCCCTTTCTTACCCCATCCCTGACATATTTAGTTATTTGCCTGCTCTCCATCTCCCTCTGGTGCTTCCTCCCCCCTTTCTTTCTCCCAAGGCCTCCCGTCCCATGATCCTTTCCCTTCTCCAGCTCTGTATCACTTTCGCCAATCACCTTTCCAGCTCTTAGCTTCATCCCACCCCCTCCGGTCTTCTCCTATCATTTCGCATTTCCCCCTCCCCCCACTACTTTCAAATCTCTTACTGTCTTTCCTTTCGGTTCGTCCTGACGAAGGGTCTCGGCCCAAAACGTCGACAGTGCTTCTCCCTTTAGATGCTGTCTGGCCTGCTGTGTTCCACCAGCATTTTGTGTGTGTTGTTGTAGAGATTGTGGGTTCAGGGTGAAAGGTGAAATGTTTAACTGTGTTCTTCAACATTCCAATCAATTTTTGTAAATTATCTGCTCCTTCCTTGGCAAATGAGTGCTATAACAACTTCTAATTGGAAGTTCTTAATACCACCTATGCAAAACAAGCTTTTCACTGTATTTTAGTACTTGTAACAATAATAAACAAACACCAATAATCTGAATGAGTGATGAGAGACTGCTAATCCAGTTAACTGTCCAGCCTCTGCACTGAATACAGTTTTTAAACCAATTAATTGAAACACTAAGTTGTCAAAGAGCTCTGCAGATCAACTTCTCAGTTCTGAGCCATTTATTTTGCTACAATCTCTTCTAAGTACCATTCAAATACATTGACCTCCATATTAGGCAATTGGAGAGAAGCATTATGTTCATCAAGCCTCTATTTAAACAGAAAGCATCTTTGTGCACAGTTCCACTAAACATACAGTCATTACCATGATCTGATTCACAGCACAATCATTTTAGCAAGTTTGGTGAGTGAGACTATGATGAAAGTAAAACTATAGCAGTGAATCATTTGTTACTGGATTTTGAGCATCATAAGGTTAGAACTGTCATTGTAGCAATGTGTACCGGTTGTGTAGCTTACTGGGAAAACATCGTGATACTAGCTCAACCCACAGTAGATTTAACTGACTTTTGTTTTGACTGTATCATCCACAGAGCTTAATTTCCATTTCTTTCAACTTAAATGACCACAGCTGAATATACCACCATTCACTTAAATATTCCTCCATTTTTCAGACCCAGTCATCTACTCAGATTGTAATAGTCATGCATAATGGAGTAAAGACATCCTTCAGTAATAATTTTACTCCTTTCAGCAATATTGCGGAAATCTATTTTTGAGCATAAATGGGACAGTCCATTGGATGCTGTCTTTCCACTAATGAGAAATTCTGCAGATACTGGAAATCCAAGCCACACACACAAAGTGCTGGAGGAACTCAACAGGCCAGGCAGCATCTATGAAAAAGAGTACAGTTGATCTTTTTGGCCGGAACTGCCTAGCCTGCTGAGTTCCTCCAACATTTTGTGTGAGATGCTGTCTTTCAATTATTTCAGAGATTCTAGTCTTTCATTAAAATTAAACATTTGATTGAGGGATTACAGTAACAGTGCAGAGCAAAATTTAAAAAGACATTAACTAGGCTGTGAAGTGCAGGCGACCCAATATTAAAGTAGACCCCCCCCTCAAAGCCAAAATTTGGTGGTGGTATGGATAGTGTAGAAGATTCTCAGAAGATACTGTGTGGGATGTATACTAGGTGCAGTTTAATCTGTAAAGGGAGAGTACACAGTCAAAATGGCAGGACCCTTAGAGTTGATGTACAGAGGGATCTTGGGGGTCCAAGTCCATAGCTTCCTGAAAGTTGCCGCACAAATTGATAAGATGGTAAAGAAAGCATATGGCATGCTTGTCTTATTGTGGCACCTCGTAAGCGGTGTGCGAGGAAGCGAAGTGAGCGGGCAGGACTCCATGCCAGGAAAAAAGCAAGCCCTAGCTGGTTGGCTCTTCCGTCCATTCTGCTCTCCAATGGACATTTTATGTGGACTCCATCTGTGGCAACAAAATATTCGGTGAGAGTACAGAAACAGATGGAATCCCAAACGCTGCCATTCAGCTGTTTATTTATGTAACAAATTTTCCCCCAAGCCATCTGACTACCAACCTAGTACCCTCTGCTGAGCCTGTAGTCTTGTTTATTATTTATTGTAATGCCTGCACTGTTCTGTGTACTTTATGCAGTCCTGGGTAGGTCTGTAGTCTAGTGTAGTTTTTATGTTGGTTTACGTAGTTCAGTGTAGTTTTTGTATTGTTCGTGTAGCACCATGGTCCTGAAAAACGTCGTCTCATTTTTACTGTGCACTGTATCAGCAGTTATGGTCAAAATGACAATAAAAAGTGACTTGACTTGACTTGACTTTGAATCAGGGACAGGTTGCAGCTTTATAAAACTGGTAAGGCTATGTCTGGAGCATGAAATTCCATTTCAATAGCCTCATGTAGAAAGGATGCAGAGACTTTCAAGAGGATACTGGTGATGTATACAGGATGTTGCTTGGTTTAGAGGGCATGAGCGTGAGGTTGGACAAATTAGGGTTGTTTTCTCTGGAGTATTGGTGGCTGAGATTACACCTCATAGAAGTTCATAAAATTATAAAAGGCAATAAATATCTTTATTTCAGGGTCAAAATGTCAAATATTAGAGGGCATGCATTTAATGTAAGGGGAGGAGTTTCAAAGGAAGTCTGCAGAGCAGGCTTTTTAAAAAAAATCAGTGCTGGGTGTCTTGAAATCACCACATGGGTAGTGGTGGAAGCAGATGCACTGGGCGTTTAAGAGGCACTTGGATAGGTAATTGGATATGCAGAGAATGCAGGGGTTTAATTGAAGAACAAACTATTGAAGGAGCTCAGCAGATTGGGCAGCATCTGTGGAGAGGGATAGTCAGTGTTTTACATAGAGACCCTACAGTCTTCTGTCTTCTCTTGGATTTTGCTGTTGTTTAGAAGTATTGCATCTAATAACGAAGTGTTTCCTTCCTTTTCTAACCTCACTGTTATTCTTCATCTTTTTGTAATTGGAGTATGGTGGTAAGCCTTCTGGGAAGCCTATGAAGTTCAGCGTAAATTTAATATCAAAGTGTATATACAGTCGCAAGAAAATGTTTGAACTCTTCCCAATTATATTAATTACTTATAAAATGTGGTCTGATCTTCATCTAAGTAACAATAGTAGATGAATGCAATCTTCCTAAATTAATAACACACAAACAGTTGTACTACTTGTCAATACTGAGTACACCATTTAAACAAACACAGTCTAGGTTCAAAAAAGTATGTGAACCTCTGAGGCAATACCTTCTAAAATCACTATTTGAAGTCTTCCTGGTCATCTCAAGTTTGAAAAAGACCACCTGGATGTTTTGGTATGCTTCTGGAACAGTGCTCTGTGGTGAGATGAGACAAAAGCTGAACCTTTGGCAGAAATGCACACTGCTATGTTTGGAGGAAAAAGGGCATCATTGCTCACCAACACCAATGCCTCATCCCAGCTGTGAAACCATGATGGAAGGAGCATCAGTTTGCGGCATCAGGGCCAGGACAGTTTGCAATCATTGAGGGAGCAATGAATTCAAAATTGTATCCAAACATATTATAGGAAAATGTCAGGGTAGTGGTCCATCTCCTGAAACTTAGTAGAATTTGGATGCTTGGCCAGGACAGTTATCCAAAACACAAGTGTAAATCAACAACATAAGGGTTTAAAAAGAACAAAATTCATGTTTTGGAATGGCTGAGTCCAGACCTTAAGCCAATTGAGATGCTGTGGAATGACCTGAAGAGGGCTGTTCTTGCAAGGTATCCCAGAAATAGTGATGAATTGAAAGAGTTTTGTATGGACAAATTGTCTAATATTCCTCCTCTCTGTTGTGCAAGTCTAATCAGCAGCTACAGGAAATGTTATTGGTTCTACCAGTTATTAAATACAAGGGTTCACATATATTTTCCAGCCTGGACTGTGAATGATTAAACAGTGTGTTCAATAAAAATATGAAGTAACAGAATCAATAAGTGACTGCCCAAATTGAGCGTTTAACCAAAGTGCAGAAGACAACATCAGTGTAAATACAAAAATAAATATATAATAATAGATATTGGGAATATGAAATGAAGTGTCCTTGAAAGTGAATCCATTGGTTGTGGGAATATTTCAATGACAGGGCAAGTGAACATTTACCCCTTTGGTTCAAGAGCCTGATGGTTGAGGGATAATAACTGTTCCTGAACCCCATGGTATGAGTCCTGAGGCTCCTGCACCTTCTTACTGAAGGAAGCAGTGAGAAGAGAGTATGTCCTAGATGGTGGAGATATCTGGTGATGGGTGCTGCTTTCCTTCAACAGCGTTTCGTGTAGATGTGATTAATGATGGGAAGGGCTTTACCAGTGATAGATTGGGCCATATTCATTACTTGTTTGTAGAATCTCTTGTTCAAGGGAGTTGGTGTTCCTATGCCGAACTGTGATGCAGCCAGTTATTATACTCTATTACACATCTATAGAAGTTTGTCAAAGTTTAGCTGTCAAGTTGAACCTCTGCAAACTCCTAAGGAAGTGTGCTTGTGTGCTGGCCCCAGAACGAGTCCTCCAGAATAATTACACTGAGGAACTTAAAGTTGCTAATCACACCACTTCTGATCTTCTGATGAGGACTGACTCATGGACCTCTGATTTCCTTCTCCTGAAGTCAATAATCAGCTCTTTGGTCTTGCTGACATTAAGTAAGAGGTGGTTGTTACGACATGACTCCGCCAGATTTTCAGTCTCCCTCCTATATACTGATGCATCACCGCCTTTGATTCAGCCTACTATGGTGGTATTGTCAGCAAACTTGAATAGGCATTAGAGCTGTGCTTAGCCACACAGTCAAGCAAGTAGAGCAGGGGGCTAAGCACACAGCCTTGTGGTGCACCTGTGCTGATGGAGAACATGGAGGAGATGCTGTTGCCAATTCTATAAAGATAAATAGCACAAGAGTTCCATAGCAAGTGTGTATATTCTGTCCTTTTGAATATTGTTCTATTTACATGAATTGCCAAAAGTCACTCATTTAATTAGGTGTATGGAAGTGAGGAAGGGACAAATGATGCACCTAGTAACATGGGCCTAAGTTGTCCCAGTTTCCATAAGGAAAATTCACCAATCTGGTGAAATTATGACAATCTGCCTATCTGCTGTAATATGTAAAAGATGATCTTAGAATGAATGAGAATTGTTCTAAAAATGAAATGTTTGCAAATATTTTGCTGAAACAGCATTATAGAAAGACATTGAGCTATTAACCCAGATATTGTTGGCCTGGGAAATGCATATCAAACTTGTATTGCACAGTGAGCCAATGAACTCTTCATTCTGAGGGCACACTGTCACAAAATTCTTTCAAGCATGAAGCTTGTGGAGAAAATGGTGAAACACAATTAAATGATAGTGTGAGAAGGGAACTGAGACTCTTGGTTGGATTATTAGTCAGTAGTGAAGCATTGGAGCTTCAAAGGTTATCAAGTGCACAATTGACAATTGACAAATGTATGGACAACTTCGATATTGAGATCCTTTGCTAGTGAACATTGGGATTGTGATTAGTTGCTTGTAGAATTGGTATCAAGACAGGTGGGTGAGTTGGGGGATTGGTGGGGGGACCATTATCAGAGTTTTTAAACATAAAGTTTCTCTGGAAGCTGAAATTAATTTGTTTTTTTTATTGTCACGTACTGAGATATGGTGAAAAGTGTATCTTGCATGCTATTCATATAGATTAATTCATTACACAGTGCATTGAGTACAAGGTAAAACAATAACCAGAATGCATAATAAAGTGTTGCAGCTGCAGAGACAGTATAGTCGGGTAACCAATAAAGGTGCAAGATTATATCAAGGTAGATTTTGAGGTCGAGTCCATCTTAGTATACTACGGAACTGTTTTAATAGACTTGTAACAGTAGGGTCAAACTGTTCTTGGACCTAGTGGTATGTGCTTTCAGGTTTTTGTATCTTATGTCTGTTGGAAGAGGAGAGAAAAGAGTATTTGGTGGGCAATTTATGCTGGGTGCTTTACTGGAGCAATGAGAAATATAGACAATCCATGAAAGGAAGGCTGGCCTCTTATGATTTACTAACACTTAATCCAGCACATAATTTTCTATAACTTCCGCCATCTCCAATGGAATCCCACCACCAAGCACATCTTTCCCTCCCCCATTTCTGCTTTTCGCAGGAGTCACTTCCCACGCAACTCCCTTGTCCATTCATCTCTCTCCTGGCACTTGCTAACAAAGCAAGTGCTACATGTGCCTCTACACCTCCTCCCTCACTACCATTCAGGGCCCACAACAGTCCTTCCAGAAGAGGTGACACTTCACTTGTGAGCCTATTGGGGTCATCTATTCTATCTGGTGGTCCCAATGTGGTCTTTTGGTATATTGGTGAGACCCGACGTAGATTGGGAGACCACTTCAGCAAGCATGAAAAAGCAGAATCTCCCAGTGACCACCCATTTTAATTCCACTTTCCATTCCCATTCTGACATGTCCATCCATGGCCTCCTCTACTGTCATGATGAGGCCACACCCAGATTGGAGGAGCAATGCCTTGTATTCCT
This sequence comes from Hypanus sabinus, assembly GCF_030144855.1. Lineage (NCBI taxonomy): Eukaryota > Metazoa > Chordata > Chondrichthyes > Myliobatiformes > Dasyatidae > Hypanus > Hypanus sabinus. The sequence continues at coordinate 128,911,497 of NC_082706.1, forward strand.
CCAACTTGACAGCGTGAACATCAATTTATTGAATTTCCAGTAATCTCCCCCCGCCCCACCTTCTCTTTTCTCCATCCTCTTTCCCTTTCTCACCTTTCCTCCTGGCCTGCCTGTTGCTTCCCTCAGGTGCTCCTCCCCCTTTTTTCTTTCCTCTATGACCTTCTGTCTTCTATTAGATTCCCCCTTCACCAGCCCTATATCTTTCACCAATGAACTTCCCAACTCCTTACTTCACCCTTCCTCCGCCACTGTTTCACCTGTCACCTTCAGTTTCTCCCTTCACTTCCCCACCCTCTAACTCTGACTCCTCATCTTTTTTTTTCTCTCTCCAGTCCTGCTGCAGGGTTTCAGCCCAAAATGTTGACTGTACTCTTTTCCATAGATGCTGCCTGGCCTGCTGAGTGCCTCCAGCATTTTGTGAGTGTGTAACTTGGATTTCCAGCATCTGCAGATTTTCTCTTTTGTTTGTGATATACTGAGCTGTGTCCACAACTCTTTATAGTAACTCGTGGTTGTAGATAGATACTTTATTGATCCCAAAGGAAATTACAGTGTCATGGTAGCGTTACAATGCACAGATAAACAAATATACAAATACTGGAAGAGAAGTAAGAGAGAATTAAAAAATAAGTTACTACAAACAGTCTAATGGGGGAGGGGTGGTCATCACTTCTCCAGCTATAGTTTGACACAATATAGAGCCTAATGGCCAGTAGAATGACCTCATAGCAGTTTTTGAAACAGCATAGTTGTCTTAGTCTGTTACTAAAAGTGCTGCTCTGTTCAGTCAAGGTAGCATGCAGAGGGTGAGAAACATCTTCCAGAATTGCCAGGGTTTTCTATAGGGTCCTTGGGTAGAGATGTTGCTGTACAAATAGTGGTGAATTCTGATGGGGTGCTTTCTATAGTGCATCAATAAGAATTGGTGTGGGCTGATGGGGATATTCCAATTTCTTCAGGAAGTGGAGGTGTTTGTAAGCTTTTTTGGCCATGCCATGGCATCTACTTGGTTGGACCAGGACAGATGATGTTCACACCAGGAACTTGAAGATCCTCTGACTAGAATCTTGTCATTTGAAGTTGGGCTGTAAGTAGATTTTACCTTTCTTGGGAAGGCCTGCTTCTACATTGTAACCACAGGTGTTAAATTATTCTGCTTTCCCGAGAGGTGTCATATTTTAATATGGAAGATCCTGTTATTAGATGGATAAAACTCTGCGTACTTGAAACTCTGTTAGTGGAGCTGCTTCAGAATGCGTAAGTTTTATACGCAGAGAATGATGAGTGTGTGGAATGGGCTGCCGGTGGTGGTGGTGGAGGCGGAAACGATGGGGTCTTTTAAGAGACTCTTGGTTGGATACGTAGAGCTTAGAAAAATAGAGGCTATAGGTAAGCCTAGCTAGTTCTAAGATAAGAACCTGTTTGGCACAGCTTTGTGGGTCGAAGAGCCTGTATTGTGCTGTAGGTTTTCTGAATCCAAACTAAAATGTAAAATTAACAAATCAGTCCTTTTTATGCGTGAGTTCAGTTCTATAATTTAATCCTTAATTATTATTTGAAATAATCAGCATTTTAGTTAAATGTAAAAAAAATTGTGAGCTGATGTTGAATATTTGCAATATTGATACTCTTAAAATTGTAAGACTATAAACCCTCTTGCAGATCTAAAATGACTAACAATATAGCATAAAGTAGTAATCTAAAATGTGTATGTTTTGGAATGAAGTAGTAATCTAAAATGCTAATTAGTTCATAGTTAATTTAGACTTGTTTCCTTGGTAATTTTATTGCGTAACACTTTATTCGGTGGTGTACTATCTTTCTAGATATGAAATTCATAATAACCATTTCCAAGTTGTTTTATACCACTCAGAAATCAAAAGTGAGTTACCTTTTCAAACTAATGTGACTCTTGCATCAGGGCAATATAGGATGATATCTTCTAAGCAGTGCTCTTTTTGAGCAATGGTGGGGTGCATTTAGTTCATTTTTCTTTGGGTGTTGCTGGCAAGGCCTATGTTTATTACATATCATTAATTCCTTGTGAACTTGGGGACATAGCCTCAAGATTCTTGGGAGCAGATTTAGGACAGAGATGAGGAGGAACTGCTTTTCCCAGAGAGTGGTGAATCTGTGGAATTCTCTGGCCAATGAAGCAGTGGAGGCTGCGTCAGTAAATATATTTAAGACAAGGTTGGATAGATTTTTGCATAGTAGGGGAATTAAGGGCTATGGGAAAAAAGGCAGGTAGGTGGAGATGAATCCATGACCAGATCAGCCATGATCTTATTGAATGGAGGAGCAGACTCAATGGGCCAGATGGCCTACTCCTGCTCCTGTTTCTTATGTTCCTATGTAAGATTGTGCTAAGCCAGGTTGCTGTGATTGTTCTGATAAAGCTATTTCCCTAGTGTAGGAATTCCAAGATATAGAACAAGTGGAATGATAATATATTTACCTCAGGATGGTATATTAATTTGAGGTCCTTATCCTTATTAGTAGAAGCTGTAGATTTTAGACATGCAGGTGAATTTAGTATTTCATTCTGCAGTGTAGTGGTTTTAATTTTTGAAAGGTTCAGGTAAGGTACCTTTGGATTAGAAAGTAGCATTGTAATCAAGTTATTTGTCAAAGAAGTGAGACAGCCAGCAGCAAGAAACTGCCAGTGAGTTAGCATAATAGCTGTAACAGGGAAGACATTAGAAGCTGTTATGAAAGATGGTATACAGCAGTACATTTAGAAAAATACAAATTAATCAGGAAAAATTAAGGACAGTGAGTACGGTTTTGTGAGGGGCAGGTCATGCCTCATGAGCCTGATTGAAATCTAAGGATGTGACAAAGCACATGAATGAAGTTAGAGAAATGGATATGGTGTATATGGATTTTAGAAAGATGTTTGGAAAGGTTTTCCATGGTAGGCTCATTTAGAAAGCCAGGAGACATGGAATCAAGGGAAATTTGGCTGTGAGGAATTGGCTTGGCTTGCCCATTGAAAGCAGAGGGTGGTAGCAGATGGATTCTTTCAAGGTGTTGGTTTCAGAAGTTTCAAAGGTGTATTTGATGTCAAAGAAACATATAAAATATACATCCTGAAATACTTTTTCTGTGCAATCATCTGCGAAAAGAAAGGAGTAACGCCAAAGAAAGTTAAATGCTAGAACTTATATGGGAGGCAGGGTTTGAGGGTCAGCACAACTTTGTGGGCCAAAGGGCCTGTAATTGCTGTACTATTCTATGTTCTAACTCTGAAGTCCTCCTCACTCCTGCGGTGGCAACGGTGTTCTGCAGTGATTTGTTCTGGGACCTCTGCTGTTCGTGATTTTTATAGATGATTATTCTTGAATACAGAAAAGGTATTTTAGTAAGTTCCCAGGTGACATGAATGTTGGTAGAGTTGTGGATTATGGAGGGTTGATGTAGGTTGCAACAGTCTGAGTAGGGGTAGATGGAATTCAACCCAAAAAAGTGTGAAGCAATGCACTTTGAAAGGTTGAATTTGAAGGCAGAATAGAGCGTTAATGGCAGGATTCTTGGCAATGTGGAAGAACAGAGAGGTCTTGGAGTCTGTTTCCTAGATCCCTCAAAGTTCCCGTGTAAGTTGATAGGGTTGCCAAAAAGGCAAATGGTGTGTGAGGCTTCATTTGTCAAGGAGTTCAAAAGCCACAAGGTAATGTTTATCTTCATGGCCACATTCATAAGAAAACTGAACACTGGGCATACCTTTAACAACTCTGTACTTTAGGTTCTTTGCCCATATCCAAAGCTACTTCAAATGAAGCTAGAACTGGATGAAGCTTTAGCACCAAAAAAAATATATATTAATTTGTGAAGCAAACACCTGGCATACATGAAACCTACCTAGTACGATCTTGGACTTCGGGAGGAAACCAGAGCATTCCACAGGAAAGACGTATAGACACTCCTGACAGTGGTAGCAAAGCTATTGCAAAGGATTCTTTGCTGTAGGATTTGCTCACATTTAAGAATATGAAATCATTAGAGATCATCAATATGGCTTTGTTTGGAGCATGTCATGTCTTACAAAGTAAGGGAAGTGACAAAGATCACTGAGGGCAGATTAGTAGATTTTGTCCATGTGGCATTTTACAGGGTCCCTCAGGGTAAGCCAGTCCAGAAGATTTAAGATACATAGACCCTGAAGAAGCATCTGGGTCAAAAACATTGACTGTTTATTCATTTCCATTGATGCTGCCTGACCTGCTTTTTCTGTGTGTTGTTGCAGATTTCCAGCATCTGCAGGCTTGCTTGTGTTTATGATTTGCTGCTCCATGATCAATTGTTAGTTTGGATTGAAGACTGGTTTGTTCATAAGACAGAGGATAATGCTGTTGAGCTGTTATACTGACTGAGGTCTGTGACCAGTGTGTTCTACAGGGATCAATGCTGAGCTTCAGTTGTTTGTGATGGACATAAATGATGTGGATGAAAATGTAAAGGGGCTGATTAGTAAGTTTGCTGATTATGCAAAACTTTGTAAAGAAGTTTGTCAAAGGATACAGCAGGATTTTGATATTCTGCAGCTATGGAAGAGAAATAGCAGATGGAGTTTAACCTCTGCATGTTTGAGTTGTTACACTTCAGAAGGTCAAATGTAAGAAGGAAGTATAAAGTTAATGGCAGGACTCTTAACACCATTGATGTACAGAGGAGTTATGGGCTCAAGGCCATAACTCCCTGAAAGTGGCAAAGCAAGAAGATAGAAGGGTAAAGAAATTGCCATGGCATGTTTGTCTTCTTCGTCAGTCAAGCCCTTGAGTATAAGAGCCAGGAAGTCACATTGCAGCTGTATAAAGCTTCAGTTAGGCTACATTTGCATGCAGTTCTGGTCAGCCAATTACAGAAAGAATGTCAAGAGAGTACAGCAGAGGTTCACCAAGAATTGATTCTGGACTTCAGAAAGGGGAAGTTGAGGGAAAACAAAAATCTTCATTAAGGGATTAGTAGTGGAAAGGATAAGTTTCAAGTTTCTGGGTGTCCACAGCCTATGGACTTATTTTCCAGAATTCTTCATCTCATGTTCTCAATATTTATTGCTTATTTACTTTATTGTTGTTATTATTATTTTGTTGGAGATTTTTTGTATTTGCACAGTTTTCTTTTGTATATTGGTTGTTTATCTTGTATGTTTTACATTGGTTGTATTGTGTTTCATAGTGTTACTGTGAATGCCTGCAAGAAAATGAATCTCAGGGTAGAATAATATATTCTATTCAGTGTTACATATGATATGTAACATTGACTTCTCTAACTTCCGTTAATGACCCTCCTCCCCTTCTTACCCCATCCCTGATATATTTAGCTTTTTCTCCTCTCCTTTATTTTCTCTGTTTCTACCCACCACTTTACCTGTTTGCCATCTCTTTCTGGTGCTCCCTTCCCCCTTTCTTTTTCCCTAGGCCTCCCGTCCCATGATCCTTTCCCTTCTCTAGCTCTGTATCCCTTTTGCCAATCACCTTTCCAGCTCTCAGCTTCACCCCACCCCCTCCAGTCTTCTCCTATCATTTCGCATTTTCCCCTCCCTCTCCTACTTTCAAATCTCTCGCTATCTTTCCTTTCAATTAGTCCTGATGACGGGCCTCAGCCCGAAACGTCGACAGCACTTCTCCCTATAGATGCTGCCTGACCTGCTGCATTCCACCAGCATTTTGTGTGTGTGTTAATTTAATGACCTACTGTATGCCAGTGATATTAAACGTGATTCTGGTTCTGTATCTGTCTAGATTAAACAGTGTTAGCTATAATGAGAGGTTGAATAAATGGATTGTTTTCTGTGGAGCATCAGAGATTGAAGCTTATAGAGATAAAATTATGAGAGCCATAGCTAGATTAGCTGGTGTCTTTTTTTTCAAGGTAGAAATGTTAGAAACTAGAGGACATAAGTTTTAGGTGGCTGGGCAAATGTTTAAAAGAGATGTGCAGGACAGATTTTGTCTTAGACAGTAGCTGCCTGCAACATGCTGTTACAGTATTGACAGAATTGGGTTTGATAGTGGTGTTTAAACAAGTGAATGAACATATTGGAATGGAGGGATATAGATCATGTGCAAGAAATAAGTTTAGTTTAACAGGTGGATGTAGAAAGAGTACACTAGTTTGAAAATTTAGAATTTGAAACCATGTCATTGCATTAAATTACTGCAAAAAGTTGCTAAGACAGGGACATAAAAGTGGACCGCATTGTATTAAAAACTTTTGTGCCATTTAATTTGGCTGTGGTTGGATAGTATTTTATTGTCGTTTACCTGCCTTAAGTTTTTGTCATTATCTAAGAATCTTTATTTGAGTTGTATGAGAATCTTCAGCCTTTCTGAGGACCAAAAGAAAAATCCACATTTCCACAACCCATTGGGAAAACTACATCCTAATTTTCTTCCAAGATGACTTAAGTTATAATCTTAAAATTATATGCCCTCACTCTTCTTCAAAGCTAGTGGTATTAAGATCCCCTCTCCCCATTGCCCTGCCCCCTCTATCGTCCACACCTCTCCCTCTCCCTGTATCCATCTCTCCCCCTTTCCCCGACTCTAATATAATACACTTTCGTGGAATTTGTCATTATGTTCATCTCATGAGCATGGTATTATTTTTAAGATAATTTGTAGTGCATCACTCCATGTCAAAATTTTGTGAGGTGCCATAAAAACAGCTCCTGAATAGCATGGTCTGAAAAACTTAGTGAATTACATACAACTTTCTTGTTTGGAATGACAAATTCCTTCCTTTGTAACCCAGCCCTCTTTGAAATGATAGTATCTGTTTGGAACTGGTGATTATTTTTCATTTATCATGAGTGTTTTCCATCTATGCATTGTTTAGATCATGTATTCATAGATTTTTAATGCTGTCAAATTGTGTATGATGCTTTTAGAATATTACATAACTTTGCTCTTCTGAAATTTCAGAAAAGGAAGGTCCTGAGAAAAAGAAAATGAAAAAGGAACCTGGAAGCAAAAAATCTGTTCCTGTTTGCAAGGCTACACTTGGCGGCATACTTATTGGGTATCCACTGTCGGAGCGTCAACAGATGGCTCTAGTGATGCAGATGACTGCGAGAGATAACAGTCCAGGTCATACCAACCATAATTTTTTTTCTTGTCAACTTGTGCAATAAATCTGGACTCTTGAGCAAAATTTTTAATGAATTTACATGTTCATTGCTCAGATAGCTCAGACAGAATGCAAAGCTATTTTGTTTTGTATAAGCAAACATGATTTCCCATGAAAATATACAGATACTTTCAGACAGGAGTTTAACTAAAAGTGATTCAAATAAGCAAATGTTTTCTCTTTATTTATTTTTATTGAGATACAGTGTAGAATAGGTCCTTCCGATCCTTCGAGCTGTGCCGCTCAGAACCCACAGTTTAACCCTAGCCTAACTACGGGACAATTTACAATGACCAAGTAATGCCCCACTGTCATGGGGCAAACATACCAACTCTTTACAGACAGTGGCGGGAATTGAAACCTGGTCACTGGTACTGTAAAGTATTGTGCCAACTACTACACCACTGTGCAGCCCTATAAAACAGTATGCTTGCCAAATTAGATATTTTGCATGATATCCTGCGTATTAATAGAGTATACATGTCTATGTGAATAGGAATCATTCATGTTTGCTTTGACTTTCTGTCTAAATTTTCTTCCCTTTGTTAAACTACTTGTTCTGTCATAGAGATACTGTCATTAAGCAGCTGTTGCTCTGGTTTGGAAATGAATTGCTAGTTAAAGTTATTTGTCTTAACTGACTGATGAAAATTACTATGTCATATCTTAAAGTTTGGGCTATGGAATCCACACTCATAATGAATCAGCAGTTTCAATAGCTAGAATTTAATCAATATTTTATCTACCAACCAGTTTTTTGTGAGAACTCTTGATTTATTCCAATTAGTATATGGTTCCTGAAGTGAGATTTTATTCCTAATGTGAGCTTTCATTTCATAAATTTTTGATCTCTATCATCAGATGACTGCAGTGTGGAAGGGATATCCAGTTTCATTTGTTGCCAGCATTTTAAAATGCAGACTGGTAGCTCAGTTTAAACAGAAGCTTAGAAAACGGTGGTCTGATTTGAATAATCCTTCAGAAAGGGCGAGAAAACAGATTCACACAAACAACTGGAAAATAATAGAATTTTAAATACTTTCAGCTTAACTTCTTCCATTTGTGTATTTCAATGACCGCTTGAATTTAGGCATTGAAATTAGTTGTATGAATGATTTACAAAAGTAAAATATGGATCTAGTCCATTCATCATCTTTTTTTATTTTGCTGATTTAATGAAGTAAATGAATAAATAAATCAGTACCTGTACCAGGCTGGAAGTCCAAGAGTTGATTTGTCATATATGCTGGGAAAACACTGATTCTATTCCAAGTAAAATGAAGTACACTATGTTGGCCTACTCAAGTTACCTTGTTAGTAAAAGCTTGTGATAATTCGAAAGGTAAAAGAATAGGTTCCTTATATAATTGATAACACTTCATCTGTTCCATGTAATCCAGGGGTGTGGAGGGATACTGCCTTTTCCTGAATTTGTATATCCATCTCTTTCATTGCCCCTTAATCACTTATAATATTGATTCTTCCTTAGTCTGGCTTGATTCCAAATGCAAGTTCTTTAATAGTACATGGGTCCTTTTTCAAGGGAAAGTCTGGGTGGAAATGCTATATTGTATTTTCACATTTTATATTGGGCATACTTTCTCCTTGCCTTGTCAACTTTGAGGAAATTATGTTCTTTTAGCTTCTATCTCTCAGCTGATTATGAACCTGTTTACCACACAAAGCAGCCAATTCTGTCTTTTAGTATTCAATTTATGAATTTGATTTGTTTTAATCCCACAATACTTTTCTATTATTTTCTGTGCTTGTTTGCACTTCTGTCCCCAAGTCAATTATAATGTAGTAAACTTTAATGGAGCTTGATAGTAATATTGTTTCTTGCTTCAGAAAATGTTCACTAATAGCAAATCTCTTTGTTATTAGGAATGTTGTGCATAGATATTTACTGATTTTTGTTTACTGGGCTCTTTGAAACTCTCTTCCCATGCTCAAAGTTCACTAAAATTACTGGAAAGAAATATAATCTTCAAATATAGTATTCAAATTCATTTCATCCAGGTGCATTGACTCCAAGTCAATGTCATATAGAATGTTCTAGACATACCTAGCTGAATGTTGTGTCCAATTTAATTTAAATTGGCTTAAGTGGTATACTTGACTGATCGAAAATAAAAGATACAAAGAAATGTACCCAATTTCTCTTAGCTATTACTGAGAGTAGCTTTAATTTTAATGTGGGCTAACAACAGTAAGGAGAACATGACAAATGCATACTTTAGAATGCATTTATTCATCAGACTTGTTATTGTGCTAGTGAAGGCTATGCAACACCACTATCCATACAAATATGAGCACCAACCTAAAATTATGCTCACTAAATAATTGTGGAAGTAGCTAATCAATACCAGTACATGTAAACCTTTTGAAGACATTTCACCTTTTCAGTTTATTTAATTTAATATTTGATAGAGGAATTGTGGGTTATTGTGGCTTTTATTGCTTCAGCATCCCATTGATTTAACTTTGCAGGATTGTATGAGGTACTATAAAAGATATTTCCTAGAAACCAACTTGTCTCATTATTCTACTCAAGACATGTCTTGTGCTCAGATTATCCAAGTTGGTTTCACAGTATCCCAGTAATGCTAATTACTTTCCTCTAATATAATACTGTTGTAGTAAACTTCGTTTGCATGGTAATATTAAATAAATGAGGAATAACTGCATAGATTACTAACTAGCAGTTCAGTCTTGCTCATTATTTTATCAGTCTTCACATACAAAGTTTGTGTTTGCCAAAACCTGCTTTTCTTTCTGATCTGTGGCAACATGGACTATTATCAATAATTTTATTTTGTATGAGGAAACCCTATTTTTATATTATAAGAACATAACCAATAGAAGTAAGGAGAGGCCATTTGACCTCTCATTCCCTCTAAATCATTTATAAGATCATGTCTGGTCTTCAACTGCCATGCCATTTCGCTACACTTGCCCCATTTTCCTTAATTCCCTCTGTGTGCAAGATTTCATCTGTGTATTGAATAAACTTGGCAGCAGACCCACTACAGCCTCTTAGTAGAGAATTCTAACGATTCATTCTTAAATGAAATTTCTTCTCATCTCAGATCTTAGTCAGTGACCCCTTATTTTAATACTGACACCTGGTCCTAAACACTCTTTGCAAGGGAAATCTATCTTAACGTGCCTCAATGAGGCCTTTTTCTAAAATACAAAGAGATTTAGCTCTGTCTACTTAATCTTTTCTCATTGGACATTCCACACAATTTAATCTAGTGAATCTCAAGTGTTCCTTCTCTATTGTAATTAATTTATCTTTCAGTAGGGGAACTAAACCACATTTCTAATCTTAATGAATTGGGTCAGACTATTGGTCTCGCAGGCTTGAACTGCTGCTGTATAAATAGTCATGAATTAGCCAAGTTGCTCATGAATAATTTGAAATACAAAGAGACGATGTTTTTGAAGGTAAGTTTTTAACGGAGGATAGAGGAGGAAGTTTAAATTTCTTACAAGTAATTCTGAAGTCGGTCAATTGTCTTGAACAGGCTGTCCTCACTGCCGATTTTTCATTGTAACCTTTTAATGTAACTATATTTACATTATTTGTCTTTATTTGCTTTTTCCCCATAAAAAGAAAATTATAGAAGGAATAACACCTTTTAAGGATGTAAGTTTAGGGACTTAATTCCCTTGTGTATTGAGAATATCTGCCAAGCCAGCTAGTAAAGTCTGAAAAATTCAACCTTGTTTCTGATAATGGTAGAATTAGCTGAAAACTGCAGCAATATTGCCAGTTCTGGCAACAAAAAATGGATAAACAGTCTTCCTTGTACCATTGAGACCTTGGGCTGGCACAGCAGTGAAGCAGTTAGCATAACACTTTACAGCACCTACAATTAGTGATTGGGGTTCAATTCTCTTCACATTCTGTAAGGAGTTTGTATGTTCTCCCTGTGACCACGTGCATTTCCACCAGGTGCTCCAACTTCCTCCTACGTTCCAAGGAAGTACGGGTTAGGGTTAATAAGCTATTGGTATGCTGTTTGGTGCTGGAAGCATGGTGATTGTTGCAGGCTGTCCCTAGCATATCTTTGGACTGCATTGGTCAGTTATGCAAACAAGGCATTTCATTGCATGTTTTGATGCAAGTGTGACAAATAAAGCTAATCTTTAAAACTGGAACTTGTAATCAAACATAAATGCACATGTCTGCAGAGCAAACTTGACTATATCTGAAGTTAAAACATTATTCCACTCTTCATTGCAATCTTTAATGACAGATTGGTCACATCTTCCATATAGTCATAATAAATCTGATTGTTATTCAGTCTTTTGGCTAGATAATGAATCAGCCTAGGTATCTCTGTAGTAGGAGATGTGAAGTCATGCAAATCAGCAACTGAGGCTTCAAAAAGTTGTATTTTTTTGTTTAAAATGAGATGCTAAGATGCATGCTGCAATGGGATTCAACACTCCTAAACGTGTGTATTGAAGTGAGGAATTGAGTTAGCTAGGGTAAATATAAAATGTAAAATTTTGAGGAGTTAACTTCCTGATTTAATCTGAAAGACAAAAAATGTAATATTTCATTTACACAAAACATTTAACTTGTACAATTGGCTTTTTGTCAAAAGTGCTTTAGGATGTTTTGTTGCATTAGTTTCATTACATTTTAATGGAAATTTGTGTTGCTATTCAATATTTACAGTAGAAACCTCATACTAATTTGCAGACATTACCAAATTGGAGTAGTTAAATATGGGGCTGTAATTTGGGAACTACAAGCGGCAGTTAAAAACATTGTAAGTAGGATAGTAGCAGATAAAATTTAATATGGGTAGATGAGAGCTACTACACAAAAAAGTAAGCAAGTCAGCAAAGAAAATTCTCCACTGAATGAATTTCTTTTTTTTTAATTCAGATAAAGTGCTTTGCCAGATCCACCTTAGTAAACACTGAACTATCGCCAAATCTTAAACCCTAAAAGTTGAAGGAAGCCATGTGTGTTCAGTCTGACCTTGAGAACTGCATCTGATTCTTTTAACTGGGAAATGGAGCCATTTGTTATACTCCAGCACCAATTTACAGGAGACTATATCAAGCTTTTCTGGTGTCAAGGTTAAGTTGAAATCAAAATCTGAACAAGCATAGCCTTCTCAGACTTATATTATCTTTTAGTCACTTTTGTTTAAGTGTTTGCAAGATTAAAATTTTACTGTGTAGGAAGGAAGAACCAGAATATTGCTTCAAATTAAACAATGTTTATAGCAGGAGAAGACACTTGTTCAAACTTGTAAAGAGTGGAATTGACTAATTTTGCAAAGTTCTTCCAGAGAATGATCAATAAATAAATTTCGATAAAGTTAAAGCGGCAAATATCTATTTCCTACTATGCCTTTATTCAAATAAGATGGTAAATTGGCTTTTGTTGATTATCAATAACCTAAGCCAGGAACACTTTGAACTGTCATACTTCTAAAGAAAAACTGTATCATGGCCAGAAAAAGAAAATTGTCGCAGTTTTTTATGCTATTGGAATTTAAATAAAATAATACTGGCATTAAAATTACTATGAGATTTGCCGATGCAATAGTAAGAAACAGTATAACTAGAATTAACATGGTGTCTTTTATCATGCCCAGTTTAATCACAGCAATTAAAAGTTATATAGGAACATACATACACACTCCTCCCTTAAAATAAAATCTCTTTACACTATGTAAATTTAGTAAACTGATACTAATAATTTCACTTCAATTGTGATGAGCCTCAAATTAGTTAAAGCTCCAACTGTAGTGGAGTATCTTTCAAAGACCTGTCAGATAGAAATGCTGAATGGGTCTTTTGGTTCAGGAAAGAATTCCTCTGACATCATTGTTCTTTTTCGAGCAATGCAGTATGAAGTATGATAATTGCAAATAAATGTGCTGTCATTTACCAAATTGGCTTTCGTTGGGACCATATATTGATTGATACAGAACTGTTGTTATAATTGGGATTGTCACATCAAATCACTGAGTTCCTCCAGCAGATCTAGTAGCTCCAGCATCCAACATCTGTAGTCTCCCTTGTCTCTTTCCACTGTTCCCACTGTCCTACTTTTACCATAATGCTTATGTAGTTTGAAATTTACAACTAATAAGAAATTAATGAATATCTGGAATTTTTTCCCTAAGGCAGTAGAGGGCAGATTATTAGGCGTCTTTAAGATGAAGATACATACATATTTGATAATAATCAATGTGATGGGAATTAAAAGTGATATAAAAATACACATGACCACAATAATTCAAGAAGACATTCGCACCACAATTCCATTCCCTGATTTGTTTCACCAAGACACTCTACTGTCACATTGCTGATGTGGTGTGGTGCACTTGGACCATTAGGTGGTATGTCAGAGTCTTGTGTGCACAATTTAGCGAAGTGAGATAGTGGTAAAATGCCTGCCTGGAGTGATAGTTGTTTGACAGGCAAAGAGAGGGAGGGGAAGAATATTGGAATATTTGTGGTAGAAGTGTTTGTCAGTGAGGTACGGCAAGAGTAATTTCTTATGGTCCTATGTTTACTTAGATAGTCAATGTTTTGCCTGGGGGTACTGAGTGCAAGATTGCTGAACATGTGAACCAAAAACTTAGTGGAATTGTGAATTCTGGAGAGGATGCAAGGCGATTGTAGAGTGATTTAGACAAGATGCAGGAATTGGCAAATACATGACACATGCAGTATCTGTTGCACAGCATTATATGCTTGGAGGGTCTGTACTGTGCTGCACTGTTCGATGTTCTACATGCTGTCTCGATAGTGCTTGGAGAAAACTAAAGAGGGATGTCAGAAGTAGTGTTTTTTCCAAACAGATTGTGATAGGTATGTGGAACTCACTGCCAGTGTACAATTAGGGAAATTTAGGAAACTCCTAGATAGGCACATGAGGAAACAAAAATAAAGGGCTTTGTGAGAGAAAAAAGATGGATTGATCTTGGAGTAGGTTAAAAGGTCAGCACAACTTTGTGGGTTGAAGGGCTTATACTGTGCTGTACCATATTAGCCTGAAAATGGTCATCTCATCAGATCTCCGAGGCTAAGCAGTCTCAGGCCTGGTTAGTAGTTGGATGGGAGACCGTCCGAGAATACCAGATGCAAAAATAAGACTTCTGTGCTATTTTAGGTAAAGGGACAGGTAGCTTTAAGGAAGTAGAGAAGCTACAGAAGGCCTTGGACAAATTAGGAGAATGGGCAAAGAAGTGGCAGATAGAATACAGTGTTGAGAAGTGTGTGGTCATGCACTTTGGTAGAAGAAATAAAGAAATAAAATATTTTGTAAATGGAGAGAAAATTCAAAATACTGAGTGACTTGGGAATCCTTATGCAGGATTCCCTAATTGTTAATTTGCAGGTTGGGTCTGTGGTGAGGAAGGCAAATGCAATGTTAGCATTCATTTCAAGAGGACTAGAATGTAAAAGCAAAGATATAATGTTGAGGTTTTATAGAGCACAGGTAAGGCCTTGCTCGGAGTATTGTGAGCAGTTTTTGGCCCCTTGTCTTAGAAAGGATTGCTGAAACTGAAGAGGGTTCAAAGGAAGCTCACGAAAATGATTCTAGGATTGAATGTCTTGTCATATGAAGAGTATTTGATGGCTCTGGGCCTGTATTCTCTAGAATTCAGAAGAATGAGGGGTGACCTTATTGAAACTTATTGGATGGTGAAAGGCCTTGATAGTGGACGTGGAGAGGATGTTTCCTATGGTGCGAGAGTCTGAGACTAGACAGCCTCAGAATAGAGGGGTGTCCTTTGAGAGCGGAGATGAGGAGGAATTTCTTTAGCCAAAAGAGTAGTAAATCTCTGGAATTCTTTGCCACAGGCAGCTGTGGAGGGCAAGTTTTGATGTACATTTAAAGCAGAGGTTGATAGATTCTTGACTAGTCAGGACATGAAGGGATACATGGAGAAAGCAGGAGTTTGGGGCTAAAAGGAAAATTGGATCAGCCATGATGAAATGGTTGAGCAGGCTCAATGACCCAAATTACATAATTCTGCTCCTATATCTTATGGTCTTTTAGCAGTTGGAATATTACTTCCAAGTTGAACAGCAGACTGTCAAACAGACAGTTGTATTGTGGCGACACATTTCCTGGCACATCCAAACCGGCTCAGAATTAGATAGCCTACGGGGGTTTGCAAGCACAGAGCTTTGAAGCCACTGCGCCACGGGGGGCAGGTTGAGGGAGGCTTAAAAGTGAGGCTGAGGATTTCGAATAAAGTTTTTTCCTTCGACTGCAGTTACCGACTCCGTGTCGTAATTTTAGCGCTGCATGTAGCACACCGCTACAGTTGGTGACCCCGACGGTCCAAAAGATTTTTGGACCAGAAATGACCGATGCCGCCTCTGTTCATGCGGTTTCGTTGAAACTGCCGGGTTTCTGGACACAGCGACCAAACCTATGGTTCCAGCAAGCCGAAGCCCAATTCCACGTTCGCCAGATCACCTCAGAAGACACCCGCTACTACTACGTGGTGAGCTCCCTCGACCAGGACACAGCGGCCCAGGTCGCGGAGTTCGTACAGTCGCCTCTGGCAGACGGCAAGTACACGGAATTCAAAGCCCTGCTCCTCAGGACTTTCGGACTCTCACGGCGCGAGCGGGCTGCCGGTTTACTGCACCTGGATGGCTTGGGCGACAGACCTCCTTCGGCTTTAATGAATGAGATGTTGTCTCTGGCTAACGGACACACACCCTGCCTCATGTTTGAGCAGGCATTCCTGGAGCAGCTGCCCGAGGACATAAGCCTGCTGCTGTCCGACGCGGATTTCAGTGACCCCCGGAAGGTGGCAGCCCTGGCGGACTTGCTGTGGAACGCCAAAAAGGTGAGCGGGGCGTCCATCGCACAGATCACCCAGCCACGCTCCCAGCAGCAAACCAGACCAGGCCCGGCCGCAGAGCCCGCCAACCCCCGGCCCAATGAACACTGGTGCTTCTACCACCAGCGGTGGGGCGCAGAAGCCCGCCGTTGTCGCCCGCCCTGCAAGTTCCCGGGAAACGCCAGGGCCAGCCGCCGCTGATGGCTACGGCAGCTGGCCATTGGGATAGCCTCCTGTATGTGTGGAACAGAAGGTCGGGACGCCGGTTTTTTGGTCGACACTGGTGCCGAGATCAGCATTTTACCTCAGACGAGTTACGACACCCGCAGCAGGGCACCGGGGCCCCCCCTGAGGGCCGTGAACGGCAGCACAGTAAGGACCTATGGCACCCGTCAGGTGCAGCTACAGTTCAGCTCCAGCCAGTTCACGTGGGACTTCACACTGGCCGCCGTAGCCCAACCGCTTCTGGGTGCGGATTTTTTGCGGGGTTAACAGCCTACTGGTCGACCTGCCCAGGAAGAGACTGGTACACGCCGAGACCTTTCTGACGTTCTCCCTAGGTGCAGCCCAGTTGCCAGCCCCTCATGCCTGTCCGACAATGACTTCACCAGGGTCCTGGCGGATTTCCCATCGGTTCTGGCACCGCAGTTCACAGCGGCCATGCCCCGACACGGCGTACAGCACCACATCCCGACCCAGGGACCACCCCTCCACGCCCGCGTTCGGCGGCTTCCCCCGGACAAGCTCCAACTGGCGAAGGAGGAGTTCCAGAGGATGGAGGAATTGGGGATCATCCGGCGGTCCGACAGCCCTTGGGCCTCCCCCCTGCACATGGTGCCCAAAGTGACAGGAGGCTGGAGATCATGCGGCGACTACCGCAGGCTGAACGAGGCTACCATACCGGACCGCTACCCTGTGCCGCACATTCAGGACTTTGCAGCAAACCTGCACGGATCTTCTCCAAGGTCGACCTCGTCCGAGCGTACCATCAAATCCCGATGCATCCTGACGACGTCCCCAAAACGGCTCTCATCACCCCGTTTGGCCTTTTCGAGTTCCTCCGCATGCCGTTCGGTCTGAAGAATGCCGCACAGACGTTCCAGCGGTTAATGGACGCGGTGGGACGGGACCTGGACTTAGCGTTCATCTATTTGGATGACATCCTCATTGCCAGCAGCAGTCGTCAGGAGCATCTGTCCCACCTCCGTCAACTCTGCGCCCGACTGAGTGAGTACGGTCTTACAATCAACCCCGACAAATGCCAGTTCGGACTCGATACCATTGACTTCCTGGGCCACAGGATTACTAAAGACGGGGCAACCCCTCTGCCCGCTAAGGTAGATGCGGTCCGCCACTTCCCCCGACCCACCACGATCAAAGGCCTTCAGGATTTCGTAGGTATGGTCAATTTCTACCACCGCTTCCTCCCTTCAGCTGCCCGGATCATGCGCCCCCTGTTCGCCCTGATGTCGGGTCCGAGCAAGGACATTACCTGGGACGAGGAGTCCTCCGCCACTTTCGTTCAAACGAAGGAAGCTTTGGCGAACGCCGCAATGCTAGTACATCCCAGAATGGACGCCCCTACCGCCCTCACAGTGGACGCATCTAACACGACAGTCGGTGGGGTGCTGGAGCAACTCATTGCAGATCGCTGGCAACCCCTGGCGTTTTTCAGCAAACACCTGTGGCCACCCGAGCTCAAGTACAGTGCTTTCGACCAAGAACTGTTGGCGCTCTACCTTGCAATCCGGCATTTCAGGTACTCCCTAGAAGGTCGGCCCTTCACCGCGTTCATGGACCACAAACCGCTTACCTTTGCGTTTACGAAAGCGTCCGATCCCTGGTCGTCCCGCCAGCAACGCCGCCTGTCCTACATCTCTGAATACACGACAGATGTCCGGCACGTCTCGGGTAAGGATAGTGTCGTGGCAGATGCGCTCTCTCGCCCTACCGTTCATGCCCTTTCCCAAGGGGTAGACTTTGAGGCACTGGCAGAGGCACAGCAGGCGGATGAGGAGATTCCGAGTTACAGAACCGCAGTCTCCGGTTTGCAGCTCCAGGACCTCCCCGTAGGCCTGGGTGAGAGGACCCTACTCTGTGACGTCGCCACCGGCCAGCCCCATCCCGTCGTCCCGACAGCCTGGCGGCGCCGTGTTTTCGACTCCATTCATAACTTGGCGCATCCGACAGTTGTCCGGATGTTTTCCAGCAGGTTCGTTTGGCACGGACTCCGCAAACATGTCAGTGAATGGGCCAAAACGTGCATGCACTGCCAGACGGTCAAGGTGCAGCGGCACACCAAAGCCCCACCGCAGCAGTTCCATCCCGCCCACCGGCGTTTCGACCACATTCATGTGGATATCGTGGGCCCCCTGCCAGTGTCGCGCGGAGCGCGGCACCTCCTGACTATCGTGGACCGGTTCACAAGATGGCCAGAGGCGGTCCCGCTCACCGACACCACCTCCGAATCTTGCGCCCGAGCCCTGATCACCACCTGGATATCTTGCTTTGGTGTACCGGCCCACATTACCTCCGACAGAGGCGCCCAGTTCACCTCCAGCCTGTGGTCAGCTATGGCCAGCCTTTTGGGGACTCAGCTGCACCACACAACTGCCTACCACCCACAGTCGAACGGGCTAGTGGAGTGTTTCCACCGTCACCTGAAGTCGGCCCTCATGGCCCACCTGAGAGGAGCCAACTGGGTGGACAAGCTTCCCTGGGTCCTACTCGGCATCCGCACAGCGCCCAAGGACGACCTGCACGCCTCGTCGGCCGAGTTGGTATACAGCGCGCCCCTGGTCGTCCCCGGGGAGTTCCTACCAGCCCCACGGGGGCAACAGGAAGATCCCGCAGCAGTCCTGGGCAGACTATGCGAGAAGCTCGGTATCCTGGCCCCCATACCCACTTCACAGCACGGGCGGAACCCGACCTGCGTACCCAAAGACCTGCAGAACTGTAAGTTTGTGTTTGTACGAAGGAACGGGCATCGGCCACCGCTGCAGCGGCCATACGAGGGGCTGTTTATGGTGCTCCGGAACAACGGGTCCACTTTCGTGCTGGACGTTGGGGGGAAAGAGGAGGTTTTCACGGTGGACCGCCTCAAACCGGCCCATGTGGACCTGGCGCAACCGGCCGAGTTTCCGGCACCTCGGCGCAGAGGCCAACCTACCAAGCAGGTTCCGGCCCAGACTGTGGACATTGGGGGGTGTATCGCCGGTTCTGGGGGGGGTGGGTTATGTGGCGACCCATTTCCTGGCACATCCGAACCGGCTCACAATTAGATAGCCTACGGGGGTTTGCGAGCACAGAGCTTTGGAGCCTCTGCGCCACGGGGGGCAGGTTGAGGGAGGCTTAAAAGTGAGGCTGAGGATTTCGAATAAAGTTTTTTCCTTCGACTGCAGTTACCGATTCCGTGTCATAATTTTAGCGCTGCATGTAGCACACCACTACAGTATCATATTTAAAAGACCACAGTAAAACATCTTTTACCTTTTCCAAATGTAATGTACTGATATTTCATTATTTCTTTATTACTTTCTAATTTCTGAGGTCAACCATTATGAGAGCTCCTCCCAGTAAATTTTTTGTTAAATATAGGACAATTGTTATTCTCTTGTCATTCATTTCTTTCTTACCAGTGAATGATTTCTTACCAAGGGCCGAAATAACAGATCAGGCCAGATCACTATACATCTTCACTAGATTTTCCATGAATAATCCACATTTCACTGTGGAAGTCAACATGGAAACTATTGCATCTGTATCAAGAATTCAAGCTCATCCTCAAGAAGAACTTTAAGTGGTGAAATAAAGAGATTTATGTGTGATCAGCCCGAGCTGGTATTGAGTCTGGTTTCCAGAAGTGGCATGATAGTGTATTCACTTGCAACAAAATTTAATTACTGATATTTCATTTGCTAAAACTAATCATTACATTAGGAAAGCACTTTTAATTGTTGTGGCCAAAATTTGTGCTCATACTCCTCTCTCCCTCTCCCTCTCTCCATGTTGTGAGTTTCCTGTGTTACCTTTCTGCTTTGATTCGATTTTCTCATTGATTATCCAAATTTAGTAATTGATAAAAATTTACATACTTACAGTTAAGTGCTTCAACGATTATGTTGATTTTGAAAAGGTCTCTTGTGAAATTTCATTTATTTTCCAAACAATTGGTTAATAGTGCTGTATGATTTTTTTGTTTTAATTAAGTGGAAGAATGTAGTATCACAGGAATTTATATCAATGAATTATGGTTTATATCTTCTACTTTTCATTGAATTTTCAGTCTCAGATAGTTTTGGAGCAGTTCTGATGGATGTAGGTTACCCATAATTCTGACCAATGGTACTCTAGATGTACGGAGAAGAAATTTGGGAAAATGAAGTAAAAAAATTAGAAATATTTTAAGAAAATGCCATCATATCTATCTTGCTGACTTTTTGGCACCTCATGTTGGAACTCAAACCTACCTGTAGAAATAATCTTGCAATTGAACAGTTTGTTACATTGGCACCCTTTACAACATTAACTTAACAGATATTTTAATTTATTGTTATTAGATTCGACTCCAAACCACCCATCTCAGGCAACGCCAGGGCAGAAAAAGACTCCAAGTTCCTCATCTCGACAGAAAGATAAAGTTAATAAACGAAATGAACGAGGAGAAACACCATTACACATGGCAGCCATTCGTGGTGAAACTAAGCAAGTCAAAGAACTTATTAGTCAAGGTGCTGATGTTAACGTTAAAGATTTTGCTGGTAAGTCATGATGTGACAGTGAGATTGTACTTTTAAGTAACTTGTATGGAATTTTTTTGACATTTTGTCTGTGTTTTCTTTCATTCTTTTTTGACAAACAAGAAATTTCAGTTTCTCTATCTCAGTGAGGTTATCTCACTGATGAACTGAATTACCTGAGACAATTATGGTCAGAAATAAGTAGGTCGATCTCTATAGCAGCAGCAATGGCCTTGTTCTTTAATTGGGAGCAAAACAAAAAAGCCAGTTTCCAATTCTTCAGATATATGTTCTTGTTAGAATGTGCACATGAATGATATGATCGGAATTGCTTGTCCACTCCATAGCAAAGCAATCTGTTAAGCTTTCATGTAATTAGAAACTACTTGGAGCTCAACCAGTCTCTGGTCTCATGATCCGAGATCCCCATTATTAATATTAATATGGGAAAAAAGCAACATTTTTGGAAGCAGTTGAATACCACCTTCTCAAGGATAATTGGGGATGAGCAATAACTGGTCATGTTTTATGTTCAGGCTTTTTTTTTAATTTGAGCAGTTTTAGAGTACTAGAACATAGCAGCCATTAATGACTGAGAATTTTGCCATTCTTGGTAAAGTACTTAAGTCAGAAGGGTTTAAATGTCTTTTTGTTGCAATGGAAGTTTGCCAAGAGCAACCAAACTAGCTGTCTCTTGTAAGAGTATATTTCTTTGAAATTAGCACCAGGGGAGTTGTTCTTTAGGTGCTCCACCAACCTGTATTATTGGCATGGTTGAACTACATCCCTGAATCCTAAAAGAGGCCGTAATTTCAGACACTTAAAACCCCATTGGCAGTAAAGCATAAACAATGAGTCCATTGAATGACATCCTGTATAGAACTTGTCCAGTAATTTCTCCAGTTGTTACTGATTAAAGGTGTTCTTTTTTTCTAAATAATGTTAGTGAATTACCCATCTTATTGTCTGCTCTAGGTTTTAAAAAAATTTGTAATTAGACTCAAAGCAATAGTGGTAATGCTCATCACTTTGCAAACATTCATCAATCTATCAGGTTCAAATGGTGGGTGTTATTGGTAAAATGATTTGCTCAGTCTTTTAGATAGTGTGCTTAGTTTACAGAACTCGTCAGTGTATAATAATTGGCTTGAGAATTCTGAAGATGAACTGAAGCTCTCTTCCGTGAACTTCTCTATTGCACCCTCTGCAGGCTATGATAAAATCTATCCTTCCAAATTTAAGATCTTGTGTTCCTGAAGGACCCAAGGTAATGTGGAGGTCATCAAACTTCCATTTGGCAGAAAAGATGCCTAAAGTATTTAGTTCAGCTGCTGATTCTATTTTAAAATTCCCCTTTCTGTCTGATCATTAGTATCGTCAAACCTAAATTATTAAAACCCGAGGACCCTCCAGTAGTATGAATTGAGGAGGAAAGGTTCAAAAGAAAACTTCTCGACCCACTTAGTTGGACTTCTTGATTCTTATTTGAGCACATCCCAGAGATTCTCAATTTTTTGTGGTTAACTTCTGACATTTGCACCAGAATCAAAGAAGTAAATAGCAATTCTTAATTAATTATATGTTTTTACAGCCATAAATACAGAAAGTCATGTGGGTAAAATGACAAAATTTTTAAAACAAGTTTTAAGCTGCTGTTGTTCCTCTTTTTGGCCTTCCTTTTAACTATAATTTTGTCAAAGCCAGGCCAGTGTTAATCATTCACAGGAATTATATACTGCAGGTATATTAATGAAAAAGTGCTACAATACAAGATTAAATTGCTGGAAATAAACTTATTCAGATTGATTTAAGAAGACAGAATCAAATTAATTGACATATTGTCAATAAAGATTTATAATTGTTTCACACATTTTCATGAAATATTTTCAAAGTGCATTTTATCTACAAATTGTAAAAACATTTAAGGAGGAAATAGTTAAGAAAGTCCTAAATGAATGAAAAGTGCAACAAAATGAGCATGATCAAATTTCTCTATTTCCCGAACATCCACGCTCACCCCATCTTCTCATTGCCCTAATAGTGACAGAGTTCCTCTTGTCCTTACTTACCACCCTATCAGCCTTTGCATCCAATACATCAACCTCAGCAACTTCTCCCATGACAAAATATATCTTTACCTCCCTCCACCCCCCCACCTCCACTTTCCACAGAGATAGTTCCCTCTGTGATTCCCTTGTTCATTTGTCCCTCCTAGCATTTATCCTTGCAAGCAGCCCGAGTGCCCATACACCTCCTCCCTCACCTCCATTCAGGGCCCCAGGAAGACCTTCCAGATGAGGCATCTCTTCACCTGTGAATCTGCTGGGGTCATCTCTTGTGTCTGGTGCTTCCAATGCTGCCTCCTCTACATTGGTGAGACCCGTTGCAAATTAAGGGGTCACTTCGTTGAGCACCTCCGCACCATCTGCCACAAGTGGCACTTCGTGTGGCCAAACGTTTTAATTCCGATTCCTATCCCAATTCCAACGTTCTGGTCTATGGCCACCTTTTGTGCCAAGGTAAAGCCACCCTCATGATGGAGGAGCAACACCTTATGTTCTGTCTGGGTAGGCTTCAATCTGATGGCATGAATATCAACCTCTCCTTCCTGTAAACAAAATGACACCCCATCCCTTCCTCTGTTCCCCACTCTGACCTTTACCCCTCTTCTCACTTACCTGTTACTTCCCCCTGGGTCCCTCCTTCCCTTTCTTCTATAATCCACTCTTCTCTCCTATCAAATTTCTTCTTCTCCAGCCCTTGACCTTTCCTACACACCTGACTTCACCTATCACCTTCCAGCTAGTGTCTCTCTCTCCCCCCCTCTCTCTCCCCCTCTCTCTCCCCCTCTCTCTCCCCCCTCTCTCTCCCCCCTCTCTCTCCCCCCTCTCTCTCCCCCCTCTCTCTCCCCCCTCTCTCTCCCCCCTCTCTCTCCCCCCTCTCTCTCCCCCCTCTCTCTCCCCCCTCTCTCTCCCCCCTCTCTCTCCCCCCTCTCTCTCCCCCCTCTCTCTCCCCCCTCTCTCTCCCCCTCTCTCTCCCCCTCTCTCTCCCCCCTCTCTCTCCCCCCTCTCTCCCCCCTCTCTCTCCCCCTCTCTCCCCCTCTCCCCCCTCTCTCCCCCCCTCTCTCCCCCCTCTCTCCCCCCCTCTCCCCCTCTCTCCCCCCTCTCCCCCCTCCCCCCCTCTCCCCCCTCTCTCTCCCCCCTCTCTCCCCCCTCTCTCCCCCCTCTCTCTCCCCCTCTCCCCCCTCCCCCTCTCCCCCCTCTCCCCCCTCCCCTCTCCCCCTCTCTCCCCTCTCCCCCCTCTCCCCCCCTCCCCCCTCTCCCCCCTCTCTCTCCCCCTCTCCCCCCCCTCCCCCCCTCCCCCTCTCCCCCCTCCCCTCTCCCCCTCTCCCCCTCTCTCCCCTCTCTCCCCTCTCCCCCTCTCCCCCTCTCTCCCCTCTCTCCCCTCTCTCCCCTCTCTCCCCTCTCTCCCCTCTCCCCCCTCTCCCCTCTCTCTCCCCCTCTCTCTCCCCCCTCTCCCCCTCTCTCTCCCCCCTCTCCCTCCCCCCCCCCCACAGAGCTTTTAATTTTGGCATCTTCCCGCTTCCTTCTCAATCACAGCAAAGGGTCTTGGCCCAAAACAAAAACTATTCATTGATTTCCAGAGATGCTGCCTGACTTGCTGACCTCCAGCATTTTGTATGGGTTGCTATGATTGATGGTATGTTTTTGGAATTTTTAAAATTAAAGATATCAACAGAGTTGTTGACCTAATAACAAAAGTATTATCATGAAAAGTAGGGTGCTAAAAATATTGAATCTAATTTTTTTTAAATATGGGATAATTCACTGTTTTTGAGGCAGATTCTATATGAAGCAAAACTGGATAGTTTGAATATGTGATCCTTTCCATAATTCCTTGAGTTAAATAATCAGAATTTCTTGATGTTTGTGGCACTGAATGCTGGAAGTCAGTGATAGAAAAAATGAATTTGAAGATTTTGAAAATATCTATATCCATTTAGCTGTGTAAGGTAATTATGCTTTTTCTTGTTTGCTCTTTCCCAATTCATGTTATTCTAGGCTGGACTCCATTACATGAAGCCTGCAATTTGGGGTATTATGATGTTGCTAAGCAGCTGATACTTGCAGGAGCAGACGTGAACACCCGAGGTCTTGAAAATGATACTCCACTACATGACGCTGCAAGCAATGGACACAGAGATGTATGTATTGTGATTTAAGGACTATTTATTATGTAGCATGAGCTTGAATTTTAACTTAAATTATAAAGTGCTAAAGGCCAAACACTTCTTCACGACTGGAAAGGAAGGGGGGAAGACGCCAGAATAATAAGGTGGGGAGAAGGGAAGAAGGGTAGCTAGAAGGTGATAGATAAGCCAGGTGGTTAGGAAAAATAGAGGGCTGAAGAAGGAATCTGATGGGAGAGGATAATGGACCATAGGAGAGAGGGAACAAGGAGGGGATACAGAGGAGGTGATGGGCAAGAAGAGGTAAGAGGCCATAGTGGGGAATAGAAGAAGAGGGAAGAGGCAGGGAAGTTTTTTGACTAGAAGGAGAAAATCAATACTCATGCCATCAGTTTGGAGGTTACCCAGACAAAATATAAGGAATTCTAGGTTGTTGTGATGTTGTTAATGACACCAACTGATTAGTAGATTAATGAGGGAACTTAGAACGGGGGGTGGGGGGGGGAGAACAAAAATAAATGTAGAAGTTACAATCTGGTGGTACATTTTTTATTGTTGATTGCGATCATACTAGGAAACTGAAAATAAAAGCTGAAAATGGGCAACTATTCCTTACAGAAGCTGCCTGACGTGCCAAGAAGCAGATTTAATTTTTCAGGTCTAGAACCTTGCATCACTCTTTTGCTTGAAAAATGAAATTGAACATGGCAAATTACTTTAATAAACTTTATCTTTTAAGTAAAATTAGATACCCTCCTATGATATTGTGTATGAGTCTTTAATCCTACTTCAACCAAAATGTAACAAATTTGAACTTTATTACAGCCTTTCGGCAGTGATAACGCATGTGTCCAAAAAAATTACACCGCATGACTGAAAGATATGTTACTGATACTGTATGAGCCACATGTAATCCTAGTAACCTATAATCTTAAACACAGCATAATGGTGACAAAATAGGCTTTGGGTTTTTTTTGCGTTTCAAAGTACTGACATTTTGTTCTACGTTTATGTTCCTTTGCTCAAAATATCTTAATTACCTGTATAAGTTACAAGTTTTAAGTATCAACTGTGAAGTACTCCCATAATTGATGGCATACTCAAGTTTTACATTTTCAAAGTGCAATTTTGTTGAGTTTATCATCTGTGTCTGAGAATAAGAGTTTACAGTTTTCCACCCGATATCCTTTTCCTTTAGATTGTGAAGTTGCTTTTGCGTAATGGTGGAGATGCATACCAGATGAATCATCGTGGAGAACGTCCTGTAGATGTGGCTGATTCAGATGAAATGGAACAGCTTCTGAAAGGGGAGCTTCCACTTTCTGATGATGATGATGATGATGACAGTTGTACAGGTAGTGAGATAACCTTTCAGAATAAATCCCTGATGTACAGTTTTAATATTGTAGAAAAATTAGTGCAAGTCCATTTGTTGTGATGTTTAGAGATTTCTATCTGTACACTTCAGTTTAATTCATATTCCTGTTGTAAGTATTACATTTAATACTCATCATAGGAGTACATATTAAATTGTGTTCCCCTTTTGGCATATTAAAATAAAGCAATCTTAAGCTCTTCATATCATTCGAATATATTCTCCATATAGTCAGTATTTGTTTTCCTCTTTTTACTTTCTTCTGTCACTACTATTTGCGAAGTTGCATGCTTTATTTCTTCAATCCTTGCAATTTTTCCCTCCTTTCCCTCTCTTTTCAAGGAGCTTTGCCTCTTCTGATTTATTTTTTCTTTGAGGATTATTGATCATATAGGACTATGATGATGGATCGGCTGGTTGAGTGGTGTTGCAACAACATCCTTGCTCTCAACATCAGTAAGACTAAGGAATTGATTGTGGACTTCAGGAAGGGGAAGTCGAGGGAACACACCAGGCCTCATCGAAGGGTCAACAGTGTAAAGGGTGAGCAGTTTCGAGTTCCTGGGTGTCAGTATCTCTGAAGATCTATCCTGGACCCAAAATAATGATGCAATTATTTCGAAGGCATCCCAGCAGCTCTGTTTCATTAGTGTGTGAAGAGATTTGGTGTGTCACCAATGACTAGCAAATTTCTATAGATGGAATGTGGAGAGCATTATAACTGGTTACATCACCCTCTTGTATGGAGACAGCAATATACAGGATTGGAAAAAGCTGCAGGTTGTAAACTCAGCCAGCTCCGTCATGGGCACTGGCCACACACACGCCACCACCACCACCGCCATCAAGGACATTTTCAAAAGGTGATGCCTCAAAAAGGTAGCATCCATTATGAAGGACGCTCACCGCCCAGGTCATGTTCTCTTCTCCATACCATCAGAGAGGAGGTACAGGAGCTTTAAAACACACACTCAACATTTTAGGAACAGCTTCTTCTTTGCCATCAGATTTCTGAACAGTCCATGAACCTAGGATCACCACCTCACTTCTTTTGCTGTCTTTTTGAACTACTTGTTTTATATTTTTTATTTATTTTTTATTGTAATTTTTTTATGTGCAGCAAAACAACAAATTTCACACCATATCAGTAATAATAAACCTAATAAACCTGATTCTGAGAATTCATTTTCTAATCTATAAGACAGCATCACACTACACTTTCAATTTAATTACATTTACATGCTATTGACTAATATATACAGGGATATTATAAAGTTGTCAACTTTACTGTTATTCTGGTTATATCGTGCTGTCTAGGTTTCATGATAGAAGTTCTTTAATCTATTTAAATTTGAAGCATACAAAATGTGTCTTTTAACTTCCTGTTGCTTCCAAACATAGTGTTCATATTCTTTCTATATTAATACAATCTGCCATCTGAATAAGCATTATCCTTTTACAATCTTCTTTCTTACTACTCATCATTTAACAATTTTTTTATTTTGTTTCCTTATTTCCTGAGAGTTTATCATTAATTTTTTTAATTAAAGGAATATTGGTCACTGCAAGTATAGGGTTGAAATTCACTTATCTGTCCCGATCTTCATTATACCTATTTCTAGAATTT
Source organism: Hypanus sabinus (assembly GCF_030144855.1). Lineage (NCBI taxonomy): Eukaryota > Metazoa > Chordata > Chondrichthyes > Myliobatiformes > Dasyatidae > Hypanus > Hypanus sabinus. Next base: position 128,939,404 of record NC_082706.1, read on the forward strand.
CTGTAAGTTATTTGTATTTACCCTTCTAATATCAGCCATTCATATGAAAGACATCGTTTTTATATTTGAACTTGATCTTGAAAGGACAGTGGTGGTGTTTTAATATCTTGCATAAATTCAGCTCAAGGAATTAAGTATTTCAAATCTCCAAACCTTGTTGATCAGTTTATTAAAAAAAAAGCAGTTCGCTCTTAATGTCCCCATATTTTTAAGAATTTGCTGGATTTGCATTGAATTCATATTTGACCAAGTTTTTTTTAAACAATCACTACTAAATATAAAATTTGGTCCCAGAAAGGGTGGATCCAGCCAGTGATTCAGAAGCAAACCATTGAGGGCACTAGTAATGCTCAATTGGTCATAAGGTGATGAGAGAACCGTAATTCAATAGTGAGAAGGTCAATGATAAAATGTTTCAAGAATCAAAGAAAGGGGGAGGAACAAAAGGAAAAGTCAGTAACAAAGTTTGGACAGGAAACATTAAATGACAAAAAGAATGGAGTTAGGTAAAAGAAGATAGTAAATATATTTAATAAATAGCAAGTGGCAAAACATGCTTTTGAAAATCTGAACTAAACAGATAATTCTGGAATCAGCACAACTGAGAAATGTTTAAGATTCCAGTTGTCCATCACCAGTTTCCAACTCAATCCTATCTTCAGCCTCTTATTTGTCATACCAAAGCCCCATGCAAGTTTAGGCAACAGCTACTTATCTTCCAGCTACAACTTTTTGGACCTAATGATCAACACAGATAGTCTTTTATTTAGCATTTAGGCTTTATAGTTTTCATGCCTCTGTTTTCCATTAGTAGTATCTTCATTTATGTATTCCAGCCTCAGATTTATTTTTTATTTTTACCACCCTTGTTCACCTGGTGCCATCATATTTTTGCTGCAATGAATCAAATCTCTTGTCTAGCCACTCACAAACATTATTTCTCCCTTGCTGCTTCTTGCCTACCCACCATTCTTTCCATCATAAGACGTGCTTTCCCTAGCAAGTTGGGACCCTAGAACTGGGTCTGATTGTGTCTAACAGAGAAAGCTTGAAATGTGGAAAAGTTCTTCCTTCAAAACCTGTGCTTTGGCGTTACTGTTACTAGGCTGCACAATTTTTTTTAAATCCCATAAGCTATTTAAATAATCACTATTGTCAATCTATGATTTTGTTAACCAATATTTGTTCAGTTTGGTTTAGAAAAGGTCCTTTTAAATTTATTTGTTTTCTATTTTTGCATTGGACTTTATTATGTTTATGTTCTGTGTTCAATAAATTTTCCATTTTGGAGAAGCAGGAAATATGTGTTTCCTTCTCGAAGTTTCGGCCTGTCAATTGAAAGAATAGCCTAACAGAATGGGAAAAATAATTTACTCCATTTCACCACGTTTTCCATATCTGAATCCAATTTTGGATGATGCATATCTTTCACCTTTGTTTTGCTCCTACTTTGTGTACCTGTTAGAAAATGTATATTTTCTAGTAAGGTTTGGTTTGTTGAATGTTGGGTTCTAAGAGAAATATTACACTAGTATGGGTTATGAAGAGAAATCGTTCTTATCAAAGTTCAAAGTAATTATCAAAGTACATATATGTCATCATATACAACCATGAGATTCATTGTCTTGCGGGCATTCATAGTAAATTTCAGAAACACATAGTATCGATGAAAGACTGCACCCAACAGGACGGGCAAACAACCAAAGAGCAAAAGACAAGAAGCTGTGCATATACAAAAAAATGAAAAGAAATAATAAGAATAAAACAGCAATAAATATCAAGAACATGAAATGAAGAGGTTTGAAAGTCCTTGAACATAGGTTATGGGACCAGTTCAGTGATGGGGTGAGTGAGGCTGAGTGAAGTTAACCCCTCTAGTTCAGGAGCCTGATGGTTGAGGGGTAATAACTTCCTGAACCTGGTAGAGTGGGTGCTGAGACTCCTGTACTTCCTTCCTAATGGCAGTGAAAAGAGAGCATGTTGTGGATAGTGGGGGCCTTATTGATTGATGCTGCTTTCCTGCAACATCGCTGCAAGTAGATGTGCTCGATAGTGGGAAGGGCTTTTCCCATGATGGTCTGGGCCATATCTATTTTTCCATTCAAGGGCATAAGTGTTACCATGATGCAACCAGTCAATTTACTCTCCTCCACAAACCTATAAAAGAGAAAGTTTTAGCTGACATGCCAAATCTTCGCAAACTTCTGTGAAAGTAGAGGTGTGCTCTCATGCTTTCTTTGTTATGGCACTTAAGTGCTGGACCCAGGACAGATCCTCTGGAATGATAACACCGAGGAATTTAAAGTTGCTGACCCTCTCCCCCTCCGAATCCCCGATGAGGCTTGGCTCAATCCTCCTCCTGAGGTCAATAATCAGCAACTTGGTCTTGCTGATACTGAGTGAGAGGTTGTTGTTGTAGCACCACTCAGCCAAATTTTCAATCTCCCTCTTATATGCAGATTCTTCACCACCATTGAGTCGGCCAGTGATAGTGGTGTCAGCAAACTTAAATATGGCATTGGAGCCATACTACTCGTGCCATTAGAAAAAAATTATAATAAAAATTGAAAATATGCATTTCTTACAGTAACCTAAATTCTTTTTGTATTTCCAGAATCTGAAGAGTTACCTTCTGTGAACCCATCTAGTGTAGATGATAATGTGGATGATTCTGAAGCAGAAAAAGAACTGAAAACTGATACTAACCAGCAGTTGACACCTTGCAAATCAATTACATCATCTGCACTAGATGAATATGAATTCAAAGATGACGATGATGAAGATATTGATGAAGAAGAAGAACAAATAAGCAAGCTTGTGGATCAGAAACGGATTCGTAGGAGAGATGGTAAAAAGAGTGTTGTTAAAGAGAACAGCTATTTAACACCACCAAAGCTAGAATTTCAGAAGCCATTTAAAATTAAGAAGCAGAAGTCAGCAAGAGTTCTTGTTTCCTCCAGTTCTGATAGCTCAGATGAAGAACCACATCAAGAGAAAAAGACTTGTTCAACCAGCTCTCTGGAGATTGTTCCAGATAGCAGCAAATCTGATGCAAGGACTAAGAAGGAAAACCTGATCTCTCTGGAACAGAAAGAGAAAGGAAAAGGGAAGAAAAAAGTGAAAAAACAAAGTAAAAATAAGGAGAACCAGGAGTTCAAAGAGGAGAAGGAAGAAAAGGAAAATGCTAAACTGATGCTTTTCTCCACTTGCTCTGCTTTGGACTCATTAGATCGCTCAAGAGACGAGGATTCATTTAAAAAGTCTTTGAAAGATGATTCTTCAGGTCATCAATTCCACCTTTCAACTGCCAAGTCGCCAAAGCATTCATGTAATTTAAATGAAAAAAGAACCAAGCCTCTTAAACAAGAAAATGCTAAAACTGGTCTATCTTCAGGAGCAGCAGAAATAACTTTTCAGTCTGAGGTGGTTCGATTTGATCACCTTACAGATTCTGACTACACTTCTGAGAGTTCCAGCAATAAGTCTTTTAAATACAATACGAAGACAAAACATCGCAAAAAGGATCTGTGTATAGAATTTGGTGAAAAGTCTGGACAGAGAAGCAAAGAGGAGGAGACAGGCATATTTGATAACATGGAAGAAGTTTTTAAAAAGACTGACAAGGATGGGAAGGTTATAAAAAAGCATAAACTAAAGCATAAAGATAAAGAGAAAAACAAAATTAAGAAAGAACATGAAAATGAAAAGGGAAAGCACAGACAAAAAGAAAGTGAAAAGATATATCCTGAGTTTGATAGAGAATACTGGAAAGAGAACTTCTTCAAAAATGATGATACTAATGAAACTTTCAAAGATGAAAATTCAAACATGGCTCTTACAGAAAAACCATTGAAAGATAAGAGTGTCATTAAAGAAGACAAAGTATCGAAAGAGAAATATTTTAAGGAAGAGAAACCTTTCAAAGAGGACAGAGAAAAGGACAAGTCTAAAAAGAGTAAAAAGGAAAAGCACTATAAAGAAGAGAAAGAAAAACTTTCTAATCTGGAAGAACGGAAGGAAATTGTGCTTGCAGACAAAGATGATTCACTTTACTCAAGTGTTTTTCTAAAGAAAGAGCATGTAGAATTCTTTGAGAAAGAAAAAGGCACAGATAAAGAGAAATCTGATACTCCAGATAAAGAAAAGAAGGAAAACAAGGAGAAAAGTGAAAAAAAGTCCCCAACTAAAGAGAGGGACTTGGAAAGGCTAGAGAGAAAATATTTTGACAGAGAGAAGAAAGTGAAACACGAGAATAGATCAGAGAAAGAGAAATCAGAGACTCATGAAAAGTTACAGGAAAAATCTTTTAGTAAATTACAAGAGATTGGGGAGAGGACAAAGGAAAAAGATCGATCTGGGAGCTTGTATTCCACTTCAGAAAAAATCCACCGTGAAAATGATAAATTGAAGAATGTATTTTCTGTCAAAAAACTTGAGGAAAAAGAAAAGAGCAAGGAAAAATTGGATAAAAAACATGAAAGAGAAAAAATTGAAAGGGAACGTCATTCCAGTGGTATAAAAGACAAAGTGGAAAAAGAGAAGCATGTTAATGAGAAGAAGGCTAAGTTTTCAGAAAAAGATTCACAGGATAGTATTCTAAGTAAAGCAGACAAAGTTAAAGTAAAAGAAAAAGAGAGAGATATAGAAAAAGAGAAGAAGAAAGAAAAATCAAGGGAAAGAGAGGGTGACCCTGTGACAAACTCAAAGCATTTGCATGATGAGAAGAAACGCAGCACAATTGAGAGCAGCAAAGGATATCATGATAAGTTATGTTTTTCAAAAGATAAAAGTAAAGAGGATTTCCCTAAAACTCCAGAAACAAAAGAAAAAGAAAAGAAGGAAAAAGACAGACAAAAAGACAAAGTACCAGTGAATGCTTCTGTTAAAGCAAAACTTAAAGAACCAGAAGCTGACAAACTGAAATCTAAAGATTCTGGTGCCACAAAGGATGTGCGACCAAAAGAGAAGCGACTAGTAAATGATGACTTAATGCAAACCAGTTTTGAAAGAATGCTAAGTCTCAAGGATCTGGAGATTGAGCAATGGCACAAAAAACATAAAGAGAAGATAAAAATGAAAGAAAAGGAAAGGCAAAGGCATCGATCTGGCATTGACCTCTCAAAAATAAAAGAACGAGAGAAATTGAAGAGTTCATCAACAAGCAAAGAACTTACTAGATCAAAAAGCTCAGATCCATCGGAGATGCATTTAAAAGACAAGCAGCCAAAAGACGTTAACAGTGTGAAATCGCTGACCAATGATACAAAACAAAATTTGCCAGAAACTCCAAGACCTCTCTTGAGTTGTGAAGGTAATTTAACTGCATCCCCCAGACAAGAGCGTGATCGTATGGGACTTACTTCAAGATCAATATCAATGATTTCTGTTGCAAGTTCAGAAGATTCATGCCAGACCTCAGCTGTAGCAACACCACGGCCTTTAACTGATTATGATTCAGATTTCACCATTGAGGGTTCTGAATCTCAGTCTTCCTTTTCACAGTCCGTATTTCTCCCCAATGCCAAATCTCCTGCTGTATATGACCGAGACTCTGATGTTTTGACTGACTTACCAGATCGACTTAAGTCACCACATTCCAGTAAACTTCCAGGATCTTATCTACGGTCAGTATCTGCTGACAATGCTAGATGTGAAAATGAATGCCGGTCTGTAGGTGATGTTCGGAGATGCAGTATACCAGTTGTTGCAAATGACCATGATAAACAGTTCCACAAGCAACTTGAAGCTAACTTGCCCCTCTCAAGTGAAAAACAGTATAGTTTTTCACCAACAGTACAAAGCCAGGTCTGTACCTCTCCGCGATCAGAACCACTTCCAGACAGTGGCCCTGAAGAGGGCGCATGTAATAGTAGTTCATGTTTACAGTCTCCTGCTGTCATTGTACCAAACGACACTAATTATTTATCACAGGATACAAATCCCAGCAGCATAATCATGCAAAGTACTTCTCAGCAGATGCCTATGGTGCAGCCACAACTAAACTGTTTGATTAGTGACATTCAGCCAGAAAAACCAATAGAAGTATCATATGATAGGCTTGATGTTCCTTCACACAGTAATAATGATGGTTATACAACTACAGCAGCTTGCGAGAAAAACGCATTTAACCCTCTACCACATGTTCCACAAGAGTGGAGTTGTACAGAACAGATAACATCAGAACTAGCATCCAAGTCTCCACAAAGACTGTGCAGTGAATCTTCCCAGGCCGTAAATCTCCTTGAAACACCATCTTATTCTTCACCTACGCATTCATCCAATTCTTCTTGTACACGTTCACCATTAGACAGTGATAGTGCCCCTCGAATACTGTTCTGGCCAAAATGTGGAGGAACTCAAGAAGAATCATCACAAACTCAAACTTTGCAAGATATTGATCAGAGTTCCACTTCATGCAAACCTCACTCAGAATCTTCAGGGATGGTTGATGAAAAGGATGGTAAATATCCTCCTCTTGATATAAATTCTGATCTTGCAAATCAAAAGACTCTAGAAGATCCTTCAAATGATTTCAAACCAAGTGAACTCCAAGTCTTGGAAGAAAACTCCTCCACACCATCTGCTGCAGCATTACCAGATGGCAGCAGTGTTAATGAAAATCTTGTGGACCATACAAGGACTGTACAGAGTTTATTAATTGAAGAGAAGACGGAAGGTACAAAAAGTACTATTTTAGGCAGTCATGAGCCAGCTTGTAATCAGGAGAGCTCACAATTAGAGACAGTGCCAGTAACATCTGTTGATGAAATGCAGCCAGAGCCAAAAGAAGAACTGCCCGAAGCAACATCTTCCACAGAACATGTACACACACCTCCAGTTATAGACCAATCTCAGTCTTTGGAAAGTAAAGCTCAGGACCAAGATTCCTCACTGGATATGGAATTTTCCCAACATTTCACAACTGCTGGTCAGGACCCTGTAATTATGCATGAACCAGCACTGGATGAACAAAAGCCATCCGCTGAATCAACAAAGGAGGAGTCAGAAGATCGAATGGAAATTGACCGTATAGAGCATGATATTCCTCAAAGGATTACTCGCAACAGAGCAAATATATTAGCCAATCAAAGCAAACAGCCTGTTGTCAACTGTGCACAGGTCTCTGATAAAGATACAGAATCTGCCACTCCTGTGAAAAGTAAATCGAAATTATCAGAGGAGGAGGAAGGCCAAGTACATCACCCACATAAACGCAAGTTGTCACGTGTTCCACACCCAACACAAGTGAAATCTACTCTGCAGCAAGCTAAGGAAAAGACACAACAGTCACTGGCGGCCATTGTAGATTCTTTAAAATTAGAGGAGATTCAACCTTACCATTCAGAAAAGGCAAACCCTTACTACGAGTATCTTCACATAAGAAAGAAAATAGAAGAGAAGCGTAAAGTGCTATGTAGTGTCACTCCACAAGCACCACAGTTTTATGATGAATTTGTTACATTTACTGGATCATATCTGCTGGATGGAAACCCTTTGAGCAAACTTTGTATACCAACTGTAAGTGTTATCCTTTGAAATAATTGCATTGACTTCATTATTCCATGTGATATAGCTTTACATTCAATTTGTGTTAACTGTATAACAATTTGCTTCAATTATTTATTCAAGAGAGAGAATTAAGTATAATAGTGCACAATTTAGTGCTTAATTGATTATTTGCATTCACTGTTCAGATCAGGCAGCTTATGTATATCCAGTCTTCCTAGAACATCCTGGCTGTCGGTTTTTTGCCCCATCTATTGTCTCCACCCCTCCTCCAATATTTTGTCTGAACCCCCTTCCTCAGCAAACTTCTTTGAGCTGATGTATGAGTCTGTATGTTAACCATCTCATTCTTAACAATCTCCTGTGGTTCTTGCAGTTTTCCCCAAAAATGTTTGAATTAATTTTACACTAGTTGAATTATTTAATCTCCATGAAGTTGACCTTCTTCCAGATTAGAAGTTCTACTTTAAATTGAACCTTGATCTTCTTCATTGCTTATGTAAATTTTAAGTAACAGTGGTCACTCTTACTAATATGCTTTCCCACAGACACTTGAATGTTGGGTCCCATCTCCAAATCTAGCATTGGTCTCTTCCTCCTCCCTGATAGACAGAGAATCTACTGATTGAAGAAATTCTCTTAACACATTTCAGAAATTCCAGTGTAATTCTTGCACATCTTTGTAAGCTCCCTACAGATATCCATATTGGTATTGATTTATTATTGTCACATGTACCGAGATATAGCGAAAAGTTTGTCGTGCATACTGTTCCTTTCTCACTATGGAGATTTATGGAAAATCTCAGAAGCATATTGGATTTGTCATATTTGTCATAACTGTTTCCTGGCCTCCTCAAGGATGCCACCTGTTCCTATACCTTTTTCCTATTTAAATGTCTTCCCAAATCAGTACTATCCCGTCACCTTCCTTTTGTCTTCCTTATATTTCTGATCACTTTTTAATCCAAGAATATTGTTCTGTCCCTTCTTGATCCGTTTTGTTATTGTTTTACATTTTTTCTATTCTCAGAAGGCTATTATATTTATATCTTACTAATTTCATTCATCACACTTAGTTTACATTCTAACTCTTTGTATCCTGTACTAGGCTACTACAGTGTAATATAGTTCTTGTACTTTGATACATCCCATCTTATTCTTCTACTTCTGTAAACCAGTGCCTATCCCCGGATAAAAACTTTCACATTTGCATGTTAATGTGTCTTGGATCCCAGGGTATATACATCAATTATATGATGGAAAATACTGTTACATTGGGCAAGCTGGATAATTAAGTTTAGAATAAGTGTGCATTTTTGATGTTTGCATTGAAATTTATGTTTTATCAGCTGTGGGAGAAAAGTAATAGGAATGTGTGATCATGTTTGATTAAATTGGTCAATTTGGTGCGCCTAGTAAAGCTGCTGCATCATTGCTCCAGTCATCCCATATTCAATCTTGACCTTGGGAGCTGTCTGTTTGGAGTTCACACATCTTCTTTGTGACTGTGTTGATTTCCTCTCGGCACTCAGTTTTCTTCCCAAATTCCAAAAGATACTTGGCTGGACATTTTTTGGCCAATGTATAAACTATATACTGTAAGTGAGTGGTAAAATGTAAAAAAAATTGATGGGAATGTGAGAGTGAATAAAACATGAGGATTGTTATAAATGGGTGATTGATTGTCAATGCAGACTCATTGGACCAAGAGGCCTTTTATCCATTCTACTGTGACTTGAACTGAACCAGTAGGAACTGATAATGTAGTATTTAAATTTGCATTGATATTAATTACTGACTTTTTATTTAAAGATAACTCCTCCTCCATCATTGTCTGAAGCACTGAAAGAACTCTTCAGGCAACAGGAAGTTATTCGAATGAAGCTTCGATTACAGCATAGTATTGAACGGGTACTGTTCTTGTTCTGAAAGGCTCTTGAGCATTAAATGTGTTTAGTATTTTAGAATCTATATAAAGGATGCCCTAGAAATTGTATCCTTAAAATTTAAAACACCTTCTGGAAAACATGGTAACATGGCACCTCTTGCCACAATGTTTTGAATTTTGAACTTGTTAAGTGGGATGAGCTGGAGAACTGTGAATTCAATAAACTGTATTTTTTTTGGTTGGTAGCTGCTTATTTCACTTGTTGATGGACTTTTCTTGTGAGGTTTGAATTAGAATTTATGATTAGAAAACATTTTGGCACACTGCCCTCTACAGGGCATCTACAAATAGTATGAATAAGATGTCTGTCCTTATCCAATCATGTTTACAGAGTCTGCATCAAACAGCTTCTACTTCAAAAGTTAAATAAAAAAGGAGAAAGAAAGATGGACTTGAGAAGTAAAAGAGATTATAATACTATTATATTTTCTTTAATTATAATCAAAAGCAACTCCATACTTATCTTTCAAAGCTAAAAAATTGACAGTAATGTTAATATTTACCATGGTCTTACAATTTACTTACACTGGAATGGACACACCTTGTATTTTTGTATATCAAAGCCTGCAGGTGCTGGAAGTCTGAAATAAGAACAAAAAAATATTGGAAATGTATATTAAGAACAACCAGATAACCAGGGAGAGGGTAGGACTGTTACAGGATAAAGGAGGGAACTTGTGTTTAAGATGTGGCTAAGATCGTAAATGAATACTTTGTGACTTTATTTACCAGAGGAAGGGTGGAAGATGGTGAAATCAGAATGGAGCATGCTAAAATGCTAGGGGCTTTCAAGATTAGAAGAGAGATAGTGGTTAAGTTCCCAAGGCCCAATGAGATGTAATTCAAAATATAGACAGAGGCAAGGGATGGGATGCAGGGACATTGACCAACATCTTTATATCTTCACTGGCCACAATTGTAGTGCCAAAAGACTGGTGTGTAGCTAATTTCCTTTGAGAAAGGAAATAAGGGTAATCCTGGAAATTATAGGCCAGGAAATCTAACATCACTGGTAAAGAAACAAATGAGAAGGATTCTCAGGGATAGGATTTATGAGATTTGGAGGAGCATGGCCTAATTAGGGACGGTCAGTGTGGTTTTATGAGGGACACGTCATGAGTTTTTCCAAGGTGGTGACAAACATGATTGTGGACCTCTGCTGTTTGTTATACATATAAATGATTTGGATGAAATTATGGTAGGTTGTATAGCTAAGTATGTAGATAACACAAATATTGATGTGTTGTAAATTGCTTAGAATATATCCAAACAATACAGCGAGATGTAGATCAGTTGAAGATATGGAGGGAGAAATGGCAGGTGGGGTTTGATCTGAGCACAGGTAAAGAGCTGCACTTTGGCAGATACAACATAAAGGGAGAATACACAGTAGATGGCAGGATCCTCAATGGTATTGATGAGTAAAGGATCTTAGGGTCCAAGTATGTGGCTCCCTAAAAGTGACTACGGGTTGGTAGGTTAGTATAAAGAAAGCATATGGCATGCTTGCTTTCATTAGTCGAGGTATTGTGCTCAAGAATGAGGGAAGTTATGTAACAGCTTTATAAAACTCTAGTTAGGCCATATTTAGAGTATGCTTTCAATTCTAGTTTCCTCATTAAAGAAAGATGGAGGTTCTGGAGGAGGTTTACCAGAATTCCAATCCTGATGAAGGGTCTTGGCCTAAAATGTTTAACTGTTTATTTCCTTCGGATGTTGCCTGGCTTGGAGGACATGTGCCATGAGGAGAGGTTGGACAAGCTGGGGTGGTTTTCCTAAAGCGGCAGAAGCTGGGGGGAGATTTGATAGAGATTTATAAAATTATATGAAGCTAGTATTTTTTCCAGCCTTTTAATACCTCTTACAGGAGGGTATGTATTTTAAGGTGAGAGGAGGAAAGTATGGAGGAGATGTAGAAGGCAAGTTTTATTTTACAGAGTCAAGGGGGCCTGAAATAACACAGCTGGTCTGGTGGTAAGAGTCAGATAGCATAGAAACATTTAAGAGACTTCTATGTTGCACATGAGAATGCAGAGAAGGGAGGGATATGGTCAATGTGCAGGGAAGAGGGATTAGATTAGGAGTCATTGGTTTAATTAGTTTGCCATAATATTGTACCTGTTCTGTGCTCTACTGTTCTATGCATGTTAGGCAGCATCTTTTATAAAACTAACAAGCGTAGCATTGTTTTTCTTAGTTTTTGGTATGTTTTGATTATAAATAACCATGTAAATACGTCCATCATCAGCTGTAAATTTGCCTTTACCAGCTCATTGACAAATGTGTCAGGGACATGCTGATATAGTCAGTGTTTGGCAGAACAGAGAAATTCAGAAAGTAACTTTCTGATGTGATGTCTGTCAAAAATATGTGCCACAGCTTTGATTTCTACCTTGAACGATTATCAGATGGTGTTCAAAAGCACTAAGAATTGACATCACTTTGTTAAAAAGTTGTAAACAAGTTCCTGTTGTTTAATACTGAAAATAGTTGAAATTACATAAACTCCCTTTGATGATCTCTTTGGAGAGACCAACTTGTTTTTTTGTTTTAAAATGTATTCTTTGTATTTCTTTCAGGAAAAGCTTATTATGTCAAATGAGCAAGAGGTTCTAAGAGTACATTACCGTGCAGCAAGGACACTAGCAAATCAAACTTTGCCTTTTAGTGCCTGTACTGTGCTTCTAGATGCAGAAGTTTACAACATGCCTCAGGACCCTCAGGTGAGAAGGAAATTAGACTTTTAAAGATCTACATGGGGAAAACATTATCTTTATATGAATTAGTATTATAAGAGAAATGGGGCTAATCATCTGCCAAGATATGTATAGATCTTTCAATAGATATGACTGTGGTTAGGCTATTCCCAAAAAACAAGGCTGCAAAAGATCCTGCCACTCAAGAGTATTGTCTCTGCATACCCACACTGTGCTCATGGACTCTGCATGATGTTCATTAAGGTTGTACACATTTCTACAGACCTCCCAGCTCAGACTGGCAGATCCATCAGCTGAAGCATTGCAAAGTTAACCAGATGATAGTAAAGCAGAGCCAGTGAAATGAATGTGAGAAATCCAGCCCTGCTGAAGAATCTTGGCCCAAAACATTGAGTGTACGCTTTTCCATAGATGCTGCCTGGCCTGCTGAGTTCCCCCCCAGCATTTTGTGTGTGTTGCTTGAATTTTCCAGCATTTGCAGATTTTCTCTTGTTTGTGAGAATCCATTGCCAGAGAAAGGTTTAATTATTTTACTTCATTAAGCTAATTAGATATGTGCTTTTTAACCTTTCTGTTTTATAATTCTTTTCAAAATTTATATTTTTTGCAAAGTTTTGAGCAATTTTTGAATACTTATGAACATCAAGGACATCTACAAATATTTGTTGATCAGTTTTCAGTGATCTAAGTCTGGGCATGGAATGTCACCTACTGTCAATGCCTTGTCAGCGCAAGTCAGCACCCAGAGAGGTAACATACTAATTAGCTGGGAAACATGGCCTTCCAGTAAGATTGCAATTTCTAGGCTGAAAGTCCAACAAAGGCAACCGGCAATCTCAGGGCAGCAAAAGATTGGCCCCAGTGTTTTGATTAAATGTTCTCTTCTCAAAGTTGTTTCTGAAGTTATAAAATCTTTGCTTCAGGGTGATGAAAACAAAACATCGGTGAGGGATCGATTCAATGCACGCCAGTTTATGTCCTGGTTGCAAGACGTAGATGATAAGTTTGACAAATTGAAGGTAAGCTTCCTTGAGGAAATTTTTAAAATATGGTATAATACATATAAGAATGAAGTACTATAAGCTATTCATAATACTCTAAAGAGAGTAATAAAATTCTGCTTAATAATTTTAGGAGCACCTGACCATGAGAGTTCCATCTGTAAGGTTAGCGCTTCATTTTGAAGGAAAAAGACAAAGGTGAACCTGGAAGCTCCAAAAATATAAGGGCACTCCCCAATTTAGTACATTGAATGTGATGTTGTTCATCTTTCTAGTAATAGGTGATTAGTGTAGATTAGTTAGTAAAAGTTCACAGTTCAGTAATCAGCTCCATCGAAGCTTAACTGTTAGGTTCAACCTCTTTACACATTCTTCCTTTCATGTCCGATGATTCTGGGGGGGAATACAAATGTTTTAAAATCACTCTATAGTTTGAAGTCACTTCAAAAAATGTAGTTGGGACTTCCAGTAAGATGGCAATTGTTTAGTCGCTTCAAACTTTTGCTCCGTTATACTTCCTATCTATGTGTCTCCCTTCTTAAACCTTAGTTAGTTATTTTATTAGTTTTCTTCTATCTGCCTGCGAATACATCTATCTCATAATGGCTACAAAAGGTACTAAAATCGGGAAAAAAGAAACTTCCACGGCTCTGTCGGCTGAGATTCTTGCTATTTTGGAACAGCATCGACAAGATACTTTAACGGATATCAGGACTGAATTTAGAGCTTCTATCAATCGGCTGAAATCAAAATTGGATCAGATTAATGCCAGAGTGGATGACCATGCTGAACATTTATCTCGCATCAACCTAACCTCTGAAGATTTAGAACGCCATGTTCAACATCTCGAAACTTTCTGCTCCAACCTAACAGAGAAGAACAGTAAACTTACTTCCAAAATGGTGGATCTCAAAAATCGGAGCAGATGCTGCAATCTGCGAATTCTCGGTTTGCCAGAGGCCACCGAAAAGGGTTCTTCTGTTGAATTTTTCTCTTCTTTTCTCTGAGAGATTTTCGGGAAAGAATTTCTTCTGACTCCACCTGAGCTAGAAAGGGCTCACAGGATTTATGTTCCTTGCACAATTTTGGGTTCTCGTCCACGGCCAATTATTTTATGCTTTCATCAATACCAGGTGAAAAACCATTTGATTATGGAGGCACGCCGCAGAGGTACTTTTGCTTTTCAAAACTCTAATATTCGTTTTGTGGAAGATAATGCCCCCCAGGTTCTGAAGATGCATGCTGACTTTAAAGGCGTAATGAAAGTGCTTTTCAATCGTGGATTCAAACCTTCTCTTCGTAATCCAGCTGATCTTCGAATTACACTTACTACCGGAGAATATAAGTGGTTTAAATCAGTGAAGGAGGCTGAGTTGTTTGTTGGAAATTTTCCAGCCATCTTGGCTTCTTCAGACCCGGTCTGACTTTCTAAAATGGCCGATAAGTACTTCTTGGAGTAAAGTTCTTTTTTCCAAACTCAGACTCTACTTGAATAATTCAGACATTAACTATTGAGATTCTAAGGGCTCTAGTTCTCTCCCTGGACTTGGTGCGTTTTTTCCTAAATAGATGATTTAAATTTAATGTTTCCCTCCAGTCTTTTAGATCTTACCTGTGTAATTTATTTTACTTCTGAATAACTTTATAGAGAACTACAATTGATCTTAATTTGTTTTGGAGGCTCGGAGTTTTTTTACTAAAGGCCTCCCTGTTGGTTGATTTACTAAAGGCCTCCCTGTTGGTTGGTGGATTCTCCAGTTCCAACACTACTCACTGTTTTTTCTGTTTTCCCTTGTTACTCAGGACATGTCTCTGTCCTGATTCTACTGATTTATGTTTATATTTTTGCTCCCAGACTGTTATTGTACTGTTTGATTTTTTTTTATATGCCTACTACCTTCTATGCACTAACAATTGATAATGGTTAATACACTTAAATTTGTGAGCTGGAATGTAAAGGGATTGAATCATCCTGTTAAAAGAAGGAAGGTCTTCTCTCATATTAAGCAACTCAAAGCTGACATTGCTTTCCTTCAAGAAACTCATATTCGTAGTTTTGATAATTCTTGGCTTTTGTCAAAGTGGGTGGGTCAACATTTTCATTCATCCTTTGCCGCAAAGCTAGGCGGGATTTCCATCCATATCAATTCAAATATTCCTTTTGAACTCCATAATAAGATATCTGATACAAATGGCTGTTTTATTATCGTTTCTGGTAAATTATATAATACTAAGGTTGTAGTAGCAACTTTATGCTCCCGATTTTGATGATGTTAATTTTTTTGAACGTTTTTTCTCCTCACTACCAGATTTAAATTCATATTCTCTTATACTGGGTGGCGACTTTAATTGTTGGTTAGATCCTAATTTGGATCAATCGTCCTCTGTTACTAGATCACCTACTAAATCTGCCTTAGCTATTCACTCTTTTCTTTCTAATTATGGTATCTCAGATATATGGCATTTCCTTCATCCTACTGAGAGAGATTATTCTTTTTTTTTCACGTGTTCACCATACCTTTACTAGAATTGGCTATTTTTTACTTGATAATCAACTTATTTCATTTGTCCGTTCTTGTGATTATCAGAGTATACTGATTTCTGATCATGCTCCAATTACTTTGTCTTTAAATTTTCCAGGTCTCCCTCAGAGTAATAAACACTGGCGTTTTAACCCGACTTTATTATCGGTTAATGAGTTTCTAAAATTTATTAAGGATCAGATAACTTCTTATTTTAACACCAATACATCATCTGAAATGTCATCCCAGATTGTCTGGGATGCCATGAAAGCATATTTGAGGGGTCAAGTAATCTCATATCTAGCAAATCTTAATAGAAAGTCCCGTATATATCGATTAGACCTAATTAATCAGATTAAAGAATTAGATCAATTGTATGCTCAAACTAATAACCCTGAATTATACAAGAAGCGTGTAGAACTTCAAACTAAATTTGATCTTCTGTCTACTCAACCTGTTGAACGCCAACTTCTTGAAAGTAAGAGTCGCTTTTATATTCATGGTGACAAATCTGGTAAATTTCTAGTTAATCAGCTGAGGCGTTCTAAAGCTAAACAAAATATTACAAAGATCCAGAAGGAGAATGGGGATTTTCCATCGGATCACTTAGAAATCAATGACGTAATTAAAAATTTTTACTCTCGGCTTTATTCCTCTGAATTTCTGAATGAGAATATTTCTGTTGATTTTTTTCTTAAATAATCTGAATATTCCTTTGCTTTTATCTGATTTTAAAGCAAAACTTAATGAGCCTATATCATCAGAAGAAATATCTTTTGCAATTTCTGCATTGTCTTCAGGAAAATCTCCTGGACCTGATGGGTTCCCCATAGAATTTTATAAATCATTCTCTTCACTCCTTTCTCCTCAGTTACTCTCAGTACTATCTGACTCGTTTAATTATGGTAAATTGCCACCCTCTTTTAATGAGGCATGTATTATTCTTTTATTAAAAAAGGGTAAAGACCCAACAGAGTGTTCCTCGTTCAGGCCGATCTCTTTGCTTAATGTTGATGTTAAAATCTTGGCCAAAGTTTTGGCTCATAGATTAAAAACTGTTATTCCCTCTATTATTTCTGATGATCAAACTGGTTTTATTCAAAACCGTCTTCCTTTTTTTAAACATACGGCGTTTACTTGACATTTTATATTCACCTTCAACTGGGATCCTGAATGCGTTATTTCTCTCGATGAGGAGAAAGCATTTGATCATATAAAGTGGAACTACCTCTTTGCAGTTTTAGAAAAATTTGACTTTGGTCAAAGTTTTATCTCTTGGATCAAATTGCTGTATCTGTGTCCTACCGCCTCTGTTTTGACTAATTTTCAGCAATCCCAGCTATTTAACCTCAAACATGGCACTCGTCAAGGATGCCCCTTAAGTCCCTTTCTCTTTGATTTGGCTATAGAACCTCTGGCAATAGCATTCCAAAGCTGTCCTGAACTGACTGGGATTTGGAGGGTGGGTGTTGAGCATAAAGTTTCTCTTTATGCTGATGATCTTATTACTTTTTCTTTCAAATCCATCCACATCTTTACCTCCAATGTTTTCACTTCTTGATTAATTTAGCCAGTTTTCTGGCTATAAACTTAATTTACATCAGAGTGAAATTTTCCCAATTAATGAAGAAGCACAAGTATTAGCATTTCGTGACCTCCCCTTTAAAGTAGTTCATAATCAATTTACTTACCTTGGGATTACAGTTACAAGGAAATTTAAGGATCTTTTTCGTGAAAATTTTGCCAATTTTTATATACTACAAAACAGAGTCTGTCACAATGGTCACCTCTATCTATGTCCTTGGTAGGTCATATTAACATTGTTAAAATGTATGTTCTCCCTAAATTTTTATATTTATTTCAATCTATCCCAATTTTTATTCCTAAAACCTTTTTTGATTCCTTGGACTCTATTATTTTGTCATATCTGTGGAAGAATAGGCGTTCTAGAATTAATAAAGTTTATCTTCAAAAATCTAAAAAAGAGGGTGGCATGGCCTTACCTAACTTTCGTTTATACTACTGGGCAGCTAACATATGTTGCACTACCTTTTGGTCTTTTTTTCATAGCCAATCCAAGTGCCCTAATTGGGTGGCAATGGAGTTGAATTCCACTAAAGATCTATCTATTTCTGCACTTCTTGGCTCTGCACTCCCTAGTAGTTTGTCTAGACTAATTGTTAATCCTCTTGTCAGACACACTTTGCGAATATGGGCCCAGTTTGGGAAATTTTATGGTTTTTCCCTTTCTAGTCCTATCTTACATAATCATCTTTTTTTTACCTTCTATGTATGACTCAACATTCCATGATTGGTATAGGAAGGGCATTAGACATTTTGAAGATCTTTTTATCGATAATCGCTTTGCATCCTTTCAACAGCTCTCTGCTAAGTTCAATCTGCCTAATGCACATTTTTTTAGATATCTCTAAATTAGACACTTTATCAATCCTTTAATTCCTAACTTCCCTGAAATGCCCGAGAAAAATGTTATGGATTTATTTCTTGCTATTAATCCACTGGGTAAAGGTTTAATATCATTTATTCATGATAAATTAGCATTCTTACGACATGCTACTGTGGATAAAATTAGAATGGCTTGGGAGCATGATTTAAATATCTCTTTATCTGATGAGATTTGGGACTCGATTCTCAAATTGGTTAATTCAACCTCTCTTTGTGCTCACCATTGCCTTTTACAGTTTAAGATTGTTCATAGAGCCCATATGTCCAAATCTAAATTATCTTGATTTTCCCCTAATGTTAGTCCTCTTTGTGATAAATGCAAAAGGGGCGAGGCTTCTCTTATTCATATGTACTGGTCCTGTCCTAATTTAGAGAAATTTTGGAAAGATGTTTTTATAACTTTATCCTGTATTCTGAATCACCACTTTGAACCTAACCCTTTAATTCTTTAATTGCTCTGTTTGGTTTTTTGGGTGAGACAGATATACATTTGAGTTCGACTAAGTGTTTAATATTATCTTTTGCTTCTCTCCTGGCTAGACATCTAATCCTCCTTAGATGGAGAGATGTTGCCCCGCCCACGCATGTTCAATGGCTTAACGATATTATGTCCTGTTTAGACCTTGAAAAATCCATTATTCAATTCTTAATTCAGATATAAAGTTTCATAAGGTCCGGGGACCTTTTATTGAGTATTTTCAGAACGTTCCTCTTAATTAAGTTTTTTTTCAGTCCCTTACTTTCAGCTCTTTTTTTGGTAGTAGGCATTATTATCTTCTGTTTTCAAGTGTATTTACAGTTTTGGGGGTTTGAATGTCCTGATTTATATTCTCTACATTTTGTCGTGGTTGGTCTGGAGTTTTTTTTTGTTGTGGGGCTTGGGGAGGATACTAACTTTACATGACTTCAATTTGGGTGCTTTCTCAATTATCTTTTTTGTATTGTATTATTATAGTATGCTTATTTTGCACTGTATTTTCTATTTTGGGTTTTTTTTATTTGTAGTGTTGTAGAAAATGCATTAAAAATCAATTAAAAAATGTAGTTAACATTTGATTGTAGAGATTGGACAAATGGATATATGATGCAATTTATTTAGGGATATGACATCTGAAATAATCCAACTAAAAATCTGGAAGTACTGAAATGCACAGCAGCTATTGATAAAATATTATAAACCCCAAAATATTATCCTGATTCTCCACAGAATCCCTCCCCCCATCTCTTGAATATTTCTGGCATTTTCTGCTTTTATTCCAAACTAAAATAATCTTCTCTCTAGAAGTTTGAAAACAAATTGGATAAATAAAGTATTGGGTGAGGTCTTTATTACTGAAAGTAATTTTTATCGTGCAATTAATGTATTTCGTAATTCATTCCAGACATGCCTTCTGATGAGACAACAGCACGAAGCTGCAGCAATGAATGCTGTGCAAAGACTGGAGTGGCAGCTTAAACTACAAGAGCTTGATCCTTCTTCACACAAATCTTTGAGCATCTTTGAAATTCCTGAGTTTTACATCCCACTTGTTGATGTTAATGATGACTTTGATTTAACACCAATATGATTGTGCATCTGTTCAGGAGGTTTTAAGCTAGTGCTTAATGATATAGTTAGTCACTGCTGAATGATACAGGACAGTTACAAATAGGCTTGTGTACTTGGCTTTGGAGCACTTGGAAGAAAAGTGAGGAATTGAGGATATAGGTGTGTGTGGTAAAGAAGGTGCAGTACCATTCCTGCATAATGATGTGAAATTCAGCACTAACGCACTGTGACTTCCCATCACTGTTTACCAGTAACCACTACTGTCTTTCAGTAGTTCAACAGTTGTAGCTGACAAATAGATATTCCCTCTTAATATCTGCCTGTACTTTAAAGTTTACAAAATGGGGGCATTTGCTACATTATGTTCGTACCAGCAGCGCTGGCAGCTGCAAGGTGACGGGGCAAAGATACTCTGTCCCCAAGAAGGAGTTCATGGTACAGTAGAACCTCACCTTTGCACTCATAGCTGGAGTGCTGCCTCATTTAAAATATTATACATTGGCTCCTAATATCTATGCTTTTCACCTTCCAAGTATAGGGATCTGTTTCTGGATAACATTCTAACAAGAACCTAAATCTATCTATCTAAAATACCATTCTCTTCATTACTGTATCTATTCCACTCCATACAAAACAGAAACTACTGCATCAAGAGGCACTTGCTGGTTTTGTCAACGTTTCAAGAATTAATGGTATTTAAAAGAAAAATTCTGTTTACATGTCTGCACTTTTTTAAATTTAATCACCTTATTGTTTTGAGCACTTCAGATTCCTTTCATCAATTTAGTTTAAAAACATTTCACAGGATTCATAAACCTAGTGTTCATCTCTCCAAAGGGTTATATAGATACATCCGAAGAAATCTTGAGCGTGGGAAGTCAAATCTTAATTTGTCTTCCTATGAAATCTCTCATATCACAAGTCTCTGGGAGTAAATGATGTGTTAGAGTATATCTTTGGATCAGCCAGCATTGTTGAGAAGCATCCAGGCTCTTAAATTCAGAGAACTCAAACCAACAAAAATATTAAAATTAAATGGGGCGGTGGTAGGACTGTAGAATCTTTGCAGCCCAGTGGATTATATTGGATGCATCTTTCTTAAGCTTGATTCTCTGAGTATATGTTTATTATTTGTTATGTTCATCAAATCTCTTTGGTGATTGCTTGATAACTTAAAGCAAAACATTCTCCAGTGCTATTCTATATTTTGCTCTGCTGCTGCCAAATTATTCAGTATCACACTGCTTTATCCATGTATCCACAAATTTAGAGCTTCTCTAAGTAGTATTCCACTTTTTTTTTCCCCTCTCCCTCATTTCCATGTGATTCTCATGTGTCCTAACTCTAAGCTACTCTCTGGAGTGTTGTATGCTCTATTACATTTCCACATAAGCAGTTGATCATTATTAAACACACCTTGGGCCTTTTATTCTTTTACTGCCATAAAGAGGCAAGCACTGTACTCTGAATAATTTGAATTTTAAAAAGAATAGACAAATTAGTTTGAAACAAAATTAGTCCCATCATTTTTACTTCAGTTACCAGTTCTGATCCTAGATACTGTACAGAATGTTTTTGTTTTTGGGGATGGGGGGGGGAAATTCTGCACAGATGTATTATTTTGTCTTTTTTTTAAAAAATAAGTTATTTTATACATATCATTGCGCAGATGTAAATAACATTGTATTTAACAATATTGTTTAAAATATGTATAAAGGAAATTATATAGTTATTTTGATTGTATAGCCCATTAATTGTCTAATGTTTCACTGGACCAAAGTTGCAATTGATAGTTGGTTTTATATTGATTGTAATGTGCTGTGGTTTGACCTTGTTTGTTAGGGCATGTGTTTGGTTTGCTTTTTACATTGCAGCAACTGTTCGAGATTACAATTATGATGCAATGCATGTGTTACCAGGCTCTCTTGTGTCCTGTTCTCCTCCTTCCCCTCTCCTCACAACCCGAAGAAAAATCTGCAGCAGAACCTATTTTTTCAGCACAAATGCTTTTTGAATTATAGTTCTAAAAGTGTAAATTGTTTATTTTAATATTTACCTGTTGATTAATATGTAAATACATGTAAATATGTTGTTAAATAAATTTTAATGGTCATGTTAATTAAATAGAGTTGCATCAATGGCTGTTCAAATGGAATGGGATTTGTTTTATTGTCTTTCATTGTCTGCCTTTGAACCACAGATAACATTTCTATTTGTTTTAGTGGGAAGAACACTACTTTTAACTGCACTTAAATTTGGAGAGCTAACATTCATTAATGATCGTCACTTAGGTTTGATGGGCCTAAAAGTATTTTCTTGTGTTGAAGTTTGTTCTGTAATGATAATCTTTACCTAATAAATAAAATTTGTTTTCCATAGAAATTGCATAGAATTTGCATAGAATTTAAGGTAGTAACAGCTATTTGATCCAACTAATGGTGGTATTAGAAACACAACTCTGGGCATCACCTGGAAAAGAAGAACTGATAGTAAATCTTTCAGGTTGATGACCTACTGACAATTAATTTCTGTTTTCATTTCAGATATCAGCATTCACCTATTTTTGCTATTTCAGTCTTTTTTGTGATGCTTTTATACCAGCAATAGCTCTGGTGTCAGGTACCTGTTCTTTCTGAACGTTTCATTCTACCTATCAAACCCTTTCATCTATTTAACCATTTTTCACGTTCCATTTAAGACCTAAGTGGTTTGGGCATTTTCTTGCATTTTGTTTTGGGTTATTTGTGTTTTTTTAATTATTGAAATCTGCTGAGATATATTTATCAATGGCAATTAATTTTTCCCTACTTGCTTGACAGTATTTCTGTTTAAATAATAGGCTTCCAATGTACTAAGAGCACAGTGCGTTTATCAAAACAAAATTCGCCTCTGTGAACTTTCCGTTCTATTCATTATTGAAGTAAATATGATTGTATTTCTTAATATATTTGTATTATAATATTCTATTTCTATCAGCCTTTTCTGATGTCAAATCCTCTCTTTTCCACCCCCCCCCCCCCAGTTTGGATATTATTTATTTAGCAATACAGCATGGAACAGCCCCTTCCAGCCTAACGAGCTGCACTGCCCAGTAACCTCCTTATTTAACCTTAGTCTAATCACAGGACAACTTATAATAACCAATTAACCTACAAACCGTATACGTTGAATATTCCCAAGCTTCCCCAACAATTCCACTCTGGATGACCCTGTTCTGCCCACTAAATACAGTCTCTATTCTGGGTCATTTGTAGGAGCAGATAAATGGTTTTAGTTGCAAGAACAGTTGCAATTTTGTTGTGAGGTTCCATTAAAAAAGTCTTTACACTACTGTTCCTTACCACAAAGCATTCTACCACTCACACTTGCTCTTTCTGTAAGTTTTGTTTCTGCCAATGCAGATAGTAGATGATTTCAATTATGTAAATAATTTTATTCCTTGGATTTGGAAAAAATGAACCCAGTTTATTATCACCAGCATGTGTCATGAAATTTGTTACCTTAGCAGCAGCAGTTCAATACAATACCTGATAAAAATAGAAAGAAAAATGAATAAATAAATCAATCAATTAGTGTAAATATATATATATATATATATTGAATAGATTAAAAATAGTGCAAAAACAGAAATAATGCATTTTTTTTAGAGCCATGAATGATGGGAGTGCTTAGTGATGGATGTAGCCTTTCTGAGGCACCACTCTTTGAAGATGTCTTGGATACCACGGAAGCTAGTGCCCAAGATGGAAAGCTGAAATTTTACGACTTTCTAGCTTCTTTCAGTCCTGTGCAGTAGCCACCCACCTCCCCAACCAGGCAGTGATTTACTGTCAAAATGCCCTCCTTGGTACATTTATGAAAGTTTTTGAATGTTTTAGTTGACAAAATAAATATCTTTTAATGAAATATAGCCACTATTTTGCCTTCTTTCTGGCTGCATTGAGGACCAGGTTAGATCCTCAGAGATCTTGACACCCAGGAACTTGAAATTGCTCACTCTCTGCACTTCTGATCCCTCTGATTGGTTCATGTTTCCTCGACTTACCCTTCCTGTTCTTTCATCCTAATGCCATGATGATTCCATTCTTCAATAGATCTTGACTTCTGTGTCGTATATTGACCCATTCAATTCACCTGAGCCATTCTATAGCAAATGAATTATGGGAAATTTGGAGTTAATGCTTATGATTGAAACCCAACAACAGCAACTGTTGTACATTGCAAGCGGTTCAAGATGTTGAACCTCAAAACAAAATACTTGAGCTACCTACCAAGTGAATTTTGATCTCTAAGGTCAGTGTCTGTCTCTTCTATAATCATATAGCACATGTGAACCCTTCCATTAAAATGTTGATCTTTGCAAAGGAATCTCTGTCTCTATTCCCAGAGTTCAGCAGTACAATATTTTTACATTCCTCAAAGTTACTTCATAAAATATGTTTACCATGATCTCTTCAAATGTACAGATTTATGAATTCAACAGAGAAAACTGAAGATACTTGTTAATTGCTTTACAAAGAATAATAATATTGGTGGAAAGTATCGCAGGTTAATGGTAAAATGTTAATCCATCCAATATACAGTAGATGTTCAGATATAATTTTTAAAATGTGCAAAGCTTTCTAGTGCTAATTTAACCTTCATTGAGATTGAAGTGCTTAATCTGAATTTGTTGTGGCTATAAAATTTAAACCTCTAAAACCTATATTATCACAGACTTCACACCAATCAAACAATCCATGGATGATGTGGAGAATGGTGCTTCCAAGAAAGATGATGTTCTGGCTCCATTATTTTATGATGAATATGGTCAGCTTTTGAAGGAAGCACACCCCATGAATTAGAGGTGCACTCATAAAAGGACTGATGATACGAATTGACAAACTGGACTGGTCAAAGAACACTGAGGCTGTCTACAAGAAGGGTTAGAGCCATCTCTATTTCCTGAAGAGACTGAGGTCCTTTAACATCTGCCAGACGATGCTGAGGATGTTCTATGAGTCTGTGGTGGCCACTGCTATCATGTTTGCTGTTGTGTGCTGGGGCAGCAGGCTGAGGGTAGCAGACACCAACAGAATCAACAAACTCATTCGTAAGGCCAGTGATGTTGTGGGGGTGGAACTAGACTCTGACGGTGGTGTCTGAAAAGAGGATGCTGCCCAAGTTGCATGCCATCTTGGACAACTTCTCCCATCCACTCCATAATGTACTGGTTAGGCACAGGAGTACATTCAGCCAGAGACTCATTCCACCGAGATGCAACACTGAGCATCATAGGAAGTCATTCCTGCCTGTGGCCATCAAACTTTACAACTCCTTCCTCGGAGTGTCAGACACTCTGAGCCAATAGGCTGGTCCTGGACTTATTTCCACTTGGCATGATTAACTTATTATTTAATTTATTTCTGGTTTTATTTTGCTATATTTCTACTCTGTTCTTGGTTGGTGCGGCTGTAATGAAACCCAATTTCACTCGAGATTAATAAAGTATGTCTTGTAAAGGAATGGCATTGGAGATGGTCCAGCACAGGTTCATGACAATGATCCCTGAGAATGAAAGAACTAATGCACAAGAGTGTTTGGTGGCCCTGGCCCTCTACTTCTTGAGTTCAGAAGAATGAGGGGGATTTCATTGCAACCTATCGAATATTGAAAGGCCTAGGTATGTGGAGAGGCTGTTTACTATGGTGGGGGAATCTAGGGCCAGAGGGTACAGCCTCTGAATAGAAGGATATCCCTTTAGAACAGAGATGAGGAATTGATTTTGTGGAAAAATGATGCCGACTTTATGAGGCATTGTGCCTTGAAGATATCCTGAATGCTGGGGATACTGGTGCTCATAATGGAGATGACTGAGTTCACAAATTTCTGAGGCTTATTTTGATCCCTGGTACCAAGCAGTAATGCAGACAGTTAGAATGCTCTCCATCTTACACCTGTAAGAATTTAGAGTCAGAGTCATCAAAAAAGCCCTTCAGTTACCATGTTCTTCCTTGCTATCAATTAGTCCACATTAAACACACCCACCAGCATTTAATCCATAGTTCAAGGTACATTTATTATCAAAATCAGAATCAGGTTTATTATCACCGGCAGGTGACGTGAAATTTGTTAACTTAGCAGCAGCAGTAGTTCAATGCAATACATAATCTAGCAGAGAAGAGAATAAAATAATAAATTCATACATAATATTAATAAATAAACAAGTAAATCAATTATGTATACTGAATGGACTAAAACAATGTGCAAACACAGAAATACTGTATATCTTTTTAAAAGTGAGGTAGTGTCCAAAGTTTCAATGTCCGTTTAGGAATCCGATGACAGAGGGGAAGAAGCTGTTGCTGAATCGCTGAGTGTGTGTTTTCAGGCTTCTGTACCTCCTACCTGATGGTAACAGTGAGAAAAAGGAATGCCCTGGGTGCAGGAGGTCCTTAATAATGGACGCTGCCTTTCTGAGACACCGCTCCCAAAAAATGTACTTGGTACTTTGTGGGCTAGTGCCTAAGATGGAGCTGACTAGCTTTACAACCTTCTGCAGCTTCTTTTGGTCCTGTGCCATAGCCCCTCCATACCAGACAGTGATGCAGCCTGTCAGAGTGCTGTCCACAGTACAACTATAGAAGTTTTTGAGTGTTTGTATTTGTTGACATGCCAAATCTCTTCAAACTCCTAATAAAGTATAGCTGCGTTCGTGCCTTTTTTATAACTACTCTCCACTTCTAATCCCTCTGAGGATTGGTACGTGTTCCTTTGTCTTACCCTCCCTGAAGTCCACAATCAGCTCCTTCGTCTTACTGATGTTGAGTGCCAGGTTGTTGCTGTGGCACCATTCCACCAGTTGGCATATCTCACTCCCAGGAGTGTGTGATGGGACGGCGTGGAGGGAGTTTCACTCTGTGTCTGAACCTGGAAAGTGTGATGGGACGGTGTGGAGGGAGATCAACTCTGTGTCTGACCTTGGGACCGTGTAATGCGACCAGATGGAGGGAGATTCACTCTGTGTCTGACCCTAGGTGTATGTGATGGGACGGTGTGGAGGGAGATTCAACTCTGTGTCTGACCCCGGGAGTGTATGATGTGATGCTGTGGAGGGGGCATCGCTCTGTGCCTGACTGTTGGAATCATCTATAAATAAAATTCTGGTGTTGGGACAGGTTTCAATGA
Source organism: Hypanus sabinus (assembly GCF_030144855.1). NCBI lineage: Eukaryota > Metazoa > Chordata > Chondrichthyes > Myliobatiformes > Dasyatidae > Hypanus > Hypanus sabinus. Next base: position 128,966,280 of record NC_082706.1, read on the forward strand.
GAGATCATGAGAAAACAGCTCCTTGTGTTTTTTTTTGGAACAGCAGCAACTGCTGAAGCTCCTGTACATCCTCTCATCACCACCTGAGATTCTACCAACAATGGCTGTATCGTCAGCAAATTTGTAGATGCAGGTGAACTGGGAGAATCAGGTTGGTGCTGGGCCACAGGATAGGGAGCTTGTAGAGTGCCTACGGGATGCATTCTTGGAACAGCTTGTATGAGAGCCGACCAGGGACGACTATTCTGGATTTAGTGTTATGTAATGAACAGGTTTTGATAAGCGATCTCGCAGTAAAGGAGCCATTAGGAGGTAGTGATCACAATATGATAAGCTTTTATCTGCAATTTGAGAAGGATAAGGGCAGCTCGGAGGTGTCAGTGTTGCAGATGAACAGGGGAAACTGTGGAGCCATTAGGGAGGAGCTGGCCAAAGTTGACTGGACGGATAGCCTAGCAGAAAAGATAGTGGAACAACAATGGCAGGTATTCTTGGGAATTATGCACAAGATGCAAAATCAGTTCATCCCCCAGAGAAGGAAGGATTCAAAGGGGGGAAAGGGGCCACAGTGGTTGACAAAGGAAGTCAGAGATTGCATAGCATTAAAAAAAAGGAAATATGACAGAGCTAAGGTGAGTGGGAGGACAGATGATTGGGAAGTTTTTAAGGAACAACGGAACTTAACTAAAAAGACAATACAGGGAGAAAAAATGAGGTACAAACGCAAACTAGCCAGGAATAGAAAGGAGGATAGCAAAAGCTTTTTTAGGTATGTGAAGAGAAAGAAGATAGTTAAGAACAATGTTGGGCCCTTGAAGAATGAATTGGGTGAAATTATTATGGGAAACAGAGAAATGGCAGAAGAATTTAATGAGTACTTTAGATCTGTCTTCACTAAGGAAGACACAAGCAATCTCCCAGATGTATGGCTGGGCCAAGGACATAGGGTAACAGAGGAAATGAAACAGATTGACATTCGGAAGGAAACAGTGATGAGAAGACTGATGGGACTGAAGGCTGACAAATCCCCAGGTCCAGATGGTCTGCACCCTGGAGTGCTAAAGGAGGTGGCCCTGGAAATTGCAGATGCATTGGTAATCATTTTCCAATGTTCCTTAGATTCAGGATCAGTTCCTGAGGATTGAAGAATGGCTAATGTTATCCCACTTTTTAAGAAAGGAGGGAGGGTGAAAACAGAGAACTATTGACCTGTCAGCCTGACATCGGTGGTGGGAAAGATGCTAGAGTCCATTATTAAGGATGAAATAGTGGCATATCTAGATAACAGTTACAGGATTGAGCCGAGCCAGCATGGATTTACCAAGGGTAAATCATGCTTGACTAATCTGCTGGGAGTTTTTCGAGGATGTAACCAGGAAGATAGACGGGGGAGATCCAGTGGATGTAGTGTACCTCGATTTTCAGAAGGCATTTGATAAGGTCCCACATAGAAGATTGGTGGGTAAAATCAAAGCTCAGAGCATCCGGGGGAAGGCATTGACATGGATAGAAAACTGGTTGGCAGATAGAAAGCAAAGGGTAGCAGTGAATGGGTGTTTCTCGGAATGGCAGGTGGTGACTAGTGGGGTGCCACAGGGCTCAGTATTGGGACCACAGCTGTTTACCATTTACGTTGACGATTTGGATGAAGGCACAAAAAATAACATCAGCAAATTTGCTGATGATACTAAGCTGGGTGACAGTGTGACATGTGATGAGGATGTTAGGAGAATTCAGGGTGACATGGATAGGCTGGGTGAGTGGGCAGATACTTGGCAGATGGCGTTTAATGTGAATAAGTGTGAGGTTATCCACTTTGGGAGTAAGAACAGGAAGGCAGATTATTATCTGAACGGTGTAGAGTTAGGTAAGGGAGAAATATAAAGTGATCTCGGAGTCCTTGTTCATCAGTTACTGAAGGTGAATGAGCAAGTGCAGCAGGCAGTGAAGAAGGCTAGTGGAATGTTGGCCTTTATTACAAAGGGAATTGAGTACAAGAGCAAGGAAATCCTCTTGCATTTGTACAGGGCCCTGGTGAGACCACACCTGGAGTATTGTGTACAGTTTTGGTCTCCAGGGTTAAGGAAGGACATCCTGGCTGTACAGGAAATGCAGCGTAGATTCACGAGGTTAATTCCTGGGATGTCTGGACTGTCTTACGCAGAGTGGTTAGAGAGACTGGGCTTGTACATGCTGGAATTAAGGAGATTGAGAGGGGATCTGATTGAAACATATAAGATTATTAAGGGATTGGACAAGATAGAGGCAGGAAATATGTTCCAGATGCTGGGAGAGTCTAGTACCAGAGGGCATGGTTTGAGAATAAGGGGTAGGTCATTTAGGACAGAGTTAAGGAAAAGCTTCTTCTCCCGGAGAGTTGTGGGGGTCTGGCATGCACTGCCTTGGAAGGTAGTGGAGGCCAATTCTCTGGATGCTTTCAAGAAGGAGCTAGATAGGTATCTTATGGATAGGGGAATCAAGGGATATGGGGACAAGGCAGGAACAGGGTATTGATAGTAATTGATCAGCAATGATCTCAAAATGGTGGTGCAGGCTCGAAGGGCAGAATGGTCTACTTCTGCACCTATTGTCTATTGTATTTGAACTATGCCTCGCCACAGAGTCACCCCTGAAGTGCGCCAATGTTGATCACCAGCGAAGAGGAGATGTTATCACCAATCTGCCAGATTGTGGTCTTCTGGTTAGGAAGTTGAGGATCCAATTGCAGAGGGAGGTACAGAGGCCCAGGTTCTGCAACTTCTCAATCAGGATTGTAGGAATGATGGTATTAAATGCTGAGCTACAGTTGATGAACAGCATTCTGATATAGGTGTTAGTGTTGTCCAGGAGGTCTAGAGCCGTGTGGAGAGCCATTGAGATTAATTGATCTATTGTGGCGATAAGAAGTTGCAATGGGTCCAGGTCCTTGCTAAAGCAGGAGTTCAATCAAGTCATGACCAACCTCAAAGCATTTCATCACTATCAATGTGAGTGTTACTGGGCGATACTCATTAAGGCAGCCCACATTATTCTTCTGGTATAATTGGCGCTGGTATAATTATTGCCTTTCTGAAGCAAGTGGGAACTTCTGCCACATTATAATGTATATATTATACAACCTTGAGATTCATCTCCTAACAAGCTGCCATGAAACACAGGCACCCAAAAAATTATCTATTTATCTACAAAAAAAGAATAATGTGTAGAGAATAAAAGCCACATCGTGCCCATAAAGAAATAAAAGAACCCATAAAAAATAGACACTTGAACGCCCAATGTGCAATGATTAAAAAAACATGCAAACAGTAACCACAAGCAAAGAGTGTTTCTGAACTCAAGTCCACAAAGAGAGTCACCACAGAGCTGATTAAACATCATGGAGCAGCGATCTGAACTGGTCTGCACCTTGCCTCGAACCCCAGCACCATGACCTTTTCAATCTGTTCTGGCACTTAACTCTCTGTCTGAACAACCAGTCCTGCCACTCCGATACACTAGACTTTGCCACCTCAATTTCCCCTGTAAATCTCTGTACAAACATTGTGTTGAGCCCCTTTGATACACTCTGGGGCCTACACCACACAGCTTTGATTTGGCCTGTGCCTGACCTTCCACACTTTTCCATGCTCTAAAACTTGGCAGAGTGCTTGTCTACATAGTTTTGACCAGATTTCAATCACTCCATATTCTTCCTTAGATCTCCTCCATACCTCTGGTCCGAAACCTATCATAATCCTTGACACCTCTTAAGGGATTAAAAGAAAAGATTCCTACTGTCTACCCTGTCTATATTCTTAGTAATTTTGTATGCTTTTTATCATGCCAACACTCCAAACAATACAAATCCAGTCTGTTCCATCTCTCCTCATAATTGAAATGCACAAACTCACGCATTATCCTGTTTATCTTCTCTACTCATCTTCTTAGACATTTGGAGAATGGGTAAAGAGGTGCTAGAGGGAATATCATGTAGGAAACATAAGAAATAGGAGCAAGTTTAGGCCATCCAGCCCGTCAAGCCTGCTCCACCATTCAATAAGATCATGGCTAATCTGACCATGGGCTCATCTCCAACTACCTGCCTTTTTCCCCATAACCCTTAATTCCCCTACTATACAAAAATCTATCCAAACTCATCTTAAATATACTTACTTAGATAGCCTCCACTGCTTCATTGGGCAGAGATTTCCACAGATTCACCACTCAGGGAAAAGCAGTTCCTCCTCATCTCCATCCTAAATTTACTGTGAGGCTATTTACTGTGAGGTTCTAGTCTAGGATAAAATAAAATTTCATAATTTTATGTGTTTCCATAAAATCTCCTCTCATCCTTCTGAATTCCAACAAGTACACATGGTCTAACCTCCCCCATCTCTCGAATCAACCTAGTCAACCTCCTCCGCACTGCCTCCAAAGCCAGTATATCTTTCCTCAAGTAAGGAGACCAGAACTGCACACAATACTCCAGGTACAGCCTGCTGTTAAATTCAATCCCTCTGTCAATGAAGGTCAATATTCCATTTGCCTTCTTGATAGCCTGCTGCACCTGCGAACCAAACTTTTGCGATTCATGCACAAGCACCCTCAAGTCCTTCTGCATAGCAGCATGCTGCAATTTTTTACCATTTAAATAATAATCTCATCTTCCATTCTTCCTTCCATTGTACTCCATCTGCCAGACTCTTGCCCACTCACTAAACCTATCTATATCTCTCTGCAGACTCTCCATGTTCTCCACATAATATGCTTTCCACTCAATTTAGTGTCTTCAGCAAACTTAGATACACTACACTCAATCCCCTCTTCCAGATCATTAATGTATATCATGAACAGTTGCGGGCCCAGCACTGACCTCTGTGACACATTGCTCAGCACTGATTGCCAACCAGAGAAACACCCATGTATCTCAACTTTCTGCTTTCAATTGGTTAACCAATTCTCTATCCATGTGAATACATCACCCCCAACTCTATGCATCCTTATCTTATGGGTAAGTCTTTTATGTGGCACCTTATCAAAAGCCTTCTGGAAATCCCAGTAAATAACATCCATGTGTTCCCATCTATCCACTGTGCTTGTTATATCCTCAGAGAACTCTGATAAGTTTGTCAAACGGGACCTGACTTCACTGAATCCATGCTGCATCTGCCTGATTGATCTATTTCCTTCCAAATGCTTTGCTATTTCTTCTCTAATGATAGCTTCAAACATTTTCCCAACTAATAATGTTAAACTAATTGTCCTATAGTTACCTGCTTTTTACCTACATCCTTTTTTGAACAGTGGCATGACATTCACCTTCTTCCAATCTGTGGGGACATGCCCGGAGAAATTATCACCAAAGCCTCAACTATAACCTCTGCCATTTCTTCCAGTACCCTGGGATGCATTCCATCAGGACCAAGGGACTTGTCTATCTTTAGGCTCACAAGTTTGCTCAGCGCTACCTCTTTAGTGATAGCTATTGTATTGAGGTCATCACCTCCCATTGCATCCATATCATCTTGCTTCTGCACGTTAGACATGTCCTCCACCATGAAAACTGACACAAAATAGTCATTCAAAGCCTCAGCCATTTTCTTATTACTGAATATCAATGACCCCTTCTTGTCCTCCAAGGAAGCCACGTTCACTTTGGCCACCATGCAAAATGAACATATTGAATGTACAGTTCACAACAGTTAATGAAAAGCACCCATGGTAGAATCATATATAGATACCACCCCACCCTCCCATTCCCCAAATCCAAGCCAACCTTACAATATATAGAAAAGTTAATAAGAACTTTTATCTCCACAGAGCTGTATTTATTTAAAACAAAAGGTATATTGCCTACTACCTGGGCTATTATATTTTACACATCAGATACCGTAAATGTTAACTGAAAGAAGCTGGAAGTAAGGGATTTATATGTAAAAGAAGAGAAAAGGAATGGACCTTTAAACTAAGCGGGAATTATGAAAATATTCAAGAAAAGGTCCCCACACCATTTGGAACTTTTTGTCCAAATTAAGGAGTGAATAATGAATCTTTTCAAAGTCTAAACAGGATATAATGTCTCTGAGCTACTGAGCATGAGTGGGCAGGGCAGCCTTTTCCATTTTATATAACTACAAAAACTTGTACTATCTGTTTTTATATTTTGTGCTAGTTTATTGACATAATCTATCTTCCCTTTCTTTATTGCTCACTCAATGGTTCTTTGCTTCTTAAAGTTTTCCCAATCTTCCAGTTTCCCACTACTCTTGGTGACTATGTACGAATGAGCTTTTAGTTTGATGCCTTCCTTTATTTCCTTACTTATCCATGGCTGGCTCTCCCCACCCTTACTTTTAACTGCAATATACTTTTGTTGAGCACTGTAAAAAATCTCTCTTTGATAGTCTCCACTGTTCCTCAACTGACGCACTATGTTGCCAATCTACCCTACCCAGCTTCTCCCTCATCCTGTTGTAGTTTAAGCATAATACACTGGTTTTAGATGAAACTATTGCACCCTCCATTTGTATGAGAAACTCAGTCATACTGTGTTCACTCTTACCAAGAGGATCCCTCTCTACAAGATTGCTAATTTTACCTGTCTCATTGCACAGGACCAGATCTAAGGTTCAGTAACATGCTGTTCAAGAAAGCCATCATTGTATGCATTTTATGAAATCCTCCTCAAGATTGCCTCAGACAGACAGACATACTTTATTGATTCCAAGGGAAATTGGGTTTCATTACAGCCGCACGAAGAATATTGAAGAAATATAGCAATATAAAACCATAAATAATTAAGTAATAGTAAGATAATCATGCCAAGTGGAAATAAGTCCAGGACCAGCCTATTGGCACAGGGTGTCTGACACCAAGGGAGGAGTTGTAAAGTTTGATGGCCACAGGTAGGAATGACTTCCTATGACGCTCAGTGTTGCATATCAGTGGAATGAGTCTCGACCAACTTGATTCACTCAATCAAGTGTAAGTTAAAGTCCACCATGATAACTACTGTTCCATTCTTATATGCCTCAGATATTTCTTGCTTTATTGCCTGTGCCACTGTAATGTTATTATTTGGTGGCCGATAAACAACTACGAAAAGTGATTTTTTTCCCTTTACTATTCCTAATCTCTACCTAGATGGATTTAATATTCTGCTTCTTAGATCTTATTTCGTCTCTATCACCCTGATCTCATCCTTAATTAAGAATGCTAACCCATCTCCCTTATCTTCCTGCCTATCCTTCCTTATTACCTGATACCCTTGGATATTTAATGTCTGGTCATGCACGTTGGTGGACTATTTTTTAAATTGGGAGAAAATTTAAAAAATCAGTGGTGCAAAGGGTCTTGGGAGTCCCTTTGCAGGATTCCTTAAAAGTTAACATGTAGGTTGAGTTGGTGGCAAGGAAGGCAAACGCAATATATTAGCTATTCATTTCAAGAGGACTGGAATTGAAAAACAATAATGTAACACTGAGACTTTACAAAGCAATGGTCAGTCTGCACATGGAGTATTGTGAGCAATTTCAGGCCCCAATTCATAGAAAAAGATGTGCTGGTAATGGAGAAGGTCCAGAGGAGGTTCACAAGGTTGATTCTGGGAATGAGTGGGTTAACATATGAAGATTGTTTGATGCTCTGGGCCTGTACTCATTAGAAGAATGATGGTGGATCTCATTAAAACCCACTGAATATTGAAATGGATAGGTAGAGTGGATGTGGAGGGTTTGTTTCCCGTTGTGTGTGAGCCTATGTCCAGAGGGCACAGCCTCAGATTAGAGGGATGTCCATTTAGAATAGAAAGGAGGAATTTCTTTAGTGAATTTGTGGAATTCTTTGCCACAAATGGCTGTGGAGACCAAGTTATTGTGTATATTTAAGGTGGAGGATCAGGACTTCAAAGGTTACAGGGAGAAGGCTGGAGAATAGAGTTAAGAGGGATAATAAATCAGCCATGACAAAATGGTGAAACAGACTTGATGGGCCAAAGCAGCTAATTCTACTCAAACACCTTAAGGTCAACTACAATCACATCCTCCTGGGACTGGTGCAGTAACCAGAACTGTGTACAATATTATGGCTGTGGCCTAACCAGGGTTTTATAAATTTGTTCTTATTCTTCTATGTCTTGGCTAGTGAAGGGAAGAATTTCAAGTACCTATATACCTATGCTACTATATTCAGGGATCCTTAGACATGATTTCAACATGCAGGTGAACTGGGAGAATCAGGTAGGTACTGGACCCCAGGATAGGGAGTTTGTGGAGTGTCTAAGGGATGTATTTTTGGAACAGCTTGTGCTTGAGCCAACCAGGAACGAGGCTATTTTGGACTTGGTGATGTGTAATGAACAAGAATTGATAAGCGATCTTGAAGTAAAGGAGCCATTAGGAAGTGATCATAACATGATAAGTTTTTATCTACAATTTGAGAGGGATAAGGGCAGATCAGAGGTGTCAGTGTTGCAATTAAATAAAGGAGACTACCGTGCCATGAGGGAAGAGCTGGCCAAAGTTAAATGGGCAGATGCCCTGGCAGGAAAGACAGTGGATCAGCAGTGGCAGATATTCTTGGGGATAATACAAAAGATGCAAAAGCAGTTCATTCCAATGAGAAGGAAGGATTCAAAGAGGGGGGAGGAGCCACAGTGGTTGACAAAGGAAGTCAGAGATTGTATAGCATTAAAGAAAAAGAAGTATGATAGGGCTAAGATGAGTGGGAATACAGATGATTGGGAAAGTTTTAAGGAACAGCAGATCTTAACTAAAAAAGCAATACGGAGAGAAAAAAATCAGGTATGAGCTCAGTCTAGCCAGGAATATAAAAGGGGATAGCAAAAGCTTTTTTAGCTATGTGAAGAGAAAGAAGATAGTTAAGAACAATGTTGGCCCCTTGAAGAATGAATTGGGAGAAATTGTTATGGGAAACAGGGAAATGGCAACAGAATTTAATGCGTACTTTAGATCTGTCTTCACCAGGGAGGACACAAGCAATCTCCCAGATGTATGGATGGGCCAGGGTCATAAGATATCAGAGGAATTGAGACAGATTGACATTAGGAAAGAAACTGTGATGAGTAGACTGGTAGGACTGAAGGCTAATAAATCCCTGGGTCCGGATGGTCTGCATCCGAGGGTTCTAAAGGAGGTGGCTCAGGAAATTGCGGATGCATTGGTGATCATTTTCCAATGTTCCTTAGATTCAGGATCAGTTCCTGAAGATTGGAGAGTGGCTAATGTTATCCCACTTTTCAAGAAGGGAGGGAAGGAGAAAACGGAGAACTATCGCCCTATTAGCCTAACGTCAGTCATGGGGAAAATGCTTGAGTCCATTATTAAGGACGAAATAGTGGCACATCTTGATGGCAGTAATAGGATTAGGCTGAGCCAGCATGGATTTACCAAGGGCAAATCATGCTTGACTAATCTGTTGGAGTTTTTTGAGGGTGTAACAAGGATGTTAGACGAGGGTAAGCCAGTGGATGTTGTGTACCTAGATTTTCAGAAGGCATTCGATAAGGTGCCACATAGGAGATTGGTGAGTAAAATCAGAGCTCATGGCATTGGGGGCAGGGTTTCAACATGGATAGAAAACTGGTTGGCAGATAGAAAGCAAAGGGTAGCAGTGAATGGGTGTTTCTCGGACTGGCTGGAGGTGACTAGTGGGGTACCACAGGGCTCTGTATTGGGATCACAGCTCTTTACGATTTATGTCAATGATTTAGATGAGGGCATTGAAAACTATATCAGCAAGTTTGCTGACGATACTAAACTGGGTGGCAGTGTGACATGCGAAGAGGACATTAGGAGAATACAGGGAGACTTGGATAGGCTGGGTGAGTGGGCAGATACTTGGCAGATGTCATTCAATGTGAATAAATGTGAAGTTATCCACTTTGGAAGCAGGAACAAGAGGGCAGAGTATTGTCTGAACGGTGTAGAGTTAGGTAAGGGAGAAATGCAAAGAGACCTAGGAGTCCTAGTTCATCAGTCAATGAAGGTGAATGAGCAAGTGCAACAGGCAGTGAAGAAGGCAAATGGAATGTTGGCCTTTATTACAAGGGGAATTGAGTACAAGAGCAAGGAAATCCTCTTGCATTTGTACAGGGCCCTGGTGAGACCACACCTGGAGTATTGTGTACAGTTTTGGTCTCCAGGGTTAAGGAAGGACATCCTGGCTGTACAGGAAATGCAGCGTAGATTCACGAGGTTAATTCCTGGGATGTCTGGACTGTCTTACGCAGAGTGGTTAGAGAGACTGGGCTTGTACATGCTGGAATTAAGGAGATTGAGAGGGGATCTGATTGAAACATATAAGATTATTAAGGGATTGGACAAGATAGAGGCAGGAAATATGTTCCAGATGCTGGTAGAGTCTAGTACCAGAGGGCATGGTTTGAGAATAAGGGGTAGGTCATTTAGGACAGAGTTGAGGAAGAGCTTCTTCTCCCTTGTGAAGGTGTGGAATGCACTGCCTCGGAAGACGGTGGAGGCCAATTCTCTGGATGCTTTCAAGAAGGAGCTGGATAGATATCTGATGGATAGGGGAATCAAGGGATATGGGGACAAGGCAGGGACTGGGTATTGATAGTGAATGATCAGCCATGATCTCAGAATGGCGGTGCAGACTCGAGGGGCCGAATGGTCTACTTCTGCACCTATTGTCTATTGCATGAAGCTTCCCCTGTTCTTCAGTAACTGTAACACCCTGTCATTTTGATTGTCCTATCCTTGCTAACTCTTTCAAAGTGATTAGCCAGCATATATCAGGATTAAATTCCATCTCTAATTTCTCTGCTTATCTTGCCCACCAAACATCATACTGTGATCTTACAATTAACACCACAACATGGTGTGATAACAGCAGTCTTTCCCTCAATGTCGGTAAAACCGTTCATTGACTTAAGGAAGGTGGACAGTGCTGTGGCTCCTGTTTACATCAATGGTGCTGAAGTTGAGAGTTTCAAGGTCCTCAGAGCAAACCTCACCAATGCCTCTACTTCCTCAGGAGGCTAAAGATATCTGGCATGTCCCATTTGACCCTCACCAATTTTTATCAGTGCACCATAGATGCATCCTATCCAGTTGCTTCACAGCTTGGTATAACAACTCATCTGCCTGTGACCGAAAAAGATGGCAAACACTTGTGGACACAGCTTAGCACATCATAGAAACCAGCATCCTTCCATGGACTCTTGTCTACATTTCTCGCTGCCTTAGTAAAGCAGCCAGTATAAACAAAGACCCCACTCACCCCTGACATTCTCTCTTCTCCCACCTCCCATTGGGCAGAAGGTACAAAAGCCTGAAAGCATGTATCACTAGGCTCAAGGACAGGTTCACTAATACAATAAGATACATCCTTGATCCTCACAATTTACCTCATTATGACATTGCACCTTATTGTCTACTTGTATTGCACTTGCTCTGTAACTGTGACACTTTACTCTGCACTCTGTTATTGTTTAAACTTCACACTAACTTAATGTGCTTTTGTAATAACTATATGAACGATAAGCAAGTTTATCAGTTTACCTCAGTACATATGACAATAATAAATTAATTTATCAATCACTGTTGGCTGCAAATTTACTAATACCAATTTCAGATTTATTAATAAATTTCAAATTTAAAACTTTGAACATCTGCTGTTAATTGATTTGCTGTTGAATATATCATTGCTCGGCATTTTCTCTTCTTAAACTGATTTTTATATATTTTCCCCCAAATTACAAGCATCCAGGTCTATGAGATTGATGTTGAATGCCTGGAGTCTTGTAGATTGTCAATATCTCTTTTTATAAAGTACCTTTAACATGGGAGAGCCTTTGGAGGAGAGCTTTTAATATACGTGACCATATTGTAAGGGAAGCAAGTAATAATAGATATCAAGGAGCACGTTAAAGAGAAGGAGAGAGTCTGAAGGGAAGGAATCTAATGGTGATGCAACTGTAAGATACCTAAGATCAGTATCTCAGATTTTGGAGGGTTATAGGACATAAGGAGGCTGTCAAAATCAAAGTCGAGTATATTGCCACATCCACAAGTACCTGTCCACACGTGCAATGGAAAACTTATTTACAGTAGCAGCGTCACTGGCTCATAGTAACAGATAAGCAACATTCACAAGAAAAATATAAAATAAGCATACATTATCCACTATTTTACAGGAAAGAACGGCAACATTTTAAAATCAATTAGTTACCAGGTCACGAGCAAATTTAGGACAGCAAGCCCAACATTCTACAGAATTCTAGGAGTAGTATATGAGAAGCGTTTTGCAGAACAGAGTGGCTGAGCACAGAAGTAATAAAGGGGACAATTAACTCGAGGCAGTGCCAGTTATGAGGAATATTATGGAGGTTGAAAGTGGTATTCTTGGCAATGGAGAGAACAGGGGGTTGAAAACCAAGAACATTGGTGGCGATAACAATGTTGGCAACAGTTTTTGTTTTGGGTTTACGATCCAAAATTCAAAAAAAAACCTGAACTCGCCCTAGAAAAATAAAATTATTTTTGTAAACGTACGTTCTTGCTTCTCAGAAAGAAACCGCAAGAATTATATTGTAAATTTGACCAACAATCTAATTTGTTTCTCAATAGACTGCAGATGCTGGGATCTGCAGCGACAAATAATCTGCTAAAGAATGCAATAGGTCAAGCAGGATCGGTGGAGAGACGAGGGTAGCCGAGGTTTCGCGTTGAGACCTTGGGTCTGGAATGTGTCCAGATGTAGAGTGTCGAGTCGAACCGCTGTCTATCCAATTTCCTCCACTGATGCTGACTGATCCGTTGAGTTCCAGATAACAGAACTCCGCCCGAGGAACTCAGCAGGTCTGTAGAACTGCTCCATGGCGATGCAGCATCTGTGGAAGCAGGAACGAAATTTTGCCGACCTTACGGGTCAAAACTCTGCATCGGGACGCCCCGTCTGGGATTTCATCCCGCATTGAAGTTGGCGTGATAATCCTTTGCTGAATTAGAAAATGAGGTGATAAAACAGGAAAACAAAAGGGAAAACTCAGTCAGGTTAGAACCATCCCTGCACAAGCTCTCCTCCCTGCATTGTTCCCAGGTTGTGTTGCTGTGGAAGAGGAGGCGGGATTTCGTTTCCTCCCCGCCCGCGCTGTACCCAGCAGGGACTCGCTTCGCAGCGCAAACATATGAAATCCTCACCGACTGACATAAAAGAGTTGCTTTAACTTTGCTTTACATAAATTGTTGTTGTACTCACTCTACGAAAAAGCGAGGCGCCCCGGGACTGCAAACGGGGGGTAAGTTTGAGAAAAGAAGAACCAACATTTTTAAGAGTTGGAGGAGAAGTTGAACACAGTTTAGCGAGCTTTCGCAATGGCTGGGGCGTTTGGGGGGAGCATTGTGTTGGGAGAGTGAAATACGGTTAAAGTAGGACAGGGGTTCGCCGGGATTAGGTCTGGATGGTTTCTTTTGTCGGGGTCTGCAAAGCCCTTCGGTGCTGGAGACGTTCCCGCACCGTGAGCAACTTCCCCCACAGCTGCACCCCCAACCCCCCGTGTTTCCATGTAAGTCGTAACTTTTTTGTAAGATTGAGGGCAGTGGATTCAATCCGCGGCGGAGACCGTATTCGCAGGAACCGATCTGGGACACGAGATGGTCTCCAGGCAGGGTGACGGCTCTGGCAAACCGAGCGGGAGATTGTCCTTCCTCGCCCCGAGCGCCATCCTCAGCCCCTGCACGGTCCGGCCCAAGATGTACGCAGGAACAAAACACTGGCCGGCAATGTTGCCGCCGAATTGCCCTGTTGGTCGGGGAAAGAACCGCGGCAGAGGGTCAGTGTGAGCGAGGGCAACCTCCGTCTCTCCCCCACGGAGACTTGGTCTTCAGGCATGGCGTTTAATGCATTCCTGACCAACCTACCACTCCTCGAGCCCTTCCACCCCACTACTCTCACCACCCCTACCCCATTACTCTCGCCCCTTTCCCCTCATTCCTCCCCTTCCCTCCCCTCATCTATCCCCTTACTCCCCTCATCTCCTCCTCCCTCCTCATCTCCCCCCTCTTCCCTCATCTTCACCCTCCCCTCATCTCCTCCTCTCCCCCTCCCCTCTCCCTCCTCCCCTCTCCTCCTTTTGCATTTGTTTTGTTGTCACTCCTGTTTTAATTACCTTCCCTTCCTCTTCACACAATCCTTTAGTTCCCTGTTCCCTGCTTTCCCCTCCCCCCCCCCCCCCACCTTCCAGATTTGGTGTGTATTCTGGATGTGTTGAGAACCAGGTGTCCCTCTCTCATGTCAGGTCACACCTGCATAGGCTGAGACACCAAGAATTACATTCATCTGCGGAAGATCCATGCTGAAGTTTTGAAGCTCTCATTGGGTTATTTGAAGACAGGCATCAGTGGGCATTTGGTCATTAAAGGAAATGGGGGGTTTTGAGCAGGGAAACACACAAACTGCTGGAAGCACTCAGAGGCCATACAGTATCTGTGACGAGATATGGATAGTTGGCATTTCAGCTCAGGACCTTTCACCTGGACCCATTTATGGAGCCCCATCGGGATAGAGAGGATAGGGCAGGAAACGGGTATTTGTGCTGGATACGTGGTGGTGATCTTATTGAATCACTGATGGAGTATGAGGGGGTAGGTGAGTGTGTTGCAGCTTTTCCCTCATGCGCCACCTGGGCTTTCTCTTCCTAACCCATCTACACTTCTGCAGTACAGTTCTTTGCGAGTAGCAGGCACCTGAGGAGTGAGCTCAGATTGCTGGTCGGTCAGATTGTGTGCCTGGAATTTGCTAATCCTTGTTTGCATTACAAGCTGCCTTATGCAGCTGGATCCTGGACTTCCTGTCAGATCACCACCAGGTGATAAGGGTGGGCTCCTTCACCTCCACCCCGCTGACTTTCAACCCAGGAGCCCCTCAGGACTGTGTACTAAGTCCCCTCCTTTATTTCCTGTATACCCATGACTGTGTCATCACCCACGGCTCTAATCTGCTAATTAAATTTGCCGACAACGCTACATTGATTGGCCTAATCTCAAACAATAATGAGGCGGCCTACAGGGAAGAAGTCATCTGTCTGACACAGTGGTGTCAAGAAAACAGCCTCTCCTTCAATGTCGCAAAAACAAAGGAGCTGGTTGTGGATTAAAGGAGGAATGGAGATGGGCTAACCCCTATTGACATCAGTGGATCTGGGGTTGAGGTAAGTTCCTTGGCATCACATCACCAAGGACTTCACGTGGTCTGTACAAACCAGCTATGTGGTGAAAAAGGCATACCAGCGCCTCTTTCACCTCAGACGGTTGAGGAAGTTTGGAATGGGTCTCTAAATCCTAAGATAGGAGCACAATTGAGAGCATCTTGACTGGCTGCATTACTGCCTGGTATGGGAACTGGCCTTCCCTCAATCGCAGGACTCTGCAGAGAGTGATGCGGACAGCCTAGCGCATCTGTAGTTGTGAACTTCCCACTATTCTGGACATTTACAAAGACAGGTGTGTAAAAAGGTCTAGAAGGATCATTGGGGACCCAAGTCACCCCAACCACAATCTATTCCTTCTGCTACCATCCAGGAAACGGTACAGCAGCATAAAAGCCAGGACCAACAGGCTCCAGGACAGCTTCTTCCACCAGGCCATCAGACTGTTGAGCTCACACTGACCTGAGTGTGTTCTATATTACATTGACTGTTCTGTTTATTATAAATTACTGTGATTGCACATCTAGACAGAGAGGTAACGTAAAGAATTTTACTCTTCATGTATGTGAAGGATGTAAGAAATAAAGTCAATTCAATTCCAGTGGCATTGTTACAGCAGGGCCAGAGCCAGTGGCAGACAGATAGAGTCACTCAGTTGATGGTTTTGTTCAGTGCATAGTATTATGCATCATGCAGTCTTCCTTTAAATAGCATAGCTCAGATATGCCTGAAATATAAATACGTTGAATTTAAATTGTGTATCATATGGTGAAATGCTATTTTTTGATTGTTGCAGCAATCCACACTGCATATCATAAAAACAGAAAATGCTGGAAATACTCAAGGGGGTCAGGCAACATCCATTGGAAGGGAGCAGTTAACATTTCACGTTAATGGCCCTAGAGCCTTTGACCTGAAACATGAACTGTGTTTCTCTTCCCACAGAAACAGCCTGACCTCCTGAGTACTTACAGCATTTTCTGCTTTTGCTTTAGTTTTCCAGAATGTGTAGTTGTTATTAAATTTTCTCTGTGTATGAATTCTCTGCACTTTTTTACAATTGAACTTCTTTTGCATCCCCTCCAGTGCAGCTTGGCAGTCCCGGGCATTGATAGTTTCATTTGAGAAAGATGAAGCATTCCCAAAGTGTTGCAGTACTGATATTTGCCACAGTCCTTTTCATCAGTTGGATCGCCAGTGCCAGGGCATGCAACAAGGCTTTATGTGCTAGTGATGTTAGCAAGTGCCTCATTCAGGTAGGTTGACCATTAAATCACTGCAATCATAATTGGTGTAAAGTCTCCTCATCGTCAGCTTAAACTTCAATCTAATTGGGTGTGGTCTGGGCTCCCACATGCATAGTCATAAGTTCATACTCCTGAGAGAGTTCTGCACTGGCATGAGTTCAAGTGAGAAGTTAAACAGAGAGGACCTTACCTCACCTTGGTGTGATGGACTTCATGGCACTGTTTGATGAACAGGAGAGATATTTCCAGTCTGCATTTACCTCTGAACCCTCATCACTGAAGCATTTGATCTGCTCATAATGACATAACTCTTCAGTGAAGCTTGTAGGGCACTGTGTACCTCTGTGTCTGCAGAACTTCATAGGATATAAAGCACTTTGGGTGGTCTTGAGGATGTGAATTACTATTACTTTCAATAGCAATAGTATTACAATAGTATTACTTTCGTGGCAGGCTGAGCGTCAGAACTGATCTGAAGTTCCTGATACCCATTTTTCGTGTGTGGCCCGAGGAGGCACTGCTGGAATCTTGGTGGTGGAGAGACTCTGTACTGGCAGGAGGCTCCTCTTTTCACCCTCTGTTGAGAAGGCTAGCCTGCGGCAATAGCTGTAAGCGGAGAGCACTATGCGGCATACAGCATACAACATGCACTGACTACAAGCACTACTACACTAGACGCTTTACACACACCCTGTGAGCAAATACTCCACTGTACTTCACTGTATACCAAGCGGTCTGTCAGCACCCTCCTTTATGGCTGTGAAGCTTGGGTAACCTACAGCCATCACTTCAAGTCCTTGGAACACTTCCACATAAGCTGCCTTCAGCACATCCTGGGAATTACCTGGCATGAGCAGATGCCTCACACTGAAATACTTGTAAAGACCAACAGCAGAAGTATTGAGGCCATGATCACCCAGCATCAGCTGCAGTGGCTGGGGCACGTTATAAGGGTGCCCCCATGTTGGCTATCCCGTAGAGTATATATATACGGGATATATATCCCGTATATGGCCAACGTTCAGCTGGAAGGTGCTATAAGGATCAGATGAAGAATGCTTTAAGGAAGTGCAAGATCAGACCTGAAGACCTGGAGGATGTTGCTGCTGACCGTAACACTTGGCGACAGCTGTGTAGGGACGGGGTTCATATTCTGGAGATGGAAAGAACAACCAGAAGACAGCAGAAGAGAGCCAGGAGAAGTACAGCCGTGGTTGCCATCACTACCACCACTACCACATATACATATCCCACCTGCAGTTTAGCTTGTGGGTCCAGGACAGGACTGTATAGTCATCAAAGATCTCACCGTTAAAGGAGTGGACGTTGTCATCGGATTCCGATGGACAACCAAAGAAGATATATCTTTGGACATCTCCTCTTACTTAGCTTTGAGCTTGGATCCCACTGAGAAGGATCAGGCCTCTATCTCCTGCACCATCACCATCTCCCATCTACAACCTCCAACCTCATTGTTCCCCGTCCCCATACTGCCCATTTCTACTTCTTAGCCAAGGTCCACAAACCCAGAAGGCTTATTGTTTCTGCCTGCTCCTACCCCACTGAATTCATGCCCTCATATCCTAACTCCATCTTATCCCCTTTCATTCCATCCCTTCCCACCTGCATCTGTGACCCTTCCCACAATCTCTGCCACTTCATCAACTTCCACTGCCACTTAATCTTCACCATCAACATCTTTCCCCCAAGTGGAAGGCCTCGATGCTCTCTGCTTCTTTCTGGACAACAGACCCAACCAGTTCCCCACCACCATCACCCTTCTTTTTTTGGTGCCATTAGTTCTCATTTTCTGCAACTTGACCTCTCTGTCTCCATCCCAGGAGTCAAATTATTCTCTGACGTCCTTCAACAGTATGACTCTCACCACCCGCCTCCCAGCCCCCAATCATTTACTAGGATGCTATTCCCTTCTCCTTTCCTCTGCCTCTACTACGTCTATTCTCATGATGAGACTTTCTATTCAGAAGGTGGAGTTCCCCCTCCCCTCACTGTTAACAAGGTAAACACTACTTGCATCTCTTGTATTTCCTACACAACTGGCATTGTCTAATCACCCCCAGACATAATAGGGATAGTTCCCTTTGTCCTCACCGATCAGGTGTGGCCTCTTCTATATTGATGAGACGCAACACAGACAGGGGATTGCTTTGTTGACCACCTATGCTCTGTCAGCCTTAACAGCCAGGATCTCCTGGTGGCCAGTCTGTTTAATTCCACTTCCCATTCCCACACAGACATGTCTGTTCACAGATTCCTACACAGCCAGTTTGAATCCAGATGCAGATGAGAGGAACCTCACCTTGTATTCCACCTTTGTAGGCATGAACATCTATTCCTCCATCTTCCAGTAACCCCTCCCCTTAGTCCCTATTCTCCTACCCCATATTTTCTCTTGTCTCACTGGTCCCAAAACTCTTCTCTTACCCCTCCAGCCTTTCCATCTGCCCATCACCCACACCTTCACCTTTTTCCCTCCAGCTTACCTCCTTATCATCTTCTCTTTTCCACAGGATACTGTCCTCTCTTTTATCAGGTTCCATTTTCTTCAGTCTTTTGTCTCTTCCAACGGTCATCTCCCAGCTTCTTACTTCATTCTTACTCCCCTCTCCCTGCCTGCCTATCCACCAGCTCTTGCTCTAACCCTTCCCAGATGCTTTTATACCGGCTGTCTTCACTCTTTCTTAGAAGTCCTGAAGAAGGGTCTCGACTCAAAACATCGACTGGCCGTTTCCCACTATAGATGCTGCTTGACCTGCTGAATACCTCTCGCATTTTTTGTGTTCCACCAGGTTTACAGTATCTTCAGGTTCACATCTATTGAAGATCATCTTCTTTGGCTCAGTTTTGTAGATGAGCATCAGGATACCAGATATCTACAATTAATTTGGAACTTCTAGTGAAATTTCTGTGGTCTTCTCCATGCTTTTAGCGTTGTAAAATCTGGCTCAGTAACAAAACAATTCAAACTCGGTTAATATTGGAATCTGGGATTTGTTGCACGAACAACTTTGAAACCAGTTTTCACCAAGTTTTTTGAGGCAGCCTCAAGCAGGGTGGTTAAAGAAGCACTGGCAGGCATATTTTGATTTTGGAAGGTATTTGACAACCTGCCTTTTGAAGGATTCAGTCATGAAATTTGAGCACATGATATTGGAGGTGTCTTAGTGGCATGGATAAAGATTTTGCTAATGATTAGGAAGAACACAAGAAAATAGGTGTCCCTCAAGCCTGATTTACAATTTCTTGTGAATGTGGCCTTAGCTCTTCTCTGCTGTATCTCTGTAGCTCTCAGTTCCCTGAACTTTCAAATAATTAGAGTCAGAGCCGACACCATTAAACTCTTTAAAGACTCAAGTAATCTAGACTCCACAACCTTCTAGATTAGATTCCATATGTTCTCTACTCTCTGCCAGAAGAAATTTGTTGTAAATGACTTCCACATTATCTTGTAACTAGGTTTCCTTATTGAAGCCTCTCCCATCATTGAGAACACTTAAGCAGGTACCTCATCATATCCCGTTAGGATCTTCCAAGTTTTAATAAAGTCACTCCTCATTCCTGTAAATTCCAAAGATAGTTGCTCATAACTTGATAAACCTTTCACCTGAGAAATTAGCCTGATGAATCTCTAAGAACATAGCTCTTATGCTACTACGTCATTGTATATGGGGACCAAATTCTCCAGGTGTTACCAATTGTAACAATACCTTTCTATTTCTAACTTCACCCCCCCCCCCTTACAATAAAGGCAAATATACCTAATGTTTGTCTTAACTATTGCTGAGTCTGCCTGCAATCTTCTTGTGATTCACTCACCTGGATCTCCCTGTACTTCTTTCATTCGCAATTTCTCTTTTCCCCACAGTGGATGACTTTGCATATAACCATATAACAATCACAGCACGGAAACAGGCCATCTTGGCCCTCCTAGTCCGTGCCAAACCCTTAATCTCACCTAGTCCCACCTACCTGCACTCAGCCCATAACCCTCCACTCCTTTCCTGTCCATATACCTATCCATTGTCCATTTTCTACCTGTGTATGTTCTGGGTTGGTGTTCTAATATCTTCATCATAGCGAATAATATTGTGAAGAAAGCACAGCAGCACCCGTACTTCCTCAGAAGTTTGTGGACGTTTAGCATGTCATTGAAAACCTTGACAAACTTCTACAGATATGTGGTGGGAAGTGTGCTTTCATTATAGTCTGGTACAGGAATGACAATGCCTTTGAGCAGAAAATCTTACAAAAAGTAGTGGATCTGGCCCAGTACATCACGGGTAAAACCCTCCCAACCATTGAGTACATCTACATGAAAGGTTGCCGTAGAAAAGCAGCATCTATCATCAAAGATCTTCACCACACAGGGCATGCTCTTCTCACTGCTCCCATCAGGTAGAATGTACAAGTGCCTCAGTGCTCACGTCACCAGGTTCAAGAACGGTTACTACCCCTTGAGCACTTGAGCAAAAGGGGATCGCTGCACTTATTTAAGGACTCTTATATTGTAATTTCATGCTTGTTATTTATTGCTCTTTACTTATATCTGCACATGCACAGTTTGTTTACATTAACAGTTCCTGATGTTTACAATATACATATACTGTTCTATAGATATGCTAGGTGTGCTGCAGAAAAAGAATCTCAGGGTTGTATGTGGGGACATGTATGATAATAAATTTTACTTTTACCTTTGATAGCAAGGAGGGATAGGGTGGTTGCTTTTTGGGTTAGTGAATGGGGCTCGATGCTGGGACATTTTACTGGCTTGGACCAAGGAGAGGAGCAAGAGAAAAGTTGATTGATTGGTAAGAGAATCAAGGGTTATTGTGAAAGGGCAGGGAAGTAGTCTGAAGAAGACAGGATCAGCTATAGGTAGAGTGGGCTTGAGGGTCTGGATAGCCTACTCTTTTTTTCACCATTTATGATCTTATGTACTGCACAATCAAAAGACATCCTTTTAGGCCCTAATAATTGGTATTTCTAAGTTCAAACTCATTCTTGAGCTGTGCCTCACTGTCAACTGTGGTGTCTACAAGGTGCAACATTACAGTGAGGTTCAGTCAGCTGTCTTGGATGTAGGTAGAAGATCCTGTCCCATTGCACTAAAGTGCAGGAGGTTCTGGCAGCCTCCTCTCCAACATATTATTTGATTGCGATTTTGTTTTTTCTGGAATCTGTTGAAGTAGAAGCAGGATTAGGTAGTTTTGGGCTTTACGCCTGCTGTACCCTTCCACAGAGTTAAGGATGTTTCTTGCATTTTAACAGTGGCTACACTTCACCACTGCTGACTGACCTGAAGAAGTGAAAGGCACATATAGATGCAAGTCTTTATTCTCAGAGCGGGTTTATGGTTAGCTTAATATCCTATTTGATCAGGCTTCGATGCATTTCTTAGATTGGTATAGCATGAAACAGGGCTATACCAACTACAGCATCGTCTCTGCTGGTCATAGTCATAGAAAAGTACAGCTGAGGAATAGGCCCTTTGGCCCATCTAGTCCATACTGAACCATTTAAACTACCTACTCCCATCAAACTGCACCGAGATCATAGCCCTCCATACCCTTACCATCCATGTACATATCTATATTTGAACATTTAAATTGAGCTTGCATGCATCATTTGTATTCACAGTTCATTCCACATCCCCACAATCCTCTTTATGAAAAAGTTTCTCCTCATGTTCCCCTTAAACTTTTCGCCTTTCACCCTTAACCTACGACCTCTGGTTGTAGTCCCACCCAACCTTAGTCGAAACAGCCTGCTTACATTTACCCTGTCTGTACATATCATCATTTTGTATACCTTTCTCAAATTGCCTCTCAATCTTTTACGTTCCAGGGAATGAAGTCCTAACCTATTCGATCTTTCCTTATAGCTCAGGTCCTCCAGTCTTCGCAACATCATTGTAAATTTTCTCTGTACTCTTTCAACCTTATTTACGTCTTTGGTCCCCGTTGCCTGCATTCAGCACATAACCCTCCGTGCTTCTCCCCTTCACATACCTATCCAAATGCCTCAATCATTTACTCTGGCATCTCATTCCAGGTATTCAGCTTCCCTTTGTGAAAAGAAGTTACCTCTCAGTTCTCTTTTAACTCTCTCCCCTTTTATGTATCTGTGCTCCCCTCCAAGACAGAGACCAACTTCTCCCCATGACTCAGACCTTCTGGTCCAGGCAGCATCCTCATAAATCTCTTCCACATCCTCTCCAGCTGAAATAATGTATTTCCTATAACAGGGTGACCAAAACCATACATGATACTCTGTACTTAGAGTCTGGCCTCACCAATGACTTATATAACTGTAGCATAATGTCCCTACTCCTGAACTTCGTGTCTTGACCGAGCTCCTCCACCACCCTGTCTGCTTGCACGGCCACTTTCAGTGAACTATGTACTTGTACTCCTGGGTATTCTGCCCCACAATAATCATCAGTAATCTGCCATTCACTATATAAGTCCCACCTTGGTTTGAATGTTTAAATTGCATTACATCACTCTTAACTGATCAAGATCTCTTTGTAATTCATTAGAACTTGTTTCATTATCAACAAGATTCCCTAATTTTGTCACACACAATTGTGATAAATCACTTGCATAAATAATAAATAATGAATAGTAGGAGTATATGGATTTTAGCAAGGCAGGTTCCCCATGCAAGGCTTATTGAGAAAGTAAGGAGGCACGGGATCCAAGGGGACATTGCTTTATGGATCCAGAACTGGCTTGCTCA
Source organism: Hypanus sabinus (assembly GCF_030144855.1). Classification (NCBI taxonomy): domain Eukaryota; kingdom Metazoa; phylum Chordata; class Chondrichthyes; order Myliobatiformes; family Dasyatidae; genus Hypanus; species Hypanus sabinus. The sequence goes on from NC_082706.1 coordinate 128,989,452, forward strand.
TAGAAGGCAAGGAGTGGATGTAGACGGGTCATATTCTGCATGGAGGCTGGTGACCAGTGGTGTGCCTCAGGGAGCTGTTCTGGGTTCCCTACTCTTTGTGATTTTTATAAATGACCTGGATGAGGAAGTGGATGGGTTAGTAAATTTGCTGATGACACAAGGGTTGGGAGTGTTGTGCATAGTGTGGAGGGCTGTCAGAGGTTTCAAAGGGACATTGATAGGATGCAAAACTGGGCTAAGAAGTGGCAGATGGAGTTCAACCTAGATAAGTGTGAGATGGTTCATTTTGGTAGGTCAAATATGATGGCAGAATATAGCATTAATGGTAAGACTCATGGCAGTGTGGAGGATCAGAGGGATCTTGAGGTCTGAGTCCATAGGACACTCATGTTGACTCTGGTTAAGAAGGCATATGGTGCATTGGCTTTCATCAATCGTGGGATTGAGTTTAAGAGCCGAGAGGTAATATTGCAGCTATATAGTACCCTGGTCAGACCCCACTTGGAGTACTGTGCTCAATCCTTGTCACCCCACTGCAGAAAGGACGTGGAAACCATAGAAAGGATGCAGAGGAGATTTACAAGGATGTTGCCTGGATTGGGGAGCGTGCCTTATGAGAATAGGTTGAGTGAACTCCGCCTTTTCTCCTTGTAGCGACGGAGGATGAGAGGTGACCTGATGGAGGTGTACAAGATAATGAGAGGCATTGATCATGTGGATAGTCAGAGGGTTTTTCCCAGGGCTGAAGTGGCTAGCAGAAGAAGGCATTGTTTTAAGGTGCTGAGAAGTAAGTACAGAGGAGATGTCAGGGAGTGGTGAGTACATGGAATGAGCTGCTGGTGGCCATGGTGGAGGTGGATACGATAGGGTCCTTTAAGAGACTCCTGGATGGCCACATGGAGCTTAGAAAAACAGAGGGCTATGGGTAAAGCCTAGGTAATTCTATGGTAGGGACATGTTTGGCACAGCTTTGTGGGCCGAAGGGCCTGTATTGTGCTGTATGTTTTCTATGTTCTATGAGTCCCAACATTGACCCTTGGGGGAAATCCACTAGTCAAATGCCTCTGGTTGGAGAATTTGCCTTCAACATTCGATCCTCGGCTTCCTATCATTGAGCTAATTGTGAATCCACCTTACCAGCTCTCTTTGAAGACTATGTAATCTAATCTTCCAGATCGGTCTGCCACATGGGATATTGTCAGAAGCCTTACCAAAGCCTTGTATTCCATAAGGTCCATAACAACCACTGATCTTCCTTCATCTATCTCATCAGTTATCTCTTAAAAAACTCCCAAAGATCTATCAGACGTGATCTCCCATGTGTAAAATCGAGTGGACTACTTTATCCAATGGCATTTTTTTCCCAGCCTCCCATAAGGTCTGGGGATACGCTTGATGGTATGTACAAGGATCTATTCTCTCCCTAGTCAGCCTTTAACAGTCAATGTAAGTGAAGGACATTTTGGGATTATTTTTTGCGTTCTGGCTCGCCCAGTCAATACCAGGAGAATTGAAATGTTCACCAATTTGTATAATGACCTCTAGCTGTTTGCTGTCACCCCTTGAGAATTTTCTGCATGAGATTAGGAAGAATAAGAGATTGCTGGAAATATTTAATGAGTCAGAGAGAATCTGCAAAGAGTAAAATGGTTAAAGCTTTGGTCTGTATTAATATTTCATCTGATTAAGATCTGCAACTTCAGATTTTCTGCAGCTGTAGTAGTTTGCTTTTCTGAGATGGGCCCTTATGATTGCACAGTGCTGCTTGGAGTGACTTCCAGTTTAACCTGTATCTAATGGAGGGTATTGTTTTTTTATGAGGTTCATTTAAGTGAAGGAGAGCCTTTTGTGGTCTGTGATTTTAGTCTGGATGTTGCTGCGAGGGATAGCAGTAGGGGAAGATTCCACTCTGGTACTAAAAAGGAAGCTGGATAAGTGTCTGAAAGGAAAGAAATTGTAGAGTGTAGGGGAAATGGCAAGGGAGGGGGATGACTAGATAAAACTTGCAAAAAGTCAGTTTGAACTTAACAGACTGACCTATTTCTTTGCCTTTCTGTGAAATATTTGTCAAACTATCTTACAGCTGTTACTTTTGACCAGCCAGCTGCTGTTTGTACAATATACAAACAAAGCCATGACTAGCATTACATTTTAAATAATGCCTGTCGTATCTGTGTTCCATGACTAATGCTTTGAGTGCATATTGCGTGACTAGTTCAGCAAGTGTGTGCCAAATGTTTGAAAAAAATCTGCCTGAGACATGGAGTTCCAGGTGCAACTCCAAGAAAAGAGTTACTCATGTTTGATGTTTGGCTGGTGGTATTTTGTGCAGACTTTTGGATTGACGAGATAAAACTGAAGTACAGCTGTGTTGGCTTCAGTTTTCTGGCATAATTACGGAATTGTGGATTAAATGCTGGCGACTCAAGCAATGTTGCTTCAGCCGAGAACTGTTTGCTGATGCCAGATTCCCATCCCTTGCTGTTGCCTTCCTGCTTTACTGGTATGCATCGCTTTGGACTGAACTGAGTCTCAAGTAAAAGGGAGATTTTCTTGCTCATCTGAAGGACAGTGCTGTTGAATACATGAATATTCATTGAACATTAAATCATTGATTTGAATGAGAGAGCTTCCTGATTGAGGTTTTCTGTTCATCCTCTGCTGCTTTCTAGCCATCCTAACCCATAAAGCCATAAATTACAGGAGCAGAGTAAGGCCATTTGGTCCATCGAGTCTGCTCCACCATTTCATTATGGCTGATCATTTCCTTCTCAGCCCCAATCTCCTGTCTTCTCCCCGAACTCTTCAAGAATCTACTAATCAAGAATCTACCAACTTCTGCCTTAAATATACCTAATGACTTGACCTCCAGAGCTGCCTGTGGCAACGAATTCCACAGATTCACCATACTCATGTCTGATTCTCCGACGAGGACTGGCTCATGAACCTATGGTTTTGTCTTGCTGGTCAATAATCATCTACTTGGTCTTGCTGTCATTGAGTGAAAGGTTGTTGTTGAGTCGCCACTCAGCCAGATTTTCAATTTGGCTTTTTTTGACACTAATCAATAGAAAAAGACTTCCAGGGCAAAGTCTTTTGACTCTACAAAGAGATCTAAATAGAGACACAAAATAATTGATTGCATAAGTATTCACCCTTTCAAGTCAGTATTTAGTAGCAATTACAGCCTTGAGTCTGTATGGATAGGTCTCTATCAGCTTTGCAAATCTGGACAGTGCAATTTTTCTCCGTTCTTCTTTATAAAATTGCTCAAGCTCTGTAAAATTGCATGGGATTGTGAGTAAACAGCTCTTTTCTAATACAGCCACAGATTCTCAATTGGATTGAGGTCTGGGCTCTGACTTTGCCATTCCAGGACATTAACTTGGTTGTTTTTAAGCCATTTTGGTGTAACTTTGGCTTTATGCTTGAGATCATCGTCTTGCTGGAAAATAAATCTTCTCCTAAGTCACAGTTTCCTTTGCATCATGTTTTCCTCCCTGATTTCCCTGTATCTTACTGCATTCGTTTTATCCTCTACCTTCACCGGCTTCCCAGGGCCTGTTGCAGTGAAACATCCCCACAGCATGATGTAGCCACCACCATGCTTCACAGTAGGAATGGTATATTATTGATGTGTGGTGTTTGGCTTACATCAAAATAGTGTTTAGTCTGATGGCCAAAAAGCTTAATTTTGGTTTCATCAGACCATAGAACCTTCTTCCAGCTGACTTCAGAGTCTCCCACATGCCTTCTGGCAAATTCTAGTTGAGATTTTCATATGAGTTTGTTTTCAACAGTGGCTTTCTCTTTGTCACTCTCCCATACAGCTGCAACTGGTGAAGCACTCGAGCAATAGTTGTTGTGCGCGCAGTCTCTCCCATCTCAGCCACTGAAGCTTGTAACTCCTCCAGAGTTGTCAAAGGTCTCTTGATGGCCTCCCTCACTGGTCCCCTTCTTGTACAACCACTCATTTTTTGAGGATGGCCTGCTTTAGGAAGCTTTACAGCTGTGCCTTAGTCTTTCTATTTCTTGATTTAATATTTAATTTATTAATTTAACTGTTCTTCAAGGGATATTCAGTGACTTGGAAATTTCCTTGTGTCCATCTCCGGACTTGTGCTTTTAAATAATCTTTATGCAGAGTTGCTTGAAATGTTCTTTTGTCTTCATGGTGTAGTTTCTGGCAGGATACTGACTCACCAGCAGTTGGACCTTCTAGATACAGGTGTACTTTTATGGTGCGGCTGTAACGAAACCCAATTTCCCTCGGGATCAATAAAGTATGTGTCTGTCTGTCAATCAATTGAAACACCTTGACTGCACACGGTGGTCTCCATTTAACTAATTATGTGACTTCTAATACCAATTGGCTACACCAATGATGATTTGCTGTGTCATATTAAAGGGGGTGAATACTTATGCAATCAATTATCTTGTGTTTTATATTTGTAATTAGTTTAGATCACTTTGTAGAGATCTGTTTTCACTTTGACACAAAAGAGTCTTTTTCCATTGACCGGTGTCATAAAAGCCAAATTAAATCCACTGTGATTCAATGTTGTAAAACAATAAAACTTCGGGGGGTGGGGGGTGTAAATACTTTTTATAGGCACTGTACATGCTGATTTGTCACCATCTTTGATTTGACCAACAATAGTCGTGTCGAGAGAGCAAACCTAAATATGGCATTGGATGTTTACCTAGTCTCACAGTCATAAGTATGAAGTAAGTAGAGCAGGGGAGTATTGTGGTGCACCTGTAGAGGAGATGTTACCAAACTATACCATCTGGGGTCTGCAAGTGAAGAATTTGAGGATTCAGTTGCACAATGATGTATTGAGGCCAAGGTATTGAAGCTTATTGATTACTTTTAAGGGGATGATAGTATTGAATGCTGAGCTGAAGTCAGTGAAGAGCATTCTGATGTATGTATCTTCCCTGTCCAGATGTTCCAGGGTTAAGTGAAGAGCCAATGAAATGGCACCTGCTGTTGGCCTGTAGTGTAGATGATTTGGCAAATTGGAGTGGTTCCAAGTTGCTCCTCAGGCAGGAGTTGATATGTTTCATCACTACCCTTCAAACCTACATCACTGTGGATGTAGGTGCTACTGGATGATAGTCATTGAAGCAGGTGGGTACCACAGATTGCTGAAACAAGAGGTTAAGGATATCAGTGAGCACTCCAGCCACTTGATCAGCACAGGACTTCAGTACTCAGCTAAAGTTCCCTTCTGGGCCGGGCGCTTTCTGTGGGTTTCACCCTCCTGAAGGATGCTCTCACATTGGCCTCAGAGACTGAACTCACAGGGTCCTCACAGGGGCTGTGGGAGTTCATGAAGGTGCCTCCATGTCTTTTTTGTGGTCAAGGTGAGCATAAAAGGTATTGAGCTCATCTGGGAGCAAAACCTTGTTGTCACATATGTCACTTGGTTTTACTTTGTAGGAAGTGAAGCATTAAAGCCCTGTCACATCTGGTGAGCATCCTTCTGAGATTCCAGTTTGGTCCAGAATTGCCACCTTGTGTGAGATGGTCTTCCAGGGATCATACCTGGACCTCCTGTATTTTATTTGATTGCCAGTGTGAACTAAATGCCTATCTAAATTCAGCCCTTCTGCCTACACGATGTCTGTATTTTCCCATTCTCTGCACATTCATGTGCCTAAGACTCTCTTAACCACGCTGTCATAGTTGCTTCCATTACCATCCTGGCAGGAAATTCCTGCTATCCACCACTTCTGTGTTTATAAAAAAAAATTTCTGCACACATCTCATTTGAACTTGCCCCCTCTGATCTCCAGAAGCCTGAAGGCACACACTCAGCAATTCAACAACAGCTTCTTCCCCACTACCATCCGATTCCTAAATGGACATTGAAGCTTTGGACACCACCTCACTTTTTTAAAAAAATATATAGTATTTCTGTTTTTGCATGTTTTTTAAAATCTATTCAATGTGCATAATCAATTTAGACCATAAGACCACAAGATCTAGGAGCAGAAGTATGCTATTCGACCCATCAAGTCTGCTCCGCCATTCAATCATGGATTGATCCAATTCTTCCAGTCATCTCCACTCCCCTGCTTTCACCCCATACCCTTTGACGCCCTGGCTAATAAAGAACCTATTTATCTCTGCCTTAAATGCACCCAATGACTTGGCCTCCACAGCCACTTGTGGCAACAAATTCCACAGATTTACCAGCCTCTGACTAAAGTAATTTCTTCGCATCTCAGTTCTAAAAGGACATCCTTCAATCCTGAAGTCGTACCCTATTGTCCAAGAATCTCCTACCGTGGGAAATAACTTTGCCATATCTAATCTGTTCAGGCCTTTTAACATTCTGAATGTTTCTATGAGATTCCCCCCTTATTATCCTGAAATCCAGGGAATACAGCCCAAGAGCTGCCAGACGTTCCTCATATGCTAACCTGGAATCATTCTCGTGAATCTTCTCTGAACCCTCTCCAATGTCAGTATATCCTTTCTAAAATAAGAATCCCAAAACTGCACATAATACTCTGTGTTGACTCACAAGTGCCTTTAGAGCCTCAACATCACATCCCTGCTCTTATATTCTGAACCTTTAGAAATGAATGCCAACATTGCATTTGCCTTCTTCACCACAGACTCAACCTGGAGGTTAACATTTAGGGTATCTTGCACAAGGACTCCCAAATCCCTTTGCATCTCTGCATTTTGAATTCTCTCCCCACCTAAATAATAGTCTGCCTGTTTATTTCTTCCATTAAAGTGCATGACCACACACTTTCCAACATTGTATTTCATTTGCCACTTCTTTGCCCATTCCCCTAAACTATCTAAGTCTCTCTGCAGGCTCTCTGTTTCCTCAACACTACCCACTCCTCCACCTATCTTTGTATCATCGGCAAATTTAGCCACAAATCCATTAATTCCGAAGTCCAAATCATTGACATACATCGTCACCGACCCCTGTGGAACTCCACTGGTACCGGCAGCCAGCCAGAATAGGATCCCTATGTCCCCACTCTGTTTTCTCTTTTTACTCTGTTTACTCTTATTATGTTTTATTTTATTTATTTTTTTCTCTCTGCTAAATTATGTATTGCATTGAACTGCTGCTGCTAAGTTAACAAATTTCACGTCACACGCCGGTGATAATAACCCTGATTCTGATTCAATCTATACTGCTCGTAATCTTTTTAAATCTATTGGACTCAGACTCCACTGCTCCAGAGAAAAGTTTGCCTAATCAGAGCCTCACTGCTGCTGACTGTTGGTGTTCTACAGAGGTTGTTTTTGGGACGGCTTCTTTTCATGTTAGATGTCAGTGATTTGGATGACGGATTGTGTCCATTTGCAGGTGAAACGAAGATAGGTGGAGGAGCAGGGAGTCTGCAGTAGGACTTAGACCAGGCATGGGCAAACTACGGCCTGCGGGCCATATGCTTTAAGCTTTTTAATCCGGCCTGCAGAACTTGATGAAATTATATTAATAAACCTTGTTAACGTTTTTTCCCCGCAATTCTGGTGTTTTCCCAATAGATGACGCCCTATATATACATTTGTGGCGACCCATTTCCTGGCACATCCGAACCGGCTCACAATTAGCCAGCGTTCCGGCTAAGGGAGATAGCCTGCGGGGATTTGCGAGCACAGAGCTTTGGAGCCTCTGCGCCACGGTGGGCAGGTTGAGGGAGGCTTAAAAGTGAGGCTGGGGATTTCGAATAAAGTTTTTTTCTTCGACTGCAGTTACCGACTCCGTGTCGTAATTTTAGCGCTGCATGTAGCACACCGCTACACATTGACCTTTGTTGAGGTGCAGCGTATTACTCCACATTTGCGCTTTACTCTTTGTTCGGCTCGACCTATTTGTGTGAACAAGCATTCAGCGTCATGAACATCAACAAAGCCGGCCACAGATCCAAGTCAACTGACCAACACCTCAGATCCATCCTGAGAATCGCCACAACAAAACTAAATCCAGACTTTGATGCACTGGCTAAAAAGGGAGACCAACAATACTGTTCCCACTGAAATTAAAAATAAGTTTCTTCGTTGTGTTATGTAAAAAATGCATTTGAAAATATTTTTTTCAATAAGCCTTACATGTTACATGTCATTTCTGTTAAGTGATGGACATGAGTAGTGCGCAGGTGCACGTACGTTCTCAAAATAAAAAATGCGCTCCAGATCAAATAACGCGCTCCGCATACTGGCGCGCTGTCACTGTTCTGTCTTTGTGCTGGTCGTTGTTGAGTTTTGGCACAGGGGACAATTGAATAAGAAGGAGCAGAACAAGTAGACCTGCATCTCCTACCGTTTTTGAAATAAAGACAGGCAGGAGGAGAGTGATGATGATAATATCTTGAAGGATAACAGAATTTTCCGTGCTTTAAAATAATAACTGTTACTATTAAAAAAAGCTGTATTTTATTCATTTAATTTTAAGTGTTTTAAAAGTCATTTCAATAAATAGCTAAATACCATGGGACTTCAAAGACAGATATTTTGTTGTAATGCTTTTGTTCATTTTCAATTGAAATTAAAGCACACGTTTTCTACATATCCCATGATATTTTATTTTCTCTTAAGAGGTGTATTACCAAAACACTCCATCCATCTGCTCCTGGTCCGGTCCCCCTGTCAAATTTTAGAACCCTTTGTGGCCCACAAGTCAAAAAGTTTGCCCACCCCTGACTTAGACAGATTAGGAGAATGTGCAAAGAAGTGACAGATGGAATATAGTGCAGGGACGTGTATGGACATGTACTTTGGTAGAAGGAATAAAAGTCCTGTCTTTTAAACAGGAAGAAAATTCTGAAATCAAAGGTGCAAAGAGATATGGAAGTCCTTATGCAGGGTACTCAAAGTTAACTTGCAGGTTGAATCAGTGGTGAGGAAGGTAAATGCAATGCCTGCATTCATTTTGAGAGGGCTAGAATACAAAAGCAAGGATGTAGTGCTGAGGCTTTATTAGGCATTGGTCAGACAGCACTTCGAATATTGTGAGCAGTCTAGGGCCCCTTGTCTAAGAAAGGAAGTGCTGGCATTGGAGGGGGTCCAGAGGAGTTTTATGAGAATGATTCCATGAATGAAAGTGTTAATGTGTAAGGAGTGTTTGATGGCTATGGGCTTGTACTCACTGGAGTTTAGAAGAATGAGGGGAGGATCTCATTGAAACCATTCGAATACAGAGTGGATGTGAAGAGGATGTCTCTGATAGTGGGAGAGTCAAGGACCAGCGGGCACAGCCTTGCAATAAAATCACATCCCTTTAGAACAGAGATTGGAAGGACTTTCTTTAGCTAGAGGGTGGTGAATCTGTGCAATTCCTTCCCACAGACAGCTGTGGAGCCAGATCATGGGTATATTTAAAGTGGAGGATGGTGGCTTCTTGGTTAGAAAAGTTGTTAAAGTTTACGGGGAGAAATCAGGAGAATGCTGCTGAGAAGGACAATAAATCAACCATGATGGAGTAGCAGAGCATTCTTGAAGGGCCGACTAGCCTACTTCTGCTCCTATGTCTTACGGTCTCTTTTAGCAGACGCCTTCTCATCCAGGCAGTATCCTGATAAACCCTCCTCCAAATCTGCCATATCCTTCCTATAATGGGGCAACCAGAATTTAACGTGGTATTCCAGATGCATAAAGCTGTAGCAAAACTTCTTGGCTCTTGCATTTAATGCCTTAACTAATGAAGGTATCATGCTATACACCTCCTTTATACAATCTTTACCACCCTATCAAACTTTGCAGTCAACCCTGTTCCATAAGCTCCTAACTTGGACCAATGGTTATCCTCATTCAGAGCTGTAGCACTCTGTTCCAGATAGAATGTTAAGCAGAGCTTCATTTGCCTTTCCTGTATTTCAGCTATGTGTTAAATTTCATTTAGCTTCTGATTTCCTTCCAGTTTCTTAGCCTAAAATATCTTTCCAGTCACTTTCACTTAAAAAGAATAATTAGTCGATCAGTTGTTCATGGGACTGCAGGAGATGCAGAACAGATTGTTATTTCCTTGTTGCTATGTACTTGATCTGTTTCTTCACCATTTCTGGGCTGCCTCTAAATGCTGAGTTCCAGGCTTGCAAGGTTATTACTGGAGCTGAAATACAGAGAGCTGTGTTTTTGTTTTATTACCAGTTGTTAACATTTGAAATACTATTCAAAAAGGAGAAGAAAATGATTATTAAAGAACAGAACCTTTATCACTAAGTTTGTACTTTGATGCATTTGTATTTTGCCAAGAGTTAAGTTTCATTTCAAAATGTTTTTTTTTAAATTTACTGTTACTTTTTGTAATCTGATAGTTTACTCTGGTAAGTGGCTGCCACGTTATTTATCAGGACAGTAATTCAGTGCTCAAATGGCTCTTCCCCCTCTTAGAGTTGATGAAACATGATCATTATGCCTCTTGGCTAATTTAATATCTGACTTCAAATCTTATAAGGACTTGTGGGTTTCAAACATGTAGAATCAGGAATGTATTTTTTGACTGTGGTGAATTATACTGCTGAAGATTGAGGTCATCGCTCTGTGCTCACACTACACATAAGAAGGCTATTGTTTGCTAAGGGAGAGATTAGGGTCATGTTCATATTTAATGAAAATTTAGAACAGCAAAATTATTACTACTCTGGACATGTTCATCTAACTGAGAGCTTTTTATCTGATGCATTGTGGATGATAGAAAATAATTCTAAAAATTCTTATCTTACTGAGTATTTATAAGTGTTACATCACGGCAGTCACAGTTTGAATGCCTATTGCAGTTCTTGGATAATTGGGATCTCTTCTGGGAGAGGTATGACCTGTTCAAAAGTGAAGGGTTGCACCTGATCCCAAGGGGGACCAATATTCTGGTGGGCAGGTTTGTAAGAGCTGTTTGGGTGGGTTTAAACTAACTTGACAGGGCGGTGGGAACTGGAGTGAAGGGACTCGAGATAGGACGGGTGATAAAAAAATAAACACAGCATGCAGTCGGATTGTCCAGGAAGGGCAGGCAGGTGGTGGGACTTGGTTGCAGCCAACAGCCTGAGTATTAAATCATTAGGGATGTAGAATCAGAAAGGATAGCGAATACGGTACTCAAGGTGTTGTATCTAAATGCACATAATATAAGAAATAAGGTGGATGATCTTGTTGCAATATTACAGATGGCCAGGTATGATGTGGCCATCACTGAATCGTGGCTGAAGGATGGTTGTAGTTGGGAGCTGAATGTCCAAGGTTGCACGTTATATCAGAGGGATAAGAGGTAGGCAGAGGGGTGGTGTGGCTCTACTGGTAAAGAATGGCTTCAAATCAGTAGAAAGCTGTGACATAGGATCAGAAGATGTTCAGTCCTTGTGGGTTGAGTTAAGAAACTGCAATTGTAAAAGGACGTTGATGGCAGTTATATACAGGCCTCCCAACAGTGGCTGGGAAGTGGACCACAGGTTACAATAGGAAAGTCATGGGAGATTTTAACATGCAGGTCGATTAGGAAAATCAGGTTGGTAATGGATCTTAAGAGAGTGAGTTTGTTGAATGTCTAAGAGATAGCTTTGTAGAGCAGTTTGTTGTTGAGCCTACTAGGGGATCAGCTGTACTGGATTGGGTGTTATGTAATGAAAAGGAGGCAGTTAGGGAGTTTAAGGTAAAAGAACCCTTAAGAACCAGTAATTACAATATGATTGAGTTCAACTTGAAATTTGACAGGGAGAAAGTAAAGTCTGATGTAGCAGTATTTCAGTGGAAGAAGGGAAATTACAGTGGTATGAAAGAGGAGTTGGCAGGAAGGAAGTTGGCAGTTGGAAGGAGCTGCTGGCAGGGATGTCAGCAGAGCAGCAATGGTGTGTGTTTGTAGGAAAACTGAGAAAGGTGCAGGACATGTGTATTCAAAAAATGAAAAAATACTCAAATGGTAAAATAGTACAATGGTGGCTGATAGGGGAAATCAGAGCTATTGTAAAAGCAAAAGAGAGGGCATACAACAAAGCAAAAATTAGTTGGAAGATAGAGGATTGGGAAGTTTTTAAAACCTACAGAACAATTAAAGAGAAAATCATGAGAAGGGAAAAGATGAAAGTTAGCAAATAATATCAAAGTGGATAGTAAAAGTTCTTCAAGTATGTTAAAAACAAAAGGGAAATGAGAGTGGACATAGGACCACTGGAAAATGAGGCAGGAGAAATAATACAAGGGACAAGGAGATGGCTGATGAACTGAATGTGTATTTTGCGTCAGTCTCCTCTGTGGAAGACACTAGTAGTATGCCTGATGTTGTAGTGTGTGCAGGAAGAGAAGTGGGTGCAATTACTGTTACAAGAGAGAAGGTGCTCAAAAAGCTGAAAGGCCTAAATGTACATAAGTCACCCAGACCATATGTACTGCACCCTAGGGTTCTGAAAGAGGTAGCGTTAGAGATTGTGTCAGCATTAGAAATAATCTTTCAAAAATCGTTGGACTATGGCATGGTGCCAGAGGACTGGAAAAATTCAAATCTTACTCCACTCTTTAAGAAAGGAGGAAGGCAGCGGAAAGGAAATTATAGACCAGTTAGCCTGACCTCAGTGGTTGGGAAGATGTTGGGTCACTTGTTCCAGATGAGGTGATGGAGTACTTGGTGACACAGGACAAGATAGTAGAAAGTCAGCATGGTTTCCTTCAAAAAAATCCCTGCCTGATAAACCTTTTAGAATTCTTTGAGGAGATTACAAATAGGATAGGTAAGGGGAATGCAGTAGAAGTTGTATATTTGGACTTTCAGAAGGCCTTTGACAAGGTGCCACACATGAGGGGGCTTACCAGGTTAGGAGCCCATAGTATTACAGGGAAGTTACTAACATGGTTAGAGCATTGGCTGATTGGTAGGAGACAGCAAATAGGAATAAAAGGATCTTTTTCTGGTTGGCTGCCAGTGACTAGTTGTGTTTCGCAGGGGTCGATTTTGGGACCACTTCTTTTTCTGCTGTGCATAAATGATTTAGATGATGGAATAGATTACTTTGTGCCTAGTTTGCAGATGAAACAAAGATTAGTGTTGAGGAGACAGTTAGGATGCAGAAGGACTCAGATTAGGAGAATGAGCAAGAAAGAGGCAAATGAAATACATTGTTCGAAAATGCACGGTTGTGCACTTTGGTAGTAGAAATAAATGTGCGAACTATTTTCTAAACAAGGAGAAAATCCAGGAGTCTGAGAAGCAGAGGGAATTGGGAATCCTTGTGCAGAACACCCTGAAGGTTGACTTGCAGGTTGAGAGGGTGGTGAGGAAGGCAAATGCCATGTTAGCTTTCATTTCAAGAGGTCTAGAATACGAGTGCAAGGATGTGATGCTGAGGCCTCAACTTGAGTATTGTGAATGGTTTTGGGCCCCTCATCTTAAAAAAGATGTGCTGGCTTTGGAGAGGGTCCAGAGGAAGTTCACAAGGATGATTCCAGGAATGAAAGGGTAATCACGCGAGGAAGTTTTGATGGCTCTGGGTCTGTATTCACTGGATTTCATAAGGATGGGGGTGGGGGGTGGAATCTCATTGAAACCTTTCGAATGTTGAAACCCTAAGAACAGAGTAGATGTGGAAAGGATATTTCCTATGCTGGGAGAGTCCAGGACAAGAGGACACAGCCTCAGGATACGGAAAAAAAAGAGATGCGGAAAAAATTCTTTGGCCAAACAGTGATGTATTTGTGGAATTTGCTGCCACATGCAGCTGTGGAGGCCAGGTCGTTGGGTGTATTTAAGGCAGAGATTGACAGGTTCTTGATTGGACATGGCATTAAAGGTTACGGGGAGAAGGCCGGGAACTGGGGTTGAGGAGATTTTAAAAAAAGGATCAGCCATGATTGAATTGCGGAGCAGACTCGATGGGCTTGATGGCCTAATTCTGCTCCTGTGTCTTATGGTCTTCACCATGGAGTGAAGCGATACAAGATAGAAATAGTGAGAATAGGGTAGTATTTTTGGACCCAGTTGGGTGGTCATGACATGTCACCCAGGGACTTTCTTGACGCCTCAGTTTATCACTACTTACCAAAAGATGACTTTGTATCTAATTTGTTGATGGCAGTAAGGCAAATGACAGAGTGAGGGGAGGATGGAAATTTGCAAAGGGATATTGAAGAGTTGAGTAAACAGGAAAATGGAATTCAGTCCAGAGAAGTGTTCTAGACTCAAAGAAGGTGATCGGAGATGGGAAGGGAGATCATATGAAGTTTTGGATATCCACCAGAATTGATCACAAAGACATATGGAATGTTGACTAATTGAATTTCTACTTTGAGCCTTCATGATGGTGATGGACACTCCCAAAATGGTGCCCAAGAAAAGCAGGATGAGCTGCCTCAATGACTATTGCCCGGTAGCACTCACATCTAATATGATGAAGTGCTTTGAGAGGTTGGTCATAGTAACGTACGCACTGAACAAGAATGACAACAAAGCATTAGAGCTTAGAAATCTACAGCACACTACAGGCCTTGTGCTGACCATGTAACCCACTGTAGAAGCTGCCTAGAATTTCTCTACCACATAGCCCATAAGCCACATAGCCCTTAAGCCCCATGTACCTATCTCAGAGTCTCTTAAAAGATCCTATTGTATCCGCCTCTACCACCTTCGCTGGCAGTGCATTCCACGCACTCACCACCCTCTGTGTGAAAAACTTAACTCTGACATCCCCCTGCACCTACTTCCAAGCACCTTAATACTATGCCCTCTCGTGTTAGCCATTTCAGCCCTGGGAAAAAGCCTCTGGGTATCCACATGATCAATGCCTCATTAAATGTTTTTAAACTTGTTAGCCATGGTACACTCTGGACAATTTACAGTGAGGTAGTGACAAACAGGATCCTCCCAAGACAAACAAATATGTGTAGTTGAAAGTCTGCCTAAAAAGGAAGTGTCTCCCCCACATGTAGGAGGTCCAGTCAGTCACCACAAGGTGAATTGGCTGCATGCACACTTGCCACATTCTTGCAATCGATCTGATATGGTTTAGGTCATGGCTGGAATCAACTCCTGCCTGAGCAAGGACTCGCAATTTACCTATTGCCACTACAGATCTCTGGTGGATACCATCAAATTGGTTTTCCATTCAGCCTTGGACCTCCTGGACATCAGCAATACCTATATCGGTCTGCTGTTTATTGATTACAGCTTAGCTTTCAATATCATCATCTCCTCAGTACTGATCAATAAGCTTGCAATCCTAGGCTGCTGTACCTCCCTCTGCAAATGGATCCTTAACTTCCTCATCAGGAAAACACAGTCAGTGCAGATCACTAAGAGCACTTCCTGGATGGCAGTTAGCACTGGCACACCTCAAGGATGCATGCTTAAGCACATTGCTCTTGTCTCTACACTTGTGACTGTGCGCAAAGGCACCCTTGAAACATCATCTATAATGTTTGCCAATCGCACAACTGTTGGTAGAATCTCAGATGATGACGAGGAGGCATATTGCAATGAGAGAGATGACCATAAGACATGCAGTAGGTACAGAATTGGGCCACTCAGCACATCGAGTCTGCTCTGCCATTCCATCACAGCTGACTTATTATCCCTGTCAATCCCATTCTCCATTTTTGCTGTACTGTATGCACACTCCTTTGTTTTTATGCTGTATTTGACTTTGCTTTTTCAGCCACAGTTGCCTTATCCTCCCTTTAGAAAACTTCTTAATCTGTTCTGCCATCATCCCTGATAGAGTTCCTTTCCAATCAACTTTGGCCAGCTTCTCTCTTATGCCTCTATAATTCCCCTTACTCCACTGATACAACGGATTTTATCTTCTCCCTCTCAAATAGCAAGGTGAATTCTATCATATTATGTTCACTGCCTCCAAGGGTTCCTTTACCTAAAGCTTGCTATCAAATCTGATTCATTACACAACACCCAGTTCAGAATTGCATTTCCCTTGTTAGGCTTAACCACAAGCTTCTCTAGAAAGCCATCTTGTAGGCATTCTACAAATTCCCTCTCTTGGAATCCAGCGTCAACCTGATTTTCCCAGTCTGTCTGCCTTTTGAAATCCTCCATGACTATCGCAACATGCCTTTTTTACCCCCCCCCCCCCCCATTGTAATTTGTATTCCACATCCTGCCTACTGTTTGGAGGCCTGTATATAACTTCCATCAGGGTCTTTTTATCCTTGCAAGTCTACAAGGATTCTACATCTTTCGATCCTATGTCACCTCTTTGTAAGGATTTGATTTCATTTTTTACCAACAGAGCCACTCACTCCCTTTGCCTATCTCTCTGTCTTTTCAATTCAGTGTGTATCCTTGGATGTTAACCTCCCAACTATGATCTTCTTTCAGAGACGACTCCGGTGCCCACAATGTCTTACCTGCCAATCTCTAACTGCACTCAAAATAATCTACCTTATTCCGTATTCTGCGTACATACAACTAAGCACTGTCAGTCCTGTATTCATCACCCTTTTCGATTTTGTTACCCATATTCAACTCATTCCACTGACTGCAATTTTGCCCTGTCATCTTCCTATCCCTCATCATACTCTCACTGCGCACCACATCTACTTGTATACCAATGACTCCATCCTCAGGCCTATCACTCGGTTCCCTCTTCAACAGCTTTAGCCAACCTGCCCAAAAGGATATTTGTCCCCTCAGTTTCACGTGTAACCCATCATTTTTGTACAGGCCATAACTTCCCTAGAAGAGATCCCAGTGATCCTGAAATCTGAAACATTGCCCCCTGCACCAAATCCTCAGCCACACATTTATCTGCTAAATCATCCTATTCCTACCCTTACTGGTACAAGGCACAGTGAAGTGTCAGAACATGAAGCTTACACTCAAAGTCAGTAAGACCGAGGAATTGATTGTGAACTTCAGGAAATGGAAACTGGGAGAATACACAGCAGATCTCACTGAGGAGTCTGCAGTAGAAAGGGTGAACAGCTACTAGTTCATGGTATCAACATCACAGAAGATCTATCATGGGCATAACATAGAGATGCAATTACAAAGAAAGCATGCCAGTGTCTATCGTTCATTAGGAGTGTGAAGAGATTTGGTATGTTATATAAAAATGTACCTTGAAAGCATTCTGATTAGTTGCATCACTGTCTGGTATGGAAGCCCCAATGCACAGGATTGAAAAAAGCTCTAGAAGGTTGCAGACTAAGCCAGTTCCATTATGGGTGCTAACCTCCCCACCCTCAACCATCTTCAAAAGGCCTTGCCTCATGAAGGACCCTTACCATCCAGGACATGCCCACTTTTCATTACTACCTCAGGGAGGAGGTGTAGGAGTTGGAAGTCGCACAGGAAACATTTTAGAAACAGTTTCTTCCCCTCTGCCATCAATTTCTGAACGGTGCATGAGACCATGAACATTCCTATTCTCTTGCTGTCTTTTCATGCTATTTATTTATTTATTTATTTATTTGTTTGTTTGTTTGTCTGTTTGTTTATTTATATTCTTATTGCAATTTGTCATAATTTTAATGTATTATGTTGTATTGCTATGGTAAAACAACAAATTTCACATCATGTCAGTGACAGTAAATCTGATTTTGTTTAACTTTGAGGTGAGATATCATTTGGAATATTGCATTGGCCATTTGACCTTGGAGACTTGCTTCAAGCTCTGATGCACTAAGGCATAGGTGTCAAACTCAAGGCCCGTGGGCCATAACCGGCCCGGCGTACAATTATATCCAGCCTGCGAGATTATTTTAGATAGATCTATTATTTTAATTATTAATGGCCCGGCGATATGAAGCCTATGACGGTAAGTTAATACCAAACATAAAAATAATGCTTGCTCAGCAGTCTTCTTCATAAGAAACGGAATTTGTGAAGTGAAACACTTTGTAGTTATAGCAGAGACTGAGACACATGAGAACAGGCTGAAAAAACGGAGGCAATGAAAGCTGCGTTCGCACGCACCCGACCGATCCGGCCCGCATGAAGCTGCATTTTGCCCAATCCGGCCCGTGACCTAAAATGAGTTTGACACCCCTGCACTAGGGTGATACTGAGGTGAAATTACTTGGAAAGGTAACATAGACTACATTCTAGAGATTAGGAGATAAACCAGTTGAGATGATTAATAGAATGACCAATTAGACTGAGATTTACTCCTGTAGGAGGTGCAAGGTTAAAATTAGAGTTTAACAATTAATGGTTGAGATCAAGAAATTGAGTGAGGCTAGATCAATTGAAATTTTAAATTTGAAGTTAATAGACCTTTGCTGGAGAAAAGATTTTTTGTTTAAGTGAAGGCAGAATATCTGTGTACTACTAACTGAATGGTTGAAAGTGTAAGGTCCAAATAAGCAACTCCTGTTTCAGCTTTGCTGTACCTCTCTTCACATACAGTTACCATGTACTTTCAAGTACTTTTGTTTCAGGGACTGTCCGCTTTGGTACAGGACATAGGCAGAATCTCAGAGTCTGAATTTTGTAATTGATTGCTGGAGAGCAAGGAGAAGGGGGGGGAAGTATATAACTTACAAACCTACAGTAGGCATGAATTGAATGGAATACCAGAGCTGGATAAAGATGCACGTTGGGTGACACCATTCATTATGCCAGACATTCAGTTTCTCTACCACAAATTCACCATGGCTGCAGGATGCTAACTCTGAAAATTGTATCCTGAACCATCTGGAATGTTGCAGACAGTAGATGCCTAAGAACATCATTAGCTCAAAGTGCACAGGACATTACACACTATCCTGGCTCGGAAATGTTATTGTTCCTTCATAACCACTGGTGAAAATCTCAGAAAACCCTGCCCACCCTTTAGGAGTATTCTTACATCATGGACTGTAGTAGATCAAGAAAGCAGCTCACGCTGGCTAAAATATAGGATGTCATTGGATTATCTCCTCCTCTTTACTGAGTCAAAGAGAAGCTGGATTCTCTTTGAAAAAAGGTCTTTTATCCAATACATTTCTAAATCTTTTCACGCAGATTCTGTTTGACCTCTGCTACCAATATTTTCTTTCTCACATTGTGGCCTTCAGAAGTTAAACTAGCACCATTTAATTTTCCGAGTTGGAGGTGGCAAGGAAGGAAGTTGCTGTCAACGAATACAGGTAATGTAACTCTCTGGGCTTTGGCAGTCTGAGTGTCTTGTATATTTTTGGTTGTTTTGATGGTCATCAAGTAAAGAGAGACTATATTCTGAAAATACCTTTTAAAATTGAATTGCTCATAACCATATAACATATAACCATATAACAATCACAGCACGGAAACAGGCCATCTCGGCCCTCCTAGTCCGTGCCGAACTCTTAATCTCACCTAGTCCCACCTACCCGCACTCAGCCCATAACCCTCCACTCCTTTCCTGTCCATATACCTATCCAATTTTACCTTAAATGGCACAACTGAACTGGCCTCTACTACTTCTACAGGAAGCTCATTCCACACAGCTATCACTCTCTGAGTAAAGAAATACCCCCTCGTGTTTCCCTTAAACTTCTGCCCCCTAACTCTCAAATCATGTCCTCTCATTTGAATCTCCCCTACACTCAATGGAAACAGCCTATTCACGTCAACTCTATCTATCCCTCTCAAGATTTTAAATACATAAGTATTTGCTTTATTTGTGATGTAATTTGAGAAAATGGACTAAGCAAGTTCTATTGTTGTCAGGGGAATTGGACAATATTGACTAAGATTTTGAACTTCCTGGTGCTCATTTCTAATGTCCTCTGCAATACATTGTTTGATGCAAAATTCATCCATATTTAAGAGATTTCCTTCTGAGATTGGTGCAGACTTGGAAAGTTGCAGGCTTGAGTCCTCTAATGTTGAATGTGTTCTAATCAGGCAGGGGGATGCCAAAAAACTGCACTAAATAAGTGTGACTTATTGGCTATATTGTGGGTAGGAGGTAGGAAGAGTTTGACAGCCAAATACTTATTAACAGTGCTGGGTGAAGAGGCACAAAGACAAAATGGGAAGTAATTAGTTTTGCTGGAATTGAGGATTAAAATGGGTTGAATGTTAATATGGTTTAACATGCAAGTATTAAAGGCTGCAATAAATTTAAGAAGATGGTTTCAGAACTTTGCTGACAATAAATGTGGAAAATAACTGAAATGCAACTTAAAGTGCATGGTTTAAGTTCTAAATCTGCATTAAAAACAGTCAGGTACTAATTGCCTTTAGGCTTTTCGCTATAAATTTTAGTTACATACAAATGCTTCGTGCAGGTTCTGTTTCTGGGACAGATGGTGCAATGGTAATCTTGGATGTGGAGTTTCTGTGGTGGGGTTTGCCATAGCTGGCACTGTACATCCTGCCCAGTTTGACCTTTTAATTAAGTTAGTGGAGCGTGAAACATGTGATGGCTTCTCTGTTATATTTGGAATTGAAGCTCATATGCAGAAAAACTTCATTAATGCACTAAAGTTGAATCAGGCAGCAAAGTTAAAGGACATAACTGCAGTCATGTTTCCTTCTCCCAAAGCCGTTGAATGAATTAAAACACTATCAATGTTTTTTTCCTGAAAGCATTTCATCAGGCAAATAGCCTGCAATTTGGAGTATTCCAAAGAATTTGCAGACACAGTTGTAACGTAGGGTGTGGAATAGCCAGTTTCACAGTAAGCTTCAATGAACAGCAATGTGATAATCAGAGATTACTTTAACAGAGGGACAAATTGTGATGAGTATTCCTCAGCTTTTTGAATAGTGTAATGGGATCTTTTGCATCCATCTGGGAGAAGTGGCCTTGGTTTAATGTTTCACCCAGTAGGTGACACCACCAAAATGCACCACCGTTTTCAGAATGGCACTAGGATGGCAGTCTAGATTTTCAGCTGAGGTGTCTTCACTGAATATGGGTGCAAATTACATTGAGCTGTCGGCCTCCTGTAGTAAATACTCTTCACATTATTTTGTATCCCACCACCCCTATAAATATTACTGCATTGAACAGCAGCTCAATTGACTTATCCTGCTGTTTCATGAGGCCGAGGTACAACTCCAGCTAACTTGACTATCCGTGCAGCGATGTAATTAAAACAAAAAGCTTGTTGTATCTATACATGCCAGCACACATCTGTTTAAGGACTACTTGAGCACTTTCTCCAGGAAGTGTAGCTCGTCATTTTATCCTTTATTCTTTTAACAATTCTTTAACCCCCTCCACTGTAAACCTGACCTAGTTGCCTTAGAAACATAGGGATATGTTAAGATCCTTGGGGAGTGAGAGGTTAATTAAAACCAATACTCTTGGCAAAATCTGGAATGTATTGTAAAGTTCTGTTTTCAGTTATTGGAGCTGGGAGGGTCCATTTTAGAGTCTTTCTCTAAAAGCTCTCAACCAGCTCGACAACTGGAGGTTTGCAAGTGATGACTGTCCTTCCCCAAATAGTTATTCGCACTTACAAATATAATAGCTGAAATTTGCAGGGTTTTTGGTTATGGATATAATACATTTTGGGCAATAAATGAAGTGACGTCTGCGTATAAACTGCTGTTCAAGCCTAGCGGTCCTGCGTGGCAACATCATTTTGCTTTTCTCTAATTCTGAATTTGGCAATTATGCTTAAAAACTGTTTAACTGTTCTCTACCCTGTTGTTGGTTTAGATTACATGAAAGGGCAATGATCAGCCAATTTAGAGTTGATTTCTTTTGGAGTGACTTGCATATTCACTTATTTCACTAATTAGTTTTCACTATCAAACAAACAAAAAGAAAGGGGAAAACTCTATACCACAAAGTTCGAAGTAAATTTATTATCAAAGTATGTATGTTTTACTCTATACTACCATAAGATTTATTTTCTTGCATGCAGGCAGTTAAAGAAAAAGTGAAGAGCAATAGGATTCTTTATGAAAAATTATACATAAGCAAAGACTGACAAACAACCAATGCATCAGGCCTCAGGCTGAAATGAGAAATGTCCTCACTTGGGGTAATGAGTCAGGAGAATGGCAAAGGCTCAGTAAAGGATTTAATTTGAAACTGAGGTTGATACATTATTAGATAGTAGAGGAATGGAGAAATATGGGTTTAGAGCTGGAAATGTAGGATAGAGTAGGATAATGTAATGGGTGACAGATAACACATTGTTCACAAACACTGTCATTGAGTTTTTGTGTTCTCTTTAAGAGACAGTGTCTGACATAATGATATTAGTGTAAGGCGACTACTTTTGGTTTTGTTCGTAATGGAAGTAAAGAGCTGCAGTGTCTGTTAAGCACATAAACAACTCTCGCATGTTCTATTCACAAAATCCTACATTGGTGACCCTGATGCTCTCTGACTTTTCCAGAATTGCTCAATGACATGTCAACCAACGTAGTCACTTTGAAATTGCTGAAATTTTGAGAGCAACACGTAACCGTGTGGTTTGCACAGACAGAAGCCCAATTTGTGCTGCAAGAAATCACCATGGTCAATACCAAATTTCACTATGTTGTAGCATCGTTAAGTAGTTCCACTGCAGCCAAAGTGATGTGTCTACTAGCACATGCTAAATAAGTCACTCTGAAAACTCGCCTATTACAGACATTTAGGCTGTCAGAGCCTGAGTGTGTCCAACAGTTGCTCTCCTTGCTTGGCCTTGGGGACACTAGGCCTTCAGAACTAACGGACCACATACTATCTCTCCTGGGCAATCACCATCCATCAAGTTTGCTCAGCCTTTGCTAATACACCGATGAAGCTTGCTAAAATAGTCGATAGTCTACACTCAGCTGAGCAGAGGTACTCTGTTTCTCCTCCTCTCCCTGTCTCAGTAAGCCCCACCAGAAAAGCCTCCAGCGTACTTGCACCCGCAGCTTTAAACTGGGTAATGCTGGGTTTATGTTTTTATCACGCACGCTTCAGCATGAACACCAAGAAGTGCTGACCGTTATGCAGCTTCAACAGTGCCAGTACATCAGGACTTCGTAGGTCAGAGAACACCATGGATTCCAGCTGTCAGGATCATCTATTTTTCATTACAGACACCCTTTCAGGGTGACACTTCCTGTGATGCACAGGCGCCTGAGTGTACTGCCAACATCTCCCATTGATTATAATGCTGAGAGTGGTGGATCCTCACTGGAGGCCACCGACAGCAGAAGAGATCCAAGCTTATGGGACACGATGAGTTACACTCTGCTTGAGTGGACGGCACCACATGTCAGACTTTGTCTTTGCTTAAGTTGCTAGATCTCTGCTTGATGCAGGTTTCTTGTGCACCAAAGGATCATCAGTAGATCTTAAGAACTGCCAGCTTGTGGACGCAAAGGACTGTATCCTGTACCCCATTTAAGTTCCCCACAATGACTCTGTTGCATGCATCAGCATGTGAATTCAGTTGCCTGCTGGGCAAAACTTCACCAAGCCCACATTTCACTACTGTCACAAAACATGGGGTCGAGCACCACACTTCCACAGCTGGCTCGCTGGTCCATACCCGTGCACGTAGGCTGGACTCAGAAGCTGAGTTTGCTAATGTGGAAATGCTTGGCATTGTGCACAGGTTGAATAGTCCTTGGGCTTTACCCATGCACATGATCCCTGAGTCCATGGTCCATTGTGTTTGCTATTCATGCAGTGTTACCACATATATCAGACTTCTCGGCACATTTAGCCAGAAAGATATCTTTTTCTAAAATGGATTTAGTCAGGAACTACCATCAGGTGCCTCTGTGCGCTGAGGACGTTCCCAAAACTCCTGTTATAACCCCATTTGGCTTATCTGAGTTTGTGCACATGTTGTTTGGGCTAAAAAATGCAGCACAGACTTTCCAGCGATTAATGAGCTCTGTTAAAAGACATAGATTTTCTTTTTGTTTACTTGGAAGATATACTTGTCACCAGTGCATCCAAAACCAAACACTTACCACATGTCTGAACACTCTTCAAGCGCTTAAGCCAACATGGACTGATTATTAACCCCACTGTATCCCAGTTCAGATTGGCTACTATTGACTCTCTCAGCCACTGCGAGATTTTTTAGGTATGGTGAATTTCTATCACTGTTTCATTCTGTGAGCTGCTGAACTCGTGCTCCCCTTGTATAGTGCCCTTAAATGCAGTGCCCATTATCGCATGCTTGAGTGGTCAGTGGACATGACCAATGCATTTGAAGACACCCGATAAGCTCATTTGAACGCGACCCTACAGGCGCACTCACTCCTTAGTGCACCTATAGCCATCACTACTGACCCCATAGACTATGCTGTGGGTGCTGAGCATGAACAGCTGGTTGGTGTGTCTTCTTCAGCCATCAGACCACTCCCCCCCGCCCCCGCCAGGAGGAAGTACAGCATGTTTCACCGCTAGTTTCTCGATCTCTATCTGCCATTTTCATTTCTACGGGAGTTTCGGGATTTCAAAGCGTTCTTTGACCACAAACCCCTCGTGCACACAGTGGCCAACGTCTCAGACCCTTGCAGCAATGTCACCTGGCCTACATTTCAGAATTCATGACTAACTACAGCGTGTTGAAGGGAAAAATAATACTGGTGGCCTCTCACGGCCCGCCATCCCATCAGTGCCATACACACCGATATTGACGATGCCGGCATGGCAGCCAACCAAGCCACTGACCCTGAGGTCCAGACTTACAGGACAGCACTCACGTGCTGATGGGGAATGCAGGAGTTTCTCTCCCGTGCAATGTCTCAAACAGTAGCCTTTGCCCGATTTTGTCTGCAAAATGAAGGCAAACTCCATTCACTCCATTGCATCCAGGTGGGAAGGCTTCATAGAAACTGGTTACTTTTAAGTTTGTGTAGCACGGCTTTAGGAAAGACTCATGAGACTGGAGTGCAGCCTGTTTTGTGTGTCAGCAGGTGAAACCTTTGGGCACCTGAGCAAAGTTCTGACCACATCAACGTGGACCTAGTTCGTCCTGTTTCCACCCCACCCCTCCTGCAATTTCAGGCATTTCCTTACCATTGTGGACCGTGCCACCAGCTGGCCAGAGGTTGTCCTCTGGCATTGACCACGGCGGTGGGCATTGATCAATACCCAGATCACTTGTCTCAGCACGTCATCTGATACTTCTTTCGACCTCGGTCCGCAATTCATGTTGGACCTCTGGGCCACAATGGCCCAAAACGTCAGTGCCAGAGTATGTTTTTCACACAGAGAGTGGTGGGTTCATGGAATGCACTGCCAGCAACAGTGGTAGAGGCGGCTACATTAGGGTCTTTTAAGAGACTTAAATAAGTACATGGAGCTTACAAAAATAGAAGGCTATGTGATAGGGAAATTCCAGGCAGCTTCTAGAGTAGGTTACATGGTCGGCACAACATTGTGGGCCAAAGAGCCTGTAATGCGCTGTGGATTCCATGTTTCTATGTTAAACTGCATCACACCATGACGTATCGCACACGGTCCAATGGGCTGCTCTGAGGCCATCCTGACGGACAAGTGTTGGCACAGTTGTCCCCCATGGGTCCTCCGGATGCTCAAAACAGCTCCAAAAGAGGACTTGCAGTCCTCCGCAGCTGAGTTGATGTACAGACAGCTGCTACGGGTGACGGGCGACTTTATTCCTGACGTCACGAACCTCCTCGGTAAACTGAATACTTTTACACCTATTGCTACCTCCTGTCATGGCACACTGCACCCCTGGGCACCCCTGACCTACCTTGTTCGTTTTTGTCCACCATGCTGCCAATAAACACCTTCTTAAGTCCCCTTACGATTGCTTGTTCAGCATTTTAGAATGGGGTGAAAACACCCTACCCAGGCCCCCATGTAGGGTAGGAAGGTTAAACCCAAATGTATTATTTCAGATACTTTAAGTTGGCCCACCAAGACCTGGATGGTTTCACTATCATATCCTCTGTGCCACGACATGTCCATGAAAATCGATATTTTGCATTGAGGCCCTTCATCAGAACTCGTGAATCCTGATGAAAGATCTCGTACTGAGCCTTCGACTCTTCACTTCTCTCCGTAGAAGTGGCTGGACCAGCTGTGTTTTGCTCGAGATTTCCAGCAGAATCCCTTTGGCTTCATTTCATTCTGTTCTCAAAACTTTCAAAAAAGGAGGTGAAGCTCTTTAAGACAGTGTGGAATAGATGCGCAGGATCCTCATTAATGAGGACATGAGTAGTTTGAGGGTCAAATCATATAAAAGGAGCCACAAGAGAAGAAAACGTTGTGAGATAACTCTCACTCTCCTAGACTTAGCCAGGTTTTATGTGTTCCAAGCCATTCAAAGACTTCCAAGATGCCTTAAAGAAAATTTGTGTTCTTTTCTTAAAAATAATATATTCTAAAATCAAAATTGCAAGCTGTTTTGTTTTATCTTCTTGGAAATAATAAACTTTCCTTAATAGTCCTAAATTACCAAATACTTGATATATGCATACCTGCTCTCTGTCATTCAAAGCAACATAATATCCTTTCCAGCATCTATAGGAAGAAGCACTGTCAACGGTTCAGGCCGAAACCCTTCGTCAGGACTCACCGAAGGGTCTCGTGCCGAAACGTCAACAGTGCTTCTCCCTATAGGTGCTGCCTGGCCTACTATGTTCCACCAGCATTTTGTGTGTGTTGCTTGAATTTCAAGCATCTGCAGATTTCCTTGTGTTTGCATAATATCCTTTCCACCTCCTCAGAGCTAGTGCTGAGCTTATAATATTGATGCTGGATAATTAGCCTAAGTTCTTGCTTTCACACTGAATGCTACACTGAGTTCAGCATCTGAAAATCTTTTAGGAGTCACAAATAGTAGGTCACACCCATGTTTATGGTACAGTGGTACAGCAGTTAGTGCTGCTGCCTGATAGCTCCAGAAATCCAGATTCAGTCCTGACCTCTGCCACCTGTGTGGAGTTTGTACGTCAGGACACTGGCTGCATTGGGTCCCACCAGGGTGCTCTGGCTCTGGCTCCCTGCCACACACCAGAGTTGTAGAGTAGTACAGCCAGCACGTGAGCAGGCTCTGTTGCCCAACTAATCCATGCTCACCATGGTGGCCATCCAGCTAGTCCCATTTGCCCACATTTGGCCCAAGTTCTTCCAAACCCCTCCTATCCATGTTGTATCCAAATGTCTTAAATGTTCTTGTATCTGCCTCAGCCACTTCTGCAAGTTATATATGCACCAACTTTTGCGTTAATAATTGCCCCTCAGCTCCCTTTTGAGATTTTTTTCAAATTTCACCATAAACCTATGTCCTCAATCTTTCATTCCCCTTTGCTGGGGAAAAAGACTGTGTCACCCTAGCTAGGCCCTGGGTGATTTATAGAGATTTTATACATCTCTATAAAGTTACGCTTCAGTGTCCTGTGTTCCAAGTAGAGTCCTAGCCTGCTCAACTTCTCTAAATAACGCAGGCCCTCAAGTCTTGGCAGCAGCCTTGGAAAATCATCTTTACACTCTTCCCAGTTTAATGATAACTTTCTTATAATTGGATGACCAAAGCTGTAACCAGTATTCCAAGAGTGAATTGGCTTCTACTGACCTGCCACAGATGCCAGTTTAAATGCTTCCTCAGTGAGGGGGCAAAACAATCAAAAGGGAGGGAAAACAAATACACTCAAAAACTTATATAGTTTTACTGCAGAGAGCATTTTGATAGGCTGCATCACTGACTGGTATGGAGGGGCTACTGTACCGGACCGAAAGAAGCTGCAGAGGGTTGTAAATCTAGTCCGCTCCATCTTGGGCACTAGTCTACAAAGTACCCATTGAATCTTTGGACACTGCCTCACTTTTTAATATACAGTATTTCTGTTTTTATACATTTAAAAAAGTTTATTCAATATACGTAATTGATTTACTTGTTTATTATGTTTGATTTTTTTGTTGTTATTATTATTATTATTATTATTATTATATTTCTTTGCTAGATATTTCTAGCTGCTGCTAAGTTAGCAAATTTCACATCACATGCTGGTGATAATAAACCTGATTCTGATTCTGAAATAAGTCTCTGAGCTTCAGCAAAAGCAAAGGGTGGACTGATGGGTTTTTTCTGGTGGTGGCTGGCATCTACCTGATGGGACAAATGGACTTCTCCATTACAGTGAACAACAGAATCACAAGTTTTTGTTTTGTATGGTAACTACAGCAAAGGCCTCTATTTTTGTCAGTGTCCTACAATACCAGTTATCTCCTCCAAAAACAAGTTGCTGGAGGAACTTAGTGGTTTAGGCAATATTTCTGGATGGAAATAGACAGTCAGTGCCTGGAGTCCCGATGAAGGGACTCAATCCAAAACATTGACTGCTCATTTCCCTCTGTAGATGCTACCTGACCTGCTAAATTCCTCCAGCAGTTTGTTTCTTCTTGTTCAGATTCAAATATCTACAGTCCTTTCCATTTCCAGTTATCTCTATGTCTAAAGTGGCACTGAGATCTTTCTCGATGCTGTGTGCTGATGATCTTATATGTTCTTTATTTGCTTGTCTGTTCTCTTGCATACATTTTTACTGCAGGAACTGTGTCAGTGTCGTCCTGTAGATGGAAACTGTTCGTGCTGCAAGGAATGTATGCTCTGCTTGGGCACTCTGTGGGATGAGTGCTGCGACTGTGTGGGTGAGTCATCAGACATTTGTTAGTTTAATCTCTGTGACGCTGATTGTTAAAACTGGAATTGTAAAGAATAAGAAACATACAATCCACTATTATCTGAGTTGTGTTGTTATTGGAATAATTGCAGCTTGTTTAAGTTTAGTTTGGCATTCCCCATATTGGATTTAGAGTTTAAAATTTTGCTCTACTAACTGTCAACTTAGTTTGTTCAAGGTGATGCTTTAGTGACGTTCTACCGTTAATCTTATGAATTTGGCAATTCTGGTTCGGTCAATTGCGTAAATGTAGGGAAGACAATCTCTGGCCTGCCAAATGTGTGAGATTAAGGTGCAAAACACCCAAACCCCATTTGTGTGGATGCTGCGTGATTCGTTACCCTGTTACAAATCAGTACCACAAAATAACAGACAGGACACTGCATACAATTAAACAATTTAGCTCTATAGTTCTTAATTTGACTAAAGGGTTAGTAAAGTAAAACAAAAAGAAAAGGGCCTATTTTAATGCAACAGTCTAATGTGCACAAGTTGGAGCTCACGGTTTCCCCTTCGTCGATCCTCCATCGATTCCCTGGGCTTCGTCAAATCCCGGCCCCACTCCTATGATCTCTTCTCTCCAGCGTCTTCTCTCTCCATCTCCTGCCAAACAGAAGACCCAGGTCACCTCGGTGTCAGGCACACAGCACGAAAACACACTTTCTCCATTGGACAGCTCACATTCCAAAGCACCCATCATCACTAACCACAACCCAAACACTGCTTCTACAGAAAGACCATGACATCAGCTGTGAAACCTTTCCCAGGGTGTTACATATAGATTATATATATTACACCAAAAATGGAATTTTAAAATGTGCATGTTATTGCAAAAGTTAGTACTTGGATAACACCTCCAAATATTACATAATTCTACACAGTGGATTCTGGTTAATTGGGACACGTTGGGAGCAGTACATTCTGGCCCAATTAAGCGGCTCTCCAATTAGCTGAAGTTTTATGGAAATAGGGATAAAAAAGACAAGCTATCATTTAACTGAGAACCAATTCATGTATTTAAATGAAATATGGAACAAATTAGAACACTACCAAGACCTATACAGTACTGTAAAACTGTGTATTAGTTCCTAATTCTTATCAACAGAGGAATTCGTCTGCTGTATTCTTATAATTGACTGTAAATGAACTAAAATCAGCGCGGACACCTCGTGCAGGTAACGGACTGCTTTCATATGCTACTTTAGACAACTACATCCTCCAAATCTTCATTTTCATTGTAACATTCATGATATCTTTAAATCTTTGTAATTTCTAACTTGTTGAAGTAGTGGAATTGTTTCATTTTCACTTCTGGCCCTTTCTGCCATCTCCAAGTCTGAATGCTTGATATCGCAGTGAGCAAAACCGTTCCCAGTTTTCTTACTGTTTCTCACCAACTATCCGTGCCAAAAATCACTGCTTTTTGAACACAAACATATGCAGTGACACTATTTTAAAACTCCACTCTAAGCACAGTGTAGTGTCTAGCGACCACACAACTAACACTAGTTACAAATTGGCAACGGTCTCTTGCTCCAACTAAACAGCACAGTGTCCCAAATAAATGGCTGCCCCAATTAACTGGAATCTACTGCATTTGGAAAGGAACATTCTGGTGCATTTACAGGTAAAAGAAAGAAGGACATGTATTTATATAACAACTTTTGTTAGTTCAGGGCATCTAGTGTTTTATTTTGTACCTATTAAAGTATTCTAAAGGATAATAGGCATCCGTTAGTCTTGAGAGACCATGGATTTGCGCCTTGGAAAGTTTCCAGGGCTCAGGCCTGGGCAGGGTTGTATGGGAGACCGGCAGGTGCCCATGCTGGAAGTCTCCCCTTTCCGCGCAACCGGTGTTGTCCAAGGGAAGGGCAAGGGAAGTCGCAGAGCAATGTGTGTTTAAGTGCCTTGCTCAAGGACACACGCTGCCTTAGCTGAGGCTCGAACTAGCGGCCTTCAGGTCACTAGACCAACACCCTAACCACTTGTATTTCAATGTACTCCAAAGAGGCCTTTTCATCCAGTTCAGTCTCTAGCTTACAGACCAGTTGCTCTCCAGTTTTCTCTGTGTACTGTTCTCCCCATACTCTCATCAACTCTGCAGATTCTACCTCTAACCTACACAGCCAGGGGCAATTTACCATGTCCTTGTTCACCTCCCAACCTTTGATGTGAGAGGAAACCAGAGCACCTGGGGTGACCTTTGGGAGCGTGGAGTGTGCACACACACTGCACCAGATGCCAGGATTGAAGCTGAGATGCTCGAGCGGTGGCAGCAGCTCTGTGAGCTGTGCCTCTGCCGCAAATCACACGTGAAAATTATTGTGCCAGTTCTGCAGCCTTGCTTTGAGAAAGTCCTGGACACTGGGGCTGGCTGTCCTGTGCCCTGAAATAAGAACAGTGTTTTATATGCCGGTGAAGGCAGGTGTTTAGTTCCACACTGACGTGGTGGGCTGAAAGGTGTGTGTCATTCTATGACCCTACAGCCTCTTTCATGGTAATAGAGAGATGCAGCACGAACAGATATCTCCGTCCCATGCCTCATTGACTATCAAGCACCTATTTATACCAATTCCAAAGTTCAAAGTATGTATATGTTATACAGCCCTGAGATTCGTCTTCTTGTAGGCAGCCACAAAACAAAGAATCCCAAAAGAACCCACTTTAAAAAAGAGACTGTCAAACACTCAGTGTGCCGGGGGGGGGGGGGGGGGGGGTGCGGGGGGGAGGGTAGCAAATCATGCAAACAATAAACCCAAACAAATAGCATTCTAAACTGAAGCCCACAAAGAGCTTCTGCCCACAGATAATTAGTTTACACAGAGCCCAATAAACCTCTTGGAGCAGTGAGCCTCAGACCCCATCTTCCCGACCTTTTCAATCTGGCCTGGCACATTAATCATCCAAACATTGGGTTCAGTTGTTAAAATATGCTCTGGGGCCTGGACCCCGCCTCCCTAGTACCCGAGCTTATTCTCCCCATATTACTGTAAAATCCCTGACCTCCCCCCCCCCCCAACCTCCATGCCCCATTCCTCAGGTTCTGCCATTCACTTTCACTAGGGGCATCTTACAGTGTCCAATTCACCTACCAAGCCAACATCTTTGCCCATCACAAGGAGAACGTGCAAGTTCCACACAACCAGCACCAGAGGTCAGGCTTGAAGTGGGTCTCTGAAGGTGTGAGGTATTTCATGGAAGGTTACATTTCTAACCGTGTAGGATGTTGTGCTTACGTTACTGGGGGAGGGGAGGGCAACTTGGAGTTCTGGGAAAGACTGTTACCTAAGGACCAATAACTGACACAACAATGAGCAAATTTTGATTACTTTGCAAAATTCAGCAGTGTTGTATCTGCAAATAAGCATTCTATTTTCACTTAATTTTCAAATTACTAAGGTATCTTTGTTGGTTATAAATCTTGATTCCTGTAATGTTTGAGCAGAAGGTAACAAATCACGCACAGTTGGTGATCTGATGTGCAAGGAATTTAACTCTTAAATTAAGCTATTTGGTGGTCTTGCATGGTTAGAGGTGAGTGGGATTTGATAGAGAGAAAAGAGAGGGTAAGTAGAGGGGCTTTGTCAAAGACCTTGGAACGGTTACTTAGCCCTAGTCTTTTGCAATTTAATTATTTTTCTCATTTGCTGTTCAGAGACTCTATCTGTGTGTTGAATGTCCACTACAGTATAAGCATTTATACGTGTTAACTTGTATATTCAGAAGGGTTTAATAAGTGCACAAGTTCTTATTAACAAGGACCTAACTCCTAATTGTGATTGGGATTCATTTATTATTGTCACATTTACTGACAAACCATGAAAAACTTGTCTTTCATGCCGTTCATATAGGTCAGTTCATTACACGGTGCATTGAGATAGAATGAGGTAAAAATGCAGAGTAACAAATAGCTGCTAGTGAGAAAAACCAAGCCCTAAAAATATAATTAAAATGTGCAATAAGTCAGGTTTCAACCTTTGAAAGATAAAGCTTTACATCCCTCTTGGATGGCCTTTCATCATTATAATTATTTAAAAATGTGGTTTTTAGGATAATATTAAAACCAATAGAATATGGAGAGATGAAAATATACATATTTCCACTTAACATTAGAATGTAAAATCAGGAAACATGTTCACTGGTGGTACGTTTGGAATACTCTTCCTTATACTGTTGTATACAGATCGTTGATTGTTAATTTTTAAGCTATTCTTATTGATCAAGGGTACTAAGGAGTCCTATAACAGACCAGTCACAATCTGACTGAATAAACTTGAGTACTTAAGTGACTTACTCTTGTTCTTCTGAGGGACTATTTGTTTTGAGCCTTTATAAATTCTGCTGTTTCATATTTTTCCTCTGGTCCTGTCTTTGTTCCTTTGATCACTCTTTCAAAGAAGTTTTGGATTTCTTTAATCATTGCTTTTCTGCCTGAAGATTTGTAAAGGTAAGTTTCCTCTTAACATTACACAATAGCTAATGCAATAAGAGATGGCTGATCCCAGCAGACTGAACTAGCATCCTCTAGAAAAAGTGAAATCTGATAGGTTAATGCTGTGATGTTAATTTTTCTTTAACTCCTAGGAATGTGCAACCCTAGAAATTACAGTGACACACCACCCACATCAAAGAGTACTGTAGAGGAGCTACACGAACCCATCCCGTCTCTCTTCCGTGCTCTGACAGAAGGTGAAACTCACCTGCATTGGAACATCGTCTCATTCCCTGTCTCAGAAGAGCTCACTTATCACGAGAACCTAGTCTCCTTCTTGGAAAGCCTGGACATTTCTCCACTTCAGAATATATCACTGCCTGTAAACAGTCCCCATGTAGAGGTTGTGACTGAGAAAGGTAACAATACCATCTGTTGTTTGGTTGTGTTGAGCTAGATAACTCTTTCCTTTTGTCTTGTCAGAACAGGTTGTTTCTGCTTGTCCGCCTGTGATTCTGGCACAGCTTCCTTTTCATTCACAAAGACTGGCCTGCTGACATGGTCTATAGCTTTGCTATTAGTAACACACAAAGAAGCACTAGCTGACTATGACTGTTACATTGGCTCATCTGATATTAACCTGTCAGAGATATTCCTTTTATTCTACTCATCCTTGCCACATCTTCTCTGCCACTGAAGGCTCTATTGTACTCACACCCAGTTCTGATGGAGGATCTCAAACCAGAACTGTTAACTCTGTTTCTCCTTCCACATATGCTGGCTGACTGGCTGAGTGTTTCCAGCTATTTTTGGTAAATTTGTTTATTACTGTCACATGTACCAGGGTATAGTAAAAAACGTGCCTTGCATATCGTTCATACTGCTCAATTCATTACAATAATGCTTTGAGATAGTGCAAAGTAAAACACTGACAGAGGTTTCTTAGCTGTGGCGTCAATGTGATTGGACCAGAACAGGTTATTAGTGATGGCCATTCCTAGGAACATGAAACTCTCAACCCTCTTAAATTCAGCACCTTTGATGTAAACATGAGCATGTGTACCAGCTGCTAGCCTTTTTGCTATTAAAATCTTTCCTGTCAGTTGATGTAAAACAAGAGTGGTTGAATTACTTCAGTTCCTTTGCCATAAGCAATTGGAGCAAAGGTTGTAAAGCCTGTTCTGAAGTGTGACACACTTTGGCTCCGTCACAATGTATGACCGAGACTCTTTGCTTAAGGTGTTTGTTTGATGAGGCGGCTAGGTGGAGGCTAGAGCTGGAGAATAGTGGTTTGGCAAGAATTTTACAATGGCAAACTTAAATACAGAAACTTTAATATGTATAGTGCAGTTAATTGAAAAGTTACAGAAAATGCTGTAATAGAAGTTGCAACACCTGTCTTTCACCTCTTCCCTTTTCACCATCAGGGACTAACAGGCTGTCCAGCTTCCAGTCCCTCTCTCCCTACCTACTCTTCCTTCATCTCACAGCCCCCTCCATTCGGCACTACATGTTGTGTGAAATATTTATAATGCTTGTTTACAATGCTCAATAAAACTATACCAATAAAACCTATTCCAATTCCAGAGTTCATTGCCTCTTAAAAGATAAACTGATGGGTCAATTATGTTGCAAGCATTTAAATTAGTTTTGGATTAGTAAAACAATAGCAAATTAATGCTTTTGGAATTAATGCTTACTTTAATTTCCCATTCAATGTAGCTGATCCCTTGTACAGGTGACCCCTGCATTATTGTCATACAGACTTCAATATTCACTATGGAAATTGTGGCTATGGATTAAAAATTCACTCTGATGAAATTTATTTAAAAGAATAAAAAGTAAATAATTTCAACTTTTTCTCCAACTTGCGCCTTTTGCCAGATGCAGGTGATGTGGCTTTGCACAATGCAAGCATCACCTCTATTGTGAGAAGTGCAATAAGAAGCTTTTCCCCATGGAGAAGGGCATTGGTTTATGCTAAGGGGAAAGAGATTGAAGGGGATCTGGGAAAGAACAGCATCCCATCTTCTTTTCATCACTGCTTTATCTGTCTGTGCTGCTTTCATTATGGATCTTTGTATTTGTACATCAGTGTCTCATTGGTCTTCCTATAAAGTCCTACTATTGGTTGTGAATGTCCCACCCTTTTTAACCCCCCCCCCAAATGCATCACTTCACAATTATCAGGATTAAATTCCATCTACCACTAGGAAATCTAAAGCCTTTGTCTTCAGTTCCCTATTGTCTCAGCAACTCAGTGGAATTCTGGTGTCCTGGCTGACACTGAGTTCAGCTTCTGATCTCACGCCCATGCTAAGACCACTAAGTTTCAGAATGAGATTTATTTTCATTGACTTGGATAATGTGAAATTTGTTCCACTACATTGCCTCGTCTGATTTGTTAAAAGCCTTGTTTATATTGTTAATTACTTTAGTGATACCACTGACCATCATCTCGCTCTACATCCTTGCTAAGCTGAGCTGGACAGAACTTCTGCTGCTCAATTTCTATTAACCATGCATCTGTCGACCTTTATTTATCTCTTTTGCTGATGTTTCCTATTTTTTTCAATTATTATTCTCACTTTCAGATTCCTGCACAGCCTTGCCCGATCCTATCTGAAATACGTAATAGCCTATATATCTAAGATCTCTACTTTTTTAGTTCTGGATCTCCAGCTCATTCCCAGTCTAATTTCTCTCCTTATTACTCAAAAACTACTTCTCCTTTAAATGCATCTTAAAATCTACCTTTTTGAGCAAGTTTTTTCACATCTCTTTGACTATTTCTATCCCAGTATCAAGTTTTGTGTGCTAACATTTGTATGAAGCATCTTTTAGATGTTCTGTTTTGTCAGAGTAATGTTTTTAAAATTTTACTGACTTAAAAAAAATATTTTGCAGAGCCTCAGTGCACCGTGGTCTACTTCAATGACTGCATGTCAATCCACCAATGTAAAAATTCATGCGAGTCCATGGGTGCCTCGAAGTACAGATGGTTTCACAATGCCTGCTGTGAATGTATAGGCCCAGACTGCATTGATTATGGCAACAAAGTGGTCAAATGCATGAACTGCACCTTTTGAAGACAGAACTGTAATGTGAAGGTAGCATGTAATCTCTGTAGAGCTAACAATATTGACTGTCTTTTCATGTGAAGTTTAGAGTTTTGCTATTTTTTTTTATTGAAGTTCTGCACTTCATGCTTAAGAATGTATTACAGAAGTTGGAACTTTGAAGTGACGTGAGAGTTGAAACTGCGGCTTTTTTTATATGGTGTAATTTACTGCTGATGTGTAATTTAAAAAAAGCATTCCTTTAAAATCATACTGACATGTGGATATATGGAATAAATCAATTGTATCTTCTGTTTTTTAATTGATGTACTCCTGCACCTGCTTACATAGTTTTATGAATAAACTATTCTTGTCGGAGTGACGAAGGTGTTTAAGAGTTAGTTTGACTTTTCACTCTCACTTATGTAAGTAGCACTTCTACAATAAAAATGAATCAAAAGATCTACCTGTAGATCAGGACGGAAATGATCAGGTGGAAATATACATATTGCATTGAGTATTCGGTTAGCTTGGGCAACCCAGGTTGCTTTCTTAGTAATTGTGGGAAAAACTAAGTGGTTTGTATGAAACCAGTGAAGGCGTTTCAGTCCCCTGATTGAATTCTGATGTCTGTTTAAAACTACTTCACCCTTACTCCCCTGAGCAGTCTAATAAGGAGCAGAATGCCAGGCCAGTTCTTGTTACAGAGTTACACTGACATATAAAAAACTGTTTATTTCATCATGCCAAAATACTTTACATCATCGCTGAGTTCCTCCCTGTGCTCTGAGCCAATAGCAGTCTTGATTTGGAACTCCTGTATAATCTCATGAAAATAATTAGACATACTCAGTGACTTGCAGAAATGTTTGAAATACAGATGAGGTGGAAGTCTCAAGTCTGCTCCATTATTCAGTTAAATCAGAGCCAAGATGCATCTCAACTCCACTTATCGACCCTTATTTACCCTCACTGTCTGAAAGCGCTTTACTTCCTTCCCCCCTCCCCCTCCATTCAGCCCACATGGTTCCTATATTAATGGCTTGAGTGACTAATATGAGCTTGGCTGAGTTAGGAGCACTTGCACCTGGGTACACAGGTACTAACTTGTCTCAAGCTGGTTTCAATTACACCAGTGTGGTGTCCTGCCTCCATGACTGCCATTCAGTTGCACTTGTAGTCACAGGTGAAATGCTGTGAGAGGTTTGTGATGAAACACATCAATTATGTGTTGGCGCGTGGCCTGGTGGGCAAGGCATCAGACTAGTAACCTGAAGGTCACTGGTTCAAGCCTCAGCTGAGGCAGCGTGTTTGTGTCCTTGAGCAAGGCACTTAATCACACTTTGCTCTGCGACGTCACCGGTGCCAA
The DNA here is from genome assembly GCF_030144855.1 of Hypanus sabinus. NCBI lineage: Eukaryota > Metazoa > Chordata > Chondrichthyes > Myliobatiformes > Dasyatidae > Hypanus > Hypanus sabinus. Next base: position 129,026,802 of record NC_082706.1, read on the forward strand.
GCTGCTTGGGTCCTAGTGCCCTTCCCTTGGACAACATCGGTGGCGTGGAGAGAGGAAGGCCTGCATTGGCTACAGCTCAGCATTCAATACTATCATCCCCTCAAAACTAACCAATAATCTTCCAGACCTAAACCTCAACATCTCCTTGTGCAATTGTGTCCTCGATTTCCTCACTTGCAAACTCCAGTCAATTCGGATTGGCAGCAGCATCTCCTCCACAATTTCTATCAGGACCGGTGCACCACCACTGTCATTGGGCAAATCAAAAGTGGTGACGAATTAGCACATAGGGTGATTGAAAATCTTGCTGAGTGGTGCCACAACAACAACCTCTCACTCAGTGTCAGCAAAACCAAGGAGATGGTTATTGACTTCAGGAGGAGGAAACCGAAGATCCATGAGTGAGTCCTCATCGGGATCTGAGGTGGAGCAGGTCAGAAATTTAACATTTCAGAGGATTTGTCCTGGGTCCAACACGTAAGTGCACTTTCATAGAAGTCTGCGAAGATTCAGCATGTCGTCTAAAACTCCTGACAAAAATTTCTATAGATGTGTGGTGGAGGATGTGTTGGCTGGCTGCCTGGTATGGAAACACCAATGCCCTCAAATGGAAAAGCCTACAAAAAGTAGTGGATATGGCCCAGTCCATCATATGTAAAGTCTACAGAATGCAGTGGATACAGCACAGCCCATCACAGGTGAAGCCCTCCCCACCACTGAGCACATCTGCATGGAGTGCTGAGGCAGGACAGCAGCATCCGTCATCAAGGAACACATCATTCAGGCATGCTCTCTCATGCTGCTGCCATCAAGAAGGAGGTACAGGCGCCTCAAGACTCACACCACCAGGTTCAGGAACAGTTATTGCTCCTCAGTCATCAGGCTCTTGAACCAGAGAGGATAACTTCACTCGCCCCATCTCTTGAACTGTTCCCTCAACCAATGGACTCACTTTCAAGGACTCTTCATCTCAAGTTCTCAATATTTATTGCTTACTTATATATAATTATTATTGTTATTTCTTTTGTTTTTCTTTCTGTATTTGCCTTTGTACATTGGTTATATGTCTGTCCAGTTGGGTGAGGCTTTTTATTGATTCTATTGTGTTTCCTGTATTTGCTGTGAATGCCCACAAGAAAATTCATCTCAGGATTGTATATGGTGATGTATATGTACTTTGATAATAAATTTATCTTGAACTTTAAGTTAGAAGATGAAAGGTTCAAGAACCAATGTAAAGGCTTGAACTTAAAAATATTAGATGTGTATTCAGTTGTAGTACAGAGAGAATGCTACATTCCTGATAGGCTTCCATTCCTTATTTGCTCCCTTAGGTTAGAAGAAAAGTTTCAATCTTGATCAGATTTTACAACTAAAACAGATTAACCACTATGTACAAATCAACTGCCATGTTTCCTTCACTACAGCAGCAACACAATACCATGAGAGATGCATTAAAGATCCTTTTCAAGTCTCAAGTAATCCAACATTGGACAGAATTAAAGAAGCTTTGTTTGAGAATTGCAATAGCAGGTAAAATGGGATGAAAGACTGGAGTACTTATCAGCTGAAATATTTCCTCCTACATTCATACCAGGCAGTCTTGATAATGGAGCTCTCATGAAATATAATGCTAATAGCTGATATGTTTACTTCAGAGGGAAAACTGGTCCCAATAGTTCCTTACTATATATGTAACACCTTCAAGGTTTTTCTTGTCTGCTCTCCCTTGTGTTAGTTTCTGTGTAATGGTTATGAAGAGGCATTTGGGTTCTTCACTCCAGCTTGTAAGACCACTGTTCCACATGTCCTAAAGGTTTTCTGTTGCAAACAGTACTCTCCTCCTAATAATTTCAATGAATTGTTTTAAAATTTAATTTGTAATTACATGGCATATTACAGTAAAGTTATCACCAACCCTAAATCAACAAATATCATTCAAATGAATTTCATTCCTCTTTACTTTAGAATTTATTTAAATCTTCAATCCATCCAATGAAAGGGAGTAAAAATCTTTGCGTTGTAACTTCATTGCAGTGAAGAGACATGTGAGTTGGGTTTCGGCCCTACCTCCTCCCATAGATGCTGTCTGGCCTGCTGAGTTCTGCCAGCATTTTGTGTTTTTATTCATTTCCAGCATCTGCAGATTCACTGTTGCATGTGAGTTTAAAAGTCTAATGGCTTGTAGGAAGAAGCTGTCCTGTAGCCAGCTTTTGTGTTTGTTTGTGACTAGACTATTAGCTTGAATCTAATCTTAGAATCTAGATCACTTGATAATGCTGCAATTTTACGGAAAATTCACAGTTAAGGGTGGTTTTATTTAAACCCAACAGGAAAACAATTTGGTGTAAATAGACTGCAAATTGAAGAACTATTAACAACAATGAATGAAAGACAGGCAACCATGAAACATGTAAAATTGCATTAAAATATTCCATGCGTTTACAAATTTAATGATGTTTTTGTGCACGTTTTATTTTTAAATGATCTTAATACTTTTCCTTAAGATTACAACAAAACATGAAATTATGACAGTTTACAATTTTCACAATTTTTTACTAAAACATCGTTGGATCTTGGATCATTGACAGAACTGTTTTTGACTTTAACACTGTTCTCCATACACTGGAATGTTCTGTTTTAAACTGCTTTCATTCATTTGGCCTTAACTTTTTTATTTGTGAAATGTTACTTGGTGTTTTCCAGGTACATGTGTCTTTCATAAATCAGGGTGCTGTAGAGAGCTTGGTTTAGTAATCTTTTTATACACACATCTCACCTGAGTCGTTTTAAGACCATAAGATTTAGGAGCAATATTAGACTATTTGGCCCATTAAATCTACTACACCATTTGATAATGGCTTACTTATTCTCACAGCATAGTGGATAATCAACCTGTCAATAATTCCTTCCATTATAAAGAACATATACCAACTTTAATGTAGTAGAAACTTCTCAAAGCATTTTGTCAGAGTGTTGTTTGGCTTGATAATGAGTGGGATGCACATGTGTTGGGAAGGACAACCAAAAACTTGGTGAGTTTTAAGCAGTATCTTAAAGTTACACGTACAACACGCTGGAGTATCTCAGCAGGTCGGGCAGCATCCGTGGAAACGAGCAGTCAACGTTTCAGGCCGAGACCCTTCGTCAGGACTGCAGTCGATGCTGAGTTCCTCCAGCATGTTATACGTGTTGCTTTGACCACAGCATCTGCAGTGTACTTTGTGTGTATCTTAAAGTTGTTGTGTATTCTTGAGGTAATTCCAGAGCTTAGTTTTGACACCTGAAGACACAGTTTCCAGTGCTAAAGTACTTAAGCTTGTGATGGCAGAATCAAGGATCAACTTTATTCGCCATATACATTTACATGTACAGTATTAGAAATTTTGTGTGCTGTGTTGGTCATGGGTATAACATGCAACAAAAAAAAACATTAAACAATCATAAAAATAATTATTTAAAAACAAAGTTAGGTTAAAATGAGGATATGGAATAGACTGTGCATAAATACATATTAAAAGTGGGTTTAAAGTGTTTACGATATAGTGACGGGATGGGGGCTAGCTAAAATTGTTGATCAGATTAATTACCTGGGGGAAGAATCTTTTAAGATGGTGTAATTTTTTGTAGTTGTTTTAATAATCCTATTTCAGAAGGGAGCTTTTGACAAAGGGAATTTGCAGGGTGAGTGGTGTCAGAAACAGGAGACCAGAATTTGAGAAGCAAAGATATCTAGACAGAATGTCAGAAATTTGAAAGATGGGAAAAGTCAAGGATAAAGTTTAAAATAAGGATGAGAATTTTGAAAATGACTTGTGTAGTTAGGAGAGAGTGTAGGTTGGCAGCACAATGGTAAATTGGTTTATTATTGTGATATGTACCAAAGTACAGTGAAAAACTTTTTTTGCATGACCTCCATAAAGATCATTTCATTACAACAGTGCATTGAGATAGTACAAGGGAAAAATAATAACAGGATGAGGAATAAAGTGTAACAGTTACACAAAGTGTAAGTGCATAGGCAGATAATAAGGTGCTAGGCCACAAATGAAATAGATCGTGAGATCAAGAGTTTATTTTATCAAAGGGGGCCATTAAATAGTCTTATAAGAGTGGAATGGAAGCCCTCCTTGAATCTGGTGTTATGTGCTCTCAGACTTTTGTATCTTCTGCCTGATGAGAAGGGGAAGAGGAGAGAATGTCTTGGATGGTGGGGTCTTAGATTTTGCTGACTGTTTTACCAAGGCAGCAAGAAGTATAGGCAGAATCCATGGAGGGGAGGCTAGTTTCTGAAATGTGCTGAGCTGCTAAATCTCTGCGGTTGCCCGACCAAGCTGTGATGCATCTGGATAGGATGCGCTAGAAATCTTTAGCCTCCTGAGGAAGTGGAGGTGAGATTTTTTGGCTGTGGCATCAACAGGAATGTAATTAGTGTGAGTTAGGACCAATGCAGTAGAGTTTGAATCACATTAAGTTTGCAATGTTGTGGGAGCCTGAACAAAGTCAATTGGAGAGTAAACCAGAGGTCAACAACAGAGAAGCTGAGGAAGCAAGAGTCAAACAATGTTATTGAGATGGAAATTGGCAGTCTTATTGATGTTAGAAATATGTAAAATATAATAATAGTTATAATTTCACATGGCTGCAGGGAGAGAGAAAGAGTCGAACAGCTAGAGAATAGAGTTTGGACAGGACCCAAAGATATGAAGGTGATGGATTCAGTCTAACAATTTCTGTTTGTTCAGTGTTGGATGTTGTCCAAGTGATTCTAATATTCGAGTTTAAATAAATGATTTTCTTTTAATCTAATATGGAACTATGTTGAAAGAATTTCCATAATGCTGGTCTCTTGTTTGAAGCTTTTGTAATCAATGGATTAGCGTTGAACAAAAACACAAGAATCTCCCATGCTATCTTTATACAGACACTGCCACTGAAGTATACTTTTAAAATTGTTTGAGGACATGAGTAGTAGAAAGAACATACATCAGTATGACACAGGAACAGGCCCTCTAACCCACAAAGTCTGCGCTAAACACAATGCCAAATCCCTTCTGCCTGCCTGTGATCCATATCCTTTCTGCATATGATGAGTCAAGGTGAGGAGGTCCTAAAGACAACTGAAAAACAGGACCTCCGGGTAGTAATCTCTGAAATGCCGTCTGCCACGCGTCAGTGAGGATAAAAATAGAATGATTTGACAGGATGAATGCTTGGCTGAGGAACTGGTACAGAGGGCAGAGGTTCAGATCTGTGGATCATTGGGTTCTCTTCTAGGGAAGGTACCATCTGTATAAAAGGGATAGGTTACACCTGAACCCGAGGAGACCCAATATCCTTGGGGACAGGTTTGCTAGAATTGTTCAGGAGGATTTAAACTAATTTGGTAGGGAGATAGGAACCAGAGTGATAGTGCTGAGGATGAGGGCTGATGATAGAGCAAAATTGCAGTCAACAGGATGAGTTATAATGTAAAAGGACAAAATTGAAAAGGATGAATACAGGACAGAAGGTGTTATATCTGAATACACACAATATATGGAATAAAGTAGATGTCGCACCACTGGGCATGTATCATGGCTGAAAGAAGATTATAGCTGGGAGATTAATGTCCCAGGATACATATTGTATCAAAAAGACAGGCAGGTATGCAGAAGGAGTGGTGTGGCTCTATTGATAAAAAATGAAATCAAATCATTAAAAATAGCTGACATAGGATTGTAAGATGTTGAATTATGGTGAGAGCTAAGGAACTGTAAGGGTAAAAAGACCCTGATGGGAGTGAAAGACAGACCCCCAAACAATAGTAAGGATGTGGTCTACAAATTACAACAGGAGATAAAAAATGCATGCCGAAGGGCAATGTTACAATAGTTATGGGGGGAGGGGCACGGGACTTTCAATATGGAGATAAGATTGGGAAAATCAGGTTAGTGCTGAATCCCAGGAGAGGGATTTCCCAGAATGCTGACGAGATAGGTTTTTAGAGCAGCTCGTAGGGCACCTGCTATTCCAGATTGAGTTGATTTTTGAGCTTAAAGTAAAAGAACTCTTAGGGGAAAGTGATCATAATATGATCGAATTCATCCTGAAATTTGAGGAAAAGCTGAAGTCAGATTGATCAGTATTACAGTGGAGTAAAGGGAATTACTGAGGCATGAGAGAGAAGTCAGCCAAAATTGATTGGAAATAAACACAGACAAGGATTTCTGGAAGCAATTCAGGCGGCATAGGATTGATACATCTCAAAAATGAATTATTTTGAATGAGACAACTATGGCATAGGAAGTCAAAGACAGCATAAAAGCAAAAGAGAGGGTATATAAACAGCAAAAATTAGTGGGAAATTTGTGAACTGGGAAGCTTTTAAAAACCAACACAAGGCAACTAAAAAGTCATAAAGAAGTAATACATAAGTAAGCTAGCCAATAATATTAAAGACGATACTAAAAGTTTCTTTTGAGAAATCAAGTGTAAAAGAGAGGTAAGAGTGGATATTGGACTGCTGAAAAATGATGCTGGAGAGTAGTAATGGTCGACAAACGGAATAAATATTTTGCATCAGTATTCATAGTAGAAGACACCAGTATGCTGGAAGTTCGAGAGTGTCAGGGGTCAGAGGTGTGTGAAGTAGGGAGAAGGTTCTTGGGAAACTGAAAAGTCTGAAGGTAGATAAGTCACCTGGACCAGATGTTGTGCACCCCAGGGTTCTGAAAGAGATTGTGGAAGCATCAGTAATGATCTTTCAAAAATCACTAGATTCTGGAATGGTTTCAGAAGACTGGAAAACTGCAATGTCACTTCACTCTTCAAGAAGCGAGATAGACAGAAGAAAGGAAACGATAGGCCAGTTAGTCCGACCTCAGTGGTTGGTAAGATGTTGGAGTTGATTTTTTAGGATGTGGTTTCAGGATGCATGTTAAAATAGGACATAGCATGGTTTCCTCAAGAGAAAATTTTGCCTGACAAATCTGTTAGAATTCTTTGAAGAAATAACAAACAGGATGAATGAAGGAGAATCGGTAGATGTTCTATACTTGGATTCTCAGAAGGCCTTTGACAAGATGCCACGACATGAGGCTGCTTAACAAGTTGAAAATTCAAAAATCTGATGCACAAAGGGACTTGGGGGTCCTTCTGCTGGATTCACTAAAGGTTAATTTGTAGGTTGAGTCGGTGGTGAGGAAGCCAAATGTCAGTATTAATTACAAGAGGATTAGAATATAAAAGCAAGGATGTAATGTTGAGGTTTTATAGAGCACATGAGGCCTCACTTGCAGTATAGTGAGCAGTTTTGGGCCCCTTATCTTAGAAAGGATGTGCTGACACTTGAGAGGTTTCAAAGGGGGTTCTTGAAAATTCCAGTATTGAATGGCTTTTCATAATGGCTCTCGGCCTGTATTCATTGGAATTCAGAAGAATGAGGAGTGACCTAAATTGAAACCTATATTAATTGTTGAAAGGCTTTGAGAATGGATGAGGAGAGGATGTTTCCTATGGTGGGAGAGTCTAGGACCAGAGGACACAGCCTCAGAAAAGAGGGCGTCCTTTTGAAACGGAGAAGAAGTGAAATTTCTTTAGCCAGAAAGTGGTGAATCTATGGAATTCGTTACCACTGGCAGCTGTGGAGGCCAAGTCCTTATGTATATTAAGGCAGAGGTTGATAGATTCTTGATTGGACAGGGCATGAAGGGATACGGGGAGAAGGCAGGAAATTTGGGCTGAGAGGTAAGGTGGATCAGCCATGATGAAATGAAACAGACTTGATGGGCCAAATGGTTAATTTTGTTCCTATATAATAGTTTTGTATCTGTTTACTAATAATCTCAAACACCAGTTTTGTATCTGCTTCTACCATTACCACTGACAGCCTGTTCCAGGCATCCACCACTCTCCTTCTAAAAATAAACTTGACCCGCACATCTCCCTTAAACGACCTGCCTCCCACCCTAAAGCAATCGTAATGTTTCTGAACTTGAACAACCACTTGTGTTCGCTCTATGGATAACACCATAAGGCATAGTGTTAATGTGTGTAAGGAAAGGGTGTGGTTGCATGTGCGAATCTGTCTTTTGATTAAAGCCATCTGTATGTTCACTGGAACACGCACGAAATGCTGGAGGAACTCAGCAAGCTAGGCAGCATCTATGGAAAAAAGTACAATCGATGTTTCGGGCCAAGACCCTTTGGCAGGACTGGAGGAAAAAAAAGCTGAGGGGTAGATTTAAAAGGTGGGTGGAGAGAAACACAAGGTGACAGGTGAAACCCGAAGGGGGAGGGAGGGAGTAAAGGGCTCAGTAGCCTCCAACATGAACATCGATTTCTCAAACCTCCGGTAATGCCCCCCCCCCCCTTCACCATTCCTCATCCCCTTTTCCCTCTCTCACCGTATCTCCTTCCCAGCCCATCACCTCCCTCTGGTGCTCCCCCTCCCTTTTCTTTCTTCCATGGCCTTCTGTCCTCTCTATCAGACTCCCCCTTCTCCAGCCCTGTATCTCTTTCACCAATCATCTTCCCAGCTCTTTACTTCACCCCCTCCCCTGCCAGTTTCACCTACAACCTTTTAAATCTACTCCTCAGCATTTTTTCTCCAATCCTGCCAAAGGGTCTCGACCCAAAACGTCATCTACTTTTTTCCATAGATGCAGTTTTTTGTGTGTCGTGCTTGGATTTGCAGTATCAGCAGATTTTCTTTTGTTTGTGTATATTGACTGATTAGGCTTTGTCTGCATATTGTGGGCAGTGTTTCAGAGATCCACAGATGCCCAGGAATTGAATCTATTTGAGACACTTATAGCTTTTAGTTCTTGCTATTGATCACTTCCACATTGTTTAGCAAACATTAGGAAATTGGCTTTCTGAGTGCAAATCACAATAGCATAGATGATGGCAACACACAATGTTTGATTGTATACGATCCATTACCAGCCGCTCAAAGCACTTCAGTGCCACTGGGCGGTGATCACTAAGGCCAGTGACTGCTGCGGCCCACCAGAATGATTTTGACTGCTTTGAGCATCCTTTTCCCCAATATGAAGGCAGTATCCTGCTTTCTAATCTGTTGTCCTGGCAGTGTAGTGCTGAATCACGGTAATGTCCTCAATGCACTTTCCGATATTGCCAGTCACCAATCCCGCATTTTCATCAATGTTGACATGATGATCGTAGGTAGGCGCCTCCCTGAATACTCTCCAATCTGTGCTTTCAAAGCAGTCCCAGCAGCGCTGAAGTGGGACCTTCTGGCCACGTCCTGACCACCCTGTGAACTGATTTGACTTGTTTAACTAGTGATCTGTGTGCAGGGTTTAGCAAAATGGACGTGTGGTCTTGCATTTGAGGTGAGGATGGGGGTCAGCCTTGTTGGCGCGACAAACATTGGTGTAAACCAGGTCTAATATATATTTTCTCCTCTGGTCACAAAGTTGGCATGATAGTAGAACTATGGCAGAACTGTTTTTAAGCTGGCATAACTGAAGTCACCAATAATAATGAAGGCACCATTGGGGTGAGTGGCTTCCAGGTCACAAATGATGCTGTCGAGCTCCTGCACTGCTTCCCAGCACTAGTATGAGGGAAATGTAATCACAATGGCTGCGAGCTCCCTCGGTAAGTAGAAGGTCCTGCGCTTCACTATTAACATCTCTATCTGTGCTGAGCAGTGGGCTGTCACTACTAAGGCATTCATACTCCAGTTCTTATTGACGTGGACACATAGACTTCCTCTGCAAGCCCTGCTGGAGATAGTATTTGTGTCCACTCAAAAGGTTAGATTAGGCCTTCTAGCTGAAGGGCGGGGTCTGGAATGGTGTCCTGGAGCCATGTTTCTGTCAGGAATGTTCTATGTTTATTCACAGAAGTAAAAGCAGATCAGCAAGAGAACATGACTTACAGGGTCCAGTGTATCTCTCCACCCCTGTAACCTTTGGTCTTCATTCACTGCTGTAATTCAGGGTGTGCCATAGCATGTGGCAGCCCTTCCACACTATTTACCACACGGATTCCAGCTGTCCTCTGTGGTATAGTGATGAACCTGTGCCTTTGTGAAGCCACGTGCAGTACCAAGCATGGGGCAGGCAGGACCTGGTCAGGCACACTGAACTCTGTCCCCTGCCTTTTCCTTCATCTCTAGGCCAGCAATTCACAAAATAGATGTTTTTTTTTACAGCTTCTTGTGATGCAGTAGTTTTGATTTCTGCAGGCAGTTGTCAGGAACCAAGGAAGTTTGAAGAGAGAAACCAGAAATGCTGGAATCTAGAGCAACACAGAAGGCTGGAGGAAGTCAGTGGGTCAGACAATATCTATGGAGGGAAAAGGTCAGTGGATATTCTGGCATCTGGACACACATATAGCCTATATCAAAAGGTAAGGGAAGGAGTAAGGGATTTAATAGGCAGACTGGGGAAGGATAAATGGGAAGAGTGCCAGAAGCGGGGAGGGGATGAGGGACGTGACAAAGAGCTAAAGGTAATGGAATCTGATAGGAGAGGAAGGTGGTGTATGGAATAAAGGAGGGAGGAGGGGAGCAGCATGTGGGTGATAAGCAGATGGAAAGGATGGAGGAGGGGTAAGAAATGGCTGGTTAGTTCAGTAGAGAGAAAAGGAATTGAAGCAAATCAGTTTACTAGAAGTTGGAGAATTCAATATTACTGTTTCCAGGTTGTAGACTACCCAGTCAGAATATAAGAAACTATTGCAGGAGTTTGCATTTAGCTTCATCCAGACTCATGGGAGTGAAGGAGACTGAGCACACACAAGTCAATGTGGGAATGGGGAGGAGAATTCAAATAGCTGGCAACTGGGAGATCAGACTACCTCTACGGACGGAACATAGGTGAGGTCAGTGTCTGGTCTAGACATGGAAAGGTTACACTGGAAGCATCCGATGCTATAAATAACTCCAAGAATACATGCATATGAATTCTGCCTCACATTGGACCCTATGTGATGGTGAGAGAGCTTCTGTTCGAGACAGGTTCTTTAGGTTATGGATAGAGTGCCTTGGGAGGTGGGGTGGATGGGGAGGGGGAGCAAGTGGACCAGGGAATGATGAAGAGTGATCTCTGTAAAAAGTAGGGGGGGAGGAGAGCTGTATTTGGTGGTGAGATGACATTGAAGCTGGTAGAGGTTGCCAAGAATAAAATGATGAAAGTAAAGTTCTAATACAAGGAACAAGCTGAAAATCTTATTAATTATTAACCAATTGCTTTTTGCTTATTTTGTGACGTTTCTTTTAAATTTTGTGTATAGGACTTATTCATTGGAGTCAGCCGATCTTTGCACCAAAGTGGAAGAACAATTTCTAGTAATTATGTTTAAAAACATCAAAGTGCCTTATAGAGCACAGAACATAGAACAGTACAGCAGAAACAGGCCCTTCAGCCCACAATGTTATACTGAACCAATTAAATTAGTAATTAAATGGCTGGCTAACCTAACCTCTTATGTCTACACAATATCCATATCCTTCCATTTTTCTCACATTCGAGTGCCTGTTCAAATCGTCTTTTAAAAGTCCCAAATGTTGCTCAGGCACCCACCACTTCTTGTTACAACTTGCCCCTCTCGTGGCCTTTAAAATGACCCCCTCTCACCTTAAATGTATACTGTCTGGTATTAGACATTTCAACTCTGGGAATAAGATACTGTCTACTCTTTACGTGCCTCTAATAATCTTATAAACATCTATCAGATCTCCTCTCAGCCTCTGTCACATCAGGAAAAAAAACAACTCCAGTTTGTCCAGCCTCTCGTTATAGTGCATGCCCTCTAATCCAGGCAGCATCCTAGTAAACCTCTCTTCCACCCTCTCCAAAGCATATAATGGGGCAAGGAGAACTGTATGCAATACTCCAGATGCAGCCTAACTACAGTTTTATAAAGTTGCAACATAACATCCTGAACTCAGTGCCTTAACTAATAAAGGCAAACATGCCACCTGTCTTCTTAACCACCCTATCAGCCTGTGTATCCACTTTCAGGGAGCAATGAACTTGGACACCAAGATCCCTCTGTTCATCAACACTGTTTAGGGTCTTGTCCTTAACAGTGTACTGTCTCTTTATATTTGACCTACCATGGTGTAACATTTCACATATGGCTGGGTTAAACTCCGTCTGCTACTTCTCCATCCATATCTGCAACTGATCTATATTCTGCTGCATCCTCTGTTAGTCTTCTACTCAATCCACAATACCACCAATCTTTGTATCTTCTGCAAACTTATCATCTAAATTTTCATCCAGGTCATGTATATAGTACATTACAAACAGCAGAGGCCGCAGTACAGATAACTGCAGAACACCACCAAATCAGACCTCCAGCTAGAATAAGTCCTTTTGACCACTACCCTGTCTTCTAGGGGCAAGCCTTGTCTTCTTTGTCTTCTATGGACAAGCCAGTTCTGAATGCAAATGGCCAATTCACCATGGATCCCATTCACCTTAATCTTCTGGATGAACCTCCCTGAGGGACTTGTCAAAGAGCTTACTAAAATCCATGTAGATAGCATCCATAGTTCAACCTTCATCAATCACCCTCGTCACCTCATAAAAAATGTCAATGAAGTTAGTAAGACGCAACTTGCCCTGCACAATGCCATGCTGGCTCTCCCTAATTAATGCTATAGCTTTCCTATCCCTATGAATTCTCCCCAGTAGCTTCCCTACAGCTGACATGAGACTCACCTGTCTATAGTTTCCAGATTATTCCTGGTTCCCTTCTTGAAAAATGGAACAAAATTAGCTACTCAGAAGTCCTCTGGGAGGACTGGGTTATGTTAACCCAGTTTTGAAGCAGTCATGATTTTTGAAAGCTGAAGATCACTGATGAGTCCAAATCTTTTGGAGGTTGGGGTGGGACTGGTTGGTGGTTGAAACACTAGTGACAGGGACCAACTATCATGACTAAAGGATTCCACCATATGTGGAACTGATAACTGGAGTATTTATTTCCTAAAATAGTATTTATATAAAATGAAACAATGTGCCAGCCATTTATCATAGAAGAGCAGTTGTGTAAAACTTGCATAAGCATTTCTTAGGAGTGGTAATTCATTATTCTTCAACATTTGTCAAAAATAAAACAGAACCTACAGGAACACGCAAATAGCTAGAAAGACACAAGTGATTCTGCGGATGCTAGAAAGCTTTGAGCAACACACATAAAATGCTGGAGGAACTCAGTGGGTCAGGCAGCACCTAGGGAGAGAAATGCACAGTCAATATTTTGGGGCGAGACCCTTAATCAGAATGCTGCCTGACCTGTTTAAAATTTAAAATGTATTGACAAAGATAATGTTGTGTGTGGCATATGTTTAAGGCATGTTGCTCAGCAGCCTAGAAATTTAAATCTTGGCATTCCTAAATCAGATGAAGGTGAGATTAGATTTTTTTGTACTTCCCTATATTAAATAGCCCACTGATATTCACTGTTCATTTGTTTGTGAAGGAAAGGCAATAGCTCTGATGGAAACAAAACCACAGCGTGGTCAGTGCTGATGCCTTCAGGAAAGGTGCAGACAAAAAAAAAGGAAGGAAAATGAAGAATAATTCATTCATCATAAACATCCTTGAAGGTGTCCTGTCTTAAGCTAATGAAACATATCATCAAGAGAAGATGGGGCTTATAGGTCATTAGGCAGAGGTGGGGGATTGCACAGGGAAATTAAATAATTAATGAGTAACAAACAATCTGTTGGAAAAACTCAACAGGTCGAGCAGCATTTGTGAGAGGAAGAAATTGTTGACATTAGAGAATTAATTATGTGATTGTATTTTCAGAATCAGTGGAGGTCGGACCATTCCTTGTATTCTGAAGTCATTAGAGAACCTGCTGGGTTTTTAGACCAATTGTTGAAAGGGTTATTTCTTTCTATGCTAACCTAGAAGCTATCATTAGTTTAATTTAAAATCTGCTGTGGTGGGATTTTAACTTGTTAAAATTACTATGTTCATCCTTCATTGAGGGAAACCAGCAGAGGCAATAAATGAGCACTACACTTTTTTAATATTCAGACAAGTTGATGTTAAAAAAAAACTTAAAATGGAATAGATGTTAAGTGTAACATAGAAGTTCACATTTTTTTGTGTGTATATTAACAGCAATGAAGATAAGATGCCCTTTAGAGAAGTCACTATAAACCAGATAAGTTGTTCTGTACAAATGTGGTTTGAATTTAATTGACTTTATTGCTTACATCCTACATATACATGAACAGTAAAAATCTTTACATCTCCGTCTAAATGTGCAATGTGCAATTTATAGTAATTTATAATAAATATAATGTACAACAGGATAGTCAATATAACATAGAAATACAGTTGTATCAGCATAAGTTAAGCAGTCTGATGGCCTGGTGGTAGAAGCTGTCCTGGAGCCTGTTGTTCCTGGCTTTTATGCTGCGGTACTGTTTCCCAGATGGTAGCAGCTTAATCTGTTGATTTGAGAGTGAAGTACATCCTCTGAGTTAATCCACAATTACTACACTGCTTAGTACACTCAGAACAGGCATCTGGAAGTGAAATTCTTTTCTAGACACAGAGAAAAATATCTTTGCCTTTTGCCAGAACCCAAAATACATGCAAATTTTAAAAAAGTAGACATTGTATGACAATTCTCAATACAAACCTACGGGTCATGTAAGATCACTCAGTTGTCCAGATGGTACAGTATGTGTCAATTCTGTGCCATGTCTAATATTCTCTGCTGACGCTTTCAATGAAAGGGATCATTCTTCTGGAGCCCTTACACTGAGGGTGGAAACTCACAGTGACTGAGAACTGGATTATTTCACAAAATGTTGACTGCTCTATCTATAATCCCTGAAAGGAAAACAAAGGGCATTTGTGTAGAATTTTCTCTACAAGTAAAAATTTGCACAATGACCTCTTTGAAAAGAATGTCTGTGAGAGCAATTGCATATCATGTAATTTAACATTGCAAAGGCAGGATGCCAGACTGCAATAAAACACTGATCTAGGATTATTTTTATATACTGGATACTATCATGAAAACTTACTTATGTACATGAGATCTCTTCCAAAATTATTTTCTTTTCTTTGTCAATGCTATTTTGAAAACATTGACTCTATAGTTATACTCAACTAGTCTTATGATCCTAATTAAACAAGAGAGAATTAACCTATGAGAACTAATAGGTTAAAATAACTATTGGGAACAAGTATCACCCTGCACTAGCTTCTGTCTCCGACCCTCCACTAGTTCCCCTACACCAACCCTTTCATCTGCTCATTAAAACTTGAACAGCTTCTATTTTAATTCTCACTTCCTGTGAATCCAAGGTATGGCCGTGGCCCTGACTATGTGGAACAGTCCTTGATCCAAACCTCCACTGGTATCATTGCCCCACCTTTTCTCCATTATATCAACAACTGCATTTGTGCTGCTTCCTGCAATTCATTACTAACTTCCACTCCACTCTCAGATTAACCTGGTACATTTCTGACACTTCTCTGCCTTTTCTTGATCTCTCTGTTCCCATCTCAGGAGATAAAATGACACTGACATTTACTATAAGATCACTTACTCCCACAGCTACTGTCTCCAGAAAGTATAGATGGTAGTCCACGATCTGCGCTTGGTGTCTTTGCTGATTTTGTTCATTTACGGTCAATCAGAAGAACAGCAGGGTACACTGGATAAACTCCTCCCTCGATATCTATTAGGAACTAATATACATTTTTATAGTACTGGTGTTAGCAGTTATAATTTGTTCTGTATTTCATTTAAATACAATATTTTTTATTAAGTTAAATGGTAGTTTGTCTTTTTTATACCCTTTTAACTATTTCTATGAAACTTTGGCTAATTGGGGCAGCTAATTAGTTATGAGACCACTTACGCCATGCAGAAAATATCTGAAGAGTATTGATAATGGCTGGGGCCACCCATCTTGTAAAGACAGTGCCCAGAAGAAGGCAATGGCAAACGATTTCTGTAGAAAAAATTGCCAAGAACAATCATGGCCAAGACCATGATCACCCACATCATACGACACAGCACAAAATGACTGAATGAATTAATTGTAATGTACAGCTGCCGCAAAACAACAATTATCATGACATATGCCAGTGATGTTAAAAATGATTCTGATTCTGCATCAGGTAACAGCTACAGAAGCCTGAAGTCTCACACTACCAGGTTCAGGAATTTCTCTTCAACCACTCAGCTCTTGGACCACCTGGCACAAGACTGGTCACTAAGAATATACCATTACTATAAAATGAATCACTTTGCACTAAAATGGATCATTTTTGTTCCAATTGTGTATAATTTATGTTTAATATATGCTGATTGCTTATTTTCGGTTCATTGTTTAATGTTGAATGTTTAATTTGTGAATGTTGCTTATCTGACCTATGCACCTGTAAAGCTGCAGCAGATAAAGTTTTTCATCATACATGTATACACATATAACAATAAACTTGACTTTGACTGGACTTGACCTTGTGATCTAGCACAAATTGCTGTAGGAACTCAGCAGGCCAGGCAGCGTTTATAGAAAAGAGTACAATCAACATTTCAGGCCGAGACACTTCATCAAGACTGGGAGTGGATAGGTTAGGGTGATGAAATGCTGATGAAGGGTCTCAGCCTGAAATGTCAACTGTACTCATTTCCATAGATGCTGCCTGGCCTGCTGAGTTCCTTGGATTTCCAGCATCTGTAGATTTTCTCTTGTGATCCAACTTGTCAAGTTATTTTGTCCGATGGTGATTACTTAGCTCGTGGCTATTCTGAAAAGTTCTGAGGAGAGAATCCAACCAGATGTATTACAACCTTATGAATTTAACAGTATTCACATTATTTTTAAATAATACACTTCCAGTATTTTTAGTTTTAATTTGGGATTTCCGATACCCACAATATTTCAGTTGATCTTTCTACTCCCATTTACACCTTTAGATGATACCCTGTTGCTCCATCATCTCTTCAGTCAGTTAATCTCATAGGACAATACAGCATTGAAACTGGTCCATCAATTATCCATATATCACGTCTTTTACTCTTAACAATCCTTCTTCCATGTTTTCTTCATCTCTATTTACTGTATACCCTGCTTCTCCAACCAGCTGTGAACATTAATTTTTACGCTAACAATTGAAATTACCAACTGGTGTGTGTTTGGGATGCCTCATTGAAGGAATCAATGATGAATAGACATTGAGATAGGAAGTAGGAGGACTAGGCCACCTTGCCTCTCAAGCTTGCACCACTATTTAAAAAGATCCTTTGATTCTCACCTCTTCTTTGCAACCCCACCTAGCCCCAGTAACATTCTAGAGCATTTTGACTGGTCGCATTAAATTCTGGTATGAAGGTGACAATGCACTGGATCGGAAAAAGTTGCAGAGGATTGTAAACTCATTCAGCTCTGTCAAGGGCACTAGACTCCCCACCACCAAGGATATCTTCAATCGTTGATGCCTCAAGAAAGCAGCATCCATCATTAAGGACTCACACCATCTGAGACAAGCACTTTTCTCATCGCTACATCAGAGAGGAGGTTCAGGAACCTGAAAACACACACTCAATGTTTTATGAACATTTTGTTCCCCTCCACCATCAGATTTCTGAATGGATCATAAACCCATGTACAGTATTGTAGCGGTGTGCTACAAGCAGCGCTAAAATTACGACACGGAGTCGGTAACTGCAGTCGAAGGAAAAACTTTATTCGAAAACTTCAGCCTCACTTTTAAGCCTCTGTCAACCGGCCCCCCATGGCGAAGAGGCTCCAAAGCTCTGTGCTCGCAAACCCCCGTAGGCTATCTAATTGTGAGTCGGTTCGGATACGCTAGGAAATGAGGCGCTACATAACCCCCCCCCAGAACCGGCGATACACCCCCCAATGTCCACAGCCTGGGCCAGAACCTGCTTGGGAGGTCGGCCTCTGCGCCGAGGCGCCGGAAACTCGGCTGGTTGCGCCAGGTCCACATGGGCCGGCTTGAGGCGGTCCACCGTGAAAACCTCCTCCTTCCCCCCAACGTCCAGCACGAACGTGGACCCGTTGTTCCAGAGCACCGTAAACGGCCCCTCGTATGGCCGCTGCAGCGGTGGCCGATGCCCGCCCCTTCGTACAAACACAAACTTACAGTTCCGTAGGTCTTTGGGTACGCAGGTCGGGTGCCGCCCATGCTGTGAAGTGGGTATGGGGGCCAGGTTACCGAGCTTCTCGCGAAGTCTGCCCAGGACTGCAGCGGGTTCTTCCTCTTGCCCCCTCGGGGCTGGTAGGAACTCTCCGGGGACGGCCAGGGGCGCGCCGTATACCAACTCGGCCGACGAGGCGTGCAGGTCGTCCTTGGGCGCTGTGCGGATGCCGAGAAGGACCCAGGGAAGCTCGTCCGCCCAGTTGGCTCCTCGCAGGCGGGCCATGAGGGCCGACTTCAGGTGACGGTGGAAACGCTCCACTAGCCCGTTCGACTGTGGGTGGTAGGCAGTGGTGTGGTGCAGCTGAGTCCCCAAAAGGCTGGCCATAGCTGACCACAGGCTGGAGGTGAACTGGGCGCCTCTGTCGGAGGTAATGTGGGCTGGTACACCAAAGCGGGATATCCAGGTGGCGAGCAGGGCTCGGGCGCAAGATTCGGAGGTGGTGTCGGTGAGCGGGACCGCCTCTGGCCATCTTGTGAACCGGTCCACGATAGTCAGGAGGTAACGCGCTCCGCGCGACACTGGCAGGGGGCCCACGATATCCACATGAATGTGGTCGAAACGCCGGTGGGCGGGATGGAACTGCTGCGGTGGGGCTTTGGTGTGCCGCTGAACCTTGGCCGTCTGGCAGTGCATGCACGTTCTGGCCCATTCACTGACCTGTTTGCGGAGACCGTGCCAAACGAACCTGCTGGAAACCAGCCGGACAGTTGTCCGGATGGAGGGATGCGCCAAGTTATGAATGGAGTCGAAAACACGTCGCCGCCAGGCTGCGGGGACGACCGGACGGGGCTGGCCGGTGGCGACGTCACAGAGTAGGGTCCTCTCACCTGGGCCCACGGGGAAGTCCTGGAGCTGCAAACCAGAGACTGCAGTCCTGTAACTCGGAATCTCCTCATCTACCTGCTGTGCCTCTGCCAGTGCCTCAAAGTCTACCCCTTGGGAAAGGGCATGAACGGCAGGGCGAGAGAGCGCATCCGCCACGACATTGTCCTTACCCGAGACGTGCCGGACATCCGTTGTGTATTCAGAGATGTAGGACAGGTGGCGTTGCTGGCGGGATGACCAGGGGTCGGATGCTTTCGTAAACGCAAAGGTAAGCGGTTTGTGGTCCGTGAACGCGGTGAAGGGCCGACCTTCTAGGAAGTACCTGAAATGCCGGATTGCCAGGTAGAGCGCCAACAGTTCCCGGTCAAAAGCACTGTACTTGAGCTCGGGTGGCCGCAGGTGTTTGCTGAAAAACGCCAGGGGTTGCCAGCGACCTGCGATGAGCTGCTCCAGCACCCCACCGACTGCCGTGTTTGATGCGTCCACTGTGAGGGCGGTAGGGGTGTCCATTCTGGGATGTACTAGCATTGCGGCGTCAGCCAAAGCTTCCTTCGTTTGAACGAAAGCGGCGGCGGACTCCTCGTCCCAGGTAATGTTCTTGCTCGGACCCGACATCAGGGCGAACAGGGGGCGCATGATCCGGGCAGCTGAAGGGAGGAAGCGGCGGTAGAAATTGACCATACCTACGAATTCCTGAAGGCCTTTGATCGTGGTGGGTCGGGGGAAGTGGCGGACCGCATCTACCTTAGCGGGCAGAGGGGTTGCCCCGTCTTTAGTAATCCTGTGGCCCAGGAAGTCAATGGTATCAAGTCCGAACTGGCATTTGGCAGGGTTGATTGTAAGACCGTACTCACTCAGTCGGGCGCAGAGTTGACGGAGGTGGGACAGATGCTCCTGACGACTGCCGCTGGCTATGAGGATGTCATCCAAATAGATGAACGCGAAGTCCAGGTCCCTTCCCACCGCGTCCATTAACCGCTGGAACGTCTGTGCGGCATTCTTCAGGCCGAACGGCATGCGGAGGAACTCGAAGAGGCCAAACGGGGTGATGAGAGCCGTTTTGGGGACGTCGTCAGGATGCATCGGGATTTGATGGTACCCTCGGACAAGGTCGACCTTGGAGAAGATCCGGGCGCCGTGCAGGTTTGCCGCAAAGTCCTGAATGTGCGGCACAGGGTAGCGGTCCGGTGTGGTAGCCTCGTTCAGCCTGCGGTAGTCGCCGCACGGTCTCCAGCCCCCCGTCGCTTTGGGCACCATGTGCAGGGGGGAAGCCCAGGGGCTGTCGGACCGCCGGATAATCCCCAATTCCTCCATTCTCTGGAACTCCTCCTTCGCCAGTCGGAGCTTGTCCGGGGGAAGCCGCCGAGCACGGGCATGGAGGGGTGGTCCCTGTGTCGGGATGTGGTGCTGTACGCCGTGCCTGGGCATGGCTGCTGTGAACTGCGGTGCCAGAACCGATGGGAACTCCGCCAGGACCCTGGTGAAGTCGTTGTCGGACAGCGTGATGGAGCCGAGGTGAGGGGCTGGCAACTGGGCCGCGCCCAGGGAGAACGTCTGAAAGGTCTCGGCGTGTACCAGTCTCTTCCTGGGCAGGTCAACCAGCAGGCTGTGAGCTCGCAAAAAATCCGCACCCAGAAGCGGTTGGGCTACGGCTGCCAGTGTGAAGTCCCACGTGAACTGGCTGGGGCCGAACAGTAGCTGCACCTGACGGGTGCCATAGGTCCTTACTGTGCTGCCATTCACGGCCCTCAGGGGGGGACCCGGTGCCCTGCTGCTGGTGTCGTAACTCGTCGGAGGTAAAACGCTGATCTCAGCCCCAGTATCGACCAAAAACCGGCGTCCCGACCTTCTATCCCACACATACAGGAGGCTATCCCGATGGCCAGCCGCCGTAGCCATCAGCGGCGGCTGGCCCTGGCGTTTCCCGGGAACTTGCAGGGCGGGCGGCAACGGCGGGCTTCTGCGCCCCACCGCTGGTGGTAGAAGCACCAGTGGTCATTGGGCCGGGGGTTAGTGGGCTCTGCGGCCGGGCCCGGACTGGTTTGCTGCCGGGAGCGTGGCTGGGAGATCTGTGCGATGGACGCCCCGCTCACCTTTTTGGCGTTCCACAGCAAGTCCGCCCGGGCTGCCACCTTCCGGGGGTCACTGAAATCCGCGTCGGACAGCAGCAGGCGTATGTCCTCGGGCAGCTGCTCCAGGAATGCCTGCTCAAACATGAGGCCTGAGTGTCCCTCGGCCAGAGACAACATCTCATTCATTAAAGCCGATGGAGGCCTGTCGCCCAAGCCATCCAGGTGCAGTAAACGGGCAGCCCGCTCGCGCCGTGAGAGTCCGAAAGTCCTGAGGAGCAGGGCTTTGAATTCCGTGTACTTGCCGTCTGCCGGGGGCGACTGTACGAACTCCGCGACCTGGGCAGCTGTGTCCTGGTCGAGGGAGCCCACCACGTAGTAGTAGCGGGTGTCTTCTGAGGTGATCCGGCGAACGTGGAATTGGGCTTCGGCTTGCTGGAACCATAGGTCCGGGCGCTGTGTCCAGAAACCTGGCAGTTTCAACGAAACCGCATGAACAGAGGCGGCGTCGGTCATTTCTGGTCCAAAAATCGTTTGGACCGTCGGGGTCACCAATTGTAGCGGTGTGCTACAAGCAGCGCTAAAATTACGACACGGAGTCGGTAACTGCAGTCGAAGGAAAAACTTTATTCGAAAACTTCAGCCTCACTTTTAAGCCTCTGTCAACCGGCCCCCCATGGCGAAGAGGCTCCAAAGCTCTGTGCTCGCAAACCCCCGTAGGCTATCTAATTGTGAGTCGGTTCGGATACGCTAGGAAATGAGGCGCTACAGTATATCAATTATTACTCTCTTTTGGCACTACTTATTTAGTTTTTATATTTCTTATAACTTACAGTATTTTTATGTATTGTACTGTAGTGCTGCCACAAAACAACATAATTCACAAACTTTAGAAAACTCTCCTTCTAAAACACTTTGAGGAAATGTTCTAAAGATTCATGACATGTTGGCTGTATTTTGTAACCTTGGTTCTTGAGTAGAAGTGATATATATTGAATACCTTCCCATTTCTCCTGTAGATTAACTCTATTCCAGTAAGAACCTTGTTGGAAGTGAACTGCAGTGAGATTGATTGAGAAGACTGTTAGGATAATGTCACAGCTTTATTCAACAGCAATATGCACTGGGATTGATCCGTCATGGATCTCTTGGCTAAGATCACGGCTTGCATGTCATCACTTAGCAAAAGTAGAATGAAGATGAATTTCTGCAGGCATGCAAGTTGAGTACTATACTCAAAGTATGAAGTGTGCCTAACTGATAGTCTTTGTGAGGTTGTGAAAGGCCAGACATTGTCATTAATATTGCTCTCTCTGTTTCTCTCAGAATTGATGTGGATGCTATCTTTTTGCTTCTAGATGGAGAAAAGCCACCCAGATATTTAGGAAGCATGTCTTTACACTTGGAAATTGTAGTTGAAGAAGACATAATTAATTTCCCCATGGCAGAGAGCAAAGAGACCACTCTGAACCTGTAATTGAAGTTTCTTCTCTGCCTCATTGTAGAAATGCAACATCGTTGTTACTGCTCCCAAGACCTTATTCTTTCTCAGTTGTAACATGATTTTTTCCAATATGTTGAATAGTTGATCATGGAATGCAGTCAAGGACATTCATGTCAAAGACTGTGCAACCTTTAGAGTATCCTGCACAAGGACTCCCAAGTCCCTTTGCATCTCTGCATTTTGAATTCTCTCCCCATCTAAATAATAGTCTGCCCATTTATTTCTTCCACCAAAGTGCATGACCATACACTTTCCAACATTGCATTTCATTTGTCGCTTCTTTGCCCATCCCCTAAACTATCTAAGTCTATCTGCAGGCTCTCTGTTTCCTCAACATTACCCACTCCTCCACCTATCTTTGTATCATCGGCAAATTTAGCCACAAATCCATTAATCCCATAGTCCAAATTATTGACATACAACATAAAAAGCAGCGGTCCCAACACCAACCCCTGTGGGACCCCACTGGTAACTGGCAGCCAGCCATAATAGGATCCCTTTATTCCCACTCTCTATTTTCTACTGATCAACCAATGTTCCACCCATGCTAGTAACTTCCCTGTAATTCCATAGGCTCTTATCTTGCTAAGCAGACTCATGTGCAGCACCTTGTCAAAGCCCTTCTGAAAATCCAAGTACAGCACATCTACTGCATCTCCTTTGTCTACCCTGCTTGTAATTTCCTCAAAAAATTGCAGTAGGTTTGTAAGGCACGATTTTCCTTTCAGGAAACTGTGCTGGCTTTGGCCTATCTTGTCATGTGCCTCCAGGTACACTGTAATTTCATCCTTAACAATCGATTCCAACAACTTCCCAACCACTGATGTCAGGCTAACAGGTCTATAGTTTCCTTTCTACTGCCCCCCACCCTCCTTAAAAAGTGGTGTAACATTTGCAGTTTTCCAGACATCTGATACAACGCCAGAATCTAACAACTCTTGAAAGATCATTGTTAATGTCTCCACAATCTCACCAGCTACTTCTTTCAGAGCCTAAGAATGCATTGTCAGGTTGAGGAGATTTATCTACCCTCAGACCATTGAGCTTCCTGAGCACCCTCTCAGGCGTAATTTTCACTGCACATACTTCACTTCCCTGACACTCTTGAATGTCCAGTATACTGCAGATGTCTTCCACTGTGAAGACTGATGCAAAATATGCATTTAGTTCTTCTGCCTTCTCTGCGTCTCTCATTACAGTACCTCCAGCATTATTTTCTATTGGTCCTATATCTACCCTCAATTACTCTTTATATACTTAAAAAAGCTTTTAGTATCTTTTTATTATTAGTCACCAGCTTCCTTTCATAATTCATCTTTTCTTTCCTAATGACATTCTTAGTTTCCTTCTGCAAGTTTTCAAAAGCTCTCCAATCCACTATCTTCCCACTAGCTTTGACTTCCTTGTATGCCCTCTCTTTTGCTTTTACTTTGGCTCTGACTTCACTTGTCAGACACTGTAGTGTCCTTCTTCCCTTTGGAATATATTTGTCTTTCATTTCCCTCACTTTTCATAGAAAGTCCAGTCATTGCTGCTCTGCTGTCCTTCCTGCTAGTGTCCCTTTCCAGTCAACCTTGGTCAGTTCTCCTCTCATGCCATTGTAATTTCCTTTATTCCACTGAAATACCAACAAGATTGGAATTTAGTTTCTCCTTCTCAAATTTCAAAGTGAACTCGATCATATTGTGATCACGGTTCCCTAAGGGTTTCTTAACCTGAAACTCTCTTATCACCTCCAGATCATTGCACAACACCCAACCCAGCACAGCTGATCCCCTAGTGGCTCAACAACAAGCTGTTCTAAAAAGCCATCCCTTCAACATTTTACAAATTCTCTCTCTTGAGGTCCAATACTGGCCTGGTTTTCCCAATCCACTTTCATGTTAAAATGATTATCATGACATTGCCCTTCTGAAATGCCTTTTCTATCTCCTGCTGTAGTTTGTAATCCACATCCCGGCTGCTGTTTGGAGGCCTGTATATAACTGCCATTAGGGTCCTTTTACCCTTGCCATTTCTTAACTTAACCCATTGAGACTCTACACCTTCTGATCCTATGTCATCCCTTTCTAATGATTTAATATTATTTATTATACACAGGGTCATACCACCCCCTCTGCCTGTTAACCTATCTTTTCCATACACTGTATATCCTTGGACATTCAGCTTCTAATGGCAGCCATCCTTTAGCCAAATTTCAGAGATGGCCACAATGTCATACTTGCCAATCTGTAGCTGAATTTCAAGATCGTCCATTTTATTTCTTATGCTGCATGCATTCAAATATAACACTTCCAGTCCAGTATTTGTTGCTTTCTGTTTTAGCTGAACCAGGGCTCTATTGCCCTCATCCCACTGGCTGTGATTATACCTCATCTCCCACCTGTCCTTTCTATCATCTCTGTCACACGCTATCTTTGATTTATTTCTGTTTCCCCCTTCCACAGCCCTATGTATTAAGACAATGGGGAGGGGGAAGGGCTGTGAGATTAGTGCAGGAAAGTGGCACCTAGGCAAAGCATCAGCTATAAAGTTATAGAACGGTGGAGCAAATATGCAGTCTTGACTTGAAATGCCAGCCACCCTTCTATCTACACATATTCTGTCTGATTCATTAAATACCTCCAGCAGTTTGTTTTTTTGTCCAAGATACCAGCATGACCCGGTTCTTGTGCGGCAAAGAAACTTGATTCTGCTTCTATTTCTTCTGCACTTCTGTTTAAAGTGTTTCTTCCAGTAAAGATTTATTGCTTGTCTGCTCCAATGAGTCTCATTATAGCCTTGCCTTTAACCTGTTTGTACTGTATTTTCTGTAACTGTAACTTTATATTCTGCATTTTGTCATCGCTGTCCCTTGTTCTACCGGATGGCTTGCAAAGCGATGTTTTTCACCGCACCTTGGTGTATGTGAGAATAATATACCTTTTGAAATCTCAAAGACTCACACTAATTTCTAGATGCACAGTGGAAAGCATTCTGACTGGTCGCATCATAGCCTAGTATGGAGGCTCCAATATACAGGATTGAAAGAGGCTGCAGAGGGTCGTGCACACGGACAGCTCCCTCAGGACACAACCCTCCCCACCGTCGAAGATCTCAAGAAGACGGCATCCATATTAAGCGTCCTCACCACCTGCAACATGCCCTCTACTCATCACAAAGGAGGTACACCCGCTATTCTTCTCTTCCATTATTTATTTTGTAATTTATAGTAATTTTAATGTGATGAACTATACTATTCCGAAAGCAACACATTTCATGAAATACATTTGTTAGTGGTAATAAATCTGAACCTGTCGAGTAGCAGGGTGGAACCGTCATTGTTTGGGCAGTGAAGGACGCAATGGAGTTGATATTGAAGGAGAAGGTGTTCTCGACCCAGAAAGCAGCCACCGGACCGCCAGGCCTCTCCCGAGTCCCGTGGGGCGTCGGGCTGCCGCGCCTGCGCGCTGCTGCCGAGTGCGTGAAGCCCTGCCTCCCGCCGGGCCCAAGCCGCCGCGAAGTGGACGAGGCGGGTGGTGTGTCGGCTCCGCGGGAGATGGGCGACGCAGCCCCCAGGAAGGGGTTGCTATTAAATTAGGTGAGGCGCCGGGTTTAAATGTTTGGGAAGGGGAAGGAATGAGATAAAATAGAATGGCGCGGAGATCTCCTGTGTGGAGCAGAGGATGAGGCCTGGCGGGGAGGGTCGCACGGACACCGGCCCCGTTTGCACGAAGAACAGTTGGGTGTGGGGGTCGGGAAGAGCCCTTGTATGGACGCCACCGGCAGCAGCTGGATTTCTCCCTCACACGCCTTGGCACAGCTTCACATCGCATCACTAAACGATTCGAATTGAGTCGCTTGGCTCCGTGTCGCCTCTGTACTATCATACACCCAAAGTCCCATTAAAGATCTAAACAACCACTTCCATCATCATCCTCCCCAGCCAAGAGATGTGCCACCCCCTCCCTCCGCGCGAACCCCCCCCCCCCCGGTATACCTCCCCCCACGCGAACCTTCCCTCCGCGCGACCCCCCCCCCGGTATCCCTCCCCCCACGCGACCCCCCCCCCGGGTATCCCTCCCTCCGCGCGAACCCCCCCCCCCGGTATACCTCCCCCCACGCGAACCCTCCCTCCGCGCGACCCCCCCCCCCCCCGGTATCCCTCCCCCCACGCGACCCCCCCCCGGGTATCCCTCCCCCCACGCGACCCCCCCCCCGGTATACCTCCCCCCGGGTATCCCTCCCCCCACGCGAACCCCCCCCCCCCCCCCCCGTCTCCCTCCCTCCGCGCGACCCCCACCCGGTCTCCCATCCCCCATGCGACTCCACTCCGTCCCCCCTCCGCGCATTCCAGCCTATTCCCCCCCCTCCCCGCCTCGCCCCGCCCCACCTCCATGCGACTCAATCGGTCCCCCTCCCTCCACGTCTCTCCCTTCCCCCCCCCCCCCCCCCCCCGTTTTCCCTTTATCTCTAAGCATCCCCCATTCCTCTCCATGTGACTCCCCCACCCCCCTCCCTCCACATGACACCCCCACCCTCCCTGGACCCCCTCCATTCATGCACCCTACCCAGGGCTCCCTCCCTGCACGAGACTCACCCTCTCCCTCCATGCGACCACTGGCTCCCCCACCCCACAAAATGCCCCGGGGCTCCCTCCCCCGTCCCCCCCCTCCGCATGACCCCCTCCTCTGCCACTAGTCTCCCCTTCCGCCAAGCGATCCTCAAAATGGTCCAGCCTACCCCCGAGCAACTACCCTTGTCCCCCTCCCTCCACACGACCCTCCCTGGTACCCATCCCACTAGGTGACCCCCATCTTTTATCCCCCTACCCTCCACATGTATCTTCCCCTTCCCCCCTTGTGTGATCAGTGTCCAGTCCCACTCCCTCCATGCAGCCTCCCCAGTCCTCCCTTTGCATGACCCCCACCGTCCCCTCTTTCCGCCAGTCTCTCTCCCTCCACGTGACCCCTTGCCCCCGGTCCTCCCTCCCTCCACATGACACCCCTCCTGGACCCCCCCCCAGTCATCCTCCCTCTGCACGATTGCCCCCAGCCCACCCTCTGCCTCCCTCCGTGTGTCCCTGCCAGTCCCTCCATTCGTGACCACCCCACCCGTACCCTCCCCCTGCACGACCCCTTTCCACACTGCTGGCTCTTCCCTCCGTGCGACCCCCACCATTCCCTCACCCCTCCAAGCAAACTAATCCTGGTCTGTCCTCCCTCTGCGTGAACCCTTCCCCCCCCCCCAACCCGGTCACCCCTCTCTCTGCACGACCCCCTCCCCCCCGGTCCCCCTCCTTCACCGTGATCCCCCTCCTTCACCGTGATCCCCTAGTTATCCTTGAGAAGGTGCTGGTGAATTTCTGCCTTCAACCTGTATTGTCCATCTGGGAAAGGTACACTTGTCTGAGGAGTTCCAGGATTTAGAATGAGCAACTGTTAAGGAATTTCATCTTTTATCACAGTTTTGTGAAAAAGCATTCATGATATATTGTGAGTTTGAAACAACCTGCCAAGGAGTGCAGCTTATAGCAGATTGGCAAACATTGGCAGTGGACTCATTAGCAATTATTGTAATCAGGAGGGAACAACTGTGATTCCTATGGCATTGGTATTTTGCTGTGCAATGCAACTTCAGTATTGTGAAGCCAGGAGTTCTTTGTAGCAGACTCCTTGTAAGAGATTCTACCTTTTCAATGTCTATGCTGCCTTTCTTCCAGCAGCTCTAACTGCTGTTGCTGACCTCATGGCCAAGTGTTCTGAGTGGCAACTTTTCCTTAAGTGCATCTGACAGCAATCTTCACACTACATTTGGATTTACTAGTTGAAAAGGTTAAAGATGTCAGCTGTATGTTAACTCCAGCTGCTCTGCAGATGGAATTGTGCACCTAGACAAGAGCAGATAAAACAAGTTCATTCAGGATAAACTTCTATTTGTTTCCCAAATGCTGATGGTCAGATTTATGGATGTCATTGCTGTTGCCCTTCTGATCAACTGTACCCTCACTTAGGTTTATTTCCCTTTTGCACTGGTGCAGTGCATTGAAGATGAACATTGAATTTCCTCCTCAGAGCTGTTGAGACAAGAGTCAAGTGGATGGAAGCTGACTCTGGAATACCATGCAGAGTCTTTTGCTGCTGCAGTTAATGGGACTTGACATCAAGAAGGAACTCCAAAGCAAAATAATGAACCAGCAAGTTTTGTTTTTTGCTTTGGATTGCATGATTATCAGTGATTGATCCTTGGAGCAAGATGAAATGTGCTCAGTTTCTCCTTCCAAGAAGGTCTCAAATTATTAGCCTCAAAGAAGAGGATGGCTTAGATAAACTCCTTGTAGCCAGAAATACTAAGTATCTGCAAATATGTCTGTAGTAGGCTATGTAGTTTGAGGGTCACAGACTGTACGCTGTCACAAACCTTCCCATCCTTCATCTGAAGTTTTAGTTGCATATACAGTATATTCTGTCCATGTTGTAAGTGCCCTCAGAAAAAAGCGAACATCCTGTTAATTATTAACTCAAATGTTTCTAACTTTGGACTTGTAAAATGCTAATGAGAAAAGGTAACTGACAATAACATGGTTGTTTAAAAGAAAAATTTCTGAAATTTGGAAATAACTTCATTTCTCAATTTGATTATTTACCAAGTTTTTAATATTTACTGTACCAGTAATTAGCCCTGTGTTGGCGTGTGGCCAGATGGTTAAGGAGTTGGTCTAGTGATCTGAAGGTCGCTAGTTCGAGCCTCAGCTAAGGCAGCGTGTTGTGTCCTTGACCACTTAACCACACATTGCTCTGCGACGACACCGGTGCAAGCTATATCGGCCCTTGCCCTTCCCTTGGACAACATCAGTGGCATGGTGAGGGGATGCTTGCAGCCTGGGCAACTGCCATTCTCCCATACAACCCTGCCCAGGCCTGCGCCCTGGAAACTTTCCAAGGCACAAATCCATGGTCTCTCGAGACTAATGGATGCCTATAAATAATTAGCCCATGACCTTGTATGACTTTCTGTCTACAGGTATCATTGCCTCAAGCTGTATAATGTAATCAGTGGACTAACTTGGTGAACTTCCTCTTTGCTGCAGTATTTCCAGTAATACAGGCGTCTCCCGTTTTTCGAACGTTTGCTTTACGACTGTTACGAAAGACCTACATTAGTTACCTGTTTTTGCTAACGGAAGGTGTTTTCCCTGTTAAGAAAAAAGATGCGTGTGCACCAAGCAGCCAAGCTCCTCCCCCGGCACTGCATTCTAGCCACCATTGCTTAAGCACATGCCTGTGAGCATCTGTTCTTTATCTCAATATACTTTGTGCATCCATTAGCAAGATGAGTTCTAAGGTATTGGAAAAGCCTAAAAGAGTGGGTAAAGATGTTACACTTAGCGTAAAACTAGGCATAATAAAGCATTTCGATCGTGGTGAACAAAGTAAGACCATAGTGAGTTTGCCTAAGGAGGCTGGGTTTGTGGAAGTTGACGAAAATGATGTTGAAGAGGTTTTAGCATCCCATGACCAAGAAATGACAGATGAAGAGCTGATGAAGAGGAAAGGATAACAATTGAAGCCGAACGCAGTAGTGAATG
This sequence comes from Hypanus sabinus, assembly GCF_030144855.1. Taxonomy (NCBI): domain Eukaryota; kingdom Metazoa; phylum Chordata; class Chondrichthyes; order Myliobatiformes; family Dasyatidae; genus Hypanus; species Hypanus sabinus. The sequence continues at coordinate 129,056,938 of NC_082706.1, forward strand.
GCCCGAAAATGAAGTCATCCAGGAACTGAATGTGAAGCAATTGCGTGAGATTTTCGCTGTGATTGACAGCACTGCAGTGATTGCAGAAAAGAATGACTTTAATTTTGAAAGGGTGCGTAGGTTTAGGGCATATTTGCGGGATGGTTTGAGTGCTTACAAAGAACTGTATGATAGAAAAATGCGCGAGGCTAAGCAGTCAAGAATATTGTCATATTTCAAGCCTTCCACATCAGCCACAGCAGACGGTGAACCTCAACCTTAGACATCGAGGCAGGCAGACATAGCAGAATGTGACCTGCCTGCCCTGACAGAAGCAGATGACGATGAGATGACAGAAGCAGATGATGATAAGATGACACCCCAGTGTCCCACTACTCCAGCCTCTGACAACTCAGCCTAACACACCATCATCAGTGTGCTCGCTGTCTTCCCGATTCCGGTAAGTGAAACTACACTGGGCGTACATTCTTTCTACTTTATATAGGCTGTGTATTTTATGTGTTATTTGGTATGATTTGGCAGCTTCATAACTTAAAGGTTACTGGAAAGAGTGCTTCTGCCGAAAGAGCTTGCGCCAAGTGTTTTTGCCGAGAGTGCTTGCGTGAGATTTTCTTTATGGTAGACAGTGCTACAATAATTGCAGAAAAGTATTCCTACTTTATATAGGCTGTGTATTTATCAGATCATTCCTGCTTTTACTATACATTACTGTTATTTTAGGTTTTATGTGTTATTTAGCATGATTTGGTAGGTTATTTTTCTGGGTCTGTGAATGGTCACAAATTTTTCCCATATAAATAAGTGGGAAATGGCTTCTTCACTTTATGACATTTCAGAGGAACGCTTTACCTTTGAATAGTGGGCGAACCTGTATTTGAGAAAAGTAGTTGCTTCCTGATTATTTATAATTTTGAATAGAATTTTAAAATTTCTCCAGTCATCAAAGATACTTGTTGAAAGCTAATTTCTAAGAACATAAAATCATTACTTCGCTGTCAACTAATGTCATACTGTTATCATCTTTGTTGTGAAGAATGGGTAGTTGGTGTAAATTTATTAGTAATCTATAGTACACTGAAAAGTTATGGAATATTTCCACACAGATTCAGCTCATCAATCCCTTGCCAGCTTTCTGCATGAACATTCCTTTTCCCCATCCTCCTGTAAGTTTGAATCTGTATCCACTGTTTACCTAGTTGTCTTTTGAAAGTGATGACCATCAACAGATCATTTGCAATACCAGGGAAACAACACTCCCTCAAGTACAGGCAGAGACGGCCAGCAGTGAGGACCAAGAAGGTTTGGACAAGGGAAGCACAGGAGGACTGCTTTGAATCGGTGGACTGGACTGTTTTCAGGGATTCATCTTTGAACCTGGATGAGTATGCTGCAGTTGTTCATTAAAATTCATTAAAATTTGTGTGGATGAGTGCGTGCCTACGAAGACTTAATGTACATTCACAAACCAAAAGCTGTGGATGAACCAGGAGGTAAGTTATCTGCTGAAGGCTAGATCTATGGCATTCAAGTCTGGCATCCCAGACCTGTACCAGAAAACTAGGTATGATTTGCGGAGGGCTATTTCAAAGGCAAAGAGACAATTTCGAATAAGGTTGGAGGCGATATCAGATGCATGCAACTCTGGCAGGGTGCATTACTTTCTACAAAGTGAAACCCAATAGTATGAATGGCAGCAATTCTTCACTATGCCTTCTACGCTGCTTTGAAAGGGAGAACACAGCTACAGCTGTGAAGATCCCAGCTGCACCTGATGACCCTGTGATCTCTGTCTCAGAGGCCGATGTTAGACTGTCTTTAAAGAGAGTGAACCCTTGCAAGGTAGAAGGTCCCGATGGAGTACCTGGTAAGGCTCTGAAAACCTGTGCCAGCCAGCTAGCGGGAGTATTCAAGGACATTTTCAACCCCTCACTGCTATGGGCAGAAGTTCCCACTCGCTTCAAAAGGGCAACAATTATTACCAGTACCTAAGAAGAGTAATGTGGGCTGCCTTAATGACCATCACTTGGTAGCACTCAGATCAACAGCGATGAAATGCTTTGAGAGGTTGGTCATGACTAGACTGAACTTCTGCCTCAGCAAGGACCTGGAACCATTACAATTAGCCTGTTGCCACATTAGGTCAACGGCAGACTCGCAGTCTCAGTGGCTCTCCACACAGCTTTAGACCACCTAGACAACACAAACACCTATGTCAGGATGCTGTTCATTGACTGGTTCAGCATTTAATACCATCATTCTCATAATCCTGATTGAGAACTTGCAAAACCTGGGCCTCTGTATCTCCCTCTGTGATTGGATCCTCGACTTCCTAACCGGAACACCACAGTCTGTGCGGATTGGTGATAACATATCCTCCTCACTGATAGCTCGGCCCACTGCTCTACTCTCTGTATACCTGTGACTGTGTGGCTATGCATAGCTCAAATACCATCTACAGATTTGCTGCTGATAACAACCATTGTTGGTAGACTCTCAGGAGGTGAGAGGGCGTACAGGAGTGAGATATGCCAACTAGTGGAATGATGCTGCAGCAACAACCTGGCACTTAATGTCAGTAAGATGAAAGAGCTGATAGTGGAATTCAGGAAGGGTAAGACGAAGGAGCACATACCAATCCTCATAGATCGAAAGTGGAGAGAGTGAGCAGCTTCAAGTTCCTCGGTGTCAAGATCTCTGAAGAACTAATCTGGTCCCAACATATCGATGTAGTCATAAAGAAGGCAAGACAGTGGCTGTACTTCATTAGGAGTTTGAAGAGATTTGGCATGTCAACAAATACACTCAAAAACTTCTATAGTTGTACTGTGGAGAGCATTCTGACAGGCTGCATCACTGTCTGGTATGGAGGGGCTACTGCACAGAACCGAAAGAAGCTGCAGAAGGTTGTCAATCTAGTCAGCTCCATCTTGGGCTCTAGCCTACAAAGTACCTAAGACATCTTTGGGGAGCATGATTCAGAAAGGCAGCATCCATTATTAAGGACCTCCAACACCCAGGGCATGTCCTTTTCTCACTGTTACCATCAGGTAGGAGATACGGAAGCCTGAAGACACACTCAGCGATTCAGGAACAGCTTCTTCCCCTTTGCCATCCAATTCCTAAATGGACATTGAAGCTTTGGACACTACCTGATTTGTTTTAATATACAGTATTTCTGTTTTTTGCACATTAAAAAAAATCTATTAAATATATGTAATTAATATACTTGTTTATTATGGTTTTTTTTCTCTCTCTCTGCTAGATTATGTATTGCATTGAACTGCTGCTGCTAAGTTAACAAATTTCACGTCACGTGCCGGTGATAATAAACCTGATTCTGATTCTAATTCTGAGTCTGCATGCTTTTAGGCAGAGTATTCTAGTTCATTGTCATTTGTGAAAAAGCTTTTCCATATTTTATTCTGTTTCTATGTTGCTCACTTAATCCACTGGTCCCCAACCTTTTTTACACCACGGACTGGTTTAATATTGACAATATTCTAGCGGACTGGCTGATGAGGGGTGGGTGTTGATCACGACCAGAATATAGGTGATAAGTCAACTGTAAAGTCACTTTCAAGTGGCTAATACACTCAATTTTATTTCTAAAAAGGTTTATCTAACAAATTTAATATTAAACATACAGCACGTATTTTCCTGGCATGAACATATAAAATCATTGCAACGCACCAATATCACTGAATCAGTGGGACCCCTGGGCTTGTTTCCCTACAACAAGACAGTCCCATTGAGGGGTGATGGGAGACAGTAATACTCGAAGGGGGTTCCATATGTCCAGTCTATTTCGCAATTTAGTTTTCGCTGTGTTCATTGCAGAAAACCCCGCCTTGCAGAGATATGATATTGGAAATGGAAGCAATGTTTTCAGTGCTTTCGTGGCTATCTCAGGATATTCAGCCTTGACTTTGATCCAGAATGCTGGTAGAGATGTTATGTCAAACATACTTTTCAGCCCACCATCATTTGCAAGCTCGAGGAGTTGACCTTCTTGCGCTGACATGGATGATTCACCGGGGACATTCACAAATGGGTCATGGACCCATTCCTTTGCATGTCCTGGGTCATTTACGGTTGGGAAGTAACGCTTGAAATCTGTCGACAGTGGAGATAGGTGATCGCGCACCAGCTGTGAGAGGAACGGTGCAGCCTCAGTCTCTCCCAAAATCCCAGCTAATGTTGGGAACATGTCAAATATGCCCCTGTCCACTCGCTGTCCCCACAGTTCCAGTTTGGCTTTGAAAGCAGACACTTTATCTGCCAACTTGAAGACAGTTGTGATTCTCCCCTGAAGTGACAAATTGAGTTCATTGAGCAGGTTGAAGATGTCATTCAGATAAGCGAGTTTTGCTATCCACTCTTTGTCACATAGTGACTTGTTAAGCCGTTCCAACAGCTGTGCTTCAATGTCCTTTGCTATGTCATTGATTCTCCTTGAAACTGTGGTAGCTGAAAGAGAAACCTGTGCCATCTTGTTAGCTGCAGCTTCTCCCAACAGTTCACGGCACATGTCCTTGGCAGCAGGCAGAATCAGTTCTTCACTGACAGTAAAAGGCTTCTTAGCCTTAACAATACGGCTAGCCACTAAGTACAACGCTCTCAGAGCAGCAGCATTTGTGGAGGTGGTGGCTCTCAGCACTTGTTTCTGTCACGCTTACGTTTTTTCTGCTCAAAAAACTCAACAGGTTTGTCTGTAACTGCAGGGTGCTTGGACTCAAGGTGCTGAAGCAGTTTTGAGGGCTTCATTGCCTCATTAAACAGCTTGTCTCCACTTATCACACACACGGGGCTTGGAGTGTGCAATTCACCGGTCGCATTAAAGCCATATTTTATGTACAACTCGTCGTATTTTCTGTTGAAGGAAGCTTTTTTTTTTGCAGTCTCGGCTTCAGCTGTCTGCGAATCATTAGGCCTTTTATGTCCCTACCACCTCTTCCAAAGAAAGTCTCAAGCGTGTTTGTTTTTACGCATTGAGTAGTTATAGGTTAATGACCGACTGATGACCTCGTGTGCATTCAAGTTCAACGGTGGGCATGACGGAATGAGGAAAGGTGCAGCTGACTTATATTGTTTCATATAACCAAATCATATTGTTCCCTCAGACCCCAGTAGCACATGCTTCGTGGCCCGATGGTTGGGGACCACTGACTTAATCTACATCTCCCTTTTATCCTCTGTCTCTTGATAATGTATTTCTCATAATTTTTTTGTTGCTTGGAGAAAGGGAGGATCTAAAAGGTTTGTTACACACTTTAATAATTTATTTATTTATTGAGATATTGCACAGAATATGCCTTTCTGGCTCTTCGACCCGTGCCGCCCAAGCAACCTGACTGAATTCAGCCTAATCATGGGATAATTTACGACGACCAATTAACCTACCAACTAATTTCTGCAATTGGTACCTGCCTAAACGTAAATTGGAAAGAGAAAATGGTTTCTCTTTTCCAGATTGTCATATTGTAAACTTTTTTAGATCATTATGGAATTGTTTTTGTGTAATACCACTTCTTGCATTCTCAGGTGTTATGGACAGGTAATGAAAGGGAGAAATTCCCAGGTGCAACAATGACTGAATGTTTCCTGCCACCAACGAGCAGTCCCAGTGAACATCGCAGGGCTGAGCATGGCAGTGGCCTAGCTCGTACTCCAAGCTCCGAGGAGATAAGTCCTACAAAATTCCCAGGATTGTATCGAACAGGTGAAGTTTCACCTCCTCATGAAGGCCTGCATGAGTCTGTTGATATAGTGTCTGACGATGAAAAGGAGCACACAAAGAAAAAAGGCAAATTTAAAAAGAAAGAAAAAAGAAGTAAGTATTGTTCACCAAGGATCATGATATGTTTACTATGACCATAAAAATACACCAGGACTGTTACTCTGATTTAACTGATAGTGTGAGGAACGTAGTGGATGGACAGGAGGGGTAAAGTAATCTTTGTAATCCCTGGATCTTGATTGTTTTTTTTTTACTCCACTCAAAAAATTTACTGTGAAGGTTGTGTGTTTAGTTCTCAATTCAGCTGCTAATGGGGTTGAACCTACAATATAAACTGACTTCATTATTAGATATTTCACTAAGGCTGAAGTGAGATAAAACAAATAATTTATATAATATGTCACCACTCTACAGTTTGTTCTGAAATGGAAAACATTTGACTTCTCAATACTGGCATTCTCATCATGGTGAGCAGAAACAATATGAGCCATATTTTGCAGACAGTAAATTATTGTAGTTGTACTATAGAATAGAAAGGTATTTTTGGATGATGAGAAACTGGTAAAAATTGGTGTACAGAAGAATATCGATGTGTATGTAGATAGAGCAAGTGATTAAGAAGCAAATGACTGTCATTATTGCAAAGTGGCATACAGGAGTGAGGAAACCTTCCTGTGATTCCACATGATTTTAAGTCAGCATCTGATGTACTGTGTGTAGTTTTGCTCTTTATTGAAGGATATGCTTGTCTTGGAACTAGTGTAATGTTGAATCAGTAGATTAGTTCATTGGATGTGATTTTCTTCTAGAGATTGAACAGAGATAGTCTGTCAATACAGCACTCTGGAGTTTGACATTTTGAAGCCTAATTTTTTTTTTGAAGGATGAATGGACAATATAGAATTATTTGGCTATAGGCTCAAGATAGTAAATTGTCCATTTAGAATTGAGTTACTGGGACACCTTTTAAATTTTTGGCATTGTACAGTTCAGAAAACAATGGGTAATCTGCTAGATAGTATATTCAAGATTAATATTGATAGAATTTTGGGGGTATGACAAATTCCAAGAAGTGGGAATCAGTTTGGAAAGTGGATTTAAGGTAATCACCATACTTTTATCGAGTTATGATGGAGGTTTAAGAATTTTTGCATTTTGCACGAATGATTCACGGTATAGGTTTGTGTCCTGGAGAGGTCTGAGAAAGCAGCAGATTATAAAACAAAAATAACATGGACCTTATTTTCCTTACTTACATAGCTGAGGGGTATGCAGCCTTCCAAGAGGACAGTTCAGGTGATGAAGCAGAGAGCCCATCAAAGATGAAAAGACCAAAAGGTATCCATGTCTTCAAAAAGCCTAGTTTCTCCAAGAAGAAAGAAAAAGATTTTAAGATCAAAGAAAAGCCAAAGGAAGAAAAGCACAAAGAGGAAAAGCATAAAGAGGACAAACACAAGGAGAAAAAGTCCAAAGATATAACCGCAGCTGATGTTGTTAAACAGTGGAAAGAGAAAAAGAAAAAGAAAAAACCTGTTCCAGAGCAGGAACCAGTTCTGATGGATACTCCTCCTTCCTTCCGGCCTATCTTTGGTATTCCATTGGCTGAGGCTGCTGAGAGGACTATGCTATATGATGGGATCCAGCTACCAGCAGTTTTTCGGGAATGCATTGACTATATTGAAGATTATGGCATGAAGAGTGAAGGCATTTATAGGGTATCAGGTATGGTTTCAGCTTAGTTTGGGTTGTTCACTGTTTTTGTTGAAGAGAGAAATTATGCAAAATTAGAACTTGCTTCTAAAACCTTTTCATTGCATGAATTTTCTTGTTATGTAAGATGAAACTATAAGGTGATTAAATTTATGGTTTAAAATTAATCTGTTAGATCTATGCTTCCTCTAGATGATCAGATGCTGATTGATTTACATTTGTAGTTAGTTACTCTGAATCAACTATGTTGCATCAGCAATAATTTTTTAATCTTTTTTTATCTTCACCCAGAGAAGTGTGATGATTTTGATGGAACCTAGCACTGGACAGTCCACTTGACCCACAACATGCCAATCTTGAAGCTAATTTATACTGCGTCTTCCTCTTGTGTGTCACCCAAATCCATCTGTTCCCTTCGTATTTAAGTGTGTATATTAAAGCCTCTTAAACCCCATCAAACCACCTGCTTCAGCTATTATGCCTCCTAACCTCTTCCAGGCACATACAAATCTCTGCATAGAGGAAACTTGCCCCTCTTGCAAAAAAATGTTTTAGCTATTAAACAAATCACTGAATATGGTGCCATACAATCACTACAAAACTGTATTGAACAAATCACTGATTGGACAAGCCAAAATGTCCTCCAGTTAAACAAAGTGCAAACTGAAATATTTATGTTTGGTGCCAAAATAGAATGATTAAAAGTTAAGTGCTCACTTGTTACTACAGACCACAAACCAAGCCAGAATCCTCGGTGTTGTGATGGACTCCGACTTAAATTTTAACTGCCACATTAAGACAATTGCAAAGTCAGCCTACTACCATCTTAAAAATATAGCGAGAGTTTAAAGGGCTTATATGTGTGGCATCCGTTAGTCTTGTGAGACCATGGATCTGCGCCTTCTCTGGGACGCAGGCCTGGGCAAGGTTGTATGGGAGATCGGCAGGTGCCCATGCAGCGAGTCTCCCCTCTCTAGGCACTGTATGTCTCAGCATGATCTAGTAAAACTTGTTTGTGCTTTTATTTTTAGTAGGCTTCACTACTGTAATGGCATTTTCGCAGGTCTCTGTTTATATAAAAAAAATCCCTCAGACAGCTGCAGCTCATTCAGTATACTGCTGCTAGAATCCTCACTAACAGCAAGAAAGTAGAACATATAGCTCCAGTTCTCAGATCGCTACACTGGCTTCCTGTCCATCAGAGGATTGATTTTAAAATGTTGCTACTGGTTTATAAAGCACCAAATGGTCTATGGCCAAAATACATCTTCGATTTCTTGCTGCATTATGATTCTTCTCAAGCTCTCAGATTGTCTGGGGCAGATCAGCTTACCATCCCCAGGGTAAAAACCAAATGTGTGAAGCAGCTTTTAGTTACTATTCTCTACATATTTGGAATAACCTTCCAGAGGATCTGAAGTCTGCCCCAACTTTAAGCTCGTAAATCGAGGCTTAAAACTTTTTGCTGTAGCTTTTAATTAGAATCTCCTGCACTGTAATTTCTATATATCATATCTATTTTTTGTGATTTTATTCTTTTATATAATGTCTGAAATTTGCTGTTTGATTTTTATATCTTGTTCTATGTAAAGCAGTTTGAACTGCCTTTGTTTGAAAAGTGCTATACAAATAAACTTGCTTGCTTGCTTACTGCACTGAATTACTAGCTATCATTTGGCCAAGAATAAAATCTGATTTTTTTTTTGGACTTGTTTTCCCAAATGGTGTGGTGTGATCTTAGGATGCAGGGAGCTCAAAAAGGATCAGCAATGTGTCTTACATTCTTCTTAAGATACATTAGGTAGTTCTAATTGAGACCATAATGAAGACATAGATTTATTTAAATTAAACATTATGCTTTTTATTTGAGATGTTAGGTTAGCATCTTAGCTACCTGGCAGTGGAGGGTAAAACTAACTTGGGAAATGAAAATCTAAAGTGGAGAAAAAAGCAAACTGAAATTCTGTAGTCTAAATATAGATTTTGACAATCAGTAATGTAGTATAAGGTACAAATTTAGTTTCAGGTCAGTTTTTGAAACTGCTACCACTTGTACCAGTATATTGCCCATTTGGGGTTAGTCCATCTATTACAGGGGTTCCCAACCTATATTCTGCAGAGGATGCCTAACATTACCTGAGGGGTCTGTGGACCCCAGGTTGGGAACTCCTGGCCTATTGGAACTCGGGTTGCATTTTCAGGAATGAGAGTGCTAATGGAACCATCTAAAAGGAATTGAGCATGATTCGGTGTGGAGTGTTAGCAATGTGCACTAGCTGTCTGTGAAGGCAGTTAATGTTCTGTCTGGAGCAAATGGTGTGGATGGTAGCAATTGCATCCTGTCTTGCACAACAGGACAACAGGACTGCTAGAGGTGGGCTGCAGCTGCTCCATTTGTAAACAGGCCGTCAGGATCTTAAGGTGATTACCCTGTTTTGTGCTGTTAAGAATTAAGTGATACTGGCCTAGCTCTAAATTATAGGTTTACAGAGTCTCCTAAAGCCTGCAAAACAAGAAATTTCCAGTCATGTAACTGGATTTTGTTACACTGTTTAGCATCCAGGGAAATTTTGTATTGATATTCCATTTATTGCCAATATGTAAAATTAATTTTCATTGAAATAATGAATATTCTGTTTTTTGTATTTACTTTCTCTGCCTTAGGAACCAAATCAAAAGTAGATGAATTAAAAATTGTATATGATCGTGAAGAGTCGCCAAATCTGGATGATTATGATGCAAATACAGTGGCCAGCCTCTTGAAACAATACCTTCGTGAGTTGCCAGAAAATATTCTTACCAAGGAACTTTTGATGAAGTTTGAGGATGCGTGCGGGAAAGGCACGGACAGCGAAAAAGTCCAGGAGTGCCAGCGTCTGCTAAAAGAACTGCCTGCACCTAATTACCTTCTCTTTTCTTGGCTTATTATCCATATGAACCATGTCATTGAAAAAGAAAGTGAAACAAAAATGAACATCCAGAATATTTCTATTGTTCTTAGCCCTACTGTTCAGGTACTGTATGTGATACAAGTGTATTTGTTAGTATAATTTTTATAGGATTTGCTGTAAATTAAGAAAATAGTAGTTCCATTTATTCAGTTAGACCTTTGCTTTTTCTTCCTCCATGATTTCTGTTCAGTTTCTCCAGTTTTAGGTCTATCATTACCACATCTGCATGCAAACATAGGGTGAAGTTTAGATGAATGAGAGTTGAACTTATTCAAATACAAGGTCCTAGCAAGGCTTGACAGAGTAGATGCTAGGATGTTATCACAAATGGAAAATTCTCAAAATCAAGACATAACTACAAGGGCTTGTCATTTAAAGCTAAGTTAGGTACAGGTTGGTGAATCTCTACAGCGGGTGTTAGAGGCAGGGTTAAGTATTTAAATTTTTGACAGTTTGTGGAATAGAGGGTTATGGGGGAATGAATGGCACAGAAGAAAAGTTGAGCTTAGTATAGATCAGCCATGGCCGTATTAAATGGTGTGACAGGGTTGATGACCCTGATGGCCCGCTGTTGCTCCCTTTTTCATGCATGCATTAAAAAGGTCACTTAATTCATAATGAGGACAGTTTCTCTTTTGAGTTCAATTCTGGAGAAAGTGGCACTACTCAGCATCTTTTTCTTAGGATTTACAGGTTTTACACTTGCAAATTTAAACCCTTGAATTCCATAGATTGTGTAGTCCAGTCATGCATGTGAGAATGAATGTCCATGTCAGTTTCACTAAAATCCAATATTTATTGTCGGTCCAGTGGTGGCTTCAGTTTGTTTGTGATTTAATGATGCATCTTCATCTCTACAACAAGAAATAAGAGAAATAAGTTAAATCTTGAGCTGCTCTCACTTGCCTGTGTTTTGGAATGTTAAGATTAGATGGAATATCAAGGTCTGCTGTGCTTTGGCTTGTTTATTTCTGTCTTATCTTTACTGAACTTGGTTGAGTATGTAAGAGTTGAATGGACAGTGCCACCAGATATTCTTAGTGACTTGCCTGAAACTTACTGTAAGTGCTGATGGACTATTCAGATGACCAAGTGAAAAGTGCTTGAGTTGTGATTTATCTTTATTAAATTGTTGATTTTAGAGATTATCTGCTGAACATTGTTTTTGAAATGAAGATACAAGGATGAGAGAGGTATGATACAAGTGCACAGGTAGAAACTGGATTGTCAGGGACTAGATAGGTTGGATGGCCTGTTTCAGTGCTGTATGATTGGAAAAAGTGAGATATCTTTGTGCTATGGAAAGTTCCCTTATGAATCACTTTAAATTAGAAAAAGTACACATTGCATGATCTCTGGCCAACTAAGTAATTTCATTGTGTAGTTACTATGGTAGTGTGGGAAACTCGGCAGTGATTTGATCAAAATATTTCTTGGTTATTCAAGAGAAATGTTGGTCAGAGACTAAGATTTGAGCACATCTTTTGGTGTATGTAATTATTTTAGTGAAGTATGAAATATATTTTCAATGTTAAAGGCAATTGTAAGATTTGGATTAAGACTATGGCGAGCTTAGATTTGAAATATTACTGGATGATATAGGATCTGTTTTTATAAATAAGGAAGAGTTACTGAAAGAACGGGATATTATATGTGACCAAATCTGGGAAGTGCACTTTTTGTCAGAGGGAAGGCCAGAAAGGAGAACTTTAGGGTACTAAGTTTTGAGAGTTATTGCATTTATTATTTGATGGTATCAGGACAGAAATTAACTGTCGTGGACAGTCCCAAGCCTAGCTATGAAAGGAGGAGGGTTGAGCATGGGCTTCAACCCCATCGTGTAAAAATCTAGAGCTACAGAAATGTCAACAAAAGCTCCAAAGACTTCATACCGGGGAGAAGAAGGATTTTCAAAGTTAGGCTACACCTGGGGGATAACTTGAAAGGCAGGCCTAGGACAGAGGAACCTGGCGAGCTGCTGTCAGTGGCCAGTGCCCCAATAGGTGTGATGGACTAAACAGAAACCAATCTCCTGCTTGTAGTCATAAACTTAAGAGTTCTGCAGATGCTGGAAATCTTGAGCAACACACACATAATGCTGGAGGAACTCAGCAAGTCAGGCAGTATCTATGAAGGGGAATAAACAGTTGCAGTTTTGGGCTGAGACCTGATAAAGGTCTTGGCCCAAACATTAACTGTTTGAGATTCATATATAATTGTCATATGTACATCAAAACATACAGTGAAATGCATCATTTGCATTAATAAACAACACACCCAAGTGTGTGCTGGGTGCAGTCCAGAAGTGTCATCTCACATTCCAGTGCCAACGTAGTATGCCCACAATGTTCAGCCCAACACAGAGCAGCATAGTGGCAGCATCAACCCCCTTTGCATATGCAGGCCTTCAACCCCAGGATGGACTGTCTCCAGGCCTCCAGACCTTGGCCCCAGACTCTCTGGCCTGCACTTCCAGACCTGCAGACATCAGAGCTCCAACCACCATTTTCTGGACAGTTCAGTCTTCAGACTTTCGGGCTTCAACCTTTGATTTTGCCCTTCATAGATGCTGCCTGACTCACTGTGTTCCTCCAGCATTTTGTATGTGATGTAAAAACCTACAATCTGTTGTTTTTGGGCTTTTGAAGACCCTGACCTGGAGTTACACTCTGACTTCTTTGCGGGAATGGGCCGCACTCTCAGGGCCTCACGACTGGCTGCTTTTTGATATCCCAGGAACACGGCCTGGAAGACTAGCTTGCCTTCAGGGTGCCAGATTTTCGTGGCTCTCCATTCAAGGTCGGTGTCCCTGACTGAGGCGTCATGGGAGAACATGGAACATCGGGAGCAGTGGGTTAGCTGCTGTGTGGTGTATGTCCAAAGACCTGAGCCCTGGGGCCAACTCTCTGGGTGCAGAGCTCAGAAAAAGCAACGCAACAGACTTTTAACATCATAAATCAGCAAGTTGTTTGTCTCCCCTTTCACTGTGAAACGGGGACCTCATTTCCTTTACTTGGGGGGTAGAGAGAGAGAGAGAGAGAGAGCCTGTGGTATGTTGAATAACCAGGTGAATGAGCAGTCTTTGGGGTACTGCAAGTCTGTGTCTTTGTTGATGCTTTGCTGCACACTTGAGCGCTTGGTGGAGGGTGCCGATGCTTTTTTGCTGGTGGGGGAGGGGGGGTTGTTGCCTTGCTGCTGCTTGTGCATGGGAGGGGGGAGCTTTGGGTTCTAATGTTTAACTGTCATACATTCTTTGGGACACTCCTGTTTTCGTCGATGTTTGCAAAGGAAAATGAATTTCAGGATGTAGATGTATACCTGACATTAAATTTACCTATTGACCTATTGAAGTATGTCTAGGATAGATTTTAAATATTTAGAAGTCATGAAAATATAATACATGGTTAAACAAATTATAAACAGATTGTAAGAGCTTCAATGAGAATCCATTATAAGAAGATAAAATGTCTTTTAAAGTTATTGGATAATCTATCTGAATCAATATAATCTTATGAAAGCAAAATCATGTTTGATAAATTTACTAGAGTCCTTTGATGCCAAAAACTGAGCAGGTGCCACATCAAATATTAAGGCTAGTGTCAACGTAGTAGCAGGTTTTGCAGAAAACAAGAGGAAAAACAATGGGTCATTTTCGGGTTAGATCATAGCTATTGAGGTAGAATTAAGCCCATTAAATTTGCTTCAGAATTCATTCATGGCTGATTTTATTTTTCAACCCTATTTTCCTTGCTTTCTCCCCGCCTGGGTTACTGGGGTGCCACAGTAATCATTGGTGGAGCCTCAACTATCTATAATCTATGTTGATGACTTGGATGAAGAGGCTGAGTGTACTGTAGCCACATATACTACTAACTTAAAAATGGCTGGATTAAAAATTTGTGGACCATCCATAGAGCCTCCTAGGGGATGTTGATAACATTAAGCAAGTATGTATGAAGCTGGGACATAAGAGTATAATGAGACTACTCACTTTGGAAAGTTAAATGGAGTGAGTCTACAAAATATTCTAGTAGAAAGAGACTTTGTAGATTTTGTGCATGGAACGCACAGGGTTGGCATACTGCGTGTAACTAAGAAGGTTAATTTTGACCATTTGTTAGAAGTAATATGGACCAGGTCTGGAGCACTGAGTTTTGGTCTTAAGTTTTAAGGAGGATTGTTCTTGCATTGATGGTAGTGCAAAGAAAGCTTACTTGGTTGAGTTCTGGAATGAAGAAATTTTTATTCATTCAGGGCATGCATCCTTCACAAGCTGACCCAGAAATTAATTGATCGTCCCTAATTGCCCTTGAGATGGTTTCTTCTTGAACTGTTGGAGACCTTGAGGTGTGGGTACACCCACAGTGCTGTAGGAAGTGAGTTCCAGGATTTTGACTCAACAATGGGAAAGGAACAGTGATGTATTTTCAAGTCTGAAAGGTGTGTGGCTTGGAAGGAGAGTTCTATGTGGTAGTGTTCCTGTGTTTTGCATCCTTCTGGCTAGTACAGGCCACAGATTTGGAAGCAGCTATCTAAGGAGCATTGGCAACTTGATGCAGTGCATCCTATAGATGGTACAAACTGATTCTACTGTGCATTGGAGGTGCAGTGAGTGAATGGTAGTGGACGGTTTGCCCATCAAAAGGGCTATGTCCTATATGATGTCAATCTTCCTAATGAGTGTTGAATCCAGACACGAGGAGAGTGTTCCATCACATTTCTCACTTGAGGTGATCTTTACACCATAGGTTTCCTTGCCTCTCACCTGCACTTATAATCATGTTGTGTATATGGTTAATTTAATTTAAATTCAGTAGTAACTCCCAAGATATTGAAAGTGGAATATCCACTGATGGCAATGCTATTGAAAATCAAGGGGTAATGGCTTGATTTTCTCTTGTTAAACATCATTATTGTCTGGCACTCATTTAGCATGAATGTTGCCTGCCAACTGTCAGCCCATTCTTGGAATTGCTGCATTTGGATGGGGCATTTCTTCTGAACTACTCATCTAATTCTATTGGAAGTTCTAATTGAATCTGTAGTTGTTATTGTTTACAGGCCGAATTCCAGGTCTAAATATTTTAACTTCAAAAAAGTTTTCCTCACATTTCCCTTACCTCTGCTCTTCATTTTGAATTTTACTGTTTTGATCTTTGGCATGTCTAATAATACAAATAAATTCCTTCCTCATTCAGTTGCAAGAAGCTCTTTGCAATTTCCTTGTTTCTTACATTAATTATTCAAAAATGTGGTCTGAATTAATAACATGCAAACAATTGTACTTCTCATGTCCTTATTAAACACATTGTTTAATCATTCACAGTCCAGGCAGCTTTGTATTTAATAACTGGTAGAACCTCCTTTAGCAGAAATAATATCCACCAAATATTCCCTGTAGCTGCTGGTCAGACTTGCAGAATGGTGAGGAGAAATTTTAGACCATTCCTCCATACAAAACTGTTTCAGTTCATCAATATTTCTGGAATATCTTGCATGAACAGACCTCTTCAGGTCTTGCACAGAATATCAATTGGATTAAGTTCTGGACTCTGACTTCTTCATTCAAAAACATAAATTTTCTTCTTTTTAAATCATTCTGTCATTGATTTACTCTTGTGTTTCAAATCATTGTCTTATTGCATCATCCAACTTCTGTTAAGCTTCTGGTGATGGACCACTACCCTGACAATCTCCTGTGTTTTTTAAAAAAAAAAGTTTTGATACAATTTTGAATTCTTGTTCCCACAACAATTGCAAGCTGTCCAGGCCCTGAGGCAGCAAAGCAGCTGCAAACCATGATGCTCCTTTCACCATGCTTCACAGTTGGGATGAGGTTTTGGTGTTGGTGTGCAAGGCCTTTTTCCTCCAAACGTTGCGATGTGCCTTTCTACCAAAAAGTTCAGCTTTAGTCTCATGTATCCACATGTAAAGGGGGTTTCTTTTTTTCTTTGTTACTGTTGGGAAAGGGTTTCCTTTTGTTAACTAGCAGGAATGCTAATTTACTGATAACGAGAATGGTATTCCTTTGTAAACCAAATGGGGATTAATGTTCTTTCTTCTGAGTCTGTAAGCTTTTGTTGACGGGCTTTTGGGCAGATCGGCGCGAGGGGGTCGAGAGAGAGGACGCAATGCTCTAAGCTGGGCGAGGATCGGACCCCAAAGGGGGTCTGAGGCCGGGAGATTCTCCGGGGGGGGGGGGGAATGAAGCTAGATGTGCTTGGTTGACCCTCGGAGGGTCCTGAGCTGTTTGGAGAGTCGAGGAGTTCGGAGGGTCCTGAGCTGCGAGTCGAGGAGTTCGGAGGGGATCGAATGGTGGCCAGAAGACTTCAGTAATTGAGCTCCAACGGTTGTGCACGAAGTGGTTTGGACTTTGATAAGTTTGGTGCCTTTTCTTTAATTTTCTCTTCATATATACTGTATCGTTATTAATCACTTAGTTATAGTAACCTTTATAAATTGTACTCATTTAATCGCATATGGTGTACTGTCTGGTTTTGGGCGAGGCGGGGACATCACACAGTATCCACACCAGCTGATTACCCAGTCTGGCGGGGCCGAAGGCTGCTCCCCCTAGACAAGAACAAGCTGAGCGAGCCTGAGGCGACCCAGGGAGTTACACACAGAACGTTGTGGAACATCCAAGTGGTCTTCTACAAACTTGAGAGGTGCAGCAATGTTTTTTTTTTGTAGAGCAGTGGTTTCCTTCATGATATCTTCCATGAATGCCATTCTTGTTCAGTGTTTTTCTTCTAATGGACACATGAGCAGAGACCTTTGCATGTTCTACAGACTTATGCAAGTTTTTTTGCTGTTACCCTTGTGTTCTTTTTCACCTCCTTCAGCATTGCATGTTTTGCTCTTGGTGTGATCTTTGCAGGATGCTCACTCCTAGGGAGAGTAGCGACAGTACTAAACTTCCTCTATTTGTAGACAGTTTCTCTTACTGTGGACTGATAAACACTCAGGTCTTTAGAAATGCTTTTGTAGCCTTTTCTAGCTTATACAATTCTTCTAAGGTTCTCTGAAAGTTGTTTTGATTGAGGCATAGTGCACCTAAACAAATCTCTTGAGAAGAGTAGGCTGTTAGTAACCTGACTTTGTGTGTCTTTTATAGAGCAGGGCATCTATACAATGCACACCTCCAATCTCATCTCATTGATTGGAACACCTGGCTCCAAATCGCTGTTGTAGAAGGCATTACCCCAGAGGTTCACAAACTCTTTTGAACCTAGACTGTGATTGTTTAAGTGGTGTACTCAGTATTGCAAGGAGGTTGTACAATTGTTTGTGTGTTAGTAGTTCAGCAGATTGTGTCTGTCTACTATTGTGACTTAAATGAAGATCAGACCACATTTTATGAGCAATTAAAGCAGAAAACCAGTTAATTGCAAAGGGTTCACAAAGTTTGTCTTGCAATTGTGCCTTGCCTTTTGACAAGATCATTTACTTCTTCATCAATCTTCCTCTAAATTTTGTACTCCAAGAATAAACCTTTGGCCCCTCCACTTATAAATGTAGTTGAAATCCTCAATAGTCACTCCGTTGTGGTTTTGCAAATTCTGTGCTTCACTTGTCCCCCTTGGCAATATGTTCCAGACACTAATTTGTTACGTAATAAAAAAGAAATTTTGTTTTCCTTTTTGGTTCTTTGCTTATTACTTTCATTCTGTGTCATCTGTTTGTTTTTTCTCTCCAGCTCCTTCACACACTGGTTGTCTATTTATCCTATAAGAAACATTCCCAAGCTTGTACATCCCAATCATTCTGGTTTTGGATTTAATCCAGGGATGTTATGGACTCACATAAATTTATTGTTCTCATTCCTTACAGTGAGAAACTTCATTCCTAGGAGGACAGTACAAAATTATTTTTGATGGGTGAAATATTTATCATATATACCTTTCAAGTGATATGCTAGTAATAAAGTGCATAAATTAAAATATTTGATTATCTTTCATTGTAGACGGATAGGTCTTTAAAACTCATTTTCTCAGAAGAGATATCAAATAGTTTTTGATAATGTTACTCAGTATCAAGACCTTTTCTAGTGAGATGTTATATTAATCACAGTTGACAACAATGTCCATTGTGCTTTTTGATGAGTTGATGAGTTCTATTAGTTTTCCTTTAGATACTAATGTAAGGATATCCATTTGCCAAGTTAGCCAAGAATGATCTATGTTTGTGGGGCTATATCTAAGAGGAAGACTTTATCATCAGGCATAGGGAAAGTTAGGAATTATAAATACCTAAAGCATGTTAGGAATATGTACTGATTCCTGTCTTATCATATTTTTCTAGATCAGCAATCGTGTATTGTACCTGTTTTTCACTCATGTAAAAGAGCTATTTGGAGAAATAGAGCTAAAACCAGTTGTGAAACCACTTCGTTGGTCTAATGTGGCAACAATGCCAGTTTTACCTGAGACACAAGAAAGCATTAAGGAAGAAATTCGTCGGCAGGTATGTTTGAGATCGTTACGTGAACTGAATGGACAGTCAAAAGTTGTATGCAAGTTGTATTAAAGTTTACCTGTTTAAAACAGTGTTCTTCTCCATTAAAATACTTAACATTGTTTAAAATCTCTGCTAAGTATTTAGGAATTTTATTTAATTTGTTCTAAGTAATGCATTCTGAAATAACAAAATATTTATTACAATACTTAGTATATTTTGGAATAAGGAATCAAAAGTCAAAATGGCCCTAAGGTTGATGAAAATCTGTGCTGATCTGTGCCAGTGCAGTGGAAATTGCTGAATTGGACTTCAATGTTTTCTGGATAAGGAGGAAAATATTGTGGGAGTTCCGAATCAGTATTTTGTGATTGCAGTTGGAACATAGTTTTATATAGTTCTTTCAGATTAAAGCAGGTGCATATTATTTAAATAATTTATCTACTAAAGGAAGTAGTGAAATTAATACAGTAAATACAGAGCAAAGTTGTACAACACAGCAGCAGATCAGCTGGTAGGAAGGACTCTAGAGAAACTGGGATGACTTGAGGGCTACCTGCCTATAAAACAGTCATAATTTACATACATTCAGATTAGTAAAATTACAGTTCAGCAAAGATAATTTAAGCTGCTCAAGCTATTTGAAATATTGAAATCCGAGTCAGATTTATTATCACTGACGTGTTGTGAAATTAGTTTTTTTTGTAGCAGTACCATGTAATACATAGTAGTTACTATATGTATAGTGCATAAAGGTAGCAAAATAGTAAGGTAGTGTTCATGAACTATTCAGAAATCTGATGGCAGAGGGGAAGGAGCTGTTCCTAAATTGTGTCTTCAGACTCTTGTAGTTCCTTCCTGATGGTGGTAATGAGAAGAGGGTGTGTCCTGCTGGATGGTGAGGGTTCTTAATGATGGCTGTTGCCTTCTTGAAGCACTGCCTATTGAAGATGTCTTTGATGGTGGGGAGACAAGCACCCATATTGGAGTTGGCTGAGTTTACGACCCCCTGCAGCTTTTTCTAACCATGTGCATTGACACCCCCAGATAGTGATGGAACCAGTCAGAATGCTGTCCACAACAGTACATCTTTAAAAATCTCACTAGTGACATAATAAATCTCCTCAAACTCTTAATAAAATATAGCTACTGGTGTTTTTTCTTCATAATTACATCAATACGTTGTTCCCAGGATAGATGTTCAGAGATGTTGACACCCAGGAACTTGAAGCTGTGAATCCTTTCCACTGCTGCCCGCATTGCTACAATACAATAGTTAGTGTACTGAAAAGGCATAAGCACTATGTTTGCTATTAATTGCTTTGGTAATGATAAGTGGTAAACTTTGTGCACCCAATGTAATTGGTTGTCTGCAATAAGCAATGATAATATAAATGGTGCACTGTAAAGTTTCAACATGTTGCTCTCAGTTGCAAGATCAGCTTTTATTGTTATATTCAGTAAGGGCCCACAAACTCATGAACACTACCTCACTACTCTGTTTTTGCTCTATTGTAACTTTTTTATGTCTTACACTGTGCTGCTCCTGCAGAAAATCAAATTTAACAGCATACATAATCAATGATAAACTTAATTTTCATTCTGAAGTAATAGGCAGGATTCTTTGTTTCTGCTTTGCTAATGCTGTCTGTACTGCAAATGTGCCAAGCAGTCAATCTCAGCAAAACATTTTGGGAGGCTGTCACTGTTTGGGCTTAGTGATGATCATATTTCCCTTTTTCATTTTGTTTCCATTAAGTTTCTTGCTTTCTTTTAAATTCTGGGTTTATAGAGTTCAGGACAAGGATTGTTAGGATGGGAAACAGCTTCTTCCCCCAGGCTGTGAGACTACTGCACCCCTTTCCACTGCCATGGTTTCAAAATGCATGAAGCGACCATAGTGTTGTACTGTTTTCCTTTTAACTTGCATCATAATGCACCTTGTGCTAAATGTTCATCCTCTGAAATATATTTTGTTAGTTAATTAATTTGTGGTGATACTACTTGATATATTGTGTGAGAGTTATTTGTATTGTATTGTTTTGTGCACCTTGTTTGGGAGGAGTTTCGTTTCATTTGCTGGTATACATGTACACAATTGAATGACAATAAATTTAACTTGAAATAAGGAAATGCATACTCCAATTTCTGTACTTACTAGATATACGGTTCCTATAAAAAGTATTCACTCTCCTTGGATGTTTTCATGTTTTCACAACATTGAATCACATTGGATTTAATTTGGCTTTTTTGACACTGATCAATAGAAAAAGACTCATGTCAAACTGAGAACAAATTTGTACAAATTGGTCTAAATTAATTACAATTGTTAAACACAAAATAATTGATTGCATAATTACTCATCCCTTCAAGACAATATTTAGTAGATACACCTTTGGCAGCAATTTACAGCCTTGAGTCTGTGTGGATAGATGACAACTTTGCACATCTGGATGCTGCAACTTTACTCCATTCTTTACAAAACTGCTCAAATCTCTCAGATTGCATGGAATTGTGAGTGAATACCCCCTTTCAAGTCCAGCCACAAATTCTCAGTTGGGGTCTGGACTCTGACTTGGCCACTCTAGGACATTAACTTTGTTGATTTTAAGAGTTTCCTGTGTAGCTTTGGCTTTATGCTTGGGGTCATTGTCTTGCTGGAAAACAAATCTTCTCCCAAGTTGTAGTTCTCTTGCAGACTGCATCAGCTTTTCCTCCAGGATTTGCCTATATTTTTCTGCATTGATTTTACCCTCTACCTTCACAAGCCTTCCAGGCAGGGCCTGTTGCAGTGAAGCTAACTTCAGAGTCTCCCATGTGCCTTCTGGCAAACACTAGCTGAGTTTCTGTGAGGTTTTTTTTTAAACAGTGGCTTTCTCTTTGTCACTCTCCCATAAAGCTGTGACTGGTAAAGCACCTAGTCAACAGTTGTATGCCTAGTCTCTCATTTCAGCCACTGAAGCTTAAAACTCCTCCAGAGTTGTTATAGGTCTCTTGTTTGCCTCCCTCACTAGTCCCTTTCTTGCACGGTTACTCAGTTTTTGAGGATGGCCTGCTCTAGGCAGTTTTACAGCTGTGCCATTTTTTTTTTCAATTTCTTGATGATTGACTTAACTGCACTCCAAAGGATATTCAGTGATTTTGGAAATTTTCTTGTATCCATCTTCCTGACTTGTGCTTTTCAGTAAACTTTTTGCAGTTGCTTGGAGTGTCCGTTTGTTTTCATGGTGTTTTTACCAGGGTACTGACTCACCAGCAGTTGGACCTTTCAGATGCAGGTTTATTTTTATTACAATCAAATTTATTACAATCAATTGAAACATCTTGACCACACACAGGTCTCCAAAAACAGATCTCCATTTAACTAATTATGTGACTTCTACAACCAGTTGGCTGCACCAGTGATGATTTGGTGTGTCATATTAAAAATGGCGAATACTTACGCAATCAATTATTTTGTGTTTTATATTTGTAATTAATTTAGATCACTTTGTAGAGATTTGTTTTCACTTTGACACAGGTCTTTTTCTGTTGATCAGTGTCAAAAAAAAAGCCAAATTAAATCCACTGTGATTCAGTGCTGTAAAACAATAAAACATGAAAATGCAAATACTTTTTCTAGGCACTGTATAGCTTTATTGCTGAAGTTAAGTACCCAGAAAGTGGCATTGTTGAATTTTACATTGATCAGCTTAAGATGGAATTGGGCAGAGGTATGGGAGCCAGTAACTTGAGGGAAAGAAATAAGAATATTTTAAAAAAGTCATTGAGTACCAGTACAGTGGTGATAAAAAGTTTGTTAACTCTGTAGAATTTTCTCTATTTAGGAATAAATATGGCCTAAAATGTGATGAGTTCTTCACATACTCCTAAAAGCTAGGTAAAGAGAACACAATGTAATAAGTAACACAAAAACACTATACTTGTTCATTTATTTATTGAGAAAAATGGTCCAATATTACATGTAGTTGTTGGAAAAAGTATGTGAACCTCTGGGGTAATGCCTTCTACAAAAGCTATTTGGAGTCAGGTGTTCCAATCAATGAGATAAGATTGGAGATATGGGTTGTAGAGGTGCCCTGCCCTATTTAAAAAAAAACACCCCCCCCCCCCAACAGGGCTTGTCCTTTTCAAGAAAAATATGTTTATGTGCATCTTGCCTCAATCAAAACTTTCAGAGGACATTAGAAGAAGAATTGTAGAGATGCAAGAAGCTGGAAAAAGCTACAAAAGCATTTCTAAAGACCTGAGTGTTCATCAATCCACAGTAAGAGAAATTGTTTACAAATGGAGTAAAGTCAGTACTGTTGCTGATCTTCCTAGATGTGGGCATCCTGCAAATGTCACACCAGGAGCACAATGTGCATTGCTGATGGAGGTGAAAAAGAACTCAAGGGTAACCGCATAAGACCTGCAGAAATCTTTAGAACTTGCAAAAGACTCTGTTCATGTGTTCACTAGAAGAAAAACACTGAAGAAGAATGGTGTTCATGGAAGGACACCATGGAAGAAACCACTGCTCACAAAAAAAAAAATTGCTGCACCTCTCAAGTTTGTAAGAGACCACTTGGATGCTTCACAATGCTTCTGGGACAATGTTCTATGGACACACGAGACTGAAGTTGAACTTTTTGGCAGATATGCACTCCACTATATTTGGAGGAAAAAGGGCATTGCATACCAACACCAAAACCTGATCTCAACTGTGAAGTATGGTGGAAGGAAAGGAGCATCATGGTTTGGAGCTGCTTTGCTGCCTCAGGGCCTGGACAGCTTGCAATTGCTGCAGGAACAATGTACAGATGTCAGATTAGTAGTCCATCACCTGAAGCTTAATAGAAGTTGGGTAATGCAATAAGACAGTGATCCAAAAGACAAGAATAGATCAACAACAGAATGGTTGAAAAAGAAGAAAATTCGTGCTTTGGAATCGCCAAGTCAAATCCTGAACCTAATCCTATAGAAATGTTGTGGAAGGACCTGAAGCAAGCAGATTATGCAGGGAAACTCACCAACATCCCAGAGTCAGAGCAGTTTAATAAGGAACAATGGCCTAAAATTCCTCCAAGCGATGTGCCTTTACTGGATACATTTGGTTGAAATCATTGCTGTATAAGGGGGTCACACCAGTTACTGAAAGCAATGGTTTTCATGCTTTTTCCAACAAATGCGAGTAATATGCAATCACTTTTCTAAGTAAACAAATGAACAAGTGTAATGTTTTTTGTGTTATTTAATTGCGACCTCTTATCTAGTTTTAGGACCCATGTGAAGACCTGATCACATTTTAGGTTATATTTATGTCAAAATACAATTCTACAGGGTTCACAAACTTCCCAGCACCAGTGTAGTCTTTTCCACCAAAGGCAGTCACAACTTTGACCAGGCAATTCTGTCCAATGATGTGTGTATATAGCTGTATAACATGATTGGCACTTAAGATGAATTGCTTTCATAAATTTCCTGGATGTATATTTGTTTTTGAGTGGCAAAATTGGTAATTGTCATGGTTTTATAATCCACATCCCTGTGGGATTGGTTTTGAATGACTAAGATACATGAGCCAGAATGCTTGTTTCACTTGAGTAATAATCGTTTAGCCCAAGTTGAAGCATTTGAAGCGGGAGTTCCCAACCGGTTATATACCATGAACCCCTACCATAAACCAAGGTGTTTATGGACCCCAGGTTTCCTCTGATTTAGAGGAAATTTAAAGGGAACTGGGCAATTGCTTATTATGTATCTCGGTTACATCTCTTGGATACTTTATTGTATTTTGCTTTTCACACTCCCCCCCCCCCCCCCCCAGGAATTTCTGTTGAATTGCTTGCACAGAGATCTGCAAGTTGGCATAAAGGACCTATCCAAAGAAGAGAGGTTATGGGAAGTGCAACGAATTTTAACAGCACTGAAGCGGAAACTTCGTGAAGCTAAAAGGCAGGTGAGTTTCAGTGGATCTTTCCTTTCTGGCAAGGTCAACATAAGAGTTGTAGAAGAACCTAAAAGGCATTCTCCTCATCTGTGTTTGTAATGTGTTAGATTAAGTCAGAAGGTTTCATGCTTTTGGATTAAGATGGTGTTCCTGTACATTTTCATGCTACTGCTAAGAATAGTTTTTTAGTATTCTAATTTAGAATTCAATCCCTACTGAGAGAGCAGCAACAACCAAAAAAATAAGGCTATGTACATTGAAAAAGACATTCAGGAGAGTATAAATCAAAATTAGGAGCAAACAAACATGACCTTTATTATGTGTATGTGGGCATTGCTGCAACGTGGAAAGAGTCACAACTGAAAGCTAGATTACTTGTTTACACCTAAGCGGCTTGCTGTGCTACTCACAGTTACATCAAATGGAGTGCTCTGGAACTAACTGCACTGACATAAAAGCCACTCAGAATAAAATGGCAGATTCTCTTTCCAGGTTTCCAGTTGAACTAGTGAAATTTTAGAATAATCTGCCACTAGCTTTTTAGTCAAATGATTTAATTAATTGAGATTCCCAGTTTGATGTACATAATGTCTCTAGTTATTATTGCAGTTTTCTATATTGTTAGCTAATAATCCATCAATAATTTTGTATCCCAGCTACTGTTATTTCTGCAGTAAGCTTAAAGCACTTTTACTAGAAATGTTACGCAAGTATAACACATGGCATAACTGTAAAATTGCATACTATTTTGTATGCATTGGAATTCTGTCATCTGACTTTTTTCTTCTTTCTTCATATGTAATTTTACCACATTAGTTCTGTTAGTGGTGCTGATGCTTCAGCTGGCAGGGAAGGGTAGTAGCAGAGTTCTGCTTTTGCACCTGTCATCTAACTGCTCCAGATTGTGTTGTGTCTCATTCATTGCCACCTCCCCCAACCTTCCAGCCTTTAAAATTAACAAACGGGGCTGACTGTCAAATCGGGCTTTAATCCTAGATTTGATACAATAGAAATAGATCACTATATCCTAGCTTTTTATTAGCAGGAAACTTTACACGTCTCTGACTTCAGGTACCCAGCTCCCTTATCTCTCATGTATCAGCTTCTATGTTATGACATGTTATCTCA
Organism: Hypanus sabinus; assembly: GCF_030144855.1. Taxonomy (NCBI): domain Eukaryota; kingdom Metazoa; phylum Chordata; class Chondrichthyes; order Myliobatiformes; family Dasyatidae; genus Hypanus; species Hypanus sabinus. Next base: position 129,082,853 of record NC_082706.1, read on the forward strand.
TTGAAACTTATCAAATGTTGAACTTACTGGATAAGGTGGATGTGGAGAGGATGTTTTCTGTGGTGGGGTATCCAGAACTAGAGGGCACAGCCTCAAAATTGAGAGGCAACCTTTTAAAACAGAGGTAAGGAGGAATTTTTTTAGCAGAGAATAGTGAATCTGGATGCTCTGCCTCAGACTGTGGTAGAGGCCAAGTTCGTGGGTATATTTAAAGCAGGTTGATAGTTTGATTGGTCAGGGATTCAAAGGATATGCGAGGAGGCAGGTGTATGGAGTTGAGTGGGATTAGGGATCAGCCATGATGGAATGGTGGAGCAGACTCAATGGGCTGAATGGCCTAATTCTGTTCCCATGCCTTATGATCTTATGGACATTGGAATTTTCAGTTGAATTGTTACAATTTTTTATTATGCCCTTACACCCAGCTGAAGCTTCCCATATTTCCCACTGCTGATGTTTCTGGAAGTTCTGGGCACTTATCTCCCCCTTAATTTGGTAAGGATTCAAACAGGTGATCTAACCTAGCTTTAGATGTTGGAGTCCTATTGAGCATCTGTTCCTTGCCTCTCACTTTCAAAATGGAATAAATGCCTGATACATCTTTCATTTGAATTGTTTTCCAATTTTACTGCTGTATTTAACAGGCATTGAATAGAGATACACTTGTTTCATTTTGAATCTAAAAATTGTTAGTGGCGCTTAAATTAAAAACACACACCCATGTCATTTAGTGAATCTGCAGTGACCCCTAACAGAATTTTTTAGTTAGTAGTGTATATGTTTCCTTTCTCTGTTCATCTGGCCTCAGTTCATCTGCTGAAATCCTTGTCATTATTAACTGTGTGCTTGATAGCTATAATGCTCTCTTGCCTGATCTACTACCTTCCATCACCTATAAGCAAACTAATCCAAAACTCATCGGTCTGTATTCACCCATCACCCCTGTGCTTAATGACTCATACTGGGTCCCATTTAAACAATGCCTCAATTTAAAGTTCTTGCTCTTATTTTCAAATCCCTCATTGGATCAAGGTACTTTTCAAAGCTAATTCCATTTGACTGTGTTTGATTCTCTACCTCTCTAAACTTTTCTTATCCATGTTCCCCTCCAAATATCTTAAGTGTTGCAATTATGTGCACTCTAGCTTCCCCTTGTAGCTCATTCCATATACCCACCACATTGTGTGGAAAAGCTTACCCCTTTCAATGTGTCCCCTCTCTCCTTATACTCTGATCTGTAGTTTAAGACTCCCTTACACAGGCACAAGACTGACCGTCCAGCTTAAATATGATCCATCATTTGCCTGAGAAAATGGAATCATTATAATACCTAAGTGGAATACAAATCAGAAGAGTGCATCTAATAGACAGGAGAAATTGTTGACGTAATTGAAATACTCGAAACATGTCAGTGATTTTATCTGTTTGCTTCTATGTTATTACAGGAATGTGAAACGAAGATTGCTCAAGAAATTGCTAGCCTTTCAAAGGAAGAAGTTTCTAAAGAAGAAATGAATGAGAATGAAGAGGAGGTCATTAATATTCTACTAGCTCAGGTATGCTCAGCTGCAATATGATATAATCCTACTTAATGCTTAAAATGCCAGTTTGTCCTTTTGTTCTTGAGATATTATCTGAGCTCATGGTTAGTTTCACAAAGGTTTTAACTCATTTTAAAGAGGATGGGAACATAGTGATTTTGGCTTTAGTCCTGGTTGCACAAATTGGAAGAATGTATGTGACACAAAATTCCGAAATGTTAATAAGAAAAGAATCTGCAGACCTAAGAGTTATAAAATGTCAAAATGTGTAACTAATTTAGCTGAAGAAATGCAGAACTCTGCCTTTGGAAGTAGAAAGAAAACAAAGCACTATAAGGGGATTCAAACCATAGGTGTGAGACTTTGTACGTACATATCTTTGAAGTTCATAGGGCACTCTGGAGAATTTCTTTTGTTTTTGTTCAAGTTCAAGTTTATTGTACCTCTTACTGTATACATATATATATATATATATATATACAACCAAATAAAACAATGTTTTTCTAGACCACGGTGCACCTAATATCACACATAGCACATAAAACAAAAATATTACCATAAATAAGTAAATAAAATATAATTCAGTATATATGTAGTGTGCTCCACAGGTAAATAGTAAACAGCTTGTTGTCCTAGTGACGAGACCTCAGTGGTGGTTGGGTATTCAGTAGTCTCATAGCCTGTTTGGCAGTCCTAGTCCTGATGTTTCTGTACCTCCTTCCTGATGGTAGTGGGTCAAAGAGATGGTGGGATGGATGATAGGGATTCTCAGCAATGCTTTGGGCTCTTTGTCTACAATGCTCCCAGTAAATATCACAAATAGCGGGGAAGGGGACATCATTGATCTTCCGGTCAGGTCTTATCTTCTGATCCAGTGCCTTACACTTTCTGTACCACACAATGATGCAGCCAGTCTCTGAGTACTGTGAGATAAGGAGGTTTGGTCCAAGTTAATTGACAGTGCTTAGTAAACAGCCAACTGATCAGAACTGGAAAATGGCTAGAGTCGATGGCTAGAATACAAAAAAAAATACACTAATACACTAAGAAGAAGAATTGAATTATTCAAAGAATTGAGTTTCATGGAAAATGTTATCAAAACTGAACAATCTAAAATGGGCTAGGGTTGAAATTATGACAGAAAATCATCTTGGTTGCCCTTAATTGTGGATTCTAAGGGACGTTGAGTTGTTTGAATTCTGTGGTTAGCTATCTACAGTTTCAAGAAAAGGTTTGTGAACCCTTTGCAAATACCTGGTTTTCTCTATTAATTAGTGATAACATGAGATCTGATCTTCAATTCACAATAATAGACAAACATAATCTGCCTAAATTAATAACACAGACAATTGTATTTTTCATTGAACATATTCTTTAATTATTCACAGTCTAGTCTGGGAAAAGTATGTGAACCCTTGTACAGGCAGTACCCAAGTTACGAACATCTGCCATACGGACAGCTTGTATTTACAAATGGAGGGAGGAGAATGCCATCTGCCATTTTAAGTCGTTGCTGTTAACACTGTGTTAAGTGTGTAACTTTGTATTTGGCTTAAATATTTCTTAGCAAGGTTCACCCTGACTCCTCCCCCCCCCCCCCCCCCCCCCACCTCCTTTCCAGTCAGCACTGCCCCACTTGTCCCATTTAACCTGTCTTAGTGTGGGTGGATCTTAGGACCCAGGGGGAGCAGAGGACCTGCTTCCCGCGGCTGCTGCTGTATTTTTTTTAATTAAGTGCAATCGTGAACAATAGCCAGGTCAGAAATGCTGATCAAGTCAACTAGTTCCTAAAGAGAACTCTGATAGGCCAGTCAGACAGTTCACAGCTGCTCAGCGATTGAACATAAAATTTGCAGTTTTCTGTTCCATTGATGGAAAACGATCGTGATTGAAAGTAAAGTGTCAAAAATAAAGAGATTGGAAAGAGGCGAAATGCCATCGGTCATTGGAAAAGCTTTAGGCTACAGACGGTCAATGATCAGAACCACTTTAAAGGATACAGGTAAATGATAAAGTGAGAATAATGGAGCATGTGAAAGGCCCTGCCCCGATGAAAACTACAACTATCACTAAGCAACCCAGTAGTTTAATTATTGAAATACATTTCTTAAGTGTTTTATATACATAAAAAAGTAAAATATATACTAAGACAAATGTTTGACTAACTGACGCTAAATAATACCGGATATAGCTGTTCTGACTTACGTACAAATCCAACTTAAAGACAGACCCAGGAATGGAACTTGTTTGTAACCCAGGAACTGCCTGTATTTAATAACTGGTAGAACCTCCTTCAGCAGCAATAAGCACCACTAAACGTTTCCTGTAGCTGCTGATCAGATTTGCATAATGGAGAGGAGGAATTTTAGGCCATTACTCCATACAAAACTGTTCCAGTTTATCAATATTTCAGTGATGTTTTGCATGAACAGCCTTCAGGTCATGCCACAGCATTCTCAATTGGGTTAAGTCTGGAAACTGGGTTAGCCATTCCAAAACACAAATTTTCTTAATTTTAAACCAATCTATTTCTGAATTACTCTTGTGTTTTGGATAATTTCTTATTGTACTATCCAACTTCTATTAAGATTCAGGTGATGGACTGCTACCGTGACATTTTCCTGTAAAATGTTTTGATACAATTTTGAATTCATTGTCCCCTCAACTCCAGTCCCTGAAGCAGCAAAGCAGCCCCAAACTTTGAAGCTCTTTCCACTATGCTTCACCATTGGGATGAGGTTTTGGTGTTGGTGTTCACTGCCCTTTTTCCTCCAAATCTTTTGCTGTTACCCTTGGGTTCTTTTTCACCTCTTTCAGCATTGCATGTTGTGCTCTTGGTGTGATCTTTGCAGGATGTCCATTCTTAAGGGCATCCATTTGTAGACAATTTCTCTTACTGTGGACTGATGGAACACTCGGGTCTTTAGAAATGTTTTGTAGCCTTTTACAGCTTCATGCATCTCTACAATTCTTCTAAGGTCCTCTGAAAGTTGTTTTGATTGAGGGATGGTGCACATAAACAGGCCTTTCTTGAGAAGAGCAGGCTCTGTCAGTAACCTGATTTTGTGTGTCATTTTGTATAGAGCAAGGCACCTCTACAACTCACATCTCCAATCTCATCTCATTGATTGGAACACCTGACTCCAAATAGCTTTTGTAGAAGGCATTACCCCAGAGGTTCACATACTTTTTTGAACTTAACCTGTGATTGTTTAAATGGTGTACTCGGTGTTGACAAGAGGATGTACAATTTTTTTAAAAAATGTATTCATTTACGGGATGTGGGTGTTGCCAGCTACGCCAGCATTTATTGCCCATCCCTAGTTGCCCTTGAGAAGGTGGTGATGAGTTGCCGTCTTGAACCGCTACAGTCCCTGAGGTATAGGTACATCTACAGTGCTGTTATGGAGGAAAGTCCATGATGTTGACCCAGTGATAATGAAGGAATGGCAATTTATTTCCAAGTCAGGATACTGAGTGACTTGGAGGTGGATGTCCAAGTGGTGCTGTTCCCAGGTATCTGCTATTCTCCTTCTTCTAGGAAGCTTCTCTTGTTGGAGATGGTCATTGCCTGGCAGTTGTTACCCAAGCCTGGATATTGCCCAGGTCCTGCTGCATTTGGGTATGAACTGGTTCACTTTAAGGAGTCATGAATGGTGCAGAGTGTTGTGCAGTCATCTGCAAACATACCCACTTCTGACCTTATGACAGAATGAAGGTCATTGATGAAGCAGCTGAAGATGGTTGGTTCTAGGACACTTCCCTGAGGAACTCCTGCGGTGATGCCCTGAGGATGCAATGACTGACCTCCAACCACCACAACCATTTTCCTTTGTGTCAGGTATGTTTCCAACCAGCGGAGGGTTTGTCCCCTAATTCCCAGGGACTTCATTTTAGCTGGGGCACCTTGATGCCATACTCGGTCAAATGCTGCTTTGATGTCAAGGGCCATCCCTCTCAGCTCACCTCTGTGATTAGTGATTGTGTGTTATTAGTTTAGGCAGATTGTGTTTGGCTGTAATTGTGACTTAGATGAAGATCAGACCATGTTTTATGAGTAATTAATACAGAAAACCAGGTAATTGCAAAGGGTTCACGAACTTGTTCTTGCAACTGTCTATCTCCTTGTTCTCAAGTCAGTTTTTGGGATATATGTCATTGGGCAAAATGAGGCATGAATCCCAAGTTTTAAACTAAAATATTGCTATCCCTCGATGTTTGTTTCATACTCTTCACCACCACCCTCAACTGATTCACATTTTTTTACTTATGTTTTTCCCATGGTTTGAGGTTTTTAGCATTTAAACTAAGTCTCTAAAATTGGTATAATTAGCAGGACCTCAGGGACTTGAAAACATGCTACATTGGCCCCCAAAGCCCATTTTTTCCAAACCAGTCCATTTATATCCAACTGTGCCTAGCTAAAACCTTCAGCATAGAATTTTTTAAAAATGTAGGAAATCTGAAGTAAAAATTGAAAATGCTAGTACCAGGTCAGGCAGCATCTGTGGAGGATGTTCCAGGTTGTGGGGAAAAGAGAATGACGTTACCTTTAACTTGCAGAGAAAATAGGAGGAGGATATATGAGGAATCTCTGATAAATTGAGGACAGAGTTGCACGGACAGGTCAGAGTGGGATGGAGAATTAAAGTAACAAGCAGCAGGGAGCTTCAGGTCATCCCAGTAAATTAAACACAGATGCTCTACAATATTTAGTTTTTCGAGCGTACAAGAGACCATTTTATGACCATCAGATTTACTATGGCCAAGGATGGTTAAAGTCAGTACTCGTAGTGATGTGATTGACAATGATTGGGAAGGGATAGGATGGACTTAACTGCAACTATTTGCATGGTTGAATCACCTATCATATATCAAAATTTATCTGTGAGAATCTTTACTTGTATGAGGAACTTGAGATCTCCAGTAATTGTAGTCCTATACAACACAATTCATTGACTAAGAAGAAAACAAGTGGAAGATAATATAGTCTCAGATTAGTAATGTGCTCTATATCCATTGGTTTAAATCATTAAAATATGCTGTCTTCCCCATAACGTGATACTTATGTAGTTTACCCCTCTCCACTTTGACGTCACCTTTTTGTCATTCTCGAGTTGCTTTCATTCTCACGTTGAAGAATTATTTTAAAGGAGAATGAAATCCTGACCGAACAGGAAGAATTGCTGGCCATGGAGCAGTTTTTACGAAGACAGATTGCATCTGAAAAAGAAGAAATTGAACGTCTTAGAGCAGAGATTGCAGAAATTCAGAGGTAAGTAAAATGCTGTAGTACAGAGGACATTGTTTAAACTCTTGTACGTTTGAATGTTACAATTTGAGGCAGTAAGAAACTTGGCCCATCGAAGGTGGTGGATTAAAGCACAAAAATACAACTGCAGATGCTGTGGATCAAAGAATACGTACACAACGCTGGAAGAACTCAGCAGGTCAGGCAGCATCCGTGAGAAAAAAGTAGCCTGTATACAATGCTGGTGGTGGATGGTGGTAACTGCAGGTCTACATTCCAATCAATCTACCATATTCTTTCATTCCCATACTTAACAAGAATCAATCTAGCTTATTATTACAAAGACCAAGCTTCCACTGCCCTTCGCAAAAGAGAGTTTCAAATTGTCATGAATCTCAGTAAATCTTTTTCCATGGGAAAAAGCACCCTCTCCACATCCACCCTGTCAGACTCAGGATCTTGAGTTTCAACCAAGTCCCCTTTCATTCTTCTAACTCCATAGGATATTAGCCTCATTTGTCTAATCTTTCATCATAAGGTAAACTGCTTATTGCAAGTACTACTGTGGCAAACCTCTAAACTGCTAATACATTTATATCCTTTATTAACTAAGGAGACCAAAATGATATAAAGCATCGCTGATGATGTCTCACCAATACCTATAAAAGCGAAACAAAACCTTCTTTAAACAAGTTCTCGAGCAGTGAACCATGACATTGTGGTAGGTTTCATAACCACTTGCTGTCATTTGTGAAGCATACACTAGGGCACTTTGACCACTCTGTAACTCAGAGCGCTGCATTCTCTTGCCATTTAGATAATTCTTTTTCTGTAATTTTTCCTATCAAAATGGGCATTTTCACATTTTCCCACACAACCCTCCAATTGCCAAAATCGTTGCCTTCCACAGTTAACTATCCGTGTCTATTTTTGGAACTTCTTTATGCCTTCTTCAGTTTGCTCTCCTGCATAACCAGCAAATTTGGCATCCAAATATTCATCCCAGTCACTTATATAAAGTGGGAGGCAGTCTCTTGTGTCTTTGCCCTTTCTTGCAGCAAACCCAAATCGCTTGTAAATGAGGAGATCAGTCCGATTCGCTTTAAACTGATTCAGCTGGCTTAGCATTTGCAGCACTGTTTCATTCAGTGATAACTGCTTCTGCTTAAAGTGGCAAGTACTGAAAAAGGATCCAGTGCTTTCCTGGTATAAGTGACTAATAAACTCTTCTCAGGCTTTCAGACAGATACAGGTATTGATTTTAACCAACACTTCAATGACAAACTTAGCCGTCTTCATCAGGGCTGATACCTAGGCATGTCTAGTCTAGTGGTATATGTACTCCTGTCGTCCATCCCTCCTGAGGACTCACCAATCAGGAGGGATGGGTGACGGGGGTATATGTACTACCAGATTAGACATGCCTCGGCATCATCCCTGATGAAGATTTCAGAGCTTGTCGTTGAAATATTGGTTAGAATCGATAACTGTACTTGGTTGGAAGCCTGAGAACAGTTTAGCCACAGTACTGAGTTTGACGGTCACATGCTGTGATGGATTGGCTTGAGAATCAGAAAAATATACAAATAATGTTTCTTAAAATGTGGCTCACTGCTGAGTGAAATAAGATGTTATAAGACCATCAGATATAGGAGCAGAATTAGGCCATTTGGCCCCTCAGGAGGGATGGACGACAGGAGTACATATACCACTAGACTAGACATGCCTAGGTATCATTTGGCCCATCAAGTTTGCTCCACTATTTCATCATGGCTGATCCATTTTTCCTCTCAGTCCCAGTCTCTTGCCTTCTCCCCATATTCTTTCATACCTTGCCCAATAAAAACATCTATCAACCTGTGCTTAAATATATAGCTGCAAGAGAAATTTTGTGAACCCTTTCCAATTACCTGGTTTTCTGCATTAATTACTCATAAAATGTGGTCTGAGCTTCATCTAAGTTATAATAATAGAAAAACACAATCTGCCTAAACTAATAACACACAAACAATTGTACATCCTCTCATCAATACTGAGTACTGAGTACACCATTTAAACCATCACAAATTTTAAAGGGCAGGTCATTTCTGCAACCTCCACTTCTAATCTCATCTCATTGATTGGAACACCTGACTCCAAATCACTGTTGTAGAAGGCATTACCCCAGAGGTTCACATTCTCTTTTGAACCTGGACTGTGCACCATCTGTTTATGTGCACCATGCCTCAATCAAAACAACTTTCAGACGACCTCAGAATAAGAATTGTCAAGATGCATGAAGCTGGAAAAGGCTGCAAAAGCATTTCTAAAGAGCTGAGTACTCATCAGTCTACAGTAAGAGAAATTGTCTTCAAATAGAGGAAACTGAGTACTTTTGGTAATTTTCCTAGGAGTGGGTGTACTGCAAGATCACACAAAGAGCACAATGTGTAATACTGAAGGAGGTGAAAAAGATTCCAAGGGTAACAGCAAAAGACCTGCAGAAATCTCTAGAACATGCTAGTGTCTGTTCACATATCCACTATAAGAAAAATACCAAACAGGAATAGTGTTCATGGAAGGACACCACTGAGGAAACCACTACTCTCAAAAAAACATTGCTGCACACCTCAAGATTGCAAAAGACCACCTGGATATTCTACAATATCTGGGTTAATGTGCTGTGGCCAGATGAGACAAAATTTGAACCTTTTTGGCAGAAACACACATTGATATGTTTAGAGGAAAATGGGCACTACACACCAACACTAAAAGCTCCTCCCAACTGTGAAGCATGGTGGAAAGAGCATTGTGGTTTGGGGCTGCTTTGCTTCCTCAGGACCTGGACAGCTTGCAATTGTTGAGGGAACAATGAATTTTAAATTTTAAATTGTATCAAAACATTTTGCAGGAGAATGTCAGGGTAGCACTCTTATCACCTGAAGCTTTAAAAGAAGTTGGATGATGCAACAAGACAATGATCCAAAACATGAGTAATCAACAACAGAATGGTTTAAAAAGAAGAAAATTTGTGTTTTGGAATGGCTAAGTCAGAGTCCAAACCTCAACCCAATTGAGATGCTGTAGCATGACCTGATAGGGTCCGATATCCACTCTCACCTCTCTTTTACATGTTATGTATCTGAAGAAACTTTTGCTATTCTCTTCAATATTGTTGACTGGTTTACTTTCGTATTCCATCTTTTCCTTCTTAATTTTTTTTTAGTTGTCTTCTGTTGGTTTTTAAAAGCTGTCCAATCTTCTTTCTTCCCACTAATTTTTGCTGTTATTATATGCCCCCTCTTTGGCTTTTATGTTGGCTTTGATTTCTCTTGTTAGCCATGGTTGTGTCATCTTGTCTTTAGAATACTTCTTCCTCTTTGGGATGGATATATATATATATATATCCTGTGCCTTCTGCTGGAGTTCATTTCCAATCAATTTTGGCCAACACATCTCTCATGCTTTTGTAATTCCCTTTACTCCATTGTAATACTGATACATCTGACTAGCTTCTCCTCAAATGTCAGGGTGAATTGGATCATATCATAATCAGTTGCCCCTAAGATTTTTTTTTACCTTAAGCTCTAATCATTTCCAGTTCATTGCATAACGTCCCATCCAGAATAATTGATCCCCTAGTAGGCTCACCATAAGCTGTTCTAAGAAGTCATCTCATACACACTCTATAAATTCTTCCTCTTGGAATCCAACAGCAGCCTGATTTTCCCAAATTACCTGCATATTGAACTCTCCCCTTGACTACTGTAACATTGCCCTTTTGCCATGCATTTTCTATCTTTCGTTATAATTTGTAGACCACTTCCTTAATACTGTTTGGGGATCTTTTTACCTTTGCAGTTCCTTAGTTCTACCCACAGCAATTCAGCACCTTCCAACCTATGTCACTTTTCTAATGATTTGATTTCATTTTTTACCATCAGAGCCACCCCACCCCTTCTGCCTACCTGCTTCTCCTTTCAATACAATGTGTAGCTTTGGTCGTTAAGCTCTCAGTTATTATCTAATTTCAGCCATGATTCTGTGATACCCACCACATCATACATGCCAATCTGTAACTGTGCTACAAGTTCATCTACCTTATTCCATACACTGCAGTGCATGCATTCAAATACGACACCTTCAGTCTTGTATTCATCCTTTTCGATTTTGTCTGCCTTTTACATTGCAAATTAATTTTATCCTATCATCATCCTCTCCTTGCTGGGAGTCTCACTATGCAGTGCCTGTTTGTAAACCAACTACCTCATTCTCAGCACTATCACTCCAGTTCCCATTCCTGCCAAATTATAATGTTTTTGTGCTGTTTGTTTCATAGCCGTCAGCAACAGCATGGTCGTAGTGAAACAGAGGAATACTCTTCCGAAAGTGAGAGTGAAAGTGAGGATGAGGAGGAGCTGCAGCTCATCCTGGAAGATCTTCAGCGACAAAATGAAGAGTTGGAGGTAATTTATAACATTAGTTTAATAGGTGCTCTTGTCAGAAATACAAAACTGTACAAATGATTTAGTTTATTGGTATTAGTAAATTTTTAGAGTCAGATCATTTTCAAGTACTTTAATAATTTCAGCTATGGAAAAAATAGAGTTCTGGAAATTTAACACCCAGAGATGTAATCGGCTAGTTAACTAACTAATCAGAATCTTCCAGAATGTGAGTTGTTCCTTCCTTAGTTTCAGTATGTTCTATGTTGAGAGTAATTCACTACTAAGTACTGTAATCTCCAGCCAACTGCTGAAAATAATGAAAGTACTAACATACCAATGAATATATAGAATCAGTCAATCCATTGGGTGCTGACCTGCTGAGGTTCCCAAATTAGCACAAGATCCAAAGGGTGCGTAAAGAATTCATGAGGATGTTGCCAGACTGGAAAGCTTGAAGTATGAGGAGGGATTGGATATGCTGGGATAATAGGAGGTTGAATGCCAACCTTATAGAGTCATAGAGCAGCAAAGTCCTAACCTATTCAGCCTTTCCATATACAGTAACTCAGGTTCTCAAGTCCTGGGAACATCCTTGTAAATTTTATTTTTTTTGCACTCTTACAGTTTTATTGACAATTGTCCTATAGGTAGATGACCAGAACTTCATATTAGGCCTGATAGTCTTACACAGCTTCAATATAACATCCCAACTCCTGTACTTAGTACTTTGATTTATGAAGGCCAATGTGCCATAAGCTTTCTTTTCAACCGATCTACCTGTCACACTACTTACAAAGAATTATGGATCTGTATTTCTAGATCCCTGCCTGTTCTACCACATTCTTCGGTGCTCTACCACTCACTGTGCAAGTCTACCCTGCTTTGTCCTCCCAAAGTGCAACACCTCATACTTGGCTACATTAATTACCATTTGCCATTTTTCCACATGGTCTAGATCCTGCTTCATATTCTTCCTTGCTATCCACTACACCACCAATCTTAGTGTTATCCGCAAATTTGCTGATCCAGTTTACCACATTATCATCAAGATCTTTGATATAGATGGCAAACAACAACGGACTCGGCATCAATACTTGTCACAGGGCTCCAGTCAGAGAGGCAGTGATCTACTACCACTCTCTGGCTCTTCTGCGAAGTCTAACCCAATTTACCTCCTCATCTTGAATGCAAAGTGACTGAACTTTGATCAACCTCCCATGGAGGACCTTGTCAAAGGTCTTGTTCACATAGGCAACATTCACTGTGTTGGCTTCTTCAGCTTTCCTGGTAACTTCCTTAAAACTCACTAAGATTGGTTAGACACGACCTACCATGAACAAAGCCATGTTGACTATCCTTAATCCCTGCCTATCTAATACTTGTATATCCAGTTCCTAGAATACTTTCCAATAATTTAACCACTACTAATGTCAGGCTTACCGGCCTCTTATTTCATGGATTATTCTTAGAGCCTTTCTTAAACAACAAAATAACATTAGCTATCCTCCAACAACTCATGCATGGCTAAGGACATTTTAAATATCTCTGCTAGGGCCCCTGCAATTTCTGCACTAGCCTCCCATTGTGTCCAAGGGAACACTTGGCCAGGCCTTGAGGATTTGCCTCAATGGAGCAAACACCTTCTCCTCATAGGTTTCATGACCTCACTGCTACTTTACCTATAGGTCTTTCCGTCTCCTAAGTAAATACAGTTGTGAAAGTCCATTTACAATTCCCCCCCCCTCTCCCCCCCCCCCCCACTTTCGGCTCCACATATAGATGACCACTCTGATCTTCCAAAAGACCAATTTTGTCCCTTGCTATCCGTTTGTTCTTAATATATCTGTAGAAGCCCTTGGGATTATCCTTCACCTTGTCTGCTAGAGCAACTTCATGCTGCCTTTTATCCCTCTTGATCTCCAATAGTGTTCTCTTGCATTTTTTATAGTCATCACATACCTAATTTGCTTCTTCTTGCATCTACCTACTATTCATCCCCTTTTTCTTAACCAGGGCCTCAATATCTCTCAAAAATCAAGGTTCCCCAAGCCTGTTGTCCTTGCTTTTTATTTTGACAGAAATATACAAGCTTTATCGGCCCTTGCCCTTCCCTTGGACAACATTGGTGGCCTGGAGAGGGGAGACTTGATACTTGGGCAACTGACAGTCTTCTATACAACCTTGCCCAGGCCTGCGCCCTGGAGAGGACACTCCAGATAGACTTTCCAGGCGAAGATTCATGGTCTCACAAGACTAACAGATGCCATCACAAGCTCTCTACTCCCAAAATTTCACTTTTGTAGACCTTGCACTTATCAAGAACATCTATCCAACCAACATCTTTCTCCAATTTAAAATCTCAACCTGAGGACCAGACCTATCTTCCTCTGTAACTATCTTGAAACGAATGGCATTATGATCACTAGATGGAAAGTGTTCCCCCTACGTAATCTTCTGTCACCTTTCTTGTCTCATTCCATAATAGGAGATCTAGTATCACACTCTCTCTAGTTGACTTCTATGTACTGATTAAGGAAACTTTCTTGAACACATTTGACAAATATCCCATCCACAATGGGAGTCTTAGTCAATGTGTGGAAAGCTAAAATCACCTATTTTCACAATCTTGTTTCTTGCAACAGCCTGCAATCTCTACTAATTTGCTGCTCTAAATCCTGTGGACTTCTGGGTGGGTTATAATAGCATATTAATGTGGTCGTCCTGTTCTTATTCCTCAGTCCCACCCATACAGCCCCAGTGGATGGAGCTGTCCAGTCTGTTCTATCTGAGCACCACTATGACCTTTTCTAGAAGTAGTAAAAGCACCCCTTTTCCTTTTATTCCCTCCAGCTCTGTCACGTCAAACAACGAAACCCTGGAACATTGAGCTGCCAATCCTGCCCCTTGTGCAGCCAAGTCTCACTAATGGCTACAATGTCATAATTCCTCATGCTCATCCATGCCCTGAGCTCATCCATAATACTCCTTACATTGAAATATACACAACTCAGCACATTATGCCTACCATGCTTAGTCTTTTGATTACTGATTTTGTAGGCTTAACAACATCTTTTCCCACAACTGTTCTACTATCTGCCCAACCCTCTGAAACTCTAATTTTAACACCCCCTCCTGTCCCCCCACCGTGTGGCACTAGCAAACCTTCCTGCAAGGATATAGCCTCTGTCCAGTTCAGCTGCAAACCGTCCCTCTGTACAGGTAACATTTTTCCTGGAAGAGAGCCAAATGATATTAAAATTTTAAGCCCTCCTTCCTACACCATTTCTTTAGCCATGTGGCATACTTTAGCCATGCATACTTTAGCCATGCGGAGCCATGCATACTTTAGCCATGCGGAGTCCGTGGAAGCAGAGTCCTGGGCTTTGGCTAAGTGGGCTTCGGCGTAAGGGGACTTCGGTAAGCTTGTGTGATTGCTCGCTGAGGGGAAGAAGGTAAGGTCGCTCGGTGCTTTTTAGACATTCTATTAATCCAGTTCAGGTATGGGGGAGACAGAGCAGTGGTGTGCTCTGTATGCAGTATGTGGGAGGTCAAGGTCAACACAGTTGTCCCTGATGACCACACCTACAAAAGGTGCGTCCAGCTGCAGCTCCTATCAGACCGAGTTAGGGAGTTGGAGCAGGAGCTGGATGAACTGTGGATCATTCGGGAGGTGGAGGCAGAGATAGATAGGAGTTATCAGGAGGTAGTCACACCAAAAAACCAAGAAGTAGGCAGATGGGTGACGGTCCAGAGAGGCAGGGGGAGCAGGCAGAGAGAGCAGGCCATTCCCATTAACAATAAGTATACCGTACTGGATACTGTTGATGGGGATGACCTACCAGGAATGAGTTGTAGTGGTCCTGCCTCTGGCACAGAGGTTGAACCCTCAACTAGAAAGGGGAGGAGGGAAGAGAAGAGAGCGATAGTTTTAGGGGACTCTATAGTTAGGGGGGCAGATAGGAGATTTTGTGGGGCAGATCGGGAGTCTCGGATGGTATGTTGCCTCCCTGGTGCCAGGGTCCGGGACATCTCAGATCGGGTGCAGGCTATTCTTGAGAGTGAGGGCATGAACCCAGATGTAGTGGTCCATGTAGGGACCAATGATGTAGGTAAGGTGAGTGAGGGGGTCCTGCTTAGAGAGTTCAGGGAGTTAGGAGTGAAGCTGAAAGGCAGGACCTCCAGGGTGACAATCTCGGGATTGCTACCTGTGCCACGTGCGAGTGAGGCGAAGAATAGAATGATTATGCACATTAATATGAGGCTGAGAGCATGGTGCAGGAAGGAAGGGTTCAGGTTTTTGGATAATTGGTCTTTGTTCCAGGGACATTGGGATCTGTTTCGAAGGGATGGTCTACATCTGAACCGGAGGGGTACTAACATTCTTGCAGGAGTATTTGCCAGTGCTGCTCGGGGGGGGTTTAAACTAGATGTGCAGGGGGCAGGGATCCAGATCCAGAGGGTTGGTCAGAAGGTGCATGGGGTTAAATGTGTACAAGGTTTGGGTGATCTTGAGAAGGTCATCAAAATTCAGGGTGCAATTTGCCCGATGGAAGTTCAAGGAGCTGGGTTAGGTACAGTAGACAGTGTTTTAAGCAAAGAAAGGAGGAATGGGCTAAGAATTCTATACTTGAATGAGCATAGTGTCAGAAATAAGACAGATGAGCTTGAAGCTCAGATGAAAATGGGGAACTACGATATTGTTGGGATAACGGAGACATGACTGCAAGGGGATCAGGCCTGGGAATTGAGTGTACCAGGGTATACGTGCTATCGTAGAGACAGAAATATGGGAAGAGGGGGTGGGGTGGCCCTGTTGGTGAGGAATGAGATTCAGTCCTTAGCAAGAGGTGACTTGGGAACAGGGGAAGTAGAGTCTGTGTGGATTGAGCTGAGGAACAGTAAGGGTAAAAAGACCCTAATGGGTGTTGTGTACAGGCCCCCAAACAGTAGCGTGGATATTGGGTACAAGTTGATTAGGGAGTTAACATTGGCATGTGCTAAAGGTAATGCAGTCGTTATGGGAGATTTCAACATGCAGGTGGACTAGGAGAATCACGTAGGTGCTGGACCCCAGGATAGGGAGTTTGTGGAGTGTCTAAGGGATGTATTTTTGGAACAGCTTGTGCTTGAGCCAACCAGGAACGAGGCTATTTTGGACTTGGTGATGTGTAATGAACAGGAATTGATAAGTGATCTTGAAGTAAAGGAGCCATTAGGAAGTAGTGATCATAACATGATAAGTTTTTATCTACAATTTGAGAGGGATAGGGGCAGATCAGAGGTGTCAGTGTTGCAATTAAATAAAGGAGACTACGGAGCCATGAGGGATGGGCTGGCCAAAGTTAAATGGGCAGATGCCCTGGCAGGAAAGACAGTGGATCAGCAGTGGCAGATATTCTTGGGCATAATACAAAAGATGCAAATGCAGTTCATTCCAATGAGAAGGAAGGATTCAAAGAGGGGGAAGGGGCCACAGTGGTTGACAAAGGAAGTCAGAGATTGTATAGCATTAAAGAAAAAGAAGTATGACAGGGCTAAGATGAGTGGGAATACAGATGATTGGTAAAGTTTTAAGGAACAGCAGATCTTACCTGATTTTTTCTCTCCGTATTGCTTTTTTAGCTATGTGAAGAGAAAGAAGATGGTTAAGAACAATGTTGGCCCCTTGAAGAATGATTTGAGAGAAATTGTTATGGGAAACAGGGAAATGGCAACAGAATTTAATGCATACTTTAGATCTGTCTTTACCAGGGAGGACACAAGTAGTCTCCCAGATGTATGGATGGGCCAGGGTCATAAGATATCAGAGGAATTGAGACAGATTGACATTAGGAAAGAAACTGTGATGAGTAGACTGGTAGGACTGAAGGCTAATAAATCCCCGGGTCCAGATGGTCTGCATCCGAGGGTTCTAAAAGAGGTGGCTCAGGAAATTGCAGATGCATTGGTAATCATTTTCCAATGTTGCTTAGATTCAGGATCAGTTCCTGAAGATTGGAGAGTGGCTAATGTTGTCCCACTTTTCAACAAGGGAGGGAAGGAGAAAACGGAGAACTATCGCCCTGTTAGCCTAACGTCAGTCGTGGGGAAGATGCTTGAGTCCATTATTAAGGACGAAATAGTGGCACATCTAGATGGCAGAAATAGGATTAGGCCGAGCCAGCATGGATTTACCAAGGGCAAATCATGCTTGACTAATCTGTTGGAGTTTTTTGAGGGTGTAACAAGGATGTTAGACGAGGGTAAGCCAGTAGACGTTGTGTACCTAGATTTTCAGAAGGCATTCGATAAGGTGCCACATAGGAGATTGGTGAGTAAAATCAGAGCTCATGGCATTGGGGGCAGGGTTTCAACATGGATAGAAAACTGGTTGGCAGATAGAAAGCAAAGGGTAGCAGTGAATGGGTGTTTCTCAGACTGGCTGGAGGTGACTAGTGGGGTACCACAGGGCTCTGTATTGGGACCACAGCTCTTTACGATTTATGTCAATGATTTAGATGAGGGCATTGAAAACTATATCAGCAAGTTTGCTGACAATACTAAACTGGGTGGCAGTGTGACATGCGAAGAGGACGTTAGGAGAATACAGGGAGACTTGGATAGGCTGAGTGAGTGGGCAGATACTTGGCAGATGTCATTCAATGTGAATAAATGTGAAGTTATCTACTTTGGAAGCAGGAACAAGAGGGCAGAGTATTGTCTGAACGGTGTTGAGTTAGGTAAGGGAGAAATGCAAAGAGACCTAGGAGTCCTAGTTCATCAGTCAATGAAGGTGAATGAGCAAGTGCAACAGGCAGTGAAGAGGGCAAATGGAATGTTGGCCTTTGTTACAAGGGGAATTGAATACAAGAGCAAGGATGTTCTTTTGCATTTGTACAGGGCCCTGGTGAGACCACACCTGGAATATTGTGTACAGTTTTGGTCTCCAGGTTTAAGGAAGGACATTCTGGCAATTGAGGAAGTGCAGCGTAGATTCACTAGGTTGATTCCTGGGATGGCAAGGCTGTCTTATGCAGAGAGATTGGAGAGATTGGGCTTGTACACGCTGGAATTGAGGAGATTGAGAGGGGATCTGATTGAAACGTTTAAGATAATTAAAGGATTTGATAGGATTGAGGCAGGAAATATGTTCCAGATGTTGGGAGAGTCCAGTACCAGAGGGCATGGATTGAGAATAAGAGGTCAGTTATTTAAAACAGAGTTGAGGAAGAGCTTCTTCTCCCAGAGAGTTGTGGAGGTGTGGAATGCACTGCCTCGGAAGACGGTGGAGGCCAATTCTCTGGATGCTTTCAAGAAGGAGCTGGATAGATATCTGATGGATAGGGGAATCAAGGGATATTGGGACAAGGCAGGGACTGGGTATTGATACTGAATGATCAGCCATGATCTCAGAATGGCGGTGCAGACTCGAGGGGCCGAATGGTCTACTTCTGCACCTATTGTCTATATGATCTTCCTATTTCTGGCCTCACTTGCAAGTGGCATGGGTAACAACCCTGGAGGTCCTGTCCTTTAACTTAGCACCTAACTCTCTGAAGTTAGTCATTGCTGAAGGGTGGTAGTGGGAACAAGCTCCCACTGCTATACAAATGCTCTTCATGGCATGTGTCTCAAACAGTCTCTGACAACCAAGTCCAGCTCATGGCCTTCACATGTGGTATAGTTCTTATGCCTGGTGGAGCTGTTCTCACTGACAGGAGAAGGGGCAAAGGTGGGCCACGGATGGTAGCTCATCTAGGAGAGGGAAAACTCTTGATTTCAAACCTCTGCTGCCTTGCAGCTATAATACTTGTTCACAGGAAAGGCTTTGGGAGTAAACCCCAAGGAAAAATGTGGAGTTGGAGTCCCAAAGGTGGCCCGCACCAGCACGGCAACTCCTCTGAAGCTGCTGGCACCAAACGGTATCGACTTTCGTCGTTCCTTTGGACCTGTCACCAGCATGGAGAGGGGGGTCCCACTGCATAAGCAACAGACGGATCTCCATATCAACTCTGCCCTGGAGAGGCCTCTCCCCAGTAACTACCAGAGGCGCAGGCAGTACCCATGGTTGACCACGACCAATGGAGGCCACACGCACATACACACAACTGTCTGAACTCACTTTGCTACCCGTCCTACCCATATCATTGGTACTGACATTCTTCATCCTCCCACGTAAGAATGCTGTGGACTTGATTTGAGTTGTCCCTGGCAACCGGGAGGTAACATACTATGTGGGAATCTCATTCTCATCTACAGAACCTCCTGCATGTTCCCCTAACCAATGCATCTCCTCTCCCCCCTTCCCTTCTGAACCACAGAGCCAGATTCAGTGCCTGTTACTTGACCGCTGTGGCTTTCTTCTGCTAGGACATTCCCCTTGCAGTGGTTTATAAAATTGAGGGGAGTAGATAAAGGTGGATGTTCATGGTCTTTTTTTTCCCCAGTGTAGTGGAGTTAAAAACTATTGGGCATAGGTTTAACATGTGAGGGAAGTAGGTTAAAAGGGACATTGTTTTCCACTCAGAGGGTGGGGGTGTGTATATGGAATGAGCTGCCAGAAGAATATTTGTACATGTATATGGATTTTTAAAAAGAAGGCCCAGGGGTGGGGAGGGGCGTGAGCCAAATGCAAGCAAGTGGGACTAGCTCAGATGAATTTTTTGGTCAAAATGGATGAGTTGAGCCAAAGAGCCTGTTTCTATGCTGTATAACCCCGTCTTCATCCAGCACGTTCCATCTATAACCTGGCAAATGTAAGGCTTCAGAGATGATAATGCTTTTCCAAAGTATAAGAATATATTTTTGAATTTCAGAAATGAGAAGTAATGTTAATGTGCCAACTGTTAATGTTCATTCTTGTATAAGGTGAAGAACAACCATCTGAACCAAGCGATCCATGATGAACGAGAAGCCATTATTGAGCTGCGAGTGCAGCTTCGACTGTTGCAAATGCAAAGACTGAAACAAGAGCAACAGCCTCAGGAGGATGGAGAAGAGTGGGGAGATAATGCCACTGGTGCTCTGCAGCACAGAGATGATGTGAGAATTGCACATGAGCAACCCAAGTCTGTGAAGGAAACGTTAAAACCCTCTCCAAGCAAAGATCGTAAGGAGACTTCAATCTGAAGAGCTCCAAGCAATTTGTTGCATTGCAGCTGCACTTAAATCTTTGACCAGGAAGCTGTACGAGCAGTGAACTGTATTAGTTGTTAAATTCTTTCTCTACATTTTTGGTGAATAAAAGATTCCAATTATAAGGTCAAAAGCAATGAGGTGAAATGGTGTTTGGTAAGCACATTAGACAAATCATTTGAATTTTTAAAAGAATAGAAAATGGTGTTTTGTTTTGTTAGAAGGACCGTGAAGACTCTGGGCCATTTTTTGTTTTTAATTATGCATGTGGAAATACTTTATTTTAACTGAATTTTCCCTATTAAATAAAAATCTATATTTCTAGCTAAGGATCATTCGGTGCCAGGAATGTTCAGAGTAGAGGTAAAACAATAAACATGGATGAACATGGACTGAATTGTTACTATGAGCAAAGTTGCTGAATGTTATGTGGTTGTCAGTAATTTCTCCTTTGTTGGCTTTGTTTTTATTTTATAAGCTCAGTATTTGTCATTTAATTAAATTGTTGGGATATCTTTACGGCGTTTACAGAAATACCAACCTGAAAATAGATTGTGCCCTGGACCTCCGATAACTCCTGCTTTTGTACAGTTGTTTGCACTGATCGATAATTTAAAATAAAAATAATAAAATGCTCGTACGCCGATGCATGTGTTGAACATTCCAGAGCCAGCTGAGGCTTTTGTGTACCATATTTCAACTTGAGATGGCAGTGATTTTTATTAACGCAGTCTCAGTTAAATTGTTCAAGTGCCATTATCTTACGAACTATTGCCACTAATGACTAAGAGTGCCTGGTGCGAATGTCAACGTCTCTTAAATTTTCATCGTCAATTGATTAGTTTGTCTGCTGTTAAAATATTAGGTATTTGCTTTGTTTTTGTGTAATTCATTCACAAAAATAAAAAAAGCCTTTTAAACTACTTTTGTTTTCCATAGAATATGGGTCTAAAATTGAAATGTCCCAGGATGTGAAGATTGTAGCAAAATAATATGAATACTTACCATTAATTTTACAAATTGATTAGTAGGTGTTACTGGTACAGGTGGCCCCCATTTTCCGAACGTTTGCTTTACGACACCTCACTGTGTAGAAAGACCTACATTAGTTACGTGTTTTCATTGTTATGAAACAAGGCAGCGCACGCACCGAGCAGCCAAGCTCCTACCCCAGAACTGCATTCTAGCTTTCATTGTTTAAACACATGCCTGTGAGCATCTGTACTTTATGCCAATTTATTTTGTGCATCTGTTAGCTAGTTGAGTTCTAAGGTACCGGAAAAGCCTAAAAGAGCTCGTAAGGGTGTTAGACTTGGCATAAAACTAAACATAGCTAAGTGTTTCAATCATAGTGAATGAAGTAAGGGCATTGTCCGCACATTGAACTGCAGTATTTATACAGAGAGAAAGAATCTTGAAAGCTGCCGATGTTACTGTTGGTTCTGCTCAGAGCAAAGTGGTCTCTTTTAGACTGCATCTAATAGTGGATAAAATGGAAAGTCTACTGCTTGAGTGGATTGATGGGTGTACAAAGCGTGATGTTCTGTTAAGTTTTACTTGAGGAGAAATCATTCAGTCTTTTTAATAAACTGATACAGAAAGCACTGGACGATGGTGATGAAGGTGTTGCAGAAGTGGAATTTAAAGGTAGTCATGGGTGGTTTGATTGGTTTCTGAGGCGAGGGTAGCTTCATAGCTTAAAGTTTACTGGAGAGAGTGCTTCAGCTGATACTGAAGCTGCTGAAAGGTTCCCAGCAGAACTAAAGAAAATAATTACAGAGGTGGTTATTCATATAAGCAAGTGTTTAACTGTGACGAAACCGCAATTTATTGGAAAAAAATTGCCGAGCACCCGAACCTCTGATGACTCAGCCTAACACACCATCATCAGTGTGCTCCCTGTCTTCCTGATTCCGGTAAGTGAAACTACACTGTATATACATTATTTCTACTTTATATAGGCTGTGTATTTTTGTACTATTTGGTAGTTTCATAGCTTAAAGGTTACTGGAGAGAGTGCTTCCGCTATGTAGTGAAATTCTTGCTACACAACAGTGCTACAGTGATGTAGGAAAGTATTTCTACTTTATATAGGCTGTGTATTTATATCATTCCTGCATGTTACTATTATTTTAGGTTTTGTTATTTGGCATGATTTTGTAGGTTAGTTTTTGGGTCTGGGAACGCTCAAAAATTTTTCCCATATTAAATGGTAATTGCTTATTCACTTTACGACATTCCGGCTTATGAACCGTTTCATAGGAACACTCTGTCCAAAAAGGTTGTTGTGAATCTTACACTGCTATCAGCACATACATATGGTGAAGATAGTCTCACAGTATTGTTAAGTGGAGTTTTAATGATCTTGACAGATGATGAAGGGAATTCAACATGTAAATAACAAACTTGAATAACCTGGATGGGGAAAGTGGAGGTGAAGCTTAGTTTTCCCATACTCATTATTTTCTTACATTTGCAAAACCCTTGTTCTGGGGAAAAGGTCAGGGATTTGTGAAGAAATGTCGACTCTTCCATAGACAGTGGATTCTCTCTAAATCCATTCTTTCCCAGAGGCGTGTGATTGATTGGGACTCCTGCTCCAGCCCGACCTCTGCCTTTATATACTGGCTATTACCTTGCCAGTCCAGATGAAGGGATGTGAACCAAAACAGTGACCAATTCTCTCCACAGATGCTGCCTGTCCTGCTGTGTTCCTTCGGATCCCAGCATCTGCATTCTCGTGTCTTGAAATCAGGTTAATCCAAAGTACTGAAGCGAGTAACTACCAACACCATGACATGTTAGCAAACTTAGTATAGACCGAACAGGAATTCAGGTTTGCACTGAAGAAGCTGCTGAGGTACCTCAGGAGAAATTGGTTTTAAACTAGGGTATCATGTTTAAAGCTTCCAGCTGTCAGATTGGAAAGTGTATAAGGAATGGGGCAAAAGAATTTAAACATACTAATTAATATTTATTTTAAGTTGTGGAGCAGGTTTTTTAAGGTTATCGTAATGGGGATGAACTCCTACCACCTAATTAAATGCTTCCAATGGCATACATCTCAAATAGCCTCTGTTCTCAGGTTTCACAGGTGGTTTAGTTACTAAACCCAGTGGTACAGTTTCTACGGACAAAGGCAAGTTACTGACACCTTAAACCCAATCACTTCAGGCAGACTGAGCTCATCAGCTGTGATTGGCAGCTCACCTAGGAGGAGGAAAGCTCTGATCTCAAACCTTCACTGCCTTGTGGTTATACTACTCATGGGAGAGGCTTTGGGAGTAAACAGGGAAAATGCAAGAGGTGAGTCCCTAAGTTCTGCGTTGAATTGAGTTCAAAGCTCTCTGGCAACTCTTGCAATGCTGCTGGTACCAAATTGTATTGGCCTCTGCCATTCCTTTGGTATCATCAACTGCATGGGTAACAGCTTGCTCTGCATATCATACTGCCCTGGCTTGTATATTGACCAATCTGAGACGACATCCGGTCAACCCTGACCACTGAAGGTCTTGAGCAGCCAGGCTATTAGAATTAATTTATTGTTGTTACCTACACTGAATTACAGTGGAGAAAAAATCTGCTGGAAGTATGGCTTGGTATGCAAAGTATAAAAGAACAATGCAGAATGTAATGTTACAGCTGCAGGGAATTTATCCTTAGCATATGAAAAGTAATTTCAAAGGTATGATAACAGAAACTGTTCTTGAGTGTAGTAGTACATTAAAGCTTTTGTATCTTCTGGCTGACAGAAGAGAGGATAAGAGAGAAAGACTGGGGTAGGAAGAGTCCTTAATTATGTTGGCTGCCTTCCCAAGATAGCAGGTAGTGCAGCCAGTGTCAATGCAGAGGAGGTTGGTTTGCAACAATGGACTGGGCTGTGTTCACATCTCTGCAATTTCTTGTGGTCAATTAGAAAAGGAGTATTATCTGGACAGAACTCCCCCTAGGGGAAAGTGGAGTACTTTAAGGTGGGGTAAAGCAAAGAAAATGGAGCATAGTTGGATGATCCTTGGAAAAATCTGTTGTGGGGGCAAACAGAAATGAAGCAGAATTCAGAGGAGCACAGCCAGTGAGTCTTAGTAAAATTTGATGACAGACTTATGATGCTTTCTCAATTATTAACTGAAGACTGGCTCTAGTGATCATGTTGAAACTGACTTTTAAATGGTGACGTAATCTTTTGAGGGGGAAAATGGAGGGAACTGGGTTTGATCTGAGGAAATTGGCCAGAATCAAGAAACCAATGCCTGGACAGTCGTCTTGGTACCAGCAAACAAGATGCTGGAATGTGTCAGGCAGTACTTATAGAACATCAATAAGTACAGTAGAGGAACAGGCCCCTTAGTCCGTGCTGTACCAAGTTAATTAATGGGCCTCTGACCAGTAGCCAGGATGTGAGCTATAAATTACAATGGGAGAAAAGGTATGTCAAAAGGGCAATGTTATGGTTGTCATTGGGGATTTCAATGTGCAGATAGATTGGGAAAACTTCAGTTTCTCCTGAGAGTAAAGTTGCAGAATTCTGATGAGATAGCTTTTTGGAGCAACATGCATTCATGGTCAATCTCACTATGGAAAAGGCAACTCTGGACTGGGTGTTTGTGTAATGAACCAGATTTGATTAGGGGGCTTGAGGTAAAAAAAAAACCCTTAGGAAGTAGTTATTATAAAATGATAGTATTCACCCTGCAGATCAAGAGGGAGAAGTTAAGGCTAGATGTATCACTATTGCAGTGAAGTAAAGGGAATTATGAGAAATGTGGCTGACAAGAAAAGTCAAAGCCAACATAAAAGCAAATGAAAGGGCAGATATATAATAGAGCAAAAATTAGTGGGAACTTAGAAGATTGGGAAACTTTTAAAAACCAACAGAAAACATCTAAAAATAACATGGGGGTGGAAAAAGTTGATACATGAAGACAAGCTGGCCAATACCAAAACAAAAGGATACCAAAAGAGATTTTTCAGTGTAAAGAGTAAAAGAGAAGTGAGTGTAGATATTGTACCACTGGAGAGGTAGTAATTGGGGACAAGAAAATGGCAAATGAATTGAATAAGTATTTTGTATTCAACTTCACTCAGGAATACACTAGCACTATGCTGGAAGTTCAAATGTGTTTGGGACAGAAGTGATTGCAGTTGCTATTACTCAGGAGAAAGTGCTTGGGAAACAATGATCTGAAGATAGATAAGTCACCTAGACCAGATGGATTATACCCCAGGGTTCTGAAAGATCATAAGACAAAGGAGCAGAAGTTGGCCATCCAGCCCATCGAGTTTGCTCCGCCATTTCATCATGAGCTGATCCAATCTCCCCTTTAATCCCATTCACCCCGCCTTCTCACCATAACCTTTGATGCCCTGGCTACTCAGATACATAACAACCTCTGCCTTAAAAACACCCACTGACTTGGCCTCCACTGCCGTCCATGGCAACAAATTCCGTAGATTCACCACCCTCTGGCCAAAATTTTTTTTTCGCATCTCTGTTCTGAATGGGTGCCCTGCAATCCTCAAGTCATGTCCTCTCGTACTAGAGTCCCCCACCATGGTTAACAACTTTGCCACATCCACTCTGTCCATGCCTTTCAATCTTATCTGAACCCTCCCAAATGTCAGTACATCCTTTCTTAAATAAGGAGCCTAAAACTGCACACAGTATTCCAAGTGAGGTCTTACCAGTGCCGTATAGAGCTTCAACATCACATCCCTGCTCCTATACTCTATTCCTCTAGAAATGAATGCCAACATTGCGTTCGCCTTCTTCACCACCAACTCAATCTGGAGGTTAACCTTAAGGGTATCCTGCACGAGGACTCCCAAGTTCCATTGTATCTCAGAACTTTGAATTCTCTCCCCATTTAAATAATAGTCTGCCGTTTATTTCTTCTACCAAAGTGCACGACCGTACACTTTCCAACATTGTAATTCATTTGTCACTTCTTTACCCAATCCCCCAATCTATCCAAGTCTCTCTGCAGACTCTGTTTCCTCAGCACTACTGGCCCCTTCACCTATCTTTGTATCATCAGCAAACTTAGACACAAAGCCACCTATTCCATAATCCAAATCATTGATATACAACGTAAAAAGAAGCGGCCCCAACACAGACCCCTGTGGAACACCACTGGTAACCGGCAGCCAATCAGAATGGGATCCCTTTATTCCCACTCTGTTTCCCCCCAATCAACCAACACTCTATCCACATACGTAACTTTCCTGTAATTCCATGGGCTCTTATCTTGTTTAGCAGCCTCATGTGCAGCACCTTGTCAAAGGCCTTCTGAAAATCCAAATACATGACATTCACTGAATCTCCCTTGTCTAGTCTACTTGTAATTTCCTCAAAAAATTGCACTAGGTTTGTCAGACAGGATTTTCCTTTAAGGAAACCATGCTGAGTTCTTCCTACCTTGCCATATGCCTCCAGGTACTCTGTAACCTCATCCTTGATAATCGACTCCAACAACTTCCCAACCACCGATGTCAAGCTAACAGGTCTATAATTTCCTTTTTGCTTCCTTTCCCCCTTCTTAAATAGTGGAGTGACACTTGCAATCTTCCAGTCCTCTGGAACCAGACCAGAATCTATTGACTTTTGAAAGATCATTGCTAATGATCCTCCCGATCCTTGTTTCCATCAACTCCGGAGGGAGAATTCCTCTGACCCCTGTTCATTTCTTTGGGGCAACTTGCATCACTGAACCGCTGGGTGTCAGTAAAAACCTGTTTACAGAGCAACAGATCGCTAAATATACTGCCACCGTCAGCTGGCCCGTCACTCTCATCCGAGCATAGTTTCATAGTTCATCTTTTCCCTCTTAATGACCTTCTTAGTTTCCTTTTGTAAGCTTTTAAAAACTTCACAGTCCTCTGTCTTCCCACTAATTTTTGCTTCCCTGTATGCCCTCTGCTTTGCTTTTACTTTGGCTTTGACTTCTCGTCAGCCACAGTTGCATCCTTTTTCCATTTGAAAATTTCTTCCTCTTTGGAATATATCTGTCTTGCACCTTCTTCACTCCTCGCATAAACTCCAGCCACTGCTGCTCTGCCATCCTTCCCACTAGTGTCCCTTTCCCGTCAACCTTGGCCAGTTCCTCTCACATGCCACTGTAATTTCCTTTTCTCCACTGAAATACTGACTCATTGGATTTCGGCTTCTTCTCAAATTTCACAGTGAACTCAATCATGTAGTGATCACTGCCTCCTAAGGGTTCCTTCACTTCCATCTCTCTAATCACCTCTGGTTCATTACACAATACCCAATCCAGTACAGCCGATCCCCTACTGGGCTAAAAATAGCTTTTCTAAAAAGCCATCTCATATACATTCTACAAATTCTCTCTCTCGAGATCCAGTGCCGACCTGATTTTCCCAATCCATTCACATGTTAAAATCCCCTACAATTATCATAACACCGCCCTTCTGGCAAGCCTTTTCTATTTCCTGTTGTAATTTGTAGTCCACATCACTGCAGCTGTTTGGAGGCCTGTAGATAACTGCCATCAGGGTCCTTTTTCCCCGCGATTTCTTAGCTCAACCCATAAAGATTCTGTACCTTCCGATCCTATGTCAACTCTTTCTAATGATTTAATATCATTTCTTACCATTAAAGCCATGCCACCCCCTCTAACTACCTGCCTATCCTTCTGATACACCGTGTATCCTTGGACGTTCAGCTCCCAGAGACATGCATCCTTTAGCCACGTCTCAGTGATGGCCACAATATCATACCTGCCAATCTGTAACTGTACAAACAAGATCATCCACCTCATTCCTTATGCTGCGTGTATTTAAGTATAACACCTTAAGTCCAGTATTTGGTACTTTTTGTATTGATTGCACTGCAACTCATCCCAATGGCTGCAAATTTGCTTCGTCACCTGCCTGTCCTTCCTGACATCCTTACTGCTCACTACCTTAGATCTATTTCTGTTTTCCCTCTCCTCCGCTCCATCATTCCGGTTCCCATCCCTCGCCAAATTAATTTAAACCCCCCTAACAGCTCTATTAAACATTCCTGCCAGGATATTGGTCCCCCTAGGATTCAAGTGTAACCTGTCCTTTTTGTATATGTCACACCTGCCCCAAAAGAGGTCCCAATGATCCAAGAACTTGAATCCCTGCCCCCTGCTCCAATCCCTCAGCCACACATTTATCCTCCACCTCATTCCATTCCTACTCTCACTGTCTCTTGGCACAGGCAGTAATCACGAGATTACTACCTTTGCGGTCCTTCTTCTCAATTGCCTTCCTAACTCCCTATATTCTCCTTTCAGGACCTCTTCCCTTTTCCTACCTATGTCATTGGTACCTATATGTACCACGACCTCTGGCTCCTCACACTCCCACTTCAGGATATCTTGGACGCGATCAGAAAGAGGGAGCAGAAGAGATTGTGGAGGCGTTAGTAATGATCTTTCAAAAATTACTAGATTCTTGCATGCTTCTGAAGGAAAGGAAAATTGGAAATGTCACTCCACTCTTCAAAAAGGGAGGGAGGGAGGCAGAAGATAGGAAATTATCAGCCAGTTAGCTTGACCTCAGTGGCTGGAAATATGTGGGAGTTGATTGTTAAAGATGAGATCTTGAGGTTATAGGAGGAACGTGATAACATAGGCCAACATCAGCATGGTTTCCTTAGGAAAATCTTGCCTGACAAATCTGTCGGAATTCTTTGAGGAAGCAACAAGCAGGATAGACAAAGGAGGAAAAAATGGTGGATGCTTTGTTTTGGGTTTTCAGAAAGCATGTGACAAGGTGCCATACATGGGGCTGCTTAACAAAATAAGAACCAATAGTAGTACAGGAAAAATACTAGTATGGATGCTTGATAGGAGGCAAAGAGTGGGGATAAAGGGAACCTTTTCTGATTTGCTTCCATTGACTAGTGGTGTTCAGCAGTGGTCAGTGTTGCAACTGCTTCTTTTCACATTGTACATGAATGACTTGGGTGATGGAATTGATGGCCTGTGACCAGGTTTGTAGACAACACAAAAGATAGGTGTGTTGGTAGCGCTGAAGCAGGGAGACTGCAGAAGGACATATTAGGAGAACAGGCAAAGAAGTGGCAGATGGAATACCATGTTGGGAAGTGTATGGCCATGCATTTTGGTAGAGGGAATAAAAGGGCAGGCTGTTTTCTAAACAGAGAAACTTGAAGTGCAAAGGAACTTGGGAGTCCTTGTACAGGATTCCCTTAAGGTTAATTTGCAGGTTGAGTCTGTGGTGAGGAAGGCAAATGCAATGTTAGCATTCATTTCAAGAGGACTGTAATATAAAAACAAGGATAAAATATTGAGGCTTTATAAGGCACTGACGAGGCCTCATTTGTAGTGTTAAGCAGTTTTGGACCCCTTATCAAAGAAAGGATGTACTGACATTGGAGAGGGTTCAGAGGAGGTCCACAAGAATGATTCCAGGAATGAAAGGGTTATCATACGAGAAGAGTTTGATGGCTCTGGGCCTGTACTTGTGGGAACTTAGGGTTCAATGAGATATATCCTAATTCTTTTATCGGATGTTGAAAGGCCTAGATAGAATGGATATTTCCTGTGGTGGGGGAGTCTAGGAACAGACGGCACAGCCTCAGAATAGAGGGATGTCCATTTAGAACGGAGATGCAGAGGAATTTTGTTAACCCGGTTGGGTTTAATCTGTTGCCACAGGGAGCTGTGGAGGCTAGGTCATTGGGTATATTTAAAGTGGAGGTTGATAAGTTCTTGGTTAGTTAGGGCATGAAAGGGAGAAGGCAGGAGAATTTGGTTGAGAGGAAAATGGATCAGTCATGATGAAATGGCAGAGCAGAATGCTATTCATTGACTTTAGTTAGGCATTCACTTCTGTGACCCCCATCAAGCTGATCGCCAAACTTCGCCAGCTTGGTATCAGTTCATCCCTCTGCAATTGGACCTTGGACTTTTTGACCAACAGACCCCAATCTGTCAAGTTAGACAACCTCTCCTCCTCCACTCTCACCCTGAACACCGGCATGCCTCAAGGCTGTGTGCTGAGCCCTCTTCCGTACTCCCTTTTCACCTATGACTGTGTTCCTGTACATGGTTCTAACTCCATAATCAAGTTTGCAGACGACACCACGGTGGTTGGCCTGATCGAAGGGGATGATGAGACGGCCTACAGAGATGAAGTCCAGCACCTGGCCGTGTGGTGTGCTGACAACAACCTGGCCCTTTACACCCAGAAGACCAAGGAGATCATTGTGGACTTAAGGCATGCTAGAGTCACACTCACATCCCCATCTACAGCAATGGAGCTGTAGTGGAGCATTTATCAAGGTTCAAATTCCTTGGTGTCCAAGGATTTCCGAGGATCTCACCTGGTGTCTGAACTCTTTCATCGTGATCAAAAGGCACAAGAGTGCCTTTATTTTCTGTGGAGCATCAAGAATATCTGTCCCAGGTTACTGACAGACTTTTACTGCTGTACCATTGAGAGCATACTCACCAGCTGCATCTCAGTGTGGTATGGCAATTGTCCAGTATCGGACTGCAAAGCACTCCAGCACGTGGTGAAAACTGCCCAGTGGATTGAGCACCCAATTGCCCACCATTGAGAACATCAACCATAAACGCTGCCTGGGCAGGTGCAAAGCATTATCAAGGATGCATCTCACCCTAACCATGGACTTTTTAGTCTCCTCCCATCTGGCACAGGAAGAGCTTTTTCCCTGAGGCTGTGACCCTGCTATACCTCACATCACAGCGCTAAGCAGCATTGCACCCATATTGGACTGTCTCAGTTCTTTTATATCTATATGCTGTAGCACTTACTTTTTATTTGCAGTTATTTTGTAAATAACACTATTCTTTGCATTTCTGGTTAGATGCTAACTGCATTTCATTTGGCTTTGTATCTCTACTCGGCACAATGACAATAAAGTTGAATCTAATCTAATGGGCTGAATGGTCTAATTCTGCTGTATCTTATGGTCTTAATTAAAAACAGTAATTAATGCCTGTTCATTTTTCAGTATATAATGTCCATAAACAATTCTCTGCACATTCATGTGCCCAAGAGCCTTTTTTAAAATACCTCTATTGTATTTGCTTCCACTACTTGCAGAGGGAAATGGTCAGTTATTGCTTTGGATAGAGCCTCTTCATCTAGACTGAAGATAGCAAGTATTTAGGGGGAGGCCTAAACCAACAGCAGGCGATAGATTGATCCAGCCAAGGAGGGGAGAGTGGAAATGGCAACAAAGGCTGGAAGGTGATTGACTGTTGTTGATGGAGTCTGACATGAGAGGAAGATGGAGCATAAAATTAAGTGAGGGAAAGGGGAGGGCTGTAGAAAGTGTAGGAGGAACTGGCTAAGCAAGGGAGAGGATTTACCTGAAACTGGAGAATTCAATAACACAAGAGATACTGCAGATGCTGGAAATCCAAAGCAACACACAAAATGCTGGAGCAACTCAGCACCTCCGGCAGCATCTATGGAAGTGAATAAACAGTTGACATTTTGCGCCAGTACCCTTCATCAGGACTGGTGAAGGGCCTTAGCCCAAAACATCAACTGTTTATTCATTCCCTTGGAGAATTTAATGTTCAGAAAGCTCCTCAGCTACTGGTAAAAGTGAATCAAGGGGAGGTCACAAGTCATTGAGATTTATAGCAGAAGACATTGGATGTCTGTTCTTGGGTACAATAAAACTATGTGGTTAAGATAGTAAAACAAGACCTAAGCCCACATCAAGTTGTTTGATTAGTCACATGGGTACTTACAGCAAGAGAGAAGCTGAGGAGATGTTTACTTTGGGCCACTGTCTTTCGATGATTTAAAATATATAATAAAGACCTTGATGGTGAGTGAGAGGTGTGAGGGAAAACAGACTGTTTGCTGGTATCCATTAGTGCTATGCTTATGTCAGGTGAGAATTGGCTATGGTAAACTTTCACATACATGGGATAGAAAGGGTAGAGAATGGGGGTGACAAAAAGGAGCAGTTAATAGGTGCTTGGTTTGAAGCTTTGGTTAGTGGCAAAGGCAGCATGGGACAGTCGTAATGAAGACTGGAATTGTAGAAAAGAATGCACGTGGAAAAGATAATTATAGAAATATTGAATTCAGGTGCTCTATAGCAGCTGAGGAAAGAGGTGACTTGGTGAAAATCAAAGTACTGAGAGATGATATTTGTAGTTATAATAGTAACTGCACAAGGTCTCCAGTACCAAGTGTCAGAATATACTTACATTTCTTAATGGTTATTCTTGATTTAGCAAGGGTGAACTTCGCTATACCACCATGTATTGAAATTGAGTAGCACACTTATGTTTGTAGATGGAATGAAGTAGTAAGGATTATTTGTTCAAAGTCTACGCCATTAGTACACTTACATTTATCTTTTAATTAGTGGATTCTATTATTAATGAGATCAAGGTCCTAGCCTTAATGCCAATATCAAATGATTAACATTACTGAATGCATGACTGTACTATCAGAATTGATACCCAGGAACCAAGAGCACTGAAGACATTTAGAACAATGAAATATGTCACTAAAGATCACAGATGGGATTTGATACCAAAGATAATGTTGGGCTATCTGAAACCACAAGTCAGGTAGGGGAAAACAGACAGAGGGGAAACCCTTCTGTGCCAATAGGGTGGTGAATCCTGGGAATTTTCTACTCAATAGTGCTGTAGAGGTCTGTCCTTTATTATTTTAGGTAAAGGAAACTGGGATTAGTGCAGGAAAAAGTACATATATAAAAGATTATATTCAATCTCATTGAAAAGTGGAGCTGGTATTGGAATGTTGGGTGGTTTAAAGGACCTCTTAATATTAACAAGAGAAAATCTGCAGATGCTGGAAATTCAAGCAACACACACAAAATGCTGGTGGAACACAGCAGGCCAGGCAGGATCCATGGAAAAGAAAACAGAGTCTACATTCACTGGGACCTCTTAATATTATTTCTCATGCATTTATGTTAAAAAAAACCTAGAATAGACATTACAATAACAAAATATGTTTTAATTATGTAAATATTTGAGCCTTTTTTTTTCTTGGCTCAGCATGATGGTTGGAAAAAGAGTTAAATTTCTCTTCAAAGGATAGCATTACACATAGATGTACCCTGAAACAATGCAGGCTTGCACATAACTACAGAGACAATAGAACCAGAGGGGAATACTTGGAGGGCAAGATAAATTAAACACTGCAGTGTAATAAAAGCTGATGATTAAAAATTTGGAAAACATAAGCACAGAAACTGAATAACTTCCTGCTGGGGCAGCTGACTTATGAAATACTGCCACCTTGTGTGGTAACCAATTTCACGTTCATTTCAGGACAATTTAAAGCATTTCAGAGTAATGAACCACTTTTGAAATGTTACTCATGTAAATCTTGGAATTACAAATTGGAAAATAATAACAGGAACATACTATCCCTTTTGTTGGTAACTGTGGATAAATTTTATTAGGGACACTTAAAAATAATGCCATGGTTTTTCAAGCACCCCAAGATAGGTAGCATTAGTTTAACATCTCCAAACCACAGTATGCAGTACTCACTCAGTCTGCACTGAAGAAATTGTGCTCAATCCTCTCCTGGGACTTAAATACATTCAGTGCTACCAATGAGGCCACACCTGATGGTAGATGGGGTTAATTCTGAGTTAGTTTCATCTGTTTCCTCACCTGATTGGATGTTTTCAAGCATCACTGACAGGTGGAAATACAGTACACTTGGAAGGCAGTTTGCAATTAGATTTTCAGTAAAAATGTAGAAGGCAGATTTGTAACATATATTGCTAATTCCTAAAGAGGCAAAGCAGAACAGCAAAAAATGCTATATTAGTTGAAAGGATCCAAGTTTAAGACCTCAAACATGACTCATGGTCCACCAGGCAAGTGATCCTGGTTCTCCTCTATGTTTCTAAAACAGTTCAGATTTCCTTATGGTGCAAAAGTTGGCACAAGTTAGTTCTGCCCAGAGTATATGGATTTACATGTTGTACTAAGTACATGTACACGTTGTACTGAGTTCTTTGAGAATGTATCTGCAAGTTGGCGAGATGAGTATTTAGATTTTCAGAAGACTTTTGATATGGTTTTACACAGGCTGGTGAACATGGAATTAGGGGTAAAAGCATGATTTGAGAATTGATTAATATTGAATTTGGAGGAACCAGCCCTTCATAAGTGGATAGACTGAGAAAGTTTGGTACCACAGGGATTGGTACTTGGTCCTCTAATATTAACAAACTATGTCAAAGATTAGGTGGAACAGACCAAAAACTGCATGCCATCAACGCAGAAATACTAAGTGAGAATGAGAGCATTGATGAGGATGCCTCTGGGAGGGGATGCAGGCAAGCTGACTTGCATCAGAGGAAGAATATCAGGTTATGCAGGATTCTCTGCAGCGATAAACAAGTGCAGTTTATTTTTGTTAAAAATGTGAAACACTAGTGTACAAGGATGCATATCCTTTGAACACATCATTGAAAGCTAATGCAGCAGGCACTTAGGAAGGCACAAGATGGATTGGCGTTTACTGCAAGTGGATGACTACCAGAGTAAAGGTGTCTTACCACATTTATACAGGACTTTTTGGCACCACACATGAGAATTGTGGACAATATCTCCTTACACAAAAGAATGACGTTTCTCCAGGCAAATTCTATCCTGTCCAGGGCTTTGTTTCCCATATATTGCAACTGGTAGCAAGGCCCATTTACCCATCTAATTGGATTGGCAATAGAGTTAACATTCAACATTTGCTTGTGACCTGTTACAGTCCTCCAATATACTGCATTCGAAGTCTTCCCTTGGAAAAGACATGTACCCCTTGAAGTTCCTCCACAAACATTTCAGTTACTTAAAAGCCAGTACTTTGGCCCTCAAAGTTAAATGGATCTTTTCACTTACTTCATCTAGACCCATCACGTTATGCATTTCAATTGTTTCTCCTCAGCCACCTCTGTTCTAAAGAAAGCCTTAGCTTAACTAACATTTCTCCATGCTCAAAATTTTCAGCCCAGTGAACGCCTTTGTTAATCTCCTCCACCCAGTCAAGTGCAATCACATCTTTTCCTGCTAGTTATTCAAACTGTGGGGCATTGTATAGTTCTATCATAATCTCACTGCTCTTAAATTCCATGGCTCAGCTAATAAAAGCCATCCCATGAATCTTTTGACAATTTACTGACCATTAAAAACTAGTCAGTATCACCACCTTTGGCACTATTTTTGATTGTAACCATAATTTTTTTTAAATGTCTTGCACTGCACTGGTGCCACAAAACAACAAATTTCATGACAAGTATCAGTGATATTAAACCTGATTCTAATTTCTATTTAAGGATGAGAACATACACAATCCATGATTATTTTATTCTTCCACACCACTCTCCTTTGACTTGGAATTTTTTTTGCTGATCACACTTCTTAGGTCACCATTGAAGGTTATGTTACAAATTTAAGTTGTGGTGTGTGTGGGAAAAACTTACACAGAAACTAGATTGCATAAAAACCACATTGTAAACTGAGTTCACATGTTCAGGTGATCACATCTGAACTGCACAATTAAAATTTTACAAGTTATAGATAAAGATTTTAGTTGCTCTGGAGAAATCCGAACTACATGAAATAAAAATCCAATAGCAGTAGCTTTTGGAACAGGAAGAAATAAGGTTGCATATTTTTATTTGGACAAGTACAGAACAACTTGTATCACAACTTCTTTTTATGACATGATCAACAACAGGCACTCAGAGTGCTCACAGATATGTACATATAAAAGGTGCAGCATTCAGCTGATCATGATAAAAAGTTAAAATACCTGAATTTTCAGACTTAAAGCTTGTGTGCTAACCCAATTCAAACATACTCCGCAGGACATGACCAGCATGAAAAAGACAATTCCGTATAACACAGAAATGTACTGTACTTTAAAACCATTTAACTACTTTGTAGTGTTAGTGCTGGGCCTGAGCCCTTGGGAGTTCCAACTGCACACATTTATACTTGCAGAGAAATCTAACCTCTTTTCACACTTTGCAGCATGTGATATTAGATTACTTGCCATAGGCAGCACCTCATTTTCTGAAAAAGGTTCAAGATCCACATATGGTACTGCTCATCTCTCATTTTTCCTTGGTGATTTAAAAGTAGTGGTAGTCAAAGGAAGGGTGGGTACATAAGGTCAATTAGCCTAAATAACTTTGTTAACTATGCAGAAAATCAGCTAAACATTCTCTATCCTGCCGGCTGGAATGAGATCCTTTTATCCAAGGTAGCTTTAACAGGTCTCAAACTAAAGTGAGGTAAGATTCATTAAGCCACTAATTTTGAGCTCACCCCACATCAGCAAGAGATTAGGCAGACTGATGAATACAGCGGGAAATTTATATGTGGAGGTTGAGCTTCTTTCAAATAATAAGGGAGACTCAATGTTGTATTTGTATATTCAACCTCCACTAAAAGAAATACAACACTAGTGGAAGGTGGGGCATTGAAGACTTACACCTGTAGGATGATCTGGAGCACAACAATACCAAATTACTTACCACATTACACTTTCAGGCCACAACAGCAATGTTTAGGGTGGGGTGGGGGTGGAATAAACAAATAAACACCAACTTTTTTTCTGGTAGACACTAGAAAATCCACCACAAGGTGGCCACTGTACAAATTCAAAGAGCTATTCAAGATGACAATATCCACTTCATAGTTAGCCAATCTCTCTTCGGAAACTTGTTTAGTGAATGGTCTGACTTCCTAGATTATGGGAATCAATTATTCTATCTACAGTTTGCAGCCAATTTAACCTTACAATTGATGTTAAAGTTAGAAAAGGCCTGAAAGCTTAGAGCAGGGGTTCCCAACCATTTTTATGCCATGGGTTTCTACCATTAATTGAAAGGCCCATGGACTTCAGGTTGGGAACCCCCGGCTTAGTGAAACGTGCAAGGATGGAAGACAGGTTCAATGCATGCTTGTTACCGGAAGTCGTTTCAGGATATTCATTACAAGCTTTAAAACTGACCAGAGGCCAAAGAATCAAGTTAATTGAGACAGACCTCAGCAGGCTGCCACTAAGGCACAAAGACCATCCAGCTTGAAACAAGATGGTGGAGTGTGAACTAAGAATAGCATCTTATAAATGGTAGAGAGTTAAGAGATCAAAACCACCTCACATAGGTAAAAGTCATCCAATGGTGGTTACTCAGGCCGACTTACCTCTTTCCTTCCTCTCCACCAAGCTGGTGAATAATCCTGTTCACATATTGAATGAAGAGAAATAAAAAGATGCCATGTTTGATTTGCAGCAAGTCAGATCAGTATGTAAATTTAAATAAATCTGATTCCTGATGCTCACACCAAACCAAAGAAAGAGAAAAATTTCACATCTGAAGTCAATCAGATGCACCTCAGCCAGAGGTATGAAATTGAGGTCAATTTGGCAGGGTGCATATTAAAACAATTACACAGCTGCTCACATAGCAACTTAGTACCTCTGTGCTGGTAGAAGGAATTTGTAAAAAACACTTCGCAGGTAATGCAAAAATTCTCATCTTAGTTCTTTCTGTAATTCTTCTGTCAAGTCCTGTGCAACAGCTGAAGTAGGTAGAACAAAACCCACAGGAACAATAAACAAGTTGGTTAAAGAGAGTCCAAGTGGCAGCCATATTTTCCATACCCGCTAGACTGAAATTTACTGTAATATGAATGGGATAATTTAAAGGAGCTAAAACAAGTCCACTGTCCATATTCAAACTAAATGAGGTATTACTGATCCATTAAGAAAAAAAAACAACCTCTTTACCAAACCAGTACAGTTGAAAAGGACTTTTTTTGAATCAGTACAGCATTAAGATAAATATGCATTAAATTTACTGGTTCATTTTCTTTGCAAATGCAGAAAATTGTTGCTTAGAGAAGTATTGTTGGTAACATTCTTATAGCATTTTTGGGAAGGAATGATAAGATTCAACATGGATAATCCCCTCCTCCATTAAGAAGGCTGCAGGTGTTCCAGTTTTCTAGTTTAATACAGGAGTTTAAGGCTTCGGTGGTAAGATCCTCTGAGAACTTTTCAGTGGTCAAAACGCATAAAACAGAAGTCATGCATTCACGACTAGTAAGGGTCTAACTGAATCTCAGTGTAATCAAGGGCCGTTACAGGTCACCGTGTTTGTAAAACCCCATTTGTTCAGTCTATAGAAGTTATCTCACTGTATTCTGGAGCACTCATTCAGCACATTCCAGCTGATACATTTATTTTAATCACTCATTAGTGACTCCCAGTCTGCACAGTCCGATGAAAAATATCAGTTGGTTTTAATACGTGGAAGAGGCCGTGCTCATGGCATCATCGGCAAGCTTTGTGCTACTGGGATGTACACTGGCAAAGTATCGGACATCACGGTCTTGATCTGCCTGCAAAGCCATAACACTTTGCTCTATGGCTTCCTGCTGAGAGCTGCTAGAATTCAGGAAGTATTCTGTAAAATCAAACATCATAATAGATAAAATTAGTAGTTTGGTAAAACAACAGTTAGTTATTTCTCAACCTTAAGCCATCATTTCCCTGCCAAGGACTCGAGAGGGATCATAAACAACAAAAAAAACAAAACACACCACAGCAAAGCACAGGATTGCAAGAAGCTGCAGAGGATTGTAGACCCTGCTAGCTCCATTATGAGCGCAATCAAGCAGTTCTTTGAGAAGCAGTGCCTTTTACTAAGGATCCTCACTATTCAGAACTTGCCCACTTCTTGTTACTGCTGTAAGGGAGCTGATACAAGAGCCTGAACAGCTCTTCCCCTCCATCTGATTTCAGAATGATCCATGAATCTATTAAGACTACCTTATTACTTATTTTGTAATTTTTATGCCTTTGCACTGTATTGTTGCAAAGTAACAAAATTCATATCATACAAGACACAGCTAAAAAATTCCATTTTGAAGAGCATTACCAACTAAAATTTAAAAACATCAAGCGCTAACATGGACATCTACATTACCAGACCCTCACTGATGAAGTTTGCATCGATACACGATCATATTCACATACTCCCCATTTTGCAAAATTTACAATGGCTCCATCCAAACTCAGTATCTACTGAGGCTGTTTTAACTTCTTGGAGCAATTGGCAAGAAATTCAACATTTGTGGAAAACTGAAGAGGTCTAACTGACCAATTTTAGATGGCTACTTTGATATTTTCCATTTTCAACGTATTGACCTTCTTGCCATTAAATAAGAAAGATATTACGATAGACCACAATGTTTTAAAATATTAATTATAAACAAATATAGTTTTAAAAAAGATAATGCAAAATAAATACAACCACCGATGTTGTTAATGTAGAAATTGACCCCACCTTTTTCCATCAAGGTTTGCCTCAAAGTTTTTGCTAGCAACACTCTGATGTTTGGCACAGGATCAGATGCCAGCTGTAGCAAATGTGGCATCAAATGCTCGGCAAACTGTTCTATAGGGATATAATCATCTTCAATCACAGCCTGCAAGTTGAAATACAATTATACAGAAAAAAGTCATTCCCAAATATTTAATGCATACAAAGCAAAACTGACATCAACAGTTGAGTTTTAGCTCAACTCCAAAAGAAATGGCATTAAATTATTTTATTACAACATTTATCTTTTGTACTTCACAGCAAATTAGTTAATTAACCACACTGGAATCAGTAAACAAGGTAAAAACTTGCTTCCTGTTATGGGATGTCAATGCATTGAAACTGATGCTATTTGCTGCCCATTCCCAAATTCCCTCAGTTTAGGGGTCATAAGTTTTCATTAACCACATGAGAGTATCACTAACAAACAGTACAATGCCAG
The DNA here is from genome assembly GCF_030144855.1 of Hypanus sabinus. Lineage (NCBI taxonomy): Eukaryota > Metazoa > Chordata > Chondrichthyes > Myliobatiformes > Dasyatidae > Hypanus > Hypanus sabinus. The sequence continues at coordinate 129,123,021 of NC_082706.1, forward strand.
AAAAATCCTTCAGCTCACTGTTGCTGAACTCTATACAGAATTCTAATTTTCTCCTGCTGTTACATGATCCAGATCCCTCCATTCCCCATATATTCTTGCATCACTGCTTCTGTGAAACCCTTATATCATATCTGCTAACACCACTGTCCTCAGCAGCCTGTTCCAGGTACCCACCATACTGAGCAAAAGAAAATTAACCCAATTTCCTTTAATCTTTTCCACTATCATTTTCAATGCATATCCTCTAACATGACATTTCTATAGAAACTAGAGGATTTTATAAATACTTTTATATGATTCAGTACACATCTGTAGCTAACTTCCCACATTAGCTGGATAGCAAATAGTTTATATCTAAAAATGGGCCAAATAGCATCTAAACTGTACACATGTCAAATGCACAAAATCTTAATTATATCTAATTATAATGCTCAAAAGTGGGCTTCATTGCTTACAAACTTCTCTTGTAGATGAGAGAAATACAATGTCAAGGGGTTCAGTTAATAATAAATGAGAATTTCTTACCTGGCAGACAAAAACAAAGGCTTGACGACCTGACCACTTCACACTATGGCAAAACTTATCAACAAGCTCATTGATCAAGTCCACTGCCAACGCAGGAGTTGAAGATGCATAAAATTTTCTAATCATCTCACTCACCTGTAAAGAGAGGCTTAATCAATAACTTGTGTCAGCTTTCATGCAAAAAAAATCACAGCTCCAAAGCTTTTCAAGGCTGCAAATTTACAAGAATGACTGTCTAGAAATCAGCGGCATCAAATCTAAGATACTTCATACATTTACTACAGAATTTAGTTATTTTCCCTCCACACCAGCAGAAATATGTCAAAGAACATTAAGTGTAATTTAATACACAAGGAATGATCAGCCATGATGTTAAAATTTGTAACTGTGCCATCGTGTGGAAACTAAAACAGACCATTCTTCAGAATACAGGCAGTCCCTGGGTTACGAATGAGTTCCGTTCCTGAATCCATCTTTAAGTTGGATTTGTATGCAAGTCAGAAAAAGTACATCCATTATTATTTAGTGTCAGTTAGTCAAACGTTTGTCTTAGTATATATTTTACCTTTCTATGCATTTAAAACACTTAAGAAATGTATGTATTCCAATAATTAAACCACTGCGCTGCTTAGTAATAATTGTAGCTTTCATTGGGGCAGGGCCTTCCACATGCTCCATTATTCTCACTGCATCTGTTATCCTTTAAAATTGTTCCGATAGTTGACTGACTGTAGCCTAATGCTTTTCCAATGACCGATGATATTTCACCTCTTTCCAAACACTTTACTATTTCCACTTTATTTTCATTCGTGATCGTTTCCCATCAATGGAACAGAAACACGGCAGGCGTCGGGTCCCGAGCTCCACCGGGTCCTAAGGACCACTGCTCTGATTTCCCAGGTCCTAAAGTCCACCACACTGAGACAGGCTAAATGGGACAAGTGGGGGCTGTGCTGGGTTTGGGTATTTGATCCTCCACAATATTCCACGTGGGAATTTAAACTGAAGGTGGCAGTGTTTTTTTTTAAAAATGAGGTCGAGTTGCGTGCTCGACATCAACCCAGCATGGATGGAGAGTGCTTTGTCGCTGGATTGAATTTAGGAACCTCCATTCTTGAGCCTGGTCCTAATCTCACTGCGCCACCAGCCAACCGTAAAAGTGGGGGGGGGGGGGGGGGCAGAAAAGGAGGTCAGAGTGAATCTTGCTAAGAAAAATTTAAGCCAAATACAAGTTACACAAGTTACACACTCAACACAGTGTCAACGGCAACAACTTAAAATGGCGGATGGCGTTCTCCTTCCTCGGTTCATAAGTACTAGTTGTTCGTAAATCGGACGTTCAGAACTCGGGGACGACCTGTACATATCCATCATATAAAATAAAAATTACTACTGTATCTCCTACTCTTTGTTTTGCTCAAGTTGATATCAGTTTGCAAGCCTTTGTCAAGGATTAAATCATTAGTTGAAGAATTGAGCACAATTTCACATTTCAATATAGCACCAAGGGACTCAGCATTACTGGACTGGCAACCGTACTAAAAAGATGTCTTTCTATCATTCAAAGCGGAACCTTTTTTTTTTGGTACTGATCATTCTTTTTAAAAACTCAGTTGAACCACGATAATTAATCGCAGGTAAATAACTGAAACTTTTGTTATAAAGGTGATAAACCTTTGTAGTGAGTGATGTACTCTGGAGTATCTCAGCATTATGACAAGGTAAGATATAATCAGAAGTCATATCACATTCTTAAAGTGTAGATCCATGAATGCAAGGTCTTCCACAACATTCAAAATGATAATATCCAAAATAAAAGAAAAACAAAATATTGAAATTTTCAGGCCAGGTGCCCACTGTGGATGAAGAAACAACATTTTCAGTTCAAAGATCTTTCATAGAGTCCTGATAAAGAAGCTCAAATCATTCTGAATTATAGGACCAAAATAATTCTCTCCTATACTTTGCTTAGGGTTTTTAGCATTTTCTGTCTTTAGTTTACAATTTCTGCACCCATCTGCCTTTGATCTGAAACACCAACTCTTCTCTGCAAATGCTGCATGTTGTTTTTCAGCGTAATGTTTTTATTGCAGATTTAAAGCCTTCACATCTTGTCAGAGTCAGAAAAATAAATGTCCCAATTTAACTGTGGGCAATTGCACGCTGGATCAAAATCAGTCTTCAGTCTTTGTCTAATGCTTGAATATAAACTCTGTTCAATGTGAAATATTCCTCAGGGAGTAGATATCACATTGAGTTCTTTGAAGATAGAAATATATTTACATTCTGCATTGGCAGGGAGACCTCAAGTTGCTAAACTTACCAGTCGGTAGGCAATCCATCTGACTGAAGATACCTTATCTGCACAGAGGCTGAGAGATAAGGGCCGTAGATAGTCATATACATCTTTGGGGTTGTACAGTTCTAGGAGCAAAATAAGTTGCCTAAAATAAAGTTGAGAAATGGTCAAATACTATGCACTCAAATGCAAATACTTCATGCAAATCAAGTTTTGGGAGCAAGGGAGGATAAAAGAGGAACAAAAAACATTAACAGTGAGTATGAATAAGGTGACAGCATAAGGAGAAAAACAATAAAAGACATAGCAAGCACTAATAACAAAAGAGCTGAAGAAAACATCAGACAAGTATTTTGGGCTGCATTCCTTCAATGGTGAACCATTTTAACTCTGCAATGATTCTCACAATGAGCAGGTTATAGAAAATTTAATTGGCACTCTGCCATAAGGAACGTCTTACCTGTAACAGATGCTCCTGTCACAAGGGTAAACACTGGATAAGATTTTCGGTAGCTTGAATTTTTATTTTATAGAATTAATTTTCAGAAGAAATAATTGCAGTGTTATACATTCTGCCATTAAAAAGAGAAGCTGACAAAGGGTTTCAAGACTTCCAGGCAGCTCAGGCACTAACCCAACTCTGAATTAAAGACTCTGCTTCAATTGTTCTAACTTTAGAAACCAAGTACTATTCATTCTATAACTCAAGGGAGCAGTTTAACAATAACACCGTCAGAAAGAAAACTTAAAATGCTGTATATGCTCAGTATGCCAAGAGCAAATTAAGAAACAATAAAGGGAAAAAAATCATGAAGTATTTTACAGGCAATGTGTACTCAGATTCTTATCCATTCTCAGGGAAACTTGCTCATCCATATTAAAACACACTCAAAATATACAAAATAAATATTCAGTCCATTCCACTATCCTTGAAGCCTGTTATAACTCTCCAAATCTACACCTGTATCATTGTTTCATGTCATCAGCTATGCTTATATTGCAAATTCAGAAGTTTTGCCCCAACAATCTTTGACAAATAGTTCACCAACTAAAGATCCACTTTCAGTGAATCTACAACATTCCCTTCAAAATCCATAACATTCAAACAGGATTGTTGTTTTTTTTTGAAAAAAATTGTGTTATGGAATAAAGGGGTTTATAAGAGGCTTGAGAGAAAAGCTTGCCCAGGTGGATTGGAGAAGGATAGTGGAGGGGATGACGGCAGAGCAGAAATGGCTGAAGTTTCTAGGAATAGTTCATAAGGCGCAGGATAGAAATTCCCCACAAATGGCAGGGACAGGCAATTGTGGCTAACAAGGGAAGTTAAGGACTGCATAAAAGTTAAGGAGAGGGCATATAAGGTAGCAAAAGTGAGTGGCAAGTTGGATGATTGGGAAGCTTTTAAAATCCAGTAAAATGCAACTAAAAAAGTTACAAGGGGAAAAGGTGAAATATGAGGGGAAACTAACCAATAATATAAATCAAGATAGTAAAAGTTTTTTCAGTTATATAAAGAGTAAAAGGGAGGTGAGAGTTGATATTGGACCACTGGAAAATGCTGCTGGTGAGGTAGTAATGGAGAACAAAGAAATGGCAGATGAACTTAATGGAATACTTTGCATCTGTCTTCATTGTGGAAGACACTAGCAGTGTGCTAGAGGTCCGTGTCAGGGAGCAGGTATGAGTGCCATTGCTATTACAAAGGAAAAGGTGCTAGGCAAACTGAAAGGTCTTAAGTTGGACAAATCACCTGGACCAGATGGACTACATCCCAAGGTCCTGAAAGAGGTTGCTGAAGAGATAATAGATGCATTGGTCATGATCTTTCAAGAATCACTTGATTCTGATATTGTCCAGAGGACTGAAAAATTGCAAGTGTCACTCCACACTTTAAGGGAGGAAGGCAAAAGAAAGAAAATTACAGGTCAGTTAGCATAACCTCAGGGGTTGGAAAAGTGTTGGGAGTCTAATATTAAGGATGTGGTTTTGCGGTACTTGGAGACTAATGACAAAATAAGTCAAAGTCCGCATGGTTCCTGTAATGGGAAATCTTGCCATACAAATCAGTTAGAGTTCTTTAAGGAAGTAACCAGTAGGGTGGACAAAGGAGAGGCAGTGGATGTCATTTATTTGGATTTTGAAAAGGCATTTGATAAGGTGCGGTACATGAGGAAATCCTATGGAGTTACAGGAAAAATACTGGCATGGATAGAGGAATGGCAGTGAGTGGGAATAAAGGGGACCTTTCCCTGGTTGGCTGCCAGTGACTCGTGGTGATCCTCAGGGGTCAGTACTTTTCACATAGTTTTTCAATGATTTAGATAGTGGAATTGATCACATCTTTATAGCAAAGTTTGTGGATGATATGAAGATAAGTGGAGTGGTAGGTAGTGATGAGGAAACAATACGATTGCAGCAGGACAGACAAATTGGAAGAATGGGCAAACAAGTGGCAGATGGAAGACAGTGTTGAGAAATGTACAATAATGCATTTTGGTAAAAGGAACAATAGTGCAGACTATTATCTAAATAAAAAGAAAATTCAGTCCGAGGTGCAGAGGGACTTAGGAGTCCTCGTGCAAGACTCCCAGAAGGTTAGTTCACAGGTTGAGTCTGTGGTAAAGGGAATAAAATATAAAAGCAAAGAGATAATGCTAAGACCTTATAAGATACTAGTCAGACCACACTTGGAGAATTGTTAACAGCTTTGGGCTCCATAACTCAGAAAGGATGTGTTGTCATTGGAGACAGTCCAGAGGAGGTTCACTAGGACAATTCCAGGAATGAAGGGGTTAACAAACAAGAAGTATTTGGCATAATTTGGCCTGTATTTACTGGAATTTACAAGAATGCGGTTGGGGGGGGGGGGTGAAATCGCACTGAAACCTACCAAGTGTTGAAAGAACTAGATAGGATGGATGTGGAGAGGGTGTTTCCTCTGGTGGGAGTATCTGAAACTAGAGGGGACCGCCTCAAATTTGAGGGGCAAACTTTTAGAACTGAGATAAGAAAGAATTTTTTTTAGCCAGAGGCTAATGAATCTGTGGAATGCTCTGCCAAAGACTGCAGTGGAGGCCAAGTGCGTGGGTATATTTAAAGTGGAAGTTGATAGTTTCCTGATTGCTCAGGGCAAAGGATATGGTGTAACCAACAACTAGTGCTAGAATATTATGATTATATCCAGCAAGAACGTTTAATGCCACTTGACATCAAATTACATTATATCACCAGCATCTTGAGGATGGCCAAGGTCCAAACCAAACTTGACAGACACAGACACAGACACACACACAGACAAAGTAGCCAAGTAGCCTGGCATTAGAACAGGTCAGAAAGTGAATAATGATGATGAATGGCTTGTCACCTAAATACCAGACAACATGCAATGCTAGAATAGCCTCTGCTCACTTGGAGCAGGAGTGCAGCTCCAACACAAACATACAACACTATTCATAATTTAGCCAAAGTAGTTTATTGGCCACCACTGTAAAATACCAATTCCTCCATTACCAGCTTGCCTTGCCCACAATGTATACCAAATATACAACACAAGTGATTATTAAAATCTAATTTAAATAGGTCACACAATTTAATTACATTAAACAATTTACATCGATTTTGTTTGCTACTGTCACACCTTCAAGATGTCATACCATCACAACTATTCAAATAGATATTTATTCACAACAGTGGCAGCTGCTTCCATTTCTCTAACATCTTTAATTAATTTTGTTTAGAAGAATGAGGGGAGGGTAATCTTATTGAAACGTACTGAATATTGAAAGGCCTAGATAGAATGGAGATGGAGATGATATTTTCGATTGTGCAAGAGTCTAGGACCACAGGGCATAGCCTTGCAATAGAAGGGCGTCCCTTTAGAACATATGAGTAATTTCTTTAGCCAGAGAGTGATGCGTCTGTGGAGTTTCATCGCTACAGACAGCTGTGCAGGCCAAGTCATTGGGTATATTTAAACGGGAGGGTGATAGGATCTTGATTAGTAAGGCTGACAAGAGTTTACATAGAGAAGGCAGGAGAATGGGGTTGAGGGGGAAAATAACTCAAATGGCAGAGCAAACTCAATGGGCTGGATGGCCTTTCTGCTCCTATATATTATGGTCAATGCAGCAACTAGTAAAGGTTTTACAATAGTACCTCACAAATTTATCTAGAAAGACAGGGACATGGGAAGATCAGCTGCAATCTCTCAGCTAGATCGTACCTGTTCACAGTTGGAAATATATTTGTCCTTCATCACTGCCCTTTCGAATTCTGAAAGTCTTTCCCAAACAACAATGCAGACACACTTTCAGTGCACAAAGTGCAATGATTTAAAACTCATTATCTTTCTCAAAACCATCAGAGGAAGAGAATAAATGGGCACCACGGTGGCATAGCGGTTAGCGCAATGTTCTTACAGCTCAGGGTGTTATAGTTCAGTTCCAGTGCCATCTGTAAGGGGTTTGCATGTTCTCCTTGTGAACACGTGAGATTCCTCTGTGTATTCTGATTTCCGCTCAGTCTAAAGAAGCACTGGTTAGTTGGTTAATTGGTCATTGTGAATTGCCCTGTGACAAGGCTGGGGTTGAATAGGTGGGTTACAGCATGACTTGTTGGGCTGGAAGGGCCTATTCTAGGCCGTGTCTCCAAATAATAAAAACATCATACAGTGCTGGGTTTGTCAATAACTCTCATAGCCAATGAAGAAAATAAGCCTTCCAGATTTGAATCCAGACACAATACTGTAACATTATGAATTCTACAAGTTAAACCATGCAGAAGCAATTTAATGGAGATAAATGTATTGGAATAGGGACTGGGATAGTTACACACTAAACAATAAAAATGATAAGGAAGGTAGAAAACACTGCACTTTAAAAAAAAAACAAAATCCTGCCAGACACAAAACAAACAAATCATCTTCAAAATGCTACACATCTGAATAATTTGCAGCTAACATTTTGCAAGTTATGGGGGGAGGGAAGTATCAAAACCTTTGAAGTAATGCAGTGAAGATCCAGTAGATTGGATATACACTTAGTGGCCACTTTATTAAGTACACATTAGAACCCAGTGTGGTCTGCTGCTGCTGCTGAAGCCCACTTACTACAAGGTTTGACATGTAGAACATTCATCGCAGATGCTCTTCTGCACATCACTCTTGTAAAGTGTGGTTACTTGAGTTATTGTTGCCTTCCTGACAGTTTGAACCATTCTCCTCTGGCCTCTCCCATTACGAAGGCATTTGTGCCCAAGAACTGCTGCTCACTCAATGTTTTCTCTTCTTTTTTTTGGCACCATTCTCTGATAGTTCTAGAGACTGTTGTCTGTTCTGAGAAACTCAAACCATCCCGTCTGGCACCAACAAACATTCCAGTCAAGGTCACTTAAGATAAAATTTCTTTCCCATTCTGATGCTTGAGAACAAATTAACCTCTTGACCATGTCTACATGAAAAGTTACAACTGCAATTAAGATAAAATTACTTGCCCAATTCCCACTTAAACAGAATGAACCAAGATCAAGCCTGTAAAGATTCAATAAATTATTAAAGTTTGGAGATACTGGAGAAAAATTATCACCTAGTTAATCCAAAGGCAATGCTGCCACAAGTCAAGAACTTTAAGTAGAAGGATGAAGGAGAAACCAGAATTTGTTTCACAGTGGGTAGTCAAACATTGAATAGTTAAGCACACAGGGTTTTTGATAGACTAGAAGGAAACTGAAAATATAAAGGCAAAGTGATATGGTAAAGGTAAATGGAATAGGTAAAAGGGAATGAGTTACTGAATAAACAACATCATAATTGTTCAAATTCTTTGTACTTTGTAAACTTTTTGATTTTTATTATAAAGGATTTGTGCTGGGTCCAGTTCTGTCATAAATAGACCTGGATAAGAATGTTGTGATATGACAGATGATATTGTATTAAGGACAGTGAAGGCCAGCTCCATCATGGACACAAGCCTCCCCACTATTGAGGTCACCTTGAAAAGGTGGTGCTTTAAGAAGGTGGCATCCATCATGAAGGATCCTCACCACCCAGGACATGCCTTCTTTTTATTACTACCATCAGGGAGAAGGATTCTGAAGATCCGCACTAAAGATTATAGGAACAGTTTCTTTCCCTCTGCCATCAGATTCTGAATGGTCAATGAACTTAAGGACACAACCTCGTCACCATTCCTCCTTAACACTTAAAAAGAATATTATTGTAAATTACAGAAATTTGTAATGTCTGAACTGTGCTGCTGCAACAAAGCAACAAATTTCACGACTTATGGCAGTGACAATGAACCTGATTTCAAAGTTACAACAGGGAGGATCTAGATTAACTGAGAAAATGGGCAAAGAAAAGGCAGATGGAATTTAATTGAGAATTGCAGAATGATGCTTTTTGGGAACCTAAACCAGGGAAGACATACTCCATGAATTTCAGGGCACTAGGGACAGTTGTAGAATGCAGAAAAACAGTTTCCTGCAAGTAGTGATGGAGTTAGACAAGGTGGTAAAGGCTGTGTTTGATACACTTCTGTTGGGACATTGAGTAAGGGAGTTGGGATGTCACATTACAAGATGTTGATGAGACCATACTTGAAATATTGTGTGTGATTCTGGTCGCAATATTATAGAAAACATGATTAAATTTGAAAGGGTTCAGAAAAATTCATAACAAACTGCTGGGAGTGGGAAGCTTGAATTACAGAAGAAATCAGATAAGCTGGAACTGTTTTCCCCAAGAGAGGAGGCAGCTAAGGTGGATCATCTTTTTCCTTTGGGTGACAAATGTAAAATCAGAGGGCATAAGTTTAAAGTGAGAGGGCCAAAATAACAGGGGCTTTGGGGGCATATTTTTCCTCTCAAGAGGGTGGTGGGTGTATGGAATGAGCTGTCAGAAGCCACAATACTTATAACAGTTGAAAGACATTTGGACAGGTACATGGAAGGATAGGTTTAGAAGGATAAGGGCCAAATGCAGCAAATGGGATTAGCTCAGGCAGGTAACTCGCTCTGCCGAAGGGCATATTTCTCTGCTTCACGATTATATGATCCATATGCGGATCAAATAAGTGCATGCAGATTGTAGACAACTATTCTAGGCAATGAGTCAAAATTGCTAGAATTGGCCCATACAACTTTTTTTTTTCTGTGAATCAGGTTTGTGAACAGAGACCGTTGTAAACACACACTAAGATTTACTTACAATTTGGGTAGGTATCAACAACACAGAATTGCTTTATGTACAAAAATATCATTATAATAACAATTTAATTATCAGGAAGGGTATGATTACATACTCTGCAGCAAGTTGTTTTTATACACCCGTTGGTAAACCATGAATTCATGGTGATTATTTTAAGACTGAGAGGATAAAAATAACTGTGGCCAGAAGAGAAATCAAGCTTAAGTTCAGATTTTGGAACAGAATTGAATAAGAACTATTTACATATTAAAAATGCAAATTGTTCTTTAAACATAATTATTTTTTTAAATTTCAGCACAGACAGCAATTAATTTATCTATTCCCCAAAAAAAAATTCCCCAAGAAATATCTATAGAATATATTTAAAAATTAGTCGACTCAAGCCAAAAAGAAAAGCTGTGGAATATTCAAATAATTGCTCATCAAATCACGTACTCAGAAAGCTCAGCTCTGAAACGCCAATTCCTGCTGTTATCTGTTACCATAAATTCTTGGAGCTGAGATAGATACTCCCTTCTCTTTTCTGCTTGAAGCAACTGTAAAACAAAGCAAAAATGATTTGATGGTAAACATTTATAAAAGAACAATCCATATAGCGTATTAGTATACCAGAACATTGAATCAAAAATGAGGAAAATTTCACTAATGCAGATATTATGTAATATAATATTCAAGTTTACAAAATTAATGTTTAGGGAATAATAGGATAAATATATATTTACAACCACATCCATCACCTACTCTAATGTAATTATCAAAGTAGTTTATTTACTATTCTGTGAATTTTTTTGTTGGTGAATGGAACACTTTTCCCTTGGTGACTCAGCCCCCATGACAAGCACATACATACAAGTTAAGCACAGCTCAAGCCTGCAAAATGCTCATGGTTCAAAGGTGGAGGAATTCTGAATTTTTCAGACAGTTTATTTTGCACTACAAGTTTTTGCATCCCCATCTTTGAAGGAATTGGTTCATTGCTGTGGTGCAGGTCCTATAACACTGGGAATACCTCTGTAACTGGTCATCAATTGTATGGATTTTTTTCCAGGTGAGGCTGCTTAACAAAATAGTAATTTTATCAATATTAACAGGGATTTCCAGACAGATCAGTAATAGATACCCTTATATTGCAGTAGTACTTAAGAACAAACAACTAAAATGACATGGCATAAAAGACAGCATATAGGCCAAATACTGAAAAATTAATTAGCAGAGGTACGTACTGGCAGCTGACACATGGACATTGTGGGTTAAAGGGTTTGTATACATGGTTTAGACACAGCTGGTTAAGGTGTAAAACACAAAGTCAAAATGACCAGTTTGAGTAAGGCTCAAATGAAGTGTAGTCATTAATATTCAATTTCTTTTCTGTTAAATTGATTGTGCTCCTCTCTCTCCTTGCCTCTAATTGACATTTTCAATGTAGCGTTAATTCAGTGGTCATTTTCATTCTGTGGTCTTGTGCCAAGGGATAATTCCAGAAAGGATTCTTGTGGACATAAAGATCCCAATTACACAGGAGATATTAGAGACACCAGAGATTGCAGATGTTGGGGTATCTGGAACAAAACTACTAGAGGATCTCTGAAGGAGTTACTAGACCCACATTGCAACAATAAAAAAATACAGGCTATTAAAATCTTGTGGCCACCTGTATCACCTGACAACTTTACTTTCTGAGAGCACTAACAGACTGAAATTGCTGAACCCAGACATTACCTTTAAGAAGTCGTACAAGTGTTTTAAGACTCCTATTCGTACTTCATCGAGATCTTTTAAAAAACCATTAAAAATGGGAACCAAATCTGCTGCAGTCAACTGATCTCCAAGAATGACTGCCAACTCATGAATGGAGAATGCAAGAGTCCTTCGAACTTTCCACTGAAAATGCAAAGCAGAAATACTTATAGCAAGCAGATACGGTACATAGAGCTACATCTTACCACGTATACACTTAACACAATTTTTAATGCTCACCAGCTACCTTTATTTTGTAACACCCATTTCAGAAAGATCGTATTTACCACTTTTTCATCCAAAACTAAAGGTGGAATTGGAGGGCAGGTAGAGATGCGAAGGTATGAAGGAAAGTTGACAATACGGAAACATGGGAAGCTCAGCTTGAAATGGACTACTCCTGGACCCAGAAGATTTTTAACCTTCTCCAAGATGATCAAGGGTATCAACATGCAAAACTTAATTTGTTTTTTTTTGTTGCAAATTTCTAATCTGGTATCATTTTGACATGTTTTATATCAAATATAACAAACTTGACTTCACACAAAACTTTACTTTTACTCTGCTGAAATACCTTCAATCCTGTAGTTGCACATTTGATCTTTGTTCCACACTTTGAATTATAAATATTACTAAAATCTTAGCTGAGAATTCACAAATACAACATTACCTAACCGAATATCATACTTTCTTTAATATCACAACTATTCTAATCACGGATCATTACATTTTCAAGAAAAAATATCAAGTTATAGTTTCAATTCAAAAACTGCAAATTCAAAATTGTTGGCTTTAATTCTATTTTCTTTAATGAGGATGATCACATTAAACATGACATTGTTTTATATTATGTGGATGAGGATTCCAAAAGGAAGGAAGGAGATGTGGCTTCACAACAGAAGCCCAGCTTCGATCCTGGCCTCGGGTGGTGTCTGTGTGAAGGTCGCACATTCTGTGACTGGGTTTCTTCTGGATGCTCCAGTTTCCTCCTACATTATGGTAGTTTAATTGGCCATTACAAATTCCCCCACTGTTTAGCTGAGTGGACGAATCTGGGAGGAATTGATCAGAATATGCAGAGAATAAAAGAAAGGATTAGTGTAAATGGGTGTTGATGGTCAACACAAACTTGCTGGGCCGATTTCTGTGCTCATAAAGGAACCATTCTGATAATTTTATCTACCTTTGGCTGTAAGCACGTAATCCAACAATAAGGGCACTGTACTATGGAGGATCTCAATGCTAAGCCCAATACTCCTCAAACACAAAAACAACATGACATTTTCTGTATTCTTAAGTGAGAGTACTGCAAGGTCTGCATTTACAAATGCCTGAGTATAATTCTCAAAGACCTTTATGATCATTCTGCCAAAGGTGAGTCATTAAGGCAGTTGAAAAGAACTAGAGAGGATTATTTTTATCAAGACATATATGAATTATATACAAATATAGACTATTTCTTTTCAATAATTTATTACGTGGGGGACATCACGTGATGACGTAGGATCTAGACGCTGGAACCCAGCTCTCCCGTAAAAAATCAGTAAATTAATGTTTAAGTGAAGAAAAGTTAGTTAATACTTTCTAAAAGTTACTTATAAACTACTCCGGATTGTTTCAAGTTATGCCATATAAACAGAAGATGAAGAAAACTACTACCATGAAGACATTGCAAGTTGGAACAGAAACAAGTCCCACCTCTGCCAAAGAACCGCGGGCTCAGGTACATTATACCGCCGGCGATACAGAACAGGAAACTGCAGCAACATCGACCATTTCTAAAGAAAAAGACCAACGAGAACTGCGCAAACGTGAAGGAAGGACCATGCGCAAACGAGAACAACCTGAACTACAAATCCCAGTTACGACTGTAAGTGAAAGTGAATCTGAGGGAGAGTCAGATTCTCTGGAAAAATCAGACGAAGATGGAGGTAAAAGTTCTTCTGGAAATATAGAAAAGACTTTGATGCAAATAATGCGTAAATTAGGCGCATTAAAAGTAATAAAAAAAAATGATAAATGTGGAGATTATTTTTGAGAAAATGACAAAAAGACAGGAAAAAATGGAAAAGGGAATTATAGATTTGGAAACTACAGCGGAAGACATGGTTGAAAGAATGAATAAAATGGAAGATGATATTACTGCCCGGACATCAGAAAGAAAACAAATGTTGGAAAAAGTTGATAAGCTTGAAAATTTTAGTAGACGAAATAATATTAAAATTGTTGGACTTAAAGAAGATACAGAAGGAGAAGATCCAATAAATTTTTTTCAAAAATGGATTCCTGAAAAATTGGAAATGGAAGGAGAAGCTCTAATTGAAATTGAAAGGGCTCATAGAGCCTTAAGGTCAAGACCTCAAGCTGACCAAAATTCACGATCAATTTTGATAAAATGCTTAAGATACCAAGATAAAGAAAAGATCCTGAAGGCGGCTGCCCAATGTGCCAAAAAGAGAAACGGGCCATTGATGATAGCAGGGAAGGTAGTTCTTTTCTATCCTGATATAAGTTATAACCTTTTGAAGAGAAAGAAGGAATTTAACTCAGCGAAAAGAGTTTTATGGGAAAAGGGTTATAAATTTATAATGCGTCACCCAGCAACACTGATAGTTTTTTTGCAGGAGGGAAAAAGAAGATTTTTTACCGATTATCGAGAAGCGGAGGTGTTCGCACAAAAACTTCCAAATACTTTCTAATTGCACATAGAGATCTCCAAGTGTAATGGATTAAAGATGAAGACAGAGACAGTGAATGGAAGTGATGGACATTTAAGGATGACATAGGGGAGAAAAGCAAAATTTCAGATATACTAATTGAGAATAGTATTTTTTTTCTTATATATATACTTTTTTATGTTGCGGGGGGGCTGGGGAGCTTTGGTTCGATTACTACGGGATTCACGTGTGTAATCATGGCAATCGCCATGACCCGTACAATAGAGGGGGGTAATGTTGCGTTCTTTTTTTCCCACAACATTAGTAGGGGGGTATTTTGTTTTTTTCTTTACACTCTATTTTTCTTCTATCTTTCTGCCTGGATGATTGGTGGGGACACACATAGCAACATGGAGGATTTTAGAAAGATTTCCCAAGATACCACGAAAGTTGAAAGATTAGGTATTATTATAGATTGGAGTAACGTAATTGAAAATAATGACTAATTTACTGAATTTTTAAAGTTTTAATGTTAATGGGCTTAACGGACCGGTGAAAAGAAAAAGAATTTTAACATACATTAAAAAAATTGAAAATAGATATAGCGCTTTTTTTTACAAGAAACATACTTATCAGAGATAGAACATCAGAAAATAAAAAGAGACTGGGTTGGAAATGTTACTGCAGCTTCATTTAATTCAAAGGCGAGAGGAGTTGCAGTTTTGGTTAATAAAAATTTACCAATTAAAATAAAAAACGTATTAATTGATTAAGCGGGGAGATATGTAATTATACATTGTCAATTTTTTTCAGAATTATGGACTCTTATGAATATTTATGCACCAAATGAAAATGATGTAAAATTTATACAAAAGGTCTTTTTGAATTTGGCTAACGCACATGGCAAAATATTAATAGGTGGAGATTTTAACTTTTGTTTAGATCCAGTTTTAGATAGATCAACAAAGGTTGTCACAAAATTAAAAGTAGCAAAATTGACTATCATTGATGAAAGACTTAAATTTGATTGATATATGGAGAAGAATTAACCCAAAAGAAAGAGATTATTCATTTTATTCAAATAGACATAAAACATATTCAAGGATAGATTTTTTCATATTATCAACAAATATGCAAGATAGAGTGAAAAACATGGAATATAAAGCGAGAATATTGTCAGATTATTCTCCTTTGATAATGACAATGATAATGATAAAGAGGAATCAATTTATAGATGGAGATTTAATTCAATGTTACTAAAACGTCAAGATTTTTGTGATTTTATGAAAAAGCAGATTCAGTTTTTTTTAGATACAAATTCACATTCAGTTGATGATAAATTTATATTGTGGGAAGCAATGAAGGCATATTTGAGAGGTCAGATAATAAGTTATACTTCTAAAATTAAAAAGGAATATATGAATATATTCTGAATTGTATAAATCAGAATCACAAAATGATAATGTCAAGATAGAAAGGTTTTTATCACAAATAACTTTTCCAAAATTAAAAACGGAAGAACAGAAGAGATTAGAAATGCCTTTTACATTAAAAGAGGTTGAAGAAGCTTTAGGATCATTTCAAAGTAATAAATCTCCAGGAGAAGATGGTTTTCCGCCTGAATTTTATAAAAAGTTTAAAGATTTATTAATTCCCCCTTTTATGGAGTTAATACATCAAGCGGAAAGAACGCATAAACTTCCGGAATCTTTTTCGACAGCTATTTTAATCGTATTGCCAAAAAAAGATAGAGATCTTTTAAAGCCAACATCATATAGACCTATTTCTTTGTTAAATACTGATTATAAAATAACAGCAAAAACCTTATCTAACAGACTATCTAAATACTTACCAAAATTAATACACATGGATCAAACAGGATTTATTAAAAATAGACAATCGGCAGATAATGTAACTCATTTATTTAGTGTAATTCATTTGGTTCAAAAGAGGGAGGAAATGAGTGTGGTAGTTGCTTTAGATGCAGAAAAAGCATTTGATAGATTAGAATGGGATTTTTTATTTAAGGTATTGGAAAAATATGGATGAGGGGTATCTTTTATACAAATGGACCAAAACCTTAAATATTAATCCCAAAACTAAAGTAGTGACAAATGGTCAAATTTCAACATCATTTCAGCTAACAAGGTCAACTAGGCAAGGTTGTCCATTATCACCTGCTTTATTTGTGTTGGCAACAGACCCATTAGCTGAATTAATTAAAATGGACCCAGATATTAAGGGTTTCAAAGTTAATCAAGAAGAATACAAGATTAACTTATTTGGTGATGATGTTCTGCTTTATTTAACAAACCCATTGCACTTGTTGCGTAAATTATCCTATAGATTAGAAGAATATGGGGAAATATCAGGTTACAAAATAAGTTGGGATAAAAGTGAAATTTTACCTCTTACTAAAGGAGATTATAGTCAATGTTGATTAATAACTCAATTTAGATGGCTGGCAAATGGTATAAAATATTTAGGTATAAGAGTCAATAATGATATAAAGAACTTATACAAATTAAATTACTTACCATTATTGAAAAAAATTCAAGAAGATCTTGATAAATGGATGATATTACCAATAACATTAGTAGGAAGAGTAAATACCGTAAAAATGAATATATTCCCTAGACTACAATACTCATTTCAATCACTACCAATACAATTACCCCAGAAGTTTTTTCAAGAGTTAAATAAATATATCAGGAAGTTTCTTTGGAAAGGTAAGATGTCAAGAATATCGTTGGAAAAATTGACATGGAAATTTGACCTTGGAGGGTTACAACTTCCAAACTTTAAAAATTATTATACAGCAAATCAACTTAGATTTATTGCATCCTTTTATGAAGAAGATAAACCGGCATGGATTAAAATAGAACTAGATAAAATAGGAGAAAATATACCAGAAGATTTTATATATAAGTGGGAATCTAAATGGATACGGGAAAAGAATCTCCAATATTAAAACATTTGATTGATTTATGGAATAAGATAAATATTGATGATGAGATAAAGAAATCTTTATTAGCAAAGAGATCTTTATTTCAAAATAAATTTATTCCTTTTACAATGGATAACCAACTTTTATACAACTGGTTTCAAAAAGGGATTAGATATATAGGAGATTGTTTTGAAGGAGGTATATTAATGTCATTTGATCAATTAAAGAATAAATATAAAGTATCAAACAACACTCTTTTTTGTTACTTCCAATTAAGGGCTTATTTAAGAGAAAAATTAGGTCAAACAATGTTATTGCTGAAATCTAATGAAATAGAAACTTCAATTTAAAAAGGAAAAACTAAAAAATTTATTTCTTGTATGTATAGCTTGATTCAAAATTTATTAATATTAAAATTGAAGAAACAAATTGGTCAAGACTGTCTTGATAGTATGACAAACACAATAAATGTCCAGTTAAGATTAGTGCAATATAATTTTTTACATCAATTATATATTACACCACAAAAAATAAATTAAATCCAAATTTATCTGATCAGTGTTTCTGATATAACCAAGAAATTGGTACTTTTTTTACATTCTACTTGGTCTTGTTCTAAAATTCAACCTTTTGGACAAATTTAAGAGTTTTATTGGAACAAATTATTGGAACACAACTTCCACATAATCCAATATTATTTTTATTAGGCGAAATTGAAGGGATAAAATCGAAACCCAAATTGAATAAATATCAGAAAGAATTTATAAAAACTGCACTGGCAGTAGCCAAAAAGACTATTGCAGCTACTTGGAAACCGGATGCATATTTAAGTATAGATCGTTGGAAGAATGAAATTTCCAGTTGTATTCCACTTGAAAAAATTACTTATAGTTTAAGAGTTAAATACGAAACATTTTTGAAAATTTGGCGCCCTTATTTACAAAAGACAGGATTAAATATATAGATGCTCTGAAGATAAAATTATTGGTTATTTGGGGAAAGAAATAAATATATATACTAAAGTTATTACGAACTCTGTGGAGCATGTGGGGATCTTCTGATATCCAGGCACTCTTTCTTTCTTTCTTTCTTTCTATTTTTTTTCTATAGGGATGTTAGGGGGGAGGGGCTAAGGGGAGGGGGGAAGGTTATTATTTTTTTCTTTCTGTAATCATTTGAAAACTTAATAAAAAAAAGTTTAAAAAATAATAATAATTTATCATGTGGAATACCTGCATATCTGAGGCCAGTGTCTCATATGTATTTTTCAGGCAATGCCAGTTTTGCCTGCCTAAAGTGAACGCCACACCAGGGAGACTATAGGCACAGTGTTTTGCAATCTCTGTATCAACCGTCTGGGCACGTGAAGGATCAGTCATTGAAAGATACTGATCTAGCAATGCTTGTGGAACAACATCCTGGACAAGGAAAAGAAAATGTTTTAAAAGAAAATCAATCTTCTAGATCTTGCAATATATTAGTAAAGCTTATGACCAATATTTAAAGCTTAAACAAGTTTTGAAAACACTCAATTTGTTTCAGTTTGCCTTGCACACTCAGATGTTAAAATATAGTCAGTAGCACAAAACAAGATTTTATAATCTGTCAGAGCCTCAGCAATTTCAACTCACCTTCCATAGCAACCTGCAATACATCTCATTAGACCCTGGGGATTTCTTCATTTTAAGGTCTGCTCAGACATCTAATACCTCCTGCTTTTTATAACAAATTTTCTGAATTTACAAACTACAATGACCCTCTCCTTATTGAATGCAGATGAACTTGCCTACTTCACTGGGTCCACACATAAATCCTATGGAACCTACCCTTTCCCTGCTTAAGCCTGCATCCTCAGTACTTATAACTGTGCTCTTAAATTTGCCTTAATTTAATCTGCTACTAATATTTGTGCCAACTCCTGATTTCTTTCTTTAAATACTTCCAAACTCCACATTGCCAATGGATATACCACATTTGTAGTTCTGCTATTCTTTTTAATTCTTTTTTTCATGGAACCCTTGAAATTCATTGATGAACAAGGTTCCCTTGACCTTGCCCTCACAGCAGCATATTGGCCAGGAACTCACTCTCCTTTCAAGTAACTTTCCCAGTTGACATCTGCCAGTACTGTTTTGCCCTCATTCATTTTTATTTCCAGTAAGGTCGTACAATTTCCTTTGAAATGGAGTCACTACCTCCTGGATACTCACCACTGACACCCAATCACCTGTCTAATTGCTGTCCCTCAGATTAAGTTCAGTACTGTTCCTTCCAAAACTATCGACTACTAGCTCAATCCTCTTGAATGCACTTTAAAAATTCCACCTCTGTAAGGCTTTGACACTAAGACAATTGCAGCTAATTTTGGGCAAAAAAATCCTTCACTATAATACTATAAATTTTACAACTCTAATGACTTGCCAGCTCTTGATCTCCCAAAGGCTGTACAAAGGCCTACAGTAAACATCCAGTAAAAATGGTTCTTAATTTTTTAAGCTCCTCTAATATGCATTATTCAAAGTGATTTCTACAATATCCACTCTCATTATTACTGTGAAGGTTTCCATAATCACTACTACAATGCCACCTCCTTTTTCAATTCCTGCCGTGTAACCAATACCATATAATTCAATATTACACATGTCAATACAGTCCCCATTTTTGGAAAGTAACAAATTACAACCTTTGAGTACGGCTATTTGGCTACTGTAAAATAGCCATCAAGTATGCTGGATGAATGAGTTCAAATCTTCTACATTTTTACAATGAGAAATCCTTACCTGTGACTTTCAATTACCTGAATTTTAGATTTCTTATCATCATCAAAACTGCTTTGCCTTCTACATGAACTATCTTGGATGAACTGAAGTCTGCCTTCCAGATTCTGCAGAGAAGCAATACAGTGAGTGACTCCAGGTGAATTTGAAGATGCTGAACATATTAGCACAAAAGAATGAGACTACATTGGAGTCACAGAAATATCCAGCATTGAAAAATCCCTTTCAGCCCAACTCATCCACTTGGTTGTACTAATCCCATCTCTCAACCTCCGTGTCCACAGCTCTCTACATCTAAGTAATTCATATGCTCATTTTGGACACAACTTAAAAGCTGTCAGTGACTTTGCTTCAACCACTTCCTTCAAAAATGCTCCAATAATCTTGACACTTTTGAGATGAAGCAAGTCCTCCACATATCCCCTCTGAATCTCTTTCTTGACCCTATATTTATCTATCTATGATATGCAGAGGTTTCCTGTAATCTTATTTATCTATAGCCCTCAATTTTATAAGACTCAATGTCCCGCCTTAAACTCCTTCACTCTAGGGAGAATATTCCTAGCTTCTGCAGCATAACTGAACTACTTCAGCTCAGGTAACATCGTGGCACATCTTCGCTGGCTGCACAGATGAGTTTTAATTGTGTCTAATGATCACTCAGACGACAGATTTCTCATGTCTCCAAGTAAATGTTCGTGATTTTGCTAAGTGTTGGGTTCCAAAAGCTAAACAAACACAGCACATGACTGTTAAACAAATGGACGCATTTTGAAAATGATCTTAAAAACCTGAATAAATGACATCCACTACGTTATATTAGAATAAAGCAATAGCTTTACTTGCAAGCAAGGGAGATTACAGATTGGTCTTAAATATGACAAGATTGGAATACATTTATAAAGATGTCATACTATAGTAACAGAGGCCCTGGCAAGTCCAAAACAGGTATTATGTACAGGCTTGGTCTTATAACCTAGTAAAAGGAACTACTTGCAATAAAGAATCAAAGGCTGGTCTTGGGATAGCATGCTGGCTGTACGTAGAGAGATTAGGTAGAATAGGCCTAACTTTTCTGCAGTTTGTAGAATAAGAAGTGACGTCTGAGACTAAACGTTTTAACCAGGCTCCACAGGGTGAATTTCCCCTGCCACAGCAATCTATAACTACAGAGGTCAGTCTCAGAATAAAGGAATAGACTGATTACTATAGAAACTATTACAGACTTCTTTAAAGGGTGATGAATCTTTGGTATTCTCTATCCTGCATGGTTGAAAAAGCTGAATAATTTCATTTAAAAAAATCAATAGATTTCTGGATATTTATGAAATCAAGGGATATGCAGAGTGCTGGAAAGTGAAAATCTGGTCAAAAATTGGCCCAGATCATGATAAATGGCAGAGCAGATGCAGAGGGCCAAACATGGCCAAGAACAATAAGCTACATAATGCTTCCAGATAACTGAATGTTTGAGAATCAGCACTATTTTATCTGCTTGCAATACTGGCTTTCAACACTATACACCATGGGTTGGTGCAATTTCTCCTTACTTCAAAAAGTTCAATTCAGAAAGGTGCTCAGAGAAGGAAATGCAAAAATCACTGACAATCTGAAGTTCAGCAAAGTTGATAAAACTAAATGCCGGACTTGGTAACCAAATTTGTCAGGGCAGTAATTTACAAACTCTTGTTCTTTAATCACAATATTTAAGATTTTTCATGAAATTTTTGCATGCAAACTTTTTTCATAATCTCACCGTCTCGAAATAGGTGAATACACGATCATCTGGTACCATTGTTGAAAAGGGCGATGCATTCGGTGATTGGTTGACATGCATTGGATCACTAACACAATCTTCCTGTAAATACAGGTGAACACAGATGTAGTTGATAAAACTAACTTAGTTATTACTAAATTCAAGCACTGATATTGGCATTTCCCAAATTAATAAATTATTTTGCAAAGGTGTGGAGTGAGAGCAGATTAGATATTATATATAAAACACTAACTTCATTCTAAATTTTTTTTTAAAATATCTTACAATTTGTACAATATATTTAGCTTTCAATAAAGCAGCTTCGTCCCAAATTATGAGTGACTAAATCGCAATTTCAGTAAGCTTAGATCACAATGTAGCAGTTCAACTGATCAAAGATGTAAAAACACAAATTCTCTGGAGATGCTGCAAACCTTGAGCACACGCAAAATGCTAGAGGTATTCAACAGGTCAAAGAACATCTATGCAGAGGAATAAACAATCAATGTTTTGGGCTAAGATCTTTCCTCAGAAATCAAAATGATTTTTGAACTAGTTGCTAAATCAGACTATTTGGTTCAAAAATGATGTATCGAGTACTGCATACAAAAATCAAGTATTCATAAGCACAAACACAGGACATAGTATTTATGACTGTGCAGCCATTGTTAAGTAAAACAAAATTTTATGCTCAGAATTAGCCTGATAAAGTGTTCCTAATATTGTAGTACTCTGGCCAAAACTGGTTACAATTCCTGAGGTGTTTTCTGAGCAGAGCACCAAGGAAGATATTCAAGCACTGGAATTAGCTCAGTGGATGTCTCTAGGTATCACATAGTTCATTTACCAAGGACTGCTCTCCTTAAAATTAGCTTTAAAATGAAACCCTATGAAGTACCAATTTAACTAAAATGGACATGGATCAAAAGGAGTGAAGGGCAAACTTGGAGCTCAAGTCAAACAAGCTACAAAATAAAAAGAAGTAAAAAATGTCAGAAATACATAGTTATGATCTTAGTATAAGCACCATATCAGAATGTACATGGTGAACAGAGAATATGAATTTAAAAAAATGAACATTTGATGCAAGAGTATCAGTTGTCCATTTTCCATATTATTCTTATTACCTGAACTACCAGGCAGACCCTCATATCAATTAAAAGTTAAGTTTCTGGATGAAAATTGTGGTTGCTTCTGGGTGGATGATCAGAGAACACAGACCCCCATGCATATCTATCCAGTTGGAACTCCACATTTTCAAGTTGGATTTAATGTCATTTTACGTGAAAAAATTACTTTTAGTGTACTGTAAAATCAAATCAATAAACTACCGGATACTAATGGCAATTAACCTTTGGCCAATCACTAGATTTAGCCAACATGTCATTCATTAAAAGAATGCCAAAGTCCAAGCCTCCGTGATGGCTACCCTACCTCAACGATAGCTGAAATTTCAGCCGTTAAAGGCACATTGTCCTGGTCAATACTTGTGGTATCAACTGCAGCAGATTCTGTTTGTGACTGTGACTGTGTCTGTGTCTGGTCAGACAGTGGCCCTACAGATTTTTCTTCCTTTAACTCAAGATTTGAAGCTTGCAGTGCAGCAGTTAGAACATCCACTTGTGCTGCAAAACAAAAAAAAATTCTCACTTTAATTTTGTAATCACTTCAGAACGATATCCTCCATTTTCAAAACAACCCTCATAATAATTTTACAATCAATAAGGTTACTTAAAACTTGGTAGTAAATAATTTCAAACATTTCAATATCATTGGGCAAGTGCGTTAACCATAATGGAACCAAACTGAGATGCAGATCAGTTAATATTGCCTCGAATGACAATATACTTGAGGACAAATGACCTTTTTCCAAGAAAGCAAGCAGTTGATTTGGAAGTGTTCTCCAACCAGTTGTGAGCAAGTCTAAAAGGGTTAATTATGTGGCTTCTCTTAAAAATTTTGATATAAAAACACTGCCCACACAAAATAAGTACTTTCACCACTATCACTACCCCTCCATTTTCAACCCTGCAACTTTTTTTTTAAAAAAAGGCAACACGAGTGAATCTGCAGATGCTGGAAATAAATAAAAAACACAAAATACTGGTAGAACTCAGCAGGCCAGACAGCATCTATGGGAGGAGGTAGTGACGACGTTTCGGGCCAAAACCCTTCATCAGGAGTAGTGACGACGTTTCGGGTCGAAACCCTTCATTTCCTGAAACGTTTCAGCCCAAAACATCGTCACTACTTCCTCCCATAGATGCTGTCTGGCCTGCTGAGTTCTGCCAGCATTTTCTGTTTTTTTAACTTTTTTTTAAAACTTTGTCTCATCTGGAATTGGATTTTCAACATTCAATCTTAACTTTGTTGTTAATAATGTACATTTAATAAGTACTATTAATTAGTGCTATAGCACTTAAGGTTGCTATAGCTGGACGTGGTAGTGGGGACAAGTTCCACTACCTATTAAATGCTCCTAATGGCATGCATCTCAAATGGCCTCTGACAACCAAATCCAGCTCCTAGCCTTCACATATTGCTTAGCTACTAAACCCACTGGAACTGTTTCTACTGACAGGAGAAGGGGTAAAGGTGGGTTAACGGTGCAGATAGGGTTTATCAGCTGTGGTTGGCAGTTCGGAGGAAAACTTTCATCTCAAACGTCTGCTGCCTTGTGGCTATACCCCCTTATGAGGAAGACTTTGGAAATAAACCCTGAGGAAAAATCCGAAGCTGGAGTCCAGTACAGTGATTTCAAAACTGTCTGACAACTCTTGCAAGATGCCAAGACTGTATCAGCCTCTGTCAATTATTTGGATTCATCTGCTGGGTGGAGAGGGACAGCCTGCTCTCCATATGATACTGCCATGGCTTGCATATCACGTAGACAGTTGGGATGCAACATCCACGGTCGACCCCCAAACATTTGTTCACTTAAGTGAGTATTACAACAAGGGATTTTAATCAATTTAACTGAGAAATCTTTGTGAATCACTTGTTCCTTTTTCCACAGTAGAGTCCAAAAAACAGGAAAAACTGTCAAGCATGAAAACCAAAAAAATTGAAAAGCTGAAATGTTAGCCCCTCTAAAGTATTCATCCACCTTCGCTCAGACCTCAAGATTGCTGTCCACTACAGCTGCTCAACTAACCTGGCACAGCTAGAAAAATTTTGCAAGGAGGAATGAGCAAATCTTGTTGAATCATGTGGTTCAAGTACTAAGCAAAGGGGGATTAATAGAGGCAGTCTCCGGGTTATGTATGAGTTCCGTTCCTGAGTCCGTCTTTAAGTCGGATTTGTACGCAAGTCGGAACAAGTACATCCAGTATTATTTAGTGTCAGTTAGTCAAAGGTTTGTCTTAGTATATAGTATATATTTTACCTTTCTATACATATAAAACACTTAAGAAACGTATGTATTCCAATAATTAAACCACTTCGTTGCTTAGTAATAATTGTAGCTTTCATCGGGGAAGGACCTTACACATTCTCCATTATTCTCTCTTTATCCTTTAAAATTGTTCCAATTGTTGGCCGACTGTAGCCTAACGCTTTTTCAATGACCGATGGCGTTTCATCTCTTTCCAAACGCTTTATTTCCACTTTATTTTCAATCAACATTGCAGGCGGCGGGTCCCGAGGTCCACTGGGTCCTAAGGACCACCACACTGAATTCCCCAGGTTCAAAAGTCCACTGCACAGAGACAGGTTAAATGGGACAAGTGGGGGCTGTGCTGGGTTTGAGTATTTGATCCTCCACAATATTCCGCGTGGGAATTTAAAATGGCACAGGAGCGGTCTGTCACTGGATCAAACTCAGAAATCTCTGTTCTCCAGCCCGGTGCTGATCTCACTGTGCCACCAGCTGACTGGAATGGACGGTGGGGGGGGGGGGGGGGGGGGGAGGGGAGGCAGGGTCAGGGTGAATCTTGCTAAGAAAATTTTAAGCCAAATGCAAAGTTCCACGCTCAACACGGTGTCAACAGCAACGACTTAAAATGGCAGATGGCATTGCGATCCAACTTAAAGTGGTGGACAGCATTCTCCTTCCTCGGTTTGTAAGTACAAGTTGTCCATCAGTCAGACGTTCGTAACTCAGGGACTATCTGTACTTTTCAACTGTTACATTTCGTTTCAGTTTTTCAATTATTTTGCTTTCCATGCTTTACAAATTTCCCTGTTTTTTGTTTGGGCTGTGAAAAAAAATCATGTGATTCACAATAAAAATTCTCAGTTATATTGATCAAAATCCTTGGTTGTAATACTCATTTACATGAGCAAAGGGTTGTGGGTTGAATACGTTTTCAAGATATATATATATATATCTCTATCATACTCCGAGCTGAACAGTTCAATCCTCCTTGCCCTTGCAGCTCTACATTAGATTCTCTCAGAGTTTAAAATCTTAATTCATCTTTGGTCTTGTTATACTCCACCTCTGTCCATCTCCGAATTCAGGCCCTATAAAATGGCTCTCACCTTTCATCACATCAGAAACATTTCCTTTGGAAATGGTTCCTTATAAATCTCTAACATCTATTATACAAAAAAGTTGAAACAAGCTTTTTGTGATAGTCCTTTCTCAACTTAGCGGAACACCTTGGAGTATGGTTCATAAAACTGAAAGGCATATTTTAATTGGCAAGTTCTCTTCTGAAAGAAGAAAACCGCCACAATAATATTTTTTTCTTCACATTTACCTACAGGAGTATGGGCAGGCATAGCTGGCAAGGAAAACATTTACTGAACTTGCCTAATTATCTCTGTACACTATCAGAGTGAAATCCCATTAAATATTATATTTGGATTGCCATCTTCTGATTTATGCCCAAGAGAAGGATCCTGCAATGTTACTCTATCCTAAAATCATTTGTATAGGATCCCCATAACCAGTTCTGAACAAAAGACCAAGTTCTGCAACTTTAACACATTCCAGAATATTATTACTGGAAAATTAAAAAATATAGCAATAGATGCCCAGATCAGGATAATTTGCACAGTGGACACAGTGACAATTCCAACAGCTATTAAAGACACACACTTCACTTAGGTTAAAGTCAAGTTTGTGATATGCTGAAGGTCGCTCAGTGAGTTGTTGCAGTACATTCTGTAAATAGTATACACCGCAATCATAAAAATGGTGGTGCATATTTAGATTAATCGATGAGGTGCAAATCAAGCAGGTTGCTCAACTCTGGATGCTGTCCATTTGTGTGTTGTAGCTACACACAGGCAACTGGCAAACATTCCATTATACACTTAGCTCCTGCCATGTAAATTATATTAACTATGACTTTCATCACATTGCTGTTACAGCGGTGGTTGGCAAAACTAATTTGTCCTGAGTTATAAGGATACCAAATACTTGGATGGTGTTCCACATTTTCAGGTAGGCAGCACTTTTATAACTGTATAGGAAGACAAGGTGTTCATTCACATAAAACTGAAAGCAAAAAGACATTTCTAAGTCCTTGTACACTCCTTGTATTCTTGTTGACCTTAGCGCATGGTTCAATGTACTACTTTAAATCGCATGATTTGAAGACACCTTTCCTAACTGCAATACAATATATGAAATTAAGCATAGCACATATTATCATATTTTCTCATTTAGCGCATGCTCATAACCACTTTGACCAACATTTCAGTAGGCTTGGATGTGCTACTTGCAGTAATTCCCCTCTTCACTGGATTCTTTGTTGAGAAGGGAAAGCTACTCTTAATTCACCTGATAAAATCCTTTCAGCACCCAGATCCCACAACCTTCTCATCTTAAAGGAACCAAAGTTTACTCAGTTCAACTCAATCCCATCTTTTCAAAGTTTCATCTCAAACACTTGGTCAAAACACATTTCAAATGCTGCCTTCTTTGCATAATGCAACATTCCTTCTTGCTTTTACATTTTCAGATGTAAAGTAGTGCATTCAGCATCTGTTTTGATTTTCATGACCATCTTTTACAACCATTATTAATTTATCTGCACTGGCACTTCTAGTGAAATTAAACTACCAATTCTCATTCAGTGTATTTATCATATACATTGATGTTGTTCGTTAGATATGAAGAACCATGCAGTTCAAATCAGTCTTCATCTGCTTCTGAAGTCTCCATCTCAAGACAATAATGAAATAATTTAGAATTGTTGCACAATCTTAAGGTGTGCTTGAAGGGCAAATTGTTAAAATTGATTCCCAGTTTACCTTTCAGATGGGCACAAAACATCCATAGCATTAGGCAAAATGCATGGCCAACTGTAAAAAAGTGCTACAATGAGCCAAGTCATTAAAGATTCTCCTGGATCCTGCCCATGACCTTAGGTATAACCACAAAAATAAGTAAACTGTACCTTTTACATCTGGGTCATCTACGTGTGGTTCCAAGTTTTCCAACATTTCTTCCAGTTCTTTTCTGGTAGCTGTGCTAAAGCTTGAACAGTTCAATGGTGCTTCAGCTTGTATTGGATCTTTGCTTTCTTGCTTATCTGGACATTTCAGTGGCTCCAGTTCCAAATCAAGGTCTATGGTAGGTATAGGAGTCCTCCAGTAATGGAATGAGTTGTACATTTCCTCTAGAATGCCAGTCTTTTCCCTATTGGACCAAGATTCTTGTGTAGATTGTGCTGAATTTGTGCAGCATGAGTTTGGCAGACAACTTCCATTGAAAACTATGTTTGTGTCAGTTGGTTGATGTTTAGTGCATATACTTGAATCGGATGACTGCAGTGATACCGCCTGGACTTGACTGAAATCACTTCTACATTCTTTGTTGCTGTCTTGCTCACCCTTCAGCGAGAGTTCAGCATCATTCATTGATTCTACAGTGCCGCAGCCTGTAGTTTGTTGTTCTGCTTCAACAAATTCCGTGACTTCACCTGTAACTTCTTCTGGTTCTGTAGCACATTTTGAACTACGAACAAACAAACACATTTCACAAGTAGCAGCTAATAAGTCAAATATGTACACTGTTTCAGTGCTTAGACCCCTTCCTGACAAAGCAATGTACCACATCCACAAAATCTTAACCTTTCTGGTTATAGCTAGTTGAGAAGCATTAATAATAAAAATCTTATTCTCTACACAAAGGCCTTATAGACTTCAAAAATCACTTAAATGCTGACAGCCCACACTATATCATAATTTGATACAAAAGTATTTTCCGTTTCAGAACTTAAATTGGTCATTAAAGATATGCTCACTAAGTTTCCTTTAGAATGAGCATTATAGATATGACACATTTGTGACTGGCATGCATTTTCCTATGGTTTATCTTCCTCCAAATTTCAAGTAATCTACGATTTTACATTTAAGGTTCAATTTATTAAAACATTGACACATTTCATGCATTAACTTTGCTTCTTGCTGCAAAGCCTACTCTGCTTAATCAACTAAATAGGGTTCTGAATTCTAATTCTCAATGGTTCATACAATAGAGATATGATTCAAATGTTTAATAGTTTGAAAGCTGCACTACTTCAGTTTGAGAAAGGTAGGTAACTTGACCTATGTGCTCATATAACATTGCATATTTCTTTGCTGGTAACAAAGGTTTGTGATCAATGAGTGCAACGTACATTTTCACACTTGATTTTATTAGGATAAAGCCTGTGTTGAGTAATGAGGTGATCATTAAGAGCATGTTTCCTTTGTTTTAAGTTCAATTTTCAGCTTAATAAAGCTCAAAACCTTCCTGGTATCTCTAACACTCATCCATTAGCCATAATCAATTCCCACTTTCTCAATGCCTCAAACTTAAACTTATTTAAAATCTTTTATCACACTAACATTTTCTTCCAAATAATTTTGCACAGCTGAATTCCTTCTCTCTCTCCCCACAACTGACAACCATTTAGATCAGATGCTATGGAATTTCTTCCCTAAATTTTTCTACCTCCCTCTTCCCTTTAAGATAACCATTTAAAAAAACATTTTGATCAAATTTTTAAATCAACTCTTCCAAACTAATCCATAAACTTTATTAAGCCAACAAAATGCATTGTTTGCAATTAAAAATTCCATATACAGTGGATTATGGTTAATTGGGACACAAAGGGCCAAAATGAACTGGGTCCAATTAAGCAGCTGCCCTAATTAGTGGAAGTTGTGTGAAAATAGTTATAAAAATAGGTTTAAAAAAGACAAATTACTGTTCAACTGAGTAACAAATTAAGTATTTAAATGATATATAGAACAAATAAGAACTATTTGAAGTATTGAAGTATTATATAACTATGTATTAGTTCCTATAGTTAGTGACAGAGGAATTCATCCAGTGTACGCTACCATGTATGGGGTGTCCTGGGAGGGGGTAGCACCCCTGTTGAAGGGGCGTATCATGTCCATTCATCTTTGGTCCCCACTGGACACCAAGCTCTCACTTGTAAAATTAAACTCCAAGTAGCTGTTTGCAAGCAAGTGGCCAACCACCCGGTACACCGCTCCAACAGACATCTAAACCAAGCAAGGGAAGCCAGCAGGCTTCATACCCCAGTGAAAAAGGGGCATGACTGTCCTAGTATCTAAAGTCAGCTCCAGTGGATCAAACAGTCAGGAAGGTGGTTCTGCAATGCTTTGTGCAGAGGGAAGGGCATGATAAGGCACAGAAGTTATCATGGATATCCACTGCAACCTCAGTTCGTGACGTCTGCTTGTACCATCGGACCTGGACTTCCGAGGTTGAGAGTGGAACTGTCCCAATGCAATGGCTTTTCCACTTAAAAAAAAACTCCCCTGCACAGGGTTTCACTGACATCACCAGATACGATGGACAACCTATACACTGCCCTGTTCCTTTGACTGAAGTAAATCAAAAGAACACAGTAGATGGGACGGATTTCAGCTCACTGTTCTGTGACCTTTTGTCATCTCTGTGCTGAACTGAGGATTTGGCCTACAATTAATCTGTTCGTGAATTGGCTGCAGCAATGACTAGCTTCTAGACCAGGGGTCGGCAACCCGCGGCTCTTTCATCTCTGTGCTGCGGCTCCCTGTGGCTTTGGAAAATAAATGATGAGTATTTAATTAAAATTTATTTTATGTTAGTTTGTTAGTTTTTGAAATGTAATTCTAAATCTGAAGATTATGGTAATCTTGTACAATCTAAATAAAACGTACTTTTTGTCGCTATTAATATACGTCCCCACTGCCAATACCTGACATCCGCCAGTGCGCAATTTCTTTAACTTTTCGATCCAAGGTAGGCTAACTATGGAGAATTCTTAAAAAAAAGAAAAGTGACTGAAGAAAACAGAACGTTTAATGATATGTGGGCAGATTCATTTGCTTTCACTGCTGACGAGACTGGTTTACCGGTATGCTTAATATGCAATGAGAAACTAGCAAACAACAAAAAGTCAAAAGTCGCAGGACATTTCCAGAATAAACACGCAGCCTTTGCTCAAAAATATCCGGATGGAGATGATAGAAAAAAAGCCATTTCAGAACTGATGCAGAAGGTTGATCTGAGCAAAAATCATTTCAAGAAGTGGATGAAGTCTGGAAAATCAACTATATATAACAGTTTTGTTGCCGCTCAGGAAATAGTCAGGCATGGGAAGCAGTTTACAGATGGTGAATATATAAAAGAACCTTTCATTAAGATTTCAGAACATCTATTCACAGACTTTAAAAACAAGAGTGAAATTATGCAGAAAATCAGGGATATGCCCCTCTCTGCAAAGACTGTCAAAGACAGAACCATAAAAATGGCAGAAGACATCACAAGACAGCAAATTAAAGACATCAATTCAGCTGTGGCCTACTCGATTGCCTGTGATGAGTCTAAAGACAAAGGTGATATTGAACAAATAGCCGGTATGTAAACTCTGCCGGGCCACAGGAAGAAATGATTGAGTTGATATCTCTCAAAGGCCAAACACGGGAGAAGGACAACTGTGAGGCTGTCTTGAATTGTTTAAGAGCCAAAGGAATAAAGACCACCCACCTGGTGTCAGTAGCTACTGATGGGGCACCTAGTATGACAGGAGCGCACAAGGGATTTGTGGCTTTACTACAGAAGTCGCTGGACAGAAAGCTGCTGACTTTTCACTGCATCTTGCACCAAGAGGCACTGTGCGCTCAAACATTTCCTCCGGAATGCACAGAAGCAATGGATGTTGTCATTCAGATTGTCAATAAAATAATGGCAAAAAGTTTAAATCACCGTCAATTCCGTTTGTTACTGGACGAGCTGGAAAATGCATATTCTGATCTCCTGCTGCACAACAAAGTCTGGTGGCTGTCAAGAGGGGAGGTGCTGAAACGCTTTGTCGCGTGTCTGGAAGAAGTGAAAACTTTCCAGGGCAGCAAAGGGCTCACCTTTCCTGAGCTGGAACAGCCAGAGTGGCTGGAAAAGCTACACTTCATGGTAGACATGACAGCGCACCTGAACACGCTGAACACAGCTCTTCAGGGGAAAGGACGCACAGCCCTGCACATGTTGGAGGATGTTTTGGCATTCGAGCGCAAGTTGACAGTGCTTGCCAGAGATTTACAGAAAAGCACATTGTCTCACTTCCCCAATTTGAGAGAGTTCAAACAAGCTCACGACATGATAAATTCGGAGTATTTACATTCTGCAATCATCGCAATGCAAACATCGTTTAGGAAACACTTCTGTGAGTTCAGAGAGGAAAAAAACACATTATCCTTCCCCGTCACTCCCCTAAGCATCGATCCATCCCTACTGAATACGACTGCATTGGCAGGTGTGAGTCAACCTGCTCTTGAGATGGAACTGGCCGACATAGCCGACAAAGACATATGGGTGTTCAAGTTTAGACGTTTGACAGCAGACCCTGAAGATGTTGCCCGTCAGAAGGCCGTTCTTGCTCAGAATCACAAATGGAGTGATATTGAAAACCTCCTCAAACCGGACAAACTTGTGTTCGAAACATGGAATGCTATCCCCGACATTTATGTAAACATTAAAAAGTATGCGCTTGGGAGTCCTGTCGATCTTTGGATCCACATATGTATGTGAGCAGGTGTTCTCCAACATGAACTTTATTAAAAACAAACATCGCGCATGCCTCACAGATGACAGCTTGCGACCCTGTGTAAAGATGAAGGTGACGTCATATAGCCCTGATGTGCAGACGTTGTGCGCTGAGGTCCAGGAGCAGAAATCCCATTAACCAAGTCTGATAAATATTTTAATTGCCTATTATTTTGTGGCTCCCAGTATTTTCTTTTCTGTGGGAAACAGGTCCAAATGGCTCTTTCAGTGGTAAAGGTTGCCGACCCCTGTTCTAGACTATGGACACACATTCATGAATTTCAGTTCTAAATGTTATTAGTTTACTTTTATTGTTTGCATATTTTTCCTGCACATTGGGTGTCTGATGGTTTCTTTTTAGATGTGTTCTATTGCTTTTCTTATTTATGGCTGCCTGCAAGGAGACAAGTCTTAAGGTTGTATATAGTATACATAATTTGAACTCTTGAACTTTAAAATGAACAAAATTAGTGCAGACACCCAAGTCAGATAATGGACTGCCTTCATACAATGCTTTCAATGACTGCATTCTTCAAATCTTCATTTTCATTGTAACATTCAATATGATTGTCAATTACTTCAAATTCTTCACAGTTGCTAACTTGTTAAACTAGTGAGATCATTTCAATTTCACTCCCAGCATTTACTGGCATTTCCATTCCTGAATGCTTGAAACCAAAGTGAGCAAAACAGTTTTGAATTGTCTTATTGCTTATTTCTTGCCAGTCGCTGCTTTTTGAAATACACAAATCTGACACTCTTTGAACAAAAACTGTTCTAAGCATGGTGTTGTGTCTAGCAGCCACACAAGTTCATGTGACTGATGCTAGTTAGAAACAGTTCAGCAAGTCTGTTCAAATTAAGTATCATAATGTCCCAAATAAATAAGGGAATTCCTGATACTTTTGATTAGATTTTGTTCTTTAAGAGTTGTCCCAAATAAGCAGAAGCCTGATTCACTGATGGACCATTTCACCGTAATCCACTGCACATGCAAACTAATCTTTAGAATGGTTTGAATTCTGCAGATGCTGCCTGTCTGTAAGACTCTCTGCTTAGGCTCATTTAGAAGATCCTACAGTGTTGCTTATAAGGTATAAAGTGGTTTTCCCCCACCAATGCCAATTTTGATTATTCACCTACAAGAGAAAATCTGCAGATGTTGGAAATCTGAACAACACACAAAATGCTACAGGAATTCAGCAGGTCAGGCAACATTTATGGAAAAAAGTACAGCCAACGTTTTAAGCCAAAACCTTTTGGCAGCACTGGAGAAAAAAAGCTGAAGCAGATTTGAAAAGTGGGGGGAGGGGAGAGAGAAACACCAGGTGACAGGTGAAACTTGGAGGGATGAAGCAAAAAGCTAGGAAACTGGTGAGTCAGGAGGCCATGTAAGGAGAAAAAGAGGGGTGGGGGAGAAAACACCAGAGGGAGATAATGGGTGGGCAAGGAGATAACATGAGAGAGGGACAAGGGAACGGGAATTATTGAAGCGGGGGGGGAGGGGGATAGGAGGCATTACTGGAAGTTTGAGAAATCAATACTCATGCCAAATGAAATACGTGTGGTTCCTCCAACCCCCGTGTGGCCTTATCCCATCAGTGGAGGAGGCTGGCATATTGGAATGGGAATGGGAGTAGAATTAAAATGGGTGGCCACTGGTGGACAGACCACAGATGCTCAGCAAAGTGGTCTCCTAATCTACTTTGGGTGTCGCTGATATACAAGAGGCCACTCTAGGAGCACCGAACACAGTAAATGACCCCAACAGACTCACAAGTGAAGTGACGCCTCCCCTGGAAGGATTGTTTGGGGCCTGAATGGCAGTGAGGGAGAAGGTGTAGGGGCAGGCATAGCACTTGTTCCATTTGTAAGAATGAGTGCCACGAGGGAGATCAGTGGGGAGGGACGAATGGACAAGGGAGTCATGTAGGGAGTGAGCCCTACAGAAAGCAGAAAGTGGGAGGGGAGGGGAGGGGAGGGAAAGACGTGTTTGGTGGTGGAAGTTTCGGAGAATTATGTGCTGGATGTGGAGGCTGGTGGGGTGGTAGGTGAGGACAAGAGGAACCCTATCGCTGGTAGGGTGGCGATAGGTTGGGGTAAGAGCAGGCATGCGTGAAATGGAAGAGATGCGGTTGATGGCAGCATTGATGTAGAGGAAGGGAAACCCTTTCTTTGAAAAAGGACATCTTCTTCGTTCTAGAATGAAAAGTCTCAGCCCAATTGTTCACCTTGTCATGTATGACTGTATTCTAAACTGTTACATTCATCTTCAAATTACCAATTGCCTTTCCACAATAAAAGATCAGGAATATCAAGGATCAAAAGGTAATGTAAATTCATTTCTTTTTAAAAAAATAATTCTTAACTATTTATGCAATTCCAATGTGAGTCCTTGTAATGCCTTTTATGATAAATTTACCTCTTTTCTAAGTAAATTAAATCTCAATGGAAACTCCTCCCATTTCACTAATGATAGTTATGAATGTTCTTCTGAATAATACAATGCCAATTAATATGGAAGTACTATCTGATGCAGAAAAACTTAAACTTTCTACATTCTTCATTTCAAATGATTACACAAATAGCTTTACCATTACAAATCCAGCACTACAAATTTACGTTACTTAATCTATTTTGCATCAAGATGCTGTAATCAGAATCATTGTTACCATACAGATTATAGAATACTTGTTCTTAATAAGAAAGGGTAAATTCAAGGTGAATTGCTTACATTGTTTTTTCTATACTAGATGGCATTTTGATTTTAAAAAAAGTGCTCATTGCAAACAATTCTGTTGTCTGCATTAACATCACTGAGGAACATAGCAGTATCAATTAAATTAATCCCTAGATACAGCAAGGTAACTAAACAACTTACTTGATTAGGACACCAATGGACTGAATTAATAAACCAGGAAACAAACTCAAATCTCACAGTATATGCAGCTGCTGGGTTGAATCATGTTAAACTTCACCAATTCACTTTGGTGGTTTACGAAAGGAACTTGCTCTGAATTAATGTAGGGGACCAGTAAATGGTTCAGGGAATCTCGGGATATGTATATACTATACCAGGTAAATTTAGCTACTTATTTTACAGCTCACCTGTCATTCTTTTTTGTCCCTTCGCTTTTCGATACATCTTCCTCTTTGAAGTAATGACCAGTAGCAGAAGAATTTGCAAAGGTTGAGATAAAAGGGCCTAATGACTGGAAGGCAGCCTGACGAACCTGTGAGCATCAGACCACAAGATTAAACATTATCCTAAATATATCTCCCATCACAATCTGCAATATGGCTGGAGAAGTACAATTACTTCCCAGTATCCACTTGAAATAGCTGGCATTCACATCATTCAGTAGTTTTACATATTAAGTAATAGACTGAGAGATGCACAGCACACGTTCAATTATTTATAAGTGTAGGCAGTTTCAGTACTGACTGTTAAGCAGACAAATATTGAAACTTGAGAAATTATTGATTGATGTCCCATATTTTTGGATGCAGTTAGAAGGCATCTAGCAATAATCCTTAAAACCAGGTGCAATATGTGGCCGTTTTGGCTAGCAATATTTAGTATGATTGTGCTCTGTTCATTAACTGTTAAATTAATGATAGCTATTGTTGGCAGAATTTCGGATGAGGAGTGAATAGATCAACCAGTTGAGTGTTGTCATAACAACCTCGTGCTCAACGTCAGTAAGACCAAGGAATTCAATGTGAACTTCAGGAAGGGAAAGTCGAGGGAACACATGCCTGTCCTCATCAATGGATCAGCAGTGGAAAGAGTGAGCAGTTTCAAGTTCCTGGGTGCCAACGTCTCTGAAGATCTACACTAGGCCCAAAGTTTTGACACAGTTACGAAGGCGGCACTACATTAGGAATTTGAGGAGACTTGGTATGTCGGAGACTTGATATGTCATCAAAGACTATTAAATTTCTGAAGATGTACGGTAGAGAGCAATTGCAACTGGTTGCATCACCATCTGGTATGGAGGAGGCCACTGCACAGGATCGGAAAGATCCGCAGAAAGTTGCAAACTCAGTCAGCTAACACGGGCACTAGCCTCCCAGCACTGAGGACATCTTCAAAAGACAATGCCTCAAAAAAAGTTGCATCTATCTTTAAAGACCCCCCACCCCCATTAACCCCAGGACATGCCCTCTTCTTGTTGCTACCATCATGGAAGTGCTACAGGAGCCTGAAGACACACTCAATGTTTTATGAACATCTTATTCCCCTCCATTATCAGATTTCTGAATGGACAATAAACCCATGCACACCACCACACTTCCCTCCCACCTTTTTTTTGGTCCCTTGTTGCACTACTTATTTTTTTTTTAAAAACAGATATTTCTTATTGTAATTTATTGTTTATTATGTATTGCACTGTACTGGTGACACAAAATAACAAATTTCAAATGCCAGTGTTATTAAACCTGATTCTGATCCATGAACACTCTTTCAAAAGACTCTTGAAATCACAAAAAGACATCCCTCATTTTCATTAGACTGCTGCTTAAAACCTTTCATCAAGCTTTGAGATCATCTGAAAAGGAAAATACGGGGGGGGGGGTGAAGGAAGAGATCAAATTGACTTCCATCATTTGTCTGTTCACTCTGGGGAAATGGATGAAAACATTGGGGATTAGGAAACTATGCAGTCAGATATTTAAACTCCTGACACAAACAAGAGAAAACCTGCAAATGCTGGATATCCAAGCAACATACACAAAATATGGAGGAACTCAGCAGGCCAGGCAGCACCTATGGAAAAAAGTAGTACACGTTTCAGGCTGTGACCTGCTGGAGGGTCTTGGCCTGAAACGTCAACTGTATTTTTTTTCCCTCATAGATACTACCTGGCCTGCTGAGTTCCTTCAGCATTTTATGTATTGATTAAAATTCCTTAGGAATAGGTGGACATAGGAATTGGTAACAGAGTAAAAAGCAAATATTTAGAGACAATTTTACTTAATGGAACCTGGGTGCCTCATGAGTATCAGCCACTCAATTTGGTGACTCACTACAACCTCGAAGGACAATTGCAGACAAAAAACAAAATGCTGGACTTGCTAGCATGAATTAGTTAAAACAATGAATTAACAATGTATAATTAGCTATTGAAAGGTATTAAGAAAAATAACATCAAAATTGTTGTTTATTGCTCAAACTGACTGCAGTATTTTTGTTCTGTGTTAGCTAAACAAGTACACACGCTAATTTTTTAAAAAAATGATAAGCCATCTTTGGCCTTAAATCCTCATTATCTAATCTACTTCTACATTAGTGCACAGTGGACCAGACTTTTGAAACTTTGTACGCTTATAGCTGGTTAGTTTAAGCAAAAACTGTTCTTGCCTTATTCTCTTCTAATTTCCCACATAATTTTTGTTGTCACTGAAACTTTACCTTATCAAATATATACATCTGCATCTGATTACTGGCATCTCCTCTCACTGTTCCACCCCTACACTTGCCAACAGTTCAGTGGAAACGGACAGAACTCTATTACAGGACATGTCCAACACTGCTGCACACAGGAAGGACGAAACACAGCAATTTTCCTAATTGTACTTCCACAGACAGCTGTATTTACAAGGAAAATACACCTTAAAAACTTGGACACTGAATTAACACTAAATCCTGAAAGGAAGCAGGAGTCAAGGCTAAAGGAAGACACATAAGCCAACCTTTAGGTAATCAGTAGGCCACTTAGGAGATGTTTCCACAATGATGAATTTGGAACAGTTTGGTGATAAAAAAGGTTTGGAGTGTTATAATATCTTTTAAAATAAAATTAACCTAAATCATCTGGAACATGGAAGGAAGGAATTATGAAAGCTTTCTGATGACAATTGGAAACTCAGCCCTACGCCATCTCTAAAAAATAAATAAAATATTAAAAATCTCAAACAGAGCAACCAATGGAATTCATTGAACAAAATGATGACAGAAAGGAGACAAGTACAGCAAAACAAATGAGGTTACTTCATTCCT
Organism: Hypanus sabinus; assembly: GCF_030144855.1. Lineage (NCBI taxonomy): Eukaryota > Metazoa > Chordata > Chondrichthyes > Myliobatiformes > Dasyatidae > Hypanus > Hypanus sabinus. Next base: position 129,161,923 of record NC_082706.1, read on the forward strand.
TACCCACTAAAGATATAGAATTTTAAAAGAAAAAAGACTTTTTATACAACTTACCCAACGTGAAGGGTCACTGATCAGATTGATGAAGAGTGAAGATAGCTTTGTTCTACGAACTTCCTGAGAGGTTGCACAAGAAACACCCATAAAGCATTCGGCACATGCTTTCCGCACTCCCCATACATTATCAGAGCATAGCTGGAAGAACCTGGGTAACTACAAAGAAAAACCCAAAAAATATTCTTTTCAATTATAGTTGCCAGAACATTTTAGGTGGTAACATTCAAGGAACGCAATTCACAGATACTGGGTTACAGCTACACAGAAGTATTCATTTTAAAGTCAAACTCCGAGTTTCCAAAAACAGAACCAAGCACAATTCAAACTAAAATTAAAATATTGTCAAAGCCTTAGTAGTAAATAAGTGGGAATTCCTAAGTTTTATGGAGCAAGATGTCCCACAGCAGTGTGTGAGTGGCAGGAACAAGAGATGGTCAAAATAATCCAAGGTTTAAAAATTAGCTTTGTGCAAGGTTCATTTGAAGTGAAAATAGGCAAGAAAATCAGCCCACACAGTTATCACTTTCAAACTGTTGCCCCTTCAAAATTCACTATAGATTATATCTGCAACAGCTGAAGGAAATAGATGAAAAGCAAACTGTGATGATGCTTCAAAACAGAGCTTTATACATTTAAAATATACAGGATTTAAAATGTGGTCTCTACTGAGTTTTTTCCTCCAACCTTCGTAATTGCTCTCAGTTCCTGAAAATTTCAGGCAACAAGTTCTATCTAAAGTCTGCCATAGCCTCACACCCACAAGAGGCATATATTGGGGAGGGGATCAAAATCAGCTTTAATAACCTCACCCTTGCTTTGCTCGAATTGCCTACTAACAATCACTGCCAAAGTACACACATTAAGGATGGTTCTTAGGTAATTACCAGAAGGCTGACGACATCTGTTGAACCTTACCCCCAGGATGAGCCTTCTAGGGAAAGGGAGGAAAAGAAGGAAATAGGAAACAAATAAATGAAAATAAAAACACTAAAACCTATTTCGTTCTACCTGTTGCAAATAGTTGATATTGCCAATGAAACCGTAATACGTCCTCAAGAGCTGCAAAAAGAACAATAGAAACACTCGACAAGTACTGTACTGGAGTACTAGTTTTTGAAGTGCTTACTTTCAAAACATAAAACTCTATGTTAATGTACAAATATACATAATTAAATGCAGTCCAATTACATAAAATGGTACTTATTACAAATGAATGGAAAGCAAATTTACCCCAATTATTAGCTGTGGGTTGGATCAAGTACTGTACAGTGCTTGACAAGCTCAGCAAAACCATTAACCTTCTTACTTATTCATAACAACATGCCTATACTCACTCATCCTAACATTACACCTAGGAACTTACTTCATCTGCCCACTCTTCCCCCAGTGGATTATCCACCCACCTCACTTGCCTTACTTCATTCCATACTCCACCTTCCTTTCCCATCAAATTCCATCACCTGCAGCCCACACTGCCTCCACCACTCACCTCCCAGCCTCTGTTGGAATTTCCACCCTTCTGTTTCATTTGCCTACCACTCTCCTCATCTGGATCCACCTTTTGTTTGCCCCACCCCAATCCTTTTTAGACTAGCTACCTCCCCTCTATATAATCAGTCCAGGTGAATACTGACTGCTCATTTCTCTTCATAGATGCTGCCTGACCCATTGAGTTACTCCAGCATTTTGTTTATTGTCAAGAAACAGTTCTGAATACAGATTTGCAAATATTCCTTTATATTTTTAAAAAATCCTTTTTGCATTCTTTGATGGCCAAAGTTGATATGTTGTGTTATCACCACCTATGTATACTTACCAACAATTCTTCAGTAGCTTCACGACCAACAACACTGGATATATCGCCAATATTGGCAGCGCAGACCTGAAAAAGGAGGTCAAATAGTCTTGTACAATTAAACAAATAAAGTCAAGCATTGAAACCAATAAGATGTGAATGTATTTACTAACCTTTCGAACATGGAACATCCGACAATCACAGCACATTTCACAGAATCGATGCAGTATATATCTTTCAGTGATAGCTTTCCCTACCATGGGGGCCATTTTGCACATTATCTACAATTAAATAAAAAGTGAATGCAGTGAATAAAAAGACGAAAGACATTTCTTATTCTTTCAAAGTTAAAATTAAAATCTGTCCTGAGCTTTTTATGTAGGCTCATCAGGCTGGTGCTTAGGTCTGTTTCCGTAGCGTGAAGCGACGGAGAGTATGAGACTAGATTCCCCCCCCCCCCCACCCTGGATAGGAAGCCAGTGTATCGCAAGGTTAACCCCCAGTATTTTGTCAGTACCCATTTTCAGCTGGGTGAACTGGAGCAATGTATGGTTAAGTGCCTTGCTCAAGGACACAACACACTGTCTTGGCTGGGGCTCGAACTCACAACCTTCAGATCGCTAGTCCAATGCCTTAACCACTTGGTCACATGCCACTCTTTCAAAAGTTACAAGTGAAATATAAAACAAAAGACATCACTGGAACAATCCTAACATCAGTAGCAGAAGTTTTGTTCTGTTTGGCCAAAATCAAACAGCTCTAATGACATAAATTATTTTCAAATTCAGAAATCTGAGTAAAACGAAACCACCAGGCTCATTAAAATTAAATTGAATCCACGTACAGGTCCATTCTCTTCCGTCTAACTCTACAAATTATTCCTCATCCAGTACCTTTCCAGATTTTCCTTCAAAAGGCATTGCTTTTGTTTTACCACCTAATTCCAGGTGCTAACATTCCTCTGAAGTAAAAATGTTCCTCTAACCACTTCCCTTGGATCTTTCCAAAACTGAAATATGCATAAGTGAAATGTTACACTCTTTTATCAAATCAATCATGACCTTGTTCACTTCTATTTACTTTTAAGACTTCTTTCCTTCAAGGAAAGCTGCAGCTTCTTCATTTTCAGCTTATGTTAAGCACCTCACTCCTGGAACTATACCAATAAATTTTTTCTAGGACCTTCACATCTTTCTTAAATCTGGTGACCAGAGATGATTGCAATATTCTCTTGTGAGCAAACCAGAATCAAACTAAGGTCACTTATACCTTTCATGGTACTGACCTTCACATTCATCCATCTCCCTTTCATATTCTCCCCTAAGCCCTTTCAGGGACTCTCCACCCAAATCCTGGCCCAACTACGTAATTGCTGACTCAACTGCCAGACCCCAATGTTGATTGCCAACTCAGCCTTGAACACTGGTCCATGAGCTGACCATACCTCCATCTTTTGGCCCCTCGCCTAGTCAATGACAGCACATTCATGCACAGAAAATTTCACACCAACACCTTGTCATTGCTGAAGTTTGAAATAAAAGAAAATAAAGCTAAATACAGGTGTCCCCCACTTTACAGCACTTTGCTTTTACAAAAGACCTATATTAGTAAACTGTTTTCGCATTACAAAGAGGATTTTTGCTTTTACAAAAATTTTTCCCATACAAACTAATGGTTCTTCACTTTACACCATTTCGGCTTAAGAAAGGTTTCACAGAAATGCTCTACCTTTTGTAAAGGGGGAGGGGGAACAACACCTGTAGTTGCCAACACACTCTGAAATGACTATACTGGCTGCTACACCAATGGACTATAATTTCCACAGAGGTTTTCTCACAAGTGATATTTGATCTCTCCAAACTTAATAAATTTGTGACATCATTTCACATGTGAATCCTATCAATCTTAAATTATTTAGTCTGTTTTGCCACCATTTAACTGCTTTCATTCTCATCACCAAAATGGACAACTTCCATTACAAATTCCTTTCCAATGTTCTCATTTTACCTTATATACTTTAAATTGTCATTACCATTTTGTGCCCAGATCTCACTGAAATGTTATTAAATTCACAATTATTAATTTAAAATAAAACTGGCATTTCACTTACTGCTACAGCTTCTGTTTTCAGATCATCATTGCTTTCCGGAGCAGTTAGATCCAATAGAACTGGACATACTTTGGTCTCCACATCATATCTTTCGATTATCTCTTGTTCTAATACCACTAGCAATGCTGCCTGACTTGTCTTTCTCACCTACAAGTAGAAAAGGAAGCTATCATATGACAGATCACAAAACCACAAGTTTCACAAACAAAATATATACATCTTAGTTAATTGACTGACTTGGAAGTTGAGTGGGAAGAATACACAACACTAGAACTGTTATTACGGAGGTCAGCTGGAGACGCTCATGGAGTGAGTACCATTTTGGATTCGCTCCGTAACTTTTACTTTTTTTAACCTTTGATCACCCTTATTCAGCGTATTTTTACCTATACCGAAAGTTTCTTTATTCTTTTTTTTGGATTTACTGCGAAGCGTTTGTTGTGAACTTTTGAAGATATGCAAACAGAAATGTCTCTCAGGTTTAAGGGACGGGATCCCGGACGTAATCCGAACGGTAACGGAAAAAAGCAGGCTCCGACACAACAAACACCATTAACTTTTGAATTGTTTATGGAGGTTTTGAATCAAAAATTTGCTGAACTACAACAATTTTTTAAAGAAGATATAAAGGCTTTTCAAGACGGACTTAGTAATTAAACAGCAACAAACTCTTATTGCGTCTCTGCAAGAAGAAGCACGGAAGCGAGATTTGACTATTGGAAAACTGCAACAGGATTTAATTTCGACCATTAAGCTGATGGAAGCCCTTAAAGCCAAGAGTGACGATTTTGAGAATCGCTCCAGAAGACAGAACGTACGTATACTTGGTCTTCCAGACGGCATAGAAAAAGATGACCCTTCGAAATATTTTGCTCAACTTTTAAAAGAAGCGTTTCCGACAATTTTCCCGAATAACCCTCCTTTATTGGATCGGGCACATAGAATTCGGCGTCGATCACCGAGTGCTACAGATAAACCTTCGGTGATAATTGTCCGGTTCCATTATGTACATGACAAAGAACAAGTTATAAGAGCAGCTCGTCGACTAGGAATGATTAAAATCAAAGATTTTTCCTTCCGTCTGATCGAAGATTTTAGTTCAGATCTTTTAAAAAGAAGGCTTCTTTTTAAACCGTTGATGGCTGAATGTTATGAGAAAAATCTGAAACCTGCGCTTCTATACCCTGCGAAGCTTCGAATTTCTCCGTCGAATGCTTCACGACAAATTTTCCTTTCAACTTCAGAAGCGAGAAAATATCTGGAGGAGAACTTCCCTACTGTTACAGACACCAGTCTTTAATAAATGAATGATTCTGATCGTATAAGATGGTTCTCGATCTCTTAAACCAGAATTATAATCTGGTTATTGGTGTAGGTTCATCCTACACTTTATACTCAAGTTAAAGTGTGTTTGCGTCATGTTAATTGTTTTTGCCTTATACACTTTAATCATTTAACTACATACTTGTCTATTAACTTTGTTCCTTCGAAGGTATATTTTTAATTCTTTGAAGGTAAATTTTTCCTTGATTAAGATGGTGGTTTTTTGGAAAAGATTTTTGGTTTTGCTTAAGATGGCATTATGTTTATATTTTTCGTGTTTTTTCTAGACAAGGCATCGTTTATCTTAGCTTAAATATTTTTTGTTTTGTCTGGGCCAGAGCCCGAGTTATAATTGTTTTTAGTGATTATATTTTTATTCTTTTTACAACTAACTATACTTAGAAATATGGTTTTTATTATAGCGATTTTATTTTTAAAGTCGGGGTGATTCTTTTATATATATCCTTTTTATATGGAGTGTTCTTCAGCTGACATGGGGGTAGGATTAGTCTTACTTTTTCTCTTTTTAAGTCATATTTTGGCTTTTTCTCTTTTTCTTGGGGGGTGGGGGGATGGTCTGTTTTCTAATTCTATTTTTTTTACACCAGTTTGTGTTAGTTTTTTTATTTGGGCTGTTTTTGAACTTCAAATATGTCTGTGTTGTCGTCACTTCCGGGTCTTCTCACTACTTTTGTTCCTCTTCCGGGTGCATGAGTTTATGTTGGTTAACCCTTTCTATACCAAAGGGTTGATTATAGAATTATGGCTCAGACCATTAATTTTGTGTCTTGGAATACTAATGGTTTAAATCATCCAATTAAACGAAAGAAGATTTTCAAAGTATTCCAAAGACTTAATGCTCATATCATTTTTGTACAAGAAACTCATGTAAGGAGGGAGGACAAATTTCGTTTTTTTTAGATTTTGGCGGGGTCAACAGTATCATGCAAATTCGAATGCTAAAGTAAAAGGAGTTTCAATTTTTATTGACTCCTCTATTTCATTTGTTCAACATGATATTTTTTCGGATTCGAATGGCAGATTTTTGTTAATTACGGGTTTACTTTGTAATAAAAAGGTTGCTTTGGTTAATGTTTATGCTCCAAATGTGGATTGTCCTGACTTTTTTAAGTCTTTATTTACTTCTTTACCCAATCTAAACGAATATAAGTTAATAATGGGTGGTGACTTTAATTGTTGTTTAAATCCTCTGATGGATAAATCTTTATCTATTCAGACTTTACCTAATAAGTCGGCCACTTGTATTAACTCCTTTTTGACTGACAATGGAGTTTTTGATGTTTGGAGATTTCGGCATTCTAATGACAAAGAGTTTTCTTTTTTCTCACATGTTCATCACTCTTATTCAAGAATTGATTATTTTTTTGTAGACTCTTGTTTTATTTCATTGGTAATCGGTTGTAACTATGATATTATAGCTATCTCTGATCACGCTCCGTTATTACTTTCTATGAAATTTACGGATACAGCTTTTAATGCTAGACAATGGCGATTTGACTCTACCCTGTTGCAAGACTCTGACTTTATTAAATTTATGGAGGAGCAGATCGACTTCTTCTTCTCAACTAATTCTACGGATGATATTTCCTATGGAACACTTTGGGACACTTTTAAAGCTTATATACGTGGACAGATTATTTCTTATTCTGTTGGTTTGAGGAAACGTATCAAGATGGAAACTCTTTTATTGGTTGATAAATTAAAGAGATTGATAAGAAATATTCGATTGCTCCTAGTAAGGAGCTTTACAAACAAAGGGTTGAACTTCAAATGGAACATAGTTTATTACTTACATCCTCGATTGAAAATCAATTAATGAAAACTAAATCTGATTTTTATATACATAGTGATAAATCTGGTAAACTGTTAGCTAGTCAATTGAAGAATGCTCTGGTTAAACGTCAAATCACTAAGATTGGTCAGCAGAATGGGAATCTGACAGTTAATCATGATGAGATAAATAAGGCATTTCAAGATTTCTATACCTCCCTGTATCAATCTGAATTTCCTCAAGATTATAATACCATGTCTGATTTTCTGGGGAAATTAAATTTTCCAAGGTTATCATCTGATGATCTTTTGATATTGGATACTCCTATTACGGATGTAGAAATTAAAGGGGCTATTTCCTCAATGAATTCTGGGAAAGCACCGGGTCCAGATGGTTATACAGTTGAATTTTTTAAATTTTTTTCCGCTACTCTTTCCCCTTGGTTAGGTAAGGTTTTTGAGGAGGCCATTAGATTAGGGAATTTGCCACAATCTTTTTATAGAGCTTCCATTTCTCTAATATTGAAGAAAGATAAAGACCCTACTAATTGTGCTTCTTATAGACCTATATCTTTATTGAATGTAGACTCCAAGATTTTTTCTAAGTTACTGGCATCTAGATTGGAGAAGGTATTACCCAAAATTATTTCAGATGATCAAACTGGCTTTATTAAAAATCGTTATTCTTTTTTTAATATTAGGAGATTGTTGAATATTGTTTATACTCCCTCACATGATACTTCAGAATGCGTGATTTCATTAGATGCGGAGAAAGCATTTGACAGAGTTGAATGGCCTTACTTATTTAATGTGTTGGAGAAGTTTAATTTTAGTCCGATATTTATATCATGGATTAAATTGATTTATCATACTCCAGTAGCCTCAGTGGTTACCAATAATCAAAGATCTCCCTTTTTTCGCCTATTTCGGGGCACTAGACAGGGATGTCCTCTTAGTCCATTACTATTTAACATTGCCTTAGAACCTTTGGCAATTGCCATCAGACAATCACAGGATATTTTGGGTATTAATCATGGGACAGATATTCATAAGTTATCTTTGTATGCAGATGATTTATTACTATTCATTTCTAACCCGGAGAAATCCATTCCAGCAGTTTTATCATTATTGGCTCAATTTAGTGAGTTTTCTGGGTAAAAGTTAAATCTTAATAAAAGTGAATTGTTTCCATTAAATAAACGGGTCCCAATTTATGGAAATTTACCTTTTAAATTAGTTAATGACTCTTTTACTTATTTAGGGATCAAAATCACAAAGAACCATAAAGATTTGTTTGGATTTAATTTTTTACCCTTAATTGATCAGATTAAAGGTTTGTTTACTAGGTGGTCACCTTTGTCTCTATCTCTAATAGGCAGGATTAATGCTATTAAGATGGTTATTTTACCTAAGTTTTTATATATTTTTCAAGCGATACCAATTTTTATCCCGAAATCTTTTTTTACTAATGTTGACTCTAAAATTTCTTCATATATATGGCAGTATAAAAATCCCAGGTTAGGTAAAACATATTTACAGAAGACTAAAAAGGAAGGCGGGTTAGCATTACCTAATTTCAGATTTTACTATTGGGCAGCTAATATTAGATATTTGTTATGTTGGTTGAAAGATGGGGGTGGATCTTTTGGCCCTTGTTGGGTGAGTTTAGAAACTAAATCGGTATCAGCTTATGCTTTGGGTTCTATTTTAGGGACATCTCTCCCTTTTGCTCTTTCTAAATTGCCGAAACGAATTGACAACCCGATAGTTAAACATACATTGCGTATATGGTTTCAATTTCGGAGATTTTTTGGGTTGACTCAATTCGTTTTAAATAGTCCTATTGTATCTAATTGTTTTTTTCACCCTTCCATTATAGATCAAGCTTATTCAGCTTGGAAAACTAAGGGATTACTAAGATTTTCTGATTTATTTTTAGATAATTGTTTCATGTCTTTTGAACAATTATCCAACAGATATAACTTGCCGAGATTTCATTTTTTTAGATATTTACAGATTAGACATTTTTTAAGTTCTGTACTCTCTACATTTCCAAATTTTGTGCCTTCAGATACTTTGGAGAGTTTATTTGAATTAGACCCTTTTCAAAAAGGGCTTATTTCAAAACTTTATAATATAATTATGAAGATACGTTCAGAGCCCCTTTATAAGACTAAACAGGATTGGGAAAGAGAGCTTAGTTTTAGTATTTCTAGTGAGAATTGGGATAGAATTCTTCAATTAGTTAATACATCATCGTTATGTGCCAAACATTCACTAATACAATTTAAGGTTGTACATAGGGCCCATATGTCCAAGGATAAATTAGCTCATTTTTACTCTCATATAAGTCCTATTTGTGATAGATGTCATTCTGAAATTGCGTCTTTAACTCACATGTTTTGGTCGTGTTCATTTTTGGAGAAATATTGGAAAGATATTTTTGATATTATATCTGCGGTTTTGAATATTGATTTACAACCTCATCCTATTACCGCAATTTTTGGTTTACCAATGTTAGATTCACAGCATTTATCTTCTTCAGCCCGTCGAATGATTGCATTTCTAACTTTGATGGCTAGAAGATCTATATTGTTGAATTGGAAAGAAATTGATCCTCCCACTGTATTTAATTGGTTCTCTCAAACTATGTTATGTTTAAATTTAGAAAAAATTAGAAGTGGTACTTTTGAGACTTCTATTAAATTTGAAAAGTTATGGAGACCATTTATTCAACATTTTCATATGATGTAATATGACCCTTTGCCAAGTACATTTGATTTCCCAGCTTTTAGCTTATGGATTTTGAGAGGACCGGAAGTGACGGCATTGATGAATACTTATTTTTGTGAGATATTATAAACAGCCCACTTTTTTTTTTCCTTCTCTTTTGTTTGTTTTTTTTTCTTTTACATTACTTATTAGCTATAGTTATTAGATTAGATTAGTTAGTTCTGCATTATATAAATTTTTTTTTGTTTTTTTTTCCTTTCTTTTTTCTGTTTTTTTTATATTATACATTATGAAATATTTAGATTTACTATGTCCATACATATATCTTATGGCTTATGTCTTGGTAAACTCATTTATATTGTAACTATTATGTATGTTTTTTTTTCATATGTAATGGAATGTGTATGTTGGTAATTTCTTTATCAATATATCATCTGTATTCTGTCCATATTATTAATATTAATAAAAAGATTTAGAAAGAAAGAAAGAGAACTGTTATTACAAGTGGTATTTCTCCAGAATCATACAATTATCTTTATAAAAGGGACTTCACAATGTTTTAATTTTGTGGGAAAAGTTCAAATGCCACAGCCTTCAAGCTAAGAAATGCACAACTAATTAACAGATTAATAGAATCTAACAAAGTAAATTGTGGAGACAAGACATTGCAGATACTGGAATCTGAAGCAATAAACAAACCGCTGGAAGAACTCAGCAGTGCTGTGGGAAGGAAAAGATTGACAGTTCAGGTCAAGAGCCTACATTAGGGCTGAGAGTTTAAGGGAAGAAAGCCAATATAAACAGGGAGGAAGGGGTGAGGCAAAGAAGTGGACCAAAGAAGTGTGGAGGATGATGGACAAAAAGAGTCAGTCAGCAGGGGAAAAATTCCAAATCCTAATCAGGAAGTTACAGGTAGTATGCCTGTGGCAAGGACTTGTACTTGGATCTAATGTGCATTTTCAACCTAAAAGCAGAACTCATTCACCACAAGTGAGTTACTAAGACAGCTCCCTACAATTATCAATCATTAACATAGCATGACAAGGTCTTGGATGAGAGTTGAAACCAGCTGAAACAAAGAAAAATTGTTTAATTTGTGGACAATTACACATAAAATAAGGTTACAAACTTATCTATTTGCATATGGAGACATATTACAATATATAAATCAGCAGAGAGTTATCACCCTAATAAGACAATAGACAATAGATGCAGAAGTAGACCATTCGGACCCTCGAGCCTGCACTGCCATTCTGAGATCATGGCTGATCATCTACTATCAATACCCGGTTCCTGCCTTGTCCCCATATCTCTTGATTCCCCTATCCATAAGATACCTATCTAGCTCCTTCTTGAAAGCATCCAGAGAATTGGCCTCCACTGCCTTCTGAGGCAGTGCATTCCAGACCCCCACTACTCTCTGGGAGAAGAAGTTTTTCCTTAACCCTGTCCTAAATGACTTACCCCTTATTCTCAAACCATGCCCTCTGGTACTGGACTCCCCCAGCATCTGGAACATATTTCCTGCCTCTATCTTGTCCAATCCCTTAATAATCTTATATGTTGCAATCAGATCCTCTCTCAATGTCCTTAATTCCAGCGTGTACAAGACCAGTCTCTCTAACCTCTCTGCGTAAGACAGTCTGGACATCCTGGGAATTAACCTCGTGAATCTATGCTGCACTTCCTCTATAGCCAGGATGTCCTTCCTTAACCCTGGAGACCAAAACTGTACACAATACTCCAGGTGTGGTCTCTCCAGGGCCCTGAACAAATGCAAAAAGATTTCCTTGCTCTTGTACTCGATTCCCTTTGTAATAAAGGCCAACATTCCATTAGCCTTCTTCACTGCCTGCTGCACTTGCTCATTCACCTTCAGTGACTGATGAACATGGACTCCTAGATCTCTTTGTATTTCTCCCTTACCTAACTCTACACCGTTCAGATAATAATCTGCCTTCTTGTTCTTACTCCCAAAGCGGATAACCTCACACTTATTCACATTAAACGTCATCTGCCAAGTATCTGCCCACTCACTCAGCTTATCCAAGTCACCCTGAATTCTCCTAACATCCTCATCATGTCACACTGACACCCAGCTTAGTATCATCAGCAAGTTTGCCTTATTCTCAATGCCTTCATCTAAATTGTTGATGTAAATCGTAAACAGCTGTGGTCCCAATACTGAGCCCTGTGGCACCCCACTAGTCACCACCTGCCATTCCGAGAAACACCCATTCACTGTTACCCTTTGCTTTCTATCTGCCAACCAGTTTTCTATCCATGTCAATATCTTCCCCCCAATGCCATGAGCTCTGATTTTACTCACCAATCTCCTATGTGGGACCTTATCAAATGCCTTCTGAAAATCGAGGTAGACTACATCCACTGGATCTCCCTTGTCTAACTTCCTGGTTACATCCTCGAAAAACTCCAATAGATTAGTCAAGCATGATTCGCCCTTGGTAAATCCATGCTGGCTTGGCCCAATCCTATCACTGCTATCTAGATATGCCACTATTTTATCTTTAATAATGGACTCTAGCATCTTCCCCACTACTGACGTTAGGCCGACAGGTCGATAGTTCTCTGTTTTCTCCCTCCCTCCTTTCTTAAAAAGTGGGATAACATTAGCCATTCTCCAATCCTCAGGAACTGATCCTGAATCTAAGGAACATTGGAAAATGATTACCAATGCATCCGCAATTTCCAGGGCCACCTCCTTTAGTACCCTAGGATGCAGACCATCTGGACCTGGGGATTTGTCAGCCTTCAGTCCCATCAGTCTACTCATCACCGTTTCCTTCCTAATGTCAATCTGTTTCATTTCCTCTGTTACCCTATGTCCTTGGCCCATCCATACATCTGGGAGATTGCTTGTGTCTTCCTTAGTGAAGACAGATCTAAAGTACTTATTAAATTCTTCTGCCATTTCTCTGTTTCCCATAACAATTTCACCCAATTCATTCTTCAAAGGCCCAACATTGTTCTTAACTACCGGGTATCTTCTTTCTCTTCACATACCTAAAAAAACTTTTGCTATCCTCCTATATATTCCCGGCTAGCTTGCATTCGTACCTCATTTTTTCTCCCCGTATTGCCTTTTTAGTTAAGTTCTGTTGTTCCTTAAAAATTTCCCAATCATCTGTTCTCCCACTCACCTTAGCTCTGTCATACTTCCCTTTTTTTAAAAAATGCTTTGCAATCTCTGACTTCCTTTGTCAACCACTGTGGCCCCTTTCCCCCCCCCCTTTGAATCCTTCCTTCTCCAGGGGATGAACTGATTTTGCACCTTGTGCATTATTAATAAGCTTACATTTGAGGTAGGACAGAAGTTTGCATAGGTTCACACTCAAACAGAGAACCTCTGAATAAATGTTCTCAATGGGAACTAAAGCATTCAGTGGACAACTTGCAGAAAAAAGAAATAAAAATACCTGGTTGTTGGGGTCTGCGAGGCATCTAACCATGAAGGGCAACAAATATTTGGAGAAAGCATAAGAAATGGAAGGCCTATTTTCCTGGCAGAATATGGCAATATGAGGCACCTGTTCCATCAACTCCGCACGGACAGTTGGCTCTGTAAAGAGAATGGCTTCATTACACAATGAACAGTAAACATGATGAATGAGGTTCAGATAATTTACAAGGTGATATCAGATCAGCTTCGACTGCATTCTGAAGAGAAAATTGTTTTAAAAATGCAGAGAGGACAATTGCTTGCATTTAATACTAAATGCCTACAATGAATTTGATATGTCTATAGTTAAGAAAACGGTAATGATAGAAGTTATTTTCCTCAGCTTCTCTGTGTTTGTAGCTTTTGACATTCAAATTTGCATTTGATTCTCTGCTTATTTCTCTATTTTGACAAATTACCTGAGCCTCCTAATTTATTCCATTAGTGACCCATTAAAACATTGATAAGCAAATGCAGCAGCCATGCAAACTTCATTGTAGCATGCTCTGAAGCCAAGGAGCTGATGAATAATCTAAACCAATCTATAAAAGTTACTTAAATATGCCTTTAAAATGCACTTCCTGTTGCATCAATTGATTTGCTTGCTAAAGTGGCAAGGTACAAGTTCCACTACTCAAATGAGACATACTTACCTACAGGCAGGGCAAAAATTAACATTTTAATAACTCACCAAGGGTATACGTTATCTTTTGGTGAATACATTTTTCTTCATGTTGTCTCTCCTGATTGCACTTCCCCTTATTGACACATTGAGATTTTATAACATACATCTCCTCAATAGGCCAATGAAAATTTTTTTAATTTCCAGCCCTTTAGCAGGGAAAAAAATTGCACACCCTACAACAGTCCCGAATGCAGGCAAAAAACAACTGTTATATGCCTATTCAAATTCACTTCAATTCCTGGAACAAGTTTAAACTAAGCATGCAGAAAAATGCAGCACTACAGTAACTAGGAGCAAATCCAGTCCTGACAACAGTTGCATTAGTCATCACTAATTATGGGCAGTAATATAATATGCAGTTCAAGTGATCTAGCAGTGTTAAGCATTTTTTTGTTTAGAGATACAGTGCAGAATAGCCCCACCCGGCCCTTCAAACTGCGTGGCCAGCAGCCCCAGATTTAACCCAAGCCAATCACAGGCCAATTTACAATGACCAATTAGCCTAATAACTGGTAGGTCTTTGGGTGGGACTAACTGGTGGGAGGAAACCTGAGCACCCACAGGAAACCTGAGCACCCACACATTCCACAGGCAGGACATAGAAACCTGGATTGGACTCTGAACTCTAACAGCCTGAGCTGCAATAGCATTATGCTAACAACAACACTACTGTGACGCTCAGTACATACATTGAAAGGAAAACCTGATTAACAGCAGCATGTCATGATACGTTGTTGGTCACTGGTTTTATAAAATTCTAATCACACTTTGAAATGAATTGATATACATGTACTGCATCCTTTACAAAATCCTATTTCTTAAACACTCGCCCCACACCAGTTTTCAGAGCTTGTTTATCAAAAAGAGTCCCACAAACATTGCTTTTTGCCCATAAAGCAATATTATGTAAACAGATAAACACTCAAATCTTTCCTCACTTATATTTCATGCATCGCAACCATTTCCTGTCTTCCTCCTCACATTCCAAGAAAAATCCAGAAGATCCAAAGCCTTTTGAACAAACATGCAACAAATTAAATCACAGTAAATTGGTCTAAATTTTCAAACTATTATTATGGCTGCCACCTCATAATTTCTAGCATCTGTAGCTGTGGCAAAGGAAATACACACCTATAAATGAGTCCAAGCTTAATCTGGTGTAAAACCTCCCACTGCATTAATATACTCTTCAGCACACCAAGGCTCTGATTCCCACAATTCCTCCAGTACACTGGGAACACATATCCACACTTCCATGAAATTACTCTAGTTCTATTTCCGCATGCCATCTTAAGACTTACCATGTTCACTGGAAGATTTATTGTAATAGTAAACAACGTAGCAGCTGAAAGAAGCGAACTGAGTCAATAATCCAGAAAATCTACCTATCTGGTACAAAAGTATTGAATAGGGTTTTTGAAGAAGTTTTCCTTTATTCGGCTGTGGTCTCTAACATTAAACATGGTATATGATGGAGCAACATCCAGCAATCTTTCAGAAGTTGAGTTATATTTATATTCTGAAAGTAAGAATACTTTTGCACAGCATTCATAATAGAGAATGCATTTCTGTACAATAATGTCAGAAAAATTAGTAATGGCTATGAACCAGTTCGTGTAATTGAAAAAACAAAATCAGTTAAGACCAATTCCCTTTTCTCCTTATACAACACCATCTTAATCAGGTTTAATATCACTGGCATATGTCATGAAATTTGTTGTTCTGCAATAGCAATACATTGCAATATATAATAAAACTAAATTACAATTTTTAAGCTCTAAATAAAATCTTGCTGCACATTATAGAATATATGTAGAAGTTGATTACCTGGATCTTCTGCTAGTTTACTTATTCTCTCGAGCACCGCGAGGCAGTCTTTTTCATCATCGCTGACTGCCCGCAGCGTGTCCAGCAAACCTCTTGCTACCATTTGTCTATTAAAGAAAATAAAATTCAAATTCAAAATACTTCAACCTTTCACTATACTTCTGTAAAGAGATGTTATATTTTTCTTTTCTCCACTTCAAAGAAAATTTTAGATTTGATTCACTATAATCACACAGAAAGACACACAAGTGGTACAAAATTGCATCAAATTCTGATTTCAGATGTTATTCTTTAAGAGAAAAATCAAGCAAATTCGAAATTCACCCATCATGTACTCAAATTTTCTGATGATTAATTAGACAGCATTGGCAGAAGCCTAGAAATAAGAACTGCTCTTCTCAGCTACATTAAAAAGCATTCTTCACACCATGCAAAGTCCTTTTATTTTGCAATGAAGCAACAGGCAAAGCAAGTACGCAAGTTTTCAATGTCATTGTCAACTTTATTTCCTCAGGAACTACAGAAGAATGTCATCCCTCCTTATCACTGGCAATAACAGATACCTAATCTAGCAGAAGCACTACTGTATAATGTTTTGATTGGGTCATTCTATTCCTTCTTCTGATAGACTATCTTCAGATGTTTCACAGTATTGCTCCACAAGCAGCTAGGTTTTTCAAAATTGAACTACTTCTTGGCCTCCAAAAGCTGGGCTCCACAATAATTCAGTAGTAATCAGCATTCTTCAATGTGAAATTAATCCAAAAAGGGCCAAAATCCTATTTAATACTCTGAGCCAAATTGATAGATTTGATCCATAATAGTGGCATTAATTGGATGTTGACCCACCCTAGCAACACAGGAAGCATGATTTAAATTAGATGGAGGCCATCAGCATAAATCATTGAATCCTGAAGGGGAAAAAAAACCAAAATCTGCATCTAGGACCAATCTGTCCCCGAAGTAGGAGAGGGGAAATGGGTAACCAGACAATCTACAGAATAACTTCCACCATCATTACAGAGAATACATCTTCCACTGCTACCGCAATACTCAGTTGGATTTAGAACTTCTCATTGCTAAAATTTGGAATTAAACAACCAAGCTGAAGTTTAATTTTATTAGTTCGTGAAGTAGGAAAATTTGCAGGACCATGTGCATTGGACAAGAAGCAAGTTAGAATGGGATGAACAGCCTCCATGAATTGTACGACTAAATGAATGACTTCTTAGTAAAGAAAATCAATTATACTTGATAGAAAAATTTTGACTTTTCATTAAACACCCAATGCTATCTACTCCATAACACAAACTGATAAGTTTGCAGTAAAATAATCCAATTACATTAAAATGGAAAATTTCATTTAGTTTTTCAGAAATTGGCACAAATGGTAAATTTCTCAGTAAGGTACTTTAACAGAATCTAATTGACATTGCATAACGTCAGTACGTATTTTGCTGATAGTTTATGTGCCTTACCTACTTCCTCATCGCTTAGTTACAGCTCTGACTAACAAGCTGTGCCATTGAGTGAGACAACAAAGATATCAATTTCTACACAGTAGTTATTAAAAATGCAGGAGTATTTTGAATATTTGGATGTTATTCTATTTGAATTCAGAAACATATCTAGAATTATTGCTAAGTGCCATCCCATACCTATTAGCAGAAGCTCGATGCAATCTGTACCTGTCTTTGTAGCACAATACATTATCTAACACAGATATGTACCAAAAAGTTAAAAGCTTGGATTGGAATTGAAAACAATTTTGCCTCTTCAAATTTTATTTATACTTGGCTCTGTGTTATTCCCACTTTGTTTTAACACTGCACTAGTAAAAACTAAAGTTGCACTTCCAGATACATGGATGAAAAACTGGATCCAAAATCCGCTTGGCAACAGAAGATGAAGGTTTACTTTTGACATTGGATGCCTGTGACTGGTGGTGTTCCAAAGGGAGAAATTCTGGGATCTTTGCTGTTTGTAAATGATTTGAATAGAAGTGGCATGATCAGAAAGTTCACACATAATGTGAAATCTGGCAAAGTTGCTGATCGTGTGAAAGGTATTTTTAAACTATAGGGTGATATCCATGGGCTGAGTAGCAGCAAAGGAGTTTAATCCAAACAAATTTGTGTACTTGTGAAGTACTAATGGAGTACTAATGAAGCTAGAACACCACAAATGTTAGGGTCATAAGGTGCTGAGAATCAGAGGAACATTAAAATACAAATTCACAAATATTTGAAGGTGCACCAGAGGTTGGTAATGAGGTTAAGGAGGAATATGGGATACTATGCTTCATGAATACAAGAACAGGAAAGCTATGCTCCAATTTAATAACACATCAGTCAGAACTCAGCTGAAGTACATGCATTTCTAATCAGCACACTATTAGAAAGACAAGTTGGCAATGGGAGAGGCTACAGAAATTCACAAGGAAATTGCCTGGAATGAAGAACAGTACTGATTGAATGGAAAGGCTAAGTCTGTTTTCCTTGTAGCAGAGGAAGTTTAAAAAAGGCACATTATAACTATATATAATTGAGATTATAGACAGGGTTGACTGCAGGAAATTATTCTCCATATCAGAGGCAGATAAAACTAGAGGAGATAGGTCCAGGATAAGGGGTGAAATATTTGAAGGATGAAAGCCTTTATTTTCCTTAGCGGTATCTGGAATACACTGACAGTGAAAAAACAGTTGCTTACAGCATTTAAAGAGAGTCTGGATAAGCAATTGAAATCACCTCGGCATAGAAAGCTATCAGCCAAGAGCTGGAAGAAGGGATTAACATAATGGGTTAGTGACCACTGGTTGGTGTGGACATGATAGACCAAATGGGCTGTGTTCTTGTCAAATGATTTTTTTAAACTCTAACATCATAGGACTTCCTTTAATATCATCAATAGCTCAAGATATTCAATGACTAAACACTGGGAAAAATTAATTCAAAGAATAAGCAATGTGTCAAAAATGATATTTTTAGAAAACATGTTCAGTATAGATGGTAATGTTTTAACTAACTACGCAAGTGATCAGTTAAACCTTCTGGTTAATGGCTGAGTAACCAAGTCTGCAACTACTAACCTTTCCACATTAGGAACCTCCTGGATGAAGTCGACTCTATCATTGGCAGGGAACAAAACCCTTCAGTATGATAAGAAAATCTGTGATGTACGGCCAATAAGTGATGCAATTAGGACAGGCCCACCCACTCAAAAAAATGTCAGCTATCAAAACTTTGAATCATTTTGAATGCTTCCTGTATTCAAAGTAAAAAAAAGAGACAGGTTCATTCGCCCCATCACTGAACTGTTCCCACAGCCTGTAGATTCATTTTCAAAGACACTTCATCTCATGTTCATTTTCTGTCTTTTGCACATTGATGGTTTGTCTTTCCTGTTGGGGAAGTCTTTCTATTGGGTTTCTTGTATTTACAGCGTATGCCCACCAGAAAATGAATCTCAGGGTTGTATATGGTGACTTATATGTACTTTGATATTAAATTTTATTTTGAACTATGATCACATTCATAAAATTTCATTAACTTTAAAACACATTTTTAAAAAAAGTTGGAGAAACAACTCAAACATCAGTTGTTTCTTACAGCTGTTCCTCTATATTGGAATTAATAAATTTATGTAACACTGATCAATTGCTGGAAATTCCTACTCCTTTAGACCCCAGACAATACAAAGCCAGAGCTGAATCAGAGATTCAGCAATGACTTGCTGTCAGGAGGAGCAAGACCTCTGTACACGTACGTAAGCACACACACACACACACACACACGGAAATCCTGAACTTGTTAGACGGAAATGCCAGCAGTTCCAAGTGGAACTGACTGCATTTTACTGAAAAGGCTATAGCTTAGATTGATGAAAATCCATCACAGTGCTAAGATGTCATAACCAACTACAGTCTAAAGTTAGTGGCACAACATTACCACTGGCAACAGTTCTGCTGTCTCAAGTGGACATAAAGCATCTCATGGCACCATTTCTAGGAATGTTCTCCTCAGTAATCTAGTTAATATTAATGTATCAACTCCATAAATATTACCGATTTTACTCATGAGGTCATAAAAATGAGATCCATGCTTTTTGTAATTTATACAAGCCTGTTCACAAGTCTCATTTCACTTTGTACTGCCTTATTGGCCAACTTAAGGTTACTTTTTTTAATGCACTTTCAGCTTCTGCCTTCTTTTCTGGAAGCATCTCAGAATCAAGGACACTTTGCTTCTACCCTGATTTTATTCGTTAAAAAGGAATTGAGGAGGCCAATTCAGGCGGGAGCTGTCCAACAGGGTGAACATGTAGATAGATTACAAAGAACTTTATTCTTTTGCCTCTTTACACATGCCTCTTAAGTGCCCCTAATGCCTGGATTGACTACAGTTCCACCCTCAATACTATAATTCCAAGCAAACTCATCTCCAAATTCCCAAACCTGGGACAGAAAACCTTCCGTTGCAACTGGATCCCTGACTTCTTGACCAAAAGACTGCAATCCTCCCCACGATTTAAAAACTTTACATGTTAATGAATATGGCAGACAGCTTTTATAGAACTTCCATTAAAATAATCTTTCACAAAACCCAAACCCAATTTGCAGGATGACTAGAATTCTGTACAACTAAAATTAATTGAAAAGTTCATGTGAAGTGTACAGTTCTGTGAAGAAAAGCTAACTTTACTTATAGGAAGTTATGCATTTGTTCATGCAGGTCAAATCCATTTTTATTGCACAAAACCTCTCATTTCACAGTTCTTACATCAATAAATAACACATTAAACTCTTCCCTCATTTTTATCACTTCTGCACTAAATGACTCAAACATGAACACATTTTCACTTCCTTCCCCAAAGCTTAAGAATCTATTTTGTAACAAATCACATAGCTGCATTTGGAAAATCCACAAGCAAAACGAATGCTGTAGTTGCTGGAAGTCCAAGCAACACACACAAAATTCTGAAGGAACAAGGGTTTGCATTGATTATTCACTGCATTTGGCCCAAGTACTCCAGCATTTTGGAAAATACATTATGGAATCTGCAACTAATCTTCCTATAATATTCATATGACTGCATTGGTACTTCAATTAAACACTACATTGCAATTTGGTAGCACATAGAAAGGCCACATACATTTGCCCACAAGCCTCCAGTATAGGATACCACTAAAAAAAATGCTAACTCCTCTGAAAATCTAACTGGATTTTTCTCAAGCTCCAAAAGATTATTAGCACAAAATCAAGATACAGCTCTAATATCTAATCAAATTAATGAATGCTTTTACAGTCTCAGAAATTTGTGTCTCTATTCAAGTGCTGCAGAGTCTGGAATAGTAGGAAATGCTGCACCCTTCTAGTATGTTTCAGTACACTGAACTCCACCTTCTGTACATTGAAAGTTGCCATGCAGGCCTTCCCAGCTTTCACTTAGATTTTTATATTATTCTATCATTGCAACTGAGACAAAGGCACACCTAAAAATGACATAGCTACCTTAAACACGGCAGTTGATTTGAATGTCCGAAACAGGACTTCAAGTGAAGCAAAATAAAGTGCACTTAGTTATGGCACACCTCAAAGTGCAAGGGCTTGCATTGATTATTCACTGTATTTTTGCTGAAAGAGTGTTGAGCGTTTTTTTTTTTGGCAGTTGCCCATTTTAACATTGAACAGTTTGCTAACCAACCAATGCAGAGATCATGCAAATAGAGTTCTTCCTCAAGTTAAATGCACACCAGACACATAGACCCAAAGCCAGAAGTCAGGTGCAGATTGCCAAGAGCAAAGGAACAAAAACTTTCTTTCACATACTCTCAGCTAGGTCTAAGTGCCTTCAGCTACTGTTGAACTGATTAAAGCTTTAAACTGAACAATACAGTTTTCCATAAACTTAACTATTCTATCACTTTCCTCTCCATAAAGTTTTGGAATACCAAATTATCAATGGTTGTGAGTAAAAAAAAATACAGCCTCAATGCCAGCTATCAATTCACAATGTTGACCACATGCAATATTCTGGAAGAACTGAAAAAATTCAGTTTGCATTCACAAGCTTTTAAGTGTTGCTAATAAACTAGCACCTGCTCTAAACTAACTTTTAAATGCAAACATCAAATATTTGTGTTAGTCAATTTATGATTGTTGCTTTCCATGAGGTGATGAGAAATTTGTCTAAACATTGTCTAAGTAGCAAGTTACAATTATCACTGCTCCCGTCCCAAATGCAGTTAATTCATGTAAACTTCATTGGGAATGAGAACCACCACTGAGAGATTTAGGTTAATTGAATAAAAAAAAATTATATCTGGGGATGAATCACTATTTCACTCAATATTCACTCATGTACAATTCTCATCCGGGATCTGCAAACTAAAGTTGACAACTGCTCTTCCCTAAAGTTCAAGGGCTTCACAGCTACAGAAGTCAGTGTAGCACAGACCAGAACATGAACCTAATGAAGAGATTGCAGATACTGGAATCTAGAACAAAAGAAACGTAACTGCTGTAGGAACTGAGCGAGCTGAGCAGCATCTTTAGGGGGTGGGAATTGTTTCAGCTAGAGAACCTATATCAGAACTTAAACGTGCTTGCTTACAACTCAGTGCTACCCCAATTAGATACTTACATGATATAAATGCTTAGTGTAAAGTAAAAAGTATGCTATTAGAGCATGACTAATTTCAGTGTTATTTGTGAAAATATACTTGGAAGTTTAAAATGCAAATAGTAATAATTATTGTAAGAATTTATCTTAATCAATCACAAAATGTCCAAGTAATATTGTCATGTTCCACTAACAAAAAGGATGATTTTCTTGTCCGTATGGATTTTAAATCGACTCCACCTAGCTGTCCAATACAAGTCAGCATTTTGGGCTATAAAATTGATTATTCAAACATTATTTTTCTGGAAGGTAAAATAGAAGATAAATATTTCAGATTTGTCTGTATAAATGCACTTCTTCACATCATACCTGTTAAATGTGTTCTCACTAGCAATGTACTTATCCAGTCGGCCCAACGGTGTTAACATCTCGTCTTGAGACACAAAATCCAAGGCTGAAGGTATAATAAGGACATCAGACTCTGAGCTGTAGTCATCCACACCAACTGGCAGAGACATCAGAAATGTTATTTGCAATTGCAACCTGTTTAATCTGTAAATCTGAATGATTCCTTAAATACAGTGCTGATATATTGGAAAATCCACATGAACTCAAACCACTGGCCTGTTCACAGTTGATATTAAAACCTCAAGAAGCTACAGGCTGTAAACCATTGCTTGCTTCTACCACTATAATACTTTGATAAATTCACTAACAATTTCAAACACAAGACACTGCAAATGTTGGTATCTGGAATGAAAAGCAAACTGCTGGAGGAGGTCAGCATGTTGAGCAACACCTACGGGTGGTTTCAGGGTGAATAGCTGACATTCTTGGTCAAGACCCTGCATCAAGACTGAAAGTGAAGAGGGGAAATCTCCGGTATAAAGCAAGGGAAAGGAGTGAGGTAGGGACCAGTAACACAGAAAACAACGGAATACTTCTCCTTTAATGGCTCCTAAAATCATCTTCCATACTGGCTTCCAGTCTTTGTAGCCTTTTTATCCCTATTCATTACCCTCCATCTCCACCTTCACCCTACACTACCCACACCCACCCCAACATGGCTCCATTAGACCCTTCCCCCCCCCCCCGACTGCCTATCACTCTCTTGCCTCTGCCTCCCAATTCCACTCATTTCCCTCCCTTACTTGGCTCCTTCTAATATCATCCCTCATACCATCTCAAGCCCATCTCTTACCTAAAGGCCCAACTTGCCCTGCCTAACATCAACACAACTCCTTTCCCCCCTATTAATTAGATGCTGCTTGACTGGCTGAGTTCTTCCAATAGATTGTTCACTGAAATATATCCTCAATGATTTCACAAAGCCAATTGTATAACCACATTAATGAGACCTTCTTCTAGGCTTTCAACTACACAAAAAAACAAAACATAGCTTATATGATTAAGTGAAGCTACTATGTAGCTGAATTACTGGTCTCAAAATGACTTGAAAGGAGGAAGAGAACAGTAGTCCCTTCGTCAATTTTGTCAAGGTTTCCTGACAAACAATAGTTCCATTGTAGCTTTGTTAGCATCAGAATCAGGCAGCTGATTTAGAAGGGAGTGCTCTTCCTCCACATCTGCTTGGTTACAAAGGAAACTACACGCTCAACCAAGCCTCAGTAAGTTAAATCCTGAGATCTCAAATGATTTAAGATGAAAAATGCAACATAATCCTTTCTCCTGAAGATTCAGCATTCAAGTAGCCTTTCCAAAGAGATGCTGAATTAACCTGAAATAAACAATCAAATTTTAAATTCTTTTTTGATTAGTATTTGATAATAGCAGTAATTGGATGGTTGCCAGGTTGAGACAAGATTTCCTCTTGGTTAAACAATTTGCCAGGATTAATAATACACAACCTTGAACAGTCTTAGAGAACACCCAATATCCGAGAAACAGGCATGAAATTCTTGACTGAGTCAAGATACAAAGGGAGTCGATTTTCGGTTTAAAGAAATAGGCAAAGAAGCTGCATCTTCTGTCTTATTTAAATCTGCTGTTGACTGACATGTTCCAGGGTGCAGAAGCACATGCTGAGGCTCGCACTGAAGCTTGACGCACCCAACACAAAAGCTGTGGTGAAGGATCACGGTGTAGGCTCCTTACGTTACTGCACATAGAGGCTAAATCAAGTATAGAAGCCCCTAAACATAGAAATGGCACATCACCCCCCCTGGGGCCATAATTAGCAATGGTGCTATGGTTTGAAAAAAAATCAAATTACATTGCTGAATACTTTGAATATGAATAAAAAAGTATTGTTTATTCTTGTATCCTTTTTATTATGAATCAAGTTTATTTTTGAAATTAAAAAATAAATCTGTAAGAAACTTCATTTAGATTGCTAAAAACTTTCCAAACTAACTCAATATTAAGACACAGAATAGATAATCAAGTTAAAGTGGAAGACCAAACCAGAGTTTCGATGGAGAAACTGGTAGGAACGTGCCAAGCAATCTAGTACAAAAAATTATCCCATTACAAACTTCTACATGTATTCCATATCTTTAACAACTACAACACAGTACAAATAGCTAAACTGATAAATAAAAAGTAAACACATATGAACATTGGTAGTGCATAGAGTTCTCATTATTCCATACCCAAAATCATTTATTACTCTGTCCTGAAAGGTCCCAAGCCTGGATGTGAAAGGAGGAAGACTGGGAACAAGGCTACAACCCCCATCCTGTAACATTCCAGTGCTACAGAAACAACAACAAAAGCTCCAAAGACATCATCCCTGGAAGAGGAACAATCTTCAAAGATGGGCTACACTTGGAGACAACTTGTGCAGGCCCAGGATAGAGGATTCTGACGAGCTCGTGTTGATGGCTTAAGTCCCAGTAGAGGTGATGGGATTAAGAACAATCATTTATATCCTGGAGCCAGTCAGTTGTTAAAATGGTTCACACGCATGACTAATTCTGTTGAGCAATAAACACCAGACTCAACATTGACGTAGAGAGATTATAATCAGTACCAGCTGGAAATATGGACCCCGCACAGATTACAGAGGAGGTGGTGTTTGCTATCCTGAGGCAACTCAGTGTGGATAAATCTCCAAGGCCTGAGAAGGTGTTCCCTTGGACCCTTCAAGAGGTGTGCAGATATTGAAATCATGCTCAGGTACAGGAGACGTACCAGAGGATTGGAGAATTGTCAATGTTGTTAGACTGTTTTAAAGAAGTTCTAAACATACACCAGAAAATTATAGGCTGGTGTGTCTGACATCAGTTGTAGGAAAGTTATTAGAATGTACTCTAAGGGACTGGATATACAAGTAGTTGGATAGAAATGGACTAATTAAAGAAAGCCAGCATGGTTCAGTGGGTGGTAGGTTCAGTCTAACCAATCTTATAGAGTTCTTTAACGAAGTTACCAGTAAAGTGGATGTTATCTACATGGACTTCAGCAAGGCATTTGACTCCAGCATGGGAGGTGGGTCAAGAGGTTCAGTCACTTGGCATTCAAGATGAGATGATAATTAGATTACACATTGCTTTGTGGGAGGGTGGTAGTTGAAGTTTGCTACTCTGATTGGAAGTGATGTGCTGCAGGGATCAGTGCTAGGTCCTTTGTTGTTTGTCATCCATATCAATGATCTGGATGATAATGTGATTAACTGGATAAGCAAATTTGCAGATGACAGCAACAATGGGGGTGTAGTGGACAGGGAGGAAGGCTATTCTGGGTTGCAGAGGAATCAGTATCAGTTGGAAAAATGGGCTGAAAAATGGCAGATGAAATTTAATGCAGACAAGTGCAAAGTTTTACACTTTGGTAGGACCAACCAGGGTAGGTCTTACCCAGTTAACGGTAAGGCACTGAGGATTGTGATAGAACAAAGGAATTTGGGAATACAGGTCCATAATTAATTGAAAGTGGAAGCACATGTAGATAGGGTCGTAAAGAAAGCTTTTAGCACATTGCCCTTCATAGATCAATGTAATGACTACAGGAGATTGGATGTTATGTTGGGGTTGTACAAGATTCTGGTGAGGCCTAATTTGGAGTATTGTGTTCAGCTTTGGTCACCTACCTACAGGAAAGATGAAAACAAGGTTGAAAGAATATAGAGAAAACTTACAAAGATGTTACCAGCTTCGAAGGACCTGAATTATAGGGAAGACTGAATTGGTTAAGACCGTAGAATGTAGAAGATAGCGAGATTTGATAGAGGTATACAAAATTATGAGCAGTATAGATAGGATAAATGCAAGCAGGTTTTTTCCAAAAAGGTTGGGAGGGACTACAACCTGAGGTCCTGGTTTAAGGGTTGAAAGGTGAAAACTTTAAGGGGAACACAAGGGGAAACTCTTCACCCAGAGGGCCACGAGGGTGTGGATTGAGCTGCCAGAACAAGAGGTGCATGCAAGCTCAATATCAACTTTTAAGGGAAGTTTAGATATGTAATGGTACAGAAGATGATGGCCCCAGTGCACGTCAAAGGGAGTAGGCAGTACAAATGGTTTTGGCATGGACTAGATGGGCCAAAGAGCTGTTTCTGCAGTGTAATTCTCTATGACTCTATATCATAGAATTCATTTGCTGCTCTCTATTGGCTCAAACATGGAGTAAATGCCCATGTAAAGAGGCATATCAGCATTAGAGTTCTGATGCCTCCTATTAGACCTGTGTCATGGAATGTATTGAGCCTACAAGGAAGATAGCAACAAAGGCACAGGTGCTGCAAAATTCATAAATAACATTCATTAACAAGTCAAGCTTCGTTATCATAATAATTAGCCTTTTCGCTTTTGCATGGTGCCAACAAGTTAAAATGCTATCTCAAACATTTTCCCTCATTTCCCATACCCCTTCACCCTTACTGCAACACTGGCAACATCCAATAAAGTTGGAAGGTTTGTTCGAATGGTTTCCTTTCTTGGACTCCAATTTGACCCACTATCAATGACCATGCTGTTATTCAATGTTTAAAGGTATTTACATCTGCTGCATGCTATCAATATTTTCAAATACACTTTCCAAGTATAATTGCTACTACACTCTTTCCTACCCTTCTTCAGAAGATGCACTAACTTGTTACTTACCACATCTTCATGTTCTGTTTCATTTCTGCATTCAAAACAATGAATCAGAATATGAAGACTATTTAGTTCTCATTGCCATCACTAAAAGAAATACTAACATCAATCTTGGTTTTATTGGACACTCATTTCCAGGGCCCATTTCCTTACAACTGCAAGTCTCTTTAACTCATACTTCATTGTTATATCACTTACTCTGGTAAATTTTCTCTCGTTAGTTTTATACCATTCGTTCACATCAGATTTGACTAACATTGGAATGTATATTAACAAAGTCAAATCCAATCTACAATGAACAAAGGTATTATTAATATAACATTCAGTGCACGGGTTTACTTTTATTTCACATTAGCTGAAATTTGCTTTTACAACTATTCATCTGTGAAATTGTAACAAATAAAATATAGCTAAAAGTCAATTAGGGAAGTTTAGATAAATTGAAAAAATGGATCCTTTGCATACTTTAGCAAAATTTAAGAGACATTTTATGAATAACATGCTCTCATGCCACTACATTGAAGTTACTAGCCAGATTACAGAAGATATTTCAAACTACTTTACTCGGACTGTGGGTGGCTTACAATGTCAATTGCAATTCTTAAATGATAAGAGGAAATGCATGAATTGGCAATAGTGATGAAAGCTTTTCAAATATTCAAATCCAGATTACCAATGTCATTATTAATAAAGAACAAGGTTGAAGGAAGTGTACAAGTAAGAGATAACAGCCTTCACAACTGACATTTACTAACAAAGAAATCTGACAATGCAGCAAAGAAACTTTCCTCATGTTGATCTGCACATTAGCCCATCCTCCCATGTCAAAAACTGCAAACAGGATCTTTCAAGTACTCGTGCAAAAAAAAAAACTTGTTTTAATATAGATCTAAAAACTCAAAAATTGCATGCTACAAAACACCAAAAACTAGGTTTACAGAACTACATCCTGAAATTATTCTGCAAAACACTAACACGAGCTATCCTCTTCTCTCATCTACCCCAAAAGGTAAGGTATTGCTACCACTGAATCCCAATTTGCAGCCAACTTCTCTGAATGCACTGACCCCCATATATTTCAAATGGGTACGAAAACCAAAATTAAAAATAATGACAGGTGAACTATTTTAGGATTCTGCCAATGCCACTTGAAGGTGCGTTGTGAACAAGATCAAGTTAGCTGCATTAAATTATTCACCTTTTACCAAAGGCACCTCAATTTACAGTGCGTCTCCCGTATACTTAAATGATAACAGGAAATCAAAGAAAAATCAGATGCAAATCTGAAGTCCACTAGGTCACAAGCTCTCACAGCGATGATTCATTATTTAACACTTTTACAATTTGTAATGTACTGCATTTTAAACATTTAACAAGCTATTAAAAGGTGCTGAAAACATGACCATAATATAATACATCTGAGCTTGTGTATCACATCAAAAATGTCACTGTATTACATACAAAACACAATCATCTACCATCTTTCATGCAACAACCAGGTTAGTAACGAAATATTAGATGGACCTTCCTTTGGTCCAAAACCTGCTTGGTTCCTATATATTCTTAAAATTAACAGCTCCTCTACACATTGGATATGCATGCAGGAAAGACTTGTGCACATGCTACAGTGACCACTGCTGATCACCACACTAATGGAATTCACTAAAACAGTAAACAAATGCCACCCATTGTCATAAACTTTCTATGCAAAAAAACACACACTAAACAAAAGATCTACAACTATACACAAAGTCTTCGTTATCTGCAGTTCCGTGCACCGGCAATTTGACAATGCAATGCTGGGTGCCTCGGAAAATACAGCAGAATCCTTCCTCCAGGGTCCAGTGAATCCTACTAAGCTGAAATGCCTTTGATGCCTTCTGCTAACAAGTAAGGAAATATCAACAATGTGCATCCAGAATTGGGAACAACAAGGTTCAGGAATGTGAACAGGTTTGTGGTCAGAGCCAGGCATTGGAATGTGCAGCTTGAAGCCGAGATATTGAGCAGGAACATGGGGAGATTTAGGGCTAGATCAGGGTCAATAGTATGCATTAAGTGCAAAGTCAGAGCTAGGGTTGGGACTTGGGTTGCATTGCAAAGCTAAACATACAAGCTGAAGTTATTCATTTATTGTTCATAAAGATCCAATTATGACACAGTTCATTGAGATAAAACAATTAACAGTCTACAGAATAAAGTCCAACAACTACAAAGAAAATGCAGTGCAGAGACAAGATATAATGAAGCAGATTGTGAGGTCAAGAGTCCATCTATTGTACGAGGGAACATTGGGGCTGAAACTGTCCATGTGCTTTCAACCTTGTGCATATTCTGGTATCAACAAGAGGGGAGATGAGAGCAAGTCTGGGGTAGCTGGGGTATTTGATTATGCCGGCTGCTTTACTGAGACAGTAGGCATAGACAGATGCAGCCATAATGTCAATATCATTGGCCTTGGTGCGGTGCAAATGTTTTTTTTAATCCATAGGAAGTCCTATCTTTTGCAAATAGTGAGGTCTTGGTGTATATTTTAGAAAATCTGCCTGTTGAAACATGAAGGACAAAAATCAATGATCACTAAAATGTGTAAAATAGGAAAGGAACACATGATTAATGCAGAGATTTCATGACCAACTGCACTATTTTCTAGCTCAATTTAAAACATGAAACTATTCCATATTAAAACATGAAAACCCTACTTTATTATATTCACTGGACTAAATGCCTGCTACCACTTGACAGCTTATGACTGAATTCAAAAATAAATAAAGGGTGGCTTTAATTTCCTAAATTGCTTCTAGAAAACTTGTTGGAATCCCAATCATGTTGACCACAATATTTCCAGGTCTTTATTTTAATAAATTAGACTGTCAACAGAAAACTGCTGCAATATTTGGGCTAAAGAAGGAAAATTAATTCTGACTGGTTACCTACTGGATACAGGCAACAGCAAAAGAGGATAGGATCAGGCCTTGGCTATGATGCAGTTGAAAAGCCTGCTACCACTCACCATCCAAGTCACACATGAAAAATGGGCACTTGGACTAAATACTGGAGCGCACCCGTAGGTACAAAACGGCAACCCAGCATGGAGTCAAACAGCACCTTAAAAATAAGCGAAGGGAGGAAAAAAATCAACTGGACGCCAGTGGTCTGATAAGTACTTTGACACTTACATTGCGCAACTCAACGCACTTAATCCTGGGCAAACCCTGTGAAACAACAGTACTCCAAACATTTTTAACTGAGAGACAAAGTGACAGCAGACAATTCAACTAACACATTTCCGATTTCAAACCCTCGCATTCTTAAAATACTTTTAATGATTTTGACATTAAAATACTATTCATAAAAAAACTATTTATACCAATCTCTTCCTTAAAATTTATTTTAAAAAAGACAATTCATCGGCAGCTGAAATTCTGCTTTAGCTCCGACCCCCCCCCCCCCCCTTCTTCTTACAACTACATTCCCTGGAAAACAATAAAACCAAACACTGGAAACATCTTAACTGTTCCCGGCCTCTCTCCGGCTCCGGTGAATCTTGTATCCCATGCATCTGGTCGGGTGTTTTTCGAAGGAGTATTTAGGGTTTACTCCCCCCCCCCACCCCCGTTCTGGCACTGCTGCCAACTCTGTGAGGGCGAACCCATAGAAAACGGAGGGGAGACGGGAACAGTCGCCCGGGGATCGGCCCTGAGCCCAGACCCTGAATACTGACCCCTGGACCCGGGATCCAAGGAAAGGAGGCCAAAACCCGGGCCTGGAGCAAGACCCCAAGCTTCCCTTCCTGCTTCCACCCCCCATCCCAATTCCTCCGGACCCCGCCCCTGAGGACCCGGGCCCAGACCCCACTCACATCCGTCCAGTTCTTCCTGCAGCTCCTCCTGCACCAGCGACAAATCTGCAACAAATCAGGCGGGGGAGAGAAAGATGATTTCAAACATCGAGCCCGGAAAAATGGAAATGTAGAGTGTGAAAAAAAACTCCTCAAAATTTCACAACCAAGTTTTTCCTTGTAAAACGTTTTTAAACTAAAAAATAAAATCTCAATATACACTTGTCGAAATTAAACAATAAGTGCATGCAAACTGAGTTTGTTCAGATGATGAATTTTTCCAGTATATTAATTAAATAAATAAATAGGAGCCAGCTCTCCCCTACCCGCCATCTTGCCCCCCTGGTCCTACATTTAAAACGCTCCGCAGGCCCTGGCTGTATACACGAACGTGTGTGTCTCTACCAGACCAGCCGGACAACGCACATTGCACCCGAGAAAAGGGACCGGTGTCCCAGGGTCTGAAGCAGCACAGCCGAGCAGAAAGATGTATGAGCATTAGATTTGTTATTTCCTTTTTATAAATATATATGAGGTATTTTAACAAGAATAAGTTTAATGAACATCTGATGATAACTTAGTGTAGTTCTTTTATAGACCAATAAGTGTCGTAACATCTCATGGAATAATAGGAAACAGAGGAACTGTTTAGCAGGTTTCAGATTTCCAACACCCGTTGTAATTCACGCTAAAATTTATGGGAATCAATCAGTGAAATTAGAGAAATCCTAATATGATTGAAACCAGTCCTGATGAAGGGTCTCAGCCCAAAACATTGACTGTTTATTCATTTCCATAGATGCTGCCTGATCTACTGAGTTCCTCCAGCATTTCGTGTGTGTTGCTATGATTGAAACAATTTTAGTCGTTTTATAAATTATATATGATAATCATATTATATATCACCCATCTTTGCCTATCCTTAAGAAGATGAGGCCCCTCCTGGTGATAATACTCTCACAATGTTGTTCAGTAGAATTTAAACCACATAAGGCAATAGTAATACTTTAAGGATTATGTTTAGGGATATACAATAAAATAGGTGGAAGTCAAAATGGTTTCCTTAAAGGGAAATTTTGTGTGACAAATTGTGTGGAATTCTTTGAGGAAAAAAAGTGTATAATAGAAAAGGAGAGTCAGTCAATGCTGTTTACTTGGATTTTTATAAGGCCTGTGACAAACTGCCAAACAACATAGAAGGCGTGGTATTACAGAAAAGATACCAGAATGGATAGAAGACTGGCTGACTGGTAGGAAGCAAAGAATGGGAATAAAGAGCACCTTTTCTAGTGGTGTTCGGCAGGAGTCAATGTTGGGTCTGCTACTTTTCATGTTATCTGGATGATGGAATTGATGGCTTTGTTGTCAGGTTTGCTGATGATACAAAGTCAGGTGGAGGGGCGGGGGTATACAGAAGGACTTAAACAGATTAGGAGAATGGGAAAAGATGTAGTAGATGGAATAGTGTCAGGAAGTGTATGGTCATGCACTTTGTTAGAATAAATAAAGGCATAGACTATTTTCTAAATGGGGAGAAAATTCAAAACTCTGAGGTGCAAAGGGACTTAAGAATCATTGTGCAGGATTCTCTAAAGGTTAACTTGTTGGTTGAGTCAGTGATAAGAAAGGCATATGGAATATTAGCATTCATTTTGAGAGAACTAGAATATAAAAAGCAAGGATGTACTGTAATGCTGAGGCTTTATGGGTCACTGCTCAGACCACATTTAAAATATTGTGAGCATTTTCAGGCTCCCTTTCTAAGAAAGGATGAGCTAGCAT
The DNA here is from genome assembly GCF_030144855.1 of Hypanus sabinus. NCBI lineage: Eukaryota > Metazoa > Chordata > Chondrichthyes > Myliobatiformes > Dasyatidae > Hypanus > Hypanus sabinus. The sequence continues at coordinate 129,195,008 of NC_082706.1, forward strand.
TGGAGAGGGTCGAGGGGAGGTTTATGAGGATGATTCCAGGAGTGGAAAGGCTAACATATGAGGAGCATTTGATGGGTGTGGGCCTGTACTGGCTGTACTTTGGAAGAATGAGAGGAATCACAGAGAAACCTACCAAATATTGAAAGGCCTAGATAGAGTGACCATGGAGAAGATGTAGAGACACAGAAAAGTTATCCCTTCAGAACAGAGATAAGGAGGAATTTCTTTAGCCAGAGGGTGGTGGATCTGTGGAATTCCTTGCTACAGACAGCTGTGAGTATACTTAAATCAGAGGTTGATAGGTTTTTGATTAGTAAAGGCATCAGAGGTTACAAGGAGAAGGTAGATAATGGGCTGAGGTAAAATAAATCAGCCATGATTGAATAATGGAGAGTGCTTGGTGGGCTGAATGGCCTAATTGTTTTCCTATCTCTTCTGGCTTTGCGATCTTATTTCTATATTGGAGCACTGCATGGAAGGGAACTTGCATGTATTTGCTTGGACCTTTGTGTCCTTTTTGTCAGTAATGTTAAATCCTGATGTTTTTGATCCAAGGTTGTTTGGAAGTCTAGAATGAGATACAAAACTTGTAGCTTTACTACAGTTACAAGAATGAAATGAGAATGAAGGAGAAGATAGTGGGTAACAAAAGAAAAATAACCTCATGGGAGGGGAAGAACAAAAGGAGGGGGTCGGGGAGAGAGAGGGGGAGAGGAAATGTAATTCTAACCACTTTGCCTTTGTAATGAGGGGCTCTACCAGTCAGGGTTGATCGTGGATATTGTGTCCTACCTGTTTAGATACACAAGCCTGAGCAGTACAATATGGAGAGCAAGCTGATGCCCATGTAGCAAGCTCCCCCTCTCCACGCATCTGATAAACCCAAAGGAATGGCAGGGACTGACACAGTTTGATACCAGCAGCATCTCAGGGGTTGCCATCAATGCTTTGGGACTCCAGCTCTGGATTTTTCCATCAGTTTACTCCCAAGGCTTTCCCCATCAGTGGGTATAGCTGCAAGGCAGTGGAAGTTTGAGATCAGAGTTTTCCTTCTCCTAGGTGAGCTTCCAACCATGGCTAACGAGTCCCACCTGCTCAAAGTGACTGGGTTTAAGGCACCAGTAACCTGCCATTGCCCCTTCTCCTGTCAGTAGAAATGGTTCTGCCAGGCTTAGTGGCTAAGTTACACATGAAGTCCGGGGACTGGACTTGGTTGTCAGAGGCTATTTGAGACAGATGTCAGTGGGAGCTTGACTCCATTACCACCCTTGGCAATATCAACCGTAAAGAACTGCATTTGGAATATCCTGCAAGGAAGCTACAATATTTACTGTAGAAGGTAGAAAAATAAGGCAATATCCAACAAACTTTATCTCTTCCTGCAAAGTTGACAATAAATTTGTGAGACAGGAAATTAATGAGGCCATACCTGGAGTATTGGGTACAGTTTTGGTTATCATCTTAGAGGAAAGACATCATTATGCTGGAAAGAGTGCAAAGAAGATCTACAATTTGCTGCCAGGGCTTGAGGGTCTGAGTTATAGAGAGAGGCTGAGCAGTCAAGGACGTCATTATTTGGAGCAAAGGAGACTGAGATGATCTTGTAGAGCTGTATAAAGTCACAAGGAACATATATAGGATGAATGCACACAGTCTTTTTCCCAGTGAAAAAGAATCAAAAACTAGAGGACATAGGTTCAAGACAAGAAGGCAAATATTGAAAAGGGACCTCAGTCATAGAAAAGTACAGCATAGAAACTTTGGCCCATCTAGTCTACGCAGAAACCATTTAAATTGCTTACTCCCATCGACCTGCAGCAGGACCAGAGCCCTCCATACCCCTACCATCCGTGTACCCATCCAAACTTCTTTTAAATTCTGAAATCGAGCTTGTGTGCACCACTTGCTCTGGCAACTCATTCCACAATCTCATGACCTTCAGCGTGAAGAAATTTCCCCTCATGTGCCCTTTAAACTTTTCACCTTTCGCCCTTAAAACCATGACCGCTAGTTGTGGTTCCTCCCAAACTCAGTGGAAAGAAACAGATTGCATTTACCCTATCCATGCCCCTCATAATTTTGTATCCCTCTATCAAATCTCCTCTCAATCTTCTATGTCGCAAGGAATAAAGTCCTAACCCAGTCAATCTTTCTATAAAACTCAGGTCCCAGCAATTTCTACAATTGCCTCCTACAGGATCCGAGGGAATGCATAGTCAGGCCCTGGGGATTTATCCACCCTGATTTACCTCAAAACAGCGAACACCTCCTCCTCTGTAATCTGTGGAGAGTCCATGAAGTTGATGCCGTTTTGCTTTGCTTTGATAGACTGTGTCTGTCTCCCATGTAAACACAGATGCAAAAAAAATGAATTTATCATCTCCCCCATCTCTTTGGCTCCACACATGGATTACAATTCTGGTCATCTAGAGGACCAGTTTTGTCTCTTGTGATACTTTTGTTCTTAGCATAGCTGCAGAATCCCTTAGGATTCTCCTTCAGGATTCTCTTTAGGATTTCTTGGTGTTCACCTGGCGGAGAATCTCACCTGGTCCCTCAATACCAGCTCCATAGCAAAGAAAGCCCAGCAGTGTCTCTACTTTCTGCAAAGGCTGAGGAAAGTCCATCTCTCACCCCCCCAACCTCATCACATTCTACAAGGGTTGTATTGAGAGCATCCTGAGCAGCTGCATCACTGCCTGGTTTGAGAATTGCACCATCTCGGATCGCAAGACCCTGCAGCGGATAGTGAGGTCAGCTGAGAAGATCTCTTCCCATCATTACGGACACTTACATGACACGCTGCATCTGCAAAGCAAACAGCATTATGAAGGACCCCACGTACCCCTCATACAAACTCTTCTCCCTCTGGGAAAAGGCACCAAAGTATTCGGGCTCTCACGACCAGACTATGTAACACTTTCTTCCCTCAAGCTATCAGACTCCTCAATACCCAGAGCCTGGACTGACACCAACTTACTGCCCTATTGTCTTGTTTATTATTTATTATTTATTGTAATGCCTGAACTGTTTTGTGCACTTTATGCAGTCCTGGGTAGGTCTGTAGTCTAGTGTAGTTTTTTTTTCTGTGTTTTTTTTTGTGTAGTTCAGTGTAGTTTTTGTATTGTTTCATGTAACACCATGGTCCTGAAAAACATTGTCTCATTTTAACTGTGTACTGTACCAGCAGCTATGGTTGAAATGACAATAAAAAGTGACGACTTCACCTTGTCCTGATTTTTTTCTTGTGTCCTCTTGCATTTCTCATGCTCTGTAAGTACCTCATTTGTTCTTAACTGCCTATCCCTGTAATGCACCTCCTTTTATTTCCCAACCAGGGTGTCAATATTGCTTGAAAACCAAGGTTCCCCACACCTGTTATCTTTACCTTTTATTCTGACAGACATATATAAGCTTTGTAATCTCAAAACTTCACTTTGAAAGGCCTCCCATTTACCAAGTACTCCTTTGCCAGAGGACAGCCTGTCTCAATCCACACTGGCCAGATCCTCTCTGATACTACCTCAACATGTAGGCTAGGCCTATCTTTTTGCATATTTACTTTGAAACTAATGACATTGTAATCACTAAATGCAAAGTGTTTCCCTACACAAACTTCTGTCACCTGTCTGTCTCATTCCCGAATAGCAGATCCAGTATAGTACCCGCTCTCATGGAGGACTTCCACGTACTGATTCAGGAAGCTTTTCTGAGCGCAGTTGAGAAACTTGATCCATTCTAGTTGTTCCAGTCAATCTGTGGGAAGTTAAAATCATCTACTATAACAACCTTATTTTTCTTGAGGCAGTCTGCAATCTCTTCACAAATTTGCTCCTCTAAATCCCTGGAACTGTTGGGTGTTCTGTATTTTAGCCCCATTAACATGGTCATACCTTTCTTATTACTCAGTTCCACCTGTAATGCCTCACCAGGTTATTTCTCCTGCCTGTCCAGACTGAGCACAAGACAGTTTCCTTGACAGTTTCCTGCTCCTTTAATCGCTCCTGTTCTGTCCTGTCTAAAACAATGAACCCTGGAATACTGAGTACCAGTCCTATAACCAAATCTCACTAATAGCTACAATATCTTAATGTCATGTGTTGATCCATGCCCTGAGCTCATCCCCCTTTCCTACAATACCTCTTGCATTGAAATATAGGCAGGTCAGGCTCTCAGTCGTGCCATGCTCAACCTTTTGATTCCGGACTTAAAGGTCTTAACAACATTTGACACCACAACTTCTCCAACATCTGTTTTGGAATTCTGGTTCCCATCCTCTTTCAACTCTAGTTTAAACCGCACCCCCCCCCCCCCCGAAGCATGAACCTTCCCGCTAACATGCTGCATTTCTGTACAGGTTCCACCTTCTCTGAAAGAGAGCCTAATGATCCAAAAATCTGACATCTTCCCTCCTCAGCAACGTGTTAAACTGTAAAATCTTCCTGTTTCTAGCATGTGTCACGGGTAGCAATCCTGAGATCATAACCCTGGATGTCCTGTCCTTTAACTTAGCACTTAACTCCCTGAACTTATCTTGCAGAACCTCATCACTCATCCTATCTATGTTATTGGTACCTACAAGAACCATGACCTCTGAATGAGGGGCAACTTCATTATGCAGAGGGTGATACACATACAAACATGCTGCCAGAGGAAGTGGTTGAGCAAAGTATAAGAACAACATTTAAAAATACTTGGAGAGGCACATGGATAGGAAAATTTTAGAGTGAAATGACCAAACATGGGCAATTGAATTTAGTTTCGTTGGGCATCTTGGCCTGGTCAGCATAGACATGTTGGGCCAAAGGGCCTGTTTCTAATCTGTATTGTGACAACAAGGAAAATATTTCTTCAGCTTGAGTTCAACCTTGTGCTTGAAATCAAATTCTTGAATTGGCACAAAGTAGCTAATCCTCCAGGTATCTTTCATAAAGTGTAGATAAAGATTAATTCCTCCTTTGTTATAACAATAATGAATAAGCTAAATACCTTGCTTCTGTGTTTTAACAACTTTGATAAAATGCAGAATACTTGCTGCTTTGTTTCTGACATCACAACAGTGTCTATACTTCAACTTATACTCTGAAAGGCAGTGAATAAATACAAGAATGTTCTTTTAACGGAAGAAAACTCATAAAAGCATTAAACTGTCATGTTCCGTTTTAGCAGTTATAGAAATAATAGTGCCTCAAAATTTGAATTAAGTCCCATGTTTGTAGGAAATTCAGGAGTTAAATACAAACATTAGTTGGAATGCTACATTGACCATACTTTTTTTCCACCCTGCAACCTGCTTGGACCCCATTCCACTTTCACAGTTCCTTTGTTTTTCATCACATTTACTCCAATGATAAGATATTGGCCCAGGTACCTCTTCCTAAACTCTGCCTTCCTCGACAGTATAATGGGTAAAGCCCTTGGCCAGACCTCATCTATTTTGTGCACCTCTGTTTTCACCACCTCTCCTCTTGAACAGAATTCCCCTAATCCTTGTATTTTATCCTACTTTCAGCAGATCATCCTTCATATTTTTCAACAGTTCTAATGAGATTCTATTTTTCTGTAGATCAAATCTATATTTCCCTTTCAGCTTTTCAATGAAACTATTATATTGATGACTCCCTGTTCTGTTTCCACCAACCATTTCCCATCAAATGAACCTTTCGTATTCAAAACCTACCTCTTCACCTCTTCCTTCCCCACAAGCTATGGACCCAAACAGTCTTTTCAGCTGAAGAACTTCTAAATTAATTATCACCATCCCCACCAACCAGGCTATGCTCTCTTCTTGTTACTGCCATAACCCTGTACAAAACCCTTAGGTCCTATACCACCAGCTTCAGGAACAGTTATTATCCTACAACAATCAGGCTTACGATCGAGTGTGGATAACTTCACTCACTTCAACACTGACTTAACTCCACAACGTGTGGACTGACCTTGGGGCACTCAACAACTTAAGTTCTCAGTGTTATTTACTTATTAAAGTTAATTGCACAATTTGTTTTCTTTTGTATATTGGTTGTTTGTCAGTCGTTATTTAGAGTTTTTCATAAATTCTACTTTTTTTATGTATTCCTGTAAATGCTGCAAGAAAATGACATATCTGTGTTTTGAAAATAAATTTACTTTGACTTTGAAGTGTGTACTACATTCAGTGTTCACATTTTCTATTTCAAAGGTGACTCAACTCCAGTCAAGAAGATTTTGGAAGAAATACTGATCAGCTGGGTAGGAAAGTGGTCAGTGTAATTCAGAGATGTTTGAGGTGAAGCATTTACAAGGGGCAAACTACCTGGGGATTCTGCAGGAAAGAAGGAGAAAATTACTTATGTGTATGTAGAGATATAGCAAGTTGAGTATGTGCTTGTGATGTTACTGCAGGTCAGTTTTTTATTGTATCTATGCATATACAGTAAGTACGTCTGCATAAAGCAATAAACTCAACTTGAGAAAGCAGAGAAACAAAACAAAAATACTGAGCAGGAGCAGGCCTTCTGGCCCATTGACTCTGCTTCACCATTCAAATGATGGTAACTGGTCTGGATACAGTGGGCCGAAGTCCCTGCATCTTTGCTCTGTGGCATTATATCTAGCTTGAACTTTTTATAACCTGCAGTACAATAAACAGGACGATGGTAACGTGAGCAGGTGCTTTTGTTTCTGTTTTGTCTTTACATCTTTTCTTTTTTCTCATGAATAGTTACGCCAAAGCATTAACCCATTTTGCTTTAGCAGATAATATTTTGACATTATTTTTCTTGGCATAATTACTTTCAATCTTGGTTCAGGGAAATCTAGATGTCCTTGTGCAAGAAACAAAGAAAGTTAGCATGCAGGTATAAAAAAGGCAAATGGAACATTGTCCTTTATTGCAGACACGGCAGAGAGGATAGAATGTAAAAGTCTCTCTCCCTCTCTCCCTCTACCTCCCCTCCCCACCCCCTCTGCCCCTCTCCCTCTCCCTCTCTCTCATTGTGCATGTGCAGTAGGTCTATGCAAGTCACCAACAACATTGTGGACTGAATGGCCTGTACTGTCTGTATTCAATAGAATGCAATATATAGACTCAGTGAGGAAGTGCAGTTGCAGAAGTTCAGCCTTATTCTAATGATTAGCAGAGTAGATTTGAAGCTCTGGATCTGGTGTTTTTCGAGGCAGCCATATCTTTAGCTTAACGTGCATTGCAAGCTTCCTCGGTACTAAACCCCATCTAGTGGTCCAACACTAGAAGCATAACTGCAATCACAAATGGCTTGCAGTGAGAAGCTTTGCCAAGTATGAGACAATCTGGCATAGTTCTTCTGCAGATGGGGGTGCACAATACATTAAATATAATGTTTCAAAATTCTAATCTTTCAAAGAGTTAAACGGACAAGTAACCCTTTAGGCTGGCCATATGATGTGCTAAGTGTGTGTAACTTTTCTGATTTAATCAGTTATGCATAGGCTTTCAAATGATTTGAACTATCTGGGCACCTTGCCAGTTCTGAATTAGCCCTTTACATCAGCACAGGTGTAGAGGTGTTTGCCCTGTCTTCTCTTGTGTTTAGCCTTTATTTCAGCCTTCTGGGTAGAAGCTAACAAAATCTCCCTTGCCCTAGTCCATTTCTCTTTGCAGTACCAAAGAAGATCTTTTGCTGTATGAACCCAAATCTCAGCCTCTTGCTCAGGGAAGAGTGGCGGAGAAAACCAAGATTGGCATTTGAAAGGGGACATCTCGTGTGCCAAATGCTGTAAAGTGTTGTGGGTGTCCTCCACCCACATCAAATGGTTGCACCACTCATCTGGTCTTTCAGAAGCGAGGCATTCTTTGGGTTTGTTCCAATTCTTCGTTCACCTGCTCCATCTGGCTGTGAAACCCAGAGGAGAGACTTATAGTTGCCCCAATCAGCTTACAGAACGCTCTCCAAAAACATGATGCAAATTGTGGATCGTGATCTGACACTATGTCAACCGGAAGACCTGGCGCAGGACAATTTTGGCCATCCCCACCACAGATGGTACTCTGTCCAAGGTGATGAATTTGTAGGCCTTTGAAAACTGATCCACAATTACTATGATAACTATCTTCCCCTTGGAAGGAGGAAGATCTGTGACAAAGTCCATGGAGAGGTGTGCCTATGGTCTGTCCGGAACAGGTAGAGGGAGAAGGATCCCTTGAGGTTGGGTGCAGGCTCCTTGTTTTGGACGCACACCTTAAATGCCTGCATGTATTGACAGACCTCTCTCACCATTCCAGGCTACCAATATCTTCCCATAATTAACTTGGAGGTCCTGGCAATCCTTGGGTGAGCGGTCGTTCTTGATGCATGTCTCCATTGAAGAACCTGAAACCGGTCGGAACTAGGAACTAACAATTGACCTGGAGGGCCTTTCTGATGAATCTCCCATTGCACCTGGTGTGTCAATTCCACAACTAATTGTTGCTATCACCTTGGCTTGGGGCAAAATGGTGGTAGGCTACTCCTTTCACTTGGGTTTGTCAAACTGACAGGACAAGGCATCTGCCTTCTGGTTCTTTGGCAGTCATTAGGTCAAGATGAAATTAAAGCGGTTAAGGAAAAGAGACCACTTGGTCTGCCAGGAATTCAGTATCTTGGCCTCCTGAATAAAAGCCAGTGTCTTCTGGTTTGTCCATGCTATAAAATGGTTCTTGGCCTCCTCAAGCCATTCCTCTGGAGCCAACTTGACTGTGAGCAGCTCTCTATTTCCAATATCACAGCTCTCCTCTGCCAGAGATACCCATCTGGAAAAGAACACATAGGTGCCGTTTATTGCCCGAAGGTGTCCGTTGAGATAACACAGCATCCAGTCGGACATACGAGCTGTCCACTTCCACAATGAAGGGAAGATCTGGGTTCGGTGCAACCAAGAAAGGAGCTGTCATGAAGCGCTGTTTGAACTCTGCAAAAGCAGCCTCCGCTTCAGTAATCCAAACAAAAGGGCCCATGCTTACCTTGGTTAGTGTTGTCAGTGGAGCCACCACTGAACTGATGAACTTTTGGTCAAAGTTGATAAATCCCAGGAACTGGAACTGTTGGACTAGTTTTACATTGGAAAGTTGTGGCCAATCTCTGACTTTATTGCGTATTACTAGGGTCTATCCTGAGATTGCCATTTGAGACGATGAAACCTAAAAATGGAATGGTGGTTATGTGAAATTCAGACTTTCCCAACTTGACATTAAGTCCATGTTTAAAGAAGTCTCTTTAGGATATTTCCTCTATGGACGTTGAGAAAATTAGACTGTCATCCAAGTAGATGAAGGCATACTTACAGAGAGCCTCCCCAGGAGCGTTGTGTATAAAAGCCTGGAAAACTGCTGGTGTGTTCACAAGGACAAAGGGCATGACCAGGTCCTCACAATGCACAGTCTGTGTGTTGAATGCTGTCTTCCACTCATCACCCTTCTTTTGCAAGTAAGGTCTAGCCTCCTCTTGCCCCTTGGAGAATCTTGAAGTCCGTGTTCATGCATGAAAGAGGACAATGATTTTTGACTGTTAAGCGATTCAGTGCTCTATAATCAATACATGCTGCAGGCTCCTGTCCTTTTTCTGTATGGAGAAGATACCAGCACTGCCTAGAGAGGTGAAGGGCCAAATGAATCCCAGGGCAAGAGCTCCTCCATTGCACTTCTCTACAGGCCTGAGAGTGCATGTAGTCGACCCCACTAAGGACATGTCCCAGGCAGTAGAGATACAGCTCAGTGATAAGTTCAGTGCAGTAGAAGAGCTGAAGATCTCTTCCAAATCCTTGTTGAGGGAAGGGATTTCCCGCAAAATTGGGTGTTGCAATTACTTCTGAACATCCTCTGAGGAGACTCCTGAGGCTCCTTATATAGTGGGGGTGATTCAGCAGACTCCAGAGTCTTCTCCATAGGTTCACAAGACCATAAGACATAGGAGCAGAATTAGGCCATTCAGCCCATCGAAACTGCTCTGCCATTCCAGCATGGCTGATCCCACTCAACCCCCTATACCTGCCTTCTCGCCATATCCTTTGATGCCCTGACCAATCAGGAAACTATCAACTTCTGCTTTAAATATACCCACACACTTGGCTTCCACTGCAGTCTGTGGTAGAGCATTCTACAGATTCATTACTCTCTGGCTTAAAAATATTCCTCTGTCCTAAAAGGTTGCCCTTCACTTTTGAGGCTGTGCCCTCCAGTTCTGGTTGTTCCCACCACAGGAAATATCTTCTTCATACCCACCTTATCAATATCCAGTCCTCTCAACATTCTGTAGATTTCAATGAGATCTCCTTGCATTCTTCAAAATTCCTGTGAGTACAGGCCCAAAGCCTCCAAATACTCGTCATATGTTAATCCCTTCATTTCCGGAATCATCCTCGTGAACTTTCTTTGGACTTTATCCAATGACAACACATCCTTTCTGAGATATGGAGCCCAAAACTGTTGACAATACTCCAAGTGCAACCTGACTAATCTCTTATAAAGGCTCTGAATTATCTCCTTGCTTTTATATTCTATTCCCCTTGAAATAAATGCTAACATTGAATTTGCCTTCTTTACTACAGACTCAACCTGCAAATTAACCTTCTGGGTGTCTTGCACTAGGACTCCTAAGTCCCTCTGCACCTCTGGTGTTTGCACCTTCTCCCCATTTAGATAATCACACTATCATACATTTCCCAGTACTGGATTCCATCTACCACTATTTTGTCCATTCTATCAATTTCTTTCGGTCCTGCTGCAATCGCATTGTTTCCTCAACAATACCTATCCTTCTAACTACTTTGTATCATCCACAAGCTTTGCCAAAAGCTATCAAATCCATTAAAAAGAAATTGACGAACAATGTGAAAAGTAGTGGTCACAATACTGACCCCTGAGGAACACCAGTTGTCACTGGCAGCCAGCTGAATAAGACCCCCTTTATTCCCAATCACTACCTCCTGCCTGTCAGCCATTCCTCTATCCATGCCAGTATCTTTCCTGTAATGCCATGGGATTTTATCTTGATAAGCAGCCTCATGTGCGGCATCTTATCAAATACCTTCTGAAAATCCAAGTAAATGACATCCACTACTTCTCCTTTGTCCACCCTACTTGTTACTTTCTTGAAGAACTCTAACAGATTTGTCAGGCGGGATTTCCCTTTATAGAAATCATGCTAATGTTGACTTATCTTATCATTGGTTTCCAAGTACTCCATAATAGACTCCAACAATTTCCCAGCCACTAAGGTTAGGCTAACTGGCATATCATTTTCTTTCTTTTACCTTCGTCCCTTCTTAAAGAGTGGAGTAACACACAGAATTATGATATTGTTGCCATCAGTGAGACTTGGTTGCAGGAGGGGCAGGACTGGCAACTTAGTATTCCGGGGTTCTGTTATTTTAAATGCAACAGAGCAGGAATGATTAAAGAGGGAGTGGTGGTGTTATTAGTCAGAGAAAATCTCATGTTAGTGCTCAGCCAGGACAGACTGGAGGACTGGTCAAGTAAGGTTTATGGATGGAATTGAGGAATAAGAAATATACGACCACGTTAATGAGGCTGTATTATAGAGCACCCAACAGTCTGCAGAATTCAGAAGAACAAATAAATCAAGAGATTACAGACTGTTGTAAGAATCATAAGGAGAAATAATCTAGTGAGGCATTATGGGTGGAAATGAGTAATAAAAAAGGTATGACCACAGACCACCCAACAGTCCCAGGGATCTAGTGAAACAAATTTGTAGAGAGATTGCAGACTGAGTCAAGAAACATAAGGTTGTTGTGGTAGGTGATTTTAACTTAACACAAATTGACTGGGACTCCCATTCTGTAAAAGGACCAGATGGGATAGAGTTTGTCAAATGTGTTTGAAAAAGTCTCCTTAATCAGTACATAGAGGTCCCAAGAGAGAGTATGTGATACTTGATCTACTATTAGGGAATGAGACAGGCCAGGTGACAGAAGTTTGTGTAGGGGAACACTTTGCATCTAGTGATCATAATGCCATTTTTTTCAAAGCAAGTATGGATAAAGGTAGGTCTGGTACACAGTTTAAGGTTCTAGATTGGGAAAAAGGCCAATTTTAATGATATCAGAAAGGATCTGGCAATTGTGGATTGGGATAAACAGTTTTCTGGCAAAGGCATACTTGGAGTCTCATGTAGATTGGGTGGTGAAGAAGGCTTTTGGAACGCTGGCCTTTATAAATCAGAGCATTGAGTACAGAAGTTGGGATGTAATGTTAAAATTGTACAAGGCATTGGTAAGACCAAATTTGGAATATTGTATACAGCTCTGGTCACCGAATTATAGGAAAGATATCAATAAATTAGAGAGAGTGCAGAGACGATTTACTAGGATGTTACCTGGGTTTCAGCACTTAAGTTACAAGTTGAACAAGTTAGGTCTCTATTCATTGGAGCATAGAAGGTTGAGGGGGGATTTGATCGAGGTATTTAAAATTTTGAGAGGGATCGATAGAGTTGACGTGAATAGGCTGTTTTCATTGAGAGTACGGGAGATTCAAACGAGAGGACATGATTTGAGAGTTAGGGGGCAAAAGTTTAAGGGAAACACGAGGGGGTATTTCTTTACTCAGAGAGTGATAGCTGTGTGGAATGAGCTTCCTGTAGAAGTAGTAGAGGCCAGTTCAGTTGTGTCATTTAAGGTAAAATTGGATAGGTATGTGGACAGGAAAGGAGTGGAGGGTTATGGGCTGAGTGCGGGTAGGTGGGACTAGGTGAGATTAAGAGTTCGGCACGGATTAGGAGGGCCGAGATGGCCTGTTTCCGTGCTGTGATTGTTATATGGTTATATGGTAAGTGGGAGGCCTTCAAAAAAGAAATTATGAGAGTACAAATCTTGTATGTGCCTGTCAGATAAAAGGTAAAGACAACAGGTTTAGGGAACCTTGGGTTTTGAGAAATACTGAGGCCCTAGTTAAGAGCATAAAGGAGGTGCATAGCAGGTATAGGCAGAAAGGAACAAATAAATGAGGTTGTTATGGAGTATAAGAAATGCAAAAAAATAGGAAAGAAAAGAAGACTAAAAGAGGACATGAGGTTGCCCTATCAGACAAGCTGAGGGAGAATTCAAAGGGAATCTACAGAAATGTTAAGAGCAAAAGGATTGCAAGGAACAAAATTGGTCCTCTGGAAGATCAGAATGGTAATCTGATCCAAAAGAGCCAGAAGAGATGGGGGAGACCTTAAATGGATTTTTTTTTTTGCGTCTGTACTTACTCAGGAGACAGACACAGAGTCTGTAGAAGTGAGGCAAAGCAGCAGCGAGATCTATGTAGATCATAGAAGAGGAGGCTGTTTGTTGTCTTGAGGCAAATTAGGGTGGATAAATCCCCAGGGACTAACAAGATGTTCCTTTGGATTCTTGGGAGGCAAATGCAGAAATTGTCGGGGCTCTAACAGAGGTATTTAAATCATCCTTAGAGACAAGTGAAGTTCCAGGGGAACTGGAGGATATGATTGTGTTACAACTTGAAATTTAATGGAGAGAAAGTAAAGTCTGATGGAGCAGTCTTTCAGTGGAGTAAGGGAATTTGGTATGAGAGAGGAGTTGACCAAAGTAAATTGGAAGGAGATGCTGGCTGGGATGTCAGCAGAGCAGAAACAATGTGAGTTTCTGGGAAATATGAGGAAGGTGCAGGATAGACATATTTCAAAAAAAAAAGAAATACTCCAATTGCAAAATAGTATAACCATGGCTGACAAGGGAAGTCAAAGCTAATGTCAAAGCAAAAGAAAGAGCATACAACAAAGCAAAAATTAGCGGGAATATAGAGGATTGGGAAGCTTTTAAAAACCCACAGAGTGCAACTAGAAGAATCATTAGAAGGGAAAAGATGAAATATGAAAGCAAGCTAGCAAATAATATCAACGTGGACAGTAAAAGCTTTTCAAGTACGTAAAAACTAAAAGAGAGATGAGAGTGGATATAGGACCGCTAGAAAATGAGGCCGGAGAAATAATAACAGTGGCCAAGGAGACGACAGATGAAGTAAATGAGTATTTTGTGTCAGTCTTCACTGTAGAAGACACTAGCAGTGTGCTGAATGTTGAAGGGTTTTAGGGAAGAGAAGTGAGTGCAGTTACTATTACAAGGGAGAAGGTGCTTAAAAAATTGAAAGGAAGTACGTAAGTTGCCTGGACCAGATGAACTATACCCTGGATTCTGAAAGAGGTAACAGGAGTGATAGTGGAGGCATTAGTAATGATCTTTAAAGGATCATTGGACTCTGGCATGGTGCCAGAGGACTGGAACATTGCAAATGTCACTCCATGCTTTAAGAAAGGAGGAAGGCAGCAGAAAGGAAATTATACTCTAGTTAGCCTGACCTCAGTGGTTGGGAAGATGTTGGAGTCAATTGTTAAGGATGAAGTTATGGAGTACTTGGTGACACAGGACAAGTTAGGATAATGTCAGCATGGTTTCCTTAAGGGAAAATCTTGCCTGATGAACATGTTGGAATTCTTTGAAGAGATTACAAGTAGGATAGATAAAAGGTATGCGATGGATATTGTATATTTGGACTTTCAGAAGGCCTTTGACAAGGTGCCACATATAAGGCTGCTTACCAAGATAAGAGCCCATGGTACTTCAAGAAAGCTACTGGTATGGTTAGAGCATTGGCTGATTGATAGGAGGCAGTGAGTGGAAAAAAAAGGATCTTTCTCTGGCTGGGTGCCAATGACTAGTGGTGTTCCGCAGGTGTCGGTGTTGGGACCAACTTCTTTTTATGCTAGTATATAAATGATTTAGATCAGGGGTCACCAATCTTTTTTGCACTGCAGACCAGTTTAATATCGACAATATTCTTGCAGACTGGCTGATGGGGTGGGGTGTGGGTATTAATCACGATAAGTCAACTATAAGTCACATATAAGTGGCTAATACACTCAATTTCGTTTCTGAAAGGGTTTATCTAATGAATTTAATATTAAACACACAGCGCATATTTTCCTCGCATGAATATAGTGATAAGTCAACTATAACTCACTTATAAGTCAATAGCATCATAACATTTTAAGTGACATTTGGATATTAAACACACATCACATATTTTCCTCATCTGAACATATAAAATCATCGCAACACACCAATCGCAGAGATATGATGTTGGAAATGGAAGCAACGTTTTTAGTGCTTTCGTGGCTATCTCAGGATATTCAGCCTTGACTTTGATCCAGAATGCAAGCAGAGATGTTATGTCAAACATACTTTTCAGCCCGTCGTCATTTGCAAACTCAAGGAATTGATCTTCTTCCTGTGCTGACATGGATGGTTCACCGGGGACATTCACAAATGGGTCACGGACCCATTCCTATGTACGTCTTGGGTTATTTGCGGTTGGGAAATAATGCTCAAATTCTGACGACAGCGAAGATAGGTGATCATGCGCCAGCTGTGAGAGGGACGGTGCAGCCTCAGTCTCTCCCAAAATCCCAGCTAATGTTGGGAACATGTCAAATATGCCCCTGTCCACTTGCCGTCCCCACAATTCAGTGGTGACATTTTTCCTGAAAGAAATCTTTGTAGCGGCTCTCTTAACTCAAAAGCCCTGGCCAGGGCCCTCCCCCTTGTATTCAGTGTGTAAGAGAAGGCGTTTGTGCTCTGCATCCATTTCCTCGCAAAGCTGCTCAAATAGACGTGAGTTAAGGGCTTTTGCTTTGATGTGATTGATAACTTCAATAAGGTCACTCAATACGCTGTTAAGATCAGGTGAGATTTTTCGGCTAGCCAGCATTTCCCTGTGTATGACACAGTGTGTAGACTGGCATTCAGGAGCAACCTCTCTGACTCGGGTAGTGAAACCAGACAACCATCCAGACATAGCTGCAACCCCATCAATGCATATTCCAACACAGAATGACCAGTCCAGTTTGCCTGACATGTAATCATTCAAAGACTTGAATAGTTCTGCCCCAGTTGTGTTAGTTGGCAGTGGCAGTGCACGCAACATATCCTCGATCACATCATCTTGAAATATCTATGGCATGTAAACCAGCAGTATTGCCTTGTTGTCGACATCGGTAGACTCATCAACCTGGATGGCATACCATGGTGACTCGTTAAACCGTTTCAACAGCTGTGCTTCGATGACCTCCGCTATGTCATCGATTCTCCTTGAAACTGTGGTAGCTGAAAGAGAAACCTGTGCCATCTTGTTAGCTGCAGCTTCTCCCAACAGTTCACGGCACATGTCCTTGGCAGCAGGCAGAATCAGTTCTTCACTGACAGTGAAAGGCTTCTTAGCCTTAACAATACGACTAGCCACTAAGTACAACGCTCTCAGAGCAGCAGCATTTGTGGAGGTGGTGGCTCTCAGCACTTGCTTCTGTTCCACTTGCTCACGTTTTTTTCTGCTCAAAAAACTCAACAGGTTTGTCTGTAACCGCAGGGTGCTTGGACTCAAGGTGCTGAAGCAGTTTTGAGGGCTTCATTGCCTCATTAGACAGCTTGTCTCCACATATCACACACAGGGGGCTTGGAATGTGCGAGTCAGCGGTTGCATTAAAGCCATATTTTATGTATGTCTCGTTGTATTTTCTGTTGAAGGAAGCTTTCTTTTTTTTGCAGTCTTGGCCTCAGCTGTCTCTGCGTTATCATCATCATTAGGCCTTTTATGTCCCTACCACCTCTTCCAAAGAAACTCTCAAGCGACGTTTGTTTTTTACTCATTGAGTAGTTGTAGGTTAATGACCTAGCGTGCGTAGTGACATGCAACCCGGTAGCAAATGCTTTGCGGCCCAGTGTTTGGGGACCACTGATTTAGATGATGGAATAGTTGCATTTTTGCCAAGTTTGCAGATGATATGAAGATTGGTTGAGGAGCAGGTAGAGTTGAGGAAACAGGTAGGCTGGAGAAGGACTTAGACAGATTAGGAGAATGGGCAAGAAAGTGGTAAATGAAATACAATGTTGGAAAATGCATGGTCATGCACTTAAATGTGCAGACTATTTTCTAAATGGGGAGAAAATCTAAAAATTTGATATGCAAAGGGACTTGGGAGTCCTTGTGCAGAATACCCCAAAGGTTGAGTTGGTGGTGAGGAAGGCAAATGCAATGTTCACATTCATTTCAAGAGATCTAGAATATAAGAGCAGGGATGTGATCCTGGGGCTTTATAAGGCACTGGTGAGGCCTCACCTTGAGAATTGTGAACAGCTTTGGACTCCACGTTTCAGAAAGGATGTGCTGGCATTGGAGAGGGTTCAGAGGAGGTTCACAGGATGATTTTGGGAATGAAATAGTTATCATATGAGGAATGTTTGATGGCTCTGTGTCTGTACTCACTGGAATTCAGAAGGATGGGGTGGGGAGGGATCTCACTGAAACCTTATGAATGTTGAAAGGCCTAAACAGACTAGATGTGGAAAGCATGTTTTCCATGGTGGGGGAGTCTAGGACAAGAGGGCACAGCCTCAGGATAGAGGGGCATCCATTTAAAACAGAGACATGGAGAAATTCCTTTTGCCAGAGGATGATGAATTTGTGGAATTTGTTAACACAGGTATATGTGGAGGCCAGATCATTGGGTGTATTTAAGGCAGAGTTTAATAGATTTTTGATTGGACATGGCATCAAAGGTTATGGGAAGATGTCCAGAGAGTGGGCCTGAGGTGGGAGTAAAGGATCAGCCATGATTGAATGGTGGAGCAGACTCGAAGGACCAAATGGCCTAAAATGCAGATATAAATAAATAGCAGTAAATAATGAGCATGAAATAACAATATAAAGAGTCCTTAAATGAGTGTGGCTCTCTCCTTTTGTGTTGAGCCTGATGGTGGAGGGGTAGTAATTGTTCTTGAACCTGTTGGTGTGAGTCCCAAGGCACCTGTTCCTTCCACCTGATGGCGGCAGTGAGAAAAGAGCATGGCCTGGATCTTTGATGATGGATGCTGCTTTTCTACAGCAATGTTTCATGCAGGTGTGTTCAATGGTTGGGAGGGTTTTACCCGTAATGTACTAGGCTGAATCCACTGTAGGAATCTAAGGCATTGGTGTTCCATACCAGGCTGTAATGCAGCCAGTCAACACACTTTTCACCTGCATCAAAACCTTTCCCAAAGCTTTTGCTAACATGCCAAACCACCCCAGATTCCTGATGAAGTAGAGGGGCTATTGTGCTTTCTTTCCAATAATATTTATATGATGTGTTCAGGACAGGTCCTCTGAGATAGTGACACCCAGGAATTTAAAGTTATGGACCATCTCCGTCTCTGATCCTCTGATGATGACTGGTTCATGGATCTCTGGTTTCCCTTTCCTGAAGTCTTCAATCAGTTCCTTGGTCTTACTGACATTGATTGAGAGGTTGATGTTATTATGCCACTCAGCTAGGTTTTCAATCACCCCCTTTAATACAGCCTGCAACAGTGCGTCATCAGCAAACTTGTACATGGTGTTGGAGCTGTACTTAGCCGCACAGTCATAGGTGTAGAGCGAGGTCTAAGTACACATCCCTGTGCTGATGGAGATTGTGCAGGAGATGTTTTTTGCCAATCCAGACTGACGTCTACAAGTGAGGAAATCCTGGATCCAATTTCACAAGGGGGTACTGAGGCCCAGGTCTTGGAGTTTTACTTAGTTTTGAGGGGATTATCGTGTATTTGAAAAGCACATCCTGATGTCTGCATCTTTGCTGTCTGGATATTCCAGAGTCATGGAAGAGCCAACAAGACATCAAAATTTGACAGAGGTATGCAAAATTATGAGAGGTATAAATATAGTAAACGCAGGCAAGCTTTTTCCACTGAGATCGGGTGGAAATAAAATTAGAGGTCATGTTAAAGCTGAAAGGTGAAAAGTTTATGGGGAACATGAGAGGAAACTTCTTCACTCAGAAGATTATAAGTGTGTGGAATGAACAGCCAGTACGAGTGGTCCATGCGAGTTTGATTTCAAAGTTTTAAAGAAGTTTGGATAGGTACATGGATGGTAGGGGTATGGAGGGCTATGGTCTGGGTGCAGGTCAATATGAGCAGGCAGTTTAAATAGTCCAGCACCAACTTCATGGCTGGAGGGCCTGTTTCTGTGCTGTACTTTTCTATGACGCTATGAGTGAGCAGGTTTAGAAACAGAAAGGACTTTTTAGGAAACTGTAAATATTAAGAGAGTACTCAGTGGAAGAGAGTGTTCATTTTGGAGAATTAGATGCTGTGACAGAGACAGCAGTAGTGGTACTGGATGAAAACAGAAGCTATTTAAATATTGGCACTCTTCATTTTGTGCCAATGTAATGTGGCATCCACAAAATGCTGTAATTTCCAGTAGCCAGTTAACTGGTCAGCCAGCACAGCACTGGGATGTGCAAGGAAACTAGAGGATGAAATAAAAACCTATGCTGTTACAATGGGGAAGTATTGACAGCACTGGGATTGGTATTGAACCTGGATCAAAGACGCTGTGATTTATCGGCTGCTCCTCTGTACTTTTGTGCCATTTTATTTCTTCCTGCTGTTGAAGCAGGATGACAATTAGTTTGGTATAGTCTCAGCACTTGGACCAGGGAAAAGATACGTACATTAGATGATAGGCTTCATTCTCTAGTAATCTGCAAAATAAGAACAAATGGGAAAAATTGGGATGAAAAAAACTGCAGATGCTGAAAGAAATACTCAATAGGTAGGAAGAGAAATTTTAACACCTTATTTTGAAGACCCTCTTTGACCTAAGAGATTTGGATGCTGCCTGAACTGCTGAGTATTTCCAACATTTTCTGTTTATCTGTTTCTATTTTGAAGAACATCCATATGTGGATATAGCTGGAAGCAGGTTCAACTTTACGTTATCAATTTACCTATTCCCATCAGCAGTGTTGGATTATACTTAGACACCAAAAAATTCACAGACATACTTTGTAAGGTTTCCTGTAAATTGTAATTGATATTTTCCAACATGATCATGAATAAAACCAGTAGGTTAAGGTAGTTCCATACTCCTGGGAACTTGAGCAAAAAGTTTCTAAATTCAATAGGAACACACACCTCTATTGATACAAATAATGTATCTAGAACCAATCTTAATCTGTAGTTTGCTGAATGTGACTTCTGGCAGAGGTACATATGCTAAGTTATAAGTTATCAGAATTGGAAGGGAAACAAATTCTTTAAGTGACCTTCAGGAAATGTGTCACAGATAAATCAATGATTTAATGTAAGAATAAATAGAGTTACGCTGGGCTCAAGGAAGTAGATGCAGCCAAGCTATGATGTCAAAATGAACGTTAGAAGGAAAGCAGTCAAGATAGAAACTTCTGCAAAAGTTTCTGGCTCCCTTGCATAGCATTCCTACGATATGAGTATGAACAACAAATCTGGTTTGTGACAGCCATCATGGAGACCTGGCTGCTTTTCAAAAGACCAAAGAAACTGGGGAAAGGAAAGGAAAGCAAACATCAGGATAAGAGAGCTGTCATAGATCAAAGAAATTTCAGTCAACATGACTGGACAGTGAAATCACCAAGAGTGAAGAACACCAGTCGGGTCCAAGACAAACGGTGAAGAATCCTTTACCCTTTGCTCTTAGGTTAAAGACCCTCTTTGCCCTAAGATAGAATGAAGAAGCCAGGATGCAGCCTGACTTGTTGAGTATTTCCAATATTTTCTGTTTTTTTTTGATTCTATAGAAAAATATCCATGTGTGAATATAGATGGGGATACTTTCAGGTTTACATTACCTGCTTATCTACTCACGGGTGAACATTGTTACGTATCCCGTAACTGGGTCACTTACCAGCAAAGATAGAGAGGTCTGTTGAAGTCTGATAGTACTATTTTTAACAGTATTTATTGATAAAAATACTCAAAAATAATATCAGTGCAAACATACAGATAATATACGTCGTCAATACTAAACCTAAAAGCGCGGGTATAATAATAATCAATAAGAAATAGCTCTATCGTTGTCTAGGGGATAATGTATTGTCCGATGGAAATATAAAAGTCACTCAAGTTCATTCAAGCTGCAGCTTTTGGTTGGAGAGAGAGACAGATTAAAACTTGCCCATTCCTTTTATGATGTCGATCCTTCGAGAGTCGTTGGGGCTGATTTCTCCTTTGTTGTTAGCTAAAGCCATTCTTCCATGGTAAGGCCCACCAATTCCGAGGCAAATGGAAAAGGATGCACGTGGACCTTCCACCGGCTTTCGCTATTACGCTGTTACAGGATTTCTAGAATTTCTTCTGGTGCGTCTGAAGGGGCTGTTCCCCAGACCCTCTTTTATCCCCACTCACAGGGTCTCAGATGTCACTCAGGGTGGAATGATGCCATCCCCCAACCAGCCCACGTTGCCTGAGGGCTTCCATGAAGCATAGTACTCAATACACAATTCCATCTCCAAGAGACAATGACCTGTTCTGTGGCTTTGTATTGCTGAGGGCCAGGACATTCCAAACGTCTCTCTCTCATTTCCTGGGTCTCCTGCCCTGACTTAATAGCGATCTTGCGATTCTCAAAAAGGAGGGGGGGGGGCACAGGCGTAACAACATAATACTTACTCAATTGGTATACAGCTTCAGGCTCTGCAGATTTTTTCATTTCAATGATGATGCAGGTGCATAATGAAAAGTGAGGTTGCGATAGGGATTTTCATATTTACATGGTCTGGGGGAACAAGAACAGCTCAGTAGTAAAGTGTGTGGATGCCAAGATTTTGTTTAGAAAAGAGATCTACAATACACTTACTGGAACCAACAAATGCATAGGTTGCATTGGATTTGGTGATGTGAATTGAGCCAGAATTAACTAGTAAATTTAACTAAAAAAAGTTAATCCTTGCTGAGAATGATAATGTGATTAAATTTGTATTTGGGATTGAGAAGCAAAAGAAGAATTAGAAGCAAAGCGTTAAGTTTAAGGTGAATTGAATTTCCAGAATCTGCATGTTGTATCAAGGGCAACAAACACTGCCCATGTCTAACTCTCCTTAAGAAGGCCTTTTTGATTAAGGTAATCTCACAATGATGTGGAGAGGGAGTTAATAATTTCGATCTAGTGAAAATAAAGAACTAGTGATATATTTCCAGGTAGAATGGCATGTGACTTGTAAGGAAGCTGCAGGTGGTGATGTTCCCTCCTGCCGTGACCACTGAAGTGACTACAGTAAACAGAACTGGACTTTTTTCTCATTTATTTATTTGTGAAAGTATGAACACCACTGGCGTTTATTATTTTGGTAGAGTTATATAGAACTGAAATGGGCATTTGGCTGAGCTTGCCCATGCTGACCTGAATGCCTGTTGTACCACTTTCTCTGGCAGCTCATTCCAAATAACCGCTTGCTTCCATGTGAAAAATCTGCCCAAATCTGTCTTTTAAATCCGCACCCCTAAGCTCTCCAGTTCTAGATCCCATTACCCTAGCATAAAGACTCGACTCTCCATCCTCTCTGTGCTCCTCATAATTTTAAGCTCAAGTTTATTGTTATAGGTATACTATTATAGGTACACAATATATACAGCAGATGCCATGACTGTGACCTTTTTTGCAGCATCAGCACTATTATAAACATGATGAATATAAATTAACAAAAACTTAAATTAACATAAATTATCCACAACTCACACAGTAAAATAAATATAATGACATTATTATTAGTTGTGAGAGAGAAAAAAAGGAGTGTTTTATAAACATCTGTAAGGTCAGTGCTCAGCCTTTGATATTTCGGTGGGAATAACCCCATCCTTATAAGTCTTGGCAAAATTCCAATGAGTCGCTTCCACACTTTTTCTAAAGCTATCTCATCCTTCCTGTAGTGCGATGATTGGAAATGTGTCCTGACCAATGTTTAGTAATACTGCACTATGGCATTCCAACTCCGTGCCTCAGCCTGTGAAGGTAAGCAGATCAAATTTCTTCTTCATTACCCTATCCAATTTGGTTGAAAAGCCTACCTAGCTGGATAGCAAGGACTCAGCTGCAATGGTCGGTCTGGAGTCACCTCTAGTCCAAGCTGGGTAAGGATGTCAGATCTCCTTCCCCAAAGGACACCCGAGAGTCACATAGAGCAATACAGCATAGATAAAGGCCCTTCAGCCCAACAAGTCCATGCTGACCATGTTGTCCACCTAGCTAGTCCCAGTTTCTTGGATTTGGTCCAGGCTCCTACCTGTTCAAAAACTTCTTATACGATGCTGTGGTCTCAGCCACTTCCTCTGGCAGCTCATTCTACATGTACACCACCTTCCGCATGAAACATTAATCTCCTCAGATCTTTCCCCTCTCACCTTATATCTATGCCCCTAGTTTAAGATTCCCTTACTCTGGGGAAAAGACTGTTACTGGCTTTTGGTTATAATGGACATTGCTGTAGCTCCATGGCTACAATTGCTGAAACAAGCTTTTTCTAACTGATTTATTTAATTATTCATCTTAAACTCTCAACTCTGTTGATAGGATTCAAATGCATGACTCTGAATCAATGCTTCCAATGTCAATGACTGCTAATCCAATGACGTAGCCATTATGTTAATAAGTTAGCTTGCAGGAAGTCCTGTGACCTGAAACATGAACCTGCTTTTCTTTCCACATTTGCTGGTGGACTGGTTTCCTTCATTCTGTAGTTTTATTATAAAGGAAGTTAAGAGCAGCACATGCACATTATCAGGTAATTTGCAATTTAGAAAGCTAAGTAAGTTGTGCCTGTTGGAGAAGAAAGTACCAAGAGAATTAGGGAAAAATAAATACTCAATATGAACCTGCTGTTGTATGAATTGTATATGTGTATAAATAAATTATGTACAGGTATATACTTCTCTTTTATCTTCTTGCCTATTCCTGACAATCTGGTTTATTTTTAACTGAAGCTTATTATCCAAAATAGAAAACCTCATATTCAATTTACATAGGTGACAGTATGACAGGAGGGTAATTTGTAGTCCTGAGTAATTATGATGAGTGAACCAACTTCTATAATTTTGGTTGCATTTCAAAGTTAAACACTTTCCATCTTACTGAAAAATTTAAGTTACTGGAAATGTTTTCATTAAGAAAAAATAAAAGCCACATTTTTGGTAAAACAATTAAAAGCTATTGGCAAAGAACAAGTATGTAATATTGTTAAAGCCACGCTATTTTAAATGCATCAGAATTAATGTGCTGTGCTCGGTCTACACATCAGTACTAGGAAAGTAAGCAAAATCCTGCTTTTGTGTGCAATTTCTTCATTGTTATTGATTGACAAAAGGGAGAACCATTTAAAGAAACCGGCAGCAAAACAAGACATTTTAGGCTTTTAACAAGATACTCATTGTCCCTAAGTTCTCTTTAATTCTTTAGAGAGAGAAACAAGGTTCATATTCAGGCCAATGAACTTCCATGATGGTATCAAGCTCAAAAGTTAACCTTGTGTTTCTCTGCTCAGAGTTTGCTTAGCCTGCTGAACACTGACATCTTCTGTTTCTGTTCTAGTATCCTGAGTATCTTGCTTTGGCTTATTTTTTCTCTATATACTGTGTGTTACAAATGTATTAATAGCCCTGTTGGATCTGGGTGTTCAAGTCTCATCCCAAAGATAACAGCACTTCAATGCAGCACTGTTAAACCGAAAAGTTAATGTCAGTATGTTGAAGAACATTTATACTGTGACGAACATCATTAAAACGGATTATCTTATCATTACTATATTGCTGGTAGGAAGAAATGTACCATCGGTGGCCACTTTATTAGGTGTATCTGTACACTTCCTTGTTAATATGAATGTCTAATCAGCCAATCTTGTGGCAGCATCTCAATGCATAATAGCATGCAAGCATGGTCAAGATGTTTAGTTGCTGTTCAGAACAAACATCAGAATGGGGAAGAAATGTGACCTAAGTAACTTTGACCACAGAGTGATTGTTCGTGCCAGAGGGCCGGTTTGAGTATCTCAGAAACTGCTGATCTCCTCAGATTTTTAAGCACAACAGCATCTAGACTCTGAATTTACAAAGAATGGTGCAAAAAACAAAAAAAAATCCGTAAATTGCAATTCTGCTAGCAAAAATAACTCGTTAATGAGAGAGGTCAGAGGAGAATGGGCAAACTGGTTCAAGCTGACAGGCAGGCGACAGTAACTCAAATAACCGCACATTACAACAAGTGGTGAGCAGAACAGCATCTCTGAATACACAACACATCAAACCTTAATGTGGATGGGCGACAGCAGCAGAAGACCACAAACATACATTCAGTGACCACTTTATTAGGTACAGAAGGTACCTAAGAAGGTGCCCACTGAGTGTGCTCTGCCCGTCTGGCTGTCAGGTCTCCAACATCATAAAATTTCAGAGTACTAAATTTGATATCAAGCACTTTAGAACATTTTAAGCTTCTGTATAACTCCATGCTGTTTCTTCGGATGTGTTGACTTATTACACTTCATTCTGAAGTATACACTTCTCTACATTAAATTGGAGTTACTACCTTTTTTATTTATCAGCCCAAATTCTCTAAGAAACCCTCAAGTGTCAATGTGGGGTTTATACTTCCCCATTGTAACAGCATAGGTTTTAATTTCACCCTCTAGTTTCCTTGCACATCCCAGTGCTGTGCTGGCTGACCAGTTAACTGGCTACTGGAAATTACAGCATTTTGTGGATGCCACATTACATTGGCACAAAATGAAGAGTGCCAATATTTAAATAGCTTCTGTTTTCATCCAGTACCACTACTGCTGTCACTGTCACTGCTTAATTTGCAGCATCTAATTCTTCAAATGAACACTCTCTTCCATTGACTACTCTCTTAATATTAATATCAGTCCAGTAGGGACCAAATGAAGGAAAATTTATGTTAACCTTAATGAACACCTGGAACCTGGGAAATCTGAACCAACATGATCAGGTTCTGATGTTGTTTCTAGCATCTGCCCAGTCCCATGTTTGATGATAGTATGGTGCTGTGAAGCTCTGAAGACCATTACCCTGGATGTAAAACATAAGCAGTCCAGGCAGTGGTACTTCTCATGTAAAGAAACTGTTTTCTAGCATCTCACTGCTTTTTCCTCGGATCAAGACATATGTGAAGACAATATTTGATCCAGTTTTACTTGTGGAAGAACGTTACACCTGCTTTTTTCCATTGTTCCCAAGTTTGCTCCTAGGTAAGGTCCAAAAAATTGTGTAACACTTTTTGGTCAATTAAATAATATGGAAATTGAAAAACACAAACATGAGGAAATCTCCAGATGCTGGAAATTCAAGCAACACACACAAAATGCTGGTGGAGCTCAGCAGGCCAGGCAGCATCTATAGGAAGAGGTACAGTCGACGTTTTGGGCCGAGACCCTCTGTCAGGACTAACTGAAAGGAAAGATAGTAAAAGATTGAAAGTCGGAGGGGGAGGGGGGAAATCTGAAATGATAGGAGAACAGAGGAGGGGGAGGGATAAAGTTAATAGCTGGAAAGTTAATTGGCAAAAGGGATACACAGCTGGAAAAGGGAAAGGATAATGGGATGGGAGGCCTTGGGAGAAAGAAATGGGGAGGGGAGCACCAGAGGGAGATGGAGAACAGGCAGAGTGATTGTGAGAGGGGCAGAGAGAGAAAAAAAGGTGGGGTGGAAAGAGATAAATAAATAAGGGATGGAAGGGCATTAACAGAAGTTAGAGAAATCATGCCATCAGGTTAGAGGCTACCCAGATGGAATATCAGGTGTTGATTCTCCAAGCTGAGTGTGGCTTCATCTTGACAGTAGAACCATAGAATACTACAGTACAGTACAGGCCCTTCAGCCCTCCATGTTGTGCCGACCCATATAAGCGTTAAAAAAAGTACTAAACCCACACTACCCCATAACCTTCCATTTTTCTTTCATCCATTTGCCTGTCCAAAAGGCTCTTAAATACCCCTAATGTTTTAGCCTCCACTGCCATCGCTGGCAAGTCATTCCAGGCACTCACAACCCTCTGTGTAAAAAACTTACCTCTGATGTCTCCCCTAAACTTCCCTCCCTTAATTTTGTATATATGCCCTCTGGTGTTTTTCTATTGGTGCCCTGGGAAACAGGTACTGACTGTCCATCCTATCTATGCCTCTCATAATCTTGTAGACCTCTATCAAATTCCCTCTCATTCTTCTATGCTCCAAAGAGAAAAGTCCCAGCTCTGCTGACCTTGCTTCATATGACTTGTTCTCCAAACCAGGCAACATCCTGGTAAATCTCCTCTGCACCTCCATAGCTTCCACATCCTTCCTATAATGAGGTGACCAGAATTGAACACAATACTCTAAGTGCAGTCTCACCAGAGAATTGTAGAGTTGCAACAGGGGAGGCCATGGATAGATATATCAGAATGGGAATGGGACGTGGAATTAAAATGTGTGGCCACTGGGAGATCCTGCTTTCTCTGGCAGTCAGAGAGTAGGTGTTCAACGAAACAGTTTCCCAGTCTGTGTCAGGTCTCACCAATATATAGAAGGCCGCACCAGACACAGTATATCACTGCAGCTGACTCACAGGTGAAGTGTCACCTCACCTGGAAGGACTGTCTGGGGTCGCACATCTGCTCTCACCCCATCCTCCAGCCACCCCACTTGGGATAGGGTTCCCCTTGTCCTTACCTACCACCCCACCAGCCTCCGGGTCCAACATATAATT
The DNA here is from genome assembly GCF_030144855.1 of Hypanus sabinus. Lineage (NCBI taxonomy): Eukaryota > Metazoa > Chordata > Chondrichthyes > Myliobatiformes > Dasyatidae > Hypanus > Hypanus sabinus. Next base: position 129,222,569 of record NC_082706.1, read on the forward strand.
CTCCGTAACTTCCGCCACCTCCAACGGGATCCCACCACCATGCACATCTTCACCTCCCCACCTCCCCCCCCACTTTCTGCTTTCCGCAGGGATCGCTCCCTACGTGATTCCCTTGTTTGTTCGTCTCCCCCCATCCCTTGCCACTGATCTCCCTCCTGGCACTTATCCTTGTAAGCAGAACAAGTGGTACACCTGCCCTTACACTTCCTCCCTCACCACCATTCAGGGCCCCAGACAGTCCTTCCAGGTGAGGCGACACTTCACCTGTGAGTCGGCTGGTGTGGTATACTGCATCCGGTGCTCCCGGTGCGGCCTTTTATATATTGGTGAGTCCCGACGCAGACTGGGAGACCGTTTCGCTGAACACCTACACTCGGTCCGCCAGAGAAAGCAGGATCTCCCAGTGGCCACACATTTTAATTCCACGTCCCATTCCCATTATTTATTTAATTACTTATTTATCTTTCTTTCTCTCTCTCCCCCCCCCCTTTTTCTCTCTCTGCCCCTCTCATAATCACTCTGCCTGTTCTCCATGTCCCTCTGGTGCTCCCCTCCCCCTTTCTTTCTCCCTAGGCCTCCCGTTGCATGATGCTTTCCCTTCTCTAGCTGTGTATCCCTTTGGCAATTAACATTCCAGCTCTTGCTTCACCCCACCCCCTCCGGTCTTCTCCTATCATTTCGGATTTCCTTCCCCCCCCCCCCCCCCCCACCACCAAACTTTCAATCTCTTACTATCTATTCTTTCAGTTAGTCCTGATGAAGGGTCTCGGCCTGAAACGTCGACTGTACTTCTTCCTATAGATGCTGCCTGGCCTGCTGCATTCTACCAGCATTTTGTTTGTGTTGATAAGGAAATCATGAGGTTATAGGAGGCATTAATTATATATTAAAAATGTTAAAATCTCTAATGATATCAGTTCAAATGCAAATATTCAATGAGTTTTGTTTCAATATTAATTTGATAAATTAATATAACTAAGTTTTGGATAGACATTAAAAGTTTTGAATTAATTGAGGACATCTTCTTAGCACCGAAGCCTTATCAGATCGATACAAGTAGGACACAACCAGAAGGATGTTAAATTACTCCTATTTTTAATTTGAGTTAATTACTATTAAATCAGCATGTAGCACTGAGCAAGTTAAAATCAGGTGATTAAAAAGGCAATCTAGCTTCAGCGGTGGAGACCGTGAAATTGCTGAATTTGTCATAGAACCCCATCTGATTCATGCATGTCCTTCAGGGAGGGAACTCTAATGTCCTCATCTAGTCTGGCATGTATGCGACTCCCTTTTTACACCTGTGATCAAGTTTTGACTGTTTACTGGCAATGAGAGATGGGAAAGAAATGCTGGAATTACCAGAAACATCCTCATCAAAGAATGGATAAATAAAACCAAAACAGCCTGCCAATGGACTGACACATTCCATAGAAGATCTGTCACAAATCCTAACTACAGTAAAGACTGTTAAGAAGTAGTAAGTTTTAATTCAAGTTCTCCTTTCCTTTGGGGATTGATCTTCATTGTGTTCAGTGTCCTGACTGCCATGGCTTATATCAAACTCAAAGTCAAAGTCAACCTTATTGTCATATGCACAGCCACGTGTTATGTACAGGTGCAATGAAAAACCCAACTGCAGCAGCACAGAGCACAGTCAAGAAAACCATAAACTAAACATACAAACCCTATTTCCAGAAAAGTTGGGATATTTTCCAAAATGCAATAAAAACAAAAATCTGTGATATGTTAATACACGGGAACCTTTATTTAACTGACAAAAGTACGAAAAGATTTTCAATAGTTTTACTGACCAACTTAATTGTATTTTGTAAATATACAAAAATTTAGAATTTGATGGCTGCAACACACTCAAAAGTTGGGACAGAGGCATGTTTACCATTGTGTTACATCACCTTTCCTTTTAATAACACTTTTTAATCGTTTTGGAACTAAGGATACTAATTGTAGTAGATTTGCAATTGGAAATTTTGTCCATTCTTGCTTGATATAAGACTTCAGCTGCTCAACAGTCCATGGTCTCCATTGTTTGATTCTCCTCTTCATGATGCATCATACATTTTCAATAGTAGATAGATAGGAGATAGTCAATAGGAGATAGTCAAGCATTTTCAATAGGAGATAGATAGGAGATAGTCAAGCACACGCACTCTGTGTCTACAAAGCCACGCTGTTGTAGCCCGTGCAGAATGTGGTCTGGCATTGTCCTGCTGAAATAAGCATGGACATCCGGGGAAGAGACGTCGCCTTGATGGCAACATATGTCTCTCTAAAATCCTAATATACGCATCAGAGTCAATGGTACCTTCACATACATGCAACTCACCCATGCCATGGGCACTGATGCACCCCCATACCATCACAGATGCTGGCTTTTGCACCTTTCGCTGATAACAATCAGGATGGTCATTTTCATCTTTGGCACAGAGAACTCGACATCCATTTTTTCCAAAAACTAGCTGAAATGTGGACTCACCTGACCACAGTACATGGTTCTACAGTCTCTTGGTCCATCTGAGATGAGCTCAAGCCCAGAGAACTCGCTGGCGTTTCTGCATAGAGTTGATGTATGGCTTCCTCCTTGTGTAATACAGTTTCAAGTTGCATTTCTGGATGCAGCGATGGACTGTGTTAAGTGACAATGGTTTTCCAAAGTACTCCCGACCCCAGGTGGCTATAATTGTCACAGTAGCATGATGGTTTCTTAGGCAGTGCCGCCTGAGGGCTCGAAGATCACACGCATTCAACAGTGGTTTCCAACCTTGCCCTTTACGCACTGAGATGTCTCTGAATTCTCTGAATCTTTTCACAATATTATGTACTGTAGATGTTGAAAGACCTAAATTCTCTGCAATCTTGCATTGGGAAATGTTCCTTTTGAACTGCCTAACAATTCTCTCACGAATTTTGGCAAAAGGTGGTGAGCCACGACCCATCCTTGCTTGCAAAGACTGAGCCTTTGATGGACGCTACTTTTATACCCAGTCATGATACCTCACCTGCCTCCAATTAGCCTGCTTAATGTGGAGTCTTCCAAACCGGTGTTACTTGAATATTCTGCACACTTTTCAATCTTATTTTAACTCTGTCCCAACTTTTGTTGAGTGTGTTGCAGCCATCAAATTCTAAATTTGTGTTTATTTACAAAATACAATTAAGTTGGTCAGTAAAACTATTGAAAATCTTTTCTTTGTACTTTTGTCAGTTAAATAAAGGTTCACATGAATTAACATAATACACTATTGAGGTCATGATTAGTTATGCAGGTTGCTTCAAGAACTGAATGGTTGAAGGGAAGTAGCTGTTCTTGAACTTGGTAGTGTGAGGCTTCAGGCTTTTGTATCTCCTGCCTGATGGTAGCCATAAGAAGATTTTGCATAATGCAAGTCTGCAATCCTTCCTAATTCTTATGATGTGAAGTGGTTGGAGTATGTTGAAATACTGAGCAATATTTGCAGTGGATGTATCAACATCTTGGAGTTTTCATTGAACTCCAGGATGTAATTGGGGAAGAATGGTACATTACACAAAACTTGCTATTACGAAAGATCATGGAGCATTAGGGTAGGCATCACTTGCTTTCAGATTTGATGCAGTGTGACGAGGGCTGAGGCTACAGTTGCTCTTTATATGGCAGCATTTTGATGCATTGTAAACCATGTTAATATTGGGGGACCTTGAATGACAAATAAACCCTTATTGCACCGAGTGTGGGAATGGGTCATCCAAGTTGCAACTACATGATGGTAAAATGAAGGGTTTCGACCCGAAACGGTGGCTGTGTTTTTTTTCCATAGATGCTACCTGGCCTGCTGAATTCCTCCAGCATTTTGTGTGTGCTACATAATGATAAGGGTTGTTTCAATGTTTCCTTTCTGTTGCACCAGATGAAAGAGCCTATGGAGAAGATTGGTGTACAATCAATTTCTGCATCCTAATATGCATTTTTCTGTTGCCTTTCTCATTATTACTTTCTGTATTTTCCTCTTTAATCCACTATATTTGCATATTTTCTCTTACTCAGTAACTTTTTCATTTCTGCAAGATCCTTATGGGATTTAGGGCCCCATCAATTTTTCCACTTAAGAATCGCTATATTGACATTTAAAAGGTTGTTAGATTGCTTCCTGAGGTTGCCATAGCCAGAGGTGGGTAATGGGGATAAGCTTCCACTACCTATAAAGTGCTCCAAATGCTGTGTGACTCTAATAGCCTCTGACAACCAAGTCCAACTCTTGGCCTTCATGTATGGCTTAGCTACTAGGCCTGGCAGAACTGTTTTACTGACAAGAGAAAGGGCAAAAGTGGACCACTGGTGCCTCAAAATCAGTTACTTCGGGCAGATGGGGCTCATAAGCCTTGGACAGCAGCCCACCTACGAGAAGGAAAACTGATTTCAAACCTCCGCTGTCTTGCGGTCATACCCACCCATGGGAAAGGCTTTGGGAGTAGTAAACCCTGAGGAAGAAATCCGGAGCCGGGGTCCCTAAGGCAGTTTGATGTTGTTTACAACTGATGCCAAACTGTATTGGTGCTTGCCTTTCCCTTGCACTATATCAGTGTCGTGAAGAGGGGGAGCCCACTGCATGGGCAGCAGCCGGTTCTTCAAACCTTACTGCCCAGGCTTGCACCCTGGAGAGGACACAATCCATCAGAGGAGCAAACCCTGATCCTCTGGGATCGATGGCTGCCTGCTGCCTAGATTGACACAGGAGTGTGCTGGAAATGGAAGGATATGGATGATGTTCAGGGAGAAGAGATTTAGTTTAATTTAGGATCATGTTCAGCATTGGGTAAATCTGAAATAAAATTAAAGTCGAATTTATTGTTGTATGTCTGGACTGGTACCTGTATATGCATGTGCAATTGTAAAGCACACTTGTAGCAATATCATAGGCACATAACATCATATTAGCAGCATTCAAAAGAAAATATAAACATAAATTATGTACAAGTTTTACAAGAAGAACACAATTAGAACAAAACACTCACAAAATGGTGGAGGAACGGAGCAGGTCAGGCCACATCTAATCAGGGAGAATGGTTGATGTTTTGGGCTGAGATCCTCCCAATGAAGGGTCACATTCCGAAGTATTAACTATTTATCTTCCTCCATAGATGGTGCCCAACCTGCTGAGTTCCTCAGAAGGTTGGGGAGGGGAAGGAGGAGTGTAAGCAAGTAGGTGATAGGTGAGGGTAAAGGTGGATGGGGGAGGGGCGATTGGAGTTAGGAGATGATGGGTGGAAGCAATAAAGGGATGAAGCTGGAGGAATTTGATTGAAGAGGACAGTGGACCAAGTAATAAAGACAAGAAAGCGGGGAACCAGATTGAGGTGATGGACAAGTTTTAAGGGTGGGGGAAATGATTTTCTGTCTGTATCAGTCACCCATCTGTGATAGTGGTTTCCCTTTCATTCCCCCCTTTCTATTTTGTCTCCGTCAGTGCAGATTTGCCTTCCTGCTCCTACAAATTTTTTGTCAATGTTCTCACTCACTAATTGCTCCTATTCACTCACTGACCAGATAGTCTGATCCTCATGGCCACCCTGCAGATATCCTCCCAGAGCCTTATCCAGCTTCTTTTGTCCTCTTCCCACTCCTGAGGTAGGGATTTCGTCCTGAAACTTTGCTTCAGTATCTCTTTCCACAGATGTGGCCTGACCTGGTGAATATGCTTTCTGTTTTATTTTGGGTATCCAACAACTGCCATTTTTTAAAGTTTCACTTCTTTGGCTCATTTTGGTTTTAAGGAAGGAAATTTAAGGTTTCTCTTTCTTGACACTCCGACCATCCCTACCATTCCAACACTGTCGTTGTGGGGTAAATCACATCTCAGCATTTCGTCTTTCGACGTCTGTAGTCCGTGCATTTATAGCTGAAAGCAAATTTAAAACGGCTGTTGGGACGAGTGGGAGCGCATAATTTATTTATTTATATAGCTGTACGTAAATAAGTTTTCTTGCAGTGGATGTCTTCTACTGAACATAACTGATTTGAGAGAGTAAGAAAGTGGCCGCTGTTGGAGTACCACGTGACCGTTGGGTGAGGAGAGAGATTGCCGAGCAATTTCCGTTCGCTGTGAGGAAACGAGCTGGTCGGCGGGTGAGAGCAGATTAGCTTCGCAGACAACGCAAGTTGATACATGAACTGTGTCGACCAGATTGCTAAGAGCATGACATAAGCATCATAGATCGAAAATGGCAATAAGAGAATTAAAAATCTGCCTCCTTGGGGTAAGTAAGATTAATAGAATTGTTTCCCACTTTTATGTGGAGTTTTTTTAAGAAAGAACTTATTCCTGTTGCTGGTTGCTAGCTGTGGGAAATCGTCTGGTAGAGGTTTAATGTGTTTCTGTCTTCAGTGTTTCTTTGTGCCGTCCCTGTGATCTTTGCCTTTCCTTGTGCTTTAGAGCTATCTGAGCCTGTATTTCTGCAGAATCCGACCGTTCCCTGCTTTCACTGACTCCATCTGGCTGCGTACCGCTTGTTGCAATTGGAGAGCCTGCCTGAGTTGAGGAATGCGGAGTCTCCAAGGAGGCATTCCACAGAGTCATTTTCTGCAGCATCAGCTCTTGAAAACAGCCAGTTTCCTGTCTTTTCAAAATTATTTTCCTTCATTTCTTCTAGAAAAAGTTAGTAAAATCTGATATTTCGAAGTTCCTATAAAACAAACTTCCGCTTGTGGGAACCTGTCCGGATGGTATTACTGGCTTCTTGTCACCCAGTCACTTGGTTCAGTGCCATTGCTGCTCTGGTGCGACAGAGCTCCTTTACCTGAACATAACAATACTGGAACTAAATTATTTATTTGTTTGTTGTGTTTGTTGGGGATGCTGGTTGGATGAACTCAAAGCATGAGGGCCAATAACCATGGTTCTGGACCATAGATCTAGGCAGCTGGAGAATTTAAATTTACTTAATGACATCAGTCTGGAATTTTGAAGCAAAAAAACTTATCTCAGTAATGATAAACATACTGCATTGTTTAAACTCCCACTTGGTTCACCATGTTCCTTGGGAGGAGATTGGCAGTGCCCACACCTTTACTCCACAAATGACTCCAGACCCATCAATGTGGTTGACCCATAAGAAATAGGAGCAGAAATAGGCCATTCGGCCCATCAATTCTGCTCCGCCTCTCGATCATGGCTGTTTTATTACCCCGTTCTTCTGTCTCATCAGTCCAGTGGTAATTGGGGATGGACAACAAAACAATGGCATAGCCAGTGGTCATTACATTCTGTGAATGTATAAAAGGGGTGAAAAAGTTGAACATGAAAGAACCCCTGTGAAAATATTCCTAACCTTAATCACCAAGCACACTAAAATTAGTGGTATCATAGATGGTGAAGAAGGTTATTAAGAATTGCAGTGGGATCTTGATCAGCTGGTGAAGTGAGCTGCAGAATTGCAGATGGAATTTAATCTAGCTAAGCATGAAGTGTTGCATTTTTGGAAAGTCAAATCAAGGTAGGACTTTCCCAGTAAAATGTGGAGACCTAGCGAGTGTTGTAGAACACAGGGACCTGGGAGTTCAGGTACATGGATCCCTGAAAGTAGAGTCACGGACGGACAGGATAGTGACAAAAGCATTTGGCATGCTCACCTTCATTACATTCCAAACTGTTCTTTAAAAAATATTTTTTAAGCACAGACTGTGGTATTTTGCTGCCGACATCGGCTCTTGTTATTGGTCTTAGTTACCCAAACAACTCCATGTTGTGTGTACTTGCAGTGCTGTTGCTGTACATCAATGGAGACTTCAGTTCTTGTTGGCTGTAAAGGAATTACAGGGTTAATGAATCTTGTGTGGTGGGGAAATAAATAACTTTTAATACAAATTATTTCTCCCCATTAAATGCTCCTCAGATTATGCCATCCAGTTAAGTGGAGTGAACGCTCTACAACGCTTGTCACTGCACACACAGGAAATGGATTTGTCTGTTAACTGGCTTATTTACTATAAGGTGTGCACCCATCAGGACCTCTCTGAGTAATTCCACATTGGTCCCGTTCTCCCTCCTTATTTCCCCATTGTCCTGCAATTTCGTCTCTCCCTTCTACCTATCGACTCTCCTTTGGTTCATCTGCCATTTATCCACATTGTGGCATAACTTCTAATAACTGGTCAGCTTACCAGTACATCTTGAAACGTAGGAGGAAAGTGAAGTACCCGGTGGAAGCCATGCGGTTCAGGAGAACACTTAAAACTCCACACAGACAGGATTGGAGGTCGCTGTCAAACCTGGGGCTCTGAAAATGTGGGAGGGACACCACCGCTGGCCATTGCCAACAGGCATGATGTGGGCAGCTTTGGCATCCAGTTTACTTCTGGCTGTAAAGTCAAGATAAATCTGGAACCGCAAGAGAAAAGCCATGAAGGTATAAAATATAGCTACAGCTACACTCAGTAGCCACTTTATTAGGTACATCTGTACACTTCATTAGGTGTAGCTGTGAGGAGGATGCTAGGAGGATGCAGGGTGACTCGGATAGGTTAGGTGAGTGGGCAAATTCATGGCAGGTGCAATTTAATGCGGATAAATGTGAGGTTATCCACTTTGGTTGCAAGAACAGGAAAACAGATTATTATCTGAACGGTGGCCGAGTAGGAAAAGGGGAGATGCAACGAGACCTGGGTGTCATTGTACACCAGTCATTGAAAGTGGGCATGCAGATACAGCAGGCGGTGAAAAAGGCAAATGGTATGTTGGCATTCATAGCAAAAGGATTTGAGTACAGGAGCAGGGAGGTTCTACTGCAGTTGTACAAGGCCTTGGTGAGACCGCACCTAGAGTATTGTGTGCAGTTTTGGTCCCCTAATCTGAGGAAGGACATTCTTGCCATAGAGGGAGTACAGAGAAGGTTCACCAGATTGATTCCTGGGATGGCAGGACTTTCATATGAAGAAAGACTGGATTGACTAGGCTTATACTCACTGGAATTTAGAATAATGGGGGGGGATCTTATTGAAACGTATAAAATTCTAAAGGGATTGGACAGGCTAGATGCAGGAAGATTGTTTCCGATGTTGGGGAAGTCCAGAACAAGGGGTCACAGTTTAAGGATAAAGGGGAAGCCTTTTAGGACCGAGATGAGGAAAAACTTCTTCACACAGAGAGTGGTGAATCTGTGGAATTCTCTGCCACAGGAAACAGTTGAGGCCGGTTCATTGGCTATATTTAAGAGGAAGTTAGATATGGCCCTTGTGGCTAAAGGGATCGAGGGTATGGAGAGAAAGCAGGTACAGGGTTCTGAGTTGGATGATCAGCCATGATCATACTGAATGGCGGTGCAGGCTCGAAGGGCTGAATGGCCTACTCCTGCAGCTATTTTTTATGTTTCTATATTTCTATTAGATAGTTTGAGTATCTCAGAAACTGTTGATCTTCTGGGATTTTCATGCGGAACAGTCTTCAGATTTTACAGAGAATGGTGTGAAAACAAAAAAAAACGCCCTGTGGGCAGCAGTTCTGTGGGCAAAAATATCTTCTTAATTATAGAGATCAGAGAGAATAGCTAGACTAGTTCCAGATAACAGGAAGGCAACCACGTGTCACAACAGTGGTGTGTAGAAAAGCATCTCTGAATACATAACATGTTGAAAGAAATGGTTGGGCTACAGCAGCAGAAGACCACGAACATACACTCAGTGCCTACACTCAGTGTTTACTTTATTAGGTGTATGTAATTACAATCAGAGGTTGGTTCCACCCAATTAAAGTTGAAGTTTATTGTTATATGCACAACTTTATGTACTTACAGATACAATGGAAAACTTGCGTGGAATCTTGAATCATTTCATTATGTTTTAATGAAAAGTCAACCAAAATTTAAAGACTTCCACTATCTCACAAAACAAAATCAATCCTTTTCTAGTTCAATTTTTTATTTAATTTTCCTTTAGATCCATTATCTGCCACTCAATATCTATGATCTTATTGAATGTCAGATCAGACTTGGAGACTGAACATAGGACGCGGTACAGACCCTCTGGTTTATGACGTCTGATGACTACGATGCCAGTTGAAACTAATCCCATCTGCTGGCACATGATCTTTATTCTAATTTCCCTGTTTGTTCATGTGTCTCTCTCAGTACTACTTAAATACATTTAGAAAATGTATGTATTAAAAAATAAATAAACTATTATATCTGCTTCCAGTGTTTCCACCACTCACCCCCCCACCCCCCACTCCACCAGCAGTTTAGTTCAGGCTCATACGATTTTTTTAAAATAAAATTTGCCTTGTAAATCTCCTTTAAGGTTTCCCCTCTCACCTTAAAGCTGTGCTCCCTGAATGTGACTATCTACCCTATCTGCCATTTTCTTAATTCTATGGTTGTATATATGCTGATCACAGCAAAGACATCTGTTTGATGGTGTTGAAATCAAGCCTTGTACATTGCAACAAAGTTCATTTCGTAAATGTTTTTCCTCATCTCCCGTTCACCCACATTCATTGCACAGATGCATGCATGAGCAAGTGTGCGCACACTTCCTTAGGCTATTTCTGTTTATGTACTCTCCTTGACTGGTGGCTTTCTTTAGAACTTCTTTATCATTACTCCCTGATCATTGTTAAAAGGCCTGAGTGGTTTTTTTTCCCCAGATTTTCTCATATCTTTTAAAAATACATCTGTTTCACTTTTGTTTATAAAGTTTGTTGATGAGTAGGAGATAGTTAAAATAGTTTATTCTAATGCACTGAATTTTCATATGCTGGTTCACTCTTATTTGGTATTGGAGGCCAAGTTTATTTATTATTTTCCTTTGTGTATTTATATGAGTAATCCAAGAAGGATATTATTGTAATGTTTTAACATTACAATAATGAAATAATAGACTTATGGGACTGTGATATAAAGTAACTAGGGTTTTGTACCTATGGACACCAAATACTCGGGCAGTGTTCAAGAAACAAGGAGAAAATCATTTTATTAAATTGCAGGGTACTTGATTTAGACATTGGTAGTTAAGTTCCTGTAACAGAAACCAGAATGAAGAACAAATTTATTGTGGGAACAGGAAGGAGGAATTGGTATGAATGTAGTGACCATGGCTTTGATTTTGCATCCACCTTCCACCACAGCATGCACTGCTCATCGTGTTATATAATCGTTCTTTGTTTATGGTGATCTTCCTTTTCCTAAAGTCATAGCGTTGAAAGGCTGTTGCGTTATGAGCAATGGCCATCTGCTTAAGTCCAAGTGTGCTACTGTGTAAAGGGAAGGGACAGTGGAGGAGATGTTATGGAGCCAACATTGACTACTATGCCATAGAAGATGTAGGGTTCTACTTTTAATGGTAGAGAGTGCAAAAGGGTGCTTAAAGATATGGAAAGTAAGTATCCTTTATCTCAGGAATTAGATGCACGAAGTGAAGCCGTTACCTGCTGTCTCGTTAAATTGAGTAGCTTACTATGTTGTTAGGATTTAACTGTGTTGGAGGAACCCGGCAAGATCAGGTAAGGAGGGGAAATTACCATCCCTGAAAAATTAGTGAACTAGATGAGCTTTTATGACAACAAATTGCTGGAGGAACTCAGTTTGCCGAGCAGCATCTGTGGAGGGAAAGGAATTATCTAGGGTTTCAACCCAAATAGTTGATAATTCCTTTCTCTTCACAGGTTGAATTGAATTGAACTTCCCAATGGTGTTGTTATTTGAAGTCATGACGCTTGATCTATACTTTCAGGTTCTAGATACTTGTAACTCACTGCTAAGTTCCAGTGCCCCTAAGCAACTAAGTGAGGAAATAGTGATCCCTTTGGCACACCAAAGACATGGATTTAGATTGTATCGTTAATGCTCTTTTCAGCATGCATCAAAACACCTTAAAGAAAATGAAATGCTCTGAGTCATTGGAAATGTGACCATATCACTGCAGGCTCCCACAAATTATATAAAGGCCAAAGGGTTTACTTTAATTACATTGGTTGATGGAAACCCAGTGTTCAAGTTTACTGTTGTAGACATACGCAGAGTTTAAATGCCATGAAAATAAGATCTTTGCAGAAACTCAGTCTATTTCAAGGTGAGGGTAAACATTAAGTTAACATAACCTTAAATGAACATAATAAGTGGCATCACAGTAGTTTAGCCATTAGCTCTGCAGCTCAGGGCTTCTGCAAGGAGTTTGTATGTTCTCATCATGTCTACGTGGGTTTTCTCCAGTTTCTTCCCATGATCCAGAGACTTGCCAGTCAGTAGGTTAATCAATCATTGTAAATTTTCCAGTGGGTTGTGGCTGGGGTTAAATAGATGAATTGCTGGACAGAGCAGCTCATTGGGCCGGTGGAGCCTGTTCTGTGCTGTATCTCTAAATAAAAATATACACGGTTTGCATATCTTTCACATGCAAAATGTTAGCCAGCATGCCAGGATTAAATGTTCTGCTGTTCTTTGGAAAAAGGAGTTCTGGAATTATTTTAAGTCCATCTGAGAAAGCTGGAATACCTGAAAGATGACAACTTTGGTGCAGCTTTCCCTCAGTTTTGTGCTGAATTGTCCTGTCTTAGAAGGGAGATGCAAACTTGTATGATTGCTATTGGCTGAGACAGAGCTATCATACACATGTCAAGGTTGTCTAAAACAATTAAATTTTTTCTTATCTGGGAGGAAGACCTCTTCACCGCAGAAACAGTATTGATTGTTAATGCTTTCTGTGAAAAGGGATTGGAGGCATCAAAAAATGCCAAGCCTCCTTAATTATCCCTGTCCCTCATCTTATCTCAGTTTTATTTTCATTTTCTTATGAGGCAAAATTTGTTTTATGGCAGCAGTACAGTGCAAAGACATTGAAAATTACTATAAGCTACAAATAATAAATGGTGCCAAAAAAAGGAATATTGAGATAGTGTTCCGGAACCATTCAGAAATCTGATGGTGGAGGGGAAGTAGCTGTTCCTGGATCATTGAATGTGGGTCTTCAGGCGCCTGTACCTCCTCCCTGATGGTAGTAACAAGAACAGGGTATGTCCTGAATGATGAGGTTCCTTAGTGAAGGATGCCACGACCTGACAACTTTAAAGTTAAATTTATTACACTTCATCAACGGGGATTATTCCCTTTGGCTCGATGGAAGTAATAAAAAAATTGTGAATGTGATGGATTAATCTAATGTCTGTCAAGACACATTTCCTTCCAACTTTGATCCCATTTAGCTCACCTTTAATCTTCCATGATACTGTAAGCAATGTTGAGCCCATAACATCTCCTTCACTGACCCACACCCATTTACCTTTGCACACTAGTATATTTCAGAATCAGGTTTATTATCACCGTCTTGTGTCATGAAATTTGCCTACTTAGCAGCAGCCGTACAATACAATAAATGATAATATAGAAATGTATGCACTCTTGTCTCCATCGGTGATTCTACCAACAGTGGGTATCATCAGCACAGTCATGGGTGTAAAGAGAGAGAGTAGAGCAGTGGGCTAAACACCCCCCTCGGGAGTGTTGAACATCAGCAAGGAGGAGATATTATCACCAATCTGCACAGATTGGTCTTCTAGTTAAAAAGTTGAGGATCAAATTGCAGAGGGAGGTATAGTGGCCCAGGTTTGATGGCTTTTTGATCAGGACTGTGGGAGTGGTGGTGTTAAATGCTGAGCTATAGTCAGCGACCAGCATCCTGACATAGTTGTTTTTATTGTCCAGGTGATCTAAGGCCTTGTGAAAAGACTTTGAAATTGTGTCTGCTGTAGATCTATTGTGGCACTAGGCAAATTGCAATGTGTCCAGGTCCTCGATGAGGCAGGAGTTCATTCCAGCTATGACCAACCTCTTCAAAGCATTTCTTCACTGTAGATATGAGTGCTGCTGGATGATAGTCATTAAGGCAGCTCACAGACTCTTCACAGACTTCTATAATTGTTGTCTTTTGGAAGTATGTGGGAACTTCCAACCATAGGAGTGAGAGGTTGAAAATGTCTGAATACTCCTGCTAGTTGTTTGGCACAAGTTTTCAGAGCCTAACCAGATACTTCATTGGGGCCTGCCGCCTTGCCAGCCTTTATCCTCCTTAAAGACAGCCTGACGTTTGCCTCTGAGACGGAGATCACAGGGGCACTGGGTGCAGCAGGGATCTTCACAGCTGTAGTTGTATTCTCCCTTTCAAAGTGGGCATAGAAGGCATTGAGTTCATCTGGTAGTGAAGCATTGTTGCCATTCATGCTATTGGTTTTCACTTTGGAGGAAGTAATGTCCTGCAAGCCCTGCCAGAGTTGATGTGCATATGATGTCACCTCCAACCTCGCTTGAAATTGTTTCCTTACTCTTGAAAGAGCCCTTCGCAAGTCAAACCTGGTTTTCCTGTACACCAGACTTAACTGCCACAGATCTAGACCTCAGCAGAGGACGAACCTCCTCGTTTATCCATGGTATTGATTTGGGAATGTACTGCCGGTTTTCGTAGGCATACACTTGTCCACACAGATTTTAATGATGTTGGTAACAACTGCGGCATACTTATCCAGATTCTAAGATGAATCCCTGAATACAGTCCAGTCCACTGATTCAAAGCAGTCCTGTAGGCGCTCCTGTGCTTCCCTTGTCTGTACCACCTTGGTGCTCACTACTGATCCTGCAGCCTTCAGTCATTGCTTATGCTCAGGGGGTAGAAGTACAGCCAGGTAAGCAGACTTTTCAAAGTGTGGGCCTGGAATAGCACTATAGTCGTTGTTGAAGATGGTGGAACAGTGGTCCAGAGTGTTGTTTCCTCTGGTATTAACAAGTGATTTGTTGATGGTAATTATTTAGTGACTTTTTCAAGGTTGCCTGGTTAAAATCCCCCCAAATGATGTTGAAGGTGTCAGGATGTGCTGTTTCATGCATTTGATCTCATTGCTCAGATCATCTAGAACCTGTTTGACATTGGTGTGAGGTGGAATGTACACCGCTCCCAAAGTGATCACAGAAATCTCCTGCGGCAGGTAAAATGGACGGCACTTAATTTGGGCATTTGTGTCTTTCAGATTTATTTTCTAAAAGACAGAAAATGCTGCATTTTTATGCCCATGTCTTTGTGCTGGACTTGAACCTTTTGACATAGAGATTGTTAATACAATTGTGTTTCACAAAGTATGAAGAGGAGGAAGTAAGGAGAAAATATTTGTGATAATTGTTTTGTTATTTTCATACATATCAAAGTACAGTGGAAACATTTTGTTTTGCATGCCATCCATACTGATCATTTCATCATATCAATACATTAACGCAAAAGCAATAACTAGATAGAAAATAGTGTTCCAGTTACAGAAAAAGTGCAGTCCTGGCAGGACCTGTGGATTAAAAAATAGCATAAACATTTCAGTTCTGCTTCCCTTTTGCTTCTTGAGACTCTGTTTTGAGTCATGTGGTGTGTCAGCTTCCTAAATAATGTAACTATTTCATGGACCTTTATTTTCAGACTACAAACTTCAGAGGCTCAACATGTAAAAGTACAGTGGATTCCAGTTAATTGGACACATCAGGACCAGTACATTTTGGCCCAATTAACTGGCTGTTTCAATTAATTGAAATTTCATGGAATAGTTGAAAAGGTAAAAAAGTCAAACTAAAGCTGAGTAATAAATTATGTATTTAACTGAAATATAGAACAAATTAGAACATTACTAATGTTACTACAGTGCTATAAAATGGTGTATTAGTTTTAAATTGTTATTGATAGAGGTGTCCATCCAGTATACACTATTGTGTTCTTTTGATTGACTGTACATGAACAAATTTAGTGTAGACACCTCTTGCAGATAATGGACAGCCTTCATACAATGCTTTTGATCATTCCATCCTACAAGTCTTTTTCATTATAACGTTCAAGATGATTGTTGATATCTTCAAATTTTTTGTGGTCTCTGCATTGGTGAAGTAGTGAAATCGTTCCATTTTCACTCTGGTCGTTTCTGGTATCCCCAAGCCCAAATGCTTGAAATCCTAGTAAGCAAGGCAATTCTGAATTGTCTTACTGTTTATTTCTAGCCAACTGTCTGTGACAAAAATCACTGCTTTTTGTATGCAAATACACCCAGCTGA
The DNA here is from genome assembly GCF_030144855.1 of Hypanus sabinus. Taxonomy (NCBI): domain Eukaryota; kingdom Metazoa; phylum Chordata; class Chondrichthyes; order Myliobatiformes; family Dasyatidae; genus Hypanus; species Hypanus sabinus. Next base: position 129,238,628 of record NC_082706.1, read on the forward strand.
TGCTATTTAAAAACTGTTTGCTGTAAACATGGTGTAGTGTCTTAATGGCTATGCAAGTGCGCATGACTGATGCTACTTAGAAACTGTAGATCAACAATCTCCTGTCCCAATTAAGTGTCCCAAGTAAACTAAGGTAACCCGAGCTGTTTTCTCAATTAGTTTTTGTTCTTTAAGAGTTGTCCCAAATAAGTGGCTGCCCCAATTAATCAATGGCGCAATTAACTGGAATCCACTTTACTTGTAAGTATATCTGTATTTCATTTGAATACATACTTGTTATGTCTCAATCAGTTCAAAGATGTACATGGTACTACGAGGAGGAGAAGAATAACTGGAGGAAACGGGAAGTGATGCCATTACTGTGGGTTACAATGGGCAAATGCAGGAAAAGCACAAATAAAATTTACAAAAAAGTCCAGAAATTAGCCACTATTTTCAAAGCATTGAAATCACAAAATAGTGGATGTTCCAAATATGTTTCCTGCAAACTTGAAATCAGTATTATTAACATTTCTTTGTCAATCTTGTAGTTTCTGTCTTTTATAGTCGATCTGTTGCAATATTTTCAGTAATAGCTGTGGCTTGCTAAAGTAGCAGATTTTTTTTACCAGAGTTTTCGCTTCCTTTTTTTTTTGTTTGAAAGTTGAAAGAACCAAGTGAGGAAACTTGGAAATTACTTATCTCACAAAATGAGATTTGATTTCAATTATGTCCCTATGTGTAGTTTGGTAATTTAACAGCGAAGACTGTTGCAAAATATACAAATGTGTACACAAGAGGCATGATGAATTCAAGTAGTGTCTGTGATTTATGCATGGGCTCTTTATGGAGTTTTTCTGGAGCCTTCTACGAAACAGTTTAGAAGGAAGTCTCAGTGGTTGGGTCTCTGGCATTAAGTCCACCTCTGTGACTCATGATGGGTGGGGGGGGGGAGAAGAATGAAGCTGTGGTGTTAGGGAAACGGACAGGAGGTTCTGTGGGCGAAAGTAAGATTCCCGGATGGTATGTTGCCTCCGGAGTGGCAGGGTTTGGAGCATCTTCGATCAAAACCTCAACACTCTTAAGTGGGAGAGTGCACAGCCAGAGGTCGTGGTCCACGTAGACCATGGACATGGTAGGTTGAGTGACAAAGCTCTGCATTGGGAGTTAGATGTTAGGTAAAGGCAGGATCTCTGGGGTTGTGCTCTCAGAATTGCTACCTGTTCCTTCTGGTAGTGATGCCAGAACTAAGAATATTATAGAGTTTAACGCATGGATAAGGAGTTGGTGTAGGAGGGAGGGCATAAGATTTTTGGATCATTGGGCTCTCTTCCAGGGAAGGTTGGACTTGTACAGAAGGGACGGTTTGCACCTCAACTCGAAGAGGACAAATACCCTAGTGGGAAGCTTTGCTAATGCTGCATGGGGGTTTAAACTAGAGTAGCAGGGGGATGGGAACCAGAGTGCTAGAACAGACAGCAGAGTGGTTGTGCAGACAAACGTAGGTAAGACCTCAGTCAAAGTCAGGAATCAAAAGGTTGAGCATGGTCCAACTAGTGTCCTGATCTGCATATATTTCAATGCAAGAAGTCCCAACAAGAAAGCATGTGATACAGGATCTGCCACTAGGGAACGAGACCGGGCAGGTGACAGAATTTTGTGTAGGGGAACACTTTGCATCCAATGATCACAATGCCCTTAGTTTCAAAGTAAGTATGCAAAAATATTGATCTGGTACATATTGAGATTCTAAATTGGAGAAAGGCCAAATTTGGTGGCATCAGAAATAACCTGGCAAATGTGGATTGGGACAGGCTGCTTTCTGGGAAAGGTGTACTTTAGAAACATAGAAACATAGAAAATAGGTGCAGAAGTAGGCCATTTGGCCCTTTGAGCCTGCACCACCATTCAGTATGATCATGGCTGATCATCCAACTCAGAACCCTGTACCTGCTTTCTCTCCATATCCCCTGATCCCTTTAGCCACAAGGGCCATATCTAACTTCGTCATAATGTGGCAGAGAATTCCACAGATTGACCACTCTCTGTGTGAAGAAGTTTTTCCTCATCTCGGTCCTAAAAGGCTTCCCCTTTGTCCTTAAACTGTGACCTCTCGTTCTGGACTTCCCCAACATCGGAAACAATCTTCCTGCATCTAGCCTGTCCAATCCCTTTAGAATTTTATACGTTTCAATAAGATCCCCTCTCAATCTTCTAAATTCCAGTGAGTATAAGCCTAGTCGATCCAGTCTTTCTTCTGATGAAAGTCCTGCCATCCCAGGAATCAATCTGGTGAACCTTATCTGTAATCCCTCTATGGCAAGAATGTCTTTCCTCAGATTAGGGGACCAAAACTGCACACAATACTCTAGGTGCGGTCTCACCAAGGCCTTGTACAACTGCAGTAGAACCTCCATGCTCCTGTACTCAAATCCTTTTGCTATGAATGCCAACATACCATTTGCCTTTTTCACCGCCTGCTGTACCTGCATGCCCACCTTCAATGACTGGTGTACAATGACACCCAGGTCTCGTTGCACCTCCCCTTTTCCTAATCGGCCACCATTCAGATAATAATCTGTTTTCCTGTTCTTGCAACCAAAGTGGATAACCTCACATTTATCCGCATTAAATTGCATCTGCCATGAATTTGCCTACTCACCTAACCTATCCAAGTCACCCTGCATCGTCTTAGTATCCTCCTCACAGCTAACACTGCAGCCCAGCTTCGTGTCATCCACAAACTTGGAGATGCTGCATTTAATTCCTTCGTCTAAATCATTAATATATATTGTAAACAACTGGGGTCCCAGCACTGAGCCTTGCGGTACCCCATTAGTCACTGCCTGCCATTCTGAAAAGGTCTCGTTTACTCCTACTCTTTGCTTCCTGTCTGCCAACCAATTCTCTATCCACATCAATACCATACCCCCAATACCGTGTGCTTTAAGTTTGCACACTAATCTCCTGTGTGGGACCTTGTCAAAAGCCTTTTGAAAATCTAAATATACCACATCTCATCCACTGGCTCTCCCCATCCACTCTACTAGTTACATCTTCAAAAAATTTTATAAGATTCGTCAGACATGATTTTCCTTTCACAAATCCATGCTGACTTTGTCCGATGATTTCACCTCTTTCCAAATGTGCTGTTATCACATCTTTGATAACCGACTCTAGCATTTTCCCCACCACTGATGTCAGACTAACCGGTCTATAATTCCCCGATTTCTCTCTCCCTCCTTTTTTAAAAAGTGGGGTTACATTAGCCACCCTCCAATCCTCAGGAACTTATCCAGGATCTAAGGAGTTTTGAAATATTATCACTAATGCAGCCACTATTTCTTGGGCTACTTCCTTAAGCACTCTGGGATGCAGACCATCTAGCCCTGGGGATTTATCTGCCTTTAATCCCTTCAATTTACCTAACACCACTTCCCTACTAACATGTATTTCCCTCAGTTCCTCCATCTCACTAGACCTTTGGTTCCTTACTATTTCCAGAAGATTATTTATGTCCTCCTTAGTGAAGACATAACCAAAGTAGTTATTCAATTGGTCTGCCATGTCTTTGTTCCCTATGATCAATTCACCTGTTTCTGACTGTAAAGGACCTACATTTGTCTTGACCAATCTTTTTCTTTTCACGTATCTATAAAAGCTTTTGCAGTCAGTTTTTATGTTCCCTGCCAGCTTTCTCTCATAATCTTTTTTCCTTTCCTAATTAAGCCCTTTGTCCTCCTCTGCTGGTCTCTGAATTTCTCCCAGTCCTCAGGTGTGCTGCTTTTTTTTTGCTAATTTATATGTTTCTTCTTTGGACTTGATACTATCCCTAATTTCCCTTGTCAGCCACGAGTGCACTACCTTCCCTGGTTTATTCTTTTGCCAAACTGGGATGAACAATTGTTGTAGTTCATCCATGTGATCTTTAAATGCTTGCCATTGCATATCCACCATCAACGCTTTAAGTATTATTTGCCAGTCTATCTTAGCTAATTCACGTCTCATACCTTCAAAGTTACCCTTCTTTAAGTTCAGAACCTTTGTTTCTGAATTAACTATGTCACTCTCCATCTTAATGAAGAATTCCACCATATTATGGTCACTCTTACCCAAGGGGCCTCGCACGACAAGATTGCTAACTAATCCTTCCTCATTGCTCAGTACCCAATCTAGAATGGCCTGCTCTCTAGTTGGTTCCTCAACATGTTGGTTCAGAAAACCATCCCGCATACCTTCCAAGAAATCCTCTTCCTCAGCACCCTTACCAATTTGGTTCACCCAATCTATATGTAGATTGAAGTCAGCCATTATAACTACTGTTCCTTTTTTTGCATGCATTTCTAATTTCCTGTTTAATGCCATCCCCAACCTCACTACTACTGTTAGATGGCCTGTACACAACTCCCACCAGCGTTTTCTGCCCCTTAGTGTTATGCAGTTCTACCCATATCGATTCTACATCCTCCAGGCTAATGTCCTTCCTTTCTATTGTGTTAATCTCCTCTATAACCAGCAATGCTACCCCACCTCCTTTTCTTTCCTGTCTATCCCTCCTGAATATTGAATATCCCTGGATGTTGAGCTCCCATCCTTGGTCACCCTGGAGCCATGTCTCTGTGATCCCAACTGTATCGTATTCATACTTTGAAAGTGGGAGACCTTTAAAAATGAAATTTTGAGAGTACAAAGCTACTATGTGCCTGTCAATAAAAGGTAAAGATATCAAGTGTCCAGTGGTAGATGCAGTAATTGCTGGGGCCCTAGCAGAGATATTTGAATTGTTCTTAGCAACGGAGGAGGTACCAGAGGAGTGGAGAATAGCCAATATTGTTCTGTTTATAAAAGGCTGTAAACATAAACCAGGAAATTATAGGCTGGCGAGTCTGACATTGGTTGTGGGAAAGTTTTTAGAAGGTATTCTGAGGAACTGGATATCTCAGATTTGGATAGAAAATTGCAGTTAATGGGGACACATTGAGACTAGTGCATTTTGGCCCAATTAAGCATCTGCCCCAATAGCCAAAGTTTCATGGAAATAGTGAAAAGAGTATTTAAAAAAAAGACAGCAACCATTTAATTGAGTAACAAACCATGTATTTAACTGAAATAAAGAATAAATTAGAACACTATCAAAAGTGCAGAGAAAATTTACAAGGATGTTGCTGGATCTGGAGGATCTGATTTATAAGGAAAGATTGAATAGGTTAGGACTATGTTCTTTAGAACATAGAAAAATGAGAGGACATTTGATAGAAGAATACAAAATTTTGAGGGGCATAGATAAGGTAAATGCAAGCAGGATTTTTGCACTGAAGTTGGGTGGGACTACAACCCGAGGTTAAGGGTGAAAGGTGAGAAGTTTAAGGGGAACATGAGGGGAAACTTCTTCACTCAGAGGGGTGTGAGATTGTGGCATGAACTGCCAGCATTAGTGGTCCATGCAATCTTGATTTCAATGTGTAAGAGAAGTTTGGATAAGTCTTTGCTATGGAGCTGGTGTTGAGGGACCAGGTGAGATTCTCCGCCAGGTGAACACCAAGAAGTGTGGTGCTCTTAATGATCTCTACCGAGGAGCCGTCGATGTTCAGTGGGGAGTGGTCACTCCATGCCCTCCTGAAGTCAACAACCATCTCTTTTGTTTTGTTCATATTCAGAGACAGGTTGTTGGCTCTACACTAGTCTGTTAGCCGCTGCACCTCCTCTCAGTATGCTGACTCATTGTTCTTGCTGATGAGACCCACCACGGTCGTCTCATCGGTGAACTTGATGATGTGGTTTGAGCTGTGTGTTGCTGCACAGTCATGGGTCAGCAGAGTGAACAGCAGTGGACTGAGCACACAGCCCTGGGGCGCCCCCGTGCTCAGTGTGATGGTGTTGGAGATACTGCCTCAGATCCGGACTGACTGTGGAGCAAAAAAAGAAGGTAGTGTTAACAACTGTGATGCCAATCTGACCTGTGGGTATATACAGAATTTCCTAAGTGGGTGCTTCATATTGTCGCTGATATTTCATTATTGATAATCAAGGTCAATGTGAAGTTCAAATATGAACACAAATCTTTCTGTGTTGCTATTAAAATTGTGATATTTAGTGTTGTACATTTGATATTCTAGAAGTATCAAGTTTATTTTCAAAATAAAGGGAGCCAATGGAGAAAAGGAAGAATTTAGAAACGTAGAAACATAGAAAACCTACAACACAATACAGGCCCTTCGGCCCACAAAGCTGTGTCGAACATATCCTTACCTTAGAAATTACCTAGGGTTATCCATAGCCCGCTATTTTTCTAAGCTCCATGTACTTGGCCAGGAGTCTCTTAAAAGACCTATCGTATCCACTTTGGTAAAATATCTTTGGGCTATCCCAGTGCTTTTAATCTATTGAAAGTACACCATCAATTGTGCAGTTTTAGTAGTTTAATTGATTAAATTGGAACCAGTTATCTTGGATTCTTGTATACCTTGGGTTTAGGTGGAGTAAATTATTATTACCAAACTGGTATCATACTGTATATCTTGACTAGAAAAAGAAATCAGATGGGGAATACTTTAATTGTTGCTGGTGACCTTGCAATTCCCTTGAGGGTTGTTCATGTTATTTAGGTGGTGACTTTGAAGTGGATATGAAGTAAAATAGTCAAATTGCCATTGACCTTCAGCTCAATAGGACATTAACAATGTCAATTGCATTTGAGTAAATTAAAGGCTGAAGGGCAGGGCTAAAACATCCACAGTAATACCATGCAAACAAGAAAAAACCCTGTCTGCAGTTGCAAGCAAAATACTTTTCCAGTGTATTGACACATGATGGGAACACTGTGTAGGTTGTAGCTTTACTTTACCCAAGAAGATATCTGAAATTGTCAGAGTTGAAAATATTCCTCTGGAAGATTTAATCGGGATAATGTAATTGAAAAATACTTGGAAAAGCACCAAGGATTATGCCACCATGTAATTCTCGAATGGGATTGAATAGTCTAGCACATTCTGTTTTTTCAAAGTTCAAAGTAAATTTATTATCAAAGTGCATAAATGTCACCGAATACAACCCTGAGATTCATTTACTTGTGGGCATATTTGGTAAATCTGCAGAATAACAACCACAGGAGAATTAATGAAAGACCACACCAGTGTGCAAAAGAGAACAAACTGTAAGTACAAAAAGAAAAAGAAAGCAATAAACATTGGGAACATGAGATGAAGAGTCCTTGAAAGTGAGTCCATTGTGGGAACATTTCAATGATGTGGCAAGTGAAGTTAAGTGTAGTTATCCCCTTTGGTTCAAAAGCCTGATGGTTGAAGGTAATAACTGTTCCTGAGCCTGGTGGTGAGAGTCCTGGGGCTCCTGTACCCCCTTCCTGATGGCAGCAGTGAGAAGAGAGCATGTCTTGAGTGGTGGGGACCCTGTTGATGGATGCTGCTTTCCTATAACAATGCTCCATGTAGATGTGCTCTGTGGTGAGGTGGGCTTTACACTTGATGGATTGGGCCAGATCCATGACTTTTGGTAAGATTTTCCTTTCAAAGGCATTGGTGATTTCTTACCAGGCTGTGACAAAGCCAGTCAATATACTCTCCACGACACAGCTATAAAGTTTGTTAACATTTTAGATGTCATGCTGAACCTCTGCAAACTCCTGCACTTTCTTCATAATTGCACTTGCGTGCTAGGCCCAGGATGGGATCTCCTAAATAATAACATGGAGGATTTTAAAGTTGCTGATTCTCTGATGAGGACTGGCTCATAGATCCCAGATTTCCTTTTCCTTAAGTCAATAATCGGCTCCTTGGTCTTGCTGACATTGAGTAAGAGCTTGTTGTGGCACCACACAGTCAGACCCAGATTTTCAATCTCCCTCCTATATGCGGATTTGTTACCTTCTTTGATTCTGCTTTTGACAATGACATCATCAGCAAACTTGAATATGGCATTGGAGTTGTGCTTGGTCCCATAGTCATAAGCATAGAGCAGGAGCTAAGCACACAGCCTTGTGGTACACATGTGTTGATGGAAATCGTGGAGGAGATATTGCCAATCTGAATTGATTGGGGTCTGGAAGTGAGGATATTGAGAATCCAACTGTACAAGAAGATATTGAGGCCAAGGTCTTAGCTTAAAGAGAAATTACACACTGTAGATTGCAGTGAGAATAATCTGAGAGAGGTGTATTTAGAAGTATTGTCCACAGAACATCACTGTGGTTCACCGGTGCCATCTATACTGAGATAGGTTTTTAAAATGAGAATTGGTTCAGGATGGGATACATGCACGTCATTGTGCCTTGTCCAAAGCTACAGAACTTTAAGATAGATGCCAATATATCTAATAAGGAATTCAGGTGAAAATTTTTGTTAGAGTGTGGAACTTGTTACCACAAGGAGCAGTTGATACTTTAAAACAGCTATTTATGACTATCTGGATAAGTGCATTCTGCAAGAGAGAGAATATGTTAATGGAGTGAGTTGTTCTGGGAGGAAACCTGTGTAAAGCATAAGCACCAGCATAAGGTTAGAATCACTGAGAGAGCATGGAAACGGGTTCTTCAGGCCACAGTGTCTCTGCCACCCATGTACACTGATCCCTGAATCATACAGAATGATCTAACAGTCTGTGTAAAATTTCTGTCATCTCTAGATGAGTGGAGTTGTGATCTTACTGTTTTACAAAAGTACTGCAGGTTCTGGAAATATGAAATAAAACCATAAAACCTTTGCAATACACACAAAATGCTGGAGGAGCTCAGCAGGCCAGGCAGCATCTATGGGAAAAAAAGTACAGTCGACGTTTCAGGCTGAGATGTCGACGGTACTTTTTTCCATAAATGCTGCCTGACCTGCTGAGTTCTTCCAACATTTTGTATGTATTGTTTGGATTTCAAGCATTTGCAGATTTTCTATTGTTTGTCATAAAACCTTTGCCGATATTTAGCAGGTCAGGTTGCATCTGAAGTGAGAGAGAGAGACAGAAACAGATTTAAAGTTTCATCTTTATTGGGAAGAATAGCAATGAGCAGATTTAGGACAGTATGGGTGACATGAGGGACAATCTATGACACGTTGGACTGAGGTGAAGTTAAAATGACAAAGGGGAGGATGGTGTCATATCTGCAGTGACTTCGGTGGTGCCATTAAGGTGACTCGTGCGAGCAGCTCCAATGGAGATCTTGAAATACTGCTGTTTTAGATTGCAGCAGCTGAAATCCTCAGCTACAGCTATGGACGATACACTAAGCAACATCATTTTAAGGTGTTTATAAAAGCTATCATTACTCAAAGTCAACAAATCTTGGATAGTAGTCTCTGGTCCCAATGCAGTTCCCCCTTCAGAATGCCGAAGAGAGGATTCTGCACCAGATTAACAGCTTGTTTAAGAAGAGGAGGTTTCCAACTTCTACTTACTGACTGTTCTTCAAGCAAATGTACAGTCTCTGGACAATAACCTCAAAGACCTCAGGGTAAATTTGTTCTACCAAAGGGACATCAGGGGCTGTTGTGATGTGTTTCTTGGAGACTTGGCTATCGCCTGCTATTCCAGATGCAGCAATACAGCTAACTGGCTTCAGGATTCACCACTAGGAATCAGAATCAGCTTTATCGCCAGCATGTGTCGTCAAATTTGTTAACTTAGCAGCAGCAGTTCAATGCAATACATAATATAGAAGATGAAGGAAGAAAAAAGTAAATCAATTACAGTATATATATATTGAATTGATTAAAAATCATGCAAAAATAGACATAATATATATTAATAAAGTGAGGTAGCGTCCAATTCCAATTTCAAAGTGAGGTAGTGTCTAATGTCCATTTACGAATCGGATGGCAGAGGGGATGAAGCTGTTGCTGAATCACTGAGAGTGTGCCTTCAGGCTTCTGTTCCTCCTACCTGATGGTAACAGTGAGAAAAGAGCATGCCCTGGGTTCTGGAGATCCTTAGTAATGGACGCTGCCTTTCTGAGACACCGCTCCTTGAACATGTCCTGGGTACTTTGTAGGCTAGAACCCAAGATGGAGCCGACTAAATTCACAACCCTCAGCAGCTTCTTTCGGTCCTGTGCAGTAGACCCATACCAGACAGTGATGCAGTCTGTCAGAATGTTCTCCACTTTACATCTGTAGAAGTTTTCACGATTGAGTGTCATCCATTTTATCTGCCATGAGAGTTTTCAGCCATTATCTTGTACATCCCATGTGTTAAACAGGCTCTCGACCAGGGGTTTTTAACCTGGGTCCATGGATAGATTCTAGGAGATTGGTGAACCTGGATGGGAAAAAATTTACTTCTTTATTTCCACTAACCTCTAAATGAAATTTATCATTTCCTTCAATGTTGTATTAATGTAGTATCAGCAGTACCTGTGATTTTGTCACCAATAGAAATCAGATATTTTCATATCAAATTGCAATTGTTACAAATATCTCAAAGTGTTCACAGCATGTTCATCACTCCAAAATTAAAACTTAATTTCAGCGTGCTTATATTTTAAAGGTACAGTCTTACTATTTTGTACATTAATAAAGAAGCACACATATTACTATATTACACATTTGTTTTTTTGAATTATTTTGTTAACTGTATTTCAATATAATTGGTTTCTTTTGTAATCCTTTGTATTTTATTTTATATATTTAAATACATTACTCTGAGAAGGGACCCATAGGCTTCACCAGACTGCCATAGAATAGAAAAGATGAAGAATCCTTGCTCGAGACAAACTGGGTGATGGAATTACCAGACATGAAACAGTACAGCTGATGTCTTCCCCCATCATTTTGGGGGATTTTATCCAGGTCAGCAACATGTCACTTGTGAAATCAGATAAGTCAACACACTGCGCCACTGTTATGCCACCACCATGAGTGCTTAGCATCCCACACTCTCACTTTGGGAAGTCTGAACAGTACTTCTACTCTCTGAATACAAGCAGAGACTGAAGACCGTGGCACCCATGGAGAGGACCAAGAAGCATGAAGAAGGGAAGTGGAGGAGTGATTACAGGACTATTTTGAGTAGGTGGACTGTACTGTATTCAGTGACTCATCAAGTTTAATGAGTACACCACAGTTGTCATTGACTTCATTAAAACCTGTGTGGATGAATATGTCCTGTGAGGACATACCGTACATATGTGAATCAAAAGCTGTGGATGAGCCAGGTGATTCGTGGTCTTCTGAGGGCTAAATCTGTGGCATTCGGACTAGGCAAGAAGGTTACAGAGGACTATCTCAAGATCAAAAGGACAATTCTGATTGGGGTTAGAGATGGTATTGAATGCATGTCAACTCTGGCAGGGTTTGCAGGCCATTACTTCCTACAAAGCAAAGTCTAACTTCATGAATGGTAGTGATGCTTCACCCCCAGATGAGCTCAGTGCCTTTTATGCATGCTTGAAAGGGAGAATAATACTACAGCTGTAAGGATCCCTGCAGCATCCAGTGACCCTGTGATCTCCGTCTTTGACACTGATGTCAGAATGTCTTTTTTAAGAGGATGAACCCCTGCAAGGTGATAGATCAAATGGTGTACCTAGTAGGACTCTGAAAATTTGTGCTCATCAATTAATGGGTGTGTTCAAAGACATTTTAAATCTCTGATTGCTGTAGACAGAAGTTCTCGCCTGCTTCAAAACAGCAACATTCATACTAGTACCCAAGAAGAACAGGGTGAGCTGCATCAATGACTAGCAAGCAGCAGCACTCACATCTCTGGTATATGAAGTGCTTTAAGAGATAGTTTATGGTTACAATCAACTCTTGCCTAAGCAAGGACCTGGACCCACTGCAATTTGCCTATATGTCTACAGTGAATGTTATCTCAGTCGCTCTTCACTTGGATCACCTGGACAATACTAATACTTGAGTCAAGCTACTGTTTATTGACGACCCCTCGGCATTTGGCACAATCGTTCCTGTAGTTCTGATTAAAAAGCTCCAAAACCTTGGCCTCTGTACCTCCTTCTGCAACTGAATCCTTGGATTCCTCACCAGAAGACCAGTCTGTGTGGATTGGAAGTAACATTTCCACCTTGCGCACACTAGCGCACCTCAAGGGTGAATGTTTAGTCCACTGCTCTACTCTCTTTCCACCATGGTTGTGTGGCTAGGCACAGCTCAAAAGACATCTATAAATTTGCTGAAGGTACAATCATTGTTGGTAGAGTCTCAGATGGTGATGAGGGGGCGTGTAGGAGCGAGATATACCAGCTGCTTGAGTGGCGATATGAGTGACAATAGAAAGGGTAAGACAAAGAAACACACACAAGGAATCAGTAGTGGAAGGAGTGAACAGTTTCAGGTTCCTGAGTGTCAACATCTCTAAGGAGCTATCCTGAGCCCAGTATATCGATGCAGTCACAACAGAGGCACAACAACAGCTATATTTCATTAGGAGTTTGAAGAGATTTGGTATGTTACCAAAGACAATTTCTACAGATGTACCATTCTAACTGGCTGGATCTGCACTTGATATTGGGGTGGGGTGGCACTGCCTAGGATCAAAATAAGCTGCAGGAAGAGTAAACTTAGTCAACTTCATCTTGGGCACTAGCATCCCCAACATTCAGGGCATTTTAAAGGAGTGATGCCAAAAAGGTGGCATCCATCATTAAGGACCCCCATCACTCAGGCCATGCCCTCTTATTGCTGCCATCAAGGTGGTGGTACAGGAGCCTGAAGATATAGGTTCAAAGATTTAGGGATAGCTTCTTCCCCTCTGCCATCAGATTTCTGAATGGACATTGAACACATGAACACTACCTGATTATTATTTTTAATTTTTACACTATTTGTTACTTTAATTTAGTTTTTATTATTATGTCTTGCAATGTACTGCTGCTGCATAGCAACAAACTTTATGACATCTGCCTGTGATATTAAACTTGATTTTGCTAATGAAGCTCTATGTGGATTAGTCTGTTGGAGAGACAAGTGTCTATATATGCTGGAATCAACAGCAACATAAAATGCTGAGGAACTCAATGGGTCAAGCAATATCTGAGCACTCCAGATGAAGGTTCTCATCCTGAAATGATCACTCTCCATTTCCCACCATAGATGTTACCTGACTCCCGAGTTCCTCCAGCATTTTGTGCGTTGCAATTAGTTTATTTTGAGTGTTCATTGTGAACATACAGTATGAACTGTAATACTTCCAATGCTCCTTATACAGTAGAAGAGGGTTTGATGGCTCTGGGCCTACACGTGCAAGAGTTTAGAAGAATGGGGCAAACCTACCAAATATTGAAAGGCCTAGATAGAATGGATGTGGAGATGACGTTTCCAATAATAGGAGAATCCAGGACCAAAGGGCACAGTCTCTGAATAGAAGAATGTCTCTATAGAACAGAGGGATTTCTTTAGCCAGAGGGTGGTGAACCTGTGGAATTCATTGCCACAGACGGCTGTGGTGATGTGTCACTTGGTATGTTTACAGGAGGTAGATCTATTAATGTTGGATTGATTTTTGTATAGGGGATTTAAGGGTTATGGGGATAAGGCAGGTAGGTGGAAATGAGTCCATGGCCAGATCAGCCATAGTCATATTGAATGGCGGAAGAGGCTCGATGAGCCAGATGGCCTCCTCCTGCCCCTATTTCTTATTTTCCTATGGAAGTTGATAGATTCTTGATTAGTAAGGGCATCAAAGATTATGTGGAGAAGGCAAGATAATGGCATTGAGAGGGGAAAATATTAGCCATGATCAAGTGGTGGAGCTGAATGACTCAACTATGTTCCTATGTCTTATGGTCCTGTAATGACAGGTGAAATACAAACCCATATTTAATGGTAGAAGACTAATTTGACTCTTGAGAAAGTTAATTTATTTCAGCTGGGTCAAAAGCAGATTCAGTGGATGAAGATAAGAGCAGTAAAGAGAATGGAGCCTGACTAACAAAAAAAACCCTTGAATTATCTAGCAGCACCCAGCTACCCTTCTCTGAGTGTGACCCCTCACTGGGATTGGAGCACAGGCTGTCTGGCTTATATTTTTTTCAGTTACGCATATACACAGGGAGCTAATTTAAAAAAAATGCAAGGTTGATCCAAAATCAACCTTATCCAAAATGGTCCTTATCCAAAATGCTTGGGGCCGGAAGTATTTTGGATTTTGGAATATATAGTGTGTTGTAGCGGTGTGCTACATGCAGCGCTAAAATTATGACACGGAGTCGGTAACTGCAGTCGAAGGAAAAAACTTTATTCGAAATCCTCAGCCTCACTTTTAAGCCTCCCTCAACCTGCCCCCCATGGCGCAGAGGCTCCAAAGCTCTGTGCTCGCAAACCCCCGTAGGCTATCTAATTGTGAGCCGGTTCGGATGTGCCAGGAAATGGGTCGCCACAGTGTTGAGATAACTTGGAATTACCATCATTTCTGACTCTAAATTTATGTGCTACCAGTAAGCATTCTTTGTCTTATAGTTGTTCAACACACATATGTACCAAAGCAGCTGTTCAGCCTGCTTGATTTTCATCAGTGACTATCTTGGCAAACTCATCAAAAAATTTCTCTGCTATTTCATGGTCAGCAGACGCTTTATCACCACAGATCTTTAACAATTTGCCATACCTTTTCTTAAACTTTTGCATACACCCTGTTGAATATTCACTATTACCTTCAATGTGCAGTTCATTGTGATAGATCTTTGCCTGCTTCATGATCAGTACACCACTAAGCAGCATATGTTCACTTTAACACTGACAAATCTAACTCTTTCAATACTCACTTGAGATCTTCACATTTTGCTTTATGCGGTATTTTTTCATTAACATCTGCTTGTTATAAATGTAAAGTCACTTCTTGGAACTCTGTGGTGCACAGAGTCTTGCTCATCACATGGGACCTACCCAGTACCTTGAGGAATTTTCCAATTGTGACCTTCATGTTCGTGCTAAAAAAAAAATTAAGATTTCAGAGGTTATTTGGATTTTGGAATTTTGGATAAGGGATATTCAACCTGTATATCTTTTTGAATTTTTTTTGAATATTGCTCTGATCTCATCACTGAATTTCTGTCTGTTCACATCATTTTAGGATACAGGGGTTGGGAAGTCGAGTATAGTGTGTCGATTCGTCCAAGACACCTTCGATGTTAATACTCTGCCTACAATTGGGTGAGTATAGATGAATTTATGGAGTTTATCACATTCCTGGACTTGAGATCCTATATTATGTTGAACTGACTTCTTGTTTGATCTTTACAGTGCATCCTTCATGACTAAGACTGTGAGCTGTGGAAACGAGCTCCATAAGTTTTTGATTTGGGATACAGCTGGACAAGAGCGGGTATGTAATTGTAGATATTTTCTGCTTGTGGTTGGAAAAAACAATATATGAAGTCTTATTTTTCACTGTGGCCCAAGGAAACCTGGCTATGGATTAGTAGGTGAGGCTTTAGGATTGTAAGAATAGTTGATGCAATAACATCAACATTTATTTCAGATGAAGGCTTAAACTTCATATTTGTATATGCCTTTGAGCTAATGTGAAAGCTTTAATTTCACTGCAAGGTATTCTTTTTGGTGCTGGTCTCTTACCCTGGCAAAAGTTGTAAATGAATGGCTCTATTCTTTTCCATCAACACTGAAGGATCAACATTATGTGGCTTTGTTCATGGTGAGTGGATTCCCTTGGCGAGGAATGTAGAACTCACAATCAAGCTTAGATTTTTGGTCACTGATTTAATTTCTGAAATAAATTTTACAGTGGGAGTGATGACTTTTTTTGGAAGAGTGCCTTGTTCTAATTGGTCTCACAGTTTGGGAGACACTCTACTTGTGTTGCTTGCCCTTAAACAGTTGCAAAGTCTTCCAGATAGCTGAACTTTGTTTACCCACTTTGCAGTCAGGTTGGTTTGATGGTAGTCTTGTTTGCATTTCTAGTGGTGCATAACTGTTGATGTAATCATGAATCAGATCAGTTAAGTATACATTTATCTTGGCACGTTCCTAGTTGCATAGAGAAGCTGAGCTTTTTCAACACATTCCAGAGCAATTAAGAGGCTTTAAAATCTTTTTGCCTGCTGGGTTGGCGTGTCCTACTGCTGCCACACAGTTCCAATCAGCAGGCCTGATCCTGAACTCTGGTACTGTCTGTGTGGAGCTTGCGTGTTCTCGCTGTGACAAATGGCTTTCCCCTAGTGGTGGGATGTGGGTTGTATCCACTTTCTTCCCTAAGATGTGCTGGTAGATAATTGGCTGGTGTTTAAATTAATTTTTTGTGTAAGTGAGTGACAGACATATTAGAAGAGAATTAACAGGCATTTAAATTTTTTTTACAAAAAAGGTGGGAGTGAATTAAGAGGGCAAATGGGACGATAGGATTACTCATTTGGGAACCAGCAAGGACCCGATTGGCTGACTAGTCTCCTTCTCATGTACGATGCAGGGGAAGCTGGTAGACAGTTAGTGCATGGCAAGGTCCAAGAAATAGGATCCTAGAAAGTACAAGATTAAGTGATGTTTTGTAGAGGGATATGTGTTGACTGAGTGGCTATTGAAGTCACCCTTGGCACATTTTCAACTGAAATATCTGGCAATTTTTATGAAGACCGATAAGGGACAGGATAACAAAAAGTGAATAAGAAGCATTATCATAGAATGGTTATAGCTGGAGACTATTCAGCCCATTCTGCCTGCATTAGCACTCTGTCAAAGCAGTTCCACCCATTCTTCCTCTCTGACTTCCGAGGCATGAAATTGTATTTATATAATTCCCTTTGAAGGTCACAAGAGAACCTGCCTCCACCACATCTGCAGGCAGCACATTCCGGAATTCAGCTACGTACAGCATAAAATCTTTTTCCTCATTTCACTCTTAATTCCTTTTTCCTTGCATCTTCTCCCATTTCTCAGCATTAAACTTAATTTTTTTGTGTTCCTACGTGTTCGAACAGCCTCTTTATGTCTGGTTGCAAGTTATCACTGTCCTCTCTTCACAATTCATACCACTAATAAGTTTTCTGTTGCCTGCAAATTTAGAAGTTGTGGCTTGCTTTCCCATCTAGTCATTAAAAGAGATTGAAGCCATCAATGGCCCCAAAACTGACCTTGGGCAAGTGCCTCTATCTACTTGTCTTCAATCCAAGAAAGAACAATTCTCCACAACTTTGTCATGTCTGATTATTTAACCAACTTTGTGTCCATGCTAACAGTTCTTTGCTATGCTCTGTGGTTCAACCTTGTCTGTAATGTGGCACCTTTTCAAAAGCCCCTTAGGAGTCTATGTACATCACTTTAGATTTGTCCTTAACAAATCTATGATGGTTTTTGCCTTAAGCAATTCACTTTACTCCACACTGCAATTAATCCTGTCCTGGGGAATATTTCTGTCACTGAAGTTAAACTGATTGGCCTATAGTTACTAGACTTTTCCTTATAACTTCTTTTGGACTTTATCCCTCAGAGTTTAGGAAAGAAGTCATAGGAATAAAAGCAGGGACTGGCTACTTGGCTCCTTAAACGTGCACTGCCATTTAATATGATTATGGTTATTCAACCCTTGGACTTAACTCTTCAGTGATGGTCCTCAGTTCCTCAAAAATACCTACAATGGCATCTAGATTCCATATCCCTTTAGGGATAGAATATTCCAGAAATTCATTACCCTCCACAAGAAGAAATTCTTAATGCACCCCATCAGTGGAAGCATCTTAACATCTACATTGCCATGCCCCTTTAGGGTCTTGTATTAATTCTGTCCTACATTAAGATCATCCCTCATCTCCTTAACCTCAGAGAATGTTTGTTAGTTGTTCACTTGTGATAGGACAACCCTCCAATTCCAGAAGTTAGCTAACTGAATCTCCTTTGGATTGTTTCAAGCACCAGTGTATTCTTTCTTAAAATAGAGACCAACATTGTACACGATGCTCCGGATGTGACTTTATTACTACCTATACAATTATAACAATACTTAGCTATTTCTGAACACCAATCCCTGTCAAAGACCACCATTGCCAGCTGCCCCTTTCTGTACACGACCTCACACTGCCTCACATTTGCCAAGATTTGCCCACCCATTTAAGCCATGTATTTATTGCAGAGTCCCAAGTATTCTCATTGCGGCTTGCCTCCAGTGTAATCATGTCATCAGCAAAATTGAATACTTTATAGTCTGCCCTTTTTTCTAGGTAATGAGAACAAAGATGTGGTTTGTCTTGTCCTTGTTTTCCATTCCAGCAGCCTCCACATTTAATAGATAATTTCCATGGACATCAAAGGGATTCCATCAATAGTCATACCTTCTCCACCCCTTTCAGGATTCCAACAAGACCTTTCCCGCTATAGTTCCTTGTTCTCCCTTCTACTCTCATCGACCACTCCCATTCATATGGTGCTTTTCCATGTTACAAGGGAAAAGCAACACCTGCCCATTCTTAACATCCAGGATCCAAGCAGTCTTCCCAGAGGAAGCTGTGATTCACTTGCATTTATTCTCAGTTTAGTGTATCGTATTTGCTGCTCATGGTGTGTTCTTCTCTGCAATGGAGAAACCAATTGCAGGTTGAGTGACCTGCAGAGCACCTTCATTCAGGCTGAGATGTTAATTCTGATCTGTGATGCAAGGTCTGAAATGGAAACATGGTCTTTTTCTCTGCCTCCACGGATCCTGACCCGCTGAGTTCCTCCAGCGGTTTGTTTCTTGCTAGGCTTCCCACTGCTGTCACTTAAATTCTGTCCCACTCCCACCATGATCACATTATTGGATCTTCTGTTGTTCCAATTCCACTCTTAGACTGGGTACATTTAAACTCTTGGGACGTGAAGTTATTAAACATATTAAGTAAGCCCCTTTTCACAGATGTGGCTGTACCTTGGTTTTAAGTTTTTATGTTTCAATTTGTCTCTGTATCCATCAGCAAAATTCTGTAATAATTATTACCTTGACAACTTTGGTCTGCATCCTATCACAGACAGTCCCTCTACTCTCTCCATTCTTTCACTCCTCTGAGACTTAACACATGCATACCTTCTTGCTTATAGTTCTGGTTACAGTCTTTGAACTAAAACTTTGAATTTCTTTCTCTTCTCCCACCACCCCTGTTTTTAAATCAGGAATGCATGTGAGTGCAGCTGCTAAGAGATGAATTCAGTATTGATAACTGTAAATGTATTGAATTGTTACTTTGCTCAGTATTGATCAGAGAGGTTTATCACGTAGGGATTACAGGATAAAAGTGATACAAAAATTTGTGGCAGCAGTACACTACAAGATGTATGAAATTACCATAAGGTGCAACGGAAATAAATAAGTAATGCAAATGAGGAATAGTGATGTAATTTTGGTGCTTCATTCAGAAATCTGATGGTGGAAGGGAAGAAGCTGTCCTGAAATGTTGAGTGTGAGGCTTCAGGCTCCTGGGCCTCCTCCCTGATGGTACTATTGAAAAGAGGGCATGCTCTACGTGGTGAGGGTAGTTAATGATGCCGCCGCCTTGAAGCACGCCCTTTTGAATATGTCCTTGATGGTGGGGTGGCTTGTGTCCTTCCCTTGATGGATTGGTTGAGTCTACAACCCTCTGCAGCCTCTTTTGATCCTGTGCATGGAGCCTCCATACCAGGCGGTGAAGCAACCAGACAGAATATGCTGCATATTTCAGTAGAACTTTGCTAGTCTTTGGTGATGACACAAATCTCCTCAGACTCCAAATGAACTATAGCTGCTGGCATGCCTTCTTAGTGATTCAAGACCAGAGAGTATAAAATCACTAGCTCTAAATTAACACCTCCCCCATTGGTTTATGATTTTGTCTAAGATCTTGCAACATTTGACACAATATTTCAATGGCTGCTTTGTGAGCTATTGCAGACACTGTTTACAATCTTTTAGAATTTTCTCCTTGCTGTTCCTGATCAATGTTGTATGTTGGAATCTCCACATTTATTAATTTCAAAGGGAGTTTAAAAGTTGAATGTGCACTTTTCTACCCATCGGAAGTGTAGAAGCAACATCTGATTATGATGGAGCAATCACGTTTGTCTGTGAACTTTTGGCAGAAATTGCTAATAAGGAAAGTTTCTCCTGTTCCACCTGAAGCATCCAAAAATGACCATTGTAATCGGCCTGCACCAGAGTCTCCAAGGCATTTCTTTGGTATCGTCCCAAGCTGTTACTTTCTAATCCCTTCTATCTACACAATGTCCATATCCCTCCATTCTGTGCAATCTATGAACCTCTTAAATGTCTCTGTTGTATTTGCCCCCACTGCCACTCCAGTAAGGCAGTCCGGGCATATATTAATCTAACTTGTTTAAGCCATGGCTGGTCTCCTACAGAAATTTGGTACACAAATTTTCAGTTCTTCTTTGTGGTTAAGGTAGAAAAAAAGTACTTGCACCAGGATGACCAAATATCTAATACTCAGATTTCAATGGGTAAAATAAGACTGAGTTCTTTTTGGTCTGTGGAGTGCTTCCTGTTGACGTTTTAGTAAAACAAAGTGTAGTTCACATCCTTGCCCTAAACCTATCTTGCATACAATTTTTTTAAATTTCTAGGTTATTACTGAGCCTTGCATGGGACTCTTACTGTAAATCAATGACTGTCTGTGCTATCCCATTCTTGTTTTGGCAAGGCAACGGGTATACAGTAATTCTGAATGGAAATACAGGCAGTCCCCGGGTTCCGTTCCTATGTCCGTCCTTAAGTCGGATTTGTACATAAGTCGGAACAAGTACATCCGGTATTATTTAGCATCAGTTAGTGAAATGTTTGTCTTAGTATATAATATATATTTTGCCTTTCTATGCATATAAAACACTTAAGAAACATACGTATTCCAATAATTAAACCACTGCTTTGCTTAGTAATAATTATAGCTTTCATTGGGGCAGGGGTTTTCACATGCTCTATTATTCTCACTTTATCCTTTAAAATTGTTCCGATAGTTGACCGACTGTAGCCTAATGCTTTTCCAGTTACCGATAGCGTTTCACCTCTTTCCAAACGCTTTATTATTTCCACTTTATTTGCAATTGCGATCGCTCCCCACCAATGGAACAGAAACACGGTGGGCGGCTGGTCCTGACCTCCGCTGGCTCCTGAGGTCCACTGGGTCCTAAGGACCACCGCACTGAGACAGGTTAAATGGGACAAATGGGGGCTGTGCTGGGTTTGGGTTTTTGATCCTCCACAATATTTTGTGTGGGAATTTCAACTGGAGGTGGCAGTGTTTTGTTTACGAGGTCGAGTTGTGAGCTCGACATCAACCCGGCACGGATGGTACGGGAGTCACTACATTGACATCAACCTGGCACAGGAGCGGTCTGTCACTGGATCGAACTCGGGAAGCTCCGTCCGACTTAAAATGGCGGATGGCGTTCTTCTTCCTCAGTTCATAAGTACTAGTTGTCAGTAAGTCAGACATTCGTAACTCGGGGACTACCTGTAAACAAAACTCTATTTCTAAACCGCCAACTCTAAAGAAAATCTCAGCAATGTCTCTGAAAAACAGTGCTGAGAAAAATTATAATGAAATATCTTTTAAGAGCCCTCTATTGAGGGTTTAGAAAAACTGAGAGTGTGGTTCACACACTTAGGCCAAACCTAACTTGCATCTCTAAGTTGTTTTGTTCCAGACATTCTGTTTATTATGTAACTTTGGTGTATTGTAATCTGAGTCACAATCAAAGACAGACTACAGGGTTTATTGTGACTTTGTTTTCCTCCATTTAACATCAGAGTTGTCTTTGCGGGTAGCTCCTAAGTAAAACATTGAATGAGCTGGCCTTAAACTGCTGACATGCATTCCTGTTTGTCTGTTGCCAGTTTTGCAAAATTTTGATTTTTTTTTCCCCTTGCAATGTCTGTAAGCAGGGTTTAGTTTTCATGATGTAATTTCTGGCAAAAGCTTTTTAATTTCTTTGCCAATTTTGTTAAAACTTAGTATCACTTAATGAGATGAAATGAAACACTTCCATTAACATAATGGTTTTCAAAACTTTTGGAATGTTCCAAAGTTCTTCACAACCAAAAAGCTGAAGGGAAATGCAGAAAACACCACTGTAATGTTGCACGCAGTAAGATCCTGCAAGCATCATATGAGGTTGGAGCAGAATTAGGCCCTTTGGCTTATCGTTTGCTCTGCCTTTCGATCACATCTGATTTTTTATTCCTCTCAACTCCATTCTCCCCCTTTCTGGTATGCTTTGATGGCCTTGCTAATCAAAACTGATTAATCTTCACTTTAAAGATGTTGACAGCCATCTGTGGCAGTGAATTGCACAGAATCACCACCCTCTGGCTAAATAAATTCCTCCTCATCTCTTTTCTAGAGGGATGTCCTCGTACTCTGAAGCTGTGCCCTCTGGGCCTAGACTCTCTCACTACTGGAAGCATCCTCTCCACACCCTTTCAATATTTGACAGGTTTCAATTAAGTCTCTCTCTCATTCTTCTAAACTGTAGCAAGTACAAGTCCACAGCAATCAAACATTCCTCGTAACCCTTTCACTACTGGAATCATTCTCATGAACCTCCTCTAGACCCTCTCCAATGCCAACACATCCTTTCTTAGAAAAAGGGCCAAAAACAGCTCTCAGTACTCCAAGTATGGTCTGACTAATGCCTTACAGAGCCTCAGAATGCAAAATTTAAAATCTCTTAAATTGTTTTGTTAGTATGCTAGTTGTTATCGGGCTGATTAAAGATTAAACATTAGCTTTATTTTTCCACATGTACATTGAAACAAGGAAACGTATAGTGAAATACATTGTTTGTGTCAAATCAAATCTGCGAGGATCTGTGCTGGGCAGCCCGCAAGTGTCGCTACGCTTCTGGCACCAAAGTGGCATGTCTGCAACTGACTATTCCTAACACATACAGCTTTGGAACGTAGGAGGAAACCTGCGCACCCTGAAGAAACCCACACGGTCACGGGGAGAATGTGCAAACTCCCTACAGATCGCAGTAGAAATGGAACCCCAATCTTGCAGCTGCTGCTGTAACAGTGTTAGGCTAACCACTATGCATACATCTATCTGATAGTAACTAGGAAATTCATCTTGGGGATTGAGGAATAAACACCAGAATATAGAGGTTAATTCCACTGCTGGCCCTGAGTGACAGTTGTATTTTACATCTAGCATTGTACAGCCTCTGTGTGCCAACCTTTTAACCTGCTCTAAAATCTATCTAAACCTTCCCTCATACATAGTCCTCCATTTTTCTATCATCCATGTCATAGAACATAGAAATCTACAGCACATTACAGGCCCTTTGGCCCACAATGTTGTGCCGACCATGTAACCTACTCTAGAATTTCCCTAATGCATAGCCCTCTATTTTTCTAAGCTCAGTGTACCTATCTAAAAGGCTCTTAAAAGATCCTATTGTATTCACCACCGGCAGTGCATTCCACGCTTCCACCACTCTCTGTGTGAAAAACATACCCTTTCCATCCCGTCGGTACCTATGTCCAAGCACCTTAAAACTGTGCCCCCTCATGTTAGCCATTTCAGCTCTGGGAAAAAGCCTCTATCTATGCGATCAATGCCTCTCATCATCTTGTACACCTGTGCCAGGTCACCTCTCATCCTCCAATGCTCCAAGGAGAAAAGGCCAAGTTCACTCAACCTATTCTCATAAGATATGCCTTCCAATCCAGGCAACATCCTTGTAAATCTCCTCTGCACTCTCTCTATATTATTCACATATATAGTATTCCTGTAGTAAGATGACTAGAACTGAACACAGTACTTCAAGTGAGGTCTGACCAAGGTCTTATATTGCTAAATTATTACACAATACATCATTCCAATCCATATTCCTATATTCATCCTTCTCCCCCCCTTTCAGAATCCAAAAGCACACATTATTTCTCTCTGTGCAGCAAATTGGCTGTGCAACTTTTGTATCTGCTTCACACACTTCGATTGATCTCCAAACGTGCCTAATGTGTCTGCCTCTTAATGGCATTCCTACCAGCACCCACCACTCTGAGAGAAAAAAAGAACTAACATTATTGTACCTCTGACATCCCCCTATTCTTTCTTCCAATCAAGTTAAATTATACTCCCTCATGTTAGCCATTTACACCCTGGGGAAAAGGGTCTCTGGCTGCCCACTCAATCAACTCCTCTTATTATCTTGTACATCTATATCAAGTCACATCTCTTCCTCTTTCGCTCTACAGAGTAAAGCCATAGTTTGCTCGACCTTTCATCGTTAGACATGCTCTCTAATCCAGGCAGCATCCTGGCAAGTCTCTGCACACTCTAAAGCTTCCACATCCTTCCTATAATGAGGCGACCAGAACTGAAT
The DNA here is from genome assembly GCF_030144855.1 of Hypanus sabinus. Classification (NCBI taxonomy): domain Eukaryota; kingdom Metazoa; phylum Chordata; class Chondrichthyes; order Myliobatiformes; family Dasyatidae; genus Hypanus; species Hypanus sabinus. The sequence continues at coordinate 129,262,864 of NC_082706.1, forward strand.
ACAATGTTCCAAGTGTGATCTAACCAGAACTGCAACATTATCTTGTGGCTCTTGAACTCAATCTCCTAACTCCAAACACCATATGCCTTTTTAACCACCTGCCAGCTCGCATAGCAGCTTGAAGGGATCCCACTGTTCCTCCATACTGCTCAGTATCATGCCATTAACTTTGTATTCTGCCTTTCAACCTTTCATAGTTTTTGTGAATTGTAATCTACCTGCCACTTCTTAGCCCAGTTCTACATCCTATCAATGTCCCCTCATAACCTACAACAACCTTCTATGGTATCTACATATAATTTCTGGAGTGAGATTGGAACCCATAAGCTTTATTGAAGACACCTTGTGTACTTAAAATCAAAGTAAAATGCCAGTTTCTTTAATTAATTATAACCATGGTGAAGATTTAATAATGGGAAATGTTTCACTAAGTTTGGTCTATTTCAATCTTTTGTCTGGTAAACTACGGTATAAACGTATCTGTTTGGGGGTTCAAACCTTTGACTTCGTGGTCCATTGCAGTACAAAGTGCCGAGCTTTCTGAAGTGCGCACAGACTTTCAATGAACACTCTGATTTGACTAAATGGTCGCTCTGCAGTTTGGAGCATTTCGCTGCAGTACAAGGGGGCGTTGTACAGCTGAAGGTGCTTAACCGAAGTTCCTGTCCTTGATAAAGCAAAGTCCTCTACTGTAACATTTACCCCACATTTTCTGTTTTTGTTTTGGATTTTCAGTAACTATAATTCTTTTGGTTTTCATTTCCAGTTGATGATTGATTCATCATGGGGACGTGGCCAGCATTTTGGAGCAGATCCTGCTTTGTAACAGTGCAAAAAAAATTGTGGGAACTCTACGCCAGACATTTGCGTTTAAAATCCAAAATGCTTCTACATAGGTTTTTGCCAATTTCAAGCCAATCTGAGTAAAAGTAGTACTAACTTAAAGGAAGACTGATCACAAACTGTTTTGGATTCTGATCTGTGAATCCACATTACCACCAATAAGCCTGTTAATAAAACTCAAGCAGGACAAACCAGCAAAAAGAAGCAGAGCCAAAGTTGCATTGTACTGGAAAAAAAAAGGGATGTAAATGCCTGACATTTTGAAGGGCACACAATTTAAATTTTTGGTCTACCTGTCAAAATAATTCAAAAGCTTTAGCATTTGAAAAATGTTAACTGTTTTCAGATTCTTCTTGGAGGGGTGTGTGCTGAAAGTTAAATTTAGCCACTTTATGGGGTGGGGCATCGAGGTTATAAACTGTCTCGTCTTTAATGTCCTCAAGTGTAAAGCTGATGTTATATTGCCCAGTGATTCATTTCAACAACAGAAACTTTGTCCTTTTTAGTGGGAGGATAATGCAGGACCTTTACAGGGCACCGTGTACATCTGAACATGGAGTTTGCAGTTTCGAAATGAGGTTCTCCCCAGAGAAAAGTATCTTTGTGCCAAGTCATTGCTCCTATTAATCTCTCCATGATGTGCATTGATGGAGGAAGTTGGGACTTCCTGTAAGCAGACACTGTCTAGCAGCACTTACACCAACATATTAAAACATTCACTTCTGTATTCCATAAAAGTATAAAATCATTAAGCATCAAGCATTTTATGGGCAGAACTATACCTAGAGAATATAAAAGTCATTTTCCAGTTAATGCCATTAAATCCCAGTTCATACCAGCATCATTAAATTAAAAACTGATGCAATGAGGTTGCAGAAAAGTTTACCTGCTGTGAGTGATGGGTTTGGAAGCTACATCTTGGGTTGGGAGGCATTAAATGTGTAAAATTTAAACCTGACTTGGATGAAAATGAGTTTGAGTGTGTTGGTAAACCTGCAGATGGTACAAAGAATGGTGGCATTGTGGATTGTGTAGAGGATTGCCAAAGGATACAGCAGGATATTAATCAGTTGCAGATATAAGTAGAGAAACGGCAGAAGGAGTTTAATCTGGCCAAGTGTGATGCATTGCACTTTGGAAAAGATCACAATTAATGGCAGGATGATTAACAGCATTGCTGTGCAGAAAGAATTTGGTGTACAACTCCACAATTCCATGAAAGTGGCTGCAAAAGTTGATAGGGTGGTATAGAAGGTGTATAGCTTACTTGCCTTTATTAGTAAAGGCATTAAGTTCAAGAGTCATGAATTTATGGAGCAGCTTTATGAAACAAAATTCTGGCTAGGTCACCATCTGGAATATTACGTTCAGTTCTGTTTGCCTCGTTATAGGAAGGATATGGAGAGTTTGGAGAGCATGCAAAGAGCATTCAACTTGGATTAGAAGACAGGTGCTACAAGGAGAGTTAGACAAGCCCGGGTTCTCTCTAGGGCAGTGGAGTACTAAAGAAAGACTTGATAGAAGGTGGAGGGGGATAGGCCAAAGGAGATGTGAGGTTTTTTTTTACACAGTACTGGTACCTGGAATGGGCTACTGGGGTGGTACTGGAGACAGGTATGAAAGAGGCACGTCAGTATACAGAGAGTGGAGATGAATGGACCATGTGCAAGCAGAAGAGATTGGTTAAAATAGGCATCAGTAGCTTAATTAGCTTGGCACAGCATGATGGGCTGAAGGGCCTGTTCCTTTGCTGTCCTGTTCTGTGTTCTGTTGTGCTGGTAGTGTTGATGCTATGGATGCTGGATGAGAAGCTGCAGACTAATCTGAGTGTGCAGGCTTCCTGAAGGAAACACAACTCCTTCCCCAGCACAGTATGGGAGCCACTCGATGAGAGTGGGAGTAACGGGAATGTGGAATATTAACTGAAAGTGCAGTGGGTTTGTCTGAGTTTCCTTGACCTCACCACTGAAAGCAAGACAGGGAACAATGACATCCTGCAGGATCTGGGGTGCTTGTCAACAACACTTCACCCTTATAGCGTTGTCCTTCAGTGACTTCATAAAATATTTTCTTTGTGGAATTTGTGCTGAGAATTATTTGGAAAGTATTGGTGATGAATTTCTGACTACTAGTTGTAAATTTAGTAGGTTACTTGCCAAATTTTGCTGAATATGTTATGTTCACTTTGCAGCCAAATGTATGAAGTGCAGACTGTTTATTCCCTTCCTTAGATGTTGCCAGGCCAGCTGAGATATATCATAAGGCGTAGGAGCCGAGTAGGGCCAGTCGAGTCTGCTCTGCCATTGTATTGTGGCTGATTTGTTAACCCTCACTACCCTCTTCTCCTGCCTTCTTCCCATAACCTTTGACATCCTTACTAATCAAGAATCTATCACTGCTTTAAACATACCCAATGGTTTGGCCTCCACAGCCATCTATGGCAATAAATTCCACAGATTCACCAATTTCTGACTAAAGAAATTCCTCTCATCTCTGTCCTAAATGGTTGCCCCCTGTATTTTGAGGCAATTTCCTCAAGTCCTAGACTCCCCTGCTATAGGAAACATCCTTTCTAGCATTTCTAACAGGTTAGTATCCTGATCAGTTCCTCCAGCATTTATAGAATCTCTTGTGTCTATAAAGTTCAGTCTGTACCAGTGTATTTTGCGATGAGAAGAGTGGCATGGCAACACACAAAAAATGAGGGATCTCAGCAGGACAGGCAGTGTCTATGGAAAAGAGTAAAAAGTTGATATTTTTGGCCGAGGTGGGTTGAGGGGAGGAAGGAGTACAAGGTGATAGGTGAAACTGGGGAAGAGGGTGAAGTAAAGAACTGGAAAGATGATTGGTGAAAGAGATAAAGGGCTGGAGAAGGGAATCTGATAGGAGAGGATAGAAGAAGGGGAAGGAAGGAGGAGGACCAGAAGGTGGTGATGGGTTTAGTTTATGCCATCAGGTTGGAGGCTACCCAGTCGGAATACAAGGTGTTACTCCTCCAACCTAAGTGTGGCCTCATTGTGGCAGTAGAGGAGGCCATGGACTGACATGTTGGAATGGGATTGGGAAGTAGAATTGAAATGGGTGGCTACTGGGAAATCCCACTTTTCCAAGGACCCTAGACACCTTCAAACTATTTACTGCTCAACCTCTAACTCCGACTCCAGCCTGGAACTTGACCAACAGCACCTCTAGGTGGAGACTTTACCCTCTCCTCCCCTCTTTTCAGACACTATCAACTCTCTTCCCCTCTCTAGTCCCAGCTCTCACCCATGCCATCTTCATAATTTCCTCTGACCTACTCCTCTCTGAGGCAGAATGTTCTGTTCTCAGTAAGGGCCTTACCTTTATCCCACTCAGTGAGTTCCGTGCCCACCATGGCGCTGAGCTCTTCTTCTATTGCCTCTGACTACGAGCCTACTTCTTTAGCAAGGACTCTTCAGCTTGCATTGATCACCCCTTCTCCTGTCTTCAATCCTCCTACCCTTCCAGGACACCCTGCTGTGGTCTTCTGCTCACTCTTGATCTTTTTATTGCCAACGAGACATCAACAGTCTTAACTTTAACAGTTCTTTCTCCGGTTCTAACCTCACTCTTTTGAATGTGCTGCTCTCACTCTCTCAGCACCATCCTAACCTCACCATCAAGCCCATAGAATATGGGGGTGCTATAGTAGTCTGGTGTACTGACTTCTACCTTGCTGAGGCCAGGCGGCAACCCTCAGATACCTTCTCTCACTTGTTCCTCAAATAGGACCCCTCTAAAGAGCAACAGGCCATTGTCTCCCACACCATCATCAACAGTATTAACTCTGGGGATCTCACATCCACAGCCACCAACCTCATAGTTCCCTTACCCTGCATCTCACCTTTTTACCTCTGCAGATCCACAAACCTGCCTGTCCAGGTGGACCCAGTATTTCTGCTTGTTCCTGCCCCACCAAACATACCTCACCTCTGTTTTATCCCCCCACTGGTTCACTCCCTCTTACCTACACCTGTGACACTTCCCACACTCTTGATCTTTTCAATGACCTTAATGTTCCCTGACTTCAATTGTCTCACTTTCACTATGGATGTCCAGTCCCTATACACCTCCATTCCCCCATCAGGAGGACCTTGTAGTTTTCTGCTTCCTTCTGGACACCAGACCCAACCAGTTCCTCACCACCACCACTCTCCTCTGCCTGGTGGAACTAGTCCTCATCCCCAATAATTTCTCCTTCAGCTCCTCCCACTGCCTTCAAACAAGCGGTGTAGCCATGGGCACACACATGGGTCCTAGCTCTGCCTGCTTTTGTTGGAGTAATCCGTGTTCCAAGTCTACACTGGTATCGCTTCCCAACTCTTCCTGCGCCTCATCGACAACTGCATTGGGGCTGCTTCCTGCACCCATGCTGAGCTCATCGACTTCATCAACTTTGCCTCCAACTTCCACCCTGCTCTCAAATTTACTTGATTCATTTCTGACACCTTACTCACTTTCTGGATCTCTTTGTCTCCATCTCTGCAGATGGTCTATCTACTGATATATTTTATAAACCTATTGGTTCTCACAGCTGCCTGGACTATACCTCTTCCTGCCCTATCACTGGTAAAAATGCAATCCCCTTCTCTCAGTTCCTCCGTCTCCGCCACATCTGCTCTTAGGATGAGGCTTTTCATTTCAGAACTGTTGTAATGGCTTCCTCCTTCAAAGAAAGGGGCTTCCCTTCCTCCACCATCAACACTTCCCTAGCTTGCATCTCTCCATGTTATGCACGTCTGTTTTCACCACTTTCTCCCGCTGCCACATCAGGAGTAGGGTTCCACTAGCCTCTGCATCCAGCACTTAATTCTCCATAATTTCCACCATCTCCAATGGGATCCCACCATCAAGCACATCTTTCCCTCCCCCTGCCCCCCCCCCAACATTCTGCTTTCTATAAGGATCACTCCCTACATGACTCCCTTGTTCACACATGCCTCCACTGATAATCCACCCAGTAATTATCCTTGCAAGCAGAACAAATGCCACATCTTCTCCCAAACTTCCTCCCTCACGACTATTCAGGGTCCCAAACAGTCTTTTCACCTGTGAGCCTGTTGGGGTAATCTACTGCATCCGGTGCTCTCAGTGTGGCTTCCATTATATCATGGTGACTCGGCGTAGATTGGGGAACTAATTTGCCAAGCACCTACGCTCCATCTGCCAGAAAAATCGGGATCTCTCAGTAGCCACCCATTCAATTCTACTTTCGACTTCTTATTCCCATTCCAACATGTCAGTCCTTGGTCTTCTCTACAGTCACAATGAGGCCACACTCAGGTTGGAGGAGTAACACCTTGTATTCTGTCTAGGTAGCCTCCAACCTGATGGCATGAACATTGATTTCTAGAACTTCTGATAATTGTCCCCTTCACCATTACCCTCATTTCCACTTCCCTCTCACCTGCCCATCTCCTACCTCCCTTCTCTAGCCCTTTATCTCTTTCACCAATCAACTTCCCATCTCTTTACTTCACCCCTTCCCAATCTCCCGGTTTCACCAATCACCCACCACCTTGTACTTCTTACTCCCTTCCCCCCCACCTCCTTAATCTGATTTATCCTCTTGCTTTGCAGTCCTGATGAAGGGTCTCGGCCAGAAATGTCAACTGTTTACTCTTTCCATAGGTGCTGCCTGGTCTGCTGAGTTCTTCCAGCAATTTTATGTGTGTTGCTTTGTATTTCCAGCATCTGCAGATTTTTCATGTTTTATCATTCCAAGGCCTTGGGCTACCATTGTTAAAATGACTTGCTGTTGGAGGAGGAAACTGCTTGGATGCAGATTCAAGGAGACTTGAAAGATGTGGCAGAGTTGTATCCAAGAAGCTTATCCAAGGCATAATTATACTCAGTGAAAACTTCTCCTAATGCCGCACTGCAACAGCTTGAAATAGAATTGGCACTGGAAAATTTTGACAATCCCCACAGAAGATAAGTGATTATGCAGAAGATGAGCTTCCTTGGCATGTCTGAACACAACAAGGCAAGGGAGCTCATCAGGGCATCACACCTTATTAGGTGTATGTTGGCAACTCTTTGGAGCAACCTTCTTTCCACTCTGCACCATGTGGCTATGCCTTATCACAGAATGAGCAAAAGGTTATTCAGCACATCAGCTCAGTGCAAAACCAGTCCAGTTAGCCCTACTCCCTTGCCCAGTCTCTTCAGTTGGTTTCCTTTCAGATACTTAGCCACATGCCCGATGAAAGGTATGATTTACTCTGTTTCACCAAAATCTCTGTGGACCCAAAGAACTTCTCGTGCAGCGTTTCTTTTTGCCAATGTTTTCATTCTAATTCCGTCCTTCCAAATTCTCTTGAAAGGTATCAGTTTGTATTTTTAAAAGAAGTCTATTATATTTATCAGATCCTTTTCTCTGTTCCAAGTTTCTTCAGTCTATCTAAAAGTCTGATGTACCTAATCTCTGGAATATTTCACGATCTCTCCCATTACCTTTCCAAAGCCATCCCATATTTCTTATAATGTGGCACCAAGAATTGGACCCAATATCCAGTGTTTTGTAAAGTTTAGCATGTAATCTATACCCTCTGTTTTTGAAGTATAGGTTATCACATACTTTTTTTCAGCCACTTTCTCAGCAAGCTCTTCTACTTCCAATACTGAAGATTTCTCTGCAATTGTACCCTTTATAGAATTGTGCCCTTCATTAAAATTTTAGGAGCAGTTGCTTCCTCTCTGCCGTCAGATTTCTGAAAGGTCCACGAACACCACCTCGCTATTCCTCTTTTGCACAGTTTATTTATTTTTATCGTAAGTTAAAGTAATTTGTTATGTCTGCCACAAAACAAAAAAAAATCAAGTGACAATAAACCTGATAGTGATTCTAATAAATATTAAGAAAACCAGTTGTCCTAAAATTAACTCATGGCAATCTGCATCATACAATTCCCTCCAGTGCTAACAAGTTTCTCTGCTGCTCAAAAGGCAACTGAAAGGCCAAAAGCTGTAACTCTGAAATAAAATTGAAAAGGTTGAAAATACTCAGTGTTTGTCAAACATCAGTCAACTAGCCTCTGTCTTTTGGATCAGACCAAGAATCTGCTATAATGTTTTAGTCAACCTCTTCTCCTTGGGCTTTCATTCGGATATAGGAGTTCTGAGTGGCTGATGAGGCCATTGTGCGGTTCACAGACTGTCCAGCTGATGAGGATAGGTAGGGTGGATGGGTATTTTATGAGGAGGTCCAGTTTTGCCCCTTATGCAAGGTGTCTGCCCTCTCATGATGCATGGATGTTCCTTCTCTGCTTTGAACAGCTATGGGCTAGCATTTCTCAAGAGTTAAAGGGGATGTTGCATCTATTCAAGGAGTGTTTGAGTGCATCCTGGAATTTTTAAAACTTGCCTGCCCAGTATTCATATAAGTATAAGTGACTGTTGACTGATGGCTTGTTTGCCATGTCTTACAGAGGCTCCATGCAAACTATCTGATCTGGATGCTTCACACATTGGCATGGCAATGGCTCTTCCCAAAACTCTGAAAAAATTGCAGAGTTGTGGGCACATAGTTCAGTCCATTATGAAAACCAGCCTTCCTTCCCTGAACTCAGTCTAAACTTCCTGCTGCCTGAGGAAAACAGCCACTATAATCAAAGACCCTTTCCACCCCAGTCCTTCTCCCCTCTCTCCCTTTCCATAGGGCAGAAGATGCAAAAAAATTGAAAAGATGCACCTATGTACAGCTTTGATTCCTGCTGTAATAAATAAGACTCTTGAACAAATCTCTTGTGTGACAAAGATTAACTCTTAATCACTCCGCCTGCCTTGTCATGGCCATTGCATTTTAATTGTCTGCTTGCAAAGACCTTCTCTGTAACTGTAACACTATAATCTGCATTCTGTTATTGCTTTTTCTTTGTACTACTTTGATATACTTGTATTTTGAAATGATCTTTATGGATGGCTTGCAAAGCAAAGATTTTCGCTGCATCTTGGTGCACATGACAATAATAAACAAATTGTCAGTTCAATAATCTATGTCACTACAGTTTATAATAGAGTGCTTAGTAGACAGCATCTTGGCAGCATCTAGGTGTGCTAACTGATTGGAGGCAATGGTAAATTTCTTCATCAATGTTTGTCTTTGCTGATAAGAGGCTGCCAAGGTATGGAAAGCTATCTTCATTATACAGAGAATTGTGATAGAATCGCTAGTGTGGTATAGTGCTGGAAGAATAGGTTTGTAGAAGGCCATTGTTTTCCGGGTGTTTAGTTAATGCTCTTATTTGGAAGAGTCAATGATGAATCAAAGTTCAAAGTTTGAAGTAAATTTATAATCAAAGTATGTATATGCCACCATATAGTACCCTGAGATTAATTTCCTTACAGGCATTAACCAACCACCAAATGTGCCCACATACCAACATTGTCTGTGGACTATAAATTGAAGACTGAGGTTGGAGTGATCTTGGTTCTGAAGTGCTGATGTTGAACATTGAATAATTTCCCATTCATCCTGTAAATTAATTCTGCTCCAGAGGGGAGCTTGTTGAGGAACATTTGAGAAGAGAATCTCTGTGACGATAACCTTGTCAGAATCCAGTCTGCACCGGACTTGGACTCTGGTGGACCTGTTGGTTAGGATCACAGCTTGCATGTAGCAGAAATGGCATAAAATCAAGTTTTTCAGGGCATTAGAATTTGAGAATGATTTTCCATCACCCCTCACGAATGGCAGCAGGGTAAGTCAGAGACTAGGAGAAATTTGTTCCAAAAGGAAGAATGCAGGTTGGTTGCAGGGATGTAGGGGTGGTTCGTCACATGGTAAGGGTCATCTTAGACTTTCTAAGTCCAATCATCTGATATAGAAACACCAACTCATTCTTCTCAGATCTGACAGTTTCACGCTCACATGCATTCACACCCATTGCTTGGCATCATTTCACACCTCACTATTCCATTTCCTTCAGTGTAATGTAAATTTTAAGACCATAATATATAGGAGCAGAATTGGACCATTTGGCTCATTGAGTCTGCTCCGCTATTTCATTATGGCTGATCCATTTTCCCTCTCAGCTCCAATCTCCAGCCTTCTGCCTGTATCCCTGATCAAGGATTGATCAACCTCTGCCTTAAGTATAGCCAGTAACTTGGCCTTCACAGTCATCTGTGGCAATGAATTCCACAGAATCGCTACTTTCTGGCTAAAGAAATTCTTCCTCATCTCCATTCTAAAAGGACACCCCACTGTTCTGAGACTGTCCACTGGTCTAAGACTCCCCTATCATAGGAAACATCCTCTCCATCTTCACTCCATCAAGGCCTTTCAACATTCGATAGGTTTCAATGAGATCACCCTTCATTCTTCTGAATTCCAGTGAGTACATGCCCAGGGCTACCAAACACTCTTCATAGGATAAGCATTTCAATTACAGAGTAACTTTCGTAAACCTCCTTTGAACCCTTTCTAATGTCAGCATACCCTTTCTTAGATAAGGAGCCCAAAACTGCTCACAATACTCCATGTGAGGCCTCACCATTGCTTTCTAAATCCTCAACATTATATCCTTTTTATACTGTAGTTTTCTTGAAATAAACGCTAACATCACATTTTCCTTTCTCACTACTGACTCAACCTGCAAATTAACCTTTAGGGATTGTGCACAATGACTCCCAAGTCCATTTACACCTCAGATTTTTAAATTTTCTCTCCATTTAGAAAACAGTCTACACTTTTGTGTCTTCTACCCAAGACCATGATTATACACTTTCCCATTTCTTTCATTTCTTTCCCATTCTCCTAATCTAAGTCCTTCAGGAAACTATGCTGATTAAGGCCCATTTTATCAAGTACCCTGAAACCACATCCTTGGTTTATGCATCTGTGGTAAGGAACTTGGATACTCCAAAGGCCAAGGATTGGACTTTGGAGTCCAACATCTTCCCAACCACTGAGGTCAGATTAACTGGCCTAAATTTCCTTTCTTCTATCTCTCTCCTTCCTTGAAGAGTAGAGTGACGTTTGCAATTTTCTATTCCTCCAGTAATGTATTGGTTTACTCCAGTACACCAGCAATATTTATGACTGAATAAAATAAGGACTTAACATTATAATGTTATAAAACAGCAATTTGTGCACACTTGTTTAAGTCTGTACTCTTCCACTTTTGTAGACCATCTCCCTGATACGTCATCCCATCAGAGAGGTAGAGGCAGGCTGCTCCTGCCCATGCTGAATGCTCTTGCTCAGCATCCTTGCCCTTTGTAAGTTCCTTACCACAGATGCTCCAGCTCTACGTGTCTAGGCAGAAATGGGTATTAGGGTACAAGGTAGTATGTACGGTACTAAATGGGAAGGGAGAAAATAGAGATGCTTTGCTCAGAGCCCTTTTCACTATCAGTCCTTTGAAGCCTCCCTTCAGCTGCTAGCAATGAGCTGAAAGCCAGCTTACCACAGACAATTGACCAATTACTGACTAAGGTTATGATGTCCATTCCTATTGTGCACACTATTGGTGTTCTCACGTAATTCCACATTTGGTGTATATGGTACTCGTTTAATGGACAATGTTCACCAATTTTGCTGCAAGTGTGTATGGGTGACTTATTTGCCTAGGAACTTTTCAATGTACTTTATTCTCTACTATTGTGTACATCACATTTCATCCTTGTAATGTTCTTTTAAGAAGTAGAACTGAATATAGATTTTGCATTGTCAACATCATACTTGCTCAACTTTTTTGGCTGGGAAACAAGATATTAACACAATGGCTAAAGAACCTTCTACTGTTGTGCTTCAAAGAAACCAATTCAGCCATTTAGACTTAGTTCCTCTATGCCAGGGGTCAGCAACCTTTACCACTGAAAGAGCCACTTGGACCCGTTTCCCACAGAAAAGAAAACACTGGGAGCCGCAAAACCCGTTTGACATTTAAAATGAAATAACACTGCATACAACGTTTTGTTTTGCCTTTATGCTATGTATAAACAAACTATAATGTGTTGCATTTATGAAATTGATGAACTCCTGCAGAGAAAACGAAATTACATTTCTGCATGCAACAAAAACATTTTGAACTCCGAAAAAAAGACGTTGGGTTGAAGGTTACTTTTAAGTAAAATGCTCAACGTCTATTTGAGTCCTTCTTGTATTTATGAAAAATGCCAAACTTAAATTTGCCGCCAGCAGCAAACCAAAAATAACGTCAGCCAGCTGTCAACCTGAAAAATAAAAGGACTATTTCACTGAACAATGAAAACATATGAATATACGTAAAATAATAGGCAATTAAAATATTTATCATACTTGTTCAGGTTGACTCACACCTGACAATGCAGTCGTATTCAGTAGGGATGGATCGATGCTTAGGGGAGTGACCGGGAAGGATAATGTGTTTTTTTCCTCTCTGAACTCACAGAAGCGTTTCCCAAACGATGTTTGCATTGCGATGATTGCAGAATGTAAATACCCCGAATTTATCATGTCGTGACCTTGTTTGAACTCTCTCAAATTGGGGAAGTGAGACAATGTGCCTTTCTGTAAATCTCTGGCAAGCACTGTCAACTTGCGCTCGAATGCCAAAACATCCTCCAACATGTGCAGGGCTGTACGTCCTTACCCCGTTGAAGAGCTGTGTTTAGCGTGTTCAGGTGCGCTGTCATGTCTACCATGAAGTGTAGCTTTTCCAGCCACTCTGGCTGTTCCAGCTCAGGAAAGTTGAGCCCTTTGCTGCCTAGGAAAGTTTTCACTTCTTCCAGACACGCGACAAAGCGTTTCAGCACCTCCCCTCTGGACAGCCAGCGATAAAAACACGTTGTAGCGGTGTGCTACACGCAGTCAGTAAACTGCAGTCAAAGATAGCTTTATTCGAACTAAACAGCCTTGCTTTTAAGCCTCCCTCAACCCGCCCCCCCATGGGCGCGGATGCTGCAAAAGACACGTACTCACAAACCCCCGTAGGCTATCTCCCTTAGCCTGAACGCTGGCTAATTGTGAGCCGGTTCGGATGTGTCAGGAAATGGGTCGCCACAACGTCTTAATTAGGTTGTACAAGATCACCATAATCTTCAAATTTAGATTTACATTTCAAAAACTAACAAACTAACATAAAATACATTTTAATTAAATACTGACCATGTAGCGGTGTGCTACACGCAGCGCTAAAATTACGACACGGAGTCGGTAACTGCAGTCGAAGGAAAAAACTTTATTCAAAATCTTCAGCCTCACTTTTAAGCCTCCCTCAACCTGCCCCCCCCCCCCATGGCGCAGAGGCTCCAAAGCTCTGTGCTCGCAAACCCCCGTAGGCTATCTAATTGTGAGTCGGTTCGGATGTGCCAGGAAAAGGGTCGCTACAACCAATTATTTCCCAAAGCAACAGGGAGCCGCAGCACAGACGTAAAAGAGCCACATGTGGCTCCGGAGCCGCGGGTTGCCGACCCCCGCTCTATGCTAACACAATGAGAAGCTGAAAATCTCCCCAATTTCCAGTTTGGACAGAGAACCTAAAGCTCAGTCACTTTCTTTTTCCTCGGTGGGGAAAAACTAGAGAGCATAGATTTAAAGTGAGAGGAGAAAGATTTAAAGGAGACATAAGGGGCTGGCTTTTCGTCCAGAGGGTGGTAGATGATGTACTGAGTTGCCAGAGGAAGTGGTAATGGTGGGTACAATTACATCTTTTAAAATATTTTGTCCAGGTGCAAGGATGGGAAAGATTCAGAGGGATCTGGGCTAAATTCAGGCAAATGGGGACTTGGGTGGCATGGATTGAAGAATCTATTTCTATGCTGCAGAACTCAGACTCTATCAGGAGAAGGGTTTGACACTTACTAAAGTTGAAGGAGGGAATAGAGGAATTAATGGTGGAGGAACCAGTGTCTAGGGCTGAGGAAGCTGAAGATGGATTCTGTGATTGGGGATGGGTGAGTGGAAGTCAAGGAAATCTGGGAACCATAGGTAGGAATGGTGGCTGATGGTCAGCATGGATTCAATAGGCTGAAGTGCCTGTTTCCATGCTATGTGAATTTGAGATTCTATGATACCATCTCAGGGTGTTGGAACCTAGAGCAAGTGGCAGAGCAAGTGAGGTGAGGTTGTTGGAGGAAATTAATTCTGGAGTGAGAACTTAAAAATGGCATCCACTCTACATTAATCAGAGCAGGACAATGGCTAAATGGATGGTGTGAGTCGGGACTGAGCAGCAGAGCTTGGAACTGCGGTACTTTACACAGAAAGAAGTCCATTCAGTTTGATTACATCAGATTAATTGGGCCATGAGACATCTTGTTATCTATGCTGATAGAATTAGCTTCTGCACCATGGTGGTGGGCAAATTGAGTGTGTCCCTCCCCACAGAACTCCCACCTGGCACTTATCCTTGTAAGCGCATATGCTACACCTGTCCCCACACCTCCCCCCTTACCTCCATTCTGGGCCCCAGACGGTCCTTCTGGGTGAGGCAACACTTCACCTGTGAGTCTGCTGGAGTCGTCTATTGCATCCGGTGCTCCCCGTGCAGCATCCTCTACACCGGTGAGACCTGACGCAGATTGGGGGACCGCTTCGTCAAACACCTACGCTCTGTCCGTCACAATAGACAGGACCTCCCGGTTGCCACCCATTTCAACTCTGCCTCTCATTCCCATCTAGATATGTCCATACATGGCCTCCTCTACTGCCATGATGAGGCCAAACTCAGGCTGGAGGAACAACACCACATCTACCGTCTGGGTAGCCTCCAGCCTGGTGGTTTGAACATTGAATTCTCCAAATTCTGGTAATTCCCTCCCCCTCCCACTTCCACTATCCCAGGTCCCTCTCTGCCTCTCTCCCCTTTCAACTTTCTGCTTCTTTATCTCTACAGTTCTTTAATGCTTATCCTCTCCCCCTCCCCCCTTTATCTTTCCTCTGACCGGTTTTCCACCTGTCGCCTCTAGGCCCTACCCCCTCCCCCATCTGTATTACTGGGCTTTGGCCCTCTCTTCTCCCCCCATTCCTGATGAAGGGTCTCAGCCTGAAGCGTTGGCTAATCTTTTCTCACAGATGCTGCCTGACCTGCTGAGTTCTTCCAGCGTTGTGTTCGTATTCTTTGATCCACAGCATCTGCAGTTGTATTTTTGTAAATTGAGTGTGTTTGTTGCTCTGCTTATTCTCAGTTGTACAGTGGGGGAATAAGCCATTCGACCCATCCAGTCCAGTGGGCCCCCACCTACATTGATGTCATCTTCCAGCACTTGGCCCACAGTCACCTGAGGTGATACTACCACAGGAAATGGTGGAGGCCTGGTCATTAAATATATTCAGGAAGGAGGCTGTGAACTGGATGATGGCATTGATAGTGGAATAGTCTGAAAGGGAGGAAGGGCCTTCTGCTATTTTCCACATTTTGTTGTATGTGGAGCTAATGGGTTCTGGACATGTGCCTGTATTGAACATAGACCAAAGAACAGCACAGCTCAGGAACAGACTCTTCAGCTCAGTGTCTGTGTGAGGCATGGTGCCAGTTTAAACTAATCCCCTTTGCCTCACACCTTGTGTAGAAAAAGCTTGCCTTGCACGTCTCCTCTAAATTTATCCCCCCCACACCTGAAAGATATGGCCTCTAGTATTTGACATTCCGCTCTGAGGGAGAAAAGATTCTGACTGTCTACCCTGACTATGCCTCTCATAATTTTATTATGTCTCCCCTCAGTCTCTGACATTCCAGAAGAAGCAGTCCAAGTTTGTCCAGTATCTCCTTGTAGCTAATGTTGAGAGTGCACTGTTTGTATACATATTATTGCGTGTTGTTATGAGGAGGCTGGAGACACATGTTAGGCATAAGGATGCAGGCTGCAGAACATAACTCCTGATCAAAGAGAAAAGAAAGCAAGCAGGGAATGTTACAGATTTGGCAAAGCATAAGAAAAAGCTGGATTTTTTTTCTGTTGTCAGCCTTGATAAAATACACTGGTCACGATATTAACCAGTAAAGAAAATAAGTGTGTTTCTCAACAGGAAAGTGAGTCATTGCTCATTGCTGTTGCCCAAAGAACCACAGGCAGTTGGGAATGAGTTTTCCCTTCACCATTCGAAAATCTTTATTTCCAACAACAATATTTGTATGTCGAATGCTAAAGATGGGGTATGGAAGCAGGCCAAGGGAACTGAAAGGCCAAATGAGTTCAAAAACTGGATCGTTAATCCATATCCTTATTTGTGATCAGCTAGACATTTTCATCTTTTCCTGTCTGTGAGAGCAGGCTGATTTACAGATCCTGGATTTAGGATGAAAGGAATGAAAATATATAATAGAAAACATTCAAGAATTTTTACTGTCTGTGATTAAACCCAGAGCAGACTGTGCATTTCATTTCCTAGGTTATTAAGAAACATGTCTCTGATATAACAGTATGGAATCCAGTATTAGTAAACTGTTAACTTCTGGCCTTAGTGCTCATGATGTCATGGTAATTGTGGTTCTTGAGGGAAGGAAGAATAGCTTGAACAGACTTTATTTTGAACCTAGTGTAATTTTTTAAAATCTGTGCGCCTGTCCTGAAAATTCAACAATAGCTTCCATCCACAAAACATCTTGAAGTAAAATCTATATTCAATAAGTCAAAAAAAGTGATGCTTGTCCTGAAGGGGAGTTAGCAGATGAGATGACCAAATGCTTTGTTAAGAGACAGAAATGCTAAAGGGAAGAGGGATAGGATTCCAGAGCTTAGAGTTGACGAAGATGAAGATTTAAAGACAAGAGAGACTGCAGATGCTAGAGCTTGGAGCACAAAACAGAACACTAGAACTCAGTGGATTAATTGGCAACTGTGAATGGAAGAGGAGTAAGCTGAAGCTTTGAGTTGCAAATCTGTATCACACTGAGAGCTAGGAGGAAATATTGCCAGCAGTACAGAGAGGTGTGGGATAGGACATGGAATAGGATTTGGGATAGGGTGAAACTTTCCCTTTTGAGGGAGTGATTTAAAAACCAAACTGGACAGAACTAGTGGAGACAGAGAAAAAAAGAAAGCTTGTAGAACTGGCAGAGGCCCTTGAGGATTGGAGAGATGAAGTGAATGAGGGATTGGAAGCCAAAGGTGAGAGAATTGAAACTGAAACATTTACTGGACCAGGAAAGAACATTAATCTGTGAGCACAAGGTGATTGGTGAACATCTTCTAGGTCAGTATTCATGTAGCTATGTCTCAGATAGACCACCGTTTATAAAGGGAGCAAGCAAGGAGTACTGGAATAGAAGTAAGCGTAGGATAAATGAGGAACTCAGCAGCTGATAAACTTTAAGAGCAAGGGTAAAATAATGTTGATGGCAGTTATATACAGGCCTCCCAACAGTGGCTGGGAGGTGGACCACAGATTTCAACAGGAAATTGAAAAGGCAAGTCAAAAGGACAATGTTATGGTAGTCAGGGGAGATTTTAACAGGTTGATTGGGAAAATCAGGTTGGGAATAGATCTCAAGAGAGTGAGTTTGTTGAATGCCTAAGCGATAGCTTTTTAGAGCAGTTTGTTGTTGAGTCTACTAGTGGATCAGCTACACAAGATTGAGTGTTGTAGTGTGTGAAGGAAGAGAAGTGAGTGCGGTTACTGTTACAAGTGAGAAGGTGCTCAAAAAGCTGAATGACCTAAAGGTACATAAGTCACCTGGACCAGAGAGTCTGCATCCTAAGGTCTGAAAGATGTAGCGTTTGAGAATGTGGTAGTATTGTAAATGATCTTTAAAAAATAATTTGACTGTGGCCTGGTGCCAGAGGACTGGAAAATTGCAAATGTTACTCCACTCTTTAAGAAAGGAAGCAGCAGCAGAAAGGAAATTATAGACCAATTAGCCTGACATCAGTGGTTGGGAAGATGCTGGAATCAATTGTTAAGGATGAACTGATGGAGTACTTGGTGACACAGGACAAGATAGTACAAAGTCAGCATGGTTTTCTTCAGGGAAACCCCTGCCTGTTGAATCTGTTGGAATTCTTTGAGGAGACTGCAAGTAGGATAGATAAAGGGGATGCAGCAGATGTTGTATATTTGGACTTTCAGAAGGCCTTTTACAAGGTGCCACACATGAGGCTGCTTACCAAGTTAAGAGCCATGGCATTACAGGAAAGTTACTAACATGGTTAGAGGATTGGCTGATTGGTTAGAGGAGGCAGCAAGTGAGAATAAAAGGATCCTTTTCTGGTTGGCTACCAGTGATTAGTCCGCGGGGGTTAGTATTGGGACCACTTCTTTCTATGTTGTATATAAATGATTTAGATGATGGAATAGATGGCTTTGTTGCCAAGTTTGCAGATGTTACAAAGATTTGTGAAGGGGCAGGTAGTGTTGAGGAAACAGGTTAATATGTAGAAGGACGGACAGATTAGGAGAATGGGCAAGAAAGTGGCAAATGAAATACAATGTTGGAAAAAGCATGGTCATGCATTTTGGTAGTAGAAATAAATGTGGACTTATTTTCTAAATGGGGAGAAAATCCAGGAATCTGAGCTGCAGAGGACCTCGGAAGTCCTTGTACAGAACACCCTAAAGGTTAACTTGCAGGTTGAGTCGGTGCTGAGGAAGGCAAATGCTATGTTAGCATTTATTTCAAGAGGTCTAGAATGCAAGAGCAAGGATATATTGCTGAGGCTTTATAAGGCACTGGTGAGGCCTCACCTTGAGTATTGTGAACAGTTTTTGGCTCCTCATCTTAGAAAAAATGTGCTGGGATTGGAGAAGGTCTGGAGGAGGTTCACAAGGATGCTTCCTGGAATGAAAGGGTTATCATACAAGGAACATTTGATGGCTCTGGGTCTGTATTCGCTGGAATTCAGAAGGATGAGGGGGGAATGTCATTGAAATCTTTTAAATGTTGAAAGGCCTAGATAGAGTAGATGTGCAAAGGATGTTTCCCATGTTGGGAGAGTCTAGGACAAGAGGGCATTTCCTCAAGATAGAGAGATGTTCTTTCAAAACAGAGATGCGGAGAAATATCTTTTGCCAAAGAGTGGCGAGTTTGTGGAATTCGTTGCCACATGCAGCTGTGGAGGCCAGGTTGTTGGGTGTACTTAAGGCAGAGACTGATAGCTTCTTGATTGGACATGGCACCAAAGGTAATGGGAAGAAGGCCAGGAAGTGGGGTTGAGGAAGAGCTGAAAAAAAAGGATCAGCCATGATTGAATGGTGGAGCAGACTAGATGGGCCTGATGGCCTAATTCTGCTCTTTGTCTTATGGTCTTATTGTCTAATAGGGAAGACATTACTAAAATAGATGCATGCAACCTCAGTGATCGGAATTGTTATTGGTGCAACATTGATCTGTATTAAATGCTGCTCCAAGATTGTGAACAGTCTGCCTCAGCACCATATTGCCAGGGAGATGATGGAATAAGGAACAGGGGCAGTGGAGGACCAAACACAATAGATTTGGTCTTCCTAGTTTTTAGTTGGAAGTTGTTTTTTGTGCCCTATGTATCTGACAAGCAAAGTTGGAAGTCAGAACAAGACTAAGGTAGTGGGAATGAGTAAACCATCGTCAGAGTACATGTGGAATCTGAAATGTATTTCAATTATATTGCCACAAGACAGTTGAAGACTGGGGGTGCTTGGAAGTACAAGGTTAGGATACTGATGAAACAGAAGAAAGTATATCAAGTTGCATTCTTTACTAATATACCTGTACTTGTCATAGTAAAAAGTGGCTTCCATGAGTTCTGTTTATCATGTACTATTGCCTGCACTCATAATTGTGCATGCCCAGTTTTATGATCACTCCCTCCTTATTCCGCATTATAAAAGGTGACCAGAATACCTTTTCTAACCAACGGCCACCAAGTAAACAAGCCAGAAGTACAGAGACTGAACTATCCTGGTTGAATTTATTTCAAGGTTGTGTTAAAACACCAATGAGTTCCAGCACCAAGTGCTGGAAACTCTCTTTTAAATTGAGAGGGAAATGATTTAAAAGGGACCTCAGGGGCAACTCTTTCACACAAGGTGTAGTGCATAATAGAACAAACTGTCAGAGAAAGTAGTTGAGGCAGGAACTTTAACATTTTAAATATATTTGGATAAGTTAGGAAAGGTTTAGAGCAATATGGGCCAAACGTGGGCAAATGGCACTAGTTTAGCAGGGCACCTTGGTCGGCATGGACTAGTTGAGCCAAAAGGCCAATTTCTGTGCTGTACTACTCTGACTCTGTCACTCAGCAGGTCAGGAAGCATCGGTGGAAAGAGAAACAGTTAATGTTTCAAATCCAGGACCTTTCATCCAATGAAATAATAATTGTTTCCCTTTCCACAGATGCTATCGAACTTTTCTAAGTGTTTCCAGCACTTTCTGTTTTTCTTTCAGATTTCCAGCACCTGCAGCTTATTTGATTTTTATTTATGTTAAAAATGAAAACCAAAATGATGACAATTAAGAGTAATATGTAACAGTAATCAACAGGTCCATTTAGTTTTACCTTAGTCAATAATTTTCTTTGTTAATTGATGACAGATGTAAAACTGCAAAGTAGAATTCAAAGCACATGCACAGTCCCTGAAGTTTAACGTGGAAGGTGGAGCCCTGTCAATGTCAAATCAACTAATATTGACTGAATGAATTTGCCTGAATTTTTATCCACAATATATGAAACTGTGTATTGGATTCCATCTTCTAGTGGTTATATTTTATGTGATTTTTGTTTCTTCTTCATATTTAAAGGAAGGTCATGTCTTCAGTAATAATCAGCTAAATCTTAAAAACAGCTGATTTTCAGACAGTTGGTGTTATTCGACACTCTGCCAAAAGAAACCATGAATCACTTTGTAATTTTACATGGGTGAGCTAGAGTGTTAGAGTAGAAAACATAGGCTTCATCTGTTTTTTGGATGAACTGTGGACATCGGCGTCAGTTGTGAAATGTGGTCTTTTATAATGTGCTTTCTGTGTTTTCACTGTCTGGGATTTCACATGCTGCCGGATACTGCTGGAAGACAACTGCCTTTTTGAAGTGTTTATTATTTGTCGAGTAATCTGCAGAGTGGTGGGGTGAATTGTAGTGCTATTTTCAATTCACAAGTCAAAGTCAAAGTGGAGTTTATTTATACACAGTTGCAATAAAAGACTTATTTGCAGCAGTATCGCAGGCATATAAACAACTTTTACCAATATCTTGAATGAACATGATGCTAATCAGTACTGATTAGTTTTGTGCCAGTCAGTTTAAGAACTGAATGATTGAAGGAAAGTAGCTGTTCTGAGCAACACTCAGAAAATGGTGAAGGAACTCAGCAAGTCGGTCAGAATCTAAGGAGGGGAATAAACAGCTGACTTTTCGGGCCAAGACCCTTCATCGAGACAGCAAAGGAAGAGGGTAATCAGCAAGAAGCTAGTGGTGTAGGAGTTTAGACTTCCATGCCTCCTGTCTGACCTGGATAGTGGGGACCTTTGATGGGTGTCAGCTGTTTGCTTGAGGCAACACTTCCTGTAGTTATTAATGATGGGGAGGGTTGTCCTGTGACATTTTGGTTGAGTCTACTACCAGAAGCTACTCAGTCTACTCTGGTCCAGTGATTACTTGTTTCAACTTAAACTTAAGGGAAAAATTTTATTGTGACAGGATTTTCATTGCTGGAAATTTGGACTCAAAACCATTGCTGCCAGTATATCACACAAAATGCTGGAGGAACTCAGCAGTTCAGGCAACATCTCTGGGGGGGTGGGAATAAACAGTTGACATTCCAGCCCAAGACCTTTCATCAGGACTCGTTTCATAGATGCTGCCAGACTGCTGAGTTCCACCGATCTGCAGAACCTCCTGTGCCTCTGTCAGCATATCACGCCAAAAGCAAATTCTGGGGTTCTCTATAATCACACAATAGTTTCTAAGGCTAATTTCATCCAAAGTGTACATGTGGGAAAATCTTGGAAACTCAAATGACCAAGTTAGAGCCCTTGTGAATGAGGCACATCTTTTGGTAGAATCAGTTGAGACTTCCAGAACCTTTAAATAAAAACGGGAATTGTGGAAAATACTCAGCAGATCGGGTAATGCTTCTTGTTGATGGTTTTAATATAACATTCTAACTGGTTGCATCACCATCTGGTATCGAGGGGCCACTGCACAGGATCAGAAAAAGCTGCAGAAAATTATAAATTTAGGCAGGTCCTTCATGGGCACTAGCCTCCCAGCATCCAGGACACCTTAAAAAAAAATGGCATCCATCATTAAGGACCCCTATCACCCCGGGACACGCTCCGTTCTCATTGCTGCCATCAAGGAGATGGTACAGGAGCCTAAAGACAAATAGTCAACATTTCAGGAACAGCTTGCTCCCTCCACCATCAGATTTCTTCAACATTTTTTTCCTTCTCTTTTTTGTACCAATGATTTATTTTGTTTTTATGTATAAAGAAATTTATAATTTTTATCACTAGGTGTTGCAATGTACTGTTGCTGCAAAACAACAAATTTCACGACATTTGTTTGTGATAATTAAACCTGATTCTGAACAATTCTCCCAGAGGTTCTGTGTGAAGAAGAGTTTAGTGCGGTAGGGAAATTGTGCAAACCACCATATGATGACCTATGACTAGGGTACCAGAGTTGCCCAGATAACTGATTCTGACCGAGATAATACTGATTTAAAAATAATAATAATTTTAGATTGAGGGTTCAGTCAATGAGAGAGGGTCAGCATCTTTAAATTTTTTGGTGTTATCATTTCAAAAGATCTGTCCTGGTTTCAGCAGGTACTCACCATTACAAAAAAACACACAGCAGCGCCTCTACTTTCTTGGAAATTTGTGAAGATTCAGCATGTCATCTAGAACTTTGACAAATGTCTGTAGATCTGTGCTGGAGAGTATATTGACTGATTGCATCACAGCCTTGTATGGAAACACCAATGCCTATGGAAAAGCCTACAAAAGGTAGTGGATACAGCCCAGTCCATCATGGGTAAAGCCCTCCCCATCATTGAGCACATCCATGTGGAGAGCTGTCACAGGAAAACACCATCCATCATCAAGGATCGCCACCATCTAGGTCATGTGCTCTTCTCACTTCTGCCATTAAGAAGGTTCAGGGGCCTCAGGACTCACACAACTGGGTTCAGGAACAGTAATCACCCCTCAACCATTAGGCTGTTGAACCAGAGGGGATAACTTTACTCAACTTCACTTGCCCCATCACTGAACTGTTCCCACAGCCTACAGACTCAACTTTTTTTTATTATTATAATTATAATTTCTTTTTTTCTTCTCTTTATTTTTGTATTTGCACAGTTTGTTGCTTTTTTTACATTGGCTGTTGTCCATTTGTTGGTTGTGGTCTTTCATTGATTCTGTTTCTTGTATTTACCGTGATTGCCCACAAGAAAATGAATCTCAGATGACGTATATGTACTTTGAACATAAAGCCCAGGATAGCCTGGGTTATTTTGCTCATGTTACAGTTAGAACGGGCCTTGGGAAGTTCAGGCAAGCATGGCTCCACCAGAAAGTAACTGATTCTCTGCTCTACATGAAACCATGCACTTTAGCAACACCAGTACCAGTCCAGATGAAGGGTCTAAACCCAAAATGTCACCTGTCCATCTCCCTTCAAGCTGGCAAGCTGAATTCCTCCAACAGTTTGTTTGTTACCACAGTACCTTATCCTGGTAGCCAGCTGATGTTACCTTTAATACAGATACCCTGCTACCAGTATAAGCTGTGGGTAGGTCTGAATTCCAGTACAGTAATGGTCAGCTTCATCAGTGTTCACTTCCCTTCTCTCCTTCAGACATTTTTTTCATTCTGTGTAGTGGGCAAATTGATTCTTTAAGTTTGTATAGCCAAGGATGGCAATGAGGGCAAGCTCTCACTACCTATTAAATGCTCCCAATGGCATGTGCCTGAAATAGCAGGCAGCTCTGACAACCAAGTCCAGCTCCTGGCCTTCACGTGTGACTTAGCTACTAAGCCCGGCTGTACTGTTTCCACTGACAAGAGAAGGGGCAAAAGTAGGTTACTGGTGTCTTGAAACCAGTTGCTTCGGGCAGATAGGGTTGGTAGGCCGTGGTTGGCAGCTCCTCCAAGAGAAGGAAAACTCTGGTCTCAAACTTCTGCTGCCTTACAGCTATACCAACTCATGGGTAAGGCTTCGGGAGCAAACCTCGAGGGAAAAATTCAGAGCTAGAAGCCCTAAAGCAGTCCTACGGTGAGTTCAACGTGAACTGACAACTCCTGTAACACTGCTGGTACCAAATTGTATCGGTCTCTGCCGTTCCTTTGGGTTCATCTGATGTGTGGAGAGAGGGAGCTTGCTACATGGGCATCAGCTTGCTCTCCATATCCTACTGCCCAGGCTTGTGTATTTAGACAGCTAGCATCCAACATCTGTGGTTGACTCTGACTGATGCTGGCCTTACTCAGTGGGCAAATTAGCCCAGAAGGGTCACTCTTCTCACCACCACTTTTTTTTGCAGCATCACCTCAACCACTGTACGACACAGGTTGAGGGGCTTTTCACCTGAATGTGGGACATAGACATTACTGATGAGCAGCTATCAATGCTCACGAAAAAATGACTGTAAAACTCCACCATGAATTGCTGCTGTTGGTTGATGAAGTTACATCCACCTTGTTGGGTCGGAAGTTCTGTGACTTAGACCATTGGATTGTTTCAGTTCCTCTCTGGTATATTTGTTCCAGGCAAGAATATGCAATGCATCTCATTGAGCATATCAGTTAGTTCACCATGTTTTATTTGTTCAATAGATGGGCACAACTTCCACTTCTGGGAGGAATATGGTTCAACGGAGTTGAAGATTTACATTGTTAGCATAAATCTGTAACGACATTGACCAGCAGTTTAATTGGAATTCCAGATCAGAGTTCATCTTTCAGTTTGGAGTTAGAAGTTGATGATCTGCTTGTCGTTTATAAAAGCACAGTGGATGTCCTCCCTCCACATGCTGAGTTTCAGTTACTGAGTCAAGGCCTCAAAATGGATAATTTTCCGACAGTTCTTCGATGCCATGTTCTGCTTTGACAAAAGACAGTCATGCTTGATATCTTGTTCTGGATTAATATATTATACAGCTCTGAAACAGTCCCTTCACCCTACCATGTCCAAGTTGATATCTATACTAATCTCATTTGGAACAGTAATCTAAGCATCTTTCAGAGGCATCATTATCAAGCATGTTTCAATTCGAGGCTGTAATGATGCCTAGACTGATATAAATAACCAATTCTCAGTGGTAAATGCATTTTGATAGTAATACAACAGCACCTAAATGTTTAATGACTGAATTGAACTGCTGTGGTGATTTTTGTGGATTGGGCACACACAGGAAATATTTTAATTATCTTTAACCGTGTTGGTCAATTGGCTCTTGCCATGGGCTCTTGCACTGCATCTGGGCATAAAATATATGCAAGGAGGTAAGTGACTGAGCTCAATTTGCCTAATTTTATATCTATCAGTTAGTCCGTGAGCCTCAAATAGGCTTTCAGCTGTATAAATGTGTGTATAAAACTAGATGGCCTTTAGGAATACTGTTATAAGTTAACATATTGTGATTTGGCAAGTGCACATTTAATTCTTTGCCTTTTCTTTCCCACTAGTTCCATTCGCTGGCTCCAATGTATTACCGTGGATCGGCTGCAGCTGTTATAGTTTACGACATCACCAATGAGGTAAAAGTCCACTAGGCAAACCCTGTTTTAGACTTAGAAAAAGCAGTTTATCTGAGTCTCTCTGACTATAAGCGTTGGGAAGTATTTGTGTGGTAGCTGTTAGCTTGTAGCTGAGCCTCCATGAGAAAGGAACTTGCCAACATCACAGGCCTATGTTGTTAGGAAACAACACCTTCAGTTAAGCTTTTAGTTTTTTTCACTCTATAACAGATTTTTTTTATTGTGTTGCCCCTTCTCCAGCTTTAACTAATGTTCAACTGGATAACAGATTGAAAGATATCTGTGGCTTGCCACAGAACCTTGAGCTGAAATCAGCAAAATCTGGTTGCCTTATGTTTCATATATAGACTATAAAAATATGATATTTGATAAGTTACCAAGAAAACTAGGCAGGAGGTGAAATTGGTGGTGTTACTTCTTGTAGTTGAATAGATTGATAAGGGTTTTGGTTTATTGTTGTCACATGTACCAAGACACAGTGAAAATTTTGTCTTGCATACTGTTTATACAGATCACACCATTACACGGTGCATTAAGGTAAAACAATAACAATGCATAATAAAGTGTAAAAGCTACAGATAGCACACAAGGTAAGTAAATGATAAGGGTAAGATCATAATGAGGTAGATTGCGAGGTCAAGAACCCAACTCATTGTACAAGAGATCCATTCAAGAGTGTGATAACAGTGCGATAGAAGCTGTCCTTGAGCCTGGTGATATGTACTTTCAGGCTTTTGTATCTTCTGCCTGATGGGAGAGGGGAGAAGAGAGAATATCCAGGGTGCGTGGGGTCTTTGATTATGCTGGCTGCTTTACTTTAGCAAGAAGCATAGACCAAGTCCATGGAAGGGAGGCTGGGGTGAAGTTAATACTCAGCACCTTTGCTTGTACAAGGAGGTAGCATTCCGAATTGGGTCTGTAACACAGTCTTGTGCAGTTATAACCCACTTTTATAACCTACTATTCAAACACATAAGATGCTAAGGGGACTTGGCAAGATATAAGTTGAGGTACTTCTACTAGTTGAGATGTGCAAACAGATGGTCATAACTATAAGGCGAGGGTCTGGTCATTTAAGACTGAGAAGTGTAGATATCTTCTCTGAGGATGGTGAATCTTTGGAATTCTCTGCCCCTGAAAGTGTTGGAGACCAGATCATTAAATGTATATTAAGGCAGAGGTTGATAAATATTTAAAAGATTAAGGAATTAAGGGTTATGAAAACTACACAGAATACGAGTTGAAGCCAGCGTAGATCAGCCATGATCATAATGAGTGACAGGGTAGACTTAAGAAACCTGGTGGTCACCTCCTGGTTCTGCTTCATTGTGTTGTGTTTGGATCATAATCTTTATTTGGAGTTATGAAAACTGAAGGTAGGAATGTTTGTCAGTAAAATAGTCAGTTCATTTTGAGAAATTGATGGTGAATCTTGAAAGAAATATTGTGCAGAAGACACGAGGTTTAGCAAAAGCTGGAATCTGGAGAAATACACAAAATGCAGGAGGAGCTCAGCAGGTCAGGCAGCATCTGTGGAGAGAAATCAACAGTTGACAGTTTGGGTCAAGACTCTTCAGCAGGACTGGAATGGAAGGGGACAGCAGTCAGGATAAGGTAAGAGTGGCAGAGAAGTACAATGATCAGGTGATTGTTCAGAGCAGGCAAGGGACAATGCGAGTGGAGCAGGGAGGAGAAGATCAGCAAAGCTGACAGGTGATTGGTTAAGGTTTGTATCTGATATTAAAGAATTGTTCTCCCCTGTAATATTAAAATGGACAATAGTAATACATCACTCATTGATTGTTGAGAGCACTAACAGAAGAAAGAATTCTGAAGCACAGACCAGTATTTAAGTCACAGCTGTGTCAATGATGTAAGAATGGTTGTATTTCTGACTTTCTTATAGCTTTGCTAAATCTGAGCAGGGTCTGACTTCACCCTTCCCGCCTCTGTCAAATTCTCATCCACAGTCAGTCTGATTGACAGGCAGGAGATCCATGGAGAAGCTGAGGTCACAGGTAACCTGAAGTGGAACAGGGTGGCTGAGTGTTAATGTGAGAGAAAATTTTGGAGCCTGCCTTTGAACAGTGCCTTCTTATCAATCTGAACAAGAACACTCTGGCCCCTCTGAACACCAACTGCTTTGAATTTCTTACAGCTTGACGTACACTCAGCTTTTGTTTAACCAAAGTGGAACTCAGGTGTTCCACCTTGCCCATTCCTTGCTAATTCCCTTGTCTGCCCATATTCCCCTGAAACCTCTCTGGATTCTTCTCACATTGCCACCAGCCTAGCATCATCAGCAAACTATTACACATTGTCCCCTTACCCGAACCATTACTATAGATCGACAACAGTCAGCTCCTAATACCTGTCCATCTGGTATTCCATTTGTAACAGCCTCCCAATCCAATAAAATGATTCATTTCCACCTTATTTTCCATTCATTAACCAACCCCTCAGTAGCATGTTAGGAATCACTCACAGTTCTAGACAATAGTTAGATGCTCCTTTTACAGATATGATTTGCCTCAATTAGTAAATGATAAGCATTCTTGAAATGATCACACTGCTGGGTACAAGGTAACTGTGTAATTTGAATAACCCAGTTTCCTGGCTTATGACTGAACACAAACATACTTCCCGTTAGTCTGAGAAATTCTTCTATTAACTTGTTAAAATGATATTGTATATTTCATATGGTTAATTACCTCTCTTTCCAACTATGTTTGACATGTTCAAGAGTAAATGATTCATAATTAATCTGATATCTATAATTAAGTTGCAGAGTAATTAACATAAAGATAAATGTTTAGTCTGATATCTCAACCAGGAAATAAGTGACTAAAGAAATTCACTGATTACGTGATTAATATCTGTCTTTTCTGGCTGTTATGATGAGTAAAGGCAGAGAGCTCAGTTGACTGTAGTATGGAACTGTCATACAGCACAGTAACAATCCCTTTGACCCAATATTTTATTCACTACCTAACTTTATCCTAATTTTATCTTTTTCATTTCCATTAGCCCCAGCTACCATCCATACAGACCACCTTGTGTTCCTGTTCCTCAAGTACACTAGGGGAATTTAATCTACCACCCATCATGTTTTCATAAGAGGCAACCCACATGAGAAATTTTATGCAGGTAGCACCAGAGATCTCTGAAGCTTTCGGGTATCAATGCTAAATGCTTTGCCCCTGTAAGCTCTACCATATCTGCTAATCTTTACAGACACTTAACAGTTGTTAATAAGGATATTCCTTAAAGTATCCAGGAACAGATCAACACAGGATCAGAAAATCTCAGTGATGGAACAAATCTTTGAAATAACTAAGTAGAGAGTTTGTGAACTCAGCTTTTTGTTAAAAAAAAAATGGATTGAAGAACAGATCACTTCTTTAGTCAAGTGAAGTTTATTGTTATTTAACTATATACATGTATATAATGTATATAGAGGCGAGACAGCATTTCTCCAAACCAGGGTGCAAAGCACGGTAGTACACATAACACACAATAAATTATGAAAATTAGGATAAAATCTACAGGTGAATCACACATAAATAACAAACTAAAGTGCACTAATAAGGTACGGGACAGATTAACCAGTGGCACTTTGAATATGATGCTGCAGGGAGTTCAGAAGCCTAATGGCCTGGGGGGAAAACTGTTTCTCATCCTGACCATTCTTGTTTGATGGTAGGAAGTCAAAGAGGAGCAGGCAGGTTTGGTGGGATCCTTAATAATACTAAGGACCCTGTGTATGCAGCATTCCTGATAAATGTTCCAGTTGGATGGTAGGGAGACCCCTATGATCTTCTCAACTGTTCTCACTGTCCTTTGTAGGGACTTCTGGTCTGAAGCTGGACTGCTCCCATACCAGATAGAGGTGTAACTTGCCAGGACATTTTCAATGGTGCTCCTGTAAAGCACAGTTAAAATTGGGAGATGGGGGGCGGGGGGGGGGGGGGAACCCTTGTTTGCCTCACTCTTCTTGGGAAGTGGAGGCACTGCTTGCTGCCTTGTTCAGGGAGGTGATAGTTAAGGGACCAGGTGAGATCACCTGTGATGTGAACTCCCCGGAACTTGGTGCACCTTCAGAAGTTTCCGAATGGGTATGAAAGGAAGGATAAAAGTGAATTGATTGCAAAGCTTCAAAGCGAGATTCTGAACAGTGCCCATTTGCTCCTTTGTGATGTAACGTGTATGTAGTAAACTCAAACTGGAGTTGCTTCAGAGCAACGCCAATAAGAAGGGCTGAACGGAAGGTTAAAATGTTAAAACTTCTGAAGAGCCAAACTGGGTATAAATCTTCAATGTAGCAACTGACAAAGAATGTTGTCACAGCTGCAGGAAGCATCGTATCTTTCAGTTAATGGAAAGAGATCATGGTTTGGATTTTGAGATAAGGTTGGATCTGTCTGTTCAGTCTCGAGGGAAAATGTTTGTTTAGCATACTTCAGAGTGCGGTTTGGTGCAATTTTAAAGAAAGAACATAGCTTTCTATTATTGAGACCTAGGCATCAAATTGGGGTCATTGAGACAGATGCTCCAGCCTGTAGCTAATAGGACAGGAAAAAGTTACAGAAGAACTCAGCAAGTCAGGTAACATCTATGGAGAGGAATAAACATATGACCCTTTAAGACAAGACCCTTCGTCAGGATAAAAAGGTACATTAGGGTTAGGTTTGCCGTTATGATTGTGTTTGTCTGAACACATTCACACGACAACATCTTGACAAACATCACTGGTAGACTGGTTATCACTGGTAGACTATTATGTTTAATGTGATGCTTCTTTAGTTCCTGGAGCAAAAACTCAGATGTTTGAAATCTAATTCAAAAATGAAATTAGTTTCAGAGAATAAAAACACAAAATGCTGGCAGAACTCAGCAGGCCAGACAGCATCTATGGGAGGAGGTATGATGCACCATCAATAACTCACACTGAGACGTAGGCGAGATATCGGCTTTTATTGACTGGAAGAAGGAACCAGGAGTGAGTGTCTATCATACAAGGTCCTGCAGACTGAGGCCGATCTTCAGGCCGCAGGTCTCCTTTATACAGGGGGCCTGTGGGAGGAGCCACAGGAGCAGTCAGCAGGGGCGTGTCCCGACAGGCACATAGTTCACCACATTCACCCCCCCTTCGTTTGAAAAAGTCCTCATGTAGCGAAGGTTCTTACAAGTCAAGCCGATCAGGCGGTCGAATCTGTCGCTGCGATCTACGTAGCACCGGCTGTGACCGCATAGGTGCCGGCAACATTGGCGATTGCACAGGGGACGGGGGTTGCGCGTGTTCTTGCCCACTAGGCGCCAGTGATCCCTCATGCATGTGCGAGGCGCCTGGTATAAATGTGTACGAAACGCCCGGTATACAAGTGTCGTGAGGAGTCTGTGTAGGGCCTGGTGAGTACGGTGTCACCTCTGGTGCAGGGTTCACAGTTACCGGAGAGCCTTCAGGGTAGTGGTCTGCTGCACCTGCGGGTGCCAGGTCGCGGATGGAGACCGTGTCCTCCCGCCCATCAGGTAAGACCACGTAAGCATACTGGGGGTTCGCATGGAGAAGGTGAACCCTCTCCACCAGCGGGGAGTATTTATTGCTCCTCACATGTTTCCGGAGCAGCACTGGCCCCGGGGACGTCAGCCAAACTGGTAGGGTGGTCCCAGTGACAGACTTCCTGGGAAAAGAGAATAGGCGTTCGTGAGGGGTGGCATTGGTGGACGTACATAACAGAGAGCGGATAGAGTGCAGTGCCTCAGGGAGGACCTCCTGCCATCGAGAGACCGGCAACCCTTTGGACTTAAGGGCTAAAAGTGTGGCCTTCCACACTGTGGCATTCTCCCGCTCTACCTGGCCATTACCCCGGGGATTATAACTCGTGGTCCGACTGGTAGCAATGCCCCTAGCTAGCAAGTACTGGCGCAGCTCCTCACTCATAAAGGAGGACCCTCTATCACTGTGGATATAGCAGGGATACCCGAACAGAGTGAAGAGCTGGCGCAGGGCTTTTATGACGGACGTGGCAGTGGTGTCGGGGCAGGGGATGGCAAAGGGGAACCGTGAGAACTCGTCAATAACACTGAGAAAATAGACATTGCTGTCAGTGGAGGGAAGGGGGCCCTTAAAGTCAACACTCAGGCGTTCAAAAGGGCGGGTGGCCTTGACAAGTTGTGCCGTGTCAGGACAGTAGAAGTGCGGTTTGCACTCGGCACAAATTTGGCAGTCCCTGGTCATCGTCCTGATGTCCTCCAGGGAGTACGGCAGGTTCCGAGCTTTCACAAAATGGTAAAATCGGGTGACCCCCGGATGGCAAAGTTGTGCATGAAGGGCGTACAGCTGGTCGAGCTGTGTGCTAGCACATGTTCCCCGGGATAGGGCATCAGGGGGCTCATTGAGTCTGCCAGGCCGGTACAGGATATCATAGGTGTAGGTGGAGAGTTCTATCCTCCACCGCAAAATCTTATCATTTTTGATCTTGCCCCGCTGTTGGTTGCTGAACAGGAACGCAACCGAGCGCTGGTCGGTCAGCACAGTGAATCTTTTGCCAGCAAGATAGTGCCTCCAGTGCCTAACAGCCTCCACTATGGCCTGGGCTTCTTTCTCCACCGCGGAGTGCCGAATTTCAGAGCCTTGGAGGGTGCGAGAAAAGAATGCTACTGGTCTGCCTTCCTGATTAAGGGTAGCAGCCAGAGCGAAATCGGAGGCATCACACTCCACTTGGAAGGGAGCGGTCTCGTCCACTGCATGCATCGTAGCTTTGGCAATGTCCGCTTTAATGCAGTTGAAGGCCGCGCAGGCCTCAGCAGAGAGGGGAAACGAGGTAGACTTGACCAGGGGGCGAGCCTTGTCTGCGTAATGGGGGACCCATTGGGCGTAATAGGAAAAAAACCCCAGGCACCGTCTGAGGGCCTTGAGAGTGGTGGGAAGAGGGAGCTCTAACAGGGGGCGCATACGTTCGGGATCAGGCCCAATAACCCCGTTTTCCACGACATACCCAAGTATAGCAAGGCGGGTGGTACCAAAAACACACTTGTCCCTGTTATAAGTAAGGTTCAGAGCTGCGGCCACTTGGAGAAACCGTTGGAGGTTGGCGTCGTGATCTGGCCTGTCATGACCACAGATGGTGATGTTATCCAGATAGGGAAATGTGGCCTGCAGTTGGTACTGGTCCACCATCCGGTCCATTTCCCTCTGGAAGACAGAGACACCATTCGTGACACCGAAAGGGACGCGCAGGAAGTGATAGAGCCGGCCGCCCGCCTCGAAGGCGGTGTAGGGGCGGTCCTCTGGGCAGATGGGGAGCTGGTGATAAGCGGATTTCAGATCTATTGTCGAGTACACCTTATACTGAGCAATCTGGTTGACCATATCCGCGATGCGGGGTAGGGGGTATGCGTCAAGCTGCGTAAACCTATTGATGGTTTGACTATAGTCCACCACCATCCTATTTTTCTGCCCAGTCCGAACAACAACCACCTGGGCCCTCCAAGGGCTTGTGCTCGGCTCAATGATCCCCTCCCTGAGCAGCCGCTGCACCTCCGACTGAATGAAGGCCCGGTCCCCCGCGCTGTACCTCCTGCTTTTGGTTGCCACAGGTTTACAGTCGGGGGTCAGGTTGGCGAACAGCGGTGGGGGAGGGATCTTGAGAGTGGAGAGGCTGCAAGTGTCGGTAGCGCAGCTGTTGGCCTGGTTCTGGATGGGATGTGTGTGTCCGTGTGTGTGTGTGGTCAGTAGCGGGGTATGTGAAGAAGTCCCACAAAACTGAGGATTCTTGACAGTGAGTGGTGGGAGGGGCCCGTCGTATACCATAGTCACACTTTCGAGATGGCTCTGGAAGTCCAGTCCCAATAGCACAGGTGCACACAGATTAGGCATGACCAGCAGTTCAAAGTCCCGATATTCTGTGCCTTGCACCACCAAAGTCGCTACACAACCCGCCCGGATGTCTGCGGACTGCGACCCAGAGGCCAAATGGAACCTCCGACTGACCGGCCGCGTAGCAAGTCCGCAGCGTTGCACTGTGTCCGGGTGAATAAAACTCCCAGTGCTGCCCGTGTCAAACAGGCATCCAGTCCAATGCCCCTCCACCTGGATGTCCATCATGGATCTTGCAAGCTGGTGTGGGGCGCTTTGGTCGAGAGTCACAGTGGCCAGAGTTGGATCGCCGTCGGGGTACCCGGTCAGCATCGGAGGGTCGGGGGCGGGGCATGCTGACGCCGACAAAGATGGCCGCTCACATCCGGGGTACCCGGTCAACATCCGAGGATCGGGGGCGGGGCGTGCTGACGTCGACAAAGATGGCCGCCCACATCCGGGCATGCAAGATGGCGGCCCCCACGTTTCACCCGCAGCGCTGCACTCCGCTCGAGGTTGAGACTTACAGACCTTGGCGAAGTGGCCCCGCTTTCCGCAGCTGGAGCAGGTCGCTTCTCGCGCTGGACAGCGTTGTCGAGGATGTTTCTTTTGGCCACAGAAATAACAAAGCACGAGTTTCTTACGGGCCACAGCCGTGGTCTGGGTCGGGGAGCTCGTGGAATGGCGACTGGCGGCAGCGTTGGCGAATTCGCTCCCGGGAGCCGGCGGTGGCGGGGTCTGAGGCATCCACGAAACCGGCGGGGAATCGCGCGACTGGACAGCGTCGGCGTTATGCCGCGCAGCTTCTAGAGCGTTGGCCTTCTCTATCGCCGAGCTTAAGGTAAGATCCGAGTTCTCCAGCAGCCGCTGGCGCATGTACACTGACCTCAGTCCCGTCACAAAGGCGTCTCGCACCAGCAGCTCCGCATGCTGTTCTGCCGTGAGCGTCTTGCAGTCACAAGCTCGGACGAGTGTCTGTAGTGCTCGGAGAAACTCAGCGCACGATTCGCCAGGCTGCTGTTGCCGGGTAGCTAAGCGATGTCTTGCGTAGACGGTGTTCACCGGCCGCAGGTACTGTCGTTTGAGGGCGTCCAGTGCCCCTTCGTAGGTCGGCAGGTCCCGGATAAAGGAGTAAACTTTGGAGGAGACCCTCGAGAGTAGGATTCTGTGCATAACGGCGGGTTCAGTCGCACGAAGCTCCGCCAAGTACGATTGGAAGCATGCAAGCCAGTGTTCAAAAGCGAGAGCCGCGTCAGGGTCTTGAGGGTCCAAATCCAACCGGTCCGGACGCAAAACGGGTTCCATGTTTTAAAACTTCCAGTCAATAAAATTGATGCACCATCAATAACTCACACTGAGACGTAGGCGAGATATCGGCTTTTATTGACTGGAAGAAGGAACCAGGAGTGAGTGTCTATCATACAAGGTCCTGGAGACTGAGGCCGATCTTCAGGCCGCAGGTCTCCTTTATACAGGGGCCTGTGGGAGGAGCCACAGGAGCAGTCAGCAGGGGCGTGTCCCGACAGGCACATAGTTCACCACAAGGTAGTGATGACATTTCAGGCCGAAACCCTTCATCAGGAGTGAAGTAACATGGGATGGTGGAGAGGGGATAAGAAGTGGGGGGAGGGATGAAGTAGAGAGCTGGGAAGTGATAGGCTGGAGGGAAATGGGCTAGGTCCGGCGCTCAGTCCTCCAGCAGTGGCAGGATCTCCCTGTGGCCACACACTTCAATTCCACAGACCACTCCCACTCCGATATGTCTGTCCATGGCCTCCTCTACTGTCAAGATGAGGCCACATGCAGGTCGATGGAGCAATACCTTATCTCCCTCCTAGGTAGCCTCCTACCTGTC
Organism: Hypanus sabinus; assembly: GCF_030144855.1. Taxonomy (NCBI): domain Eukaryota; kingdom Metazoa; phylum Chordata; class Chondrichthyes; order Myliobatiformes; family Dasyatidae; genus Hypanus; species Hypanus sabinus. The sequence continues at coordinate 129,298,049 of NC_082706.1, forward strand.
AGCATAAACATCCAACTCACAGACCTCCATTGATACCCCTGCCCCCCCCCCTTACCCCCATCCCTATCTATTATTTTAGTCTGGTTCTCTTTCTCTCTCTTTTAACCCCCTCAGAATAATCTCCCCCCAGCCCTACCTTTCTTTCTCTTTTATTTCCCATAATTCTCCACCTTCCCCCAACCCATTTCCCTCCAGCCTATCACTTCCCAGCTCTCTACTTCATCCCTCCCCCCACTTCTTATCCCCTCTCGACCATGCCATGTTACTTCACTCCTGATGAAGGGTTTCGGCCCGAAACGTCGTCACTACCTCCTCCCATAGATGCTGTCTGGCCTGCTGAGTTCTGCCAGCATTTTGTGTTTTTACTTATTTCCAGCATCTGCAGATTCACTCATGTGCCTTTAGTTTCAGAGAGTCCAGCTGCATCAGTGGGGAGTGAAACAGACTCAAAGTCTCGGGTGAATGGCCCTTCAGGATTTGAAAATCTGGGAAACCACCCAGATAAAATAGGAGGCACTTGGCCCTGTTGTGGCGATAGAGCTGACCATGGCTGGATATGCCAGTACCTCAGGGAGTAGTGCAAGATAAGTTAGAGGGGAAAGTTGTTAAAGGTTGCAGCTGATGCATTTATAGGGTGTGGTGTCTGTATTAATGCTACTATAACATAGATGGCGAAAGATCCCATTTTGGGGAGTGAGTGATAGCTCTTGCAGAGAGAAGGCAAGGACTGGATGTCAAATTGCCTCTTTCTACAGTGCTGTGTCTGGTTCCAAGTGATAGAGAATTGTCTTGATGTGCTGTGAAATGAGGATGAAACAATGAGAGACAAGAAAGAGAGAGTTACGGCTTGAAAGTGTTCCCAAATCCATATTTTCCTGTACACAGCAGGAGAATATGGAATTTCTTCTTCTTAAGCCCATCATCCGTACTGGAACAAAGACCACCGACAGCAGCTTACCAGAGTCCTCTGTCCTGTGCACGTCTTTCAAGTTTTTCTAGATGTAGCCCAAGTTTTTGGTGCATCATTCCTCTCTCAGGGATGAAGTCTGTGGAACTTTTGTTGCCATTTCTGTAACGCTGAGTTTTTAATGGGATGGGGTTGCTAGCCCCATGCTCAACCTTCTTTTGCAGCCTGGCTTGGGACTGTTTAATGGTAGAATTTAATGGAATTTAGCAGAGCTTAAAAGAAGTCAAAAAGAAAAGCAGAAAAAGGAAACAAATGATTTTCAGATATGCCTGATGAAATCTAGTTTCAGCATCCTGAGCATAGTGTTTGCTGACCAAGGTAATGTGTGTCCGAAAATCTCAAGGAGCAATCTTTCAATACTGAATGTTTTCTATTTCTGTCTGCACTTTCTGGGGTCAGAGAGAACAAAACGGTCACATGCAACATTCCTGATTTAGAGATGGTCCAGATGTTCAGCTCCAGGCAGAGAAAACAAATCTTTTATCTCTTCCAGCCACAGGGCCACCCTGTTGTGAAAAGGGTGTCTATCATAGTTCAGCAATCTGTCTGCTCCTGTTCTGGTACCTATTATGGCGAGAGGTTGCATTTTGGAGGATGGAAGCTTAGTTGATGATTTACCATCTTGCATGACAACCTCTGGTTAACCAGTTGTAGGAGCATTGATATCAAGGGCTTCCCTCAGGAGCCACAAAGTAAACCAGTTTTAGCCTACCGAGCATATTAACCATTATGTATTATATTAATCCCGTTTATCAGCACTTGGCAATTCAAGCACTTGTCTGGATGCCTCTTAGACCTGTTCAAGTATCTGTTTCCTCTGTCTGACCCCTGGGCATCTTCCAGATTACAACCATTCCCTGGGTAAGAAAAATAACCAACAAAAGGTTACTCCTTGAAATTCGAAAATTTGAAAGGAAATGGTGGATTGCTTACAGCGATCTGAAGGGTAAAAGATTACAGAGGAAACTTTGTGGAGTGCAGTGGTAGAACAGATGTTATGTAACTGGACTCATTCCAAAGAAGCCCGGACTAATGATGGTTATAAAGCTATCAGTACTACGCAGCAGTGAGTTATCACAGACCACAATTAAGTGAAGAAGGCTAAGAGTGACCATGAAAGTGGAGGGGGTAAATGCTTGGAGAAAAATCAGCACCACTGTCTCACTGGAAATTACTACAGTATACGGCAAATAAATTAACAAACGGACAAGGAAATCTGGAGAAAAGTTCCACACTGGGCAGGAAATAGACTGGAGTAGAGATGGTTTTCAGGTGTTCTATGCACACAGTTCACAGCTTACATCATTAGAACCTGCCATTTCAGCCCAATTCTTCATATTTTTTAAAATTTCTAAACCAAACTACTGAATTGTGAGGATGCAACCTTTAACTCCATCAAATTACATATTTTCTCTCAGGAATCATTCTACACTTTGAAGAAATGGGTAAAGGAACTGAAGGAACATGGACCTGAGGACATTGTGGTTGCGATTGCTGGAAACAAGTGTGACCTAGCTGACATGAGGTTGGTATTTGTACTGTACTGCAAAATCAAGGTTGCCTTAAATGAGAATATAATTATTTTTGTCCTTTAGTATCGTGGTATTGTGTCTGTGTAAAATACTGATGTCACTTTCGTTTGTTCTTCACTATCCTGCCAATATGCAGTATTAATTGCTTTGCAAATTTTAGTGGATTGTTCATATGATAAATGAAGTGATGCCAGTAGTCTTCACTGTAGCAGACCACCATTCAGTGCAAGGTAGGCAGAACATCATGTGGTCACAGTTAGAAAGAAAAATCACTCCTTATGTGTGAATGAGTAATGGCCGGTATCAGAAAATTTTCTCTTCGCAGTGTGTGGTTGCTAATTAGGTGAATTACTTGTTCTTCAACCTCAGAGATCAAGATGTTGTTAATTATAATCCCTCCCTTGCTAATCAGTGTGACTAATGATCTTCCCTTACTCTTCCAGAGAGGTCACAGTGAAGGACGCCCTAGAATATGTTAAGTTCATAAACGCGATTTTTGTTGAAACAAGTGCAAAGAATGCCATTAATGTTGCTGAGCTGTTTGAAAGAATCAGTAAGTTATTTCTTTATTTACAATTAAGTCATTGGTTAACAAATTATCATGTCGACTGCTGTCCAGCCTCTAGTGCCTTATACAAAGAAAATGTGCAAGAGCAACAGCCAGAGTTAAAATGATTACTTTTGCTCAGTCACAGGTGCCTGTCATGGCAGCTTTTATTGGCTCTCCACTGACTGCCACATTGGACACCAGTTAAGAGTCATAAACATGAGTACTAGAAATCTTGAGCAACTAGCAGAAAATGCTGCAGGAGTTTAATAGGATGAAGTGTCTTGGCTTGAAACATTAACTCCATGGATGTGGTCTGACTTTAAGTTCCTCCAGCATTTTGTGTGTGCTGCTTAAAACAGCTACGTCCCTTCAACCATTTGGTCTTTATGTATGTGTTTGTTTAATTTCATTTATATTTATTATTTGCATAATTGGAAATTTTCCTCACCAGATTAACAATATAAAAATGTGCCACCACAGCTTGCATGGTAATTCATGAAATTCATGTAACTAGACAGTGGCATGGCTGAGTTCTGAAAGATACAACAGCAGAGGACTCTGAAAATTGAGGACGTCCTCCAATACCTTGTGATCTTACTGTTTTGCTAAGTAGGACAAACAATTCAGAAAGTCAAAACCACGAGATTCTGCAGATGCTGGAAATCTTGAGCTACACACATAAAAATACTGGAGGAACTCTGCAGGTCAGGCAGCATCTATGGAGGGAAATAAACAATCTCCATTTTCACCGGGATCTTTCATCAAGAGTTGCACATGAGTCCTGATGAAGGATCTTGGCTACTCACTGTATTTCCCTTATCAATGCTGTTTGACCTTCTGAGTTCTTCTGTATTTTTTATCTGTTGCTTAGAAATCCAAAACTGGGCACAGTTAAGGTGAATTGAGGAGCAGCAGTAGCAGATTTATATATCAGTGCCTTGGAGTTAATGGTGTGGAACAGCACCTAATCCAGCCCAGCACTCAGTTCAGTGCAATTGGAGGCATGCTTTCAGATAAAATACCGCCTGGATAAAGTTCTGGAATTCACCACCCAATACCATATAAGAGTACTATTACCAGCAGGACTGTGGCAGTTTCAGGTGGCCAATCAGCAGCAACATGAGATGCACATAAGATTTGCCCTAGTCAATGATGGCCAAGTTCTTTGACTAATTTACTAAATCCGTGTTAATGGAAGCATCAGTAAACGTTATGTGTTCCTCCCGAGCCCTTCCCTGGGGTGTCCAGTGAACCAAGTTTTCCGTGAGAGGGGTTGCATTTGATGTTGTGCTGGCAAATAATCAAATACTTTGTGAACCAGACTGTTTTTATTTGGTTAGTTACCATGTTTATTCATTGTTATTTACATGGAAAGAAGCCCTGAAGTGACATTCATTCCATTTTTATTCTCCCCACATTCCCATCAACATACACCAGATTCCATCAGTCACCTACATGCTAAGGGCAAGTTCCAGCAGCTGATTAATCTACCAACCCACACTTGGAGATGTGGCAAGAAACCAGGGCACCCAGAGGAAACTCTTTCAAACTCCCCAGACTGAATCCTGGTCGCTGGTGTTCCATTAACTGCACACTCTGCTGCCCAAATATATAATGAACATGAGAACATAAGAAATAGGGGCAGGAGTAGGCGTGTCCGGCCTGCTCCACCATTCAATAAGATCATGGCTGATCTGACCATGGGCTCATCTCCACCTACCTGCCTTTTCCCCATAACCCTTAATTCCCCTCCTATGCAAAAATCTATCCAACCTTGTCTTAAAGATATTTACTGAAGTAGCCTCCACATGCATTAGTTTTGCATATATGTGACTTTCTATGTCCTGAAGTCTCTGTTTTAGGAGATGAGTTTAAGTAACAGGAAGATTGACAATATAGCTAGTATTGCTGGGTTCAAAGTTGGGGCCAGGTGGACATCCTGGGTGGTTAGTAGCTACCTGCTGCCTTGGATGATGAGTACATTTAAGTTGGTCAATCTCCTCCCCTGTAAGGCTGCAGCAAATCACGAACAAACCCTGCTTGTTTTTCCATGCTAAAATACATAAGCTGAGACTTGCATACATTGGGACGGGATGAACACAGTGTGTCATTCCAGCCAGTGGTCTCTGAGGTCCCTCTGATTTTCACATTCATCAGAAGACTGTATTCCTATTCCTTGTTGGTGATGAAAACTCCGAAAATTTTAAAAAGATGTTTCCTACAAAACAGTTCTTTTTACTTTTAATATTTTAAAAGTATTCCTATGAAGAATAGGAAGCCGAAGAAGAGTTTATTCATCATATGCGCCATGGAAGTACTAGATCCTTGTTGATCTTAAATTTTTACTTTGCTAGTACAGGCTCACTGTTTGGAGAACGTGATTAGGATTAGCAGTGTGGTCACACAAGACATTTCATCTATTATTTATATTAATTTCCAGTTTGGTTATATTGTATGCATATATGACATAGGGGTTGGCAGATTAATCTGTCTCTAAATTGCCCCTAATAGTTTGGGATTGGTAGGATTGGGGATTGTTGATTGGAATGTGAGGACAATTAAATGAGAATGTAATGTTAGGCCAAGGGGCTGGTTTTGTGGCCCTTTGACTACTTGCCTGATCTGTACAGTCTTTGATTCCTGGGCTGTCCTAAAAATTCCTTACTCAGATGCAAAAATATTTAATGTCTCATCTCTGTTGTAGAGATATGCAAAGATTTTCAATTCTGAGGAAATAAATTTCTCTCTCCCTCAGTTTCATATGATTGAATATATTAAAAGGGGACAGACAATGACCAAGGCTGGGACTTCATCATAAATTGCTTCAGCAGCAAAGCAATGAGGTATAGTGGCTAAATTGGCCCAAGGGAATATCATTGAGACTTCCCATTTGCTTATTTTGTCGAGTATGTGAGCTACTTATTGTTAGAATCAATATTCCTCAATTAAGCATACATTGAACTCAGGGAGCCAGAGGATCATTTTGCAGGTTGAGGATAAGTTTTCATTATTTCTTGAGGGTTCTGCTCTTGTTTTAGTGAAACAAGATCACACGAGGTTTGAGTTCAGAGCACTGGTGTTAGAAAGCAACATTTGGCTGAGAGCATCACTATGAGCTTGAAGTGGAAGAATCCCAGAACAATAAGATACTGGACAGAAAATAGTGAATACCTGTGAGAAGTCTTGGACCAAATTGCTATGCTTGTCATAAATCGTTTTTCCATTGGCTCTTCCATCCTAGAAAGCCTTGGCAGTGCTTGATACAAGTACTGTAGTGAGAAAATGCAGAATAATGCTCTGGGAGGAGCCTCTTGGATATTTTATCTGCCTGAGCACTGGACCGGAAGCACTTGGTTCTGGTGTAATGGGACATAAGGATAGAAGAGTCGATAATATGTAGGCTTTCACCTAGGTCCAAAAATCCCACTGAGACTGGAAATGTGGATTGAAAAGGGAAAATGCTAAAAGCACTGAGCAAGTGTAACTGAGACAACATTTAAAGTCCATGACCTTTATTGTGAAAGTTCTGATTCTACCTGACCGCTTGCATGTTTCCAGCATTTCTGGGCTGTTGCATTGTAGCTTATTCACTTTGTTCACTGTCAGAGAGAACTTGTGGCAGCAGACGCACAGTAGAGCTGCTGCCTCAGTGCCAGAAGCCTGGGTTCAATCCTGACCTTGGGGACTGTCGGTGTAAAATCTGCATATCCTCCCTGTGAATGTGTGAGCTTCCTCTGGACATCCCACATGCCAAAGATGTATGGTAGGGTAACTGGCCATTGCATTTTGCAGCTACTATATTGGTGAATGGTAAAAATCCAGAGAATGGATGAAATGCTCAGAGAATAGGATTAATTCAGACCAATTTACATGGGTGGTTGCTCAGCGTGCACTCGATGGGCTGTTTCCGTATCTCACATTCAGTCTATGTTGCAAATTACTTGTCTGAAAGGCAGGGGCACCTCTCCCTGTCACACATTTGCCATGTTCAATTGAAAGCAGTGTTGTAAACAGCAGTTGTTTGTTGGGAAAGTGTGATGAGGCAACAACTCAGGAATAGAAATGAATTGCTGCTCTCAGATTTTTCATTTAAATTGCAACTGTGTCTTGCTGTATTATCTGGTAGCATTCAGTTTAGAAATCAATACCTTACAGCAGGATCCCTGTGGGTCTGAAAATGATTAACCTTCACTGTGCTCAATAAAGCAGATGGTGCAGGAAATGGAAAAAGAGAGTGCTATGAAGGCTGGAATTTAGGCAGATGGCTGTATCCAATTGACCAGTTAATGCTGAGCATGGTCATTACTGCAAAGGTGGGAAAAAATGGTTTATTCCTCATTACTATCAGCATATATGTGCATACAGATGAGTTCAGAAAAGCAGGTTCAAAATCTACACTGTATATAATATGTAGCAGACAACCTCGGCAGAACTCCTCAGGGACATTTTCTTTCAGAAAGCTAATAACTTGCTTCACATTCCTGACATTTGCTTCAAAGAAGATGCCTTGTTTCAATAACCTTCCCTTTTAAACATTCTTGTGCTGAAGTGAACTGTTCTCAGCAGGGTTGACAGTAAGGAAGTTGCAGCCAATGCTATTCCCACTGAGTGGTTATAGAATCAGTGAATCATATTGCAGAGAAACTCCCTTTGGCTCACCATCTCCATGGTGACCTACAAGTACTCATCTATACAGATCCCATTTTTCAGGGCATGGCCCTTCGCCTTATATGCCTGTTGAAATAAATGCTTATCTAGCTACATCTTAAATGTTGTGAGATTCTCTGCCCCGATCATTTCCCAGGCGGTGTGCTCCAGGTTCCAAATACCGCCTCCAGTGCAATCACATCCTTCTTATAATGTGGGACCAGAAATTCACGGTACTTCATTTGTGGCCAAAACAAAGTTTTATAAAGTTATACCACAACCTTGCTCTAATATTCTGTGCCCAACTAGTGAAGTCAAGAATCCCACGTACCCCCTTCACCAACTACTCTACTTGTGCTCCATCTTCAGGATTCTTAGATTCCAACTCGAAGGTTCCTCTGTTCCTGAAAACTCTCTAAGGCCCCAGATGCTTTTCATCTATGAGCCATGTTCTGTGGTGCACTGAATTATGGGGAGATACAGTCGCCAGTGCCATCTCCTTTACTCCATTTCCACTGTCACTGCGCTTTAACCCACAAAACCTGATCCCATATCCACCCCTTTCCCTAATATCCCCATTCCCTAAACCCTTTCCTGATTCACGAGCCTTGCCTGTCAGAGAAGGTGTCTCACGTGTGAAGAGAGTGGCAGTGTTACACACAATTCATATGTTGTAAGACTGCAGAGGGGTGGCAGAGTTGGGACATAGTTGAGTGATCAATAGTGGTATCATATCCAAAACTTGTTGCCCCACAGTACTGAGGGACTGAAAATAAAAATTGAGAAAAGTTCATTTCTTTTGCATGAGCCTTGTCTATCTCCTGAGTCTGAAGACATGAGGCCAAATGCAGGTTGGAAGAAGAACACTTCATGTTTCATCTTGGTAGACAGCATGAACATCAGTTTGTCTCATTTCTAGTGATGGCTCCTTCTCCCCCCATTTCTCTCTTTTCTCCGTTCTGGTACTCCTCAACATTTTGGACCAAGACCCTTTATCAGACTCTTGATAAAAAAAATTGTGGCCAAAATGTTGACTGTTTATTTCCTTCCATCAATGTTACCTAGTCTGCTGAGTTCCTCCAGCATTTTGTGTGCTTTGCTCAAGATGTTTAGAATCTGCAGAATCTCTTGTGTCCTGAGACTAATGTTGGCCCCAGTTGTTAAATAATGGTCACTTTAAGTAAGGGTCGCTTTGTCATCACTGATAAAATGGCTGAGTATGGGAGGAAAAAGATCCTGAAGGAACACACCTCTGCTTTTCACATGGGATCTAACAGGAAAGTAGTTTCATGTTACAGATAATCATGATATAGTGGAGTTTTCTAGAATGCAACCCTCTATAGTGCCAAGGGTTGGCAGGGGTGCAGTAGTAGCCTGTATTGTTTAACTTGTTAATTAATCCTTGTGGTATTTTTATGAGTAACAGGAACAGCGCATTCAGTTCAACCATCCATATGGCATGCAGTAGTAACACACACTATGATTTCCCCAAGTAAATCTCAACGTAGCATCAGATACAGAATGTGAGAGAAATTTAGGGGGAGTGACATAAGCAAACTGAGAATAAATTTGCTAAAAAAACATTCCATTTGGATAAAGGGCAGGGCAGAAGTAGGCTGTTAAACTCAAGCTTTCTTTGTTTCTGTGGGATCATGACTAATTTACAATGTTTCTGCTTTACCTGCCCTTTCTCCATTCCCTTAACACTCACACTTAATATCTCCAATTAAAACTTAATAATTGAATGATAGTTCCCTCTGAATACCTCCAAACTTCTGTATGTATAAACCTTTCCTAATGCAGAGCTGGGCTGAGAAGCGGCAGGTACAGTTCAATCTGGAAAAGTGTGAAGAGATGCACTTAGGAAGGTCGAACCTGAAGCAGAGTACAAGTATGATATTGTGGAGGAACCGCAGGATCTTAGAGTCCACACGTATAGATGCTGCACAAGTTGATAGGGTTGTTAGGAAGGAGTATGGTGTGTTGGTCTTCAATAGTTGGGGGATTGAGTTTGAGTTGCAAGGTAGTGTTGCAGTTCTGTAAAACTCTGGTTTGACTACACTTTGGAGTATTGTGTCATTTCTAGCCACCTCATTATCGGAAGCGTTACAAGGATCAACTCTCAATAATAACGGTCAGTTAGGCACAGAGAAAGTCTGTATTTACTAACAAGTAACTTTATGGGCTCAGTTAACAAACACATGAATTTACAAAACTAATTACCTGTGTGCACACCCACTAGGTTTCCCTGACTCTCCATGAACAGTCAAAGATAATATCTGGGAAAAGGGGTCTACATTGGCCAGGTGTTAATTCTGCTGTAGTCTCCAACATGGGGTCTTCCACTTCTGCAAACGTTATTCTCCACAGAGCTGTCACTCCCAAAATCCTCCATTTTTAGTCTTTCCCTTAACAGATTATTTTATGATGTTTCAATTTCATTGGTTCGTGTCACCTGACTGGCCTGTGTCAGCTTCTTACTGGAAGTGGCCCAAGGCTCCAAGTGGTATTGGTTTATGGCTGTTTCCTCCAGCCTTCTGCTCTGAGTCTTTTTGTTCTGTCCAATTCAGACTGATTCAGACCAGCTCAGCTACACACTGGGCTCAGAGCACCAGATAACAGGCTGTTCTTTCTGCAAGCCTGCATTTTACATAATAAAGAGCTTCTTAAAATGGCCTCAGTGAAACACTCATTTTCTCCATGTTCAGTTGCTCTGTAGAAGTTATCCCTGAGCAAGAACCAGTTCACCAAATAGTTGGCTAAATTGCAATTGCAAGAACAATCTCACAAAATGGCTGCTTCCATTCCTGTAACCACATGGTAAAAACACAGACTTTAGTTTTGTTTGTTTCCACTACCCTTGCCTTATTGATTTGTAGTTCTTTCTGGCCAACAGAAGGATGTGGAAAGTGTAGAAGAGATTTACCAGGGTGCTGCCTAAATTAGGGAGCATGTCCTGTGAGAAAGATTGAGTGCTTTTCCCTTAAGAGCAAAGGAAGATGAGAGGTGACTCAATAGAGGCATGTAGATGATAAAGTAGGTAGAATGGACAGCCAGCACCTATTTCACAGGGCAGAATTGGCTAAAATGAGTGAGCATAATTTTAGGTCATTGTAAGTACATGTGCAGGGAGGGGATGTCAGAGGTACGTTTTAGACCCAGAGAGCGGTAAGTACAGGGACGCACTGCTGGGGTAGTGGAAGACGCTGATAGATTACAGAAATTTAAGAGACTCTTAAATGTGCACAAGGATGAAAGAAAAATGGGAGGTATATGTGGGAGAGAAGTGATTAAACTTGTATTAGCTTAAAAGGTCAGCACAACATCATGGGGGAAAAGGGCTTGTACTTTTCTGCGTTCACTCCTGAAAGGCCTGCCTTTGATTTTTAATCGTCAACTTGTCATCCTGGACTCCCCAACCAGCAGCAGCAGTTTATGTCAATTTTCCCTATCAGTTATTTTAAGTAACTTGATGACTTCAGTGATATTAGCCTTTAATCTAAATCCCAGTGAATACATTGAGACACAAGAGATTACAGGGGCTTGACTCAGGACATGGTCTGTCCCTCTGCCTGACCTGCTGAGTTCCTCTAGCAGTTTGTTTTTTGTCCCAGTGAGCATGTATAATTATAATTTAGTATAATTTCACCTCACAATTAAAACCTTTTAAAAGTTAGTCCTGTCATCATTTGGCAAATCTAACCTCTCCCTTTTCATCTCATAGTATGGCACATAGGTTCCTCTGTCAGTATCTTTGTGCTTACATGTAGTAATTTTTCTGTAAGGAGCAAAGCAGATAGGTACAGTGTGTAGAGTTTCAATAAAGCCGCTTGCCCTATGTAGATACGATACATTATAGGAAAGTCTTCTCATAGCATAGAAGGCATACAAGTGCTAAGAAATTTAGAGGGGATCTGAAGAAGACTATTTTTCATTTAGTGTCTGGTTAGAGTTTGCCTGAGTGAATGGTAGAGGCAGCAATTCTCACAACTTTAAAGATGCATCTAGACAAATAATTGAATTGACAAGGCATGGTGGACGAACTGGTGGTAAATGGGATTTGGAGAGATGTGTATTGGATGGTTGGCATGGAAGTGGGGGCTGAAGAGCCTATTCCTGTTCTGTTTGAGTCTATGAGGTGGTTATTGCATTGTCCCTTTCTAGGAGCAGGTTACTGAGCCACTCTTTTTGACCAGATATGGAGAGTGGAGTAAAATACTTGCATGTGTAAATCACGTTGTTGCACTGAACAGTCTCAAGAGGTTTCACAATCTGAGTGTTTCATTCTGATGTGAGTCAGAGACACAAATTCCAATTAGTTTGATTAAATGTGAAAAGTCCCTGTTTAAAATTCTCAGAGGAATTTTAAACCTGCTCTTGTGAAAGATAACTTTATGGATAACTTTAACCCACTTTTCTATGAGAAGGGAGTGACTGATTAGCAATGTAAATACTCATCCTTGTCCATTGTGTTAAGTAGAGAATTCTGCAGTGACTTCATAACATACTCTCAAAACTGAAACAAGGGAAATTGAAATTCAGAAGTGTCATTCAGCATGCAGTTGTTACTGAATTGTGCATTAAGTACGAACAACTAGAAATGAATGTTTTGAGTCTGAATGAGACACACGGAAGCTGGAGCTGTAGATGTAGCAAGACGCTATTCAGCACCAGAAGCGAGGAATTTCGGGTCAAAGTATGTTGAGTTTTTATAGTCTTTCGAAGTGCCTTATGAAATTTGATTAGATACAGTTGTATGGTTACATTTTCAATGGGCGGGTGGTTCTGTAGAACTATCTATTTACAGTAGTAACACACTTTAACTAGCAAGACCTTTTCTCAGTTATTCATACTCCTTTGTTGGGAATCCAGACACCTAAAATTGCCATCCTTTACTTCTGTGCTGCAGGATGATTCTCCAGAAATCCCAGATATTAGTTGACAAATATAAGACCATAACATATAGAAGCAGAATTAGGCCATTCGACCCATCGAGTCTGCTCTGCCGTTCCATCATAACTGCTCCATTATCTTCCTCAACCCCATTCTCCTGCCTTCTCCCTCTAACCTTTCATGTCCTGATTAATCAAGAACCTGTCAACCATTGTGTTAAATATATTCAGTGACTTGCCCTGCACAGCCTTCTTTGGCGATGGATTCCAGAGATTCACTATCTTCTGGCTAAAGAAATTTTTCCTCATCTGTGTTCTGAATGGATGTCTCTCATTTCTGAAGCTTTGCCCTCTGGTTCTAGAAGAATAAGATATCAATTAACACCTCAGCAAGTTGGTCAGCTCAAGTCTTCAGTACTTGGCCAAGTACTCTGTTTTGATCGCATGCTTTCCTTGGATTCACTCTCTTGTAGGCAGCCCACATGTCATCTTCAGATACTGAGACCAAAGGATCATGAGGAAATGTGGGGATGCATAATGGTTCCTCCATGGTAGGAGGCATTGAGCTCATCTTGAAGTGAAGCTCTGCTGTCCCCCTTGTCACTCGATTTAACGTTGTAGGAGGTTATAGCATTCAAACTCTGCCACGGCTGTCGAGTATCCCTGATTGATTCCAGTCTGGTCCTGAATCTTCACTTTGCCTATGAGATGGCTTTTCTGGAGATAGTACCTCTTGAAGCTTTCTTGATCTCCAGACTTGAATGCCTCCGATTTGGCCCTCAACAAATTCTGGATTTAATGGTTCATCCGAGGCTTCTGTTTGGGGAAGGCTGTGAATGATTTTATAGGGGCACACTTATCTACAGCTGCTTTAATTAAGTCTGTTGCAACCCTGGTGTAGTCGCTCAGATCCTCCAAGGAGTGTTTGAACACAGCCCAGTCCACTATCTCAAAGCAGTCCTGTAATTCTTCCTTTGCCTCCTGCGACGGTCTCTTACTTGTTTTGATCTCTGAAGCTTTGCTTTTCAGAACCTGATGGGATCAGAGCAGCTGCCTCTTTAATGTGTTTATAATCCAGTGCTACCAACTAGAATCAGATTAAATGGTTGATTATAAATCAGTTGTTGAAAGTCTCCATTGGTAATTGATTTTTGTTATTTGAGCCATTGGTTAATCAGGGCAGCCATTTGTTTGGGACAACCCTTAAAGGACAGAAACTAAATCAGGAATGTAGCTGGGATCCCCTTCATTGATTTGTGACACTATGCCAGTTAATTGGGACACGAGGCTGTTGTCAAACGGTTTCTGACCAGCATCCGTTGCATGCACTTGTTTAGCTGCTATTCGCTACACTGTGCCTAGAGTAATCAGTTTTTAAATAGTGTCAGTTGCTTGTGCTTGTGTTTAAAAAGCAGTGATTTTTGTCACTGATAATTGGTGAGAAATAAGATAATTTCAATCGATTTTGCTCACCATGATTTCGAGCATTCAGGCTTGGAGATGCTAGAAATGTCCGAGTGAAAATGGAACTATTTCACCATATCGATAAGTTGGGAATGATGATGAATTTGAAGGTATTGACAATCATCTTGAATATTACAATGAAAATGAAGATTTAAAAGTTCCAATCATTGACAGCTTTGTATGAAGGCAGTCCATTATATGCACTGTGTTTGCACTGATTTTGTTTATTCATAAGAACACGGTAGATGAATTCCTTCAATAACTATTAGGAACTAATTCCATTGTATAGTACTGTATGAGTATTTGTAGTGTTCTGATTTGTTCTATATTTCATTTAAATATGTAATTCGTTACTCAGTTAAAAGGTAGTTTGTTTTTATTATACCTTTTAACCATTCAGACGAAATTTTGGCTAATTGAGGCAGCTGCTTAATTGAGCCAAAGAGTACTGGTCCTGATGTGTCCCAACTAACCAGAATCCACTGTATTTGTACCATACTCTACCTATGGGTGTAATGTGATTCCATGCAATACCTTCTTTCATAGTTAAGAAAGCATTGGATGATAGGAGGCGTATCCTGTAGTCCAGGGGTGGGCAAACTTTTTGACTTGAGGGCCACAAAGGGTTCTAAAATTTGACAGGGGGGCCGACCAGGAGCAGATGGACGGAGTGTTTTGGTAATACACCTCATAAGAGAAAATAAAATATCATGGGATATGTAGAAAACATGTGCTTTAATTTAAATTGAAAATGTACAAATGCATTACAACAAAATATCTGTCTTTGAAGTCCCATGGTATTTAGCTATTTATTGAAATGACTTTTAAAACACTGAAAATTAAATGAATAAAATACAGCTTTTTTTAATAGTAACAGTTATTATTTTAAAGCACTGAAAATTCTGTTATCCTTCAAGATATTATTATCATCACTCTCCTCCTGACTGTCTTTATTTCAAAAACGGTAGGAGATGCAGGTCTACTTGTCCTGCTCCTTCTTATTCAATTGTCCCCTGTGCCAAAACTCAACAACGACCCGCACAATGACAGAACAGTGAGAGCGCGCCAATATGCGGAGCTCTGTGCTCGCAAATCCCCGCAGGCTATCTCCCTTAGCCGGAACGCTGGCTAATTGTGAGCCGGTTCTGATGTGCCAGGAAATGGGTCGCCAGAAGGTCACAAAGTAAAGCACAAATGTGGAGAAATACGCTGTACCTCAACAAAGGTCAATGTATATAGAGTGCGTCATCTATTGGGAAAACGCCAGAATTGCGGGGAAAAAACGTTAACAAGGTTTATTAATATAATTTCATCAAGTTCTGCGGGCCGGATTAAAAAGCTTAACGGGCCGCAGTTTGCCCATGCCTGCTGTAGTCAAATTTTCTGAAGTATATTTTTGTTTTAAGTTTGCCTATTTTATCTTTAATGGAAGTCAGAGCTGTTATTGACATCTCTGGGTCCATGTGGTGCTGTACTGCCATCTACTTTTGATGTAAGGTGTTGCATTCTGAAATGAAACCTTTTCAGTAATTTGAATTGGCCATCACCAAGGCATGCATTTTGTCCAAATGGTATGAAAATGTACATCTTAGTTGTTCTGAATATATGGAAAATGCACATTTGTACTCTAGAGAACACTCAGAACACTACAAGATGGGTCAGAGCCGTCTCTATCTCCTGAGGAGACTGAGGTCCTTTAACATCTGCCAGACGATGCTGAGGACATTCTACGAGGTTGTGGTGGCCAGTGCTATCATGTTTGCTGTTGTGTGCTGGGGCAGCAGGCTGAGGGTAGTAGACACCAACAGAATCAACAAACTTATTTGTAAGGCCAGTGATGTTGTGAGGGTGGAACTGGACTCTCTGACGGTGGTGTCTGAAAAGAGGATGCTGTCCAAGTTGCATGCCATCTTGGACAATGACTCCCATCCACTCCATAATGTACTGGTTAGGCACAGGAGTACATTCAGCCAGAGACTCATTCCACCAAGATGTAACACTGAGCATCATAGGAAGTCATTCCTACCTGTGGCCATCAAACTTTACAACTCCTCCCTTGGAGTGTCAGACACCCTGAGCCAATAGGCTGGTCCTGGACTTATTTCTACTTGGCATGATTAACTTATTATTTAATTATTTATGGTTTTATATTGCTATATTTCTTCACTATTCTTGGTTGGTGTGGCTGTAACAAAACTCAATTTCCCTTGGGATCAATAAAGTATGTCTGTCTGTATAAAAGACCAAAGAAGAAATTTTCATAGGTGCTGCCTGATCTACTGAGTTCTACCAGAATTTTGTGTGTGATGCTCTGGATTTCCAGAATCTGCAGGATCACTTGTTTATAGGAAGAAATTTAAACTGCTTTTCAAACTTTGTTTTCCATAACTTGGAGGAGGAAAGAAAAAGTATCAGAATTTTAAAAACATTTTCGAAATCTAATTGGCTTTACTTCCCCTTCTGGATGCGTTTCTCTAATTAGCACCAAGAGGTACCAGATTAGTGCGTAAGGTCTGTCTGCCTGGAGTTGGAGTCTAGTGACTCATTAATTAATATTTAGGTTTACTGATCATGAGGTCATGTTGAGTAAATGCACAGCAGACATTGAAATCTCTGCCCCTCATTTAAATGGGCTTTGCCTGCAGTTAACTAATCCCTCCACACAACTTAATCAACGGTTGTAAAAATCAGATATATTAGTAATTAAGGGCATCTGCAAAACTTTACACAATGTATTCGCATCACAATGTATGCAGGACTTATTAATATGTTTAGTGATATGGGAACCACCCACAATGCACTACAGGGACTGCTCCAAACAGAACCAGGGTATCTGGAACCATGTTGCAATCTTTAGATGAAGGGAGCAACTTTTTACAGTTCTGTTGTCTAGTTGGACATGCTTGCACATTACCAAGAGCGCTGCACAATCACTGATGTCAGCTTTTGAATAAGCTGCTATCTGCTCCCTCATTCTGGCATAACAAGATCCCATGGTATCTAATTGGACAACAGCAAAAAACTGTGTTTGGATTAACACATAGTCATATAGTACAGAAGCAGGCCCTTTGGCCCATCTCATCCAAGATGGTCCCATTTGCCCATGGTTGGTCTGTATCTCTCTAAGTATTTCCTACTGCATCCATGTATTTTAAATATTGCTGTTGTGTCTACCTCAACCACTTTTTGTGGCAGCTCATTGCAAATATGCATGGCCCACTGCATGAAAAAGTTGTCCCTCAGGTCCCTTTTCAACTTGTCCTATCTCACCTTAAACCTTAGTCCTCTCGTTTTTGATTTACTTTGTCTGGGAAAGAGATCATGTACACTCGCCCTCTTTCATGCCCCTCCTGATTTTTATACACCTCAGGACTCAGACTGTGACACAAAAGGCATTGCCGCTTTCCTTGCAGATAACACGTGGGTAGGAAAGAAAATAGTGAAAGAAATTCTTGAGTATAAATATATTTGATCTTTGGTGTCCCTTTCAGGACATCCCAAATTATTAAGCCATTGTCCATCTCTTCAAGCTAATATGTGATCTTTTAAGCTAATACAAGAGAGCAGACAGTGGCTCATCCAGAATCAAGTTTGAGTTTATTATCATACACACCAAGTACACGTATGTGTAGGTGAAATGAAAAAAACTTACAGCAGCATCACGAGACATGGCATCAGAGACACAACATTCACAAGAGAAACATACATTAACAATATAAATTTAGAGAAGAAAGAACGGTCAGATATGTAAAATAATATAGTACAAGGTGTCCATAGTGCTACTACCCTGAGGTAATGATTAGGGTTGTGCAGGTTGGAGTAAGAACTGAATGGTCGAAGAAACCTGCACAACACTAATCACTGACTATAACGACACTATCACCACTATGCACTTTGTGTCAAAAGGTGACACCAGTAGCAGTGCTGCACTCTGTCAGTAATGTGCTGAAGTCTCAAATCAGACAAAAGAACTGTATAAGGTTACTCTTCCTCATGCTGAAGATAGTCACGTAACGATTCCAAATCGTCTGCTTCAGTGTGGGACCTGCTGTAGGTTGTGGGGGGCTCAAATATTACTAACACATTAAGCAAATCACATATATGTGCCGATGTGGATATATAACGTGAGGGTTTTATTGCTTTGGGCATCATGGATCGTTGAGCTGAATTTCCTTTCGATGAATTGTTCAAGCATCGCTTTCCTGTTGAAAACTGACTAAAACAGGTGTAGCTGAAGCTACAATACAAAGAGGAAATGCGTTGAAATAGAAAAGAGGATTTACTAGATAGGCGGGTGAGTTGGCGAACAAAGGACTAAGGATGGAGCTGAGCAATGGAGCAGTGTTCTGCCCTGTTCCAGCTGCGTGTGGATCCGGGAGTCAGGCCTAGTTGGCAGACAGTTTGGGGAGCTGTCTGGAATAAAAATCAAGAGTGCTCTGAGACTTCCTGTCGCTCTTTGTTTTTATTTCCACAAGCGAGATGGGCCAAATCAGTAGTGAATGACGAACTCCTAAGACTCGTTACCATCTGCCAATTGTAAATACAAATCTGCATCCTCTGCCAGCCGTCATGTTTTATCATAAGCTGTAAGCTCTTTGAAAGATGCTCATAATAGAAAGGAAAAAGAAGAATGTTTAAATGGTAGATTCTGAATTGGCCCATGTTTATAAAATTATTTGTAACCATCGTGCAAACCCCTGTCTGAAATAATTTATAATTTTTTTCCTCTTTGAATTCCTTGCTCCTGTGTTATGATACTAATTTCTTGGCTACCTGATTTGCCATCCTTCATTCTGTACAGAGGATTCAACAACATTCTCACTGCTTGTCCTGTATTGGCTGCAAGGATATCATTATGATGCGAAGAGATGAGAACAGATTTACAGGGATGTTACCAGGATTGGAGGGTTTGAGTTTTCACAAGAGGCTGTGTCGGCTTGGAGTAGGAGGCTGAGAGCTCACATTGTGGGTAAGTGGAGCAGCCATAGTCTTTTTTGCTGGGTAGGAGAGTCTAAAGGTAGAGAGCAGAGCCTGAGGATAGAGGGGAAGCATTTGAAAGCAGCCTATGGGCAACTTTCTCACACAGATAATATGGGTATGTGCAACGAGCCACCAGGAAAGTTGTGCAATTACACTATTCAAAAAATACTTAGACTGATACACAGACAGGAAAGGCTTAGGGAAATAAGGACCAGATGCAGGCAAATGGATCCAGCTCAGGAAGGCCACTTGATTGGCTTGGATGAGTTGGGACATGAGGTGCGTTTATATTATTTTATGTTAATAACCCACATGCACACATCCCTCTTAAAGCCAGCAATGGGAATTGATCAACCCATTCCTGGACTACTGAAGGCAAGGTGGCATCTACCATTTTAGCTTTTGAATGGTTTCATCTCTATCATCTCTTTTGTTCATAAATCTACATGATTTGACACTGACTCTTGTAAAGAAAATGCTTGAGCTTTGAAGATAAAAATGAACGCAGATGCAGGTATCTGGAACAAAAAGCAAAATGCTGCAAAACTCAGAAGGTCAATCAATAGCCATGGAGTACTTTACTACTCTGGGAAGAAAGATTCTGACTGTCCATAGATTGGGTGACCAATTAGAATCTTTCTTCCCAGGGTAGAAATGGCAAATACTAGAAGACATGCACTTAAGTTTAATGGGGGAAAATCTAAAAAGATGTGCAAGGTAAGTTTTTTTTCCCACATAGAGAATGGAAGTTCCCTGGAATGGGCAGCCAGAGATGCTGTTGGGAGGAGTTGCAATGGTTTGAGATTTTAATGCATATATCCTGTGTACATTAAAAGATGTAGTGTAATGTGTTATTTGCATTAACAGTCAACACACCTGAGGGTTTGCTCGGGCCAGTCTGCAAATGTCGCCATTCATTCCGGCACCAACACAGCATTCCCACAATGCTCAGCAGAACAATACAGAGCACAACAACAACAGCAAAACAACCCCGTTCTTCACACAGACACACACACACGCAATCCTCCAACAACATTTTAAAGTTTTTCCACACAGTGGTGCCAGTGGTGGTGGTGGAAGCAGATACGACAGGGTTTTTTAAGAGCATATTAGATGGGTACATGGGGCTTAGAAAAATAGAGGGCTATGCGTTAGGGTAATTCTGGGCAGTTTCTAGAGTCGGTTACATGGTCAGCACAACATTGTGGTCGGATGGGCCTATAAATTGCTGTAAATTTCTATGTTCTAACACCCGAAAAATCTGAGTATGATAAAGGATGAAAAGAAACTGCAATCCAAGGCAGCTTTGAAATCGAATGAGTCAGTGTTATTACAATGCTGGAGGTTAAGAGGCTATTAGATATATGAATATGGAGGCATTTGAGCGGTATGAATCATACAGACAGAAGAGATTTAGTTTAATTTAGCATCATGTTTGGCCAAAGGGCCTATTCGTGTGCTGTACTGTTCTGTGTTCTATGGTAGAACTCCACTTAAGATTTCCAGGATACATTGGTAAGACGCAGTCTCAAAGGTCATTGTGGAAAATAAATGTTTATGGTGTAGAAGGTATCATTGGCATAGATAGAACGTTGGCTGGCTAATGGAAAATAGGAAGTAGGCACATTTAGGTCTTTGATAGTGGGCAAGATGTAATGACTGTGATCTACAGAGATCAGTAGTTGGTTTCAACTTTTTACAATTTACATTTTGGTGATGGCACTGAAGATATAGTAGCTGTATTTGACAAAAACATAAGGCCGGTAAGAAAGTAAGTTATAAAGTGATAAGAAGGACAATGTATATGAAGGATTTCATGTACTTATCTAAAATCTCTTGAATGCCTCTATCATATTTGTCTCCATCACCACCCTTAGCAGCACAATTCCAGACCTACCATTCTGCGTAAAATGAAAACTTGCCCTGCAGTGCTCCTTTGAATTTACACCATCTCATCTTAAATACATGCCCACTGTTGCTAGACATTTCAACCCTGGAAAAAATAATACTGCCTGTCTATCTACATATTTCACAATCTTATAAATCTGTATCAGATGCTGCCTGAATTGGGGAGCATGCCTTATGAGAATAGGTTGAGTGAACTCGGCAAACACAAGGAAATCTGCAGATGCTGGAAATTCAAGCAACTCACGCAAAATGCTGGTGGAACACAGCAGGCTAGGCAGCATCTATAGAGAGAAGCACTGTCGACGTTTCGGGCTGAGATCCTTCGTCAGGAGTAGCAAAGTCGAAGGGTCTCGGCCCAAAACGTCGACAGTGCTTCTCCTTATAGATGCTGCCTAGTCTGTTGTGTTCCTCCAGCATTTTGTGTGTGTTGAGTGAACTCGGCCTTTTCTCCTTGGAGTGAAGGAGGATGAGAGGTGACCTGATGGTGTACAAGATGATGAGAGGTATTGATCGTGTGGATAGTCAGAGGCTTTTTCCTAGGACTGAAATGGTTGCCACAAGAGGACACAGGTTTAAGCTGCTGGGGAGTCAGTACAGAGGAGATGTGGGGGGTAAGTTTTTTATTCAGAGAGTGGTGAGTGTGTGGAATAGGCTGCCGGCAACGGTGGTGGAGGCAGATATGATAGGGTCTTTTAAGAGACTTTTAGATAGGTACATGGAGCTTAGTAAAATAGAGGGCTGTAGGTAAGCCTAGCAATTTCTAAGGTAGGGACATGTTCGGCACAACTTTGTGGGCCAAAGGGCCTGTATTGTGCTGTGGGTTTTCTATGTTTCTATGGATCTCCCCTCAGCCTCTGCCATTCCAGAACAAACAAATAAAGTTTGTCCAATCCCCCAAGTATACTATGATACTGTATGAACTATTGCAAATAATTATGCTGTCAAGGAAGTCTGGTTTAAATTTGTCAGAGTTTGCTTCTTATTGTGGTTAGGTATCATTCCGGTTTGGCTTGCTGTCCCTCATGTATCGTGTAAGTCTGACCATTGCCAGCTCTCTGTTTTTGTATTGCCGAACGGGTACATGAAAGAAAATATACTCCACCAGACAAAGTAACTGCAGTTTCAGTAACCACAATAAATCAGTGCTGAGTCAGCAAGCAGGCAGGTTGATGGAAAGGCAAAATAACTTGATAACTGCTCAGTCACTGTCATAGATGAGCTAAGTGTCATAGATAAGATAAGTAGCACAACAGTTTTCCTGCCAGTAGTGAACCAAGTGGACTTTTACAAAAGTCCATTAGCTTCATGGTTCCTATTACGGCTGATTTGCTGAACTTCCACAGCTGCTCTGGAGGGATTCGGACTTGTTCTTCTTGGTCAGGGGCCCAGGAACCTGGCTGCTAGTACAACTACAGTTACTCTCCACTACACCTTTACTTGTTGCTACCAGCCACTGTGAACCTTCAATAGTACAGCCCATGATGTAGTGCTGACTTGATAAATCTAACCCAGTCCACAAGCCTCCATTTCTCTTCATCCTGTGCCTATGTAAGGTTTTCTTATAAATCTCCCTGATGTGCCTGCGGCAACCCGTCACCCTGGTGGTGCATTCCAGGCATGTGCTGCACTCTTCGTTGGGGGGTGGAGAAAAGCTCACCTCTGACACCTCCCCTAGATTTTCCACCGCTCATCTTAAAAGCATGTCCTCTGGTATTAGCCATTGCCACCCTGAGAAAAAGGTGCTGGCTTACCTCTTATAATCTTAAACACCTCTATCATCCTTTGCACCAAGGAGAGGAGCCCTAGCTCACTCAACCTATTCTCATAAGATATATTCTTTAGTCCAGGCAGTATCCTGGTAAATATTTGTTTATGTAGCAGTACAGAGCAGAGTAGGCTCTTCAGCCATGCCATGCCAGCAACCTCCTCCAAACCCGATTAACCCTAACCTAGCCATGAGACAATTTACAACGACCAGTTAATCTACCCAATATGTCTTTGGACTGTGGATGGAAACCAAAGTGCTCAGAGAAGTCCCTTGTGTTCCACGAGGAAGATGTACTGGGACTCCTTACAGAACAGCGCTGGAATTGAACTCTGGACTCCAGAATGCTTTGAGCTGTAATAGCGTCGCACTAACTGCTATGTTATCATGTAGTAATATCAGGATGTTGAGACTGGCACTTTAGTTTCAGCCATGAAAAGACTGATAGCTCAATAACTGAAGCATATTTTCATCATGAAAATGGCCTGAAAGGAAACTGCTGGAGGAACTCAGTGGGTCAGGCAGCATCTGTGGGGTCAATGGGATGGATGACACTTTGAGTCCAGATCCTGCATCAGTACTGAAAACATTAAGGGAGTGAGAGCAAATTCAAAGTGATGAGGCAGGATAGGTCGATCCAGGTGAGGAGTGGTTGGTGGATAGATGGAACCCAATGGGGAAGGAGTGACAGAGAATGTTCCCATTTTGGCATGCATCCCTGCATTACCTGGTTCCATGCACCACCTTTCTAATCAGTTTCCTTCATCTGTATGCCTTTGTTATCTCCCCCTTTCATCCTCCAGCCTATGTCACTATCTCTACCCTTCCCTCCATCCATCACAGGACTCATCTTCACTTGAACCCATATTGCAACCATCTCCTGTCTCACCCCTGGCCCTCACGCCTTTATACTGGCTATCTTTCCCCATGGTTATAAGATAATGAATTAGTTCCCTGGTACATAATTGGACTCTTGACCTTACAATGTACCTCATTATGATCTTGTACCTCATTGTTTACCTGCACTGCGATTTCTCTGTAGTTTTTACACTGTATTCTGCAGTGTTATTATTTTAACTTGTTCTATCTCAGTGCACTGTTTACTGATGCAAGACAAGATCTATCCTCTTACTCAGTACACGTCACAATTCCAGTCCATGCTCAGTCTGATGCAGAGTCTCGACTGGAAATTCCGACCATCCCTTTGCTTCCACAGGGGATGCCTGAACCATCAAGTTGCTTCAGCAGTTTATTCGCTCCAGATCCCGGCATCTGCAGTCTCTTGTGTTCTCTGTGTAAAGGGCCACAAGCCTTTAAGATCAGCTGAAGAGAACTGAAAGCTGCATTGTACAGAGATACGTCAGTGCATGCAGCTCAGCGACGGTTCAATCCTGAGCCAGGACATTGTGTGTGTGGAGTTCTCACACACTCCCTGTGACTGCTTTCATTTTCCTCAGGTGTTTTGGTATCTCACAATTCCTGAAGACATGCTGGTAGATTAATTGACAACTGTAAATCAAGTCAAGTCACCTTTATTGTCATTTTGACCATAACTGCTGGTACAGTACAAAGTGAAAATGAGACAACGTTTTTCAGGACCATGGGTGTTACATGACACAGTACAAAAACTAGACTGAACTACGTAAAAAAAACAACACAGAGAAAGCTACACTAGACTACAGACCTACCTAGGACTGCATAAAATGCACAAAACAGTACAGGCATTACAATAAATAATAAACATGACAATAGGGCAGTAAGGTGTCAGTCCAGGCCCTGGATATTGAGCAGTCTGATAGCTTGGGGGAAGAAACTGTTACATGGTCCGGTCATGAGAGCCTGAATGCTTTGGTGCCTGAATGCTTCAGATGGCAGGAGGGAGAAGAGTTTATATGAGAGGTGCATGGGGTCCTTCATAATGCTGTTTGCTTTGCGAATGCAGCATGTAGTGTAAATGTCCGTGATGGCGGGAAGAGAGACCCCGAAGGTCTTCTCAGCTGACCTCACTATCCGCTGCAGGGTCTTGCGATCCGAGATGGTGCAATTTCCGAACCAGGCAGTGATGCAGCTGCTCAGGATGCTCTCAGTACAACCTCTGTAGAACGTGATGAGGATGGGGGGGTTGGGAGATGGACTTTCCTTGGCCTTCGCAGAAAGTAGGGACACTGCTGGGCTTTCTTTGCTATGGAGCTGGTGTTGAGGGACCAGGTGAGATTCTCCGCCAGGTGAACACCAAGAAATTTGGTGCTCTTAACCATCTCTACCAAGGAGCCATTGATGTTCAGCGGGGAGTGGTCGCTCTGTGCCCTCTTGAAGTCAACAACCATCTCTTTTGTTTTGTTCACATTCAGAGACAGGTTGTTGGCTCTGCACCAGTCCGTCAGCTGCTGCACCTCTTCTCTGTAAGCTGACTCGTCGTTCTTGCTGATGAGACCCATCACGATCATGTCATCGGCAAACTTGATGATGTGGTTTGAGCTGTGTGTTGTTGTGGGTCAGCAGAGTGAACAGCAGTGGACTGAGCACACAGCCCTGGGGGCCCCCATGCTCAGTGTGATGGTGTTGGAGATGCTGCTCCCGATCTGGACTGACTGAGGTCTCCCAGTCAGGAAGTCTAGGATCCAGTTGCAGAGGGAGTTCAGGGCCCAGTAGGCTCAGCTTTCCAATCAGTTTCTGAGGGATGATTGTGTTGAATGCTGAACTGAAGTCTATGAACAGCATCCGAACATATGTGTCTTTTTTGTCCAGGTGTGTTAGGGCCAGGTGGAGGGTAATGGCAATGGTGCCATCTGCTGAACGGTGGGACGGTACGCAAACTGCAGGGGGTCCAGTGAGGGGGGCAGCGGGGTCTTGATGTGCCTCGTGACGAGCCTCTCGAAACACTTCATGATGATGGATGTGAGTGCAATGGGACGGTAGTCATTTAGGCAGGACACTGAAGACTTCTTCGGCACGGGGACGATGGTGGTGGCCTTGAAGCACGTTGAAACGGTGGCGCTGCTCAGGGAGATGTTGAAGATGTTAGTGAGAACATCTGCTAGAGAACCATTGCTATCCCATTACCATCATGGCACCTTGGAGCGCTTGAAAGATGAGCTCTCTATCCAGGAGAAACCCACTGGTCTCAAGCTGATCACTCTGGCCCTCTGAATTGATAAGCGTCTGATGGAATAGCCTCCAGATCATCAGCCAGAACCCCAGAGCCATTCCAGGCTGCAGGGCACTCATCATCAATGTTTTGGGAACCCATGCTGGTAGGGAGAGCTCCTTAACCCCCTACCCCCTCCATAGAATGTAATCATCAGTAGTGAAATGTCTTTTGTGCTTTCTGTGGAGCAGCTGACCACCCATTCATCAAATGCCCACTGCTTTCAGGAAAATGACACCACCAGGTAGAGCTGACAGGCTTTCTATCTAGTAAACTATAAACTCCCCCGGCCTCTCATTCCAGCACTGCAGCCTGACTCACTCTCTCTGCCCTCCTCCACATCTCAATGACTCTATGTACACAGGAGATCCCTGCGCAGCTGGCAACTTTTTGAACTGTGTCTGTGTGCGCATCTTGGATTCCCTACTGAGCTTGTCTTGCACCCCTTCTGCATCACTGCCATGATGGATGCCCCTTGGGGTCAGGGATGGCTGGGGCATATGAGCATCGGAAAGCAGCGCGAGTTCATCATCGACTCAATCAATACTTCTCTCATCTGGGGTACTCCTGGCTGTTCACTTTGCCAGGTCATCTGGTTCACTGCTGAGTTGGGGACTCATCTGCCGGACCATCTGCCTGCAACCTCAATTGACTTCACCCAGTAAATCTATGGAGTTGGAGGAATCTTTTCACCAAATTCCCACAGCAATACCACAACTTGGCAATCACCTTCAATAAAAGGAAAGCCAACATCCTGCTGCCTTGCAGACCAAATGATTGTGCAGTCAACCTCAGACTGGGTACCACCCCTCTCCGAAGTCAACTGTTCTCCTTCTCTCCTCCAGAGGCCAAAGCCATGGCCACATATCTTCACTCAACTACTTTCTTCCATGGTCTTTCACTATCAGTTTCCCAGCTCTTTACTTCGCTCTCCCCCCTTCCCCCCAGATTCACCTATCACCTACCACCTTGTACTTCCTCCTTTCCTTACCCCACCTTCTTACTCTGACTATTTCCAGTCGCGATGAAGAGTCTCAGTCTGAAACATTGACTGTGTACTCTTTTCCATATGGAAAAGAATATGTTGCCTATGCTGCCTGGCCTGCTGAGTTCCTCCACTATTTTGTGTGTTTTGCTTGGATTTCCAACAGCTGCAGACTTTCTCTTGTTTGTGATAATGATTCTGTTTCTAAATGGGAGTAGTTTGCTAGGAGCCTACTTGGGCGTGAAGGGACAGGGATAGGACTGGTGTGTGAGCTGACATTCAAAGAAGATCATAATTGGCTTCATAGCTGAGGGAATGAATGTTTTGAGTTCCCAATCCAGATCATGAAAGTGTTGGAAGAACTTGGAAAAACAAACAAAAATTGCAGATGCTGGAAATCTAAAATGTAAAAAAGAAAATTCAGGAAGTACTCAGCACACCTGAGAGAAGAGAAACAGAGCTAAAGTTTCACGTCAAACCCAGACCTGAAGTATTAAAAAGTTCAAATTTAATGTCATGTCACTGTATATACATACGACCAAATGAGACAGTGTTCTTCTGGACCAGGGTGCACCCACATACGTATAGCACACACAGCACACAAAATAAGATGACCACAAATAAGTTAATAAAACACAACTTAAAATGCATTTAGTACATAGCTCGCTGTCCTAGTGATGAGATGTTGGTGGTGGCAGGGTATTTACTAGTCTTATAGCCTGCGGGAAGAAGCTATTATCCAGTCTCACAGTCCTCAACCTGATGCTCCTCCAGCTCCATCCTGATCATAATGGATCAAAGAGATTGTAGGATAGGTGGTAGTGATCTTCAACAATGCTTCAGGTTGTTTGTGTTCAACACTCCCGGTAAATGTCACAAATGTTTGGAAGGGAGACCCTGTTGATCTTCTTGGCAGTTTTTACTGTTCTCTGTAGGGTCTTGATGTCTGGTGCCTTGCAGTTTCCATCCCACACAGCGATGCAACCAGACAGGACACTCTTGATGGTGCTCCTGCAGTAGTTGTTCAGATGGGGGCATGGAGTCTAGCATGCATCATTCTTCTCAGAAAGTATAAATGCAGCTGTTACTTCTTGACTGATGAGAAGGTGTTATGGTTTCAGGTTGGATCGTCCGTTATGTGCACACTAAGGAACTTGGTGCAGTTCACTCTCTCCAGGGCAGAGACTTTGATGTGCAATGGAGAGTAGTTGGCCTGAGACTTCCTGAAGTCCACAATCATCTCTTTTGTCTTGTCCATGGAAATCAACTGCTTGCTATTGTCTTTTGAAGTCTCTCTCTCTAGACAATCCTAGTTTCACCCTTTTCAGAGCTTTACTAAACTGCTGTTTGTCAGAGCTGTATTCCTCTCTGTTTCCAGACCTGTAGGTGTGATCCTTTGCAGATCTGAGAGCCCTCAACTCCTTGGTGAATCACAAGTTGCCATTGTTATACTTCAGAATGATCTTTTTAGAAAGGCATACTGTATATCTTCACAGAAGGATATGAATGATGTTACAGTGTCAGCATATTTGTCAATACTGCTACACCAACCTTCCATGGCCTACCATTCCATGGAACTTGAGCAGTCTCTCAGCCTTCCAGCAGACCATCACCATCTGCTGGTCCTAGTTCCAGTTTGCATTTATAGCTGGGAACAAGCATGATAATAGCCTGGTCAGAGTTGCCAAGGGGAACCCGGGGAAAATGACAGAATACCCCTTTAATATTGGAATAGGTCTTACATTTTGTGCTCATGTAGGACAACAAATCATCTGGTGGTATTTGGGCAGATCATGTTTCATGCTACAATGGTTAAAATTCCCCGTTATAAAAATGACAGTATTGGGAGATTTATTTTCCAACCAACAACCATTGTGTAGATTGAACATTCGCATGAGGGGAAATGTAAGTATTGACCAAGATAACAGAGTGAAGTTCCCTAGGAAGGTAGCATGGTTTACAGTGAATGAAGCGAGAAACACATGACCTCAAGAGGAATTGCCCATTGCAAGTGGGCATTGCCGGTGAGGCCAACATTTAATGACCATCCTTAATGGCCTTCGAGTTGGTGATGAGTCACCTCATCTAAATTCTGTACTGTGGCTTTTTAGAGTTACTTACATGGGGTGGAATTGCACATACACAGAGAAGGTCTGTACATTTATCCCCTGAAAGACATTCGTGACCAGATGGAGTTTTGCAACAATCCACTATTTTATGGTCACCATGACTGATGATAATTTTTTGTTCCAGATTATTTAGCTGATTTTAAATTCTTCTTTGAGGTTTGAACTGGTAATTAATGCTGGCCTGTGGGTTGTTCATTCAGCGAAATAAAAACATGGGTCTTTTCTTTTAAACTTTAGTCTTCCGTTTTCTCTGAGGTTTGTTACTGTCCCAGAATCTTTCTCTCTTATTCATTCACTGTTAGTGGAGGATGGGCTGTTGCTTAAACCAACAAAGTACTTTGTTAAACAAAAAAGAGATATGTACAGAACATGCAGCATTTTTTGAAACCACAATGCTACAGTCAGAGAGCCTCTGAGCTGTTCGCTCCTGAGCATTCTAATAGTACCGTGGGTATGGTGATGTTGTGGTTAGGTTACTGAACAAACAATCAGAGTTCCAATATACTGTAGATTTGAATGCTACTGCAGCAGATGGGAAGTTTAAAACATAGTAATTAAATAAACGTGCAATTTTGGGGGAAAAAAAAAAGAAGAGAATGCTGGTAACCTTGGAACTATTCGGTTGTGGTAAAAACCCATCTGGCAACCTAATGTACTTCTGGGGAGGAAATTTGTCATCCTTAACTGGTCTGGCCAATGCAAGACTGTTGACCCATCAGTGTGACTGATTTGCTAAAGCCCCTCTGAGTTCAGGAATAACCTACATATGGATTTAAAGTGAGTATTGTTACAACTGATGAATATAAACAAAATGTTGCAAAAGCACTTCTTGGAACAGTTTTAAAGTGGTACCAATTGATATTAGATACGTTACACCACTTTCCTTTGCTAATGTATAGGAGTAGAGGGAAAGCCCATTTCCTGTGAATTTTACAAAGAAGAAGCAAAATTCCATGACAATATGATGTAGAGCATTCTGACTGGTTCCATCACTGCCTGGTACAGATGCTCCAATGTGCAGGATCAAAAAGAGATTGCTGACGGTTATAGACTTAGCTAGCTCCACAAGCCATCACACCATGTAGCTCACTTTCAAAAGATGGTGCCTCAAGAAGGGGGCATCCATTATTAACAACCCTCACCACCCAGGACACGCCCTCTTCTCAATGCTGCCATCAGGGAGGAGGTACAAGAGCCTAAAGGTGCACACTCAATGTTTCAAGAAAGTTTTTTCCTCTGCCATCAGATCTCTGAGTAGTCCATGAACCCATGAGTATTACCTCACTACTCCTCTTTAGCACTTTATTAAGTTACAATAAGAAATAAATAAATAGTATTTTTGAATGTCTTGCACTGTAGCGCTGCCACAAAGCAACAAATTTCACAACTGTGATAATAAACTTGATTCTTATTTTGTTTGGGTCAATAGACACTTCTTCCTCAAATTCGGAATGACCTTCTACATCGTCATCACTGTATGGGCCTGACCTTTGTCTCCTCATCACACTTTCTCCAATCCTAGGAAAAATTACTGGTAACTTAAGCTAACTAAGTACTTTATTAAGTAGATTTTACAGAAAACATGCGGCATTTCTCTATTATGATCAAAGTTCAAAGTACATATGTCACCTTGTATAACCCTGAGATTCATTTTCATGTGGGCATTCACAGTAGATACAAAGAAACATAATAGAATCAGTGAAAGACTGCACTCAATAAAATGGACAAACACCAATATGCAAAAGACAAACTCTGTAACTACAAAAAAAAGGAGGAAATCAAGTTCAAATTAAATTATTCAACCATAGCATGAATATAGCCAAATGAAAGTGTACTCCTCCAGCAAACAACATTACCAACAACACAGAGCACATATGATTATGAAAGCATACAGTCACAAAAAAATACTGTAGCCTAAGTCCCTGAATTAATAGTAATAATAAGTAAATGAGAAATAAAAATAGAGAACACGAGATGGAGAGGCTTGAAAGTGAGTGCATAGGTTGTGGGAACAGTTCAGTGATGGGGTGAGTGAAGTGGTAGCTTCTGGTTCAAGAACCTGATGCTTACGAAGTAATAACTGTACCTGAACCTGGTTCTGAACTGTACCTGATTCTGAGGTTCCTTTATCTAATTCCTTTTGGCAGCAGCAAGAAGAGAGCATAGGCTGGATTGAGGGGATCCTTGATGGTAGATGCTGCTTTCCTGTAACAGCCCTCCATGTAGATGTGCTCAATGATGGGGAGCATTGGGCTCTATCCGTTACTTTCAGTGGGCTCTTCTGTTCAAGGGCATTGGTGTTTGCAAATCAGGCTGTGACGTAAGTCGTCAATGTACTCTCCACTGCACAGCTATAGAAGTTTGTCAAAGTTTTAGATGACGTGCTGAATCTTTGCAAACTTCTAAGAAAATAGAAGTGTAATAGCACTTTTGGGACAAGAGTATAAAGCGAATGGAGCAGGGGGCACATACAACATGCTGGAGGAACTTAGCACATCAGGTAGTAACCATGGGAATGAGCAAACAGTGGACATTTCAGGCCGAGACTCTTCTTCAAGACTGGAAATAAAAACACTGGGGAGAAGGGCAAGGAAGACAGCTAGAAGGTGACAGGTGAAGCCAGGTGGGTGAGAAAGGTAAAGGGCTGGAGAGGAAGGGATCTGATAGGAGAGGAGAGTGGATCATAGAAGAAAGGGAAGGACTGAGATGGCCTGTTCCCATGCTGTAATTGTTATATGGTTATACGGTAGCACTTTGGCTGCTTGTAGGGTTAACTGTGGGAGGGAAATTAGTAAGGAGGGACTTATGGACAAGGGGATCATAGAGTGATCTCTGCAGAAGGCGGAGAGTGAGGAGAAGGTAAAGATGTGTTTCATGGTAAGGTCCCTTTGCAGATGTCGGAAGTTGTAGGGAATGATGTGTTGGATGCAGAGGTTCATGAGGTAAGGACAAGAGGAACTCTATCACTATTAAGGCAGCAGGAAGATGGACTGAGCATGGAAATGCGGGAAATGGGGGAGATGTGGGTGAGGGCAGTATCAATCGTGTCCTGTTCTTTGAACAAGGAAGACATCTCTGATGTTCTGGAAGGGAAAGCCTCTTCCTGGAAACAGATGCTGCAGAAATAAGGGAACTGAGAAAAGAGAATGGAATTTTTACAGTAGATAGCGTGGGGGTGGTGGGGTATGGTCAAGATAACCATGGGAATGGGTAGGTTTATAAAAGATGTTGGTAGAAAGTTTGTCTCCAGAGGTGGAGACCAAGAGATTAAGAAAGGGGTGACAGGGATCAGAGATGGACCAAGTGAATTTAAGGGCAGGGTGGAAGTTGGAGGCAAAATTGATGAAATTGTCGAGCTCAGCATGGATACATGAAGCAGCATCAATGCATTTGTCAAAATGTAAGAAGGAAGAAATTGGAGAGCATTACCAGGGAAGGCTTGGAGCATGGACTGTTCCACATATTCAACAAAAAGGTGGGCATGGCTGGGGGCCATGTGAGTGCTCACAGCTACACCCTGAGTTTAGAGAAAGAACTTGTTGAAGGGAAGGACCAGTTCCACCAGACGGAGGTGGTGGTGGGGAACTGGTCAGGTCTGTTGTTGAGAAAGAAGCAGAGAGCTTTATGGTCTTCATGATGAGGGATAGAATTGTATAGGTACTGGACATCCATTCTGAAAATGATGCGATTGACGTATTGACAATTGTTGAGGAGATCAATTGCGTGTGAGTTGTTGCAGATATAGGTAGCAAGGGACAGAGCCAAAGGGGATAAATGAAGTTCAGGTGTGCAGTGAGGCAGCAACAGTGGGCCTACCCTCACAGCCATGCTTGTGAATCTTCAGTAGGAGCTATAAATGAGCAGTGTAGCTGAGTTGATGAGGTTACTGGTGGTGTCGTCCGAAGTGGGGTCTTTTTCAAGGGGTAAGTAGGGTAAGTAAGAGTTGTGCCCTTGCCTCAGCGAGGCAGAGGTCAATCCGGCAGACTACAACTGTCTGTGGGTTTCATTGTGAGCCTGGGATTGCTGCAGGAGTACCAAGGGCACAACTTTCAGAAATGTTAAGCTTTGAAGAGGGGAGAGGAGTGCTGAGCCAGTTGATGTCTCATCAGCAATTAGAAATGAAAGGATCCAGAGCAGGCAGAAAACCAGAGAAGTATGCCCAAGAAAAGGAGGGTTGGAGATGGGAGAAGAGGTCATCAGTCCTGGGCGGGGAGTGCTTGCCAAGAAGTGGGCTCATAGACAGAGACGACAGAAGAAAAGCATGGCACCCTGGACTGTACGTATCTGCAATGACCTTGATGCCAAATTCAACTGATCCCTGCATAGGGTCTGTATCACTGCATTGCTTGCCTGTTCATTCATTGAATCATAGAGCAATAAAGCATGGATACAGGCCCTTTGGCCCAATGAGTCCATGTTAACCACTGTGTCCACCCAGTTAGCCTCAGTTTCCTGCATTCATCTCAGATTCTTCTGAGCCCTGCCCCTCCCAAATGCTTCTTAAATGATCCTGTTGGACACCTTTCAACTATTTCTTCGGGCAGCTTGTTCCATATCCTCACCCCCAATAAAAAGCTTGCTCATCAGGACCCTTTTACCCTAAATCTTTGCCCCTTAGAATTAGATTTTCCTAGCCTGAGGAAAAGACTGTTATTGTCCACCTCCTCTAAGCTTCTCATAGTGTTAAACATTTCTATAGCATCACAAGTCTTTCTCCTACTTTCCAAAGAATAAAGACTCAGCCTGGCCAACCCCTCCCTATAACTCAGGCCCTCTTGTCCTAGCAACATCCTTGCAAATCTTTTTTGTACTCATTCTAGTTTAGCTATGTCTCTCATATGATAGGTGACTAAAAGTCTGCATAGTACTCTGAAGTATGGCCTCACTAATGACTTGTACAACTGCAACTACTTTTTTGCAACTGTAACTGCAATGCCTCTACTTTCTGAGGAGGCTGAAGAGAGCTGGGCTTTGCACGTCCATACTCGCATTGTTCTACAGATGCACAGTAGAGGGCTGCATCATCACTTGGAACGGAAGCTGCACTGTGGTGTACAGGAAGGGTCTACAACGGGTAGCCTGGCATCAGTCTACCTGCCATTAAGGACATATATATAGAAAGGTGCCAGTAACATCATTAAGGATCCCACCTACCCTGCTCATGAATTATTTGTTCTACTCCCTTTAGGGAGGAGGTTAAGTAGCGTCCATGCTCAGACTACCAAACTCAAAAACAGTTATTTTTCCCAAGCGGTAAGGCTGATCAACACCTCCACCCACTAACTCCACCACTACTTTATTGTTTTATGGACATACAATCAATCTACATGTGTATAATCAGCTATCTTTTGTATTTATATTTATTGTGTTTTATTAATATTGTGTTTTTTTAATCTTTTGTGCATTTTTGTATTGCATCAGATCCGGAGTAACAATTATTATGTTCTCCTTTACACTTGTGTGCTGCAAATGACAATAAACAATCTTAAATCTTGAAAATAATGTCCTAATTCCTATAATCGGTTTAAGAATTGAGACATTATACTGTACCATGACTGATGAAGGCCTGTGTGCTAAATACATTTTTCAGCAGCCTGTGATGCTGCTTTCAATGAACGATGCATTTGTACTGCTAGGCCCCTCTGATCTATTATACCTCACTTTTGTAGTCCTACATTGGTTTGACTTTCCAAAATGCATCACCTCACATTTATCTGTATTGAAACCCATTTGCAAACTTTCACAAGACAAGGTTTCATTGTCACTAGAATCAAATTCAGAATCAGATTTATTATCACTGACATATGTCATGAAATTTGTTGTTTAGCAGCATTAATACAATGCAGTGTACTAAAATATTGTTTTGTAAGAAATATTTTTTAAAAATTAGTGCAGAAAGAGAACATAACAGTGAGGTAGTGTTCATGGACTGTTCAGAGAGGAAGAAGCTGTTCCTAAAGCATTGAGTGCGTGGCTGCTGTGCCTTCTTGCTGATGGTAGTATGTGAAGAGGGCATGTCCTGGATGGCAAGGGGCCCCAGTGATGGATGTCATCTTCTTGAGGCACCATCTTCTGAGATGCCCTTGCTGGTAGGAAGGTTTGATTCCGTGATGAAGCTGGCTGAGTTTACAATCCTCTGAAGCATTTTTTTCTGATCCTGTGTGATGATTCAACCCATCAACATGCTCTTCAGAAATTTGCTGGAGTCTTTGGTGACAGTGCCAACCTGACATTGGCCAGGGTTGGAATGCACACTGCAACCAGGATGGCAGCAGAAATCTTCCTTGTCTGGTAGAACAGATAA
Organism: Hypanus sabinus; assembly: GCF_030144855.1. Classification (NCBI taxonomy): domain Eukaryota; kingdom Metazoa; phylum Chordata; class Chondrichthyes; order Myliobatiformes; family Dasyatidae; genus Hypanus; species Hypanus sabinus. The sequence goes on from NC_082706.1 coordinate 129,333,320, forward strand.
TGCTTGACCGCCAGGTGTTCTAGGTTGGGTGAGCAGGTCTGAGACAGAACTGCCATGTCTGTGCACCACGATGAGTTAATCATGAAGCAAACACTGCTGCCACTGCCTTTACTGCTTGACACTGCCATCTGGTCCATGTGGTGAAGGTGAAGTCCTCAGAATGCTGGGGGTGAGCCATGTTTCTGTGAAGCAAAGTACACAGCCATCTCTCATGTGTCTCTGGTACTGCAGTCTTACTCTGAGTTCTTCAACTTATTCTGTACTGTACATTAACCAGGAGGATTGTAGGGAGTGGAGCTTCAGGGTCCTGTATTTCATTCTTGCCTGCAGTCCAACCCAGTGGCTGTGTTTTCTTTAAGGGAAACTACACTTGCTACCTTGGTGGTCTGCAGTCCAGACTCTGATTTTGACATTTGAGTGTTTTTTTAATATCTTAAAACAATGTTGCTTACTGAAGTTGTAACTTCAATGGTGTGATCAATGTAGTTGACTGTGACCGTTGACTTCAGTTATAGTATCCCTAAACAAGAAAATTTGATGATTTCCCTCAAGGCTGCACACAGAAGAGTCTCCACACTCAGGCACCATCTATATAATTATAATTTTGTGGATTCCATTAGTAATCAAATATTTAGGTAACTTGAGAAGTCTCAGCTTCTTTACAGCGTTATAAAGCAATTAGAAATTGTGGACTCACTTAAAAAAGCAAATTGGAATGTAAAATAATGGAAATAATTCAATATATTGTATGCAAGTATATTTTTAAGCTGAGTGTATCAAGTGTTATGTCCGTATACCATTGCAACAGACAGTTGTTGTCAGTGGAGAGCTTGCTGCCTTGAATAAAGGATGCTCTGCTCTACAGCTTCTTTATAAACAGTTTACATATGTGCTGTCCATCAGAATTCATGGATCATTGCTGTGTCACTCCAGCAAACACACAAAATCTGGGAGATGTTAAATGCATTTTTGCCATGTGTGACATGAGTGATCAGTAATGATCTCACTGGGCTTGTTTTTTCAGGTCAGCAAATTCCACCTCTGGATCCCTCTCAGATCAACAACAATGGAGCTTTCAAAGTTGGAAGGCACACGGTGCAATCAAGTAAGCGTTGCTGCTGAGTTTTGCTGGAGATCAAGGCCAAGCAGTATTAAATCATCATCCTCATACCAAGTAGCAGAATGGGGAAGAAAGAAAAAACAAAACTTTTTTTTTGTGTTATTGTTTGAATTACTTAATAGTCTCAAGGTTATCTCTCAGTTGTTGGATTGCTGGCTCTTTTCATTCTAACACACTGCTATTCCACTTTCATGAAATTCATTAGAGTAGGGAGTTCCACAGAGAGTCGATTCACTATGAATGCAAACATTAAAGTACTGGTTATTATTTTTGTTCAGCCTCTTTCGTCCTTAGATCTTTTTGGCCTTTATTTTTCCTTTATGAACGACACAGTGATTGATTTTTTTAAACCACTTTTCAAATATCCAGAAGTAAATTATGTTTTTGCTTGCTGTAACAAGTTCTCTGCCTGGCCCAAAGCTCTAAAGAGAAATGCTTTATCTGTAAGTTAGACCCTTTGATAAATACCACATTCATCAATTTCTAACTGATTGGAAAGGATTGAACTAATTTCCAAAGACCTGTGGAACACTGTAGAAGGCAGAAACTGATTGCAGTGTTCCTTTCATGTTCCACATTTTAAAATGTGTTATGTGCATGGTTATATGAAAGTTAAACTTTATAATAATCCCAGGGGATTACTTATGGAAAAAAAAATTGTTAATGGCAATGGACAATGAAGTCCAGAATGATCCAAAAACAGGACGGGTATTTACTGCTATCTGATTTCAACCAGGTAGTGAGCAGGCATACTGACCTTTGCAGCCAACTGAAGAAATGTGTCAGGATGTTTACTTCTCATTCGTGACTGATTCCTGTTCATGGAATAAAGGAAAGCCATGTCCTTTCTGCTGGTTGTAGGTATAAATAAGTTACTATATTCACTGATTATGCCCAGAAATGACTAGTTAATTCCTGTTAAGGATCAATGAGTGCAGGAGAGAGGTTGGGTAGATGGAATATAATGTTAATGAAAAGAGTCTTTATACAAATGTGTGAAATTACCAGGTCTTAATTAACAATACAATTGAAAGAACTAGAATAGTTTGGGTTTAAAATAATCTTTATGTAAACATGGCACACTCTAATGCCAAAGAGTTAAGATTAAAATTTTCACCTGTTTAATTTACATAATGTAGCTAAAGCAATAACTGTATGTATACAAGCATTATGTATACTGCTTTTCCAATTCATGCTCCGACCAGCCAGTCTTTATATTTGTACTTCCACTTTCATCATGAGGCATTATTATGGACCAGTGGAGTCTTTCTGCTGATTTTGTTCCAACTTGTGTTTAATCATGAAGATGCTATGTGCTGTGGACATGTATTTAAAACTGGATGAAACTTTGGAATAGTTATGTAAGCTTGTTTTTTTTTGCATCATTCTTCCTTGATCTATTAATTTCATTAACAAATTTTATTCACCTAGCAGTTTGTAAATCATTGTGTACAATATACAACCAGTATTTACTCTAAGGTGCAAAAACTCTCCTCCCTTTTCTTTGCAAATTCCATCAGCTTTTGCTAACCAGGCTAATGCAATTCAGAGATTGAAAAATTGCAATACCACCTACAGAATATCTGATCACTGGGAGCCATTGTGGAACAATTTTACCAAATATACTTCATTAATGAACTGCACAAAGCCTGAACCAGGAAATGCACATTAGAATTTGTTAATGTTTTAATATTAAAATAAAGAAGGGAAAGAGGGAAATGATAGAAAAAAATAAAGCCATCAATATACTTACAATTTTTAACAAAAGAATGTAATAATTTACTACTCTTACAAAAATGTTTCAATGACTTCAAGAAATTGTTTGGCAGTAATAACTGCCATTAAGTGGGATATTTAGACCAAAATTGGACAACACTTAGTATTTTTAAGATGAATTTATGTCCATGTTTCAATGATAAATATTTCATGCTATTCATTTTTGAATAAGGTGTCTTATGGCAATTGTAACTTCAGTGCAGATTATTAAGTAATACTGCACCTCAGCCAACAACTTAAGATTTTTGCACATATGTAAAGTAGTCCTTCATTTTATACTAAATAACAAAAAGCATTATGAACATCATAGTTGTTTGTACAGTAAATTATGGCCAAGTATTTTTGATACCCTTACATCTCCGATATTTCCCAACTATACCTCTATCCCTTTCTTTAAAAAGATTAATCAACACAACCAATCGGCAATTGGTTACGATACATGTAACATGTTACATTAATTGTGTTACTTAGTTTCAGTGCATCCCGGAATCAGTGGTCTACTGTAGAGGGGCCATTTAACCCATCATGTCCAAGCCAAACTGGTGAACTACATATACCTGTCTGGACACGCCCCCTGATGACTGCTGCTGTGGCTCCTCCCACAGACCCCTGTATAAAGGTGATGGAGGTCTGAGCCCGGCCTCTCTGTCTCCAGGATGTAGTGTAGTGGTCAATCACTGCTTGTTCCTTCTTCCAGTCAATAAAAGCCGATACCTCACTTTTACATCTCAGAGTGAGTTATTGATGGTGCATCACAAACATAAACAAGCCATTTGGGATTATCCCTGTTCTGTAGCTTCACATTGTAGTTACTCATCCAGTTCAGTGTGACGAAGATTTCTGTCTTTATCGTTCTTTCAGAAAATAAACTCTACGTTCCTACCACCCTCTGAATGAAAACCAAATTACATTTTCCCCTCTCAGCCTCCTACAAATTAACATCTCGGTCCCTTCATGTTGCACTCTTTCCTAAGGGACTAGATTAATTTTTCTGCTTGCTGTCATCGTGCATAGGATGGTTAATTTACCTTGGCCTTGTGCATCTTTTAAGGCTCTGTCAAATTATGACAAGCACATTTTTAACTTCTGCTTTCATTATGTTGAACAAGCTTCAGGATAAGAGATGGGTGAGTGAGGATTCTGGGAAAGACTTCTGTTGTTGTCCATTAGCAACTGAAGAGCTGTAGAACAGTTATTCTTATTCCTGACTGGGAATTCACCTAGGAAGAAATCTTCGTACTCCCCACAGTGGCACAACAGGAATGTTCCAATGCTTCTGCATTGCCTGCAGAAACCAGAAAGGTGAACAGCAGATTGCTAAAATAAACTAATTAAGTTTCATAGTTATTCAAAAACCTTGACATGACTCATTCAACATTAATGCAAATCAAATTATTTGTTTAGTATAAACTTGATGTCTGTAGGTGCTTCCTGGATGCAAATTGGTTGCCTCATTTCCTAAATTACAACAATGATTGCAAAGATATTTCAAGGGCAGTAAAGTGATTTTTTTTCTGAGGCACTTTTGTTGTGCAATTATTGAACATCTGCTGCCATTGATTTCTTTAATTATCCTGGTTTAATAAACACATAATCATTTATCACATAGGGTTTGAGAATGATTATTGAATTATTTCATTTTATGATGTCTGGTGTAACTTTCTGTATAAAAATGTCCCAACTAGATTTTGGTTTTGATGTAATCGTAATTATATAAATACTGCAAATGAATCCATATCGTTCACATGACTTTGGAAGTTGTAGCTACCATTGTAAAGGAAAATCTTTATAGCAATGTTGTGATTTATGGATGTATTTTAACATGAATCTACATCAGTAGGAACAGCATTGATTTGATGAATTGACACCATGGCAACAGTTTGGATATTTTGTCTTTCAAGTGCATCTCATTTTAGTGCCAAGTATATTTTAATATTTTTAGATTGGGCTGGCCCCATGTAGAACAAGCCAACTGAATGGGTACAATGTCTGTTATGCTCTCCACTAATACTGTATAGTGTGACTATAAGTATAGTGATGTGGCTTAAGAAATAATGCCTTTTTCACAAAGTAAGCAGTTTCAATGTACCTTTTAATAAACATTATTTCATAACAATCTAAAGTGTATATTTTGTTTCATTGCCCTCAATAGGTAATGAAGTCTTTATTGTACGGGAAGAAAATTGCAAATCATCCCACTGTTTCATGGATCATACTTTGTCTTTTTTTCGGGTTGTACGGATTGTTTTGGGGACAGCACAAGGAGCAGGTTAGGGATGAGGGAGAGTTAGAGGTCGGGGCACTAAATGAAGAGTCATGGAGCCTGTGTTGAGAGTCCAAGCCAGAACTCCACAGTCGAAGGTCAGTGATCCAGGTGGTTCGGTCAGCGGGTGCTGAGGAGGCCAGCGATGCTCGGGGTGGAGATCCATATCTGCAGAAGTCAGTGACGTGCCAGCTCACCAGGGTTGGAGGTTCATATGAGTCCAGAAGTCGAGGCCTGAAGGTCAAACCTGTGATCAGTATGTCTGAAGATGGAGGCCTGATGTCTGAGAGTCTGAGGCCAAGGACAGGAGGCTCATAGGCAGCCTGTCCTGGGGCTGTAGGCCCGTGTGTGTGGGAATGGATGGGAAGGTGGGACAAGTGCTTGTTTTGTTTTGATGTCTTCTTGTTACTGCTTGTACTATTCTGCTGGACATTGACAGCTTGGTGGGTTGGCACCAGTCGGTATGTGTGGTGACACTTGTGGGATGCCCCACCACATCTTGGATGGTTAATAAAGCCAATGCATATTTCACTGTATGTTTTGATGTACATGTGAGAAATGAATTTGAATCTGATCTGAAATATTGTAATACTTATAAATCCTTGATTACAATGCAGTCCCTATTTCAAAATAAAACTATAGTCTCTTGGAGGCAATTCAAAGGAATAATGGAACAGATTGATTACACTGACTCTTGACTGTCTTGGAAGGAGAAAAAATAGAAGAATTGGAATTGCTTTAGTATTGTCACCTGTACTGAGGTACAGTGAAATACTTTGTTTTGCATGGCATCCAGAGAGATAATTTCATTACACACTGCCTTTGAGGTATTACAAGGGAAAACAAGAGCAGAATGCAGAATAAAGTATCACAGTTACACAGCAAGTGCTGTGCAGGCAGACAGTAAGTTGCAAAGTCACCACAGGGTAGATCATCAGCTCAGGAGTCCATCTTATGCAAGGTGTCCGTTCAATAGTTTTATAACAGCAAGATAGAAGTTGTCCTTGAACATGGTGTACCGAAGTTAGATGACCTGTAAAAGAGATCAGGAAATTGAGAAAAAGAGTTTATCCAAAAAAAAATGCATTGTGGATATTTTCACTGTTAACGGATTATAAAGTCTTTACCTCTGTTGCTTTTGGTAGCAGTTGTCTGCAGAGCTCATAGCTGCGAACTAGGGGAAAGCAGTCAGAATCATTGAAAAAATCTCTCTTCAAGGAGGTCACAGAGAAACTGCAAGGTTGCCATGGAGATGAGAGGAAATCCAGCAAAGGTGAGTAAAAAGGGAAACACCTGCCTTCATTCAGTGTGTATGGCCACCCACCCCTTCCCTGCAATCATCAACAGTGACTACCAAGCTGTAGGTGTGGTCCCAAACACTGCAAGCCTCGATACCATACCTCTTGCAGAGACTGCAACATGATGTGAAATAATGCTGTTATTATGCATTAGGTCTGCACCCAGCAAAAGCTATGGCTGGCAAATACAGGGAGTAGTGCATTTGTGCCTGTTGAACCACCATGGGGCTTGCTCTTGGTGTTCTAATGAGTAATAAACAGGCCAAAGTTCAAAGTATATTTATTATCATAGTATGTATATGCCACCATATGTTATCCTGAGATTCATTTTCTTGCAGGCATTTACAGGGGGAAAAATTACATTAGAATTTGCAAAAGACTACATAAACAGACAAAGATTGACAAACACCAATATGCAAAAGAAGACAAGCTGGGCAAATTAACTGAGAACATGAAGAAGGGCCTCAGTCCCAATTGTCAACTGTTTGTTCATTTCAATAGATGCTGACTGACCTGCTGAGTTCCTCCAGCCTTTTGTGTGTGTTACTGAGAACATGGGTCTGTAAAGAGTTCATAGGTCATGGGATCAATTCAGAATTGTGGTGATTAACGTTTTCCATGCTGGTTCAGGATACTGATAGTTGTAGGATAATAATTGTTCCTGAACCTGATGGTGTGGGACCGAAGTACCTCCTGCCACATAGTAGTAGTGAGAAGAGGCACGATGTAGATGGTGGGGATCTTTGATGATGATGATGATGATGCTTTCTCATGGCAGCACTCCATGTAAATGTAATCAATAGGCTTTGCCTGTGGTGGACTGGATTGCGTCCACCACTTTCTGTAGCATTTTCCATTCTTGGGCATTGATATGTAACACCAAGGAATTTGAAGCTATGACCCTCTCTACCTGTGATCCCCTAATGAGAACTGGCTCATGGATATCCAGCTTCTTCCTCCTGGAGTTGATAACCATCTCTTTGGTTCTTCTGACATTGAGTGAGAGGTTGTTGTGGTACTATTGAACCATATTTTCAATCTTCCTTTCTCTATGGCAATTTTTCACAAGCTTTAATTCGGCCAACAAAAGTGGTGTATTTAAATGCTTAAATCTTCAACGTTAAATATTTAAAGTATCAATCAACAAACTTAAGTCATAGGTTGCAGCTTTGAAATCCAGTTTCTGCTAATCACAAAAGGACAACTGTAGAAGTGATGGCATCATTGGGGGTGTATGTGACACTGAGAACATGTAATATTGGGTACAATGAATGCTCCTGAATTAATTTCCAATTAATAACTGGTGTGATATACTTTGCTGAAAATGATTCTAACATGTCAGAATCAGAATCAGGTTTATTATCACAGAACTACACTCAGTGGCCACTTTATAGGTACAGGAGTGGAACCCAGTGTGCTCTTGGGCTGCTGTAGCCCCTCCACTTCGAGACTTGTTGTGTCGTACATTCAGAGATGCTCTACTGCACACCACTGTTGGAACAAGTAGTTCTTTGAGTTTCTATTGCCTTCCTGTCAGCTTGAACCAGTCTGGCCATTCTCTTCTGATGTCCATCATTAACAAAGCATTTTATGCCCATGTATCTGTCCCTCATTGGATGATTTTTTTTGTTTTTCTTACTATTCTCTGTAAATTCCAGAGAACATTCATTTGTGCATAAAAATCCCACGAGATCAGTAGTTTCTTAGACACCTTGTCTGGCACCAAAAATCATTCCATCGTCAAAATCACTTAGATCACATTCCTTATGCATTCTGATATTTGGTCTTGTTTTGTGGTAGCAGCGCAGTGCAAGGCGTAAAAAACTAAAATAAGTTACAATATAAAAAATAAGTGAATAGACAAGGAATAGCATGGTAGTGTTCATGGGCCATTCATAAATCTGATGGCAAAGAGGAAGAAAAAATTTGGTGTGAGTCTTCATTTCTCTGTACCTCTTCCCTGATAATAGCAATGAAAAGAGAGTGTATCCTGGATCTTGAAGGCCCTTAATGATGAATGCTGCTTTCCTGAGTCACCACCTTTTGAAGATGTCCATGACGGCAGGGAGGCTTATGCCCGTGATGGAGTTGCCTGAGTCTACAACCCTCAGCAGCCTCTTTAGATCTTGTACATTGCAGCTTCCATACCAAGAGGTATGGAGTTTGCAAAACGATGACAACTTATATATACACAATGGAGAATATCCTGACTAGTTGTATCACAGCCTGGTATAGACATACCAGTGCCGAAGAATGGAAAAGCCTACAAAAATTGGTAGATGCAGCCCACTCCATCACAGGCAAAGACCTCCCCACCTTTGAGCACATCTACAAGGAGCACGACCATAAAAAAGCATATCCATTATCAAGGACCCCCATCATCCAGGCCATGCTCTCTTCTCATTACTGCCAGCCGGAAGGATGTATAGGAGCCTTATAGGTTCCACACCATCAGATTTAGGAACACCCTTCAATGTCAGGCTTCTGAACCAGTGTGGATAATTTCATTCACCTCAACTCTGAACTGATTCCACAATTTATAAATTTACTTTCATAAGTCCATCAGACATTGGAGCAGAATTAGGCCACAATTTAATCTTGGCTGATTTATTATCCCTCTCAACCCCATTGTCCTGCCTTCTCTTCATAATCTTTGACATCTTTAATCAAGAACCTATCAATCTCCGCTTTATCTCTTGAATCAAGGACTCTACAATTTATGCTCAGTTCTATTTATTTATTTGTTTGCTTATGTATTTACTTACAGTTTATCTTCTTTTGCACATCAGTTGTTTATCAGTCTTTGTGTTTAAGTTTTCATGGATTCCATTGTATTTCCCAGTTCTACTTTGAATTCCTGCAAGAAAATGAATCACAAGTGAGTATCTGGTGATATTTATGTACTTTGATAATAAATTGGCTTTTACTTTGGCTTTTTTAATACAATCAGTCAAAATGCTCTCAACGGTACATCTTTAATAATTTGTTAGAGTCTTTAGTGACATACCAAAATATAATGTGTGATTTGGCCATTAAAATTGTAAATGAGTCCAGATTTTATGAATGCATATCCTTAGCAGGTTTTAGGTAACTTTACTCTGGGGCATCTACTTAAGTTCATTAGAATGCTATTTTGTGTACAAACAAGCGAATTTTCGAATGGCGCCTTTGTGAAACAACCTTCCTAGCATTTCAGAAAGATAAACTAATGTTGCTAACATCGACTCTTCCTGTTTTATAGGACAATCAGAATCAGGTTTCTTATCACCCGCATGTGACGTGAAATTTGTTAAGTAGGCAAACATTCAACATACAATTTACACTCCATGTTATGAAAGTAGACATAATTAAACCTAATTAGTTATTTCAAATACTCTTCATTAAGCTGCTTTATGACGTATTTTGCAGCATGCCATTTTCATTCTGGCATATGGAATTATTCCAATAGGATTTGTCAGTAGATTTCTTTCTGCTGTATCAGGAATCAAGCTAATTTCACAAACATCTCATATTCACATCCATTTAGATCACTTATTGAAGCATATATAACAATCTACAACATGATTTAGACAGTTTGAAGATTAGGCTGACTACTATAGGTCAATTTGTATATATATAGGTCAGAGGAAATTGTCACTCCAGCAGGGAAAGACTGAACAATGTACCACGATCTTGTATAGAATAAGCATCCAATAGTTTCAGAACATCAACATCCTCCAAGAACATGAAGCAAAGTATCTCATAACCTACCATGACAAAGACTCTCCACCATATTTTGGAATGGTTTTGGGATCATTTCTTTTCATGTTACATAGTTTGTGAATGATCTGGATGACTTTTTGATGGCTTTGTGGCCAAGTTTGTAGATGATACAAAGATAGGTGGTGGTGCAGATAGTGTCCATTTGTGACATATATGATTATATGATATATATGTACAATGTTTGAAATACATCTTATGGAAATGTTTGTTTGATGACGAACTTCAATTAAAAAAATAAATTACAAAAAAAAAGAAGCAGTGAGTCTAGAAAAGCACTTGAACAGATTTGGAGAATGAGCAGATGGAATACAATGTAGGGAAGTGTAAGGTTATGCACGTTGGTAGAAGGAATAAAATGTTAGACTATTTTCTGAACAGGGAGCAAATTCAGAAATTGGAGGTGCAAATGGACTTGTGAGTGCAGGATTTCCTATAGTTTAACTTGCAGGTTGGGTCAATGGTAAGGAAGGTAAATGCAATGTTAGCATTCATTTTGAGAGGGCTAGAATTTAAGAGCAAGGATATAATGCTGAGGCTTTATAAGCCATTACTCAGTCTGCAATTGGAGTATTGTGTGCAGTGTGGGCCTCTTAGCTAAGAAAAAATATGCTGGTGTTGGAGAGAGTCCAGAAAGAGCTTCACAAGAATGATCCTGGGAATGAAAGGGTTAACATATGAGGTGCATTTGATGGCTCTGGGCCTGTATTAGCTGGGTTTCAGAAGATAAGGGGGATATCACTGAAACCTATCAAATATTGAAAGGCCTTGACAGATTGAACATTTTCTATAATGGGAGAGTCCAGGACCAGAGCACACAGCCTCAGAATACAAGGATGTCTTTTAGAACAGAGATTAGGAGGAATTTCTTCAACCAGAGGGTGGTGAATCTGTGGAATTCATTGTCACAGATAGCTGTGGAGGCCAAGTAACAGAATATATTTAAAGCTGAGGTTGATTGGTTCTTAATTAGTAAGGGTGTCAAAGATTACGGGGAGAAGGCAGGAGAATCAGGTTGAAGGGGATAATATGATGGAATGGCAGAGCAGACTTGATGGGCTGAAAAGTCTGATTCTGCTCCTATGTTTTATGGTCTATGTTCTTATCTACAACTCTTTGAATAGTGGATGCTCATGAATGAAACATGGATTATCCTGAACAGTGTTAATTAGTTGCTCTGCACGCTGATGTCAATGACCCTGTGTTTGGGTTCAATAGTAGATGAATGGTACTGATTAGGATTAGCTTTATTTGTCACATATACATCGATACGTTGAAACGTGTAGTGAAATGTGTCGTTTGCACCAAGTCATATCAGTGAGAAGTGTGCCAAGGACAGCCCACAAGTGTGGCCTGCTTCTGGGGCCAATGTAGCATGTCCATAACTCACTAACTCTAACCATACGTCTTTGGAATGTGGGTGGAAATCAGAGCACCTGGAGAAATACAGCCATGGGGAGAATGTACACACTTCTTACAGACAGCGGTGGGGATTGAACCCCAATTGATGATTGATGGGGCTATAAAGCAATTACACCAAGCACTATGCCATTGAGCCACTGTGGTATTGTGCTACTGTGCAACCAGTAGTTTATTATCCTTTCATTGCCCTTCAGGAACAAGTGCATGACAAAGTAGTGTCAATGGCAGTTTGGAATTATGCAACACTCTCAATGGGCAATTTGGAGTTGCTGGGAACAGAACAAGCAAAAGCATGCCTCTTCAATCAATTGAAAAATCTTTCATAAGACTTAGAGAGTCTGAGCCAGCAGGTGAAAGTTTAAATATTTAATTCAATTTAAATCCAAATTTTAAAAAACAAAATAAAGAGAAGGAATGAAAGATTGAATCAGGAGAGAAGGGACAGAACAGAATGAGGAATTAAACTTAAGAAGCAGGTCAAATTAATCAACAACTTCTGTATTTTATTATATACGAACATAAAAAAAGAGAGGTCGATGTAGGCCATTCACTTTTTGCAAATACTCTGCCATTCAATACTAGATATAGAAAAAGGTTTGAGAGAAGACAACATCCAGGGTGCAGTTCAGAAGATGTGGTCTGCAGAACTAGTTGTTCCTCTAACTGCAGAAGGTCAAGAAGTTCCAACAACATTTGAAGAGCAGTCAATGATGGGACATAAATGCTACCCTTCCCAATGACACTGTGATGTGATCTCAAAAATAAATTAGGAAGTTTAAAAAAATTGGGAGATTTGGCTCAGCAATGTCAGAATTGACCACAACTTATTCAATCCCCTTCAAAGTCTACCAAGGTTGCTTAAGTTAATATTGAATGTATTCTAGAGAGCTTTTCTGTTGTTGTACTCTTACAAAATGTGCTTCAATAATGACACAATGAGCAGCACTCCAGTCCTAGAGCTTTATTTTAGCTTGTGATGGGTCTGGGCCATTGGGTCAAGATGCAAAGTATGCCCATCAATAAAGAACTTACTCTCAGGGAATTTTCAGGGACACAGCATTTTGTCTCGACCAGTAATGAGTTATGTGCTTGCAGGCATAACTAATCCAGAATGTGGCACATGAAATTTAGTCAGATAACCTACAGCTATGTTCTTGTGTTTGGAATGCTCACATTATTCAGGTCAAGACCATGTTGACTTTCAGCTTTCCAAACACCCACAGTAGATCTTTGCATAATTGCTGCTCACGGAGAAACAAATCTGAGAAGGCGGCCAAACAACATATTTGTAATCCATCTGAGGAAATACAACAAACTAATGAAATATACAATAAATACAGGTGAAATAGAGGAGGAGATGGACCATAGTGTGATTGTCCACATTTCCTTATCGGTAGGAGGATAGGCTAATAAGATATTTTAAAAAGTTACATTATTCTGTCCTTCCTTAGTTTACTATAAATTGTGCCTCTTTCTCATTCACTCTCCCTTTTTTTGATTGGGATAGACTCTTGCTGAACATTATAGACCAGGGTTTGAATATCTGCCATTGTTTATCTACTGACATCTGTTAGCTTATTTACCCAGAACATCTTGGGTAAGTGCTCTCTCATGCCATGATGACTGAAGACACTGATTATGCACCAAAGGTGTTCATTCTCAAACTGCATTTGGAATTCTATCATATTGTGGTCACTACCCCCTAGGGGACTTTAACCAGAAAGTTGCTTATAAGATCAAGGATGGATCTGTAGCAATAAGGGATACCCTTAAACACCAATTTAAGATGGCACTGGTGAAGCCCAGCAACTACTTATGGCAGCAAAGAGTACAACTAGATACTTTATTAATAGCACTCCTTCTTGGAATATTTATGATAAATGATCACCATAAACAACGGAGAAGCAAGCAAAGGCAAGGCTGAGTTGAGGGTCAAAGAATGAGGATGCAAGGCAAAGTCGAGGTGAGGTCAAGGCATATTGGATGCAAAATTGGGTTGAGTGGAGCAGAGCAAAGTCGAGGGAGAGGAGAGGCAGATTCCAGGCCTGTCCACCTAAACCGAGAGCAAGATTTGATGGATCTAAGCACCGACTGATTTGGAAAGGTTGAGCATAGGCTGAAATGTGGCAGTGGGGTCCAGACCCAGAGCCTAGGTCCTATTGTGAGGAGCAACCTGATGCTTGGACAATTTAAATGCCGGGCCAGATGGATTGAAAAGGCATTGTGTTGGAATAGGAGGCAAGGGTTAGGCTGGTTCTGCTTGCTGTTCCATGGTGTTTACTCTGCTCTGCACTAAACTGAGGCTGAGGTTGTGGCCTGCTCTGGGCTTCGTGTCTGTGGACCCACTTTTGTTCTGAATGCTGTTTGCTTACTTCTATTGTTAGCACAAATTGTTTTTATTTCTCTCTACACACTGGGTGTTTGACAGTCCTTTTTTAATGGGTTCTTCTGGGTTTCTTTGTCTTGTACCTGCCTGTAAGGAGACGAATCTCAGGGTTGTATAATATACACATACTTTGATGGAAAAATGTACATTGAATTTTGAACCTTTACTGCATGGCTCTTTGCATTAGCAGGCACTCCAGTACAGGATCTGGGTGCAGGTACAAAGAGCTACATAAGGACCAGAATAGTTTTGGGAAATGGCACTGGTCTCTGCTGGATAAGATGTTTTAACCTGCATCAGTCCACTCGCTCACTGTAGTATACACCTTGCACATGTGGACAATTCACTGCTGTGTACTGAATATTGTACAACCTCAATAGACTAAAGCCAGTAGCTAATGGCAGAGGAGGAACAAGAGATGAAAAACCGCAAATGCTAGAATCTGGAGCAAAATACACAAATGGCTGGAGAGGCTTAACAAGTCAGGCAGCATCTGGAGGGAAATGGAAAAGGCGAAGCAGTGGCTTCTCAGATGAAGGGTCTTGACATGATATATTGTCTGTAATAGAAAAATAAACTCATAGAGTACTACAACACAGAAACAGACCCTTTGGCCCATCTAGTCCATGCTGACCTGATCTTCTGCCTAGTCCCATCTACCTGAATTTGGACCATATGGCTCAAAATACCTCTTATCATTGTACCTATTCAAACTTCTTTTAAATGCTACAATAAATCCCATATCTACCACTTCCACTGGCAACTGATTCCACACTTGCCCCACCCTCTGAGTGAAGATGTTTCCCTTCTGATTTATTTAACTATTTCACCTTTCACCCTAAACCTATGACCTCTGGACTGAGGGGGATAAGCCTGCATGCATTCACCCCATTTATACTCCTCATAATTTTTGTATACCACTATTAGACCTGCCCTCATTCTCCTGTGCTTCAGGGATGGCTAAAGGCCTGGGTCTATGTGTCTGAATTCCACTAGGAAAGTTTGTGTGTTGTGTGCATGGTTGGCTGGGTGTGATGGAGGAAAGGGGTTTGTTTTGCTACTGATGTTTTGTCGGTTGTTCTGTCCTGTTTTGTCATATTTTGTGTTGTTCTGCTGAGCATTGTGGGCATGTTAGTGCCGGAATGTGTGATGACACTTGTGGGCTGCCCCTTACATATCCTCAGGCTGTGCTGGTTGTTAACAAAAACAATGCATTTCACTGTATGCTTTGAGGCCCATGCAATAAATAAATGAATCTGACTAAAGTCCTAACCTATTCAACCTTTCACTATAGCTCAGGTCCTCAAGTCCAAGCAAAATCCTTGTAAATTTCTCTCCATTGGTGCTGCCAGACTTGCTGAGTTCCTCCAGCAGTTTGTTTCTTGTTCCAGAGGAAGAACATAGTGAAGATAATGGAGCTTGAGGGCCACAGGGCTAAATCTGAGGAATGGCAGATTGAAGAAGACAGCAACAGTTCAGTTTGGAAAGTCTCATATCTCAGCTAAGGGGAGGAGGAGATCATTTTTGGTGTGGTCTATAGGTAACTCTATAACAGAAGGATACTTTCTCTTAAAGAGGCAGCAGAACCAATCACCAACACAAATTATTGGAATTGGTGTTGGTTTATTATTGTCACATGGGTGAAGATACAATAAAAAGCTTGCCTTGCATATTGTTCATGCAGATCAAATCATTACACAACACTTTGAAAAGATTATAATGGTGAGGAGATCTGCAGGGAGCAGCTTGCAATCAGTCACCACACTGGCAATATCTTGCATCAATCTATTCTTTTTTTGTTTCCATCTATTGCACAATATGTATCACAAATCTGTTATTTGTGTCTTCGAAAAGAATATGCTAATATTTTTGAAGCACAAGGTACAGCCAAAAATCATAACTTAAGGAAGGACCAGGATTAATCAGTGGAGTCTACGAGTCTATTGGCGCTTCACTGAAAATGGGATTTGGAAAGATTTGTATAGAATTTAAAGCATAAAATAACTAAGTGAGATTATCCACACTCCAACTGCTACCACTGTTATTGTTATATGTCTGTGAGGCTGGTGCAAGTACAATTTTCATTGCAGCCATGCATATGACAATAAACTCAACTTTTACTTTTGACTTTGACATTGTAAACGAATAATCCAACAGAGGAGCACAGATGGAAAGTAAAAATTCCTTACTTTCTCTTTTTTTGGGTGCATAGATCTCTGCCTACATTTTCTGTACTTACCCATGATGGGCACTTCACCTGAGGAACCTAATCCACACTTAAAATACATTTTACTGTGAAGATCCCCATTCTACAGGTATAAACAGTAGTCTGCAGATCTCCAAGGTGTACGTAGCAATAAGATGAATTGTCTTTTCACACTTGCTTTGTGCAGAGATTTTCATTCCTAGGGCAAACTGCCAAAAGCCTCTCTCTGAGCTCTTCCTGAGCATTCAGGACTTATTTGCTGGCATGTTAACCTAGACGCGTATCCCTCTGAATGAATGTGGGAATTGTATCCGTCTCCTCTGGTTCCTTCATGGCAGCCAACATGTGTATTACTACTGTGTGGCTGCAATAGGGGATGTGCCTTTAAGGCTGATAGCTTTTTCTGTCTGCTGCAGTGTTGGGAATTGTGCTACTGTGAGTGATGTTCCATCACAAATTGCATAGTTTTAAAATATATTTTCATACATAAACCACCATTAAACTGTTTCAGACCGGATTTTGGTAATTCTTTTCTTTTTCTTTTACAAGTTACCAGCTTGGCTTTGGCACACAATACAACAATGTTGCAGAACATCAAAAATAAAATAAAATCAATTTCAAGCCATCTGAGACTTGAGCCTAGAAAATCACTGAAAACTGGATACACAATTGATATACAGAATGATGAAACTATTTGAATATTCACTGGACATTATTCTTAGCACAATACAACCTGGGGCTGGTTAAGCAATGTTCAGCAGGTAAAATAACAGAAATCAATCTTATTACATGAACATAGTTTTAAAAGATCTGGCTTCTCAAATCCATTGAAATCCCTTAAGAGGGAAATTAATTGTTTTGTTTTCCAATAGTTATGTGAGATATGAAAAAGATTGGTATTGCTATTGGTTTTTTATCATCACATGTTCCAAGAACAGTGAAAAGCTTGTCTCACACAATGCATTAAAGGTTAATTGCATTTTTTTTGGTTAATGTGACAGTAATTGGTTGGATATCAGCAACTGACTTCTTTGGAGATTTTTTTCTGGATCTTGCATTGTTCAGACTATTCATAAATAGCATTGCAATGGATTCCTCTTTTAAAGAAAATGATCACTGATAACATTAAGCAATTTATTGGGCTAGTGACAGCTTGGTAATATATATGTATCTAGATGTATTACATAGAGGAGTTAAAGCAAGACTAGTCGTTTTGAGACTTTTGAAACATCCCTGCTTTATGGGAGTTTTCCAATTCCACTTTTCTTTACAATTCTGTCTAATCTCAACATTGCTTCTGTTAAAATGCCGTTACAACTTACTACTGAACGAAAGAAATTATCACTACCATAATATTAAGGCTCTGAAACTGTCTCTGACCCATTGAACACAATCTACTAATGGTCACATGCACTATTTAGTACTGTTCAGATCTTCCATAGGCAGCATGGGTGTTCAATGGAATAATTGACTGCATGACTAACTGAGATGATCAAACTACAACCTAGCATTTTGTTTTAATGTTTTATGACAGACATATTATTTGTTGTAACACATCTCTGGAAATGGATTAAATAAGTGGGATCATAGAGTGGTTACTTAGTGATTGTTGGACCAGTAATGTAGAGTCCTAGACTAACAATGCAGAGTAGTCAATAATTCTACTGTGAGAATGGGGAGATTTAAATTCCATTCATTAAATATTCTGGATTTCTGTTTTAGAAATGAGAGCACTTGCAAAGATGACCTAAAGACTACCAGACCTCTGTAACAAGGCATCCAGTTCATCAATGCACTTCGTTAAAATCATTTTTTCAGGATGACAAAACAGATAGATATTTTTCCATCCCAATTTTAGGTTTGATAACATTGGTTCTGGGTGCATTTGTTGTAGGTTGAACAGCATCACTTTAGTTCTGAAGATTTGTTCCTTGCCTCATAAGTTTGTTTGAGGTGAAATATCTAGGCTTTTGCTGAAGCTAGAAGATGTTAAGTCTTATTCTCAAAGCCAATTACACTGTCTGTGAGATAAAGGCTTTTTGTCAATCTGCTCCTGCTGTGGCACATCATTCATCAATAGCCAATAGGAAAATGTGGACCTCTTTTGGCAAAGGCAAACCGATAATAAAGTTCAAGATTCAAAATGCTAGCACAGTTGTGGGTGTTTGAAGATCAAAATCTCATAATTGGCTTACAACCTACGATCTAGCAGGCAGCAGTGATCTGTAACCTCCAATCTACTTCTGAGACCTGGACAGGAATCTCAGGGATCTGTTCATCAATACTACCAATGCTGCCTTTGCAAAGCCATCCAAGTTCACTGAAAGATTAAACAAACCAAAGTTAGTGTCTGCTCCCAAACCAACATCCCTAGAATTCAGGCCCTGGTTGTACACTTCCTGATTCTTCTGCACATTACATGTTGTTCACATGTTGTTCTCATTGAATTTTTGAAAACGGTATCTCTATTCAGAGCTCCGTACTGGGGAAAAAAAATACCATGTAAATAGAAGAAAGACATTCAGGACATCCTCAAAGCTTCCTTGAAGAAATGCAACAACTCCATTTGCTTCTGAGAATCTTTAGCCCATGGGTGTTCAAAGTAAAGAATGAGTATTTGGCAAGTTATTGTGAATTTCAAAGCCATGAATCAGAAACAGTTGACCATGTTGGTAAAAAATGAAATCAAATCATTAGAAAGAGGTGACATAGGTTTGGAAGATGTTGAGTCAATGTTGGTCAAGTGAAGGAACAGTCAGGGTAAAAAGACCCTGACGGGAGTTATATACAGGCCCCCAAATGGTAGTAAGGATGTGGTCTACAAATTGCAACAGAAGATAGTAAATGTATGCCAAAACGGCAATGTTACAATAGTTGAGGGGATTTCAATATGCAGGTAGATTGGGAAAATCAGGTTGGTGCTGAATCCCAAGGGGGAAATTTCTAGAATGTCTATGAGATGGCTTTTTAGAGCAGCTTCTGTTTGAGCCCACTAGGGGATTGGCTATTCTGGATTGGGTGTTGTGTATTTAACCAGAATTGATTAGAGAGCTTAAGATAAAGGAACGCTTAGGAGACAATGATCATAATATAGAATTCACCCTATAATTTGAGAGGGAGAAGCTAAAGTCAAATGTATCAGTATTACAGTGGAGTAAAGGGAATTATAGAGGCATGAGAGAGGAGCTGGCCAAAATTAATTGGTAAAGAACACTGGCAAGGATGATGGCAGAATAGAAATGGCCGGAATTTCTGGAAGTAATTCAGAAGGTACAGGAAATATACACCCTAAAAAGGAAGAAGTGTTCTCAGGGCAAGATGACACAACCATAGCTAACAAGAGAACTCAAAACCAACATAAAAGCCAAAGAGATTGCATATAATGGAGCAAAAGTTAGTGGGAAGTTACAGGATTGGGAAGCTTTTAAAATCCAACAGAAGGCAAATAAAAAGTCATTAAGAAGGAAAAGATGGATTACATAGGCGAGCTAGCCAATAATATTAAAGTGGATACCAAAAGTTTCTTCAGATAGACAAAGTCTTAAAGAGAGCTAAGAGTAGTTATTAGACCACAGGAAAATGATGCTGCAGAGGTAGCAATGGGGAACAAGGAAATGGCAGATGAACTGAATAAGTATTTTGCATCAGTCTTCACTGTGGAAGAGAGTAGCAGTATGCCAGAAGTTCAAGGTGTCAGGGGAAGTGTAGGAGGTTGCCATTACCAGTGAGAAGGTTCTTGGGAAACTGAAAGATTTGAAGGTAGATAAGTCACCTGGACCAGATGCTGTACACACCAGGGTTCTGAAAGAGGTGGCTGAAGAGATTGTGGAGGCGTTACTAATGATCTTTCAAGAATCAATTGATTCTGCATAGTTCCAGAGGAATGGAAAATTGCAAATATCACTCCACTCTTCAAGAAGGGAGAGAGGCAGAAGAAAGGAAACAATAGGCCTATTAGTCTGACCTCAGTGGTTGGGAAGATGTTGGAATTGATTGTTAAGTAAATGGAATTCTTGGAGGCAGATGATACAATAGGCCATAGTCAACTTGGTTTCCTTAAGGGAATATCTTGGATGACAAATCTGCTGGAATTCTTTGAAGAAATAACAAGCAGGATAGATTAGGAGAATCCGTTGATGTTGTGTACTTGGATTTTCAGGAGACCTTTGACAAGGTGCCACACATGAGCCTGTTTAACAAGTTAAGAAGAGCCCATGGTATTACAGGAAATATACTAGCATGGATGAAGCAGTGGCTGATTGGCAGGAGGCAAAAAGTGGGAATAAACAGAACCTCTTCTGGAAGGCTGCTGGTGACTAATGGTGTTTCACGGGGGTATGTATTGACACCACTTCTTTTTACATTATATGTCAATTACAATTACTTGTATGACAGAATTAATGGCTTTGTGACAAAGTTTGTGGACAATACGAAGATTGGTGGAGGGACGGGGAGTACTGAGGAAGCAGAGAAGCTACAGAAGGACTTAGACAGATTAGAAGAATGGGCAAAGAAGTGGCAGATGGAACACAGTATTGGGAAGTGTATGATAATGCACTTTGGTAGAGATAGCATTGCTATGGGGTCAAGGTGCCAAAGACATGAACTGTCACACACAGTAAGTACGTACAAGTCAACAAACACATATAGATTATCAGTGAAAATACAATGCAGAATATGCATATACGTATATAGTCCAGATCCTCAGCCCACCGATATCATCTGCTGACTGGCTCCCGAAGCCCGCCAGGCCATGCTGTGGGTTTGAGGCCCAGTCCTTGCTCTGATGCCTAACTCCTGCTAGGTGAATCCATGGTTATGAGGCCCTGTTGTTGCATATATGTGCATATAGAATATTAGTAAAAACACAACTAGACAAATATATAGATATGTATATTGCCCAGACCTCCTCAGTCCACTTAAATCTTCAATTGCCACGCCTGCACTACATTGCCCCCGGTAGAGCGCAATGGCTCGGACACCTCTCCTCTGGCGGCTAAAAAGCAAGCAATCTGCAGCTTGAGGCCTGAATCCATTGAGTGCCACTATAAAATCTGCAGTTGGCCACAACAGAGCTTGTCTTCTGCCGTGCAAAACTCTGGGAGGGCAGTTCTGACTCCATTCTGGATACCGTGCCGTACTGGCCCCCAGGGAAGCGCAACAGCTTCAACCCCTCACTCTGTGTGGCTGTAAACAGACAACACCGTGGCTTCAGGCCAGGACTCACTAGACCCAGGACTAGGCCTCTCCATCCGCCCGTGCTCACATCCAATAAACCAGCGAATTGTACTTGAGGCGTACCAGATTAACAGTGTCTGAAGGGGTCTTGCGATCATAAGAAAAGTGACAATGACGGCCACTTGCTATTTGACTGTAGGCCTCCATCGACTCAGGCAGCAGCACGTTGCACAGCTCATTCATTATCTCCACCAGCAAGCAACTCACTGATGATGTGCACTTGCAGTCCTTTGAGTTCTTAACTTATAGCAGGACCTTGTGATCATAAGACGTTCATTTAAGTAGAATGGTAGCACCTTTTGTCAACCCCAATGAAGCCACTGCGACCAGTCGCACTACCATCTTGCCGGAATATAAAAGCAATGATGTAATGCTGAGGCCTTATAAAGCACTGGTGAGACCTCACTTGGAGGATTGTGAGTAGTTTTGGTCCTTATTTAAGAAAGGATGAGCTGAAGTTGGAGAGAGTTCAAAGGAGGCTTGTAAAAATGATTCTGGGATTGAATGGCTTGTCATATGAAGAGTGTTTGATAGACTATACTCACTGGAATCCAGATGAATGAGGGGTGACTTCATTGAACCCTATCGAATGGTGAAAGGCCTCTATAGAGTGGGTGTGGAGAGGATGTTTCCTATGGTGGGGGAGTTTAAGTCCAGAGAACACAGCCTCAGAATAGAGGGTGTTCTTTTAGAATGGCTATGAAGAGGAATTTCTTTATCCAGGGAGTGGTGAATCTATGGAATTCATTGCCACAGGCAGCTGTGGAGTGCAGGTCTTTGGGTATGTTTAATGTGGAGGTTGATAGATTCTTGATGAGTCAGGGCATGAAGGAATACAGGAGGAAGGCGGAGATTGGGGCTAGGAGGGAAAATTGGATGAGCAGTAATGAAATGGCAGAGCAGACTCGATGGGCCAAATGGCCTAATTCTGCTCTTATATCTTATGGAGTTATGATCTTATGCTATGGAACACCCACTTACTTGTCCTTATTCGGCACCCGCTCCACCAGTGAAAGAATCTAGTTTCTGCATTGGCTACGTTTGCCATCTCATAATGGTGAAGAAGAAGAAAGATTATTATAATTTCCTTTACCTGCTTTGATGAATACACTACTATCCTTCTACACTAAAACTTTGAATTAACTCCTTAATCCTCTCTGCTACTGCATCTCCTTGTATCTTAAAATCTGAACAAGCTTTTGGTAAGCTTCCCTCACCTTGATGTCGCTTTTTTTGTTTGACTACATTCCTATAGAGTGCCTTAGGATATTTTTATGAATTAGAATTACATTAAAAATTCAAATTCTTTTTGTTTCAGTTAACATACCATGACATTAGAAGACTAAGTACAAACAGAAAATGCTGTGAATACTTTAACTGGTCATCAATTTCAATGGAAATAAAAGCAGGACTGCTTCTTTTCATTTATGTTGCTTGACCTGTCAAGTTTTTCTTATAATTTCTAATGATATTTCATATAAAGGCCAAAGAACATGAGGAATACAAGCAAGGTCGGCTGTGCTTGCTCCACCATTTGATCTTACAGTATGCCTTAAAGCCTGCCTTCCTGCTTGATCTCCACATCCCTTCAATCACATGAACTCTAATTGAGTATTATGTACATAATTATAGACTATTCACCGCCTTCTGTGGACAGAGAATTGTAAAGACTAACAACCACTTGAGTGAAGCAATTCCTCCTGATCTCTGGCCTTATCGGCTGACCTTTACCTCAGTCATGCCTCCTAATTATTATCCAGTTTCTTAGCTATCTATCACCTCAGTACCTATTCCAGCTAATATGCTACCTCTCACACCTAACCCATCAACACTTTCAGAATCTCACATACAGTACTTCGATATATATCCTTTCACTCAATCTTTTCTCATAAATCAACTATTCTAGGAATCAATCAAGTGAACCTTTGTGCATTGCTTTGAAGGAAGAATATTCCTCAACAGAGAAGGTTAAAACTGTACATATACTCAATTCTTCAACTTCAGAAGTGTTGGAAAACTTTTCTCTGACACTCTAAAGCCAACTCACTTTAAATTTACATTCTATGGTGTTGTGAGAAGACACAAACATTTTTCTGAATGCTAATATCCAATTATTTCTCTTTCTTAAGAATTATCCCTTCTGAAACCATACCTACCACTAAATAACCTTATATTTGTCCACGATACTGCATTCTTCCCCTTCTTGCCCAGTCACCTAACCTGTCTAAATTCTTTTGAATCTGCTTTAAATATTCTGGTCACCATACTGTAATCTGGATGTGATTGTCTTGAAGACAGTGCAGAGAAGATACACCTA
The DNA here is from genome assembly GCF_030144855.1 of Hypanus sabinus. Taxonomy (NCBI): domain Eukaryota; kingdom Metazoa; phylum Chordata; class Chondrichthyes; order Myliobatiformes; family Dasyatidae; genus Hypanus; species Hypanus sabinus. Next base: position 129,357,105 of record NC_082706.1, read on the forward strand.
AATGTTGCCTGTGTTCGGGAACATCCTGGAGGTATGGTATAGAGCAAATCACTATTTGGTATATTCCATAACTCCAGGCTACATCGTAACACTGGCAACTTTTCTGTGTGTTGCATTGTAGATACATTGTAACTATAGAATTGTCCTGCTGTTACCTTTGATCTTCAGCATATAAAAACATCATGTAATTGGGTCAGGGACACTACTTCTTCAAAGAGTGTCTCAGTATGATTCCTGCTTGTTTGGCTGAACAAAGACTTCTGCATCCACCAGCTTCAGCGTCTCTGCAGTGACATTATTCACAGACACAACATCATCCCTCTCTTGGCCCTTCTGGACAAAAATAATTTTGATCCAGGAAAGGCCAAATCTAAAGGGAGATCTAATGAAGTAGGGGAGCAAAAATGCCCTGATCTTCGGACCCTCTTCCCCAATTACCTATCATATCTCTATGTGCATCTACATCTACACTGTCATCCCTAGTGTTGGCGTGTGGCCAAGTGGTTAAGGCGTTCGTCTAGTGATCTGAAGGTTGCTAGTTCGAGCCTTGGCTGAGGCTGCGTGTGCGTCCTTGAACATTGCTCTGTGATGACACCGGTGCCAAACTGTATGGGTCCTAATGCCCTTCCCTTGGACAACATCATTGGCATGCAGAGGGGAGTCTTGCAGCTTGGGCAACTGCCAGTCTTCCATAAAAAAAATCTTGCCCAGGCTTGCACCCTGGAAACTTACCAAGGTGCAAATCCATGGTCTATCGAGACTAACGGAGGCCCACACACACATCCCTAATGGCTCCCTACAAGACTCTAAGCAGAGATTGTTCCAGAAATTTGACCAACAGTCTTTAAAGTGCAGCTTTGTCATTCATATGCCTGTTGCCCTCTTCCCTGCTTGCTTTGTGATTTAATCATATTCTTCATCTTCACCCCTCATTCTCTAAATAGCTAAAAATCAGAAGTGGCTATCAGTGGGTGCACCAACAACTAAATGTGTCTGGTTCACAGGCAACAGTTCACACTCCACGCCATGGAAAAAGATTGTCGGAATATTGAAACTAGTCTCTTGGACCTGTGATGAGCAAACCAAGCTAAGATGAGGTCCAGAGTTGACCCCCCCCCCCCATGAACTATGCTGCTAATGAGAGAGAAGAAGAGGGGGGAGGCATCCTGCTGCAGATGAGAGAAAGAGAGAGAGAGAGACATGATTTAATATTATGGCTTTGGCTGATTGTTTGCCTTTGCTACAAGGACACTTTCTTTGCCTACTTGTGAGGATTCTTGCTGAGACAGCAAGGCGGGACCAGGTGATGGACAGCCGGTACCCTGCAAGTGGAGATAAAAAGCAGGTCTGCGAAGACACAAGCAGACACACTACGGGACACTGAAATAGCATTGTGCACCCACATGAAGGTGGGGGTTTGGAGGATGGATTCGGGGGAATTGATTAGAGGCTCACAGTGTGTGAAGGTGTGACCAGTGAGGGCTTGTTTGTGTGTCCACCCTTGCCTGGGTGACAGGCCCACCACTGAAGAACGGTCGTACATGGTATGGTCACAGTCGGTGACTGCGACAGGAAGACAGCAGGAAGATAGACGGCAACTGCATCACCTCTCGCTCGCTCTCTCTCTCTCTCTCTCTCTCTCTCCAACGTTACACCAGAATTACCTTGACCCAAACTGAACTGAACTCTTCACCATCGTAAGACTATCCATTTACCCCTAGACTTTGAAAGAGCTTGGTTTTGATTCCTATTTCCACACTTCTGTATATATCATTGCTAACCTGTTTCATACATTTGCATTTTTATAGTACTGCATTATTTAGTTTACTAATAAACACTATCAGTTACAGTAATTCCAGACTCGATCATGTATTCCATTTCTGCTGGTTCGGTAACCCGGTCACGGGGTACGTGACAGACCCTCTCATTGATATACAGGAGGGGTTGGCGAGGTCTCGATTTGAATGACTGCAAGGACCTCACCCCGTGGCACACCCTTCCAGACTATCCATTCAATCCTTGGCCCAAACACTGAAAGGGACAGCTCGTTTGTATTCACACCCCATTCAGGCTGGGTGACTGCTTTCAGATGCTGTGTGTAATTCCTTTACTTTCTCAGTCTTGCACATCATTGAAGATATGCAACCTGATGTCTCTGCTGTAATGCAGAACTCTTTCCATCTATTTTCACCAATAGTTTTTCCATTCTATGCTATGCAACTAATCAAAGTATGTACTCTGCAATCTGCCACCTATATGCATCTGAACTCAAAATACCTGTTGTATTCCTTTGCTTTTAAAAACTGTTACACCAAGGTTACGAACTTATTCTTTAAACACTCACAAATAAGCCTGCTACCTAACAGTTCCATGAATGAATATACACACACCCCACCGGCGTCCTCAACGGTCAGTAACTACCCTTGCAACTGGTGGTCTTGTCTCACTAAATTACACGAACTTTTCTAGTACCTCACATAAATACACAAGCATGCACACACACCACACTGCTTGTATATCTACCAGTTAGCGCTCTGCCGTTCTCATGATACTTCATAATCCCATGGTCACTGACTCAAACAGATCTATGTGAGTGCTAATCTCACCTACTTAGACTGCTGAGATTGCTGGCCAAGTGATGGGTCATGAACTTATCCTGGATGAGCCCCCAAATGCTGTGATTGTGAACAAAGCCACAGGAAAGACACTGAAGCTGGTGGATGCAGAAGTCTTTATTCAGCCAAACAAGCAGGAATCATACTGGACCCACTCTTTGAAGAAGAGGTCTCCCTGACCCAACATTACCTGACATTTTTCTATGCTAAAGATCAAAGGTAACAGAAGGATAATTTTATAGTTACAATGCATCCACAATGCTTCCTTTGAAACACATATAATTTTCATACACCTCCATCTTCACACCAACACTCCAGACCACAAAAGGGAATGTTAATTCCCACTGACTCTGGGATGCTTTCATGCATATGCCAGCATCTCAGATCAAATAAAATGTTTCCTTGTTTGCAATCAACCCCAGTCTGCAACTGCAAGGACATCATTGTTCTGGGCTGCACTTTAAACTCAATCTACAACCCACACTCAGGTCTGAAGGCTGGTTGTTGCTGAAATCAGTATTTGCTATATACCATAATTCCAGAATATGCCCTAAGAGGTTGGATTGGATCATCTCATCTATGAAAAAAGATTGGACTTTTTATTCTTTGGATCAGAGATGAAGGGAAAGTTGTACAAAATTATAGGGAGCATAAATGGGGTAGAAAGTAAGACAATATCCCTCTTTACAGCAGTGTGTATATCTAGTGGCAACGCAAACCTATTTACAGATTGCTGACCTGAACATGACTAGTTTAATTCCATTTCGTTCATTAAAGAATAGTGCTATTACATCTAATCTCATTAGCTTTCAACTTCTTTAACATTTTGTGTGGCACCTTACTGAGTGCCTTTTGAAATGATCCCCATCAGTTTCCCCTGTGAATGAAATCCTTGAAAATTCTCAAGTCTCAAGTATAAGTTTCTCAAATACAGTTTTCCTTTCATAATATCTTTTCATGCCTAATTATGTCATTTGTTAGTATTATCCAGTGACGGACTTCAGCATTTTCCTTTCAATGAACATTAAGCTAACTGCATAAGACCATAAGATATAGAAACAGTATTAGGCCATTTGGCCCATCAAGTTCTGCTCCACCATTTCATCACAGATGATACATTTTTCTTCTCAGCCCCATTCTCCTGCTTTCTCCCCATGATCCTCATCTGCATTCCCCTGCTTCCGTGATCCCTCCTTTCTTGACTAAGGGTGTTATTTTTTTGCTATATTTTCTCAGCTGTTGAACCTGCTGGAGACTCCTTATTGCTAGAGTTGCATTTTTACACCTGATAAAGTACTTATGCAGCCACAAGAAACTGAAGATACTGGAATCTGTGGCAACAAGTAAGATGAGAGAGGAACTCAACGGGTTGAGCAGAATCTGTGGTGGGAAATGATCGGTTGTTGCTTTAGTTTGAGCCCCTTCATCTGGATTGAAAAATACGGGTGAGATATCTAGTATAAAGAGACAAGGAATAGGAGTATTTTGGTGAGGGGAGGTGACAGGAGGAGGGAAGAATGGAAATTGTGACAGAAGCTTGGAAGTGATAGGTGGAGGCAAAAAAGGGCTGCAGATGGAATCTGGTATGAAAGGAAGATGAAGAATGGAAATGTAATCGCCTGGGTAACCTCAGGCTCGCTCAGCTTGTTCTCGTCTAGGGGGAGCCAAACTGGGTAATCAGCTGGTGTGGATGCTGTGTGATGTCCCCGCCTCGCCCAAAAACAGACAGTACACCATGCAATTAAATGAGTACAATTTATAAAGGTTACTATAACTAAGTGATTAATAACGATACAGTATATATGAAGAGAAAAAATAAAGAAAAGGCGCCAAATTTATCAAAGTTCAAACCACTTCGTGCACAACCGTTGGAGCTCAATTACTGAAGTCTTCTGGCCACCATTCGCTCCCCTCCGAACTCCTCGACTCGCAGCTCAGGACCCTACGAAGTGGTCAACCAAGCACATCTAGCTTCATCCTCCCTCCTCGGAGTACCTCCTGGCCTCGGACCTCCGCTTGGGGTCCATTCCTCACCCAGCTTACAGCATTGCGTCCTCTCTCTCAACCCCCTCGCGCCGATCTGCCCAAAAGCCCGTCAACAAAAGCTTACAGACTCAGAAGAAAGAACATTAATCCCCATTTGGTTTACAAAGGAATACAATTCTTGTTATCAGTAAATTAGCATTCCTGCTAGTTAACAAAAGTAGCCCTTTTGATTACATACACAGTAACAAAGAAAAAAGAAGAAACCCCCTTTACAGAAGCAAAGCGAGTGAGTTAGGCAGTTGTGAACAGTAGGTTGAGATGATAGGACCATGTGTGTGATGGACCAATGGCAAAGGTGGAGGAGGGGAAAGAGTCAGGGTGAGGGGAACTGGGTAATTGTAAGAGAAATTGGGTAGATCAGGAGTAGAGGGAAATTGGACAGATTGTGAGCAATCCAAGATGTCAGGTTGTAGACCACCCAGGTGGAAAATGAGGTGCAGTGCTTCTAATTTGTGTTTAGTCACATCTAAGCAGTGGTGGGGGCTGTGGATAGACAGATAAGAGTGGAAATGGGGAGGAGAATTAAAATGCCTTTTCACTGGGGTCACCTGAAGACTACAGCAGATTGAGCCCAGCTGGTAAGGCAAAGTGGTTGCCTTGTCTGCACCTGGTCTCACCTATGTAGAGGAGGACGTATTGAAAGCATTGGATGCAATAAATATGTTAGAGGAGATGCATGTGAATGTCTGCTTCATCCAGATGGTCTCAAACACCATTTATAAATTTGCTGATGACTCTACTGTTGTTGGTAAAATCTCAGATGGTGACAAGGAAATATATGTGAGTGTGATCAATTAGCTGTCTGTGTAGTGTGTTGGAATAAAATCCTCATACTCATACATAGCAGCAAGGCTAAGGAATTGATTGTGGACTTCTGGAAGGGGAAGTTGGGATAACACCAGACCTCAGTGTTGGGACAGCAGTGGATGAGCAGCTTTAAGTTCATGGGTTCAACATCTCAGAGGATTTGTTCTAGGCCCAGAATATTGACGTAATCATGAAGAAGGCATGTCAGTGGCTCCAATTCATTAGACATTTAAGGATCCGGCATGTCACCAAAGAGTTCTAGCAGTTTTCTGCAGAATCAGAATCAGGTCTAGTAAACATAGAAAACCTACAGCACAATATAGGTCCTTCGGCCCACAAAGTTGTGCTGAACATGTCCCTATCTTAGAAATTACTAGGTTTACCCACAGCCCTCTATTTTATTAAGCTTCATGTTCCTATCCAAAAGTCTCTTAAAAGACCCTATCATATCTGCCTCCACCACCGTTGCCGGCAGCCCATTCCACACACTCACCACTCTCTGAGTGAAAAAAGTACCCCTGACATCTCTGTACCTGCTCCCCAGCACTTTAAACCTGTGTCCTCTTGTGGAAACCATTTCAGCCGTGGGAAAAAGCCTCTGACTATCCACATGACCAATGCCTCTCATCATCTTATATACCTTTATCAAGTCACCGCTCATCCTCCGTCGCTCCAAGGAGAAAAGGCCGAGTTCACTCAACCCATTCTCATAAGGCATGCTCCCCAATCTAGGCAGCATCCTTGTAAATCTCCTCTGAACCTTTTCTATGGCTTCCACATCCTTCCTGTAGTGAGGTGACCAGAACTGAGCACAGTACTCCAAGTGGGGTCTGACCATGGTCCTATATAGCTGTAACATTACCTCTCGGCTCCTAAATTCAATTCCACGATTGATGAAGGCCAATACACTGTATGCCTTCTTAACCACTGAGTCAACCTGCACAGCTGCTTTGAGCATCCTATGGACTCGGATCCCAAGATCCCTCTGATCCTCCACACTGCCAAGAGTCTTACCATTAATATTATATTCTGCCATTATATTTGACCTACCAAAATGAACCACTTCACACTTATCTGGATTGAACTCCATCTGCCACTTCTCAGCCCAGTTTTGCATCCTATCAATATTCTGCTGTAACCTCTGACAGCCCTCCACACTATCCACAACACCTCCAACCTTTGTGTCATCAGCAAACTTATTAACCCATCCCTCCACTTCCTCATCCAGGTCATTTATAAACATCACGAACAGATTCCTGAGGCACTCCACTGGTGACCGACCTCCATGCAGAATATGACCCGTCTACAACTACTCTTTGCCTTCTGTGGGCAAGCCAGTTCTGGATCCAGAAAGCAATGTCCCCTTGGATCCCATGCCTCTCTACTTTCGAAATAAGTCTTGCATAGGGTACCTTATTAAATGCCTTGCTGAAATCCATATACACTACATCTACTGTTCTTCCTTCATCAGTGTGTTTAGTCACATCCTCAAAAAATTCAATCAGGCTCGTAAGGCACAACCTGCCTTTGACAAAGCCATGCTGACCACTCCTAATTATATTATACCTCTCCAAATGTTCATAAATCCTGCCTCTCAGGATTTTCTCCATCAACTTACCAACCACTGAGGTAAGACTCACTGGTCTATAATTTCCTGGGCATCTCTACTCCCTTTCTTGAATAAAGGAACAACATCCGCAACCCTCCAATCCTTTGGAACCTCTCCCATCCCCATTGATGATGCAAAGATCATCACCAGAGGCTCAGTAATCTCCTTCCTTGCCTCCCTCAATAGCCTGGGTACATCTCATCCGATCCCGGGGACTTATCCAACTTGATGCTTTCCAAAAGCTCCAGTACATCCTCTTTCTTAATATCTACATGCTCAAGCTTTTCAGTATGCTGAAAGTCATCACTACAATCACCAAGATCCTTTTCCACAGTGAATACTGAAGTATTCATTAAGTACCTCTGCTGTTTCCTCTGGTTCCATACACTCTTTCCCACTGTCACACTTGATAGATCCAATTCTTTCATCTTCTTGCTCTTCACATACTTGTAGAATGCCTTGGGGTTTTCCTTAATCCTGTCCACCAAGGCTTTCTCACGGCCCCTTCTGGCTCTCCTAATTTCCTTCTTAAACTCCTTTCTATTAGCCTTATAATCTTCTAGATCTCTAACATTACCTATCTCTCTGAACCTTTTGTAAGCTTTTCTTTTCTTCTTGACTAGATTTATTACAGCCTTTGTACACCACGGTTCCTGTACCCTACCATAACTTCCCTTCTCATTGGAACATACCTATATAGAACTCCACACAAATATCCTCTGAATATTTGCCGCATTTCTTCCATACTTTTCCCTGAGAACATTTTTCCAATTTAAGCCTCCAATTTCATGCCTGATAACCTCATAATTCCCCTTGTTCCAATTAACCGCTTTTCTAACTCGTCTGTTCCTATCTCTCTCCAATGCTATTGTATAGAATTATGATCACTATCTCCAAAATGCTCTCCCACTGAGAGATCTGACACCTGACCAGGTTCATTTCCCAATACCAGATCAAGTACCAACTATCCTGGAGAAGCCCATCAAAAGCCTCGGACATTAATACAATACAGACCTCAGAGACACCGAGCAGGTGGAACAACTAAGGCAGGATAAAATCAGTGTCCTCAAGCTAATCAACAACATGGCTCTCCCAGGGAGGTTGGAGCTTTGGTGCTTGTAGATTGGACTGCTGCCCCAAATTATGTGGCCAATTACCATCTATGAGGTCACTATGTCTCATGCAAATTGGCTGGAGAGGCTGGTGAGGAAGTGGCTGGGTTACTGAGATGCCTTAGCAGCATGGGACTTTACAGGAATGGAGCCCTTTTTCTCCCAATTTCTAGCCTGGTGGAGGAATAAAAATGTGCTAAAGCAAGGCTGGAAATGACACTCAAAAAATCTCAGGACCCAATCGTAAGAGGTGTTGCTCCTGCTCTAGCAACAGGGAAGAAATGGACCCCAGCTGCAGCAGTACTGGACCCAGAAGCCGCCCTTCGACTCTGGGACACAGTGGGCTATGTCCAACAGGGCAGAGGAGGCTGTGGCCTTGGAGTAATGAAACCTGCCTGGCAAAATGCTACTACAACTGAACACCGGCACCTGGTGGTGGAGGAGGTGCGCCACCAAGAAGCAGCAGCCAGGTGTGCCAAAGCAATATCCCAAGCTAAGCGAGGCTGCTGGATGAGGTGGGAGGGTGTTGAGCGGAGGAAAATCACATGGAGTGAGCTGTGAAGCATGGATCCAGATAGATTGAGCTTCATCATCAGAGCAACATATGATGTTCTGCCCTCTCCTACAAACCTAAATCTTTGGCTGGGAGAAGATCCAGCCTGTCCTCTGTGCGCAGTTCTGGCATCCCTCAAGCACATCTTGGCTAGTTGCAAGACCAGCCTAATACACCTGGTGACACAACCAAGTGCTGAGGAGTTTGGCAGCTGAACTTGAGTGTAAGAGAGTAATTACCAACACCAGGTCTCTCAATGCCCAGACAATAGTCCCACAACTACTATCCTTCATCCGGGAAGGAGAGAAACCAGGCGCTAACCCCTTGCCTCACGACTCATGCCCATTGAGTGCAGCCAGGGACTGGGAGATGCGTGTTGCTTTTAGGCTGGAAACTTACCTTCCCATCTGAAATTGCAACAACCAACCTGCGGCCTGACCTGGTCCTTTGATCCAACTCCTGTCTTTATCATTTGATAAGATCCCACATAAGAGATTGGTGGGTAAAATCAAAGCTCATGGCATCAGGGGGAAGACATTGACATGGATAGAAAACTGGTTGGCAGATAGAAAGCAAAGGGTAGCGGTGAATGGGTGTTTCTCGGAATGGCAGGTGGTGACTAGTGGGGTGCCACAGGGCTCGGTATTGGGACCACAGCTGTTTACGATTTACATCTACGATTTAGATGAAGGCATTGAGAATAACATCAGCAAATTTTCTGATGATACTAATCTGGGTGGCAGTGTGACATGTGATGAGGATGTTAGGAGAATTCAGGGTGACTTGGATAGGCTGGGTGAGTGGGCAGATACTTGGAAGATGACGTTTAATGTGAATAAGTGTGAGGTTATCCACTTTGGGAGTAAGAACAAGAAGGCAGATTATTATCTGAACATTGTAGAGTTAGGTAAGGGAGATGTACAAAGAGATCTAGGAGTCCTTGTTCATCAGTCACTGAAGGTGCCCTGGTGAGCCCTGGTGAGACCACACCTGGAGTATTGTGTACAGTTTTGGTCTCCAGTGTTAAGGAAGGACATCCTGGCTGTACAGGAAGTGCAGCATAGATTCACGAGGTTAATTCCTGGGATGTCTGGACTGTCTTACGCAGAGAGGTTAGAGAGACTGGGCTTGTATACGCTGGAAATAAGGAGATTGAGAGGGGATCTGATTGAAACATGTAAGATTATTAGGGGATTGGACAAGATAGAGGCAGGAAATATGTTCCAGATGCTGGGGGAGTTCAGTACCAGAGGGAACGGTTTGAGAATAAGGGGTAGGTCATTAACGACAGAGTTAAGGAAAAATTTCTTCTCCCAGAGAGTTATGGGGGTCTGGAATGCACTGCCTCAGAAGGTAGTGGAGGCCAATTCTCTGGATGCTTTCAAGAAGGAGCTAGATAGGTATCTTATGGATAGGGGAATCAAGGGATATAGGGACAAGGCAGGAACTGGGTATTGATAGTAGATGATCAACCATGATCTCAAGATGGCGGTGCAGGCTCGAAGGGCCGAATGGTCTACTTCTGCACCTATTGTCTATTGTCTATCATTAAGCTGACGGTCCCCTGGGAGGATGCTGTTTATGAGACTTACGAACGGAAAAGGCTGCGATATGACAACCTTGCAGTTGAAGCAGAGGAGTGAGGCTAGACCGTAAAAGTGCACCCAGTTGAGGTGGGGTGCAGCGGCTTTGTAGCCAGTTCCACTGTAAGGCTGCTGAGAGAAGTAGGAGTCAGAGGGCAGGCCCATAGGGTGCAATCAAAGCACTTGCTAATGCCGCTGAAATGAGCAGTTACAGGCTGTGGCTGAAAAGAAGGGATGCTGATGGCCAAGTGACCATCTAGAGACTAACCATGTGACACACACCCAGGCCAGATCAGCCTGTGGTGGGCTGCCCCGGCTGAGGGTAAAAGGCCGTAAGAGGGTAAAAAACCCAGTGATGTTGAGGCACACAACTGAAGATGTGTTGTAATGGTAGTAACATAATCTAGTGGTCATCTTTAAGAACTACTTCCACTCAAGTCAAGTGCAGTGCAGAAACTTTAGGGATTGTAAAATCCAGACCTATTAATCAACCTGCCTCTTCTCTTGTAGGCTTATCTACATATTGTGCTGAGAAACCTTCCTGAACTCACCTAACAAACTCCACCCCATTTAAACCCCTTGCTCTAGGGCAGGCATGGGCAAACTTCGGCCCGGGGGCCACATGCGGCCTGTTAAGCTTTTTAATCCGGCCTGCAGAACTTGATGAAATTATATTAATAAACCTTGTTAACGTTTTTTCCCCGCAATTCTGGCGTTTTCCCAATAGATGACGCACTCTATATACATTGACCTTTGTTGAGGTGCAGCGTATTACTCCACATTTGCGCTTTACTCTTTGTTCGGCTCGACCTATTTGTGTGAACAGGCGTTCAGCATCATGAACATCAACAAAGCCAGCCACAGATCCAAGTTAACTGACCAACACCTCAGATCCATCCTGAGAATCGCCACAACAAAACTAAATCCAGACTTTGATGCGCTGGCTAAAAAGGGAGACCAACAACACTGTTCCCACTGAAATTAAAAATAAGTTTCTTCGTTGTGTTATGTAAAAAATGCATTTGAAAATATTTTTTTCAATAAGCCTTACATGTTACATGTCATTTCTGTTAAGTGATGGACATGAGTAGTGCGCAGGTGCACGTACGTTCTCAAAATAAAAAATGCGCTCCAGATCAAATAACGCGCTCCGCATACTGGCGCGCTGTCATTGTTCTGTCCTTGTACTGGTCATTGTTGAGCTTTGGCACAGGGGACAATTGAATAAGAAGGAGCAGGACAAGTAGACCTGCATTTTCTACCGTTTTTGAAATAAAGACAGTCAGGAGGAGAGTGATGATGATAATATCTTGAAGGATAACAGAATTTTCAGTGCTTTAAAATAATAACTGTTACTATTAAAAAAAGCTGTATTTTATTCATTTAATTTTCAGTGTTTTAAAAGTCATTTCAATAAATAGCTAAATACCATGGGACTTCAAAGACAGATATTTTGTTGTAATGCATTTGTTCATTTTCAATTGAAATTAAAGCACATGTTTTCTACATATCCCATGATATTTTATTTTCTCTTATGAGGTGTATTACCAAAACACTCCGTCCATCTGCTCCTGATCCGGCCCCCCTGTCAAATTTTAGAACCCTTTGTGGCCCACAAGTCAAAAAGTTTGCCCACCCCTGCTCTAGGGAGATGCCAATCGATATTTGGGAAATTAAAATCTCCCATCACGACAACTCTGTTATTATTACACCTTTCCAGGATCTGTTTCCCTATCTGCTCCTCTGCACCCAGAGACTCTGTAGACAATCCGTCCATGGCGTCTACCTTTTCTGTAGACACTATCTCTTAACAAGAGTGCCATGCCCGCACCTTTTTTGTCTCCCTCCCTGTCCTTTCTGAAACATCTAAAACCCAGCACTTGAAGTTACCATTCATGCCCCTGAGCCATCCAAGTCTTTGTAATGGCCACCACATCATATCTCCAAGTACTGATCCACGCTCTAAGTTCATCCACTTTGTTCATGATGCTTCTTGCAATAAAACAGGCACATCTCAAATCTTCAGCCTGAGCACGTCCCTTCATTAACACCTGCCTATCCTCCCTCTCACACTGCCTACAAGCTTTCTCAATTTGTGAGCCAACCTCCTCTTCCCCAGTCTCTTCAGTTCGGTGCCCACCCCCCAACAATCCTAGTTTAAACTCTCTCCAGTAGCCTTAGCAAACCTCCCCACCAGGATATTGGTCCCTCTGGGATTAAAGTGAAACCCGTCCTTTTTGTCCAGGTCACACCTGCCCCAAAAGAGGTCCCAATGATTCAGAAACCTGAAACCCTGCCCCCTGCTCCAATCCCTCAGCCACATATTTATCCTCTACCTCATTCTATTCCTACTCTCACTGTCTTTATTCCTGTTATCACTGGCATGTGACATGAAATTTGTTAACTTAGCAGCAGCAGTTCAATGCAATCCATAATATAGAAGAAAGAAAACAATAAAATAAAAACATAATAAATAGATAGATAGATAAATAAATAAATAAATTGTAGTATACGTATATTGAATAGATTAAAATGTACAAAAAGCAGGAACACTGTATAGTAAAAAAGTGAGGTAGTGTCCAAGGGTTCAATGTCCGTTTAGGAATTGGATGGCAGAGGGGAAGAAGCTGTTCCTGAATTGCTGAGTGTGTGCCTTCCGGCTTCTGTATCTCCTACCTGATGGTAACAGTGAGAAAGGGTATGCCTGGGGGCTGGAGGTCCTTAATAATGGACACTCCCTTTCTGAGACACCGCTCCCTGAAGTTGTCCTGCTTACTTTGGAGGCTAGTACCCAATATGGAGCTGACTAGATTTACAACCCTCTGCAGCTTCTTTCGGTCCAGTAGCCCCCCCTGCCATACTAAACAGTGATGCAGCCTATCAGAATGCTCTCTACAGTACACCTATAGCAATTTTTGAGTGTATTTGTTGACATACCAAATCACTTCAAACTCCAAATGAAGTATAGACATTGTTTTGCCTTCTTTATAACTGCATCAATATGTTGGGACCAGGTTAAGTCCTCAGAGATCTTGACACACAGGAACTTGAAAGTGCTCACTCTCTCCATTTCTTATCCCTCTATGAAGATTGGTATGTGTTGCTTCATCTTACCCTTCCTGAAGTCCACAATCAGCTCTATTGTCTTACTGACATTGAGGGCCAGTTGTTGCTGCAACACCACTCCATTAGTTGGCATATCTCACTCCTGTACGCCCTCTTGTCAACACGTGATTCTACCAATAATGGTCGTATCATCAACAAATTTATAGATGGTATTTGAGCTATGCCTAGTCACACAGTCATGGTTATATAGAGAGTAGAGCAGTGGGCTAAGCACACACCCCTGAGGTGCGCCAGTGTTGATCATCAGCAAGGAGGATACGTTATCACCAATCCACACAGACTGTGGTCTTCTCGTTAGGAAGTCGAGGATTCATTTGCAGAGGGAGGTACAGAGGTCCAGGTTCTGCAACTTCTCTATCAAGATTGTGGGAATGATGGTATTAAATGCTGAGCTATAGTACAGAGGTACTGTGGGGAGTATTCTGATGTTACATTGGTAAATTGGTTTACTGTGTTATTGTCACATGTACTGAGGTACAGTAAAAAAAAACTGTTTCATATGTCCATCGCGTCAGTAAACCGGGGTAATCTGTTTTGAAAATGTTTCATTGAGGAATAGATGTTGCCAGGATTTCGACTGGAAACGTTGACAGTCCCATTGCTCACATTGATTTTGCTGCAGCCCGTTAGTTCTTCATGCAGATTGTTTAGTCGTTCTTTTCACAGATTCTGTCTGACCTATTTTTTGCTTTTACTGCTGAAACAAAGTTAATTTTTCAGATCCTCGCCGACCTGTAATCAGAACCCTCTGCTGGAGAGTTCCACGGTCCAGCGGTTCCAGAGCGATTCCCCACAACCCCCGATGATGCGAGGCGCTCCTGCCGCCGCCCGAAGGCTGGCCACCGGGAGCGTGCTCGCTCCAGCGACCGGCAGGCGCGCGGCAGGCCGGCGCGCTCCGGGGATCTGGTCGGGCGTGAGAGCGCGCACGTCGACGTCCTGCAGAGCCGGAGAGTGAGACGGAGCGGCGCCGGGGGGTGGGGAGGGGGGAGGGGGAAGAGGGTGGGAAAAAAATCGGATAAAATAAGCAACGGGCGCCATCAGGCAGCAACTCGGTGTCCCTGTGAGCCGACCATGGCTAAACTGGAGCAAGTGTTGATACTAGATCCGCCTATCGAGCTCAAATTCAAAGGTGACAGCCTGCCCGGCTGGACTTTTATTTATTTAATTTTCAATTATTAATAATTGTGTGAAATGTATTTTACTCAGCGGGCAGTTCTCTCTCCGCCCTTTTTCTACCCTGCTGTACTCCCGGTTCTTTCCCACACCAGGCTCCATTGTAGGTGGAGGGGAGGGTGGCATGCCTGGCTGTCAGGAGTGGGGGAGTAAGGGAGGGGCGCGGCGTTGTCGTGGTCCCCGGCCCGGCCCCGCAGAGCTTGGGCCCCGCCGGCTCTGACTCAGGGCCGCCGGCAGCCGCCATTTTGGGCCAGGCGAACCTACAGCCCGGCTCAGGCCGCGCACAGTGCCTCGGCCTCTCGTAGAAAAGGGGCCGCTGCACCCCACGCCCGGCGTGGAGTGAGACGGTGATTTAAAAAAAGTATCTGAGGGGTTGGTGTCCTGTCCCAGCTCGCTTGAACTTAAAGCAGCGATGGGGGAGGGAGGGTTGATGCGGAAAGCGGGTCTGCAGGCTCCAGGCAGAGGCGGGGTCCCCAGTCTTCATAGCTTACACCGTTGCCACTAAAATCTCATTCTACAAGCACACATATCCACATTTAATTTCCAAACAGGTCTCTATCTCTGTTTAACACTGTAGTGGAAGGGGGAGGGGCTTATTTCCACCTTGAAATGGCAACGTGCCTTGCGTACTTGAAAATTTCAAGGAATTCCAACAAAATCTGCTGAAGTGCTGCATGGTTAAAAATTAATACATTCTGGCACATGGCGTCTCTTCTCCCACTTAATGTTTTTAATATAGTTTGGGGGTCCTACTTACTCCAAACGCCATAGAAGTTGGGCGCAGGTTTCGATTACTGTTTATTTTTCGATTCTAAATATATAGGATTTGTTGAGACAATCGATTATACTTAATATACAAGTATATTTTATTTGATAGAGTAAGGTTCTTTGCTGAAGCAAGACTCAGTTTGTGTTACAGGCTGTGGGAGGTTTCGAGGGGTCAGGGTAAAAATAGTCCGTCAAAAATTTATTTTCATGACTGGATGCCAAAATTGGGCTATGGCTAGTTGATGAGGAGAAATTCAGCACTGCACATTCTGTTTGGCTGCCTTAATAAGATATTGCTGTGGTGGTCTCATTGACTCTATACTATGGTAATGCCTAGCTCCGCCCAAAGTGCCAACGAGGCTGTTGGAAGCGCGACTGAGCTGCAATCTATGCCCTATGACACCAGGTGGATTATGTTTCTTCTCAATATCGCTGGGCTTCGTTCCAAAGATCTGATCCAATACACACATTTTGTACTGTTGCAAGTTTATTACCGATTTTCAGATAAGGTTTGAGGTTTGACTTTTAAAATTGTGCTGCTTACTTGCAAGCAGATACGCTGAAGGAGGCTGTGTTTCATCATAAATTTTACATAAGATCAGTATGAAAGATGCAAACAGATTTATGCTTCACTTGCTATTTAAGGTTTATTGTTTTTGGATTTATCTTATGAAATTGCCCTGTTTTCAGTTTATGACTTAAATTTATTCTCAGACTTTGTACGTGATGGATTTAAATCACATTTTTTCCAAACAATTTGTTAGTTGTAGCAGTCAACTTCTCATAAAGCGGGCCTTTCATTTTGCATTTAATCTTTACTCTGGAGAGTGATTTTAAACAAATAAAAACTTACATCCCAGTTTCCAGCAGTGGTGGAGCTCCTGATGCAGGAGTCTAACCTTCTGCCTCTCTGCATGTCTCGTATTCAGGGAATAGATATTAAGAATTAGTTAATGCCAAGAAGTAGAAGACAGGAGGTTGGTTAGAGGCTGACTGGAACATAGTAATCTAATGGTGCTTGAAGTTTTTGGCATAGCAGTAGTTGTAAGTAATGTGAGAGAAATGTCAAAAGATGATCCTTGTGATTGAAAGGATATTGGATTGAATGTGATGTCAAAGTTATGAATAGTTCATTCATGTAGCTTATGTTTCAGGATGATGTCATTCATAAGGAATATGAATTATATAGGATACAGGAAAGATGATTTGGTTCCCTCATGTTTAAAAATATTGCAATTCATCCAAGAAATGTTGGGAATGGACTCAATATTTGACTGTCATGTCACTGAAAACATCTCACTGCTGTTTCACTTCTGCTTCAGCTTAACTCCTGAAACTGTTAATCATACCCTCTTCTTAACTTTGGAATTGACTGTACAGACCTGTGTATATTTGTACTAATGCAAAGTGCATCATAACTCACTGTTAAGATTTTACTCATCACTTTGGGCCATCCTATAAGGTGTATCTGCAATGTGGAGAGTCTGTTGAGCTGTCTTTGTCAGCCACTGAAACAAATCCTTGCAAAACCATTTCGAAACATGAAATGAATCCTGGACACTGAAATGAACACTGAAACGAATCCTTGCAAAACCATTTTAAAGTAAGTGCAGTGTAGTTCTCTTGATATCCAAAAATCTTTCATTCTTCATTTAAAATAAGCACAATTACTGAATTTCCACATTCCTCTGGAGTAGAAGTTTCCAACATTCACCCTTTGAATGAAGAAACCGAGCTTCATCACAGTTTTAAATGGCTTATTCTATCATCTGAGACTGTGACTCCTTGTTCCATACTCTTTAGCCAGGAGAAAATTCTCTACCTTCATCCTGTAAGAATTTTGTATGTTTTAATGAGGTTGCTTTTCCTTCTAAATTTTAGAGAATACAAGCCGAGCCTACTCAGCCTTCAGACTTGCTATCTCTGGAATCAATACAATGAATTCATAGTAAGCAGAGTCTTTTTAATAAGGCAGAAACTAGACAGTACTCTCGGTTGATGCCTCCAAGGCTCTACATACTTTTACTCGTGTATTTAAATTCACTTGTGATAAAGTGGTTGATGATCACAGGCCCAGTGAAAATCTTTGCTTGCAATCCGTAGAGATCATTTCATTACAATGGTGCATTGGGATAGTAAAGGCTTACTTGTTACTTGCATTCCTAAATGCTAGTTTCTAGTAATTTTGTCACTTTGAACATGATTATTTTGTATTCAGTCTCAAATAGTTCATTTATTTTGTATGCCTAATTGAATTACTCACATTTTCTATCTTGTAAATTGAAGCCTTGAAAATAATAGTAGCTGGACTGATAAATGTATATTAGTGGATAAGTTCAATGTTAAATTGGGTACTTAAGGTTGGATTCAAAGTGTAGAAACTTAAGTTTTCAAAACTTCAGTATCCAGTTGTTGAAAGAATGAAAATCCACCTGTAAAAATTTCAGTATGAGATTGTGTTTAATATTAATGATCAATTAGTATTATTAAAATTGTACTGTTGGTTGAAATAGCAATATTACTTTCTACAGCACATCTGTAATGGAAATGCTTCAGAATATTCAAGGCATGTCAGCGTGAGGGGGGTTTGCAAAGTGATGGAGTGGTGTAAATCTTAACAGCAACTGGTTTATATTTGCATTTAAGCTGTGCATTTATTCTTGGGATGCATAAGTTAGTGAGATTGATATCCTTATTATTTTGATGATAAAATCTGATATATTGTACATATGTAGGCTGACCAAGAAAAGAAGAAGGATCAAGATAAATGCTAAAAGTAATTTGCTGGAGGAACTAGGCAGTTAGTACAGCATGTGTGTGTGTGTGTTCTGGACATTGCAGGTTGAAGCCCTGCATCAACATCTGCTGTCTCCTCTGTCTCTAATGTTAGGAATGATACTGAGCAGTTTGATCAAAGGAGCAAGGAGGTATCAAAGATACCAAGAGATTGTATCAGACCAAAATTGAGGCCAGACCAGCCATTAATGGTGGCAGGGTTTTTGTGCTATAGTGGACACGAAACAAAGTTGGTCAGCTTTACTGATAACAGCACATCCCTTCCTGATGAACTTAACACATTCTATGCAAATTTTTAACAGAAGGAAGTTGGATGTATAACCTCCCACCTGGATAACCTTCAGTGCACTGAACCCACAGTCACTGCTGCAGATGCAAGCTCAGTCTTCTAAAAAGTCAACCCACACAAAGCATCTGGCCTAGATGGTGTACCTGTTTGTGTCCTTGGATATTATGCAGATCAGCTGGTGGATGTAATTGCAGACATTTTTAACCTGTCCGTGGTTCTCACCTGCTTTAAGAAGACCTCTATCATCCCAATACATAAGTAAAACAAGATAACAAGCCTAAATGACTGCTGCCAGAGCTCGAATGTCTATCATCATGACATGGCATATATTCAGCCTTTCAGGCAAACCTGCCCCAGTGCAATTTACCTACTGTTGAAGCAGGTCTACAGTGGACACTATCTTCCTAGCCCTACTCTCCTCTCTGAAGCATCTGGACAGTAAAGAGACAAAAATCAGACAATCGTTTATTGACTACAGCTCCAACTTCAATACTATAATTTTCAGCAAACTCATCACCAATGCCTCCCTATGCAATTGGATTCTCTATTACCTGATGAGTAGATTGCAATCAGTAGGATATGCAGCAATAGCTCTGCCATGATTATTGTAAATACTGGAGTTCCACAAGTTTGTGTCCTCAGCCCCCTACTCTACAGCCTATACACTCATTACAGCATGGCAAGTTTCTGTTTTAACTCCACGTACAGGTTTGTAGGTGATAGCATAGTAAGCTATAACTCAAAAACTCCTGACCTGGAGTACAGGAAGGAGATGAGAGCTTAGTAACATTGTGTAATGACAAAAAACTTTGCTCAATGTCAGCAAAACAAAAGAGCAAGTCTTTGACATCAAGAAGATTTGGGGGATAGGGGTAGTGCACATGCTTTTTCTACATCAATGGTGTTGAGGTTGAGAACTTAAGGTTCCGAGGAGTGAACATCACCAAGCCTGTTCTGATCCAACCACTTGGATGCCATGGCCGGAAAGTTCACCAGTGTCTCTACTTCCTCAGGAAGTTAATAGAAATTTGGCATGTCCCCATCAACCCATCCCAATTTTTATCAATATACTATAAGAAAGTACCCTATTTGGAAGCATACTGCTTGGAATAGCAACTGCTGTGCATGGGGTTGCAAGAAACTGCAGAGCGTTGTGGGCCCAGCTCAAAGTATCACAGAAACCAGTCTCTCTCCCCCCCCCCCCCCCAAACGGACTCGTGTATACTTCTCAATGCTTCAGTAAAACAGCCAATATTGACCCCACCCACCTTGGACGTTCTCTCTTGTCTCCTCATACATTGGACAGAAGATATAAAAGCCTGAAGGCCAGGCAGCATCTATAAGGAGAAGCACTGTTGACGTTTTCAGCCAAGACCCTTTGCTAGTCCTCACGAAGGGTCTGGGCCGAAAACGTTGACAGTGCTTCTCCTTATAGATGCTGCCTGGCCTGCTGTGTTCCACCAGCATTTTGTGTGAGTTGTTTGAATTTCCAGCATCTGCAGATTTCCTCGTGAAAAGCCTGAAGGTATGGGTTCAAGGAAAGCTTCCACCCTGCTGTTGAATGGTAGACTATTGATTGAGATGACTATAGTATGACTAGATGGACTCTTAACTTCAGTCTACCTTATTTTGATCTTGCACCTCATCATCTACCTACACTGCACTTCTCTGTAGCTGTTACACTTTATTCTGCATTATGTAATTGTTTACCTCATCTTACCCTGATGTGATTTGTACTGATTTGGTCTGCGTGATTGGTATACAAAATAAGCTTTTCACTGTGTCTCAGTATATGTGACAATAATCCAATTCCATTTTTAATTTTATTTTTTTTGAGATACAGCCGTGGAATTGGCCCTTCGAGCTGTGCCACCCAGCAACCCTCAATTTAACCCTAACTTGATCACAGGACAATTTATAATGACCAGTTAACCTACCAACCGGTAAATCTTTGGACTGTGGAGGAAACCAGAACTCCTGGAAGAAACCCACGCTGTCACGGGGAGAACATACAAGTACCTTATGAACAACTGTGGGAATTGAACCTGGGTTGCTGATGCTGTGCCTCCAGGATGTCTTGTGGCAATTATGCAAGATCTTGGTGATAACACACAGAGAGCTATATGCAGTTTTAATCTCCTAATTAAAGGATATAATTTCCATATGACCACAGTGAAGGTTGGTCACACTGATTCCTGGTTTTACCAAAGAAGGCTATAAGGTTTAAAAGGTGTGAAGTGCTTAGTAGCTACAGAGAAGACAAGATCCAGGAAATGTGTTTCCTGTGTCTGGGTGGGTGGATTTCTAGATACAAAACACTCAAAGGAGCATAGGACAAGTTACTGAAATATGCTATTGAGATAGATAATATGATAATTGAATAATGGAGCAAGCTTGAAAGGCTAAATTATGTACTTTTCCTTTTTCATGTTTCTTGATGAAAATGGTGCTGGGGAATGGTATGGTCACTCATACCATATACTTCAGCAAAGATGAGGAAAGCAGCATAGGGCAACTATTCAAAGTGATGTTTGTCACTTGATTGAGATTACTTGCATAGAAATTTGATTTGACAAGGAGCTAGAGAGTTGGAAAGCAAGCGCAGAATTTAAAATAGCTTTGATAAATAAATTTGGTGATAGAAAGGGAATTTGAAACCAGATATTCTGAGTGCTGTGGATTTGAAATGAAAAGATATCTGAAGAAGGGAATTATTAATGATATTGATATGTGTGAAAAGGGAAAGGTACAGTGGGAGCTTATTAGTACAGGTTGTATAATCTGGAAGTTTGAGAATGGCTTTGTATGAGATGACACTGGAGAGAGAATGTAGGAGATAGAGGGAAATCTATCATGAACTCTTTATTTTCTTGGGGAGAAAGAACAGCACTTGCCATGTGCATAGTTGTCCTGTTGGTAGGAGTGAATTGAGAAATGCGTTGGGGATAAGCTTAAGGAACATTTGGTGGAGAGATGAGTCATGGATAATGAATGATCTTTTATCACTGATAGAGTAAACTAAATCGCCAGGGTTTACACAGATTGCCTCAGTGGTTGGGATGGATGAGATGAGAGCTCACTGAATCATGACTTTTGTGCAATATGCTCTTGGCAATTGACTGTATGATTAGATGAGTACAAAATTTAAATTGGCTACTAGATCGATTTATTTCTTGTATTAGGAAGTACACTAATTCAGTTTAGGTTATTGCTCAGTAATCAAATGTTTTAATCTGCAAAATGAATATTATGTAAACTTAATAAAATTTGGTCACATGATTTGTATTCAGTTAAGCATTTTTAATATTTATACACAGAGAAAGTAAATTATGCATAGACAGATTTCTTTCATGGTTTTAAATTCACCAAAGGTATCACAATCTGAAACTGTTGCTGAATATTTGATTACCTAATTCAAGTCATTGAGTTCTTTAACATTGTATTTGAACTACACCACATAAAATATATTAAAATCTTAATACGTATAATGCAGTTTTCTTTATGGACTGCACTAATCAAATTATTTAGAGTAATTATGAAGTGGTCTAAAAATTTTTTCCCTATGATATTAGTAACAATTAACTGAAAAAACATGGTCTCCTCATTTTATCTTTGTGAAGCTTCATAGTGTTTCAAATGGGCATCCCATTAAAACAAAATGGACGAAGTGATATTTGAATGTATGCTGAATGGAGTTATGTCTGCCTCCAGTGTTTGCAAATATTGAAGCTTTTGGCATCAAAATGTAATATTACTCTGATTAGTTCTGAGAAGAAAATTAAATTTAAATGCAGAACACCATATAGGTTAAAAGAAATTGAACCTATATAGTCACCATGATTAGTCCACTGCTAGACTGCCTTGCATGTTACTAGTCTGTTGTAGAACAACATATCCTCTGTAAATAACAGATGAATTGGGAGCTGGGGTGGATTCTCCTCCCCCTCCAAATATACTCTACCATTTTTTAGTTTCTTGGGATTGAGGATAATTTGTGATGCACTCCTCATTTTCCATAGGTTTAGCTTTTGCATGCTCACAGAACACTGAACTCGGGATTCTTAGTAACATCCCACTCCACTTTGAGTGAGCAGTCCTGGACCAAGAATTCTCATGAAATAGTCTCACTAATCTTGTTCAGCTTGTTTTTGGATAGTGAACAGGTTTTGTTTTAACAGACGTCCATAACTTGATTTTTATCTGTAAGTCTAAATATTCACTAGATGTTGTCTTATTTCCACAGAATTCTGTTTGGCATCAAAATCACATAAAACAAATTTTAAAGAGCAATTACTAAATATAGTAGGGGTGGCGGAGGAGAGAGAGGAAGCCAGTTCTATCATTCACCGGAATAATGGAGTTTGCCCGTATATTGGGGGGGGGGGGGGGTGGATGGCATCTTTAAGTCAGGCATTTGTACCCCAGTGGTGGCCTGTACTCATTTTTCAAGGATCTATCCACCTGTGCCTTCAAAAATTCATATCACTTCCTTAAAGGATAATGAGAGGATAACGAAAATCACCCTCATCTCTTTTAAGTGTGGAATCCCTTATTTTTAAATAGTGACTCCCAATTTGAGATTTTACCATAAGAAGAAACATTTTCTTCACATTAATTCTGTTAAGGGTCCTTTTCCCTTTTGTAAATGTTAGTGTTTATAAACTTGTCATGTCCTACCTCTCCTCAGAAGTGCAACCTACCCATTCTAGATATTAGTTTGAAACCTGGTTGAATTTCTTTCAGTGTATTGACATCCTTCGATTAGGACACCACAAATGTACACCAGAAGTTATTTTGCCATGGAAGTTGAAGCACATCCTTTGCCTTCAATTCCCTGACCAATAAGTGCTAGTATATTGTTAACTTTTCCTAATTATTTGCTGTACTTTCATATTAGGTTTACATTTCCTACTTTGTACTGTTTGCCAGATTTTTGCTGAATCACTTAATCTATTTCACTTTATAGTTCTCTTCATATCTTTTTAAACCTATCTTTGTTTAATTATTTAACAACTTAGCAATTTAGCAACTATGTCTTCAATGTCTTCATATATATAAATTTATATAAAATTTATGTAAAAAATGCTAAAGATATTAGTAACTTGTCAAACAGAAGAAAGAAACATTTGATTTTTCTGTGCAAACACAAGGAAATCTGCAGATGCTGGAAATTCAAGCAACAACACACAAAATACTGGTGGAACACAGCGGGCCAGGCAGCATCTATAGGGAGAAGCACTGTCGACGTTTTGTCAGGACAAAGGGTCTCAGCCCAAAACGTAGACAGTGCTTCTCCCTATAGATGCTGCCTGGCCTGCTGTGTTTCACCAGCATTTTGTTTGATTTTACTGTTTTCTGTTTACCAGGCAATGTTACAACTAATTTCTGTTTCTCAACAGTTGTTGATGAGGCATCAAATACCTTCTGAGAAATTGACATCGCTATGTCTACAGCACCTGATTTACTACAAAAATATTCTAATAAATTGTTTAAATCACTTTCACAAAATTTATCTTAAGTTTACCTTGAATTTTTCCAGGTGTCATCATGACTTTTGTTGCCTAATGTTTTCTCTTTAATAAAGCTGGCCTACTTTGTCTCTTTCTTTTTGAATGAAGGAATTGTGTTTACTATTTTCTTAGGAAATGGAATGGGCTTCAAATATAGGTAATTTTGGAAAACTGAAACTCATAAGGACCAAGGAAGTTCAGTCAATTGATCATTAATTCAGTCCTTGATGATCAATTTTTCTGGGTGGTTTCTTCTCTTTCAGTTCTGTCCTTGAATGATGGGTGTGTAAATTTATTTTTGTGCTCATCATGCTGTGTCACAGTGCAATATCATTGACCATCTGTTTCAGATATATTTTGTACACAATTGTGACCATTAATTCATTTCCTTAGATGCTGCCAGACCTGCTGAGTTCCTGCAGCATTTTTGTGTGTTGCTCTGGATTTCCAACATCTGCAGGATCTTGTGTTTATAATTAACTGTTAAAGGTTGTAAAGTCTGTGAAATACTGACAAATAGTTGTCAACTGTTGCCTAGTACTCTTTCTATCTGCTGAGTGTTTCCAGCATTTCCTGTTTTTAAAATCTCAAAAGCAACTGCTGTTCTTAATGTCACTGACTTTTAATCCTTTTAAGTACAAGTAATTAGATTTATGATGTATTTAATAATTTTGCATACAGCCAATGAAATAAATTTTGATAGTATCAAACTAGCAGATT
This sequence comes from Hypanus sabinus, assembly GCF_030144855.1. Taxonomy (NCBI): domain Eukaryota; kingdom Metazoa; phylum Chordata; class Chondrichthyes; order Myliobatiformes; family Dasyatidae; genus Hypanus; species Hypanus sabinus. The sequence goes on from NC_082706.1 coordinate 129,381,812, forward strand.
GAATGTATTAAATATGAGAGATACTTTGCCCATGTTTGGCCATAACTTTCTAAACCATGTACTATCCAGATGTCTTTTAAATGTTGTTGTGCCTACCTCAACTACTTCTGTTGGCAGCTTATTCCGTACACCTCAAGTTTCCTGTCAAGATTCAAGATTATTAAATGTCATTTCCAGTATACAGTGTGAAGGAGATATAGATGGAGAGAGATACACACAGGGCAGTTGCGAAGGGGGGATTCCTATGGAAAGTAAGGAGAAGGGAAAGATGTGCTTGGTGGTGGGGTCCCGTTGGAGATCTCTTTCCTCCCCCCCCACTCCCCACTTTCTGCAAGTTCACATGTCATTCCCCACTGATCTCCTTCCTGGCACGTCCTTGCAATCGGAACAAGTGCCACATCCCTTCACCTCCTCCCTCACTACCATTCAGTGCCCCAAACAGTCCTTCCAGGTGAGGCGACACTTCACCTGTGAGTCTGTTGGGATCATCTATTGTATCCGGTGCTCCTAGTGTGGCCTCCTGTATAATCAGGGAGATCCAACATAGACTGGGAGACCACTTCACCGAGCACCTAGACTCCATCCGCCAGAAAAAGAGGGATCTCCTGGTTGCCTTCCATTTTAATTCTACTTCCCATTCCCATGGCCTCCTCTACTGCTGCAATGAGGCCACATTTGGGTTGGAGGAATAACACCTTGTACTCCATGTGTGTAGCCTCCAACCTGATGGCATAACATCAGTTTCTCGAAATTCCAGTAATTGCCCACTCTCACCCTCACCATTCCCCTCCCTTTTATCATGTCTCTTTACCTACCTGTCATCTCCCTCTGGTGCTCCTCCCCCTTCCATGGCCTTCTGTCCTTTCCTGTCAGATTCCCCCTTCACCAATCAACTTCCCAGCCCCTAACTTCACCACTCCCTCTTTCCTGGTTTCACCTATCACCTATTACTTTACTTCCTCTCCTCCCCCAACCTTATAACGAGATACAGATGCTGGAAATCTGGAACAACACACATCTCTGTCTCACATTTGGGGATAGGAATTTTTAAAAATGTCATTTTCGATCAAGACCCTTCATCAGGACTGGAAAGGAAGGGAGCAGTAACCAATATAAGAAGCTGGTAGGAGGGTGAGTTGGCAGGTGATAGTTAAAGAACAGGTGGTGGGTATGCAGAAAGAAGCTTGAAGAGGATAGATGGATGAGGTAAAGACCTGAGAAAAGGAATCTAGTAAGGGAGAAGGGAAACCGGGGAGGTAGAAACATAAAAACATAGAAAATAGGTGCAGGATTAGGCCATTCGGCCCTTTGAGCCTGCACCACCATTCAGTATGATCATGGCTGATCATCCAGCTCAGAACCCTGTACCTGCTTTCTCTTCATACCCCCGATCCCTTTAGCCACAAGGGCCATATCTAACTTCCTCTTAAATATAGCCAATGAAATGGCCTCAACTGTTTCCTGTGGCAGAGAATTCCACAGATTCACCACTCTCTGTGTGAAGAAGTTTTTCCTCATCTCGGTCCTAAAAGGCTTCCCCTTTATCCTTAAACTGTGACCCCTCGTTCTGGACTTCCCCAACATCGGAAGCAATCTTCCTGCATCTAGCCTGTCCAATCCCTTTAGAATTTTATATGTTTCAATAAGACCCCCCCCCCCCCCCAATCTTCTAAATTCCAGTGAGTATAAGCTTAGTTGATCCAGTCTTTCTTCATATGAAAGTCCTGCCATTCCAGGAATCAATCTGGTGAACCTTCTCTGTACTCCCTCGATGGCAAGAATGTCTTTCCTCAGATTAGGGGACCAAAACTGCACACAATATTCTAGGTGTGGTCTCACCAAGGCCTTGTACAACTGCAGTAGAACCTCCCTGCTCCTGTACTCAAATCCTTTTGCTATGAATGCCAACATACCATTTGCCTTTTTCACCGCCTGCTGTACCTGCATGCCCACATTCGATGACTGGTGTACAATGACACCCAGGTCTCGTTGCACCTCCCCTTTTCCTAATTGGCCACCATTCAGATAATAATCTGTTTTCCTGTTCTTGCAACCAAAGTGGATAACCTCACATTTATCCGCATTAAATTGCATCTGCCATGAATTTGCCCACTCACCTAGCCTATCCAAGTCACCCTGCATCGTCTTAGCATCTTATTCACAGCTAACACCACCACCCAGCTTCATGTCATCCACAGACTTGGAGATGCTGCATTTAATTCCCTCGTCTAAATCATTAATATATATTGTAAACAACTGGGGTCCCAGCACTGAGCCTTGCGATACCCCACTAGTCACTGCCTGCCATTCTGAAAAGGTCCCGTTTACTCCCACTCCTTGCTTCCTGTCTGCCAACCGATTCTTTATCCACATCAATACCATACCCCCAATACCGTGTGCTTTAAGTGTGCACACTAATCTCCTGTGTGGGACCTTGTCAAAAGCCTTTTGAAAATCTAAATATACCACATCCACCGGCTCTCCCCTATCCACTCTACTAGTTAAATCTTCAAAAAATTCTATAAGATTCGTCAGACATGATTTTCCTTTCACAAATCCATGCTGACTTTGTCCGATGATTTCACCTCTTTCCAAATGTGCTGTTATCACATCTTTGAACCAACTCTAGCATTTTCCCCACCACCGATGTCAGACTATAATTCCCCGGTTTCTCTCTCCCTCCTTTTTTAAAAAGTGGGGTTACATTAGATTAGGTGATGGCATGTGAGGAGAAGGGATGTGAAGGTAACCAGAATGGGGAAAGGGAAAAGGGGGGGGGGGGAGAAATTACTGGAAGATGAAGTAGTTGATGTTTATGCCATCAGGTTGGAGGCTACCCAGATGCAATATGAGATATTGGTTCTCCAGCCTGAGTTTGGCCTCATCATAGCAGTTGAGGAGGCCAAGGACAGACATATGGGAAACCGAATTGAAATGGATGGCTACCAGGAGGTCCTGCAGACAGTCAAAGATGCTTGACAAAGTTGTACCTCATTCTGTTTTAAGCCCTACTGATGTAGAGGAGGCCCCATGGGATACAATAGATGACCCTCGCAGACTTGGAGGTGAAGTGTTGTCTTACCTGAAAGGACTCTTCGGGGCCTTGGATGGTGGTGAAGGAGGAAATGTAGGGACAGGTGTCATACTATAAGGATAAATGCTAGGGAGGAGATCAGTGAGGAGGGAGAAAGGGAAGAGAGTCACATTCTGAGAGATCCTTGTGGAAAGCCGAGGCAAAACGTGCTTAGTGCACCTTTGGAGATGGTGGAAATTACAGAGAATGATATGCAGGATACAGAGACTTGCGAGGTGAGGACAAGGGGAACTCTATACAAGTATCCTCTGCTTTATGAAAGTTCGCTTTATGCCACTTCGCTTTTACAAAAGACCTACGTTAGTGCCTGTTTTCGCTAACTGAAAGAACTCCGAAGAGGATTTTCGCTTTTTCGAAAAAAGGCGAAAAAGGGGAAATAGCATTCAGCGTTTGTTTTTACAGTGAGCCATTATAGGGGTAGTGAGAGCAGAGCAGGGTGCCCCGAGCAGCGAGACATAATTAAGTGTTTCGATTGTGATGAACGAAATAAAGTCATTGTGTGCGCGTTGAACTTTCCTCCGTAAGTGAAGCTACACTGTACATACATTATTTCTGCTTTATATAGGCTGTATTTATCATATCATTCCTGCTTTTACTATATGTTAGTGTTATTTTGGGTTTTGTGTTGTTTGGTAGGTTTTTTTTGAGTCTGGGAACACAAATTTTTCCCATATAAATTAATGGTAATTGCTTCTTTGCTTTACGCCATTTCGACTTGCGAAAGGTTTCATAGGAACACTCTACATTCGGATAGTGGGGGAAACCTATACTTGTTATGACAGTGGGAGGATGGAGTGAGGGCAGATATCCAGGAAATGGAGATGATGCAGGTGAGGGCAGCATTGATGGTGGTGGACGAGAAACCCCATTTTTTCGCTTTTATATGTTCAAAGGAGTTCTTGCTAAATTTAGGTATAAAATTAATTGTCAATGTGGGCTGTGCAGAGGATGCCAGGAGACTTGTGGCAATGAGATGAATATAAAAGCAAAGTATTTTGTTTTAAATAGTTGAGATTCAGTGGTGTAGCTGGAAAAACTACTATTTCACAGACCCAGTGACCAGGATTCAAATCTAATTTCTGATGGCTTTTTGGAGATTGCATTCTTTCTCTATGAACTCTTTCCCCCCCAGAAACATTCTTCCTATATCAGTGGTCCTCAATCACTGGGCTGCAAAGCATGTGCTACTGGGCTGTGAGGGAACGATATGATTTGGTTATATGAAACGATATGAGTCAGCTGCACCTTTCCTCATTCCCTGTCACACCCACTGTTGAACTTGGAACACGCGCGAGGTCATCAGTCGGTCATTAACCCACAACTACTCAATGAGTAAAAAACAAACGTCGCTTGAGAGTTTCTTTGGAAGAGGTGGTAGGGGCAAAAAAGGCCTAACGATGATAACGCAGAGACTGCTAAATCCGAGACTGCAAAAAGAAAAGAAAACTTCCTTCAACAGAAAATACGACGAGTTGTACATAAAATATGACTTTATTGCGACCGCTGACTCGCACGCTCCAAGCCCCCGGTGTGTGATATGTGGAGACAAGCTGTCTAATGAGGCAATGAAGCCCTCAAAACTGCTTTGGCACCTTGAGCCCAAGCACCCTGCACTTACAGACAAACCTGTTGAGTTACTTGAGTGAAAAAACATGGGCAAGTGTGACAGAAGCAAGTGCTGAGAGCCACCACCTCCACAAATGCTGCTGAGCGTCGTACTTAGTGGCTAGCCGTATTGTTAAGGCTAAGAAGCCTTTCACTGTTGGTGAAGAATTGATTCTGCCTGCTGCCAAGGCCATGTGCTGTGCACTGTTGGGAGGAGCTGCAGCTAACAAGATGGCACAGGTTTCTCTTTCAGCTACCACAGTTTCAAAGAGAATTGATGACATAGCAGAGGACATTGAAGCACAGCTGTTGCAATGGCTTAACGAGTCACCATGTGACGAGGAGTGGATAGGAAAACCTGCTTATCTGTATGACATCTTCAATTTGCTCAATCATCTCAATTTGTCACTTCAGGGGAGAATGACAACTGTCTTCAAGTTGGCAGATAAAGTGCTTTCAAGGCCAAACTGGAACTGTGGAGATGGTGAGTAGACAGGGGCATATTTGACATCTTTGCAACATTAGCTGGGATTTTGGGAGAGACTGAGGCTGCACCTTCCTTCTCTCAGCTGGTGTGCGATCACCTGTCTTCGCTGTCGACAGAATTCGAGCATTACTTACCAACAGCAAATGACCCAGGACGTGCAAAGGAATGGGTCTGTGACCCATTTGAGAATGTTCCCGGTGAATCATCCATGTCAGCGCGGGATGAATATCAACTCCTTGATCTTGCAAATGATGGTGGGCTGAATCTCTGCCAGCATTCTGGATCAAAGTCAAGGCTGAATATCCTGAGATAGCCATGAAAGTACTGAAAACGTTGCTTCCATTTCCAACATAATTGACTGATCACTATATTCATGCGAGGAAACTATGTGCTGTGTGTTTAATATTAAACTTGTTAGATACACTCTATTTTGTTTCTAAAGGGTTTATTAGCCTCTTGTAAGTGACTTTTAGTTGACTTATCACCTATATTCCTGTTGTGATTAACACCACCACTCCCCCACCCCCCGTCGGCCGGTCCACAAGAATATTGTCAATAATCAACCAGTCCGTGGTGCAAAAGGTTGGGGACCCCTGTCCTACATGTCATAGGTGTGTGGATTGCTAGGTTAATTGGTCCAATTAACAGAGTTCAGGAAAAACTTTTTCACCCAGAGAGTAATGGATCTGTGGAATGCTGTGCCTCAGAAGGCAGTGGAGGCCAATTCTCTGGATGCTTTCAAGGAAGAGTTAGATAGAGCTCATAAAAATGAGTCAAGGGATATGGGGGGAAAGTAGGAACGGGGTACTGATTGTGGATGATCAGCCATGATCACATTGAATGGCGGAGATGGCTCAAAGGGCCAAATGGCCTACTCCTGCACCTATTGTGTAGGTTAGTAGTAAGAATTTGGAATGAGTTGATGGGAATGAAAGGAGAATAAAAATGGAATTGGTGTAAATTGCTGGTTTGGCACAAATATATTTGGCCCAAGAGCCCGTTTCTGAGCTGGATGACTGACAACTGTTGGTGTTTGTTGGGACCTAGATGCCTTGGTATATGCATCACATGCAGGTTGGTAAGCAGTTAGAAAGATGATATATTGGCCTTTATTACAGAATGATTCAAACACAAGAGTAGAGGTGTATATAGCTTTAATTGTGTAGAGACTGCTCCTGGAATATTATGCTGGGGTCTGGCTTCCCACCTAGGAAAGAAGCCATTTAAGATTACCCGATTAGTTTATGACTTAGAAGTTTGTGACAGAGGATAGATTAGAGAATCACAAAATTCTGGAGGAACTCAGCAGGTCAGGCAGCATCAATGGAAAGGAATAGCCGTCAATGTTTCAGGCCAAGACCCTTCCTCAAGAAGGAAAGGAAGAGGGAAGAAGCCAGAATAAGAAGGTTGGGGGGGCAGGGTAAAGAATGCAAGCTAAAGGTTGATTGATGAAGCCAGGTGGGTGGGGGAGGGGAATTAAGTAAGAAAATGGGAGGTGATAGATGGAAAAAGTAAAGGGCTGAAGAAGTAATCTGATAGAAGAGAAGAGTGGACCATGGGAGAAAGGGAAGGATGAGGGCCCCCATGGGGAGGTTACAGGCAGGTGAGGAGAAGAGAAGAGGTAAGAATGCAGCCAGAGTGCAGCGGAGGAAAGGCGGAAGGGCAGAAATTACCTTTGCTCCATCTGCAACAAACAGGATTTCCTGCTGGTCAAATATTTAAATTCTAATTCCCATTCGCATTCTGACTTGTCGGTCCATGGCCTTCTCTACGGACGTAATTAACAAGGTCTCTCTCCTGTGGAAGAGCAACAGCTTGTATTCAGCATGGGTTGCCTCCAACCTGATGGCCTGAACGTTGATTTCTCTAACTTCAAGTAGTTTCTCCCCCTCTGCCTTCCCTCTTCATCCACTACCCACTCTGGCTCCACTCTTATCACTTCTCCTCACCTGCCTATCACCTCCCCATGGGATCCTACTACCCATTCTCCCATGGTCCACTCACCTTTCCTATCAGATTCCTTCTTGGGTCCTTTACCACTTATTATCTTCCAGATTCTCACTTCATCTCCCTTCCCCGATGCACCTAGCTTCACCTGTTACCTTCTCGCTTGTACTCCTTCTCCTCCTCCCAACACCTTCTGGCTTCTTCCCCTTTCCTGACCTGATGAAGGGTCTTGGCCCAAAATATCAACTGTTTATTCCTTTCCATAGGTACAGCCTGACCTGCTGAGTTACTCAGCATTTTGTAAATGTTACTCTGAATTTTCAGGATCTGCAGAATCCCTTGTTTAGATTAGGCAGTCTTTTTAGTATAGTTCTAGAAGGAGGAGAGATCACCTCATTGAAAATTCTTAAGTTTGATAGAGAAGATGCGTGGTTTGGTTCTCCTTGGCTGAGGGCCACATGCTCAAAATAAGGTCTCATCCATTCAGGACTGGCGAGAATAACGAATAGAATAGTGATTCTTCAGAATTCCTTATCCATCAGGGCTGTGGAAGCCAAGTATATACAAGGTGGACTTGATACATTTTTAGATAATAATGTGATGGGATTAAGGGAGTGTGGCTATTGCCGAAAAGTTGCACCTTTTGTGTATGATCATCATTGATATTTATTGGCAGAGCAAGCATGATGGGCTGAATGCTTTGATTTATTTTTATAAACCTTAATCTATAAACATCTAAAGAGAAGACCCAATAGACTCGCTGTAACTGTGAAGGTGGAATATGCAAGAAATCTGAATATTTTGTATCTGCCTTCACAGAAAGAGAAGTAGCAATGTAGGTCTGAAATAAAATGTATCCTAACCTCTTAAAAGAAATAATAACGGGTTTGGCTATTAGAAAGTGCCGTTTTCCAAAAAAAAGTTTAAAGTTAACCCAAAATTGATGGAATTTATGCCAGGGTGGGGGCTAGAGTGGGAGAAATGCCAAAATTGGACAAAAGTAACAAACAGATCATTGGCCTGGTTGGGTGAGTGGGAGAAAGGTGTCATAGAGAAGTGAGTTCATGCATTTTGAGAAGAGCAGAAGAGGCATGCGGTTACAGCAATTACAGGCTGTTGAGAATTTTTTTGGGGTCATGCTCACTTTTATGAGGACAAGCATACAAAATACTTGCCTTTTTATAGCTGAAGTATAGAAAAAGAGAACATTATGATCATGGTAGAACAATGTAAAATTCCCTTTATGCCACTTCATGGATACAGTGTTAAGTTGTGCTCACCACTATAGGAAGGTTCAAGATAATTTAATGTCATTTCCAGGACACAGCTGTAAAGGAGAAGGAAATGATTGTTACTCTGGTTCTGATGAAGCTCAAAATAAGCACAGGATAAAGAACACAATAAAGAATAAAAAAAACATTTAAGACCATAAGATATAGGAGCAGAATTAAGCCATTTGGCCCATCAAGTCTACTCTATTTCCTCATGGCGGGGCCATTTTTCTTCTCAGCCCTAAACTTATGCCTTCTCCCCATATCCCTTATTGCCCATGACCAGTCAAGACTCTATTAACCTTTACCTTAAATATATATAAAGACTTGGCCTCCACAGCTGCCTGTGACAAAGAATTCCACAGATTCACCACTCTCTAGCTAAAGAAGTACCTCCTCATATCCATACTTAAAGACACCCCTCTATCCTGAGGCTGCATCCTCTGGTCTGAGACTCTCCCACCTTAGAAAACATCCTCTCTACATCCACACAATCAAAGCCTTTCACCATTCGATCAGTTTCAATGAGGTTGCCCCTAGTCTTCTGTATTCCAGTGAATACAGGCCCAGAGCCATCAAACATTCTTCATATGACAAGCCATTCATTCCTGGAATCATTTTTGTGAGCTTCCTTTGAACCCTCTCAGTTTCAGCACATCCTTTCCATGATAAGTTTGTAAAGAACTGCAGCTGGGTGCACTTCATACAGATGGTAGCTATCAGAGAGACTGGTGGACTCCCAGAATACTCGCATCTCTCACAAAGAACATTCCACTGACCCTAGACTCATTGTCACTACATTAGCTATGTACTAATAGACAAAGAAAGATAAAAACACACTAGAAATATTTCTCGAGCCTTTGTCGCTTCTCTTGTAAGCCTTTAGGGTCAAAGACAGACCACTCTTAACAATGTCCACTCCCCCAATGGCTACTGTGCTTAAACCTAACCTCTTTTTATTGGCTTTTCACAAGTGCCTAATAGAAGGTGGTGATTGAAGCTTGTCAAAAGGTCTCAAAGGGCTCTGAGGTTTTTAAACCTCACATCCCCTCACCAACAAGTGAGTGCTCATGGCGAATGAAGCTTTCTGATTAGCCCTCACCCCCATATTTCCATGCTCTGTGAATCTGATTCTATACCCATCAATTATCCATTTAAAATCTCTGGAGAAATAGAATGGGTTCTGGTAATACAGAACCCCCCCCCCCCCCCACCCCCCTCAGAGATTCAACAGTAATAATACTATCAAATATCAGAAGTCACTTGATTCTCTCTTTCTGGAGATTTTCATCGCCTGGTACTTGGGACGTAAATGTTAGTTTTCCCTCAGTCTTATCACTGCACAAATAGTTTTCCATTAGCAGACATGTTTTCATACCCAAGCTCTGGAATTAATTACAAAACTCACACATGCAAAATAGTCTAGACTCTCTCCACTGTTACCAAAATGACTGAGCTCTTTTCTCACTAGTTAGCAAGCAAGTGGGTTATTGAGTAGCATCCTGCATGTCTAAATGCTCATAAGAAACAATAACTCCAATGACACCACTCTTCCTTTCAATCCTTAGAATCTAATATTCAATTGCTGCTTTAAAATCCTTGCCATCTTTCCAAGATGCATCTCAGAGTACATTTATTATAAAAGTATGTAGACTATATACAACTTTGCGATTTTGTCTCTTCACAGGCAGCCATAGAACAAAAAATTCAATAAAACCTATTTTTAAAAAAGACCGCCAAACACCCAATGTACAGAAAATCACACAAATAAAAGTAAGCAAATAACATTCAAAATTGAAGTTTACAAAAGTGAGTCCACAGCCACAAAGTCAGTCATCATTCCAGATAATACAGGAGCCTGTTAGTTACAGGCTACAGCCTCAGTTTAGTGTAGAGGTGAGTAAAACTCGAGCTGAACACCAGCTTGTACCTCTACTCTGATCCTGAAACCCTGACCTTTTCAATCAAGCTTGGCATTTAAATCAGCTAAACCTCGGGTTGTTCCTCGCTCTTGGGACTTACCCTACAGTTTTGACATGCTCAACTAGTTCTTAAACTTCACAGAGAGCCATGCATTGTGTGTGTGTGTGGTATCCGTTAGTCTCATGAGACCATGGATCTGCACCCTCTCCAGGGCGCAGACCTGGGCAAGGTTGTATGGAAGACTGGCAGTTGCCCATGCAGTGAGTCTCCCCTCTCCACGCCATCGATGTTTTCCAAGGGAAGGGCAAGGGCCGATACAGCTTGGCACCAGTGATGTTGCAGGAGTTGCCAGAACGAGGTTGAAGACAATGTCAGACTGCGTTAGAGACTCCAGCTGCGGATTTGTCCTTAGGGTTTACTCCCTAAGCCTTTTCCATAAGTGGGTATGGCTGCAAGGCAGCGGAGTTTTGAAATCAAGAGTTCTCCCTTTTTTAGATGGACTACCTTCCCAGGCTGACGAGCTCCATCTACCCGAACCATGCATTATTGATTACTAAAACAGGCTTCGTCATCTTTGTAAAGTGACTTGTCTCCTAATGTCACAAAGTCCACCAACAGTCTCAGAGCACAAGCTAGGAGCTTTAAAATATATTTGGTGAAAGTTGATGCTGTAAACAAAAGTAGAGAATGTTGGAAAAACTCAACAGGTCAGGCAGTACCCATGGAAAAGGAAAAAAATCTACGTTTTTGAGTCTGTGCCCTTCCAGTTACATTTCCACTCAATGCAAACCAGAACAAGGCAGCCACAATACATTCAGGATGAAGTCCGATTCAGTACCTACAAAATGGCTGCCGAGTGCTCCTCCTACGAGATGCGATGCAACCATTGCAAGGTAGCTTCAACAGCATTTTTCAAAAGCACAACCTTTACTACTTGGGTGGACATCAATTAGATACTTATAAATAATGCCATCTGCAGATTTCCCAACTTGAACCATTCTGAATTGATATCTTGCCTTTGTTTTACTGCTATAGGTCAAATTCCTGGAACTTGCCTTCACTTGAGTTGCAATAGTTCAAAAATAATGGCTCATCACTACCTTTTGCAAAGGAGGGAAATATGTTTAATAAAGTTAATATCTTGCAAGTAAATTAAAAAAAACATTAATTAGCAAAGCAAATTTGCTATAATATAAACATTGGGGGTTAGTTTTGAGGCATCAAAGTTTATTATTACGGCTTCCTTCACAGCTTAGCATTTACGTTTACAAAAATAAGCTTCCATTTCAGTATCGAAATGCATAAATTTGAAAGTTGCAGCTGCTATTTGTAATATTAGCAGTTGCAGTTTACTTTTGCATGTAGAAATGTGGGCTTTTAAATGAGCTTAAAGTTTCAAAATAGCTGGTAGAAAACACAATAATTTCTGTTGAATTAGGAATTGGTAAATTTCATCCAAAAGTTCCTGAACAGAAAAAATACAGGGTAAATTTTAAATTCTGAAATTATGAGCTTATAGTTTAGAAGTAAGCCACTTGCTCCATTGTTTAACATAATTGTAATTTTGACTTTACATTCATGTCTCTTCAAGGTAACTTTTCACACTCTTGTTTATTGAGTATCTCTCTATCTCTGCATTAAAAATCATTGAGTTTTCTTTTGACAAAGTCAAAAGTGGGAATATTTGCTGATCGTACAATATTCAGTTCTATTCGTAACTGTTCAAATGAAGTAGTCCATGTCCACATGCAGGAAGACTTAGACACCATTTTGGCATGAAGCATAAATGGTAGGTTATATTTGTGCCTCCAGTGTGCAAGGTACTGGACACTACTTTTGACAAAATGCTTCATATGACATCAATTACATTGGTGGTGTTATTGACTAAAACTTAATCTCCTATTTTGGTTATTATATGAACAGTATTCTGCAGTGAGTAGTTCACTTTCTCATAGCCCCAGGGCTGCTTCACTGTCTAAAAGGCTCAATTAAGGAGCTAAGTGAAATGCATTCCGGCTGAAACATTGAGGGATGAGGCTCCCTCCACCCAACATCTTGTTAGCAAATGTACTGTTGCTGGAGAACAAAACTGAGGACTTCAGGGCAAGATTGCTGTATTGAAGGAAAATAAAAAATTGTTGTTCTGTGTTTTACCAAGACGTGGCTTACACAGAGTACATCTGATACGGTGATCAGACCTACAGGCTTCTTGATACACAGGATGGACCGGACTTCTGATTCAGAAAAGGCAAAAGAGTTGGAGGTGTGTGTATAATGGTAAACTCTGTGGTGTTCCGATTGTGGAAGTGTTGTCATGATCTTGTTCCTTGACCTTAAACACCTGATGATCAAATGCTGACTTTTTTATGATCAGGCACTTGAAAGACTGCATGATGCTGTTACCAAACAAGAAACAGTCCACCCAATGCAATTCAAATCATAGTCATGGATTTCAGTCAACTTGTTTGAAGAAATCCCTGCCCAGTTCCATCAGCACATAACCTGTAACACCAGAGGACTGCTATACTAACATTCCTTGACCAGACTGCACTTCAGGAAATCTGATCACTTGGCTGTCCTGCCTGCATACAGGCAAATGCTAAAGGGCAAAGCTCCAGAGATTAGGACAACAAAGAAGTTTCCTCCATGGTCCACCATCCTCTCTTATTAGATTCCTGCTTCTGTCCTTTACGTCATCCACCTATATCTTCCCAGCTTCTTATTTACCCCACCCCCTCACCATTCACCAACTCTCCCCTAAAATGTCTTCACTTAGCACCGGCAGCACACACACAATGTTGGAGGAACTCAGCAGGTTAAGCAGATCTATAGAAATGAATAAATAGTCGATGTTTAGGGCAAAGACCCTTCCTTAGGACTGGAAAGAAAGGGGGAAGATCCCAGTGTAAAAAGGTTGGGGTGGTGGGAGGAGGAGGACAAGCTAGAATGTGATGGGTGAAGCCATGTGGATGGGAAGGAGAGATGAAGTAGGAATCTGGGAAGCGATAAGTGGAAAAGGTGATAAATGGGTTGGAGAAGAAGGAATCTGATAGGAGGGGAGAGTGGATCATGGGCGAAAGAGGTACCAGGAGGAGGTGATGGGCAGATGAGGAGAAGAGGTAGAAAGCTAGCTTGGGGAAATGAAGCAGAGGGAAAGGGGAGGGGGAAAATTACCAGAAGTTGGAGAATTCTAGACAGAATACAAGGTGTTTCTCCTCCAATCTTGAGAGTGGCCTCATCATGACAGAAAAGAAGAATATGGACTGGCATGTCTGAATATGAATGGGAATAAGAATTGAAACGGTTGGCCACTGGGAAATAATGTTTTTTGCAGGTCGAACTGAGGTACTTGACAAAGTGGTCCTCCAGTTTACTTTGGGTTTCACCAATGTAGGGCAGGCCTCATCAGGAGCACTGGATACAGTAGAAGACCCCAACAGATTTGCAGGTGAAGTGTTGCCTTACCTGGAAGGACTGTTTGGAGCCCTGAATGGAGGTGAGGGAGGAGGTGAATAGATAGACGAGCACTTCTGCTGCTTGCAAAGGTAAGTATCGGGGGATATTGGTGGGGAGGGATGAGTGGACATAGAGAATCACTGAGGGAGTTGATTACTGTGGAAAGCATAGAATGTTGGGGGGGAGAATAAAGGTTTGTTTGGTGATAGGGTTGTGTTAAAGATGGTGGAAGTTACAGAGAATAATGTATTGGAAGCAGAGGTTCATGAAGTGGTAGGCGAGGGCAAGAGAAACTCTATTCCTGTTCAGGCAATGGAAGATTGGGTAAGCCTGGATGTTTGGGAAAAGGAGGTGATGCAGTGTGAGGGCATCTTCAGTGATAGAGAAAGGAAAGCCTTGTTCTTTGAAAGAGAAGGACATTTCTTCTGTCCTGGAAAGGAAAGCCTCATCCTTGGAACAGATGCAGTGGAGGTGTAGGAAATGAGAAAAAGGCTTTTTGCTGGTGACAGGGTGGGAAGATGTATACTCGAGATAACTATTGGAATTGGTGTATTTATAAAAGATACTGGTTGACAGTTTGTCTCCGGTGATGGAGATAAAGCTATTGAGAAAGGTACAGGTTATCAGAAATGGACCAAATGCGTATAAGGGCAGGGTGGAGGTTGGAGGCAAATTTGATGAAATTGACAAGCTCAGCATGGGTACATGAAGCAGTTCTTACTGTAATGTAGAAATAATTGGGGAGCGTTACCAGGGAAGACTTAGAACATGGACTGTTCTACGTAGCCAATGAAATGGCAGGTGTAACTGGGATCAGCGTGGGTGCTCATCACTACACTTTGGGATTGGAAAAAATGGGGGAAGCCGAAAGAGAAATTGTTGAAGGTGAAGACCAGTTCAGCCTTACAAAGGAGGATGGTGCTGGAGGGGAACTGGTTGGGTCTGTTCTCAAGAAAGAGAGAGCTTTAAAGCCTCCTTGATGGGGGATAGAAGTTTATAGGGATTGGACATCCATGGTGAACGAGGTGATCAGGGCCTGAGAATTGAAAGTTGTGCAGATTGGGAGCATGTGAAGTGTCGCAAATGTGTGTCGGGCGAATCTGAACCAAAGGGGATAAAATGGAGTTAAAGTATGTGGACGCGAGTTCAGTGGGACAGGAGCAGACAGAAACAATGGGCCTGTTTGGACATTCAGATTTGTAGATCTTGGGTAGCAGGTAGAAATGTGTATTGCTGGGTAAGAGAACTTTGAATTTGGTGGCTGTGGATAGCGATCTCCAGAGTTGATGAGGTTGGTGATGGTGTTAGAGACAATGTCCTGATGGTCCTGAGTGGGGTCCTTTCCAAGGGGTAAGTAAGAGGAGGTGTCTGAGAGTTACCACCTATGCTCAGCAAGATAGTCTGCCTATCACTTGCCAGCTTGTACTCCTTCTCATCTCTCCACTTTATTCTGGCTTCTTTTCCTTAAGTCCTTATGAGGGGTATCAGCTTGAAATGTCGACTGTTTATTCCTCTCCATAAATGTTGTCTGTTGACTTCTCCAGCAATTTCTGTGTGTTTCTCTGGATTTCCAGCATCTTCACAGTCTTATGTGTTTATCTCATATCTGCTAAGCATGAGTCCAGAGCATCTGTCTGTCTCAGCAATTAGCAATAGTTCTAAATGTAAGTGATCTGGATTGAGTAGGGTATCATGGCTTTAGTGTTAGGTTCACTAGTGTTTTATAATTTCTCTTTGTGATCGGTGAGGTGAATGAGTGTAAATATACTTTAGGTAAATATTTAAAGCCCCACCTGTATGTCAAACAGGTGTAATATATTTCTTGTAATTTCAACAACTGAAAGAATGAAAGTGATCTTGTTTCGTGATGATACATTTGATTCTTTTTCTCTTTTTCACCACTACATTACAGCAGAAACAAACCAAAGTGGATCAGCAGGTTATTAAAAGTGGTCATCTATAGTTTGCTTTTTATTATTCTCTAAAAAGTTTGAAATTAATTTCAGTAACTTAGAACACTTGTCTCTTTTACCATTGTTTATGCAGACAATACTGTATACTGCCTAGAAATGTAGAAGCAAATGTCAACTGAAGATAATGTATTTTTCATGGGACTAATCATAAGTGATGTAGCAGTTACCTCAAGCACTCCACGTCTACATCAATGAGATAGCATGATTTCTCTCTGTCTCTCCCTTTTTCTCCCTCCTTTTTCTCTCATTGAGGTCAACAGATCAATTCTTAACATCATTCACCTTCATTCTTCATTGCACTATCCAGCTTGCAATATAGGCTTTCCTGAGACAAGCCATGCGTAAAATTCTCCTGCTGAAATAATTGCTTGGAGTAGGTCAGCTGGTGCTTTGAGACTGTTTCACTATTCACTACGATTAATGAATTCAAAATGAGACTTCACAGCCCTCTCGGGATAGGGAATTCTAAGGATTCAGCGGCCTCTGGATGGAGAAATTTCTCCTTATCCAGTGCTAAACAGCTTACTCTTATTTTGCAATGATGAATCCTGGTTCTAGATTCCACTAGAGAAAACATTCTTCCTTGATTGATCATACTTATTATACCTTGAAACTTCAGAGAAAACAGGCTTAATTTCGATTTGTATGGCAAACCCACCATCCTTGGAGCTATCTGGTGAATCTTTGTCTTGGTCCCTTTATGGCAGGTATATATGTTTTTAGGAAGGATGCCATATCCTTCCCATATCAGTATACATTAGGTGTGATACCTCTAACTTGTATGGTTCACATTTTCTTGTAATAAAATCGATCATTGCCCTCTTCTTTCATCAGCAGGCTGAGTCTCAGATAACATATGAGGGTAGCTAGGACCTATCAACATCTCCCAATTTGTCTTCATTTTAAAAATACTATGCTTTTTGTTTTTTGAATAGAAGAGGATATCCTTACCTTTTACTACCTTGTATTGCATCTACTGTGTTGTTACATACTCTTAGCAGAGCTGAATTGTAGAAGTTGATTTGCATATTTAATTTTTGGAATCTTGCCTCTTGTTTTTAAAACAAAACAGTCATGCTATATCACTACCTTTAATTGCCTTAAACCTTCTGGTGAAGGTTCACCCTCAATGTTTTTAGGTGAGGGGTTACAAGATTTATGATGATGAAGGAATGGCTATATACTTCCAAGACAGGATATGCGTTTTTTTCTAAATAACCTACATTCTTGTTGCCTTTCTTTCTTGGTGGAAATGATCAGAGGTTTTTTTAGAGTACCTTCTGAGAATTTTTTTTTTCAGGTCTTAGATGTGTTGAGCTGCTGAAGAATATTCGATCATAAGCCTTATTTTGTTAATGGTTGATACTGGAATGGCTGGGATTTAGGGATGTGACCAATTTGCTCACCAGGCTATCCAACCACGAACCTGTTCTTGTAGCCTTTTATTATGTTGTTGGTATATGGAGTTTGTTGTCAGTGCTAATCACTGGGAGATTAATGTTTAGGTACCTGACACAGGTAATGGCATTTAATATTGAGGTTGATGGGTGTACTCTCATCGACCAAGTCTTTCTGCATGCTGGTGTGGGTTGCTTCATTCACTGTGGAGTTAATGAATGGGATTGAATGTTGCACAAATGGTAGCAAATATCCCCATACTAAATCTTAAGAGAGAAAGATAGTAATTTTTGAAGCAGGTTGAGACTTACCTGAGGAACTTTTGTACGGTCAAGGGTGATCAACAACTAATGGCATTTTTCAAGATGACTTGCACCTTTGGAATGCTTTACTATTGTTCTGCGATGATTCCACTTTTAGCAAGGTTTCTTGAAACAGGTTTGTTCAAATGCTACCTTGATGTCAAGGGCAGTCGAATTTCTCTCAGAACTTTGACTCATTTTTTGGATCAAACCTGTCCTAAGGTCTGAGACCAGGTGCTCTTGGCAAAACCCAAATTGGACCTCAGTGAGAGGTGTAGTATGTTTCACTTTCTGTGATATCTTCCATCACTTTGAATAAAGGTAGATTGTTTGGTTGTCATCAACTCTCTTTATGAACATAAACCCGCACAGCTGTGGAGTTTTACTATTCTGTTTTTCTCTGTGAATCAGTCCTCGAATTTAATAGTAAGTGTAGCTGTCCTTGACTAGCATCTTTTCAGGGTAATGGCTAATTGCGGCTCCTTTGGCTGGGAAATCTAGGCCCGAAGTGATATGCTGGCGGCGGGACAGGGTCCTCGTGCAAGGTTCAGACAATTTAAATGCTGGCCCAGATAGTACGGGAACTTCTCTCTCCATGATGCTAAAGCTGTGAGACTGCCTCTGGCGGCTGTGCTTTGTGCCTGCAAACTTTGCGGTGACTGAATATCAAGGCTTTGGGCCTATTCTGGGCTGCTCCAGGGATTTGAATCTAAGGAGTCAGTTTGGTTCAGAATGCAGTTGTTGCTCGCTTCTATTGTTTATATGTATCTGTTCTGTTTTTTCTCTTTTTCTGTAGGCACTGGGGTGGGTGCAGTGGTTGGTCTTATTTTTTAATTGGGTTTTTCGGGTTCTTTGCTTTGTGACTACCTGTAAGCAAACAAATCTCAAGGTTGTATAATTTATACATTCTTTGATAATAAATGCACATTGAAACTTTGAAACCTTGGTCTTTCCAGGCTGAAGACTCCTCAGAACTTGCTTTTAGACCATAAGACATGAGAGTAAAATTAAGTCATTTGACCCATCGAGTCACTCTGCTATGGTTAATTTATTATCCCTTTCAACCTCATTCTCCTGCCTTCTGCCTGTGACCTTTGCTGCCCTGACTAATCAAGAACCTATCAGCCTCCGCATTAAATATATACAATGAGTGGGCTTCCACAGCTGTCTGTGGCAACGAATTCCACAGATTCTCACCCTGTGGCTAAAGAAATTCCTCCTCATCTTTGTTCTAAATGTACATCCGTCTATTCTGAAACTCTAAGCTCTTGTCCTAGACTCCCCTACTACAGGAAACATCTGAACATTCACTCTACCTGGGGTTCAATGCAATTTCTCCCCCCCCCCCCCCCCGAACTTCAGCGAGTACAGGCGCAATGCCATCAATTGCTCCACATAGGTTAACTCATTCATTCTTGCAGTCATTTGCATGAATCTCCTCTATATCCTCTCCAGTGCCAGCATATCCTTCCTTAATTAGAGGGCTCTAGTCTGTTCAGTATACAGGTTTCCCCCACTATCCGAAGGTAGAGCATTCCTCTGAAATGGTTCATAAGCCAGAATGTCGTAAAGTGAAGCAGCAATTACCATTTATTTATATGGGAAAAATTTGTGAGCGTTCTCAGACCCCCCAAAAAAACCTACCATATCATGCCAAATTACACATAAAACTCAAAATAATAGTAATGTATAGTAAAAGCAGGAATGATCTGATAAATACACAGCCTATATAAAGTAGGAATACTTTTCTGCAATCATTGCAGCACTGTCCACCGTAGCGAAAATCTCACACAAGTGCTCTTGGCTGAAACACTCGGCGCAAGCACTCTTGGCAGAAGCACTCTTTCCAGTAACCTTTTAGCTATGAACCTGCCAAGTCATACCAAATAACAAATTGTACCAAATAACACATAAAAATACACAGCCTATATAAAGTAGAAATAATGTATGTACAGTGTAGTATTACTGGAATTGGAAAGACAGCGAGCACACTGATGATGGTGTGTTAGGCTGAGTCGTCAGAGGTTGGGATGGTGTGAGACAGGGGCGTCATCTCATTGTATCCATCAGGGCAGGCAGGTCACCTTCTTCTATGTCTGCTTGCCTCGATGTCAAAGGTCGAGGTTCGTCTTCTGCTGTGGTTGATGTGGAAGGCTTGAGAAATGACAGTATGCTTGACTGCTTAGCCTTGCGCATTTTTCTATCATACAGTTTTTTATAAGCAATCAAACCACCCTGCAAGTATGGTTTGCTCCAAACCTGCATATCCTTTTCTGCAGTCATTGCAGCGTTGTCAATCGCAGTGAAAATCTCACGCAATTGCTTCACGTTCAGTTCCTGGACAACTTCACCTTTGGACCATTCGCTACTGCGTTCGGTTTCGATTGTTATCCTTTCTTCTTGCAATTGCATCAGCTCTTCATCTGTCAGTTCTTGGTCTAAACCTCTTGAACATCATCTTTGTCAACTTCCACAAACCCAGCCTCCTTAGCCAAACTCACTATGTCCTTACTTCGTTCACCACGATCGAAACAATTACGCTAAGTGTAACACCCTCGTGCTCTTTTAGTCTTTTCCGATACCTTAGAACTCATTTTGCTAATGGATGCACAAAATCAAGCATAAAGCACAGTTGCTCACAGGCATGCATTTAAGCAATACTGGCTAGAATGCAGTTCCGGGGGAGGAATTTGGCTGCTCGGTGCGTGCGTTGCCTTTTATCGTAGCAGTGAAAACACCTTCTGTTAGTGAAAACAGGTAACTAATGTAGGTCTTTCATAACAGCGAGTTGTCGTAAAACAAACTTTTGAGAAATGGGGGACACTTGTACTCTTAAATGCGGTATGACCAATGTTGTATAAAGCCTCAGCATTACATCCTTGCTTTTAGTACCTCGAAATGAGCGCTAACATTGCATTTGTCTTTCTTACCATCGACTAAACCTGTAAGTTAACCTTTACAGTATTCTCCATGTGGACTCCCAAGTTCCTTTTGCACCTTTGAATTCTGTCCCTATTTAGAAAATAGTCTGCGCTTTTATTCCTTCTATCAGAGTGCATGACCATATACTTCCCCTACATTATATTACATCTTCCATTTCTTTGCCCATTTTCCCAATCTGCCTAAGTCCTTCCTGCAGACTCCCTATTTCCTTAACACTACTGTGCAAACTTAGTCACAAAGCAACCAATTCCCATCATCCAAATCATCATCATATAATGTGAAAATAAATGGTCCCAGCACAGACCCCTGTGGAACACTAGTTGTCACCAACAGCCAGCCAGAAATGGCCCACTTTATTCCCACTCTTTACTTCCAGCCAGTGAGCCAATCTTCCTATAATGCCACTGGCTCTTTTCTAGTTCAGCAGCCTTATGTTTGGTACCTTGTCATAGGCTTTGTGAGCATGCATCATCCATTGACTCTCCTTTATCAGTTTTGCCTTTATTTCCTCAAAGAATTCCAAAAGATTTCTCAGGGAAGAATTCCCCTGAAGGAAACTATGCCGACTTTTGCCAATTTTATCATGTGTCTCTAAGTACCCCGAAACCTCATCCATTACAATCAACTCCAACATCTTCCCAACCAATGAAGTCCGATTAACTGGCCTGTAATTTCCTTTTTTCAACCTCCCTCCCTCCCTTAAAGAGTGGAAGAATATTTGCAATTTTCCAGTCCTCTGGAACCCTTCCAGAATCTAGTGATTCTTGAAAAATAACTACTAATGTCTCCACAATCTCTTCAGCTGTCTTTTGCAGAACATGTGGGGTGCAGTACACCTTGTTCAGGTACCTTATCTACCTTTAGAACTTTTCACTTCTACTAAGCAGAAGATGCATGGAAAAGAAACTACACTCACTCCTGCCCCCTGACACTCAAATTTTTGGCATACCATTAGTGTCTTCCGCAGTGAAGACTTGTGCACAATATTTATTAAGTTTATCCGCTATTTCTTTGTTCCCCAACTACTACCTCTTCAGCATCATTTTCTGGCGGCCTGATATCTACTCCTGTGTCTCTTTTACTCTTATATATCTGAAAAAACTTTTTGGTATAAACTCTTCTTGGGCTTCTAGTTGGGTACAGGTATTGATTATAACTGATGTTTCAATGACAAACTGTGCCATCTTCTTCAGGGATGCCTCACTGTCCATCCCTTCTGCTTGGTTTCTACTCATCCAATCAGGTTTCTGCTCTCCCACCTTGAATACATTTGAATTCCAGTTCTTAGAGTGAGACCTTCATCTTTGTTAATATTCTTTTCCACCAGTTTTATTTCAGTAGATTTCTTTACTAGGCACTCTAGAAAGCCATTGGCATAGCACAGTAATTTGTGCTGACAAAGTAAATCTTATAGCTGTTGTAAATGCAGTGTTCAACGACTGCCAATTTCTTCAGATAACCTAAACAGATATACCTCCTGTACTCCTTGATGCGGATTTCCAAGGTGTGTCTGTCTGGCCGATTATAAGCTGCTCCATATTCACGGAATCCTGTAAACACCAGCCAATTTGAGTCCCAGGTCAACTCTGACCTGCATAAACTGTAACTTGAGCTTCCTTACAGGTTTGTGGATGACATTAATTGGTTTTCTGTGTTCGCTTCTGGTCACATCACTACAGGGAGGATGTGGAGACTATAGAGAGAGTGCAGAAGAGATTTACAAGGATGTTGCCTGGATTGGAGGATGTATTTTATGAGAATAGGTTGAGTGTACTTAACCTTTTCTCCTTGGAGGATGAGAGGTTACCTGATAGAGCTGTATGATAATGAGGGACTTTGTTCATGTGGATAGCCAGAGGCTTTTTCCCAGGGCTTAAATGGCTATCCCAAGGTGGCATAGTTTTAAGGTGCTTGGAAGTGGGTATCAAGGAGATATGAGGGGTAAATTTTTAAGTTTTTGCACACAGACTGGTGGTTGTGTGGAATACACTGCCGGTGGCGGTGGTGGAAGCGGATACAATAGGTTCTATTAAGAACCTCTTAGATAGGTACATGGAGCTTAGAAAAATAAAAGGCTATGTGCTAGGGTAATTCTAGGCAGTTTCTAGATACATGGTTGCTACAACCTTGTGGACAGAAGGGCCTATAATGTGCTATAAATTTCTGTGTTCTATGTCTATGTTCAGTGTTTTTCTTCAGGATCCTGGTGATCCTTGAAATGTAGGGAAGACGGGTGGTAGCGATGGGTTCCTCCTCATTGTTGGGTTTCCAAGTATTTTATGTCAACCCTTTTAAGAGCCCAATTGATTTCCTTAGGCTTGTAGACATTCTGTAGGAACATCATGCATAATCGTCTTATTTCCTTGGGGTGACTGTCCAAGTCCGAAATAGTTCTTGCATGGTTAATCAAAGAAAGAATCACTTTACGTTGGGAGGCATGATGATGGCTGTTTTTGTTGAGGTACAAGTCCGTTTGAATGGGTTTCCGATAGATGCCTTGAGGTTACTATCCGCTTTCCGTCGTATTAGAATGTCCAGGAATGAAAAGCAACCATTCTTCTTCATCTCCATTATAAATTGAATGTTTGGATGTATACTGTTCAGATGGTCGTGGAACTGTTGGAGTGCCTGGAGTCCATGAGGCCACACCATGAAGGTGTCATTGACGTATCTGAAGAAGCATTTGGGGCATCAGGGCTATCTCATGTCCACTCTGTCCATTTGTTTATAGTAATTCCTCTTACACAGGAAGTACATTGATGCAAGGGTGTGTTCAATAAAAGTTAATAGTATCCTTATCAAACTTTGACTGCAGGAGGACTAAGCTGTCCTTAATGAGAACTCGTGTGAATAGGGACACCATGTTGAAACTGACCTTATGTACCTTGGGTTCAGCTGGATGTTGGTTATCATTTTAACAAAGTCAGTTGAATTTGTGATCTGATGCTTATAGCCCTCAACAAAGGGAGACAGCATGGTCATTAAATGCTTTGTACTGAGTCGGAGAATTTATCCCACTGACAACAGGTCTCTGAAGAATCTTCCTTAGGGAGTCCATAAAGTCTTGATGGTACTGGCGTCTGAGGCAGAAGTGTCTTGCCTATGTCTACTGGCAGTCTGGATTTCTTCAGTAAAGTGGAGGTAATCCTGACTGGAATCCTTGGGATCCCACTGCAGAACTCCTGTAGATGGGGTCATCCAGAACCTGTTGGACTTTCCTGTGGTATTCCTCAGAGGTAATCAGAACTGTTGCATTTCCTTTGTCTGCTGGTAAAATCATGATGGCTAGGTTTTGCTGTAATGCCTGGAGGGTCAGTTGCTCTCGTAATGCTCAGTTTAGACAAAACGGCTGTTTTTAGGGCCATGCAAGCCTCTATTCTTACCTCCTCTGTGGTATCTGGTGGTAATTTTCAGATTACTTGTTCTACTCTGCCAATGTTGTTCTGATAAGGTATAGCTCTGTGGACTGGAGCGAAATTTAGCCCACTGACAAGGCCGAATCTATTCACCTTGTTGATGCTTTGTCCGGTTTGATTGATGACAGTCCTTTCTGGGATGGCTGCACTTTTTTTTTAGATAGTTTGTTGTATTTCCTGACCTGCCTTGTAGTGTTCCTTCATGAAACTAGTTCACCTTGGGAAGTGGTGGTCCTGTTGATGCACTCCCAATCACTGGGGGACAAGAGGACTGAACAATTCCAGGTTAATAGACAGTAGTCAGTGGATCTGATGTAATGGAGATGCTTCCTAATCCGTGATTGGCTCGCTCATCTTAGAGTGTGTTCAGCCTCCGGAGAAACCACTGTAGAACACAACCTTATGAACTTGGGGATGATGTCTTTGTCGCGGCATCTCAGAAGGAAGGCTGAAGAACAAAGAAGCCTTGCCTTCTCTTTTCGCAATGATTCAAAGTGATGAATATTGCGGTGAACTTCCTCCCTGTAGAGGTAAGTGAAAAAAGGATCCAGTGCTTTCCAGGTATATATGATGAATAAACTCTTGTCTGGCTTCCAGCTGGTTACAGATATCTGTTATAACTGATGTTCTGTTGATAAACTAGTGTCTGCTCTCCCACCTTGTTTGCAATCAAATTCTTCTTACTTACAGTGAGATTTTCTTCTTTATTAAAACTTTTGTTATATTTTGGCTAGCTTACATTAAGCATATTGTCTCTGTATGTCTTTTTTTTTAGTTGCCTTCTGTTGGTTTTGAAACCTTCCAATCCTTTTTCTCCACCCTCCACCCTCTTTCTTTTAAGCAGTCTTTGACTTCCCTTGTCAGTCACAGTTGCATTACCCTCCCTTCTTTCTGAATTGCTCCCTGAATTTGCAGGCATTGCTGACCTGCTGTCATCCCTGCTAGTGCCCCCTTCCAGTCAACTTTGGCTAGCTCCTTTTTCATGTCTCTAGTTCCTACTTCTCCACTGTAATACTGGTACATCTGACTTTAGCTTCTCCCTCTCAAACTACAGGGTGAATTCACAACCTCCTAAGGGTTCCTTTCAGCTTAAGCTTCAGAACCAAATCTGGTTCATTACACAACACCCAATCCAGAATTGCTTTTTCTCTAGTGAGCTCATCCAGAAGCTGCTCTAAAAAGCCACCTTGTAGGCAAATTCCATCTCAGGATCTAGCATTAATCTGATTTTTCCCAATCTACCTGCATATTAAAATCCCCCTTGACTATCGTAACATTGTTTTTTAATATCTCCCATTGTAATTTATGTCCTATATCCTGGCTACTGGCCAAAGGCCTGTATATCACTCCCATCAGAGACTTTTTACTCTTGGAGTTCCTTAATTCTATGCATAAGGATTATACATCTTTTGATCCTATGTCACCTCTTTCTAAGGATCTGATTCCATTTTTTGTCAATCGAGCCACCCCATCCTCTCTGCCAACCTATCCAGGAGCCTCTTAAAAGACCCAATTGTATCCACCTCCCATTGTTGCCAGCAGCCCATTCCACGCACTCACCACTTTCTGCATTTTTTAAAAAAAAACTTCCCCAATGTCCCTTCTGTGCCTACTTCCAAGCACCTTAAAACTGTGCCCTCTAATGCTAGCCATTTCAGCCTTGGGGGAAAAAGCCTCTGACTACCCACACGATCAATGCCTCTCATCATCTTAGACACCTCTATCAGGTGTCACCTCAGGTGTTGCTCCAAGTAGAAAAGGCCAAGTTCACCCAACCTATTCTCGTAAGGCATGGTCCCCAATCCAGACAACATTCTTGTTCTGGATATATATTTATAGAGAGAGAGAGAGATCGCTTAAATACAGGGACCTCCAACAGCCGCACACATACCTACTGTATTGGTGTTTCCATCTCCCGTGATGCTTCAGTCATCGACATCAGTGAGGAATCAGGTTGTTCACAGGGCCCCACTCTGAAGATGCACGTCTTTCAGGCCACACCTGAAGATATCGAAATGCCAGGCCACTTGACAAGTTCCAAGAGTGAAAACCCACCGCTCGTGAGCATAGCTTGAGATGTACATCAAGGACCCCGGTTGGATCCCAGCCACCTTGAAGAGGAAAAGAGAGATATGTGAAGAGAATTAAACAGTTTCATGGATGAACTGGAAGAAATCATCCAGGTCTGCAAAAACCTCTGGTGCCACCCTTAGTTCCCCCCATTACAGGTCATCCAGCTGCAGCTCCATTTCCTTAACACAGTTCTGATGAGCAGACTTCAACCTGAGAAGTTAACTTTTTCCATTAACGTTGCTGTGCCTGCTTGGTGTCTCTGGCAGTTTCTGTTCTTAATTAAAAATTTTAGCATCTCCAGTTCCCTTTTTTAAATTTCATGTCAAGCTAATTACTTAATTTCTCAATTTGTCATTATGGGATACAGACATGTGTTTTGGGAGTCATTTTAATTGAAAATATACACTTAAATTATGCAGACTCTTACTGTTTTCTGAAAGCTGAGTGATCAGTGGTATACTGAGCTATTTAAATTTCTGTCATTAACTGCTTCAGTTAATATTTGTGGAAAATATGTTTAAATCTAAATTTTCTGGGGATATATTTTAGGACTTCAAAATTCAAATCTTGTAACCACTTGTTGCTGTTCAATATATTGTGCTACTAAAATGGAATATTTGAATATTGAAGTTGTATAATACTAAATTATTTGTGAATTTTCTTAATTTCCATATATTAAAACAGAAAAAAAATAAATTTTAACAATCCCAAGAATGACTGGAAACTACAGTAGAAAAACTGGAATTGAACTTGGACAGCATCAATGGTAAAGTGAAGTGTGAATTGTTAGTGTACTATTTTGCAAATACAGAAATTAAAGTCATTTTCATCACTTGCTATGGTCGTCATTTAATTATTTTTGCTATTAATTGTTACAGAGAAGTTGATTTGTATTGCAAGGATGCACATTGTAATTTACTCCACTTTGAAGTGTGCTTCATTAATAATTTGTGTGCATGTGCAGCAATATCTTGAAAAAGAATCCTGTGCAAATATGGAGAGCATGAGATGATGACTACTTGAAAGTGAGTCCATAGCTTGTGGGAGCAGTTCAGTGTTTAGAAACATAGAAAACCTACAGCACAATACAGGCCCTTCAGCCCACACAGTTGTGCTGAACATGTCCTTACCTTGGAACTGCCTAGGCTTATCCATAGCCTTCTATTTTGTAAGCTCCATGTCCCTATACAGGAGTCTCTTTAAAAGACTCTATCATTCCCGCCTCCCCCGCCGGCAGCCTATTCCACGCACTCACCACTCTCTGTGTTTTAAAACAAACAAACAAATTTACCCCGATATTTCCTCTGTACCTTCTTCCAAGCACCTTAAAACTGTGCCCTCTCATGTTGGCCATTTCAGCCCTGTGAAAAAACCTCTGACTATCCACACAATCAATGCCTCTCATTATCTTGTACACCTCCCATCCTCTGTCGCTCCAAGGAGAAAAGGCTGAGTTCACTCAACCTATTCTCATAAGGCATGCTCCCCAATCCAAGCAACGTTCTCGTAAATCTCTGCACCCTTTCTATGGTTTCCACGTCCTTCCTGTAGTGAGGCCACCAGAATTGAGCTCAGTACTCCAAGTGGCGTCTGATTGGGGTCCTGTATAGCTGCAACATTACCTTGCGGCTCTTAAGCTCAATCCCACGATTGATGAAGGCCATTGCACCATATGCCTTCTTGACCACAGAGTCAATCTGCATAGCAGGTTTAAGTGTCCTATGGACTCGGACCCCAAGATCCCTCTGAACCTCCACACTGCCAAGAGTCTTACCATTAGTGCTATATTCTGCCATCTTATTTGACCTACCAAAATTAACCACCTCACACTTATCTGGGTTGAACTCCATCTGCCACTTCTCAGCCCAGTCTTGCATCCTGTCGATGTCTTGCTGTAACTTCTGACAGCCGTTCACACTATTCCAACCTTTGTGCCATCAGCAAATTCCCTAACCCATCCTTCCACTTCCTTATCCAGGTCATTTATGAGAATCACAAAGAGCAGGGGTCCCAGAAGGGATTCCTGAGATACATCACTGGTCACTGACCTCCATGCAGAATATGACCTATCTACAACCACTCTTTGCCTTCTGTAGGCAAGTTCTGGATCCACAAAGCAATGTCCCCATGGATCTATGCCTTCTTACTTTCTCAATAAGCCTTGCATGGGGCACCTTATCATATACGCTACATCTGTGGCTCTACCTTCATCAATGTGTCTAGTCACATCCTCAAAATTCAATCGGGCTCCTAAGGCATGAGCTGCTTTTAACAAAGCCATACTGACTATTCCTAATCATATTATGCATTTCAAAATATTCATAAGTCCTGCTTCTCAGGATCTTCTCAACAACCACTGAAGTAAGAGCCACTGGTCTATAATTTCCTGGACTATCCCTACTCTCTTTCTTGAATAAGGGAACAACATCTGCAATCCTCTGGAACCTCTTCCCTTCCTCATTGAGGATACATAGATTATCACTAGAGGCTCAGCAATCTCCTCCCTCATTTCCCATAATAGCCTGGGGTACATCTCGTCTGGTCCTGGTGACTTATCTAACTTGATGCTTTCCAAAAGCTCCAGCACATCCTCTTCCTTAATATCTACATGCTCAAGCTTTTCGGTCCACTGCAAGTCATCCCCATAATCACCAAGATCCTTTTCCGGGGGGGGGGGGGGGGTCACACTTGATTGGTCCTCTTCTCTTGCGTCTTATTCTCTTGCTCTTCATGTACTTATAGGATCAGATTCGGGTTTATTATCACCAGCATATGATGTGAAAGTTGTTAACTTAGCAGCAGCAGTTCAATGCAATATATAATCTTAACAGAATGAGAGGGGGAAAAAGATAAAACATAATAATAAATAAGTGAAACAATTACATATATTGGATAGATTATTTCTGTTTTTCCACATTTTTTAATACCATATATTTTAAAAAAAGTGATGTAGTGTCCAAATGTGATGAAATGTTCAAAGCCCATATAGGAATCGGATGGCTGAGGGGAAGAATCTGTTCCTGAATCGCTGAGTGTGTGCCTTCAGGCTTCTGTATCTCCTACCTGATGGTAATAGTGAGAAAAGGGCATCCCCTGGGTGCTGGAGGTCCTTAATAATGGACGCTATCTTTCTGAGACACCGCTCTCTAAAGATGTCGTGGGTACTTTGTAGGCTCGTGCCCAAGATGGGGCTGACCATATTTAAAACCTTCTGCAGCTTCTTACGGTTCTGTGCAGTAGGCCCTCCATACTAGACAGTGATGCAGCCTGTCAGAATGCTCTCCACGGCCTTGGGGTTTTCCTTAATTCTGTTCACCAAGACATTCACATGGCCCTTTCTAGCTCTCATAATTTCAATCTTAAGCTCCTTCCTGCTAGCCTTATAATCTTCTAGATCTCTATCATATACCTCTTTTTTTGAACCTTTCGTAAGCTCTTCTTTTATTCTTGACTAGATTTACAACAGCCTTTGTAACCACAGTTCCTGTACCCGACCATCCTTTCCCTGTTTCGTTGGAATGTACCTGCGCAGAACTCCATGCAAATATCCCTGAACATTTACCACATTTCTTCCGTACATTTCCCTGAGAACATCTGTTTTCAGTTTATGCTTCCAAGTTCCTGCCAGATAGCCTTATAGTTCTGCTTACTCCAATTAAACATTTCCCTAACTTCTCTGTTACTATTTCTCTCCAATGCTATGGTAAAGGAGATAGAATTGAGATCACTATCTCCAAAATGCTCTCCCACCGAAAGACCTGACACCTGACCAGGTTCATTTCCCAATACCAGATCAAGTACAGCCTCTTCTCTTATAAGCTTATCTACATATTGTGAAAAGAAACCTTCCTGAACACATCTAACAAACTCCAACCCCTCTTAACCCCTCACTCTAGGGAGATGCCAATCAATATTTGGGAAATAAAAATCTCCCACCACAACAACCCTGTTCTTATTTCCAGAATCTGTTTCCCTATCTGCTCCTTGATGTCCCTGTTACTATTCGGTGGTCTATATATAAAAAAAACACCAGTAGAGTTATTGATCCCTTCCTATTCCTAACTTCCACCCACAGTGACTCTGTCAAGAGCTCCTCCATGACTTCCTCCTTTTCTGCAGCCATGACACTATCTCTGATCAAACGTCCACACTTCTTTTGCCTCCCTCCCTATCCTTTCAAAAACATTTATAGCCTGGTACTGGTACATTCCGGCCCCTGCACCATCCAAATCTTTGTAATCGCCACAACAACATAGTTCCAAGTGCTGATCCATGCTCTAGGTCCATCTGCTTTATTCATAATACCCCTCACATTAAAATAGACTCATTTCAAACCATCGATCTGAGCGCATTCCTTCTCTTATTACCTGCCTATCCTCCTTTTCGCACTGCCTCCAAGCTTTCTCTATTTGTGAGCTTTCTTGTTTGGATGACTGAAATTGAATGAATAAAGATACCTGACAATAGACAATAGGTGCAGGAGTAGGCCATTCGGCCCTTCTAGCCAGCACCGCCATTCACTGTGATCATGGCTGATCATACACAATCAGTACCCCGTTCCTGACCTCTCCCCCTATCCCTGGACCCTGCTATCTATAAGAACTCTATCTAACTCTCTTGAATGCATCCAGAGACTTGGCCTCCACTGCCTTCTGGGGCAGAGCATTCCACATATCCACCACTCTCTGGGTGAAAAAGTTTTTCTGCATCTCTGTTCTAAATGGTCTACCCCTTATTCTTAAATACCTGCTCTGCTTTAAGAGCCTGATGGTGAGGACTAATAGCTGTTTCTGAACCTGGCGGAGTCGTCCCAATGCTCTTGTATCTCTTCCCTGATGACAACAGTAAGAGGAGAGCATGGCCCGATGGTGGGATCGTTTTTGAAGGATGCTACTTTCCTTTAACAACCCTCCTTGTAGGTGTGCTTAGTAGTGGGAAGGGTTTTACCTATGATGGACTGGGCTGGATTCACTACTTTATGTGGGCTTTTCTGTTCAAAGACATTGGTGTTTCCATACCAGGTAGTGATACAATCAGTCAGTGTACTCTCCACCGCATATCTATAGAAATTTGTCCACATTTTAGATGACATGTCAAATTTTCACAAACTTCTGAGAAAGTAGAGATGCTGAATTTGATGTAATTGCACTTTTTTTGGACCCAGGTCAAATCCTTTGAAATAATAACTCTAAGGAATTTAAAGTTGCTGACCCACTCCACCTCTGATTCCCTGTTGAGGACTGGCTTATGGCTCTTCAGTTTCCTCCCGTAGTCAATAATCAGCTCCTTCATTTTGCTGACATTGTGTGAGGTGGTTGTTGTGGCATCACTCAGTAAGATTTTCAGTCTCCCTCCTGTACGCTGAATCATCACCACTTTTGTTTCAGCCAACAACGGTGGTGTCGTGAGCAAACTTAAATATGGCATTGGAACTATGCTTAGCCTAGTATAAAGTGAGTAGAGTAGAGGGCTAAGCACAAGGCCTTCTGGTGATTGTCGAGTAGATGTTGCGAATCTGAACTGACTAGGGTCTGTAAGTGAGGAAATCGAAGATCCAGTGACCAAGAAGGTATTCAGGCCAATGTCGTGGAACTAGTTTTGAGGGGATGGTAGTATTGAATGCTGATCTGTAGTCAATGAAGAGCATCCTGATGTTTGCATCTTCACTGTCTAGATATTTCAGGGTTGAGTGAAGAGCCAATGAAACGTCACCTAGTGTGACCTGTTATGACAGTAGGTGAATTGGAGTGGATCCCAGTTGCTTCTCGGGTAGGAGTTATTATTTTACCAGAGCAAGTTATAGTCGAATGAGTGCTGATCAATAATAATTTTTGCATTAAATTTACTGTCATGATCGACTGATTTACCAATTTACCCTTGAAAACTGAATGCTAATCAGATTGTGTATTTAGAGATCCTGTGCTACCTAGTGGTTCACTCTTTCCTCTCCTCCCTCCCCCCCCCCCCCCCCCCCCCAAAGAAGGGAAGTATCAAAGCTGTATTGTCTTAAGTTTTGCTGGTTTGGAGATGCATGCGTATAGAAAGGATACTAGGTCATGCATCAACTTACCTTAAATTGTAACAGGTTTAAATATTAATCTGAATATAGCTATTTTCACCAGCAAGGTTTTTTTTTGTGTCCTTTTCCAAAATCCAAGTCCAGGACAATGTGGTGAGTTATAGATTCTGGTTAGAAACTGCATACTGATCACAGGTTGTTTGTTCTGCTTTTGGAAATTCAAAAGAGTTAATTTTTAATCTTCTGAAAAGAGATGTCAGTATAATCACATACATCTATTTTTAGGTGAGAGCCTCCTCCAGTTTTTATTCAAAGTTAACTTACTGGATGTCATCCCATGAATACAAATTTTAATCTGGATTTTGGCAAGCTAGCTTCTAGTGTCTATTTTATAATTGGAATATTATCAATGATATGACTACAATCTATAGAACTTTGAAAAGGTAATCTTAGTTTCAGTTTGTGATAATTTGCTTTATATTACTTTAAATTAGCACATTTCATTGTTCTGCTCATGGCAACAGATAATATTTTAACCTAGTAGTTTGTGTTGCACCTATCTACTTCCTAATACAGTTTGGTTCTCTTTTGCCTGGCTCCACACTTCCAACATTCAAATGCAGCTACCACATCTTTGGAAGTAGCTTCTCTACCCAGGCCTATATTGTGTCTGTGGAAGTGCTTCAAGTAACCACATTACCCTCCCCCCCCCCCCCCACCCCCACCCCCACCCCCACCGCACTTTATTGTTCCCCATTTCGTATTGTATACATATGACAAAAAAGATCTGATGAGGAAGTAGAATCTTTTTTTTTAAAAAGGGAACTATGTCAGGAGAGATTATTTAACCTTAGTGGGAAGCTTTCAGTAACAATAATCCTACTTGGATTTGTAAAGGCAAGTAATTTTTCATTAGCAGTTTGTTAATTATGCAAATAAGAGGAACGATTTTGACCATTTGTGGTGTCAAAAAAGAACCTAGAAGATATCTGATAATGCAGCGGCCAATTCTAACAAACCAGTTGCCGCAGCTAGTAATCCCCAAGGATTTGTTATCCTTGCATGAAGCGCCCTCCAATCACTCCAGTAATGATGTCCAAAAAAGCCAAAGAACTATATTTGATCCTTTATTAGCAACTAGCAAAACATACAATCTTGAAGAGATGAAACTTAAGCTTAGTTAAGCGTCACTAAGTGGTTAATGAAAGATGTGACATCTGTCAGTCTCTAGCTCCAAACAAAACTGCTGAGAATAAGCATGAATATGTAACTTATCACCAGCCCCCTAATTATTATACTATAATAATACATACTACCAAAACATAGGAGACCCTAAAATCTTAATATTCACACAGATGTCCTCTTTTGGTAAGTGGTTTATCCTGGATTGTGATCTTCTCTTGATATACCAGGTTGTTCCTCTTTATTGCATTCGGGGAAATCTGACTTGAATTGCTGCTGCAGAGTTAGAAAAATAAAATCTTGTTAACTGTCAGCTCTGGCTGAGCATGGTCTCTTTCACCACAATGGTCTCCTTTCAATGGTCCATTAATAGTCCAACCCAGCATTGTTCTGATTGCATAGGGTTCACCATTAACACTGCAAATCACTTGCTGCAGCTCCAATACTTTAGGCACATTTGTCCTATCAGCAGCTCAATTTCTGAATCAGTTCCCGGCAACCAAATATGCTTCAGTTGAGACCATTCCTGAAGATCTTTCTGAGCAGGAGTATTTCTTTGTGGATGGGCATATGTTCCTGTGTATAGATGTTAAGCAGTGTTTACATGATCTAAACCAGCCACTTCCAATCCTGGAATGATGTAGCTACTCACAACTTTCTCTTCACCTGTGGTGCGTAGGAGAATGAGCTCCTTTTCCTATCAGGTTGATCTTGTTCATGAGTTTCACTGTGCAGAACACAGCAGTACTTGATCTAGGAAAGCATATGCAACCACTATCTTGTTACTCTTCTTAGACTTCATCTGAACTGGAATTATAGGAAGTTTATAATCCTGATCACTAGCCCCCCCCCCCCCCCCCCCAAGGACATTTGGTACCAGGGCATTACTCACTGCTGTGTTTGATTCTTTCATGGCTTTTTTCGAATCTGCAGCCTTTTCATCAGAGTCAATATGAAGTATACTGGGATGCTTGCCACTGCATACCTTGAATGAAAGACTTTTCTTGCAATCCTTGCTGATGTGTCCTGTACACAAACAACCAAAGCAGACACCGTTATTTTTAGGATGGCAATCTTCTCCTTGTAAACCTTTTTTCTCCAGCTGGGAGCACCCTGGGAGAACAAACTGACCCTTTCATTAATTCCAGGCTCAGTTTTAGCTTTACTCTTCACAGTAGTCGCAGCAGTGGGAAAGCTGCTTCCTTGAGCTTAGGAATGAATTTATGACTTGGTTTTGTTGACACCTTTGCTTACTGCTGGTGGTGTACATTGGCTGTGTAGAAATCCTCACTTGTTTTTTTGATTAAACTTGACAAGAGTGATGAAAGTAGCCTCATGGTTATGATTATCTAGTAACTCACGGGCAAAAAATCTTTATTTATCCCTAAGTATATAAGGCTACAACAGATAAGGCCTCTGTCAGTCAGGGTCAACCGTGGATGTTGCATCCTAGCTGTCTAGACATGCAAGCCAGGATAGTACAATATGGAGAGCAAGCTGTTGCTCATGTAGCAAGCTCCCTCCTCTCCACACATCTGATGGGCCCGAAGGAATGGCAGAGGCCGATATAGTTTGGTACTAGCAGCGTCACAACAATTGATATATTAATAGGCTTGTCCAGTTCTTGTATAAGCTGAACTTGTCCCATTTCATTACAACAGGGCTGTCGTCTTGATGAGCTTTCACGTCTTCTGATTTGATATGCAGCCAGGAAAGAGCCTTTTGCATGTAGGCTAACTCAATTTTGTGCTTGTTATCAAAATGTTTCTGCAGTATAGCTTAGGCCTTTAGATAACCCTTCTTCCAGGCTGGCTTGCTGGCAACTTTTGACAACCTCCCTAGGGTAACCTCCAGTGAACTGTTTAAGAAAATGGAGACAGCCGCCATAATGATCTATCTTGTCTTCAGTGCTATTCTTGAAAGCCTTTGTAAATGAATGATACTGCAATGGATCACCATCAAAGATTTGAATCTCTCTTCAGACAGATGCAGTGCATTGTTGTTGCACCACTAAGCTTGCTAATTCCTTCTGTGTCCTTATGGCTACCAGAGCACTATTTAGACTTTTATCATCTGAATCATGAGTGTTACCATACTTGTACATTAATGTTCTTAGAAGCACCCTGTGCTATTGGATATGGCGGAGGTTCGGAGTGCCCCCTTGGTGCAGGCTGAGAGCTGAACACCCTAAACTCTTCCTTGGGATCCAGACTTTTTGAGGAACATGTGTATCCACATTGACATAGGGTATGCTGGATTTTCTCTGCCACGTCAGCATGGGAACTCACAGCATAGAACTGTCCTGCTGTAGCTCACTTAGCACCCACAGCATTTGAAGTGCTTACTGTAACACTTCGACTTTGGCCATCTGTACTGCAATTTCTTCCTGCAACTTCCTTCTCCTTAGCTGCTCCTTTGCTTTCCATAGCTGCTCTCTTGCTCTTCCAATGCATGCTTGTCTTTCAATAATTGTTACCGTGTGAATAATGTAGCTAAATTAGCCTCCATTTTAATGCACGTAGAGGAAGTATCAGACACAAGGGATGTTCTGCTAGCAATATAACTTGCTGCATGTATGTTGGATGGGCTGTCTTTAGGGTATATGAAAATCATCTTGAAAAGATCTTGAAAATCATCAGTTTTATATATAGTTACAGCATGCTCTGTAGCTTTATAAATATTTTCATTTCCTTCAGCAATTTGACCTTCAAAATCACATGTTTATTTCAACTATTGTTCAACCTCTGCTGTGACTGTATTAATAAAAGTATCACTATTTGCATAGGTTTTGGTTTGTTTATCTTGCTCTGAGATGGGCATTAAAGATGACAGCAAGTTAAGTTGCTTACCAACATCTTCACGAAGATTTTTAAAATCGCCCAAATGAGACTGCATTCATGAAACATCTTGTTGCTCTTCTCTGGTACCAGGACACTTCTAATTAACAGTATTAAATTATTAATCTTAATAATGCTATTGTAGTTCTTCTGAACATTGTCAGTTCTAGTCACCAGAACTTTCCCAGTAAGCTTAATTTGTCTTAGTCATGACTTTTTCAAGGTCACTGTATCCAGTTTGGCTTGTGTTATTTTCCAAGTGTGTGAATCAGACAAAATACTTCTTCACTTCAGATGTCGACAGTCGGAAGTATTTCAGTGTTTCAACAGAAACAAGCGCCAAGCTCATAGGCATCACCGCACTGTATTGAGCTTACAGTGAGCGATGACCATTTTGATCTGTGTTCCAAACCCAAACACAGCATGAATCAAAAGGTTGTTCCTGTCTGTGGTGCTTCTAATTTTGCAGACACATCCGAATGCTGGTGCTCTTTTGATATAACTGTTGAAATCTTTTGTTGACGGAATGTAGTGGTCAGTTCTAACAAACCGATTGCCGCTGCTGGCGACCACCTTGGATTTATTATCCTTGTATGATCTGCCCTTCAATCACTCCAGTAATAATGTTCCAAATAGGAGGAACTGTATTCCTTTATTAGCAACTAGCAGATCATACAATCTTGAAGCCAGAAAACTTCAGCATAATTAAGCGGTCAACAAAAATTATGACATTTGTCGGTCCCCAGCTCCAAAATAAACTGCTGGGAACAAAACGTGAATATGTAACTTATTCCCTTCAGTTTACCAAGCCCCCACTCAAGTGATGCATTGTTATAATACACATTATAAACGTGCAACCATATAACCATAACTATATAACAATTACAGCACGGAAACAGGCCATCTTGGCCCTTCTAGTCCGTGCCGACGCTTACGCTCACCTAGTCCCACTGGCCAGCACTCAGCCCATAACCCTCCGTTCCTTTCCTGTCCATATACCTATCCAATTTTACTTTAGATGACAATACCGAACCTGCCTATACCACTTCTACTGGAAGTTCATTCCACACAGCTACCACTCTCTGTGTAAAGAAATTCCCCTTCGTGTTACCCTTAAACTTTTCTCCCCCTAACTCTCAAATCATGTCCTCTTGTTTGAATCTCCTCTACTCTCAGTGGAAAAAGCCTATCCACGTCAACTGGATTTATCCCGCTCATTATTTTAAATACCTCTATCAAGTCCCCCCTCAACCTTCTACGCTCCAAAGAATAAAGACCTAACTTGTTCAGCCTTTCCCTGTAACTTAGGTGCTGAAACCCAGGTAACATTCTAGTAAATCTTCTCTTTACTCTCTCTATTTTGTTGACATCTTTCCTATAATTCGGTGACCAGAACTGTACACTATACTCCAGAACTCCTTACCAATGCCTTGTACAATTTTAACATTACATCCCAACTCCTATACTCAATGCTCTGATTTATAAAGGTCAGCATACCAAAAGCTTTCTTCACCACCCTATCCACATGAGATTCCACCTTCAGGGAACTGTGCACCATTATTCCTAGATCACTCTGTTCTACTGCATTCAGAATGTCCTATTTGGATTATTCCTACCAAAATGTCGCACCTCACACTAATCAGCATTAAACTCCATCTATTATCGTTCAGCCCACTCTTCTAATTGGCCTAAATCTCTCTGCATACTTTGAAAACCTACTTCATTATCCACAACGCCACCTACCTTAGTATCATCTGCAACACAGAATATAAGGCTGATAGAAAACAGATGCATGGATTCTACATGTCAGTTTGTAAAAAGTTGAAGCCCATGGACTAAAAAAAGATACTTACAGCTTAGTGAGAAATTATCCTAGAAACAGTAAGTTGTTGTATTGGATAGAACCCGAGAATTAAAACCCTATCACTGCACAAATTGCAGATTCTTTCATTTGCACATTTAGGGGTTGGGGGGCGGGGAGGAAGAAATATGGAGTTGGCAGTTCAATACATTTTACTGGTCACTGAATTATATGCTTACAGCATCTACCCAGCTTTCTATCAAAATATTCCTACTTGTAAACACTGTCATACCTCATCTTTCCCAAAATCTTGTGATACCTGCCACTTTGATCCATGATTATTCCGAAACTCCACAGTCTCTTGATTTGGCATTCAAATTGCTTTCCATTTGTCCTTGCTCATCTACTTTGTATTTTCTAAAATTCATTTTAGGCTGTTCAATTCTCTTTGCTCTCTTCATGTTTGATCCTAGAATTAAGATTAAAGATGTGATACCACAGGGATGCTTGCTTTATTTTTATTAATGTTTTTTGTATGTGTGCTTATTTACATCTACAGGTCCATTTACAGATGTAGTAACAACAAATCTCAAATTGAAAAACCCATCGGATAAGAGAGTTTGTTTCAAAGTAAAGACTACAGCACCACGCCGGTATTGTGTACGGCCTAACAGTGGAATAATTGACCCAGGATCAATTATTACAGTTTCTGGTAAGAATGATTGTAAAATAACATGTTTATAACAAGTGTAAGATGATTGGGTTAATTTTAACTAGCAATTAGAAAACTTTCGTCTTTCAAAATTAGCCAGTCATTTCAGCAGGCTGTGTACCTCTCCTCTTCTTCCCCCCACTTCCCACACAACCATCTTGCCCAGCAAGTTCAATATAGGCAAGCATTACAACAAAGGCCTATGATAGCAGCAGCTGCCTGTTGTTCTTTGATAACAGCAGATTGGATGATGGGCACTTGATATCTGTTGTGCTTCACAATTAGTATTTTTGAGGTGGGAGGGATGTAGTGGTAGTGGAGTGTTCTGGAGGAGGATATGTAGGCATGAGGTAGACTGAATTTGGGCCATGAGAGATATTGTACAAGTTTTCTGAAAGCTGCAATGCGGATTTTTCCCTTATTAGAATGTGCTGTTGAAAATGTTTAAAATATTTGTGATTGTGGTAATTGCTGGCATTAGCACCACCAAACAGACAGTACTAATTATGAACTATTTGTACCATAATTTACTAGTTCTGTTTGATATCAAGGAAGATGTGATACTCCTCACAGGTGTGCACAGTGATGATGAATTTCAAATGGATTCGGTAGAAGTTCTATATAGGGATGTTCAGATTAAACATGGGCGACAAAGTGGAAATGGGCTGAAGGGTAAATGAAGGTAAATACTCATTAGAGAAGTTAGATGGTGCATTGAAGGGGGGTGAGTGAAATGAGTAGGATAGAATGGCCTCTACATTGGTTTACAGCAGATGCAATCTCACTGGCTCTACATTTTGCTTTGAAACACCAAGACAACTGCATAGCAAATACTTGATTACAGCTTGCTTTTGTAGAATATAGAACATAGAATGGTACAGTACAGGAACAAGCCCTTTGGCCCTCACTGTTGTGCTGAACCAATTAAATGACTAAGTAAACTAATCTCTTCTGCTTACACAATGCCTATATCATTCCATTTTCCTCAAAATAATGTGCTTATCT
Organism: Hypanus sabinus; assembly: GCF_030144855.1. Classification (NCBI taxonomy): domain Eukaryota; kingdom Metazoa; phylum Chordata; class Chondrichthyes; order Myliobatiformes; family Dasyatidae; genus Hypanus; species Hypanus sabinus. The sequence continues at coordinate 129,421,256 of NC_082706.1, forward strand.
AAGTGTCTGTTAAGTCTCTAATGTTTCTGTCTCTACTACCACACTGGGCAGTGCATTCCAGGCACTCATTGCTCTGTTTTAAAAAAAAAACTTGCCCTTCTCATGCCCTTCAAAATTACCCTCCTTAAATGCATGCCCACTGGTATTAGACATTTCAACCCTTGGAAAAATATATTGTCTGTCTATTGTATCTATGCCTCTCATTATCTTATAAACCTCTATCAGATCCCTTTTCAGCCTCTGCTGCTCTAGCAAAAGCAACCCACATTTGTTCAACCTCTTGTTACTACCCATGCCCTCTAATCCAGGCAACATCCTGGTAACCCCCTCTGCACCTTCTCCAAAGCATCAACATCCTTCCTACGATGGGGAGACCAGAGCTATGTGCACTACTCCAGATGCAGCCTAACTAGAGTTTTATAAAGCTGCAACATAACTTCCTGATTTTTGTTTTCTACACCATCATCTCTTCACCAAGCCTCAAAACGTTAGGCATCTGTACCTTATTTTGCAACTGGATCCTCGTCTTCGTCCTTAGAGTCAGTGTGGATTAGTAATTACATCTCCATGCTTGCAATCATCGCAGGCATGCATGGCTCACTGCTCGGTTCTTCTCTCAACTGATAACTGTGTAGCTAAGCTCAGATCAAATGCCATTTGTAAATTTTCTGATGACAGAAGTGCTGTTGGTAGAATCTCAGATGGACAACGAGGAGGCGTACAGGAATGAGAAAAATTGTCTGGTTAAATGGTGTCCTAACAATAACCTCACACTCAATGCCAGCGAGATCAAGGATTTGATTGTGGATTTCAGGAAGGGAAGATGGGAGAACATATAGCAGTGTACATTGAGAGGTCATTGGTGGAAGAGATGACCAGCTTCAAGTTTCAAGGTATCAGCATATTGGAGGATCTATCCTGGGCTTTGTACGTTGCTGCAATCACGAAGAAGGCCTACCAGCTTTGTTCAAATGTGAGGAGATACTGTATGGTGCCAAAGACTCATATAAATTTCTTATATGTTAAGTATAGAGCACTCCGACTGGTTGCATTGCAGCTAGGTATGGAGGCTTTAGTACATAGAATTGGAAGACTGTTAGAGATCAGACAACTCCAACACATGCACAATCTACCCCACCCTTGTGGACATCTTCAGGGTGTGGTGCCTCAAGAAGGTGACATCCATCAGGAAGGAGGTACTGGATCCTGAAAGACCCACACTCAACAATTCAGGAACAGCTTCTTTCCCTTCTGCCTTCAGATTTCTGATAAATGTATGAATCAATGGTTGTGAACTCAGTCTTTTTTATTGAGCTATTTATTTCATTTAATAATAATTTTGTTTTTAAACTGTACTACTGCAAATCAGCAAATTTCATGGTCATATAAGTTGGTGACAATAAATCTGAGGGGATAATAGAGGAAAGGAATACTTAGAGGAGAGCCTCAATTTGGTGTTGCATCCACCTCTTTCTGATTTGAATCTCTTTCAGTTCAAAGTAAGTTATTAAAAGATGATGCTAAACTTGGAACATTACTGGATAAAATTGCACAGGTTGAGAGGTACTGAATTCACTAGATTAAATGAGTAAGCAATAAAACATTGGGTGTTAACATTTAATACAGGATCTATGAACTTAATGTTGGTTTTAACAGATTACATATTATCGAAGGCAGTGGATATACATGGATTAGAGATGATTTGTGACTCTGAAAATGATCTAGAATTAAATACTGAATGAACAAATAGTTCCCCCAGTAAATCTTCTTATTAATATGCTTATCACCTTGGGGAAGACTAAGGGTTTGGAGAAAAATAATGTGAAGAAAAAACAGGAAATGTTGTAAGCAGTGGTTTAAAATTGACAACGGTATTCTGGTTAATATTTAGGTTTGAGACTTGGAGATAATGTTCGTAAAATGGGATCAATATATACAGCAAATTAGTGTGATTTTCTTCTCTGTTCTTTCACTTCATTGTATTCTTGGCATCATGAAGAACAGGTAGTGGAGAGGTTGTGGAAACATGTTGTTAAGACCTCAAAGTCAGGGAATCAGAAGGCTGAGTATGGTGCAACTAATGTCTTGGACTATGTATATTTCAATGCAGGAGGCATAGAAAAGGTGGGTGAGCTCAGGGCATGGATCAACACATGGAATAATGATATTGTAGCCATTAGTAAGACTTGGTTGCAGGAGGGGCAAGACTGGCAGCTCAATATTCTTGGGCTCTGTTGTTTTAGATGTGACAGAATGGGAGGGATTAAAGTGGGAGTGGTGGTGTTAGTAGTTAGGGAAAATGTCCTGGCAGTGCTCAGTCTGTACAGACTTTAGAACTCTTCCAATGAGGTTTTATGGGCGAAAATGAGGAATAAGAAAAGTATAACCACATTAGTGAGGCACCCAACAGTCTGTAGGATTTAGAGGAACAAATTTGTAGAGAGCTCGCAGGCTGTTCCAAGAGACATAAGGTTGTCATAGTAGATGATTTTAATTTTCCACATTGACTGGGACTCCCATACTGTAAAAGGACTAGATGGGAAAGAATATGTTAAATGTGTACTTTTATCAGTACATAGATATCCCAATGAGAGAGTGTGTAATACTTGATCTGCTATTAGGGAATGAGATGGGGCAGGTGACAGAAGTTGGTGTAGGGGAACATTTTGCATCTAGTGATCATAATGCCATTATGTTCAAAGTCAATATGGAAAAAGGTAGGTCTGGTCCACAGTTTAAAATTCTAAATTGGAGAAAGGTCAATTTTGATGGTATTAGAAAGGATCTGGCAAGCGTGGATTGGGACAGGCTGTTTACTGACAAAGGTATACTTGATAAGTGGGAAACCTTCAAAAGTGAAATTTTGAGAGTTTTCAAGAGATATTTAGGCAACACACACAAAATGCTGGAGGAACTCAGCAGGCCCTGCAGCATATAGGAAAAGAGTACAGTTGATGTTTAATGTCTACCTAGATGCTGCCTGGCCTGCTAATGAGTTTCTCCAGCATTTTGTATGTTTTGTTCAGATTTCCAGTGCCTACAGGTTTTCTCTTATAAGAGATTGAGGCCCTGTTTAAGAAAAGGAGGAGGTACATAGCAAGTTTAGACAGGTAGGAATAACTGAGGTACTTATGGAGTATAAGAAATGCAAGAGAACACTGAAGAAAGAAATCATAGGGACTAAAAGAAGGCATGAGGTTCCCTTAGCAGACAAGGTAAAGGAGAATCCTAAGGGATTCTATAGATATGTTAAGAGAAAAGTATTGCAAGGGACTAAATTAGTCCTCTGGAAGATCAGAATGATAATCTATGTGTGTTGCTGAAAGAGATGGGGGAAATCTTAAATGGATTTTTTTTTGCATCTGTATTTACTCATGAGATGGACACAGTCAATAGAAGTGAGGCAAAGCAACAACAAGGCAGTGGATGTAGTCTATATGGACTATTCTGACTAGAGGCCCGTGACTAATGGACTGCTGTAGGTATCAGTGCTGGGTCTGTTGTTTGTCATCTATAGCAGTGAACTGGATGATAGCATAGTTAACTAGGTCAGCAAGGAAGACTATCAGCTTCTATAAAGTACACTGCAGATGCTGTGGTCAAATCAACATGTACAAACAAGCTGGATGAACTCAGCAGGTCAGGCAGCATCTGTTGAAACGAGCAGTCAATGTTTCGGTCTGAGACGAAGGGTCTCAGCCCGAAACGTTGACTGCTCGTTTCTATGGATGCTGCCTGACCTGCTGAGTTCATCCAGCTTGTTTAAGACTATTAGCTTGTAGTGGGATATGGACCAGCTGGAAAAATGGGTTGAGAAATTGTAGATGGAATGTAATGCAGAGAAGTGTGGGTGCAGAACTGCAGTAGGACCAACCATGGCAAGTTTTGCATGGTGAATGGTAGGGCACTGAGGAGTACAGTAGAACGAAGTGATCTGGGAATACAGGTCCATAATTCATTGAAGGTGGTGGTGAAAGAAGGTGGGGTCGTAAAGAAAGCTTTTGGCACATTGGCCTTTATAAATAGAAGTATTAAGTACATAAGATGGAATGTTATGTTGATATTGTTTAAGACATTGGTGAGGCCTAATTTGGAGTATTTTTTTGCAGTTTCGGTCACCTGCCGAAAGCATTGATACAAGTAAGATTGAAAGAGTACAGAGAAAGTTTACAAGGATGTAGCCGGGACTGGAGGACTGAAGTATATGGAAAATGACTGAATAATTTAGAACCTTATTCCTTTTAACGTAGTAGGTTGAGAGGAGATTTGATAAAGGTATACAGAATTATGAGGAGTATAGATCGGGTAAATGCAAGTAGATATTTTCCCACTGAGATTAAATGGGACTACAGCTAGAGGTCATGGGTTGGGGTGAAAGGTTAAAAGCTTAAGGGGAACATGAGGGGAAACTTCTTCATTCAGAGTGATGAGCATCTGGAACAAGCTGCCAGTACAAGTGGTGGATGTGATTTTTGTAAGAGAAGTTTGGGTCCATACATTGATGGTAGAGGTATGGAGGGCTGTGTTCCATGCTCAGGTCAGATGAAGTAGACAGGTTAAGTGGTTTGGCATGGACTAGATGGGCCAAAGGACCTGTTTCTCGTTGTACTTTTCTATGACAATGACTCATTCAAGTAGATTGAGAGATCAAGATTCTGATAACTAAAGGGATAAAAGCTGTTTTTGAATACTTACTCATTTTCAACTGTAGTCACTTCTGAATATCTTGCTCTTCACCCCTACGAATATGTAACATTTTTGTATATTGCTAGGTCTTCTCAAGTCATGAAAAACCTTACTTATGGAAATCTTATTTCATTAAAATCCTCCCATATATTTTTTTTAAGTACTGTATAAGCTGGTAATAATAAAATTTATCATAGTATTCACTAAGTAGTGTTGGGTGATTATTGAATAAAATGAAGTTTAGCAAGTATTGTTTGCATGATTTGTTTTTTTCCTCTTTCTGTGTGTGCATTGGGAGTTAGTCTTTTTTTAATTGGGTTCTTTCAGGTTTCTTGGTTTGTGGCTGCATGTAAGCAAACATATCTCAAGGTTGGACAATTTATACATTATTTGATAATAAGCATACTGTGAAGCTTTGAAGTATATAGTGGCAGGATATAGAACATAAATATATGGGTTAGATTTTGGATGTATTTATCACATGTACATTAAAACATACAGCAAAATGTGTCACTTGCTTTAAAAGCCAATGCAACCTAAGGATGTACTGGGGGGGCAGTCTGCAAATGTCACCATACATTCTGGTGCGAACATTGCATGTCCACAGTGTTTTAAACCACACAAGAAACAGCAACAACAACAGCAGCAATAAAAGAACAAAATCAAAACAAGCCCCTTCCTTCCCGACCACACACTCACCCATCCTCTCACACACACAAATAAGTCTCTTCCCCCAGGACAGGCCACCTCTGGGCCTCCAGCACATTTATGGACTCTACAGACATTGGGTTTCGGTTATCAGGCCTCGACTTCTGGACTTGCTGACTTTGGTATTTGACTTTTGGGCTTTGATCTTTTGGTGTCAATCTCATAACTTGCTGATGACTGGACCTCAAATTCCAGGCCCTCTTGCCTCCTGCCTGCATGGACTTTGAATCCTGAGAGCTGCTGATGTGGGTTGTGGGGTGGGTGGGGAAGGTCACCGGCTCTTCATCGCTGGCCTTTGTCCACAGTGCTTGCCAGTCTGACATCTATCCACGAGGATCACTTGCTTTCGGCATATGGAATACTCTGACCTGGACTCTGGCTTGACCCTTAGCTCCCACACATCCGTCCTTAAACCCTAACCTTGCCTCTTAACACTTTGCTCTGTCTCCAACACCATCCTTAAGATCCAAAAAATAAACAAGAATGGGCCATGACCTTGAAAGGGACCATAGCTCAATGGCATCTTGACCAGAACTTACAATATCCTTGCAAGCTAAAAAAAACTCAACCATGACCTTGACAGAGACCATAGCTAAGTGCCACTGTGACTGAAAGTTATTATAGAAAAAAGAAATTACTACTTTGTTTGGATTTTTATTGCCCATCTCCAGTTGCTGCCACCTTTGAACTCTGCTTCCATTTTGGTGGTTATACTCCCATATTGCTGTTGTTGGAGGCAGGTGGGGGTGGGGTTATGATGTGGTTGCAGGGTTTTGGATGATGGAGCAGTAACAAGCCTCCACGCCTATGGCCTTCAAATCTGAGTGTTTTCCATGCCTACATTTGTTATCTAGTTACCGTGGGCTACATATCTAGTATTATCTTTTGTGTTATTGGTAAGGTTTGATGGAATTCAGTGATTTGTAGTCTGCTTCAAAGGTCAATTAAGAGTTAACTATAGGTCTGGTCTGGCATAGTGCATATAGGTTGGAGATCAAGGTGGCAAATGTCCTCCCTTGACAAATATGTGTACCAGATGTGTTTCTTTATGATCACTTAGGGTTTGTGATCAGCATTTCTGAGATTATTTTTGTTTCTGGCTAATTTAATTAATTTCATAGCTGCTGCCTTCTCTGGATTACTAATCTGTTAATTTAATCATTGCAATCAATTTGCCTCTCCTGCACTGTTCCCTGAATATTTTAATTTGTATTCATAATATCTTAATGTACAGTATATAAGATTTAAAAAATATTTTACCATTGCAGTTAACTTAAAGAATTTAGTTCCAAGTACTTTTGTGATCTTTTGAGCATAGAAAGTAGAAGAATACAGAACTTTTATGTCACCGTGATCTTTGGAACTAGATTCTAAAATGCATTAATATAGCTATGTTTTTGCACCAGTGGAAAAAAATCTATATAACACTAAAGGAATCTAGACTGGTTCCTTTAGCAAACAGCGGGCTTGGGTAGCTATTTTGTTTAATGTGAATATACATATTGTATTTTAATTTGGGATGTGAGCACAATCACGTCCTGAACAGCAGCTTTAAATGGTAAAATTAGTTACTAATACCTGGCCTCTTCAAAGCTAACATTTCTGTTTTCCCTCTCCAGTAATGTTGCAGCCTTTTGACTATGATCCCAATGAGAAAAGCAAACACAAATTCATGGTACAAACAGTCTATGCTCCACCTGGTGCTGCAGATATGGATGCAGTAGTAAGTATTATATTTTCCCTGATAAAGGATTTGCTGCTAAAATACTGTTTTCCACAAAAACTGAGACTGATTTTTCTGGGGCTTACATTTTACAGAAGGCATTGTTTGGTTTTAATGTACTGTACAAAACATTACTGACAATGATTAGTGTATTAAACAAATCCTTCCTAGTCCTACACCTAACCTAATGTCAATATAGAACATAGAGCTTTTTCAAGCCCTTCTGCTCATGATGTTGTGCCAGCCTTTTAACCTACTCCAAGATCAATTTAGCCCTTCCCTCCAACATAGCCTTCTATTTTTCTTTCATCCATGTCCCCATCTAAAGTCTCTTAAATCTCCCTAATATATCTGCATCTACCATTACTCCTGGCAGTGCATTCCATTCACCTACTACTCTGTGTTTTAAAAACAAAACTACCTCTGACATCCCCCCTGTACTATCCTCTAATCACCTTTAAAAATAATGCCATCTTCTATTACTGATTACCTTCCTGTGAAAATGGTGCTGATTGTCCATTGTATCTGTGCTTCTTATCATTTTGTACACCTCTGTCAAGTCTCTCATTCTCTTGCTCCAAAGCGAAAAGCCTTAGCTTGCTCAACCTTTTCTCATAAGACATGCTCTCTAATCCAAGCAGCAACCTGGTCGATCTCCTCTGCATCTTCTCTAATTCTTCTATAATGTGACCAGAACTGAACACTGTACTCCCATGTGTGGTCTAACCAGAGTTTTATAGAGCTGCAACATTACTTCATAGCTCTAGCACTCAATCCCCTGATTAATGAAGGCCATTGCAACATGCGCCTTCTTAACCACGCTATCAACTTGAGCAGGAACTTCAAGGGATCTATGGAAGTGGACCCCAGGATTCTGCTGTTGCTCCACACTGCTAAGAATCCTGCTATTAACATTAGATTCTGCCTTCAAGTTTGACCTTCCAAAGTGTATCACTTCACTCTTATCCTGATTGAACTCCAGCTGCCATTTTTCAGCTAGGCTCTGCATCTTATCTATGTCCCTTTATAATCTGACAATCTTCTACATTGGGGGTTCCCAACCTATATCCAGGGACTCATTGGTTAATGGTAATGGTCTATATCATAAAAAATTGGTGGGAACTCTACACTATCCACAACTACAACAATGTTTGTGTTACCTGCAAACTTACTAATTCACCTTTCCACTTCTACAGCTAAGTCATTTATAAAAATCACAAAGAGTAGGGTTTCCAGGACAGATCTACAGAACACCACTGGTCAATGACCTCTAGGCAGAATATGCTCTACCTACTACCTCCCTCTGCTATCTGTGGGCAAACCAATTCTGTATCTACACAGCCAAATTTTTTCTTAACATTTAAGAAAAACTTGGACAGGTACATGGATGAGAGGTGTATGGAGGGATATGGTCCAGGTGCAGGTCAGTGGGACTGGCAGAAAAATGGTTTGGCACAGCCAAGAAGGACCAAAAGGCCTGTTTCTGTGCTGTAATCTTATGTGGTTCTATTTCCTTGGGTCCCATACCTCATGACTTTCTAAATGCATCTACCATGGGGAATATTGTCGGAAAACACCTTACTATAATCCACATACACGCATCCACTGTTCAATTTGTTTTGTCACTTTCTCGAAGAATTCAATCAGGCTCTTAAAGCATGATCTGTCCCTCACAAAGCTATGTTGACTATCCCTAAGCAGACTGCTTCTTCAAATGCTTGTAAATTCTGTCTCTAAGGATCTTCAGCTCACTACTGATGGTCTCGGTGGTCTTTAGTTCTCAGGATTACCCCTATTACCTTCATGAACAAAGGAATAATGTTTGCTACTGTCCAATCTACTTCTACTACTCCTGTGGCCAGTGAGGATACAAAGATCATTGCCAAAGGCTTAGCAATCTCTTCCCTAGCTTTCTATACCTGGGATATATTGTGTCTGGCCCTGGACACCTAATTCTGATTCTATCCTAATGTTTCAAAAGTTCCAGGAAGTGTTCCTTAACATCGATGTGTTCCAGCATATTAGCCAGTTCTGTATTGACCTCACATTCATAAATATCCATCTATCTCCCTGGTGAACACTGAAGCAAAGTATCCATCAAGGTTTCCCCCTATCTGCTGTGACTCCATATACATTTCCTCTTCTGTTCCAGATCAGTCCTACCCTCACTCTAGTCAACCTCTAGTAATTCTACTCACCAGGATCTTCTCTTGTCCTCTTCTAGCTCTCTTAAGTTCCTTCCTGACTGCCTTATAACTCTTGAGCCCTGTCTGAGTCTACTTCCTAAACCTTAAGTATGCTTCATCCTTTCTCTTGACTAGATTTTTTGACTTCTCTTGTCAAACATGGTTCCTTCACCCTTACAGCTTTACCCTGCAGCAGTGGAACAAACCTATCCAGAAACCCATGCAAGTGTTCCCTAAACAACATCTACATTCCCATTGTACATTTCCCTGAGTACATCTGTTCCCAATTCTTTCCTAATGGCATTATAATTCACCCTCCCCCAATTAAATATTTTCCCATTCTGTCTGCTCCTATCCTATACAGGGCTATGGTAAAGGTCGGAGTTGTGGTCACTGTCTCTGAGCTGTCACCCACTAAGGGATTTGTTACATGCCCAGGACTAGATCCAATATGGTCTCTTCAGTCAGCCTGCCCACATATTGTGGCAGAAATCCTTCCTGGGCATATTTAACAAATTCTACCCTATTTAAACTTTTTGCAGTAAAGAGGTCTCAATCACCATTGGAAAAGTTTAATTCACTGATGACAGCATCCCTGTTATTTTTGCACCTTTCCAAAATATGCTTTCTGATCTGCTCCTCATTTTTTCTGCTGCTATTGGGGCAGGATGGGTTGTGGGTTCCATAGAATACTCCTAATAGAGTGATTGCTCTCTTACCATTTTTGACTTAGTCCCAGACTGACTTAGTAGACAATCCCTCTACAATGTTCTCCCTTTCTGCAATACTATCCTTGATTATCAATGCCACTTACCCGCCTCTTTTACCTCCCTCCCAGTTCCTTTTGGAAGATCTAAAGCCCAGAACGTAACAAAAGCTACGCTTTTCCTTGTGACTGTCAGGTCTCCTTAATGACCACAATGTAGTAGTTCCATGTACTGATCCATGCTGGAAGTTCATTACCCTTGTTTCTGGTACTTCTTGCATTAAAGTATACATTTAAATCCATCCAACTAACTTCATTGGTTATCCTTCATCATCATCTCAACATGTTGCATTTACCTTTACACCAACTGCTCTGTCCTCTGACCTATAACTTCAGTTCCCATTCCTATGATAACCTACTTTAAATTCTCCCCAAAAACTCTAGCAAACCTGCCCTCAAGGACATTGGTCTTCCTTGAGTTCAGGTTTAACACATCACTTTTGTGCAGGTCATACCTTCTCCAGAAGGGACCCCAATGATCTACACATCTGAAACCCTTCCCTCTGCAACAATTCTTTAGCTACACATTCATCTGCCAAATTATCCTTTACTTACTCTTATTTGCACATCAAGCAATCCAAGATGACTACCCTTGAGATCCTGCTTTTTAGCTTTCTACCTAGTTCCCTATATTTGGTCTTCAGGAACTTAACCCTTTTCCTAACTATGTCATTGCTACCAATATGTACCATGACTTTTGACCACCCTTCCCCTTAAGAATGTTCTGGACCTGATCTGAGATGTCACTGATCCTGGATGGTACATTGCCATGAAGGCAATGTACCATCCAGGAGTTTCTTTGATGTCCACCATTGAATTCCTTTTCACCACCATTCTCCTCCTCCCCCCCCCCTTCCCTTCTGAGCCATAGAGATAGACTCAGTGCTACAGACCTAGTTGCTGTGGCATTCCCCTAGTAGCTCGTACCTCCACAGTATCCAGAGCAGTTATTGAAAGGAACGGCTACAGGGGTACTCTGCACTGTCTGATTGTTCCCTTTCCCTCACCTAATAGTCACCCAGCAATTAACCTGGTTTTCTGCATTAATTATTCTTAAAATGTGGCCTGATCTTCATCTAAGGCACAATAATTGACAAACACAATCTGCTTAAGCTAATAACACACAAACAATTGTTCTTTTCATGTCTTTATTAAACACTTTGTTTAATCATTCACAGTCCAGGCTGGAAAAGGTATGTGAACCCTTGTAGTTAATAACTGGTAAAACCTCTTTTAGCAGCAGTAACCTCCACCAAATGTTTCCTGTAGCTGTTGATCAGACTTGCACAACAGTGAGGAGGAATTTTCTTCATACAGAATTGTTTTAGTTCATCAATATTTCTGGGTTACCTTACATGAACAGCCCTCTTCAGGTCATGCCACAGCATCTCAATTGGGTTAAGGTCTAGATTGTGACCTGGCCATTCTAAAACATGAATTTTCTTTTTAAACAATTCTTTTGATGATTTACTCTTGTGTTTTGGATCATTGTTGCATTATCTATTAAGCTTCTGGTGATGGACTACTACCTTGACATTGTGCTGTAAATGTCTTGATACAATTTTGAATTCATTATTCCCTCAGTGTTTGTAAGCTGTTCAGCCCCTAAGGCAGCAAAGCAGCCCTAAACCATGATGCTTGTTCTACCATGTTTCACAGTTGGGATGAGGTTTTGATGTTGGTGTGCAATGCACTTTTTCCTCCAAACATAGCAATGTGCACTTCGGTCAAAATGTTCAACTTTTGTCTTGTGTGGCCACAGAACATTGTCTCAGGAGTGTTGTGGAACATCCAACTGGTCTTTTGTAAACTTGATACATGCAGTAATTATTTTTTTGAAGAGCTGTAGTTTCTTCCAAGGTGTCCTTTCACGAACACCATTCTTGTTCAGTCTTTTTCTTGTAGTGGACTCATGAACAGAGACTTTATCAAGTTCTAGAGTGTTTTGCAGGTCTTTTGCTCTTACCTTTGAGCTCTTTTTCTCCCCCTTCAGCATTGCAAGTTAGTACTCTTGGTGTGATCTTTGCAGGATGCTCTCTCCTAGGGAGACTAGCAGCAGTACTGAACTTACTCTAGCTGTAGTCAATTTCTCTTACTGTGGACCGGTGAACTCTCAGGTTTTTAAGAATGCTTTTGTACCCTTTTACAGCTTCATGCATCTCTACAATTCTTCTAAGGTCCTCTGAAAATTGTTTTGATTGAGGCATGGTGCACTTAAGAGCCTAAAACATAGGAGCAGAATTAGGCTATTTGACCCATTGAGTCTGCTCCACCATTTAATCATGGCTGATCTTTTGATTTTCCCTCCTGAGCCCTATTCCCAGCTTTCTCCCCTAACCTTTGATAAAGATCTTTCTTGAGAAGAGCAGGCTGTATCAGGTCCTGACTTTGTGTGGCTATTTTATAGGGCAGGGCATCTCTACCGCAAATCTCATTTCATGGTTGATAGTTTCTTGATTAGTAAGAGTGTCAAAGGTTGTGGTAAGAAAGCAGGAGATGGGGTTGAGAGGGAATATAAATCATCCATAGAGTAGACTCTATGGGCTGAATGACAGTTTTGCTTCTTTGTATTATGGTGTTATTTGACATGTAAGTAATGAAGCTGAGCTTAAAAAGCATAGATCAAAACAGAAAGCAAATTTCAACAATAGTGTAGATCCAGCATAAAAAGACTGCAAATGTTGAAATCAAGAGGAGAAAAAACTTAGATGAATTCAGCAGGTCAGGGAGCATCTGTAAAAGCAAATGGACAGTTAGAATCAGCTCTCTTGCTATTCATGTAATTGTACCATTACTGATCGTTTGCCTCTTGACTTTTACAGATGGAATTGGTGTCAAGTATTATTTTAATTATCAAGTAAGTTGTAGACCACTTAGTGAATGGAAACAGGTCGAGTTATGATTCCTCTGTGCCTGATGGTGATGTTGATGACTGACAAACTGTACAGAGATGGAAGGAACAATTTTTAATTGCAGGAAGAGCTTGAGCTAATTAAAATTATAGTCTTTGGTGAGAATGGGAGCTAAAAGGCAGACTGAGATAGCATACTGCTGCTGATGGCACATAACTGTACTTCCTTTGAAGTTCTAGATCAATTAAGGTGTGGGGTTTTATGGTGCTCATTAGATGTAGGAGATGAATCCTTATGAAGCATGATTAAACAATGTTGGCCCTACTCTTGCAAATCATGCTTTTCTTTAATTTTCTCTTGTTTCATCTATCTAGTAACTGCAGTTGCAGCAACAGTTCAGTGAAATGTATTGCAGTAAGCTTTGCCAAATCACAGAACAATTTTGTTAGGATTTGTGATACAATTAGTAAGTGAAATGTAGTGAATACTGAGTCCCTGAGCTTGCTGCAGACTACTAAGCTATTAGCCATGAGCTGGAGTCCTGATTGTAATCCAGAACGACCACCTATCAGTGATATGAGGTGCAAAATCCATTAACTATACCTAATGGACCCCAAAATATGACAGCAATGCTTTACTGTCCTTGGAAAGTTAATGTTTTGTGGGAACATTCAATTCATTTTGCTGTTGCTCCTTTTCATGCCTGAGGTTGCTCACAAGCTGCAGATGCAAGATGCAAAGGAAGTTTTAATTGCTTTGGAGTACCTGGAAAAACTGAGTTGTGCAGAAAAACTTGGTGTTTGAAATGGGGTATAAATGGCATTGTGCTTTCTATTATCACCATTGGATGCTTGAACTGAGTGAGAAAATATGATACAATTTAAGTGAATGGTGCTAGAATATTAGAATGCTCCACATCAGAATGCTCTTTGCTCTATCCGTATGTTAAAGTAGCCATTAAAAAAAATAGAAACATAGAAAACCGACAGGACCATACAGGCCCTTTGGCCCACAATGCTGTGCTGAACATTACTGTAGAAATTACCTAGGGTTACCCATAGACCTCCACTTTTCTAAGCTCCGTGTACCTATTTCCTTGCATTGTTTGGACTAATGCTTAGTTTTTCTGTGGATCTGTATACATTTTGTATATTAAAAAACATAAGAACATCCATTTGACAAATTTGAAAATATGACTACTTAAAATCTATATTTTGCTGGAAACTATTTCACTACAAAAGAAACTGAGGTAAGTCAAGTATATTCCCCCTTTCCTCAGTTTCTTGAATTTAAAAGTGTTAATTTAGAAATATCACAGATTTTATAAGATATAACAGAAATATATTTTTGCTGCTACATTCCAAGATGTGAGAATTACCTGCATCTTGGTTAATTTCCAATTTAGTCTTGATTTGCATTGTGGAATTGCATCTAGTGTGCAAACAGTGAGGTTTCTGGAGTAGATTTCTGAGTTTTCCTGATGTGAATTCATCTTTTCCATCAATTTCTGTTGCCAGTTATTAGGTTTTATGTATGTTTAAATTTAAGTTATTCATTCTTTTCTGTTTGTAAATTTCTTAAGTGGAAGGATGCAAAGGCAGAAGATCTGATGGACTCCAAACTCAGATGTGTCTTTGAATTGCCATTTGAAAACGAGAAACCGGTGAGAGAATAATGAGACAAAATATTCGAGTTTTATTTTGATTGATACCAATCTGTTGTCTGTTTAACTTTCTGTTTATAACCCTTGAATGTCTGTAAGAGTAAATGCATATTTGATAAATGGGATAATTCATTAATTGCAAAGATATATGCTGAATTTTATGACTGAATAATTTTCCTGTTTTTTTTTTCCTTGAACAAATTGAAATATAGGAATACATTTTTAATTAATGTAGAAACACACATTGGGATATGTCACACGAATAATCTCTAATTGAGTCTAAGTCAAATGTTTGTTCAGTCTTTAAAGATGGAGTAATAAGCTAACAAGTGATATGTTAGAAGAGTCTACACTGACCAATATGCCTAACTCTGCTCATCCCATTTGCCTGTGTTTGGACCATATACCTTTAAATCTTTCCCATTACTGTACCTATCAAAATATATTTTAAATGTAATCTATTCCATTGAATTGGTTCAAGAGTTAAGTGGGCAGCCGCTTATTTGAGACGGCTCTTAAAGAACAAAAAAAATTGAGAGAATAGTTGGGATTCCCTTAGTTTATTTGGGACACTATGCTGCTTAATTGGGACAGGAGGCTATGTCGAACAGTTTCTAACTAGTATCAGTCACGTGCAGATGTTAGACATTACACCATGGTTAGAGCAAATAATTTTTAAAGAATGTCAGTGTGTGTATTCAAAAAGCAGTGATTTTTGTTACTGCCAGTTGTCGAGAAATAAACAGTAAGACAATTCAGAACTGTTTAGCTCACTGTGGTTTCAAGCATTTAGCATTAGAGGAACCAGAAATGGCTATGAGTGAAATTGAAATAATTTCACTATTTCAACAAGTTCAGACCTACAAAGAATTTGCACATATTGACATTAATCTTCAATGTTACAATGAAAATGAAAGTTTGGAAGTTGCAATCATTTGAAAATATTGTATGAAGGAATATTATACAAAAAAATCTAAGTTGATTTTGTTCATTTACAGTCAATCAAAAGAACATGACAGCATACGCTGAATGAATTCCTCAGTTGATAATTATTATGAACTATTACAGTTTTATAGTACTGTAGTAGTATTATTTGTTACTCATTTAAACATAGTTTGTTTTCTATATACCTTTCTAATTTCTATAAAATGTTGGCTAATAGGGACAGCTGCTTAATTGGATAAAATTCACTGGTTCCAGTGTGTAACTGGAATCCATTGAATTGTAATTGGATTGCCTCTGTCACCTCTGTTCCATGTACATGGAACAAGTACATAGCTTGTTCCATGTACTCACCATCCACGTGTGACTGTGCAGTAAATAATAATTCAACAACCTTCTAATGTTCTAACAGTTATTAATGGCATTTAATTTCATAAGAAATATTTACCACTCAAAGGCTTTTTCATTGAATTAATTTATATTTAAATACTGTTATTTTGACACAATTTTTCACAAAATTCTTTTTATACGGTGGATTCTGGTTAATTGGGACATATTAAAACTAGTACCTTTTGGCCCAATTAAATGGCTGTGCTAATTAGCCAAACTCATGGAAATATTTAAACGATATAAAAAAGACAAACTACTAATTAACTGAGTAGCAATTAATATATTTAGTTGAAATACGGAACAAATTAGAACACTATTAATACCTCTACAGTATTATAAAACTGTATTAGTTCCTAATAGTTATTGATGGAGGAATTCATCTGCCATGTTCTTTAAATTGTCCATAAATAAACAAAATCAGCATGGGTACCAAGTGCAGATAATGGACTGCTTTCATACAATGCTTTTGATGATTGCACCCTCCAAATCTTCATTTTCACTGTAACGTTCAAGGTGATTGTTGATACAGTTTTCCTCCGCAATCTGAAGATAAAGCGTTCCTATGAACCGGTTTGTAATCTGAAATGTCGTAAAGCGAAGAAACAATTACCATTAAATTATATGGGAAAAACTTTTGAGCATTCCCAGTCCCAAAAAAAATAACCTACCAAATCAAAGCAAATAACACATAAAGCCTAAAATAACACTAACATATAGTAAAAGCAGGAATGATATGATAAATTTACACCCTATATAAAGTAGAAATATTGTAGGTACGGTGTAGTTTCACTTATCAAACTCGGGAAGACCGTGAGTGAAAATCAATTTGGAGAAAAAAAATCAGCACATACACGCATACGTACGCACATGCGTAAGCACGTACACGCATGCGCAAACAACTGCCCGCACAAGGCTTCACGGTCTTTGTAGTCTCTCTCAGGGTAAACACACGTATAAAGCAGGCATCTTTTTTTCGTAAAAGCGAAAATCCTCTGGTTAGCGAAAACAGGTACTAATGTAAGTCTTTCGTAACAGCGAGTTGTCGTAAATCGAACGTTCGAAAAGCGGGGGCCACCTGTATGTTCAAATTCTTTATAATTCCTAACTTGTTGAAGTAGTGAAATCATTTCAGTTTCACTGATATTTCTGGCATCACCAAGCCTGAAAGCTAGAAATTGCAGTGAGTAAGGTAGTCCCAGATCTTCTTGCTGCTTATTTCTCACCAACTATCTGTGAGAGTGACAAAAATCACTGCATTTTGAACACAGACACACTCAACTAATGCTATTTTAAAAACTAATTGCTCTAAGCATAGTATACAGTTAAACGGCCACGCAAGTCCATGTGATTGACATTAGTTAGAAAGTGTTCAGCATGTCCCCTGTCCCAGTTAAGTGGCATAGTGTCCCAAATAAACAAAGGGAATACCAGCTATTTTCTAGATTCAGTTTTTGTTCCTCAGAGTTGTCCTGATTGACCGATGGCTTAATTCACTGGAATCTACTGTATATCCAATATGAAACATCCTTTAAGATTAAGAACAGAATTATGAAAGTTCATACTTGTGAGAAAGCAAATTTTTATTGCCCCTTGAAGCATTTGGTTCATTTTTTGTCTCTTAGTTTATGGTTCATTGACATTTTCTATAGTAAAAAAAACCAGTTCCTTTTACAGGACTCTGAAATGGCCGAATGTGTTTCTCTTTTACCTGGATGGTTTGTCACTATTATCATTTGCCTTATTTCCTGTTCTCCCCTGAACTTGGTACCCATCATTTTTCATTAGCCAAAAAGCAAAAATAAAATTCCAAAGTATATGTAGTAGTATTTTTAATTTAATTTTATGTGTGCTCTGAGTATTTTAATAGCATTATTGCAAGAGATTGTAATAATACAGAAGTGGTTTATGATCTTAATAGTTCATTAATAACTAAAATGGAGGTGCTATTGATGATTAAATGACCCCAAATTGCATTTGGAGATTTTCTTAATTCTTCAAAACATTAGAGGGATAGACATCTAATTAAAGAGCTGTATACCTTTTTATTTACTAAAAGTGCAAATGCATACTGTATAAAGCATCATTGTGACCAGCATTGTGTTATACTGAACTTAATGAAGTAATTGAATTAGTGATTTGTGATTTATGCAAGTCATGTAATAACAGACTTGGTTCATAAGAAGGGCATGCATTTTTTATAATCTTGTGTATATATTTTTAAATATACCCCCTTCTGTAAATATGCCATTGGTAACAGTGGACAAAACTTTTGTCAATTGATTGGGATAATTGAATCAAATCCAGCAGAAGAGTGTGCTATCTATAAAAATAAACTACATTCTTTCAAATAATATTTGCTTTTCTTTTGGACCTCAAAGAAATGCAAGCTCTGCTTATAACAGTCAAAAGAAAAGCTAGTTATTACTGCATGTATCTGAAGTGTTTTTTTTCTATGTAGCAGAACGAGATTGTAGAGTTCGACCTGTTAGGCAGTGATTTAGACACCCAATTAGATACAGGAAAGATGGATCTGCACAGCTTTGTGCACTATTATGACAGTTCTCGACTACCTCCACGTGCTGTATCCACACCAGGAAGTGGGCTCAGGTTTCACAAGTCAGTTCGTGGTGGCATCCGTCAGACTCCAAGCAATGATAGCCATAGAAGTGACCTGCAGGGATTTGTATCTTCTGCAGCAAGTGAAGTCAGAATGCAAAAGGTCCAGGTCTGTGCTAGTGAGAAAGGATTACTGCAAATATTGCAGCAAGAATTGTACAGTGGATTCCTGTTGTCATTTTTTTGAGGAAAAATTAGTTGATATATTGTCACTTATGTACAATGTATTTATGTCTGATCATTTTTTCATTCAAATTGAGATGCAATGGTCTTGCTTTCCCCAGATGGAATGCAAAGGGGACAATGTTATAAATTTTGAGGGATTTGCGAGCTAGTATGACAAAAACAAAATTGCAACATAACCTGAACAATTAAATTCAGGAAACTGACAAAAAGACAGTAAGAGGAGTCCACTGTTCTTTTGTTTGCATTATGTTTGACATTTTTGCAGAAGGTGGATAAGATATTTTGGATTCTGAATTGTAGTCTTTGTATATGCATAAGTAATAGAGTAGAATTTTAATTTGGTTTTAATCTTCTGAGCCAGTACTTTGCAGTTGTAAAAGTTAATAGATGAAAATAGCAACACCTCATTTTCCGTCTAGGTAGCCTCCAACCTGATGGCATGAACATCAATTTCTCCTTCTGGTAATATTTTTCCCTTTCACTTCCCTCTTTTTCTATTCCCCACTCTGGCCTCTTACTCTTCTCCTCACATGCCTATTTCCTTCCTCTGGTGCCTCTCCTTTCTCCCCAGTCCACTCTCCTATCAGATTCCTCCTCCTCCAGCCTTTTACCTTTCCCACCTACCTGGTTTCACCTATCACTGAGCTAGTCTTCTTTCCCCTTTCCCCACCTTTTTTATTCTGGCATCTTCCCTTTCCTTTCCAGTTGTGAAGAAGGGTCTCAGCCCAAAACTTTGGCTGTTCATTCATTTCCATCTGCTGAGTTCCTCCAGCACTTTGTATGTGTTGCAGCAGATAAATGTATTGAGCAGCAATTATCAAACATGGTTTAATTGGACAAATAACAGATGTATTTGCAAAATGTGATTAAAAAATGTTGATAGTAGCAAGTAGCATCTTAAATATTGCTATTTTTCAAGTATTGCCATATTTCTACTTCTGAAATGTGGAAAATACATGAAAGACGTAACAGATTTGTATAACATAGTAGTTGAATGTTTGCACAAAAGGAACTATCAAAAATTTTTCCTATTTGATATTAATTGAGATGACAAATGTACTGTGATTATTTGAGGGATTCTTTTTGAAGAGTTAATACAAGCTAAAGTTCAAAATTTCGAGTATCACACTTTATATTAATCTAGTTTGTTTTTATAACTGATTTTATAAATATAGCGTGCAGATTTTGTGTATTTTATGCCACTGTTCTGTAAAATTAATTTTCATATGTCTAATGATTCTATCTGAAAATCTTCACAGAATGATCTAGAAATAAATAAATCTGCTGCAGTAACGAATGCTCCTAAATCAGAAGGTCCAGCAATACCAAAATCAGCCAGTACTTCAATGGATGACACAGAAGTGAAAAAATTAATGGAGGAATGCAAGAGGCTTCAAGCTGAATTGGTGAAAATAACAGATGAGAATCTACAGTTAAAAGTAAGCCATTATGAATTGATACAAAAAAAAAGCCTTGGAATATATAAGGCATTCATTCCTGAAGGTGATAAATTGGAGAGTAATACTCTTAATACTAAGTGATTAGTGGCAGATTCTGGAACTTTGCAAGTAAAAGATGCAATAAATGAGAGGATATAAGTTTTGTATCTCAAACAGATTTTGAGATGGGGGAGGGAAGAAACTGAGAATGAGCTAGTACTCCATTTTAAGTTGACTAGGGAATAGGCTCCCAGCTCTGCATATAACTCCCCATGATCAAACTAGTATAATTGGGAGCTTTAGTATTATGCTCATGACTGCCTGACTCAAGCGTACGTTTTACAATATTTTTAAGAACAATTTCAATTCTTGCATTTGCGAGGGGTTAACAATTTGTATTCAATCTTGCATTCTGCTGACAATTATGAAAATTTATGTCATAATCATATAACTTAAAATGGCTAACATTACTTTATGATAAAATTATTAGTAAGAACAGATGGATTGTTTGCCTCTTCAATTAGCATCAACTCTGTAAACGAGATAAAAATCTGATGGTGTTACAGGTAAGATACTGGCATGGATAGAGGAATGGCTGACAGGCAGGAGGCAGCAAGTGGGAATAAAGGGGGCTTTTTCTGGTTGGCTGCCAGTGACTAGTGGTGTTCCTGAGGTCATTATTGGGACTGCTACTTTTCACATTGTCAGTGATTTGGATAATGGATTTTATGGCTTTGTGGCAAAGTTTGGATGATACGAAGATGGGTGGAGGGTTAGGTAGTGCTGAGGAAGCAATATGATTGCAGCAAGACCTGGACGAACTGGAAGAATGGGCAAAAGAGTGGTAGATGGAATACAATGTTGGGAAATGTGCAAGAATGCATTTTGGTAAAAGGAACGATAGTGCAGACTATTATCTAAATGGGGAGAAGGTTCAAACATCAGAGGTGTAGAGGAACTGGGAGTCCTCATTCAGGACACCCAAAAGGTTAATTCACAGGATGAGTTTATGGTAAAGAAAACAAATGCAATGTTGGTATTTGTTTCAAGCGGAATAGAATGTAAAAGCAATGGGATAACACTGAGCCTTTATTAAACGCTAGTCAGGCCACACAGAGTATTGTCAACAGTTTTGGGCCTCATATTGCAGAAGGGATGTGTTGTAGTTGGAGAGAGTCCAGAGGAAGTTCACGAGGATGATTCCAGAAATGAAGGGATTAACATGAGGAACTTTTGGCAGATTTGGGCATGTACTCACTGGAATGTAGAAGAGTGCGGGGAGGATCTCATTGAAACCTACTGAATGTTGAAAGGACTAGATAGGGTGGCTCTGGAGAGGATGTTTCCTATGGTGGGGGTATCCAGAACTAGAGGGCACAGACTCAAATTTGAGGGGTGACCTTTTAAAACAGAGGTAAAGAAGAATTTTTTTTCCTAGCCAGAGAATAGTGAATTTCTGGAATGCTTTACCACAGATCACGGTGGAGGCCAAATCCGTGCATATATTTAAGGTGGAAGTTGATAGTTTCCTGATTAGTCAGGGCATCAAAGGATATGGCAAGAAGACAGGTGTATGGAGTTGAATGGGATCTGGGATCAACCGTGATGGATTGGTGGAGCAGACTTGATGGGCTGATCAGCCTAATTCTGCTCCTGTCTTATGGCCTCATGGCCCATCAGGATTTTGTATGTTTCAAACCTCCCTCGTTCTTATAAAAAGAACATCGACTTAAACTGTTAGCCTCAATCTCATTTGAACTGCCTCCAATACTACAATATTTTTCTGGGGAAGGGGACTAAAGTAATATGCCTCAATCGTAGCAACACTTTCCTATTTTTAAATTCCAGACTTTTTGCAATAAAGCTTAAAGCTTTCTTTCAGCCACAAAGCTTGTGCAAACAATCTAACAAAATGCACATGTGGAAGTCACTGTTTTATTTACTATCTTTTCATTATCCATTCACAGTTTAATACTTAAATAAAATGATAACACTTTCATATTAATTTGGAATTGCGACTTTTATTTTGAAATGCTACCTTGCATGGGAATTGTAACCTTTCTACTCTTTATAGGAGTTCAAAATGATACCTTCAACTTTCAGCTTTCTCTTGTGTCATGACTTTTCTTGTCCCTTGGGACCAAATTGGGTGCATGACTGCACTAGATTAATTTTCAAATCTTCATTTTACTCTTATAATTTAATGCCAAACTGTTTAATTAAAGTTAGTTTTGAATTTTTTTGTACACAGTTGTAAATGAATATTGATATCTGGGGGAAATTGGACAATCTTTAAATGTTTCTGTATAATTAGCTATTCAGTTATTTGAATGTGAAATGTATCAGTTCAAATATTCATGTTAACTACCACTCAGTAAAATATTAAATATTTTTACAGTACTTGTGCAAAAGTTTTATTTAATTAATTTTGTTTTAGTTATATTTTGTCTTGTGCATTAGTATGTCAGTAGAAAAGAGCACATTTTAGATTTCCAAAGTGTAAATTTTCATTTAAATGATAGAGAAATTTTTGCATTTTGTTAAAGAAAGTAGCATATCAAGTCGTAGATCAATTTTCAAATTAAAAACCCCATTACTTTTTAGGTATATAACACAGTGCGTGATTAAACGAAGGTAACAAAACAGAATGCTAATGATCAATGAGATAGAGTTCTCTTTCCAATATTTTTATTAATTTACATATAGGAATACAGTACAAGGCAAAAATATAAATCAATATATTATACTAAATTGCATATAAAGACTCCTGACCCTATATTCGTATAGATTAATTAATTTGTAACATTGAAATATAGTAATTTTATTATATAAAAAATCTAACACACTACCAAGACCGAAGCTGATTAGTAAAGAAAAAAGGGAAAAAAAATTAGTCATCATCTGTGCTTTAACAGCAAATCAAAGGTTTAGAAAATAATTCAGAAAAGGTCCCCACAATGTTTAAAAGTCTTGACTAGATTCAGAGATTGAACATTGAATCTTCTCTAAATTTATTTTAAGTACATTTCCTAAAAGTTCTGATAAGAACCTACTAGATTTACTTTTTAATTTGAAACCTTTTTATAATGGACCTATATCTGATATTTATAATATGTTGTTGGGAATGAGAAGTGTTCCTTTAGATAAAAATAAAAAATCTTTGGGAACAAGATTTATAGACTTCAATTTCTGAGGAAACTTGGAATCAAATTGGTTAACACTTTATCGTTATGTGCCCGGCACTGTCTCCTACAATGACCAATTGTCCTGTTTTTATTTAGATATATCTCCGTATTGTGATAAATATAGTAATGGAGAAGCTTCACTCATTCATATGTTTTGGACATGTCTGAGACTTGGAAAATATTGGAAAGGATTATTTCAAACTTTCTCGATACCTTTCAAAGTAAACTTTAAGCCTAATCCTTTGATAGTTTTATTTGGTATTGTTGGAGGAAAGGATATTATTTTGGAGTCACCTGATTTGCACATTCTGGCTTTTATTTCTCTTATGGCCAGAAGGACGCTCTTGCTTAAATGGAAAGACGCGGCCCCTCCTGTTCACGCCCAATAGTTATGTGATGTCATGTTTAAATTTAGAGATAATGAGTTGAATGAACTAAACTGATTAACTGCAACTGAAATTGATGTAGAAGGAATCAAACTGGGTGAAGGACAGCTAACCTAAAAGATGAAGGTATGACAGATGTGACAGTTCTAACCTTCAAATCATTAATTTTTACACCATGGCCGGAGTGAACATAGCAACAAGACACAAAGTGGTCATCCTGCATTAGCAAGGTCTCTCCCAAACTGATATTTTGCAGCAGACTGGTTTCAGCACAAAGAAACAGGCAAGGTTGAGGACCAAGAATGCACTGATCAGCCACAGACACTGAGTGCAGCAGGCAAGAGATACATCAAACTGAAGTCTGAATTCAAAGAAGTCCAGCACTGCTATCAGCTCTGAGCTCACAAAAACCACTGGAATCCAGTACACCCTTCTACAGTCCAGTGAAGTCTTGACAAAAGTGGTCTTCCTGGAAGAGTTGCTGCCAAAAAGCTATTCCTCCGAAGTAGAAATAAGCCAAGACACTCAACTACGCACAAAAGCACAAGGATTTTGGTGCTGAACAATGGCAGCGTGGTCTAAACTGCTGAGTTAAAATTTTAGTTTTTTTGGCTTAAGTAGGAGGCATTTTGTCCATAAAAGAGCTGGAGAGTGCTACATGAGTATCTGCAGCCAACAGTAAAGCACGGTGGAGGTTCACTGCAGGTTTGGGCTGTATTTCTGCAAATGGAGTTTATGATCCTAGATGCTGAGAAGTACAGAACAATGACCCCAACCAAACTCATGGCTAAGGTCTTAAAGAACTTTCTTCAGTGAAAGGAAGAATGAGGAGTTCTGCAACAGATTATGGCCTTCTCGAAGCCCTGATCTCAACATTATCGAGGCTGTCTTGAATTACCTGAAGAGATTGAAGCATTGAGACAGCCATAGCCTGCAGAAGAACTGTGGCAGATTCTCTAAGATGCATGGAACAACCTATCGGCTGATTTACTTATAAAACTGTACCACAATATATCTAAGAGAATTGATGCAGTTTTAAAAGGCAAAGGATGATCACACCAAATATTGATTTGATTTAGTTTTTATACTGCACTTTGTAGGAACTTTTTGATATTTATAAATTTTTCAATACATTATTTTTGAAAACGTTCACTTTACAGCAATTTTCTTAAATGTGCCTGAGACTTTTACACACTACTATATATGCTCTTTAGTGATGTTATACAGCTGATTTGACAGTTGAAGGAGCAAACCATCAATCATTTATGTGGTGAAATGGCACATAATACTATAAGTAGATGTGCCATTGTCTTGCCTGCAATTTCTTTTAAACTATTGTGTGCTTTGTTTAATTGGTAATAATTCAAATCTGAAGAATTAATTCCTTTTCACTGATAATATCTCTAATATAAACACCTGCATAAGTATTTTCATTTCAGTTATGAAAAATATATCATCCTTAAGTAGACTTTGAACCCAGCTCTTTTTAAACCGGGAGAGCACTTCCCATTTTTCATCTGCTTTCTTTTTACATTCTTGTGATTAATTTGTCTAATTGAATGCATTAATTTGAACTTCTGAAAACATCATATTCTAAATTTTGTATGTCTCAATAACTTGCATTTACTGCATAACTATTATCATTTTGATATAAATGCCAATTCTTAAAGTGCTTAATATAGGAGGAAAGGTTTATTTTGTTTGTCTGGCAATTGTTCATGAGATCTATATGCATTGTACAATGGTGCTAGAAAGTTTTTGAATGCTTTTGAATTTTCTGCACAAATATGACCTAAAATGTGATCAGATCTTCATGCAATTCGTAAAACTAGATAAAGAGAATCCAATTAAATAAATAACACAAAAAACTTTGTACTTATTCATTTATTTATTGAGAGAACTGTTCCAATATTACAGGTCGCCTTTCACTAATCCGGCACCATTGGGACCTGCAGAGTGCCGGATCACATTAAGTAATAGCTAACTACCTCATTGTACCTTTAAAATATCATGTAAATCAGTACAAGTTA
Source organism: Hypanus sabinus (assembly GCF_030144855.1). Classification (NCBI taxonomy): domain Eukaryota; kingdom Metazoa; phylum Chordata; class Chondrichthyes; order Myliobatiformes; family Dasyatidae; genus Hypanus; species Hypanus sabinus. The sequence continues at coordinate 129,447,014 of NC_082706.1, forward strand.
GATAATAATGAAACAAATATTAAATGAGTAGCAAGTGAAATTTTAATGAAGTAATATACTGTACAGGCACGGATAAAATAAAGGGTACAGGTAAATGTACAGGAATTAACTTATACAGAACAGTTGAGCACTTCTGCTTCTAAAGTGAGACGTTTAGTATACCTTCAGGCAAAGTCATGTGCTTGCAGGTGTGGTGTTGTCAGGATCATCAACATCTTCATCTTGAAAAATGAGTGAAGCGTCAGGAACTGGTGCTGAAACTGGCGCAACAGCTTCTTCAAAAACTGTTGGTGTTGGTGGCAGCACATCAAGGTGAGCAGAAGCAGAAGTCAGAGGAAGGAGGTTTTCTGTACGCCATATTTCATGCGACTGCCAGGTGGCCAGGGATTCAGTGCTGGGCTCTTCCCTCTTCACTCGCAGTTACTGAGGGAATCCTCGTTAGTTTCTTTTCCTCTGCTTAGTAATATGCTTAAATTCAGCGGGTCGCCACATCTGATCTGAGGTTGTAGACAGCACAGAATGGAGCGCCGGCTGGGTGATGCCGGAGGGCAGTGCGCGACTACTGGCAGGCGACCAAGAAGGTGGACCGATGTAGCACGGGCCAGCTCCCCTGCTGCTGGCTGGTGAGACAGGCAGGTGCCGGGTAGCCACGCCTCATGCAAGTGATACTCATAAATGCAAGAAAACAAGCAGGAATTGCCTATCTGTGCTTACAAGAGCGTGCCAATACGTGAACAGATCTAGTGCAACCAAAATAATGTGCAGCAGATTGTATGGTGACCCAAGAAATTTGAAATTACAGTTGCGTGGAAAATTGAAGGAACCGGATTACAGGTAGTCAGATTAGTGAAGGTTGACTGCACATGTATTTGTTGGGGAAAAAAAATGTAACTTTAAGTAACTGGTGTGTGGTGTGACCCTCCCCAACCCCACTTGTTAAGCAATAACTTCACCAAATGTTTCTGGTAACTGTTGATCAGTCCTGTACATCAGCTTCAAGGAATTTTAGGCCATTCCTCCTTGCAAAACTGCTTCAGGCACTGGATGTTGGTGGACCTCCTTGCATGAACTGCTTGCTTCAAGTCCTACCACAACATTTTGATAGGATTAAGGTAATCCAAAACGTGAAATTTCTTCTGTTTTACCCGTTCTTTGGTAGACTGACTTGTACATTCAGGGTTGTTGTCTTGCTACATGACCCACTTTCTCTTGAGTTTCACTTCATGGACAGATACCAGGATGTTTTCCTGTAGAATTTGCTGGTACAGTCTGCCATCCTTATCCGCAGGGATTGGTTCCAGGACCCCTCGCGGATACCAAAAAACGGGGATGCACAAGTCCCTTATTCAACCTGACTCAATGAGGTGGACCTTGGGACCCAGCAGAACCCCAGACCTTATTTGACCCGTTTCAGTGCGGTGGACATTAGGACCTGGCGGTAGAGCTCTGAACCCGCAGTGTTTCTGTTCAGGAAAATGATCACGATTGAAAATAAAGTGGAAATAATAAAGCGATCGGAAAGAGCTGAAACACCATCGGTCATTGGAAAAGTGTTAGGCTACGTTAGTCAATAATCGGAACAATTTTAAAGGATAAAGTGAGAAAGGCTCTGCCCTGATGAAAACTACAATTATTACTAAACCACGCAGCGGTTTAATTATTGGTTTTTTGGGGTTTGGGGTTTTTGATCCTCTACATCAGTCCGGCACGGTGGAGAGCGCGCTCGGGAGCAGTCTGTCACTGGATTGAACTCGGGAACTTCCATTCCCGATCCCGGCGCTGAAACATATGTACTTAAGTGTTTTATTTGCATAGAGAGGTAAAATATATACTAAGACAATAGTTTGACTAACTGATGCTAAATAATACCGGATGTACCTGTTCCAACTTACTTAGTAAGAGAACTTCTGATTTTTTTCGATCCCAAACCACGATAATCCACACACATCTCCCTGTATACTTTAAATCATCTCTAGATTACTTATAATACGTAATACAATGTAAATGCTATGTAAAATAATTGTTATACTGCATTGTTTAGGGAATAATGACAAGAAAAAAAGTCTGTACATGCTCGAACAACAAGTGCTGGAAGAGCACTTCCGGGTTTTCACGGTTGGTTGAATTCGCGCCTGCGGAATTTGTGGATAAGGAGGGCCAACTGTACAATTCAGAATTCATGGTTCCATCATTGATGGCAAGCCATCCTGGTCCTGAGGCAGCAAAGCAGGCTCAAACCATGACACTGCCACCACCATGTTTCACAGGTGGGATGTGGTTCTTGTGTTGGAATACAGTGTTTGCTTTTTGCCAAACAACGCTTCTCATTTAAGCTAAAAAGTTCTATTTTGGACTCATCCATCCACAGAACATTCTTCAAATAGTCTTCTGTCTTATTCATGTGGTCTTTAGCAAACTTTAGACAGGCAGCAATGTTCTTGAAGAGTAGTGGCTTTCTCCTTGCCATGTACACCATTGTTGTTGGGTACTTGCCTGATGATAGACTCTTGAACATGACATTAGCCAATGCAAGAGCAGTGTGTAGCTCCTTGGATGTTACCCTGGGGTTCTTGGTGACCTCCTGGAATATTACATACCTTGTTCTTGGAGTGATTTTTGTTGGTCGAGCACTCCTGTAGAGAGTAACAAAGGTACTGAATTTCCTCCATTTGTACACCATCTGTCTGACTGTGGATCGGTAGAGCCCAAACTCTTTAGAAATGGTTTTGTATCCTCTTCCAGCTTGGTGAGCATCAAAAATTTTTTATCTGAGGACCTCAGAAATCTTCTTTGATTGAGGCATGGCACATTTCCAAAACCCTGTGTGGTGAAAATCAGCCTTTGATAGTGAAGGCCCAGGTTTATGATCTTTAAATAGTGCTGGGCCCCCACAGCTGATTGTCATCCCATTGATTGAAACACTTGACTCTTAATTTTCCCATTAAATGAACTGATAATTCTAGAGGTTCACATACTGTTCCCAACAAATTAATGTAATATTGGGTCATTTTATTCAATAAATAAATGAACAAGTATATATTTTTGTCTTACTTATTTAATTGGGTTCTCTTTGTCTAGTTTTAGGACTTGCATGAAGATCTGATCATATTTAGGTCATTTTATACAAAAACAGAGAAAATTCTAAAGGGCTCACAAACTTACTAGCACTATTGCATACATTTTCCATCCTAGGGAATGCTGCCACTCATTTTTCTTACATCAGGTTTTAAATGTTTTAAAGTTTTTGTTTTGTTCATTTGATAAATATTTCCTACCCTTGGTGACTTGGATAACATTGTTAATATTACCCTACTTATTGGTTTCTAACAAAGTTTCTTAATTCTGAAGTAGTCAGTTTAAGTTGGATGAAAATTATTTTAAAAAGAGATCAGGGTGAGTGAGCTTCTCCTGGAATGGCAGTTAAAAATAAGGTGTTGATTTTGTCTCAAATTCATATTTTTCTTGTTGAAATCTGTCAAAAGCTTTTTTCAGATTGAATGTACTTACTTTTGCCACATTTTGGTGTACTTTTGTGCCATATGGAATCGCTATAGCAGAAGACTAAATGGGGATTGTGTTACTTGTTCACACTAAGAAATGTTTAAAGGGTGCCATGGTAGAGTAGTGGTTAGTGTGACGCAGTTACAAAGTTTGGAGTTCAATTCCAGTGTCATCTGTAAGGAGTCTGTATGTCCTACCTGTGGAGTACATGGATTTTCTTCTGGCGCTCTGGTTTCCTCCCACAGTCCAAAGCCATACCAGTTGTTAGGTTAATTGGTCATTGTAAATTGTCCTGTTTATAGTGTTATAGTGTTGAATCGAGAGTTGCTGGGGCAGCACAGCTCTAAGGGTCTACTGCACGCTGTTATCTCTAAATGAACAAATGTTTTTTTGTGTATATAGCTATTGAAATACTTCTGGCAATATTGTGACCTGTCTTTGTGTTTTTATTGTGAATTATATTGTGTTTTTTTTTGTTTTGTGGCTGCCTGCAAGAAGATGAATCTCAAGGTTGTATATGGTATACATACTTTGATAATAAATGTACTTTGAACTTTGTACACTGGTATTCTGTTTTCTACATTTCTTTCCTGTAGTTCCCAACCTAACCAACCATTTAAGTACAAACCAAAGGAATGAAAATATTTTTTGGAAAGTGTTCAAACAGCCAGAATTGTTGTGTCATAGAGGACTAAGACCACTTTACATTAATCTACACTAAGCCAGTTTTTTTGTCCAAGTTCTAGTCATTTATATTCAGTGGCTAATGATCACTGAATTGCACTTTGCATTAGTAGGTAAAGAGTGGAAGCAGATCTCAACAACCCCCTCTTCCTCCCCTCAACTATTCCCCTGAATTCATTAGCTATTTGTCCTGCATGCCAAAAGTTATTTTTGCACTCTAAAGCCAAGTCACAAATGAGTTTGAGAGAAACCACTTAAATTCATGCAGCAAAGCCTATGTAACTTCAAATCCACACAGAAATCTACTAGCTCTCTATGCAAGCTCACCAAGAATCCCAGAACTCAAGGCCAAAAAATTAATATATTATTTCTAATTTTGTTAAGTATTCTCTCTTCCCACCCCTGCCCTCTCCCCACCACCCACATGTTAAACCTTGAATCAGTTGAAACCTTGTCTCAATTACTCTATCACTGTCATCTTTAGGATATTGTGCACTTAATCTCTGTAGCATTTCAAAACCATGTATTATTCTACAACTGAAAACACAAGACAACTTGTTCTAATTGCCAGAACTGTTCTATAATTGGCCACTAGGTGATGCACGGAACAACCTGTTGATTAGCCTTTACATATGTCTGCAGTTGAACTGTTTTGAGTGAGTTTTGTGTATAAAATCGTAAAAAGGTATGGTGTAGTTTTGAATCTGAATTTCCATCATGTATGCTATCTATTTGATATACAGAGCTAATTGAGAATTAGTGGGGAAAATTAAATTCTCACTGATCGGACTACGATAATTTTTGAAATTGTGTAATGCAGTGTCTTTCCTTTGTAACTCTACTGTTTGTTCTCTTTAGGATGATGGACTGAGGCTCAGGAAGGCGGCTCAGTCAGGCAACCCAGTGTCATCCACATCAAATGTTGCAGTCAGAGACAACGGTTCCACTGCTCTTCCCTCCCTCCTTGTTGTAATTGCAGCCATTTTCATTGGATTCTTTCTAGGGAAGTTCATCTTGTAGAGGAAGCATGCAAGTTAATGGGGCCTGAAATGTTCTGTTGATCTGCCACATTGTTGGCAGTATGGCTCACAGTGACCATGTTCGTGTACAGCATCTTACAGGCCTTGCCTTTAATGATCTCACACAGTTAGAACACAAAAAATATTTTCAGTTCTTGGATAATTGGAGTTGTATATTGTCAAAACATCAATAGCAGGTGTCTCAAGGTTTCACATAAATCCTTGGAAAATAATGAGTTGTTCTCTCTGTGGTTTAATAAGAGTTGAATGAAATGTTCAGTGTCTTGTAAATGTTATTTTAATCCTTTTAAATTTTGTTACCTGTTGCTGGATACCTCTTGGAATTTTTCATTTTATAGTCGAGTTGCTCATGCCACTTGTTTGCCAGAAATGAGAGACGTATTGAAAGAAAAAGGTGCCTCCTTGTAAATTATCCCCAATTTCCTTGCTGTTAAAGGCTGATACGTTTATCAATGCAGAGTTTCTCTCTAGTCACGGGGGAGAAAGCCCTGTGAGGCAAATGTTGATTGAAAGCTCTTCATTCTTACCAATCCTGTCCCATGGTATTTAACAAAAATAAAATCTTTAACATGTTAAACCGTGTTTTTCCCATCTCATTTTGAAAATTATACTTCAGTTTTTTGTGGGTGAATATTTGGAAGTTTTGAACTTAAACCATAAGACCATTAGATATAGGAGCAGAAGTAGACCATTCAGCCCATCGAGTCTGCTCTGCCATTCAATCATGGGCTGATCCAATTCATCCAGTCATCCCCACTTCCCTGCCTTCTCCCCATACCCTTTGATGCCTTGGCTAATCAAGAACCTATCCATCTCTGCCTTAAATACACCCAATGATTTGGCCTTCACCGCCACTCATGGCAACAAATTCCACAGATTTACCACCCTCTGACTGAAGTAATTTCTCCGCACCTTTGTTCTAAATCGATGTCCTTCAATCCTGAAGTCATGCCCTCTTGTCCTAGATTCCCCTAGCATGGTGTCTGATCTGTTCAGGCTTTACTAGTTGGAATGTTTCTATGAGATTCCCCCTCATTCTCCCGAACTCCAGGGAATACAGCCCAGGAGCTGCCAGGTATTCCTCATACAAGTGACCCTTTGATTCCTGGAATCATTCTCGTGAATTTTCTCTGAACCCTCTCCAATGTCAGTATATCCTTTCTAAAATAAGGAGCTGGAAACTGCACACAATACTCCGTGTGGTCTCAAGAGTGAGTGCCTTACAGAGCCTAAACATCACATCCCTGCTCTTATTTTCTATACCTCTAGAAATGAATGCCGACATTGCATTTGCCTTCTTCACCACTGACTCAACCTGGAGGTTAACCTTTAGGGTATCCTGCACAAGGAATCTCAAATCCCTTTGCATCTCTGCGTTTTGAATTCTCTCCCCACCTAAATAATAGTGTGCCTATTTATTTCTTCCATCAAAGTGCATGACTGGACACTTTCTAACATTGTATTTCATTTGCACATTCCCCTAAACTAACTAATTCTCTCTGCAGGCTCTCTGTTTCCTCAACACTACCTGCTCCTCCACCTATCTTTGCATCATCGGCAAATTTAACCACAAATCCATTAATCCAATAGTCAAAATCATTGACATACATTGTAAAAAGCAGCGGTCCTGACACCGACCCCAGTGGAACTCCACTGGTAACAGGCAGCCAACTTGATTGATATATGTTGCTGTCTTTCTTCCTTTCTCCATTCCTAAAGCACTTCATGCTCTCTTGGACAAAGGTGAATATGGCATCACATGACCATCTGATATGGGATGTACAACTATGGCAGGAGTTAAATTGCTTTCCAGTTTTCTTCACCCTTTCCATGTTAAGCCTCCGTATTGGTAACACATAAATGTAGTGTATTGGATCATTTTCTGACATCATTCTGAAATATTACTTTCTTTTCAGGTAAGTGTTTGAGAAAATATAGGAGTAGTTTATGATGCACAAGATACTTTTTCTGGAAGCAAAATGAGCCCATACTTTACTAAATTCCATAGGGAGATGTGTCTGTATTTGTTCCTATGAACTACAGAATCAGTTTCCTCAAACTAGGAACTCTTCTTGCTGTTGAAATTTGGAATACATTGCCTAAGGGGTGGTGGAGGTGGATACTCTCCTAACAGTTAAATATTTAAATCCACAGTTGAAATGTAATGCCATAGGTGGATATAGCCTGATAGCTGAGAAATGAGATTAATAAAGTTAGGTACTTGAAAGTTGGCATAGAGTCAATAGGCTGAAGAAGCTGTTTCCATGCTCAGACTATATGAATCTCGTGTAGACGTTGGGCTAAGAAATGTACGTTTTTAATGAATGGCAGTGTGGCTTCGAGCAGCTATTTGGTGCACCTTGTGTTTATTTTTCTCCTTGATGTTGAAATAGTGTATTTACTGCACTAGTGATCAAAGGTGCTGGGTTAATGGATCAGAATTATGGGTAACATGCCATTACTGCAGCTAGGGGAACTTTAATTAAATAATCTGGATTTAAAATCCCATTTTGCTACTGGAATTAGTGAAGTTACTGGATTGATTGAGAAAAGGAAATTTGGTGTTCTTACCTGGTCTGTTCCACATATGTGCCATATAGATTATGGGCAATCCTATATAAATCATAGCAGCAATGCCCACATCCCCCTTGGAACAATTATGCAGAATGGTAGATGTTGAATGTACTGCCAAGGGGTGGGAGAGCAGATACATAGTTCAAAGTTCAAAGTAAATTTATTATCAAAGTACATGTATGTCACTATACAACCCTTGATTTGTTTTCTTGCAGGCATACTCAATAAATCCAATAACCATAATCAAATCAATGAAAGACCGCACCCTACAAGGCAGATGACTAGCGTGCAAAAGACAACAGACTGAGCAAATACACAAGAAAAAAATAATAAACAAATATCGAGAGTGTAAGATGAAGAGTCCTTGACTGTGAGTCCATAGGTTGTGGGAACAGTTCAATATCGGGGTAACAGTGAACTTATCCCCTCTGGTTCTAAAGCCTGATGGTTGAGGGGCAAAAACTGTTGCTGAACCTGGATGGTCTGAGTGCTGAGGCTCTTGTACCACCTTCCTGGTGGTAGCAGCAAGACGAGAACATGGCCTGGGCCCCTGTGTGAGGCATTTAGACAAGGACGAATATGCTGGAAATGGACAGAAGGATCATGTGCAAGCAAATGGTATCAGCTTAATCTAGTGTTATTTAAATAATATTTAAAAAAATATTCTTAGCCATGATGTCGGTGGTCAAAGTGTAATCTGGCCAATATTTTGACCACTGATGTGTCAAAATATTTTTTTAAAACTAGTGGCTTAAACTTTTATTAAAAATTTTAAATGAACTTATGGATAGCTAAGATATAAGAACCACCATATCAAGAAGAACTCAAAAAGCTGGAAACATAGCAGGTCAGACAGTATCTGTGGAAAGAAACAATTAACATTTCAGGTCCTGGGCTATTCATTGAAATCTATTATAGGTTTGCTTGCAATTCTTTCCCAATCTTTTTTATTAGGTTTTGAATAGGTAAACATAACAATGATAATGATACATGGAGATAAGGGATTACATTAATAACGGTTAATGTATATAGAAACAGACTCTTGAGTAACGTGTTAATCTAAGCCTCCCAATCTCTTAATAACTGAAAATGAAAAAGAGTCAAAAAAAATTTGTACAGAAAAAAAAGTCCCCCCTAAAAATATAAAAAAAACAAAAGCTGGGCTGTCGTGTTTCTTCGGTTAAAATCATTGTCATTAACTCTGCTCCTCTATACACGAACAAAAAGCAAACTTTTTGCTTGCAATTGACAGATGGGTTCAAAAAGTGTTTTTTCTTTTTGAATCCATCTGTCAAATTTTCTTCAGTAGAGGTGATTTTTTTTTGCTGTGTTGTATATTCTAGGCTACCACCACCACTTTATTACTGTTTTTGCATGGCTATATTTTTAATAAGACCCCATGGTTAAGAACTAGAGTGGTTTTTAAATGGATGTGCAATCAAATTTGTTCCTGAAGGTTACACACATATTTTCGTCCAAAGATCTTTATCTACTAAATGGGAGCAGAGTTCCTAAATTTTGAAGTTTCACACATCCTGGATGTTTATGCTTGACATAGTCAAAATGGCTGTCTTACCTATACCCAATCTCAGATTAAAAAGGTGAAATACTCATACTCGGGGGTGAGGCCACTTCTTGGGAAGAGATGTTGCATTGCAGTTTTGGGACAAATATTGCCTGTTTTTCTAGATTTCCAATAGCTGTACTGTCTAGCCTTGACTGAAAATAGGCTTCAAAAGAATTAGAACGGTGGAAAATGGTTCACTTTACCACCAGGTGGTGCACAAAGCAAGCTAGTGAAAGTCTTTGCCAGTGTTTGTAATTGGTCTGTTTCAAATGAGCTTTTCATACAAAAATTAAAACGCTAACAACGTTTCAGCTATCTGCATTTCATTGTCCAATGCTATCTGGTTCCATTAGTTGAAAAACTAAATACTCACTGCACAATCTTTCCATCATTGAGTAAAGGCATTGAAATTGGTAACTTTCTGGAATAAAATTTAAAAATGATTATGTGATCCTGAAGTATTTCCCATACCATCTACAGCTCTGAACTGTATGGATAATTTAATCCATTGCAACATTGGATTGTATCTCAAATTAAAATTATTTAAATTTACTTCTGGAGTCCTTCGAAATAACCTACATTTAGCAGCCTACAAAAGTCCATTTTGAAAGCTGTTCCAAATAAAGTAAAGGCAAATTGAACTCTATTTGTGACTTGCCTCTCACTGTCGCAACTTCCTTTCATATGCAATAAAAAGCATTCTTGAATGGTGTACGAGAGGGAAGTCTTATGGCAGTTAGTTTAACCTGTTAAAACTTAAGTGCTTTTTGGACAGGAAATAATCTTTTGCTTTAAAAGTTTCAGCAAATATTGACCCTTGTAGTTAAAGCTTAGTTTTGTAAATCACTAATTTCCAATAGCAATCAGATGGACTAATTCCCTTGTATGTATTTGAGGTGCTGTTTTTATTTTAAAAGATAGTTATAAACCCCAAACCATAAACCTAATTCTAATATTTACATACAAAGACTGTAAAGAGCCTGCTAAATTTCGGTTCTAGCATTTTACATTAGATGTTACGCCTCAATAGTATTTCATAGATAAGGTAATTCTCAACTAGTACAGCAGCGGATGAAAAATATTACTGTCTGCCTAGCTTACAATAGATATAAATTACTAGTTTTCATTTAGTTCTATTGGGTACGCAGATTGATCAAATATTATAGTTTACCTTTCAAATAGACTATGCAGCAATCTTAAAATTATTAAATTTGAAGTCAAACTTAGTAAGGCTAAGTAGAAGGAGACTATTTAGTGGATGTCAGCTATTTGCAAATCTGCAACTGCATACAAAGTAATTTGAAACATTTGTTTAATCAATGTTGGGCACATAATTCGTGCTACAGATTTTCATTTGTAAGGTTGAGAACATTTCAGAGGAACAGCAATTGAAATCAATTGGCATGAACTGGTGTAAATTTTGCTTCAAAAATGTTGATCTATTCAGTTAATAATGTGGATAAACACATATATATATATTTATGACATTTCTGCAACTTCAGTGCTGGACTGGCAGATTTTTCCCAGACCATTGGACATCATTCCCTATTGATACTCGATGAGGACTGGTGTGTGCTTCCTTGACTTGCCCTTCCTCAAGTTCCCAATTTGTCGATTCCTTGTCACCAGCTGAGATTCTAGCAACAACAATTTTGTCATGGTGGCATGTATATTAATGACATTTGAACTGTGCTTAGCCACACAGTCATGAGTGCAGAGAGTAGAGCAGTGCGTCAGACATGCATCCTTGACGTGCACCACTGTCGATTGTGTTACGTACCCCGTAACTGGGTCACTTACCAGCAAAGATAGAGAGGTCCGTTGAAGTCTGATGGTACTATTTTAACAGTATTTATTGGTAAAAATACACAAAAATAATATCAATGCAAACATACAGCTACTATATGTCGTCAATACTGGATCAAAAGGTGTGGGTATAATAATAATCAGTAAGAAATAGCTCTATCGTTGTCTAGGGGATAATGTATTGTCCGATGGAAGTATAAAAGTCACTTTAGTTCATTCAGGCTGCAGCATTTGGTTGGAGTTGAGAGAGAGATTTTGGAACTTGCCAGAGTTTCCTTTTTTATGATGTCAATCCTTCGAAATGTCATTGGTGTCCTTTTCCTTTTAGCTAAGCCGTTCTTCTGTGGTCAGTCCCGCCAATCCCAGGCAACGGTAAAGGACGCACGCGGGCCCCACCGGCCGTCGCTATTAAACACTGTCACGGGATTTCTAGCGTTTCTCCTGGTGCGTCTAAAGGGGTTGTTCCCCAGACCCTCTTTTATCCTTACTCACGGGGTCTCAGAGGTCAATCATGTTGGGATGGTGCCATCCCTCAACCAGCCCACTGGTCATTCCCCGAGGGCTTCAATGAATAGTACAGTACTCTACACAATTCCATCTCCCAGAGACAATGGCCGTTATCTGTGGCTTTGTCTTTCGGAGGCCCAGGACACATTCCAAACCTTGAGGGTCCTGCGTGTCTCTCTCTCATTTCCTGGGTCCCAGACCCGAATTAATAGCGATCTTGCGATTCTCAAAAAGGAGGGGGCTGCTTTTTACCCTTCGGCCCCTCAGAGTTGTGGCACATTCGTAACAATTGTCAGCAAGAAGGAGGTGTCCACGCTGACTGGCCTCTTAAGGAAGTCGAGAATCAAATTTCAGAAGGAGATACAGAAGCCCAGGTTTTGAAGCTTTTCGAATAGTACTGAGGGGATGATGGCGTTGAACACTGAGGTGTAATCAATAAACAGCAGTCTGACATTGGTATTGCTGTTATTCAAATAATCTAAGATCCGGTGGAGAGCCAATGAGATTGCATCCGCTGGAGACCTATTTTGGTAGTTGGCAGAATGCTGTGTGTCCAGGTCCTTGCACATGCAGGAATGATAATGGGATTTGAACTTGTCTCTAGATCAGTAAATCAGTGCTTCCTCTGCTAGGTGACTAGCTTAACCTCTCTATTGACCCAGGGTCTCAGCCTGAAACGCTGACTGTACTTCCTATAGATGCTGCCTGGCCTGCTGCATTCCACCAGCATTTTGTGTGTGTTGCTTGAATTTCCAGGCTCTGCAGATTTCCTCGTGTTTATGAACAAAAACTAAGGATGTGCTGGGGATAGCCCACAAGTATCATCATACATTCCAGTGCCAAAGTAGCATGCCCACAATATTCAGCAGAACAATGCAAGCAACAACAAAATAAGCTGCATGGTCATGATAACATCTGATGAATTCTTAAAATGTGAAAAGAAGATATCGGAATAAAATTAGAGTGGGTACGGACACAATACTAAGGAAATAATTATATCTAATTTGAAGACAAAGATCTTGCATGGTAGTCAACCTCATAATTTTAACAAGAATGTGATTTCCTAACTATAGTTCATATCTGGAATTGAAATTGGGAATTGTCAAACTCCTTGTATACATTATTAGTATCTGCAAGTAGTTTATTGAGTATGAATGAAATTCTGTAAGGGCTAAAAAATGGGTTCAGTGGAGAAGAGGGGATATTGGACTGCATAATTTATTTTTGTGATGACTCAAAGTGACCCATATTCTAAGGCAGTATGACTTGGGCAGGGGCTAATAAGTAACAATATTTGTAAATTACCTTGAACGTGATGATTATACTTCAGAACATGAGCATTTTCAAACAAAATAGAAGCTGAACCATCAAAGGGCTTATTGAGCATTCAAAACTCACAGAAGTTTGTTTCTTGAGAGCATCTGAACAGAATAAATAAATGGAGTTCAGAACTTTAGGGAGGTAATTATGGAGCTTGTAATGTAGAAGAATAAAGCAAACCTAAAGATGGTAAGTTAACAGATGAACTAGAGGCTAGAAGTAAGGTAGTGCAGATATTACAGATGCTTACTTGATTTGAGATGACAAAAAGGGAGAGCAAAATCAGAATCACACATATCACAGAGCTGTTCAAGTGGGGAACCCACAGAGGCAATGAGGTAAATGGTATAAAGGAATGGCTCTCTGCAAAAAGGGGTTGGTTAATAACATCCACTTAAAATTAGACAAGATGGAACTGATGAACAATGGTGACATTCTGTGGGATATGTACAATACTTCTAAATATACCTCTTTTGAATTGCTGTCACTGCAAGCTGTAGCATGTAATTTCAAGTTAAGCAACGTACTTCTAAATCAACTTAATGATCTACAGATTACACAAACTGATGAATGAATTGGTGGATCTACGCTCAAGCAAGCAGGTATGGTACCTTTAAGCAGACAGACGTTTTCACCATGGCTGGAAGTGAGGTGGGAAGGGGGGGCAGGGGTGAAATTTCAGGTCAGGCTGAAACACAGAGGAATGAGGCCCCCTCTACCCAGCATCTTGTTAGCAAACCTGCAGTCACTGGAGAACAAAACAGAACCTGAAGATGAGATTGCTGTATTGAAGGGAAATGAGAGACACTTGTGTTTTATGTTTGAACAAGATGTGGCTTACTCCTAACGTACCAGACATGGTGATCAGATCTGAAGGCTTCACAATACACATTGCTGATACAAACAAAGCAAAAGGTGAAGGTATGTGCTTCATGATAAACTCTCTGTGCTGCTCTGATATGGCAGTTTTGTCAAACTCAAGTTTCCCTGCCCTTGAACACCTAACAGTTAAATGCTATCTGTTCTATCGACCTAGGGAGTTCTCTTCCATAATCCTGACCGTAGTTTATGTACCACTAGTGGTTGACAATAATTGGGTGTTTGAGATACTGCACAATGCCGTTACCGAACAAGAAACAGCCCATCCAACAAATCTCAAGTCAAGAGCTTCAACCAGGTTTGGTTGAAGAAAATCCTGTGCCTCTGCCATCAAAACCTGTAGCACCAGAGGTCCCAATGCACTAGAGCACTATTATACTAATATAAGGAATGCCAAGTATTCCATGCCCAAACTGTATTTCAGTAAACCTGAACACTTGGCTGTCCTCTTACCTGTATACAGACAGAGGCTAAAGAGCAAAACAAGTGGTCATGGGACTCAGAGGTACGACTGGTGGATTGGACTGCAACCAAGGACCTGTCTGTGGATCTGAACTAACACACCATGCTTGTCATGGACTTTATTACATGAGTGTGTCCCCACAAAATCATTCAGAATCTTTTCCCAACCAGCAGTCATGAGATCTGCAATCTGCTGAGGGCCAAATCAAGCATTCAAGTCTGGCGACCAAGAAAGTTATAAGAGGCCCAGCTACAAATCTCCAGAAAACCATCTCATGCATGAAGTAGCAAATTACTTGAACTGCCACTTGAATCAATGAAGGAATACTCGCCAATTGTGGCATGGCTTGAATTCTATCACCTCTTATAAAGTTAAATCAAGCAACAAGCTCAATACCTTCTAGGCTTGCTTTAATTGTTGAAACATGGAGGAACCATCACAAATTCCTATAGCTCCTCATGATCTTGTTATTTCAGTCTCTGACGCCAACGTGCAGGCTGCCTTTGGGTGGGGGGGGGGGTGAACCCACAAGAAGCCTCTGGCCCAAACAGGGTACCTGGCCAAGTACTGAGAGCTGAACTGACTGTCTGGAGAGTGCATTGAGATCATTAACTTCACACTTTGCCAATCTTAGGTTCCCACCTGCTTCAAACAGGCTTCAATTATACCAGTGCCTAAGAAGAACGTGGTAACCTGCCTCAATGATTATCGTCCAGACGCACTTACACACAGTGATGAAGTGTTTTGAGAGGTTGGTGATAAAACACACCAACTCCTGCCCGAGACACCACTTAGATCCACTCAAATTTGCCCTCTGGAGCAACAGCTCCACAGCAGATGTCATCTCATTGGCTTTTCATTCAACCTTGGAACATCTGGACAGTAAGTGATGAGATTGCTGGGGTATTGAGCTGTATCTTCATGTACTCTAGGCAAAAGCGAGGCCCCAGAGGACTAGTGAATGGCTAATGGCTAGTATATCTCTGTTAAAGAAAGGAACAAGAAAAAAACCTGGAAACTATAAACTTCTGAGTCTCATATCAGCTGCAGAGAAATTGCTGGAGAAAATTCTTAAGGATAGGATATATGAGCATTTGGAAACCCTTGGGCTAATTAGCATGGCTTTGAGTGGAGCAAGTTGAGTCTCACCAACTTGATTGAGTTTTTGACAAGGTGATGAGAGAGACTGATGAAGGCAGAGCAGTGGTTATTGTCTGCATGGATTTTAGTGAGGCATTTGATAAAGTCACTCATGGAAGGCTAATCCAGAAGATTAAGATGCATGGGGTCCACGGTGAATTAGCTGCTTGGATTCAGAACTAGCTTGCACACTGACAATGAGGATTATGGTTGAAGGTACTTATTCAAGCTGAAGGTCTGTAATTTATGGAGTTCCACAGGGATCTGTTCTGGGACCTCTGCTGCTTGTGATATGTAGTATATGAATGACCTGGATGAAAATGTAGATGGGTGGGTTAGTAAGTTTGCAAATGATACTAAGAATGGTGGAGTTGTGGGTAATGCAGAAGACTGGCAAAGTATACAGTGCAATACAGATTAGTTACAGATATGGTCAGAGAAATGGCAGCTAGAGTTTAACCCAGATAAATGTGAAGTGTTACACCTTGGTAGGACAAATGCAAGGAGAGAGTACAGTGTTAAGGACATTACCTTTAACAATGTTGCTGAGCAGAAAGATCTTGGAATCCAAGTTCATAGCTCCTTGAAAGTGGCAACACTGGTTGATGTTAGTTAAAAAGGCTTATGGAATGCTTACTTTCAATAATTGAGGCACTGAGTTCAAAAGTCAAGAGGCTATGTTGCAACTTTATAGAATTCTCGTTAGGCCATATCAGGAGTATTGCATAGATTTCTGGTTTCCCCACTATAGGAAGGATGTGGAGGCTTTGGAAAGGGTGCAGGAGAGGTTTACCAGGATGTAGCCCTGATTAGAGGGCATGTGCTATAACAGGTGTTGGACAGATGTGGATTGGTTTCTCTGGAGCGGTGGAGGCTGAAGGAAGATCTGATAAAAGTTTATAAGATTATGAGAGCCATAGATAGACACAAATGCAAGAGATTCTGCAGATGCCAGAAATCCAGGGCAACATACACAAAATGCTGGGGAACTCAGCAGGTCAGACAGCATCTATAGAAATTAATAAACACCAATGTTTTGGGCCTAAACCCTTCCTCGGAACCGGAAGGGAAGGGGAAGGCCACCAGAATAATGTTTGACCTATAAAAAGAAAGGAGTTGTAAGTGGAGCTGCCACTGTCAGAGTGGTCCAGCTTTAGCTCAACAGGCTTAAGCAAGAAAAGGCTAGGACAAGCACAGATGAGGCTCTAAGTAAGTTTCCAGTATGATTTTTCCCTGTTAGTACATAACTAGAGCGCTGAGAATTCCAGAGTCAGTGGTATGCTCCTTGTTTGAGATGTGGGAATTTGGGAATCCAGTCTCCCAGATAATGACATATGCATGAAATACACCAAGCTGCAGCTCCTTAGAGACTGTGTTAAGGAACTTGAGCTGCAGTCTAATGACCTGTGTACTGGAGAATAAGGAGGTGAAAGATGGGAGCTACACCCCAAAATTGCAGGATGCAGGTTCTTGGGTGACTGTCAGGAGAGGGAAAGGGAATAGACAGCCAGTACAAAGTGCCCTGTGGTTGTTCCCCTCAATAATAAGTATACTGCTTTGGATTTTGTTGGTGAGGGGGCGGGAGGTGACTTACCAGGTCAGTACTCTGACTCTTTGGCTCAGAAAGGAATGAGGGAGAGGAAGTGAGCAGAAGTGATAGCTTTGAGTGATTATACAGAAAGTTTGAAGTTAATAACTCATCGGGGTGATTGATAGGTTCGTGGCCTATGGTAGAAGATGAGTTATTAATTTCAAACTTTCTGCATAATCACCCAAAGAGTTGACCTGCATTTGCATATAATAAGCTGTATAACTCATCTCCTTCTACCTTAGGCCACGAACATCAATTACCTCTGCTGTGGACACTTTCTGGAGGTTCAAGATCTGTATGCTCCACGACCGCTGGACTAAGTGTGTAAATGTAGGAGGGGACTGTTGAAAATGAATGTGCTAGGTTTTCTAAAATTCACTCCTTCTACCTTAGGCCATGAACTTATCAATCACCCCTTGTATTGTGTGCTGATTTGGTCACCTATCTACAGGAAAGATGTAAGAAAGTTTGAAAGCACAGAAAAAATTGACAAGGATGTTGCTGGGACTTGAGGACCTGAGTTATAGGGAAAGGTTGAATAGGTTAGGACTTCATTTGCTAGAACATAGAAGATTGAGAGGAGATTTGATGGAGGTATACAAAATTATGAGAGGTATAGAAATGGTAAATGCAAGCGGGTTTTCTCCACTGAGGTTGGATGAGACTGTTACTAGAGATTAAGAGTGAAAGCTGAAATGTTTAAGGGGAACATGAAGGAGAACTTCTTCACTCGGTGGTGGGAGTGTGGAACAAGCTGCCATTTTAAGTGGTGGATGTTTATTGGATTTCAACATTTAAGAGAAATTTGGATAGGTACATCGATGAGTGGGAAATGGAGGGCTATGGTCCAGGATGCATGTTGATGGGACTTGGCAGATTAATTTTTTTGGCTCAGACTAGATGGGCCAAAGGGCCTGTTTCTGTGTTGTAGTGTTTTATGACTCTAACCTGTGTTGCCTCTTTCAATGAGCAATGAATTTGGACCCCAAGCTCACTCTACTCATCAACACTGTTAAGGGTTTTGTCCTTAACAGTGTACTGTCTCTTTATATGTAAACAGCCAGGGTGCAACATTTTACATTTGGCTGGATTAAACTCCTTTACCATTTCTCTGCCAATATACGCAATTAATCTATATCTCAGTTGTATTCTTTGCAAATCCTCTATGCTATCCACAACACCACCAACAATCATATCATCTGTAAACTCACTAACCCACCCATTTATATTTTCATCTGTGTCATTTATGTACATCACAAACAGAAGAGATCCCCTGCAGAACACCACTAATCACAGACAATCAAATAAATAAGTCCAAGTATCTCAGCACCCTCAGCCTCTGCCTGTTGTCACCAAAGCCTCTTAAGCCAAAGCTGGACCACTCTAACACTGTCCCTCTCCAACAGTGGCTGCTCCACTCATACCTCACTTCTTTTATTGGTGTTTACCAAGAACCTAATTATCAATTATGATTGAAGGCTGCCGAGAAGTCCCAAAAGGCCCAAGCTCTTTTTAAACCTCATGGTGCCTCTCTGACAAGTGAGTACTTATGATAATTGAATGCCACCGAAAAGTCCTGAAAAAGCCCTGGGCTCTTGTTAAACCTCACACCACCTCTCCCACAAATGCGTACTTGTGATGTTTAGGATTCACTGAAAAGGATAAGGGATGAAATTGCTTTATCTAGCAGGGAGGCTGTTCTAACCAAGCTATCAAAGACAATCTCTGATGATGTGTTTTAATTTGTCGGTAGATATGGATATGGATATAGATAATTTGCAGCAACGTAAAACGCATGGTATTTCCCTCATCAAATAGGCCTGCTGCAATAAATTACATGATTGCACTGGCTTCTGCATGAATCTTAAAGCATCTTCCTCCCTTGAAAGCTGTCAGGTTTACCCCAGTTAGAATCTTCAGTAAAAATCATGCCATATTTCACAGGAAAAGGAATACCAGATATGCTTTCCTGCAATGCTGACATATGGGTGAAATCCCTATGCTTCCAGGTTCAGGAAGGTGAACGAGATAATTAACTTTACAGCATCAACACAGGTTTACCGAAAATACTGCGGAAGGTTCCAATGCATTATAACGCCTAAATATCATAAAGCCTTGATGTTATATTGATAAATATGGCTACTTAATTTCTTTGGGATGCATTACTCAAAGTCAGTCGTCATATTCATCTTGGGCAGCTTCTTGCCACTTGTTCGCAGTCCCGTGTAAAGCATAAAACCTGCATCTGTTGTAGTTTTTCTTATTGCAGTTTTATTTTAACCTGCTACTAATAAAATGTACAACTCAACCACAAAGTGAGTGAACATACTTACATTCTAAGCTCACTACAATGCACTTGGTTTCTGTCTTTTTTTCCTGATAGTGCCAATGTGATGACTGATAGATCATGTTTTGAAACTGATTATTATTAAGAATGGCCCAATTTATACTGTTTGCCTTGCATTGGTAGATACCCAAAGGAAACTTTCAAATTAAGGAAATTCAGATCAATGATAAATTGATAGATTGTCATATCTGAGGTATAGTTTTCTCAATCTTAGCTGTAACAATCGGGAGGTACTGAAAGATATTTCTTCACAAAGGATGAGAGGCAATACTTGATGAAAAATATTCTGCTGGCTGACCATACACAGTAGCTGATTGTGATTTCTATAATCTCTCTCTCAATTACATCTCTATGCAGGAATGCTGGTGGAGGGGTCAGGATGGGGTTGTCTCTGACAGGTACAACAGGTAAATATAGGGATAAGTTATCACTACCAATTACCCACTAGCTGCTGTCTCCAGACTCCACCTACCTGCATCTGCCTCTCACCCCTCCTCTCACCCCATTATACTGTCTATCTCTCACTCCTGATTCAGGATCTCTACAAAAAAAAAACATTGATTATCCTTTTTGCTTCTACAGATGCAGCTCAACTCACTGAGTTCTTCCTGCAATTTTGCGTTTTATTGCAGATTCCTGCATCTGTAATTTCTTGTGTCCTTATTCAGAGGCTTGTGGTTAATTAGTCCTTCGGTTAATCAGGGCAAACACTAATTTGAGACAACTCTTAAAGATCAAAAATTAGAGAATAGAGCTGGGGTTCATTTATTTGAGACATGATGCGCTTAATTGGGATGGGAGATTTTCTGAACAGTTTCTAACTAGTGTCTGTTGCGTGCTCTTGTGTGGCCATTAGATACTACACCATGCTTAGAGCAGACAGATTTTAAACAGCATCAGTTATGTGTATTTGTGCTCAAAAACAATGATTCTTATCACTACTAGTTAAGCAGTAAGACAATTTAGAATTGCTTTGCTCATTGTGGTTTCCAATATACAGGCATTGAAATGCCAGAAATGACCAGGAGTGAAAATGAAACAACTTCGCTACTTCAACAAGTTAGAAACTATGAAGGACTTGAAGGTATCAATAATCATCTTGAATGTTGCAATGAAAATAAAGATATGCAGGATTGAAATTTCAAAAACATTTGTGTGAAGGCAGTCCATTATTTGCACTAGATGTCTCTGCTAATTTAGTTAATTTACAGTCAAACAAAAGAACACAGTAACATGTGGCTGCTCAACATATCTGAAACTTACGTGGGAGAGTTTGTAAAGTGGAAAAGCCATTGCACAGGGACAGTTCCATTCTCTCAACCCCAGAAGTCCAGGTCCAGTTGTACCAACAGTTATCACAAACTGAGGTCTTCCTTGGTTGCAGTGGATAACCGTGACTTTTTGTGTGGTTTATTATGTCCTTCACTCTGCATGAAGTGTTGCAGTATTGCCTTCTTGGCCATTGGATCTTACTGTTGATCTCATCCGCCCAGTATGCTGGAGCTGACTTCACACACTAGGACAGACAAGTCCCTACTTTACTGGGGTATGAGGCCTGCCAGCTGCCCTCATCTGGTTTAGCCCACCTTTTGAAGTGGTGTATCAGGGTGTGGCTGCTGTCACATGTGAACAGCTACTTGGAACCACAATCTGGTGGGACCAAAGGTACGTGAGCTGCCGCAGAATGGACATGACAAACTATTTCACCAGAGATGCTACCCCTCCCTGGACATCCCATATACTGGAGGAATTCCTCTGTCAATAACTAATAGGAACTAATACACAGTTTTATAATACTGTAGTAGCATTGGTAGTGTTCTAATTTTCTGTGTATTTTATTTAAATACTTAATTTATTACTCAGTTAAACAGTAGTTTTTTTCCCTATACCTTTTTATCTATTTCCATGATATCTCAGCTAACTGGCGCATCCACTTAATTGGGCCAACAGATACTGGTCCTGATGTATCCGAGTTAACTGGAATTCATTGTATTTTGTTTTCTTATATGGCAGGATCTTAAAACTTTTCATTAAGAAAGTGGGCTGTGATTTCATTTTGCACTTTTATTCAATGCAGATTAACATTATTCACTCCTACAAAGAGCCCACTAGCTGCTTCTAAAACTTGAAATAATTCATGGCATTACATTATTTAGTATTTCATTGGATTAACACTGAGGCCATAATGCATCTTTTAAAATAAGTAGGTGTTTTCTCCCAACATGATACTGTGTGCATTTAAGAACAATTTTCAAGTACCTTGATTTAATTTGAAGCTTTTTATATAAGGGAATAATAAACAGACAACTGTGTAAATCAGAACATGTTTAAACCACATTATAATGATTTAGTTATAATCTTATTGCCCAAATGCACTTTTGAAAAATGTGATTTTAGAATATACATTAAGCATTTACAAAAAATTAATTATGCAAGAGGTTAAGAATACACTAGTAGAAACATCTGTTGCCTTAGAATATAAATAATGCCAAACCTACATCTAGATTTTCAATAAAGCAACTGAATTCAAGTGCCACACAACATCCAGAGCAGAAACATTACTATTTTCATAGAAATTGGACAATTTTTACTTGTATCCTTATAAGCAAAAATAAAATGAGGAGGTAGTATTTTCAAAACTACCATACTTAACAAGTTTCTTTTTTTCTTGGCCATCATTTGTTTTTACAGCTCTAGAGTTTGCATGTTGAAACTTCTGATTTTAAATATACAAGTAATTTCTCAATTTTCTATTTAAAATTACCTTCCAGAGTTACCCAAGACACAGTCACCAGGAGGAGAATGCCGCAGATGATGTTACTTGGCAAACTATGTACATTTTTTACAGTGCGAGCTGGATAAAATCTTCCATCATAATAAAGTGCTGTTACTGTGTGCAGTAGATGCTACTCGTTCCATGCCTGCAATTGACTGGAGGGAGTTCAAAGTGGAAAGTTCATACTGACACCTTCGCCAGAGGAACAGTATTTAGCCAGCCATTAAAATGTGCCAAGTAAATAAACTGTCTGAATGAAGAAAAAAACTCTATTTACTGAGTTTTCCATTGGTCATAGACTGTGCTTAGCTGAAGATGTGCATAACCATGCAAATAAACAGTACAACTACTGCACCTGTAGAATGGTGATATCTCACTGATCCATTGTTGGACTGTCTGCTTTGATTGCTACCTTCCAATGACCCATCCAATCCATCTACAGATACAGCACACTGGATTAAAGGAGCTTGATAAGATGTAGCCCTTCTTTCTGGTCTGTCTGGACTGGATCCATCACTAGGTCTCTGTCCATTGAAGAGCAGGTATCGACCTTTAGTATCCTGTTCCATCTTAAAGAGTTCGTATTCTGTATGGGGAAGACCTATCCCCAGGGCCACACAGCCATTGGTGTGCGTAACGTCTTGCTCTACTCCAATGTGCCATGATCCCTCAGCCCCACATGCATTGCCACTAAAAACGTTCAAGAGTGACACAGTAGCTGCATCCATTGGAGTCACCTTCATGTGGTTCACTGAAACAAGATTTTAAATTGTTATAATGAACACTTACTATTAAACAATATCCCTCCATATTCACATCTATCCATGTTACATTAGCTGGCAACTCTTTTCAAATACTTTTCAAAAACTTTTTAAAAACTTTTCAAATAGTGTCATAAATATTTTCTTAGATGTATTTTTGTGCTCATCAAAATAAGGAATTTTAAGTGAGAATTGAAATTCTTTCCTTTACAGGCTGACCCAGTAATGAACATCTGACCTATGGAACTAGTGATCAAGCTCCTTTCATATTATTAAATTCAAAAATCTCATGTACATTCAATACTTTGAATGGAAAACCTAGCTTTCTCACACTCTACTTTTAGTAATTCTTCTTTATCAGTTTTATGTGTTTTTGATGCCATTTCTTGCAAAATGTTGAGGTATGGTTACCTTACAGAGTGATTTTTGTATATTTTTGACATACAGATGACCATCAATATGAACATTTATATAAATGGAACCCATTGCTTACTGGGCTGTATTGAGTCAGCCTCAAGGAATACTATGATTCAGTTTTCAATTAAAATTGTATAGGCAACGTCTTAATAATGGCAGTGAAGTGAGAATGCTTTAAATAGGAGGTTTTCCCTCTCAGGAATGTACATCTTTATTCTACATGCAAAGGCCAAAGCAAATGATATTCTGCAGATGGCCAGGAATAAAGCACAGTAGAATGTCTGTCTTTTCAAGCACAGAATGAGCAAACATCTTGTTTCGCTTTAAGAAATATATTGCACTACAGGTAAATTTACGTTGTTAGATTGTGCATTCCTTAGCCTTCCTGAATGCAGACCCTCATCAACTATTAAGACAGTGACTGACACAGAACAAACTCAAAAGTTGGGAAATTAAATAACACATCTTAGGAGTGCATTAAGGACATAAAACTTAACAATGCCAAATATAAAAATGGTGTCTTGCGCAACTGGACACAAAATGATACTTTTATTTTAAGTAGGAAAATGGATAAGTTATCAGTAAAGAATATAAATACTGCAAATAATGGAAATCTCAAATAAAAACAGGAAGTGCTGAAAAAACACAGCTGCTAAGTCCATATCTCTGTAGAGAGAAACAGTTAATGTTTCAATCAGTAATATTTCATCTCTCTCTCTTCCTCTCTTTCTTTTCAAGAGGAAGAACCCTGAACTCCCAGCCTCATCACTATCCAGAAACCTGGGACAGTCCAAACATTCTTCTGAAAGATGTAACTTGGCTGGAACCATGCCTCCGTGTAAAGACTAAACACTTAAGGTCCTGCCTAGTACTGGGAATGTTGTGATTGTCTACATTCAGGTAAAACAACAGTTCGCTAGCTAGGATGAATGTCCATGGAGTCTAACTTTTCCTCTTCACCACAAACTTTTCAATACCTTGTTCAAGGATTCTATCAGAATACCTCGTGATCTTGATTTTCCATCCAGGCCATCTCAAAAAATACCAATGAGTCCACCTTATTGATGTGTGGATATGGCATCACACCATAATCTAACTGTGCAATAAGAAATTTTTTTTCCTGGCAGCTTTTACACAGCTAGGTGTACTTTTATAAATCTCAGATATTTTCATGATCATTAGTTACACTTGTTATTTTACTCACTTGCTTTTTAGAATACCCTCTGTAATGGTTGGATATGAAGTCAAGATACAAAACCAGTAACAACCAAACCACACTGCTCCTGAATCCAGCAGATGGATTGTTCACCCAATTTATAGAACCCAACTTATTTTGAATTGATTTTATGACAGATGGGAAACCAGTTAACTTGTAAAGTGGTAAAAATAAAAAAAACTTGGATCAAAATCTTGGAGGGTATTACTGAGACCTGCTGTTTTGTCTTTTTTCTTACATTCATGGAAAGATAGAGGCAAGAGAGCAATAGATGTCTGAAGCAGGTAACCCTGGGCTGGTTGACCTCTATCATCAATTCAAGACTTTTACTGTCTTGCGTTTGCACATTATGAAGCAATTTAATTCACCAGATTTAGTTTCCTTAATCAAAAAAATAGTTGCTAGTTAATCAGTTCTGCCTTGATATTTTTAACTTAGTTTTACCAGATCATAGCTGTTTTAACAAAAGATAGAGCAAATAATAACTACATCAAATTCGATGGATTCAAATTCAAGGATGGAATGGTGACAGCTGTGTCATGAATGGGGGTTCAATAGATTCCATCAATTTCACAGAGTTATCCAGCACAGCAGCCAGCCCTTTGGCTCATCAAGTACAATCTGACCATCAACATTCATCTATACTAATCCATTCACCAGCACTTGGTCCAAAGCCTTCCATTTAAATGGCAGCTCAAGAGCTTGTCTCAAATATTTCTTAAGTTTAATGAGAGTAGCTGCTTCAAATTACCTTTAAACACAAATTCTGTTCCTCCCATTACTTTTGTAGATGGAATTCCATGGCTGTATCGGCCTCTGGCATAGATGGTGAAAGTTGGGTGCTTGCACACCGGGTCTGAGAAATGATAGTAATGTCCTTCCCATGTGTTGTTGTTGTCATGAAATATGAAGTGACGGGTGAGAAAGAGCACCTCAGGCCGCACCTCACAACGTTGACTCACCCAGTGGCCATGTAGTCCCACAGGCAGGTCTGCCTTCGGGGGTAAAATAGGAGGGTGAAACTCATTGGATTGGTAAATTATGCGACAGGCCACACAGGTATGGTCATGGTTCTGAAACAAGAGAAGCAGAAATGTCAGGCTGCATGTAGAGGAACAGAATTAAGTATATATTAAATTTCTGTGCACAAATGCAAATAGAAAAACATGTCTGGTAATTTTAAAATAAACCTGGATAAAAAAGAGGGTAGATAATACTATTCTTGATATGAATGTTGACTGTTTATTATTTGATAAATGCAGATGTTTTATTTCTGTTAAGTTTACCTTTAATATTTTAAACTAAATAGCTTTAGTTCATATACGTCACAACCTGACAACAGTTCTCCAGTATTTTCCAGTTAAGATAGAGTTAAGACACGGTTTTTGTTTACTGGGTGGCTTGGGTGTCTACAGAGTATTTGTCCGTCAGCTGTCTTGCTGTAAGAATATACACATTTCAATTTAATCATAGACCCCATGTTTCATAGATGACAGAAGACAATTTGACCAATCAAAATTCTTGCTCTTGTAGCAATCCCAACAATTCTGTTCATCCAGCCATATCCCTGCAACTTAGTCCCTCTCACATGCCACTCTGAATCTATTGCTGCTCAATTACACCAGGGCTAATATACAACAACCTGCCAACCAGCTCAAATTTAGGATGGGTGTGAAAAGCAGAGTGGCTTGGGAAATGCACATGGCCTCATAGATAACTTGCAAACTCCATGCAGGCAGCATTTTAATTACTGTGCTGCCTTAATGACCTAACAGGGGTTCCCAACCTTTTTTATGCCATGGACCTTTACCATCAACCAATGGGTCCATAGACCCCAGGTTGGGAGTCCTGATAAGCCAAAAACAAAGGCATGGTATAAAAGCAAAGTTGTCTTATTACAGGAGGCTTGAAATATGGGTATTGGTTTTGATTTATTATTGTCACATGTACCAAGGTTCATAAAGATTGAAAATAGTACATTGAGCAAGAAAAAGGTAAAACACTAACAATACAGAATAAAGTGTAAAAGCTACAGAGGAAGTGCAGTGCACTCAATAATATGCAAGGTTATATTGAGGTTGATTGTGAGACCAAGAGTCTATCTTATCATACAAGAGGTGTGTTCAAGAGTCAGATAACAGCGGGAGAGAAGATATCCTTTGCCTGGTGTTATGTGCTTTCAGGCTTTCGTATCTATTGCCTGATGGGAGAGAGAAGACATTGGACAAACTTGGGTTGTTTTCTCTGGTTCAATGGAGGCTGTGGGGTGATCTAATAAATGTTTATAATATTATGATATTATAATATAATAAGATGCATCGACAGGCAGGGGGTGGTATTGTTATGCTCTTAAAATTTCAGATCAAATCATTTGAAAGAGGATTGGACAGTGTTGAATCATTGTGGGTAGAGCTAAGGAACTGAAAGGGTAAAATGACCCCGATGGGAGTTATATTCAGACCCCCAAATAGTTGTAAGGATGTGGCCTAAAAATAACAAAGGGAGATAGAAAATACATGCCAAAAGGGCAATATTATGTTAGTCAAGGGGGATTTCAATATGCAGGTAGATGAGAAAATCAGGTTGGTGCTGAATTCCAGGAGGGAGAGTTTCTACAGTGCCTATGA
This sequence comes from Hypanus sabinus, assembly GCF_030144855.1. Classification (NCBI taxonomy): domain Eukaryota; kingdom Metazoa; phylum Chordata; class Chondrichthyes; order Myliobatiformes; family Dasyatidae; genus Hypanus; species Hypanus sabinus. The sequence goes on from NC_082706.1 coordinate 129,474,230, forward strand.
GAAGGCTTTTCGAGCAGCTCATAGTTGAACCCATTAGAGGATCAGCTACTCTGGATTGGGTGTTCTGCAGAGAACCAGAATTAATGAGAGCTTAAGGTAAAAGAACCCTTAGGAGAAAGTGATCATAATATAATCAAATTCATCCTGAAATTTGAGAAGGAGAAGCTAAAGTCAGATGTATTTACAGTGCAGTAAAGGAGATTACAGAGGCATGAGAGAGGAGTTGTCCAGGATTGATTGGAAATGAACACTGGCAGGGATGATGGCAGAGCAGCAATGGCTGGAATTTCTGGAAGCAATTTGAAAGGCACAGGATATATATATATACATCCCAAAGAGGAAGAAGTATTCTAAGGGCAAGATGACACAATTGTGGCTAATGAGAGAAGTCAAAGCCTATATAAAAGCCAAAGAGAGGGAATATGATAGAACAAAAATACCCAGAAGTTAGAGGATGGGGAAGCTTTTAAAAACCAACAAAAGGCAACCAAAAAAGTTTGGTAAAGATGGAATATGAAAATAAGCTAGCCAATAATATTAAAGACAATGCCAAAAGTTTCTTCAAATATATAAAGTGTAAAAGAGAGGTGAGAGTGGATATTGGATTGCTGAAAAATGATGCTGGAGAGGTAGTAGTGGTGGACAATGAAATGGCAGATGAATTGGATAAGTATTTTGCATCAATCTTCACTGTGGAAGACACTAACAATATGGTAGAAGTTCCAGCTGTTAGGGGGCATAAAGTGTGTGAAGTTACCATAAGTAGACAGAAGGTTCTTGGGAAAATGAAAGGTCTGAAGGTAGATAAATCACCTGGACCAGATAGTATACACCCAGAGAGAGATGGCTGAAGAGATCATGGAGGAATTAATAGAGATCTTTGAAAAATCACTAAATGGTTCCAGAAGACTGGATAATTGCAAATGTCACTCCACTCTTCAAGAAGGGAAAGAGGCAGAAGACAGGAAACTATAGGGCAGTTAGTATGACCTCAGTGGCTGGGAAGATGTTGGAGTTGATCATTAAGGATGAAGTACTTGGAGGCACATGATAAAATGGACAGTAGTCAGCATGGTTTCCTCAAAGGAAAATCTTGCTTGACAAATTGGTTGGAATTCTTTGAAGAAATGACAAGCAGGATAGACACAAGCAACACACACAAAATGCTGGAGGAACTCAGCAGGCCAGGCAACACCTATGGGAAATAAATTACAGTCAATGTTTCAAGACAAAACCTGAAACGTCGACTGTACCCTCTTATTAGACACTGCCTGGCTCGCTGAGTTCCTCCAGCATTTTTTGTATGATACACAGATTTACAGCATCTGCAGATTTTCTCTTATTTGTGAGCAGGATAGACAAAGGAGAATCAGATGATATTGTGTATTTGGATTATTAAAGACCTTTGACAAGGTGCTGCACATGAGGCTGCTTAAGCTATGAGCCCATTGCATTGCAGGAAAGATTCTAGAATGGATAAAGCAGTAGCTGGTTGGCAGGAGGCAAGGAGTGGGAATGAAGAGAGCCTTTTCTGGCCGGCTGCTGGTGACTAGTGGTGTTCCACAGGGGTCTGTGTTAGGACTGATTCTTTTTACATTATATGTCAATGATTTAGATGATGGAATTGATGGCTTTGTTGCAAAGTTTGTAGACAATATGAAGATAGGTGGAGGGGCACATAGTTTAGAGGAACTAGAGAGGATGCAGAATTTAGACAGATTAGGAGAATGGGCAAAGAAATGGCAGATAGAATGGTGCAAGGTCTTGATAGAGTGGATGTGGAGAGGATATTTTCTGTAGTGGCAGTGTTGGGAAGTGTATGATCATGCACTTTGGTAAAAGAAAGGGTTGACTATTTTGTAAATGAGAGAAAACACAAAAAACTGAGGTGCAAAGGGACTTGTGCAGGATTCCGTAAAGGTTAATTTGCAGGTTGAATCTATGGTGGGGAAGGCAAATATAATATTAGCATTCATGTTGAAAGTTTATAAAGCACTGGTGAGACCTCAGTTGGGGTATTGTGAATGGATTTGGGCTTCTTATCTTAGAAAGGATATTCTAAAACTGGAGAAGGTTCAAAGGAGGTTCCTAAAAATGATTCCAGGATTAAACAGCTTTAGAAACACATGAAGAGTGTTTGATGGCTCTGGGCCTGTATTCACTGGAATCCAGAAGAATGAGGGGTGACCTCACTGAGACCTATCGAATGGTGAAAGGCCTTGATAGAGTGGACGTGGAGAGGATGTTTACCATGGTGGGAGAGTCTAAGACCAGAGGACACAGCTTCAGAATAGAGGGGCATCCTTTTAGAATGTAGATGAGGAGAAATTTCTAAAGCCTGAAAGTGGTAAATCTGTGGAATTCTTTGCCTCAGGCAGCTATGGAGACTGTCTTTATGTATATTTAAGGCAGAAGCTGATAGATTCTTGTTTGGTCAGGGCATGAGGGGATACAGGGATAAGGCAGAAGATTGGTGCTGAGAGGAAAATTGGATCAACCATGATGAAATAATGGAACAGACGTGTTGGGCCAAATGGCCTAATTCTAATTATGGTCTTATGATAGGCATAGCCCGAATCTTTGTCCCAAGTTTGAAATGTCTGAAAGCAAAGGGCATATATTTAAGGTGAGAGGGGCAGTTTCAAAGGAGATGTATGGGGCAAGTTTTTTTTACACCAAGAGTGGTGCGTGCCTGGAATGTGCTGCCAAAGTCTGTGCTGGAGGTAGATTTTATGCTTTTAAGAGGTTGTTAGATAGATGAATATACAGGGAATGGTGGGATAGAGACCATGTGCAGGCAAAAGTACTGTATTTAGTGTAATTAGGGGTGTGTGTGTGGGTGTGCGTGTGCGCTCTTAACTCCAGATGGAGTCGTCAGGGCACTGTCATGACAATCTTTTTGGTGATTTCTCATCGTACAGTGTGTCTTGGGCATCTGATGGAGCCTATCCCTCTCCAGGTGTTTTTTTACAAGGTCGAGTTGCTAGCTCGACACTCAACCCAGCGAGCCAGCCGGATTCAAACTTGGGACCTCTTGCCCCACAGTCCTGTGCTGATGCCACTGCGCCACCAGCCTGTAATTAAGTGTCATTACCTTAATTAGTTGGGCACAACATTATGGACTGGTGGGCCCATTCCTGTGCTGTGCTCTTCTATGTTCTATGTCTAATGGCAGCTGATAAGGCTCCTTCCCCAGGTCATCAGCTGTCAACACCGCCATTGAACGTTACAACTAATTCAAAACATTGAAGCCAATGTTCCTCGTTCATTTTTATGTATCAGATTTAATTTGGAACAGGCCCAGTGCAGCTTGTGAGCTGGAAAGCCTGCAGAAGTCTATACTGACCCATGACCAGACCACATATATAGTGAATAAGGATCAAGTTTGTTATCACTGACAATGTCCTGAAATTTGTTGTTTTGTTGCAGCAGTGTTGCACAGGACTTCAACATTACTATCATTTACAATAAAAAAATGTAGTGCAAAAAATAAATAGCGAGTTAATGTTCAGGAGTTAATGGACTGTTCAGAAATCTGATGGTAGAGCAGAAAAAGCTGTTCCTAAAATATAGAATGTAAATCTTCAGGCTCCAGTACCACCTTCCTGATGGTAGTAATGAAAAGAGGGCATGGCCCTAAAGAAGGCCCATGATGGTGGTCCCGCCTTCCTGAGGCACTGCCATTTGAAGGTGTTCTCGATGGTGGGGAGAACTGGCTGAGTTTACAAGCCTCTGCAGCCTCCTTCAATCCGGTGCAATGGAGCCTCCATTGCAGATGGTGGTGCAACATATCATAATGTTCTCTACTGTACATCTGTAGAATTTTGCTACTATCTTGGTAACATACCAAATCTCCTCAAACTCCTAATGAAGTATAGCTGCTGGTGTGCCTTCTTCACAATTGCATCAATGTGTTGGGCCCAGGATAGATCCACTGAGATGTAATGCAGGAAAAATTGGCATGATGGGCGACAGCTTGGAAGATTGTGCCCGTGCTTGGAACTGGGCTTCCATTAAGAAACATGGGTGACTCCCAGCATTAATTCTCACATGGCAGAGGAAGTCCCTTAGCAATCCGATTGACCCTTGCTAATTGAAGCTATGATGTTTCCTCAGATACCCTGCAAGCAAAGTTAAACACCAATGCAAAAAAAAATTCTATGTGTTTTAATCCAATGATTCAAATTATCAGTTGAGGCTTTTCATTTAACAAAAATTGACTTTGCTTGGAAATGTATCGCTGCTGATTGAAGCAAACATATGAATGTGGGAGAGGCAGCTGTTTGAACCTGCCTCCAAAATTAATTTCTTCTGAAATCAATGAAATGACTTTCTCAGCCTACGTACTAAGTGCCTCTGTCTGGTCAGATGAATTTGGAGGCAAGTATATCAAACCTCGATGCTGTTGAGTCACCACCCAACCTCTTCACCCTTCACCCCCACTCTCAATCTCCAATGCTAATAGACTGTGGGAAACAGCAAGAATCACTGGCTTTGAAGAGTTCTTTTCTTATCTAAATTAAAGACTTTTTCTTGTGCACTTATGTTTATAAGAAACATTTTATCACAGGGTCTGCAGTGCACTGGATCTGGGAATAAGTTAGCATTCCATGTCCATAACTCACTCTGCTAAAGACCAGACTAACTAATGGCAGAACTTCAAAGTTGTGTGCCGGAGAATGTCAGAGGATTCGCATGAGAATTTATGATGCCAGCTGTACTTAATGTTCATCCTCTGATTAATTCAGGATTTCCCAAAAGTTTTGCTCTTTCTTTATCCTGCTCATTTTCCTTCTATCAGTGAACTGATTGATAATTCAAGCCTATTTCTGAACTTTGTTGCACAATGCCCAGTCCTCTGGCAGCTCACCAGATTCTTCTGTGAACGGAACAAAATAAAAATACAAGAAGTGCCACAAAGTCCAGATTCTTTCACTCGATGAACACAAAGGTGAAAATTTTTGCTCCCTAATGCTGGCCTTGTATGACAGCATCTCTAACAAGGCCAGTGTTTATTTCTCAACCTAATTGCTTAGTGAGGCTGCTGATAGAGGTCACCCTGAATCCTACAGTTCTTATGAGGTTACTTCCTCTTTGTTAATGAAAACACTCAATTCCTGGAAGTACTCAGCAGGTTAGGTGACATCTGTGGAAAGGGAAAGAGTATTGATGTTTCAGATCGGAGATTCTTTGCTGAAATTCTTCAACTTGAAGCCATAGCTCTTCTTTCACAGATGCTGCTTGACCTCCAGCTTTTTCTGTTTTTATTTCAGATCTCTGAAACTACTGGTGTTGGACAAGAAATCCCAGAATCCAGTCAAGGTTTCGATGAAGGAACAGCAATATTATTACAAGTCCAGATGGTGTGTATGACTACAAAAGAGACGCACACGCTATCTATTACTCCTGCCCTCCTAGGTGGGGAAGATCATAGGTCTGGAAGACACTAACAGTAGCTTAAATAAGGAAAGCAATGCATTTTGTTGATAATACACATTATAGCCAGTTAGGGTGGTGAGGGAGTGAACACTGTGCATGACTATTAAGTGAATGGAGAGGGACAGTAGTGTAACCAGTAGAGCTTCTGCCTCATATCTCTAGTGATCCCAGGTTCACTCTGGACTTGGGTACTGTTTATGTGGAATTCACCATTGTCCTTGTGACTATGCGAGCTCCACCCCTCCCCCCCCATCCCAAAGACTTGTAGGTTAGGAGAGGAATCAGTCACTTTAAATTGTTCCTAATGTATAGATAAGTGATTGAATCTTGGGGAATCAATTAGAATCTGGTGGGAATAAAGGATTCATACAGGATTATATATAAATGGATGCTTGAATTCAATGTGCCAAAAGGCTGTATGGATGAGTATACGAATTAGGAACAGGAATTGATCTCTCAAATCCTATGTTTGTCATTTAATGAACTCATGATTCATCTGATTATAATCTAAAGTCCAAATTCCTGTAAACCATGATAATATTTCATCCTTGCTTCAAAAACAATCTATCTAACACTGCTTTAAAATATCTAAAGGCATTTGTTTCCTTAGAATCTCTTTCCTCGAGCGAAGATGTCAGATACTAGAGGGCATAGCTTGCAGGTGAGAGAGGAAGGTTGAAGGGAGATATGCAGGCAGGTTCTTTTACACAAAGAGAAGTAATAATAGAAGTAGTAATGCCACATTCAGTTTGCTGACGATACCACTGTCAATGGCCGAAGCAAAGGTGGTGACGAATCTGCATACAGGAGGGAGATTGAAAATCTGAATGAGTGGCGCCACAACAGCAACCTCTCACTCAGTATCAGCAAGGCCAAGGAGCTGATTATTGACTTCAGGAGGAGGAAACCAGGCATCCATGAGCCAGTTCTCATCAGGGATTAGAGGTGGAGGGGGTCAGCAACTTTAAATTCCTTGGTGTTATTATTTCAGAGGACCAGTCCTGGACCCAGCATGTAAGATCAATTACAAAGAAAGCAAGGTAGTACCTCTACCTGCTTAGAAGTTTGTGAAGATTTGGCCTGACATCAAAAACTTGGACAAACTTCTACAGATATGTGGTGGAGAGTATATTGAGTGGGTGCATTGCTGTCTTGTATGGAAACACTATTGCCCTTGAATGGAAAAGCCTACAAATAAAAAATAGTGGACACAGCCCAGTACATCACGAGTAAAGCCCTCCCGCCCATTGAGCACATCTACATGGAGCACTGTTGCATGAAAGCAGCATCTGTCAACAGGGTCCCCCTCTATCAAGGTCATGCTCTTTTCTCACTGCTGCCATCAGGCGGAAAGTACAGAAACTTTAGGACCCACACCACCAGATTCAGGAACAGTTATTACCCCTCAACCATCGGGATTTTGAACCGGTGGGGGGGATAACTTCTCTCAGTTTCACTCACCCCTCACTGAACTGTTCCACAACCTATGGACTCACTTTCAAGGACTCTTCAACTCATGTTCTTGATATTCACTGCTTAATTACTTATTATTATTTCTACTCACACAGCTGGTTGTCTATCGCACATTGATTGCTTGTCTCACTAGTTAGTGCAGTCTTTCATTGAATCTATTATGATTATTGGATTTACCGAGTATGCCGGCAAGAAAATGAATATCAGGGCTGTATATGGTGACATATGTACTTTGATAATAAATTTACTTTGTAAATTTTGAAGTGGCTGGAATGCGCTGTCATGGATGGTGAAGGAAACAGAGATGATAGAGGTGCTTAACCAGACACATGAACATGAAGGAAAAGCAGGGATATGGATGATGTGCAGGTAAATGGAATAAGTTTCATTCAATATTGCAGTCAGCACAGACACTGTGGAATGAAGGGCCTGTTCCATGTCCTAAATTCCTAAATCACATCTCATTTCTATTTTAGCAACAACTTATTTTTAAATACTTACTCTTCATTCTGGCCATGCCCACAATATAAACCACCCTCTCTAGAATGACCCTGTTAAGTCCACTTGGGATCTCATGTGAGTAAATGAAATCTCTTTACTTTTCTAAATTCCCTGCTGCTACAATCCTAGCCATTATTGGACATCCCTCCTTCTCCAGGTGTTTGTCCCTTAGAACTGCTTCCAAAATATTAATATCCTTCTTTAAATAAATGGAACAATATTAAACACAGTACTCCTGAAGTGGTCTTATCGATGCACTATATAACTGAAGCTTAATCTTATTTTTGTATTAATTTCCTCTAGCAATAAATAATAACATTTTGTTAGCTTTCCTCACTGCTTTTCATAGCCTTTTGCAAATTATGCACCAACACCCCAATGCCTCTGCACCTCTGAGTTCTGCATTCTCTCATCACCTAGATAATATGCTGTTTTACTTTATAACTTATTTTTTATTTTCATTTGGAATTTCACTTCTATACAAGTTCAGCTGTTGAAAATATGTGGTTTTTTAGCTTCTCTAAGATAACAGGGAGGAATGTTAGATGAAGGTATTAGTTTTGGTCTCCCAATCCTTCACACAGCATAATTTCAAAGCCACTTCTTCATATCTCTTGCAAGTAGAATTAAGAGCCACCACTGTTCACTTTGATGCGTTCACAATATACTTCATGTACTGATATCCACATTCTTGTTCTTATTTATTTAGGCCTGATGTGGAACTTTATCTCTTCAAAGCATCAGTGTTTCCTCTTTGATGTCTCTGCTTTCCCTTAATTCTTAACTCCTCTGTATGTGAAGAGTATTGTTATATTTGGACAAGCTTCTGGAACACGGCTTGTCTACAGCATAGCAACTACGCTGTGCTTTCCTTAACTCTTAACTCTCCCCATATGTGAGAAGTATTATTATATTTGGAAAAGTTTCTGGGATACTGCTTGTCTACTAGAGCAGAGTTGTGTTTTGTTTGTGGGGAGTGTTATACCTTCTGTGGTACATCTATAAAAATATCTCTGAGCTAGCACAGACTTGATAAGCCAGATGTATACATAGTATATACATTGCATATGGAAATATGGAACTTCGCTGCTTGTCCAGCTCCTTATTGCATGTCTTTACATAGCAGTAAAGTTAAATGTAAATTTATTATCAAAGTACATATATGCCACCATACACAACCCTGAGATTCATTTTCTTGCCAACGTACTCGATAAATCCATAATAGAATAGTAACTGTAACAGGATCAATGAAAGACCGCACAAATGTAGGCATTGAATCAGTATGCAAAGGACTACAAACTGCAAACACAAAAAGAAATAATAATGATAATAATAATAAATAAGCAATAAATATCAACACCATGAGAAAGAAAAGTGAGTCAACAGGTTGTGGGAACATTTCAATGATGGGGCAAGAAAAGTTGAGTGAAGTTATCCTCTTTGGATAACACCAACATTCCTATAGTCTAGATCGATAAGCTATGGAACCTGGGCTCTGTACCACCCTCTGCAATTGGATCCTAAACTTTGTAACTGGAAGACCACAATCTGTGTGTAATAATATCTCCTTGTTGACGATCAACACTGGCGCATCTCAGCGGTGTGTGCTTAGCCCACTGCTCTACTCTCTATATACCCATGACAGTATGCTAGCCATAGCTCAAATGCGATCTATAAATTTGCTAATGATACAACCATTATTTGCAGTATCTCAGATGGAGTTGAGATGGCATATGGGAGCGAGATATAAGCTAGTTGAGTGGTGTCACAGCAACGACCTTGAACTCAATGTCAGTAAGATCAGAGATCTGATTGTGGACTTCAGGAGGGGTAAGATGAGGGAACACAAACCAATCCTCTTAGAGGGAGCAGAAGTGGAGAGAATAAGCAATTTCAAGGTCCTGGGTGTTAAGATCTCTGTGGATGTAACCTGGTCCAAACATATCAATTCAGCTATAAAGAAGGCAAGACAGTGGCTAGATCTAATGAGGAGTTTGAAGACATTTGGTTTGTCACCTGAGACACTTAAAAACTTCTACAGATGTACCATGGAGAGCATTCTGACATGTTGCATCACTGTCTGGTATGGGGGGTGGGGGAGCGGTGTGGCTACTGCACGGGATCGAAAGAAGCTGCAGAAAGTTATAAAATTAGTCAGCTCCATCTTGGGTACTAGCTTTTGTAGTGTTCAAGATAGTGGCGTCCATCATTAAGAACCCTTATCACACAGGACATGCCCTCTTCTCATTGTTACCGTCAGTACAAAACCCTGAGGCATATACTCAGCAGTTCAGAAACAGCTTCTTCCCCTATGCCTAAATGGACATAGAATGCTACCTCTCTTTTTAAAAATACTATTTCTGTTTTTGCACTATTTAAATAATATATACATACACACACACTGCAATCCAATTTATTTATTTATTTATTTTTCTATATTATATATTGCATTGTACTGCTGACACTAAATTAACAGATTTCACGACATATGCCGGTGATATTACACCTGATTCTGATTCTGGTTCAAGAAGCTAATGATTGAGGAGTAATAACTGTTTCTGAACCTAGTGGTGTGAGTCCTCAGCCTCCTGTACCTTCTTCCTGATGGCAGCAGTGGGAAGAGGCTTGAACTAGTGGGTGGGGTCCCTGATGATGGATACTGCTGTCATGTGACAGCACTCTGTGAAAATGTGTTCATTGGTGTGGAGGGCTTTACCCGTGATGGACTGCCATCTCCACAACTTTTTGTAGGGTTTCCCATTCAAGAGCATTGGAGTTTCCATGCAAGTCAAGTCAAGTCACTTTTATTGTCATTTTGACCACAAGTGCTGGTACAGTACATAGTAAAAATGAGACAATGTTTTTCAGGACCATGGTGTTACATGACACAGTACAAAAACTAGACTGAACTACGTACAAAAAAACAATAAAGAGAAAGCTACACTAGACTACAGACCTAAACAGGACTGTATAAAGTGCACAAAAACAGTGCAGGCATTACAATAAATAATAAACAGGACAATAGGGCAAGGAGTCAGTCCAGGCTTCGGGTATTGAGGAGTCGGATAGCTTGGGGGGAGAAACTGTTACATAGTCTGGTAGTGAGAGCTCGAATGTTTTGGAGCCTTTTCCCAGTCGGCAGGAGGGAGAAGAGTTTGTATGAGGGGTGCATGGGGTCCTTCATAATGCTGTTTACTTTGCGGATGCAGCGTGTAGTGTAAACGTCCATGATGGCGACCATGTCCATGTTACGCAGCGAGTCAATATACTCTCCACCACACATTTATAGAAGTTATTCTGAGTTTTAGATTTCATGTAAAATCCTTGCAAACTTGTAAAGAAGTAGAGGTGCTGTCATGCTTTCTTTGTGAACACATTAACATGCTCTGTCCAGGACAGGTGGTCTGAAAGGATAACCTCGAAGAATTTAAAGTTGCTAACTCTCTCCACCTGTGATCCTGTGACAAGGTCTAGTTCATGGACCTCAGATTTCCAAGCTGTTGAGGTTATTTCACGATGCTTATAATTTGTGGCCTTGAACTCCAGTTTCTATTGTTGTGATCAATGGACTGCATATTGGGATGTAGGACTGGGGAGAATGCATCATATGTAAAAATTTGCAATTTTGCAATTGCTTTATTTTCATTTAGAAATGATCACTTGTGTAATTTGCTCTGGGTAAAGTTAAAATAGGACTGTCTCCCCCTGCAAAAGAAATAGGCATTCAGTGATCCAGGTTTCGGGCTCAAAGGGTTGACTATTTGAATGGAGAGAAAATACGAAAAACTGAGGCGCAAAGGGACTTGTGCAGGATTCCCTAAAGGTTAATTTGCAGGTTGAATCTTTGGTGAGGAAGGCAAATGCAATATTAGCTATCATTTCAAGAGGACTGGAATATAAAAGCAAGGATGTAATATTGAAAGTTTATAGAGCTCTGGTGAGGCCTCACTTGGAGTATTGTGAACAGGTTTGGACCCCTTATCTTAGAAAGGATGTACTGAAACTAAAGAGGGTTTGAAGGAGGTTCATGAAAATGTTTCCAGGATTGTCATTTGCGGAGCTTTTAATGGCTCTGGGTCTGTATACACTAGAATTTAGGAGAATAAGGGGTGACCTCATTGAAACCTCTGGAATGGTGAAAGGCCTTGATAGAGTGGATGTGGAGAGGATGGTGGGAGTACAAGGCCAGAGGATACAGCCTCATAATAGAGGGGTATCCTTTGAGAAAGGAGATGAGGAGGAATTTCTTTAACCAGAGAGTGGTAAATCTGCGGAATTCTTTAACAAAAACAGCTGTGGAGGCCAAGCTTTTATGTATATTTAAGGCAGAGGTTGATAGATTCTTGATGGGTCAGAGCATTAAGGGATACGGGGGTGAGGCAGGAGATTGGGGCTGAGAGGAAAATTGGATCAGCCATGATGAAATGGTGGAGCAGACTTGATGGTCTAATTCTGCACCTACATCTTCTGGTCTTATGGCTGCTTTCAGAGTAACTGTTCTCCAGTGTATTCTTCTGAAGCGAACACGTAAATGGGAAGGCTGAATCATTTTTGGGCATAGTTCCACAACCATTACCCTCTCCTACTAAACCTTCTTTAAATGTGAAATTCAATGTTCTGTTCCACAGTAGAGAGAGACGGGTATGAGTGGAGAAATGGCATGTGTCTAATTCTGTCCTGACCCGCTATCTGGAAGCATACATTTTCCATGGAGGTAATTAGACAATGCTTAGGAATGAGATGTCTAGTTATTTTCTAATACAAAATCCTCAGCTTTGAAGTGTATCCAACTTAGAAGATAATGACAAGCGGCCCGTGTATGTTTCCACTGCCAGGGACTTACCAAACAGATGACACATGGAGTCACCACATTCTGTTCTCTGATGTTAATGGAATCAACTAGCTCATTGAAAAGTTCTGAGCTTCTCATTCAAAGTTTTGCTCATTATGACTCATAGAATGGATGGCTTCATGGAGGAGAAAATTTCCAATGATCAGAAAGCATTTATACCATATGTATTTGTCCTGCTGAATTTGAAAATACCTGTTGCTATGGGGATAGTCTTTGTTTGAATTTTATACAGAATGACTACAGGCAATGTGAATGCAGTACACCTGTCTGCAGAGTGGAAAGAACTTACTTCCTTGAAAGCACTCACAATGTTTCATTTCCAATTTCTGGCCAGCATCGGGGACTAGGATCTAATTAGTGTCATGTCATGTTGATGCTGTTTTCTGATCAAACCTCTACAGTTTTGGGGGTTTATAAAAGTTATCAGTATTGCAAGAGTCCTTATCCTAGAGTCATACTCCATGGAAACAAGCCCTTCAGCACACCATCTCCATGATGACTATCCATAAAACAGAAACAAAGAAAACAGCTCCAAAAGTGCAAGGAATTGTCAAAATCCAAGTCCTGTCCCGAGCCTTTCTGGCTCATCAGGCTGGTGCTTATGCTGGTTTCTGTGGCGCGAAGCGACTGAGAGTACGAGACTCTCCCCCGGATAGGATGCCTGTCTATCACAATAGACCAGCATTTTTTTGCCGGTACCCATTTTTCAGCTGGGTAGACCGGAGCATCGTGTGGTTAAGTGCTGTCTTGGCTGGGCTCGAACTCACGACATTCAGGTCGCTTGTCAAACACCCTAACCACGCGCCAAATGCAAAGAATTGTAGGAAGTTGTAATAGAACTCACTCAATCATATAAACAAGGCTGCCCTCCATTTACTCCATCTAAACTACATATGTATTGGGGAAACAGCCAACATAATTAAGGACCCTTTTCCACCCTGGCTATTCCCTCTTCTACCCTCTCCTGTCAGGCAGATACAAAATCCTGAAAGCACGAGCCACTCATCTCAAGGACAGCTCCCATCCTGCTGTTATCAGACACTTGAATTAACCTTTCATTTGTTAAAAGGTGAAATCTTGATCTCCCTTCCACCTCATCGTCGTTGCAGCTGCTTTGCGCTTCCTCCGTAACAGCAACACAACAATTTGTATTCTGATTTACTTTAGAATCACAATGTACCTATATATGGCACACAAAGCAAAACTTTTTCACTGCATTTCAGTATATGTGGCCATGGTAAACAAATGCCAGATTCTAAAAAGTGGTTTTGAGGACTGTAACATTTAAACATTGGACATTTGACTGGGAGTTCCAAAGGGAAAGGGCAAAGTTTAAAAGCTCTGTCACCAAAGGTGGGCAAAGGCTGCATCTGTCTAGATCTAGGAAAATTAAGCATGTAAGGAAAGGGTAAGAAGAGGTGGGACAAACCTCCTTATTAAATATCCATAATAGGTCTCAAACTGAACAGCTTGTTAAGCAAATCGCTGTGCTGTGTCTAAGGTCACATATACGTATGATATTCTGGACAATGTAAGGGTAGCAGATTCCATAAAGGACATGAATGAAGCAAATGGGTTTTGCACACCCACCTTTTAACTCCAGATTTAATTATGGGAATTAAAATACCCAGCTGTAGTGTAGGGTTGTAAACTTATCTCTCTGGATCATCATTAGATATTTAGTATCGTCATTTTATCATAATACTATCCTTCTGGGAGATCAAAAGGTTGATTGTTAATTATAAGTTAGTGTTTCAGCTTCAGAACACTTTAGTAGATTATTTATTGTTAAGATGATTGTCAGTGAACAATATATATAAATAATTAGAAAAAAGCTAGTCAGCCCAGGAGATCTCAGTCCCTCACCCAGATTGCCTGTAGATGACACCAGATCCTTAACAATGTGGTTGATTCTTATGTATCCTCTGAAATGACTCTATTACCCTCTCATTTTAAAAGACAGGCAATAAATGTCTGCTCACATCCCATAAATTAATTATCACTCCCTTTAAAATAAGGACAAGGCAACTGCATTGGGGCATGGAGCTTTGCTAAGGAAATCTCTCAGGGCCTTTAGTGTGCTAAAATGTCATGTAGTGTTGTTAACTTGCTGGACTTCAATCAAGATAAAAGGCTTTGTATTAGCTTGAGGTTCTACACTAGAGTTGGAAATCAGATGGCATAATGTTTGCGTTTGCAGGAAATCCATAAGCCAAATCAAATATTTGTTATAGAGATTCAAAGCAGAATTCTTGCTCAGTTGTTGAATGTATAACTGACGTTGACAGAAAGAATCCACAGATGTACGTTTCTTTGTTTATGTATCACACATTTCTAACAAGAGAAATATTAATGAATCCCCAGTCCATTCAATGATTCCCAGACAAACCCAGATTCAGCTCAGTTATATGCCAGGCAAGGAACTTAGGATTTTCCTGTTCGGAAACAGAACAGAAGATGCTAAATATGCTCAGCAGGGCAGGCAGCCTCTGTGGAGAAGGAAGTGGAATTCATATCTGAGATCCATGACTCTTCATTAGAACTGGATTGGTAAGAAAACCAGCATACTTTAAGTTTCAGAGAGGGCGAGGTGGAGAGAACAGAGGGATGCACAGGATAAGGCACAAAGTTACAATTACTTTGAAAACATTTGGTTGGGGAGCAGAAGAGATAAAAGCAAAAAATTGATACAAAAGTTAACAGCCATGAAGAATGAAAAATAAAAAGTCAAAAAGATGATCCTTTAAAACTTAGATGAGGAGGGTAGTGAATCTGTGGCATTCATTGCTACAGAAGGATGTGGAGTCCAAGTCATTGGCTGTATTTACAACAGAGATTGATAGCTTCCTTTTTGGGATTAAAGGATTACAAAGAGATGGTGGAGAGTGGGGTTGAAAAAAATTAGCCATGATTGAATAGCAGTGCAGACTTAATGGGCTGAATAGCCTATTCCTGGTCTTCCATCTTTGGCAAGCAAGAAAAGGTTTGCTTGAAATTGTTACATTCAAAATTGAATTATGAAGTTATCAACATGCCCAGCTGTGAGTTGAGTTGTTGATTCCCAAGTCCATACTGGGCATTGCCAGAGCCACAACATAGGAGCCTGAAGAGAGGTCAGAGCAGAACTAAGTGACAGAGGACTGGAAGCCTAGTGCCACCTCAGAGGCTGAAAGGGAATGCCTAGTAAATAAGTCAACTTCTCTGGTCACTCCAGGAACACTGAATGCAATATGGTTTCACCACACACATCTTCCTCTTTCATCCTTCTGAGGGGACTGACTTGTCCACTCACTCATCTCCATGCAGCACCTACCCCTCCAACTGCATATTGTGTTACACTATGGGCTCCACTGCATTGAAGGGCAGAGTGTGAATTCGATTATTACTTACCACTGTTTTGTCTGTGAAATTGGGCTTCCAGTCACCCATTTGAACTCCCTATTTGACCTTCTGCAGTTTTAAGTGGTATTTAATATAAGCTCAAGGACCAACACATTATCTTCTATCTGGGCATGTTACAATGCTTGAGACAGAACAATAAGTTTAACTATTTCAGATTATTACACTTTTCCTTGTTATCACAGTTGTGGCTGTGCTATTCTGCTTAAGTACGTTCTTTTCCCTCTTCTGTTTATAAATGTAATGTTATATCAGTAACATTGATCCAGTCAAACACATTCTCCCTGCTGCCTCCCTTTCCCTCTCTGTAAATTAAAACATGCTTGCCGTTTTCTTTTCCAGTTCTGATGAGTGATCTTTGAATGTTGTTTCTGTTTTTCTCCACATTGATGCTGCCTGATCTGAGCGTTTTTGTTTCCTATTTCTATTTTTTTATCATTTCCAGCATCTGCAGTTTTTTTGCTCCAACTTTCTTGCTCCATGTGTCTCACATAATGGATTTTTCCAATTCAATTATAAATTAAAGGTGCCCCTGGAAATATCAGTCGCAACGAGATGCAGATGGAGATCTGCCTTCTTGAAGGGCTGGAGTCCTTGTGGTACGGCTGCTCTCGCAGGCAGAGAGCTTCGGGGTTTGACCCAGTGATGATTAGGGGCATTCCTAGGTAGGATGGAGTGTGATTGTGAGGTGGTGGTCTTCCCATCTACCTGCTGTTCTCACTGTAGGTGCTGGGAATCATGGGTTTGGGAGGTGCTTTCTGAGATGTTAATCTGACCACAATTACAATTTGCTGCTGTCCTTAGGCACCAGACATCTTAAAGGATCATTAGCATGGAATCTGATGAGCAAACGTCGAAATGCTTATTCATGTGAGCAGCAGAAATCCTTTGACTGGTGACAGAATCTACATGATTAATGCTGCTGAACTTCAGTTAATATTCACCTAATATGATCCTTAAACCACAATGCACTGTATTAAAGTAAAAAATTGGCACCTAACTGTTTAAGAATAGAAAAGTAAGTAAGGAATGTCCTTGTAGTGGAATGCTATACCCTGGGACAACACTGGCAGAGTTGGAAATTGAGAGATTCCTGATAATTCAATAGATTCATTTAATTGGCAACATTTGATGCGTTAATCAGAAACTAGAACTTACTGAAATAAATCAGAGATATTACAGTATTAATCAAGTACAAATCATTTGGACAAACACATCAACTTTTGCCATATATTGAATATTTGGTCACGGTAACAAATGGAATGTGCAGATGGAGCTGGGTGGTGCTGGTGCTGGAAGGAGTATAAAGCTGAGAGGTACCTTTGAAAGTACAGAAGATGACTGACGTATGAAGGAAAGGTCTGTTCATGGAGGCAATCACTTTGTACTAGTGGACAAGACTGACTCATAATAGAACACCCACATATTGTTACTGATTTTCCATTTCCCCCACATCCTGCACTCCCTCAAATCCTTCCACCTCCCGTCCTCCTCATTTCCTTCCCTCCCCCAGCCCCCTTGACCTGCTGCCTCCTCTCTCACTCCACCTCTGCCACGACCTCACCTGCCTTATGCTAATCAGACCTGACACTTACTTCATGGTAGTGCCACATTAAGGCATTCCAAATCTTTGCTCTAATATTTGAAACTGAAGAAAAACATCTAAGGAAGCTAACTTTTCATGATGTATTTTGGAATCACTTTGAGTGCCAATGGTTTTTAAAGATTTATTTCTATCTTAGAGATCTGGTTTCCAGCATTACCTGCTTTGAATGTTACCAGGAAGCGAGATTTACCTTAGCGTCCTGCAGTGGGGGCTGGTAGCTGGAGGGTCGGCTGTACATCCTCTGCGACCAGTTAGTGTGGATGTCCCCCAGGAACAACTCTTGCACCACTTGCTCGGGATTGTGGTGGAGGTGTTGCTTTTCCACCCGAAGGAGCTGCAGTTCATGCATGGCAAAATTCAGAGCTCGGAAACAATCGCAGCCACCTTCCTCACCCTCCAGGTCATATCGCACGTTGGGCTCCCATGTCTTCTGTCCTGGCAAGAAACCCGGGCACGACCTGTTCAACCTGTGGCTCAGTTCCTCTGCCTTCTGCTTACTGTGGCAGATGACCTGGACCCTGTGGAGTTGATAGTCTGCTTCAGTTGCCCCTCGAATGATCCAGGAAGCCTGGCGCAGTCGGAGATTTCCCATGATCACCAGTGTGTAGGTTGGTTGCGTACAGTGATTGTCTCCGTAATTAAACTGATAAGCTTTGAAGGTATTATTGGAGTAAAATCTATAGGATCTGGTAATGAATTCTGGGCCAGGTCTTACCTCACAGCTGTGGACAGAGATATTTAATTAGCTTCACAATAAAGCTATAATACTTAGTTTTGCAACACTATTTCCAATCTTTTCAGCATGGGATGTTTAGATAAAAATTAGTAAGAAGTCACAAAAATCTGTCATCGGTGCCGTTCACATATAATCTGTTATTATATCATTACTTTCCAGCAAACAATCACCCGTTTGAGATGGTGGAAATTCTGGAGAATTATGTGGTGGATGCAGAGGTTGTTGGGTTGGTAGGTTAGGAAAAGAGGAGCCCTATCCCTGGTAGGCTGGCAGGAGGATGGGGTAAAAGCAGACATACATGAAATGGAAGAGTTGTGGTTGAGGGCAGCATTGATGGTGGAGGAAGGGAAGCTCCTTTTGAAGGAGGAGGACATCTCCTTCATTCTGGAATGAAAGGCCTCATCCTGAGAGCAACTGCGGAGGAAATGAGAGAAGGGGATGTCGTTTTTACTGTTAACATAGTCCAGGTAGCTGTGAGAGTCTGTGGGTTTACAGTAGAGATCAGTAGATAAGCTGTCTCCAGAGATAGAGACAGTGAGATGAAGAAAGTAGAGGGAGGTGTCAGAAATGGACAAGGTAAATTTGATGGCAGGGTGGAAGTTAGAGGCAAAGTTAATAAAGTCAATGAGCTCAGCATTGGTGCAGGAAGCAGCACCAATGCAGTAATTGATGTAGTGTAGGAAGAGTGGGGACGGACATCAGTGTAGACTTGGAACACAGACTGTTCACAAGATGGCAGGCATAGCTGGGACCCATGCGAGTGCCCATGGTTTCACCTTTTGTTGTTTTTTTAAATTTTTTTATTAGTTTTTCAAAACATTTTACAAATTAAAAACCCCAAATCCCAATGAGGAATATTAAAACAGTGCAAAATTAAGCATACAATAACAATATGCTACAAAGGAAGAGGATTTAGCAAAAAAAAGCACCTAAATTAAAGACAAGTAAGCTTAGTGTCCTCCCCAAGCCCCACAACACAAGAAAAAACAACAGCAACTCCAGACCAACCACAACACAATATAGAGAGTATAAGTCAGGACAGCCAAGCTCCCAGACTGTGAAGACACTCAGCAACAGAGGGTAATAATGCCTTCTACCAGAAAAAAAAGGAGCTGAAAGCAAGGGACCGAAAAGAAAAAAAAACCCTAGTCAAGAGGAAGGTTACGAAAGTACTCGATAAAAGGTCCCCAGACCTTATGGAACTGCTACACCTTTTGTTTGAAGGAAGTGGGAGGAGTCAAAGGAGAAATTATTAAGAGTGAGGACAAATTCTGCTAGACAGTGGAGAATGGTGGTGGAGGAGAACTGATTGGGCCTGGTGTCCAGAAAGAAACGGAGAGCTTTGAAACCTTCATGGTAGGGTATGGAGCTGTATATGGACTGGACATCCATAATCCCCTTTATCTTCCTGTAGTGAAGCATTCTATTTTACTTTTTCCTTAGCTCTAGGGTCACCTATTAGGTGCCACAATTCTATTTTAATAACTCAAGTCATCACAGATTTACACAAGAACATTAATTGTTTCGATCAGAACTTCTGGCTGCAGCTTGTGGTCTGATTGGAGGACTGTCAAGTTTAATAAGCTTTCTAACGTATTTTATGTAATTTATTATAATCTGCTTGGATATAGTTGACAAACTCATAGATGTTCCCAATGTGGTCATCAGTCAGTAAGGTTCTTCTAAATGAAGTGTCGCCCCATTGTAAAATTGCAACACATCAGATTCCCACAAGCACCAAAAGCACCAGATGATCTGTTTTATTTCCAGTAGGCTTGACAGAGAATTTGTATTAAGCAGAACTCCAGAGCTAACTCTCCAGTGTTTCAAAATGGTGCCTTGAGCTCATTCATCTACGAATATGTTTGATGCAAAATGATGTTTCTGAGCATTGATAGTTTATATTTGTCTGCATTAAACTTGACTTTTGATTTTGCTTCCCACCTGCATATTTTACCTAAATAAATTCTACACCCCCTCAGTAGTCCCTTCTGTCTCTTAATAGGTGGTGTTATGTAGCAAGGAGACTGACTTCTGTACTTTTATTTACTCAGGGAATTCTTTGTGTACTAGTAAAGTTGTCAGTTGTACAGTTCTTTTCATTTTATTGATAACTGAAAATACCAGGGAACACAAAAAAGGGCAAATGCTAGTGAACAAACTTTTTTATGTGGCCTTTATAAACTTCCTTTCTCCGTGAATTTGTTCCTCTGCTGAAAAAGGTCAGGGAGGAATTTGGTGATGGACAATTAAATGGTTGCACAGAAAATAACTGACAGTTACTTCAACAGAAGGTATTCGGACTTACATTGTTAGAGTAGGATTTTAGTAAAAAATAAATAATAAGACATGCATTGACCAATTTAAAGCACCTTAAAGCCCATGAATAATTTGTGTACACAGAACTGAAGTGCTATGAACGTAGTAGCCAATTTGCACACATTAATTACTTGAAAATGGCAAATCTGATAATATTGGTATTGGCTAAGAGACAAATATTAACCAGGATAACTCACCCTCTATCTTCAAAATAGCAACTGGATATTTTATGTTCAGAGGTAAGCAAGCGTTTGAAAGACCACCCACTGTGGGGCTGCAGGCATCTTCTGCCATGTAGGAAATTGGTTCAAGGTCATGTTTCTGACTTGGGAACTCTTTGTGTTAATGAACATTTCTCAGGAAGAGAGTCTTGCCCTAGCCTGCAGTCGGCTGGTATTGCCAACAGAGAGCTGTCAGTCTAGATTTTTTGAGAGATGTCTGAAGAGATTTTAACTCAAAAAGCTTCTGAGTCAAGAGGGCTAAATCTGGCACAAACAACATAAATCCAGGCACAGGTAGCTTTGTATAACCTGAGCTGCACGATAAATAGTGAGTGATCCCACTAACTGAACATCCGTATAATGCTGGCCAGGTTCTAAGCTATTCTGAATTATTCTAAATTGGATGAAAGGCTATGCATTCAAATCAACAAGTTTGAAAGAGTTAGTGCAAAATCTTCAAAAGCTGCATGTAATTTTAAGACTTAAATGACTGTAAAGGGTAAGAAAAACAGATGCTCAACAGCTTACGAGTATTGTAAATAAAAGAATAAGGAGAATTAAAGGCAACATTCTGAGGGGATGCTAAAAGAGAGAGATACAATATATTTAGATATTTACAGGACCAATGGAGGAAGTAATTGATGATAGAGATAATGGACAGTGCTTGGGGACAAGATTATGTTTTTGTTAACCCTCTAGAAATAAAATGGATCGTGAATGGAAAAGGACCGTAATATTCATTCACTTAGCAGAAATACTTGATCATCAGATTTTCATATAAACATTATCAACTTGGGCTGTAATTGGTGTTTACTCACCTTGTGGAGACCCAGTGGCTCTCCACTTGGGGTGGCATTTGTACAGTGATCCTAGCTCCATTGTACAGGTGCTTTAACATATGGTGACATTGAAAATCTTTGCTAAACTTCCCAAGGATCTTCTCAATGGGTTTGTTGAGCGCTCCCTCTGAGTAGTGTAGAGATGAAGCATCATACAGTTCTGGAAAGAAACACAATACAACAGATCAACAGAAGTGAACCCAGGCTAAACACGGCAAATACTGACCTCTTGATTGAATTCCTTAATATGCACTCCATGGGGAATCATGGGAAGAAATTCCAGGAATCAATTCAAGTTTACAAATGTAATAAAGAATGCCACAAACCATTCACAAATAGAATGATTTGGTGCCACAATCTCCTTAATCTAGCCAATTTTCAAGATCTTCAGTTTCAAGTTGTAGGAGCCACTTTTTTTTTACTCTAAACTACTGGACTTTTAAAACATGTGTTTAGAAATAAGAAAAATCATGACTGACCTTTTACCCCAGCAATACTTTCCTGCAGTTACTCCTTTGTGCTGTAACCTTGTGGATCAGTCTATCATGCATGACCTTATCAAATATCTTACTAACATTGACATCTTCCATCCTCCCTTCCTCATTCTGTTATCTCCCCAAAGAACTCAATCCCATTAGTAAGACATATATCCTTAATATCTTTCTTCATATATGATTTGGAAATAAACAAGTGTATTAAAAGCTATGTAATTAAAATTCTGCTATTTAAGTATATTCTTAAGAAAAATCTCTTTAGTTGACTCAATAAGCACTATAACAAAACTGTTGCAAATCTGAAATAAAAATAGAAAATACTGAAAATGCTCAACAAGCCAGGCAGTTGCTGTAAAAAAAAGGAAAACAGAGTTAACATTTCTGGTCCAACCTGCTGGTTAATCTGCTGAGTTTTTTGTAACCTTTTATATATTACACTGGACAACAAAAATTTTGCTTCTTAAATACTTTTGGGTGTATCTTATGGATTTTGGGCTGCTGATCATGACAATCACCATGAAATTTCTCTATCACGCACCAATTTTTTAAACCGCCTTTATTTGTCATTTCAATTCATAATGCAAGTTAATTAAAATGTTGCCCACAATGTAAACTGAAAAATTTGTTTATCATGTTCAGGCATGCTTAGGCATGGTGGATGCTGCATGGCAGGAAAGGTTTTAGAAAGGCTGTAAATTTCCATAAAGAATTTCAATATTTGAGAAAGAGGTTTCCCAGAATAACTGATGCCATTAAGGAAGGCGTTTTTGTTGGTCCAAAAACCAAACAGATTATCAAAGACAGGCAAATTGGAGACCTTCTATTGGGACCTGAGAAAGTTGCATGGAAGACATTCAAGGATGTTGTTGAAAATTTTCTTGGCAACTATAGAGCACGAGATTACGTGCAGCTGGTTGACAACATGCTTCAAGCATACAAGACCATGAAGTGCAACATGTCCCTAAAGATTCATTTTCTACATTCCCATTTAGACTTCTTCCCTGCAGATCTCGGTGCTGTCAGTGATAAGCACAGTGAATGGCTTCACCAAGACATTGTGGTCATGGAGAAATTGTATCAGGACAACTGGAATCCATCAATGCTGTCTGATTATTGCTGGACACTCAAGCGAGAAGCCCGAGACACTGAGTACCAAGAAAACCATCACGAAACATTTTTAGCTTAGTTGAACTATTGCAAAGTGTCAGTGTCGTTATGTAATTAAATGCATTATATTCAATAAAAGTTAATTTTTTGTTTCTCCAAGATCCTACATGTTACAATCTGAAATTATATTTGAGTTCAGCTTCAAATGGTCTATCATAAGCAAAAAAAAATTATGAGGAAGCAACACTTCTGAAAAAAAATTGTTGTCCAGCGTTATCTTTGCTTAGACGTGGGTGTTGTTTGCAAGATCAGCATTTGTTATCCACCCCTAATAACCAATGGAACCACTGCATTCCTGACCTGATCACAAAGGACTGGCGATGGGATGCAGTTCACAGATTGATCTGCAGGTGGCAGAGTTCCCATAAAGCTGTTCCTCTTGACCTTGTTGGTGGAAAAGCTGGGTTTGGAGTTGTGGGAGAAGCTTAGGCAAGTTACAACAGTGTATTGTGTATATGGCACACACTGCAATCACTTTGCACCAGCAGTGAAGGAAGTAATTGTTCGGTGTGATTGATGGGTTTGCCTATCAGTGAGCTGCTTTATCCAGAAAGATGGTGAGGACCTCAAAAAGAGCAACCACTTGGATTACATCAAATGGGATATCACAGTATCCCCCAATTACAATGAGCCTGGGAATGGAATTAATTTTTGATAGATTAATTTTTCTAATTAGTGCCATCAGGGAAAAGGTACAGGAGCCAGAAGACACACACCCAATGTTTTCGGAGCAGCTTCTTTCCCTCTGCCATCAGAATTCTGAAAGCTACCTCACGATTGTACAGTCGGCCCTCCTTATCTGCGGAGGATTGGTTCCGGGACCCCCCGTGGATACCAAAAAACGTGGATGCTCAAGACCCTTATTTAAACTGTCTCAATCCTATGGTCTTTAGGACCAGTGGAATCCCGGACCTTATTTAACCTGTGTGGTGCGGTGGACTTTAGGACCTGGCTCAGTTCTGAATCCGCAGTGTTTCTGTCCACGAAAGTAATCACGATCACGATTGAAAATAAAGTGAAAGTAATAAAGCGATTGGAAAGAGGTGGAACACCATCAGTCATTGGAAAAGTATTAGGCTACATCGGTCAACAATTTGGAAAATTTTTAATGGAGCATTTGAAAGGCCCTGCCCTGATGAAAGCTACAATTATTACTAAGCAACGCAGTGGTTTAATTATTGAAATACGTATGTTTCTTAAGTGTTTTATATGCATAGAAAGGTAAAATATATACTATATACTAAGACAAACGTTTTACTAACTGAGGCTAAATAATACCGGATATACCTGTTCTGACTTCAAATCTGACTTAAAGACGGACTCAGGAACAGAATTCGTTCATAACCCAGGGACTGCCTGTACTTTTAAATCATCTCTAGATTACTTACAATACCTAATACAATGCAAATGCTGTGTAAATAGTTGTTATACTGTATTGTTTAGGGAAAAATGACAAGAAAATATAGTCTGTACAATCTCAAACAACAAGTGCTGGAGAGAGAATTTCCAGGTTTTCCTGATCTGCGGTTGGTTGAATCCACACTTGTGGAACCTGCGGATAAGGAGGGCCGACTGTACTCTGTTTTTACACTACTTATTTATTATAAACTTCTTAATGTAGCATAGTTTTTTTTATGTCTTGCACTGTACTGCTGCTGCAACACAACAAATTTCATGACGTCAGTGATAATAAACCTGATTCTGATTCTAGTAACACACTTGCCTTCATTTGAGCTCAGAAAGGAAATGCTTTCTCCCCAGATGAACTTGCCTGTTGCTTCTTTTCTAAGTTACCATTGAAAGCACCCTGATAACTGATATTGGTCTCAATGCCTAAACTAATTATCCTCAGCTGACCTTATCCCCAAACACCTCTGTAACACTGCCTGGCTAGCGCCTTAATGACTTACTTAACTGGTTGTCTTCATTCTTACCACAAGGAAATACCTGCCCCTAATCATTTGCACAATATGGTAACCACTTTACACTACAATGGTTGGTCCAAGAACTGAATAGTTGAAGCAATGTAGCTGTTCCTGAAGTTGGTGGTGTGGAACGTCAAGCTTCTGTACCTCCTGCCTGATGGTAGCTGTGAAAAGATGGCATGGCCCAGAAGGTGTGGATGATTGACAATGGATGTATCCCTCAATCACAGTGGGAAGAATTAACCTAACAAATTGCATGCCATTGGGCTGTGGGAGGAAAGCAAGGCACTTGGTGGAATTGGAATTGGTTTATTCTTGTCACATGTATTGAGGTACAGAGAAAAGCTTGTCTTGCATATTGTGTTACAGATCAGATCATTACACAGGGCATCGAAGTAGAACAAGGTAAAACAATAATACAGAATAAAGTGTAACAGCTACAGAGAAAGTGCCACCAAACAATAAGGTGCAATATCATAATGAGATAGTTGTGAGGTCAAGATTCCAACTCATCATACTAGGGAACTATTCAACAGTCTTATAACAGTGGGTAGAAGCTGTCCTTGAGCCTAGTTCTATATTCTTTCACAAACAAAAGAAAATCTGCAGGTGCTGGAAGTCAAAGCAATACACATCAAATTCTGGAGGGACTCAGCAGGCCAGGCAGCATCTATGGAAAAGAGTAAACAGACATTCTGAGAAAGGTCTCGGCCCAAAACATTGACCGTTTATTCTCTTCCCATATATGCTGCCTAGCCTGCTGAGTTCCTCAAGTCTCTTTAGTCCCAAAAAGAGTAGTGTCAGACCAGCCACGATGCACCTAGATAGATGCTTTCTATGGTCAATCACTCGTAAAGAGTGATGATACTCGAAAGGGATGCGCCAATTTCTTTAGCCTCCTGAGGAAGTAGAGGCTCTGGTGAACTGTCACAGACAAAGGGAGAACGTGCAAACTCCACAGAGATAATGCCTGAAATCTGGATCGAACCTGGAATGTTGGGGCTGTGAGACAGAACCTCTACCAGCTGCATCACCGCACTGCCAAAATGTGTCAAATGCATATGCCAGGATCTGGAGCAAGAATCAAGCTGCTGGAGGAGCTCAGGGAGTCAGGCAGCAGCTCTGGAGGCATTATTGCAAGCTGAGATAATGAATCCGGATTCTTGATCGACTTTATTATTACACAAGTGTTTCAGCACAAGGGTGGAGTGACTGAGAGGTTAAAATTGACTGCACTGTCCTACTCACTTATTACAGCAGCTAGATTAAGATTGCTTTAACTGCAATTTAAGAAAAAAAATTATAATTTTTTACCTGTTCGGAGATGCTCTGCAGCAACAATGTGGCCACGCCTAATTTTGCAATAATATGTGCTGCCGTGTTTTCTGACAGCATGTAGTGAAATAATCTCAGCAGCATTTCACTTCAAATCCTGCCATACAATGGCTGTTCTGTTCAAGTCCAGTTATTTGATTGTGCGAGCTAGTAGTGCATCACTGATGCCGTGGCGCTTATTCTGAGCCAGCCAAGAAAAACTGGAGTATAATAGAAGGCAATTAACATTAACCCTTCATAGGCCACAGAGTGGAGTGTGTTTCAAAGCAGTCATGTAACTTGAGGCAGAAGTGCAACATAATAAACTTTTTTTCCAAGTTCAACTAGGTAAATGATGTACAATACATTACAAATAGCAGCTTACCCACAGGCTTGTCACTCAATTGAAACTAGCTGATTGCCAGGTGCAGAAGTGAAGATAAAATCCTCACAATGATTTTTACCATTAAACAGGTCAGTCAGGAATTTCCTCCATTGCACCAATACGTTTAATGAAACTGAGGGGACAGGACCTCTCTGCCTCGTTGATACTGAAGGCCAGAGGGAAGAAGGTGATATCTGGTGGGCTGGGGCAGCAAGAGTCAAGCTGAATGATTTTCCGGTTCAAGAGGTTGAAATAATTTCCGCTGCTTTCCATTTGCCCAGTCATTTCCTGACAGACATTCAAAGGCTTTTAGGAATTGTTGGGCTGATGCTAGAATTCTTGATCTCTCAATCTATCCTGTCGTGGTCCTGCACTGCACTGCGTAGCTACAATATTATATTCTGTTTTCTTTTTCAACCTTACACAGGACTTTATCCTTTTCCCTCCTCTGGCACAGTTAATGTTGACAAAATTGATATTAATTTTGCTTCAATCACTAACACTGAATTCCACAACCTTTGAGGCAATGGTGTCTTTTCTGCTTTTTGCTCTAAGCCCCTTTTGGATCTGCTTGCTCAGTCTAGATTCTGAACTAGCAGAACCCGTCTGCTTCAATCAGCCCTATCCCATCTATTCAGCATTTCAAACACTTGACAAATACCCTTATGTTAAAGAGAACTAGCCTCATATTTCAATGTTGTTACTGGGTTATAAAGTTTAAGCAAAAAAACAAGAAAAAATCTGCAGATGCTGGAAATCCGAGCAACACACACAAAATGCTGGAGGAACTCAGCAGGTCAGGCAGCATCTATGGAAAAGAGTACAGTCGAGGTTTCAGGCCAAGATGTCGACTGAACCCTTTTTCATAGACGCTGCCTGGCCTGCTGAGTTCCTCCAGCATTTTATGTGTGTTCCTTTTTAACCAATTTATTGCTTATTTATTATTATTACTTTCTTTTTGTACTTGCACACTGGTTGTCTGTCCTATTGGTGGAGTCTTTCATTGGTTCTATTATGGTTATTGGATTTATTGAGTATGCCTGCAAGAAAATGAATCTCACTGTTGTACTTTGATAATAAATTTGGCCCACCATGTCTATCCTGACATTTAAAGTACCCACTTCTACTAATTCAATTTGCCAGCACTTGCTTGTTTAACAGCACTTATTATGCCTTGCCAGTTCGAGTGTTGTGAGTCTCAGTGCTGACAACCACGCCCTAGGTTAAGAAATTATTTCTCAGCTTGCCTCATTTGTATCCTCAAGTTTTAGACCACCCATCAATGGAGTTACTTTGTCTTCATGATTACGTTTGTGTTGCACGGAGCGACTGCGGAGAACCCAAGTGCAGGACACAGTCACAGAGATTGAGTTGGGGATGCTGGCGCAGACATGAATGTTGAACAGCAAACAGGAGGAGTCTGAACATGGAGACGGAGTTTTCATGGAATATCTTGAAACTGGAGCTGAACTTGGAACTAACAGTTCTAAGCAGTCAAGAAACGAAGTTATCACATGGGAATAGACCAGTACTGTCATGATCTGGTCTGTGAAGTCCGCGTTCTGGATCCCTGTCCAGTCTCTGGCTCGGAGTCCTTGCCCAGGTTCCACTTTTCTAGTCTAGTCCTAGTCCAGGCCCTGTATCTTAGTCTCGTCCAGGGCCTGTGTCTTATCCAGCGTCATTTCTTCCCCACTTCCCTTGCTTCCTTGACACACCCAGCCCCGTTCCTAGTACTTCAGTGTCTATGCCTTGCATTTGGGTCCACTCCCAACACCCACCTTATGACAGTTTGATCACATTAGGCATCAACTTATTTATTGGTAGTGTCTTTATAACCTCAATAGCTCTCCACCAGTACTGAATGTGATCCTGCAAAGAGTACTCTTGACAAATGGTCTCGGTCTGAAACAGCGACTGTACTTTTTTCCATAGATACTGACTGGCCTGCTGAGGTCCTGCAGCCTTTTGGATTTCCAGCATCTGCAGATTTCCTTCTGTTTGTGATTACAGTACTCTTGGCCCAAGTCTTGTACAAACTCATTGTTACATTTTGAACATAAGACTTTCCGGCCAGTAACAATGCCTTTAATGCTTTAATGGAAGTTCTCGAGTAACATGCAAATGACCTTGATGCAATTATCAGAGGAATAAGAACCAAAGAATCTCATTGGGCTGGAGGTGCAGTAGACATTTTAACTCATTAACTCAACATTAAAAGAAAATGCTAATGATACTCAGCAGGTCAGGCAGCAGCTGTTGTGTTTGTGGTTTGAACATTTCATCAGAAATGAAAAAGTCATCGCCTAAAACTTTTAAATTTCCTTCTCTTCCGATCTGCTGCTTTGTCAAATATTTCTAGTATTTCATCAGGATTTCCAGCATCTTTGGTTGAATATAATTTTGATACTGAGATGCCAAAGGGTGATACAGCCCTTGCTAATATTTACTGAGGCTTTGTTGAACCCATTGTAAACAGTAATTCTCTCATCGCAGTGTTTCATACAATCCATAATGGGAACAAGGCAAGTCTTATCCTCAGTAATGATAATGTACCTCCACTCCCAAATGAAGAGGCCATCAACTAGACTGGTATTCAAACATGTATCAACAACTCCAATGTTCAATAAATAAACCTATCTAAAGATGAGTCATTCAGAAATTAATCAAATCTCCTGTCAATGAAGTATCATACAAACTGGGGTTCTATAGAGAGATGGGAAGGACAGGTTCAGGACAAAAACTGATGTTATTTGGGTTTATAAATTGTTTCGTGATAATATGTTTATTTAGCTGAAAACTATTAATCTCAATATGACTCATTGGAACTACTCTCACTGCTAGATTACTTTCAGTGAAGCTCAATTACATTGAATGAATCCTGAAAAAGACTGCTTCCAAGGTCCTACTCACCTTCCACTCATTAGCTCTGTAATTGTTTGCAACTGCTCAATGCATTAGTTAAGATATGGTTAAAGTGCAAGTTTACCAATGCTGAACTTGCAGTCACAAGGTGGAGCATAGAGCAAAGTGAAGTGAAATTCTCTGGAGACTGCAATCTCACACAGCTTTAGTTTGACATGCATGGGTTGTAAATTCAGTGTAGCAGCAAACCGACTTTTAAAATGAATCAAAGGAACCACTAGAGCCTTGAGCAAAATTGAAACTTGCTTCACCTCACCTAAAATAATTGGAGAGAAGTGGCTCTCTGCTTCTAAATATGATTGATGGGTATATGGGTCATAGAAGTGTGAATTCTCTCTGGTCTATATATGTCAGCTAAAGGATTTCAGCTAGACTGAACTTATGTTAAACTGCTAGCATCAATTTCACATTTATTAAATGGATTATCAAATATTTTACTCAGAACCATGAAGGCAGTTGGCACAGAAGGAAATCATTCAGCTCTGTGTTTAGCTGCACTTTGATGGAATTATCCAAGCCTAATTCCACTTCCCTGACTCTCCCAGCAAAACATTCTGCCTCAATATTTATCCTCTTCCCTAATGATTTCTGTCACAACCAACCTCCCACTGGTAGAGTATTGCAACAGCCCGAATAAAGACATTTCCTTCGTCCCTTTAGCAACACTTTTTTGCCATGACTCCTTCATCGCTGCCTCCAGAGATGTAGAAAGAAGAATCATATGGAGAGCATTATTTTGCTGAGCCTCATGTGCCTTAGGGTTCTAATTCACCTGAAGTAATAAAATGCAATGATAGTACTTACACTCAATGCTTGCTGTTTTGTTGGCATTTTCATGAAGTGCTTTGGGATTAACCTTTATTCAATGTGTGCAACTTAGAGCCTTAGAAAAATATAGTAGGAACCCGGCCCTTCAGCCCATCAATTCCATGCTGACCATTAACTGTCCACTATGTAAAGCAATTTCATTTTTATTGTCTCCCTGTCTCCTTCAACTCGCAGCAGGGTCCACCACTCTTACACACCAGGGATGTTTCACAGTGGCCAATTAATTTACTTTGGGATGTGGCTGAAAACACGAGTATCCAGAGGAGATCTATGTGGACACAGACATCACACTAAAGGCCACAATAGAACCCAGCTCTCATCAGTGACTCTACCAGCTCTGATACTGTGCTGTCCAATATGCATTTGGATTGTAGCAGAAGCAAAGATTTGTGCTTGTGTTGAGGTGATATTCTCTGAATGTTGGATGTGAGTGGATGACCTGGATATGGCTGGAGACAGAATGGAGCCTGGCTTCGTTAAGCACATATCACAACAGATAGCTCAAACACATTAAAAAAGCATCAACATAGAGTGTCCCCATCCCGATTCTTCTGAGGAGACACAAAAGAATGCAGATACTGGAAACTGGAGCAATCTACTTGGCAGGTCAGGTGAATCCTATGGGATGAAAGTAACTGTCAATGTTTCAGTTTGAAACCCCACATTAGTACTTTACTCCCATTTCCTCCAAGGGCTAAACACAGCTTAGCAGAGATCACACACATTCCCAACTCCTATCTCATCATTCCTTCTCCTCAGTACTACCATCCAGGGAGGAGGTACAGGAACTCGAAGAGACACTCAATGTTTTAAAAACAGTTTCTTCCCTCTGCCTTCAGATTTCCGAATGGTCCGTGGACGCGACCTTACTATTCCTCTCTGTGCTATTTATTATTTTTTCATTGCAAGTTATAATATTTAGTTATGCCTGCACTGTACTGCTGCCACAAAACAACAAGTTTCTCGAGGTACGTCAGTGATAATAAACCTGATTCTGATTCTCACCAGGCAACACCACATACACACAGCCCTACTCTATTTTCACTGTTCATTCTAGAACTGCTTCACGTACTAATCCATCCAAGAGAGGAACAAATGGGGAACAAGGCAGGATGG
Source organism: Hypanus sabinus (assembly GCF_030144855.1). Lineage (NCBI taxonomy): Eukaryota > Metazoa > Chordata > Chondrichthyes > Myliobatiformes > Dasyatidae > Hypanus > Hypanus sabinus. Next base: position 129,505,766 of record NC_082706.1, read on the forward strand.
AGTTAGAAGTGAGGGGGCTGGGAGATTGGTAAGGGTGGGTCAGTGCTCCAGAGTCAGGTTTATATTAAAAAAAGATGCACTTATTTATGGAGATAGAGCAGGTCCCAGGAAATCAGTCTCTGCTGGCACCAGTCCAGTTTCCTGATATCTGGTCAGGGACATTAATGCACAAATAATCTGTCTAGGGACAAACAGCAGGGGACTGCCAACTGAACTGAAGACCTAATTAAAATTCAAGTGGTGGAGTTTATGAGAAACTGTTCATTATTTTCCTTGCACAGCTAATATCATCCCACTGAAAGCTTTCTCAACTGTATCCATGAAAGAGATGATTATTCAATGAACTATTTTGTGCACTTGTGCACAATAAAGCCAGTTAAATTTTACGTAGAATCTAGGAAAGGATAGGTCCTATGGCCCACGATGTTTGCGCCGAACATGATGTCAAATTAAACTAAATCTGTTCTGTCTGCATATACTCCATATCCACATCTATCAGAAAGCAACTTAAATCCATTATCCTATCTGTTTCCACCACTAACCCGGCTGCCCGTTCCAGGCACATGTGTAAAAAAAAGCTTATCCAGCACATCTTTAAACTTTCCACCGGGGGTTGGATTTACCCAGAATCGTTAAAGGACCGTTGCGTGGGCCGTCTTGCCGCACCTTGCTCTGGGACCGAGCGAACCAAGTCAGAAACTGTGCATTCTTTTCATCATCCTCAATGTAGGTCGGGAGAGAGAGATATGATTTATCATATCAAACAGATGAAGTGCGAACCCCAGTGACTCGCTGCTAGTATCCCGGTAGAACTTCCAGTGCCCTGTATTGAAATCTGTCATGCTAAGGAGGGTTGTCTGTCCTGGATGCCGCGGCGCTTCGTTAAGTGAATGAAAGAGGCACGACATTGATAATCGGCCGCTGGGTAAAGTAATGGTGCGGTTTAACCAACAGATCTCCAACTTTTATAGACAATAGACAATAGGTACAGAAGTAGACCATTCGGCCCCTCGAGTCTGCACCGCCATTCTGAGATCATGGCTGATCATTCACTATCAATACCCAGTCCCTGCCTTGTCCCCATATCCCTTGATTCCCCTATCCATCAGATATCTATCCAGCTCCTTCTTGAAAGCATCCAGAGACTTGGCCTCCACCGTCTTCCGAGGCAGTGCATTCCACACCTCCACAACTCTCTGGGAGAAGAAGCTCTTCCTCAACTCTGTTTTAAATAACTGACCTCTTATTCTCAATCCATGCCCTCTGGTACTGGACTCTCCCAACATCTGGAACTTGCTAAATAAAATGCCGACTCTTTAGAATCTGCGCTCAACATATTTAAGTACATTTAAAAATAACTTCAGAAACAGGGTTATTAGCACTGATATATGTCGTGAAATTCGCAGCAGCGCTGTGCAAGACATAAAAATACTGTAACAATAATACAAATAAATAAATAATGCGGAAGAGAACTTCCTGAGTAACTTCATTTCAGCAGGGATTCGGAAAGGTAATATAAACTATATATTTTTTTCAGAAACAAAGTCCCCGTACCAATGACCTTCACATTTAGCCATGAATTTATTGACCTGCTCCTCGCCACTTTGATGTTCTGCGCCGAGCTTTCCAATCTGTGCCCGCCGTGCGATCCTGACGGTTCGGCCGGCGCACCGAAACTCGCGGGGACTACCGCTAAGATGAATGATCCGTGAAGAAAGCACACTAATTGCCAGACGCGGCCACCACTAAGACCTACAACAACCTGGGATACAGCGTTTCACTGAGAACTCTCACTGTCCCAATGCCACTGAATCCAATCCCACTTGGACAGAATATATAATTAAACCCTCAACGAATTATTATGATGCGGTTATTACAGCATTTTAACAGAGTGTGGACCCGAAACGCCAGCTGTCCACTCTCCTCATAGATGCTGCCTGTCTTGCTAAGTTCCTCCGGCAGCTTGCATCGTTTTTGGGAAAAAAAGAGAGGTGTCCTGTTGCATGGTCTTGACCCTGAGTGCTGGCGAATCCTTTACCTCTACAGATGCTGCCCGACCCGCTGAGTTCCTCCAGCATTTTGTTGCTCCAGATTCTAGCATCTGTAGTTTCTTGTTATCAACAGGTCTATTAATGTTGATGCACAGTGTTGAGCAGTAAGTTTATATCTATGTGCGTAAACCACACACACACACACACACACACACACACACACACACACACACACACACACACACACACACACATACACACACACACACACACACACACACACACACACACACACACACACACACACACACACACACACACACACACACACATACACACACACACACACACACACACACACACACACAGACTGATGGATAACTCACCAGGAAAGAATAGTGTCAGTACCAGGTAAGAGAAGGCTGCTTTCAGGAGGTGTAAAGCCACCATTTCCCTTCGGACACACACCACAAACTCCGCTGAAACTCTGTCCGCCCAACTGATTCAGTTCTCGAATCAAGGCCCCGCTTTGAACCGCCTTGAGACAGACTCGTGAAGAGCAAGTTTAGTTCGCATCGGCGTGTGAGGCTAGCAGGCACCCAAGAGGACGCGAGAATGCCCCCTTTCGCAGGCTGACTCTCAGCTTGTTTACTGCGATGATCTCTTTCCAGTCCGCGCGAGTTCGTTGAGATAAGACTGTGCGGATGTTCAAAAGAAACGTTTCGAGAAACTTTCTCTGTATGATGTAAGGGGTTTAAGAACTCGCCCCACCCTCTTTGCTTTGTACAAAAGTGTCCTCGTTAGAAGCACCACTTGCAGAGACACCGGGAACCGTGCGAATTCTTCGCGGGCTCGCTGCTACTCTGCTGGGCTGCCCAGTTTGCCAGCGAGTATACCCGCCGTGGTGCGGGAGGCCTCTGTGTTCCCCAGCGCATCAACACTGGCTGCGGGTCGGGAGGTGGAGACTCGCGGCTTCTTCGGCGCCGCTTCAAAGGGATGCGTTTATGACCCTCGTTCCGGCGTCTCAGGAACAAATAAGAGTGTTCTTTTATTGGTTTTTAAGAGCTTCCAACCTCTGTCGGTGCAGAGGAAGATCACGTCCACGCCCCTCCCAAAACGTCCCCTCTAGGTACTTCTTGATAAATGAACCATCTCTTCAAAGTGAGTTTTCGCTTTAGACGGGGAAGGGAAATTAGTTTACAAGTCGCTGCCTTATACTTGCTCAGACAGCAAATTATACTTGCTACTTTAACACACTCCGAATAAAACAAACAATGATCTGTTCACCTGATACTAAATTGCAGCGACAAACTTACATTGATATTCGTTGGTGCATTTATTATTCTCATGCGTTGGTATAAGCTTCATATCAACAATAAATGGCATTGTTCACGGAGCTAATAAACTCATCTGCAGCGCCTTTAACGAGCAACAACATGCTTCTCTAATCAATGAGCAGGAATGTACAAATTAATAAGCGGACGGTCACCAAAAGCATGGCTGAAGAGGTTTACAGTGTATCTTCAAGGAGCCGTGGTTGGAACCGACACTTGGCAAGAAGCCAGTGGTAGAGCAATTAAAACCATGATCTGGTCAGATCTGGAGGAGCAGATTTCTGTAGGTCAGAGAGAGACAAGGAGGGGGTTGACAAGGACGGAGTTTTACAAGGGAGGCATTGTGTAATGGGGAGTCAAAGTACGTGATTATAACTTCTTAGAGGATCAAATATAATAAAATGATTTCAGTTCAGTCTGTTAATACAATCCTTATTATCAGCGTGAGCATGAAAGACGGGATGGCACGTGTGTGCAGGGGTGAGATCTGGATCAATTTTACCCTGTGTGATTTAGGGCATAGTTATTCTGCTGCTGTTGATGGTCACCCCTGAAGTTCAAAGTTCAAAATAAATTTACTATCAAAAGATCACCATGAGATTCATTTTATTATGGGCATTCCCAATAATTCAAATAATGGAATCAATGAGAGACCTCAGCAGCTGAGTGTAAATCAATGTGCAAAACTGTGGAAATACAAAAAGAATTTCCCCTTGGCGATGAATAAAGTATCTATCTATCTATCTAATAACGATCAGCAAGTAATACGTATTGAGAATATGAGATGAAGAGTCCTTGCAAGTGAGTCCACGGGCTGTGGGAACATTTTCAGTGACAGAGTGAGTGAAGTTATCCCCTGATGGTTGAACTGTTCCTGAACCTGGTGGTGTGAGTCCTGTGGCTCCTGTACCTTCCTGATGTTAGCAGTGAGAACAGAGTATGTCCTGGGTGGTGGGGGTCTTTGATGATGGACGCTGCATTCCTGTGACAGTGCTCCATGTAGAAGTACTCAGTGGTGGGGAGGGCTTTACCCATGTTGGACTATACATGCTTACCCATAAGTGTTTGTTTTAATGGAAAACCCAACATCATTCAGGAGCCCGTTCCTAATCTGACTCTGATCATACCTAACCAGGGGCAGCTAGCCGAGCCACTGCCTTCCCACTCCAGTGAGCCTGACTCAGTTCTGAGCAAGGGTGCTGTCTGTGTGGCGCTTGCACGTTCTGTCTGTGAAAGCGTGGGCTTGCACCAGGTGCTCAGGTCTCCTTTCAAATCCAAAGCAAGTCCTGGTTGGAAGTTAATTGCCATGGGTGCGAGGGTAAGAAAAGAAAAGGAATCTGTAGTGTGCTGACGTGAACGTGGGCAGGATATGAATGGTTGGTTGGTGGATGAGGTAGTGTCATTGAGCCAAAGGTTCGGTTTCAAGGCTTGTAACTCCATGACTCTAAAAGCAGGGAATGAGGACCTTTGTCCTATGAAGCATCCTTTCATTGGTTTGATTTATAATCTCCCAAGTTAATTGCAAAGCTACTGTACAAAGTTTCTGCAGCACATTGGAATATTCATTGCTTGGATACACAAGACGCATGGCAAGTCCATCAGGAGCTCCATCTGATGGTGAATCATTTGCTGGGTGCGGGGATCCTGTCTGAGGAGATTTCCCACAGGATCTCTCAGACCAGTGCTGTGGCACTTAGTCTTTGGAGGTGCAGAGTAAACGTACACTTGTAGGGAGCCCTTCACATCCTCCAAACATACTTCAACTTCATTTGTACCTTTGCATTGTCCCTAAGGCATAGTTGGTACTGGAGGTACGTGTCTGCTGTTAAAGATTTAGATATTTTCCATTACTGGTCCCTTGTGACCATTTAAGTCTGACACAATGGATCTGACTGACAGTCTTTTTTGGAATCTGCACTAACTATTTTCAGGTGGTTTCTCAGGCCTTGGTGCTTAAAGCGTAAAGTCGTAAAGTCATACAGGCCAGAACCAGGCCATTCAGCCCATCATATTTATACAGGCCATCAAGTACCCATCTGTACTAATCCCATCAACCAGCACTTGGTCTGTAGCCTTTTCATTCCCTGGCAATTCAACTGCTTGTCTGGATGCTTGTTAAATGTTATGAGAGCCTCTGCCCCCACAAACCTCTCAGACATGAACTACAAACTCCAGCCGCTCTCTGGGAGAAAAAAATCTCCCTTAATTCTGCTGTAAATCTCTTGCTCCTCACAGATTCTGAGTCGGGTTAGTTTACAGCAGAGTGAAATGAAATTCCTTGCTTGCATGAAGTTCAGAGAGAAAGCAGGACGGATGGTGATGATAAATTAACAATAACCCCAGCAATGAGCACAAGAACATCAGAATGATGCAAATCTGAATTAATGCTGAAAGAAATGTAAAAATAACAATAATGTAATAATAAAGGGTACCTGTCCTCTGGTTACTGATATCTCTGCCATGGGAAAAAGTTTTCCAGGACCTACCCAATTCTTAAGAATCCCCTTCATGATTTCAAATCCCTTCATACTCCAAGCCCCTTTTTAAAAATCTGCTCCAGTTTGAAATCACTGTGAAATAGCCATACCTCTCTTGTTCTGGACACAGAATATTGATATTAACTGCTCTACATATATGGCTGTGCCCTATGAGGAGAGCTCTGAAAACTTTGATGAGCTCAACAAATAATATTAGTATCAAAATGTAACTGTTTTTAAGTATGTGGACTATAATTCATTAAACTACAAATTTTTCAATTTGGTTTATTTTTCATGCAGCTTATTTATGGTTTTCATTTTCTGCCATAATCTTAAGGTTCCCGTCTTTATTTAGCACCTTTTGTACAAGTTAAAATTGAAAATGGTCTTTTATCAAAGGATAAGTAAAAAACTATATTTTGGTTCCATGCCAGCTTATTGTCAGGGAATATTCTTTAAAGTGGTTGACTGCACAGTGAGTTTGAGGAGATCTCTGGTGTTGGGTGCCAGGGATCCTGTTGAACATATGTCTGATGCAATTAGAAGCGAGTAAAGAGAATTTCACATTGCAGATCTTCGTGGGGAGCTTCCTTTGGGAACTGTTGCTTAAATTCTTTACAGTCTTGTTAAAGGGAGTTCACTTTGCATTGATTAACCATCCTTTTATATGACACTGCAGCACAGGATCAATAGCTATAAAAAGCTATGGAATATCCCGAGACCACAAAAAAGCTACACTTCATATTAGTTCTCATTGATGGGTTAGAAATGGGGAGTGGTAGCAGCTTCAAATTCCAGGGAGTTAACATCCCAGGTGACCTGTCCTGGGTCCAGAACATCCATGCAATCACGAGGAAGGCATGCTGTTGTCTCTATTGACTGTGAACCTTAAGGAGATTTGGCATGTTATCAAATTCTCTAACAGATTCTGCAGATGAACTGCTGAAACTATCCAGACTGGTTGCATCATGGCCTGGTATGGCAATTTCAGTACACAGGAATGCAGGAGGCTGCAGGAAGTAGTGGGCACAGCCCATTCCATTACAGGCATAGCCCTCCTCACCACTGAAAACAGCCTCAGGAGGCACTGCCCTCAAGAAGCTGGTATCTATCTTCAAGGAGTCCTACCACCTGTGTGGCTGATCCCACCAGCCAGGAAGTACAGAACTCTGAAATCTCACAGCACTACGTTCAGGAACAGCTACTTTTCAATAACCACCTGGTTCTTGAACTGACCTGCTTAACCCTAACCTACCTTAGAAATGGAATCCTATGAACCACCTCTTACACTAACATAGACTGTCTCTGATTGTGTCATTTTGCACTAAGGTCTTGATTTTCAAGTTTTTTTCCTTTTACTATCATAAAGGATGCTCATCACCCAGGATATGCTCCTTTCTTATCCCTACCATCAGAGGGGAGGTGCAGGAACCTGAAGACACACACTCAACATTTTAGGAACAGCTTCATCCCCTCTGCCATCAGATTTATGAATGAACAATGAACCAACCTATGAACATTACCTCACCACTTTTGCACTCTTTTTGCACTACTTAATTTAATTTAATTTTTAAAAGATGTATAATTCTTATTGTAATTTATAGTACTTTTTATGTATTGCATTGTTCTGCTGCTGCAAAGCAACACATTTCACAACATATGCCAATGATATGAAGCCTGACAGATTCTGTTTCTTTTATAATTTATGTTCTGTGCGCTGTCTGAATCTAAGTGCCTGTGATGCCATTGCAAACAAGTTTTTCATTGTATCTGTATCTCATCGTGCTTTTGCACACATGCCAATGTATACTCAGCGGCCACTTTATTAGGTACAAATGTACAACTGCTTGTTAATGCAAATATCTAATCAGCCAATTATGTGGCAGCAACTCAATGCATTAAAGCATTCAGTCATGGTCAAGGGGTTCAGTTGTTGTTGGACCAAACATCAGAATGGGGAAGAAATGTGATCTAAGAGACTTTGACTGTGAAATGTTTGTTGATGCGAGAAGGGGTGGCTTTGGTATCTCAGAAGTCTCTTGGGATTTTCGTGCTCCACTCACTAGAGTTTACAGAGAATGGTGAAAGAAACAGAAATAATCTAGTGAGCTGTAATTCTGTGGGCAAAACCGCCTTGTAAATGAGAGAGGTCAGAGGAGAATGGCCAGACTGGTTCAAGCTGACAGGAAGAAGACAGTAACTCAAATAGCCGAGTGTTACAACAATGCTGTGCACAAGAGGCTCTCTGAATGCATGACCTTCAAGTGGATGGGGTATGGCAGCACAGGACCATGGCTACACCTAATAAAGTGGGCACTGTGCGTACTGACCCTGAGCTGACTACTTAACAGCTAGTCACTCATATCGGTGTTGGCCGGTAGTGTAATGGTGTCAGCACCGGACTGCGAGCTGAGTGGTCCTGGCTTTCCATTCATGCTGGGTTGAGCATTGAGCTAGCAACTTGCCCTCATAAAAAACAGACAATATGCTAAAGAAACGGCAAGGTGCACTGGAAAGCATAGAGCGAATTAACATAGTGTATCTCATATCAATAAATGTTTTAACATATTCTAATGGAAGAGATAGGCACAAAAGGTGAGAGGTGGAAATTCTATTAATCCTGCTCCATCCATCCTGGATACAATTACTCAAATAAATTCTACTCAACCGAGAGTGGAGCAACCTTTGAATACTCTTTAGTCATGTTCTTAGTATCGTTAATTTTTTTACTTGCACAATTTGTCTTTTGCACATTGGTTGTTTGTTAGTCTTTGTTTATAAATAATTTTTCTTAAATTCTATAGAATTATTTTCCTGTAAATGACTTCAAGAAAATGAATCTCAAGGTAGCATATGGTAACATGCATGCACTTGAATAATAAATTTACTTTGCCTTTGACTTTGAATTACCTGCCCCCACAATATTGCTGTCATTAAAGAAAACACTTGCATCAGTTTTTTAACACCACTCTCCAAAATTACAGCCTCTGTTTAACTCACTTTTTTATAAACATAAACAGACACTACTTTCCTCATCAGTCACATCAAGGGCTACCTCCCAGATACGATGCAAACTTTAGAATAGGAAGTTGAAGAAAGGTACAGGCAGTTGAGCCACTGCTTCAGATCCCCCACTGACCTGGGCTCAGTCCTAACCCCTTGAGCTTCCAGTCTGGAGTCTGTATCTTCTCCCTGTGGTTGCATGGCCTTCCCACCTTGGGTGCTCCCGTTTCATCCCACCTCCCAAAAGTGTGAAGGTTGATGGGTTAATTGCTGCTAGTTAGAATGAGTGATTGAATCTAGGAGGCTGGGCATTATTGGGATGTAGGAGAGTAAAAAGGGATAGCATTGAATAACTTAGTGTGCGGGTTCAAGTTTCTGGTGATAGACATACAGTACATACACGGGTATAAATGTGATGTTAATGAGCTTCTTGCTGCAGCAGCAGAGTACAAACATAAACTTAATTTAACAGTAATTATACTTAACTTAGAATTAGTGTAAGTGGTTCTGGTTGGTTGGCACAGACTCAATGGCTCACACAGCATGTTTGCGTTCAGTATTTCTTGATGATTAGTTTGTGAATAATTGAAATTCCTCTTTTTGATCATTTAACTGAAAAGGCCTGTGGAGATACAGAATAAGGAGAGAGGAGCAAACTGATTCTTATCAAAATAATGAGAAAGGTCGGGTAATTCATGCATGGGGATGGTAACTGGCTGAAGTTCTTCCAGTAGAACAGTGAATTGACTAATTCAAGTTACCTTACTATCCAGTTGTTGACATCTTTAAGTATCGAGCACATTTGACATCAAATGAAAACTCCAGGCAATGCTTGCAAATTGAAGCAAACAATCTGAAAAAATTGGACACGTTGTTAGTGTCTGAATGAAAATGACACATTCATATTTTAGGCATATTCCCAGTATCTTCTCATTCCATTTCAGATTTCAAAGACTTACTATGTTCTATTTATTTGAGATAAATAGGACTTCCTCTCAGAACTAAGGAAGGAATTGTCCGCAGTTTACAATCTTTTAACACTTAAACAGTATTAGTAGTAATTATTCTGATTTTTTTTCCTGCTTGAATGATTTCACTGTAAATGACTGCTGGTTATGGCTTTTCTTTTTGTGCATCACAGTGATACAACGAGTGGAGATGTTGCCTTAGTGCCTCAGTGCTACAGAACCAGTTTCAGTCCTGACCCGTGCCTTATTGGCATGGAGTTTGTTAGTGCTAACAGTGCTATTGGACAGGAGATACTGAAGCCTGAAGTCTGACTGAGGTAGTCATCCATTTAGAGTGCTCATATATATTAAAAGTTATATTAAAAGCAAGAGGATAGTGAGGGATAAAATTGGCCCCTTAGAGAATCAGAGTGGTCAGCTATGTGTGGAACCGAAGGAGATGGGAGAGATTTTGAATGATTTCTTCTCTTCGGTATTCACTAAGGAGAAGGATATTGAATTGTCTAAGGTGTGGGAAACAAGTAAGGAAGTTATGGAACCTATGACAATTAAAGAGGTGGAGGTACTAGCGTTTTTAAGAAATTTAAAAATGGATAAATCTCCGGGTCCTGAGAGGATATTCCCCAGGACCTTGAGGGAAGTTTGTGTAGAAATAGCAGGAGCTCTGACGGAGATCTTTAATATGTCATTAGAAACGGGGATTGTGCCGGAGGATTGGCGTATTGCTCATGTGGTTCCATTGTTTAAAAAGGGTTCTAGAAGGAAGCCTAGCAATTATAGACCTGTCAGTTTGACATCAGTGGTGGGTAAATTAATGGAAAGTATTCTTAGAGATAGTATTTATAATTATCTGGTTAGACGGGATCTGATTAGAAGTAGCCAGCATGGATTTGTGCGTGGAAGGTCATGTTTGACAAACCTTATTGAATTTTTTGAAGAAGTTACGAGGAATGTTGATGAGGGTAAGGCAGTGGATGTAGTCTATACGGACTTCAGCAAAGCCTTTGACAAAGTTCCACATGGAAGGTTAGTTAAGAAGGTTCAGTCGTTAGGTATTAATGCTGGAGTAATAAAATGGATTCAACAGTGGCTAGATGGGAGATGCCAGAGAGTAGTGGTGGATAATTGTTTATCGGGATGGAGGCCGGTGACTAGCGGGGTGCCTCAGGGATCTGTTTTGGGCCCAATGTTGTTTGTAATATACATAAATGATCTGGATGATGGGGTGGTAAATTGGATTAGTAAGTATGCCGATGATACTAAGGTAGGAGGTGTTGTGGATAATGAGGTGGATTTTCAAAGCTTGCAGGGAGATTTATGCCAGTTAGAAGAATGGGCTGAACGTTGGCAGATGGAGTTTAATGCTGAGAAGTGTGAGGTTCTACATTTTGGCAGGAATAATCCAAATAGAACATACAGAGTAAATGGTAGGGCATTGAGGAATGCAGAGGAACAGAGAGATCTAGGAATAACTGTGCATAGTTCCCTGAAAGTGGAGTCTCATGTAGATAGGGTGGTGAAGAGGGCTTTTGGAATGCTGGCCTTTATAAATCAAAGCATTGAGTACAGAAGTTGGGATGTAATGCTAAAGTTGTACAAGGCATTGGTAAGGCCAAATTTGGAATATTGTGTGCAGTTCTGGTCACCGAATTATAGGAAAGATATCAATAAATTAGAGAGAGTGCAGAGACGATTTACTAGGATGTTACCTGGGTTTCAGCAATTAAGTTACAGAGAAAGGTTGAACAAGTTAGGTCTCTATTCATTGGAGCGTAGAAGGTTGAGGGGGGATTTGATCGAAGTATTTAAAATTTTGAGAGGGATAGATAGAGTTGATGTGAACAGGCTGTTTCCATTGAGAGTAGGGGAGATTCAAACTAGAGGACATGATTTGAGAGTTAGGGGGCAGAAGTTTAAGGGAAACACGAGGGGGTATTTCTTTACTCAAAGAGTGATAGCTGTGTGGAATGAGCTTCCTGTAGAAGTAGTAGAGGCCAGTTCAGTTGTGTCATTTAAGGTAAAATTGGATACGTATATGGACAGGAAAGGAGTGGAGGGTTATGGGCTGAGTGCGGGTAGGTGGGACTAGGTGAGATTAAGGGTTCGGCACGGACTAGGAGGGCCAAGATGGCCTGTTTCTGTGCTGTGATTGTTATATGGTTATATGGTTATATCATGATCCCATCACCAAAGCAAGTCAGAGGAAGGATGTCACATTAAGGTGAAGTCCTCTACTCTCCCACCTCCACTGCTCAACACATTAATCAAAACCCACAAGGACAGCCTGGAAAATACAGGTCACCTTTTCTACCCTGAGAGCCATTCCTCAGCTGGGTAGACATGGGCAATAAAAGCCATTACTACATCCAACTTACCAATATAACCTTCAGACAACCAAGAGAAAGAATTTCAAAGACCAGGAGCTCACATTTCACACTATGGTCCTGGTGTACAAGGAGCAACAACCTCTCTACAATTGATGACAAAGCAATGGAGGAAAAGCCATACAAATCCTCCCTATCTTCCAGCAGGATAGGCAAATGTGTCCACACATTTCAGGCCAACACCCCAGCATTGAAACTTGATCACACTGAAGTACTTCCAATAAGCAGGCTACATCATTAATAGAATCAAGCACCAGATACCCTAAACAGGAACTTGATTCATTACTCATTGTTTTGTACTTTATACTGACCTCATGATAAATTATAAGGTTTTTCAGCCCATGCTAGATCTCTGAGCCATCCCATCAATCCTGGTTTCCCTCTTTATTTCCCATCAACCCATTTTCTTCCCCCTGAGGTCTGGATTAAACCCTTGTTCCTGAAGCTGTGAACCAGCTACCCCATTTATACCACTGAGCTGCCCACAGACTCCGAGCCCAAGAGCAGGAGTGTAAGACCGCCAACCCAAACCACTCCGGAAGAAAATTCCCCACAGGAAGTTCACATGCTGTTCTGTCATTTCTGTGAATCTGCCTTTGGGATGTGGACCTCATGGATGATGCCAGCATCTTTTCCCATTTCTACCTGCCCATGAACTGAATGGCTACAGAAGCCATGTCAGAATGACAGTGATGGCTATTCTCCTCTGGAGTGGTGCAGGCTGAGGCGAGATCTGATAGAGGTTTGTAAAATTATGAAAGTAGATAGCTGATGTCTTTTTCCCAGTGTAGAAATGTTTATTGCTAGAGGGCATGCATTTAAGGTGAGAGGGGGAAAATTCAGAGAAGATGTTTTGTCAAGTTTTGTTTCACACAGAGAATGTTGGGAGCCCGGAATACACTGCCAGGATTGGCAGATCCTCTTAAAGGACTCTTAGATAGGGTTATGAATCTGCAGACAATGTTGTGGGTGGGGGGATATAGATCACTCATTGGCAAAATGGATTAGCACAATTAGCTTGATTAGTTTGACACAGCATCACGGGTTGAAAGGTCTGTTCCCATTCTATTTTCTATGCTCTATGAAGTCACATTCATACAGCCCATTAATTAAGCCAGATTTCAAAAAATTCCTTCTCTCAATAAGTAATGAATCCTTTTGGGTAAAGCTATATTAAATAGAAATATTTAAGGTGAAGGTGGATAAATAATTGAAAGACTTTTTTTTAGAGTTAGGAGGAACTGGTATCGAGGCCTGAAGCAAAGTGACTATGTTCATATTGAACAGTGTAATAGGCTTGATAGGTGTGGTGACTTGTTGCTACTTTCTTGCGTCCTTGTGCGCTTTGTATTTCATCCTCAAGGGCATTAGTGAATCAAAATGATTATAGACAAGCCTTTAATTCCATGATCAGCATCATCACTCACAGCTTCTTCATTCCAGAATTAAACACACTTAAATTTCATGATTGCTCTGTTAAGATTTGAACTTCAGCCACTCAGTCCTAAAGCAGTGATATTACTATGCTACTGTACCCCACAACCCGCCTTATCTCTCTGTAAATATAATGTGTTGAGTTGACACAGTGGCCGTACCGAATATGATTGCTTTTATCAACATGACAAGGAATGGGTAGAAATAAAAAACACAAAATGCTGGCAGAACTCAGCAGGCCAGACAGCATCTATGGGAGGAGGTAATAACAACGTTTCGGGCCGAAACCCTTCATCAAATGGGTAGAAATGTTGCTTTCATAAATTGGCAGAAAAACTAAGTTGTGGAATATATTCATAACTCTACAAAGAGAACTTATCACAGCACTGTTGTTTGACAAATTCTGTACTACAGCTGTAGAAGATCTGTGTATGGCAGATTTACAGTTGCTTGAAGGAAGAAATAGTTCTTGTCATGTTGTTTTCCCACCATCTAATAAATTTCAAGTCAGCATGGAGTAAGTGATTATTATTTTTATGTTCTGGCCCATATGAAACACCTCTGATGAAGATAATGCTGGAGTGTATGGAATGCAGAAAAAATAAACTGTGTGAAGAAATTTGTACGTGCAGCAACAGTAAATTTTGTCTATGACTAAAATGACTTAATCTCTGTAAACCCAGGCTAGAGAAAGATAAATGTAGAGTGTAGAGCAGAGCAGAAGACAGATTTATATAATTCATGGGTAACTAAAAATATACTTATGCTTCACTTTAACATTAACCTTCATCAGTGAGGATGGTGCAGAACAGGAGAAAGACAGACTTACTTCTTGTCTCAGTTTTTTATAAAGTAGATGGATAAAAATATCTAATGCAAATTTCACAAATTTAAGTTAACTTGGTAAATTGGTTTAGTATTGTCACATTCACTGAAGTACAGCAACAATCTTTGTTTTGTATGTCACCCATACTGATCACTTCATCGTAGTACAGGGGAAAGGCAAAAACAAAATGCAGAATAAAGTGTTGCAGTTACAGCGAAAGTGCAGTGCAAACAGACAACAGGTTCAAGGTTATAATGAGGTAGATTATGAGGTCAAGACTACATCATGCTAAAGGACCATTCAACAATGGGACAGAAGCTGTCCTTCAGCTTGGTGGTAAATACTTTCAGTTTTTGCATCTGCTGCTGGATGGGAGGGGGAGAAAAGAGAATGTTTGGAGTAGGTGTTGTCTTTGACAAAGCTTTTTTTTATCCAGGCATTAAGAAATATAAACAGAATCTATGGAGCAGAGACTAGTTTCTGTGATGTGCTATCCTGCGTCCACAGCTCACTGCAGTTTCTTGTGGTCATGGGCAGTTACCATACCAATAACACTCTGCTGATATTTTTTTCAGTTTAAAGCACTACATTTTGGACATCATAGTAACCAAAGAATAACAAGATGGAACAGTGAAGAAATGATAAGCAGTGATAATTTTCATTAAAATTTGAGCAGTCTCAAAGGGCTGCAGGCCATACCTATTCCCATAGTTCTCATATATTCTTAAACTTTAGAAAGAATATCTTTATGGCATCATGAATAATTTAACTATTGTGTTACCTTTCGCCAGACTGCTATGTATAATTGTAAGAATAGTGCAGTGGTAATCAAAAGCTCTGCTTCTCTCTCCATAAGTACTGCCTGATCTGTTGACTATTTTAAGCATTCTCTGCTTTTATTCCTCATTTAAAATATTATAACAAGAACATACAGTACAGTGGATGTAAAGCAGAATGCAATGTCTTTTACATTTATGGGGATCTTACAATTCACTCTGTTTACATTTTTCTGTCCTGAATTTCTCTGTAAAGATGTTGAATCTTTGCTTGGGTGGAGGAGGACTACCATTAGTGTCGTCCATTTGCTGTTTCCACAGTCTTCATGGCCCTCAAAATAGTAAATTCTAGATCCCTATTTTCTATTGAAAATCTCTCCATGGGCTCAGTCAGTCTTGTGTTTATGCAGATTGTGGAGTGGCATGTTGGAAATGTTAGTAATTAAGAAAGAATGGAATAGGGTTGATAGAAACAGCAGACTTCCTGTCTCATTTACCAATTTTTCTGGGGTAATGGATGCTGAGAAACAAATAATTTAGAATAAAGATCAAGGAAGCTTTAGGCCAAATGTTGTCTCCTGTTGAAACTTTTCCCCCTGCACTCTCCTACTAACTTGGTATAGGAGAAGACTCCTATCTTCCTGATCCCAGAGTTAGAAAGTGAGGTGCAATGATGAGTGGGGTTCAGCTGGTGCATTGGGACTTTGCCAAGGATGGCAGTAGAAGCCAAATCAATGACAGCATTCATGAGCTTGTAGAACAACTGGACAAGAAGACAGAAGCTAAAGGGTATGGATAAAAACATCTAGAACTATGGATAAAAGCGATTCGAACTGATAGTTTCTGGGAATGCTAAATAGCCTGGTTGGACTGACTAGGTTGCTTCTGTGCTTTCCTCATACTCTGTTTATAAAGCCACATTCTATCTCAGGGACCATCGCCCTCAGCGTTCCTGTGTTCTTATACCCTCTACCAAGGCTCCTAAATTTTACAGGAAACTATGGTGTCACTCACTTCCTGCATGACTGACCTCTTTCTGTCCTTTTTGAACTTTTTATATCAGTTTTCACCCTGAAAGCCTCAATATTCTTTACCATACTTTGGCTTATCTCTTCAAATTATTCTATTGATCCTCAGGGTATTTTGTGATGCTGTAAAAATACAAATTTATTTTTGATGTTTTGATGTGGAGTTTGTGCCCTAACCTTTCCTCACTCCACTCCTCTCTTAGAGGCCTAGAGTACTATAGCACAGAAGTGGGCCATTTGGCCCAGTTAGATCATATTGACGTGATCTTCTGCCTAGTCCCATCTACCTGCACCCAGACCACAGCCTTCCATACTTCTCTCATACATGAACCTATCCAAGCTTGTCTTAAATACTACAATTGAACCTGCATCTATCAATTCTACAGGTAGCTCATTCTGCACCCACACCAACCTCTGAGTGAAGAATTTTCCCCTCAGGTTTCATCCTAAACTCATGACAGCTAGTTTTATTCTAACCTGACCTGAGCAGAAAAAGCATGCATTCATTCATCCATCTTATCTATGCTGTACACCTGATTATTTTGTATATGTCTTTAATTCTCATTCTCCTGTGCTTCAGGGAATAAAAGTCCTAAACTATTCAACATTTTCCTGTAATTCAGTTCCTTATGTTCTGGCAGCATCTTAGTAAGTATTCTCTGCACTCTTTCAAGCTTATTGATAGCTTCTTTGAATTTACCTCTGGTAACTTATCTCTTTGACCAAACCTTTAGTCATCTGCTCTAATACCTTTGTATGATTAGGTGTCAGATTTTGACTGGTAATTTTCTGTGAAGTACCCCATGAAGCACTTCTGTTTAAGGGAGCTATTTAAATGAAAGATGATGCTGTTATTGTACGACCAGTGTACAAGTGGGCTTATTCTTTGTACCACTATTGGCAACTCTTGCTTTGTACTAATGTAAAGCACTTCAGGTTTATTATCACCGACATGTCATGAAATTTGTTGTTTTGTGGAAATAATTCAGTGCAAGACAAAAATTACTATCAAGTTATAAAATTGTATAAATAAATAGTGCAAAAGAGGTAGGAACAATGGGTTCATGAATAATTCAGAAATTTGATGGTTGAGGACAGAAACTTTTCCTGAAACATCGACTACAGGTCTTCAGGCTCCTGTACCTCCTCCTTGATGGTAGTATTGAGAAGAGGGCTTGACCCCATGGTGAAGGTCCCTTATGATCGAGGATTCCTTCTTGAGGTACTGTTGAAGATGCCCCTGAATTTCAACATAGACCTAAAATTATATAGAAGTATTTTACAAATACAGAACAACAATTTATTAGCTCCAGACATATAAACTACATTACATTACATGCTAATATAAAATTTTAATGCTTGAAGTAGTGGTGGAAGAAGATACTATCATGACTTTTAAGAAATATCTGCACACATTCTTGAACAAGAGACAGGAGTTGTAGATAATATTTCCCACTGCTGCTGTTGTGGTATAGATGTTTAGATGGATACGCTAGGGGGAGCTGTGCACAGAATGTCTGCTCCTTGACTGCTTTCCACTGGCAGTATGAAAATAACCTCACAATGTGACCAATGGATAATGAAAATTTGAGTACCTTCACTTATGCCATGCAGAGTTATGTGGCAGTTTTGTAGAATATGTATTTATCCCTTTAAGGGTGCATAATTTCGGAAAGCATTTGAGCAAATTCTTTTCAGGAGCAGTCGGTTTAAAAAAAGTAATTCCTTGCAGCCATGTTATATACTGAGGAAATACTGCCGAGGATAATCTGGTACTATGGTAGTAAATAACATTAAAGTTACAGCTGATGCACAACGAACTATTTCATGCTAATGTAAAACTTTAATGTTTGAAGTAGTGGTGGAAGAAGATACTATCATAACATTTAATAAATATCTGAACACTTTCTTGAATTGTTAAGGTGTAGAATCTACAGATATAAAGTGGTAAATGGGATTAATGTAGATGTGTACAGCAGGTGACTGGATGTGGCAGAAGATGATATTTTCCTGCATGACTCTATACATTCAGTAGAATGTGACTCAGTCAAAATGAATGATGACTGAATGAAAATATTGTTCAATATTCTCATCATTCAGCTCTGCTGCCAGGGCAACAGAAGGTACTTATAGTGACAAAAGTTCATTAATGTTCTAGTATTGGCTGGACTGGAGCATTTTACTTATGGGAAGGATTGGATAGGCTGGGCTATTTTTCCCAGGAGAAAATGAGGCTGAGGGGTGACCTGACAGAAGTATGTAAAATTATGAGAGGCACTGGTAGGGTAGATGGTTCAAATCTTCTTTCATGTATCAAAAACAATAGGGGCACAATTTTAAGGTGAGAGGAAGGAGTTTTAAAGGGAATCTGAGGAGAAAGGGTTTTACATGGTTGATATCTAGACCAGGCGCTGGAATCAGATAAAAACACTATGTTTCAGAGGCATTTAGACAGACAGGCTACATCCAGCTTCTGTTTATTAATTACAGTTCAGCTTTCAACACCATCATCCTTCAGTACTTCAAAACTCAGTCTTTGTACCAGCTGTTGCAACTGGATCTTTGACTTCCTCATCGGGAGACCACAGTCAGTGCAGATCAAAAATAACCTCACTGACAATCAACACGATGTGTGCTTAGCCCACTGCTCTGCTCTCTCCACACTCATGACTGTGTGGCTAGGCACAGCTCAAACACCATCCATAAATTCACCAATGAAGCAACTGTTGTTGGTAGAATCTCAAATAGCTACAAAGAGGCATACAGGTGTAAGATAGATCAGCTGGTTGAATGGTTCATAACAACAACCTTGTACACAACGTAAGTAAGACCAAGAAATTGGCTGTAGACTTCAGAAATGGCTAATCGGGAGATGACACAGCAGTTCTCATCAAGGAGTCAGCAGCTTCAGGTTCCTGGGTGTACACATCTCTGAAGATCTGTCCTGGGCTCAGCACATTGAGATGATTACAAAGAAGACACACCAGCAGCCATTTTTCATCTGGAGTTTGTGTATATCACCAAATATTCCAACAGATTTCTACAGATGTAGAGTGAAGAGCATTCTGATTGGTTGTATCTCTGATGAGTGAATACACAGGATTGGGAAAAGCTGCAGGAGGTTGTAAACTCCGCCAGCTCCTTCATGGACACTAGATTCCCACCATCGAGGACATCTTCGAAAGGTGATAACTCAAGAAGATGACTCACTATACACAACATGCCCTCTTCTCATTTCTATTATCAATGGGAGGTACAGGAGCCTGACGAGGCGTACTCATGACTGCTTTTTATAAACAGCTTCTTCTTCTTGTTTAGTTATTTATTGTAACTCATAGTAACTTCTATGTCTTGCTTTGTACTGCTGCTGCAAAACAATAAGTTTCACGACATACTGTACGTCAGTGACAATAAACCTGATTCTGATGGTCCAGGCTTGTTTACTAAAAGTTGGGAAGGTGACAATAACCTCAGTAAACAACACGAGAGATCAAAGAGCTAAACTCAAAGCTTAATGAACGTATCCATGAACATCCTGTAAATCTAATGTTGCCACGTCTATTTTTGTCATGTTAATTCTGTATAATTTATGCTAATTTAAGTAAATATAACTTATATTTGTAACGTACAGTGCTGCTGCTATGAAAAGCACCTGTTCACGGCATTTATACTCTAGGTATGAATCAACTTGAACTTGTTCTGCACCCTTTGAAAGAGGTTGAGATTATTCTTGTAGTGAAGAACCTAAATATCATGTTAGCAAACTCTGGCTGTTAGTTCATTTGACTTCATAACCAACCTCCACGTTCATGCTGCAAATCTGGCACCTCTGGCCTCCCGCTGGTGAGGGACTGTGGTAATTACAGAGTGGAGTTCACACAGGCAGCCTCCTTCTGAAAGAGCCATGCATGTGTGTAATTGCAAACATAAGAACAAACTCAGAGGGTATAATTTTTGAATTCTCTATGATTACAGTTATGTCCTGTCCATTACTTATTGCCTGATAGGCTCATGGAAGAGTTAAAATAAATATGCTGTAGGAATTTATTTCTGGATCAACATGACAAAAACGGAATATGTGGCCATGATCACGCTAATATTTGTTTGTGGTTGCTGCAGAGAAGTGGGGTGGGGGGGTGGGTGTGGTACATCATACAGTGATCAAACTTCAGAACAATTATTTGGCTCTGTAATGCATTGTGACTTCCTGAGGTCAAGAAAGCTTTTCTTCTTTTGTCTCTAACTGACTGCTTAGGCCATTGTTCAGTGGCACAGCCCAGGAGGATGCCTTACAATAGACCTTCCACTGTGTTCCAGGTGCTATATGTTTTGGATGCAAGATGTTGGGTGCTACCCTCATAACCTTCAGCTCGTAGCATAGTCTGAGGTAGCAGAATGTCGCGCTTTTGAGACAGGCCTTGTAGCGTTTAGAATTATTCATCCTGTTGGCACATTATATCACTCATGGAAACAGGAACAATATAGTGAGGTAGTCTGAAATATTGGGACGACCTCGCTGTGGTTCTAAGGAAAAGAGAAATTATTGTAGATTAAATCTCTGTAACATGGCTATTTGAAATGTACCTTAACACACAAGAAGTTCTGCAGTTGCTGGAAATCCAGAGCCAACACACACAAAATGCTAGAGTAACTCAGCAGGTCAGGCAGCATGTATGGAAATCAACAAAACCGTTGATGTTTCAGGCCGAGACCTTTCTTCAGGGCTGGAAAGGAAAGGGGAAGATGCTAGAATAAAAAATGTGTGAGGAGGGGAAGGAGGACAGCTAGAAGGTGATAGGTGAAGCCAGGTGGCTGGGAAAGATAAAGAGATGGAGGAGAAGGAATTTGATAGGAGAGGAGCGTGGACCATAGGAGAAAGGGAAGAAAGAGGGGCAATAGGCAGATGAGGAGAGGTAAGAGACGAGAGTGAGGAATAGGATAAGAAGGGAGGGGGAGGGAATTTTTTTGCCAGAAGGAGAAATGATATTCATGCCACCAGGATGGAGGTCGCCCAAATGGAATATAAAGTGTTGCTTCTCTATCCTGAGCTTGGCACAAGAGGAGGCCATGGACCAACATGTCGGAACAGAAATGGAAATTGGAATTAAAACATTGGGCCATCAGGAAGTTCCACTTCTGGCTGATGCTGCTGGGCTCAAGAAAGATGATTGAATTTAAAAACCTGATCCTAAAAATTCCATGCTCCCCAGTTTTCAGCAGTAATTTGCATGTATGTACCACCCACTCCATAACCAGACAATTATTAGTAAGGCAATTCATGGGATGGAATTTAAAACCGTTACTTAACAAAATATTAGAAAAAAGTGATCAAAGATGTAGATTGATGTGTGGGGTGGGAGGGGGGTAGAGTGGTGGAGAGACAGAGAAATTTAGAAGTGAATTTCAGAGATTGACAGTTGAACAGCTACAAGTTTAGGAAACCTTAAGATGTACTCTTTATATGTGGAGAACATAAAATTATCAGATCTCATTGATCACCTGCAAGTTTGTACTCCCCCTGCTCCCACCTCTTATTCTGGCTTCTGCCTTCTTCCTTTCCAGTCCTGATTAAGGGTCTTGGCCCAAAACTCAGCAGCTGATTTCCCTCCATAGATGCTGCCTGACCTGTTGAGTTCCTTCAGCATTTTGCACTTGCTACTCAAGATTTCCAGCATTTGCAGACTCCCTTGTGTCTAAGCCATAAAAATGCTTTTCTTTGGTGAGAAGAATTTCAGATTTGTAATCTCTACACGAACACTGTTGACAAAATAAGCGTAAATAAAAGCAGAAAATGTTGGAAATGGTCTGTAGGTGAGGCAGCATCTGCAAACAGACCTTTCAGTTCAATGATTATCTATCTGTTCTGAAAGGAACCTGTCTAAATCGTTAACATAGCACATTGCCCTTTAGTGAATATATTAGTCCAATGTAAGCACCTTACTACGTAGCAAATCTATGCTACTTTCTCTATATTAAAACTTTAAAAATATTTCAAAAGTGCATAAATGGCTGTAAAACATATTGCAATATTTTGGAATTTTGAAAGGTGCAGTATAATTTTAGAGTTTTCTGTGGGAAAATAAGCTGAATAGTTCTACTAAAGGCCGGTTATTAAAGAGATTGCTTATTTACAGAATCAAGGGAAGGCCAGGGCCTGGAAAACAGCCACTTGGCCCAGTGGGTCCATGCCAATTCTATCTATGAGCAATGCAACTAGCCCACTCTTCCAACCTCTGTTCACAATGTTTCAAACAGTTTTCTTTCAGGTATTTATCAAATTCCCTTTTGCACCTGCCTCTGGAATGGAGAGTTTTAGTTACAAGCAGAGATGGAATAAGCTTGGGATGTTCTCACTGGAGCACAGGACTTTGAGAGGCAATCTCACATAGCTTCATAAAATGACATAGAACTTGTTAGCATAGTCCAGGCCCTACAGCCACGATGCTGTGCTGACTGACCCCAAGGTCAATCTAACCATTCCCTCTCATACAGTCCCCCATTTTTTTTAGCTAGGGTAGCTGGACACAAGATAGTCACTGGCTTTTTCCAAGAGTAGGGATGTCTAACAGGCATTTACTTAAGGCAAGAACTAAAAGATTTAAAAGGGAACTGAGGGGCAAGTTTTTCACATGGGGGTTGGTGGGAATATGGAACAAGCTGCCAGAGGAAATGGTAGAGTCAGGTCCAAAGACAGAATTTAAAAAAACTGCCTATCCAGGTAAATAAACTCTTTTATCCACAGAACCTCAATAGCAAATCTTTTCTGCAGCTAAAGGGTAGTGACTAGAACTGGATGTCATACTCTGATATAGCAGAAACAATGTTTTGTAAAGGTTCCTAGTTCGTGTCCATAGCTTCAAAGTGTTTTTAAAAACGTCTTCCTCAAGATACCTGGCTCTTTAAGGACACTGCTAGGTCCCGATGTTCCTTTCATCTTTATATTTGCTTTGTACTTCCTTGTTATTGGAAATTCAGCAAACTAATAGGAAAATGTTGGTTGTCCATCGATTTTGACAATGATTTTGTGCATCTCATCTGATGTGTGTTTGGAGGTGACTGTACAGACCAACTTGTCAACAGCGTAAATATTCACAGTGGGGACAAGGGAGCTGTTCTCGCTGCTTTCCTCTTCTGACACGTGGTCTCCAGGTCTGAGTCCCATGCCCAATGTTCCAGATGCCGGGGAAGAAGCCCACTGTAAGCAATGCTGGCTTCCACACAGTCTTATGTATGAGGACAACCACAGTTTCTGCTTCCCTGTGATAACTGGCCGTACAGCAGCTGCTTAGGGAGTCTGGAGACCTCCATGCATATAACGTGTCTGGTCCAGTGAAGCTGTGCTTTCAAGATCATAGCTTCAATACTGGTCGTCATTGCCCTATCGAGGACTTAGAAGTTTCAGATATGATCATGCCAGCGAATACCAATGATGGACATGGAGGCGTTCCAGCAGTTTGATGTTCCTTTTGTAAATGGTCCATGGTTCACAACCTCACAGGAAGCCAGTGAGGACAACAGCCTTGTACAAGTTGATCATAGTGGACTTCTGGATACTGTGCTGGCTTAGCACATGTGATCACAGGTGGCCCAGGCTCTGAATAGCTTTGCAAATCCTGGCATTGAGCTCTTTATCCATGGAAGCATCACTGGAGAAGACAGTGCTGAAGAATTTGAATTTCTTTCCTACCCTCAGTGCTGTGCCTTCAATGGTGATGGAAGGCAGCACAGCAGTGGCTCCAGGAGTAGGCTGAAATACGGCCTCCGTTTTGTCCTGGCTGATGGCGAGGTTTCTGCAAACCTGTCAATAACCAGTTACAGATCAGACTCTGCAGAGAGCAGTCACTTGCATAGAGTGCTTCGTATTCAATCACGCACTCAAGGACCTTGGTGCTGACAGTACAGACTTGATGGATTGTTGTTTGATCTGCCTTCTTAAAAGCCAAATCTAAGCTGGTTCAAGGAATCATCCTCAAAGCACGCTAAGAGGAAAACATGTGCTTCCTTTTATAACACAGTCATTAATCTTTTTATATATTTGGTAGTAAAAATGTACAACTATACAAAATGCTCATAACAAAATATCAGATACCATGCTTCATATTCAATAACATAGGTAGAAAGGGGGAAGCAACAGTGGCCGCGCCTCTGGCACAGAGTCTGGCCCTGTGGCTCAGAAGGGTAGGGAAAGGAAGAAAGCAGCAATAATAGGGGACTCTATAGTTAGATGGTCAGATAAGCAATTCTGTGGACGCAGGAAAGAAGCGCAGATGGTAGTTTGCCTTCCAGGTGCCAGGGACCGGGATGTTTCTGATTGTGCCCACGATATCCTGAAGTGGGAAGGAGAACAGCCAGAGGTCGTGGTACATATTGGTACCAATGACATAGGCAGGAAAAGGGAGGAGGTCCTGAAAGCAGACTACAGGGAGTTGGGAAGGAAGCTGAGAAGCAGAACCTCAAAGGCAGTGATCTCAGGATTACTTCCTGTGTCACGTGATAGTGAGTATAGGAATAGAATGAGGTGGAGGATAAATGCGTGGCTGAGGAATTGGAGCAGGGGGCAGGGATTTAGATTTCTGGATTATTGGGACCTCTTTTGGGGCTGGCATGACCTGTACAAAAAGTACGGGTTACACTTGAATCCCAGGGGGACCCAGATCCTGGCAGGGAGGTTTGCTAAGGCTATTGGGGAGAGTTTAAACTAGAATTGCTGGGGGGTGGGAACCGAACTGAAGAGACGGTGGAAGGGATGGTTGGCTTACATTTAGAAAAAGCTTGGAAACAGTGTGAGAGGGATGATAGGCAGGTGCTAGAGAAGGGATACACTCAGACCGATGGTTTGAGATGTGTCTATTTTAATGCAAGATGCATCATGAACAAAGCGGATGAGCTTAGAGCGTGGATCAGTACTTGGAGATATGATGTGGTGGCCATTACAGAGACTTGGATGGCTCAGGGGTAGGAATGGTTAATTTGAGTGCCAGGCTTTAGATGTTTCTGAAAGGACAGGGAGGGAGGCAAAAGAAGTGGGGGGGGCATGACACTGTAAATCAGAGATAGCGTCATGGCTGCAGAAAAGGAGGAAGACACAGAGGGATTGTCTACGGAGTCTCTGTGGATGGAAGTTAGAAACAGTAAGGGATTGTGACCCCTTCCTGCAGCCAGCCTGCACGGGCACTCAGACCCATGGCAGAGTCCATGATTGTGATGCATTAGGCGGCTGTGATCATAATATAATAGAATTCACTCTGCAGTTTCTGGGAGAAGATAAAATCAGATGTACTCAAGTGGACTAAAGGGAATTACAGGATCTTGAGAGAGGAACAGGCCAAAGTTGATTGGAAGCGGGCACTAGCAGATTGATAGCAGAACAGCAATAACTGGAGTTTCTGGGAGCAATTCAGAAGGCACAGGATGGATACATTTCAAAGAAGAAGATGTATTCTAAAGGGAGGATGAGGCAACCGTGGCTGACAAGGGAGTCAAAGATGTGCCAGTATTGGAGAAGGTCCAGAGGAGGTTCACGAGAATGATTCTGGGAATGAAAAGATTAAGGTTTCCTGAGGAGACTGAGGTCCTTTAACATCTGCCAGACGTTGCTGAGAATGTTCTATGAGGCTGTGGTGGCTAGTGCTATCACGTTTGCTGTTGTGTGCTGGGGCAGCAGGCTGAGGGTAGCAGACACCAACAGAATCAACAAACTCATTCGTAAGGCCAGTCACGTTGTGGGGGTGGAACTGGACTCTCTGACGATGGTGTCTGAAAAGAAAATGCTGTCCAAGTTGCATGCCATCTTGGACAATGACTCCCATCCACTCTATAATGTACTGGTTAGGCACAGGAGTATATTCAGCCAGAGACTCATTCCACCGAGATGTAACACTGAGCACCATAGGACGTCATTCCTACCTGTGGCCATCAAACATTACAACTCCTCCCTCAGAGTGTCAGACACCCTGAGCCAATAGGCTGGTCCTGGACTTATTTCCACTTGGCATGTGATGCACCATCAATAACCCTCTCTGAGACGTAAAGGCGAGATATCGGCTTTTATTGACTGGAAGAAAGAACAAGCAGTGGTTGACCACCATACTACATCCTGGAGAATGAGGGCCGGGCTCAGGCCTCAATCGCCTTTATACAGGGGTCTGTGGGAGGAGCCACAGGAGCAGTCAGCAGGGGGCGTGTCCAGACAGGTATATGTAGTTCACCACAGCATGATTAACTTATTTTTATTTAATTATTTGTGGTTTTATATTGCTATATTTCTACATTATTCTTGGTTGGTGCGGCTATAACAAAACCCAATTTCCCTTGGGATCAATAAAGTATGTCTGTCTGTATGAGGAGAGTTAGATGGTTCTGGGCCTGTACTTGCTGGAGTTTAGGAGGATCTAATTGAAATCTATCGAATGTTGAAAGGCTTACCATGGATAATGACAGAATGCTTCCTATAGTAGATGAGTCTAGAACCAGAGGGCACAGCCTCAGAATAGAAGGATGTTCCTTTAGAACAAAGATGAGGGTAGATTTCATTAGCCAGTGCAATTGGACCAGCCCGGGGTAGGCCCAAAGCCTTTGTATTCAGTTCATCATATTAGTGGGGCAAATTGCCGCAAGGTTTGCAGACACAAAGCACAGCAGTATTACAGCCTTAGCATCATGAAGAAAGAAGCCCCCAGGCTCTCTGGGCCGGTGTTTATATAGCCTGAACAGTGAATTGTATTCCTCAGTAGGACCCAGGCACCACCGCTGCAAATCACTCCAGGCCTAGATTTCGCTGCTGAAGAAGCTGTTCTTGACCTCTCCAAATTAGCCGGGCACTTAGAGTGATCCACCTTTGCACCTGGGTTAGTTGGATGGGGAACTGACCTCCTCTGCCTCATCTTCTCCTCTCTGAGTCATTCACTCCAACCAGCATGGCTCAACTCCAAATGTGTTGATTTTGCAGTGCACCAGCAGGGCACATCTTGCAAATTTGCTTTGTCTTCACTCGACTCCCCATTGCTTACGGTGATAATTTACCACAATTTACTTCAATAAAAGTATTATTAGTAATGTTTTTGGTCAAATTCCTTTGCTTTTGAATGACAAGTAACCTGCAGCCTCTCTTCAGTATTGCCTTCTTAAACCAGAAGTTTGTTTCACATGGTGTGGTTTGAGTATCACAAAAACTGCTGATGTCCTGGGATTTTCATGCACACTAGTCTCTGGAGTTTGCAGAGAATGGTGCAAAATACACAAAAAAGTTCTAGTGAGTGGCAGTTCTGTGGGTGAAAATGCTTTGTTAATGAGAAAGGCCAGAGGAGAAGGGCCAGACTGGCTCAAGATGGCAGGAGGGCAACAGTAACTCAAATAACAACAAATTACAGCCCTTGTGTGCAGAAGCAGGTCTCTGAATGCACAAGTTGAACCTTAAAGTGAATGGTCTACAGCAGCAGACCACGAACATACACTAAGTGGCCACTTTATTAGGTACAGGACGTATGTAAGTAATATGAATTGTTAAACTCCAAGGTTAAAAATCATTCCAATATATACATTAAAAGAACTTAGTCCAGGGCTATATCTACTTAAACATATTAAAATGCATTTTATAATCCTCCTCCAGTCTTTTAATTTTTGCATTATATTGTTATGAAGAATGTACTGTTGAACTGTTAAAATATTTAGTGTATCTCATTTTCATCTCCTGTATTAAGTGTTATTAGCAGGAAAGTGGCCAAATAAATCAATTCTACTCTTCTATATTAAACTTTATATCCAACATATGCCTGATATTTATGTTTCAAAGTGTTAAATTTTGTGTTGAAAATGTTATAATGGGAAATAATATCTATTTTGCTTATCAAATGAAGTCCAAAGGCTCTCGCAGTTGATTAACTGAGCATACGAGTTTGCAGTGACAATTACCTGGATTTGTCTATATGGACTATGCTATTTAGCAGGTTAACTGCTGGCTATACTGACATATTTTATATTAAGTACCTTGCATGTGCAAATAGGGCTCGGCTAATTACTTGTTTGATGTACAACATTTTTGTCCACATGTTACTGGGAATGAGATTACATTGAGTTTTATAATACAGAAATACTTAATAATGGTGAGCTCTCACTTTCTGTGTCTATGGACAATCCCTGTTGCTGGGAAATGTCATGTATTTTTGCTGTCTCTTAAAGCATAGAACAGGGAAGACAATAAACAATAGAGTGGATATCTGCCTGTCTGCAAGATCCTAAGCAGAAAGCAAGGATAAAGGTATAGAGCAGAAGGTGAGATTCCACAAGTCTGGTTTTCTTAGCAGATTACTTTAATTCTTTAGAACTTGGAATCAAAAACAAGTTTTTTAAATATGGACATGGTGAAAAATTGGGAGAGGTGATTGTCAACACTGAAAAGATGAAGTATAAGAAACAATTAGTTCCACAGAATGTTCATAAACTGTACTTCATTTGGCTAATGCAAGTTAAGGGTGTGAAATGCTAAAATTCGGAAAATAGAGGATTGTATATAATGGAGAATCAGTATTTAGCTGGGGTGATGTAAAAAGGAATTTAGAGAGTCCAAGAATACAAATCAATTGTGGTCGCAGCACATATTGATCAAGTCAGGTAAGTGGATCCAGTACTAAAATTTTTTAAAAAACTGCAGGTGCTGGCAATCAATAGTCTGTGGTTTCAATAGGTACACTTAGTGTCAGAAAAATGCTTACAATATGCATCCTGAAATACTTTTTCTTCACAAACATCCACAAAACAGAAGAGTGCCCCAAAGAATGAATGACAGTTAAACTGCAAAGGCCCCCCAGCTCTCCCCTCCCATGCACAAGCAGCAGCAAGGCAATGATCCTCCCTCCCCCACAGGCAAAAAAGCATCGGCGCCCTCCATTGAGCACTCAAGCGTGCAGCAAAGCATCAATAAAGACACAGACTTGCGGCACCCCAAAAACTACTCAATCACTTGACATACCACAGGCTCTCTCTCTCTCTCTAATAAGAGAAAAGGAGATGTCCCTATTTCACTTTGAGAGGGGAGACATGACAAACAACTCGCTGATTTACAATGTTAGAAGTCTGTGTGTCGCTTTTTCCCAGCTCGGCGCGCAGAGAGTCAGCATCAAAAAGGCACAACTCTCGGCAGCCAACCCAGTGCTCCCGATGCTCCGTATCCTCCTGTGACGCTTCAGTCGGGAGCACTGGCACGTCCCCAGAGACACAGAACCGTGAAAGGTGTGATCGCTTCCCAGGCCGGGTCCTTGGGATATCAAAACACATTTGGTTGTGAGGCCCTGAGGGCGGGTCCCATTCCCGCAAAGAATGAAAGTCAGAGTGTAACTCCTTGTCAGGGTCTTCAAAAGAATCCCCCAACACCCTGAAAAAGAAAAAAGAGGTATCAAAGATAGAAATGGAGCTGTTTCCGAAGATGAAGCGAAGGAGTTGCCGTTTAGCGCCATCTTGACTTCGCCCCATCTCCTCAAGGACCCCACATGCCTGGATCTTCTCTCTACTTCCCCTCCTGCAGGACGGAAGATACCAAAGCCTTCAAGCTTCCAAGAGTCGAGTGCACAAACACCTATCATCTCTGGGAGGGAAGTCACGTGCTTCTTCACAAGCTATCATGAACAGGACCAGGATGACAATGCTTGGTTGTTGGCAGGTAGGGTTAATACCTGACTCAGGTGCACTTGTGAGTTATGTTCCGGCTGGACTCAGTCCTTAAACTACTGGAGAACAGTGCGGAAAGAACAGGTGTTGTTTTCTCCCGGTAGGGATTAGTTTTTAGTTCCAAGTGCTCCTGTCACATTTTGTCACCCTGTAACCTTATCCTTCAATCTCGCTGAATTATGGAGAACAGCATGTGTATGAATGTCTCTCTCCAGCAGACTTCATTATGATCATCATGACTCCAGCATTTCTACTATTTTTTAATGTTTATTAATTGCACATATGATTTTTTAATGTTCTATCACTGAGCAGCAGTGAACCGTCTGACTGGCCTATCAGAGTTCTCTTTGGGAACCAGTTGACTTGATCAGCATTTCTGATCTGGCTATTGTTCACAACTGCACTTAATTAAAAAAAAAGCCTGAAAGCTTGTACCACCAGGCTCAAGGACAACTTCTGTTCTGCTGCTGTCAAATGCATGAATGAATACAATAAGATGGACTCTTGACCTACTTCGTTATGTTCTTGTACTTTATTGTTTACCTGCACTGCACTTTTGTTGCAGCTTTTACAGTTCATTCTGTGTTGTTAGCTGTTTTGCCTTCTTCTACCTCAACACACTATGTAATGATTCGATTGACATGAACAGTATGCAAGACAAGCTTTTCACTGTACCTTGGTATGTGGCAATAATATACCAATACCAGACTAAGGCTAGCCACAGGCATCTATTACAAGCCCACAGCCCACAGACTCTCTAGCAGTGGACTTGAATTCTTAACTTTCTCAGCCAGAGGTGGGGTGACATTACTTACTGAAAACATTTGAAAACAGACCCATTGATTACATCTCTGAATTATCAGCAGCTTAATGTAATAGGGACAAAAATATGAAACATAGAAATGAGTCACAGTGTCTATATTCATTATCTATTAAAATAGATAATGAATATAGACAAAAATAGCAGCTGCATTTGACAGAAGTGAAGTCCTTATTAAGTTCATTTAGAAATGAAAATACCAATGTTAGTTTGCATTCTGTAAGGATTGAACATAGTTTGAAATGTAGACTTGGGAGACTGCAGATGCCAGAATCCGGTGCAAGAAAAAACCATTGCAGGAACTCATTGGTTCAAGCAGCATCAGTGGTGGAAAGGGAATTGTTGACATTTTGGGTCAAAACCCTGCATCAAGTCCTTGTTTAGGAAAACAGAAGAAACTGCCGAGTCAGATTGAATGAGAGCAGCTTCGTGATCTGTTGCCTGATACAAGTGAAGGTGCTGCAACTTGTTTTAGAACACAGGGAGGCAAGAAGTGAAACCAGTAATGAAACAATGGTGCTACTGGCACAGGTCCCAGTGGCCTGCATTCAATCTGCATCAGGTACTGTCGACGACGTGGAGTTTGCTATGAATTTCTGAGTGCTCCCACATTCCAAAATGTCTGGGTTAGTCATTGCGAGTTGCTTCTAGTGTGTATGTAAGTGATAGAATCCGGGTGAAGTTGACGCAAGTGTGAGGAAACAAAAATGGATGAGTAAAGGAATCTTAAATGGCTATTGATGGTTAGTATGAACTTAGAGGATGGAAGTGTATCTTTCTTTGCTGTGTAACTCTGTGACAATACGTATCATTGCTAATACATTTTAATTTTTAAAAATCCAAAGGTTGGATCAATTGGAATGGAGTGTCATGAGTTTTAGTTAGCTGAAAGAAAGCCACTGGAGGAACTCAGTTGGTCAGGAAATCTGGTGTAAGGTCTTAACCTGAAACCTCAACTATCTCTCTGCCTCCATAGATGCTGCTTGACCCATTGAGTATCTTCAGCAGTTTGAGTTTTGCTCCAGATTTTAGCAAGTGTGGAATCTCGTGCTTTAGTTAGACTCATTCATTGTCAGATATCAGAACCATTTGTCCCAAAATTGGTGGAAGCTGAGAATGGTCACTGAGGGGAGCAAAGTGTCTGATCTGGGTGAGCAAAGAGACAAAGATGTTGAAAATAAAGAACTAGAGAGTTAGGGCGGTTAGTCTGGGTAAGAGCTTCTTCCCCCAGGATCTGAGTCTTCTGAATACCCTGCTACCACCAGTACACCTTAGTAGTAGCAGTAGTACTGTGGTATATTTAACTGTATAATACTGTTGTGTATTTAGCTGTACAGGTACCTTTTTTAAGAGTATTAAAAATATGATGAGACCTTACTATGTGTGTCTCTATAATAATGTTTACTTGTTGTGCTAAATAAAGACTTCTATAGCAGCAGTTTGTGTCTCCCCAGCGACTTTGATCACGACAGTACTGAAGTGATGCTGTAATTACCAAATAAACTTGTTCTAGAAAATGGGAAAAAATAAGGTTACTGGGACTCTAGCTGTTTACATCATGAGTAAGATACGTAGAATTGTTAAAAATAATCCCCTCATTAATAATCTCCATCCTTATCAAAGCATTGAGCTTAGAGGGCAGTTGTGCTCGAAGTTATGAAAATCACAGAAAGGCTGAGGACAAAATGATGTCTGGGAAGGGCAGCTTGAATAGATTGTGTATTTTATTTCCCTTTTGCTAGGTTGTTGTTTCATTTTTCATTAATTAAGATCTTCATTGTTCAATTACTGGATTTTATTTTCATCAAGGTAGCGACATTATTAAGAAGCCCTAGATTATGAGCCAAGTGATGCGAATTATGAAGCATTCATGTGGGATGCCATGCCAGTGTAGCAGACAGCACGATGCTATTACAGCCAGAGGCGTCGGGGATTTGAGTTCAGTTCCAGTATCTCCTGTAAGCAAGATTGTAATTTCCTTCCCTTGTGCACATGGTATTCCTCTCACTGTTCAAAGATGTACTGGTTAGTAGTGGTAATGTAATGGTCATTGCAAATTGTCCTCTGATTAGTGTTAGGGAAATTAATTTGCTAATGAAATTTGATTAAAGTTGATTACAAGTAAATTAGACACAGATTTTGAGGTAAAGAGAGCTTTTTTCATGATATTGTGGGGAGTGGAACCTCTAACAGTGGGTTTCGAATTCCAAACAATACAGAGAGCACAGCTCCTTTTATGCGTGTAGAAATCGATAGCAAAAGCAAAGGCTGTTCAATTAACATTGTGAATTAGAAAAGATAAGCTAGGTTCACATGCAGTTCTCATGTGATGAACTATACCCATAGCGACAGCCAAAAATTAAAAATTCAATCCTGTGTACAACTTTGTTCAGCTGTCTCCCGCTTTAAGAATGTTCGCTTTACGCCACTTTGCTTTCACTAAGGACCAACATTAGTAACCTGTTTTCGCATTACAAAGAGGATTTTCGCCTTTACGAAGATTTTTCCCATATAAATTAATGGCTCTTCCCTTTACGCCATTTTGGCTAAGAAAGGTTTCGTAGGAAAACTCTACCTTTGTAAAACTGGGGGGCTGGGGAACACCTGTATTAACAAACAGTTCATCTCATATCCTTGATTCTAATTCTTATGAGATTAACTGCAAGAATTTATTCTAAGAATCGTCTTTGCTGAAAGCCAAGGCCATATCTATAACAAATTAAGCTGCAAGCTGGTTTCCATACTTAAAAAGTATTAACCCTTTGTCTGTTAAAATCTTTAACTCACAGTGTTTCCCTCCACAATTAGGCGAGGGTTAAATTGATGGGTTTCTGGGTGGCGAGGCCTGGTGGGCTGGAAGGGCCTATTCTGTGCTGTATCTTCAAATAGAAGTTATTATGACATCTGAAAAGAATACATTCCTAATGCAGAATCAGAGCTCAAACATAGAACAGTGCAGGCAGGGACAATCTCTTCAACCCACCAGCTTTATACCAAATGTAATGCCATTTTACCTATTCTTATCTGACTGCATATGCTCCCGATCCCTCTATTTCCTGTCTGTTCATGTATCTGCCTAAATGGTTCTTAAATGTTGCTATTGTATCTGTTCCCTTGGCAGTGAGCTCCAGGCACTATTCCAGCTGAAACAGCTTGTGGTGTAAAGAATTTAAACTGTTCCTGATCAAGTGGTTAGCTGCAATAAAGACATGATGCTATCTCAGTCGTCTCTTTTGCCCTATAAAATACAAACCAATAAGCTACATTTTTCCTCTCCTTTTAATATTAGGGCTTGGGTGTAATTAAAATTAGAATATACCGTAGGCTTTTATTCAAAATAATCTTTGTAAGTAAAATATGGCTCAGTAGTTTAATCATACCACCACTGTGTGTGCTATGTATCTACCAGGAAGACTCTAGGTTGATTGCAGGTCAATGCTACGTTAGTTATTTTCACTTGTGGATGGCACACCTAACAAGCCTGCATGCTGGTGTGTTTGGGAGGGTAAAAGCTGTGAGATTTCGTCTGATTGCTTTCTGTACAATGACCCCTACCAGAGCATATGTGAATTTGGGATAAGGTCATGTTAGACTTGACTATGATACTGTGCGTTGGGAAAAAGTCACTGATAATCGTCACACAACACCATATATGAAGAATGATTGATAGAATCAGAATCAAAATCAGAATCAGGTTTAATATCAGGGGCTTACGTCGTGAAATGTGTTAGCTTTATGGCAGCAGTACAACGATAAACAAATACAGAGAAAAAATGAATTATGTTAAGCTTATATATGTCTATTAAATAGGTAAAATAAGCAGCGCAAAAACAGAAATAAAAAGTAGAGAGGTAGTGTTCATAAGTTCAATGTCCATTTAGGAATCGGATGGCAGAGGAGAAGCTGTTCCTGAATTGCTGAGTGTGTGCTTTTGGGCTTGTATACTTCCTTCCTGACAGTAACAGCCTGGAATGGGCATGTCCTGGGTGTTGGGGATCTTTAATGGTGGACGCTTCCCAGGGCACCGTTCCTTGAAGATGTATTGTATATTACACAGGCTAGTACCCATGTTGGAGAGAACCAATTTTACAAATTTCTGCAACTTACTTCGATCTTGTGCAGTACCCCCCCCCCCCCCCCCCCATACGAGACAGCGACGCACCAGTCAGAATGCTCTCCAGGATACACTTGTAGAAGTTTTCAAGTGATAAACCAAATCTCCTCAAACTCCTAATGAGATATTGCCGCTGTCTTGCCTTCATTACAACTGCATTAATATGTTGTGCCCAGGTTAGGTCCTCAGAAATAATGATGCCCATTATTATTGATATTGCTCACTCTTTCCACTTCTGATCCCTCTGTGAGGACTGGCTTGCATTCACTCATCTTACTTTTCTTTAGTCCACATCAGCTCTTCGGTCTTGCTGATGTTGAGTGCAAGGTTGTTGCTGTGACACAACTCAACTACTGGTATATCTCGCTCACAATGGGTAAAACACTTGTGCATTGTAGATGATAATGGAACCATTTCCCAACATGAGTCCCACTATCATAAGTGGGAAATAGGAAGGAAGGGTGAAAGAGAGGGAAGAAGAAATAGAAAAGGATGCAAGAGCATAAGATAAAGCAGAAAACTAGGTCAATTGGCCAACTCTGTTCCACCATTCAATCAATGCTGATTTTGTCCTTAACCCCATTCTGCTTTCTTTTCCCTGTAACCCTGAACTCCACTACCACCCAACAACTAAGTCTCCTGTGGGAGGCGAGGGAGGATACTGCTGAGCCTCCGGTGATGATCTTTGCATCATCAATGGGGATGGGAGAGATTCCGGAGGATTGGAGGGTTGTGGGTGTTATTCCTTTATTCAAGAAAGGGAGTAGAGATAGCCCAGGAAATTATAGACTGGTGAGTCTTACTTCAGTGGTTGGTAAGTTGATGGAGAAGATCCTGAGAGGCAGGATTTATGAACATTTGGAGAGGTATAATATGATTAGGAATAGTTAGCATGCCTTTGTGAAAGGCAGGTCATGCCTTACAAGCCTGATAGAATTTTTTGAGGATGTGACTAAACACATTGATGAAGGTAGAGCAGTAGATGTAGTGTATATGGATTTTAACAAGGCATTTGACAAAGTACCCCATGCAAGGCTTATTGAGAAAGTAAGGAAGCATGGGATCCAAGGGGACATTGCTTTGTGGATCCAGAACTGGCTTGTCCACAGAGGGCAAAGAGTGGTAGTAGATGGGTCATATTCTGCATGGAGGTTGGTGACCAGTGGTGTGCCTCAGGGATCTGTTCTGGGACCCTTATTCTTTGTGATTTTTATAAATGACCCAGATGAGGAAATGGAGAGAGACAATTCAGGAGCATGATGGAATGAGAACTAAATGAGGATATCTAAGAAAGTTGACACAAAGGTTTGAGATGTTGTGGATTGTGTGGAAGGTTGTCAGAGGTTACAGCGGGACATTGATAGGATGCAAAACTGGGTGAGAAGTGGCAGATGGAGTTCAATGCAGATGAGTGAGGTGGTTCATTTTGGTAGGTTAAGTTTGATGGCAGAATGTAGCATTAATGGTAAAACTCTTGGCAGTGTGGAGGATCAGAGGGATCTTGGGGTCTGAGTCCATAGGACACTTAAAGCTGGTGTGCAGGTTGACTCTGTGGTTAAGAAGGCATACAGTGCATTGTCCTTCATTAATCGTGGGATTGAGTTTAGGAGCTGAGAGGTAATGTTGCAGTTATATAGGACCCTGGTCAGATCCCACTTGGAGTACTGTGCTCAGTTCTGGTCACCTCACTACAGGAAGGATGTGGAAACCATAGAAAGGGTGCTGAGGAGATTTAGAAGGATGTTGCCTGGATTGAAGAGCATGCCTTATGAGAATAGGTTGAGTGAACTCAGCCTTTTTTCCTTGGAGCAACGGAAGATGAGAGGAGACCTGATAGAGGGGTATAAGATGATGAGAGGCATTGATCGTGTGGATAATCAGGGGCTTTTTCCCAGGGCTGAAATAGCTAGTATGAGAGGGCACGGTTTTAAGGTGCTTGGAAGTAGGTGCAGAGGAGATGTCAGGGGTAAGTTTTTTTACGCAGAGAGTGGTGAGTGTGTGGGATGGGCTGCCAGTGACTGTGGTGGAGGCAGATATGATAGGGTCTTTCAAGAGACTCCTGGATAGGGACATGGAGTTCAGAAGAATAGAGGGCTATGGGTAACCCTAAGTAATTTCTAAGGTAAGAACATGTTTGGCACAGCTTTGTGGGCTGAAAGGCCTGTATTGTGCTGCAGGTTTTCTATGTTTCTATTTCTATTCTATGAGATGTAAATGGAGCTAGGCAAGAGTTACTACTAAAATGGCATAAAACTCTAGCAACTACTGTCTACTGTGTATGTGATATGAGGTAGAGGGTCAGGGATGGAGAAGTCTACATTTCTATTTAACACGATATTGAGAGAGCAGTGGAAATATGGACTGATACTGGAAACAGGTAGACCAAATATATAGTGACTTGGATAGCTAAAAGAATTTAACAGCGATGAATGCAAGATATTAAGATTGGGAATGAAAATAATCAGAATTTTATGTTGGGAGAGCCGCTGAATCCAAAAGCAAAATCGGAATCAGTACCAGAAAGCAAAGTCTGGGGCTATTTAGCTAAAAGTCACAGAAAGTCACTTGATATCATGAACACAAGGGATTCTGCATATGCTGGAATTCCAGAGTAACACAGAAAATGCTGGAGGAAATCAGTAGGGTGGGCGGCATCAATGGAAAGGAATAAACAGTTGAAGTCTTGGTCCAAGGCCCTTCATCAGGACCTGAAACTGCTTGACTTGCTGAGTTCCTCCAGCATTTCATATGGTTTCTTTAATATGATAATATGCATGAAAATATACAGGTCTGCACCTACAGTAAGAGATAAATTCTGCATAGAGAATTGGAAAGGAGGATATGAACAGAATGTGAATATTAACAGACTGATGCCTAGCTTAACAACACTCAAAGGAGAGATTGAAGCTTTCAGTGTGTACTGTTTTGAATAGAAGCATCAGCAAATACATTAATCATTATTTTAAGCTTTAATAGTCTGGGTTCATTGAAACCAGTTACAGGATAGAGAAAATAGACATTCTGGAAACAGCGATGTGAAGCTTTGAGGAATGAAAGTCGAGAATGTGCGGAATGTAAATCAAATAGTGTAGAACTTTAAAAATTATTTAAGCCAATATGCAGTTGATAGGAAGGGAAAATTTGCAGATGCTGAAAATCCAAGCAACACACACAAAATGCTGGAGGAACTCAGCAGGCCAGGCAGCATCTATAGAAAAGAGTAAACAGTCAACACAGGACAAATCCAATCCAATCCACTGTCCAATCAGTCTATTCTCAATCATCATGAAAATAACAGAAAGGGTCATCAACAGGGAAAACAAATGGACATACGCACCAATGACCAAATATATCAGGATTACCCTGCTTGCAGACCGAATCACAGCCTTGGTTCAAACATAGACCTGAGAGCTGAAGTCCAGAGGTGATGTGAGGGTGACTGCCCTTGACATCAACAAAGTACTTCACAGTGTGTGGCATCTTGAAAGCCTAGACTGAAGTCAGTAGGTGCCATGGATAAACACTCCAATGAATGGAGTCATATCACACGCAGAGGTAAGTGGTTGTGTTTAACAGAGGTAAGTCAATCCAGCCCATGGACATCATTGCAGGAGTGCCTTAGGGCGTTGTCCTAGATTCAGCTGTTTCATTACTGACATTTCTTTTATCATAAAACCAGAATTAGTGAATTTAATGGTGTTTGGTGCTTTTGTTCAGTTCTGTCCGCAACTTCTCAGTAAATGAAATAGCCACTGTCTGAATGCAACGTGACCAAGACAGTCTCTCCTAGAATGTGTGCAAGGCCAGACAAATTCAAGCATGGGATGATAAGTGTCAAGTGACCATCTACAAGAGTCAGCCCAGCCAGTTGTCATCTTCGGTTACCATGAAGCAAAAAGATCAACCACATAAATCCTTTTCAGCCACTCCCTTGGGATTAAAGAAAATTTGCTTCTCCTCTGGTCTTGTGAGTTTTGAGGTCATAGAGTCATACAGTCATAGAACATTACTACACAGAAATAGGCCTTTCAGCCCATCTAATCTGTGCAGAGCCATTATTCTACTTAGTCCCATCGAACTTCATCTGGACTATAGCCCTTCATACTCCTCCCATCCATGTACTTATCCAAATTTCAGTTAAATATTGAAATCGACCCTGCATCTAACACCTGGGCTGGCGGCTCATTTCACACTCACCATTCTCTGTGAAGAAGCTCCCCCTCATGTTCCCCTTAAATATTTCACCTTTCACCCTTAACCTCTGACCTCCAGTCGTCGTCTCAGTGGAAAAAGCCTGCTTGCATTTACTATATCTATTTCCCTCATAATTTTGTATACTTCTATCAAATCTCCCCTTAATCTTCCACGTTTTAGAGAATAAGGTCCTTAAGTCCTAGCAACATCCTTGTACATATTCACTACTCCCTTTAAATCTTATTCACATCTTTCTTGTAGGTAGGTGACCAAAACTGCACACAATGCTCCTACCCTGGTTGATTTTCCCAAAGTGCAATGCCTCATACTTGCCTGCATTAAATTCCATCTGCCTTTTTTCAGTCCATTTTTTCAGTTAGTGCAGATCCCGCTGCAAGCTTTGATAGTCTTGCTCGCTGTCTACTACACCCCCAAATGAAGTGTCATCTGTGAATTTTCTGATTCAGTTAACCACATTATCATCCAGATCATTGATAGAGATGGCAAGCAACAATGGACCCAGCATTGATCCTGTGGCACTACAACTATGACTGATAGCACCCTCAGGCTGGGACTTTATCTGGTGCTGCT
This sequence comes from Hypanus sabinus, assembly GCF_030144855.1. Lineage (NCBI taxonomy): Eukaryota > Metazoa > Chordata > Chondrichthyes > Myliobatiformes > Dasyatidae > Hypanus > Hypanus sabinus. The sequence goes on from NC_082706.1 coordinate 129,545,368, forward strand.
GGAACACCAGTCTCCCCTTCTCCCATCTTCTCTGCAATCCCGGGTCGCTCAGGTCTCACCGTCAATTCTTGGGTCCTCGGAGATTCCACCTTCCTCTCACCCCACCTTCCCTGAACATCCCAACTCTCCCCCTCCTCTGACACCATCAAATCCCTTCCCCCCTCTCATCCGTGTTGGTCTTCACTGCCTCCTCTGACCTTCCCCTCTCTGAAGCAGAATGTTCTGTCCTCAGTAAGGCTCTTACCTTACTGTTCCCCCATGCCCACATCTCAGTGAGTTTTTTGGCCACCACAATGCTGAGCTCTTCTTCTACCACCTCTGTCTCTGAACTTTCTTCTTTGGCAAGGACTCTCCACCCCACACCGATGACCCCTTTTCCCAACTTCAACCCTCCTCCTCTTCCTGGACACTCAGCTCTCGTCTTCTGCCCGCTCTGGATCTTTTCATTGCTAACAGCCGTTGAGACATCAGCAGTCTTGACTTCACCACTCCTCTCTCCATTTCTAACCTCACTCCTTCCGACTGCACTGCTCTCCGTTCTCTCCGTACTAATACTAATCTCACCATCGAACCCGCAGATCGGGGGGGGGGGGGAGGGGGGACTGTAGTAGCTTAGCTTTCTGGACACCGGACCCAACCAGTCCCCTTCCACTGCCACTCTCCTCTGTCTGGTGGAACTGGCCCTTACTTTTAATAATTTCTCCTTTGGCTCCTCCCACTTCCTTTAAAACAAAGGCATAGCCATAGGCACTTGCATGGATCCCAGTTATGCTTGCCTTTTGGTTGGCTACATGGAAGAGTCACTCCCCACCTTTTCCTGCGCTACATTGATGACTTCATTGGTGCTGCTTCCTGCACTCATGTGAAGCTTGTCGACTTAGTCAACATTACTTCCAACTTCCACCCTGCCCTCAAATTTACCTGGTCCAGTCCCAACACCTCTTGATCTCTCTGTCTCTATCTCTGGAAAGAGCTTATCCACTGATATCCTTTAAAATCTCCCTGATCCTCACAGCTACCCGGACTATGCCTTTTCCCATCCTGTTATTTGGAAAAAGGCCATTCCCTTCTTTCAGTTCTTCTATCTCCGCTGTATCGGATCTCAGGACGAGGCTTTTTATTCCAGAACTAACGAGATTTCCTCCTTCTTCAAAGAAAGGGGCTTCCCTTCCTCCACCATCAATGCTGCTCTCACCTGCATTTCTTCCATTTTACGCATAACTTCATTCACTGCATTCTGGTTCCTTTGTCCTCACCTACCACCCCACCAGTGCTGATGAAGGGTCTCCACCCAAAATGTTGACTGTTTACTCTTTTCCATAGTTGCTGAGCTCTTCCAGCATTTTGTGTGTTTTGCTTGGATTTCCAGCATCTGTGATTTTTTCTTGTTTGTGATCTACTGTACTGCCACTCTCTGGCTTCTCCCGTAAAGCCAATGTGTAATCCAATTTACTACCTTATTTTGAATGCAAAGCGAGTGAACCCTCTTGATCAGCTTTCCATGCGAGACCTTGTCAAGTGCCTTACTAAAGAGCAGGTAGGCAACGTCCACTGGTTTGCCTTCATCCACGTTCTTGGTAACTTCCTCAAAAAATCTCCTTAAGATTGGTTAGACAAGACTTACCAAAGCCATGTTGACTATCCCCAATCAGAGCCTGTCTATCCAAATACTTATATATGTGGTCCCTTGGAATACCTTACAAGAACAATTCCATTCCTGATGTCAGGCTCATCAGCCTATAATTTCCTGGCTTCTTCTTAAAGCCTTTCTTAAACAATGGAATAAAATTAATTATCCTCCAAACCTCCAGCACCTCATCGATGGCTAAGGATCTTTTAAATATCTCTGCAAGAGCCCCTGCAGTTTCTGCAGTAGCCTCCCACAGAGTCTGAGGGAGCTCCTTGTCAGGCTCTGAGGATTTTTCCACCCTAACTTGCCTAAAAATGGCTAACACCTCCTCTGTAACCTGTATAGGGTCCATACTTTGCTGCGGCATTGCTTCTCATCTATAGACTCTCTGACCGTCTCCTGAGTTAGTACAGATGTGAATAATTTATTTAAAATATCTGTTTTGGCTCCTTGCATAGATCATCACTCTGATCTTCCAAAGGACCGATATTGTCATGCTATCCTTTTGCTCTTAATATACAGTATTATATAAAAGTCTTAGGTGCATATATATAGCTAGGGTGCTGTCCACAGAAAAAGCAATGCATAAAATTACTTTAATACTGTGCAAACTTCTGAGGCATCCTAGCTATGTATACCTAAAACTTTTGTACAGTACTGTATCTGTAGAAACACTTAGGATTCTTCTTCACCTTGTTTGCTAGAGCAATTTCATGTCTTCTCTTAGCACTTCTGATTTCCTTCTTAAGTGTTCTCTTGTATTTCTTATACTCTTCAATTACCTAATTTGTTCCTGCCTGTCTATACCTTCTATGCACCTCCTTCTCTTTCTTAATCAGGCCCTCAGTATCTCTTGAAAACCAAGGTTCTCTAAACCTGTTATTCTTGCCTTTTATTCTGACAGGAGCATATAAATTCTGTCCTCTCAACATTTCACCTTTGAAGGCTTGCCGCTTGCCAATTATATCTTCACCAGAAACCAACCTGTCCCAATCCACACTTGCCAGATCATTTCTGATACTATCAAAATTTTCCGTTCTCCAACTTAGAAACTCAAACCCAGGACCAGACCTATCCTTTTCCACAGTTACCATGAAACTAACGGCATTATGATCACTAGATGCAATGTGTTCCCAACACATGCTCCTGTCACCTGCCCTGTCTCAATCCCTAATAGGAGTTCTAATTTATCACTCTCTCTAGTTGGAACTTCTATGAGCTGATTAAAGACACTTAACTGAACCCATTTGACAAACTCTTTTCCATCCAGAATGGGAGTCTTAGTCAATATGTGGAAAGTTAAAATCACCTCAACCTTATGTTTCTTGCAACGACCTCTGTCTGTCTGTCTCGCTCATGCATAGACACAGACGTACAGACATTGCCCAGTGTCTGCTTCCTTCCATCTCACCCACTGACTTGATCTCAGCTCCACATCAATTGCTAGCTTATAATTGGGTAGATGGTGCTCGTTAGCCTGGGAAGGCAGTCCATCTAGGAGAGGGAAAACTCTGATTTCAAACCTCCGCTGCCTTGCGGCCATACCCACTTATGGGAAAGGCTTTGGGAGTAAACCCTGAGGACAAATCCGCAGCTGGAGTCCCTAAGGCAGTCCAACGTTGTCTTCAACCTCGCTCTGGCAACCCCTGCAACGTCACTGGTGCCAAGCTGTATCGGCCCTTGCCCTTCCCTTGGACAACATCGGTGGCATGGAGAGGGGAGGCTTGCTGCTTGGGCAACTGACAGTCTTCCATACACCCTTGTCCAGGCCTGCAAGGCCAGGAGAGGACTGAAGCAAAACTTTCCAGGTGCAAATCCATGGTCTCGCGAGACTAACGGATGTCATCATTCCAGCTCAGTCTAACTCCAAGCTCTGGTCACATGCCTGCCCCAAGTTCCTGATTATTATTATGGCTACAAGTGCAGGCCGGATACCGGGTATCCCAGAAACTGAGCCACAATGCCTCCATGTACAGGGTACAATTCAGGAGCACAATGGAATGAGATAGCTAACAAAGTTGACACCATCTAGGACACTTGATTGACATCTCATTTGCCACCTAAGCATTCATTCCTTCCACCACCTTGATGTTCTGTTTCAAGTTTTTATCATACAAAATAAACTCTAGTTACTCCAATAGCATCTTCTACTTCCATGGAAGATTGCATGATGTATAGCTCCGGGGTTGTGCTCCCAATGAAGACTTTTTTTAGTTAGTAGGGTTTTTTCCTTAGTTAGTAGGAATTCCATTTCTTTCTTTTCTTTCTTTCCAAAAAAAATTCTTAATATTTTATTTTTTCTTCTTATTATTGATATATTGCTTAGCTTTGTTAATCAGTTATTTGCTAATCTAATTCTTCATTGTACATAATGACATATTGACTTGATTACCTTAATGTATTTTTTTGTTACTCTTCAATAATAATTAATGAAAAGATTTTAAAAATGAAATAGCATCTTCTAAACATAATTATGACTGCTCAGAAGGTTTATTCAGCTGGAATTTGGAATACTACTGCCTGCAGATATCCCTTTATCTCAATATTGTTATTTTATCATTGTTAGTTCTAAATCCTCACACTCCCTATGCAGGAACAATGTGCGAGAGCCTTAACCTAAAGGTTGTAAAGATGACCTTAGCATCAATTTCTCATAGGCTTTTAGGGATGGCCTTGTCACTAACTCTCACATCTCCAAAAATAACGTATAAAAACGCAAGAAGCTCCTCTTATTCAGGACACTGGGCAGAACAAGCTGCATTATAGTGTAGTGCTCAGTGCAATGATTTACAGTGCTAGCAATTCGGGTTTAGTTCTCTGTATGAAGTTTAATGTTCTGCTTGTGACCACATGGGTTTTGTTGGGATGTTCTGGTTTCCTCCCACATTCTAAAAGGGTGCAGGCTAGGGTTAGTAAGTTGTGGGCATGCTATGTTGGCATTGGAAGTATAGCGACATCTGTGAGATGCCCCCTGCACATCCTCTGACTGTGTTGGTCATAGAGGAAAACAACACGTTTCACGGTACACTTTGGTGTTTCGATGTACGTGTGACAAATAAAGCTAACGTTTTCTAAACAGTAGACAGGTGACTGAACATGGACTCCGATATGATGCCAACTCCTAATTCAGTAAGAGGAGTTTCAAGGCAAGGTATCGACTCTAGAATGAACCCAATACCCTGGAATTAATTCTATTTGCTATTTTGAACATGATTGTCCTTCATTCACTGAATAGTTATAATACATTTAAACTTGTCCAATAATGCAGGCCACTTAATGTGTAAGGGCGCTGAAACGTTTAATTGCAACTGCCCAAGGTAGTAGATGGTAGAAGTAGGTACACTCCCAACATTTAAGAAGGATCTGGACAAGTACTAGAATGGCCAGGGCATAGTACAATAAATACTGAGTACTGGTAAATAGAATTAGTATAGATGGGTGCTCAATGGGGGGCCAAAGGGCCTGTTTCCGTGCTGTATGACTCTGTCAAGATAAGACATACAAAAAGGGATTTAAAAGATTCTGGCAATTCCAGTCTTCTTCATTCTAACTTGTTTGTCAATTGCTTGTGGAAGTCATCAGCATGTTTCGAAAGCATCATCTATCACCATTTCTGAAACAAATAATTGAGGTAAATTAATGTTGTAATCTAGGCCGGCTCTGTCATAGGAGTCAAACTGGACACACTGGAGGCTGTGGTAGAGCAAAGGACCCTACGGAAAAACCTGGCAATTCTGGACAATGTTACTCATTCTCTGCATGCCGCCTTGGTTGAACAGGGGAGTACTTTCAGTAATAGACTCAGACAACTGCATTGCTCCAAGGAGCGCTAAATGAAGTCGTTCTTAACCTTGCTCATTAGGCTTTATCATGAGTCAACCTACAGATGGGGAGGTAATGACCCCCTCTTGTTACACTGTTAGAGGTAATTTGTTTTTTTTATTCTTTCTTACTTCTCTTCTAACATTTGTATATTTGTATATCAATGCATTTGTAATGCTACTGTGACACTGTAATTTCCTTTGGGATCAGTAAAGTATCTATCTATCTAGGAAAATAATTTTGGTTTACCCAGAGGTAGGACCATCTTGATAACAAGAGGTAGAGATGGTTTAGTTTATTCCTTTGAATGTCAAGTCATCAATTTACTGGACTGGTCTTTGGCTTATTGTCAATTTGGTTAGAAATATAATGAATTGAGATCCAGAAGGGCTTTACATTCATCCACTTCATGACTGTGAGCAGGAAATGGAAGAATAATACTTTGAAGTAACACACACAAAAAGCTGGAGAAACTCAGCAGGCCAGGCAGCATCTATGGAAAATGGTACAGTTGATGATTTGGGCCAAGGCCCTTCAGCAGGACTGGTGGAAGAAAAAGATGAGGAGCAGATTTAAAAGGTGGGGGGAGGGGAGAGAAGATAATCTGCAGATGCTGGAAATCCAAGTAACACACACAAAATACTGGAGGAACTCAGCAGGCCAGACAGCATCTATGGAAAAAGGTACAGTCGACGTTTCGGGTTGAGATTAAATCTGCAGATGCTGGAAGTCCAGGCAATACACATATTGTTAATGTATTGTTAATAATACTTCCTCTAGCCTTTCAGTTGGGAGATTTGGAGGGATGGGGAAGAAAATACAAAGTTAGATGATGAAATAAGGAAGTGTCTCTGTAAGTTTAGGGAAGGTGGAACAGATTGTCATGTAACAAAGCTGCTCAGGGAAAATAAAGTGTGTTCCAACGTCAGGAAATGAATAACTTGGTAATGTTCTTGGGTTCATGATCCGTACAGAAATCTAATGGTGGAGGGAAAGTAACTGTTCCTAAACCATCGAGTGTGGCTCTTCAGGATCCTGTACCTCCTCCCTGATTGTAGTAAAGAGAAGGGGACATGGCCTTGATGGCGATGCATGCAACCTTCTTGAGGTAGAGCCTCTTGAGGACATCCTTGATGGTGGAGGGTGGAATGAGCTGTGCATTTGACAAAGGTAGCCGAGTCTATAACTCTGTGAATCCTGCACATTGGAGCATCCATACAATGCTGTAATGCTCTCCACCATAAACCTATAGAGATTTCTAAGTGTACTGAAACTCCTCAAGCTCCTAGCTCCTAAAAAGTTCACCGCCATTGTACTTTTCAGTAAATTTAGCAAGACGAACTAATTTCAGGCATGTCCTCATGCTGAATGCAAGGTCGGTGGGTGTCAAGCTGGATTCAGCGCATTAATATAAATACTAACAGTGAACACAGCCTGATTTCCTATCAATAATGCATAACTTGTGAATAAACTCAGCTGATTAGCCAGCACCTCTTTGGGAGATGGCTCAGAAGCAATTTCATATGGGTCAACATTGAGAATTTTTATGTAGTTGCCAGTGATGATAAAAAAGCAAACAATGATGGAATGGAATTTCTTAAAAAAATAAAATCATAGATTTATGCCGAATTGTCAGTATGGATTTAATCAACACATACCATTCTTTCCATTGTGTGGTAGTCTGACTGAAATCAATTTAGGAACTTCAAATTATAATTTGCATGAGGCTGGGAGACTTGTAGATTTGAGATCTATTTTAATAGTGAATAAAACAAAGATTCAAACAGCTTAAATTAAGAAATCAGCAAATGGTCTGCATAGTTTATAATCAGCCTGGAGTAACAATGTAATTTTTCTATTTCTTTTTAGAAGCTCGTTAGATAGTTGCGCCTGCTAGTGTGCGCTTGAATTCTCTACAAGAGGTTTGTTCTAACCCAGTTGAGGAGTTTTCTTTGTCCCATTCAGCTGGGAGAGTATCTGTAGACATGAAACATATTTATCTGCAGATATAAACCGGGAGTTCCTGCTCTGTGACAAAGTGCATTTCTCTGGCTAGTATGAACAATCTGTATAAGAACAAATGGAAAAGTTTTGGAAAATGATTATTTATTGTCAAATATAGATTCAAGAAGGGAGGATATTTGCACCTCAATCTTCCTGCTATCCATCATTCTTACTTAGAGGATGAAATGAAACTTAAACCATTTGTCAGAGACTCCTTTGACATGCCCTTGTCAGCAAAGGACAACTGTGCTCAGGTCAAATAATATTTTCTGGTTACAATTAGTATTAAATGTCTGCCTGGAATGTTATCAAAGGGTTTCGCTCAGTAAAAACCATTACAAGTTTCAGAAAATGTGAGCTTTCTCTCTCCTCTGATGTCACAACCTTCCACTCCTGTTTATTCTGTTCTGTCGCTTCTAATCCAGAACTTTGCAGTTATTTAATCACTTTTAGACCATACACATCAATTGTATCTTGAAAGGAATCAGATTAGACATTCACATTTAACTCCAAACATTTCTTCAGGTTTGCTCTTGTTTGAATTCACATCAGGATCAAGGATCCTAAAATATAACAGAAAAAATAATGTTTGCTGGAATTAAAATATAGAATACATGACATAGTTGGACTTATTTTTGAAGTTTTCATATTCAGCATGCAGATGCTAGGTGTAATTGCCACCTCTGTTGTATAATTTCATGATCATCTGACTTTACATCTCCACATAATCCAGCCACTTGAACATTCCTTTCCACCAAGACCTCCATTTTTAAAACTTAGTTTTCAAACAGATTAAAAATGCGAGTTAAGATGAGTTTTATTTGTCACATGAACAGTAAACTGCATTGTTTGCAGCACATCAAATCAGAGAGGATTGTGTTAGGAACAGCTTGTGAGTGTCACCATGCTTTTGATGCCAACATTGCAACTCACTGACCTTAACCTGCACTTCTTTGGAATGAGAACACCTGGAGTAAACACACGTGGCTATGGGGAGAATATGCAATCTCCTATAGATATCCATGTCCTTTTGTTATTCTGTTCTAGCTGCTCAATTTATCTTTATTTCCTGCAGAGTCATATACTGGTGCAAACTTCAAGTAGAGGATGAGATCAAAACACAGCTCCCAGAAGAACTCTAGGACTTTGTGACGTGTCTGGAACAGTGCACAGATCTACCGTTGAAAGCAATCTGAGCGGTTGCATCAAAACTTGTTACAGAAACTCTGATGCACAGGAATGCAAGAGGGCTCAGCTAGTTCCATCACTGGTACAACTCCCTCCTCTCGCTGTGAAATGGGGACACCTCCTTTTCCTTTACTGGGGTATGTTGAGTTACCGGCTGAATGAGTAGTCTTTGGGGTACTGCAAATCTGTGTCTATCGTTGCTTTGCTGCTGCTTGAGTGCTTGGTGGAGGGTGCTGGTGGGGAGGTCGTTGCTTTGCTGCTGCTTGAGTGCTTGGTGGAGGGTGCTGGTGGGGAGGTCGTTGCTTTGCTGCTGCTTGAGTGCTTGGTGGAGGGTGCTGGTGGGGAGGTCGTTGCTTTGCTGCTGCTTGTGCGTGGGAAGGGGGAACTCTGGGGGAGGCTTTGGGTTCTAACGTTTAACTGTCATTCATTCTTTGGGGCACTCCTCTGTTTTTGTGGATGTTTGTGAAAAAAAAAAGAATTTCAGGATTATATTGTACACATTTCTCTGACATTAAATGTACCTATTGACCCTGTTGGGCTATTGAGGACATCTATAGGAGGCAAGGTCTCAGAAAAGCAACAACAATCATCAGGGAGCCCCACCATCCAGGCTGTGCCCTCTTCTTGATACTGCCTTCAAGAAGGAGATACAGGACCCTGAAGGCGCACACCTCTATAACAACTTCTTCCTCACAGTCTTGGACTGTATTTCTTTTTTCACTCTGAAATTTCACTAATGATGTTATTTTTATTTTGTCATGTAAGTTATGTATAATTTATGCCAATTTAAGCTTATGTACATTATGTTTGTCATGTTTGTACTATTAGGTACTGTGCTGCTGCTGCTGCATAATGCTAATTTTCATAACATTACACCTTGGGTAAGTATGACTGACAATAAAACTGAAGATACACTGGAAAGGTGTCTAAGTTTCCTTGGATGAATGTTGTTGCACATATACATCTCTGACCCCACAGAACCAGAAATCTCAAACTATCTTCTGCTTGGCGGCCTCTTTCCAATCTTTGTGGGCATGCCTTCTTCCAGAGGTGTCCATCTCAGACTTCAGGAATAACATCTGAGGCTTGCTTCTGGTGATCCCTTTTTTTACTTCAACTTAGACCAATCCAGGCTGTTTGAAAGATGGAGGAGTTGAGGTGGGGTTGAGAATTGACTCCTGATGATACTTGCATTAGGTAGGGCACATTACTCCTTCCAAAGCAGGATGAAAAATCCTAAATCAAAATGGTTCTTCCCACTTTCCAGGGCTTGTTTGGATCAGTTAAGCCTGACCATTAAAGTCATTTGACATAATGGTTGTGTTTCTGATTTCCTAATTAGTTAGGTGGGTAAAATGTTTGAAGATCTTGACACTTAATTGCTGGATCTTAGGTTAGAATGTAGTTGACTCCTTGGTGATAATTTAAATACATACATATGATTGCCTTGACGATCACTGTTATTGGACTTTTGATGCCCATTGGTGCAGAGGTGAATTTCTGTTAGTCCATCGTTGAGTTTCAGATCAGGTTTATTATCACTGATATGCAGTTTGTTGTGAAAATTGTCTGCAGCAGCAGTACAATGCAGGACATAACAATCACTAAAAGTTACAAAAACGAATAAATAGTACAAAAGTGGAACAGAGAGTTCATGGGTCATTCAGACATCTTGTGACAGATGGGAAGAAATTGTACTTAAAATGCTGAGTGCAGGACATCAGGCTCCTGTACCTCCTCCTCGATGGAAGTAATGAGGAAAGGTCACGTTCCAGATGGTGAGGGCCTTTAATGATGGAAGCTGCCTTCTTGAGCCTCTCAAAAATGTCCTTCATGGTGGGAGTGGCCATGCCATTAAGAAGCTGACTGAGTCTACAACCCTCTACAGGCACTTCTGATTTTATGCATTGGAGCCTCCATACAAGAGAGAATGCACTCTATTGTGCTTTTGTAGAAATTAGAAATAGTCTTTTGTGACATACCAAATCCCTTCAAATGCCTAATAAAGTAATGCTGTTGGTATGTCTTCCTCATGACTGCATTAAAATGTTGGACCTGTGATGGATCCTCTGAGATGTTGACACCCAGGACGTTGAAGCTGCTCCCCCTTTCCACCTCTGACCTGTCAATGAGCACCGATGTGTGTTCTCCCAACTTCTCCTACCTGATTGCCACCGGTCCAGTGGTGAGTTATGGTTTTAATACTGCAGATCTGATGTGAATTTCTCTCTGTTACAGAGGTAACTTTTTGTGTGATTCTAGTTGTAGGTTTGTGACTTTTTATCAGAATATAAAACATAGGACAGCACAGGAACACATCCTCTCTACCACATCTATGGCATCTACATCACAACCACAGATTCGGCAGCGCGATGTGATAGTATCTAACTCCATACTTGTTGTCATAGTTCTTGTCGAGACTTGGACAAAGCACTGTAACGCTTCGCTGCTGTTTTGCATTTGGCCTTCCCTGAGAAATTGGACTGTCGAGTCAACTGACTCTGAAGTGGTATTCATTTAGTATTTAGGTTTTCTTTTCAGCTGCAGTGTAGGCTTCGTTTTCCTTTTGAGAGTTTTAGTTCATGACCCTGTTTAGCATAGTGTTTATTGTTTCATTTTCCCTTTAACACTGTTTGGATTAAAGTCTGTGAACTATTGACCTGCTTCAGTGTGTCTCACTCCACACTTGGGCCATATTCGAACCTGGTAACCATCTAATTGTGTGTTGTATACAAATATGGTAAACATAATTTTATATTCTTTCATATGGTCTTCCTCAGCCTCTGATGTTTCAGAGAAAGCTGATCCTCATCAATCATCTTCATCACCTCCTCAAAAGACACATTCCAATTTGTGAGACAGGATATTCCACACACAAAGCCATGTTGATGATCCCTAATGTTCATGCTTTGCTTCTCCAAATATAAGTAAATATTATCACTGAGAATCTTGTCCAATAATTTCCCTACGACTGATGTAGAGATCACTGGCCTATAATTTCCTGGATTATCCCTGTGAACAACAAGTGAACAACACTGGTGTTACATACCCGTGGGTATTTTGTACCTGTCACGTGACCATGATGTAATTGAAGCTATGCTGGACATGAGGTAATGGTCTTGTGATGGGGGAGTGACGTCATTTTCCCACCAGTGAGAGGTCATGTGATAGTTTTTTTCAACCGGGTATAAAAGGAGAACCCCACCCTGTGATGTGGGCAGTCTGTGATTGAATTTGGTAGTGACTCCATGCTGCTGCGTATTCCGATGTTATGACGCAGTTTCATTTAAAAGTTGAGTTTTACTTTCTGCCTTAAGTCAAAGGTTGTTGCCGGCAGTTTTGCCGTAATACTGCCAGTCCAGTCATTGGACAGTGAAGATCTGAAGTTCAGGAAGTTAAAGATCAAGGAAAGTTGATTTCGACGGTAAAGCAGGTTCGACCTTGTTTGATCCTCATTCGGAAGGGATTTGTCAGCTATGCCCATGATAACCCCTGTTCTGCCAGAAGAATAGAGGGTTGGGTAAAGTTTCGCCAAAGAAAGGTCAGTGCCTTTAAGTGGTTTATTTCCTTCAATCGTAAATCCTCTGGGAAAAGCATACTGCAGCTGGGAACAGCAGTAACACGATGTGGAAGAGAATTTAAATTGTTTCAAGAAGTCTGTCCTAAGTGACAGGGTAAAACTTTGGACTTTCGCATTACTACTTCTAAGAACTGTTTTTGCATCACCGTTTTAAGAACTGTTTTTGCATTCTCGCTTTAAGTACTGTTCAATCTGCTACACAACAGTTGGTTTCTGGTTAAGTTAGTCGTTTGTTTACTTTCGGGGTTTTTTTTAAGCAGTGTTTAATAAATGCCTGTTTGTTATAAAAACCCTGCCTCAATTATATATTCATTGTTGCTGATTTGTGACACTGGCTATTCTCCAGTCTTTTGTGACTTCACCCTTGGAAATAGAAGGAAAAAATCTCTGTCAAAGCACTAGAAATCGTCTCAATTTGCCCCAACTCCCATCTCAGTATATCTCATCAGGTCCTGGGGACCAATCCTCCCTAATGTTTTTCAAATTGCCCTACAACTCCTCCTTTTTAATGTGGACATTCTCTAATATCAACATATTGATCTCGCCTTCTTGGTGAATACCCAATTACTCAAATGTTAAGTAATGAAGGCATTTTGTTCAGTTGGACTTATGTTCTCTTGAGAACAGAAAAATAAAGAGTGGCTCAATTTAGCAACTGAAGTTTAAACAGAGAGAAACTATTGTGTGTTAATGTCTTGGAATCTAGAATCACCCTTGAAGCCAAAGCTGACCATTCAATTGTGATATTAGGTGGCACTTCTTCAGATGACGGGTAGAGGAAGCAATTGAATGTGTTGAACCACTCAAAAACTGTGACCAAGAGGTTTTAGTTGGGTAAGGATACTAAGAGTTATAGGATAAACCACATGTCACCACTATTCTTCTCCAAGTGGAACTGGAAGGAGTATCTCAGTTCTTGGGTCTTCTATCGGATGACCAACTTTGCATTAAATTTCTTAATTGTGTGGCATATGTAAACATGGCAAGTTCTTGGCTTGAATGTTCCTGCTAAAATATAAGTGGGTCGTGAAGATATGTACAAGAACAGAAGAAGTCTGCACTATCCAATTGAAGTTCACCACAGATTCTTATAGCGTAAACAAATGAAATACGATCTGTCAGCGTGGAGTAATTTTTAGGGTGGGCAGTCAAAGTAAGTGCCTAACCTATGGAAGTACCTTGTGTGCTGTAGTTTCCAAGAGGAAGCATATGTCATGATTGAATGCAAAATATTCTCACAAGTATATTCTCCACATTAAACATACACGTGCTCAGTGACATGGATAAATACATCAAACTGACTGAGAAAGAGTTGGCTATTCCAGCCAATTTGGATTTGTAAAGGGTAGCTTATGATGGAACAGAATATACTTGAGGCGATCAAGTACAGATGAAGCATTACCAGATGGCACTTGGACTTTCTAAAAACAAAAACAAAATGAAGTGATAAGAGATGAGAAAATCTGCAGATGCTGGAAATCTAAGTAACACACAGGGAATGCTGGAGGGACTCAGCAGGCCAGGCAGCATCCATGGAAAAGGGTGAATAGTTGATGACAGCAGTCAAGAAGGTCACCATTAAGTAGAATAAGGCAGCCTGATTGATTGCTACCCCAATTTACCAAACACTACAACTCACCAACCTCTCTCAAACCCATGGTGCATCCAGGTTTGAGGAAGCACCAGCACCTCCAAGTCACAGGCTGATGTGATTGACGTTGATGTGATTATTTATCCTATCACCACTGGGTTTAAGTTTGGCAGCTTCTCACCATTGCAAGATCTTCAGCACATGAATTTCTGTGGTTTAAAAAGTGGTGTTAGTACCTGACGTCAGGGTCAGTATAGAGAGAGCTTTACTCCAAATTGAGCCAGTGGACTATTTCACTTGGAAATGATTAATGGGGCTTTGGACTAAGTGTTCCATGGCAAATCTTTATTTGACAAACATAAAATTCAAAAACATAATTTCCAGTGCAAAATGTACTATCCTCGTTATAGCCTGGTGTACAGTATATTAACAAAGTTAAACAAAAAAGTTGCTTAAAATAAACTTCAGAGTACTTTATTAAATAGTAAACACAATAACGTTGTGGGTAGTGTCTTGAACTGAATGACAATCGTATGTCAAACAGTCCTTTCCAACATTTGATTCACTGAGCAAAACTGTTTATTTATTTAATGATCTTTTAATTTAATTAGTGATATAATTATGTTAAAAATTAAGTGTATACTTTATCTTATGTTAGCTAGGCTGAGGCTCTGAGAATTTTACGGATAAGTAGAATGTGAAGCTACATGGAAGTTGGCTGAACATTTCCAAGATTCACAGAATCTGGAATAAACCCAGAGTTCCATGAAAACCAATCCAGAAACACATGCAGTTACTTACTGCAGTTGTATTTGTGATAGACCAACATCCTGTAATAATTCATATTATTTATTATGAAGACATATAACCAGCCTGTTCTGCTGTTATACCAGGACCAAAGGGAACAGTTTAATAGTTAGCAGGGCTTCATGGAGGAAGTATTGGTTGGAACGCTGAATCTTAATCTGATGAAATACTTACACTCTGGAGAATGAATTCACTTTGATCCCATTGATCCAAAGCGAGGTCAATCTGCCTACTGTTCACACTTAACTTTGCCTGAAACCGGATAAATGGTGAAACAGATTGAGTGTCAAAACTGTCATGTGTACTGAGTTACAATGTAGCAAAGTTTTAGACTGCTCCATTCTCTGCAAATCAACTTTAATATGCATTTGTTTCAATCTAACAAGAGATTGTGTTGTAATCACAACTAACAAGCAGATCCAAAAATTGTTATTTGTAAGTGCACATGACATTGTAACGGTTTAGTTCCGACAATTGGTGTACCCTAGTGTTAACTACTGCATAGTTATTTTTCATTGCGTGATATATATGTTAAAAATTCTAAATAGTATTCAACTCTTTAAAATAGGGCACTTGTTGCCAGCTGTGGGTAGCAGTCTTGCCTTAGAGTCAGAAGCTTGTAGGTTCAAATATCCTGCCCCAGCAATGAGGCTAACACACTAGTCCAATGTGGAGTGACTGAGTAAGTTGGAGATCCTGGGTCATGGATGAAGTGTTAAACTTGTCTTGGACAAGATTCCTGCTAGTTTGGAGGTTATCTACAAGGCAAATAGGAAACTGATCAAATGATGTTGCCTGAACTCTAGACTAGGTTCACCCCAAGATCCATTGTCGAGCTGCAGTGTGGTGGCAATGCTTGCTGATGCGTATCCTTGGAAGTTGATCTCCAAGTCATATTAATGCACTTTAGTTTGTTATTCAAGTGTGATTCATCTGTAGATTTTATCCTTACCTTCATAAGTCATCATGTGTTATATTTCCATTTGTGTTTTACACCCTGGTTCGGAGAAATGTTGCCTTGTTTCTGTATACATTATATGGTTATATATTGTATGCTGTGTTTACATATGTAGTTAAATGACAATAAACTTAACCTGACATCATGTTAACATGTTCACTGAAACAAATGAAACATTGGCCCTTAAACTTAATGACCCTTGAATAAAGGTTTTCCACAATCCTATCCCTGTTGCACAACTTCATGGCAGCATTGATGATGATGATGGTAATGATGAGGACATTTGCAGCTTGTTAGGTGTAAAAGAACTTTGTGGTGCTCCAAAACTATGAAAGACAGCGCATACTGAAAACACAAATCTTTCTTTCTTTATGTATCCTCACATATAAAGATCTAAGTATGCAAGGAAGCAGATTATAAAGTTATTCTTTCATCTTTAGAAAGTTGGTATGAATTATTTAGTCTATTCTCTTTCCAATATATGAAATGAATGTAAAGCAGTTCTGACCTGATTTTAAATGTGCACGAGGCCATAGTTAAAGAATTCAGAGAAATATGTTGATAAACAAATTAAGGGCCAAAGTGCAGGATATTCATTAGGAAGAATTGCAGTGTTCAAGTTGTGGTCGAGGCTCTTTGGAGTGATCGACTTGTCGTCTTCTCATAACCATTCAACAAAACCCAATATATCAGTAATAGTAGTTAAAGAAAGAAGGAATTTGCATTTGTATAATATCATTTCTAATGCTAGAAACACAGAAAACCTACAGCAAAATACAGGCCCTTTGGCCCACAAAGCTGTGCTGAACGTATCCCTACCTTAGATATTACTGATAGCTCTCTGTTTTTCTGAGCTCCATATACCTGTCCAGGAGTCTCTTAAAAGACCCTATCCGCTTCCACCACAGTTACCGGCAGCCCATTCCACACACTCACCACTCTCTGCATAAAAAAAACTTACCCCTGACATCTCCTCTGAACCTACTTCCAAGCACCTTGAAACTGTGCCCTCTTGAGTTAGCCATTTCAGCCCTGGGATAAAGCCTCTGACTATCCACATGATCAATGACTCTCATCATCTTATACACCTTTATCAAGTCACCTCTCATCCTCCATTGCTCCAAGGAGAAAAAGCTGAGTTCACTCAACCTGTTTTCATAAAGCATGCTCCCCAATCCAAGCAACATCCTTGTAAATCTTCTCTGCACCCTTTCTATGGTTTCGACGTCCGTCCTGTAGTGAGGCGACCAGAACTGAGCACAGTACTCCAAGTGGGTCTGACCAGGGTCCTATATAGCTGCAACATTACCTCTCGGCTCCTAAATTCAATTCCACGATTGATGAAGGCCAATGCACCGTATGCCTTCTTAACCACAGAGTCAACCTACACAGCAGCTTTGAGTGTCCTATGGACTTGGACCTCAAGATCCCTCTGATCCTCCACACTGCCAAGAGTCTTACCATTAATGCTTTATTCTGCCATCATATTTGATCTACCAAAATGAACCACCTTGCAGTTATTTAGGTTGAACTTCATCTGCCACTTCTCAGCCCTGTTTTGCACCCTATCAATGTCCCGCTGTAACCTCTGACAGCCCTCCACACTATCCAGAACATCCTTAACATTTGTGTCATCAGCAAATTTACAAACCCATCCCTCCACTTCCTCATCCAGGTCATTTATAAAAATCACAGAACTGATCCCTGAGGCACACCGCTAGTCACTGACTTACATGCAGAATATGACTCGTCCATAAGCACTCTTTGCCTTCTGTGGGTAAGCCAGTTCTGGATCTGCAAAGCATTGTCTCTTGGATCCCATGCCTCCTTACTTTCTCAATAAGCCTTGGCTGGGGTACCTTATCAAATGCCTTGCTAAAATCCATATACACTACATCTACGGCTCTACCTTCATCAATGTGTTTAGTCACATCCTCAAAATATTCAGTCAGGCTCGTAAGGTACGATCTGCCTTTGACAAATCCATGCTAATTATTCCTAATCATATTATGTGTTCTAAATGTTCATAAATCCTGCCTCGCAGGATCTTCTCCATCAACTTACCAACCACTGAAGTAAGACTCACTGATCTATAATTTCCTGGTCTATCTCTACTCCCTTTCTTGAATAAAGGAACAACATCTGCAACCCTCCAATCCTCTGGAACCTCTTCCACCCTCATTGATGATACAAAGATCATTGTCAGAGGCTCAGCAATCTCCATCCTCGCCTCCATCAGTAGCCCAGGGTACAACTCATCCAGTCCTGGTGACTTATCTAACTTGATGCTTTCCAAAAGCTCTAGCACATCCCCTTTCTTAACATCTACATGCTCAAGCTTTTCAGTCTGCTGTAAGTCATCTCCACAATCGCCAAGATCCTTTTCTGTAGTGAATACTGAAGCAAAGTACTCAACTACTTCTACCATTTCATCTGGTTCCATACACACTGTTCCACTGTCGCAGTTGATTGGTCCTAATCTCTCACATCTTATCCTCTTGCTCTTCACATACTTGTCAAATGCCTTGGTGTTTTCCTTAATCCTGTCCACCAGGGCCTTCTCATGGCCCCTTCTGGCTCTCCTAATTTCATACTTGAGCTCCTTCATGTTAGCCTTATAATTTTCTGTCATTACCTAGTTTTTTGAACCTCCCGTAAGCTTTCCTTCTGGACTAGATTCACAACAGCCTTTGGTTCCTGTATCCTTTCTCTGTTTCATTGGAACATACCTATGCAGAACTCCTCACAAATACCCCCGGAACATTTGCCACATTTCTTCTGTACATTTCCCTGAGAACATCTGTTCCCAATTTATACTTCCAAGTTCCTGCCTGATATCCTCATATTTCCCCTTATTCCAATTAAGTGTTTTCCTAACTTGTTGGTTCCTATCCACCTCCAATGCTATGGTAAAGGAGATAGAATTATGATCACTGTCTCCAAAATGATCTCCCACTGAGAGACCTGACACTTGACCAGGTTCATTTCCCAATACCAGATCAAGTACAGCCTCTCCTCTTGTAGGCTTATCTACATATTGTGTCAAGAAACATTCCTGAACACACCTAACAAGCTCCACCCCATCTAAACCCCTCGCTATAGGGACATGCCAATTTATATTTGGGAAATTATTATCTCCCACCACGACAACCCTGTTATTATTACATGCATTTATCCTCCACCTCACTTTATTCCTATACTTACTGACACATGGCACAGGCAGTAATCCCGAGATGACTACCTTTGTGGTCTTGTTTCCTAACTTCCTTCCTAACTCCTTGTAGTCTGCTTTCAGGACCTCTTCCCTTTTCTTGCCATGTCATTGGTACCAATATGTACCATGACCTCTGGCTGTTCTCCTTCCCACTTCAGGATATTGTGGGTACAATCAGAAACATCCCAGTCCCTGGCACCTCGGAGACAAACTACATATGTGGTTCTTTCCTGCGTTCACAGAATCGCCTGTCTGACCCCTAACTACAGAGTCCCCTATCATTGCTGCCATCCTCTTCCTTTCCCTACCCTTCTGAGCCACAGGGCCAGACCCTGTGCCAGAGGCGCGACCACTGTGGCTTCCCCCAGGTAGGCCGTCTCCCCAACAGTACTCAAGCTGGAGTACTTATTGTCAAAGTGTACAGCCACAGGGGTGCTCAGTAGTATCTGACTCCTACCCTTCCCTCTCCTGACTGTTACCCACTTATCTGTCTGCCAAGGCCCTGGTTTGACTACCTGCCTATAGCTCCTATCTATCGCCTTCTCCCTGACCAGATGAAGGTCATCGAGCTGTATCTCCAGTTCCCTAATGCGATCCCTAGGGAGCTGCAGCTCGGCGCACCTGGCAGAGATATGGCCATCGGAGAGGCTGGGAGTTTTCTAGACTTCCCACTTCTGACACTGAGCACAGAACACTGGCCTCACACACGTTCTTCCTGTCTGTATTCTACACTGACAACCTCCCTCACCTCAACCCGTTATCAGCGAAGCCCCGTTGAACCAAAGCCTTCCTACTCTGTCTCCATCTATGCTGTCGCCCGCTCCTCAGATGTCCGCTCTGACAAGCTGTCTCCTTTTAAACTTTCAAAGCACTTCACAGTCAACAAAATTTAGAAATGTTATTGTTGTTGCAATGTGAGTAACGTGACAACTAATCTCTGAAAGGCAAGATTCCACAAGCAATAATGTGGTATTGATGTTGATTGAGGGATACATAATGCTTAAAATTGCTTCTCCACAATATCATCAGGTTCTTGAAATCACCTGAAAAATCTTAACACTACTTTAGTGTACTGAACAGTGTATATTTTTCTCTCCCTCTCTCAAGCTACATTTGTGTTGAACTTGTATAAGTTATGTATCATTTATGTTAATTTAAGTTTGTGTTAACTTATGTTTGTAACGTATTGTGTTGCTGCTGCAAAAACCTAATTTTCATGGCAGTTATACACCGTGTATGTATGATGCCTATGGCAATAAAATTAAATTCAAGATATTGTATTCACAGTAGATACGAGGGATTACCTGAAGGTACTGAGGTGCTCACACTTTCAAAGTCTCACCTGGCAGATGGCACTTCTGACCTTGCAGCGTTCTATCTGCAATGCAGCAGTATATCAGCCTAGAACTTGTGCTCAGGTTAAAGAGTAGGACTTCAACTCATTGCTAACTTAACAAGCTACCTGCTGACGAATGCCTGATATTTGCCAAACTCAACCAATAATTTCTGACACTTTGTTCAGTACAAAATTCACACAAACCAATGAAAAGTGCATTACTGAGATATGCCTTTCAACTGGATCCACGGGGAAGAAATGATTTGTAGCCTTTCCTTGGTTTATTCCAGATCAGCTTGTTATGACCCAGATCTTCACCTTGCAGTGTATCTATTGGCTGCTTTTAGTTAGTCCTCCCCTTTGTATCTTTCACCTTGACTTATTACCCACAAAATTGCCTGTAAGTGTGAAGCTAGGGAAACATGACCAAGATAAACAACTTGTATTGCCTGAACCAGCAACTAGCAAAGTAAGCAGCATCAGGATTGAGCTGTTAGATGGATTTGTTGTTGGATTTTGTGCAGATGAGCGAACAGAGAGAGGGCATTTTGTGAACTGGCTCTCATTTAAATTGAATCCATGAGCTGTGGACGCCTAACAGGAAAACTACTGAGATCTGTCAGTTTTGAGTTGCCATGATATAAGGTTTTCCAAAGGGTACCTGGACAGGATTAAGTCATGTTATGGAAAAGAGGTAAGAAGGCATCTGTCACAATGAGGTATCATGGAAGTGTGGAGGGAAAGAACGGAGGATGGAACAGACCAGCTTATAACTGGAAGTGAACTTTCTGATCTAACTGAAATCTTCAGTTTGTGGGGGGGGGGGGGGGGGAGTCTCTTCTGAGCTTATTTGCAGAATTACCACCTTTACTGGCCTGGAAATGAAAGGGCATCTCCATCCGATTTTACACTTAAGTTGTGGTTGGGGTTTCATACATATTATTAACTTCATTCTGCACCTTGCAGGGTCCCTCTTCCTGCAAGATACAGACCCTCAACCTTCTCCCCCTACCCTCACATCTTAAACTCTTTTAAGAAACGACGGTAACTGCTGAGTTTTACTAGGTGTGTTCTGGGAAGTCTACAGTCCTTGTCCCACCAGAAAACAAGTAAGCTTACTAAAAATAATTAGCACAATGTTGGTCATTGACTAAGCCTGAGGAGGTGGGGATGGTATGCTGAGATGAAAATACTGCATGTTTATTAATATTACATAGGATCAAAAGGAAATAGGAACAGGAGACAGTTCCTTGGCTACTCAAATCTGTTCTGCTATTCACTACGATCATATCTGTTCTGCCCACTTTTTAATTCCTCATTTGTGCCAGTTCCCCATGGTCCTCAATTTCCTAATCATTCAGAAGTTAATTTATTTACTTTTTAAATATTTCCATATCCCTCCAGAGGAGAGCACTCTGAAGATTTAGCATCCTCTGTGAGATGAAATTCCTCTGTAAGGACATGAGGACCTGAGTTAGGGAAAGGTTAAAAAGGTTAGGGCCTCATTGTCTGGAGCATAGGAAACTGAGTGGAGAATTTATAGAGGTATACACAATTGTGAGGGGTGTAGATAGAGTGAATGAATACAGGCTTTTTTCCCCCAGGTTGGCTGAGGCTAGACCTAGAGGTCATATGTTTAGGGGAAGTCTATACTCAAAGTTGGTTTGATTGTGGAATGAGCTGCCAGTGGGAGTGATGGATGTGGGTTCAATTGCAACATTTAAGAAAAGTTTGATCGGTGCATGGATAAAAGAGGTATTGAGGGCTGTGATCCTGGGACTAGGCAGAAGATCAGGCCAATGTAGACCAGATGGGCCAAACAGCCTGTTTATGTGCTTTAGTCCTCTATGACTTTATGTCCTCAATCTTAAATGACTGGCTCCTTATCTTGCAATTATGTCCCCTTGTTTGACACTCTCACACTAGTGGAAACATTTATTTCATCAAACCTGAAAAATATTATACAACTTCTTCAGCTGTTTGTGACAGGGCAACCTTCTAATCCCGGGAATTATTTTTGGGCATCTCTTGCATTAGCTCCAGAGCTTGTATATTCTTTCTTAAACTTTTGGCCCAAAACTGTTCTGTCGGTGTGGTCTCATGAAGGCCCTGTGCACTTGTAACACAACCTCTCTACTTCCAACCTCCAACCCCCTTACAATAAATACCAACTTGCAGTTTGCTTCCTAACTACGCTACACTTCTAATTTCTTGTGATTCTATCCGTAAAATTGTCATTTCACACTTTCCACACATACCAGGTGCAAGACTGTCTTGAGGAAAAGAGAGGATCCAGGGAGTCATTTGAAAACTCTTTTATCTGACGTTAAAGGGTAGCCACTAATTTTCAACCGGCAGCAATGCTCAAGCATCCTCTAATTGCTTTCAGGAAGTCTTGAGGGAAATTAGCCTCCAGCTCATAGGCCCTGCTGACAGTAATTAAACTTTTGGCCTTGAAGTGACACAGCTCCATCTTTGCAGTAGATCATTACGTCAACTGCATCATGATTTATTGGAGGAGTGCTGTTATATCTGTACAGTTCGTGATTCTGCTTCAGGTGGAATGAAGAACATCTGTATTGTTAATTTTTAATTTTTGTTTAAAGATACGGCACAGCACAGCACAGATCAATGAGCTGATGGCACCTGATTACACGCATGTGACCAATTAACGTACTAACCTGTACATCTTTGGAAAGTGAGAGGAAACTGGAACATCAGAGCACCCAGAGGAAACCCTTGTGGTCATGGGGAGAACATATAAACTACTTACAGACAGGGAGGAGTTTGTACATGTCGGGAAATGAAGCCGAGCTGCTGGTGCTGTAATTGCGTTAGGCTACCTGCGCTGCCCTCTGTAGTATCTTACACAATAACCGGTGTTGTTTCACAGACAACAAAGTACTCTTGTAATCTGATCAACCAGGCTGTATAACAAACAGCTAGGCACTTACAAAATCTCTGTTGAACTTTTTCCCCTGCAAAGCTGCACTTCCAAAGGTGCTGCACTTCACTACTTCATTTTAGTTGCAGCTTTTTGAGTTTTATATATCAGTATTCTGAAATGGGATCTCAAACTGCTGCATCATAACTCATCAGCAAATTTGTAACCCACCACAACAGTCCTCAGTTTGCTTGTGATCATTTCAACAAAGGAGCAGGTTCAATCTAAAGGAAAAGTTATACGAGAGAATGTTCCTGTTTTTCCTTGGGCTGGTAGATTTGGAAATACAAAGCCAAATTAAAGATGCTAGGAACTTGAAACAAAACAGAACTGGAAATTCTCAGTAAGTCAGGCAGTGTCTGTGGAAGGAAGAAAAAGAGCTTATGTTTCAGATCTGAGACCAAAAACCATTATTTATGGAAGGTCTTCCATCTGAACTATTACCTCTCCACAGGTGCTGACTGAACTGCTGAGTATTACCAGAGAAGGGTTGGACTTGGAGATGAAGATGCATATTAGTGAGATTACAGCATTTGATAGGGCATTGAAGTTTTAAAGGGACCTAACTGGTTGTGATTTCTTTTAAATAATTTTTCAGGAACTAGGTGTTGCTGGCAAGATGAGTAGTTCTTGTCGTCTCATTGACTGCCCTCAAAGAGACAGTGGTAAACCTTTGCCTTGAATAACAGCTTTCCCTCTGTTAGAGCCACTCCCTCAATGCTACTGGTGAGGGAGTTCCATGATTTAGATGTAGGACTGATATAATATTTCCAAATCAAGTGGTGGTGCACCTGTCCACTTTTTGGCATTGTCCTGCTTGGAGTACACATCAAGGGTTTGAGAAGTGCTGTCAGAGTAGCCTGGGGCAGTAACCATAGTGCGTTCTGTAGATGGTACAAACAGATGCAGTGCAGCACTTTGCAGAGAATAAACATTTACGTTGCCAGATGGAATGCCAATCAGATCGGCTGGTTTGTCTTGGACAGCAACAAGTTTCGGCATGGCATGTGCTGTTGTGCTTACTGGGGCAAATTCAGGGCATGCCATCACTTGCAGATTGTGAAAAGAGTTGGGAAGTGAGACATGTACCACAAAATAGCCTTTCTCTGAACCGTTCTGGCATTTGTCCTGGTATTGACATGGCTGGTCCATGGAGAACCCTTTCCCTTGGATGTTGATAGTGGGGAACTCAGTCAGGTCACTGAATGTAAAGGGAAAGTGGTTTCAATACTTCGTTGTTTGTAGTGGTAATTTCCGAGCACTTTTGTGGCACAAGTGTCACTTATCATTTATCAGATGCTCATACAATGTGCTGGAGGAACTCTACAAGTCAGGTAGGTTCTGTGGAGGGAAATAAACAGTTGATGTTGTGGGCCGAGACCCTTAATCAGGCCTGACTTGCCAAGCCTTGGCCCAAAGCATTGGCATTTTATTCCATTCCATAGACGCTGCCTAGTCTATGTTTCTCCAGCATTTTGTGTGTGTTGCTCAATATTTCCAGCATCATTGTGTTTATGGTTTATCAGCCTTTGCTTGGTTGCTGTCTAGGTCTTGCTGCGTGCAGGCATGGCTGACTTTATTTGCTGAGAGATTGCCAATGGAACTGAACATCGGGAAGTTCCTCACTTCTAACCTTATGGTGGAAAGAAGGTCATTGATGAATCAGCTAAAGATTTCAGTCTCCATTTCCATGCAAGAAAGGAATTTATTAACTTACATTATCTACTAACAATAGTCACAATTCCAGCTTTCATGAAGGATGTTTTCCACATGCTATGACCAGGATTAGTTAGTTGAGCCTCTTTAGCTCCTCTACAAGCAACAGAAAATCTGTTCAATACACAAAAAGATCTGCTGGAGGAACTCAGCAGGACAGGCAAAATCTAATTGGTGGGGGGGGGGGGTAATGAACAGTCAACATTTTGGGCCAAGACTGTTTATCATGACTGAATGGTAGGGGGGCAGAAGTCAGAATAAAAGAGTGGAGTGAGGTGGAGGAGCAAGAGCTAGTTCATGCATAATAGGTGAATTTCAGTGAGAGGGGTCAGAGATGGGGTTGAGGAATGGGAATTATTTGAGAAGCAGGAAGGTGATAAGTAGAAGAGGCAAAATAATACCATATTGGCCCAACGAGGATCCCAGGTACTTGTGATCCACTGACCGCTTTCCTTTCTTCCCTCCTTCAGCTTACTATGCACTGACTAGCCCTACCTCTATGCACAGACAATAAAACATTTTCAGCCCTTTGCCTCCTCTTCCTCTAGCTTCTTATTCTGTGTGTTGCTCCATTCCAGTATCCACAGACTTCCCTGTGTCTCCAGAAAATCTGGCTGATTATCTTGTCTGTAAGTCCCAGCTGTGTGCAATTCAGTTAATTTTCATCGGGGGGAAGGATGGGAACATCTTCTGGCAGAATGAGACCAGATAACTTAATGTGACTGTTAACAAGCAGTTTTTTTTTGCTCTTTCTCTTTCCTAGTTTCAGACCTGAAATGTCTCTTTGTTGTTGCACAGATGTGGCCTGACCAATTGAGTATTTCTAGTATTTTCTAACTTTGTTTGAGATTTCCAGTGTTTGCATTAAAAAAATATATTTCCATCATTAAAAGTAGATTTTCTGGTTAGCAGCGTTTGTGGGACCTTATTGCATGCTCCTTGGGTGTTATGTTTCCTATTTTTATACAGGAACTACTTTTCAAAAGTGTTTCATTGTTGATTAGCAGCTTTGAAATTTCCCAAGGACATGAAAGGCACTACATAAGTGTAAATTCAGCTTTCTTTCATGAGTAACTACCAAACCAATGCTGAGTAGGTGCTTCAGCATTCACTTGGGTTACAACTGTCAGCACAGGTGGGTACAATGGCAAGAATCATATCCTCAGCAATTTTGAGGCCAAAACTTTATTTTTAAGCAGCCTGTCATCCATTACAATTCTTGGCCAAATAATTCCTGGAGCTTAACTGAAGTGTTGGTTGAAACACCATAAAAGCAAAGTTAGGGTATTGTGAAAATTAAAAAAAAAGAAAATTACATGGATTAAAGCATTAAGAAAAAGCTGAATTCAGTTACTGAAACCTGAAAATGTAATTATTTGAAATGTTTCAGATTAAAGGCATTTGACTGAAGTTAATTGAACTTTTGGTGGATTGACACCTGGACTGAAATAATTGGAGAAATTCAGCCATGTAAGAGGATTGCATGCGTCATGCATGTTAAATTCTGCTGTAGTACAGTGATCTGTATGACTAGAGGTCTTATTGGAAACAGTCCAGCAGTAATTTCTTTAATGTAATTGCCCCTCTGACTTCAAACAGAAATAATCATCTAGTAGTTCATATTTCCTTTCATCTCTATTGATTTTCTCAAATCTCTCTGCTTTTAAACTTAAACTGCCCTGACATTTTAGACTTCAGCCATAATGGAGCTCAGAGGCAGACATGAAAGTCACTTCATTCCTAAATCAAAAAATACATGTAAAAGCAATAGGACCAAATCGCGTTGGCTGCACTATATCATGTTCGGCTACTTCGAGGAAGCCAGTCTTGGATTTGTGTGGACAAATGGACTCTGCATGAGGTGTATTGGCAGAGACTGTCTTGCTCAGATACCCCAAAATTATTTAGGCAATTTGCCTCTTCTATTCCAGACCGAGTATGAAAAACCCCAGTTATTTCCATGAGGAATTTCACCTTGTACACCAGAGGGAAAAAACATAGGTTAAGTCATTCTTTACGTCAAAAATTATTTCAATGCTTTAATCATTTCTTTAGTGTTTTAAACTTACTGTGCGTTATCCTGCCGGCGTTTAGGGCAGCAATGAGGATCCTGCATCTCAGGACGTGTTCCGGACTTCCTTCATCTTGTCAGTAGCTTCCTCTTTATTTTCACTGCTGTCAATCATGCCAGTCCCAGGTGGAGTCTTAGGAATACCATCTTTAAGCACTTACTTAAAGACGTTAATATTTCATATTAACCTGTAAAATGAAACACCCAGCTTTGGCAGAATATAAGGCCTTGCCGCTCCTATTATCACCCACTATTGTCCCTTTTCCTTTTCTATTCTACCTGTCTCTTCAACAAGTATCATAAAGTGACATTTAATTCCCAACAGCATCTCTGTAATGGCTGTTGGATCATAAACCTTTATTTTTATTTAGTCCATCTATCTTGTTAGGAATGTTGTGATCATTTGGATAAAGAATCTTTAATTTTTATGTTACTGCATTTGCCTGCTTAGAGGTATATGCTTGTGTTTGTATGCATGTCTCTTCCTGTCAGAATTTGGATATCATTACTCATTTCATGACCCTGAATTGGTGGTTTGCCCTTTGGTATTTAATTTCCCTAAATTTTCCTCAATGAAACCTCTCTACTACAGCTACAATGACCACCACACCCTCACCCCCATTACCACCACCGCCCTTGACACAATTACTTTCTTATTTGCCTTGTTCACATCCATAATTGTTGACTTTATTGGGACTGTGGTCCCAGCCAGTTCCAGGGAAACCATGCCTATGGAACAGCTCTCCCTTTTCCCAATACAATTGCCTGTGATCCACAAGCTGAAGTCTATTTCTCTCATAATGTTCTTGAACATGCATCTTATTGACCTTGAGCCAATTTGCACATTGCTCAAGGAGTAATTCATAGCATTAAGATTTCAAGGTATAAGATTTAAAGTGCATTTATCATCAAAGAATGTATAAATTATGCAACCTTAAAAATTGGTTGTTTACAGACAGTTGCAAAGAAAGGAACCAGAAGGAACAAAATTTTAAAAAATAACAGGTACTGACTAGAGAAGTGGCAGTGTGGGATCTTCTGTTCAGGAATGAGATAGGTCAGGTGACGGAGGTATGTATGTGTTGGAGAGCACTTTGGTTCCAGTGATCACAATGCCATTTGTTTCAATATAATTATGGAGAAGGATAGGATTGGACCCAGGGTTGAAATTTTTGATTGGAGAAAGGCTAACTTTGAGGCGATGCGAAAGGATTTAGAGGGAGTGAATTGGGACAAGTTGTTTTATGGGAAGGATGTAATAGAGAAATGACAGTCATTTAAAGGTGAAATTTTGAGGGTACAGAATCTTTATGTTCCAGTTAGGTTGAAAGGAAAGGTTAAAAGTTTGAGAGAGCTGTGGTTTTCAAGGGATATTGGAAACTTGGTAAGGAAAAAGAGAGATATCTACAATGAATATAGGCAGCATGGAGTAAATGAGGTGCTTGAGGAATATAAAGAATGTAAGAAGAATCTTAAGAAAGAAATTAGAAAAGCTAAAAGAAGATACGAGGTTGCTTTGGCAAGTAAGGTGAAAATAAATCCACAGGGTTTCTACAGTTATATTAATAGCAAAAGGATAGTGAGGGATAAAATTGGTCCCTTAGAGAATCAGAGTGGACAGCTATGTGTGGAGCCAAAAGAGATGGGGAGATTTTGAACAATTTCTTTTCTTCAGTATTCACTAAGGAGAAGGATATTGAATTGTGTAAGGTAAGGGAAACAAGTAAGGAATTTATGGAAACTATGAAGATTAAAGAGGAGGAAGTACTGGCACTTTTAAGGAATATAAAAGTGGATAAATCTCTGGATCCTGACAGGATATTCCCTAGGACCTTGAGGGAAGTTAGTGTAGAAATAGCAGGGGCTCTGACAGAAATATTTCAAATGTCATTAGAAACAGGGATGGTGCCGGAGGATTGGCGTATTGCTCATGTGGTTCCATTGTTTAAAAAGGGTTCTAAGAGTAAACCTAGCGATTATAGGCCTATAAGTTTGACGTCAGTGGTGGGTAAATTAATGGAAAGTATTCTTAGAGATTGTATATATAATTATCTGGATAGACAGGGTCTGATTAGGAACAATCAACATGGATTTGTGTGTGGAAGGTCATGTTTGACAAATCTTATTTAATTTTTTGAAGAGGTTACGAGGATAGTTGATGTGGGTAAGGCAGTGGATGTTGTCTATATGGACTTCAGTAAGGCCTTTGACAAGGTTCCGCACGGAAGGTTAGTTAGGAAGTTTCGATCGTTAGGTATTAATATTGAAGTAATAAAATGGATTCAACAGTGGCTGGATGGGAGATGCCAGAGAGTAGTGGTGGATAACTGTTTGTCAGGTTGAAGGCTGGTGACTAGTGGTGTGTCTCAAGGATCTGTACTGGGTCCAATGTTGTTTGTCATATACCTTAATGATCTGGATGATCGGGTGGTAAATTGGAATAGTAAGTATGCAGATGATACTAAGGTAGGTGGCGTTGTAGATAATGAAGTAGGTTTTCAAAGCTTGCAGAGGGTTTTAGGCCAGTTAGAAGAGTGGGCTGAGTGATGGCAGATGGAGTTTAATGCTGATAAGTGTGAGGTGATACATTTTGGTAGGAATAATCCAAATAGGACATACATCGTAAATGGTGGGGCATTGAAGAATGCAGTAGAACAGAGTGATCTAGGAATAATGGTGCATAGTTCCCTGAAGGTGGAATCTCATGTGGATAGGGTGGTGAAGAAAGCTTTCGGTATGTTGGCCTTTATAAATCAGAACATTGAGTATAGACAA
The DNA here is from genome assembly GCF_030144855.1 of Hypanus sabinus. Classification (NCBI taxonomy): domain Eukaryota; kingdom Metazoa; phylum Chordata; class Chondrichthyes; order Myliobatiformes; family Dasyatidae; genus Hypanus; species Hypanus sabinus. The sequence goes on from NC_082706.1 coordinate 129,575,004, forward strand.
TAGACAATAGGTGCAGAAGTAGACCATTCGGCCCCTCCAGTCTGCACCGCCATTCTGAGATCATGGCTGATCATTCACTATCAATACCCAGTCCCTGCCTTGTCCCCATATCCCTTGATTCCCCTATCCATCAGATATCTATCCAGCTCCTTCTTGAAAGCATCCAGAGAATTGTCCTCCACCGTCTTCCGAGGCAGTGCATTCCACACCTCCACAACTCTCTGGGAGAAGAAGCTCTTCCTCAACTCTGTTTTAAATAACTGACCTCTTATTCTCAATCCATGCCCTCTGGTACTGGACTCTCCCAACATCTGGAACATATTTTCTGCCTCAATCCTATCAAATCCTTTAATTATCTTAAACGTTTCAATCAGATCCCCTCTCAATCTCCTCAATTCCAGCGTGTACAAGCCCAATCTCTCCAATCTCTCTGCGTAAGACAGCCCTGCCATCCCAGGAATCAACCTAGTGAATCTACGCTGCACTTCCTCAATTGCCAGAATGTCCTTCCTTAAACCTGGAGACCAAAACTGTACACAATATTCCAGGTGTGGTCTCACCAGGGCCCTGTACAAATGCAAAAGAACATCCTTGCTCTTGTATTCAATTCCCCTTGTAACAAAGGCCAACATTCCATTTGCCCTCTTCACTGCCTGTTGCACTTGCTCATTCACCTTCATTGACTGGTGAACTAGGACTCCTAGGTCTCTTTGCATTTCTCCCTTACCTAACTCTACACCATTCAGACAATACTCTGCCCTCTTGTTCCTGCTTCCAAAGTGGATAACTTCACATTTATTCACATTGAATGACATCTGCCAAGTATCTGCCCACTCACTCAGCCTATCCAAGTCTCCCTGTATTCTCCTAATGTCCTCTTCGCATGTCACACTGCCACCCAGTTTAGTATCGTCAGCAAACTTGCTGATATAGTTTTCAATGCCCTCATCTAAATCATTGACATAAATCGTAAAGAGCTGTGGTCCCAATACAGAGCCCTGTGGTACCCCACTAGTCACCTCCAGCCAGTCTGAGAAACACCCATTCACTGCTACCCTTTGCTTTCTATCTGCCAACCAGTTTTCTATCCATGTTGAAACATGTATAGGAGTTGGGATGTAATGTTAAAATTGTACAAGGCATTGGCAAGGTCGAATTTGGAGTATTGTGTACAGTTCTGGTCACCGAATTATAGGAAAGATGTCAACAAAATAGAGAGAGTACAGAGAAGATTTACTAGAATGTTACCTGGGTTTCAGCACCTAAGTTATAGGGAAAGATTGAACAAGATAGGTCTTTATTCTTTGGAGCGTAAAAGGTTGAGGGGGGACTTGATAGAGGTATTTAAAATTATGAGGAGGATAGATAGAGTTGACATGGATAGGCTTTTTCCAATGAGAGTAGGGGAGATTCAAACAAGAGGACATGAGTTGAGGCTTAGGGGGCAAAAGTTTAAGGGTAACATGAGGGGGAATTTCTTTACTCGGAGAGTGGTAGCTGTGTGGAATGAATTTCCAGTAGAAGTGGTAGAGGCAGGTTCGATATTGTCATTTGAAGTAAAATTATGGACAGGAAAGGAATGGAGGGTTATGGGCTGAGTGTGGGTCAGTGGGACTGGGTGAGAGTAAGCATTCGGCATGGACTAGAAGGGCCAAGATGGCTTGTTTTCATGCTGTAATTGTTATATGGTTATATGGTTAAGAGCAACACTCATTGTTCACAGAGAAAAAGAACAAAACAAATCATATAAGCAATAGAAGCAAGCAAAAACAACGGCATTCTGAACCAAATTGAGTCCATAGATCCGAATCCCCGAAGCAGCTCAGAGCAGGCCCAAAGCCTCGGTATTCAGTTTAGCGTATTAGCAGGGCAAATCGCCGCAAATATCGCAGTCACAAAGCACAGCAGCCAGTGAGAGTCTCATGACTTTAGCATCACGGAAAGAGGCACTCGCAGACTATCCAGGCCAGCTTTTAAATTGCCCTAACATCGCCACACCATGGCAAATTGCTGTCAGGGAAGCCATTCTCGACCTCTCCAAGTTGGCTTGGCGCTTAGAGCGATCCAGCCTCGCCTGACTCTTGACACCCTACCTTTCCAGTCTATCTGGGCCAGTGTTTAGATTGTCCAAACAACGGAATGTACTTTGCATTAGGATGGGGGCCTCGCTATGGTGAATCGCTCTGGATCTAGGGAATGCTGCCCAGCAATTTGCTTTGGTCCTGGATTTTGCTCCAAATCAGCCTGGTGCTTAGAGTAATCCACCCTTGCTTCTGGGTTAGTTGGACGGGCATTGGAACTCCTCTGTTCCATCTTCTTGCCTCTGAATCATCCACTCCAACCAGCATGGCTCCAGCTCCAAGTACGTCGATTTACCTGCAGGGCACATCCCTCGAGTTTGCTTTGCCCTCACTTGCCTCTTCATTGTTTGTGGTAATAGTTTTCCACAACTTACTTAAAAAAAGCATTATTAATAAAATTTTATGTCAAATTCCTTTGCTTTCGAACCACCTGTAAGCTGTTGCACGTTTTCGGTAGTGCCATCTTAAACCAGAAGAGTGAAGTTGGTTACCCTGAAACACATTAGGACATCAGAGTGTAACCTACATGGTAACCTCTATCGTGCATCTTTGGCATGTGTGCGTAAATCAAGGAATGCTGTCCAATCCATTGCCCTGATTGATGCTGCTATATTGTGTTTCATCTGAGACTGGATCCTGAAGTCACTCTTAAACAATCATCTTACAAACACAGAAGGAGACCATTCAGCCCATTGGGTCTATATCGATTCATGGTACATTCCAGATTCAGAATTATTTATCATAAGTATATCAAAACATACAGTGAAATGTGTCATCTGTGTTTACAACCATTATGCCCAGGGATGTGTTAGGGACAATCCACAAGTATCACCACACATCCTGGCACCAATGTAGCATGCCCACAATGCTTGGCAGAACAACATAGAACCCAGCTAGCAACAAGCCAATAGCAGCAAAACAAACCCCTTCGTTCTCTAACCACCCACACACATGGTGAGTCCTCCAACTCCAGAACAGGCCTCCAGTCTCTAGTGTTTGGCCATTGTGTTTTGACCTCTGGACTTCCGACTGACCTTCAGGCTTTGATCTTCGGTATCAACACCTGGACTGGCTAATGATGGGACCTGAACTCTGGGAGCACTGACTCACTGACCCTTGTACTTCTTCATGTTTCCTTCTCGAACATTCAGTCTCAGAGCCCACAGACCTTCACAGATGTCTTTCATCACACATCCATGTCACTGGCCTTTGATTACTCCTTCATCATTAGATACACATCGCTGGACTAGGGATGCAGAGCGGAGGCCTGACCTCTAATCCTCCACATCCCTGTCGCTAAACTCCTCCACGTTACTGATCCAAATCTCTAATCTGACCCCTAACTCCCTTCTCTGTCTCCAAAAACAACAAGGTCTAAGCCACGGCTTTGAAAGAGACCACAACTATCTTCACTTCTATCAGTCCCATTCCTGTGCACATTTCCATGTACCCTGTTCCCCTTCACATCAGCACCATCCTCATTCACCTATTACCCTTCGATTTACCGTGGCAACTTAATTTGCCAATTGCACATCTAAGATGTGGATGGAAATTGTAGCACCTGCAGAAACCCTTGTTTTAGCAGCAAGAGCTAACATCAGCTTTGGACTGTGGTACTTTGAGGCAGCAATACAATGTGAACTTCAGAAAGAGCTGGAACAAATTAAATTGAAAACAAAAGAGATTCTGCAGATGCTGGAAATCCAGAGCAACTCACACAAAATGTGGGAGGAACTCAGTAGATCAGACAGCATCTATGGAGGGGAATAAACAATCAATGTTTCATGCTGAGACATCAACTGTGTATCCCTCTCCACAGAGCAAACTAAATTGATCGTCTATTCATTTGTGTACGGTATATAGTTCTGAATAAAATGCTGACACTGTATGGAATCCAATGCTATTTTTCTCTCTTGGCAATTTACTAAAGTTTCCACTGTTTATTTTCTCACTGGTAATGGATCAGTGATTAAAGATGTTTCTCAACTATGGTAAATTGGTGGTGTATATTGATATTGGTATATCAGTGATGGTAAAATCTGATGGAGTTAATGGGTTATGGGGATGTCAGAATGAAAGTAGTACAGGATTAGCGTACTAGATGGTTGGCATGCACTTGGGGGCAGGGTGACCGCTTCTTCTGCTACATGACCCTTTGACTAACTAAGGACTGAGTACTGGGGATGATGATGGGAAAAGACAGTGACATTAGTTTACTTGTCCTTCCAGTACACGTAAACCTCTATGATCAGTGTCCATGATCCTGATACACACTAGCATGCATCTTACCTCCATCGTTGCCTTGACACTTTTTCTCAAAGATAAGTCTAATATGTATCCCTCAAGCAACTCTTCCAGATGATTTAAAACGGTAGAAGCTGTCCCAATGACCTGAACCATTGACAATCCCTTTCCTCCTACAGATGCTGCTCAACCCACTGAGTTCTTCTAGCAGACTGTTTGTTGCTATAGGTTCACACCTCTGCAGTCTGTTGTGTGCAGATGAATTACCTGCTCACTGCTCATGGGAGCTTGGTGTTCGTAAATTGCTTTTTTAATATTTCCTACATCGTGCAGTGACTGCAGTTTAAATGGTTTTTCTGATATCTTGAGATGGCTTATAATTCTTTAGCCATTTCATTCAACTACAGATGTTAAAGCATTGTTTCAGATTTAAAATTACCAGTATAGGCATGCCATTTAAAAAGGGAATACTTGGCACCATATCAATTATCTTGTATCCTAATTGAAAGCAAAACTAATTCCCATAATGGCATCTTTGTAAGTAAGACTCTAATAATAGTGTAGTGTTTGGGAATGATACATTCATGTGGATCATCTGTTAATGATCAAGATAAAATGAGAAATGAATCGTTCCAGATTTTAGCGAGAGACAATTCCTGGCACTGCTGTAAACAACTTCTAACTGTATACACGAAAAAAGCTTTCTAAAAACCATGAGTGAATTGTTTGAATAAAAAAAAGCAAAACCCACAAAGGCTGAAGTTATGTAAAGAAATTGTTAGAAGAATGTGGTGCGAAAAAAAGTAATACTTCCTCCAAAAGCTTCAAGGCTTGTAGACAGAAGAGTCAAGTGAGAAGATTCTGCTGTCATGCTTGCATCTATCAGAGGTATGAAACCACAAAATAACAAATTGACATTAATAATCTGGAAATCAATCTATTTGACAAGGAAAAGATAAAAGAACAAGAAGAAAATTTTGTTCCCCAGGCTCTTTCCCTGACAGAACTACCTTTTATCCACAGTGGTAAGTGAATGTTGCTGGGGTGGTGGTACAGGCAGATTCATTAGGGACATTTAAGAGACTCTTAGACAGGCACATCATTGAAAGAAGACTGCTGGGGTATGTTGAAGGGAAGGGTTAAGTTGATCTTGGAGAGTGTTAGAAGGTCAATACAATATCATGGGCAAAGGGACTGTACTGTGCTGTACTCTTCTATGTGCTCTGTGTTATGTTCTAATTCTTTTTGGATATTTGGCAAATGGTTTATTACTCTGTCATGTACTGAGATACAGTGAAAATCTTTTGTATACATGCCACACAGGTCGACCATTCAATACACAAGTACATCGATCTTGTACAAAAAAACCCAGGATGCAGAATATAGTATTCCAATTTCAGGAACTCCCCCTCCCTTAAAGTTGCTCTACAATTTTTATATAAATCACAGGGAGAGCTATTGGTCTCACTGTAATGCTGACTACAAAGCTTATCCCTGTTGAAGGCAAACATTGCATTACATTCCATAGGAACTCCACTGCCAAACTGTAGATAGCCATGCAGCATGGAAAAAGGCTCCTTGGCTTATTGAGTCTGTCTCCACAGTTTTCCTCGAGCAGTAAGTGTTTCTCTGGTTTCTATGTGTAACCACGTTCTACTGATGTTTACAGCAAAATCAAAAGGGCTATTGGAAGAGGGGAGCATATTTTCATTCAATTCAGGACACAGGAAAATCAATAGGAATCAGTCCTACTTCCCCACAATTGAGTACATTTACAAATGCTGCCAAAAGAAAGCAGCATCCATCATCAAGGACCACCACCATGCATGTCATCTCGCTACCACCGCTGGGCAGGAGGTACAGAATCCTCAGGTCCAATACCACCAGCATTAGGAACAGTTATTAACCTACAATCATCTTCTGAACTGGTGTGGATAACATCATTCACCATGACTCTGAACTGATTCTCTGAACTACAGGCTCACTTTCAAGGACTTTTTACAACTCGTGTTCTCAGTAGTATTTTTATATGCTCAGTTTTACCTCTTTAAAACAATGATTGCTTGTCAGTCTTTGTTCATGTATATTTTCTTGTAAAATTCAATTGTACTTTTTCTCTTGTAAATTCTTGCAAGAAACGAATCCCAAGATGACGTATGTTAACATATATTACTTTGATAATAAATTTACCTTAAACTTGCCTGAATGATTTAGATCCGTTCTGACATCTGAGCCAGTGTGTGAGAGATGCCTGAGGTTGAAGCAGGTGGAGCATTCATTTGTGCATTAGAAAGGGCAGAGTAAAGCATGACACCACTTTAAGATCCGAGTTCTTGGCGTGGTCACAAGCATCTGATGGAAGGAAGACCCATGGTAGACTTTAAACCACCAGGCTGGAAAGGCAACAATGCACAAAATCCTTGCCTGTTCTGTTGTATACTATTTGGACAAATAATGTGGTTTTATGATGGCAATGGAGATTCTTGATAAATCGGTTATTTTGCCTGTAGATTCTTTCTGTTATTTCCTGTGTTGACAATGCCTTGTTTAACTAGAATTTGTGTATTGGAAGCGCTAGAATACATCTTGTAAAATCAATCCCCATCTCACATGTTGATTAATGTCCTTTCAATTGGATCAAGTTACTTACAGTTTGAGGCTCGTATTCAACACCTGGTACCCATGAGTAATGTGGGCTGTTCAATCTTTCTATTTCTGAGCAGACATTCCATATTCAGATCAGAACTTCCACTGCCAAGTCCAGATGGGATATCAAGTGCTGTTGCAATACAAGTCAAATTTATTTTTGGACTGTAAAGGAAGGGAATTTTTCCCTTGGTGAAAACTACAAATAATTGGCACTGAGCAAACCATTTTCAATACAATTTGCAAAGTCATAATCCCTGGAAAGAAATAATCATTGTTTCAACACATTTAGTATACAATTGGAAGGATATTGATTTTTCCCCTGAGGTTCAATAGTTAACTAAAATATTTCTCACCAAAAATTTAGGATTCTAGCTAAATTTGTGACAAGTTCGGGAAATCACGCAAACCATTACCTTCTAGTAGCTGTGGAATGTAAGGCAATTAGATTAATTTGGCTGAAGATATAGAAATTATCTTTGTTCTAGTTGCCAACCAAATTTTGGCAAGGTAGTTTTTCTAGAAAGTCAATCACTATGGTTGTCAACAAAGAGAAGGACTGTTTGAAAGTCAGGCTAAAATAATTTGGCTTAGAGGACAACTTAAGTTGACTGGCTGCAGATTGCTTCTCTTTTTTACTTCCACCAATACCTTTAAGAGTATTAAGAAATTAGTATGGGAAGTATCACATTTATCTCATTATTCCCTGAGATTACTTGTACTGTAATTTAGTTCTTTATGCAGGTGGAAACATAATATTGTGGAATATGAATGATTGTAGTCTTATGTATGCCATAGAGGTCAATAAAAGGTCGTGAGGTCAAGAGATTCTGCAGATGCTGGAAATCTAGATTTACACAAACACAACGCTGGAAGAACTCAGCAAGTCAGGAGCATCTGTGGAGGGGAATAAACAGTCGATATTTCGTGCCGATCCATCTTTTTGCCTTTCAGATAGTCCAACAATGTTACCATTCCATCAGGGACATATCAATTATGAATGTAGGTTTATATTAACACAGGACCTTTTTTGGGAGAGGAATCCCAACTCTGCTGTTCTTGCAGTTGTCTTTGTGTCTTCAAGGATGTTGTTTTTAATTTAGGTTTAGCTCTCCCCACCTCATTATCAAATGGCAGTCTGGGGCTAAATTACTGTAAGTGATTGATTCTTTTTTGCCTCTAATTTTACACTTCACTCAGCAACATTCCCAGCAACATCAGCTTGTTGATTATGCAAAAGGAGTTTCAAAAGCTTAATTTAAGTACATTTACACTTTTGAAGGCAAGGTCTGAGTAGTCTTAGCAGAATTTATTGGGAATGACAATCAGGGGCAGTAAGGTAAAATTATTTAGGTATTTTTTTTTGTGGAGCTGATAGAGAGCGAGTGATCCTCTAAGACTCCGAAAGAACCTTTGGTCTTCAGTGCTCCACTCATCTCTGACTAGTAATCTAGAATCCAAAGAGAAGGAAGGGCTTTTGTTTTAGCCCTAATTAGATCTCATCTTGACTACTTTCTACTGATATATTAACCACTGCAAGTTGAATATATCAGTCCAAAGTAGTCACCGGTTGTGTTGACTAGAATATTACTGGGCTTCTGTAAGAAAGTTGGCTTGTTCTTCTTGTGAGCATGTGGGATTCCTCTGGGTGATCTGGTTTCCTCCCAGAAGTTCAAAGATGTACTGGTTTGTAGGTTAATTGGTCATTGTAAACTACCCTGTGATTAGGCTAGGGTTAAGTAGGTGGTTTGCTGGGAAGTGTGGCTTGTTGGGCCAGAGGGACCTCTTCAGCACTGTAAAATAAAAATCTGATGTAATGTTCAGAGCTTGGCATTGCCTCCCTGCCATTTTCCTGAGTGTTTTTAGTGCGGATGTGACACACAATACACCAATGAAGCCCAGCTGTCAATGTGAACCAGTTTAGCTGATGCGTGGTTAGATGTGGCCAAGATTTTTCTGGCGGATTAGAATGAGTTTTACTTTCAGCAAGAAGAAAGTCATTAGAAACTAGTTAGATTGCTAGATGCAATTTAATGGTTACAATCAAATATCTCCTGCTGACAGTGAGCCTCCAAAGGCCACCAGGGGTTCAGGTTTCACCTCCTACAGACTGGATGTGAAATGCACTCAGTCTCTCGGACTCCAGGTTGTTTTGGGAATCAGCGGTGAGTTTAACTGAAGGGTAAAACATTCAGAGTGCTGCCCCCTAGCTCCAAATACTTCTCTAACTTCTGAAATGCATAAATCAGTGAAGACAGAAGTCTGGGTACTGGTGTCTACATTGGAACCCAATAATTCTGACAGTTCTGGTTATCAAAGTGCTTGAGTGCTTAGGTATGTCCCATTTTTATGTCTTCTCACATGCTGCTTGCTGCTCAGTGCTGCAGGAGGTGCTTTTGACATGCAGGGCCTATCTGTGAACCTTGGAGCCAGTTTCACAGTCACACGTTTGGGACTAGGAAGTTTCAATCTTTCTGTGGAGGTTTGTGGTGAACAAGGGCCAGAAGAGAGTCTGGGAGAGATGCTGTTAATGGATGATTCAGTGGTGGTACCTGACTTGATCATAGTAGGTTTTGGCTGTCCTGACTAAATAGAGATCTATCATCTCTCTCACTTATTAGACATCTACAACAGATGAATAAGAAGAAAGGTATGCTTGTTGGATCACTATGGCCACTGTGTACTACAATGAACATATATTAGTTCCAATTCTGTTCTTTCTTATATAATTCTGTATAATTTAATTTACGTTACTCTTGTGAATGTTGTGTCTCTAATACTATGTGCTTGTGACGCTGCTGCAAGTTTTTCATTGCACCTGTACACACATTTACTTGTGCACATGACAATAAGCTCAGCTTTGACCTTGACTTTGACATTGTGCAGTGTCCCAAAGTCAAAGCCTAATTTGATTTTACGTCATATGCACAAATACATGTCAGCACAGGTGTAATGAAAAACTTGTAGCAGCTTCACGGGCTCATCACATCAAAAAAGCAGCTTTTGATCCATGAATCAGTGTACAAAACCTTGCACTATTTAGTTTTATCGTAACACAGTAATTTGTTATGCCTCTACTGTGCTACTGCAACAAAACAACACATTTCATGACTTACAGTACCGTGGAAAAGTCTTGGGCACATAAATATACTTAAGATGCCTCAGACTTTTACACAGTACTTTAGAAATTCTATGTATTGCACTGTACTGCTGCCACAAAATAAAACCAAATTTCGTGACATGTGTGAGTGATGTTAAACCTGATTCTGCTATGGGTCTCAATTGTGGACTGAGAATGGGAAGGGGGTAGGGAAGGGGATCATGGTTGGGAAGGGGATCATGGTTGGGATAAAGGGAAGGGAGAGGGGAGGGAGCACGATGCACCAGAGAGATGCTCTGTAATTATCAACAAACCAATTGTTTTGAATGAAATGACCTTGCTTAGTGACTCAGGGCTGGGTGTGTCTGCACATGCACCAACCCCTACCCCAGGCACTTCTTCTCTGCCACCTGTCCCACATCCCTTCCGTGGGGCTCCACCCTTGGTTTGCTTAATTGCAGATCTGTTAGGAGGGATTAATATGAGGGTGGACTTTACTTTTGTGATGTCATTCATCGTAGGTGTCCCATTTATTCACTTGTGCAATATGTTTCGCAACACTGGCGCTTATTGTCCTTTCTTCCCCAGCGGCCAGTACCAAGCCATCAGGTAAAGATGACAGATTTCATTTGCTGAGAGATGATCGTTAATGGGGGGGGGGGGGTTAAAACAAATGATACAACCACAATTACTCTTCATTTTAAAAAAATCTAAATATATTATTTACTTGAATTTAAATTCTTGTGGTTAGATTTGAGCTCATAACTGTGGATTAGAGATCAAAGATACTAAGGAATTGAGGAGTATGGAGTTAGTGGGGGAATGCTTCATTGAGGTGAAGGATTAGTAGATGATTACCTTGAATGGCAAGGCAGGCACGAGGGGGTTGAAGTCACCTCCTGCTTCTGCTTTTGTCAGTTCTACACCTAAGTACTGGAATGATCTGTATAGATAGCACGTAAGAGTTTTATTCACCGTACCTCAATACATGAGATAACAAAAATGTACCAATTTACAAAAAATACATAGAATGTACAGCAGGGTATGGGCCTTCTGGTTCATAATGTGGTGCCATCCTATCTATATGCACTCCACGATCAATCTAACCCTTCTCTCCTACACAGCCCATAACCCTCCATTTTTCTTACATCATGTGCCTATCTAAGAGTCTTTTAAATGCCCCTGTTGTATTAGCCTCTACCACCACACCGGCAGTGCATTAAGCACCTGCCACTCTCTATGTAAAAAAAAACCTCTGACATCTCCCTCACACTTTCTGCCATGCACTTTATCGGATGCCTTCTGATATTGACTATGCCATCCTGGGAAAAAGGTGTTGGCTGCCCACCTTTTAGTTTGCTCTGTTAGAAAGACTTGTCTTTAACTAGCATTTTCTGCAGCTCTTTAGGAGAAGCACATTACAGCTAATATTTTCAGAATACAACCACTGCTAAAATGAGAGAAATGCAGCAGCCACTGTGTGTACAGCAAGCTGCCACAAACAGAAGTGTGATAATGAGTGCATAATCTGTATTTTTTATGTGATGCTGATTGTGGGATAAATATTGGCCAGAGAGAACTCTGCTATTCTTTTTTTAGTATAGTCTGATCTGATGAAACCGGCAGACCTTGGTTTAATGCCCCATTGACCCAGATGTCTCTCTGACAGTGCAGCGCACTGCTTGTACTGCAGTGGAACATCACCTACATTCAGAGCTGTGTGTGGTGGAAATCTGACTCTGTGGCAAAGGCGTAACTCCTTGTCAGTGAGAGGTGGAACAGGTTCAGGAAGCTGAATGGGTGTATCCTTGTTTTTTTTGTGTTAGAATTAAAGGAACTTAAATAAAAGTGCTGGGATTTATTCAAAGCAAAAGGGACACTGAGTGTAATGCTTTGGAGGCCTTTCTGTTTCAAATTCTCCTCTGTGGAGGAGTTCTGTGGCTGTGTGGCTGGATGTACACTTACTCCTTTGCTTTGACTGCTAGATTTCCACAGTGCCTTTTAATCAGTCTCACATTTTGTAAACAGTTAGGTCTTAAGGAATCTTCCAACTTGTTAGACCATTTTAGTCTTAATAAACTATTCTTCCTATTTCAACAGTGAGATGAGAAATTCAGTTCTCATTTTTAACATACTTCGTTCGCGAGTAGCTGTCTGCTTGTTCTGCAGTTAAATGTCTGTTTGCTGAACACCCAACTGAGATCTGGTACAAATTGGGAAATATTTTTCTGCGCACGTCACACGGACAAACTAAGTCAAGCAGCAAGACACCAGTAGAAAGTTAATTTTTTAAAAAAAATCAGGAATCCCTGTTGAATATCCTTTACGTGTTAATGCTTCAATCAGACATCGGCAATGCATGGATCAGATAGTATTAACATTGCTTTTAACACTATCAGAAATGCATATGGTAAATTAATGAAAAATCACTTTCAGTCAGTGCCAGGCCCTGTTCCAACTTTTCTCAGAGCTTCTTCTGTTTGAGGCTCCAACCAGATGCATTGACAAACAAGCCCTGATCAAACAGACATTAAAACCAGAGACTGGTGTAAGTGCTAGTACACCCAGAAAAATTCAGCAGTTCCATGTTGATGGCCTTTGATGGGGCCTTGAAGGCAAAGTGCCAGCAGTATATGTGGCTTTATGAGCCCCGGGCCAGCTGGCCTTTGTGAAAGTAATGGCCAGATATAAATACACAAAACATTTTCCTGGGAGGAGGAAGGATCTATCCATTTATTGCATTATTTTCCTAAACACAGAACAAAGAGTGTGGAGGAGGAAGAGGAGGGCATGAGGTTACTGATCCAGTATATTTTTTTAACAATCTGGCTCATTGTACGTAACTTCTTTCTGAATAATACTTGTCTTTTTCGGTTATAGTTATACTTCACATAAATCATCAGTGACTGCTATTGTCTGGTGACTTAGTGTTCAATACATTTTCCTCTGCACTTCAGTATATCTGTTCTGGCCAATCTCCAGTGGCCAGTGTGGCTGGATTCATGTCTCAGACAATTGGGATCTTCATTTTGACAGTCACTTAGGACCTTGGAGATCTTACATACCGTTCTTCATGTGAAGGGAGTTTAACAGGATGTTTGAGTTAGTGAATCAACTCAGCCTATAGTTGATCTAAAGGGAACAAATACATAAATTAAATCCATAATTTCTCAGTCATTTCTTGACATTTTTGTTGCTTTTCTCTTACTCTGCCATGTCAATGAACACTTAGAAAACTTGTTAGCATTCCTTTTATTTCCTGTTCCAATGCATTTCACGGCAATGGAGGGAGGGGCTCTTGATGTAAACCCCCTTCAATTTAATGAATGTTGGAAATGAAAGAAGTCAATGGAAAGCATTGTCCAAACTCAGGAGTAGAATATGGAGCTGATGCTTGTCTATTGTTCCCTGCAATGGCAAGCAGACATCACTGGCCTGCCTCTTCAAGAGCCGCTGACAACAGTTTCGAGAAGCATTCTGGTGTTGGATGCCTATAAAATTACAGCATTTTCTCAACCATTACAACAGGTAGTCTGCATGCTGGACTTCAGCAATTACAGTGGAGAGGAAGGCCTGGGAGGGAGACAGGGAATATCCAGGGGTGATTATTTTTTAATTGAGTAACTTAATTTATTGTTGTAAGTATTTTGACATGTTCGTCACAGCAATTAGTTGTTTTTTTCCAACGATATTGCAATAAGAATTTGAAATAGTTTACAACTGGATGATCTTGTACACACGGAGCTTAGCTGTAGACATTGTAGCTGGCTTCTTTAAGAAGATTGCTGCTTGAAAAGCTGATCCAGGTTAATGTGCAAGCAGTTGAGTGACAAATAAAGATGGTTCTTCATTGCCAGGGAATTCGGGGCCAGTAAAATTCATTTTGTTTGACAACTGATGGACCCAGGATCATTAATTCTCAGAAAAAAGTGATCAACAAACAATTTTTTTTCCAAGGTATGTGCACCCCTGCATAGTAGTTATGTTTCTGTCATAATAAACCAGAGGGCTGAATTAATTAAACATGAGGACACAAAGCTCAAATCCCACTGCAGCAATTAAAGAACTAAATAAATATGGAATTAAATAACCACTATTAGTCATAGTGATCAGTAATTTTTGAATCTCTGTTTCACTAATGTCCTTTACAAAACAAAAGTTGTTACCTGTTTGTGCGAATATGTGACCAGTTGACTTTTAACTGCCTCAGGAATGGATGTAAGAGAAACAGTTGTGAAAAATAGCAGGAAAAATATTTTATCTACTATTTATCACCCAGTGAAGCTAAGAAAACAGTCTGTGCTTCACTGAGGTTTTTGAGACTTTGATAATCACAGAATAGCTGGTGCATTTGTTATGTTATAGTCACAAATACATTTCCAAAGTGTTTCTTTTTACACATTGAGATATCTACAAATGTCAATTTGGGTCAGACAATAAATGGTGGTCTTAATAGCAAGACTAATTCTTTCCAAAACTAAAGAACAAATATAAATCAATGTCAAAGAACAATTTTCTTTTTTTGTTAATTTCTGTTGGCCAGATCGGTCTCCTAACAGTGGTTGGTGGTCATGGACAATGTAATGCAGAGAGTGAAAATTGTATCATTGCTCAGGTACTGGAACCATGGTAACAATGCATGTTAATTCAAGCAAATTAATGTTCTTCCAAAGGAAGTCTCATCAGGTCTGAAACAAGATTCCAGATACATTGACCATATTTGTCACCGGGTGTGGAAATAGCCTAAGTGCAGAGTGAGAGACACTGAAGCAGGTCGACAGTTCACAGACTTTAATGCAAATGGTTTTAAAGGGAAAAGAAAACAATAAACACTAGGCCAAACAGGGTCGTTAACTAAAACTCTCAAATGGAAAACGAAGCCTTCACTGAGGCTGAAAAGAACAACTAAGAATAAAAAGAATACCGCTAGTCTCCAGAGTCAGTTGACTCGACAGTCCAATTTCTCAGGGAAGGCAGAATGCAAACAGGCAGTAAAACACTGCAAACATGAAAAAATCTGCAGATGCTGGAAATTCAAACAACACACACCAAATGCTGGTGGAACACAGCAGGCCAGGCAGCATCTATAGGGAGAAGCGCTGTTGACGTTTCGGGCCGAGACCCCTTGTCAGGACTAACCAAAAGGAAAGATACTAAGAGATTTGAAAGTAGTGGAGGGAGGGGGAAATGCGAAATGATAGGAGAAGACCGGAGGGGGTGGGATGAAGCTAAGAGCTGGAAAGGTGATTAGCGAAAGTGATACAGAGCTGGAGAAGGGAAAGGATCATGGGACGGGAGGCCTCAGGAGAAAGAAAGGGGGGGGAAGCACCGGAGGGAGATGGAGAACAGGTAAACAACTAAATATGTCAGGGATGGGGTAAGAAGGGGAGGAGGGGCATTAACGGAAGTTAGAGAAGTCAAAGTTCATGCCATCAGGTTGGAGGCTACCCAGCCGGTACATAAGGTGTTGTTCCTCCAACCTGAGTTTGGATTCATTTTGACAATAGTGGCCATGGATAGACATATCAGAATGAGAATGGGATGTGGAAATAAAATGTGTGGCCACTGGGAGATCCTGCTTTTTCTGGCAGACCGAGCGTAGGTGTTCAGCGAAACGGTCTCCCAGTCTGCGTCGGGTCTCACCAATATATAAAGGGCCACATCGGGAGCACCGGATGCAGTATACCATACCAGCCGACTCACAGGTGAAGTGTCGCCTCACATGGAAGGACTGTCTGGGGCCCTGAATGGTCGTTAGGAAGGAAGTGTAAGGGCAGGTGTAGCACTTGTTCCGTTTACAAGAGTAAGTGCCAGGAGGGAGATCGATGGGAAGGTATGGGGGGGACAAGTGGACAAGGGAGTCGCGTAGGGAGCAATCCCTGCGGAAAGCAGCAATGGGGGGGGAGGGAAAAATGTGTTTGGTAGTGGGATCCCGTTGGAGGTGGCGGAAGTTACGGAGAATTATACGTTGGACCTGGAGGCTGGTGGGGTGGTAGGCAAGGACAAGGGGAACCCTATCCCGAGTGGGGCTGGCAGGTGGATGGGGTGAGGGCAGATGTGCAGGAAATGGGAGAGATGCGTTTGAGAGCAGAGTTGATGGTGGAAGAAGGGAAGCCCCTTTGTTTAAAAAAGGAAGACATCTCCTTCATCCTGGAATGAAAAGCCTCATCCTGAGAGCAGATGCGGCGGAGACGGAGGAATTGTGAGAAGGGGATAGCCTTTTTGCAAGAGACAGGGTGGGAAGAGGAATAGAGCAGGTAGCTGTGAGAGTCTGTAGGCTTATAGTAGATATCAGTAGAAAAGCCGTCTCCAGAGATGGAGACAGAAATATCAAGAAAGGGGAGGGAGGTGTCGGAAATGGACCAGGTAAATTTGAGGGCAGGGTGAAAGTTGGAGGCAAAGTTAATGAAGTCGACGAGCTCAGCACGCGTGCAAGAGGCAGGACCAATGCAGTCGTTGATGTAGCGAAGGAAAAGAGGGGGATGGATACTGGTATAGACTTGGAACATGGACTGTTCCACAAAGGATGAGGCTTTTCATTCCAGAACGAAGGAGATGTCTTTCTTTTTTAACCAAAGGGGCTTCCCTTCGTCCACCATCAACTCTGCTCTCAAACGTTGACAGTGCTTCTCCTTATAGATGCTGCCTGGCCTGCTGTGTTCCACCAGCATTTTGTGAGTGAAACATTGCTGTGTTCAAGTCTTGACAAATACAGTGATGCAATGAATGGAGTTAAATACTATCACAATGAAATAATAATTAGCTGACACTTTTATATTCACGAGTGCAATTGCCGAATCTGCTGCGCTGCGGAATCCATGGTTGTGACAGGGCCCCCCGCTCTGGGCACAGCCCCTGAGACGCCACAGACCTGTATCCGCTGGAAGTCCGGAATAAGGGACCTGTCCAAGATGTCCTTCTGTGATGCTGGTAGATAAGTGCCATGGTGTGCAGTGCCAATTGCAGAGACAAAGACTTCCATGTAGAGACAGAAAAAAGAGCTTTTACAGAGGTAGATTGACCAATAGAACAGTGAGACAGATCATTTTCAGAATAAGGGACTTCCAATTGGAGCTAATCGGGCAACTGCTTGAACAATAAAACTAACAAAGAATCACTGAGCCTGTCAAAATAAACTTAACAAACTGCATTACAAAGAGCGCGTCACTTGAGAAAAACATAAGGAACTTGTAAAACATTAATAACTGTTGTTAAGCAACAATTAATCAGTTCAGGTGCCTTAGAAACCACAGAGCCCAGTGCCCTCTGATGCCCGGCACAGACCTGACTCAGTCACCACAGGACGCCCCTCCCTCTGGCTGGAACCTCATAGCCCAGGAAGCCCTGAAAACTCGAGAGAACTGGGGAACTTGAGAGGAAGGCCTGGGAACCCCAACAGACTGGGAGACAGGGGAATCCTGAGGGGCATCGGAACCGCAACAGACTGAGAGACCGGGAACACCAACAGGCTGAGAGACCGGGGAATCCTGAGGGGCATCGGAACCCCAACAGACTGAGAGACCGGGGAATCCTAAGGGGCATCAGAACCGCAACAGACAGAGAGACCGGGGAATCTTGAGGGGCATCGGAACCCCAACAGACTGAGAGACTGGGGAATCCTAAGGGGCATCGGAACCCCAACAGACTGAGAGACCGGGGAATCCTGAGGGGCATCGGAACACCAACAGACTGAGAGACTGGGGAATCCCGAGAGACTGGGAACCCCAACAGACTGAGAGACGGGGGAATCCTGAGGGGCTTCGGAACCCCAACAGACTGAGAGACCGGGGAATCCTGAGAGACTGGGAACCCCAACAGACTGAGAGACGGGGGAATCCTGAGGGGCATCAGAACCCCAACAGACTGAGAGACCGGGAATCGCAACAGACTGAAAGACCGGGGAATCCTGAGGGGCATCGGAACTCCAACAGACTGAGAGACCAGGGAATCCTGAGGGGTATGGGAACCCCAACAGACTGAAAGACCGGGAACCCCAACAGACTGAGAGACCGGGGAATCCTGAGGGGCATCGGAACCCCAACAGACTGAGAGACTGGGGAATCCTGAGAGACTGGGAACCCCAACAGACTGAGAGATCGGGGAATCCTGAGAGACTGGGAACCCCAACAGACTGAGAGACCGGGGAATCCTGATGGGCATCGGAACCCCAACAGACTGAGAGACCGGGGAATCCTGAGAGACTGGGAACCCCACCAGACTGAGAGACCGGGGAATCCTGAGGGGCATCGGAACCCCAACAGACTGAGAGAGCGGGAACCCCAACAGACTGAGAGACTGGGGAATCCTGAGAGACTGGGAACCCCAACAGACTGAGAGACCGGGGAATCCTGAGGGGCATCGGAACCCCAACAGACTGAGAGAGCGGGAACCCCAACAGACTGAGAGACCGGGGAATCCTGAGGGGCATCGGGACCCCAACAGACTGAGAGACCGGGGAATCCTGAGGGGCATCGGAACCCAAACAGACTGAGAGACCGGGGAATCCTGAGGGGCATCGGGACCCCAACAGACTGAGAGACCGGGGAATCCCGAGAGACTGGGAACCCCAAAAGACTGAGAGACTGGGGAATCCCGAGAGACTGAAAACCCCAACAGACAGAGAGACCGGAGAATCCTGAGGGGCATCGGAACCCCAACAGACTGAGAGACTGGAGAATCCCGAGAGACTGGAAACCCCAACAGACTGAGAGACAGGGGAATCCTGAGGGGCATCGGAACCCAAACAGACTGAGAGACCGGGGAATCCTGAGGGGCATCTGAACCCCAACAGACTGAGAGACCGGGGAATCCTGAGGGGCATCTGAACCCCAACAGACTGAGAGACCGGGGAATCCTGAGGAGCATCAGAACCCCAACAGACTGAGAGACCGGGGAATCCTGAGGGGCATCGGAACCCCAACAGACTGAGAGACTGGGAAATCCTGAGAGACTGGGAACACCAACAGACTGAGAGACCGGGGAATCCTGAGGGGCATCGGAACCCCAACAGACTGAGAGACTGGGGAATCCTGAGGGGCATCGGAACCCCAACAGTCTGAGAGACCGGGAACCCCAACAGACTGAGAGACCGGGGAATCCTGAGGGGCATCGGAACCCCAACAGACTGAGAGACTGGGAAATCCTGAGAGACTGGGAACACCAACAGACTGAGAGACCGGGGAATCCTGAGGGGCATCGGAACCCCAACAGACTGAGAGACTGGGGAATCCTGAGGGGCATCGGAACCCCAACAGACTGAGAGACTGGGGAATCCTGAGGGGCATCGGAACCCCAACAGTCTGAGAGACCGGGGAATCCCGAGAGACTGGAAACCCCAACAGACTGAGAGACTGGGGAATCCTGAGGGGCATCGGAACCCCAACAGACTGAGAGACTGGGGAATCCTGAGGGGCATCGGAACCCCAACAGACTGAGAGACTGGGGAATCCTGAGGGGCATCGGAACCCCAACAGACTGAGAGACCGGAAACCCCAACAGACTGAGAGACTGGGGAATCCTGAGGGGCATCGGAACCCCAACAGACTGAGAGACTGGGGAATCCTGAGGGGCATCGGAACCCCAAAAGTCTGAAAGACCGGGGAATCCCGAGAGACTGGAAACCCCAACAGACTGAGAGACCGGGGTATCCTGAGGGGCATCGGAACCCCAACGGACTGAGAGACTGGGGAATCCTGAGAGACTGGGAACCCCAACAGACTGAGAGATCGGGGAATCCTGAGGGGCATCGGAACCCCAACAGACTGAGAGACCGGGGAATCCCGAGAGGCTGGGAACCCCAACAGACTGAGAGACTGGGGAATCCTGAGGGGCATCGGAACCCCAACAGACTGAGAGACCGGGGAATCCTGAGGGGCATCGGAACCCCAACAGACTGAGAGACTGGGGAATCCTGAGGGGCATCGGAACCCCAACAGACTGAGAGACAGGGGAATCCCGAGAGACTGAGAGACCGGGGAATCCTGAGGGGCATCGGAACCCCAACAGACTGAGAGACCGGGGAATCCTGAGGGGCATCAGAACCCCAACAGTCTGAGAGACCGGGGAATCCCGAGAGACTGGAAACCCCAACAGACTGAGAGACCGGGGAATCCTGAGGGGCATCGGAACCCCAACAGACTGAGAGACTGGGAAATCCTGAGGGGCATCGGAACCCCAACAGACTGAGAGACTGGGAAATCCTGAGGGGCATCGGAACCCCAACAGACTGAGAGACTGGGGAATCCTGAGGGGCATCGGAACCCCAACAGTCTGAGAGACCGGGGAATCCTGAGGGGCATCGGAACCCCAACAGACTGAGAGACTGGGGAATCCTGAGGGGCATCGGAACCCCAACAGACTGAGAGACTGGGGAATCCTGAGGGGCATCGGAACCCCAACAGACTGAGAGACTGGGGAATCCTGAGGGGCATCGGAACCCCAACAGTCTGAGAGACCGGGGAATCCCGAGAGACTGGAAACCCCAACAGACTGAGAGACCGGGGAATCCTGAGGGGCATCAGAACCCCAACAGACTGATTGACTGGGAACCCCAACAGACTGAGAGACCGGGGAATCCTGAGGGGCATCTGAACCCCAACAGACTGAGAGACCGGAAAATCCCGGGAGACTGGGAACCCCAACAGACTGAGAGACTGGGGAATCCTGAGGGGCATCGGAACCCCAACAGACTGAGAGACCGGGGAATCCTGAGGGGCATCGGAACCCCAACAGACTGAGAGACTGGGGAATCCTGAGGGGCATCGGAACCACCAACAGACTGAGAGACTGGGGAATCCTGAGGGGCATCGGAACCCCAACAGTCTGAGAGACCGGGGAATCCCGAGAGACTGGAAACCCCAACAGACTGAGAGACTGGGGAATCCTGAGGGGCATCGGAACCCCAACAGACTGAGAGACTGGGGAATCCTGAGGGGCATCGGAACCCCAACAGACTGAGAGACTGGGGAATCCTGAGGGGCATCGGAACCCCAACAGTCTGAGAGACCGGGGAATCCCGAGAGACTGGAAACCCCAACAGACTGAGAGACTGGGGAATCCTGAGGGGCATCGGAACCCCAACAGACTGAGAGAGCGGGAACCCCAACAGACTGAGAGACTGGGGAATCCTGAGGGGCATCGGAACGCCAACAGACTGAGAGACCGGGGAATCCTGAGGTGCATCGGAACTGCAACAGACTGAGAGACTGGGGAATCCCGAGAGACTGGGAACCCCCAAAGACTGAGAGACTGGGGAATCCTGAGGGGCATCGGAACCCCAACAGTCTGAGAGACCGGGGAATCCCGAGAGACTGGAAACCCCAACAGACTGAGAGACTGGGGAATCCTGAGGGGCATCGGAACCCCAACAGACTGAGAGACTGGGGAATCCTGAGGGGCATCGGAACCCCAACAGACTGAGAGACTGGGGAATCCTGAGGGGCATCGGAACCCCAACAGACTGAGAGACCGGAAACCCCAACAGACTGAGAGACTGGGGAATCCTGAGGGGCATCGGAACCCCAACAGACTGAGAGACTGGGGAATCCTGAGGGGCATCGGAACCCCAAAAGTCTGAAAGACCGGGGAATCCCGAGAGACTGGAAACCCCAACAGACTGAGAGACCGGGGTATCCTGAGGGGCATCGGAACCCCAACGGACTGAGAGACTGGGGAATCCTGAGAGACTGGGAACCCCAACAGACTGAGAGATCGGGGAATCCTGAGGGGCATCGGAACCCCAACAGACTGAGAGACCGGGGAATCCCGAGAGGCTGGGAACCCCAACAGACTGAGAGACTGGGGAATCCTGAGGGGCATCGGAACCCCAACAGACTGAGAGACCGGGGAATCCTGAGGGGCATCGGAACCCCAACAGACTGAGAGACTGGGGAATCCTGAGGGGCATCGGAACCCCAACAGACTGAGAGACAGGGGAATCCCGAGAGACTGAGAGACCGGGGAATCCTGAGGGGCATCGGAACCCCAACAGACTGAGAGACCGGGGAATCCTGAGGGGCATCGGAACCCCAACAGTCTGAGAGACCGGGGAATCCCGAGAGACTGGAAACCCCAACAGACTGAGAGACCGGGGAATCCTGATGGGCATCGGAACCCCAACAGACTGAGAGACTGGGAAATCCTGAGGGGCATCGGAACCCCAACAGACTGAGAGACTGGGAAATCCTGAGGGGCATCGGAACCCCAACAGACTGAGAGACTGGGGAATCCTGAGGGGCATCGGAACCCCAACAGTCTGAGAGACCGGGGAATCCTGAGGGGCATCGGAACCCCAACAGACTGAGAGACTGGGGAATCCTGAGGGGCATCGGAACCCCAACAGACTGAGAGACTGGGGAATCCTGAGGGGCATCGGAACCCCAACAGACTGAGAGACTGGGGAATCCTGAGGGGCATCGGAACCCCAACAGTCTGAGAGACCGGGGAATCCCGAGAGACTGGAAACCCCAACAGACTGAGAGACCGGGGAATCCTGAGGGGCATCAGAACCCCAACAGACTGATTGACTGGGAACCCCAACAGACTGAGAGACCGGGGAATCCTGAGGGGCATCTGAACCCCAACAGACTGAGAGACCGGAAAATCCCGGGAGACTGGGAACCCCAACAGACTGAGAGACTGGGGAATCCTGAGGGGCATCGGAACCCCAACAGACTGAGAGACCGGGGAATCCTGAGGGGCATCGGAACCCCAACAGACTGAGAGACTGGGGAATCCTGAGGGGCATCGGAACCACCAACAGACTGAGAGACTGGGGAATCCTGAGGGGCATCGGAACCCCAACAGTC
Source organism: Hypanus sabinus (assembly GCF_030144855.1). NCBI lineage: Eukaryota > Metazoa > Chordata > Chondrichthyes > Myliobatiformes > Dasyatidae > Hypanus > Hypanus sabinus. The sequence continues at coordinate 129,597,881 of NC_082706.1, forward strand.
TGAGAGACCGGGGAATCCCGAGAGACTGGAAACCCCAACAGACTGAGAGACTGGGGAATCCTGAGGGGCATCGGAACCCCAACAGACTGAGAGACTGGGGAATCCTGAGGGGCATCGGAACCCCAACAGACTGAGAGACTGGGGAATCCTGAGGGGCATCGGAACCCCAACAGTCTGAGAGACCGGGGAATCCCGAGAGACTGGAAACCCCAACAGACTGAGAGACTGGGGAATCCTGAGGGGCATCGGAACCCCAACAGACTGAGAGAGCGGGAACCCCAACAGACTGAGAGACTGGGGAATCCTGAGGGGCATCGGAACGCCAACAGACTGAGAGACCGGGGAATCCTGAGGTGCATCGGAACTGCAACAGACTGAGAGACTGGGGAATCCCGAGAGACTGGGAACCCCCAAAGACTGAGAGACTGGGGAATCCTGAGGGGCATCGGAACCCCAACAGACTGAGAGAGCGGGAACCCCAACAGACTGAGAGACCGGGGAATCCTGAGGGGCATCGGAACCCCAACAGACTGAGAGACTGGGGAATCCTGAGAGACTGGGAACCCCAACAGACTGAGAGATCGGGGAATCCTGAGAGACTGGGAACCCCAACAGACTGAGAGACCGGGGAATCCCGAGAGACTGGGAACCCCCAAAGACTGAGAGACTGGGGAATCCTTAGGGGCATCGGAACCCCAACAGACTGAGAGACCGGGGAATCCTGAGAGACTGGGAACCCCAACAGACTGAGAGACCGGGGAATCCTGAGGGGCATCGGAACCCCAACAGACTGAGAGAGCGGGAACCCCAACAGACTGAGAGACCGGGGAATCCTGAGGGGCATCGGAACCCCAACAGACTGAGAGACCGGGGAATCCTGAGAGACTGGGAACCCCAACAGACTGAGAGACCGGGGAATCCTGAGGGGCATCGGAACCCCAACAGACTGAGAGAGCGGGAACCCCAACAGACTGAGAGACCGGGGAATCCTGAGGGGCATCGGAACCCCAACAGACTGAGAGACCGGGGAATCCTGAGGGGCATCGGAACTGCAACAGACTGAGAGACTGGGGAATCCCGAGAGACTGGGAACCCCAAAAGACTGAGAGACTGGGGAATCCCGAGAGACTGGGAACCCCAAAAGACTGAGAGACTGGGGAATCCCGAGAGACTGGAAACCCCAACAGACAGAGAGACCGGAGAATCCTGAGGGGCATCTGAACCCCAAAAGACTGAGAGACCGGGGAATCCTGAGGTGCATCGGAACACCAACAGACTGAGAGACCGGGGAATCCTGAGGGGCATCGGGACCCCAACAGACTGAGAGACCAGGGAATCCTGAGGGGTATGGGAACCCCAACAGACTGAAAGACCGGGAACCCCAACAGACTGAGAGACCGGGGAATCCTGAGGGGCATCGGAACCCCAACAGACTGAGAGACTGGGGAATCCTGAGGGGCATCGGAACGCCAACAGACTGAGAGACCGGGAACCCCAACAGACTGAGAGACCGGGGAATCCTGAGGGGCATCGGAACCCCAACAGACTGAGAGACCGGGGAATCCTGAGAGACTGGGAACCCCAACAGACTGAGAGATCGGGGAATCCTGAGAGACTGGGAACCCCAACAGACTGAGAGACCGGGGAATCCCGAGGGGCATCGGAACCCCAACAGACTGAGAGACCGGGGAATCCTGAGAGACTGGGAACCCCAACAGACTGAGAGATCGGGGAATCCTGAGAGACTGGGAACCCCAACAGACTGAGAGATCGGGGAATCCTGAGAGACTGGGAACAACAACAGACTGAGAGACCGGGGAATCCTGAGGGGCATCGGAACCCCAACAGACTGAGAGACCGGGGAATCCCGAGAGACTGGGAACCCCCAAAGACTGAGAGACTGGGGAATCCTTAGGGGCATCGGAACTCCAACAGACTGAGAGACCAGGGAATCCTGATGGGCATCGGAACCCCAACAGACTGAGAGACCGGGGAATCCTGAGAGACTGGGAACCCCAACAGACTCAGAGAGCGGGAACCCCAACAGACTGAGAGACCGGGGAATCCTGAGGGGCATCGGAACCCCAACAGACTGAGAGAGCGGGAACCCCAACAGACTGAGAGACCGGGGAATCCTGAGGGGCATCGGAACCCCAACAGACTGAGAGAGCGGGAACCCCAACAGACTGAGAGACCGGGGAATCCTGAGGGGCATCGGAACCCCAACAGACTGAGAGACCGGGGAATCCTGAGAGACTGGGAACCCCAACAGACTGAGAGACCGGGGAATCCTGAGGGGCATCGGAACCCCAACAGACTGAGAGAGCGGGAACCCCAACAGACTGAGAGACCGGGGAATCCTGAGGGGCATCGGAACCCCAACAGACTGAGAGACTGGGGAATCCTGAGGGGCATCGGAACCCCAACAGACTGAGAGAGCGGGAACCCCAACAGACTGAGAGACCGGGGAATCCTGAGGGGCATCGGAACCCCAACAGACTGAGAGACCGGGGAATCCTGAGAGACTGGGAACCCCAACAGACTGAGAGACCGGGGAATCCTGAGAGACTGGGAACCCCAACAGACTGAGAGAGCGGGAACCCCAACAGACTGAGAGACCGGGGAATCCTGAGGGGCATCGGAACCCCAACAGACTGAGAGACCGGGGAATCCTGAGGGGCATCGGAACTGCAACAGACTGAGAGACTGGGGAATCCCGAGAGACTGGGAACCCCAAAAGACTGAGAGACTGGGGAATCCCGAGAGACTGGGAACCCCAAAAGACTGAGAGACTGGGGAATCCCGAGAGATTGGAAACCCCAACAGACAGAGAGACCGGAGAATCCTGAGGGGCATCTGAACCCCAACAGACTGAAAGACCGGGAACCCCAACAGTCTGAGAGACCGGTGAATCCTGAGGGGCATCGGAACCCCAACAGACTGAGAGACCGGGAACCCCAACAGACTGAGAGACTGGGGAATCCTGAGAGACTGGGAACCCCAACAGACTGAGAGATCGGGGAATCCTGAGAGACTGGGAACCCCAACAGACTGAGAGACCGGGAAATCCTGATGGGCATCGGAACCCCAACAGACTGAGAGACCGGGGAATCCTGAGAGACTGGGAACCCCAACAGACTGAGAGACCGGGGAATCCTGAGGGGCATCGGAACCCCAACAGACTGAGAGAGCGGGAACCCCAACAGACTGAGAGACCGGGGAATCCTGAGGGGCATCGGAACCCCAACAGACTGAGAGAGCGGGAACCCCAACAGACTGAGAGACCGGGGAATCCTGAGGGGCATCGGAACCCCAACAGACTGAGAGAGCGGGAACCCCAACAGACTGAGAGACCGGGGAATCCTGAGGGGCATCGGAACCCCAACAGACTGAGAGACCGGGGAATCCTGAGAGACTGGGAACCCCAACAGACTGAGAGACCGGGGAATCCTGAGGGGCATCGGAACCCCAACAGACTGAGAGAGCGGGAACCCCAACAGACTGAGAGACCGGGGAATCCTGAGGGGCATCGGAACCCCAACAGACTGAGAGACCGGGGAATCCTGAGGGGCATCGGAACCCCAACAGACTGAGAGAGCGGGAACCCCAACAGACTGAGAGACCGGGGAATCCTGAGGGGCATCGGAACCCCAACAGACTGAGAGACCGGGGAATCCTGAGAGACTGGGAACCCCAACAGACTGAGAGACCGGGGAATCCTGAGAGACTGGGAACCCCAACAGACTGAGAGAGCGGGAACCCCAACAGACTGAGAGACCGGGGAATCCTGAGGGGCATCGGAACCCCAACAGACTGAGAGACCGGGGAATCCTGAGGGGCATCGGAACTGCAACAGACTGAGAGACTGGGGAATCCCGAGAGACTGTGAACCCCAAAAGACTGAGAGACTGGGGAATCCCGAGAGACTGGGAACCCCAAAAGACTGAGAGACTGGGGAATCCCGAGAGATTGGAAACCCCAACAGACAGAGAGACCGGAGAATCCTGAGGGGCATCTGAACCCCAACAGACTGAGAGACCGGGGAATCCTGAGGTGCATCGGAACACCAACAGACTGAGAGACCGGGGAATCCTGAGGGGCATCGGGACCCCAACAGACTGAGAGACCAGGGAATCCTGAGGGGTATGGGAACCCCAACAGACTGAAAGACCGGGAACCCCAACAGACTGAGAGACCGGGGAATCCTGAGGGGCATCGGAACCCCAACAGACTGAGAGACCGGGAACCCCAACAGACTGAGAGACCGGGGAATCCTGAGGGGCATCGGAACCCCAACAGACTGAGAGACCGGGGAATCCCGAGAGACTGGGAACCCCCAAAGACTGAGAGACTGGGGAATCCTTAGGGGCATCGGAACTCCAACAGACTGAGAGACCAGGGAATCCTGAGGGGTATGGGAACCCCAACAGACTGAAAGACCGGGAACCCCAACAGTCTGAGAGACCGGTGAATCCTGAGGGGCATCGGAACCCCAACAGACTGAGAGACTGGGGAATCCTGAGAGACTGGGAACCCCAACAGACTGAGAGATCTGGGAATCCTGAGAGACTGGGAACCCCAACAGACTGAGAGACCGGGGAATCCTGATGGGCATCGGAAACCCAACCGACTGAGAGAGCGGGGAATCCTGAGAGACTGGGAACCCCAACAGACTGAGAGACCGGGGAATACTGATGGGCATCGGAACCCCAACAGACTGAGAGACCGGGGAATCCTGAGAGACTGGGAACCCCAACAGACTGAGAGACCGGCGAATCCTGAGGGGCAACGGAACCCCAACAGACTGAGAGACGGGGAACCCCAACAGACTGAGAGACCGGGGAATCCTGAGGGGCATCGGAACCCCAACAGACTGAGAGACCGGGGAATCCTGAGAGACTGGGAACCCCAACAGACTGAGAGACCGGGGAATCCTGAGGGGCATTGGAACCCCAACAGACTGAGAGACTGGGGAATCCTGAGAGTCTGGGAACCCCAACAGACTGAGAGACCGGGGAATCCCGAGGGGCATCGGAACCCCAGCAGACTGAGAGACCGGGGAATCCTGAGGGGCATCGGAACCCCAACAGACTGAGAGACCGGGGAATCCTGAGGGGCATCGGAACCCCAACAGACTGAGAGACAGGGGAATCCTGAGAGACTGGGAACCCCAACAGACTGAGAGACCGGGGAATCCTGAGAGACTGGGAACCCCAACAGACTGAGAGACGGGGAATCCTGATGGGCATCGGAACGCCAACAGACTGAGAGACCGGGGAATCCTGAGGGGCATCGGAACCCCAACAGACTGAGAGACCGGGGAATCCTGATGGGCATCGGAACGCCAACAGACTGAGAGACCGGGGAATCCTGAGGGGCATCGGAACCCCAACAGACTGAGAGACCGGGGAATCCCGAGAGACTGGGAACCCCAACAGACTGAGAGACCGGGGAATCCTGATGGGCATCGGAACCCCAACAGACTGAGAGACCGGGGAATCCTGAGAGACTGGGAACCCCAACAGACTGAGAGACCGGGGAATCCTGAGGGGCATCGGAACCCCAACGGACTGAGAGAGCGGGAACCCCAACAGACTGAGAGACCGGGGAATCCTGAGGGGCATTGGAACCCCAACAGACTGAGAGACCGGGGAATCCTGAGAGACTGGGAACCCCAACAGACTGAGAGACCGGGGAATCTTGAGGGGCATCGGAACCCCAACAGACTGAGAGAGCGGGAACCCCAACAGACTGAGAGACCGGGGAATCCTGAGGGGCATCGGAACGCCAACAGACTGAGAGACCGGGGAATCCTGAGGGGCATCAGAACCCAAACAGACTGAGAGACCGCGGAATCCTGAGGGGCATCGGGACCCCAACAGACTGAGAGACTGGGGAATCCTGAGGGGCATCGGAACCCAAACAGACTGAGAGACCGGGGAATCCTGAGGGGCATCGGAACTGCAACAGACTGAGAGAGTGGGGAATCCCGAGAGACTGGGAACCCCAAAAGACTGAGAGACTGGGGAATCCCGAGAGACTGGAAACCCCAACAGACAGAGAGACCGGAGAATCCTGAGGGGCATCTGAACCCCAACAGACTGAGAGACCGGGGAATCCTGAGGGGTATGGGAACCCCAACAGACTGAAAGACCGGGAACCCCAACAGACTGAGAGACCGGAGAATCCTGAGGGGCATCGGAACCCCAACAGACTGAGAGACTGGGGAATCCTGAGGGGCATCGGAACCCCAACAGACTGAGAGACCGGGAACCCCAACAGACTGAGAGACCGGGGAATCCTGAGGGGCATCGGAACCCCAACAGACTGAGAGACCGGGGAATCCTGAGAGACTGGGAACCCCAACAGACTGAGAGACTGGGGAATCCTTAGGGGCATCGGAACTCCAACAGACTGAGAGATCGTTAAATCCCGAGAGACCGGGAGCTCCAACAGACTGAGAGACCGGGGAATCCTGAGGGGTATGGGAACCCCAACAGACTGAGAGACCGGGGAATCCTGAGAGACTGGGAACCCCAACAGACTGAGAGATCTGGGAATCCTGAGAGACTGGGAACCACAACAGACTGAGAGACCGGGGAATCCTGAGGGGCATCGGAACCCCAACAGACTGAGAGACCGGGGAATCCTGAGAGACTGGGAACCCCAACAGACTGAGAGATCTGGGAATCCTGAGAGACTGGGAACCCCAACAGACTGAGAGACCGGGGAATCCTGAGGGGCATCGGAACCCCAACAGACTGAGAGAGCGGGAACCCCAACAGACTGAGAGACCGGGGAATCCTGAGGGGCATCGGAACCCCAACAGACTGAGAGAGCGGGAACCCCAACAGACTGAGAGACCGGGGAATCCTGAGGGGCATCGGAACCCCAACAGAATGAGAGACCGGGGAATCCTGAGAGACTGGGAACCCCAACAGACTGAGAGATCTGGGAATCCTGAGAGACTGTGAACCCCAACAGACTGAGAGACCGGGGAATCCTGAGGGGCATCGGAACCCCAACAGACTGAGAGAGCGGGAACCCCAACAGACTGAAGACCGGGGAATCCTGAGGGGCATCGGAACCCCAACAGACTGAGAGACCGGGGAATCCTGAGAGACTGGGAACCCCAACAGACTGAGAGACCGGGGAATCCCGAGAGACTGGGAACCCCAACAGACTGAGAGACCGGGGAATCCTGAGGGGCATCGGAACCCCAACAGACTGAGAGAGCGGGAACCCCAACAGACTGAGAGACCGGGGAATCCTGAGGGGCATCGGAACCCCAACAGACTGAGAGACCGGGGAATCCTGAGGGGCATCGGAACCCCAACAGACTGAGAGAGCGGGAACCCCAACAGACTGAGAGACCGGGGAATCCTGAGGGGCATCGGAACCCCAACAGACTGAGAGACCGGGGAATCCTGAGAGACTGGGAACCCCAACAGACTGAGAGACCGGGGAATCCTGAGAGACTGGGAACCCCAACAGACTGAGAGAGCGGGAACCCCAACAGACTGAGAGACCGGGGAATCCTGAGGGGCATCGGAACCCCAACAGACTGAGAGACCGGGGAATCCTGAGGGGCATCGGAACTGCAACAGACTGAGAGACTGGGGAATCCCGAGAGACTGGGAACCCCAAAAGACTGAGAGACTGGGGAATCCCGAGAGACTGGGAACCCCAAAAGACTGAGAGACTGGGGAATCCCGAGAGATTGGAAACCCCAACAGACAGAGAGACCGGAGAATCCTGAGGGGCATCTGAACCCCAACAGACTGAGAGACCGGGGAATCCTGAGGTGCATCGGAACACCAACAGACTGAGAGACCGGGGAATCCTGAGGGGCATCGGGACCCCAACAGACTGAGAGACCAGGGAATCCTGAGAGACTGGGAACCCCAACAGACTGAGAGATCTGGGAATCCTGAGAGACTGGGAACCCCAACAGACTGAGAGACCGGGGAATCCTGAGGGGCATCGGAACCCCAACAGACTGAGAGAGCGGGAACCCCAACAGACTGAGAGACCGGGGAATCCTGAGGGGCATCGGAACCCCAACAGACTGAGAGAGCGGGAACCCCAACAGACTGAGAGACCGGGGAATCCTGAGGGGCATCGGAACCCCAACAGAATGAGAGACCGGGGAATCCTGAGAGACTGGGAACCCCAACAGACTGAGAGATCTGGGAATCCTGAGAGACTGTGAACCCCAACAGACTGAGAGACCGGGGAATCCTGAGGGGCATCGGAACCCCAACAGACTGAGAGAGCGGAGAATCCTGAGGGGCATCTGAACCCCAACAGACTGAAAGACCGGGAACCCCAACAGTCTGAGAGACCGGTGAATCCTGAGGGGCATCGGAACCCCAACAGACTGAGAGACCGGGAACCCCAACAGACTGAGAGACTGGGGAATCCTGAGAGACTGGGAACCCCAACAGACTGAGAGATCGGGGAATCCTGAGAGACTGGGAACCCCAACAGACTGAGAGACCGGGAAATCCTGATGGGCATCGGAACCCCAACAGACTGAGAGACCGGGGAATCCTGAGAGACTGGGAACCCCAACAGACTGAGAGACCGGGGAATCCTGAGGGGCATCGGAACCCCAACAGACTGAGAGAGCGGGAACCCCAACAGACTGAGAGACCGGGGAATCCTGAGGGGCATCGGAACCCCAACAGACTGAGAGAGCGGGAACCCCAACAGACTGAGAGACCGGGGAATCCTGAGGGGCATCGGAACCCCAACAGACTGAGAGAGCGGGAACCCCAACAGACTGAGAGACCGGGGAATCCTGAGGGGCATCGTACCCCAACAGACTGAGAGACCGGGGAATCCTGAGAGACTGGGAACCCCAACAGACTGAGAGACCGGGGAATCCTGAGGGGCATCGGAACCCCAACAGACTGAGAGAGCGGGAACCCCAACAGACTGAGAGACCGGGGAATCCTGAGGGGCATCGGAACCCCAACAGACTGAGAGACCGGGGAATCCTGAGGGGCATCGGAACCCCAACAGACTGAGAGAGCGGGAACCCCAACAGACTGAGAGACCGGGGAATCCTGAGGGGCATCGGAACCCCAACAGACTGAGAGACCGGGGAATCCTGAGAGACTGGGAACCCCAACAGACTGAGAGACCGGGGAATCCTGAGAGACTGGGAACCCCAACAGACTGAGAGAGCGGGAACCCCAACAGACTGAGAGACCGGGGAATCCTGAGGGGCATCGGAACCCCAACAGACTGAGAGACCGGGGAATCCTGAGGGGCATCGGAACTGCAACAGACTGAGAGACTGGGGAATCCCGAGAGACTGGGAACCCCAAAAGACTGAGAGACTGGGGAATCCCGAGAGACTGGGAACCCCAAAAGACTGAGAGACTGGGGAATCCCGAGAGATTGGAAACCCCAACAGACAGAGAGACCGGAGAATCCTGAGGGGCATCTGAACCCCAACAGACTGAGAGACCGGGGAATCCTGAGGTGCATCGGAACACCAACAGACTGAGAGACCGGGGAATCCTGAGGGGCATCGGGACCCCAACAGACTGAGAGACCAGGGAATCCTGAGAGACTGGGAACCCCAACAGACTGAGAGATCTGGGAATCCTGAGAGACTGGGAACCCCAACAGACTGAGAGACCGGGGAATCCTGAGGGGCATCGGAACCCCAACAGACTGAGAGAGCGGGAACCCCAACAGACTGAGAGACCGGGGAATCCTGAGGGGCATCGGAACCCCAACAGACTGAGAGAGCGGGAACCCCAACAGACTGAGAGACCGGGGAATCCTGAGGGGCATCGGAACCCCAACAGAATGAGAGACCGGGGAATCCTGAGAGACTGGGAACCCCATCAGACTGAGAGATCTGGGAATCCTGAGAGACTGTGAACCCCAACAGACTGAGAGACCGGGGAATCCTGAGGGGCATCGGAACCCCAACAGACTGAGAGAGCGGGAACCCCAACAGACTGAAGACCGGGGAATCCTGAGGGGCATCGGAACCCCAACAGACTGAGAGACCGGGGAATCCTGAGAGACTGGGAACCCCAACAGACTGAGAGACCGGGGAATCCCGAGAGACTGGGAACCCCAACAGACTGAGAGACCGGGGAATCCTGAGGGGCATCGGAACCCCAACAGACTGAGAGAGCGGGAACCCCAACAGACTGAGAGACCGGGGAATCCTGAGGGGCATCGGAACCCCAACAGACTGAGAGACCGGGGAATCCTGAGGGGCATCGGAACCCCAACAGACTGAGAGAGCGGGAACCCCAACAGACTGAGAGACCGGGGAATCCTGAGGGGCATCGGAACCCCAACAGACTGAGAGACCGGGGAATCCTGAGAGACTGGGAACCCCAACAGACTGAGAGACCGGGGAATCCTGAGAGACTGGGAACCCCAACAGACTGAGAGAGCGGGAACCCCAACAGACTGAGAGACCGGGGAATCCTGAGGGGCATCGGAACCCCAACAGACTGAGAGACCGGGGAATCCTGAGGGGCATCGGAACTGCAACAGACTGAGAGACTGGGGAATCCCGAGAGACTGGGAACCCCAAAAGACTGAGAGACTGGGGAATCCCGAGAGACTGGGAACCCCAAAAGACTGAGAGACTGGGGAATCCCGAGAGATTGGAAACCCCAACAGACAGAGAGACCGGAGAATCCTGAGGGGCATCTGAACCCCAACAGACTGAGAGACCGGGGAATCCTGAGGTGCATCGGAACACCAACAGACTGAGAGACCGGGGAATCCTGAGGGGCATCGGGACCCCAACAGACTGAGAGACCAGGGAATCCTGAGGGGTATGGGAACCCCAACAGACTGAAAGACCGGGAACCCCAACAGACTGAGAGACCGGGGAATCCTGAGGGGCATCGGAACCCCAACAGACTGAGAGACCGGGAACCCCAACAGACTGAGAGACCGGGGAATCCTGAGGGGCATCGGAACCCCAACAGACTGAGAGACCGGGGAATCCCGAGAGACTGGGAACCCCCAAAGACTGAGAGACTGGGGAATCCTTAGGGGCATCGGAACTCCAACAGACTGAGAGACCAGGGAATCCTGAGGGGTATGGGAACCCCAACAGACTGAAAGACCGGGAACCCCAACAGTCTGAGAGACCGGTGAATCCTGAGGGGCATCGGAACCCCAACAGACTGAGAGACTGGGGAATCCTGAGAGACTGGGAACCCCAACAGACTGAGAGATCTGGGAATCCTGAGAGACTGGGAACCCCAACAGACTGAGAGACCGGGGAATCCTGATGGGCATCGGAAACCCAACCGACTGAGAGAGCGGGGAATCCTGAGAGACTGGGAACCCCAACAGACTGAGAGACCGGGGAATACTGATGGGCATCGGAACCCCAACAGACTGAGAGACCGGGGAATCCTGAGAGACTGGGAACCCCAACAGACTGAGAGACCGGCGAATCCTGAGGGGCAACGGAACCCCAACAGACTGAGAGACGGGGAACCCCAACAGACTGAGAGACCGGGGAATCCTGAGGGGCATCGGAACCCCAACAGACTGAGAGACCGGGGAATCCTGAGAGACTGGGAACCCCAACAGACTGAGAGACCGGGGAATCCTGAGGGGCATTGGAACCCCAACAGACTGAGAGACTGGGGAATCCTGAGAGTCTGGGAACCCCAACAGACTGAGAGACCGGGGAATCCCGAGGGGCATCGGAACCCCAGCAGACTGAGAGACCGGGGAATCCTGAGGGGCATCGGAACCCCAACAGACTGAGAGACCGGGGAATCCTGAGGGGCATCGGAACCCCAACAGACTGAGAGACAGGGGAATCCTGAGAGACTGGGAACCCCAACAGACTGAGAGACCGGGGAATCCTGAGAGACTGGGAACCCCAACAGACTGAGAGACGGGGAATCCTGATGGGCATCGGAACGCCAACAGACTGAGAGACCGGGGAATCCTGAGGGGCATCGGAACCCCAACAGACTGAGAGACCGGGGAATCCTGATGGGCATCGGAACGCCAACAGACTGAGAGACCGGGGAATCCTGAGGGGCATCGGAACCCCAACAGACTGAGAGACCGGGGAATCCCGAGAGACTGGGAACCCCAACAGACTGAGAGACCGGGGAATCCTGATGGGCATCGGAACCCCAACAGACTGAGAGACCGGGGAATCCTGAGAGACTGGGAACCCCAACAGACTGAGAGACCGGGGAATCCTGAGGGGCATCGGAACCCCAACGGACTGAGAGAGCGGGAACCCCAACAGACTGAGAGACCGGGGAATCCTGAGGGGCATTGGAACCCCAACAGACTGAGAGACCGGGGAATCCTGAGAGACTGGGAACCCCAACAGACTGAGAGACCGGGGAATCTTGAGGGGCATCGGAACCCCAACAGACTGAGAGAGCGGGAACCCCAACAGACTGAGAGACCGGGGAATCCTGAGGGGCATCGGAACGCCAACAGACTGAGAGACCGGGGAATCCTGAGGGGCATCAGAACCCAAACAGACTGAGAGACCGCGGAATCCTGAGGGGCATCGGGACCCCAACAGACTGAGAGACTGGGGAATCCTGAGGGGCATCGGAACCCAAACAGACTGAGAGACCGGGGAATCCTGAGGGGCATCGGAACTGCAACAGACTGAGAGAGTGGGGAATCCCGAGAGACTGGGAACCCCAAAAGACTGAGAGACTGGGGAATCCCGAGAGACTGGAAACCCCAACAGACAGAGAGACCGGAGAATCCTGAGGGGCATCTGAACCCCAACAGACTGAGAGACCGGGGAATCCTGAGGGGTATGGGAACCCCAACAGACTGAAAGACCGGGAACCCCAACAGACTGAGAGACCGGAGAATCCTGAGGGGCATCGGAACCCCAACAGACTGAGAGACTGGGGAATCCTGAGGGGCATCGGAACCCCAACAGACTGAGAGACCGGGAACCCCAACAGACTGAGAGACCGGGGAATCCTGAGGGGCATCGGAACCCCAACAGACTGAGAGACCGGGGAATCCTGAGAGACTGGGAACCCCAACAGACTGAGAGACTGGGGAATCCTTAGGGGCATCGGAACTCCAACAGACTGAGAGATCGTTAAATCCCGAGAGACCGGGAGCTCCAACAGACTGAGAGACCGGGGAATCCTGAGGGGTATGGGAACCCCAACAGACTGAGAGACCGGGGAATCCTGAGAGACTGGGAACCCCAACAGACTGAGAGATCTGGGAATCCTGAGAGACTGGGAACCACAACAGACTGAGAGACCGGGGAATCCTGAGGGGCATCGGAACCCCAACAGACTGAGAGACCGGGGAATCCTGAGAGACTGGGAACCCCAACAGACTGAGAGATCTGGGAATCCTGAGAGACTGGGAACCCCAACAGACTGAGAGACCGGGGAATCCTGAGGGGCATCGGAACCCCAACAGACTGAGAGAGCGGGAACCCCAACAGACTGAGAGACCGGGGAATCCTGAGGGGCATCGGAACCCCAACAGACTGAGAGAGCGGGAACCCCAACAGACTGAGAGACCGGGGAATCCTGAGGGGCATCGGAACCCCAACAGAATGAGAGACCGGGGAATCCTGAGAGACTGGGAACCCCAACAGACTGAGAGATCTGGGAATCCTGAGAGACTGTGAACCCCAACAGACTGAGAGACCGGGGAATCCTGAGGGGCATCGGAACCCCAACAGACTGAGAGAGCGGGAACCCCAACAGACTGAAGACCGGGGAATCCTGAGGGGCATCGGAACCCCAACAGACTGAGAGACCGGGGAATCCTGAGAGACTGGGAACCCCAACAGACTGAGAGACCGGGGAATCCCGAGAGACTGGGAACCCCAACAGACTGAGAGACCGGGGAATCCTGAGGGGCATCGGAACCCCAACAGACTGAGAGAGCGGGAACCCCAACAGACTGAGAGACCGGGGAATCCTGAGGGGCATCGGAACCCCAACAGACTGAGAGACCGGGGAATCCTGAGGGGCATCGGAACCCCAACAGACTGAGAGAGCGGGAACCCCAACAGACTGAGAGACCGGGGAATCCTGAGGGGCATCGGAACCCCAACAGACTGAGAGACCGGGGAATCCTGAGAGACTGGGAACCCCAACAGACTGAGAGACCGGGGAATCCTGAGAGACTGGGAACCCCAACAGACTGAGAGAGCGGGAACCCCAACAGACTGAGAGACCGGGGAATCCTGAGGGGCATCGGAACCCCAACAGACTGAGAGACCGGGGAATCCTGAGGGGCATCGGAACTGCAACAGACTGAGAGACTGGGGAATCCCGAGAGACTGGGAACCCCAAAAGACTGAGAGACTGGGGAATCCCGAGAGACTGGGAACCCCAAAAGACTGAGAGACTGGGGAATCCCGAGAGATTGGAAACCCCAACAGACAGAGAGACCGGAGAATCCTGAGGGGCATCTGAACCCCAACAGACTGAGAGACCGGGGAATCCTGAGGTGCATCGGAACACCAACAGACTGAGAGACCGGGGAATCCTGAGGGGCATCGGGACCCCAACAGACTGAGAGACCAGGGAATCCTGAGGGGTATGGGAACCCCAACAGACTGAAAGACCGGGAACCCCAACAGACTGAGAGACCGGGGAATCCTGAGGGGCATCGGAACCCCAACAGACTGAGAGACTGGGGAATCCTGAGGGGCATCGGAACCCCAACAGACTGAGAGATCGGGAACCCCAACAGACTGAGAGACCGGGGAATCCTGAGGGGCATCGGAACCCCAACAGACTGAGAGACCGGGGAATCCTGAGAGACTGGGAACCCCAACAGACTGAGAGATCGGGGAATCCTGAGAGACTGGGAACCCCAACAGACTGAGAGACCGGGGAATCCTGAGGGGCATCGGAACCCCAACAGACTGAGAGACCGGGGAATCCCGAGAGACTGGGAACCCCCAAAGACTGAGAGACCGGGGAATCCTGATGGGCATCGGAACCCCAACAGACTGAGAGACCGGGGAATCCTGAGAGACTGGGAACCCCAACAGACTGAGAGACCGGGGAATCCTGAGGGGCATCGGAACCCCAACAGACTGAGAGACGGGGAACCCCAACAGACTGAGAGACCGGGGAATCCTGAGGGGCATCGGAACCCCAACAGACTGAGAGACCGGGGAATCCTGAGAGACTGGGAACCCCAACAGACTGAGAGACCGGGGAATCCTGATGGGCATCGGAACCCCAACAGACTGAGAGACCGGGGAATCCTGAGGGGCATTGGAACCCCAACAGACTGAGAGACTGGGGAATCCTGAGAGACTGGGAACCCCAACAGACTGAGAGACCGGGGAATCCCGAGGGGCATCGGAACCCCAGCAGACTGAGAGACCGGGGAATCCTGAGGGGCATCGGAACCCCAACAGACTGAGAGACCAGGGAATCCTGAGAGACTGGGAACCCCAACAGACTGAGAGACCGGGGAATCCTGAGAGACTGGGAACCCCAACAGACTGAGAGACGGGGAATCCTGATGGGCATCGGAACGCCAACAGACTGAGAGACCGGGGAATCCTGAGGGGCATCGGAACCCCAACAGACTGAGAGACCGGGGAATCCTGATGGGCATCGGAACGCCAACAGACTGAGAGACCGGGGAATCCTGAGTGGCATCGGAACCCCAACAGACTGAGAGACCGGGGAATCCCGAGAGACTGGGAACCCCAACAGACTGAGAGACCGGGGAATCCTGATGGGCATCGGAACCCCAACAGACTGAGAGACCGGGGAATCCCGAGAGACTGGGAACCCCAACAGACTGAGAGACCGGGGAATCCTGAGGGGCATCGGAACCCCAACAGACTGAGAGAGCGGGAACCCCAACAGACTGAGAGACCGGGGAATCCTGAGGGGCATTGGAACCCCAACAGACTGAGAGACCGGGGAATCCTGAGAGACTGGGAACCCCAACAGACTGAGAGACCGGGGAATCTTGAGGGGCATCGGAACCCCAACAGACTGAGAGACCGGGGAATCCTGAGGGGCATCGGAACGCCAACAGACTGAGAGACCGGGGAATCCTGAGGGGCATCAGAACCCAAACAGACTGAGAGACCGGGGAATCCTGAGGGGCATCGGGACCCCAACAGACTGAGAGACTGGGGAATCCTGAGGGGCATCGGAACCCAAACAGTCTGAGAGACCGGGGAATCCTGAGGGGCATCGGAACTGCAACAAACTGAGAGAGTGGGGAATCCCGAGAGACTGGGAACCCCAAAAGACTGAGAGACTGGGGAATCCCGAGAGACTGGAAACCCCAACAGACAGAGAGACCGGAGAATCCTGAGGGGCATCTGAACCCCAACAGACTGAGAGACCGGGGAATCCTGAGGGGTATGGGAACCCCAACAGACTGAAAGACCGGGAACCCCAACAGACTGAGAGACCGGAGAATCCTGAGGGGCATCGGAACCCCAACAGACTGAGAGACTGGGGAATCCTGAGGGGCATCGGAACCCCAACAGACTGAGAGACCGGGAACCCCAACAGACTGAGAGACCGGGGAATCCTGAGGGGCATCGGAACCCCAACAGACTGAGAGACCGGGGAATCCTGAGAGACTGGGAACCCCAACAGACTGAGAGATCGGGGAATCCTGAGGGGCATCGGAACCCCAACAGACTGAGAGACCGGGGAATCCTGAGGGGCATCGGAACCCCAACAGACTGAGAGACCGGGGAATCCGGAGAGACTGGGAACCCCAACAGACTGAGAGATCTGGGAATCCTGAGAGACTGGGAACCCCAACAGACTGAGAGACCGGGGAATCCTGAGGGGCATCGGAACCCCAACAGACTGAGAGAGCGGGAACCCCAACAGACTGAGAGACCGGGGAATCCTGAGGGGCATCGGAACCCCAACAGACTGAGAGAGCGGGAACCCCAACAGACTGAGAGACCGGGGAATCCTGAGGGGCATCGGAACCCCAACAGACTGAGAGACCGGGGAATCCTGAGAGACTGGGAACCCCAACAGACTGAGAGATCTGGGAATCCTGAGAGACTGGGAACCCCAACAGACTGAGAGACCGGGGAATCCTGAGGGGCATCGGAACCCCAACAGACTGAGAGAGCGGGAACCCCAACAGACTGAGAGACCGGGGAATCCTGAGGGGCATCGGAACCCCAACAGACTGAGAGACCGGGGAATCCTGAGAGACTGGGAACCCCAACAGACTGAGAGACCGGGGAATCCTGAGGGGCATCGGAACCCCAACAGACTGAGAGAGCGGGAACCCCAACAGACTGAGAGACCGGGGAATCCTGAGGGGCATCGGAACCCCAACAGACTGAGAGACCGGGGAATCCTGAGGGGCATCGGAACCCCAACAGACTGAGAGAGCGGGAACCCCAACAGACTGAGAGACCGGGGAATCCTGAGGGGCATCGGAACCCCAACAGACTGAGAGAGCGGGAACCCCAACAGACTGAGAGACCGGGGAATCCTGAGGGGCATCGGAACCCCAACAGACTGAGAGACCGGGGAATCCTGAGAGACTGGGAACCCCAACAGACTGAGAGACCGGGGAATCCTGAGAGACTGGGAACCCCAACAGACTGAGAGAGCGGGAACCCCAACAGACTGAGAGACCGGGGAATCCTGAGGGGCATCGGAACCCCAACAGACTGAGAGACCGGGGAATCCTGAGGTGCATCGGAACACCAACAGACTGAGAGACCGGGGAATCCTGAGGGGCATCGGGACCCCATCAGACTGAGAGACCAGGGAATCCTGAGGGGTATGGGAACCCCAACAGACTGAAAGACGGGGAACCCCAACAGACTGAGAGACCGGGGAATCCTGAGGGGCATCGGAACCCCAACAGACTGAGAGACTGGGGAATCCTGAGGGGCATCGGAACCCCAACAGACTGAGAGACCGGGAACCCCAACAGACTGAGAGACCGGGGAATCCTGAGGGGCATCGGAACCCCAACAGACTGAGAGACCGGGGAATCCTGAGAGACTGGGAACCCCAACAGACTGAGAGATCGGGGAATCCTGAGAGACTGGGAACCCCAACAGACTGAGAGACCGGGGAATCCTGATGGGCATCGGAACCCCAACAGACTGAGAGACCGGGGAATCCTGAGAGACTGGGAACCCCAACAGACTGAGAGATCGGGGAATCCTGAGAGACTGGGAACCCCAACAGACTGAGAGACCGGGGAATCCTGAGGGGCATCGGAACCCCAACAGACTGAGAGACCGGGGAATCCCGAGAGACTGGGAACCCCCAAAGACTGAGAGACTGGGGAATCCTTAGGGGCATCTGAACCCCAACAGACTGAGAGACCAGGGAATCCTGAGGGGTATGGGAACCCCAACAGACTGAAAGACCGGGAACCCCAACAGTCTGAGAGACCGGTGAATCCTGAGGGGCATCGGAACCCCAACACACTGAGAGACCGGGGAATCCTGAGAGACTGGGAACCCCAACAGACTGAGAGACCGGGGAATCCTGAGAGACTGGGAACCCCAACAGACTGAGATACCGGGGAATCCTGATGGGCATCGGAACCCCAACAGACTGAGAGACCGGGGAATCCTGAGAGACTGGGAACCCCAACAGACTGAGAGACCGGGGAATCCTGAGGGGCATCGGAACCCCAACAGACTGAGAGACGGGGAATCCTGAGAGACTGGGAACCCCAACAGACTGAGAGACCGGGGAATCCTGAGAGACTGGGAACCCCAACAGACTGAGAGATCGGGGAATCCTGAGAGACTGGGAACCCCAACAGACTGAGAGACCGGGGAATCCTGATGGGCATCGGAACCCCAACAGACTGAGAGACCGGGGAATCCTGAGAGACTGGGAACCCCAACAGACTGAGAGATCGGGGAATCCTGAGAGACTGGGAACCCCAACAGACTGAGAGACCGGGGAATCCTGAGGGGCATCGGAACCCCAACAGACTGAGAGACCGGGGAATCCCGAGAGACTGGGAACCCCCAAAGACTGAGAGACTGGGGAATCCTTAGGGGCATCGGAACTCCAACAGACTGAGAGACCAGGGAATCCTGAGGGGTATGGGAACCCCAACAGACTGAAAGACCGGGAACCCCAACAGTCTGAGAGACCGGTGAATCCTGAGGGGCATCGGAACCCCAACAGACTGAGAGAGCGGGGAATCCTGAGGTGCATCGGAACCCCAACACACTGAGAGACCGGGGAATCCTGAGAGACTGGGAACCCCAACAGACTGAGAGACCGGGGAATCCTGAGAGACTGGGAACCCCAACAGACTGAGAGACCGGGGAATCCTGATGGGCATCGGAACCCCAACAGACTGAGAGACCGGGGAATCCTGAGAGACTGGGAACCCCAACAGACTGAGAGACCGGGGAATCCTGAGGGGCATCGGAACCCCAACAGACTGAGAGACGGGGAACCCCAACAGACTGAGAGACCGGGGAATCCTGAGAGACTGGGAACCCCAACAGACTGAGAGACCGGGGAATCCTGATGGGCATCGGAACCCCAACAGACTGAGAGACCGGGGAATCCTGAGGGGCATTGGAACCCCAACAGACTGAGAGACTGGGGAATCCTGAGAGACTGGGAACCCCAACAGACTGAGAGACCGGGGAATCCTGAGGGGCATCGGAACCCCAGCAGACTGAGAGACCGGGGAATCCTGAGGGGCATCGGAACCCCAACAGACTGAGAGACCGGGGAATCCTGAGGGGCATCGGAACCCCAACAGACTGAGAGACCGGGGAATCCTGAGAGACTGGGAACCCCAACAGACTGAGAGACCGGGGAATCCTGAGAGACTGGGAACCCCAACAGACTGAGAGACGGGGAATCCTGATGGGCATCGGAACGCCAACAGACTGAGAGACCGGGGAATCCTGAGGGGCATCGGAACCCCAACAGACTGAGAGACCGGGGAATCCTGATGGGCATCGGAACGCCAACAGACTGAGAGACCGGGGAATCCTGAGGGGCATCGGAACCCCAACAGAGACCGGGGAATCCTGATGGGCATCGGAACCCCAACAGACTGAGAGAGCGGGAACCCCAACAGACTGAGAGACCGGGGAATCCTGAGAGACTGGGAACCCCAACAGACTGAGAGACCGGGGAATCCTGAGGGGCATCGGAACCCCAACAGACTGAGAGAGCGGGAACCCCAACAGACTGAGAGACCGGGGAATCCTGAGGGGCATTGGAACCCCAACAGACTGAGAGACCGGGGAATCCTGAGAGACTGGGAACCCCAACAGACTGAGAGACCGGGGAATCTTGAGGGGCATCGGAACCCCAACAGACTGAGAGAGCGGGAACCCCAACAGACTGAGAGACCGGGGAATCCTGAGGGGCATCGGAACGCCAACAGACTGAGAGACTGGGGAATCCTGAGGGGCATCAGAACCCAAACAGACTGAGAGACTGGGCAATCCCGAGAGACTGGAAACCCCAACAGACAGAGAGACCGGAGAATCCTGAGGGGCATCTGAACCCCAACAGACTGAGAGACCGGGGAATCCTGAGGGGTATGGGAACCCCAACAGACTGAAAGACCAGGAACCCCAACAGACTGAGAGACTGGGGAATCCTGAGGGGCATCGGAAACCCAACAGACTGAGAGACCGGGAACCCCAACAGACTGAGAGACCGGGGAATCCTGAGGGGCATCGGAACCCCAACAGACTGAGAGACCGGGGAATCCTGAGAGACTGGGAACCCCAACAGACTGAGAGATCGGGGAATCCTGAGGGGCATCGGAACCCCAACAGACTGAGAGACCGGGGAATCCTGATGGGCATCGGAACCCCAACAGACTGAGAGACCGGGGAATCCCGAGAGACTGGGAACCACCAAAGACTGAGAGACTGGGGAATCCTGAGGGGCATCGGAACCCCAACAGACTGAAAGACCGGGAACCCCAACAGTCTGAGAGACCGGTGAATCCTGAGGGGCATCGGAACCCAAACAGACTGAGAGACTGGGGAATCCTGAGAGACTGGGAACCCCAACAGACTGAGAGACCGGGGAATCCTGATGGGCATCGGAACCCCAACAGACTGAGAGACCGGGGAATCCTGAGAGACTGGGTACCCCAACAGTCTGAGAGACTGGGGAATCCTGAGGGGCATCGGAACCCCAACCGACTGAGAGAGCGGGGAATCCTGAGAGATTGGGAATCCCAAAAGACTGAGAGACCGGGGAATCCTGATGGGCATCGGAACCCCAACAGACTGAGAGACCGGGGAATCCTGAGAGACTGGGAACCCCAACAGACTGAGAGACCGGGGAATCCTGAGGGGCATCGGAACCCCAACAGACTGAGAGACCGGGGAATCCTGAGAGACTGGGAACCCCAATAGACTGAGAGACCGGGGAATCCTGAGAGACTGGGAACCCCAACAGACTGAGAGACCGGGGATTCCCGAGGGGCATCGGAACCCCAACAGACTGAGAGACCGGGGAATCCTGAGGGGCATCGGAACCCCAACAGACTGAGAGACCGGGGAATCCTGAGGGGCATCGGAACCCCAACAGACTGAGAGACCGGGGAATCCTGAGAGACTGGGAACCCCAACCGACTGAGAGACCGGGGAACCCTGAGAGACTGGGAACCCCAACAGACTGAGAGACGGGGAATCCTGATGGGCATCGGAACGCCAACAGACTGAGAGACCGGGGAATCCTGAGGGGCATCGGAACCCCAACAGACTGAGAGACCGGGGAATCCTGATGGGCATCGGAACGCCAACAGACTGAGAGTCCGGGGAATCCTGAGGGGCATCGGAACCCCAACAGACTGAGAGACGGGGGAATCCCGAGAGACTGGGAACCCCAACAGACTGAGAGACCGGGGAATCCTGATGGGCATCGGAACCCCAACAGACTGAGAGACCGGGGAATCCTGAGAGACTGGGAACCCCAACAGACTGAGAGACCGGGGAATCCTGAGGGGCATCGGAACCGCAACAGACTGAGAGAGCGGGAACCCCAACAGACTGAGAGACCGGGGAATCCTGAGGGGCATTGGAACCCCAACAGACTGAGAGACCGGGGAATCCTGAGAGACTGGGAACCCCAACAGACTGAGATACCGGGGAATCCTGAGAGACTGGGAACCCCAAAAGACTGAGAGACTGGGGAATCCCGAGAGACTGGGAACCCCAAAAGACTGAGAGACTGGGGAATCCCGAGAGACTGGAAACCCCAACAGACAGAGAGACCGGAGAATCCTGAGGGGCATCTGAACCCCAACAGACTGAGAGACCGGGGAATCCTGAGGGGCATCTGAACCCCAACAGACTGAGAGACCGGGGAATCCTGAGGGGCATCTGAACCCCAACAGACTGAGAGACTGGGGAATCCCGAGAGACTGGGAACCCCAACAGACTGACAGACTGGAGAATCCCGAGAGACTGGAAACCCAACAGACTGAGAGACTGGGGAATCCTGAGGGGCTTCGGAACCCCAACAGACTGAGAGACCGGGGAATCCTGAGGGGCATCTGAACCCCAACAGACTGAGAGACCGGGGAATCCTGAGGGGCATCGGAACCCCAACAGACTGAGAGACTGGGAAATCCTGAGAGACTGGGAACTCCAACAGACTGAGAGACCGGGGAATCCCGAGAGACTGGGAACCCCAACAGACTGAGAGACCGGGGAATCCCGAGAGACTGGGAACCCCAACAGACTGAGAGACCGGGGAATCCCGAGAGACTGGGAACCCCAGCAGACTGAGAGACCGGGGCATCCTGAGAGACTGGGAACTCCAACAGACTGAGAGATCGGGGAATCCCGAGAGACCGGAAACCCCAACAGACAGAGAGACAGGAGAATCCTGAGGGGCATCTGAACCCCAACAGACTGAGAGACCGGGGAATCCTGAGGTGCATCGGAACCCCAACAGACTGAGAGACCGGGGAATCCTGAGGGGCATCGGGACCCCAACTGACTGAGAGACAGGGGAATCCCGAGAGACTGGGAACCCCAACAGACTGAGAGACCGGGAAATCCTGAGGGGCATCGGGACCCCAACAGACTGAGAGACCGGGGAATCCTGAGGGGCATCAGAACCCCAACAGACTCAGAGACCGGGGAATCCTAAGGGGCATCGGAACCCCAACAGACTGAGAGACCGGGGAATCCTGAGGGGTATCGGATCCCCAACAGACTGAGAGACCGGGGAATCCCGAGAGACTGGGAATCCCATCAGATTGAGAGACCGGGGAATCCCGAGAGACTGGGAACCCCAACAGACTGAGAGACCGGGGAATCCTGAGGGGCATCGGAACCCCAACAGGCTGAGAGACTGGGGAATCCTGAGGGCCATCGGAACCCCAACAGACTGAGAGACCGGGAACCCCAACAGACTGAGAGACCGGGGAATCCTGAGGGGCATCGGAACCCCATCAGACTGAGAGACCGGGGAATCCCGAGAGACTGGGAACCCCAACAGACTGAGAGACAGGGGAATCCTGAGAGACTGGGAAACCCAACAGACTGAGAGACCGGGGAATCCTGAGGGGCATCGGAACCCCAACAGACTGATAGTCCGGGGAATCCTGAGGGGCATCGGAACCCCATCAGATTGAGAGACCGGGGAATCCCGAGAGACTGGGAACCCCAACAGACTGAGAGACCGGGGAAACCCGAGAGACTGGGAACCCCAACAGACTGAGAGACTGGGGAAACCCGAGAGACTGGGAACCCCAACAGACTGAGAGACTGGGGAATCCCGAGAGACTGGAAACCCCAACAGGCCGAGGGACCGGGGAATCCTGAGGGGCATCGGAACCCCAACAGACTGAGAGACCGGGAACCCCAACAGACTGAGAGACCGGGGAATCCTGAGGGGCATCGGAACCCCAACAGACTGAGAGACCGGGGAATCCTGAGCGGCATCGGAACCCCTTCAGACTGAGAGATCGGGGAATCCCGAGAGACCGGAAACCCCAACAGACAGAGAGACCGGAGAATCCTGAGGGGCATCTGAACCCCAACAGACTGAGAGACCGGGGAATCCTGAGGTGCTTCGGAACCCCAACAGACTGAGAGACCAGGGAATCCTGAGGGGCATCGGGACCCCAACTGACTGAGAGACAGGGGAATCCCGAGAGACTGGGAACCCCAACAGACTGAGAGACCGGGGAATCCCGAGAGACTGGGAACCCCAACAGACTGAGAGACCAGGGAATCCCGAGAGACTGGGAACCCCAACAGACTGAGAGACCGGGGAATCCCGAGAGACTGGGAACCCCAACTGACTGAGAGACAGGGGAATCCCGAGAGACTGGGAACCCCAACAGACTGAGAGACCGGGGAATCCTGAGGGGCATCGGGACCCCAACAGACTGAGAGACCGGGGAATCCTGAGGGGCATCAGAACCCCAACAGACTCAGAGACCGGGGAATCCTAAGGGGCATCGGAACCCCAACAGACTGAGAGACAGGGGAATCCTGAGGGGTATCGGATCCCCAACAGACTGAGAGACCGGGGAATCCCGAGAGACTGGGAATCCCATCAGACTGAGAGACCGGGGAATCCCGAGAGACTGGGAACCCCAACAGACTGAGAGACCGGGGAATCCTGAGGGGCATCGGAACCCCAACAGGCTGAGAGACTGGGGAATCCTGAGGGGCATCGGAACCCCAACAGACTGAGAGACCGGGAACCCCAACAGACTGAGAGACCGGGGAATCCTGAGGGGCATCGGAACCCCATCAGACTGAGAGACCGGGCAATCCCGAGAGACTGGGAACCCCAACAGACTGAGAGACCGGGGAATCCTGAGAGACTGGGAACCCCAACAGACTGAGAGACCGGGGAATCCTGAGGGGCATCGGAACCCCAACAGACTGATAGACCGGGGAATCCTGAGGGGCATCGGAACCCCATCAGATTGAGAGACCGGGGAATCCCGAGAGACTGAGAGACCGGGGAATCCTGAGGGGCATCGGAACCCCAACAGACTGAGAGACCGGGAACCCCAACAGACTGAGAGACCGGGGAATCCTGAGGGGCATCGGAACCCCAACAGACTGAGAGACCGCGAACCCCAACAGACTGAGAGACCGGGGAATCCTGAGGGGCATCGGAACCCCATCAGACTGAGAGACCGGGGAATCCCGAGAGACTGGGAACCCCAACAGACTGAGAGACCGGGGAATCCTGAGAGACTGGGAACCCCAACAGACTGAGAGACCGGGGAATCCTGAGGGGCATCGGAACCCCAACAGACTGATAGACCGGGGAATCCTGAGGGGCATCGGAACCCCATCAGATTGAGAGACCGGGGAATCCCGAGAGACTGAGAGACCGGGGAATCCTGAGGGGCATCGGAACCCCAACAGACTGAGAGACCGGGAACCCCAACAGACTGAGAGACCGGGGAATCCTGAGGGGCATCGGAACCCCAACAGACTGAGAGACCGGGGAATCCTGAGGGGCATCGGAACCCCATCAGACTGAGAGTTCGGGGAATCCCGAGAGACCGGAAACCCCAACAGACAGAGAGACCGGAGAATCCTGAGGGGCATCTGAACCCCAACAGACTGAGAGACCGGGGAATCCCGAGAGACTGGGAACCCCAACAGACTGAGAGACCGGGGAATCCTGAGGGGCATCGGAACCCCAACAGACTGAGAGACCGGGGAATCCTGAGGGGCATCTGAACCCCAACAGACTGAGAGACCGGGGAATCCTGAGGGGCATCGGAACCCCAACAGACTGAGAGACTGGGAAATCCTGAGAGACTGGGAACCCCAACAGACTGAGAGACCGGGGAATCCCGAGAGACTGGGAACCCCAACAGACTGAGAGACCGGGGAATCCCGAGAGACTGGGAACCCCAACAGACTGAGAGACCGGGGAATCCCGAGAGACTGGGAACCCCAGCAGACTGAGAGACCGGGGCATCCTGAGAGACTGGGAACTCCAACAGACTGAGAGATCGGGGAATCCCGAGAGACCGGAAACCCCAACAGACAGAGAGACTGGAGAATCCTGAGGGGCATCTGAACCCCAACAGACTGAGAGACCGGGGAATCCCGAGGGGCATCGGAACCCCAACAGACTGAGAGACCGGGGAATCCTGAGGGGCATCGGAACCCCAACAGACTGAGAGAGCGGGAACCCCAACAGACTGAGAGACCGGGGAATCCTGAGGGGCATCGGAACCCCAACAGACTGAGAGACCGGGGAATCCTGAGAGACTGGGAACCTCAACAGACTGAGAGACCGGGGAATCCTGAGGGGCATCGGAACCCCAACAGACTGAGAGACCGGGGAATCCTGATGGGCATCGGAACGCCAACAGACTGAGAGTCCGGGCAATCCTGAGGGGCATCGGAACCCCAACAGATTGAGAGACCGGGGAATCCCGAGAGACTGGGAACCCCAACAGACTGAGA
This sequence comes from Hypanus sabinus, assembly GCF_030144855.1. Lineage (NCBI taxonomy): Eukaryota > Metazoa > Chordata > Chondrichthyes > Myliobatiformes > Dasyatidae > Hypanus > Hypanus sabinus. The sequence continues at coordinate 129,624,306 of NC_082706.1, forward strand.
GACCGGGGAATCCTGATGGGCATCGGAACCCCAACAGACTGAGAGACCGGGGAATCCTGAGAGACTGGGAACCCCAACAGACTGAGAGACCGGGGAATCCTGAGGGGCATCGGAACCCCAACAGACTGAGAGAGCGGGAACCCCAACAGACTGAGAGACCGGGGAATCCTGAGGGGCATTGGAACCCCAACAGACTGAGAGACCGGGGAATCCTGAGGGGCATCGGGACCCCAACTGACTGAGAGACAGGGGAATCCCGAGAGACTGGGAACCCCAACAGACTGAGAGACCGGGGAATCCCGAGAGACTGGGAACCCCAACAGACTGAGAGACCAGGGAATCCCGAGAGACTGGGAACCCCAACAGACTGAGAGACCGGGGAATCCCGAGAGACTGGGAACCCCAACTGACTGAGAGACAGGGGAATCCCGAGAGACTGGGAACCCCAACAGACTGAGAGACCGGGGAATCCTGAGGGGCATCGGGACCCCAACAGACTGAGAGACCGGGGAATCCTGAGGGGCATCAGAACCCCAACAGACTCAGAGACCGGGGAATCCTAAGGGGCATCGGAACCCCAACAGACTGAGAGACAGGGGAATCCTGAGGGGTATCGGATCCCCAACAGACTGAGAGACCGGGGAATCCCGAGAGACTGGGAATCCCATCAGACTGAGAGACCGGGGAATCCCGAGAGACTGGGAACCCCAACAGACTGAGAGACCGGGGAATCCTGAGGGGCATCGGAACCCCAACAGGCTGAGAGACTGTGGAATCCTGAGGGGCATCGGAACCCCAACAGACTGAGAGACCGGGAACCCCAACAGACTGAGAGACCGGGGAATCCTGAGGGGCATCGGAACCCCATCAGACTGAGAGACCGGGGAATCCCGAGAGACTGGGAACCCCAACAGACTGAGAGACCGGGGAATCCTGAGAGACTGGGAACCCCAACAGACTGAGAGACCGGGGAATCCTGAGGGGCATCGGAACCCCAACAGACTGATAGACCGGGGAATCCTGAGGGGCATCGGAACCCCATCAGATTGAGAGACCGGGGAATCCCGAGAGACTGAGAGACCGGGGAATCCTGAGGGGCATCGGAACCCCAACAGACTGAGAGACCGGGAACCCCAACAGACTGAGAGACCGGGGAATCCTGAGGGGCATCGGAACCCCAACAGACTGAGAGACCGCGAACCCGAACAGACTGAGAGACCGGGGAATCCTGAGGGGCATCGGAACCCCATCAGACTGAGAGACCGGGGAATCCCGAGAGACTGGGAACCCCAACAGACTGAGAGACCGGGGAATCCTGAGAGACTGGGAACCCCAACAGACTGAGAGACCGGGGAATCCTGAGGGGCATCGGAACCCCAACAGACTGATAGACCGGGGAATCCTGAGGGGCATCGGAACCCCATCAGATTGAGAGACCGGGGAATCCCGAGAGACTGAGAGACCGGGGAATCCTGAGGGGCATCGGAACCCCAACAGACTGAGAGACCGGGGAATCCTGAGAGACTGGGAACCTCAACAGACTGAGAGACCGGGGAACCCTGAGAGACTGGGAACCCCAACAGACTGAGAGACGGGGAATCCTGATGGGCATCGGAACGCCAACAGACTGAGAGACCGGGGAATCCTGAGGGGCATCGGAACCCCAACAGACTGAGAGACCGGGGAATCCTGATGGGCATCGGAACGCCAACAGACTGAGAGTCCGGGGAATCCTGAGGGGCATCGGAACCCCAACAGATTGAGAGACCGGGGAATCCCGAGAGACTGGGAACCCCAACAGACTGAGAGACCGGGGAATCCTGATGGGCATCGGAACCCCAACAGACTGAGAGACCGGGGAATCCTGAGAGACTGGGAACCCCAACAGACTGAGAGACCGGGGAATCCTGAGGGGCATCGGAACCCCAACAGACTGAGAGAGCGGGAACCCCAACAGACTGAGAGACCGGGGAATCCTGAGGGGCATTGGAACCCCAACAGACTGAGAGACCGGGGAATCCTGAGAGACTGGGAACCCCAACAGACTGAGAGACCGGGGAATCCTGAGGGGCATCGGAACCCCAACAGACTGAGAGAGCGGGAACCCCAACAGACTGAGAGACCGGGGAATCCTGAGGGGCATTGGAACCCCAACAGACTGAGAGACCGGGGAATCCTGAGAGACTGGGAACCCCAACAGACTGAGAGACCGGGGAATCCTGAGGGGCATCTGAACCCCAACAGACTGAGAGACTGGGGAATCCCGAGAGACTGGGAACCCCAAAAGACTGAGAGACTGGGGAATCCCGAGAGACTGGGAACCCCAAAAGACTGAGAGACTGGGGAATCCCGAGAGACTGGGAACCCCAAAAGACTGAGAGACTGGGGAATCCCGAGAGACTGGAAACCCCAACAGACAGAGAGACCGGAGAATCCTGAGGGGCATCTGAACCCCAACAGACTGAGAGACCGGGGAATCCTGAGGGGCATCTGAACCCCAACAGACTGAGAGACCGGGGAATCCTGAGGGGCATCTGAACCCCAACAGACTGAGAGACTGGGGAATCCCGAGAGACTGGGAACCCCAACAGACTGAGAGACTGGAGAATCCCGAGAGACTGGAAACCCCAACAGACTGAGAGACTGGGGAATCCTGAGGGGCTTCGGAACCCCAACAGACTGAGAGACCGGGGAATCCTGAGGGGCATCTGAACCCCAACAGACTGAGAGACCGGGGAATCCTGAGGGGCATCTGAACCCCAACAGACTGAGAGACCGGGGAATCCTGAGGGGCATCTGAACCCCAACAGACTGAGAGACTGGGGAATCCCGAGAGACTGGGAACCCCAAAAGACTGAGAGACTGGGGAATCCCGAGAGACTGGGAACCCCAAAAGACTGAGAGACTGGGGAATCCCGAGAGACTGGGAACCCCAACAGACTGAGAGACTGGGGAATCCTGAGGGGCTTCGGAACCCCAACAGACTGAGAGACCGGGGAATCCTGAGGGGCATCTGAACCCCAACAGACTGAGAGACCGGGGAATCCTGAGGGGCATCGGAACCCCAACAGACTGAGAGACTGGGAAATCCTGAGAGACTGGGAACTCCAACAGACTGAGAGACCGGGGAATCCCGAGAGACTGGGAACCCCAACAGACTGAGAGACCGGGGAATCCCGAGAGACTGGGAACCCCAACAGACTGAGAGACCGGGGAATCCCGAGAGACTGGGAACCCCAGCAGACTGAGAGACCGGGGCATCCTGAGAGACTGGGAACTCCAACAGACTGAGAGATCGGGGAATCCCGAGAGACCGGAAACCCCAACAGACAGAGAGACCGGAGAATCCTGAGGGGCATCTGAACCCCAACAGACTGAGAGACCGGGGAATCCTGAGGTGCATCGGAACCCCAACAGACTGAGAGACCGGGGAATCCTGAGGGGCATCAGAACCCCAACAGACTGAGAGACCGGGGAATCCTGAGGGGCATCAGAACCCCAACAGACTCAGAGACCGGGGAATCCTAAGGGGCATCGGAACCCCAACAGACTGAGAGACCGGGGAATCCTGAGGGGTATCGGATCCCCAACAGACTGAGAGACCGGGGAATCCCGAGAGACTGGGAATCCCATCAGACTGAGAGACCGGGGAATCCCGAGAGACTGGGAACCCCAACAGACTGAGAGACCGGGGAATCCTGAGGGGCATCGGAACCCCAACAGGCTGAGAGACTGGGGAATCCTGAGGGGCATCGGAACCCCAACAGACTGAGAGACCGGGAACCCCAACAGACTGAGAGACCGGGGAATCCTGAGGGGCATCGGAACCCCATCAGACTGAGAGACAGGGGAATCCCGAGAGACTGGGAACCCCAACAGACTGAGAGACCGGGGAATCCTGAGAGACTGGGAACCCCAACAGACTGAGAGACCGGGGAATCCTGAGGGGCATCGGAACCCCAACAGACTGATAGTCCGGGGAATCCTGAGGGGCATCGGAACCCCATCAGATTGAGAGACCGGGGAATCCCGAGAGACTGGGAACCCCAACAGACTGAGAGACCGGGGAAACCCGAGAGACTGGGAACCCCAACAGACTGAGAGACTGGGGAAACCCGAGAGACTGGGAACCCCAACAGACTGAGAGACTGGGGAATCCCGAGAGACTGGAAACCCCAACAGACTGAGAGACCGGGGAAACCCGTGAGACTGGGAACCCCAACAGACTGAGAGACCGTGGAATCCCGAGAGTCTGGAAACCCCAACAGACTGAGAGACTGGGGAATCCCGAGAGACTGGAAACCCCAACAGGCCGAGCGACCGGGGAATCCTAAGGGGCATCGGAACCCCAACAGTCTGAGAGACCGGGGAATCCTAAGGAGCATCGGAACCCCAACAGACTGAGAGACCGGGCAATCCTGAGCGGCATCGGAACCCCTTCAGACTGAGAGACCGGGGAATCCCGAGAGACTGGGAACCCCAACAGACTGAGAGACCGGGGAATCCCGAGAGACTGGGATCCCCTACAGACCGAGAGATCAGGGAATCCTGAGAGACTGGAAACCCCAACAGACTGAGAGACCGGGGAATCCTGAGGGGCATCGGAACCCCATCAGACTGAGAGATCGGGGAATCCCGAGAGACCGGAAACCCCAACAGACAGAGAGACCGGAGAATCCTGAGGGGCATCTGAACCCCAACAGACTGAGAGACCGGGGAATCCTGAGGTGCATCGGAACCCCAACAGACTGAGAGACCGGGGAATCCTGAGGGGCATTGGGACCCCAACTGACTGAGAGACAGGGGAATCCCGAGAGACTGGGAACCCCAACAGACTGAGAGACCGGGGAATCCCGAGAGACTGGGAACCCCAACAGACTGAGAGACCGGGGAATCCCGAGAGACTGGGAACCCCAACAGACTGAGAGACCGGGGAATCCCGAGAGACTGGGAACCCCAGCAGACTGAGAGACCGGGGCATCCTGAGAGACTGGGAACTCCAACAGACTGAGAGATCGGGGAATCCCGAGAGACCGGAAACCCCAACAGACAGAGAGACCGGAGAATCCTGAGGGGTATCTGAACCCCAACAGACTGAGAGACCGGGGAATCCTGAGGTGCATCGGAACCCCAACAGACTGAGAGACCGGGGAATCCTGAGGGGCATCGGGACCCCAACTGACTGAGAGACAGGGGAATCCCGAGAGACTGGGAACCCCAACAGACTGAGAGACCGGGGAATCCTGAGGGGCATCGGGACCCCAACAGACTGAGAGACCGGGGAATCCTGAGGGGCATCAGAACCCCAACAGACTCAGAGACCGGGGAATCCTAAGGGGCACCGGAACCCCAACAGACTGAGAGACAGGGGAATCCTGAGGGGTATCGGATCCCCAACAGACTGAGAGACCGAGGAATCCCGAGAGACTGGGAATCCCATCAGACTGAGAGACCGGGGAATCCCGAGAGACTGGGAACCCCAACAGACTGAGAGACCGGGGAATCCTGAGGGGCATCGGAACCCCAACAGGCTGAGAGACTGGGGAATCCTGAGGGGCATCGGAACCCCAACAGACTGAGAGACCGGGAACCCCAACAGACTGAGAGACCGGGGAATCCCGAGAGACTGGGAACCCCAACAGACTGAGAGACCGGGGAATCCTGAGAGACTGGGAACCCCAACAGACTGAGAGACCGGGGAATCCTGAGGGGCATCGGAACCCCAACAGACTGATAGACCGGGGAATCCTGAGGGGCATCGGAACCCCATCAGATTGAGAGACCGGGGAATCCCGAGAGACTGAGAGACCGGGGAATCCTGAGGGGCATCGGAACCCCAACAGACTGAGAGACCGGGAACCCCAACAGACTGAGAGACCGGGGAATCCTGAGGGGCATCGGAACCCCAACAGACTGAGAGACCGCGAACCCCAACAGACTGAGAGACCGGGGAATCCTGAGGAGCATCGGAACCCCAACAGACTGAGAGACCGGGCAATCCTGAGCGGCATCGGAACCCCTTCAGACTGAGAGACCGGGGAATCCCGAGAGAGCGGGAACCCCAGCAGACTGAGAGACCGGGGAATCCCGAGAGACTGGGAACCCCTACAGACCGAGAGATCAGGGAATCCTGAGAGACTGGAAACCCCAACAGATTGAGAGACCGGGGAATCCTGAGGGGCATCGGAACCCCATCAGACTGAGAGATCGGGGAATCCCGAGAGACCGGAAACCCCAACAGACAGAGAGACCGGAGAATCCTGAGGGGCATCTGAACCCCAACAGACTGAGAGACCGGGGAATCCCGAGAGACTGGGAACCCCAACAGACTGAGAGACCGGGGAATCCTGAGGGGCATCGGAACCCCAACAGACTGAGAGACCGGGGAATCCTGAGGGGCATCTGAACCCCAACAGACTGAGAGACCGGGGAATCCTGAGGGGCATCGGAACCCCAACAGACTGAGAGACTGGGAAATCCTGAGAGACTGGGAACTCCAACAGACTGAGAGACCGGGGAATCCCGAGAGACTGGGAACCCCAACAGACTGAGAGACCGGGGAATCCCGAGAGACTGGGAACCCCAACAGACTGAGAGACCGGGGAATCCCGAGAGACTGGGAAACCCAACAGACTGAGAGACCGGGGAATCCCGAGAGACTGGGAACCCCAGCAGACTGAGAGACCGGGGCATCCTGAGAGACTGGGAACTCCAACAGACTGAGAGATCGGGGAATCCCGAGAGACCGGAAACCCCAACAGACAGAGAGACCGGAGAATCCTGAGGGGCATCTGAACCCCAACAGACTGAGAGACCGGGGAATCCCGAGGGGCATCGGAACCCCAACAGACTGAGAGACCGGGGAATCCTGAGGGGTATCGGAACCCCAACAGACTGAGAGACCGGGGAATCCTGAGGGGCATCGGAACCCCAACAGACTGAGAGACCGGGGAATCCTGAGAGACTGGGAACCCCAACAGACTGAGAGAACGGGGAACCCTGAGAGACTGGGAACCCCAACAGACTGAGAGACGGGGAATCCTGATGGGCATCGGAACGCCAACAGACTGAGTGACCGGGGAATCCTGAGGGGCATCGGAACCCCAACAGACTGAGAGACCGGGGAATCCTGATGGGCATCGGAACGCCAACAGACTGAGAGTCCAGGGAATCCTGAGGGGCATCGGAACCCCAACAGACTGAGAGACCGGGGAATCCCGAGAGACTGGGAACCCCAACAGACTGAGAGACCGGGGAATCCTGATGGGCATTGGAACCCCAACAGACTGAGAGACCGGGGAATCCTGAGAGACTGGGAACCCCAACAGACTGAGAGACCGGGGAATCCTGAGGGGCATCGGAACCCCAACAGACTGAGAGAGCGGGAACCCCAACAGACTGAGAGACCGGGGAATCCTGAGGGGCATTGGAACCCCAACAGACTGAGAGACCGGGGAATCCTGAGAGACTGGGAACCCCAACAGACTGAGAGACCGGGGAATCCTGAGGGGCATCGGAACCCCAACAGACTGAGAGAGCGGGAACCCCAACAGACTGAGAGACCGGGGAATCCTGAGGGGCATTGGAACCCCAACAGACTGAGAGACCGGGGAATCCTGAGAGACTGGGAACCCCAACAGACTGAGAGACCGGGGAATCCTGAGGGGCATCTGAACCCCAACAGACTGAGAGACTGGGGAATCCCGAGAGACTGGGAACCCCAAAAGACTGAGAGACTGGGGAATCCCGAGAGACTGGGAACCCCAAAAGACTGAGAGACTGGGGAATCCTGAGAGACTGGGAACCCCAAAAGACTGAGAGACTGGGGAATCCCGAGAGACTGGAAACCCCAACAGACAGAGAGACCGGAGAATCCTGAGGGGCATCTGAACCCCAACAGACTGAGAGACCGGGGAATCCTGAGGGGCATCTGAACCCCAACAGACTGAGAGACCGGGGAATCCTGAGGGGCATCTGAACCCCAACAGACTGAGAGACTGGGGAATCCCGAGAGACTGGGAACCCCAACAGACTGAGAGACTGGAGAATCCCGAGAGACTGGAAACCCCAACAGACTGAGAGACTGGGGAATCCTGAGGGGCTTCGGAACCCCAACAGACTGAGAGACCGGGGAATCCTGAGGGGCATCTGAACCCCAACAGACTGAGAGACCGGGGAATCCTGAGGGGCATCGGAACCCCAACAGACTGAGAGACTGGGAAATCCTGTGAGACTGTGAACTCCAACAGACTGAGAGACCGGGGAATCCCGAGAGACTGGGAACCCCAACAGACTGAGAGACCGGGAAATCCCGAGAGACTGGGAACCCCAACAGACTGAGAGACCGGGGAATCCCGAGAGACTGGGAACCCCAGCAGACTGAGAGACCGGGGCATCCTGAGAGACTGGGAACTCCAACAGACTGAGAGATCGGGGAATCCCGAGAGACCGGAAACCCCAACAGACAGAGAGACCGGAGAATCCTGAGGGGCATCTGAACCCCAACAGACTGAGAGACCGGGGAATCCTGAGGTGCATCGGAACCCCAACAGACTGAGAGACCGGGGAATCCTGAGGGGCATCGGGACCCCAACTGACTGAGAGACAGGGGAATCCCGTGAGACTGGGAACCCCAACAGACTGAGAGACCGGGGAATCCCGAGAGACTGGGAGCCCCAACAGACTGAGAGACCGGGGAATCCCGAGAGACTGGGAACCCCAACAGACTGAGAGACCGGGGAATCCCGAGAGACTGGGAACCCCAGCAGACTGAGAGACCGGGGCATCCTGAGAGACTGGGAACTCCAACAGACTGAGAGATCGGGGAATCCCGAGAGACCGGAAACCCCAACAGACTGAGAGACCGGGGAATCCTGAGGGGCATCGGAACCCCAACAGACTGAGAGACCGGGGAATCCTGAGGGGCATCGGAACCCCAACAGACTGAGAGACCGGGGAATCCTGAGAGACTGGGAACCCCAACAGACTGAGAGACCGGGGAACCCTGAGAGACTGGGAACCCCAACAGACTGAGAGACGGGGAATCCTGATGGGCATCGGAACGCCAACAGACTGAGTGACCGGGGAATCCTGAGGGGCATCGGAACCCCAACAGACTGAGAGACCGGGGAATCCTGATGGGCATCGGAACGCCAACAGACTGAGAGTCCGGGGAATCCTGAGGGGCATCGGAACCCCAACAGACTGAGAGACCGGGGAATCCCGAGAGACTGGGAACCCCAACAGACTGAGAGACCGGGGAATCCTGATGCGCATCGGAACCCCAACAGTCTGAGAGACCGGGGAATCCTGAGAGACTGGGAACCCCAACAGACTGAGAGACCGGGGAATCCTGAGGGGCATCGGAACCCCAACAGACTGAGAGAGCGGGAACCCCAACAGACTGAGAGACCGGGGAATCCTGAGGGGCATTGGAACCCCAACAGACTGAGAGACCGGGGAATCCTGAGAGACGGGGAACCCCAACAGACTGAGAGACCGGGGAATCCTGAGGGGCATCGGAACCCCAACAGACTGAGAGAGCGGGAACCCCAACAGACTGAGAGACCGGGGAATCCTGAGGGGCATTGGAACCCCAACAGACTGAGAGACCGGGGAATCCTGAGAGACTGGGAACCCCAACAGACTGAGAGACCGGGGAATCCTGAGGGGCATCTGAACCCCAACAGACTGAGAGACTGGGGAATCCCGAGAGACTGGGAACCCCAAAAGACTGAGAGACTGGGGAATCCCGAGAGACTGGGAACCCCAAAAGACTGAGAGACTGGGGAATCCCGAGAGACTGGGAACCCCAAAAGACTGAGAGACTGGGGAATCCCGAGAGACTGGAAACCCCAACAGACAGAGAGACCGGAGAATCCTGAGGGGCATCTGAACCCCAACAGACTGAGAGACCGGGGAATCCTGAGGGGCATCTGAACCCCAACAGACTGAGAGACCGGGGAATCCTGAGGGGCATCTGAACCCCAACAGACTGAGAGACTGGGGAATCCCGAGAGACTGGGAACCCCAACAGACTGAGAGACTGGAGAATCCCGAGAGACTGGAAACCCCAACAGACTGAGAGACTGGGGAATCCTGAGGGGCTTCGGAACCCCAACAGACTGAGAGACCGGGGAATCCTGAGGGGCATCTGAACTCCAACAGACTGAGAGACCGGGGAATCCTGAGGGGCATCGGAACCCCAACAGACTGAGAGACTGGGAAATCCTGTGAGACTGGGAACTCCAACAGACTGAGAGACCGGGGAATCCCGAGAGACTGGGAACCCCAACAGACTGAGAGACCGGGGAATGCCGAGAGACTGGGTACCCCAACAGACTGAGAGACCGGGGAATCCCGAGAGACTGGGAACCCCAGCAGACTGAGAGACCGGGGCATCCTGAGAGACTGGGAACTCCAACAGACTGAGAGATCGGGGAATCCCGAGAGACCGGAAACCCCAACAGACAGAGAGACCGGAGAATCCTGAGGGGCATCTGAACCCCAACAGACTGAGAGACCGGGGAATCCTGAGGTGCATCGGAACCCCAACAGACTGAGAGACCGGGGAATCCTGAGGGGCATTGGTACCCCAACAGACTGAGAGACCGGGGAATCCTGAGAGACGGGGAACCCCAACAGACTGAGAGACCGGGGAATCCTGAGGGGCATCGGAACCCCAACAGACTGAGAGAGCGGGAACCCCAACAGACTGAGAGACCGGGGAATCCTGAGGGGCATTGGAACCCCAACAGACTGAGAGACCGGGGAATCCTGAGAGACTGGGAACCCCAACAGACTGAGAGACCGGGGAATCCTGAGGGGCATCTGAACCCCAACAGACTGAGAGACTGGGGAATCCCGAGAGACTGGGAACCCCAAAAGACTGAGAGACTGGGGAATCCCGAGAGACTGGGAACCCCAAAAGACTGAGAGACTGGGGAATCCCGAGAGACTGGGAACCCCAAAAGACTGAGAGACTGGGGAATCCCGAGAGACTGGAAACCCCAACAGACAGAGAGACCGGAGAATCCTGAGGGGCATCTGAACCCCAACAGACTGAGAGACCGGGGAATCCTGAGGGGCATCTGAACCCCAACAGACTGAGAGACCGGGGAATCCTGAGGGGCATCTGAACCCCAACAGACTGAGAGACTGGGGAATCCCGAGAGACTGGGAACCCCAACAGACTGAGAGACCGGGGAATCCCGAGAGACTGGGAACCCCAACAGACTGAGAGACCGGGGAATCCCGAGAGACTGGGAACCCCAGCAGACTGAGAGACCGGGGCATCCTGAGAGACTGGGAACTCCAACAGACTGAGAGATCGGGGAATCCCGAGAGACCGGAAACCCCAACAGACTGAGAGACCGGGGAATCCTGAGGGGCATCGGAACCCCAACAGACTGAGAGACCGGGGAATCCTGAGGGGCATCGGAACCCCAACAGACTGAGAGACCGGGGAATCCTGAGAGACTGGGAACCCCAACAGACTGAGAGACCGGGGAACCCTGAGAGACTGGGAACCCCAACAGACTGAGAGACGGGGAATCCTGATGGGCATCGGAACGCCAACAGACTGAGTGACCGGGGAATCCTGAGGGGCATCGGAACCCCAACAGACTGAGAGACCGGGGAATCCTGATGGGCATCGGAACGCCAACAGACTGAGAGTCCGGGGAATCCTGAGGGGCATCGGAACCCCAACAGACTGAGAGACCGGGGAATCCCGAGAGACTGGGAACCCCAACAGACTGAGAGACCGGGGAATCCTGATGCGCATCGGAACCCCAACAGTCTGAGAGACCGGGGAATCCTGAGAGACTGGGAACCCCAACAGACTGAGAGACCGGGGAATCCTGAGGGGCATCGGAACCCCAACAGACTGAGAGAGCGGGAACCCCAACAGACTGAGAGACCGGGGAATCCTGAGGGGCATTGGAACCCCAACAGACTGAGAGACCGGGGAATCCTGAGAGACGGGGAACCCCAACAGACTGAGAGACCGGGGAATCCTGAGGGGCATCGGAACCCCAACAGACTGAGAGAGCGGGAACCCCAACAGACTGAGAGACCGGGGAATCCTGAGGGGCATTGGAACCCCAACAGACTGAGAGACCGGGGAATCCTGAGAGACTGGGAACCCCAACAGACTGAGAGACCGGGGAATCCTGAGGGGCATCTGAACCCCAACAGACTGAGAGACTGGGGAATCCCGAGAGACTGGGAACCCCAAAAGACTGAGAGACTGGGGAATCCCGAGAGACTTGGAACCCCAACAGACTGAGAGACCGGGGAATCCCGAGAGACTGGGAAACCCAACAGACTGAGAGACCGGGGAATCCCGAGAGACTGGGAACCCCAGCAGACTGAGAGACCGGGGCATCCTGAGAGACTGGGAACTCCAACAGACTGAGAGATCGGGGAATCCCGAGAGACCGGAAACCCCAACAGACAGAGAGACCGGAGAATCCTGAGGGGCATCTGAACCCCAACAGACTGAGAGACCGGGGAATCCCGAGGGGCATCGGAACCCCAACAGACTGAGAGACCGGGGAATCCTGAGGGGTATCGGAACCCCAACAGACTGAGAGACCGGGGAATCCTGAGGGGCATCGGAACCCCAACAGACTGAGAGACCGGGGAATCCTGAGAGACTGGGAACCCCAACAGACTGAGAGAACGGGGAACCCTGAGAGACTGGGAACCCCAACAGACTGAGAGACGGGGAATCCTGATGGGCATCGGAACGCCAACAGACTGAGTGACCGTGGAATCCTGAGGGGCATCGGAACCCCAACAGACTGAGAGACCGGGGAATCCTGATGGGCATCGGAACGCCAACAGACTGAGAGTCCAGGGAATCCTGAGGGGCATCGGAACCCCAACAGACTGAGAGACCGGGGAATCCCGAGAGACTGGGAACCCCAACAGACTGAGAGACCGGGGAATCCTGATGGGCATTGGAACCCCAACAGACTGAGAGACCGGGGAATCCTGAGAGACTGGGAACCCCAACAGACTGAGAGACCGGGGAATCCTGAGGGGCATCGGAACCCCAACAGACTGAGAGAGCGGGAACCCCAACAGACTGAGAGACCGGGGAATCCTGAGGGGCATTGGAACCCCAACAGACTGAGAGACCGGGGAATCCTGAGAGACTGGGAACCCCAACAGACTGAGAGACCGGGGAATCCTGAGGGGCATCGGAACCCCAACAGACTGAGAGAGCGGGAACCCCAACAGACTGAGAGACCGGGGAATCCTGAGGGGCATTGGAACCCCAACAGACTGAGAGACCGGGGAATCCTGAGAGACTGGGAACCCCAACAGACTGAGAGACCGGGGAATCCTGAGGGGCATCTGAACCCCAACAGACTGAGAGACTGGGGAATCCCGAGAGACTGGGAACCCCAAAAGACTGAGAGACTGGGGAATCCCGAGAGACTGGGAACCCCAAAAGACTGAGAGACTGGGGAATCCTGAGAGACTGGGAACCCCAAAAGACTGAGAGACTGGGGAATCCCGAGAGACTGGAAACCCCAACAGACAGAGAGACCGGAGAATCCTGAGGGGCATCTGAACCCCAACAGACTGAGAGACCGGGGAATCCTGAGGGGCATCTGAACCCCAACAGACTGAGAGACCGGGGAATCCTGAGGGGCATCTGAACCCCAACAGACTGAGAGACTGGGGAATCCCGAGAGACTGGGAACCCCAACAGACTGAGAGACTGGAGAATCCCGAGAGACTGGAAACCCCAACAGACTGAGAGACTGGGGAATCCTGAGGGGCTTCGGAACCCCAACAGACTGAGAGACCGGGGAATCCTGAGGGGCATCTGAACCCCAACAGACTGAGAGACCGGGGAATCCTGAGGGGCATCGGAACCCCAACAGACTGAGAGACTGGGAAATCCTGTGAGACTGGGAACTCCAACAGACTGAGAGACCGGGGAATCCCGAGAGACTGGGAACCCCAACAGACTGAGAGACCGGGAAATCCCGAGAGACTGGGAACCCCAACAGACTGAGAGACCGGGGAATCCCGAGAGACTGGGAACCCCAGCAGACTGAGAGACCGGGGCATCCTGAGAGACTGGGAACTCCAACAGACTGAGAGATCGGGGAATCCCGAGAGACCGGAAACCCCAACAGACAGAGAGACCGGAGAATCCTGAGGGGCATCTGAACCCCAACAGACTGAGAGACCGGGGAATCCTGAGGTGCATCGGAACCCCAACAGACTGAGAGACCGGGGAATCCTGAGGGGCATCGGGACCCCAACTGACTGAGAGACAGGGGAATCCCGAGAGACTGGGAACCCCAACAGACTGAGAGACCGGGGAATCCCGAGAGACTGGGAGCCCCAACAGACTGAGAGACCGGGGAATCCCGAGAGACTGGGAACCCCAACAGACTGAGAGACCGGGGAATCCCGAGAGACTGGGAACCCCAGCAGACTGAGAGACCGGGGCATCCTGAGAGACTGGGAACTCCAACAGACTGAGAGATCGGGGAATCCCGAGAGACCGGAAACCCCAACAGACTGAGAGACCGGGGAATCCTGAGGGGCATCGGAACCCCAACAGACTGAGAGACCGGGGAATCCTGAGGGGCATCGGAACCCCAACAGACTGAGAGACCGGGGAATCCTGAGAGACTGGGAACCCCAACAGACTGAGAGACCGGGGAACCCTGAGAGACTGGGAACCCCAACAGACTGAGAGACGGGGAATCCTGATGGGCATCGGAACGCCAACAGACTGAGTGACCGGGGAATCCTGAGGGGCATCGGAACCCCAACAGACTGAGAGACCGGGGAATCCTGATGGGCATCGGAACGCCAACAGACTGAGAGTCCGGGGAATCCTGAGGGGCATCGGAACCCCAACAGACTGAGAGACCGGGGAATCCCGAGAGACTGGGAACCCCAACAGACTGAGAGACCGGGGAATCCTGATGCGCATCGGAACCCCAACAGTCTGAGAGACCGGGGAATCCTGAGAGACTGGGAACCCCAACAGACTGAGAGACCGGGGAATCCTGAGGGGCATCGGAACCCCAACAGACTGAGAGAGCGGGAACCCCAACAGACTGAGAGACCGGGGAATCCTGAGGGGCATTGGAACCCCAACAGACTGAGAGACCGGGGAATCCTGAGAGACGGGGAACCCCAACAGACTGAGAGACCGGGGAATCCTGAGGGGCATCGGAACCCCAACAGACTGAGAGAGCGGGAACCCCAACAGACTGAGAGACCGGGGAATCCTGAGGGGCATTGGAACCCCAACAGACTGAGAGACCGGGGAATCCTGAGAGACTGGGAACCCCAACAGACTGAGAGACCGGGGAATCCTGAGGGGCATCTGAACCCCAACAGACTGAGAGACTGGGGAATCCCGAGAGACTGGGAACCCCAAAAGACTGAGAGACTGGGGAATCCCGAGAGACTGGGAACCCCAAAAGACTGAGAGACTGGGGAATCCCGAGAGACTGGGAACCCCAAAAGACTGAGAGACTGGGGAATCCCGAGAGACTGGAAACCCCAACAGACAGAGAGACCGGAGAATCCTGAGGGGCATCTGAACCCCAACAGACTGAGAGACCGGGGAATCCTGAGGGGCATCTGAACCCCAACAGACTGAGAGACCGGGGAATCCTGAGGGGCATCTGAACCCCAACAGACTGAGAGACTGGGGAATCCCGAGAGACTGGGAACCCCAACAGACTGAGAGACTGGAGAATCCCGAGAGACTGGAAACCCCAACAGACTGAGAGACTGGGGAATCCTGAGGGGCTTCGGAACCCCAACAGACTGAGAGACCGGGGAATCCTGAGGGGCATCTGAACTCCAACAGACTGAGAGACCGGGGAATCCTGAGGGGCATCGGAACCCCAACAGACTGAGAGACTGGGAAATCCTGTGAGACTGGGAACTCCAACAGACTGAGAGACCGGGGAATCCCGAGAGACTGGGAACCCCAACAGACTGAGAGACCGGGGAATGCCGAGAGACTGGGTACCCCAACAGACTGAGAGACCGGGGAATCCCGAGAGACTGGGAACCCCAGCAGACTGAGAGACCGGGGCATCCTGAGAGACTGGGAACTCCAACAGACTGAGAGATCGGGGAATCCCGAGAGACCGGAAACCCCAACAGACAGAGAGACCGGAGAATCCTGAGGGGCATCTGAACCCCAACAGACTGAGAGACCGGGGAATCCTGAGGTGCATCGGAACCCCAACAGACTGAGAGACCGGGGAATCCTGAGGGGCATTGGTACCCCAACAGACTGAGAGACCGGGGAATCCTGAGAGACGGGGAACCCCAACAGACTGAGAGACCGGGGAATCCTGAGGGGCATCGGAACCCCAACAGACTGAGAGAGCGGGAACCCCAACAGACTGAGAGACCGGGGAATCCTGAGGGGCATTGGAACCCCAACAGACTGAGAGACCGGGGAATCCTGAGAGACTGGGAACCCCAACAGACTGAGAGACCGGGGAATCCTGAGGGGCATCTGAACCCCAACAGACTGAGAGACTGGGGAATCCCGAGAGACTGGGAACCCCAAAAGACTGAGAGACTGGGGAATCCCGAGAGACTGGGAACCCCAAAAGACTGAGAGACTGGGGAATCCCGAGAGACTGGGAACCCCAAAAGACTGAGAGACTGGGGAATCCCGAGAGACTGGAAACCCCAACAGACAGAGAGACCGGAGAATCCTGAGGGGCATCTGAACCCCAACAGACTGAGAGACCGGGGAATCCTGAGGGGCATCTGAACCCCAACAGACTGAGAGACCGGGGAATCCTGAGGGGCATCTGAACCCCAACAGACTGAGAGACTGGGGAATCCCGAGAGACTGGGAACCCCAACAGACTGAGAGACTGGAGAATCCCGAGAGACTGGAAACCCCAACAGACTGAGAGACTGGGGAATCCTGAGGGGCTTCGGAACCCCAACAGACTGAGAGACCGGGGAATCCTGAGGGGCATCTGAACTCCAACAGACTGAGAGACCGGGGAATCCTGAGGGGCATCGGAACCCCAACAGACTGAGAGACTGGGAAATCCTGTGAGACTGGGAACTCCAACAGACTGAGAGACCGGGGAATCCCGAGAGACTGGGAACCCCAACAGACTGAGAGACCGGGGAATGCCGAGAGACTGGGTACCCCAACAGACTGAGAGACCGGGGAATCCCGAGAGACTGGGAACCCCAGCAGACTGAGAGACCGGGGCATCCTGAGAGACTGGGAACTCCAACAGACTGAGAGATCGGGGAATCCCGAGAGACCGGAAACCCCAACAGACAGAGAGACCGGAGAATCCTGAGGGGCATCTGAACCCCAACAGACTGAGAGACCGGGGAATCCTGAGGTGCATCGGAACCCCAACAGACTGAGAGACCGGGGAATCCTGAGGGGCATCGGGACCCCAACTGACTGAGAGACAGGGGAATCCCGAGAGACTGGGAACCCCAACAGACTGAGAGACCGGGGAATCCTGAGGGGCATCGGGACCCCAACAGACTGAGAGACCGGGGAATCCTGAGGGGCATCAGAACCCCAACAGACTCAGAGACCGGGGAATCCTAAGGGGCATCGGAACCCCAACAGACTGAGAGACCGGGGAATCCTGAGGGGTATCGGATCCCCAACAGACTGAGAGACCGGGGAATACCGAGAGACTGGGAATCCCATCAGACTGAGAGACCGGGGAATCCCGAGAGACTGGGAACCCCAACAGACTGAGAGACCGGGGAATCCTGAGGGGCATCGGAACCCCAACAGGCTGAGAGATTGGGGAATCCTGAGGGGCATCGGAACCCCAACAGACTGAGAGACCGGGAACCCCAACAGTCTGAGAGACCGGGGAATCCTGAGGGGCATCGGAACCCCATCAGACTGAGAGACCGGGGAATCCCGAGAGACTGGGAACCCCAACAGACTGAGAGACCGGGGAATCCTGAGAGACTGGGAACCCCAACAGACTGAGAGACCGGGGAATCCTGATGGGCATCGGAACCCCAACAGACTGATAGTCCGGGGAATCCTGAGGGGCATCGGAAACCCATCAGATTGAGAGACCGGGGAATCCCGAGAGACTGGGAACCCCAACAGACTGAGAGACCGGGGAAACCCGAGAGACTGGGAACCCCAACAGACTGAGAGACTGGGGAATCCCGAGAGACTGGAAACCGCAACAGACTGAGAGACCGGGGAAACCCGAGAGACTGGGAACCCCAACAGACTGAGAGACTGGGGAATCCCGAGAGACTGGAAACCCCAACAGGCCGAGGGACCGGGGAATCCTGAGGGGCAACGGAACCCCAACAGACTGAGAGACTGGGAACCCCAACAGACTGAGAGACCGGGGAATCCTGAGGGGCATCGGAACCCCAACAGACTGAGAGACCGCGAACCCCAACAGACTGAGAGACCGGGCAATCCTGAGCGGCATCGGAACCCCTTCAGACTGAGAGACCGGGGAATCCCGAGAGACTGGGAACCCCAACAGACTGAGAGACCGGGGAATCACGAGAGACTGGGAACCCCTACAGACCGAGAGATCAGGGAATCCTGAGAGACTGGAAACCCCAACAGACTGAGAGACCGGGGAATCCTGAGGGGCATCGGAACCCCATCAGACTGAGAGATCGGGGAATCCCGAGAGACCGGAAACCCCAACAGACAGAGAGACCGGAGAATCCTGAGGGGCATCTGAACCCCAACAGACTGAGAGACCGGGGAATCCTGAGGTGCATCGGAACCCCAACAGACTGAGAGACCGGGGAATCCTGAGGGGCATCGGGACCCCAACTGACTGAGAGACAGGGGAATCCCGAGAGACTGGGAACCCCAACAGACTGAGAGACCGGGGAATCCCGAGAGACTGGGAACCCCAACAGACTGAGAGACCGGGGAATCCCGAGAGACTGGGAACCCCAGCAGACTGAGAGACCGGGGCATCCTGAGAGACTGGGAACTCCAACAGACTGAGAGATCGGGGAATCCCGAGAGACCGGAAACCCCAACAGACAGAGAGACCGGAGAATCCTGTGGGGTATCTGAACCCCAACAGACTGAGAGACCGGGGAATCCTGAGGTGCATCGGAACCCCAACAGACTGAGAGACCGGGGAATCCTGAGGGGCATCGGGACCCCAACAGACTGAGAGACCGGGGAATCCTGAGGGGCATCAGAACCCCAACAGACTCAGAGACCGGGGAATCCTAAGGGGCATCGGAACCCCAACAGACTGAGAGACAGGGGAATCCTGAGGGGTATCGGATCCCAAACAGACTGAGAGACCGGGGAATCCCGAGAGACTGGGAATCCCATCAGACTGAGAGACCGGGGAATCCCGAGAGACTGGGAACCCCAACAGACTGAGAGACCGGGGAATCCTGAGGGGCATCGGAACCCCAACAGGCTGAGAGACTGGGGAATCCTGAGGGGCATCGGAACCCCAACAGACTGAGAGACCGGGAACCCCAACAGACTGAGAGACCGGGGAATCCTGAGGGGCATCGGAACCCCATCAGACTGAGAGACCGGGGAATCCTGAGAGACTGGGAACCCCAACAGACTGAGAGACCGGGGAATCCTGAGGGGCATCGGAACCCCAACAGACTGATAGACCGGGGAATCCTGAGGGGCATCGGAACCCCATCAGATTGAGAGACCGGGGAATCCCGAGAGACTGAGAGACCGGGGAATCCTGAGGGGCATCGGAACCCCAACAGACTGAGAGACCGGGAACCCCATCAGACTGAGAGACCGGGGAATCCTGAGGGGCATCGGAACCCCAACAGACTGAGAGACCGCGAACCCCAACAGACTGAGAGACCGGGGAATCCTGAGGAGCATCGGAACCCCAACAGACTGAGAGACCGGGGAATCCTGAGAGACTGGGAACCCCAACAGACTGAGAGACCGGGCAATCCTGAGCGGCATCGGAACCCCTTCAGACTGAGAGACCGGGGAATCCCGAGAGAGCGGGAACCCCAACAGACTGAGAGACCGGGGAATCCCGAGAGACTGGGAACCCCTACAGACCGAGAGATCAGGGAATCCTGAGAGACTGGAAACCCCAACAGACTGAGAGACCGGGGAATCCTGAGGGGCATCGGAACCCCAACAGACTGAGAGACCGGGCAATCCTGAGCGGCATCGGAACCCCTTCAGACTGAGAGACCGGGGAATCCCGAGAGAGCGGGAACCCCAACAGACTGAGAGACCGGGGAATCCCGAGAGACTGGGAACCCCTACAGACCGAGAGATCAGGGAATCCTGAGAGACTGGAAACCCCAACAGACTGAGAGACCGGAGAATCCTGAGGGGCATCTGAACCCCAACAGACTGAGAGACCGGGGAATCCCGAGAGACTGGGAACCCCAACAGACTGAGAGACCGGGGAATCCTGAGGGGCATCGGAACCCCAACAGGCTGAGAGACTGGGAACCCCAACAGACTGAGAGACCGGGGAATCCTGAGGGGCATCGGAACCCCATCAGACTGAGAGACCGGGGAATCCCGAGAGACTGGGAACCCCAACAGACTGAGAGACCGGGAAATCCCGAGATACAAGGAACCCCAACAGACTGAGAGACTGGAGAATCCCGAGAGACTGGAAACCCCAACAGACTGAGAGACCGGGGAATCCCGAGAGACTGGGAACCCCAACAGACTGAGAGACCGGGGAATCCTGAGGGGCATCTGAACCCCAACAGACTGAGAGACCGGGGAATCCTGAGGGGCATCGGAACCCCAACAGACTGAGAGACTGGGAAATCCTGAGAGACTGGGAACTCCAACAGACTGAGAGACCGGGGAATCCCGAGAGACTGGGAACCCCAACAGACTGAGAGACCGGGGAATCCCGAGAGACTGGGAACCCCAGCAGACTGAGAGACCGGGGCATCCTGAGAGACTGGGAACTCCAACAGACTGAGAGATCGGGGAATCCCGAGAGACCGGAAACCCCAACAGACTGAGAGACCGGGGAATCCTGAGGGGCATCTGAACCCCAACAGTCTGAGAGACCGGGGAATCCTGAGGTGCATCGGAACCCCAACAGACTGAGAGACCGGGGAATCCTGAGGGGCATCGGGACCCCAACTGACTGAGAGACAGGGGAATCCTGAGAGACTGGGAACCCCAACAGACTGAGAGACCGGGGAATCCTGAGGTGCATCGGAACCCCAACAGACTGAGAGACCGGGGAATCCTGAGGGGCATCGGGACCCCAACTGACTGAGAGACAGGGGAATCCTGAGAGACTGGGAACCCCAACAGACTGAGAGACCGGGGAATCCTGAGGTGCATCGGAACCCCAACAGACTGAGAGACCGGGGAATCCTGAGGGGCATCGGGACCCCAACTGACTGAGAGACAGGGGAATCCCGAGAGACTGGGAACCCCAACAGACTGAGAGACCGGGGAATCCTGAGGGGCATCGGGACCCCAACAGACTGAGAGACCGGGGAATCCTGAGAGACTGGGAACCCCAACAGACTGAGAGACCGGGGAATCCCGAGAGACTGGGAACCCCAGCAGACTGAGAGACCGGGGAATCCTGAGGGGCATCGGAACCCCAACAGGCTGAGAGACTGGGGAATCCTGAGGGGCATCGGAACCCCAACAGACTGAGAGACCGGGGAATCCTGAGGGGCATCGGTACCCCATCAGACTGAGAGACCGGGGAATCCCGAGAGACTGGGAACCCCAACAGACTGAGAGACCGGGGAATCCTGAGAGACTGGGAACCCCAACAGACTGAGAGACCGGGGAATCCTGAGGGGCATCGGAACCCCAACAGACTGATAGACCGGGGAATCCTGAGGGGAATCGGAACCCCATCAGATTGAGAGACCGGGGAATCCCGAGAGACTGGGAACCCCAACAGGCCGAGGGACCGGGGAATCCTGAGGGGCATCGGAACCCCAACAGACTGAGAGACCGGGAACCCCAACAGACTGAGAGACCGGGGAATCCTGAGGGGCATCGGAACCCCAACAGACTGAGAGACCGGGAACCCCAACAGACTGAGAGACCGGGGAATCCTGAGGAGCATCGGAACCCCAACAGACTGAGAGACTGGGGAATCCCGAGAGACTGGGAACCCCAACAGACTGAGAGACCGGGGAATCCCGAGAGACTGGGAACCCCAACAGACTGAGAGACCAGGGAATCCCGAGAGACTGGGAACCCCAGCAGACTGAGAGAGCTGGGCATCCTGAGAGACTGGGAACTCCAACAGACTGAGAGATCGGGGAATCCCGAGAGACCGGAAACCCCAACAGACAGAGAGACCGGAGAATCCTGAGGGGCATCTGAACCCCAACAGACTGAGAGACCGGGGAATCCTGAGGTGCATCGGTACCCCAACAGACTGAGAGACTGGGGAATCCTGAGGGGCATCGGGACCCCAACTGACTGAGAGACAGGGGAATACCGAGAGACTGGGAACCCCAACAGACTGAGAGACCGGGGAATCCTGAGGGGCATCGGGACCCCAACAGACTGAGAGACCGGGGAATCCTGAGGGGCATCAGAATCCCAACAGACTCAGAGACCGGGGAATCCTAAGGGGCATCGGAACCCCAACAGACTGAGAGTCCGGGGAATCCTGAGGGGTATCGGATCCCCAACAGACTGAGAGACCGGGGAATCCCGAGAGACTGGGAACCCCAACAGACTGAGAGACCGGGGAATCCCGAGAGACTGGGAACCCCAACAGACTGAGAGCTCAGGGAATCCCGAGAGACTGGGAACCCCAACAGACTGAGAGACCGGGGAATCCTGAGGGGCATCTGAACCCCAACAGACTGAGAGACCGGGGAATCCTGAGGGGCATCGGAACCCCAACAGACTGAGAGACTGGGAAATCCTGAGAGACTGGGAACTCCAACAGACTGAGAGACCGGGGAATCCCGAGAGACTGGGAACCCCAACAGACTGAGAGACCGAGGAATCCCGAGAGACTGGGAACCCCAACAGACTGAGAGACCGGGGAATCCCAAGAGACTGGGAACCCCAACAGACTGAGAGACCGGGGAATCCCGAGAGACTGGGAACCCCAGCAGACTGAGAGACCGGGGAATCCCGAGAGACTGGGAACCCCAGCAGACTGAGAGACCGGGGCATCCTGAGAGACTGGGAACTCCAACAGACTGAGAGATCGGGGAATCCAGAGAGACCGGAAACCCCAACAGACAGAGAGACCGGAGAATCCTGAGGGGCATCTGAACCCCAACAGACTGAGAGACCGGGGAATCCTGAGGGGCATCGGGACCCCAACTGACTGAGAGACAGGGGAATCCCGAGAGACTGGGAACCCCAACAGACTGAGAGACCGGGGAATCCTGAGGGGCATCGGGACCCCAACAGACTGAGAGACCGGGGAATCCTGAGGGGCATCAGAACCCCAACAGACTCAGAGACCGGGGAATCCTAAGGGGCATCGGAACCCCAACAGACTGAGAGACCGGGGAATCCTGAGGGGTATCGGATCCCCAACAGACTGAGAGACCGGGGAATCCCGAGAGACTGGGAATCCCATCAGACTGAGAGACCGGGGAATCCCGAGAGACTGGGAACCCCAACAGACTGAGAGACCGGGGAATCCCGAGAGACTGGGAATCCCATCAGACTGAGAGACCGGGGAATCCCGAGAGACTGGGAACACCAACAGACTGAGAGACCGGGGAATCCTGAGGGGCATCGGAACCCCAACAGGCTGAGAGACTGGGGAATCCTGAGGGGCATCGGAACCCCTACAGACTGAGAGACCGGGAACCCCAACAGACTGAGAGACCGGGGAATGCTGAGGGGCATCGGAACCCCATCAGACTGAGAGACCGGGGAATCCCGAGAGACTGGGAACCCCAACAGACTGAGAGACCGGGGAATCCTGAGAGACTGGGAACCCCAACAGACTGAGAGACCGGGGAATCCTGAGGGGCATCGGAACCCCATCAGATTGAGAGACCGGGGAATCCCGAGAGACTGGGAACCCCAACAGACTGAGAGACAGGGGAATCCCGAGAGACTAGGAACCCCAACAGACTGAGAGACCGGGGAAACCCGAGAGACTGGGAACCACAACAGACTGAGAGACTGGGGAAACCCGAGAGAATGGGAACCCCAACAGACTGAGAGACTGGGGAATCCCGAGAGACTGGAAACCCCAACAGACTGAGAGACCGGGGAAACCCGAGAGACTGGGAACCCCAACAGACTGAGAGACTGGGGAATCCCGAGAGACTGGAAACCCCAACAGGCAGAGGGACCGGGGAATCCTGAGGGGCATCGGAACCCCAACAGACTGAGAGACCGGGAACCCCAACAGACTGAGAGACCGGGGAATCCTGAGGGGCATCGGAACCCCAACAGACTGAGAGACCGGGGAATCCTGAGCGGCATCGGAACCCCATCAGACTGAGAGACCGGGGAATCCCGAGAGACTGGGAACCCCAACAGACTGAGAGACCGGGGAATCCTGAGTGACTGGGAACCCCAACAGACTGAGAGACCGGGCAATCCTGAGCGGCATCGGAACCCCTTCAGACTGAGAGACCGGGGAATCCCGAGAGAGCGGGAACCCCAACAGACTGAGAGACCGGGGAATCCCGAGAGACTGGGAACCCCAACAGACTGAGAGACCGGGGAATCCCGAGAGACTGGGAACCCCAACAGACTGAGAGACCGGGGAATCCCGAGAGACTGGGAACCCCAGCAGACTGAGAGACCGGGGCATCCTGAGAGACTGGGAACTCCAACAGACTGAGAGACCGGGGAATCCTGAGGGGCATCTGAACCCCAACAGACTGAGAGACCGGGGAATCCTGAGGGGCATCGGAACCCCAACAGACTGAGAGACTGGGAAATCCTGAGAGACTGGGAACTCCAACAGACTGAGAGACCGGGGAATCCCGAGAGACTGGGAACCCCAACAGACTGAGAGACCGAGGAATCCCGAGAGACTGGGAACCCCAACAGACTGAGAGACCGGGGAATCCCAAGAGACTGGGAACCCCAACAGACTGAGAGACCGGGGAATCCCGAGAGACTGGGAACCCCAGCAGACTGAGAGACCGGGGAATCCCGAGAGACTGGGAACCCCAGCAGACTGAGAGACCGGGGCATCCTGAGAGACTGGGAACTCCAACAGACTGAGAGATCGGGGAATCCAGAGAGACCGGAAACCCCAACAGACAGAGAGACCGGAGAATCCTGAGGGGCATCTGAACCCCAACAGACTGAGAGACCGGGGAATCCTGAGGGGCATCGGGACCCCAACTGACTGAGAGACAGGGGAATCCCGAGAGACTGGGAACCCCAACAGACTGAGAGACCGGGGAATCCTGAGGGGCATCGGGACCCCAACAGACTGAGAGACCGGGGAATCCTGAGGGGCATCAGAACCCCAACAGACTCAGAGACCGGGGAATCCTAAGGGGCATCGGAACCCCAACAGACTGAGAGACCGGGGAATCCTGAGGGGTATCGGATCCCCAACAGACTGAGAGACCGGGGAATCCCGAGAGACTGGGAATCCCATCAGACTGAGAGACCGGGGAATCCCGAGAGACTGGGAACCCCAACAGACTGAGAGACCGGGGAATCCCGAGAGACTGGGAATCCCATCAGACTGAGAGACCGGGGAATCCCGAGAGACTGGGAACACCAACAGACTGAGAGACCGGGGAATCCTGAGGGGCATCGGAACCCCAACAGGCTGAGAGACTGGGGAATCCTGAGGGGCATCGGAACCCCTACAGACTGAGAGACCGGGAACCCCAACAGACTGAGAGACCGGGGAATGCTGAGGGGCATCGGAACCCCATCAGACTGAGAGACCGGGGAATCCCGAGAGACTGGGAACCCCAACAGACTGAGAGACCGGGGAATCCTGAGAGACTGGGAACCCCAACAGACTGAGAGACCGGGGAATCCTGAGGGGCATCGGAACCCCATCAGATTGAGAGACCGGGGAATCCCGAGAGACTGGGAACCCCAACAGACTGAGAGACAGGGGAATCCCGAGAGACTAGGAACCCCAACAGACTGAGAGACCGGGGAAACCCGAGAGACTGGGAACCACAACAGACTGAGAGACTGGGGAAACCCGAGAGAATGGGAACCCCAACAGACTGAGAGACTGGGGAATCCCGAGAGACTGGAAACCCCAACAGACTGAGAGACCGGGGAAACCCGAGAGACTGGGAACCCCAACAGACTGAGAGACTGGGGAATCCCGAGAGACTGGAAACCCCAACAGGCAGAGGGACCGGGGAATCCTGAGGGGCATCGGAACCCCAACAGACTGAGAGACCGGGAACCCCAACAGACTGAGAGACCGGGGAATCCTGAGGGGCATCGGAACCCCAACAGACTGAGAGACCGGGGAATCCTGAGCGGCATCGGAACCCCATCAGACTGAGAGACCGGGGAATCCCGAGAGACTGGGAACCCCAACAGACTGAGAGACCGGGGAATCCTGAGTGACTGGGAACCCCAACAGACTGAGAGACCGGGCAATCCTGAGCGGCATCGGAACCCCTTCAGACTGAGAGACCGGGGAATCCCGAGAGAGCGGGAACCCCAACAGACTGAGAGACCGGGGAATCCCGAGAGACTGGGAACCCCAACAGACTGAGAGACCGGGGAATCCCGAGAGACTGGGAACCCCAACAGACTGAGAGACCGGGGAATCCCGAGAGACTGGGAACCCCAGCAGACTGAGAGACCGGGGCATCCTGAGAGACTGGGAACTCCAACAGACTGAGAGATCGGGGAATCCTGAGAGACCGGAAACCCCAACAGACAGAGAGACCGGAGAATCCTGAGGGGCATCTGAACCCCAACAGACTGAGAGACCGGGGAATCCTGAGGTGCATCGGAACCCCAACAGACTGAGAGACCGGGGAATCCTGAGGGGCATCGGGACCCCAACTGACTGAGAGACAGGGGAATCCCGAGAGACTGGGAACCCCAACAGACTGAGAGACCGGGGAATCCTGAGGGGCATCGGGACCCCAACAGACTGAGAGACCGGGGAATCCTGAAGGGCATCAGAACCCCAACAGACTCAGAGACCGGGGAATCCTAAGGGGCATCGGAACCCCAACAGACTGAGAGACCGGGGAATCCTGAGGGGTATCGGATCCCCAACAGACTGAGAGAACGGGGAATCCCGAGAGACTGGGTATCCCATCAGACTGAGAGACCGGGGAATCCCGAGAGTCTGGGAACCCCAACAGACTGAGAGACCGGGGAATCCTGAGGGGCATCGGAACCCCAACAGGCTGAGAGACTGGGGAATCCTGAGGGGCATCGGAACCCCAACAGACTGAGAGACCGGGAACCCCAACAGACTGAGAGACCGGAGAATCCTGAGGGGCATCTGAACCCCAACAGACTGAGAGACCGGGGAATCCCGAGAGACTGGGAAGCCCAACAGACTGAGAGACTGGAGAATCCCGAGAGACTGGAAACCCCAACAGACTGAGAGACTGGGGAATCCTGAGGGGCATCGGAACCCCAACAGACTGAGAGACAGGGGAATCCCGAGAGACTGGGAACCCCAACAGACTGAGAGACCGGGGAAACCCGAGAGACTGGGAACCCCAACAGACTGAGAGACAGGGGAATCCCGAGAGACTGGGAACCCCAACAGACTGAGAGACCGGTGAAACCCGAGAGACCGGAAACCCCAACAGACAGAGAGACCGGAGAATCCTGAGGGGCATCTGAACCCCAACAGACTGAGAGACCGGGGAATCCCGAGAGACTGGGAACCCCTACAGACCGAGAGATCAGGGAATCCTGAGAGACTGGAAAACCCAACAGACTGAGAGACTAGGGAATCCTGAGGGGCATCTGAACCCCAATAGACTGAGAGACTGGGGAATCCCGAGAGACTGGGAACCCCAACAGACTGAGAGACTGGGGAATCCCGAGAGACTGGGAACCCCAACAGACTGAGAGACTGGGGAATCCCGAGAGACTGGGAACCCCAAAAGACTGAGAGACTGGGGAATCCCGAGAGACTGGGAACCCCAAAAGACTGAGAGACTGGGGAATCCCGAGAGACTGGAAACCCCAACAGACAGAGAGACCGGAGAATCCTGAGGGGCATCTGAACCCCAACAGACTGAGAGACCGGGGAATCCTGAGGGGCATCTGAACCCCAACAGACTGAGAGACCGGGGAATCCTGAGGGGCATCTGAACCCCAACAGACTGAGAGACTGGGGAATCCCGAGAGACTGGGAACCCCAACAGACTGAGAGACTGGAGAATCCCGAGAGACTGGAAACCCCAACAGACTGAGAGACTGGGGAATCCTGAGGGGCTTCGGAACCCCAACAGACTGAGAGACCGGGGAATCCTGAGGGGCATCTGAACTCCAACAGACTGAGAGACCGGGGAATCCTGAGGGGCATCGGAACCCCAACAGACTGAGAGACTGGGAAATCCTGTGAGACTGGGAACTCCAACAGACTGAGAGACCGGGGAATCCCGAGAGACTGGGAACCCCAACAGACTGAGAGACCGGGGAATGCCGAGAGACTGGGTACCCCAACAGACTGAGAGACCGGGGAATCCCGAGAGACTGGGAACCCCAGCAGACTGAGAGACCGGGGCATCCTGAGAGACTGGGAACTCCAACAGACTGAGAGATCGGGGAATCCCGAGAGACCGGAAACCCCAACAGACAGAGAGACCGGAGAATCCTGAGGGGCATCTGAACCCCAACAGACTGAGAGACCGGGGAATCCTGAGGTGCATCGGAACCCCAACAGACTGAGAGACCGGGGAATCCTGAGGGGCATCGGGACCCCAACTGACTGAGAGACAGGGGAATCCCGAGAGACTGGGAACCCCAACAGACTGAGAGACCGGGGAATCCTGAGGGGCATCGGGACCCCAACAGACTGAGAGACCGGGGAATCCTGAGGGGCATCAGAACCCCAACAGACTCAGAGACCGGGGAATCCTAAGGGGCATCGGAACCCCAACAGACTGAGAGACCGGGGAATCCTGAGGGGTATCGGATCCCCAACAGACTGAGAGACCGGGGAATACCGAGAGACTGGGAATCCCATCAGACTGAGAGACCGGGGAATCCCGAGAGACTGGGAACCCCAACAGACTGAGAGACCGGGAACCCCAACAGTCTGAGAGACCGGGGAATCCTGAGGGGCATCGGAACCCCATCAGACTGAGAGACCGGGGAATCCCGAGAGACTGGGAACCCCAACAGACTGAGAGACCGGGGAATCCTGAGAGACTGGGAACCCCAACAGACTGAGAGACCGGGGAATCCTGAGGGGCATCGGAACCCCAACAGACTGATAGTCCGGGGAATCCTGAGGGGCATCGGAACCCCATCAGATTGAGAGACCGGGGAATCCCGAGAGACTGGGAACCCCAACAGACTGAGAGACCGGGGAAACCCGAGAGACTGGGAACCCCAACAGACTGAGAGACTGGGGAATCCCGAGAGACTGGAAACCGCAACAGACTGAGAGACCGGGGAAACCCGAGAGACTGGGAACCCCAACAGACTGAGAGACTGGGGAATCCCGAGAGACTGGAAACCCCAACAGGCCGAGGGACCGGGGAATCCTGAGGGGCATCGGAACCCCAACAGACTGAGAGACTGGGAACCCCAACAGACTGAGAGACCGGGGAATCCTGAGGGGCATCGGAACCCCAACAGACTGAGAGACCGCGAACCCCAACAGACTGAGAGACCGGGCAATCCTGAGCGGCATCGGAACCCCTTCAGACTGAGAGACCGGGGAATCCCGAGAGACTGGGAACCCCAACAGACTGAGAGACCGGGGAATCACGAGAGACTGGGAACCCCTACAGACCGAGAGATCAGGGAATCCTGAGAGACTGGAAACCCCAACAGACTGAGAGACCGGGGAATCCTGAGGGGCATCGGAACCCCATCAGACTGAGAGATCGGGGAATCCCGAGAGACCGGAAACCCCAACAGACAGAGAGACCGGAGAATCCTGAGGGGCATCTGAACCCCAACAGACTGAGAGACCGGGGAATCCTGAGGTGCATCGGAACCCCAACAGACTGAGAGACCGGGGAATCCTGAGGGGCATCGGGACCCCAACTGACTGAGAGACAGGGGAATCCCGAGAGACTGGGAACCCCAACAGACTGAGAGACCGGGGAATCCCGAGAGACTGGGAACCCCAACAGACTGAGAGACGGGGGAATCCCGAGAGACTGGGAACCCCAGCAGACTGAGAGACCGGGGCATCCTGAGAGACTGGGAACTCCAACAGACTGAGAGATCGGGGAATCCCGAGAGACCGGAAACCCCAACAGACAGAGAGACCGGAGAATCCTGTGGGGTATCTGAACCCCAACAGACTGAGAGACCGGGGAATCCTGAGGTGCATCGGAACCCCAACAGACTGAGAGACCGGGGAATCCTGAGGGGCATCGGGACCCCAACAGACTGAGAGACCGGGGAATCCTGAGGGGCATCAGAACCCCAACAGACTCAGAGACCGGGGAATCCTAAGGGGCATCGGAACCCCAACAGACTGAGAGACAGTGGAATCCTGAGGGGTATCGGATCCCAAACAGACTGAGAGACCGGGGAATCCCGAGAGACTGGGAATCCCATCAGACTGAGAGACCGGGGAATCCCGAGAGACTGGGAACCCCAACAGACTGAGAGACCGGGGAATCCTGAGGGGCATCGGAACCCCAACAGGCTGAGAGACTGGGGAATCCTGAGGGGCATCGGAACCCCAACAGACTGAGAGACCGGGAACCCCAACAGACTGAGAGACCGGGGAATCCTGAGGGGCATCGGAACCCCATCAGACTGAGAGACCGGGGAATCCTGAGAGACTGGGAACCCCAACAGACTGAGAGACCGGGGAATCCTGAGGGGCATCGGAACCCCAACAGACTGATAGACCGGGGAATCCTGAGGGGCATCGGAACCCCATCAGATTGAGAGACCGGGGAATCCCGAGAGACTGAGAGACCGGGGAATCCTGAGGGGCATCGGAACCCCAACAGACTGAGAGACCGGGAACCCCAACAGACTGAGAGACCGGGGAATCCTGAGGGGCATCGGAACCCCAACAGACTGAGAGACCGCGAACCCCAACAGACTGAGAGACCGGGGAATCCTGAGGAGCATCGGAACCCCAACAGACTGAGAGACCGGGGAATCCTGAGAGACTGGGAACCCCAACAGACTGAGAGACCGGGCAATCCTGAGCGGCATCGGAACCCCTTCAGACTGAGAGACCGGGGAATCCCGAGAGAGCGGGAACCCCAACAGACTGAGAGACCGGGGAATCCCGAGAGACTGGGAACCCCTACAGACCGAGAGATCAGGGAATCCTGAGAGACTGGAAACCCCAACAGACTGAGAGACCGGGGAATCCTGAGGGGCATCGGAACCCCAACAGACTGAGAGACCGGGCAATCCTGAGCGGCATCGGAACCCCTTCAGACTGAGAGACCGGGGAATCCCGAGAGAGCGGGAACCCCTTCAGACTGAGAGACCGGGGAATCCCGAGAGAGCGGGAACCCCAACAGACTGAGAGACCGGGGAATCCCGAGAGACTGGGAACCCCTACAGACCGAGAGATCAGGGAATCCTGAGAGACTGGAAACCCCAACAGACTGAGAGACCGGAGAATCCTGAGGGGCATCTGAACCCCAACAGACTGAGAGACCGGGGAATCCCGAGAGACTGGGAACCCCAACAGACTGAGAGACCGGGGAATCCTGAGGGGCATCGGAACCCCAACAGGCTGAGAGACTGGGAACCCCAACAGACTGAGAGACCGGGGAATCCTGAGGGGCATCGGAACCCCATCAGACTGAGAGACCGGGGAATCCCGAGAGACTGGGAACCCCAACAGACTGAGAGACCGGGAAATCCCGAGATACAAGGAACCCCAACAGACTGAGAGACTGGAGAATCCCGAGAGACTGGAAACCCCAACAGACTGAGAGACCGGGGAATCCCGAGAGACTGGGAACCCCAACAGACTGAGAGACCGGGGAATCCTGAGGGGCATCTGAACCCCAACAGACTGAGAGACCGGGGAATCCTGAGGGGCATCGGAACCCCAACAGACTGAGAGACCGGGCAATCCTGAGCGGCATCGGAACCCCTTCAGACTGAGAGACCGGGGAATCCCGAGAGAGCGGGAACCCCTTCAGACTGAGAGACCGGGGAATCCCGAGAGAGCGGGAACCCCAACAGACTGAGAGACCGGGGAATCCCGAGAGACTGGGAACCCCTACAGACCGAGAGATCAGGGAATCCTGAGAGACTGGAAACCCCAACAGACTGAGAGACCGGAGAATCCTGAGGGGCATCTGAACCCCAACAGACTGAGAGACCGGGGAATCCCGAGAGACTGGGAACCCCAACAGACTGAGAGACCGGGGAATCCTGAGGGGCATCGGAACCCCAACAGGCTGAGAGACTGGGAACCCCAACAGACTGAGAGACCGGGGAATCCTGAGGGGCATCGGAACCCCATCAGACTGAGAGACCGGGGAATCCCGAGAGACTGGGAACCCCAACAGACTGAGAGACCGGGAAATCCCGAGATACAAGGAACCCCAACAGACTGAGAGACTGGAGAATCCCGAGAGACTGGAAACCCCAACAGACTGAGAGACCGGGGAATCCCGAGAGACTGGGAACCCCAACAGACTGAGAGACCGGGGAATCCTGAGGGGCATCTGAACCCCAACAGACTGAGAGACCGGGGAATCCTGAGGGGCATCGGAACCCCAACAGACTGAGAGACTGGGAAATCCTGAGAGACTGGGAACTCCAACAGACTGAGAGACCGGGGAATCCCGAGAGACTGGGAACCCCAACAGACTGAGAGACCGGGGAATCCCGAGAGACTGGGAACCCCAGCAGACTGAGAGACCGGGGCATCCTGAGAGACTGGGAACTCCAACAGACTGAGAGATCAGGGAATCCCGAGAGACCGGAAACCCCAACAGACTGAGAGACCGGGGAATCCTGAGGGGCATCTGAACCCCAACAGTCTGAGAGACCGGGGAATCCTGAGGTGCATCGGAACCCCAACAGACTGAGAGACCGGGGAATCCTGAGGGGCATCGGGACCCCAACTGACTGAGAGACAGGGGAATCCTGAGAGACTGGGAACCCCAACAGACTGAGAGACCGGGGAATCCTGAGGTGCATCGGAACCCCAACAGACTGAGAGACCGGGGAATCCTGAGGGGCATCGGGACCCCAACTGACTGAGAGACAGGGGAATCCTGAGAGACTGGGAACCCCAACAGACTGAGAGACCGGGGAATCCTGAGGTGCATCGGAACCCCAACAGACTGAGAGACCGGGGAATCCTGAGGGGCATCGGGACCCCAACTGACTGAGAGACAGGGGAATCCCGAGAGACTGGGAACCCCAACAGACTGAGAGACCGGGGAATCCTGAGGGGCATCGGGACCCCAACAGACTGAGAGACCGGGGAATCCTGAGAGACTGGGAACCCCAACAGACTGAGAGACCGGGGAATCCCGAGAGACTGGGAACCCCAGCAGACTGAGAGACCGGGGAATCCTGAGGGGCATCGGAACCCCAACAGGCTGAGAGACTGGGGAATCCTGAGGGGCATCGGAACCCCAACAGACTGAGAGACCGGGGAATCCTGAGGGGCATCGGAACCCCATCAGACTGAGAGACCGGGGAATCCCGAGAGACTGGGAACCCCAACAGACTGAGAGACCGGGGAATCCTGAGAGACTGGGAACCCCAACAGACTGAGAGACCGGGGAATCCTGAGGGGCATCGGAACCCCAACAGACTGATAGACCGGGGAATCCTGAGGGGAATCGGAACCCCATCAGATTGAGAGACCGGGGAATCCCGAGAGACTGGGAACCCCAACAGGCCGAGGGACCGGGGAATCCTGAGGGGCATCGGAACCCCAACAGACTGAGAGACCGGGAACCCCAACAGACTGAGAGACCGGGGAATCCTGAGGGGCATCGGAACCCCAACAGACTGAGAGACCGGGAACCCCAACAGACTGAGAGACCGGGGAATCCTGAGGAGCATCGGAACCCCAACAGACTGAGAGACTGGGGAATCCCGAGAGACTGGGAACCCCAACAGACTGAGAGACCGGGGAATCCCGAGAGACTGGGAACCCCAACAGACTGAGAGACCAGGGAATCCCGAGAGACTGGGAACCCCAGCAGACTGAGAGAGCTGGGCATCCTGAGAGACTGGGAACTCCAACAGACTGAGAGATCGGGGAATCCCGAGAGACCGGAAACCCCAACAGACAGAGAGACCGGAGAATCCTGAGGGGCATCTGAACCCCAACAGACTGAGAGACCGGGGAATCCTGAGGTGCATCGGTACCCCAACAGACTGAGAGACTGGGGAATCCTGAGGGGCATCGGGACCCCAACTGACTGAGAGACAGGGGAATACCGAGAGACTGGGAACCCCAACAGACTGAGAGACCGGGGAATCCTGAGGGGCATCGGGACCCCAACAGACTGAGAGACCGGGGAATCCTGAGGGGCATCAGAATCCCAACAGACTCAGAGACCGGGGAATCCTAAGGGGCATCGGAACCCCAACAGACTGAGAGTCCGGGGAATCCTGAGGGGTATCGGATCCCCAACAGACTGAGAGACCGGGGAATCCCCAGAGACTGGGAACCCCAACAGACTGAGAGACCGGGGAATCCCGAGAGACTGGGAACCCCAACAGACTGAGAGCTCAGGGAATCCCGAGAGACTGGGAACCCCAACAGACTGAGAGACCGGGGAATCCTGAGGGGCATCTGAACCCCAACAGACTGAGAGACCGGGGAATCCTGAGGGGCATCGGAACCCCAACAGACTGAGAGACTGGGAAATCCTGAGAGACTGGGAACTCCAACAGACTGAGAGACCGGGGAATCCCGAGAGACTGGGAACCCCAACAGACTGAGAGACCGAGGAATCCCGAGAGACTGGGAACCCCAACAGACTGAGAGACCGGGGAATCCCAAGAGACTGGGAACCCCAACAGACTGAGAGACCGGGGAATCCCGAGAGACTGGGAACCCCAGCAGACTGAGAGACCGGGGAATCCCGAGAGACTGGGAACCCCAGCAGACTGAGAGACCGGGGCATCCTGAGAGACTGGGAACTCCAACAGACTGAGAGATCGGGGAATCCAGAGAGACCGGAAACCCCAACAGACAGAGAGACCGGAGAATCCTGAGGGGCATCTGAACCCCAACAGACTGAGAGACCGGGGAATCCTGAGGGGCATCGGGACCCCAACTGACTGAGAGACAGGGGAATCCCGAGAGACTGGGAACCCCAACAGACTGAGAGACCGGGGAATCCTGAGGGGCATCGGGACCCCAACAGACTGAGAGACCGGGGAATCCTGAGGGGCATCAGAACCCCAACAGACTCAGAGACCGGGGAATCCTAAGGGGCATCGGAACCCCAACAGACTGAGAGACCGGGGAATCCTGAGGGGTATCGGATCCCCAACAGACTGAGAGACCGGGGAATCCCGAGAGACTGGGAATCCCATCAGACTGAGAGACCGGGGAATCCCGAGAGACTGGGAACCCCAACAGACTGAGAGACCGGGGAATCCCGAGAGACTGGGAATCCCATCAGACTGAGAGACCGGGGAATCCCGAGAGACTGGGAACACCAACAGACTGAGAGACCGGGGAATCCTGAGGGGCATCGGAACCCCAACAGGCTGAGAGACTGGGGAATCCTGAGGGGCATCGGAACCCCTACAGACTGAGAGACCGGGAACCCCAACAGACTGAGAGACCGGGGAATGCTGAGGGGCATCGGAACCCCATCAGACTGAGAGACCGGGGAATCCCGAGAGACTGGGAACCCCAACAGACTGAGAGACCGGGGAATCCTGAGAGACTGGGAACCCCAACAGACTGAGAGACCGGGGAATCCTGAGGGGCATCGGAACCCCAACAGACTGATAGACCGGGGAATCCTGAGGGGCATCGGAACCCCATCAGATTGAGAGACCGGGGAATCCCGAGAGACTGGGAACCCCAACAGACTGAGAGACAGGGGAATCCCGAGAGACTAGGAACCCCAACAGACTGAGAGACCGGGGAAACCCGAGAGACTGGGAACCACAACAGACTGAGAGACTGGGGAAACCCGAGAGAATGGGAACCCCAACAGACTGAGAGACTGGGGAATCCCGAGAGACTGGAAACCCCAACAGACTGAGAGACCGGGGAAACCCGAGAGACTGGGAACCCCAACAGACTGAGAGACTGGGGAATCCCGAGAGACTGGAAACCCCAACAGGCAGAGGGACCGGGGAATCCTGAGGGGCATCGGAACCCCAACAGACTGAGAGACCGGGAACCCCAACAGACTGAGAGACCGGGGAATCCTGAGGGGCATCGGAACCCCAACAGACTGAGAGACCGGGGAATCCTGAGCGGCATCGGAACCCCATCAGACTGAGAGACCGGGGAATCCCGAGAGACTGGGAACCCCAACAGACTGAGAGACCGGGGAATCCTGAGTGACTGGGAACCCCAACAGACTGAGAGACCGGGCAATCCTGAGCGGCATCGGAACCCCTTCAGACTGAGAGACCGGGGAATCCCGAGAGAGCGGGAACCCCAACAGACTGAGAGACCGGGGAATCCCGAGAGACTGGGAACCCCAACAGACTGAGAGACCGGGGAATCCCGAGAGACTGGGAACCCCAACAGACTGAGAGACCGGGGAATCCCGAGAGACTGGGAACCCCAGCAGACTGAGAGACCGGGGCATCCTGAGAGACTGGGAACTCCAACAGACTGAGAGATCGGGGAATCCTGAGAGACCGGAAACCCCAACAGACAGAGAGACCGGAGAATCCTGAGGGGCATCTGAACCCCAACAGACTGAGAGACCGGGGAATCCTGAGGTGCATCGGAACCCCAACAGACTGAGAGACCGGGGAATCCTGAGGGGCATCGGGACCCCAACTGACTGAGAGACAGGGGAATCCCGAGAGACTGGGAACCCCAACAGACTGAGAGACCGGGGAATCCTGAGGGGCATCGGGACCCCAACAGACTGAGAGACCGGGGAATCCTGAAGGGCATCAGAACCCCAACAGACTCAGAGACCGGGGAATCCTAAGGGGCATCGGAACCCCAACAGACTGAGAGACCGGGGAATCCTGAGGGGTATCGGATCCCCAACAGACTGAGAGAACGGGGAATCCCGAGAGACTGGGTATCCCATCAGACTGAGAGACCGGGGAATCCCGAGAGTCTGGGAACCCCAACAGACTGAGAGACCGGGGAATCCTGAGGGGCATCGGAACCCCAACAGGCTGAGAGACTGGGGAATCCTGAGGGGCATCGGAACCCCAACAGACTGAGAGACCGGGAACCCCAACAGACTGAGAGACCGGAGAATCCTGAGGGGCATCTGAACCCCAACAGACTGAGAGACCGGGGAATCCCGAGAGACTGGGAAGCCCAACAGACTGAGAGACTGGAGAATCCGGAGAGACTGGAAACCCCAACAGACTGAGAGACTGGGGAATCCTGAGGGGCATCGGAACCCCAACAGACTGAGAGACAGGGGAATCCCGAGAGACTGGGAACCCCAACAGACTGAGAGACCGGGGAAACCCGAGAGACTGGGAACCCCAACAGACTGAGAGACAGGGGAATCCCGAGAGACTGGGAACCCCAACAGACTGAGAGACCGGTGAAACCCGAGAGACCGGAAACCCCAACAGACAGAGAGACCGGAGAATCCTGAGGGGCATCTGAACCCCAACAGACTGAGAGACCGGGGAATCCCGAGAGACTGGGAACCCCTACAGACCGAGAGATCAGGGAATCCTGAGAGACTGGAAAACCCAACAGACTGAGAGACTAGGGAATCCTGAGGGGCATCTGAACCCCAATAGACTGAGAGACTGGGGAATCCCGAGAGACTGGGAACCCCAACAGACTGAGAGACTGGGGAATCCCGAGAGACTGGGAACCCCAACAGACTGAGAGACTGGGGAATCCCGAGAGACTGGGAACCCCAGCAGACTGAGAGACCGGGGAATCCCGAGAGACTGGAAACCCCAACAGACTGAGAGACTGGGGAATCCTGAGGGGCATCGGAACCCCAACAGACTGAGAGACCGGGGAATCCTGAGGGGCATCTGAACCCCAACAGACTGAGAGACCGGGGAATCCTGAGGGGCATCGGAACCCCAACAGACTGAGAGACTGGGAAATCCTGAGAGACTGGGAACCCCAACAGCCTGAGAGACCGAGGAATCCCGAGAGACTGGGAACCCCAGCAGACTGAGAGACCGGGGCATCCTGAGAGACTGGGAACTCCAACAGACTGAGAGATCGGGGAATCCCCAGAGACCGGACACCCCAACAGACAGAGAGACCGGAGAATCCTGAGGGGCATCTGAACCCCAACAGACTGAGAGACCGGGGAATCCTGAGGTGCATCGGAACCCCAACAGACTGAGAGACCGGGGAATCCTGAGGGGCATCGGGACCCCAACAGACTGAGAGACCGGGGAATCCTGAGGGGCATCGGGACCCCAACTGACTGAGAGACAGGGGAATCCCGAGAGACTGGGAACCCCAACAGACTGAGAGACCGGGGAATCCTGAGGGGCATCGGGACCCCAACAGACTGAGAGACCGGGGAATCCTGAGGGGCATCAGAACCCCAACAGACTGAGAGACCGGGGAATCCCGAGAGACTGGGAACCCCATCAGACTGAGAGACCGGGGAATCCCGAGAGACTGGAAACCCCAACAGGCTGAGAGACTGGGGAATCCCGAGAGACTGGAAACCCCAACAGGCTGAGAGACCGGGGAATCCTGAGGGGCATCGGAACCCCAACAGACTGAGAGACCGGGAACCCCAACAGACTGAGAGACCGGGGAATCCCGAGAGACTGGGAACCCCAACAGACTGAGAGACCGGCGAATCCTGAGAGACTGGGAACCCCAACAGACTGAGAGACCGGGGAATCCTGAGGGGCATCGGAACCCCAACAGACTGATAGACCGGGGAATCCTGAGGGGCATCAGAACCCCATCAGATTGAGAGACCGGGGAATCCCCAGAGACTGGGAACCCCAACAGACTGAGAGACAGGGGAATCCCGAGAGACTGGGAACCCCAACAGACTGAGAGACCGGGGAAACCCGAGAGACTGGGAACCCCAACAGACTGAGAGACTGGGGAAACCCGAGAGACTGGGAACCCCAACAGACTGAGAGACTGGGGAATCCCGAGAGACTGGAAACCCCAACAGACTGAGAGACCGGGGAAACTCGAGAGACTGGGAACCCCAACAGACTGAGAGACTGGGGAATCCCGAGAGACTGGGAACCCCAGCAGACTGAGAGACTGGGGAAACCCGAGAGACTGGGAACCCCAACAGACTGAGAGACTGGGGAATCCCGAGAGACTGGAAACCCCAACAGGCCGTGGGACCGGGGAATCCTGAGGGGCATCGGAACCCCAACAGACTGAGAGACTGGGAACCCCAACAGACTGAGAGACCGGGGAATCCTGAGGGGCATCGGAACCCCAACAGACTGAGAGACCGCGAACCCCAACAGACTGAGAGACCGGGAACCCCAACAGTCTGAGAGACCGGGCAATCCTGAGCAGCATCGGTACCCCTTCAGACTGAGAGACCGGGGAATCCCGAGAGACTGGGAACCCCAACAGACTGAGAGACCGGGGAATCCCGACAGACTGGGAACCCCTACAGACCGAGAGATCAGGGAATCCTGAGAGACTGGAAACCCCAACAGACTGAGAGACTAGGGAAACCTGAAGGGCATCTGAACCCCAACCGACTGAGAGACCGGGGAATCCTGAGGGGTATCGGAACCCCAACAGACCGAGAGACTGGGAACCCCAACAGACTGAGAGACCGGGGAATCCCGAGAGACTGGGAACCCCAACAGACTGAGAGACCGGGGAATCCGGAGAGACTGGGAACCCCAGCAGACTGAGAGACCGGGGCATCCTGAGAGACTGGGAACTCCAACAGACTGAGAGATCGGGGAATCCCGAGGTGCATCAGAACCCCAACAGACTGAGAGACCGGGGAATCCTGAGGGGCATCGGAAACCCAACAGTCTGAGAGACCGGGGAATCCTGAGGGGCATCGGGACCCCAACTGACTGAGAGACAGGGGAATCCCGAGAGACTGGGAACCCCAACAGACTGAGAGACCGGGGAATCCTGAGGGGCATCGGGACCCCAACAGACTGAGAGACCGGGGAATCCTGAGGGGCATCAGAACCCCACCAGACTCAGAGACCGGGGAATCCTAAGGGGCATCGGAACCCCAACAGACTGAGAGACCGGGGAATCCTGAGGGGCATCGGATCCCCAACAGACTGAGAGACCGGGGAATCCCGAGAGACTGGAAACCCCAACAGGCTGAGAGACCGGGGAATCCGGAACCCCATCAGACTGAGAGACCGGGGAATCCCGAGAGACTGGGAACCCCAACAGACTGAGAGACCGGCGAATCCTGAGAGACTGGGAACCCCAACAGACTGAGAGACCCGGGAATCCTGAGGGGCATCGGAACCCCAACAGACTGATAGACCGGGGAATCCTGAGGGGCATCGGAACCCCATCAGATTGAGAGACTGGGGAATCCCGAGAGACTGGGAACCCCAACAGACTGAGAGACAGGGGAATCCCGAGAGACTGGGAACCCCAACAGACTGAGAGACCGGGGAAACCCGAGAGACTGGGAACCCCAACAGACTGAGAGACTGGGGAATCCCGAGAGACTGGAAACCCCAACAGGCCGAGGGACCGGGGAATGCTGAGGGGCATCGGGACCCCAACTGACTGAGAGACAGGGTAATCCCGAGAGACTGGGAACCGCAACAGACTGAGAGACCGGGGAATCCTGAGGGGCATCGGAACCCCAACAGACTGAGAGACCGCGAACCCCAACAGACTGAGAGACCGGGGAATCCTGAGGGGCATCGGAACCCCAATAGACTGAGAGACTGGGAACCCCAACAGACTGAGAGACCGGGGAATCCTGAGGGGCATCGGAACCCCATCAGACTGAGAGACCGGGGAATCCCGAGAGACTGGGAACCCCAACAGACTGAGAGACCGGGGAATCCTGAGGGGCATCGGAACCCCAAAAGACTGAGACCGGGGAATCCTGAGAGACTGGGAGCCCCAACAGACTGAGAGATCAGGGAATCCTGAGGGGCATCAGAACCCCAACAGACTGAGAGACCGGGGAATCCTGAGAGACTGGGAACCCCAACAGACTGAGAGACCGGGGAATCCTGAGGGGTATCGGAACCCCAGGAGACTGAGAGACCGGCAACCCCAACAGACTCAGAGACCGGGGAATCCTGAGGGGCATCGGAACCTTAACAGACTGAGAGACCGGGGAATGCTGAGGGGTATCGGAACCCCAACAGACTGAGAGACCAGGGAATGCTGAGGGGTATCGGAACCCCAACAGACTGAGAGACCAGGGAATGCTGAGGGGTATCGGAACCCCAACAGACTGAGAGACTGGGGAATCCTGAGGGGCATCGGAACCCCAACAGACTGAGAGACCGGGAACCCCAACAGACTGAGAGACCAGGGAATCCTGAGGGGCATCAGAACCCCAACAGACTGAGAGACCGGGGAATCCTGAGGGGCATCGGAACCCCAACAGACTGAGAGACTGGGGAATCCTGAGGGGCATCAGAACCCCAACAGACTGAGAGACCGGGGAATCCTGAGTGGCATCGGAACCCCAACAGACTGAGAGACCGGGGAATCCTGAGGGGCATCGGAACCCCAACAGACTGAGAGACTGGGGAATCCTGAGGGGCATCGGAACCCCAACAGACTGAGAGACCGGGGAATCCCAAGTGAATGGGAACCCCAACAGACTGAGTGATCGGGGATTCCGAGAGACTGGAAACCCCAACAGACTGAGAGACCGGGAACCCCAACTGACTGAGAGATCTGGGAATCCTGAGGGGCATCGGAACTGCAACAGACTGAGAGACCGGGGAATCCTGAGGGACATCGGAACCCCAACAGACTGAGAGACCGGGGAATCCTGAGGGGCATCGGAACCCCAACAGACTGAGAGACCGGGGAATCCCGAGAGACTGGGAACCCCAACAGACTGAGAGATCGTTAAATCCCGAGAGACTGGGAACCCCAACAGACTGAGAGTTCGGGGAATCCCGAGAGACTGGGAACCCCAACAGACTGAGACACCGGGGAATCCTGAGGGGCATCGGAACCCCAACAGACTGAGAGACCGGGGAATCCCGAGAGACTGGGAACCCCAACAGACTGAGAGATCGTTAAATCCCGAGAGACTGGGAACCCCAACAGACTGAGAGTTCGGGGAATCCCGAGAGACTGGGAACCCCAACAGACTGAGAGACCGGGGAATCCTGAGGGGCATCGGAACCCCAACAGACTGAGAGACCGGGGAATCCTGAGGGGCATCGGAACCCCAACAGACTGAGAGACCGGGAACCCCAACAGACCGAGAGACCGGGGAATCCTGAGGGGCATCGGAACCCCATCAGACTGAGAGACCGGGGAATCCCGAGAGACTGGAAACGCCAACAGACTGAGAGACCGGGGAATCCCGAGGGACTGGGAACCCCAACAGACTGAGAGACCGGGGAATCCTGAGGGGCATCGGAACCCCAACAGACTGAGAGACCGGGAACCCCAACAGAGTGAGAGACCGGGGAATCCTGAGGGGCATCGGAACCCCATCAGACTGAGAGAGCGGGAACCCCAACAGACTGAGAGACCGGGGAATCCTGAGGGGCATCGGAACCCCAACAGACTGATAGACCGGGGAATCCTGAGGGGCATCGGAACCCCATCAGATTGAGAGACTGGGGAATCCCGAGAGACTGGGAACCCCAACAGACTGAGAGACAGGGGAATCCCGAGAGACTGGGAACCCCAACAGACTGAGAGACCGGGGAAACCCGAGAGACTGGGAACCCCAACAGACTGAGAGACTGGGGAATCCCGAGAGACTGGAAACCCCAACAGGCCGAGGGACCGGGGAATGCTGAGGGGCATCGGGACCCCAACTGACTGAGAGACAGGGTAATCCCGAGAGACTGGGAACCGCAACAGACTGAGAGACCGGGGAATCCTGAGCGGCATCGGAACCCCAATAGACTGAGAGACTGGGAACCCCAACAGACTGAGAGACCGGGGAATGCTGAGGGGTATCGGAACCCCAACAGACTGAGAGACCAGGGAATGCTGAGGGGTATCGGAACCCCAACAGACTGAGAGACCAGGGAATGCTGAGGGGTATCGGAACCCCAACAGACTGAGAGACTGGGGAATCCTGAGGGGCATCGGAACCCCAACAGACTGAGAGACCGGGAACCCCAACAGACTGAGAGACCAGGGAATCCTGAGGGGCATCAGAACCCCAACAGACTGAGAGACCGGGGAATCCTGAGGGGCATCGGAACCCCAACAGACTGAGAGACTGGGGAATCCTGAGGGGCATCGGAACCCCAACAGACTGAGAGACCGGGGAATCCCAAGTGAATGGGAACCCCAACAGACTGAGTGATCGGGGATTCCGAGAGACTGGAAACCCCAACAGACTGAGAGACCGGGAACCCCAACTGACTGAGAGATCTGGGAATCCTGAGGGGCATCGGAACTGCAACAGACTGAGAGACCGGGGAATCCTGAGGGACATCGGAACCCCAACAGACTGAGAGACCGGGGAATCCTGAGGGGCATCGGAACCCCAACAGACTGAGAGACCGGGGAATCCCGAGAGACTGGGAACCCCAACAGACTGAGAGATCGTTAAATCCCGAGAGACTGGGAACCCCAACAGACTGAGAGTTCGGGGAATCCCGAGAGACTGGGAACCCCAACAGACTGAGACACCGGGGAATCCTGAGGGGCATCGGAACCCCAACAGACTGAGAGACCGGGGAATCCCGAGAGACTGGGAACCCCAACAGACTGAGAGATCGTTAAATCCCGAGAGACTGGGAACCCCAACAGACTGAGAGTTCGGGGAATCCCGAGAGACTGGGAACCCCAACAGACTGAGAGACCGGGGAATCCTGAGGGGCATCGGAACCCCAACAGACTGAGAGACCGGGGAATCCTGAGGGGCATCGGAACCCCAACAGACTGAGAGACCGGGAACCCCAACAGACCGAGAGACCGGGGAATCCTGAGGGGCATCGGAACCCCATCAGACTGAGAGACCGGGGAATCCCGAGAGACTGGAAACGCCAACAGACTGAGAGACCGGGGAATCCCGAGGGACTGGGAACCCCAACAGACTGAGAGACCGGGGAATCCTGAGGGGCATCGGAACCCCAACAGACTGAGAGACCGGGAACCCCAACAGAGTGAGAGACCGGGGAATCCTGAGGGGCATCGGAACCCCATCAGACTGAGAGATCGTTAAATCCCGAGAGACTGGGAACCCGAACAGACTGAGAGTTCGGGGAATCCCGAGAGACTGGGAACCCCAACAATCTGAGATCAAGAAACCTTGGGCGGGGCCGAGAGGGAGGCTTGCCAGTCCTTGAGATGGGGAGGA
This sequence comes from Hypanus sabinus, assembly GCF_030144855.1. Taxonomy (NCBI): domain Eukaryota; kingdom Metazoa; phylum Chordata; class Chondrichthyes; order Myliobatiformes; family Dasyatidae; genus Hypanus; species Hypanus sabinus. The sequence continues at coordinate 129,668,982 of NC_082706.1, forward strand.
CATTGAAAGCCCTAAACTCTTTGAATAAACCTGGGAAACAATCAGAAAAATTAAAACCTTGGGAATGGAGAGAAAAGTCCTCGGGAATCCTTGAAAACATGAAACTTGACACCTAGAGAAGGAACCTTTCAAATCTTGCTCTGTGTTTTAACTTTCACAATTTTTTCCAGAGGCAATTAAGATATACTGAATTTTACAGATGAAGGCAGCATAGAAAGGTTTCTTTCATCGGTAAGCTAGCTGGTTTTCTGTGGATCTATTTAATTGCTACATGAAAGTTCAATTTTCCCAGTCTGTCCCATGACTTTCATCAAGAGGTTAAAAATACTCTTGATCGGGTTACTTTACTTGTGTATTGGCACACTTCAGTCAGGGATCAGCTTTTGGAGCAGGGCTTTTCCAGAATTCACACTATTGACTTGAATGATGATTTGTTGAATCAATTGATAAGCTTGCTTGAAGCACTCATTTGTTGTGCAGACCTCAGTCATGGGACCGCAAAGCTTGGAACTTGAGCACTTGTGACTTGAAAAGTTTGGAATGGATACCAGAGAAACTCAATGTAGACTAGAGAAGCTCAGAATGTAGAGTCAGGACAGGCACTGAGAATAAAGGCACCCTCTCGTCAAGCCACCAATGTCAAAATGTTACTGTTCAAACTTTGCTGGGTCCATTACTTGGCAAGATCCTTCTGTCGCTATGGAGTCAGAAACAAAAGTTTATACATAGGAATTCCAATGGAACATTATTGCCTTGACAAATCACTGTGACCAATGAATCTCATGGCCAAGGTCAGCTGCTCTCTCTCTCTCTCTCTCTCTCTCTCCCTCTCTCTGCTGGGTCCATTTTTGTGTGATCGAGACTTGCTGTCACCAGGTTCAGACATGGCCCAAATGTGGAGTGAGAGACAATAAAGCAGGTCGATATTTCACAGACTTCAATGCAAATGGAGTTAAAGGGAAACGAAAACAATAAACACTAGGCCAAACAGAGCCATTAACTAAAACTCTCAAATGGAAAATGAAGCCTACACAGCGGCTGAAAAGAACAACTAAACGTTAAACGAATACCGCTAGTCTTCAGAGTCACTTGACTCAACAGTCCAATTTCTCAGGCAAGGTAGAATGCAAGCAGGCAGCGAAATGTCGCTGTGTCCAAGTCTCAACAAATACAACAATGGAATGAATGGAGTTAAATATTACCACAATGAAATAATAATTAGCTGACACGTGCATATTCACAAGCACAATTGCCAAATATGCTGTGCTGCCGAATCCATCGTTGTGACACTATTGTGTGGAATTAAATGAATGCAGTTAGTTTTCTCATATTTTCAAAGCGTCTTAGAAAGTAGCAAATTTTTTTACTTCCTGATAAAATTATAGCCTATTACACACAATCAAACTTCAACAGTAGATGGAAGGGAATTGGAATACCATGATGTTGTTGGAAGCAGGGCAGTTATAACTCGATGGCACAACTTCCGTTCTGCAACAGAAACAAAATGTCACATCCTCCGAGAGATTCAGGCACTTTGGGAAATTGGTTGCTAAGACGTCAAGGAGAAAATTACAGGGACACCATAAATGGAGCACACTGGAAATTCTATGGCGAAGCACAATGTTACTATGCGAATGTGATAGAATGTCTGTGAAAACATTCTTGTCCAGTAAATTTTGGCCAGAATTGCTATGTCTGTAGTTTTTTCTTCTAAACCTAACTTATAAATGCATCGAGGAACCTGGACAAAGGCTCTGGTTTTCCATAGTGTCAGCAAACACTTGGAGTTCCCTTTGTAATTTTCTGTCACAAGTAAATGATATGTGGATGGCACTTGAGCAAAGATAGGCTGCAATAGAGTGTGTGAGGCTTGCTTTGGCATCACTTAAGGGGGCACCGCAACTAGTCTCAGCCTTTAGATTCTGATACTTGTCACGCACAGTTTTTGTTACTTTTTCAATGACTACCCATTCCCTATATTAACAGCTATCCAACACTTGCTCCTCTGCAACACTGTGGGAAAGGTTTCACTGCTGATGTAATGGCCTTTCTGTCGCAGCAGTGTTTGGGTTATGGCTAGAGGTAACGGGGGCGTTGGAATGTGCACCGTCCAGTGAAGGGAGTGTTCTTGTTGTGTGCCTGAGACCGAGATGATCTGTGATTTTTGTTGGGTGGAGGATGGAGAGAGAAGATGTCAGAAAGGAGAGGTTGTATACACCAGAAAGGAGTGGACTTGGAGTGGGGCCGGGAGTTGATGAAGCTTGGGAAATCGATGGATGACCAACGGAAGGGAAGCTATGATCTTCAACTTGTGCTCTAAAATGGGCCCTTTTCTTTTTATTTTACTTTACTGATCCTTTGGTCAAATTAAGAATTATAAAGCCAAATCAATTAATTGCATATGGTGTACTTTCTATTATTTCATTGTACTGATTTGTAACAGGGTAACACAGCACACAGCATCCAAACAAACAGGAGGTTCGGTGGGGCCAGTGACTGTCTTCCCTTGGCTTACGCAGCCTAGGGTTACACATGTGGGAGTATCGTTCGGGATTGATTTCATTGGATGCTCTGTGATTGCCCTGAGCATTGAACCAGTGGGTTGTATGTGCTAAACTATTGTCCGGTGAAGTGATACGGATACGTGGGTACGGATGCTGCCAGGGTTGAGTGGTGGTATGCATCCACGGGGTTACAGGTAACGAATGTCTGCCTGTTGAGTGGGTAGATATTTGAACTCCTGATGAATTGTTAATTTGACTTTTAGTACTGTTAAATCTGTAGGCAAAGTTACAATTGTGGGGCAGAGATTTGATAAAATGGTGGGCACAGACTTTGTTTTAGTTCAGACTAGTGCTGACGTAATGGAACTGCCTGCTATTATTGGGGCCCCAGGAGAGGGGGGGCGTGGACTGTCCATACTTTCTGGAAGGAGGAGAGTATAGTCGAGCAGGCCGAATCACAAATTGAGTCTCCCGTAGCTGGAGGTGGAGACTTCAAAGACAGGGTCCTCTCATTTCTGCTTAGCGAAGGGAAAGTGTGGTCTGATTTGAAATGTCTAATGAGTTCCCATCCACCAGTGAAGAGTGAGAATTCTGAGTTAGTATCAGCCCTTACCTCTCTGATGAATAAATGGAAAAATGCCCAGGTTCAAAGTCCCAGCTATCGTAGGCTCCGCCTATTCTCAAGAATGAAGCCCACCCCTACAGGGGAGGAGGAGTATGAGACTTGGGCGAAGCAGACCTCAGTTGTTAGATGAGTGGCAGTGCTCTGATGATGTAAAATGACAGCGACTGGTTAAAAGTTTGAGCAGCTGGCTGCTGACATAGTGAGGGCTGAACACTTGTTACTTCTGAGGCCTACATGCAAGCACTAGAGAAGGTGTTTGGTGCAATGGAGCTCATGATGGGTTTCAGAATTTGTGACAAGAGAAGGGGGAGAAGCTTTCTACTTACATCTTTCGGCTAGAGAGGCAGCTAAATTTCCTGCAGTGCAGAGGGACCATTCAGACGTTTGAGCTGGATCAGTTAAGGATGAACCAGATAGTCCAGAACCTGATCACTTGGGGTTTTCGATTGTCTTGTAAGACGTGTTCCCCTCCCTTGTTGAGCTGATTAGAGAAGTACGAGAGGAGGCATGGGAGGCCTTCATCACAGGGTACAGTCCTCGGTCATGGTCCCCTGCGGTGATAGCCTGCCCCGGGGAGTGGCAGAGTTGGCCGGGTTGTGCTCAGCAGGTGTGCCTCAGATGATGGAGCAGATAGGGAGGCGGATCCTCTAAGGGGATGGACTACGCGGATGGCTGCTTGCAGCTAGTGTCATATGAGAAATGGAGCGGCTGGTATTGTCTGTTATAACTGTGGTGACCAGGGACACTTCAGACTTGAGTGTGAATGACGGGAAAACCCTCGGAGAGTGAGCCCCCGGGTACCTAAGCAGAGAGACCCAGTGAGGGGATGGCCTGGAGTATTGGGGGGACATGTTCCCAGCAATGTATCAGGAACACCCTAAAACAAAAAACCCTATTTCTGAAGGCTTAGTTGGGCCAAGCTTCAGTGTATTGCTACAGATAGTGAATTTATGTTAGAGCCATACTTGACACAGGGTGGCAGGTCACTTTGCTGTACCATTCATTTTACAACCAGTATCTGACACATTTACCATTGAGGCCATTCAGTGAACTAAGGATCTGGGGTCTCAGTGTGGGTGGTTATACGCATGATGGTAATTTATCAGTGGAACTGGAGTTTTCGGAGGCCGATGTGGAAGTGGCTGAAGCCCCTGATACATTAGCACTGGTTTGTCAGGATCCCGTTGAGAAGGGCAGTATTTCAAATCTTGTGGGGACCAGCACTCCTATTGTGAGGAGGCTCATGGGAGCCTGCAAGAAGAAAGCTGGAGAGAGCTTCCTGAGAGCATTGTATGTTCACTCGGTGTTTCAAGCTGCTTTTGAGGAAGTGTGTGGCCTGATTGGGATAATTAGTTTAGACGAGGGACTGGGTGGCTCACCCAGTCCAAACCAATCATGTTACAACCCAGAGAGGCGGTGAGAGTAATGGGAAACCCCAAATTTCATGGAGTGCCGGAGGGGGAGGTCCTCTTGGTGGATGCTCCAGAAGACTACAAAGAGGAGTTGGGAGTGCCTGCTGGGGTACTGGTGAGGCCTGAACTGCAGAAGCCCCTGGTTGTACAGGTTAACTGGATGGCAGTGATTGTCAGGAACACTACGAAGAGAGAGGTCACGTTCAAGTGGGGGATTCCTTGGCGCACCTTTTCCCAGTGACGATAATGTCTAGTGTCCCTGTGAGATAAGCCAGGGAGAAACTATCTGAAAAGGGGGTAAGTTGACTGCTGAGTCATTCAATTTTAGGGATTCCCCGATACCTGTGTATTGGAAGAGAAGGTTGGTAGAGAAGATGTTGAAACTGGGAGGTGTGTTTTTCATTGATGAATTTAAGGTGAGTTTTTCCAAGAGCACTTGCCACGCTATCTGGGTGACGAAGGACACCCTGTTCAGAGAGAGGTCACAATGACTGGCTTGGGGAAGAAGGGGAAGAAAAGGGAGGGGAAAAAGGACAAGAGGGTGGAGAGTATCTTAGCCACTCAGAGCCCTTTGGACCGAGGTGGGATGCAAAATGTGAGGAGGCCTTTCAGTCACTGAAGGAGCTGCTGACCCAGGCGTCGGTGCTGGCTTTTGCGGACCCCCGATTACCAAATGTACTGCACACAGATGCCAGCCGAGAGGGTTTAGGGGCCATCCTGTTTCAGGATCAGGGCTCTGGGTTGATGCCCATTGTGTTTGTCAGCCAGAGTCTGTTGCTCTCCGAGAAAAACTATCCCACGCACAAATTGGAGTTTCTGGCATTGAAGTTGGCTGTGGTGGATAATCTGAGTGACTACCTCTATGATGACAATTTGAGGTGAGGACGAACAACAATCACTTAACTTATATCCTGACCTTGGCGAATCTGGATGCCACAGGCCATTGGTGGTTGGTGGCGTTGTCTGCCTATAACTTCAGCCTGAGGTGCCAGCCAGGAAGCCGGAACATCGATACCCCACATGAAGTGCTGGACAGGGCTGAAGAGTGGGAGATTGTTCTGGCCCCAGGAGTGAAAGCCATGTGCTAGCTTGCCGTCTCAGCGAAGGCAGGCAGAAGGCAAGGGCAGGATCGAGTGGCAGATCAATTGGGAGCTTCTGATGACGCCATTCCACAAGTTTACTGTAACCTGACTGCTCTGAAGACAAACCAGTTACTGGAATTGAGTCCTGAGGATCTGGCAGCTGTTCAGCAAGATGAGCCGGGCATCGGTACCACTTGGCCAGCATTTGAAAAGGGAGACAATGGGCCAAGCGGAGAAGACGAAACGCGCTGTGATGCCTCCATTACTGAGAGAATGGCCCAGATTGGAGCTGAGGAACCAGATTCTATATTGGCTCATGTCTCCTCTGGACCGAGCTCGGTGTTCCCAGCTGGCTCTGCTGGAGATGTATTGGATGATTGTGCTTTATGATGATTCTGGATGTTTGGGGGTTGAAAAGGCCTATGGATTGCTCAGAGACTGGTTTTACTGGCCCTGAATGAAGCCAGAGGTTGAAGAATACTGCAAGTCGTGCATTTGATGCATACGGGGGAAGACACTGCCTACGAGGGCAACTCCATTGTCCACTTGCAGAGTGAGGGGTCCCTTGACCTGGTGTGTATGGATTTCCTGTCAATAGAGCCAGACGCCAGCAACTGGAGTGATGATGGCGCTAAACAGCGACTCCTTTGCTTGCATCTTCACAAACAGCTCTATTTCCATCTCTAATATCTTTATTTTTCCCTTTCAGGGTTCTTTTGAAGACCCTGGCCTGGAGTTGCATGCTGACTATGGTTCTTTGCGGGAATGGGACCTGCTCTTGGGGTTTCATTACTGGCCGTGGTTGTTCGGCACGCTAAGGGCTTGTCTTTGAAGGCCTAGGATCCCAGGGCTCCGGAGACGGGCGGATTGAAGGTTGATGTCACGGCAGGAGACCTGTGTGTCGTTGGGGGAGTCAGAATATCTACGGTTGTGTGCCCAGGTCTTTGGGCACTTAACTTGAAAAAAAAGCAACGTAATGGTGGGGGAGGGGGGATTGTTGCTTGCTGCCGCTTACATGTGGGAGGGGGGAGCTGGGGATACTTTGGGGTTCTAACATTTAACTGTAGTTCATTCTTTGGGGCACTCCTCTGTTTTCATGGATGTTTTGTGAAGTAAAAGCAGTTCAGTATGTATATTGTATACATTTCTCTGACATCAAATATACCTTTGAAACCTTTGAAACATTTGCAATATGGCATATGTCTTAGTCATCACGGATCACTACACCAGATATGTGCAAACTTTCCCCACCAAGGATCAGAGGGTGTCCACGGTGGCCAAGGTGTTAAGGGACAAGTATTTCATTTATCATGGTCTCCCCAGGCTGATGGGATTTCGAGAGCAGACTCATATATGAGTTACTGGGCATGCTTGGAGTCGAGAAGTCGAGGACCGCGCCCTATCACAGGCAGGGTGATTCCCCAGCCAGAGTAGGTTTAATCGGACCTTGCTAGAACAAGTGGAGTCAACGTATTGGACATCTGGTCCACTGCTACAACTGTACATGAAATGAAGCTACCGGGTACTCGCCATATTATCTAATGTTTGGGCGTGAGGTGAGGTTGTCCATAGATGTTTGTTTTGGGAATGGCAAGGAAGACCTACCATCGAAGATTTATCTGAAGTATGTGTCTGATATGAGAAGGGAGCTGAAAAAGGCTTATGAATTAGCTGGGGTCACAGCTGCCCAGCAGAATCAAGGGAATAAGAGGAGGTATGATCAAAAGGTTAGCTTCTCCCAACTCATGCTGGGAGACCGAGTCCTCATAAGGAATCTGGGGCTACCTGGGAAGCATACGTTGGCTGACTGCTGGGTAGCCACACCCTGTGTAGATGCCAAATGTACCAGTTTTCAAGGTGAAACCAGAGGATGGGAATGGGTCTGTCAAGATTCTCCATCAGAACCACCTTCTGCCTCTGGGACAAGAGGTGCAAGTTGACCCAGAGCCCAACCTGGAGCCTACACCTAGTAAGAGGACTCTGGGGCATTGTGGGGCTACTGAAGGAACAACAGCAGGAGAGAGTAGACTGGTCCCCACCCCAGAGTGAGATACTGATTCGGAGGATGAGGAAATAGGGGTGTGGTATATGCTGCCTTTTGCTAACTCCCTACAGACTGAGGAAGAGATTCCCAACCCTTCTCATGCTGAGTCAGGTGAAAGCAAGAGTCTGTCTGTGGACAGCCGGGGTGCAGTTGGACCCTGCAAAGGATGAAGCGGGTCCCAGCCAAGGAACAGAGGGGTCCAAGTTGCAGGAGGACATGAGTGATAGGCCAGGGGAGGCCTCGCCAGGTAGACCTGAAGTATTCCTAGTAGTGTCGGAACATGAAGAAGTAGATGAGAGGGTACGGAGGTCTCAAAGAATCAGGAGATCATCGGATAGGCTGGCCTATGTAGCATCTGGGGAACAGAATGTGGCCCCTACTGCTTTGTCACTGCCTCTTACACCTAGGTTGGACTTTGTGCTTTGCATGAAGGGTTGGCAAATCATTTCAATGTCATGAGGACATAACTAAGTTTGGTGGGAGGAGAGTTTAACACCGTGGGAAAGGTTTCACTGCTGATGTAATGGCCTTTCTGTCGCAGCAGTGTTTGGGTTATGGCTAGAGATAACGGGGGCATTGGAATGTGTACCATCCAGTGAAGCAAGTGTTCTTGTTGTGTGCCTGAGACTGAGGTGATCTGGATCTTCTGTTGGGTGGAGGATGGAGAGGGAAGATGTCAGAAAGGAGAGGTCATAGACACCAGAAAGGAGTGGACTTGAAGAGGGGCCGGGAGTTGATGAAGCCCGGGGAAATCGATGGATGACCAGCGGAAGGGAACTGTGAGCTCCAACTTGTGCATGTTAGACTGTTTCATTAAAATGGGCCCTTTTCTTTTTGTTTTACTTTACTAACCATTTATTCAAATTAAGAATTATAAAGCTATGTCATTTAATTGCAAGTGGTGTACTGTCTGTTATTTCATGGTACTGATTTGAAACAGGGTAACACATCACACAGCATCCACACAAACAGGAGGTTTTGCACCTCAATCTCAGTGACTGTCTTCCCTGGACTTATGCAGCCGGCAGAACCTCAGGGTTACTTATGAGGCTGATTTCCTGCCCTTGGATGCGTCACCAGCAGTCAATGATGAACTTACCCTGGTAAATCAGCCTGGACCTGTTGAACCCTCCCCAAAGTCTTTCCCTTTGATGAACTGCAACTTGACACAGGCCTACACCCATGGCTGACCTGATTCCCTTCATCTTTTAGGAATTTTGCAACAGTGAGAAAAGCATTTGTTGGCTCAGGGAACTGCAAATTAGCATTACCTTCTACCCTCCAAATCATTGCTAAGCCTATATTATTTCTCAATTTTGAAAACTTCTGTTTATTATTTGGAAAATTATTGATGAGGGAATACATTAGTTACAAGTCGGGTTTCAGCCAGTCACTTAATAAAGAGTCTGCAGGTTTCACCATGGTGATAGATTCCCACTAGGAGGAGTGTGGTGGCCAAGGTGGAAATATATTAGATTACATCCAACCAGAACTTGTAGTCAAGAACATCACTAAGATGTTGCCTGTTTGGGTTGGAATGAGGTGACCATAAAACCATAAGATGCTGGAGAGGAGTCAGGCCATTCAGTCCATTGAGTCTGCTCCTCCATTCAATTGGATTTTATTTTAGTTCACTCTCCTGCCTTCTCCCCATAACCCTTAACCACCTTATCAATAAAGAGCCTACAAATCTCTTTCTGAAATACACCTGATGACTTGGCCTCTATGGCTCTCTGTGGCAATGCATGACCTCGAACCCCCTTACCAATCGAGAGTCTACCAATCTCTGCCTTAAATATACCCAATGATTTCATCAGAGCACTACAAATTCACCACAATTTAGCTAAATAAGTTCCTCCTCATCTCAGTTTTAAAAGAACATCCTTTTATTTGGAGTCTGTGTCTTACTATGGAAGCGTCCTCTCCACATCCTATTCAATGGTGGACGAGAGAGGAGGAGGGATTTGTTATCAAACAGCTGGCTGCAGTGTCAGTCTAGAGTTAATTGTGAGGTTGAAGGTTGCTAACAAACAAAGCATTAAAATCTTTCTAATCGTTTGACATTGCTGAGTATCTGAGGTAATGCATCATCGACCTTGTAATTTAAACTCAGCTGTAAAGGGCTGAATGGATGAACAAATGTTGATTTTTCCTGCACTCCCCCTACTATACATCCCTAACCCCCAACTGACCATATCTGCCAGAATATACCCAAACTACGGCTTTCTGACTGAGCTGACCAGAGTCAATCTATTTTTCTATTTTAAGGAAACTTCCCTGGAGCCAATTCCTTCCCAGCTCCCCTAGATGGCAAATTATACATTGAAGTCTGTCGAAGCAAGAGCTCAAAACCAGTGGCAACGGCCCTCTAAAAATGTTCTTTCCAGCGAGCAGTGCTTCCGATGATCCTGCAGGCAATCGTCTTTAGTGTTTACTTTCTGATTTGAGAAGGACGTGATAAAGACACTTCAACTCTTTTATCATAGGTGTTCCTGGAAAAGACGTCTGCGTAATGAAGTGTGTTGGAAGGTAATATTTATGTATGGCTGGCTCACTGTGTTGTGATTTGAATGCTTGATTTACATGCTGGTCCTGTCTGTTATCCCTGCCTCATTCTCCCACCTGACCCAGGAGATTCTGTAACAATACACAGGGGAGAGTGTTTTCATTAATTCTTACACACTTATGCTAATCCCATACAAATCCCATTTTATTCCCCCCCACCCCCCACACTCCCATCAATTCCTTCTAAATTTCACTGCTCCCCTGCACATTAGTGGCAAATTACACTGACCCATTAATCCACCAAACATCTTGTCTTCGGAATGTAGAAACAAACTGAGCACCCTGAGGAAACTCTCACGATCACAGAATGAAAATGCCAACTCTATATGGAGAGTACCAGAGGGATCAAGACTAAACCCCTGCTGCCTAAATGTGCCACTATCCTGCTGTGATACTGTGACCCAGCCTGTGTATCCATTTCCTTTATGTAAACCTGGACAAAAGTAGAGATAAAAAAATGACCGAACAAATCTTGAATTTTACAGCATGGAATCAGAATAACTGGACTAACTCAGGGCTCCCAGAGGACACCCACTGCTAGAGTATGCACACCCTGTACAAATAGCATCTGAGGTCAGGACTGAACCTGGGTTCACTCATTCCTCCCTTCAGAATCAAATAAATTGTTATTTCAATTGAATGATATTTCAGTAAAATATAACTTCTTTTCTTATCAACTTCCAAACTTCTGGAAAACTACTTTGGATATCTGTTGCTCATGTTTAATGATTTCAAAGCAAGATAACGAATGTGATGGCAGATCGGACTTAAAAGTTTTGCGTCTTTCCCTTCCCTGTGGATTGTCGAGGGAGTATCTCTTGCGTGACATCATTTTCCTGAATTCTCTGCCAGCAAAACCATGTTGTGGGATTTAACAATGAATTTAAAGGAAAAGGAAGAAGCAATCTGCACAGCTAAGTTCATAATTTTTTCAGCATTTGTTTGAAGGGAAGTTTTAGTTTACTATTTATTAGGAGTCAAGACCTCTCATTTTCTCTGATCTTGAGCCTCTAATTTCTAAACCTTTAGAAATTATCTAAACCTTTTTTTGCATAAGACAAAACACTGATTCATGTTCAGCAAGGCACAAATTTGCTCAAATTACCTTTGTGTTCAAATGCCTCTAATTCTTTGCAGTTACTCATCTGTGTAAGCACCATGAGATCCATCATCTTCAGTTCTGGCTTCCTATGTTTCCCCGATTTCACTCTTCCATCTGGAATTCTCAGCACCTCCCCTCTTCTAAGATAATCCTTAAAATCTTTCTCTCTAACCAGCCTTTTGGTCACCTTCTCTCATGTCTTCTTATGGATTTAATGCATCTTAAATCACTTATGTAGAAAGTTCTAACTGATAACTTGAATCAAGCGATTCCAAATTTTCTGCTTGAAGATTGATTTTACATTTTCGTTTTTATTTATGTGAAGAAGAGTTTACTTCCTAAAACTATCTTTTTCCTAGTTTGAACCCACAACTCCTGGATCACCTCAATTTTTTAATAAAAATTTATATTTCTCTTACATTGTCCCATATAATCACAACTCTATGATATCAATTCATTGATATGTCCATTTAAGGCTGAATATTGTAAGTTTGCTAATTAGACTTCTGGTATTGGTGCGAGAAATGTCTGAGATATTGGCAGAGATGTGGTTGGAAAAAAATGCCTTTTAGGGTAGCAAGCTTTCAAAATTCAAAGTTCTAAGTAAACTTTATTATTAGAGTACATATTTGTCACCACATACAACACTGTGATTCCTTTTCCTGCAGGAATACTCAGCAAATCTATAGAACAGAAACTGTAAACCAGATCAACGAAGGAGCAAGTAAAGTGCAGAAGACAACAAACTGTGCAAATACAAATATAAATAAATAGCAATAAGTAATGAGAGTATACAGTAACATGATAAAGAATCATTGAAGTGAGATCATTAGTTATGGGAACATCTCAATAGCTGTGTGTAGTTATCCTCTATTGTTCAAGAATCTGATGGTTGAGGGGTAGGAACTGTTCTTGAAGCTGATAGTGCAAGTCCTGAGGTACCTGTACCTTCTACCTGTTAGCAGCAGTGAGGGAAGGGCATGGCCTAGTTGGTGAGGATCTTTGATGATGGATGCTGCATTCCTATGACAATGTTTCAAGTAGATGTGCTCAATGGTTGGGAGGGCTTTACTTGTGATGCACTGGGCCAAATCCATTAACTTTTGTAGGATTTTCCATTCAAAGACATTGGTGTTCCCATTCCAGGGCATAATGCAGCCAGTCAACGCACTTTCCACTACACATCTATAGAAGTTTGCCAAGGTTTTTGAAGTCATGCCAAATCTCCCCAGACTCCTAAGGAAATAGGGGTGCTGTGCTCTTTCTTTGCAATTACATTTATATGATAGATCCATGTCAGGTCCTCTGAGATAGTGACACCCAGGAATTTAAAGTTACTGACCCTCTTCATCTCTGATCCTCCAGTGATTACTGGCTCATGGATCTGTGGTTTCCCTCTTCTGAAGTTTACAATCAGTTCTTTGGTCTTGCTGTCATTGAGCGACAGGCTGTTGTTATAACACCACTCAGCCAAAATTTTCAATCTCCCTCCTTATGCTGATTCTTTAACACCTTTGATACAGCTCACAAAAGTGTTGTCATCAGCAAGCTTGAATATGGTGTTGGAGCTGTGCTTAGCCACACAGCCATAGGTATAAAGCGAGTAAAGCAGGGGCTGAGAACACAGCCCTGTTGTGCTTCTGTGCTGATGGAGAAAGTGGAGGGAGTTGGTTTTGCCAATCCAAACTGACTGGGGTCTGCAAGTGAGGAAATCCTGGATCCAGTTGAAAAAGTGGGTATAGAGGCCCAGGTCTTGGAGTTTACTGAATACTTTTGAGGGGATGATGGTATTAAATGCCGAGGTGTAATTGATGAAGAGCACCCTGATGTATGCATCTTTGCTGTCCAGGTGTTCCAGGGTTGTGTGAAGAACCAATGAGATGATGTCTGCTGTGGACCTGTTGCTCCAGTAGGCAAATTGCAACAGATCTAAGTTGCCACTCAGACAGGTGCTGATGTGTTTCATCACCAACCTCTCAAAACACTTCATCACAGTGGATGTACATGGGTGATTGTCATTGAGGTATATCGCCACACTCCTCTTGGGCACCAGTATTATTGAAGCTGCTAAAACCAGGCGGGTACCACACACTGTCGGAGCGTAAGGTTGAAGCTATCTCTGAACACACCAGCTAGCTAGTCAGCACAGGTCTTCAGTACTTGACCAGGTACTCTGTCCAGACCAGAGGCTTTCCTTGGATTCATCTGCTTGAAGGAAGCCCACATGTCATATTCAGATACTGAGATCATCAGGAGATGTGGGGGTGTGCAATGATTCCTCCATGTTCTGACAGTCAAAGCATGCATAGAAAATCATTGAGCTCATCTGGAAGTGAAGCTCTACTGTCCCCCATGTCACTTGATTTAACTTTGTAGGAGGTTGAAGCATTCAAACTCTGCCACAGCTGTTGAGCATCCCTCATTGATCCCAGTCTAGTCTGGAATCTCCACTTCACTCATGACGTGCCTTTCTGGAGATCATTCATGCATCTCTTGTAGCATTCTTAATCTCCAGACTTGTATACCTCTGATCTGGCCCTCAGCAAATTTTGGATTTTATGGTTTATCCAGGGCTTCTGATTGGGGAAGACCCTGAACAATTTCAAAGGGACACACTCATCTACAGCTGTTTTTATAAAGTCTGTTACAACCCTGTTGTAGACATTCAGATCCTCAGATGAATCTTGACAATGAAACATTGTAATAGCTTTTATTTTCTTGAGATACAGGCAAAAATTTATGGGATATTCCATATGTGGAGGCAGCCTACATACCATGCCAGTATGATATTGATTACAATTAAACCATGAGGAATTTTTAACTTCGCAGTTATTAATGAATAAATCAATAGCAACTGGGTTCCAGTAACTCGTTGGCTTCCGGACGGATGATTAGTATTGACTGAACAACTCCAGCAAACAGTGGAGACTTAAATTGAGAAAAACTGATCCCAAAGTGTTTTGATAGACTGAATGTGTGGAGAATGTTTCTTTTTGGGGGACAGTCTAGATCAAAAGTTCACTGTTTAAAAATAAAAGGCCATCAACTTAAGGCTGAGATGAGATGTTTCTTTTCTCTCAGAGAGCTGTAAATCTTTCTTGCTTTCTTCCACTATGGGCAGTGGAAGCAAAATCTCAGATCATTTTACAGGTGGAGGTAAATGGATTCTTGATAAACAAGGTGGTAAACAATGATTTTAATTTGTGTTTGTCCTCATTTTTATACAGTGCTGCTGATGCAGAAAGCTAATTCTCATGGCATTTATACCCTGCGTATGTATACCTATGACAGCAATAAACCTGCATGCCAGGGGTTCCCAACCTGGGGTCAATAGAGCCCTTGGTTAATGATAAGGGCCCATGGCATAAAGAAGGTTGGGAACCCCTGCTATCCATGAAGCTACATAGTCAGTAATGCAGAGCTCAGGTTACAATAGACCTTATTGAACAGTTCAACAAGTCTAAGGGGCTAAGTGATTTCTTCCTGCACCAAATTAGTATGTTCACTTAATCATATCAAAAGCTACGGACAAGTGATCTTGCCATTGATGCCCATACATTAACAAATGTTTAAAGCAGTAATTCATTTTTAGGTTTTCACTTACAATTTGTACTTCAAAGGACATCTGATTTTAACAATAATGTTGGAAGAACTTTAGAAGACCTTGTAATGGTAATACTGATATTGGGATAATAATTTCCCCATTGTAGTCACTAGTATTTTGGATCTTTCTTTTCTTCCATTACACCTGTGTGTTCCTTTCTTCAGCATCTCACCTCTGGCGGGCTTGCCCTAAGCCATGAAATGCCATCTCCAACACTCGTTTGATTTTGACATTGGTTTCCTGAACTAGGCAGGTAATATAGTATCAGCTGCTCTTTGTTCTTCCACCCTAATGCTTGTTTCCTTTGTCTTCAACAGATTTTAAATCCATGGATAGAAATCCAGCAGGAAGCCAATGCATAGTATCTGTTTGCCACATATTTTTAGTTTCTAGCTCAGTTGCCTCACCATTCCCTCCTCCTCAAAGATACTTCTTAAAATTCTTGTTATCAACCACTTTCTGTGTCAAAATTCTTACCCAAATCCCCTCTAGAATTTATTCCTCTCACCTTAAACCTATGCTCTTTTAATTTGGAATATCTACTCTACCTGAGTGTTCCATAATCTCATATACTTCTGTCTCATCTTCCTTCATTCAGGGAAAACATGCCCAGCCTATCCAATCTCTCTCTGCAACAAAAGTGATCCAATCCAAGCAACATCTTGGTGAATGTCCTCTGCATGTGAGACCATATTCTTCCTATAGTGTGGTGACTGAAGTGGAGAGTAACCAATGTTGCAACAGAACATGCTAACCCTGCCCTGACATATAACAGCAAGCTTGCCATACACATTCTTCTCCACCATATGGCTACTTTCAGAGAACAATAGAGTTGGATCCCAAGATCCCTCTGTTCACCAGCATCCGTAGCAACCTATGTTTACTGCATATGTCCTACCCCTGTCTGATTTAGCAAAATTAAACCCCTTGCTCTTCTCAAGACTAATTTCATCTGCCAATTCTCTGCCCTGCTTTCGACTGATATGTATTTTGATGCAATCTTAGACAACTTTCCTCGCTATCAGCAACACCACCAACTTTTAGGTCATCTACATACCCATTAATCATAGCTCCTATATTCACATCCAAATCATTAATATATGTTACAAATTGCATGGAGTCAATGGGCCATAAGGAAATAAGAGCTCCTCAGCTCTCTGACAAGTTCTAATTCTTAAACTATTTCTCATCCAAAAGCCAATGAATCATCTGTTGTGGTCTTTCCTCAACTTGAAGAATGAGAGGGAGAGCCATGGATCGAACAGAAAAACTGACAGTCCTGTCAAATATTCTATTTGTGCTGAATAAATTCTATGTATGTATCTTCATACAGGTGTTGATAGTTAAGCCTGTAATCTTCATTGGCTTTCTTTGCTGTGATATGGCATCCTTGTTGACCAGTGTCATTAGGTATTGGAGCAAGTCAGCTGACCCTGCCTGACTAATAAGAAGCAGAACGTTTGCAGCAATGTAAATTCCAGCCCACTCTTTCCTGGAAGCCACACTTGTACTACAAACATCATATGCTTTGGGATTTTATTTTGGTCATGAATTTATCATCTGTTTCCTGTTCAAACCAGGACTCTGGCTACCATCAGAATTTTTTAAAATCAAATTGCAATAGAACAAATTATCAATTTCTAACCAGATTTTTAGGTGAGATATTCTCAATTAACAGCCCTAAGTTAATGATTCAATGTGCCATTAGATTTCTATAGTAGGAGATTTCTTTGGTACCTGCCATGACCTGTGTTTTCACTGACTCGATCAAAGTAACAGAATGCAGTATGAACAGGATCTTTAAGGATGGCCAACTTACCTTGCGGCTCTACCCACTGGAAATTTCCCCACCATGGTTACATTGGAGCAGGAGCCCATTTCCCTGTCTTCACAGAACTGCAGCCAACTCAAGCCTTTAGCCATGCCCAAGTCAACATCCTTCAATTGAACAGGAGTGAAATGTTTATGCAGCTTGCAAAAATAAAGAAAAAAAACATTATAAGTCATCTAACTTTACACTGTAATTTAATATGTTCTAGAGCTTGGTTATTGCTACAACGTAGAAGTGAAGCAGGTGGACCTGAACACAAATCCTTCACACAGCCACTGATCAATGCTTGTGAGTGATCAAATACCTCCAACTCTGCTTTTCCTTAAACTGGCCAGGTTTATTAAATGGTACCATACAGACTAATCAAGTTACTGGCATTGTCCAGTTACAAATAGTAGTGAGCAATTAAACAGATAAGAAGATTAAAATGATGTTCCTTAACAAAGACAAAGCCCAGAAGGTGAGTGCCAAAGACAAGCTGAAGCAACTGTAGCCACCTTCAGCCAAAAGTGCCAAATGGAAGATCTACCTTGGATTTTTCCTGAGTACCTTCCCATGACAGAAGCCAATCTTCATCCTGGTCAGTGATATCCAGAAATGAACAAGTTAACAGGATCCATTTATTCGGCACAACCTCAGAATATAAGGATGTCCCTTTAGCACAGAAGATGGTGAATCTGTGGAGTTCATTGCTACAGGCGGCTGTGGGGGCCAAGCCAATGGGTATATTTATTTAAAGCGGTGATTGATAGGTTCTTGTTTAGTAAAGGTGCCAAAGATTAGGGGAGAAGGCAGGAAAATGAGGTTGAAAGTGAAAATAAATCATGCAATATTGAATGGCGCAACAGACTCAAAGGACTATACGGCCTAATTCTGCTCCTATGTCTATGGTCTGTAGTCTAATTATGTCCTGGTTATAGCAGACCAATGTACATTTTGCCTGAAAGAAGCAGATTAAATTCTTTTCACCTAATCTTCAGTCATCTACCAAACAATGGAAGATGTCAACAGTGCTGCCAAGCAGATCTTACTATTAGTCTTCTTGTCTCTACCCATTTTGGGGGTTTCCAGGACCAGTTACCTCTAGATCCGTTGGCAGTCTGTGTACCAAGCATGCACAAAGGTGATGAATTCCAGTGGTGAGGTGAGAACGGTTATTGTTGATGTCCAGACAGCATGTAAGCAAGTGTGGAGTGTGGAACATTAGTAAAACTGGTCAAAGGGAGTTAACAAGTTCTTGGACACAGCTGCATTATTCTTTAGAGCAGTAACAAAACTAAAACTATAGAAATGCAGTGTAAATATAGAATTATCACTTGGCATCAGAAGAACCAAAGCAGTTTTGTCAATGTTAGATTATTTATTATTCTTTTCCAGTGAGCATAGCATCAGCAAACAGAGATTGTTAACTACAGATCAGGTTGCCAAGGGCTTTTTTGGACACATTGTTAGTGGATATTGATGCAGATTAGTTCAGCTATTTTGTTCTAGTAAGTATCCCAGGGTTTGCTCACAGTGCTTGTTAGCTGGACAATTATATTTTCGTATGTGCCTGACTGCCTGAGTTACAGCGATAAGGTATAGGTTTGCTGTCCTTTGTCCTTACTACATTGATGGGTATTTTTGGCAATAATGCCTAAAGATACTATCAGAGTACACCAAGTGACATCAATGACTCCGAGATAATTTAAAGTAACACAAGAACTAAATGAACTCAGCACCAGGAATCTGCCTAATACTGACCGTAAGGTGCGAAATGTTTTCAACATTTCGAGGCCATTTAGAAAAATATATAATTAATGGAACTATTCTACTGTACAGAATGCCATTAGCTTACTAGTCTTAAATTGACTGAATAGCTTTTAGCTTGAATGGTCATCTGATTGAATCTGGCTTTGATGGAAGATTTGAGCAATGGTACATGATGTGCTGATGAAATGACTTGTAATGCTTTTTGATTTCTACTCAACATTTGGGTTTTGCTCTACTTCCTGAACAGAGAAAGATTTGTGGAAGAAATAGTGGTTCACAGGGAACCATTTGTAAGTCAATTTTAAGGACTCTCTCTCTCTGGCATTAACAGGGCAATAATGGCCTCAAAATGGAGTGGGTAGTTATCCCAGTTAGTTCCCAATGGTGATGGAACTGGTTTCATTTAAAAAAAAGGCTCAGTGCCAGATGTTGATTGGCACCCTACACTGTTCAGTTTCAAGCCAAATGCTCCTTTTTACAGTTCTTTGATATAAATACGACAGTAATAATCACTTAAGCTGTGAAATGGTTGGAGCCTCCACTTTATTGCCTCAGAATCAGAAATACTGCAGTGGTTCAAGAAGGTGGCTCTATACAATGAAAGTTCCAGATAAGAAGACCAGCACAAGTAATTCAAGCACAAAAAAGTTTCAAATTATTTTCGGAATAATAACTTATGAAATTAAAACAAGTAAAGGGCAGCCCTGATGCAGGTTCTTGACCTGAAACATGGACGAATCCTTTAACCCCACTCCCTCTCCAACTGTGTGACAATATTGAGCATATCCATTCTAGAGACATAAATTTAAGTCAAGACGTTAAACCTTATCAAAGTTCAAAGTAAATTTATTATAAATGTACATATATGTCACCGTATACAGCCCTGAAATTGAGTATCTTGTGGATATGCTCAATAAATCTATAGAATAATAACCAAAACAGAAACAATAAAAGACCACCCAACTTAGGCGTTCAACCAGAGTGCAGAAGACAACAAACTGTGCAAATAGACAATAAATATTGAGAACATGAGAGACAGAGTCCTTGAAAGTAGGTTCATTGGTTTTGAGATCATTTCAATGAGGGGGCAAGTGAAGTTATGTGAAATTATCTCCTATGGTTCAAGAGTCTGATGGTTGAGGAGTAGCAACTGTTCTTGAACCTGTTCATGTGAGTCCTGAGGCCCCTGTACCTTCTTCCTGATTGCAGCAGCAAGAAGAAAGCATTCCCTGGCTGGTGGGGGCATCTGATATGGATGTTGCTTTCCTGCAGCAGTGTTTCATGCTCATTGGGGAGTAGGGCTTTACCCATGATGGAATGGACTACATCCACTACTTTTTGTAGGATTTTCCATTCAAGGGCATTGGTGTTTCCATACCAAGCTGTGACTCAGCCAGTAAATATACTTGCCTCTACACATCTATAGAAATTTGTCTACTGGTATGTCACTTTAGGGAGATTTTCCTGCATTAACATACACGCGGGGTCGTCTTTATCAGGTACATCTGTACACCTACTCATTGATGCGAGCATCTACTCAACCAATCCCGAGGCAGAAACTCAATGCATAAAAACCTGCAGATGTGGTCAAGAAGTTCAGTTGTTGTTTAGACCAAATGTCAGAATGGGAAAGAAATGTGATCTAAATGACTTTGAACATAGCATGATTGATCGTAAGAGCGATAGGATCATGACAAATTTCTTGAGAC
Source organism: Hypanus sabinus (assembly GCF_030144855.1). NCBI lineage: Eukaryota > Metazoa > Chordata > Chondrichthyes > Myliobatiformes > Dasyatidae > Hypanus > Hypanus sabinus. The sequence continues at coordinate 129,689,212 of NC_082706.1, forward strand.
TCTTGAGGAAGCAGAGGCATTTTGACCAAGCCTTGGGAACTTAAAGCTCTTAACACACCTCAGTATCAACACTGTTGATGGAGCATGTGCTCCACCCTCCTTCCTGAAGTCGATAATCAGCTCTTAATGGGCTAGCAATCAGCTCCATAGACAGAATTTGTTTGCAAAGCTGTGTTTTCAAATTCAAGCTGATTACTACTTGCCAATTATATTTTAAGAACTGAAGACTGGCTCCTGGTTATGACCAGAAGCTAAGCAGCTGTTAGTTGGAAGCCTACTTACAACCGTTTGATCTTGCAAGTAGCAGCTGCTGTGTTTTGAAAGTAATGGTAAGCAAAACATGAGGCTCCCTGGCTCAGGAAGCGAATATCCAACATATCTTCAGAGAGTTCGGAGTATGCCAAAGGGTCTTGAGAAAACAAATAAAGTCACATATAACCCCTCCGGACTTCCCCAATCCACAATTGCAATTTCAGCCTGAAATTATTTAGCCAAAGGGTGGTTAATCTGTGGAATTCATTGCCATAGGTTGCTGTGGAGACCAAGTCATTGAGTTTATTTAAAGTGGAGGTTGATAGGTTCTTGATTAGTAAGAGTGTCAAAGGTTACAGGGAGAAGGCAGGAAAATGGAGTTGAGAGGGAAAATAAATCAGCCATGGTCAAATGCAGGAACAGATTTGAAGGGCCAAAAAGCTTAATTCTGCTCCTATGTGTTCTGGTTTTATCTACAGCAGCAAGTGTGGCTTTATTTTTAGGCTTCTGGTTGGTGAGCTCCAGGCAGATACACTCTCTGGTATTCTGAATTTTACGTGCTGGACCTAAAATGAAGTGAATGCTGTCCTGATGCACGGTCTCGACCCAAACTATCGACAATTCATTTTCACCCACAGATGCCTCACCTGCAGAATTCTTCCAGCAGACACTTTTTGACACAAGGGGACTCCAATCGATGTATCCCAGTTAAAATCTGCCCTTTGGTTGGATTGTGGTCACTCTCTTGATACTCCCCATTTCTCTCCCACCTTCTCTGCCACTGAAAACTTGATTTCTCTCTTTCCCAGCTCTGATGAAGGGGGTCATTAATTATGTTACTTTTTCCACAGATCCTGTTGCATAGTCTCCTGAACTGCACGACCTTTTAAGATTCAGATCTTCCAAGAAAGACAAGATATCTGTATTATTCTGGGTTGGAATTGGTCATGCTGTAAAGATGTGTATTTAAGCATTCATTACATTCTATAGCCACAATATGTGGCTAGTTAGATTTACATGAATGGGGCTAAAATATTTCTTTACTTCGTCATTCACACCACACACTTACTTCAGAGATAACTTTATCTCCAAGCTTTGAATTTTGAGAATCATCTCACACAATACACAACTAAAGCAAATTTTTAAGTTTGTGAAAATGGTTTGTTGAACTGGCAACATAATATCAGTTTTTCCTAATGAGAATTAAATGCCTGGCTGAATCCTATATGTGTTAGAAGATCTACAGTCTGCAGATGTAAAAGCATAATTAAAAGTAAGTAACACAATGCCTTTCTTAAACACACTAGCAGGTGTTAAATATGAAATGTGCAGTTTTTGTATATAGAATAACAGTTCACAATCATTGGTTAAAATAATTGAATTTTTGTGTGTAAAGTAATCCATCCAATGAGTCATTATAGGCAGTGGTTCAGCAGAGTATGTAATACTCTAATCAACATTAAATATTACATCAATATTTTGGCTCTATGCCAAACTTTCTGTAAACTCCTGATGGGATATATTTTCAAAAATAGTTATTATTTCAGTCTGTATTTTCCAACCAAAACTATGCAATTAATTATATGGAGCTTTAATGATGGGCACGTAAAATTGGCAGCAGCGTTTAGGTTTGGTTGGGAATTTCTAGCGAAATTAAGAACATATTCACAGAGGCAGCTTGTTAACTAATCAGGAACTGAGAATGAGAGTACTTCCTATATTGCTGAAATCATTGGTCTAGTCACTTCATAAACAACCTGATGAGCACCCAGCCCCAAGAGTTCTGTCCCCTTTTCAGTTGTTCCAAATAATTTGTACTTATAAAAGGAAGGAATTTTGTAAGAAAGCTTGCCTGATTCAGAACTCCATAATTATCGCAGAAACATACCATTTTTGGTAAGGCATGAACGAATCAAAATGTACAGAACTACTGTTCGTCTGCTTCCAGTTTAAGGCTTGCTTGGTAATTCAGATTTATATGCATTTTCCACATTTAGCTAGCAATAACTTTGAGTAGGTTCAACACATTGTAGATTAATGACAGGGCAACCAACTAGACTATAAACATCCAACTAAATGTTGTGGGAGTTTGCTATCTAGACATTTTGAATAGTTCATATTTCAGCTAAGCGGAGGCATTACTGAGTGAATCTGTAATGTCTTCAATAGTGTGTGAAAATAACTGGATGAAACTATAACTTAAGTCTTGCTTTTGACACGTAATGAAAGTGCTTGTATTTATAAAGGGAAGGCAAATAGGAAGAAAATTGCTGATGCTGCAAATTGAAATAAGGACCAGAAATGGAGACAAAAGAGACTGAAGATGCTGAAATCTGGAGCAACACTCAAAGTGCTAGAGGAACACAAGGGGTCAGGCACCATCCATGAAAGGAAATGAGCAGATGCAGTTTTGTATTGAGACCTAAAACATCGACTGAATCATTTTCTTCCACAGATGCTGCCTGATCTGTTGAATTACTTTAGAATTTTGTGTGTTGAGAAGGATGAGAAATGCTGGCAGCACTCAATGGGTCAGGCAGCATCTGTGGAAAGAAGTCAAAGTCATGGAGATATTCAGCAAGGAAGTTTTGGCCCAAATTTTCCATGCCAACCAAGTTGTCCACCTGAGCAAGTCCTATTTCCCCATATTTGGCCCATATCCCTCTGAACCTTTCTTATTAAAAAGGAGAAATGTTTCAGATCAAATTTCCTCAGTCATTTCCAGTAGTTTTTGATTTTTTTTGTTACATTACTATAACTTTATTTTTCATCTCACCAGAAGGTTCAGCTGTTGTTTCACTGCTGAACTATCGCTTTGTTGGCTAACTTTGCTAATAACTTGAATATAACACTGCTTCCAGAAAATGCTTTAAGATAAGCAATCAATTTGAATGTTTTGTAACATTACTTGAAAGAATAATATTGGTCAGGGTTTTGACGAAGACTGTTCTCTTCTTCAAAGAATGCCACATTATCTTTTACACCAATCTGAAAAGTGCAATATAACCCAGGAAAACTGAACTTTGTAGTAGATTTCTAGGCCGATCGCTTGGCCATTAAGAGGAGTCAAAGGAGATAAGCAAGACAGAAAGGAGGAGTGGTTTAGAAAGGGAATTCCAGTGTAAACACAGTCAACAATGGAGATATATACTGAGGAATACTTCAACACAAAAACAGGAGCAGAGGGATAATGGCATAGATAATCAATAATGACATAGATTAAGATCAAACTAAAAAGAGTTAACTCAGATACAGTATATAATAAGAAGTATTATAGTAGATATATAGCAAAGAAAGAGAAATATTAATTAGATATACTAAAAGATAGCATGAAAAGAGATTAATGGCAATGAGTGAATTGTAATATATTTAATGGAGATTAACAATTTGAGTGTGTGAGCCAGTACTAAGAATCTTCACTTCCCCGCACTTGGGAATTACCTATTGAAAGTAGGACATCTGTAATTCAAAATCGCAGAAGTGTGAGAAGCTGCATAGAGTAGTGGACTCTGCCCAATGCATCATGGCCACATCCCTCCTCACCATCTGTAGTATCTACAGGAGGTGCTACTTCTAGAAGGCAAAATCCATCATCAAAGATACCATGCTGAGCCATCTTCCTACTGCTACCATTGAGCAACCGGTACAGAAACCTGAAGTCCCACACAATGCATTGGTTCTTTTATTTTTGAAATTCTGTTTATTCTTCAGAAATATGAATTTAATTTATGTTTTCTATAAAATATTGCATATTTATTACTATGTGCCAGTGGTGCTATACTGATGCTGTTAAGTTTTTCATTGTACCTGTGCTTGCATGTATTTGTGCATAAAACAATAAACTTAACTTTAATTTTGACTGTCTGGAGGCCAAGAGGTCTTGTTGACAAACCTCAACCAAACCATTACCTGCTGCTGGAGAACATTCCTGCATGATGTGGTATTCTAACGAGGTGATGGCTGATCATATGACCTTTGGTCATGTGACATGGCCTCCCTGTTGCTTTTTCCTTTATGTCGATGGAGTCACCGAACTAGGTTTCTAACTTGGCAGACTGTGTTGTGCAAAATGTTTTCAAAAACACGGTAACTGCCTGCGAGCAGCTGCGGGGATCACATTATACTTAAGTTCTCCAGTTTTTGCTAACCTTTCCCAGGGAAAACAGTACTAAAAATTAAAGGGTATAGATTTAAGCTGAGAGGGGCAACCGGAGGGTCAAATTCTTCAAGATGGGTATATGGGATTTGCTGCTAGTGGACCTGGTTGAGGCAGGCATAGTAACAACTTTTAAAAGGACAAGTACATGCAAAGGAAGATTTAGAGGAATACAGGTAAAATATGGGCACATGGGATTAGCTTAGATGGGTGTCTCAGGATTCAAATGTATTTGTCATGTGTACATCAAAACATGCAGTGAAATGCATCATTTGTGTTAACAAACAACACACCCAAGGGTGTGCTGGGAGCAGCTCACAAATGTGGCCACACTAGGTTAGAATTAACCATTTGGGCTGAAGGGCCTGTACTATATTTCCCCATGACTCTATGACTCTGGAGTTTGTTATTGTAGAGAGGCTAGAGGTGGACTCAGAATACCTCCATGCTTCCTTCCATTGGTTACTGCCTGGTGCAACTGAACAGGACGTGTCTGGCAAACATCCCCCCTGGAACTGTGCAGACTGCCCTATAAATCACAAGACCCTAATATTCACCTAATTACAAGGCTGTGTCTGACTTAGGAGGCCACTAATACATGGGATACAACTGGAATCCAAACTGTGGTGGGCGAGGGTAGGGGGTTCCAGTTGTCACGGGGACAAGGGGCTAAGGAAATTCTTTACAGTTGTTTACAGCCAGGGACATCTACTCTGCTTGGTAACCTCAATTAAAATCTTTGAACTTATGGTTGATGATGGGCTGTTGGTAACTCCAGGATATGAGAGTAAATAAAAGGGATATTAAGGGAATTACTATTCACATAGGAGAGAGGTAAAGATCTATCAGTCTCCATTAACTTTCTGTGTCTTATGGCAGAAAGCTAATATTTACCATGAATTGAGCTTAAGCCCTTTAGTGCTGTTTAAGTGCAATATAACTCAGGAAAACTGAACTTTAGAAGCAATTAAACGGCTCATTAAAATAGAACTGCTGTCAATCTGCTGCACTGACTACACTGGGCTACAACAGGTCAACATTCCCCTTTTAAGCAAGAGTGGCTTGACTTACGCCTGCCAGAATAGGAGGCCAGTGACAGGTTTGTGAGATAATGAGAGGCAGAGGCAGAGGCAGCCTCCCCCAACCACTAAGCCCTCCACCCCAACTCAAAAACCATCTGGAAACTCATGTATATAAGAACATGAGATAGGAGCTGGAGTAGGCCAATCGGCCCCTCAAGCCTGCTCCGCCATTCAACAAGATCATGGCTGATCCAATCTTAACTCTAGTTTTCACCGAATCCCACAAGGCAACAGTGCCAACCAACAGGGCACCATGCCGCTCATTTTATTTTATTATTCATCCTGCCCAAACCCATGTGATCACCCGGGGGAAAAAAAAACGATTTGCCAATTGAGGAGAAAAAATCTGGAAAATTCCTCTCGGACCCATCCAGGCTATTGAAAACTGGCCCAGGAGATCACATGGCTGATCTAAACCTAGCCTCATGTCCACTTACCTGCTCGCTCACCGTATCCCCTAATGCCATTTTTATCCAGGAAAATGTCTATCTCCGTTTTGAATTTATTGAGTGTAATAGCTTCCACAGCTCTCTGGGGCAGTAAATTCCACAGCCCCACTACCCTCTGAGTGAAGAAATTTCTCCTCATCTCAGTCCTGGAGCGGCATCCCCTTATTTTAAGATTATGCCCCCTAGTCCTAGTTTCACCCATCATTGGGAACATTCTCCCCGCATCCACCCAATCAAGCCCCTTCACAATCTTATATGTTTCAATAAGATCGCCTCTCATTCTTCGGAACTCCAATGAGTAGAGTCCCAATCTACTCAAACTCTCATCATACATCAACCCACCCATCCCCGGAATTAACCTAGTGAACCTTCTCTGCACTGCCTCAAGAGCCAGTATGTCCTTTCTTAAATATGGACACCAGAACTGCACGCAGTTCTCCAGGTGTGGTCTCACCAAAATCCAGTACAACTGCAGTAAGACCTCCCTGTTTTTATACTCCATCCCCCTAGCAATAAAAGCCAGCATTCCACTGGCCTTCTTGACCACCTGCTGCACTTGCATATTAACTTTTGTGTTTCCTGCACCAGGACCCCCAGATCCCTTTGCACAGAAGCACTTTCCAGTTTCTCTCCATTTAGATAATAACTTGCTGTATTATTTTTCCTGCTGAAGTGCAAGACCTCACACTTGTCAGTATTATATTTCATCTGCCAAATGTCTGCCCAATCACTCAGCCTATCTATGTCCCCCTGCAGGGTTTCAATGTCCTCCGCACTCATTACACTCCCTCCCATCTTTGTGTCATCAGCAAACTTCGATACATTGCACTTAGTCCCTTTCTCCAAATCATTAATATAGATTGTAAAGAGTTGGGGTCCCAACACCGACCCCTGCGGAACACCACGAGTCACCAACTGCCAGTCTGAGAATAAACCATTTATCCCAACTCTCTGTTTTCTGTTAGAAAGCCAATCCTCCACCCATGCCAGAATATTATCCCCAGTCCCATGATTTTTTACTTTAAGTAATAATCTTTGGTGTGGCACCTTGTCAAATGCCTTCTGGAAGTCCAAATACACCACATCCACTGGTTCCCCTTTATCTACCCTATATGTTATGTCCTCAAAGAACTCCAACAGATTTGTCAAACATGACTTCCCTTTTGTAAAGCCATGCTGACTTTGTCCTATTAAGCTATGTTTATCCAAATGCCCTGTTACTGTTTCCTTAATTATCGATTCCAACATTTTGCCAACCACAGATGTTAGGCTAACCGGCCTTCTGTCTATTGCCCTTTTTAAATAAAGGAGTTACATTAGCATTTTTCCAATCTGCCGGGACCATTGCCGAGTCCAGCGAGTTTTGAAAAATTATCACTAATGCATCCACAATCCCGACCGCCACTTCCCTTAAGACCCTAGGATGCAAGCCATCCAGTCCAGGGGATTTATCCACCTTCAGTCCCATTAATTTATCAAGTACCATTTCCTTGGTGATTTGAATCGTAGTTAGCTTCTCTCCCCCTAGAGCCCCCTGTTTATCCAGTGTTGGGATATTTTGAGTGTCCTCTACTGTAAAAACTGATACAAAATATTTTTTCAGTGTTTCCGCCATATCTCTCCGACATATGTTTCCGCCATATCTTGAGAGGATCTACACTCAGACAGGTGGTTGCATTGCTCATACTCCATCCTTATAACGTGGGACTCTCTTTAAAATGGTCAAATTTATGAATACATTGAATAGAAGCAGGGGTAATCCACTCAACCCCTTGAGTCTGCCTCAACATTCAGTGGAATGTTCCTGACCTGAATTCCTGTAATCAAAACATCATATGATGTAGGAGGTCTTGGAGCAATAACCAATTTGCTGGAGGAGCTCAACAGGTTGAGCAGCATCTGCCGGATGAAAGAAACTGTCATAGAAACATAGAAACATAGAAAATAGGTGCAGGAGTAGGCCATTTGGCCCTTCGAGACTGCACTGCCATTCAGTATGATCATGGCTGATCATCCAACTCAGAACCCTGTACCTCTCCATACCCCCTGATCCCTTTAGCTACAAGGGCCATATCTAACTTCCTCTTAAATATAGCCAATGAACCGGCCTCAACTTTTTCCTGTGGCAGAGAATTCCACAGATTCACCACTCTCTGTGTGAAGAAGTTTTTCCTCATCTCAGTCCTAAAAGGCTTCCCCTTTATCCTTAAACTGTGACCCTTCCTTCTGGACTTCCCCAACATTGGAAACAATTTTCCTGCACCTAGCCTGTCCAATCCCTTTAGAATTTTATACATTTCAATAAGATCCCTCCTCAATCTTCTAAATTCCAGTGAGTATAAGCCTAGTCGATCCAGACTTTCTTCATATGAAAGTCCTGCCATCCCAGAAATCAATCTGGTGAACCTTCTCTGTACTCCTTCTATGGCAAGAATGTCTTTCCTCAGATTAGGGGACCAAAACTGCGCACAATATTCTAGGTGTGGTCTCACCAAGGCTTTGTACAACTGCAGTAGAACCTCCCTGCTCCTGTACTCAAATCCTTTTGCTATGAATGCCAACATACCATTTGCCTTTTTCACTGCCTGCTGTACCTGCATGCCCACCTTCAATGACTGGTGTACAATGACATCCAGGTCTAGTTGCATCTCCCCTTTCCCTAATCGGCCACCATTCAGATAATAATCTGTTTTCCTGTTCTTGCAACCAAAGTGGATAACCTCACATTTATCCACATTAAATTGCATGTGCCATGAATTTACCCACTCACCTAACCTATCCAAGTCACCCTGCATCCTTTAAGTATCCTCCTCACAGCTAACACCACCGCCCAGCTTTGTGTCATCTGCAAACTTGGAGATACTGCATTTAATTCCCTCATCTAAATCATTAATATATATTGTAAACAACTGGGGTCCCAGCACTGAGCCTTGCAGTACCCCACTAGTCACTGCCTGCCATTCTGAAAAGGTCCCGTTTACTCCCCCTCTTTGCTTCCTGTCTGCCAACCAATTGTCTATCCACATCAATACCATACCCCCAATACCGTGTGCTTTAAGTTTGTGCACTAATCTCCTGTGTGGGACCTTGTCAAAAGCCTTTTGAAAATCTAAATATACCACATCCACTGGCTCTCCCCTATCCACTCTACTAGTTACATCTTCAAAAAATTCTATAAGATTCATCAGACATGATTTTCCTTTCACAAATCCATGCTGACTTTGTCCGATGATTTCACCTCTTTCCAAATGTGCTGTTATCACATCTTTGATAACCGACTCTAGCATTTTCCCCACCACTGATGTCAGACTAACTGGTCTATAATTCCCCAGTTTCACTCTCCCTCCTTTTTTAAAAAGTGGGGTTACATTAGCCACCCTCCAAGCCTCAGGAACTAATCCAGAATCTAAGGAGTTTTGAAAAATTATCACGAATGCATTCACTATTTCTTGGGCTACTTCCTTAAGCACTCTGGGATGCAGACCATGTGGGCCTGGGGATTTATCTGCCTTTAATCCCTTCAATTTACCTAACACCACTTCCCTACTAACATGTATTTCCCTCAATTCCTCCATCTCACTAGACCCTCGGTCCCTTACTATTTCCGGAAGATTATTTATGTCCTTAGTGAAGACAGAACCAAAGTAGTTATTCAATTGGTCTGCCATGTCTTTGTTCCCTATGATCAATTCACCTGTTTCTGACTGTAAAGGACCTACATTTGTCTTGACCAATCCTTTTCTTTTCACGTATCTATAAAAGCTTTTACAGTCAGTTTTTACGTTCCCTGCCAGCTTTCTCTCATAATCTTTTTTCCCTTTCCTAATTAAGCCCTTTGTCCTCTGCTGGTCTCTGAATTTCTCCCAGTCCTCAGGTGTGCCGCTTTTTTTTGGCTAATTTATATGTTTCTTCTTTGGACTTGATACTATCCCTAATTTTCCTTGTCAGCCACGGGTGCAGTACCTTCCCTGGTTTATTCTTTTGCCAAACTGGGATGAACAATTGTTGTAGTACATCCATGCGATCTTTAAATGCTTGCCATTGCATATCCACCGTCAACCCTTTAATTATCATTTGCCAGTCTATCTTAGCTAATTCACGTCTCATACCTTCAAAATTACCCTTCTTTAAGTTCAGAACCTTAGTTTCTGAACTAACTATATCACTCTCCATCTTAATGAAGAATTCCACCATATTATGGTCACTCTTACCCAAGGGGCCTCGCACGACAACATTGCTAATTAACCCTTCCTCATTGCTCAACAGTATTGATACTGTTCTGGTGCAGGGTTTCAACCCAACAATTCCTTTCCTCTCACAATTGGCGCTTGACCCTTTGAGTTCCTCCAGCAGATTATTTGTTGCTCCAGATTTCAGGGTCTTTATTCTCTTGTGTCTCTAACAGAGCGAGCCCTGGCTGGCATATCGAATGCCTTTCTATTCTTAAGTGTTCCATTAGCTGGAAAGCAGAAAATAGTATAAACAGTGAAGAAGCAGCAGGACAGAAGACTACCTGTTGGTCAGACATTGCAACTGACCCTCTATATTGTTCATAGCAAAAGGAAATAAATAGCTCGAATTTCACAACCTCAGGAAGAAGGTGTCAGTTAGTCACTCAAACTCATTTTTGCCTCAAAAATTCTTAATTTGAGATAGTAAAAATATTTTGTGTGTCATCACTGAAGAGATTTATTTCCAAAGAAAATCTTTAGCCAGATTTTGAAGCAGATATTATTGCATTGGTAGTTAAAATGTTACCAATGCTTGTGTTTTTCTTTTGGTAAAATTGCAATACTGGATCATCCAGTTAGGTAAACATTCCAAATAAGCCATTTCTAACAAACACAAAATACTGAAAGAACTCAGCTAGTCAAGCAGCATTTATGGTGGGAATGGACCGTTAACTGCTCCCTCCCTTTCAGTCTTGATGAAGGGTCTCAACCTGACACATCGACTATTTATTCGCCTCCCTAGATGCTGCTTGACTTGCTAAGTTCCTCCAGCATTTTCTGTGCTTATTGCTCAAGTTTTCTAGCATCTGCAGAACCTCTTGTGTTTATTATTTCTAACCAAGCTGTTTTGATGTGCAGGGTATGAAGAAGACCAGATAGATCCATCTGTCCTAAGATAGAGATCTCAGTGAGACAATAATTGACCCATTGCTAAATCTTCAGAACAGCTTCCATGCATGCCCATAACAAGGACTCATCATAAAGGACTGTAAGTTCTGTTTGAGGCAATAATGTGTAAATTCCCCATGTAAGTTAAAGTGGTTACTGTGATCTTCATCAACACAAAAATGTAAAGCTGAACTTGCAAGTGACCAATAAAATGAAAGTTTCATTAATGAAACAGTTTTTGCACTATTCAAAGTACTATTCTTTAATAAATTTGATTTATAATTAACTTTTACCTTGCCATAAATATGTGCCATTGTCATACCATATCATTTGTTTTTCAGTTTCCTGCTGATTCTTAGCATGGTTTATCTGTTGCTTTCTAGACAGCATTGCATGAGCTGGGTGATTGCAGGAAGAGATGGCGCTTGCTAATCTACATTAGACATGCATTGTAAAGTCATACACTTTATTTTACTCATTAAATGGACAGCAAAGACAATTCATCATTTTAGTTTGCTTTTAATGAATATACTGCTGGTTTTTACTCAGGTTGTAAAATTGTTCTCAGAGACATTACTGTTCAGTGGCTTCATTGTTTACTAGATTTTCTTTGAGAAAGTAAGTTAATCATTAAAGTCGATTTGGCCAGCTTTTTATTGAGGGATCAAGGTGCCGAGCACGTTCAAGAGGAGATGGCTTTCATGCTGCTTTGATCTTATCAATATTACAGTACCATGGTTTTGTGCAATGTAATAACATTTTTATGTAGAAGGTATTATTCTTGGTTGTGGCGTCCTTATCCTGAACCAAGCATAATGTTTCAAGATAGGAAGGTTGAATTGTTCCCAACATACTGTAGGCAGGTTACCTCAGTAGTACATTGGGGACTGGAAGATCACATCAGGTTATTATTCATCCTGCTTTTTGTTCCCACACATGAGTTATCCAGTTACCCATCGTAAGTTATCTAGTAACATGGACAGCTCGTTGTTGAATCTGGCCTGGGCTTTGATATTTTTTGTTGGATCTGTTATTCTGGATTTGCTGACATTTTATTTTGAATTCAGGGCCATAGGTGCCTATAACAGAAGCTTCCTACTCAGTTTAATAGCTACCATCTGCCAAGGACATCAAGTTCCTAGAACGTGAGTGGTGAGGTGGGGAGGGATGCTAGGGAAGAGTGTAATTAAACAGACTGTTCTCCTAATCCACTGTCATTGCTGCAAATGGTAAATTAATCAAGAAGCAAACAACTGCAGATGTTAGAAAGCTGCTATAAAAACATGAACGCTTGGCAACTCAGGAGAAAACCTCAAGTTCATGAACGTTCATCAGAATGGTAAATTAGTCCTTGCCTATACTGACAGTTTTGATGGCATTTTATTAATATCTCTTTCATGGTTTGAGTTTCACAGAATTTAGCAAATATCTTCAGCAGACAATGTGAGTCATTATTGCTCAATCCTGTAATGCTTTTGTGTTCTCCCTAGACTGTAATGAATGTTCATGAAGTATGACTGTGGCTCAGTGTGAGCACAGTTGCTTCAAAGCCAAAAGTTGTGGGTTCAAATCCCATTTCAGTGTTACGTACCCCGTAACTGGGTCACTTACCAGCAAAGATAGAGAGGTCTGTTGAAATCTGATGGTACTATTTTTAACCATATTTATTGATAAAAATACACAAAAAATAATATCAATGCAAACATACAGATAATGTACGTCATCACTACTAAGTCTAAAAGCGTGGTTATAATAATAATCACTAAGAAATAGCTCTGTCATTGTCTAGGGGATAATGTATTGTCCGATGGAAATATAAAAGTCACTCAAGTTCATGCAGGCTGCAGCCTTTGGTTGGAGTCAAGAGAGAGAGTTTAAAACTTGCCCATTCCTTTTAAGATGTCAATCCTTTGAGAGTCGTTGGGGCTGATTTCTCCTTTGTTTTAGCTAAAGCCGTTCTTCCGTGGTAAGGCCCACCAATTCTGAGGCAAATGGAAAAGGACGCACGTGGGCTTTCCACTGGCTGTCGCTATTACGCTATTATGGGATTTCTAGCATTTCTTCTGGTGCATCTAAAGGGGCTGTTCCCCAGACCCTCTTTTATCCTGACTCACAGGGACTCAGATGTCAATCAGGTTGGGATGTTGCAATCCCTCCACCAACCCCCTCTGATCATTCCCTGAGGGCTTCCGTGAAGTACAGTACTCAATACACAATTCCGTCTCCAAGAGACAATGGCCGTTTCCCATGACTTTATATCGCTGAGGGCCCAGGACATTCCAAACCCCTTTGTGGATTCTGCATGTCTTTCTCTCATTTCCTGGGTCTCCTGACCTGAATTTATAGCGATCTTGTGATTCTCAAAAAGGAGGGGGCCACTCTGCACCCCTCGGCCCCTCAGAGTTGGGGCAAAGGCGTAAAACCCCCTATCTTCAACGTGTTTTTACCATCGGTAAAAATGAAGTAATACAGAGTCTTACAGGATTTTAGAATCTAACACAATACAAAAGTTTTTTTTTCACTACAGAGTAATACAGTTATACATTCAATTCAGCATCTAGATGGTTACCGATTACATTGTCACTTCTGTTAATATCATAACATCTTGTACCTTACTAAAGTCTTGTAGCGTCAGACTCCAATTTAATAACCACCTATTTTTATTTCTAATTTTCTTTAGCAAACAAAACTAAAGAGTTGTCTTTATTATTCATATGCTTTGTCGAAATCCCTTAAAACCGGCTTCTGCTATTTAAAAATGGCGTCCCATTAACACTGGCCTCTTTTCCGGTTAATTCCCTCGCGGTGAACTGGTACACCCTGGTGAAATAGGCTTTCGCCTGCTCCTTTCATAGGAGTTATTTTATCAACAATGTGTTCCAAACTTAGACCATCTTCTGAATTTCCACCCAATTCTTTAATTTTACGCAAGTTGCTAGTTTTCTCTTCAGGACCATTCAGGCTATTAGGTCTCAATGCCAGCGATCCCTCTTTGTTCAAACAGCATTTCAAATTCTGCGGTTTCACACCACACTCTGGAATAACAATAGTGTGTGGGGCCCCTTTACCTTCCAACTCAACCTGTAATTGATTCACAGGCTTGTTGGCACCAAGCCATTGTCTCTGTAGCCTGGTGGCTGCTTCTGATATCAGTCCAGCCTTTAAATTTTCTTCATTCAATTTGGGAACTACACATTTTCCTTTTCCTTCAATAATAATATTCACCTCACCACCTTTGATCTCCTCACTAACTTTTAACACACCTTCGAGCACAAACACATGGGAACTCTCACTTCCCACTAGTACCAAGATTAACCCTTTCTTCACTGAACCAAGTCCATCTGATCCACAAGGACTGCATTCCTTTTCAACTGAATCAAATACCTCAGACTTTTTCTGAGCTCCATTACTAGGTTCAGTACCACGTGCATCCATATCTTGGACACACTCAAATGGGACATTTGCCTCTTCCAGGCTTTCAATACCCGTACCCTGTTCAAATTCTAAAGTCCCCTGATTCTCCCAGCTACTCTCTGGGCAACTCCCTTCCGGAGTAAACTAAACCCCGCGGGCTGAAACAACCTCTTCTGCCAACCCAGCAGACTTCTTCAAGGTAAGGGCGCCCTTTTCATCTAGGACTGCCCTCATTTCCTTATTGGGAACACCTTTAGAATTTTCGACTTCTTCAAACAATTCTGCCAAACCAGACAGATCATCCATGTCCAACTCTGGACCTTTTAACAGCTCTATCTGTTTCTCATCTTTATTTCGTGCCTCTAGAACTTTTCTCCTAAGGGCAGGTCTACCTCCTTTCCCTTACTCTCTTTCACTTTACTACTCTTCGTTTTACCCCCCTCTAAACCCTCGTGTACAGGGTCAGTAAAAACATCTCGGCCAAATCGATACTGGCCTGATTTAAACTGCTCTCTGTCTCAGCTGCCTTTCTCAACATGCTGCGAATGACCACGCATGCGGGATAGATGTTGGAATCTAGGGGCGGGACCTCCACTGGCTGTCTCGTCAGCGTCATTGCTGACCAAACCTTACCACCGGCTAAATCATTACCCAGAAGGACATCCACGTCAGTTCTCGGGAATTCTGATCGCACCCCCATTTCAACTGGTCCAGAGACTAGCTCACAATTCATAATGATCCTATGCAAGGGCACCGTTTCTGTCCCTTTTCCTATTCCTTTTACAGCTACCATTCCTGTCTCGCAACCAAAATCCAGTACCTTACTGCTAATCAATGACAGTTCAGCACCCGTGTCTCTCCAGATCCACACAGGAACTGGTGGGTCTCCCTCCCTCACAGACACGGTTCTGTTTGACATACAAGTCTCAGACCCTTCTCGTACTCTGTCTACCCGGGGCTCTCTTGTCGATTTACTGATTACCACGGCACATCCTACAGGGACTGCTGCTTTCCCTTTTCCTATCCCCTTCCTTGGAGCAAAGCACCTAGATGCAATATGTCCCCCCTTTCCACAATTAAAACAGGTCAAGCTCGGAAATCTCTGGCTGTCTGGCCTTTCCCCCTCAATCTTACCACTAGATCCCGGCGGGACCTCTGCCTCAGCCAGCGGGCTTTCTGTACCATTCCCACGGTCTCTCTGGGAACTTTTATTCGAGGAAAACTTTGTCTTGTGGGTTAGGGCATATTCATCTGCAAACCTAGCAAATTCTGAGATGGACTTATTCGGCTTCTCATTCAAGTACATCCGGATATCCTCTGAAACACAACCTTTAAATTCCTCAATCAGAATTAACTCCCTGAGATGCCAAAAACCCTCTGCCACTATTTCTTCTGTACACCAACGGTCCAACAGCACACCCTTCTCATAGGCAAACTTGTATTCGTCTGATTCCACCCTTTCTTTAAATTTCTGAACTTTTGTCTTACGCTTCAGGTACCAATTCGTAAGTCCGGAGAATGGCCGCCTTTACTTTGTCATAACTCTCCGCCTCTTCCTCCTCCATGGACAACGCCGTATATGCTCGTTGTGCCTTCCCTTTTAACACACTTTGTAACAGCGCCACCCACTGATCTCTGGGCCACTTCTGATTCACTGCCACCTTCTCAAAAAGCAAGAAATAACTATCAACATCCGTCTCCTCAAACTGAGGTACTAACCTCAACTCCCGACTAGCATTAAACCGCTCCTCTCGGTCTGACCCTTGATCTCTTTGCCCTTGCCTTAACTTCTCCATCTCCAAGTCATTTTGCCTCTGTTTCTCTGCCTCCCTCTCCTTCTCAGCTCTTTCCTTTTCTTTCTTGGCCCTCTCTCTCTCCTTTTCAGCTGCTTCCAGCTGTTTTAACTGAATTTCATGCTCTCTTTGTTTCTCAGCCCTGTCCTGCTCCCTTTTCACCTCTAACGCTTTTAGCTGGAGCTCATGCTCACATTTCACCTCAAACTCCTTTAGCTGGAGCTCATGCTCCCGTTTCACCTCTAACTCCTTTAGCTGGAGCACATGCACCCTTTGTTTGTCAGCCCTTTCTTTTTCTCTCCTGGCCCTTTCTTTCTCTCTCGCAGCTCTTTCCTTTTCCTTCTCAGCTGCTTCCAGCTGCTTTAACTTAATTGCATGTTCCAACCTTAATTTCTCCAACTCGAACTGAGCCGTCCCACTAGCTGGTACCTTTTCAGGGATATTTTTCAATACCTCAGCTGCAAACACATTCTTCCCAATATAATACTGAGTTATGGCTCTTCGCACCTCCCACTTTTTCATTAACAACCTCACCTCTGCGAGGTTTAGTCCCTTCGTCATATTTATCAAGTCTGATTTGGTGGCCGCCTCTAGCGCCTCCAGAGTCGGGTTTTCTATAAATTCATCCACGTCCATCTTTGCTGGTTTCCTGTCTGGCTACCCGCGTACCAGATCCAAGTTTAGACTTACAAGCCCGATTCACTGGCCTTCCCCCCCAATTTGATGTCAAATCCTGAGACGAGAACTCCAATTGTTACGTACCCTGTAACTGGGTCACTTACCAGCAAAGATAGAGAGGTCCGTTGAAGTCTGATGGTACTATTTTTAACAGTATTTATTGATAAAAATACACAAAAATAATATCAATGCAAATATACAGATAATATACGTCGTCAATACTAAGTCTAAAAGCGCGGGTATAATAATAATCACTAAGAAATAGCTCTGTCGTTGTCTACGGGATAACGTATTGTCCGATGGAAATATAAAAGTCACTCAAGTTCATGCAGGCTGCAGCCTTTGGTTGGAGTCAAGAGAGAGAGTTTAAAACTTGCCCATTCCTTTTACGATGTCAATCTTTCGAGAGTCGTTGGGGCTAATTTCTTCTTTGTTTTAGCTAAAGCCGTTCTTCCGTGGTAAGGCCCACCAATTCCGAGGCAAATGGAAAAGGATGCACGTGGACCTTCCACCGGCTGTCGCTATTACGGGATTTCTAGCGTTTCTTTTGGTGCGTCTAAAGGGGCTGTTCCCCAGACCCTCTTTTATCCCCACTCACAGGGTCTCAGATGTCAATCAGGTCGGGATGATGCAATCCCTCAACCAGACCACTCTGATCATTCCCTGAAGGCTTCCATGAAGTACAGTACTCAATATACAATTCCATCTCCAAGAGACAATGGCCGTTTCCCATGACTTTATATCGCTGAGGGCCCAGGACATTCCAAACCCCTTTGTGGATTCTGCATGTCCTTCTCTCATTTCCTGGGTCTCCTGACCTGAATTAATGGCAATCTTGTGATTCTCAAAAAGGAGGGGGCCACTATGCACCCTTCGGCCCCTCAGATTTGGGGCACAGGCGTAACACCAGTAACTTGAAAACAGGATCCAGGTTGACCCTCCGTTGCAGAACTGACTAAATACTTCACTTTCAATTGAAGTCCCTCCTGCTTTTCTGGATACCTGTGAAGTATTTGGGAGACTGGGCTAGTGCCTTCAGCTGAGGGTGAATGAGAATAAATATCAAGGCAAGTTTTCTGCTAGAGGAGTAAGTTTATTTCCTTCCTCGGCCTTTATGGTAAAGCAACATCATGGAATTAACTTCTGTGCCAAGTTTGAAACAACCTATTTATCTAACCACACCTCTGAGGTAATGAAAATTTATAGCTTCAAATTTCAAATTATTCTTTCAATCATACTTAAATTGTTTTCTTCAGAGGTCGAGTGGAGACCTGATACAAATTTATAAAATTCTGAGAAACATAGACAGGGTAGATAGTCATAATCTCTTTCCCAGGGTAGAAATGTCAAATATTATTTCTGTTCAGCTTTGCCCGGGACTTTAACCAGGCCAACTTCAAGAGCATGCTACCAAAAAATTATCAGCATGTCTCCTGTCCCACCAAATACCTTTGACCATTGCTACACACTGACTAAAGATGCCTATTGATCCATCCCCTGCTGGCACTTTGGTAAATCAGACCATCAGGGCCCTTTCCACCTCCTTCTAAAAAGAAACTAAAATGGGAGGATCCACTACAGAGTTGAACTTCATCACCAAGTGCATTGAAGACTGTACCAAAGACATTAATTCAATACTGGGCTAATTGGGGGCAGAGGGGTTAATATCAAAGATCAAAGCGAAGGTTGATTGTAAGTCCAAAGGTTGTAGCCCGATAACTGAATTCTGAAGACTTGTGTGGGTGGGAAGGAGCTATTGCATTTTGTGTTGTTGCTTGTTGTGTCTGTGTTGTTCTGCTGAGCATTGTGGCATGTTACGTTGATACTGGAATGTGTGGTGACACTTGTGAGCTGCCCCCAGCACATCCTTAGGTGGCGTCGTTGTTAATACAAATGACTCATGATTGCCAACCAGAAACTATTGATTAAACAAGAGGTCCACTTGCTGCTAAAGTTCGAGTCAATTTGAGTGAACCTGACCTACACAGGAAGTTGAGGTATGACCTTCGTAAAGTTATCAAGGATGCCAAGGGACAATACCAAACCAAAATAGGGTCCCAGGCTAGCTGTTCGTGAAGTTAGGGCTTACTTGCTATAATAGGCTACAAGGTGAAGTTCAGTGGCATGCGCAACAATAACATATCCCTTCCCAATGAAGTTAATGTATTCTGAGCATGTTTTGAACAAAAAGGCAGTGAAATGACCTGCCATGATAGCCTCCGATGTACCTCTACCCCCAGTTACAGACATCATATCAACTTCCCTGAGAGCAAACTGGTGAAATGAGTCTTGCCTGGAGACTCCAGGGCTCCGGCTCATGTTCTCAGATCCCGTATGAATCAGCTGGTAAGAATATTTGCAGACATTTTAAACCTATTTAGGTTAGAACTTTAGGAAGAACACTACCATCCTGGTACATAAGAAAAACAAAATAATGTGCCTTAATGACTACCACCCAGTGCCTCTGACATCTGAAGTCTTCAGTGTCCTGCCTAAATGACTTCTGTCCCATTGCACTTACATCCATCATCATGAAGTGTTTAGAGGGGCTTGTCATGAGGCATATCAAGACCCTGCTGCCCCCCTCACTGGACCCCCTGCAGTTTGTGTACCGTCCCAACTGTTCAACAGATGACGCCATTGCCACCACCCTCCACCTGGCCCTAACCCACCTGAACAAAAAAGACACATACGTTCAGATGCTATTCATAGACTTCAGTTCAGCATTCAACACAATCATCCCTCAGAAACTGATTGGAAAGCTGAGCCTACTGGGCCTGAACACCTCCCTCTGCAACTGGATCCTAGACTTCCTGACTGGGAGACCTTAGTCAGTCCGGATCGGGAGCAGCATCTCCAACACCAACACGCTGAGCACGGGAGCCCCCAAGGCTGCGTGCTCAGTCCACTGCTGTTCACTCTGCTGACCCACGACTGTGCTGCAACACACAGCTCAAACCATATCATCAAGTTCACCGATGACATGACCAGGGTGGGTTTCATCAGCAAGAATGATGAGTCAGCTTATAGAGAGGAGGTGCAGTGGCTAACGGACTGGTGCAGAGCCAACAACTTGTCTCTTAATGTGAACAAAACAAAAGAGATGGTTGTTGACTTCAGGAGGGCACAGAGCAACCACTCCCCCGCTGAACATCGACGGCTCCTTGGTAGAGATCGTAAAGAGCACCAAATTTCTTGGTGTTCATCTGGCGGAGAATCTCACCTGGTCCCTCAACACCAGCTCCATAGCAAAGAAAACTCAGCAGCGTCTCTACTTTCTGCGAAGGCCAAGGAAAGTCCATCTCCCACCCCCCATCCTCATCACATTCTACAGAGGTTGTACTGAGAGCATCCTGAGCAGCTGCATCACTGCCTGGTTCGGAAATTGCACCATCTCGGATCGCAAGACCCTGCAGCGGATAGTGAGGTTAGCTGAGAAGATTATCAGGGTCTCTCTTCCCGCCATCAAGGACATTTACACTACACGCTGCACCCGCAAGGAAACAGCATTATGAAGGACCCCACGCAACCCTCATACAAACTTTTCTCCCTCCTGCCATCTGGGAAAAGGCTCCGAAGCAGACCAGACTATGTAACAGTTTCTTCCCCCAAGCTATCAAACTCCACAATACCCAGAGCCTGGACTGACACCAACTTACTGCCCTATTGTCTTGTTTATTATTCATTGTAATGCCTCCACTGTTTTTGTTCACTTTATGCAGTCCTGTGTAGGTCTGTAGTCTAGTGTAGCTTTCTCTGTGTTGTTTTTTTTCAGTCTAGTTTTTGTACTGTGTCATGTAACACCATGTTGTCTCAGTTTTACTATGAACTGTACCAGCAGTTATGGTCAAAATGACGATAAAAGTGACTTGAGTGAAGCGCTTCAAGAGGCTGGTCATTACAGGTGTCCCTCTGCCCCCTTTACAAAGGTAGAGTGTTCCTATGAAACCTTTCTTAAGCTGAAATAGCGTAAAGTGAAGAATCATTCATTTATATGGGAAAAAATTTTGTAAAATCAAAAATCCTCTTTGTAATGTGAAAACAGGTCTTTTGTAAAAATGAAGTGGCATAAAGCGAACATTTGTAAAGCAGGGGCATCTGTATCTCTAACCTCCGAGGTCAATCATCACTAATTTGCTTAATACTAGAACAGCTCCAGGGTCACTGACCCTAAGTTATCTCTGGATCATCTGGTTAGCAAAATCTGGATAGCAGATAACTTATATCAGACTCCTATTTATCAGCTAGCTTTACCTTGAATGCTATAATTCAAAACAAACTCATCTCAAAACTCCTTGACCTAGGACTTAGCACTTCCCTTTACAACTGGATCCTCGTCTTCCTGACCAACAGACAATAATCAGTTATATATCAGCAATACATCTGCTATGATAACTCAACACTGGAGCCTCACAGGTTGGGCTCTTAGCCCGCTACTTTGCTCCCTATACACTCACAGATGCATTGGCAGATTCTGTTTGAACCTTATCTACAAGCTTGCAGATGATGCTACTGTAGTGGGCTGGAACTCAAACAATGGAGTACAGGAAGGAGATAGTGAGCCTAGTAGCATGGTTTCAAGACAAAATTCCCTCGAAGTGAAAGAGCTGGCCATTGACTTCAGGATGCGAGATGGAGTACATGCTCCTGAATATATCAATGGTGCTGAAATGGAGATAGTTATGTTTTAATAGATAATATTATGTTATGTTTTTTTATATATGAAAAGATTGAAAAAGAAAGAAAGAGATAGTTGAGGGCTTCAAGATCTTAGGTGTAAATATCATCAATCACTTGTCCTAATCCAACCATGCAGATGCTATGGCCAAGAAAACACGCCAGTGCCTTTACTGCTACAGAAGGCTTACGAATTTCGGCATGTCCCTGTTGATCATCACCAATTTTACGGATATATCTTAAAGAGCACCTATCCCTATACATTGCAGTGTAGTACGGCCATTACTCCGCCCATGACCACAAGAAATTGTATGGAGTTGTGGACTCCAGTCAGTTCATCAAGAAAACCAGCCTCCCTTCTTATCAACCTGGATCTGGATCCACATATCACCTGCCAACTCTTGCTCCACTGTTACCTTTTCTGTACTAGATATCTCTTTTTCTTTCAGTCCACCTGAAGGTCTTGACCTGAAACATCAACTATCTATTTCCCTCCTTAGATGTTGCCTCTTTGTGTGTTCTACATTCCAGCATCTGCAGTCTCTTGTGTCTCCCCTCCACTGACCTCGCCTACACTTCCCACTGCCTTGGGAGAACAACCAAATTAATCAAAGGCCACTCCCATTCTGGTCATTCTCTCTTCTCTCCCTTCCGTTGGACAGAAGACAGAAAATAGAAAAGCTAATACATAACTTTGTAGTAGCATAGAGTACTGCAAATCTCCTTTTGGAATACATTAATAAATAGACAGGCTCAGAGCCTGGGAGTGGGGGGGTGGGGAGGTGGAGTACCAGCAGGAATATTATCATTTACATATGTTTGTGTTTTAATGTAATATGTTTAAGTCAACAATTCTCCAGTTATGTCAGTTTTTTTTATCATACTTGTTGGCCAGTCTACCCACTTTAAAGTAAACTTCTGCATCATTAGATGGGCTAACAGTTATATTTTTGTAACTGCTCCAACCACTGAGTTTCTAGTATTAAACCTTGTTATTACTGTTGTTTTTACAGAGAAGCTTTCTGAAAAGAGGTAGAGTGTGGGATGCCTGGTACCCTTCAGTATGTTTTTTATAAGTGGCTTATGATGTGCTTTCACAGAGATAAAGGCGGATTACAGTCCTTTTCAAAAAGAGGAACACTTACTGCAAAGTTTTTTTCAATAACATTGCGTGACTTTGATGTGGAATAGAATGTTACTGAGACCTTATCTTTCATTAAAAGTAAGGTTTTTGCAATGTTTCTGGAAATTAAAACCAATGAAATAATAAATGGCAAATAATTTTGACAATAACACACCAGTTTTGTACAATGTTAATACGTTTAGGAGAAATCCTTTCCTATGGTTTTGTTTTTAAGACAGGCATTAAGCTGACTCTAAAAAAAAATGGCTCGAGTATCCCATCAATAAAGGATGCTGTTGCAGAAAGGCAACATCCATTATCAGGGTCTCCCGACACACAGATCATGTCTCTTCTCTCTGCTGCTCATGTAAAAGGTACAAGAGCCTCAGGACTCACACCATCAGGTTCAGGAACAGGAACCTCTCAGCCATCAGGCTCCAAAACCAAAGGGGAGAACATCATTCAACTTATTGCACCCCATCACTGAACTGTTCCCACAACCTATGGACTCACTGTTAGAGATTCTTTATCTCATCTTCTCACTATTATTTATTTATTTATTATTATTGTTTAATTTTCATTTATATTATTTGTACAGCTTATTGCCTTTTGCACATTGGTTGCTTGTCTGCCGTGCTGAGTACAGTCTTGCATTGATTCTATTATGATTCTTGTATTTACTGAGTATGCCCTCAAGAAAATTAATCTCAGGGTTGTATATATCCTTTGATAACACATTTACTTCGACCTTTGAAATTTGCAGTAATTTGAGGAAGGAAATTAGTGCTAAATCCAGTGATCCTTACAACATTTGGGATCCTACAAAACTTATTCTCAGTTGAGATGCCTGCAAGGTCTAATTTACTGAACGTCCTCAGCTGTAGCAAGTTAGTAGTAATAGACCATCGAGGAGATGATGGCTGCAGTCCTTAGGAAGATGGAGTTAAAAGTTTTTATCTTAGTAAGGATAAAGGAAAGTTAGAGCTCAGTTGCCAGACATATGCCTGTTAAACTAATGTCTGTCCAGGGTCTGGCCTGGGTTCTCACTTGAAACTACCCCCAATGTAAGCCTGTGTTCTCCTCCTCAAGTACACTAGTGTTGATCAGTGTTGACCTGCTGACAACCTGGTTGCTGACTCAGCTCTGCTCTGATAGGAAGTTGAGGGCCATGCACTTGCTCCTGAAAGTTACCTCAAAAACAAACACAACAATATGACCAGCAGGACCTAAGTATGCAGACATTAGTTATCCTTTCAGTGATGAAAATATTGATCAAGTAATTTTATTACCACCATATCTGAAGCCATTCTTCTAGACTTAAAGAGAGTCTGTTGTAATACCACAGACTGCAAATGGACATTAATAGAAAAGCTTTAAAATAATAGGATTGACTGCAATTTAAATTCTTTTCTTAATCGTGGCATCTTTGCTGCCTACTTGCCTTTCTTTCATCTTCTCCTATGCTTGGGATACTCCTAATGTGCTGTGCATCACCCAAGGCCAGTTGGTTAATTTATTTCATTTCCAGAGAATTTGTTGCCTCTGTAATCCACTTAACTGTCCTTGATGACTCTAAATTATTTGATTAGTCAATAAAAGGAGACTTGGAAAAAAATTATTTATTTATTAAATTTTAGAAAATTACAAGAATAAATGTGATGATAAAATAGTGAGAAAAACAATATTAACCCTCCCCCCCTTAACCTTTATCTAAAGAAAGAAAAAAAAGAGAGAAAGATTGCCTGGATATCGGAGGATCCCCACATGCTCCATGGAGTTCAAAATAATTTTAATATTTATTTTTACTTTCCCCAATTACTTTATAATTTTATCTTCAAAGGACCTATGTATTTAATCCTACCTTTTGTAAGAATGGGAGCCAAATTTTCAAAAATATATCATATTCATTTCTTAAATTGTATGTAATTTTTTCAAGTGGAATACAACTATGTATTTCATTATTCCAACAATCCATAGTTAAATATAAATCAGATTTCCAAGTAACTGCGATAACTTTTTTGGCTAATGCCAATGCAATTTTTATAATTTTTTTCTGATACTTATTCAATTTAAGTTTCGGTATTGTCCCTTCAATGTCCCCTAATAAAAATAATACTGGACTATGTGGGAGTTGTACTCCAGTAATTTGTTCCAATAAAAGTCTTAAATTTATCCAAAATGGTTGAATTTTAAAACAAGACCAAGTAGAATGTAAAAAAGTACCAATTTCTTGATTACATCGAAAACATTGGTCAGACATATTTGAATTTAATCTATTTATCTTCTGTGGTGTTATATATAATTGATGTAAAAATTATATTGTATTAATCTAAGTCAAACATTTATTGTATTTCTCATACTATCAGAACATAATCTTGACCAACTTTTTCCGTCAATTTTAACATTCAAATCAGATTCCCATTTTTGTCTTGATATATGAATTCCAGATTTAATTGTCTGTTTTTGAGTCAAATTATACATACAAGATGTAAATTTTTTAATTTTTCCTTTTTGAATTAATATTTCTATTTCACTAGGTTTTGGCATCAACATTGTTTGTCCCAGCTTTTCTCGTAAATAAGCCTTTAATTGAAAATAACAGAAAAGAGTGTTATTTGATATTTTATATTCATTTTTTAATTGATCAAATGACATCAATATACCTCCTTCAAAACAATCCCCTTTTGTAACCAATTATGTAAAAGTTTATTATCCATTGTAAAAGGAATAAGCCTATTTTGAATTAAAGTTCTTTTTGCTAATGAAGATTTCTTTATCTCATCGTCCATATTTACCTTATTCCATAAATCAATCAAGTGTCTTAATATAGGAGATTCTTTTTTTTCCCCGTATCCATTTGGATTCCCATTTATATATAAAATCTTCTGGTATGTTTTCTCCTAACTTATCTAATCTTATTCTAATCCATGCCGGTTTTTCTTCATCAAAAAAAGACGCAATAAATCTAAGTTGATTTGCTTTATAATAATTCTTAAAATTTGGAAGTTGTAACCCTCCTAAATCAAATTTACATGTCAATTTTTCCAATGATATTCTTGACATCTTTCCTTTCCAAAGAAATTTCCTTACATATTTATTCAGTTCTTGAAAAAATTTCTGAGGTAATTGTATTGGTAAAGTTTGGAATAAATATTGCAATCTAGGAAATATATTCATTTTTACAGCATTAACTCTACCTATTAATGTTATTGGTAACATCATCCATGTATCAAGATCCTCTTTTATTTTTTTTAATAATGGCAAATAATTTTGTTTATATAAATTTTTTACATCATTATCAACTCTGATACCTAAATATTTTATCCCATTTATTGACCATCGAAATTGAGTTACTAATCGACATTGATTATAATTTCCTTTGGTAAGGGGTAAAATTTCACTTTTATCCCAATTTACTTTATACCCTGATACTTTCCCGTATTCTTCCAATCTAAAAGATAATCTTTGCAAAGATTGCAAATAAATTAAATAAATTAAAACATCATCAGCAAATAAACTAATCTTATATTCTTCTTGATTAACCCTAAAGCCCCCAATGTCTGAATCTGTTCTAATTATTTCAGCTAATGGTTCTATTGCCAATACAAATAAAGCAGGTGATAATGGGCAGCCTTGTCTAGTTGACCTCGTTAAACAAAATGGTGTTGAAATCTGACCATTTGTAACTACTTTAGCTTGAGGATTAGTATTTAAGGTTTTAATCCATTGTATAAAAGATTTTCCTAACTCATATTTTTCCAATACCTTAAATAAAAAATCCCATTTCAATCTATCAAATGCTTTTTCTGCATCCAAAGCAACTGCCACACTCATTTCCTCTCTTTTTTGTGCCAAATGAATTATACTAAGAAACCGGGTTATATTATCCATTGATTGTCTGTTTTTAATAAAACCCGTTTGATCCATATGTATTAATTTTGGTAAATATTTAGATATTCTATTAGATAAAATTTTTGCTATTATTTTATAATCTGTATTCAACATAGAAATAGGCCTATATGATGTTGGCTTTAAAGGATCTCTATCTTTTTTTGGCAATACAGTTAAGATCGCTGTTAAAAAAGATTGTGGGAGTTTATGCATTCTTTCCACTTGGTATATTAATTCCATAAAAGGAGGAATTAATAAATCTTTAATTTTTTATAAAATTCAGGAGGAAAACCATCTTCTCCTGGGGTTTTATTACTCTGAAGTGATCCTAAAGCTTCTTCAACCTCTTTTAATGTAAAGGGCATATCTAATCCTTTCTGTTCTTCCAAATTTAATTTTGGAAGGGTTATTTGTGATAAAAATTTATCTATCTCAGCAATCTTATTTTGTGATTCTGATTGATATAGTTCAGTATAAAAATTTTTTAAAGTTTCATTAATTTCTAGTTTATAAGTAACCTTATTTACACTTGTTCTAATTGCATTTATTGTTTTAGAAGCCTGTTCTGTTTCCAACTGCCAAGCAAGAATTTTATGTGATCTTTCACCTAATTCGTAATATTTCTGTTTAGTTTTCATAATTACTTTTTCTGTATGATATGTCTGGAGTGTATTATATTGTAGTTTTTTATTAACAAGTTATCTTTGTTTTTCTTCTGTCATATATGTTTGAGATTCTTTTTCTAACTTTATGATATCTTTTTCCAATTGATCTATTTCTGCCATGTATTCCTTCTTAATTTTAGATGTATAACTTATAATCTGACCCCTTAAATATGCTTTCATCACTTCCCATAATACAATTTTATCCTCAATTGAATGTAGATTTGTATCCAAAAAATTGAATGTTTTTTCATAAAATCACAAAAATCTTGACGTTTTAATAAAATTGAATTAAATCTCCATCTATAAATCGATTCCTCCTTATCCATCATTATCATTGTCATTATCAAGGGGGAATGATCTGACAGTATTTTTGCTTTATATTCCACACTTTTCACTCTATTTTGAATATTTTTTGATAATAAATAAAATCAATCCTTGAGAAAGTTTTATGTCTATTTGAATAAAATGAACAATCTCTTTCTCTTGGATTAATTTTCCTCCATATATCAATTAGGTTTAAATCTTTCATTAATGATAAAGTTAATTTTATTACTTTTGATTTTGTAGCAATTTTAGTTGACCTATCCAAAACTAGATCTAAACAAAAATTAATATCTCCATCTATTAATATTTTATCATGTGCATCAGCCAAGTTCAAAAAAAATTCTTGTATGACTTTTGCATCATTTTCATTTGGTGCATAAATGTTCATAAAAGTCCATAATTCTGAAAAAATTTGACAATGCATAATCACATATCTCCCCACAGAATCAATTATTACATTTTATATTTTAATTGGTAAAGATTTATTAACCAAAATTGCAATTCCTCTCAATTTTGAATTAAATGAAGCTGCAATGACATTTCCAACCCAATCCCTCTTTAATTTCTTATGTTCTGTTTCTGTTAAATGTGTTTCTTGTAAAAAAGCTATATCTCCTTTCATTTTCTTAATATATGTTAAAACTCTTTTTCTTTTCACAGGTCCATTAATTCAATTAACATTAAAACTTAAAAAATTAAGTAAATTAATCATTCTTAATACCGTGGGAACTCTTTAAAATTCTCCATGTTGCTATGAGTTTCTCCCCAACCATCCAGGCAAAAAAGAAGAAAAATAGAAGAAAGATAACTAATATATAAGAAAAAAAAACAAAGTGCCCCCCCACTAATGTTGCAAATAAGAAGAATACAACATTACCCCCCCCCCCCATTTTACAGGTCATGGCAATCGCCGTGATTGTACACGTGAAACTCGCTGCCATCGATCAGGAGCTCCCCCAGCTCCCCCGCAAAAAAAAAGAAAATATATTAGTGAAGAAAAAAAAAGAAAATAATTAATGTCTCTACTCCCAATTAATACTCCTCAACTATTTTTTTTATATAAATGTCTGTCAAGTCCAACCTTGTTTCAGTCTTCATCATTAGTCCATTTCATTTCTTTAATTCTTTACTTCTCTTCGTGGACATCAGGTAATTCTTGTACAAATTTCTCTGCTTTCCGGTAATCAACGAAAATTCTTCTTTCTTCGTTATTCAGGAAAATTATCAATTTTGCTGGGTAACTCAATAAAAATTTATAGCCCTTTTCCCATAAAGATTTTTTCCCTGGATTAAATTCCTTCTGCCTCTTCAGAAGGTCGTAACTTATGTCTGGATAAAAAAAAACTCTTTTCCCTTCTATTATCAATGGCCCATTTCTCTTTTTAGCACCTTGAGTAGCTGCCTTCAAGATCATTTCTTTATCTTGGTACCTTAAACATTTTATCAAAATTGATCTTGGATTTTGATCTTGTTGAGGTTGTGGTCTTAAAGCTCTGTGTGCTCTTTCAATTTCAATTACTTGGTTTCCTTCTTTCATTTCCAAAATTTTCGGAATCCATTCTTGAAAGAATTTTATTGGATTTTCTCCCTCTGTACCTTCCATAAGACCAACAATTTTGATATTATTTCGTCTACTAGAGTTTTCAAGCGCATCTATTTTTTCCAACATCCATTTTCTTTCTATTGTCTAGGCAAGATTATTGTCTTCTATCTTATCTATTCTTTCCGTGTTTTCTTCCACTTTTACTTCCATCTCTTTAACTTTATTATCCATATTCTTTTGTTTTTCCACCACATTATCGAGTGTATTCCGCATCCTTCTTATAGCTTTTAATTCATTCATAATATATTTCAGGATATCTTTTATGTCTCCTTTAATCTCTTCCTTTTTTTCCTCTTCTTCTTCCTCTGAATTTCCCAAAGAGTCTGATTCCGCTTTCGATACACTTCCAGTTTCACTTCCAGCCGTAGATGGGATTTGTAGTTTTGCTACTATCTGTTCATGCATACTTGTTTCTTCGCGCATGCGTTGTTCTTGCCGTTTCTTCTTAGAGACCGCCGACATTGCTGCAACTTCCTGTCCTGCATCATCAGAAGTGCCATGCACTTCACCGGGAGGAGATCCAACTTGAGTCCGAGGCTTCACCGAGACGGTTAGGCCTTTTTTCTCGCTGATTTGCGCAGTCTTCGAAGTAGTAGCTTTCTTCTGTTTCGGTTTAGGAGCCATATCAAAAGATAATCCTGAGTTACTTATAAATAGTTTCTAGTAGATACTTGTTAACTCTTCTTCATTTAAACCCTATTTCATTACTTTTTACAAGGGAGCTGAATTCCCAACGTCTCGATCCTACGTCATCACGTGACGCTCCCAATAAAAGGAGACATTGATGGTAAATTGGTAAATTAGTTTATACAGTATGTTTTAACATCTTTGAAATAAGAACTCAATTAATAAATTTCTTCAGATTTCATTTTAGAAACATTGAAAACCTACAGCATGATACAGGCCCTTTGGCCCACAAAGCTGTACCAAATATGTCCTTACCTTCAAAATTACCTAGCCCTCTATAGCCCTCTCTTTTTCTAAGTTCCATGTACTTATCCAGGAGTCTTAAAATACTCTGTAGTATCCGCCTCCACCACTGTCGCTGGCAGCCCATTCCACGCACTCACCACTTTCTGCGAAAAAAACTTACCCCTGACATCTCTTCTGTACCTACTTCCAAGCACCTAAAAACGGTGCTCTCTCATGCTAGCCATTTCAGCCCTGGAGAAAAGTCTCTGACTATCCACACAATCAATGCCTCTCATCATCTTATACACCTCTATCAGGTCACCTCTCATCCTCCGTCGCTCCAAGGAGAAAAGGCCAAGTTCACTCAACCTATTCTCATAAGACATGCTCCCCAATCCAGGCAACATCCTTGTAAATCTCCTCTGCACCCTTTCTATGGTTTCCACATCCTTCCTGTAGTGAAGTGACTAGAACTGAGCACAGTACTCCAAGTGGGATCTGACCAGGGTCCAATATAACTGCAACATTGCCTCTCAGCTCCTAAACTCAATCCCATGATTGTTGAAGGCCAATGCACTGTGTGCTTTCTGAACCACAGAGTCAAATGCCGCAGCAGCTTTGACTGTCCTATGTACTCAGACACCAAGATCCCTCTGATCCTCCACACTGCCAAGAGTCTTACCATTAATACTAAAATATGGCATCATATTTGACCTACCAAAATGCACCACCTCACACTTATCTGGGTTGAACTCCATCTGCCATTACTTAGCCCAGTTTTGCATCCTATCAATGTCCCTCTGTAACCTCTGACAGCCCTCCGTACTATCCAGAACACCCTCAACCTTTGAGTCATCAGCAAATTTACTGACCCATCCCTCCACTTCCTCATCCAGGTCATTTATAAAAATCATGAAGAGTAGGGTTCCCAGAACAGATCCCTGAGGCACACCACTGGTGACCGATCTCCATGCAGACTATGACCCATCTACAACCACTCTTTGCCTTCTGTGGGTAAGCCAGTTCTGGATCCACAAAGCAATGTCCCCTTGGATCCTATGCCTCCTTTCTTTCTCAATATGTGTTTCATGGGGTACCTTGTCAAATGCCTTGCTAAAATCCATATACAGTATACTACATCTACTTCTCTACCTTCATCAATGTGTTTAGTCACATCATCAAAAAATTCAATCAGGCTTGTAAGGCATGACCTGTCCTTGACAAAGCCATGCTGACTATTCCTAATCATATTATGCCTCTCCAAAAGTTCATAAATCCTGCCTCTCAGAATCCTTGCCATCAACTTTCCACCCACTGAAGTAAGACTTACTGGCTTATAATTTCCTGGGCTATCTCTACTCTCTTTCTTGAATGAAGGAACAACATCTGCAACCCTCCAATCCTCCGGAACCTCTCCCGTCCTCATTGATGATGCAAAGAACATCACCAGAGCCTCAGCAATCTCCTCCCCCCCCTCCCACAGTAGCCTGGGGTACATCTCATCTAGTCCTAGTGACCTATCCATCTTGATGCTTTCCAAAAGCTCCAGCACACCCTCTTCCTTCATATCTACATGTTCAAGCTTTTCAGTCCTGTGTAAGTCATCCATACAATCACCAAGATCCTTTACCGTAGTGAATACTGAAGTAAAGTATTCATTAAGTACCTCTGCTATTACCTCCAGTTCCATACACACCTTTCCACTGTCACATTTGATTGGTCCTATTCCCTCATGTCTTATCCTCTTGTTCTTCACATACTTGTGGAATGTCTTGGGGGTTTTCCTTAATTCCTGTTTGCCAATCTCATCGCCCGTTCTGGCTCTCCTAATTTCATTCTTAAGTTCCTTCCTGCCAGCCTTATAATCTTCTAGATCCCTATCATTACCTAATTTTTTGATCCTTTTGTAAGCTCTTCTTTTCATTTTGACTAGATTTACAACAGCCTTTGTGCACCACGGTTACTGTACCCTACTGTCCTTTCCCTGTCTCATTGGAATGCACCTATGCAGAACTCCACACAAATATCCCCTGAACATTTTCCGCATTTCTTCCATACATTTCCTTGAGAACATCTGTTCCCAATTTATACTTCCAAGTTCCTGCCTGATTGTCTCATATTTCCCCTTACTCCAATTACATGCTTTCCTAACTTGTCTGTTCCTATCCCTCTCGAATGCTATGGTAAAGGAGATAGAATTATGATCACTATCTCCAAAATGCTCTCCCACTGAGAGATCTGACACCAGACCAGATTCAATTCCCAATAACAGATCAAGTACAGCCTCTCCTCTCATAGTCTTATCTACATATTGTGTCAAGGAACATTCTTGAACACACCTAACAAACTCCACCCCATCTAAACCCCTCGCTGTAGGGACCTGCCGATTGACGTTTGGGAAATTAAGATCTCCCACCAGGACAACCCTGTTATTATTACACCTTTCCAGAATCTGTCTCCCTATCTGCTGTTCAACGTCCCTGTTACTATTGAGTGGTTTATAAACAACACCCAGTAGAGTTATTGATCCCTTCCTGTTCCTAACTTCCACCCACAGAGACTCCGTAGACAATCCCTCCATGTCTTCCTCCCTTTCTGCAGCCCTGACACTATGTCTGATCAACAATGCCACATCCTCAGCTCTTTTGCCTCCCTCCCTGTCCTTTCTGAAACATCTAAAGCCTGGCACTCAAAGTAACCATTCCTGCCCCAGAGCCATCCAAGTCTCTGTAATGGGCACAACATCATAGCTCCAAATACTGATCCATGCTCTAAGCTCATCCGCTTTGTTCATAATACTCCTTGCATTAAAATAGACACATCTCAAACCATCGGTCTGAATGTGACCCTTCTCGATCAGCTGCTTATCCTCCCTCTTGCACTGTCTCCAAGCTTTCTCTATTTGTGGGCCAACCATCCCTTCCTCTGTCTCTTCAGTTTGGTTCCCACCCCCCAGCAATCCTAGTTTAAACCCTCCCCAATAGTCTTAGCAAACCTCCCTGCCAGGATATTGGTCACCTTGGAATTCATGTGCAATCTGTCCTTTTTATACAAGTTACTCCTGCCCCAAAAGAGGTCCCAATTATCCAGAAATCTGAATCCCTGCTCCCTGCTCCAATCCCTCAGCCACATATTTATCCTCCACCTCACTCTATTCCTATACTCACTGTCAGGTGGCACACAGTAATCCCGAGACAATGACCTTTGTGGTCCTGCTTCTCAACTTCCTTCCTGACCACCTGTAGTCTGCATTCATGACCTCCACCCTTTTCCTACTAATGTCAATATGTACCATGAGCACTGGCTGTTCTCCTTCCCATTTCAGGATATCATGGACGCGATCAGAAACATCCAGGACCCTGGCACCTGGGAGGCAAACTACAATCCGTGTTACTTTCCTTCGTCCACAGGATCACATGTCTGACCACCTAACTACAGAGTCTCCTATCACTGCTGCCATCCTCTTCCTTTCCCTACCCTTCTGAGCCACAGGGCCAGACTCTGTGCCAGAGGCGCGGCCACTGTGGCTTCCCCCAGGTGGGCCGTCTCCCCAACAGCACTCAAGCTGGAGTACTTATTGTTAAGGGCGACAGGCACAGGGGTACTCTCTAGCGCCTGACTTCTGCCCTTCCCTCTCCTGACTGTTACCCACTTATCTCTTTCCCAAGGCCTCGGTGTGACTACTTGCCTATAGCTCCTATCTATCACTTCCTCCCTGACCAGACAAAGGTCATCGAGCTGAATGTATCTCCAATTCCCTAATGCGGTCCCTAAGGAGCTGCAGCTCAACGCAACTGGCACAGGTGTGGCCATCTGGGAGGCTGGGAGTCTCCAGGACGTCCCACATCTGATGCTGAGCACAGAACACCGGCCTCACACACATGCTTCCTGTCTGTATTCTACACAGGCAACCTACCTTGCCTCGACCCATTGTCACCAAAGCTCTGTTGAGCCAAAGCCTTCCTAGTCTGTCTCCCCCATAGGGAAATAATTTTCCTTATTTAAATTTAGAACAAAGAATCAACGTCCATTGAATCAATCAAATTACTTGACTATTTTTCAAATTTTTTATGGGGTATCGACATTAATGACAATATTTATTGATTGTATTCAAACTGAGGATGCAATTAAGAATTATTGTATTGGGGGCTTTAGAGCCGAAGTGCTCAGTGCACAGTGGTGGAGAGATGGTGGAAATAGTCCAGCACAGAGTCCTGGAGAAGATCTGTTGTGGACAGATGGTGATGGTTGGTCTGAACCTCCGAGACTGGGCTAGGGCATCAGGGAGTTGGTGTGTTTGTGACCACTGTGGTATTGTGAAGGGAATAGGAGACAGTGGATTGGAGTTGAGGGAAAGGGGCGAGGGTAGCCTATAACATAGTCCATAGAAAATCATAAACATAAGAAATTCTGCAGATGCTGGAAATCCAGAATGACACATGCAAAATGCTGAAGGAACTCAGCAGGTTAGGCAGCATCTATGGAAATGGATCAACATGGATGTTTCTAGCCGAGCCATCAGGGGAAGAAAGGAAGGGGGGAAATCTCCAGAATAAGAAGGTGGGGGGAGGGAAAGGAGGTGATAGGTGAAACCAAGTGGGTTGGGAAGGGTGATTGAGACATGATAATTGGAAGAGACAAAAGACTGGAATAGAAGCAATTTTGATAGGAGAGGAGAATAGACCATGAGAGAAAGCAAGGATGTCATGGTCCCTTTTGGCAATCCCCCACCTGGCTATTTACCTCAGGAATTGGGCCTCAATCACCTCGTTTAGTTTCCAATCATTCCCTGGTTCCACTAACTACACACACCTGCTTTCCATCAGCAAATGCCGTATAAAAACCCTATGACCACAACAAGGAGTTGCCAGTTTGTTGGTTGACTTTGGTGAGAGTAACCTTGTTCCATGGTTTGGTCTAGGTCTAGGTCTAGGTCTAGGTCTAGGTCAACTCCTGGATATGGACTCCATGCTTGCTATGTCTAGAATGCCTCCTGACTCTGCCTCTGCGCCTGTGTTCTGCACTCGGGTTTGTCCTCAGCCTTGTCCATGCAACAGAAGATGGAGGTGCTGCAGGAGATGGTGATAAGCAGGTGAATGGAAAAGATGAAAAGCCAGAGTGGGGAATGGGAGAAGGGGGAGTGGAAAAATTACCAGAAGGAGAGACTGATGTTCCTGGTATCAGGTTGGCAGTTACTGAGACAGAATATGAGGCTTTCCTTCTCCCACCTGAGAGGGGTCTCATCATGGCCATGGACTGAGGTGTCAGAATGGGAATGTGGATAGGAATTAAAAATGATTAACCAAGAAGAAATACTGCTTTTTAAATTCAATTCCTAAGGCAAGCATTAACATCTGTATAGATTACAGAGCAAAGTGGATTTCAAAACAACTTAACAATGAAAATTCTCAAATTTAACAAAAATATGCCTTGGGCTCCAGCCATTGTAATCTATCTCTCATTAGATGAATTGACTAATTTCTTCACTAATGTTTACTCATCCCAATATAGTAAGTTGGCAATTAATGAGAGTTGAGAGGTCATAGAATAATGCATCATGGAACCAGGCCATTCAGCCTAATTTGTCCATGCCAGCTAAAATATTTATTGCAGCTGGTCCAATTGCTTGTGTTTGGCTCCTATTCTCATTATTTTATACACCTCTATAATATCACCTGCCAATCTCTTAAATTCCTTTTGTCAGAATAAGGAACAATGTTTTAGTCTCTCTAACCTCTCCCTATAACCCCTAGTATAATAAGGTGGACTTCTGACTTCACGACCTACCTCACCATGCCTTTGTACCTTGTTGTCTGCTTGCACTGCACTTTCTCTAAGTGTAACACTCTGTTGTGTGTTTTATTATTCACTGCACTACCCCTTACATACTAATTTGATGAAATGATGACTGGATGGCATGCAAAAATCACTAAAACTGAGTGCAGATGTCAAATAATAAACATATTTGCCAAATTTAATTCTGGCTCCTGAATTTTGGCAGCATTCTTGTAAATTGCCTTGATACCCTTTCCAGTTTCATGATGTCTTTCTTATAACAAAATGAATTGAAACACAGATTGATCTTACTTCTATGAAGTTATTGCATTTTAAGTATTATTTTAACAAAATGAATAGAAATAACTTGTGTTAGTCAGATTCAAAATCTAAGTTTGATAGAGCACGTTGTATGTAGCGTATGTTGTGTCTATAAATGGTAGAAGGATTAGAAGAATTGATAAGTTTGTGACAGAGTATCATTTACAGAGAAATAAGTGGGAGAAGGAGATTACCGAGATGGCTCTGAGAGCTGACTTAGATTGAATATGCTGAAAGGCTTCCTTCTCTGCTATACAAAACAGTATGGAAACAATTGTCAGTGGTAGAGGTGGTGATGGGGAAGTGTATAAAATCTTGAAAGCTACACTCCTTCAGATATTTCAAATGGCCATTTTTTATTATTTCCATTCTATGTAGTTGAAGAGAACAGAATCATGAAATCTTAGAGAATCTGATCTTAAATTCAACTCCCAGTGTATATTAGTTAGGATTGGCTTACAATAACGGAATCACAATAGCTAGATTCAAGCAGTTAGCTTCTCCTTCAGTCACACAAGGTGATTGTTGAATGTTCAGAATTTCTAGCTGGTAAAAACTCCTTCCAACATAGAGCAATTCAGCCTGAAGAGGCCCTTCAGTCCATTAGGTACTGTACCAGCTGAGCATCATTCACCCCCTTACATTAATCCCATTCTAAATCCATTTTATTCTCCCCACATTCCCATCAATTTCCCATCAAATTCTGCAACTCACCAACAGCAGGAGGGCAACAGATTTGACAGGTAACTCACCTCCCCTTCTTTGGTGCACAGAAAGAAACCGGAGCTCCCAGCGGAAGCCCTAATAGTAATGAAGTGACAGTACAAAATCCACATAGACAGGGTCAGAGGCCCAGACTGCACCTACACTCAGTGGCCACTTTATTAGGTACCTCCTTTACTTAATAGGGTAGCCAATGAGTGTATGTTTGTGGTCTGCTGCTGCTGTAGGCTATCCCCTTCAAGGTTCGCCATATTGTGCATTCAGAGATGATCTACAACACACCACTGTTGCAAGGCATGGCTATTTGAGTTACATAAAAACATAGAAAATAGGTGCAGGAGTAGGCCATTCGGCCCTTCGAGCCCACACCGCCATTCAGTATGATCATGGCTGATTGTCCAACTCAAAACCCTGTACCTGCTTTCTCTCCATACCCCCTGACCCCTTTAGCCACAAGGGTCATATCTAACTTCCTCTTAAATATAGCCAATGAACTGGCCTCAACTGTTTCCTGTGGCAGAGAATTCCACAGATTGACCACTCTCTGTGTGAAGAAGTTTTTCCTCATCTCGGTCCTAAAAGGCTTCCCCTTTATCCTTAAATTGTGGCCCCTCGTTCTGGACTTCCCCAACATTGGAAACAATCTTCCTGCATCTAACCTGTCCAATCCCTTTAGAATTTACTTTACAATCCCTTTAGAATTTACTTTACAATCCCTTTACTGTCACCTTCCTGTCAGCTTGAAGCACTTTGGCCATTCTTCTGTTCCCTCATTAACAAGCTGTTTTCACCCACCAAATTGCTGATGACTGGTTGTTCTTTTTTCATCTTCTACACCATTCTCTGTAAACTCTAGAGATTGTTGTGCATGATAATCTCAGGAGATCAGCAGTTTCTGAGATTCTCAAACCATGCTGTCTAGCACAAACAATGATTACACAGCCAAAGTCACTTAGATCACATTTCTTCCCCATTCTGATGCTTGGGCTGAACAACAACTGAACCTCTTGACTAGGTCTGCATGTTTTTATGCACGGAGTTGCTATTACATGATTGGGTGATTATATATTTGCATTAACATGCAGATGTATAATTTCAAAGTTCCAAGTTCAAACTAAATTCACTATCAATTTATATATATTATCATATACAACCCCAAGATTCATTTTCTTGCAGGCATACTCAATAAATCCAGAATAGAATAATACTCGTAATAAAAAACTACACCAGCTTGGGTGTTCAACCAGTGTGCAAAAGACAATGAACTGTGCAAATACAAAAGGAAAGAGAGTGAACTCATACTCACTAGCCTCTTTGTGAAAATGTTTTTCATCAGGTCCCTTTTAAACCTTTCTCCTCTCACCCTAACCTATGCCCCCTACTGTGATATATCTGCAGTTAAATGAGTAAATAATGGTGGGTTGTGCAAGATTTGTGTCTGTGTCATCAGAGAAGGTAAATGAACCCTTAGTTTAAGGTGTTATACAAAAAGACAGCTGTCTGCTAATGTGTTCGTGGAAAGCTTAGATCCTTCTTTTCAATAAAGATTGAACTTCAGAGGCTTCAACCGTCGATAAAAAAATGTAACCAATAAAGAATCAATTTAGTGACATAAAACCCTTTTAAAGCTTCCATTTAAACAAACAAACATATTTTTCAAAGTTGCTGGAGAATTAGCAAAGCTCTACCAAATACGGCTAATTGAATTATGTTAGATTTCCTACATGCAGTGATTTATGAACAATGCCTTCAGTCATAAGCAGTACAGTTTAAAACCTTTAAAGTGTTGCTCAAGGCCTTTTTAGCCTATAGAGAAACCTTTTGATGAGTTTTTAACAATCTGGCAAAGAAATGCAACAAATTCTCTGTGTCTGTCAGGTAATATGAAAGGAAAAGATTGTGTATTGCAGTCCAGATATTATTTATTTATTAAGTCTTCACAGGCTTTAATAAAGTGAGATGTGGACAGTATCTTCGACCTGAAGATTGCCTCTAACTGCCTGGCAATGAAACTTTTCTCCTCTTAATAGACCCCTTTCCCACACTCCCATGTTCAGCTGTGTGATTCAAATTGCAAGCCATAGAATTGTCCATGGTGATAGCACAAGGATTCAGGGAACTTCCCAGAGTTCAGTTTGCTTGGAGAATGATTGAACTCCCTCAAGTGGACCAAGTATTAGTGATTGCCACAGAATAGCACTGATCCATTGCCAGCTGATCTACTGTCCATCCAAAGAACTGCAGAGATTCTCTTAAAGACCTTACGTAAGTTGACAGCAATCGAACAAATCCTTTGTCCCAGATCCTATTAATTGTTTTTCAAGCTTTAGGTTGTCATACCAAGCTGTGATGCATCTGGATACATCAATAAAATTTGGCAAGGGTCAACAGGGAAATTAAATCAGTCCTTAATCTTATACATTCAAAAAGAAACAAAGTTTAGTAAGCTCTTCAATCTGTTTACTGTTTTCATCCTTTTGGTCTTAGTACCACTCTTGTGAATCTATATTGCATTCACTTTGAATTAGGACAGTCTTCCTGAGGTGAAGCATAAACAAGTTATAGTGGGCAATAATTAAACTTTTCACCACAGAAGTAAAGAAAGAAAGATTAAATGGTCAAAGGGATGAATGATTGAGCAAAGCAGTGGTGACGAGGAGACAAGTAGGTCTAGAAGAGGTTTAGAAGAAAAAAATTGGAATCACAATGTGAAATTATCCAGAAGTCTGTAATGTGTCCCATTGGAAGATTTTGTTAGAACCGTGTAGAAGGCTAAAGGTCAGAGACCCTGGCGTGTAAGGTTTTTTTTTCTCTTTTTTCAATTAAAGATCAATAACCTGAAATATTAACTCTGTATCTCTGTTTATAGATGCTAACTGACCTGCTGAATGTTTTAAGCTTTTTCACTTTATCTTCCAGGTTCTCATAAATATAGAATAAGGAACTTTTGAAACCATATTCTAGTGCAGTGAAAGCAGATGAAACGTGTGGAATTTGATATTCAAAGCACAAAATGTTAGAGGAACTCAGTGTGTCAGGCAACATGTATGGAGGGAAATGGAAAATCAATCCCAGGTATATCCACAAAAATACTTCTGAAAAAATCAAAAGCATGTAGATTGATCATCTAGTATTTCCTGCAGTATCTAGTATATACTGGTATGATCATCTACTTACTTTTTTGCAAGAGCCTGTGCTCCTTTAATAAATTACTCATTGAAATTTTCATCCAACTTAATATTTCATCTGATGAGAAAACATTATTCTGTTGAGGTAGTTAATCATTAATTTTTTTTCTTCAATCTTGCTCAAGATTCCAGCATCTACAAACCCTTGTGTCTCCATTAATCATTTGCGTTCAGTTCCTTGTTAACCTAGAGTACATTTGAAGTATTTTGCAAGTTTGTGACTTACCCAGGTTTATAAATTTATATTTCTACCTCTAAATAAGGGTGGTGGGGTGGAGATAGATCTCTAGCAGAGGAGGTGTTGGGCAACCTTCCCTCTGGTTGCCTGCAATTTTTTCTTGGGAGAGGTGTAGCATTTGCTTAGCCCCCTGGTCAGAGTCACATGAAGCCAAGCAGCAGGTGTGGATGGTCATATGAGCAGCTGATGCATATCGTAAGTCCTGGTTATGCGACAGCTGAAGCCAGGCAGACAATTGATAATGGCTGGGGTCACCCCTCTTGTAAGCCCAGAAGAAGGAAGTGGCAAACCACTTCTGTAGAAAAATTTGCCGAGAACTATCATGGTCTCGGAAAGGCCATGATCACATATGTCATTTAAGATGGTACATAATCAAATTTCTTAAATGTAAATTTAATTTGAATGGAATGGGGCTTCCCTCTCTCCTACTTGCCTCAGTGGTTCCAAAATTGGTCTAAAAGGATGATGGTTAGCTTCAGACAATAAAATCACAACCCTCTAATTTTTATTAGGAATATATTCTTTCTGTGAAATGAAACAACTATGGCCTTGTTTACATTGAAAGCCAAACTAACCAGAGATTAAAAAGGTTATGAAACCAGGAAGTCAGAAATAGAGAAAAGATGGAGTCAGGAAAGAAAAAGATTGCATCTGTGACACATAAGATTGCAGATGTTTGAACCTGGGGCATATACAAACTGCTGGAGGAACTCAGAAGGTCAGGGAGACCTCTGGAGGTAGATGAATGTTCATCTGAAATACCGATTGTATTGCTACGAGAAGCTTAATTCCTTGATCATGGTTGAGGGTAATTCTAATGAAACAGTCAACTTCTTTTTTACTTGGTAGAAATAACTTTGGTGTACAGTCATTGGTTTTGGAGTACATTGGAGTTAGTTGTTTGTAAATGATTTTTTTTAATGCCTAAGAGATTGAAAGCGTGCCTGGTAGAGCTCAGTGCCTTCAGAAGAGGTTTCAGTTTGAGAGTCTACTTGCTAGTAAGTGTAATAATGGGTCCTTGTCACAGTGATCATTTCGCTCTTCTGATGTGGCTATACCGTCACTGCCAGCTTCCCGTAGGCACTTAATTTAGATTGAATTAGTTTGTTACGGTCACATGTGCTAAGATAGTGCAAGAAGTTGAACTAGAGATTAGAATTCTTTGATACTTTGTTTTTGGCTTATCAAGAGCCAAAAGGGGTTGAGAGGGAAATGGATCAGCTATGATCTGGTGGCAGGGCACATTTGATGGGCCAAATGGCTGAATTTTGCTCCTATGTCTTATGTTGTTATGGTAAAAATAACCCAGCAGACCACAAAGGATTCTCTAGAGTGTTGCATATTTCCAACATTTCCAGTTTTATTATTTCTTTGTTGCAACAACATTTAGAAGATGAAATTATTGAGGAATGCATTATTATTTCACTGCATCACTAAATTGCAATATATGTACCATTGGAGATTACTTTCTGTTGGAAGATGATTTTACTTTCCTGAGGCTCACCTCATTTTAAATGTGAATTAGCTTGTGAAAATGAGTAATTGTATTGTTTGGGCAGCAGGAAGTCAAAATCAAAGTCAACATTGAATTTATTGTCATTTGCATGTGTATACACAGGTGCAATGAAAAACTTACTTTCAGCAGCATCACAGGCACATAGCATCATATAAGTAGTATTTGCAAGGAAAACGTAAATTAAATGTAAATTATGCATAATTTTTACAAAAAAGGAACACAGTCAAAACAAAAAACTACGAAGTTTACTTATGTGAAAAGTGATCAAAATGGTCCAAGTGTTGTTAAACTGTGGTGATTATGGGGTCTCCATTTGATTGAAGGGATAATAACTGTTGAAGACTAGAGAGGCATAGCTGTTCTGTATTTTCTAGTTCCCCCCAATGGAAGCAGCATTGTAAACAAATAACATACCCATGTTAAAAAATTAATGAACCAAAAACAACCCAAAAGTAGCAATACAGGTCAATAGAGAGGTGAAGTTGGAACGTAGCATGCTCTTTGTGGCACAGACTATAAAAGTTGATAAATTATGTTGCAAATTCACAAACGTTACACCACATCTGGAGTATTTTGTGTATTTCTGGTCACCACATTAACAGGAAGGATGTGATTGTGCTGGAGAGTGCAAAAAATGAGTTTCAGCAGGATGTTCCCTGGATTGTAAGTCTTTGGTTCTGGGAAGAAATTGGATAGGCTGGGCTTGTCTTCCCTGGAGTGAAGGAAGCTGAGGGCTGACCTGACCAAAGTACATAAGATTATAAGATGTATAGATAGGGTAGATATGTTTTTCATAATTAGGGCATAAAAATAAGGCATTGTTTTAAGGTGAGAGGAAGGATTTTTAGAGGTGATCTGAGAGGTAAGCTTTTTTTACAGTGGTTGATTTCTGGAACTCACTACCAGAGCAGGTGATGGAATCAGATAACAGCTAGTATGTCTAAGAGGCAGTTAAGCAGACTTGTAAGTAAGCAAAGCAGAAAAGGATATGGTCCTAATGCGGGCAAAAGTGATTAGTGTAAATGGGTAAAAGGCCAGCACGGACATGGTTGGTTGAAGGTCCCATTTATGTGACTATGAAACATGCCTAGTTTATGCTAGATGCCAAGAAGCCAAAGACTTAAGGCTCCACTAAATTATAAAGACCACCTGGTTTGCTCACCAGCTCCTTGCAACATAAACTAAATTTGATGTAATGTATGGATTCCCAAATACTATTTAAAAATCTTGGTTTTAAATACAAAACAAAAGCCTCTACAGCCAGTTTCCCACCAATTATCCGAGTAAACAATACAGTTCTTCTTTGAGGAAACTGACAGAATCTTTCCCTGTGGAGCCAACCACAAATCCCGGAGGCATTGGAAAGCTTTGAAGAACAGGCTGTGAACCCATTAAACTAATCCAGCAGCTGAACATGAATCTTCATCCTTTTAGTGCTGTGTATTAAAACAAAAAATGAATTCAGTTTTAAAGAAGACATTAGCAGGAAGGTTGAACTGAGATGTCTTTGAATATAAACATTGTCTATGGGAGCACTGTTGGAACATTCCATCTATTATGAAACAAGGGGCCCCATGGTAATGTAGTGATTTGTATGATGCTTTTACGGTTTGGGGTGTTGGATTTCAGAGTTCTGCACGTCCTCCTTGTGGGATGTGTGGGTTTTCTCCAGGTGCTCCGGTTTCCTCCCATAGCCTGAAGAGGTACCAGCAGGCAAATTGGTCATTGCATATTTTCTCATGATTAGACAAAGGTGAGATTAGTGTTTCCTGGGTAGCAAGTCTCAGAGCGCCAGAAGGGCCTATTCCGTACTGTATCCCGATAAACAAATAAATAAATAATTGTTCTCTGATGTGACTGAATGAAGATGAAGCGCAAAATGGTAAATCTTGTCATGCTGAGATAGCGACTGGTGCGTTGATAACTGTGAGGGAAGACAAGGTTTAATGTGACAGATTCAGTTCTTACTTCCAACACTGTTAGAGTTCATTAAAATCTGTTGTAAACATGGTGATTTTTAGGCATTACTAATCGAAATATTACAGAATATTAAGAGGGGCATGGATAGGGAGAATGTATGCAGGTTGGGTGAGACTAGAACTAGAGGTCTTTCACCTTGGGAAATATTTAATTGGAATCTGAAGGGGAAGTACTTCACTCAGAGCGTGAGATATGTCTAGATTAAGGAGATGTGTGTTTAATTGTTACATTTAAGAGAATCTCAGATAGCTGTTTGGATGAGAGAAGTATGGAGGGCTACAGCCCTGGTGCAGATAAATGAGACTAGTTAGAAAACCAGACTGGCATGGGCTAGATGGGCCAAAGAGCCTGTTTCTCTGCTGCAGTACCGTATGACTGCAATATAGAAAATAGAACTGTACAGGAACAGGCCATTTGACATGCTGAGATGCTAATAATTATTCATGGGAATTAGTCTCTTCTTCCTACAGAAGGTCCTTGTCCCTCATATTTTGCATATATTTGTTTAAGATGATGAGAGGCATTGATCGTGTGGATAGTCAGAGGCTTTT
The DNA here is from genome assembly GCF_030144855.1 of Hypanus sabinus. NCBI lineage: Eukaryota > Metazoa > Chordata > Chondrichthyes > Myliobatiformes > Dasyatidae > Hypanus > Hypanus sabinus. The sequence continues at coordinate 129,733,643 of NC_082706.1, forward strand.
TCCCAGGGCTGAAATGGCTAGCACGAGAGGGCACAGTTTTGAGGTGCTTGGAAGAAGGTACAGAGGAGATGTCAGGGGTAAGTTTTTTTACACAGAGAGTGGTGAGTGCGTGGAATGGGCTGCCGGAGACGGCGGTGGAGGCGGATACGATAGGGTCTTTTAAGAGAATCCTGGATAGGTATATGGAGCTTAGAAAAATAGAGGGCTATGGATAGCCCTAGGTAATTTCTAAAGTAAGTACATGCTCGGCACAGCACTGTGGGCTGAAGGGCCTGTATTCTGATGCAGGTTTTCTATGTTTCTAAAATGAAATCTGAAGAAATTTATTAATTGAATTTTAAATATCCCCCAGTGCCCAAGGAATTAAAGCCACAAAAACAATTGTTTTTTATCACAAATATTTTTGGATTGGTACACAAGTCAGCGGAGCAGATTCACTCAGTCAACAGTTAAAAAAATAAACCGATTGGTTTAACTTGTACAGCATGGGCACAAGCCCTTTGGCTCAACTCATCGATGCCACCCAAAATGCCTTCCTGAGTGAGTTCTAGTTTAGCACTTATCCTTCTAAACCTTTCCTATCTATGTACCTGTCTAAATGTCTCTTTAAATATTGTTATTATACCTGCTTCTGCTATTTCCTCTGGTAGCTCATTCCATACATCACCTGCTGTGTGAAAAATGTGCCCCTCAGGTTCCCTTCCAGTCTTTCCTCTCTCACTTTAAATCCTGAGGTTCTAGTTTTGGATGTCTCTGCTCTGGAAAAACGACTGTGATAATCAACCATACTACTGTTCATGATTTTATTAACCTCCGTAAGGTCACTCTTCACTCTCAGTCATACCACCTCACTCTCAGCCTATCCAGTCTCTCCTTATAACTCAAGGCTTACACCGAATATTTATTGCACATAAATATTAATCACATTCTTCATATAGTATGGTGACTACAACTACACGTGATATTCAAAGTGTTCTCACCACCATCTTGTACTACAGTAACATGACATCCCAACTCTGATACCCAGTGCCCCACGTGATGAAGGCAAGCATGCCATGTGCTTTCTTCACCACCTGTACTACCCGTATCACCACTTTCAGGGGATCCACCCACTTGTACCTCTAGGTCTCTCTGTTCTACAACCTCATGGCCCTGTCATTTACTGTGTACATCCTGCCCTAGCTTAACTTATCAACATGAAACAGCTCAAGTCTGAGTTAAATTCCATCTGCCATTTTCAGCCTACTTTTCCAGTTGATCGAGGTCTTGTAATCTTAGCCAGCCTTCTTTACTGTACAAGTGATTTTAGTGTCATCTGTAAACTTCCTAATTATGCCATCTACCTTCTCAGCCAGATCATTAATGTATATGACAAACAAGGGACACAGCAATAACTCATGGCACCATCTTGGAGTCACATTCATGTCCACAGATTATACTGTCTGTCCTTTGAATTATTGAGTCTCCTATCACTTCAGATCTCCTACCATGTTGGTGAGCTGAGAAGGGATGATAGCAATGGTTCAATTATCCTGCTGCTGGGTTGGGAAGATTTTTCTGCAATAGCATTGATGGTTCTTGTCTAGTATCTTAAGATACTTGTTCTAGGTAGTCAATAGAGGGGTACAGGACTGCAGGTGCCTGGAGGGATTTGTGCTGGCTTTGAGAAATTGATTGTCTGTCATCTTTTTCATTAATGCCCAAAGACTAAGCTCTTCCTCTGAACACAAGTATTGTTTGGAAGTCTTGTTCATCCTTCCTAATATGTTTCTCCATCTGCCCATCATTACCCCTCATCTGGTTCCATTAATCACCTACCAGCCTCTTTCTCACCTTTTTCTCTCCCTTCTGCAGAACTACCTTTCTGTACTCTCAGTTCTGCTGCAGGATTTTGACCCTTTCCCTTGCAAATGCTCCAGCAATTTACATCTTGCTCCAGATTCCAGCATCTGTAGTCTCTTTTGTCTCCGTGTGTTGTCTGCATTCTGTAGATCTGACTGATCTTCATGCTGGAATGGAGGTGTTGTGTTCTGCCGAATGAACTATTTTCCATTAGCTGTAGATTAGCTGCACTCCAATGGGACAGTTGCAGTGTGAAAGATTGGGAGAAATGCCTGTATGATGTCACAGCTTTGCTGTTGCTGTTGCTGCTGTGGTTGATTCATTCATGGTCCATTGGTAAGGATTGTAGCTGATGTAAAATAGAGACCAAATCTACAATGCAGCCAAATTTGAGGTGGATACTGCACAGACTTTCAGTTAACAGAATCAAATGTTTTAGTAAGGATAAGAAGTTGGTTGTCCTGTGGGAAAATGACTTATCTCCGGTTCCCCAAAACCTCTTCACCAATTAAAATGTACAAATATAGAACATAAAACAGTACAACACAGTGCAGACTTTTTGGCCCCACGATATTGTGTCAATTTTCTAACCTACTCCAAGATCAATCTAGTACTTCCCTTTAGTGTCTCTTAATTGTTTATAACGCATGTGCTTCTACCACAACCACTGGCAGCATGTTCCATGCACCCACCAATCCTGTCTTAAAAAACCTATCTCTGACATCCCCCAAAACTTTTCTCCATATTTATGCCCAATCAGATCAGTCATTTCTGCTCTCGGATTGTGATGGAGTTCTCTCCACTTCTGTAATCATCTCCAGCAGCACTCATATTATCCAAAGTAAAGCGTCTGGTTGAAACACTCGATATCATGATGCTGTGGTTACATTGTGTATCATTCACTACAGAATCTGGCCAGATTTCCTTTGTCAGCAAAGGCATGCAATTTCTGTATAGAATGACAGGGGCAGTTTAGGAATGCCAGCATAAGCAGATTCTTCTAGTTTTACATCATCCTGCCTCAGAAATCCTGAACTCATTCTAACAGTTGTATGGAAGGGCCTTTTGAGGAAGCAATTCCCTTATTCCTGCAGATGGGGCAAAACCTTTTAGAAGAAGGCAGTTCATATCACTTTCTCAGGTGCAATAGTTATTTAGCCTTGCCCATGATGTCCCCACTTTGTGACTGAATTAAAGAAAACTGTTCTCAGTTTCTATCTGCATTTTAGACCCACTCATTATGAAGCTTTCAGAAAAATCATCAACCTTGAATATTGATTATTTCCCTCCCCACTGATAACACCAGATTTGCTGGATACTTCAGCATTTTGATTTAATTTGCTTAGAACTTTGTTGTCAACATCTACAGCATCTTGAAATTTTCTTATTATCTCCATCAATAATGTTTAATTCTGACTGCTTGCTTTCAAAACATATTTGAAATCCTTCTATGATCGTATTCCATTTTACTGTCTCAGCCTTTCCTTAACTCTCCTTCCAACTCATACAACTCATTTTTATGAACCTAGACTTTTGCTTCACTGTTCTTTCTTCTGACCACATTTCCTTTGACTTCTGCTCATGTCTTCCTCTTGTCCATTGCCGTAAGTTTATTTTTGTAAAGTTAGTATAACCTTGCTCTGTTTTTCCAGCCTCCTGTCTGTATGTAGGCTCAGCCGTATTGCTGATTGCATAAGCAAATAAGAGTAGAATTACCAACAGAACATCTTTTATTGAAGGCATGAACTTTCATGTAAACTGTCAGCTTTGTTACATTGATATGTCAACATCATAGACCACTCCCATTCCATGATTTTCATTTTCATTTCAAATTGCCTTCTTTTTTAACATAGCAAAATATACCAGGGTGCTTGAAGGAAGCATAAATAGCCACAGAACCGAAACATTTGGTAGGACACATAGATGTACTTTAAAATGTGTCATAAAGGAAACAAAAGAGTTATTCAGGGGGTAAATGTCAGGAAAAGAATTCTAGTGTTTAAGTGCAATCTTCCTGAAGATTTGGTTTCCAGTGCCAGGATGATGAAAGTGGGGAATGGAAAAGAGACCAAATTTGGAAGAATGTTCAATTTCCAGTGATTGCTGGTAAGAATGGTTTCAATAGAGAAGGTGGATGTGATCATAGAGTTGGTTGAACAAAAGAATGAGAATTTAAATTTGGAGTATCATGAAGTTTTAGAGAGCACAGGGAGCTTAGGGAAAGAGTATTAGTTAGAACTCAGTCAGTGGATGTTCAAACTCACTGAAGGATCAGTGAATCCATGTCAGTGTCCTCTCCCAGACCAACGTACCCAACAGTGAGGTCTTATTACACTCAGTTGACTCTGTTCGGAAGGCCACATTGTTAAGAATCTGCTCAAAGCCTCTTTAGTAAAATGCAACTTCTCTGCCTACTCCTGAGAATTTCTGGACTATGATTTATCAGAGTGCTTGGAAAACATGCATTTGTGATAGCATTCAGAATCATTGGAATCCCTGCGTAAATGGTGAATTGAGTGCACTATCTCACAAACTCTCTGTTAGGAAACTGCTGTCCCATCTGTGGAATGGTCTGCAGTTCCTCATAAGAGCCGCATCAATCACCTTAAAACCTTGAACCCAATGTGAAAGGAAGCCATCCTCAATCTCAAGGGACTGCTGAAGAAGAAGTGGACATCTGAATCAGCCGAGGTTCACTGAGGTAAGGCAATATATCATGTTTAAATTACTGAAGCTGATAATTAAAATAAGATCATAAATATTAATTTTGAATCCAAAGCATAAAACTAATTGAAAGGAAATATGTGTCTTGGTTTTGTTTTTACTTTAACCGAGCCACGTATACATGACATGGTGCCGTGATGATGTATGCCATTCATGTACTTCTACATACGGTACTTTTACAACTCATAATCAATTATTTAAATGAACAAGAATACTTAATCAAACAATATATTTACAATATTACTCAAATCTATGAGGCCGCTGTTGGTCAGGATTGACTATGTATGTTGTGTCCTAGCTGTCTAGATAGGCAAGCCTGGGCAGTACAATATAAAGTGTAAGCTGTTGCCCCTGTAGCAAGCTCCCCCTCTGATGAACCCAAAGAAATGGCAAAGACCGATACTGTTTGGCACCAGCAGTGTTACAGGATTTGCCAGTCGGCATTGACCTTAACGTAGGACTGCCTTAGGTACTCCAGCTATGGCTTTCTTCCCCTTGGTGTTTACTCCTGACGTCTTCCCCATGAGTGGGCACAGCCACAAAGCAGTGGAGGTTTGAGATCAGAGCTTTCCTTCTCCTGAGAGAGCTGCCAACCATGGCTGACGAGCCCCATCTGCCTGAAGTGATTGGCATTAAGGCAACAGTAACCTGGTTTTGCCCCTTCTCCTGTCAGTAGAAGTGGTTCCACTGGGCATAGTAGCTAAGCCACATGTGAAGACCAGGAGCTAGATTTGGTTGTCAGAGGCTATTTGAGGCACATGCCATTGGGAGCATTTACTAGGTAGTTGGAGCTTGTTCCCATTATAACACCCCAGCAATAAAACCTTAAAAAAACAAATATTACTGAAATATAAAATACACAACACTCTTTCCTGCTCAACTATAAATTCCAACAATATCTGTGCCTTGAAAAAGTTTTCTGCCCTTAACTCTTCTGTGGATTGAAAATGGACACTAGTGGTTGATGAACTCTCCCATACAAGTACTGGTTGAAATGCTTTACACCCCAAACCAGACTCAAGACCTCTCTGTTGATCTGTGCTTATTTTTTCACTGCACTGGTAAGGAAACGTGATGGCAAGTTCCATCACTCATACCATGTGACATGACAGCACCTATACCATAAGGCAAGCTTCACTGGATGAAATGGATCATAATATCTGAGAACAGTGCCTGATGTCACCATTTCTTTTGTCTTTTGGAAAGCCACCTCACACTGCTTCTTCCTGATCTGTAGTAATGAGTTCAAGGGGTGGAACATAATAGCCAAGTTTGGCAGGAGCCTGCTATAGTATTTGACAAATCTCAAAACAGACAACAACAATGTCCTTTGTCCTTGGAACATTTACACTTGTACTGTATAAACTTGTGCACCAATGGTATGGCCACAGTAAGTGATGCTTAGTTTAAAGAATTCACACTTGTTGTGTTGTACTCTGAGCCCAAAGGCTCCTAATCTTTTTAACACTGTCTTGAGATTTTGGAGATGTTCTTAACAGAAACAATGATGTCATCCAGGTAATACTGAATGTCTGGACGGCCTTGCAACACCTGCTCCATAGCTTTCTACCAGAATGAAAGTGCAGATACTATTCCAAAAATAAGTCTATTAGAGTGATAAAGCCCTTTGAGTGTTTATGGTGGTAAACATTTTGGACTCTTCTTCCATCTCCATCTGTAGATAAGCCTCAGCTAAGTCCACTTTGCTGAAGTGCTCTCTTCTAGAAAGGTATGCATAGACATCCTCTTTCCTGGAAAGAGGATATTGATCTATTTTCAGTACTGGTTTGATGGTGACCTTAATATCATCACAGATCCTGACAGGCCCGTTCTTCTTGGGTACTGGTACCACTGGCATTGCCCTTGGGCTCCACTCAACCTTAAAGTATTCCTTCAGTCTCCATATGATCAAGCCCAGTGGCTACTTTATCATGGATGGGCTTTCTAAAATGCGGATATGGTATTTTCATTTAACACTACTCTTGATATGTTTGAGTTTTCCACTGACCTCCATGAACACTGTTGTGGAATCATTCAGTTCCTTACTAATTGGCTTTCAATTGACTGTGTTGCAGTGGATGTGGAATGCAAATTTTGGATTGCTCTCCAATCAAGTTGTAGTATTCTCAGTCACTCACATCCCCACATTGCTGGTCCTCTGATTTTTTCCACGTACAAGTCCAATGTGGCTTGTTGTCAACTGTGTCTCTGTCTGCTGTTTCCATAGATATGTCTATTTCAACTGCTCCTTTAAATATGAGTTGTGGTTCAGTTAGGAGTATACTTTCCTGTAAGATTCCACAAACTGAATGATCTCTCAGTGCATCATTAAGTCCATCACTGAACTGACAATTCTCAGACTATCTCTTTCATTCAGCCACAAATGCTGAAATGGATTCCCTACCTTTTGCAACCCAAATCTGCATATGAAACCTAAAGCATAGAATTCTGCAGTCAACAATGGTTTTGTTTCTAAATGTTCCTGCATTACTCTCATGATATCAGCAAAGCTTGTTTTGGCTAGTTTCATTTGAACAGTCAAACTTCTAAGCAAACTGTATGCCTTTAAATGCACTCAAAAAAACTGGCACTTGTATTTCATTGGCTTCAAAATACTATTCAATTCACTCAGTGTTCATGAGCTAGTTATCTGTTGTGCAGTCAAATGTGCCTATCTTTCTGATGCAGCCAGCCATTTCAGCTTCTTTGTTTATGATTATTATCACCTGGTTTATGAATCCATGAATTCATCTGTTTGCTGCTTTTTCTGAAACTCAACTGCCATCTCTTTCTCCCTTCCCAGGAGACATATGCTGCGCTTTCTTTTTCATTCAAATGTCTTACTGTGTTTCAACAGGTTGGTAGTTGTCTTAGGTTCATTTTTAAAATACCTTGTCATCACTGTTATGTTTTGTAACTCCAAAGTATAAAACTAATTGAAGAGGAACATGGATCTGGAAATGGCTGTCTTAGTTGCACTTTTACATTAAGTGAGGCATGCACGTATGACATGGTGTCATGATGATGTATGCCATTTACATATTTTAACATACAAGCCATAATTAATTATTTAAAATAATAAGAATGCTCAAACAAACAGTATCTTTATAATTTTACTCAAACGTTACTGAAATATTAAATACACAACACCGATAAAGGATTTTGGCACAAAATATTGATTATTTATTTACCTCTATATGTTCTGTCTGATTTTATGAATTCCTCCAGCATTTTGTGTGTATAGTCCAATTATTCTGCACCATGACCCTCCAAATTTGTCTACTTTGCACTTGTACTCCCTGCAATCTTTTGTAAATTGCCATTGAATTTGCTTCCACCATCCTTTCTGATAGTGCATTCCAGATCATAACTATATTGCAAACTTTTTTGCATTATTTTCATGAAGCATTTATTTACACACCATACCCCTACATTATTGAAGAGTTTGCATTCCTAGAAAACCAATTTTCAGTAACATAAGCCCTTAATGAATATATGACAAAATTTAGCAATTGTTCTGCATTTTGTGTGTATTTTTTCTCAGATTAAATCTATAAGAGCATATATGTATCAGTGTATCAAAAGTTTTTGGCAATAATTTGTGAATTCCATAAGAGTAAATTTCCAATAGTCAAAACACAGGTAATTCATCAGATGCTGGAAATGTTGATCAATATGCATTAAAAAGTGTTATATGTAGTGTAACTCTCACTTTGGTTAGTGGCTTAATATAGGGGATGATCGACGCCCCCCCCCCCCCCCCCCACTGACCCGATCAACCTTAAGAAATCTTGTTTGGCTGGATGCTGCGTGATATGTCCCCTGTTAAAAATCAACACCACAAAACAACAAACAGTCCACAAAATGCAATTAAATGATTGAGCTTTATAATTCTTAATTTGACTGTATGGTTAGTAAAGAAAACAAGAAGGGAAAGGTGCCCATTCTTATGAAAGTCTATTGAGCAATGTTGGAGCTCTCTGATAGTGCCGTTCATCCACCATCAATCTCCTCTGATCACCGTTGATCTTTGGACGCTCGCTCCAAGTTCACTCTGTCAAAGGTTTACCAACTCTCCCCATTCGTGTCTTCTCTCTTCATCTCTACCCAGCAAAAGACTGCGAATTCCCGGCTCCCAGACACACAAGAAAGAACAACATCCCGCTCATTGGCTAGCATGCCCCGTTATCTCTACTCATAACCCAAACATTGCTGCTACAGAGAAACCATTACCTCAGCAGTAGAACATTACAGAGAAGCCATTACATTAGCAATGAAACCTTACAGCATGTTACAGTAGTTTCCCGAGATCATGAACAGTGCAGTTGCCATTCCAAGTTGTGATACGTGGTTGGGCTGCAGTTCTGATGAAAGGTCTCAGCCAGAATCTAGTGAGTCTTGAAAGATCATTACTAATGCTTCCACAATCTCTTCAGCTACTACTTTCAGAACACTGGGGTGAAATCCATCTCGTCCAGGGGACTTACCTACCTTCTGAGCTTTCAGTTTCCCAAGTAGCTTCTCCTTAGTAATAGCAAATACACTTACTTCTGCCCCCTGACACTCTCAAATTTCTGGCATATGGCTGGTGTCTTCCACAGTGAAGAATGGTGCAAAATACTTACTAAGTTCATCTGCCTTAACCTTATCCCTGATTATGACCTCTTCAGTTCCAATGGTCCAATATCCATTCTTGCCCCTCTTTTCCTCTTTATATATCTGAAAAAAAGTTTGGTATCCTCTTTGATATTTTTGCTGAGCTTTCCTTTATATTTCATCTTTTTGCTCCTTATGGTACTTTAATTGCTTGCTGTTGGTGTTTAAAAGCTTCCCACTATATTTTCCCACAAATTTTTGCTATACTGTATTATATGCTCTCTTTTCCTTTCATTCTGCCTTTTACTTTGCTTGTCATACATGGTTGCATCATTCTCCCTTTAGAATACTCCTTCATCTTTGGGATGTATCTATCCTGTGTCTTCTGAATGGTCTCCCAAAACTCCAGCCATTGCTGTTCTGCTGCTGTCTCTGCTAATGTCTCCTTCCAATAAACTTTGGCCAGTTCCGATCTCATGCCTCTGTAATTCCCTTTACACCACTATAATACTGTTGCATCTGACTTTATCTGGTCCCTCTTAACTGCAGGGCGAGTTCGATTGTATTACGATTACTAACTCCCAAAGTTTCCACTACCTAACACTCCCTAATCAAATCTGGTCCATTACACAACACTCAATCCAGAATTCCCTTTCCCCTAGTGGGCTCAACCACAAGCTGCTCCGAAAAGCCATCTCGTAGGCATTCTGCAAATCTCCAATGCGTTAGAGCAATGTTTATCAAAAATACTGAGCAGTTCATTTTGCCCTCACAAAGAAAACATTGTTCTCAATCTTGGGAACATCTGCTTACATATATTTTTGTCACAGCTAGAGCCAAACCTTGCAGGCAGGATTAGGCTCAAACAATGCAAACACCAGATCTAAAATTGCATGCAAGCAATGAAAATAAGCAACACGAGAAATTCTGCCGATGCTGAAGGAACCCAGCAGCTCAGGCAGCATCTAAGGAAATGAATAAACAGTTGACGTTTCAGTCCAAGACCCTTCTTCAAGACTGAAAAGGAAGGAGGAAGATAAGAGAATAAAAAGGTGTGAAGTGGTGAAGGAGGGTAGCTAGAAAGTGATAAGTGAAGCCAGGTGGGTAGGAAAGGTAAAGGTAAATGACTGCAGGAGAAAGGGAAGGAGGTGGGATCCAGGGGGAGGTGATAGGTGGGTGAGAAAAAGTAAAAGGCCAGAGTGGGGAAGAGAGGAGGGGAAGGGAGATGTTTTTACTGGAACAAGAAATTGATATTCTTGCCATCAGGTTGGAGGCTATACAGATGGAATATGAGGTGTTGCTCCTTCACCCTGAGGGCGGCCTCATTGTGGCACAAGAGGAGGCCATGGACTGACATGTCGGAACGGGAATGGGAATGTGAATTAAAATGTTTGGCCACTGGATGCAGCGGAGGTGCTCAACAAAGCAGTGCCTCAAATTACGATGGGTCTCACCAATTTAGAGGTGGCCGCATCAGGACTATTAGACACAATAGATGACTCCAGTAGATTTGCAGCTGAAGTGTTGCCTCGTCTGGAAGATGGGGTGAGCGTAGATGTTCAAGAAATGGAGGAGATGTGGGTGAGGGCTGCATCAATGGTGGAGAAAGGGAAACCCCAATCATTGAAGAAGGACACACCTGATGTCCTGGAAAGGAAAACAACATCCTGGGAACAGATGTGGTGAAGATGAAGGAACTGAGAGAAGGAAGTAACATTTTTACATGAGACATGGTGGGAAGAGATATAGTCAAGATAGCCATGGGAATTGGTAGGCTTATAAATGATGTCTAACATAAAATAAGCTTGAACAAACTCTTAGCATAGTGCATCTACAAATCTCAAAGCAAATGGTGCTGTTTCATTTAATTTTATACCACACAGTAAAACAAAACTATAACCATGGTGAGTGATCACAGATTCTCTTTTGATTGCAGATTAAAACATTTTCAGTTGCCTTCAAATTTCATTTCCTATTTGCCTCGCACCCTCATTTAGTATTTGTTTATTAGAGCAACATGTGTGCATTGAACCTCTTTCAGTGCTGAGGACAAGCAAATTGATCAACTGAAACCCCACCTACTCTAGAAACCAGTGTTACTTCTGGCTCTGCTCTCATGATATGTTTGTTCTTTGGTAAAGGTTCCACTTCATTTTCTTCCTGACCAAGCCTTTTTGAAATATATTTGTGTTTATGCTGCCAATGACTCTTGGAGGTTACCCTGTAATAAATTAATAAATTACATTTATTTTTCTGCTGTGGACTAAGACTGTTGTAGGTGCAGAAAAGCACTGCTGTTTCCACATCTGGATAAATAATAGACGTAGACTGTCGGTACTACAAAAAGCATCCCAAATAAGGAGGAGTAATGTTTCAGTCTTAGCCCACCTCAATCAGAAGCTCTGGCTAACTTAGATGCTGATTGTTCTTCCCACATTGATGATCTCCCTAGTTTCTCAGCAAAACCCAGGTTAAATAACTGGACTAAATATTCACCTGAACCAATGCTCAAACTCATCTGTTTCTCTGGTCAGTTTCATAAACATCAGGGTCTATGTTGAACTTTTAGAGTTAACTGATGTTATTTGAGCCAATAAAAATCCTTTCATCCAACTGAGAAATCTTTGACCTCATCAAATAGATTTTCTGCTGGCATTCATGTATGTTTTCAGAAAACCCAGAAGGAGTCGAATTGCAGTAGGCTTGCAGTCCTGCACGAGGAATCTAAGTCTTTTACCTTCCAAAAGCTTTCACTTTTTTGGGAGTTTGCATATCACAAGTTGTAATTTTAGAGTTTAATATGGTTTGCAAATGCCATGGTGAGTAATAACAGCAAATGTATGAATGGAAATAGCATGATATTGAAAACTGATAAAATTAAAGCTTCAGAACAGGTGAAGTTATAGAGTAAAATTATGTAAGGGTGGGAAAGAATAAGTAGGAACAGAAAGTAACTCAAAAGTGTCCAGAATGAAAATGGAGTGGCTGGAGATACTGTTCCTTATAGTACAGGCAAGTTAAAAGGAAATTGAATTAATCTATTTAAACTTATAATTCACTTTAAGGGAGAAATTGTTTTCAGTGAGAGAAGAGTTGGTAAGCAGATGATATGGAAGAACAGAAAATGCTGAAAACACTCAGCAGGTTGGACACTAACCTGTGGAAAGAGAATGGAGTTAATGTTTCAGGTCAAAGACCTGTTTTGAAAAAGGTTTTTAACTGAAATGTTAACATGGTTCTCTTCATGCAGCTGCCCAGTCTTTCTACTATTTGCCATTTTTTACTTCAGATTTTCAGCATCTGCAGCTTCTTAATTGGGTTTTTCACAGATTTAGGAAAAGAAGTTGAATGGAGATGAATTAATGGTGAGCGATGATTTTCATAATCAGCCGCAAAATACCAAGCAATGTGAGAACAGATACTAAACTCACAGCCAACATGCTAACTGAAGGCTAGGAGCAACTGTCTGGGGCTGGCTGGTTCAATGGGTGAACAAGGACTGTGGATGAGAGCTGGGTTTAAATAGGCTGTAGGTGACAGAACATTGAACAGGGAAATCTACAGCACATTACAGGCCCTTCGGCCCACAATGTTGTGCAGACCATGTAACCTACTCTAGAAACTGCCTATAATTATCCTACTGCACAGCCCTCTATTTTTCTAAGATCCATGTACCTATCTAAGAGTCTCTTAAAAGACCCTGTTGTATCTGCTTCCACTGTTGCCGCTGGCAGCATATTCCCTACACCCACCACTCTCTATGTGAAAACTTTACCCCGACATCCCATCTGTATCTACTTCCAAGCACCTTAAAACTATGCCCCCTTGTGTTAACCATTTCAGGCCTGGGAAAAAAGCCTCTGGCTAACCACACGATTAATGCCACTCATCATCGTACGTACTTCTATGAAGTCATCTCTCATGCTCCAAGGAGAAAAGGCCAAGTTCACTCAACCTATTCTCATAAGACATGCTCACCAATCCAGGCAACATCCTGGTAAATCTCCTCTGCATTCTCTCTATAGTATCCACATCCTTCCTGTAGTGAAGTGACCAGAACTGAACGCAGTACTCCAAGTGGGGTCTAACCAAGGTCTTATATAGCTGTAACATTACCTCACTGCTCTTGAACTCATTCCCATAGTTGATGAATGCCAACACACCATATGCCTTCTTAACAACATGGTCAAACTGCGCAGCAGCTTTGAGTGTCCTATGGACACAGACCCCAAGATCTCTTTGATCCTCTACACTGCCAAGAGTCTTAGCATTAATATTATATTCTGTCTTCAGATTTGACCTAGCAAAATGAACTACCTCACACTTATCTGCATTGAAGTCCATCTGCCACTTCTCAGCCCAGTTCTGCATCCTATTGATGTCCTGCTGTAACCCTCCTGACTATCCAAAACACCCCCAATTTTGTGTCTTCAGCAAACGTACCAACCCACACATCAACTTCTTCATCCAGGTCATTTATAAAAATCACAAAGAGGTCCCAGAACAGATCTCTGAGGACCACCACTGGTCACTGACCTCCATGCAGAGGCATGGGAGCTAAGGAGACCTTGTTTCGTGAACCTTTCGTAAACTTTTCTTCAATTTTCCACATTCTTTGTACACCATGGTTCTTTAACTCTATCATCCTTCCCCTGCCTCAATGGAACATGTCTATGCAGAACGTCATGCAAATATTCCCTAAACATTTGCCACATTTCTGCCATGCATTTCCTTGAAAACATCTGTTCCCAAGTTCCTGCCTAATGGCATCATATTTTTCCTACCCCAATTAAATGTTTTCCCAAATTGTCTGCTCCTATCCCTCTCTAGCGCTATGGTAAAGGAAATAGAGTTGTGATCACTACCTCAAAAATATTTTCCCGCCGCATGATCTGATACCTGACCCGGTTCATTTCCCAATACCAGATCAAGTGCAGCCTCTCCTCTATTTGGCTTATCTACGTACTGCATCAGGAAACCTTCCTGAACACACCTGATAAACTCCACCCCAACTAAACCCCTTGATCTAAGGAGATGCCAGTCAATATTAGGGAAGTTAAAATCTCCCATCACAATAACCCTTTTATTATTGCACTGTTCCAGAATCTCCCTCCCTATCTGCTCTTCAATGTCCCTGTTACTATTGGGGGGGTCTATAAAAATACTTAGTAGAGTTATTGCCCCCTTCCTGTTACTGACTTCCACAAACACTGACTCAGTTGACAATCGCTCCTTGACTTCCTCCTTTTCTGTGGCTGTGACGTTATGCCTGATCAGCATTGCCATGCCCCCACCTCTTTTGCTTCCCTCCCTGTCCTTTCTGAAACATCAGCAGCCATTACTGTCCCTGAGACATCCAAGTCTCTGTAATGGCCATAATGTCATAGTTCCACATTTTGATTCGCGCTCTAAGTTCATCCGCCTTGTTTATGATCCTTCTCGCATTAAAATAGACACATCACAAACCATCACGCTGAGTGCATCTTTGTCTTATCGATGGGTCAGATGGCCTCTTGATGTGCTATATGGCCTAATTCTGTTCCTATGTCTTATTAGGTTCTTGAGTGGACATGGCATCAAAGGTTACAGGGAGAAGGCTGGGAACTGGGGTTGAGGAGGAGAAGAGAAAAGGATCAGCTATGATTGAATGCTGGAGCAGTCTGGATGGGCCAGATGGCCTAATTCTGCTTCTATGTATTAGAGTCTTATGGTCTATCATCTGCCTATCCTTCCTCAAACTCCTTACAAGCTGTCTCTACTTGTGTGCCAACTGCCCTATTCTCTGCCTCTTCACCGGTTCCCACCTCCCTGAAAATCTAGTTTAAACCCACCCAATAGCATTAGCAAACCTTCCCACCAGGATATTGGTCCCCCTCAGATTCAAGTACAAACCTGTCCTTTTTGTACAGGTCACACTTGCCCCAAAGGAGGTCCCAATGGTCCAGAAATCTGAATCCCTGCTCCCTGCTCCAAACCTTCAGTTACGCATTTATTCACCATCTCATTCTATTCCTATTCTCTCCGTCGCGTGGCAGGGGCAGCAATCCCGAGATTACAACCCTTGTGGTCCTGCTTCTCTGCTTCCTTCTGAAATCCCTGTATTCTGCTTTCAGGGCTGCGTCTTTTTTTCTACCTATGTCCAGAGGTGCAGGCTCAGGGGGTTGAGTAGTCCAGGGACAATAGAATTGAGGGAGGACATGTAAGTTGATGAAATGGGTAATCATGAAGGGACTGGCAGTGGGGGAGGGGTGTTGGTGTGCAGAAGCTCAGAGGGCTGCTGGTTGGAGGAATTGGATTGGGCACATTGAGGTCAGACAGTGATATACTGACATACATCTGTGATCATGGTGGGCCACCAGCATAGGCATCGCAGAACTTCTAGAGTCTGTTGTGCACCTGGATGGCAGGAGCAGGTTGGGGAGTGACCCCACTGGAATGCCTCAGAGCAATGGCCTCTGGCATGTACAGTTAATTGTCAGGTGTGTTGGCTGGAGCAGGCTCGTGCTGTAGGGCCTGGTGGATCTAGTCCTCAAAGCCCTAGATAATCGGGTGAAGATCTGGGAGGATGGACTGATGGGCTGTGGATCGATCTCCATTTCAACTGGGTCAACAGAGTGTCCATCTTAGTGTTCTTGGAGCCAGATCAGTAGGAAGTGGTTAAGTTGAATTGCTTGAAGAGGACTCAGCGAGATTCATGTGGGTTGCTTTGGCAGGTCTGTTGAATGAATATGAGATTCTGGTAGTCAGTCAAGATGAGGCAAGACTCAGTATGTCCCATCACCAATGTCTCCATTCCACCATGGCCCATTTGATGGCCAGTAGATCCCTGCTCCTCCTCCATAACAACACTGTGTGGGAAAAAATTATGTGAGAAGAAAGCACAAGGGTGTGTCTTCCCATCAAGTCCTTGCTCTGGCACCCATGCCACATGCGTCCACCTCTAACATTAGAGGTCTGGAGGAACTGGAATGGTGGAGAATGGGAGAGGGGATGAAGCATCTCTTGAGCTCCTTGAATGGGTGGTCAGCAGAAGCAGACAAGGTTATCCGTGAGGTAGGTGACTTGGTGAGGGTTAGCGGAGTGGAAACTTGGTTGTAGTTTCTGATCAACCAGCAGTAGAAGCTTGAGAAACTCTAAAATGCTGTAGCTGTTTGTGGGAGTATGGTCGAGGCTATTCAATGATGGCATGCACTTGCTCTGGGTCCATAGTTATTAACTGGAGTGAAAGGACATGACTCAGGAAGGAAGTGACTGGCGTGTAGAACTGGCATTTTTCTAACTTGGAGTACAGTTGATTTTGGAAGAGACACTGAGAGACTGATTAGATGTCACAGATCTGGTCTTGGGGTTCCGTGGAGAGGATGAGGATGTTGTTGAGGTAGATGAACACATACCTGTGTAGTCTGTCTCAGAGGAGCTCCTTGATGAAAGCTTGAAAAATGGTTGGATTGTTGGAAAGTCCAGAAGGCATCACCAGGTATTTGTTGTGGCCAGTGGGTGTTATGAACAGGGTCTTCCACTCACAACCTCCCCCCCCCCCCAGCAGATAAGGATCTGGTTGTGCATGCTCTGTAGATCCCGTTTGGTGAAGATCTGGGCCTGCTTAGTGTTCTGAGTGCGCTGTCTATTAAGAGGAAAGGGTTGCATTTCTTAATGGTGATTGTGTTAAGTCCATGGTAGACAATGCAGGGACAATTTCCCCATCTTTCTTCTTGACAAAAATGACAGATGGAGGATCAGGCTGGTCCAAGATGGTCAATTGAAGTGTGCTATAGTGCTTCAGTGATGCAATCATTCATGGCTGGGTCTCAGGAGGGGTGAGGGAGAACAGATCATCTTGGTGAGGGGTGACACTTGGGAGGAGGTTGATCACACAGTCATATGGTCTGTGAAGCAGCAGGGTGCTGGTTTCCCTTTTCCTGAAGGCAATGGCTAAGTCTTGGAGTTTGTTGAGGACAAGGATTTTACTTGGACTCCATGGATTTACAGAGTGAGCGGGTAGTCTGGTAGGTGGCTCCCCAGCTCAGCAGTGAACCAAATGACCAAGCAAAGGGATGGTCATGAGTGGAGAGCCAAGGGTAACCCCAGACAAGAGGAGTGTTGGGTGAGTCGGTCGGGAGGAACTGAGTGGATTCATTGTATCCTCCGATGCTCATGTGCACAGGCCATCCCACCATCCCAGACCCCAGGGGACATCAATCATTGGCCATGGTGCAGGTGAACGAGAGACAGGTGCCTTAGGGAGCCCAAGCTGCACACACAGAAAGTTGCCTGCTCCTCCTCAATCTTCCAGAGCCTCCTGTGTGCATAACACCACTGGGGTGTGGAAGAGGGCAGAGAGACAGTTGGGTTATGGTGCTGGAATGAGGAGATGGGAGAGTTACCAGATAGAAGGCCCCTCATCTCTGCCTGGTGGTTCCATTTCCCGAGCACAGTGGGCATTTGATGCGTGGGTGACTGGTGGCTCTGCAGTAAGTGCACAAGTTGTTTCTCCACCAATGCTCACGCTCTCGGGGGTTAAGGGAGCTCATCCTAACTGCATGGGTTCTGGAGGTTTTGCTGAGGAGGGCCCTGCAGCCTGAAATGGTTCTGGAAATGGAACTGGATTCTGTCTGACGATCTGGAGGGTCAATTCAGAGGGCCAGAGAGAAGAGACTTTCAAGGTTGGTAGGCATCTCCAAGGTAGAAAGTTTATCTTTCAAGTGCTTCGAGAGACTGTGATGGTAATGGGTCAGCAGCTCTTCGGTATTCCAGCCGCACTCTGCTGTGAGGGTCCTGAATTCCACAGTGTAATCCAGCACCGAGCGTGAGCCTTGACACAGAGAAAATATCTGATCTGCTGCCTCTTCCACTTCCTGGATGGTTGAAAACCTGGCGTGTAATGTACGGGTATATTTCTTTTAGAGCAGTGATCTCTTCCTCTGTACGGCTTATTGATCTGTTGTCTGCACATGCACATTGTCTCTCTCTCTCTCACTGCAATGTGAATACACCAGTTAAAGCTATCTCCCAAGTGTGTGCTTTTATTTAATCAATATGTAATTGCGCACAGACACAACAAATTGATGGTGAGTATGAACCTGAATGTCACAAAATATCATGAACTCCACCGACAGTTACAGCTCGATTACGGGTTGAAACAGTGAGAGTTAAACAGCTTTCACAGATGCTAACAAATGCATAAGTACAGTGCATTGTGACAGTTACAGATGCCCTGAATTTAAAGTGAAAATAGCGTGACAGTGGCTTTGGTCAGGGAAGTTGATGAATTTGATAGCGCTAATGAAGTCGTATATCGAGAGGATTGAACTGTATTGTAATGGGAACAACGTGGAGGAGCAAAAGAAAGCCCTTATGCTTCTTAGCTTAATGGGTGCAAGAAAGTACAGTCTCTTGTGCAACTTAGCAAAGCCAGCAAGCAAGAAGTCCAAACAAATCGTTACAATTTTACAAAATCACTTGAGCACTAAACCACTGGTAATAGTTGAGAGATTTATATTTTACAAAAGGAACCAGTCAAAAGATAAAAGCATTTCTGAATATATTGCAGAACTGCCAAAATTTTTCCAGTACTGTGACATTAGAGATACACTTTCTGATGCATTAAGGGACAGGCTTGTACTATATGTGGCATGCATAGTCAAAGCACTCCAGCGAGGCTACTGGCAGAAAGAGACCTAACCTTAGAACAGGCATTGACCATTGCAATATTATGAAAGACTGCAACAAGGATGCAGCAGAGTGGCAGAAAAAGAGGTTAGAATGTGAAATGCACAAAACGTCCCTGAATGGTGCAGAAAGCCAGAAATGTTATCAATGTGGCAAAACCTTCCAGGATGCAGATGACTGTTGGTTCAAAGAAAGAGTCTGCAGGAAGTGTCACAGACAAGGTCACATTGAGAGAATGTACAAAGCAGACTAAAAGCACTACCCAGTGAAAATTCCAAACACAAAACGAAGCAAATGCATAAAGCTAACGAGTGTAAAACAGAATCAGACAACACAGAGTCTGACAAAGGAGACATGTCATGCCTAGAACTGCATAGCATTATTGAAACAGATCACAATGGTAACAGTGACAGACAGTCTGGTGTAAAACTGAAAATAGAGCTAGGGTCAGCTTTGTCTATAATTCCAGAGGCTGATGACAACAGACTATTTTCTAAGATACCACTAGAAAAGACTTCAGTGATGCTCAAGACTTCCACAGATGAACAAGTGCCTCCCAAGGGCAAACTCAAAGTAAATGTGATGTATGGAGGCCAAACACAACAGTTATAGAAGTGTGAAAGGCCAGTATTTTTTGGATGCGAATGGTTGAGAAAAATCCAACTAGACTGGCACTCAATCAAAGCTTTCAATGTGACATCAATAGGCAATGGTGGCCTAAATGGTAGCACTAATCAGAGACTGGCACAGCTACAGCTGCTTTATTCTAATGAGAAGGTGTTTGAGGCAGGGATTGGTAAACTCAAAGGCATGAAGGCCAGATTTGAACTGGATGAAACAGAAGAGCCAAGATTCCATAAAGTGTGTCCAGTGCCATTTGCACTATGTCCTAAGGTGGATGCTGAACGGCAGAGTGAGGAATTCTCTCCCAGGCTGAGTGGAGTGATTAGCCATGCCGATTGTCCCGGTGATCAAGAAAGGAAAGGCCAGAGCCATTCACATATGTGGGGATTTCAAGGTGAGCATCAGTCTGGTGCTGCGTACAGTGCAGTATCCTGCCATGAATAGAAGACATTTTTGCATCTTTGGCAGGCAGGGAGATGCTTTCAAAGATTGACTTATCACAACCCTATTTGCAAATGGAGATTGAGGAGTCAAGCAGAAGGTTCCTCACAAGGGCCTGTTCCAATATAATTGTCTCGTATTTGGCATCACATCAGCTCTAGCAATTTGGCAAAGAGAGATGGACAATGTGCTCCACGATATCTCAGGAAGACAATGTTACCTTGATGACATCATTGTATCTGACTGAAGAGCACCTCCAGAACCCTGATAAAGTGCTTACCAGGCAGAGTGAGTATGGACTGTGTGCAAAGAGAGACAAATGTGAATTTTTCAAGA
The DNA here is from genome assembly GCF_030144855.1 of Hypanus sabinus. NCBI lineage: Eukaryota > Metazoa > Chordata > Chondrichthyes > Myliobatiformes > Dasyatidae > Hypanus > Hypanus sabinus. Next base: position 129,753,875 of record NC_082706.1, read on the forward strand.
TTGAAATTTCATATTGTGGACAGGTCACTGACAAGCATGGCTTATGTGAGTCACAAGAGAAGACTGAAGCAGTGCTACAGGCACCCAAACTGGAAAATGGGTCACAACTCAGGTCATACTTGGGCCTTGTAAACTACCACCACCGGTTTCTCTCAAACATTGCTACAATGCCGTATCCATTGAACACATTGTTACAGCCAGGTGCAAAGTGGGAATCATCAGAAAGTAGTGAAAGAGCATTCAAGGAAACAAAGAGACAAATAATATCCAATAAACTGCTCACTCATTATGACTCATCCCTGCCTATCAGACTGTTGTGTGGTGCATCTGCTTGTGGCATTGGAGCTGTTCTGTCATACATTATGAAAGGTGGATTTGAATGCCCAATTGCTTTTGCTCCTGATGAAGGATTTCAGCCCGAAACATTGTCACTACCTCCTCCCACAGATGGTGTCTGGCCTGCTGAGTTCTGCCAGCATTTTGTGTTATTATGCTTTTGCTTCAAGATCACTGATGTGCTCACAATGCAACTACGCACAGATCGACTGAGTCAATGGCCCTTGGTCGAGTATGGGGAGTAAAGAATTTTCACCACTACCTCTACAGACAAAAGTTTACGCTAGTGACAGATCACCAGCCCCCTGTGTCCAGATTTAATCCCAGGAAGGGAATTCCAGTGATGACTGCTGCCTGGTTACAAAGTTGGGCACCATTCCTAGGAGCCCACTCTTGTGACATAGAGTTCAGTAGGAACCAAATAACACAGCAACACTGATGGCTTGTCATGTCTTTCCACTGTTGCAAGGTGAAGAAGAAAAGTCTTCATGCTGTAACCCAGCAGAAGTGTTCCATTGGTGGACTAGTTGCCAATGGCTAATTCTGAAATACAAAGGGGAACAAGGAATGACCTGACATTCTCTAAAGTCTATGGCATCACCATGCAAGGAAAGCTAACTCATGGTAATCTTATGTTTCCAGAGTTCTTAGTGAGACGAGACTAACTGTCAAAGAAAGCTGATGTGTGGTTCCCTCTAAACTGCACACCAGAATGTCAGAAAATCTACATGACACCTGGGTACAGTCAAGATGAAGAGTTTCATCCTGAGCTAAGTCTGGTGGCTGGGAACAGATAAAGAAATTGAAGACTTGGCCAAAATGTGTTTGGGATGCCAAAAGGTTTTGAATGCTCCCCAACAGGCACTGCTACACCTGTGGGAATGGCTGTTGTCACCATGGCAAAGAGTATATATTGACTTTGTTGGGCCATTCATGAACTCCATGTTTCTAATTGCTATGGATGCTCATTGAAGTGTCTGGAGGTTAGACCAATGAAGTCAACCACCTCAACAAAGACTGTCTCCACTCTGAGGACTATCTTCACCAGAAATGGCTTACCAGAACAAATTGTGAGTGACAACGGATCACAATACAATTCAAAAGAATTCCAACTGTTCATGAAGAAAAATGTCATTAGGATATTTCAAGTCGGCCTCTCACCACCAGCAACGAATGGGTTAGCTGAAAGATGTATCCCAACCTTCAAGAAGTCATTAAAGTGATGGACAATGAGGACATTTCTCTACAGCACAAGGCCGACAATTTCCTTTTTGTGTATCAGAACTCTTTTCCTGCAATGACAAATCTAACACCTGCAATGTTGTTCGTGAGCAGGAATCTGAGACCTCATGTCAACCTCCTGAAACCAGATCTACAGAGCACAGGGCAGAATAAACACTCCAGCCAGTTGCCAAGTGAGGCAGCAAAGAGCTTCGAGATTGGACAGGAAGTCCTGGTGTGTAATTACTGAGAAGACAAGTGGACAGCCAGTAGGATAGCTAGAAGAACTGATGTACACAGTGGATTTTGGAGATCAGGCATGGAGATGTCAGGTGGACCAGATATTGAAGAACACACCTGAGTCGGCCACATCCAACAAGACAGACACGTTACAGTCTTACCTCTCAGTGATTATGTCACTGACAGCAACATGACACTGGAAACTGAGAATGTAGTATTAGACACCTACCAAACCTAATGCTGCTCCACAGGCCCAGAGGCATGCTGAGAACATTACTGTTAACAAGACACCTGCCAAACCTGATGCCACCCTACAGGTCCAAAAGACTTGACCTTTAGATCTGTAATACTGTTAGTTATGGACTATTACTGTGAAAGCATGGTTATTTGGTATAAGCATTTATGAAAAGGAAATTGAATGTTTTGTACATATACAGTTTTATGTTGCATTAATCTAAAGGGGAAGGAAGTGTAATGTATGGATCTATTTCCTTTAGAGGAACGACCTCCCCCTTAGTGCTATGTATTGATCTGTTGTGTCTGCGCAGGTGCTGTTGTCTATGCATATGAATTGTTTTCTCTCTCTCTCTTGCTGGAGTGTGAATGCACCAGTTAAAGCCATCTCCTGCATCTGTGCTTTTATTTAATCAATATGTAGTTTGGCACAGACAAAACACGACACATCTTAACAGTGAATTGCTCATATTGATTGCAAATGGTAGTTTTATTGTCCGTGTTAGTGGTGACCCAGGGCTGAACTTGCCCAGTGAAAAGAGAGATGACAAAGGCAATCTTGGTTCAGTCCATAGAATACAGAGATAGCTGGAGTTCAAAGTGTAAGGTGCACTGGGACAGGAAGCTGCAGCATTGGGTTGGGGATTCATTGAGGTGTTCAGGTACTGGAATCTGGGCTCAGAAGGAGGAGGGTGACTGTTGCAGGATTGTTGTATCAAGCTGGAGAGCAGACGGCAAGTGGTTTCTTGCTGTTACTGGATCACATATTCATGTCAATGGACAAGTTCCTTTAGGTGAGCCAACTCTGCTGGGTCAGTTGATGGTTCACTCATCCTGTCAGGAAATGTAGGGGAGACTTGACCCAAAAGCAGATGATTTAGCAGTTAGCAATAACTTTAGTAATCAACTATAAAATCACAAGCCATGAGGGGCCAAAAAACAAGACAGAACAGATACTGAACTCACAGGCAACAAGGTAACTGCCTGATACCACTATCTCTGATTATTTTTGTGTACATTTTGATGCCCTCCTGCCTGGAACCAAGACAACAATAAAAATTACAGTTTTAAAAAAAAGCTTTTTAATGTTACTACACAACTTAAATTCTCTGAGCTGGCTAGTTTATCTGACGCATGTGACCTAAACCGCTCAGAAAATGAAATGGTTGATTTTTTTCAACAATGACTTGTCAAATATTTTAAGCATCATAGCTCCAGTTAGGGTTAAAAAGAAATCACTTAGTAAAACGTTACAATGGTTAAACAATTCTGTCCACGAACTCAAGGGATCACGCAGAGTAGCCCAGAGAAAATGGAGGAACTTAATATTTTCAAGAAAAATATTAGGTTCTTTTAACACTGCAATGTGCTCTGCAAGAAGAGCCCATTGTTCGAAGATTATTTCAGACAATAGCAGCGATTCAAGGTTATTGTTTTCAACTATAAACTGAACTTTGAACCCTGTTCCCCACCCCCCATAACATTTTCAGTCAAGCATCTGCCACAGAAATGAGGAATTTGCATTAATTTTTCATCAACATAATTACTTCCATTAGGGAGAGTATAGCTACAGATATTGGTAATCTTTGCAGCCAACCTTTTAAAAAGATGGTAACCATGTCACACTTTAGAAGTATTTCTGATTCAGAACTCTATAAGACTATAACAAGGAGTAATCTGTCTACTTGCTGGCTTGATCCTGTCTCTATCATGCTTACTAAGGACTCTTTTAATAGTGTTTCCAATTCTGTTAGGAAAATTATTAATGTAACCCTTGAAACTGGAGTTCTTCCAGATGCCTTCCAAACTGCAGCTGTCAAACCCCAAATCTTGATAATAAAGTACTCACTAACTAAGGCCTATATCAAATTTTCCTTTTCTGGGCAAGATTCTTGAGAAAGTCATTTTCAATCAACTCAACAACTTTCTGAATAGGAACAACATTCTAGAAAAGTTTCAGTCCGGTTGTACAGCAAACCACAACATGGAGATGGTTTTTGCCAAAGTTGTCAGTGACCTGGGCTCAGCACGGATGCCAACAGAGTCTCAGTTCTAATTCCTCTAGATCTAAGTGCTGACTTCAACACAATTAACGTCAACATTCTCCTTGATTGCCTTGAGAACTGGGTTGGCCTCTCTGGTACTGCCCTTAATTGGTTTAGTTCAAATATCTTAGAGACCAATTTTCTCAGAGATACAATGTACCTTCTGGTGTTGTTCAAGGAATCTGTCTTAGTCCCCCACTCTTCTCTTTATGCACACTCACCTTAGAAGACTTCATTAGAGAGCATAAACAGTTATGTAGATGAATGCAATTGTACATCTCATTTGAGCCTGATGATGATAAAACCCTGCCTTCTCTAACTTCTGGTACGGTTGCAATAGATAAATGGATGAGCAATAATTTCCTAAAAGTAAATGAAGATAAACTGAAATACTTTTGTGGCCAAAAGAGATAAACTTCTTGATAACTTTGGGAACTTGGCTCTTCTCATAAAATCAGAAGAAACAAGCTTGGGTGTTATCCTTGATTCAGATTTGAATTTTAAATCCCTCATAAAGAAAGTGGCCAGAGCAGCATTCCTACACAAGAAATATTGCAAAGGTACATCCATTTCTATCATAGAATGATGCTGAAAAATGAATTCACGTCTTTATATCAATTACAGTGACTAGATTACTGCAATGTTCTTATTATTGACCTTCCAAAGCACTCTATTGATAGACTTCAATGCATTCAGAACACCACTGCTGGACATTTAACTGGAACAAAGATGAGAGAATATATCATTCCCATACTTGCTATTCTGCATTGGCTTCCAGTATCCTTTAGAATTAATTTTAAAGTTCTCTACTTGTTTTAAAACTCTGAATAGTCTGGGACTGGCGAACATCTCAGAATCATTTTCATGCTTGAGCTCACAGGTCTTCTTTTGTTGGTCTCTTAAATTTAAACTATCTCCCACAAAAGGTAATTGGCAGGGCAGCTTTTATTTTTGAACTACACTCCTAAACTGTGGATTTCACTACCTAAACCTATAAGGGATGCAGACTAAGTTGATACTTACAAATGCCAGCACAAAACCCATCTATTTAACTTAATGTTTAACTAACATCTTTTTTGTCTTTTATTTTCTTGTTTATTTTTAATTTATTGTTATGTTTGTATTTTATCCATTTATAAAGCACATTGGACGATATCATCTGTATGAAAAATGCTGTACAAAATAAAGTTAGCAGCTAAAGGTTAGGAGCAGATGGCTGGCTTGAATGAGTGAACAGGATTGTGAATGAGAGCTGGGTTTAGATAGGCTCCAGGTGATGAGTTGGCAATGGACGCCAGGTGACTCCTATTAGCTGGGTGGAGAGACTGGGAGGAGCCTGCAAATGCAGGCAAAGGCAAGATGAGATGGATCCTTGGATGCCTCTTTCAAATACCAGGTAAACTCATGAGTTGGCTAAACAGCCACCTTCTTCCTTGTACGATGAAATCATATCGATCAAGTGAATTTAAGTTATGTTTAAGTGCAAGCTTTAAGTTAGAGAGGAAGACAAATTTATTATTGACAGAGTTAGTTGTGAGGTTGTAGAATGCTGTAGTGAAGTTGCTGATTGAATAAGAAATATATTAATGTTTAATTGTGGGTTAAATATCCGGTTGAAGAAAACTGGGATAAAGAGATTTGGAAAAGAGTAGGAATGTAGGATGTGGAGCATAGCACGAACATAGACTGTACACTTTGCCTCTGTGTAGAATTTTTCTATGAAACATTATACAATGACTTCGGGAACATGTAGAAGAGCCAGTTGGCTGCTTGGTCTATTTGCCCACCGTTCTGAAATGAAACCAGTGTTCTTCTTGCACATTGCCCTAGGATGTTTTCTCAAAGAATTTCCCCAAGATCCCAGAAGGCCTTTCTGCAGCAATTCTAAGGCCAATGTCAATTTCTACTGTGGTTGAATTGGCTTCAGATTTCTAAGCAGACGATCCTGCCAGGGCCAAAATGTCCAGAAGGTTACCACTGCATGTATGGATCTATGAATAGAACAAGTTTGCATAATCACAAGCTTAGATCTTATAATTTAGTAAAGCATTAATACAGTAGTATTTTTGATAGCTAATCTGACTGTTTCACACTTTTAGTTTTCAATGGAATTTTGCCTGGAAATTCAATTGCATAACATTTTTTTCAATGTTATGCAGCTGAGGATTGATTTTTTTTTCATTTTGCAAAGCATGGTAATGACTATTTCTGGATTTGAATTGTGTTGCTTGGAAAATTATATGTACCTACTTCTACCATCTCAGTCACGTTTGTGAATACTACACATTTCCAGGTAATTTTGTGACTGCTTCCTATTGGAAGACTGCAGTGGCCTAGGGATGGACTATTGACCATTTCTGGGACAGCATGGTCACTTTAGCACCCAGTAAGCCTGGGAAGCCTGAAATTCAAATATATTACTTAACATAAAATTGGTGTTTTCTCCAGCCCTACACTGAAAATATTCTCTTCATTGGTCCTAATTTCATACTGTCATACAGTATTATACACCACAGAAGTAACAGGCCTTTCAACCCATCATATCCATGCTGAACCTTTTACACTAACCCCACATGTTTATACCATGTACTCTCTATGCAAAAAAATTAACAATTTAAATCTAATATCTCTGAAATCTATGCCTTCTTGTTTTGGAAACTCTACCATGTAAAAAAAATATTTTCACCATCTATTCTTTCTATACCACTTCTACCCTTTCTATACATCTAACCATTTTATATACCACTCTCAGGCCATCCTTGGCTTATTTCACTCCAGGGCAAACAAGCTCAGCCATCCAATCTATCTTTGTAACTAAAGCTCTCCAATCGAGATACTGTCCTGGTGAATCATTGCTGCACCATATCCAATCTGACCGCATCCTTCCTATAGTATGCCAGAAATGCACACTGTGCTCCAAGTGTGATCTAATAAATGTGCTGTGAAATTGCAACAGTATTCCCAACCCTTGTATCCTATAATCTGATCTATGAAAGCAAGCCTTTGCCTTTTTCACCACACTATCCATCAGCAATGTCACCTTAAGTGAATCTTGGACCTGACTCCTCAAGGTCCCTCTGTTCATTAGCTTTAAACAATACCCTATAATTTATTGTTTTTTTCATACCATTATCTGACTCCTCCCCCAAATTTGCTGCATATGAAAACTCCTTGACTTCCACCAACCCATGAGTACACTCTCCAGACCCCTTCAGTACCCATCCACTTCCACAAATGCATGGCTCATCTGTATCTCCTCACCCAATTCCATTACACAGCTGATCTCTGCACTCCACACACTGCTACTAATCCCTCAATACACTGCTAGTCTCTGAATTTCCTATTCCACCAATATATTACTGGCTTCTTGTTTCCCTGATGTGTATACAGTATGGGTAACAAAACAATGTTAGCACATAAGTACTTGTCATTCTTGAAGAAAGGTCTTTACCTTGAAACATTAACTCAGTTTCCCCTTCCTTTCCCCTGCCTGACCTACATGTGAGCATTGTTGGTTTGCTATAGATTCACAAGTACACAGAGTTATACAGCACAGAAACAGACCCTTCAGCCCAACTCATCCATGCTGACCAAGATGCCAATCTAAGATAATCCCATTTGCCTGTGCTTTGACTATTTCCTTCCCATCCATGTATGTCAAATTTGTATTAAATGTTGCAAATGCACCATATGAGCCATGCTTTCTCCTCGTAGCTACCGTCATGTGAGAGGTATGGCGATTTGCAGTCCCATACCACCAGATTCAAGATCAGCCACTTCCCTTTAAACATTCAGTTCTTGAAAGAACTGGCGAAGCTCTAACTGTTGCAGTTTAGCAACACTGTGACAACTTTGTACTAAAATGGAAAAGGCTCTCGACCTGAATGGTCACCTGTTTATTCCTTTCCATAGACGTTGCCTGACCTGTTGAGTTCCTCCAGTATTTTGTGTGTGTTACTTTTTGTTCTAATTGTGTTTTCTTGTAAAGGTTGTGTATAAATGATGTTTAACATGATTTTCTTGTGAAGGCTGCTTATATGATGCTATTTGTGATGCTACTGTAGGTTTTTCCTTGAACCTGTTTGTACTTGTACTTGTGTATATAGTAATAAACTTGACTTTGATTTTGCCTCTACTAACTCCTCTGGCAGCTCATTCCAGACATTCACAATTTATCTGTGCACCTTGTCTTTTTATTGCTGTTGTTCCTTTTCTCATCTTGTGGCACATTGGGTGGCATTTTTGCCATTTCCATAGCATTTGACTCTTTTCTTTATGAGGCTGAGTTGCTAGCTTGATGCTCGCCCAGCATGGATGGAAAGCGTGCAAAGATCCGGCTGGATTCAAACTTGTCTCGAACTCCGGTGGTGATGCCACCATGCCACCAGCCGGCTTATCCTTTGGATCTCCTTTAAATATCTTCTTTCTTACCTTGAACCTATACCCTTGAGTTTTAGATACCTCTATCCTCAAGAAAAGACTGAGTCTACCTACTCTATCTGTACCCGGCACAATTTCATGAGCCTCCTACACTCCAAGGAAACAGGTCCCAGCCTGAAGTGAGTACCTTTGCTCCTGGTGTTTTTGAGAGATTATTATACTTGGAACTTACCAGCATGACTGACTCCAAAAACACTATATCTGGTGAGAAGGATGTTCACAACTGGCATGCATCTGCTTTAACTTACAAGGATGTTACCAGGACTCCAGGGTTTGAGTTATCGGGAGAGGTTGACCGGGCTTGGTCCTTATCACTTGGAATGTAGCAGAATGAGGGGCAATTTAATAAAAGTGTTTAAAATTATCAAAGCTGTAGATAAGATCGATGATAGCCGTCTTTTCTTCAGGATAAGGGAGTTCAAAATGGGGGGGTAGGGGCATAGGTTTTGGGGAGAGGGGAAAGATGTAAAAGGGACTTGAGAGACAACTTCCTTATGCAGGGAGTAGTGAGTCTATGGAATGAGCTCCAGAGGAAGTGGTTGAGGCAGGTACGTAGTATTAGTTAAGAAGAACTTGGACAGGTACTTGGAGGTCAAGACTTTGAGAGATATGGGCTGAATGCAGGTATTTGATCTAGCTGAGTGGGTACAGTGGCTGGCATGGACTGACTGGTTTAATTGCCTTTATCCATGCTGTATTACCCCATAACTCTAATGGAAGTGAAGCAATTTGAAGAAACTAGCTGCTGCATTGCTGCTCAGCTGTACCCACCATAGGTCCCCAGCTGGAGAGGCCAAACTTGGCCTCAGAATTTGCCTAGGTAGCCAGTGAGTAATTCTATCTACATGGGTAATGGCTATTAAACAACTGGCAAGGCAAACATTGATAGCACAAGAACAGACCATCCAGTTCTACGTGTTTGCCCTGTAATTCAATATCCTACCTCACAATCTAGTTCAAGGTATGTTTATTCTCAGAGTATGTATGCTCTATACAGTCTGAAGATTTTTCTCCTTACAGGCAGCAGCAAAACAAAAAAAAATTAAGAAATAAGGGTGTCAAACATCCAATGTGTAAAAAAAGAACAACTTGTGTGAACAATAAAAAGTAAGCAAATAACATTCAGAACTGACGTTCACAAAAGTGAGTTCACAGCCAGTCCAGGAGCTGGTTAGTTGCAGGCCACACAGCACAGAGATGAGTAATCCTTGCCGGGCTGTGTACTGAACATTGGCCCATCCCTCACCTCCAGCCTGGGCCCCGTCGCTTCAATTTGGCCCATACCCGATCTTTCCAGTCCCTGGCTATTTCTACTCCCTTTCTTGAATAAGGGAACAACATCCACAACCCTCCAATCCTCTGGAACCTTTCCCATCCCCATTGATGATGTAAAGATCATTGCCAGAGGCTCAGCAATCTCCTCTCTCGCCTTCCACAGTAGCCTGGGTTACACCTTGTCCCGTCCCGGCGACTTATCTAACTTGATGTTTTCCAAAAGCTCCAGCACATCCTCTTTCTTAATGTCTATATGCTCAAGCTTTTCAGTCTGCTGCAAGTCATCACTACCATCACCAAGATCCTCTCCCACAGTGAATACTGAAGCAAAGTATTCATTAAGTACCTCAGCTATCTCCTCCGGTTCCATACACACTGTTCCACTGTCACACTTGATTGGTCCTATTCTCTCACGTCTTCCTCTGGCTCTTCACTTACTTGTCAAATGCCTTGTCATTTTCCTTAATCCTGTCCACCAAGGCCAACTCATGGCCCGTTCTGGTTCTCCTAATTTCTTTCTTAAGCTCCTTCCTGCCACCCTTATAATCTTCTAGATCGCTGTCATTACTTAGTTTTTTGAACCTTTTGTAAGCTCTTCTTTTCTTCTTGACTAGATTTTCAACAGCCTTTGTACACTAACATCCTTTTCCTGTCTCAGTGGAAAGTTCCTATGCAGAATGCCACACAAATATCCCCTGAACACTTGCCACATTTCTGCCATGCATTTCCTTGAGAACATCTGTTCCCAATTTATGCTTCCAAGTTCCTGCCTGATAGCTTCATATTCCCCCTAACTCCAATTAAACACTTTCCTAACTTGTCTGTTCTATCCCTCTCCAATGCTATGGTAAAAGAGATAGAATTGTAATCACTATCTCCAAAATGCTCTCCCATTAAGAGATCTGACACCTGACCAGGTTCATTTCCCAATACCAGATAAAGTACAGCCTCTCCTCTTGTAGGCTTATCTGCATATTGTGTCAAGAAACCTTCCTGAAAACACTCCATTCCATTTAATCCCCTTCTTCTAGGGAGATGCCAATCAATATTTGGGAAATTAAAATCTCCTACCACAACAACCCTGTTATTATTACACCTTTCCAGAATCTGTCTCCCTCTCTGCTCCTTGATGTCCCTGTTACTATTGGGTGGTCTATAAAAACACCCAGTAGAGTTATTGACCCTCCCTGTTTCTAAATTTCACCCACAGAGACTCAGTGGACAACCCCTCCATGACCTCCTCCTTTTCTGCAGCAATGCCACGGCCCCCACCTCTTTTGCCTCCCTCCCTGTCCTTTCTGAAACATTTAAAGCCTGGCACTCTAAGCAGCCATTCCTGCCCCTGCACTATCCAAGTCTCTGTAATGGCCACATCATCATAGATCCAAATATTGATCCACGCTCTAAGCTCATCCGCTTTGTTCATGATGCTTCTTGCATTAAAATAGACACATCTCAAACCATCGGTCTGAGTGTATCCCTTCTCTGTCAGCTGCCTATCCTCCCTCTCACACTGTCTCCATGCTTTCTCTATTTGTGAGCCAACCTCCCACAATTCTGCATATTATTTTATTACTTTTCCCTTGTGCTGTCTCAGTGTTGAAGTGATCTATGTAGATGACATGCAAAACAATATTTTTCACTGTACCTAGGTATACGTGACAATTTATTAGTTTACCAATTTATCAATGTAATCATGGCTGATCCACCCTAGACATTTAGTTTTGTGTCTCCCTATCACCCTCTAATAGCTAATCTTCATTAAAAAGTCCATTTGCTTTTTAAATACATCCAATGAAAAGCCTTCACAACCTTCTGGGTAGAGGATTGCAGAGATTCCCTGTTCTCTGTGGGAAGAAATTCCTACGTACCTCAGTTTTCAATAAGAGGTATCTTTAATTACAGGAAATGGAGGTCCACAGGAAGCTTGAGTGCAGCCACATTGCTATTTAATTGGCAAGTGGGACAAAATGGTGTTCAGGCGCAGAGAGGCTATATAGAGAGTCTAGCAAGTGCAATTGAGTGTGTGATTGAGGACACAGGAGGCAGCAGTTGCTCGACAAAACATTGAAAATTCTTGTGCTCTGACAGACATTGCTCGACCTGCTGAGTTCCTCCAGGAGTTTGTTCATTATACATGAATAATTAACAGCATATATGGAAAGGATGCTATGGTCTTAATGGCTATCAGTATTCTTCAGAGAGTGACCAGCAATACCACTTCTGGTAACAAGTCAGGTGAAAGAGCAAGATAAACTAGCAAAAAAAAAACCAATTCAGTAAAAATAACTCGAAGTGAGAACACAAGCCTAATTCTGATGCTACCCAATACTGATACCTCAGCTAGATTATATAGAAATTACATATATAAAAAAAGACACTCAACCAGGGGTCAATAAGGCAGAATACCCACTGGTGATAGTTCAAGGACTTAATTGGTGGCATCATGATCTGGTACTGTTGCTGGCTGAATCGAAGGTGGTGATGAACTGTCATTTAGTAGAGAATTTGAAAATTTAGTTGAGTGATGCCACCACAATAACTTCTCATTCAGCATCAGGAAAACCATGGAGCTGATCATTGGCTCCATACTTCCATAGGTGCATAGTGGAAAGTATCCTAAATGATTGTAACATCATGATCTGGTAAGGAAACAGCAATGCCCAGGAAGGGGTAAAGGCTGCAGAAAGTGGTGGATACAAGCCCAGTCCATCACAAGCAAAGCCCTCCCACCATTGAGAATATTTCCATGGACTGCTGCCACAAGAAAGCAGCAAGCATCATCAAAGACCCCCACCACCGGGCCACACCCTCTTCTTGCTATTGCCATCAGGCAGGAGGTGCAGAAGCCTTAGGTTCCACAGCATGCTGATATCAAGGGAGAAGAGGTGTTGGAGTTGGATAAGTCCCCGGGACCTGACGGACTATTCCCCAGGCTGCTCCATGAGGTGAGGGAAGAGATTGCTGAGCCTCTGGCTAGGATCCTCTTTGTCCACAGGAATGGTACTGGAGGATTGGAGGGAGGCGAATGTTGTCCCCTTGTTCAAAAAAGGTAGTAGGGATAGTCCGGGTAATTATAGACCAGTCAGCCTTACGTCTGTGGTGGGAAAGTTGTTGGAAAAGATTCTTAGAGATAGGATCAATGGGCATTTAGAGAATCATGGTCTGATCAGGGACAGTCAGCATGGCTTTGTGAAGGGCAGATCATGTCTAACGAGCCTGATAGAGTTTTTTAAGGAGGTGAACAGGCAAATAGATGGGGGTAGTACAGTGGATGTGATCTACATGGATTTCAGTAAGACATTTGACAAGGTACCACACGGTAGGCTTATTCAGAAAGTCAGAAGGCATGGGATCAAGGGAAGTTTGGCCAGGTGGATTCAGAATTTGCTTGCCTGCAGAAAGCAGAGGGTCATGGTGGAGGGAGTATATTCGGATTGGGAGGTTGTGACTAGTGGTGTCCCACAAGGATTGGTTCTGGGACCTCTACTTTTCGTGATTTTTATTAACGACCTGGATGTAGGGGTAGAAGGGTGGGTTGGCAAGTTTGCAGACGACACAAAGGTTGGTGGTGGTATGGATAGTGTAGAGGATTGTCGAAGATTGCAGAGAGACATTGATAGGATGCAGAAGTGGGCTGAGAAGTGGCAGATGGAGTTCAACCCAGAGAAGTGTGAGGTGGTACAGTTTGGAAGGACGAACTCCAAGGCAGAGTACAAAGTAAATGGCAGGATACTTGGAAGTGTGGAGGAGCAGAGGGATCTGGGGGTACATGTCCACAGATCCCTGAAAGTTGCCACACAGGTAGATAGGGTTGTTAAGAAAGCTTATGGAGTGTTAGCTTTCATAAGTCGAGGGGTAGAGTTTAAGAGTCACAGGGTAATGATGCAGCTCTATAAAACTCTGGTTAGGCCACACATGGAGTACTGTGTCCAGTTCTGGTTGCCTCACTATAGGAAGGATGTGGAAGCACTGGAAGGGGTACAGAGGAGATTTACCAGGATGCTGCCTGGTTCAGAGAGTATGGATTATGATCAGAGATTAAGGGAGCTAGGGCTTTACTCTTTGGAGAGAAGGAGGATGAGAGGAGACATGATAGAATTATACAAGATATTAAGAGGAATAGACAGAGTGGACGGCCAGCGCCTCTTCCCCAGGGCACCACTGCTCAATACAAGAGGACGTGGCTTTAAGGTAATGGGTGGGAAGTTCAAGGGGGATATTAGAGGAAAGTTTTTTTACTTAGAGAGTGGTTGGTACATGGAATGCACTGCCTGAGTGTGGTGGAGGCAGCTACACTAGTGAAATTTAGGACACTACTAGACAGGTATATGGAGGAATTTAAGGTGAAGGGTAATATGGGTGTGGTGAACTACATATACCTGTCTGAACATGCCCCCTGCTGACTGCTCCTGTGGCTCCTCCCACAGACCCCTGTATAAAGGCAACTGAGGCCTGAGCCCGGCCTCTCAGCCTCCAGGATGTAGTATGGTCGTCAACCACTGCTTGTTCCTTCTTTCAGTCAATAAAAGCCGATATCTCGCCTTTACGTCTCAGAGAGAGTTATTGATGGTGCATCAATGGGAGGCAGGGTTTAAGTGTTGGCACAACATTGTGGGCCGAAGGGCCTGTACTGTGCTGTACTGTTCTATGTTCTGTGTTCTGCAGCACCAGGTTCAAGAACAGTTCTTACCCTGCAACAGTCAGCCGCTTAGACTATGTGGATAACATTATTCACCACTACTCTGAACTGATTTCATGGCATACAGACTCACTTTCAAGGGATCTTTACAACTCATGTTCTCAGTGTTATTTTTATTTGCAGTTTGCCTTCTTTTGCCATAGGTGTTTGTCAGTCTGCGTCTGTTTTTTGATAAAGCTAGACTGTATTTTCCTCCTCTAACTGCCTGCAAGAAAATGTTTCTCAAGGTAGTGTATGGTAACATGGATATACTTTGAACAGCAATTCGATTATGCAGAGAGCAGTGGATTCAGCCTATACATTCTGTCCCTACCATCCGAAGCACCTACATGAGGCATTGGCTCAAGAAGGCCAGATTCATCAGCGGTCAGATAGCATTTGTGGAAGGGAATGAAACCCTGCATCAAGACCTTTACTTTTCCCCCACAGATACCGCTGTATCCACTGAACTCATCCAGCAGGATTCTTTTATTGTGGTCTGAAGTTAGTCTGACCGGGATTGGATGCAGAATTGGTCAGGAAGGAGTTTTTTGAGCATATTTTCCCAAATTGCTCTCATGTTTTCATTCATTTTGCTGGAGACATGACTTGAGGCTGTGTCTCAATGGTGCATATTGGCCATGTCTGATGGGATCGATTTGGTGGACCAGATGGTATTGCTTTGTGAGCTCAATGTTAATTTAATATGCAATTCATTGCAGATGCTTTGCAAGTCTACAAAGTCCAATCATCTGCAAATACTCCAAGTCAAGGATCACACAATACTCTCCCCATCTGGAACTTCAGTGCTGTCCTCATTCTCTCTGAGCTGATACACACCTGAGCCCTTTCAGAAAGTTTTTGTTTGCAAAGGGCCTTCCAAGGTTTCTAAACATCAAACTTTTCCCTGCATTTCTATCTGCTAAAGTAATGTCACCTGCTCAAAATCTTGTGGTTTGTTAAAAATTTAAAACATAACAGGTTCAACCTTTTCTGCATTAAAAAGGAGAGAAATATGAGTCAGTGAACATCTGTTCAAAATGTAAGGATGACATGGTTGTCAGTTCTCTGCTTTCAATCCATTAATGACGATTAAACCAGTGGAAATATTGAAGATGACAAAAGTAATCATTTTTGATGCATTATTTTGAAAAATCAAATTTTAATATCAGATCTAATTTAGGTATGTTTTTGTTTTTCAGCTGCAACATGAATAAAGTTGATTTCTTGGTGTGTGAGTTTGAAACAGTTTAAAACTGTGTATATACTTAGAGAAAGCAGCTGACAAGAATTTTTGTTTGTAAGCGGAGGATACTGATCACATCAAAATGTGAAGGTGGATATATGTGAGCCCCAAACAGAATAATACTAATGAATGCTGGTAACATCAGCAGTTCAGGAAACATTAGCATCAACTTAGGTAATACTTTCATCAGTTTTGTTGTTATTTCAGATTTCCAGCATCTGTGAGATTATCCTTGCGTTATTTGAATTTTCCAACATTATTTGAAATCTGAGCTTCATGTTAAGTATTGCTCACGATTGCTGTAGGCTTGAAGCATTCCAAGAATTTTACATGGAGAAAGGATGACTGCAGAAACTTGTTTCCATGAATCCTTATGGTAATCAACTCAGGATGTTCACATTCAAACATGTTGGAAGGCTCACGCTTGACCCTGCTCTAATCATAGCTCAGTTGGTTTTGTAGAGGCTGTGACATGACTTAAGGATTGAAGGGCACCCATTCAGAACAGAGATGCGAAGAAATTTCTTTAGCCAGAGGGTGGAGAGTCTGTGGAATTTGTTGCCACGGGCGGCAGTGGAGGTCAAGTCATTGGGTGTATTTAAGACAGAGATTGATAGGTATTTGAGTAGCCGGGGCATCAAAGATTATGGTGAGAAGGCGGGGGAGTGGGACTAAATGGGAGAATGGATCAGCGCAGGATAAAATGGTGGAGCAGACTCGATGGGCCGAATGGCTAACTTCTGGCTCCTTTGTCTTATGGACATGTCGGTCAGTATGGCTGAGTGGGCTGAAGGGTTGCTTCCAGGTGGTATTACTGTCTGACTCTGTTGGTACAGTTTCACATGCAGAGGCCAGTGAAAGTTTGGAACTCTCGTCCACAGATGGCAATTGATGTAAGATTAATTGTTTGTTGTTTATGATAATAATTTTTTGATTAATTAGGACATTAAGAGATTTGGGAACTTTTGAGTACATGTAATTAAGTCACAGACCAGCCATAACTTTCATAAAGTTTGAAGAATTCATAGACTCATACAATACAGTCCAGATCTACACCAACTGTCACATACCTTGTGTAACTACACTAATCCTATATTTCCTTTCATATACTAATCAACTCTCCCTCCCTTCTCCTACCATCCACTTACACTAGGGACAGTTTACAATAGCTGATCATCATACCTTCAGAATAAGAATCAGGTTTATTATCTCTGGCATGTGTTGTGAAATTTGTTAACTTAACAGCAGCAGTTCAATGCAATACATAATATAGAAGAAAAAAATAAAGAAGTAAATCTTATTCAGTATTCTTTATACAGTATACGTATACTGAATAGATTAAAAATCGTGCAAAAACAGAAATACTATATATTAAAAGAAAGTGAGGTAGAGTCCAAGGGTTCAATGTCCATTTAGAATCAGACGGCAGAGGGGTAGAAGCTGTTCCTGAATTGCTGAGTGTGTGCCTTCAGGCTTCTGTACCTCCTTCCTGATGGTAACAGTGAGAAAAGGGCATGCCCTGGGTGCTGGAGGTCCTAAGTAATGGACGCTGCCTTTCTGAGACACCTTCTTTTGGTCCTGTGCAGTAGCTCGCCACCCCCCCCCCACCCCCCCATGCCAGACAGTGATGCAGCCTGTCAGAATGCTCTCCATGGTACATCCATAGAAGTTTTTGAGTGTATTTGTTGACATACCAAATCTTTCAAACTCCTAATGAAGTATAGTCGCTGTCTTGCCTTCTTTTAACTTTTAACGGTTGGGGACGGATTTGTGTGTGTAAGATTCCACGCAGGAAATGTGGCTGCAGATCAGGGATACAAGTGGATTTAAGGAATTTGGGTTTTAAGCTGCCAATACCAACTATCTTGCTGGCAAACGTGCAGTCTCTGGTGAATAAAATCGATGATCTCAGAGCTAGGATGCTGAATCAGAGGGACGTTAGGACCCCCATGCCAGACAGTGATACAGCCTGTCAGAATGCTCTCCATGGTACATCTATAGAAGTTTTTAAGTGTACTTGTTGACATACCAAATCTCTTCAAACTCCTAATGAAGTATAGGGGCTGTCTTGCCTTCTTTATAACTACATTGATATGTTGGGACCAGGTTAGATCCTCAGAGATCTTGACACCCAGGAACTTGAAACTGCTCACTCTCTCCTCTTCTAATCCCTCTATGAGGATTGGTATCTGTTCCTTTGTTTTACCCTTACTGAAGTCCACAATCAGCTCTATTGTCTTACTGAAGTTGAGTGCCAGGTTGTTGCTGCGACACCACTCCACTAGTTGGCATATCTCACTCCTGTACGCCCTCTCATCACCAGCTGAGATTCTACCAACAATGGTTGTATCATCAGCAAATTTATAGATGGCATTTGAGCTATGTTTAGCCACACAATCATGGTTATATAGAGAACAGAGCCATGAGCTAAGCACACACCCAGTGTTGATCGTCATTGAGGAGGAGATGTTATCAGCAATCCGGACAGATTGTGGTCTTCTGGTTAGGAAATTGAGGATCCAGTTGCAGAGGGAGGTACAGAGGCCCAGGTTCTGCAACTTCTCAATCAGGATTGTGGGAATGATGGTATTAAATGCTGAGCTATAGTTGGTGAACAGCATCCTGACATAGGTGTGTGTGTTGTCCAGGTGGTCTAACACCGTGTGAAGAGCCATTCAGATTGCATCTGCCGTTGATCTATTGTGGCGATAGGCAAATTGCAATGGGCCAGGTCCTTGCTGAGGCAGGAGTTCAATCTAGTCATGACCAACCTCTCAAAGCATTTAATCTCTTAAAATCGAAATTGTCCATTCGCCCTTGAAATAGCCCTCTGTAAATCATACCTGGTTTTCTGGTACAGGCCTGGGTCGCCAGACTTGAATGCCACAAATCTAGCCTTCAGCAGACGATGTACCTCCTGGTTCATCCACGGTTTTTGGTTTGGAAATGTACAGTAAGTCTTTGTGGGCACACACTCATCCACACAGGTTTTAATGAAATCAGTAACAACTGCAGCATACTCATCCAGGTTCGAAGATGAATCCCTGAATACAGTCCAATCTACAATTCAAAGCAGTCCTATAGGTGTTCCTGTGCTTCCCTTGTTCATACCTTCTTGGTCCTCACAACTGGTGCTGCAGTCTTCAGTCTCTGCCTGTACTCAGGGGGTAGAAGTACAGCCAGGTGATCAGACTTCCCGAAGTGAGGGCGTGGACTAGCACGGTAGGCACTCTTGATGGTGGTGTAGCAAATGTCCAGTGTATTGTTTCCTCTAGTGTTGTAAGTGATCTGTTGATGATAATTGTTTAGTTATTTTTCAGACTGGCCTGGTTAAAATCTCCCAAAACGATGATGAAGATGTTAGGGTGTGCTGTTTTATGCATGTTGATCCCATTGCTCAGATCACCTAAAGCCTGATTGACATTGGCCTGAGGTCAATATTGAGGTCCAAGAATATTGAAGAACAAATAAGCTCAAGAGTTTAAATTGCTACACCTGCATTCTTCTAAGTAGGGTCAGAGGAGGCTCTTTCTAGGAAGCAACATTTATGGAAAAGGGTTCTTATACCAGTTTAGCTCAAACTAATTGTTTGGAGCAACACACAAGAACTGCTGGTAGAACTCAACAGGTCAGGCAGCATCTATAAAGGGAAATATTGTCCAATTGGTTGTGGAAGATGCACAATTGAAAAGGAAAACAACTCAAAAGAAGCATGCATTGTTTGGTTGACTTTTACAGTTAATGTACAATGACATTAATTTTACCTTATCCCTAGGACTGTTCACCTGCAATTTTAAATCCAAATTGCCTTTGCTACGTTGGCTTCTATGATTTGAGGAAATGAGTTCAAGCATCATGAAGTCTGTTGTAGTTTTATATTATGCTGCATCAGGGTATTGCATTCATTTCTTGTCACTCATTATAGAATGTGAGGGCTTTGGAGAGGGTGCCAAAAAGGTTTACCAGCATACTGTCTGGATTGGAAGGCAGGTGCTATTCTGAAAAGCTGGATTTTCTCCTGAGCAGCAGGTGATGAGGGGAGTGTGTATGTGGGTAAGTGGTAGAACCAGGTGTGGGAGTATGGAGAAGATGGAAAGTGATGAGAGTGCATTGACATTAGTGTAGGAACAGTGTAAATAGATGCTTCAAGGTTGGCACAGACTCAATGGGCTGAAGGGCCATTTTCCACATTGTGTGACTCTATGAGCACTCCACTAACATTAAGAAAATGTGTAAGTACTTAGAAATGGGCAGTAGATCTGTCCTCCTCAAATCCCTGTATGATTGTTAGCAGGAATTTTGTTTCTAATTTATTCTGAGGGTGTGGACATCAGTATTTATTACCCACCCTTTGGGAAGATAAAGGGGGTCCACCTTCCTGAACCACCATGTGGTGGGAAGAAAACAGCAGAACTTCAGATCCAAGTTAAGCCTTTCATTGCTACAGAAATTAAACTGCAGCAACCGTTGTGGTGTTTGTAATATGGTCTTGAATGCTGCAAAATATGGCAAATTTTACTTTTAGTTCAGTGCCATCAGAGACTAACAATGGATAATGGAGAGTATGGAATGATCAAATTATAATTGTGTAATGTAAGAAAGTTTTGATGTATTTGTCATCCAGCATTGTAAGGTGCAAATGATTTCTATACATGTGGAAGATTTCCTCAGGTACTTCTCATGTCCTAAAGAATTCCAGAAAGAATATTTTTATTAATTGCTCTTCCCAGTCTATGACAAGGTCTTCCTGCACAGTTAGCACGGCAATTACAAGTCACGAGCACAACTCTGAGTCCCTGGGATATCATTCTGTTAGGGGACTGGCAGAGAAAGAAGGCCCAACGGTGACACATAAGTAAAGAAAGTAAAGCCATGGCAGTCTGATCCACAGATTTTACTTGCAACCAGAGAGGCTTAACAGCAGCAAAAAACATTCTGCTGGAGGAACAAACATGGGAGGGGCAGCATCTGGGAGTGGGAGAAAAGGAATTGTCAATATTTTGGGTCAGCACTAAGAGAGGAGAGGGGTGGTAGCTGGTATAAAACAGAGAGAAGAAGTGGTGAACTGGGGTTGAAAAGTAGTGGGCAGATCAAACAAGGTGTAGGAATGGGAGGCCTATAGGTAGGAAATAGAGGCGGGTGGATGATAGGTGGAAGTGGACAAGGAAAAGTAAGGTAATTGGAGCCAGGCTGGGGAAGGGAATGGTCAGGCTAGGAGGGAGATAAGCAGCAACACAAAGACTACCAGTACTATTCAAGGAGATTTTGGAAGATGCATGTTTTCAGGGAAGATAATAAGAACAATATGCTGCTGGTCTACCAGTAATATCACTTCTTTCCATGAGGTGATTAACAAATGCTTGTTTGTTTGCATGATCTCTTTATCTTGGGACTTTGGAACAAGATGGCAGGAGGAAGGATTTGAGAGGTTATAGGAAAAGGTGGGAAAGATACTTACATTGCAGAGAAATGCCCTGAAAGGATTTGATATTTCACACATCACTGTGACAGAACAACGTGACAGAATTCACTACAGCTGCTGCGTGGCTGGTTTCAATTTCAAAGAACCCCTCCAATCTTTGTTGAAAATAAATTTTAATAGCTTTCCTTCCTCAAAGACCTTCAAACTCCTACAGCTCCCTAAGGGTTGTGAAGGTCATGCTTTCATCTGGCTGACTAGAGAACTGGCTACTGGGTTCTGAGACAAGCTAAACGTTTGAAATAATTTGCACACCCACCAGCCAAGACACAGACTCACACCGAAGGGAAAAAATAACTCAGTGGGGAATAGAGAATACATCCCAGAGATCAATGGCCACACACAAAGTGTGCTCATGAAAGGTTAGTGTCAACAGCTATTTACACAGCATGATTTAAAGTTGGTTCCTGTTAGGGGAGTAACTGAATTTTCAGATTGTTGTTATGCCCTTTACCTTAAGTTTATAGTTAATAGGAGTCATACAAGGGTAGAAAAGAAACTTTTCTGACAGATAGAATCTGATCATCATTTTAAAATTTTATAAAGCAATAACGCTTTTGAATAAAATTTGCTTTTTTCCCAGGCAATAGTGCAAATAATTACTTTGAAATAGGAATTTTATTCAGATGGTTAATTTTATTAATGGCAAATATTTACTCTGTGACAACACAGAAAAATGGCATACATGCCTTGTGCATTGTATTGGATATCCAATAAACTGTATCCGTTCAGTGTTGCAAGGTGCTGGTATAGTGAAGATCCTTTACTGCTCTTGTGTACGTGTAGGAATTATTAGTTGCTGCAGCTCGAAGGAGATCTGATAAGGCCTTCACGCTGTGGGGTCTACTTTTGCAGCTGCCCAAGAGAGGAGACACTGAAGGCAGTGTGGCATGGTACTCGTGCTGGGGTGGGGGCTGCCCCCTCCTGGCGGTGCTGTGCTCCAGTGTTCGCTCGGTGGGAGAGAAGCCGGGTTGTGCTTGTCTGCAGTTGCACCAGCACATGATGATCGGACTGCTGTGGGATCATCCTTGCCAACAACATCCTGCATCATCCATCTACAGGGAATGACTCCCAGGAACCAGGGCTAATTTGTCTGCGACTGGATCTTTACTTCTATCTTATATGTGCTCTATGTGCCTTGTGATGCGTGTACCTGGAGGTACTGTGGTTTGCACTTTGGACGTGTTTGTCTGCATTCATGTGTGGTTGAATGACAATTAAACTTGAACTTGGAGATGGAAAGAATAATGGATGGAAAGGTTGGGCCAATTCTTTGTATCTGATTGGGAATGGTGTTGGATAGTATCTGTTGTATGTGATATGGCTCTGGTAAGTGATTGCGATCAAGTTGAGGGGCTAGGTTTTAGGAAAGTTTTATGTAAAAGTATTTCCTGGCTTCAAAAATAAAAAAAGATTTATATCTAGACTGTATAGCATTTATTACAGCTTTGAGACTGCCAAATATGTGTTCGGAAAATTAAGACTTTTGAAGTGTGGTCATTATTGTAATAAAAGACATACAACAGCAAATTGGCACACAGCAAGGACTCACAACACCAATAAAATATTGACCATATAATTTATTCCTCTGATTTTGAGATAGAATGATACATCTTGAGATGCACTCAGACCATAATCAGAGATGTAACCTGGTGTCACAGGGTGCTTCAGGACTTCCAACATCAGACACCCTTAGCTGGCGACCCAACTAGGGTCGATCAGGCTCCAACTTCAGTCGGAGTAGCATTCTGCCACGGATCACTCCTCCTGATCCACAGCTTACTCTGCGGCCACTGTGGTGCTCCTGATGGCTTTCCTCTTCTGGGCTCCTGAGACAACCATTTGACTGTAGGCTTGGTAGAGGGATAGACCAGTGAACCCTCTGCAGCCCACCTCTATGGGCATACAATGTGCTGGCCACCCCTTGTTGCAGCACTCCTCCACCATGTCTTTGTACTTTGTCTTTCTCATTTCATAGACCTCCTCCATCCAGTCTTCCCAGGGAATGGTCAGCTCCAACATGACCACCTGTCTAGGTGACTGACGGCAGCACTATGTCTGGCCTAAGCATGGTCGAGGAGATGTGCTCAGGGAATCTGAGCTCAGTTGCCAGTCCTTTGCTGTTCCTAGGAGGCTGGCATGCTCCTTGGATTGGTTTGAGTCTTCTCCAAAGTAATTGCTTGTTTTGCTGGACAATGGTGTTTGGCCTGGTGATGGCTGTGCACAAGGTGCCTGCTACTGTCTTCAGCACCTGGTTGTGGTGCCAATGATAACAGCCTGCCCCCAGGGCTTTTGGGCTGCAGCTGAGAATGTGCTCTAAAGTCCCTTTCCCTCAGCATAGGGAGCATGTTGGTGTTTTGGCCTTGCCCCAGTGGTAGATGTTCGCTGGGCTTGGCAAGACATCGTAGACCGACTGGATCAACAACTTGATGCGGTAGGGCCTAGTCGCCAAACTTCCCCTCACTAGATGTGCTCCATTACCTGTCCCATCTTGTCCACACGTCTTGTTGCCACATGTCAGGAATCGTGCTGGCACATAGCTCCTCCACTGCAGCTTGTACCTCGTGCTGGATGGGCTGGTGCCTCGCTCTTCCTTGCACCTTAATGTAGCGGACTGTTGGGAAGCAACACAAGCCCACCTGTCCCGGTGCCACTCGGAGCCCACGAGCATACTATGGCACAGCCGTGCTTCAGCTTGTTGAACTGCATCCTGTGTCCTCCACCTCCTGCCCATCCTCACCTCAACGCCAGCGTGTGAGACTTTGGGTCACTGGACTCTCTGTATTGCAGCACGTCTCTTGCACAGGTGACCATGAGCGCCTCGCTCACACTGCTGATGGGGAGTTTCAGTCTGGTTTACTTCCTGTACAAGGCGATATAGCTTAGCTCCAAGGCAGACCCATCCACTTATATAGGTGCTGGCTGATTTTTCTCAACTGTTGTCAGTGGGACGTCATCGGCTAGCAGAGGCCACAGGATCCGAGGGAGAAAACTTTGCTGGTAAATCCAAGCTTTGAATTTACCCAGCTGCCTTGACTCGTCCACAGGGCAATCAATTTTGCAGATCTTCCCTTGCTGCTTTGATGGACGCTGTGTCCATCTATCTGCATCATGGCACTGATATTGTTGTTATTGTCAGGTCATCCATGAATGCTCTTATAGGTGAAGTCTGATCACAGACACTGTACATCCTGTTATGATCCCCTTTTCAAGATAATGCCAATTAGATGTGACAATCCCAGAGGTGACTCTTAGATTGAAGTTACTGTAGTAGTCCAGAATGAGTTCGCTGGACCTGATTGGGACATGGTGGCACTTAATTATATAAGAAGGTGCTACACTGCCACTTCTCAGAGCAATGTATTTTATCTGACGATGTAGCTAATCTTGTTGTAACTGCCCCATTCCACAATGCTTTGGTACAGATAACAAAATTCAAGATTCAGGAAGTTCACAAAAAGTCCATTCTTAGTTTATCAATGTAGATCATCTTGTTCCAGAAGGCCTTTCCTGAACTCTACACTGTATACATTTCCTACCTTCCTTCTCAGTATTCCTGCCCTTCTGACTTACCATGAAATATTATGTAAGACTGAGTCAGCAGTATGAATGATTATTTCAAACAAATCGATTCCATAAGACAGCAAACACCATGAGCCAGCTTCCAGATTGAGACGAGGCACTCTGCAGTGGTATGTGCTGGTTTTTCCCATGGTGCGATGCTGAACGCACTTTCAGTATGAGTTATACAAATGCAAGATGCAATGGATACTGCAAAATGGTAATGATATTAACAAATGCATTAACTTGGTTTTGAAAAAAAAAACTAAAAAATGCTAAAAACTTTTAGTCAGCCAGCATCTTTCTAAAGAGAAATAACTTCTACCTGCACCATAGCAGCACAGAAACAGGCCCCTTGGCTCAACTCATCCATAGTGGGCAAGGCGCCTCCCTGAGCAACTTTCATTTGCCTGCATTTGGCCCAGATCCCTCTAAACGTTTTTTGTCCGTGTAACTGTTCAATTATCTTTTAAGTGTGTAATTGTAACTACCTCTACTATTTCCTCTAGTAAATTGTTCTAAATACAGTCCCCACAATTCCCACTGTGAAAAGCTTGCCCCTCATGTTGCCCTTAAATTTTTCCCCCTCACCTTAAATCTGTGTCTCTTAGATGTAAACTTCCCTACTATGGGAAAAAGTCTGTGACCATCCATCTTATCTATGTTCCTCACAATTTTATAAACCTGTAGAAGGTAACCCTGGAGCCTTCCTTGCTCCCGGAGAAACCAACCTACTCTGTCTCTCTTTATAACTCAGCTCCTCCATGCTTGGCAACATCTTTGTGAATCTTTTATGTGCTCTCTGTGGCCTAATCATATCTGTCCAGTAGTATGGTAACTATAATTGCACACAATACTTCAGAAGCAGTCTCAGGAATGTAATATGAAGTCCCAGTTCTTGTAGATAATGCCCAGTCCAATGTAGGCAAGCACATCCACACACGTTCTTCACCACCTTGTCTACCTATGTCACATGTGTCTATTTCCTGCCTGCAGGTGCTGTCTGACCTTCTGACTGTATCCAGCATTTTCTGTTTTTATTTCCTCTCTAGATATAATGTAGGCCAGGCACTATCTGTAGACGGAGAAACAGATTTAACATTTCATGTAAACGACGGTTCACTATTACTGAATATTTTCAGTCCCGTCTTTTGTTTCTTTATTTTTCTGAATCTGTGTCATATTATTCTGTGCCAAATGACGTTTTATCATTTCAACACCTCTGCCCTCCTTACCATAATATGTTTTCAATGTCACCATTGTTACTGGTTCTGTACATATTCTTTAGTATAACACTAGGCAAATTAGGTTCAGTTACTAGAACCATGTCTTGGATTCCTGAGGACAGTAAAAATTTGGAATGAAGACTGGATCTCCTCTGGCCTGGGGATATTTGGCCAACAGTCATAAGCAGGAAACAATTGAAATACTCCCTGAGATTTTCATGTTAATTAGCTCATCTCTTCATGACCCACAACACAACAGATGTCTGAATTGTTGCATTTATACGGTGATTTGAGCTGGCTAAGATTTTATTTTGCTGTTTCTTGATTCAGTCATATCCCTATTTCATCTATGACAGCTTGTGCATTTCAAACTGAGTTTTAATAGGAGGTAGTCTTGGTCAAGGAGGTATTAGGGTCAAAGAGTCATAGAGTTATATAGCACAGGAATAAGACCTTTTCCCCAACACTTCCATGCTGCCCATTGCACCCGTCTATGCTTTTCTGCAGTTTTTGGTGATTCAAGTGTTCGTACAGATACTTCTCAAATATTGGAACTCTTCAGGCAGCACATTGCTGATTCCAACCACTCTGGGTAAAGAAAGGCCCAGATCTCCTCTAGGCCTCAAGAGCGAGGTGATGGGAGATAAGGTGAGAGAGGGACATGGGAATGGGGAATGATGAAGTGGGGGACAGCTGTGGAAATTCAAGACATCAATGTTCATGGCATCAGCTTGAAGGCTACCCAGACGGAATATAAGGTGTTGTTTTTCCAATCTGAGTGTGGCCTCATCATGGCAGTAGAGGAGGCCTTGGATTGACATATTGGAATTGGAATGGAAAGTAGAATTGAAATGGGTGGCTACTGGGAGATCCCATTTTTTTCCGGTGGATGGAGGATAGGTGCTCAGTGAAGCAGTCTCCCAATCTATATTTGGTCTACTGATATACAGACAGCCACAGTGGGAGCACAGGATACAGTATATGCCCTCAACAGACTCACAGGTTAAGTGTCATCTCACTTGGTAGGACTGTTTGAGGTCCTGAATGGTAGTGAGGGAGGAGGTGTAGAGGCAAGTGTAGTACTTGTTCTGCTTGCAAGGATAAGGGCCTGGAGGGAGATCAGTGGGGAGGGACAAATGGACAAGGGAGTTGAGTAAGGAGCGATCTCTGCAGAAAGCAGAAAATGGGAGGGATCTCATTGGAGCTGGCAGAAGTTGGAAAGAATAATATGCTGTACATGGAGGCTAGTGGGCTGATAGGTGAGGACAAGAGGAGCCCTAAACCTGCATGCTGCCTCAACCACTTCTAGTAGCTCATTACACATAGATACCATCCTTTGTTTAATAAAATTTCCCTTCAAATTCCTTACAAATCTTTCCTCTCTTGCCTTAAACATATACTCTTTGGTTCTTGATTTCCCAATCTGGAGAAAAGACTGAGTGCAGTCTATTCCTTCAAAAGACAAATATCAAAGGTTCAAAGGTTAATTTTATTTTCAAAGTACTGTATATATGCAGAATAGAGCTCTGAAATTTGTCTTCTCCAGGTAGCCATAGAATACAGAAAACCATATAAGTAGTTGAAAGGAAGACGTCAATCCCTCACCCGCATAAAACTAATTGAAAGAAAAGCATGGGAGCTGGGGTGTGTATGCTTAGTTACTATATAATCTATATAATAGATAAACTATATAATCCTATATATATCTCTATGTGCAGTATACTATTTAATACAACTACTATATAGACATCTACAGCATAGTAAATTTTAAATTGTCTCATTTGAGCCTAAAAGTTTAATAGCTGTGGAAGCTTTCTTACTCTTGTGGGATATTTTTTCATGTCTTTTCTAACTGGGGTGGTGGTGGAGTGGGGGGAACATCACTCTGCCAGGCAAATGAGACTTGAGACTTGAAGCTGTGAAATGATCCCAGGTCCTGGAGCTTCCTCCATGGTAGTTGCAGGAGTGACTCTGGGACTGGAGGAAGTGAAAGATTTTTCACTTTTCATGTTGGCATCTCAAACAGCTGCTTGAGCTACTGATCTATCCCAGGCCATGAAGCAAAGCTTCACGCCAAAGGTTTAATTTTGACCATGACAATAGGACTGGCATCTAGCTCCTCCAACACTTTAGCTCTCAGCTTGTATGGGATAACGACTCTCAATCCCCACATAAGGCTACTCCCCTTCAAGGGCAAGTTCATACGGTGCTGGTAAAAATGGAGCAACTGAAATTTATATTGCACATTCCAGCAATTTTGGGTGGTCATGTAGACCTGAGACAGTGTGGAGTCTTTTCTAGTTACCCTTGAGATCACCTCTGCTTTAATAGTGAGAGTTTTAATTTGTGTTAGCAAGAATACATCACGAGGAGAGTCCTCTTTTGTAAATTTTTCAGGAATTCCTTTTTTCAAGGGTAAACGGGACAATCCATCAGTACTTCCATGATTATTTGTCATATGGAATTTGATCTTGTAACCGAGTCCTCCAAGAAGCTTTGCAAAAATATCCTCTACCCGGGGCAGAGGGTATTGATCTACTTTCAGTACTGGGTTGATGGTGACCTTAAAATCATCACAGATCCTGACAAACCCATCCTTTTTGGCTACTGGGACCACTAGTGTTGCCCATTGGCTCCATTCAACCTTGGAAAGAATTCTTACAGCCTCCGTGCAATCTAGCTCATTGGTTGCTTTATCGTGGATGGTATAAGGAACCAGATGGGCTCTGTAAACCTTGGGAGTGGCATCTTATGTTTGTCATTGCCACACGAGTGATCTTTCCTCCAGTATAATCACTTAGTTGGATATCTGCAGGCTTCAGTTCAGTATATTTGAAATGCCGTTCAAACTCATTTTGTGAAATGATTGAAACAGCCAAGGCAGTGTACAATTCCATTTCAGTTAATTTGCTGTTCACTTCTAGAGTAAGCCATATTACTTGTCTCTTTTTGATTTTCACATGGGAAATCTCAAGGTTAGCCAGTCCTATGTCACATTCATCATTATCAGATTTTTCATCAACTACATAAAAATTAATTCTCTTTTAAAAACTGCAGCTTGATTTTTTTTTATCTTTTCCTCTTCCCTGTGCATTCCATTTATTTTTGTCTTCCTGACAGGCTCTTTATATCTGTCTGCTCTGTTGCATTTTCTGCAAGTTTCACCTTTA
This sequence comes from Hypanus sabinus, assembly GCF_030144855.1. NCBI lineage: Eukaryota > Metazoa > Chordata > Chondrichthyes > Myliobatiformes > Dasyatidae > Hypanus > Hypanus sabinus. Next base: position 129,783,029 of record NC_082706.1, read on the forward strand.
AATTTGCATTAGTCTGGTGTATGTGATTCCCCTGCCACAATAGTAACGCATTTTGTTAAGCCAGGGAGGTTTCTGTTTAGACACTGCAATTTTGTTCACACTCACTATCATTCCTGACTGCAACTCATTTGCCTTTCTGGCTGTTGTTTCCATTGAGACAGCAATTTCAACTGCTCCTTTAAATGTCAGTTGTGCTTCAGTTAGGAGATGATTTTGATTACTTTCTTGTAAGATTCCACAACTAAGCAACCTCTCATTACATCATTAAGCTCATCACTGAACTGAGAATGCTCAGAAGACTTCTGGAATTCAGCCACGTATGCTGAAATGGACCTCACCCCTTCCTTTTGATTCCACATATGAAACCTAAATTGTTTTGTAATCAACAATAGTTCTGATTCTAAATGTTTCTGCATTACTTTTATAATATCAGCAAAGCTCATTTCAGCTGGTTTGGTTGGAGCAGTTGAACTTGTAATCAAACTGTATGTTTTTCAATTTGTTACACTCAGCAACTCTGGCACTTATTTTTTATTTGGCTATTCCATTTGCTTTAAAATACTGCTCAATTCATTCAGTGTACACCATGCAGTTATCTGTTTTGCAATGGAACTTGTCTCTCTTTCTGATGTAGCCAGCCATTTATGCATTTTACTTATTACTATTATCACCCAGTACTCACTGTACACATTGCTTGTTAATTTTGTCCCTTTCTACCTTTTTGTTTAACTTGACCATCTCTCTCCCTTCTGAAGTAGCACAAACAGCACTTTTTAAAATAATTCAAATGTCTCGCTCCCCTTCTGAAGAAAAAAACATGCTGCACTTAAACAGGTAGATAGTCATCTTGGGTTCATTTTAAAACATCCTCAGCACCATGTTTATGTTTTGCAACATCAGAAACAAATTGAAAGAAAAATACAGGATGTCAGGATGTGTGCTTATTTGCTTTTCTTTAGTGAAGAGCTCACTTATGACATGGTGGTGTACTGGCGTATGCCTTTCATGTATTTCTTAAATATACCCATAATGAATTATGTAAACAAAGAAAGAATGCTTAATCAAACAGTATATTAACTATATTACTCAAATATTACTGAAATATTAATTAATGACAATGGACCATAAGCATGTAAAAAATTGCAGCCTAAACCAGTTCTAATGTAACTAAATGGTGGACAGGCTCAAGTTTCTGTCTTCAATCATTTCAAGGACTGCAGAAGAGGTTCATCAGCTCTAAACTTTCCAGTGTGCTTGTACATCATAAGTATCCTCATGCTGCCGCTGTCTCTGATGGCAGTTTCATTTCCCAAGCACGATCTGTAGGTTCCGCTCTCCAAGATGGATTGATGTTTGCCTGCTGGGAATTGTCTTGACAATGTAGAGTCAAGACAAAAGTTAGATTTGTAAACCTCTGGGAATCAATCTCTGGGGCACAATATATTGTCAAAGTTACCATATGTTGCCCATCTAAATGATAATGCATGTCTGAAGATGCATCTGAAATAGTGCAGACTGAGTCCAATTAAATGACTATACTGGATTTATCTCATTAACAATCATACAACAAAATACTCAACAGAAAAGGCATTTATCCTCAAGGCTGCTGACTGCAAAATTACATTGGTGTGCAGATTTCCTCGTAATATATAATTGAAACCAATTTCATTGTCTCAGCAACAGTTGCCCTGTGAACTCGAGATAAGACAGGATAGATTTAGAGAAGACAATTGGACTGTAGAGAGACACTGAACTGGAACTCACAGATATTCAACATGATTGGAAGCACATGACTCAGTATTTTCTGTTCACATGACTGTTATTAACCCTACCATTGTCAAAGTGTCGTTCAGCCTGTATTAATATCCAAATCTTCCATTCATCTTGATTGTGGGCTTTAAGGATTAGTTGCCCCAGTCATTAATCTCTTCTGTCAGATGAGCAACAAAGCCCAGTCTATCTTCAATGGGTCATTCTTATTAAGGCACGTGACGCTATTCAGTCGCAGCCTGCAGATCTATGTTCAACTAAATCTGATCACAATTAGCTTGGATTCAGTTTTATTTCCTGAATAAGCAAATAGCGCCCAATCAAAAAGAAAGCTAATCCAGTTCAGGGAAAAATCGCAGCTCACAATAGCTCCCCGATTTTCAATGAGCAACGAACTCAATTTTTAATTAACAGCTTGAATAGGCAGGGAGGAGAAGGATTATAATAAAGTGAGACTTGCTTTAAAGCTATTCCTCCCCTTGAAGTCTCTGGACAAAAATATATCCAGAGGTATTGTCAAAGAAAATCCTTAATAAAAATGTAACCTATATTAGGGATTGGAGAACAGCTGGGAATTAAGTGCCTAATACTGTGGGACCTGCAATGTATTGTAGGTTCTTCTCTCAGTTTCACTCAATCACTTGCTCACTTAAATGCAAAGTATCAAGTAAAATATGACCTTTAATTGAGGTTGTCAGCCTTTACCTGGGATATAAGAAGCTGTGATCAGGAGTAAATTGCAAACTGCTAGAGGAACTCAGCAGCATCTGAGGACGTGAAGGGATTTTCAGATTGAGACTCTGTACCTGGAATGTAAAGGAGAGATACCCAGTATAAAGAGTTGGGGGTTGAGGAGTGTATCTGCCATTTCCTTACCCATTCTCCCAATCTGTTCAAGTCCTTCTGTAGCCCTCCTGCTTCCTCAACACTATCTGCCCTTTCACCTATCTTCATATTGTCTGCAAACTTGACAACACAGCCATCAATTCCATCATTCAAATCATTGACATATAATTTGAAAAGAAGCAGTTGCCAACACTGACCTCCACTGTAGACCACTAGTCATAGCCAGTCAATCAGAAATGGTTCCCTTTATTCCCACTCTTTGCCTCCTGAAAATCAGCCGATGCTTTATCCGTGGTAGTTTATTTCCTGGATTACCACGGGCCATTAGCAACCTCATGTATGGCACCTTGTCAAAGGCCTTCTGAAAATTTAAGTACACCACATCCACCGATTCTCCTTAGTCTATCTTGCTTGCTATTTCCTCAAAGAATTTCACACATTTGTCAGGCAAGATTTTCCCTTAAGGAAACAATACTGACTTCGGCCCAATTGATCATGTGTCTCTAAGTACACTGAAACCTCATCCTAAACAATTGACTCAACCCTATTACTACTGAAATCCACTTCTCCCCTTCCCTTGTGGATCTCAGTGGCTTCTGGCTGGTCGGTCGTATCACCCACCAACAGTATCCAAAGCTGTATACTTATTACTGAGGGGAAATTTTGGAGTACTCTGCACTAGCTGTCCATTTCCTTTGCCGCTCCTGGCAATCAACCAGATACCCGTCTCCTGTAACTTGTGGCTTTCTCTCCTTATGGTTTTTTTAGTTGCCTTCTGTTGTTTTTTAAAAGCTTCCCAATCATCTAACCCCACTAATTATTGATATACTATATGCCCTTTATTTTGCTTTTATGCTACCTTTGACAGTCTCAGCCACAGCTGCCTCATGCTCCCTTTAGAATACTACTTCATCATTGGGATATATCCATCCTGCGCCTTCCGAATTGCTCCCAGAAACTCCAGTCATTGCTGCTCTGCCATATCCCTGCTGGTGTCTCCTTCCAAGAAACTTTGGCCAGCCCCTCTCTCATGCCTCTGTAATTCTCTTTACTCCATGGCAGGGTGAATTCTAGCATGTAATTGATAAAATTGCCACACAACCTTCTAAACAAAGGGATTGCAAACTAAATATGTACAGTATGTTTCGTGTGTAACCCTTAGTTTCGGCCAGCAATTGTTTGTCTTTGGGATGACAGCCTCTGGCCCAGCCAAACTGAGGAATCTCATTTGTGTGGACGCTGCGTGATATGTTGCCCGGTTACAAATCTGAACTGCAAAATATCAGACAGTACACCATATGCAATTATACAAGTGAACTTTATAAATCTTAATCTAACTATAGGGTTAGTAAAGAAAATAAAAAGAAAAAGGGCCCACTTTAATGAAATAGTCTAATGTGCATGTTGGAGCTCATGATCTCATCCAGTCATTTCCCATCAATCTCCTCTGAGTGTTGCTGACCTTCAGACTCTTGCTCCTAGTCCATTCTGTCTGGCGGTCCACCAACTATCTCCATTCAGGTCTTCCCTCTTCATCTTTCGCCAACAAAAGACCATAAAATCCCTGCTCCCAGACCCGCAAGAACGAACAATGTGCCTCTCGTTGGCTTGCATACATTCCAAAGGCTCCATTATCTCTAGTCATAACCCAAACATTGCTGCTACAGAGAATCCATTACTTTAACAGTGAAACATTCCAGAGAGGCCATTACATTAGCAGTGAAACCTTACAGCGTGTTATACTCTCCCCCCACCAAATTTAGTCATGTCCTCATGACGTTGAGATAATTTGTCAACCCTTCCTGCAAAACACAAAGTCCAATCCAGGTGTACAAGGCAGTGACATAGGGGTCACACTCTGTTCCCTGGTGCTACGTAGGCCAGATGATCCGGTGGTCTCCTCATTCTCTGAGACCTAACTAGGTGTAGGCTCCAAGTCGGGCTGTGGGTCTACCTGCACCTCTTGTCCCGGGGGCAGCAGGTGGATCTGATGGAGAGTCTTGACAGGCCCATTCCCATCCTCTGGTTTCACCCGGAAAACTGGTAGGTTTGGCTTAGCTGCCCAGTGGTCCACCAATTTGTGTTTCCCAGGTAGCTCCAAATTCCTTATGAGGACCTGGACTCCCGGCAGGAGTTGGGAGAACCGCACCTTTTGTTCGTACCTCCTCTTACTTCCCTGATTCTGCCTGGCAGCCGCGACCTCAGCTAATTCATAAGTCCTTTTCAGCTCTCTTCTCATGTCAGACACATACTTCAGGTAAGTCTTCAGTGGTAAGTCACCCTCATCAGTCCCAAAACAGAGGTCAGTGGGCAACCTTGCCTTGCACCCAAACATCAGATAATATGGCGAGTACCCAGTAGCTTCATTTCCTGTACAGTTATAACTGTGAACCAGATGCCAAATATGTTGACTCCACCTGCTCTTCTTGCTGATCTCCAGGGTCCCGAGGATGTACAGCAAGGTCCGATTAAACCCCTCTGGCTGGGGAATCACCCTGTGGGTGATAGGGCTTGGTCCTTGACTTCTTGTCTCCAAGCATGCCCAGTAACTCACGGATGAGTCTGCTCTTGAAATCCCATCCCTGATCACCATGTATCCACCTGGGGAGGCCATAATAAATGAAATACTTCTCCTATAACACTTTGGCCACTGTAGACGTCTTCTGTTCCTTGGCAGGAAACGCCTGAGCATAGCTGGTGTAGTGGTCCGTGATGACTAAGACATTCGCTGTGTTACTGACATCGGATTTTCTGCAAGTGGGACAAGGGAGCTGCCTGCGTAGGCAGTGTCTTCTGCCGTATGCATTGAATGCACGACTTGCAGTATTCTTCAACCTCAGGGCCAGTAAAAGCGGTCCCTGAGCAATCCATAGGCCTTTTCAACCCCCAAACATTCAGAATCATCATGAAGTGACTGCAACACAATTCTCCGATACTTCCCTGGCAGAACCAGCTGGCAATGCTGGTATCGGTTTGGGAGTGACATGACCCGGTATAAGATCTGGTTCTTCAACTCCAATGAGGCCATTCTCATAGTAATGGAGGCACCGGCGCATGTTTCGTTCTCTCCGCCTGAGCCATGTCTCCCTTTTTGACCGTCGCCCAAATGGTACCAATGCCCGGATCATCTCACTGAGCAGTTGCCTCTTCCCCAGAACTCAATTCCGGCAGCTGATTGGTCTTCAGAGCAGTCAGTTTGTAGTAAACTTGGGGGATGGCATCATCAGAAGCCCCCCATTGATCCACCGCTTGCTCCTGCCTCTCCTTTTCCTCTGCCTTCACGGTGATGGCAAACTGACACATGGCCTTCACCCCCTGGGACAGGAACGCTCTCCCACTCCTCGCCCCTGTCCAGTCTCTCATGCACTCATCGGGACAAAGCATCAGCATCAATGTTCCGGCTCCTGGACAGTACTTCAGGCTGAAATCATAGGCAGACAACACCGCCAACCACCGATGGCCTGTGACAGCCAGTTTTGCCGAGGTCGGGATATAAGTTTAGGATTTGTTTTTAGTCCTCACCTCAAACTTGGCTCCATAGAAATAGTCACTCAGATTATCCACCACTGCCCATTTCAACGCCAGAAATACCAACCTGTTTGTGGGATAGTTTTTCTTGGAGCATGACAGACTCTGGCAGACAAATGCAACGGGGCTCAACCCAGAGCCCTGATCCTGAAACAGGACACCCCCTAAACCCTCTCGGCTGGCATCTGTGTGCAGTACATTTGGTAATCGGGGGTCCGCAAAAGCCAGCACCGACGCCTGGGTCAGCAGCTCCTTCAGTGACTGAAAGGCCTCCTCACATTTTGCATCCCACCTCGGTCCAAAGGGCTCTGAGTGGCTAAGATGCTCTCCACCCTCTTGTCCTTTTATCTCCCATCCCCTTCTTCCCCAAGGGAGGGTAACTGCACAGAAGCTGATTCAAAGGGTGAATCACTTTCGTGTAGCCCTTCATGAACCTCCAATAGTAATGATAGAACCTGAGGAACAAGCGCAGAGCACTCACAGTCTGGGGTCTTGGCCAAGTGGTCACCGCCTCTATCTGTCACTGGATCTGTAACTACTCCAATCCGGGAAACTATGTGCCCAACATACCTAACAGACCTTTTGCAGAACTGGCACTTGTCCAGGGAAAGCTTTAACCCTTCACCTTTCAGGCGGCCCAGCACCTTCAGCAGCCTCGCTTCATGTTCTTCCAAGGTGGACCCAAACACTATGAGGTCATCCAGATACACCAATACCTCAAGCAAGTTCATATCCCCACCATCTTCTCTGTGACCCGCTGGAAGGTTGCAGAGGCTTCCAATATGCCCTGGGGCATCCTTTCAAACTGGAGAAATCCCAGGGGATATATAAATGCCATCTTCTCTTTGTTGGCCTCACTCACGGGGATCTGGTAATATCCATTCCTCAAGTCCAGCACACTGAACCACTTCGCACCACTCATGCAGGCCAGCACGTCTTTGATCCTTGGGACCGTATACTGGTCAGGGTCGGTGCGTCTGTTCAGGGTCCTATAGTCCACAGACATCCGTACCTTCCCGTTCTTCTTTCGGGCCACTACTATTGGGGATGCATAGGGGCTTCGGGACTCATTGATGATCCCAGCTTCCTTCAACTTACACAAATGCTGCTGAATGTCTTTCATGTCTGCAGGGACCAGTCTCCACGATCCTTCTCTAAACGGGGTGTCCTCGGTCACCCTGATAACGTAATGAGTGTTCTTGGAACAACCCACATCAAACTTGTCAGTGGAAAAGACACCTTCCAGCTTCAACATCTTCTCTACCAGCCTCCTCTTCCAACCCGCAGGCATCGAGGAGTCTGCGAAGTTCAATGACTCAGCTGTCAACTCTCTTCCCTTTTCCAATAGTTTCTCCCCGGCTTGTCTCACAGGGACACTAGACATTACTGTCACTGGGAACAGATGCACCAGGGGCATCCCCGCTTGAAGGAGACCTCCCTCTTTGTAGTGTTCCTGACAAATCACTGCCATCCTGCTCGTCTATACAACCAAGCGCTACTGCAGTTCAGGCCTAGCCAGGCTTTGCCCTCAGGCACTCTGGGAAATTTGGAGGTCCCCATTACTCTCGCTACTGTCCCGGAACTATACCACCATTGGCTTTGACTAGGTGAACCACACAGTCCCTCATCTAAATTCGGTATCCGGCCCAATGCTGCCACATACTTCCTCAAAAGCAGTTTGAAACACTGGCTGCACGGACAATGTCCCCACAAAGCTCTCACCCGCCTTCTCCGTGCAGGCTCCCATGAGCCTCCTCACAAGAGGGGTGTTGGTCCCCACCAGAATTGAAACGCCGTCCTTCTCAGCAGGGTCCGGACAAACCAACACCAGTGTATCAGGGACCTCAGACACCCCCACATCGGTCTCCGAGGACTCCAATTTCACCGACAAATAACCAACGTAAGGATAATCACCAGCACTGATAACCCCAAATCTCCATTGCCCTGAATGGTATTAATGGTAAATGCTTCAGATACCAGTTGTAAAATGAACAGTATGACATGACCTGTGACCCGGTGTCGAGTATGGCTTTATGATAAATACTCTCTATCCGTAGCGACACACTGGAGCCCGGTCCTGCTAAGCCTTCAGGAAAAGTATCTTTCGCTTTTGTAGGTTCCTTCAGACATTGTTGGGAACATGTTCCCACCCAGATGCCAGGCCTTACACTCACTGGGTCTCCACTAATTTTCCCGACACCCCTCCCTGCTTAGATACCCGGGGACTCACTCTCTGAGGGGCTTCCCGCCACTCACACTCCCAACTGAAGGGTCCCTCTATACCACAGTTACAACAGACACTACCGGCTGCCCCCCCCTTCTCACGGAACCCTGGCCGCCCACAGCTCTCTGCGTAGTCAATCCCCTTCGGGGTGTCCCCCTCTCTACCAGTTTTATCCACTACCAGTTTTACCAGGGTGTCCACTCCCGCTGTCAACATTTGGGACCTCTTAGTTTCCACTCTGCCACAATCTCCTTTACCATCCCCTAGGTTGGGATAGTTGTGGTCACTTCACCACAAGGGGTTACTACCGAGGACTATACCCTGCTGACGGAGCCCCCCCATGCCTCTGATGCATTCTCTTCCTCCCGTACCTCTCTGATCAGCTCAACAAAGAAGGGCTGTCGGAGACCCCAAGCGATCATGTCCGAGACTGGGTGCCCCTGGCTATCTGGTCCATCCTGAACTTACCCAGCTCAGTGGCCTGAATGACCCCTCTGCACTGCAAACAGTTTCAAATGTAAGCAGAACGCTTCTCCTCTTCTCTTGACACATGCTCTGAAACCCCACCCTGAGCTCCAGTGGGCTCCCTGTCGTACCAAGAGCAGAGCGCACCCAGATAATTGGCAAGGTCAGCTGAGGGTTGGCGAGTTGCACAGCTCTCACCACTTCAGTAGCCAACCCCCTCAAACTTTCAACCAATCTGTTGGTTTACATCATCAGAGCACTGCCACTCATCTAACAACTGAAAGGTCTGCTCCTCCTAAGTCTCAAACTCCTCTTTCCCCTCGGGAGTGGGCATTATTCCAGAGAATATTCTCTCTCCATTCAGGTCTTCGCTCTTCATCTCTTGCAACAAAAGACCACAAAATCCCTGCTCTCAGACCCACAAGAAAGAACAATGTGCCTCTCTTTGGCTCGCATACATTCCAAAGGCCCCATTATCTCTAGTCATAACCCAAACATTGCTGCTACAGAGAAGCCCTTACTTTAGCAGTGAACCATTACAGAGAGGCTATTACATTAGCAGTGAAACCTTACAGCGCATTACACGTGATTTAACTATTTTAGCAGGGTTATGTTATGCTATTATTCTTCTAGAGACAGCCTACATTTCTTGATATATTGCAGGGAAATTGTACTCCAGATTGGATTTAATCACTGAAGCATAGATCACTCAGTCTAGTAAGTCAAGCCACTTACAATACTTAGTGTAAAGTTACTGCAATCTCTTACCATTTTGATAATTATACTGCTTTCTTTTACTTCTTCAACCACGGAGGACAATTCAGATATTCCCACAATTTTTTTCTATTTTCCAGATCTTTGCCCAATCATAATCCATTCGTAGCCTTCCTATACACTCTTCTTGATGATGTAAGTTCATGCTTTCAGTAAATTTAGCAACTAATCCTTGATGTGTTAATCCAGCTCAGTGATATAAATCGGAGGACCCAGCACTGAACCCTGACACACACCGCTTCTCCATTGTGCATATTTTAAAAGATTCCTTTAAATATTTGCCAGAACTACTCCACTGACTTATCCTTTAATGACATATTCACTTTGTTTGATATTCTATGCCCTCATAATTGCCTTTATCTAAGTTTTCTTTCATTCATTCTTCTCTCCCTCAAACTAACGTTGTGATCACTGTCAGGTCTCGGCCCGAAACATTGACTGCTCATTTCAATGGATGCTGCCCGACTTGCTGAGTTTATCCAGCTTGTTTGTATGTGTTGATTTGACCACAGCATCTGCAGTGTATTTTGTGTTTAGGAAATCAGGTTGATGCTGGATCCCAAGAGGGAGAATTTGTAGAATGCCTACGAGAAAGCTTTTTAGAGCAACTTGTAGTTGAGCCCACTAGATGATCAGCTATCCTAGACTGGGTGTTGTGCAATAAACCAGGATGGATTAGAGATCATAAAGCAAAGGAACCCTTAGGAGGCATTGATCATAATATGCAATTTGAGAGGCAGAAGCTAAAGTCAGATGTATCAGTGGAGTTAAGGGAATTACAGAGGCATGAGAGAGGAGCTGGCCGGAGTTGAGTGGAAGGGGACACTAGCAGGATGGTGGCAGAGCAGCAATGGCCGGAATTTCTCGGAGCAATTTCGAAAGCGCGGGATAAATACATCCCAAAAAGGAAGAAGTAGAGAGAACTGGAGGGCACAGCCTCAAAAATTGAGGGGTGGCCCTTTAGAACTAAGGTAAGCAGGAATTTTTTTAGCCATGGAGTAGTAAATCTGTGGAATGCTCTGCCTCAGACTGTGGTGGAGGCTAAGTCCATGGGTATATTTAAGCTGAAAGTTAATCGTTTCCTGATCAGTCAGGGCATCAAAGGATATGGCGAGATGGCAGGTGTATGGGGTTAAGTGGGATCCGGGATCAGCCATAATAGAATGACAGAACAGACTCAATGGACTGAATGGCCTAATTCTGCTCCTCTGTCTTATGGTCTTTTGGTCTAAGTATTCTAAAGGCAGGATGACGCAATTATGGCTGACTAGGGAAGTCAAAGCCAACATAAAAGCCAAAGAGAGGGCATGTAATAGAGCAAAAAGTAATGAGCAGTTGGAGGATTGAGAAGCTTTTAAAAATTAACAGAAGGCAACTAAGAAAGACATAAAGAGGGAAAAGAGGGAATATGAAGGTAAGCTAGCCAATAATAGTAAAGAGGATACTCAAGGATTTTTCAGATACATAAAGAGTAAACGAGAGGTGAACGAGACCATTAGAAAACAATGCTAGCAACGTAGTAATGGAAGACAAGAAAATGTGGATGAATTGAGTAAGTATTTTGCATCAATCTTCACTGTGCAAGACACTAGCAGAATGCTGGAAGTTTGTGAGTGTCAGGTGGCAGAAGTGAGTGAAGTTGCCATTACTACGGAGAAGATGGTTGGGAAACTGAAAGGTTTCTTCAAGATGGGAGAAAAGCTGAAGAAAGGAAATTCTAGTACAGTTAATCTGACCTCAGTGGTTGGGAAGATGTTGGATTTGATTGTTAAGGATGTGGTTTTTGGGTACCTGAAGGCACATGATAAAATGGGCCAAAGTCAGTGTGGTTTCCTTAAGGGAAAATCTTACCTGACGAAGTCTGTTGGAATTCTTTGAAGAGATGACATGCAGAATAGACAAAGGGGGATTGGTGGATGTTCTGTACTTGGGTTTTCAGGCCTTTGACAAGGTGCCGGACAGGAAACTGCTTAACAAGTTAAGAGCCCATGGTATTACTGGAAAGATAATTGGTTGATTTTCAGGAGGCAAAAAGAGTGGGAATAAGTGGAGCCTTTTCTGGTTGGCTGCCATTGATTAGTAGTGTTACACAGAGGTCTGTGGTGTGACTGCTTCTTTTTATGTTATACATCAATGATTTAAAAGGTGGAATCAATGGCTTTTTGGCCAAGTTTGAGGACAATACAAAAATAGGTGGAGTGTCAGGTAGCATTGAGGCTGCAGAAGGATTTAGTCAGATTAGGAGAATGGGCAAAGAAGTGGCAGTTGGAATGCCATGTTGGAAAGTGTATGGTCATGCTCTTTGGTAGAAGAAATAAAAGTGCAGACTACTTTCAAAATGAAGAGAAAATTCAAAAATCTGAGGTGCAAAGAGACTTAAAAATCCTTGTGCAGGATTCTCTAAAAGTTAATTAGCAGGGTAAGTCTGTGGTGAGGAAGGTAAGTACAATGTAGCATTCACTTTCAGAGGACCAGACTATAAAAGCGAGGATGTAATAAGGCACTGGTGAGGCCTCACGTGCAGTATTGTGAGCAGTTTTGGGCCCCTTATCTTAGAAAGAATGTTCTGACATTGGAGAGGGTTCAGAGGAGGTTGATAAGAATGATTCTGGGATTGAAAGGATTACCTATGAGGACCGTTTGATGTCTCTGGGCCTGTACTCACTGAAATTCAGAATTTCAAAAGGCCTCAACAGAGTTGAAGCAAAGAGGATGTTTCCTATGGTGGGGGAGTCTAGGATCAGAGGGTCCAGCCTCAGAATAGGGGGACATCTATTTAGAATGGAGATGAGGAGGGATTTCTTTAGCCATGGAGTGGTGAATCTGTGGAATTCATTGCCATAGGAGGCAGGTCATTGGGTTTATTTAAGACAGAGGTTGATAGGTTCTTGATTGGCCAGGGCATCAAAAGTTATGTGGAAAGGGCAAAGGAGATTGGAGCTGAGAGAGAAATGAATCAGCCATGATGAAATGGCAGAACAGACTCGATGGGCCAAATGGCTTAATTCTTCTCTGATATCTTATGGTTTTATGGTCTTAATCCAGCTTCTTCTGCCCTTATGACCTCACAGATCCATGTATCATTCACACTCTCCTCCCTCTCGTATTTGCCTATCCCCACCCCACCCCAATCAAGATCTAATAATCACTTGCCAACTCTTACTCCACCTCTTTGTATACTGGTTATCTCCCCTCTGTTTTTCCAGTCTACTTGGATCTGGACCTGAAATGCTGACAGATCATTTCCCTCCACAGATGCTGCCTGTTGCTCCTTTGTGTTTTGCTGCAGATATCCAGCATCTGCAGGCTCTTTCAATTAGGATGTAGGCAGTAAAACTGGACAACAAAACTGACTATCAGTGACATAAAAAATCGATAGTGACCTGCAGATTCTGGAAGTCTGAAATAAAAATGTAGAAGTCTGTAAAAACTTCATGGGTCATATCACATTTGTGAGAAAAGAAGCAGTGTTAACATTTCAGGTCCAGAGTTCTGTATCAGAAAGTCTTTGACCTGAAATATTAAGTTTCTCCTGATCTGCTGAGTAATTCCAACTTTTTCAGTTTCTATTCTGAATGTCAGTTATTGCTGCTTTAATATATTATTATTGTTCTGGACCCATCATATAGATGTAATTGCAAAGAAAGCAGGACTTCCTTAGGAGTCTGCGGAGATTTGGCATAATATTGGAAACCTTGACAAATTTCCATAGATATGTGATGGAAAGTGTACTGACTAGCTGTGTGATAGCCTGGTAGAAAGTAGGAAATCCTATAAAATGTAGTGGATTCAACCCTGTACATCACAGATACAATCCTCCCAACCATTGAGCATACTTACATGAAACTTTGCCATAGAAAAGCAGCTTCCATCATCAAAGATCCTCACCATTCAGTCCGTGCTCTTTTCTCACTTCTGCTATCAGGTAGAAGATACAAATGCCTCAGGACTCGCACCAGCAGGTTCCAGAACAGTTGCTACCCCTCAACCATCCGGCTCTTGAACAAAAGAGAATGACTACACTCATCTATTGCGACATTCCCATAATCAATGATTTTAAGAACTCTTTATCTTGTTATTTCATGCTCTCATTATTTGTTGCTATTTATTTACATTTGCATTTGTGCAGTTTGTTGCCTTCTATGCTCTTGCTCTTTCACTGATCTTGTTTACAATTATGATTCTATAGATTTGCTGAGTACATCTGCAGGAAAAAAGAATCTTGGGATTGTATGTGATGACATGTATGTACCCTGATATTAAATTTCACTTTGAACTCTATTGCTACTTCTATTAACAACAGAATTTAAAAGACACTTTAGATAAGTACATGGATTGGAAGGGTTTAGAGGCAAATGGGGCAAATGTGAGCAAATGGGACTAGCATGATGGGCACCACGGTCAACATGGTTGAGTTGGGTCCAATGGCCTGTTTCTATGCTGTACTTCTCTTTTGTACATCAATATTCATACTCTCATGTTAACTTTAGAATGATGGAAAGGGCACGATAAAGCCATAGCACAGAAACAGGTCCTCCAGCCGGTGCCAGTCTCGTATTCTGCTTAGTCTAATCTGTCTAATATTCTATAAAATTATACAAGTGAACTCACATCTACCATATTTTCTGTGAGCTCGTTCCACACTCTGAGTGAAGAGGTTCCTCCTCAGATTCCCTGGTTGCATCGCCAGTTAGTATGGGGGTTCCACTTCGCAGGATTGCAAGAGGCTGCAGACAGTTGTAGACCCAAACAGCTCCATCACGGGTACAACCCTCTCCACCTCCAAAAGGATATCTTCAAGAGATGGTGCCTCAAGAAGGCAGCGTCCACCATTAAGGATCCTCAGCCACCGGTGTGGCCCTCTTTGTGTTATCACCATCAGGGTGGAGGTACAGGAGTCTGAAGGCCCACACTCATTGCTTAGGAACAGCTTCTTTCCCTCTGTCATCAGATTTCTATGAAACCATGAACACCATCTTATTCCTCTTTTGCACTATTTATTTACTTTAATGTCTTGTCTGATACTGCTTCTGCAAAACAACAGATTTCATGACATACACCAGTGAACCTGACTCTGAGGCACCTGAGGGACGAGTCCTTCATGCACAGAGTTGCTTTGAATATGGAATGAGCTGCCAGAGAAAATGGCTGAATCAGGCACAAGAACAACATTCAGAAGTATTCTGGGTAAGTACATGGATCGAAGGTCTTCAGAGGGATTTACGCCAAACACACGCAACTGTGACTAGCTTGGTGAACACCATGGCTGTCATGGATGAAATGGGCCAAAGTGCCTGTTTCCATGCTGTAATACTCAATAACTGTGGTGTTACTGAGGGAAAAGGAGCTGAAGTAAAAGATCAGCTGTGGTTTCATTGAATGCTTAATCAGACGGAAGGGCTGAATGGCCAACATCTGCTTCTATTTTTATGTTTCTTTTATGATTTTGAAATAATACAAATGAGTCCTTTTAAGCTTAAAGGGCATATTTCCCAATAATTATTATAATTCTGCGAGAGATGGAAACACCAGAGACTGCAGATGCTGGAATCTGGATTAATTGTATTAATTCATTCAGCCAGATTTATTAAATTGCAATAATGAATAAGCATAATTTATTAATTGATTACTTCCATCTCATTGCACTCCCTCATTAATGTTTCTGGCTGCACAAGGTTACTTTCTTTCAGTTACACAAGGACAGGGCTATAGGCTTTCCCTTTGATACCCAGTGCAAATACTTATAGGCACTTTATGAAATGTAAGTCGGGGCCTCCGGCTGCGGTGCCCTGCTACAGAATAAGAAAATGATGGTGGCTCTTTCAGTATTGTTTGATTGTGGAATGATGCAGCTCAGAAGGAGCCCATTTGATACTATGTGCTGTGTTGTCTCTTTGAGCCCTCCAATTAGTCTCACTTCTCTGGTCTTTGCCCGTGGCACTAAAAAATGCCTCCTTTTCAAGTACAAACCTAATTCCTTTTCAAAGTTATCACTAAATCTGCATCCAGTGGGCAATGTGTAATCATCATAGCACAAAGAGTATTATTAATACAGTATTTTTAAAATGAATAATGAAATATTCTTATGTTTGCTGTACCTAATTCAACTAAAATAATGTGCATGCCTCTCCATCTTCCAGCACCATTTTTACATTCCAAAGCCAGTTTAATCCTCTGCAACTTATGACCTTACAAAGCAATGATCCCTTTTGTTCATCCCTTCCCATCTCCATTGTTCCCCTGGATCCTTCCAAACACTCCAAACTACATGAATGAAGGCCTTGATTAATGCAGCAGGTTTGAGTGTCCTATGGACTCGGACCCCAAGATCCCTCTGATCCTCCACACTGCCAAGAGTCTTACCATTAATACTATATTCTGCCATCATATTTGACCTACCAAAATGAACCATCTCACACTTATCTGGGTTGAACTCCATCTGCCATTTCTCAGTCCAGTTTACCTCTATCAATGTCCCGCTATAACCTCTGACAGCCCTCCACACTATCCACAACATCTTCAACCATTGTGTCATCAGCAAAGTTACCAACCCATCCTTCACTTCTTTATCAAGGTCATTTATAAAAATCACAAAGAATAGGGATCCTAGACCAGATCCCTAAGGCACACCACTGGTCACCAACCTCCATGCAGAATATGACCTGTCTACAACCACTCTTTGCTTTCTGTGGGCAAGGCAGTTCTGGATCCACAAAGCAAGGTCCCCTTGGATCCCGTGCCTCCTTACTTTCTTAATAAACTTTAAAAAAATCAATCAGACTTGTAAGGCATGACCTGCCTTTGACAAAGCCATGCTGACTATTCCTAATCATATTATGCCTCCCCAAATGTTCATAAATCCTGCCTCTCAGGATCTTCTCTGGTTCCATACACACTTCTCCACTGTCACACTTGATTGGTCCTATTCTCTCACGTCTTATCCTTTTGCTGTTCACATACTTGCAGAACGCCTTGGGGTTTTCCTGAATCCTGTCCAGTAAGGCCTTATCATGGCCCCTTCTGGCTCTCCTAATTTCATTCTTAATCTCCTTCCTGCTAGCCTTATAATCTTCTAGATCTCTATCATTACCTTGTTTTTTGAACCTTTCAGAAGCTCTTCTTTTTTTCTTGACGAGATTTACAACAGCCTTTGTACACCACGGTTCCTGTACCCTACCATCCTTTCCCTGTCTCATTGGAATGTACCTACGCAGAACCCCATGCAAATATCCCTTGAAAATTTGCTACATTACTTCTGTACATTTCCCTGAGAACATCTGTTCCCAATTTATACTTCCAAGTTGCTGCCTGATAGCTTCATATTTCCCCTTACTCCAATTAAACACTTTCCTAACTTGTCTGTTCCTATCCCTCTCCAAAGCTATGGTAAAGGAGATAGAATTGTAATCACTATCTCCAAAATGCTCTTCCACTGAGAGATCTGACACCTGACCAGGTTCATTTCCCAATACCAGATCAAGTACAGCCTCTCCTCTTGTAGATGGCATGCAAAACAAAATGTTTCTCTGTACCTCGGTACATGTGGCAGTAATGGTCCGATTTACTAACTTGCAAATTTTCCAGTTTGTTGTCCTAATTAATAAAGATGCAGTTCTCCCTCAAATCTATGCTCATGTTTTACATATAATCAGATTCCAAAAACCAAATTTTACTTATTATGATCACTAAATATGTCTTTGGCCAAAGAATCAGAATGGTGCTTCCATCTGTACTTTTCTTGGCTGTTCTGCACATTTTAACAGAATTGACAATGCCTTCCTCTCCAAAGGCGTTCTTTCATGGCCCAGGTAAATAGCATTGCTGTTACTTGATTCCATTTTCCCTGGTCCAACCTTATCCAGAGAAACTCTTGTGATGGACACCATCCCATCTTCACACTGATACCCCAGGAATTTCTGCAGTACTTATCCTTATTCCCCTCTTATTCTTTACTTATGTGATATCTTTTGTCAGAGTCACTTGAGGGCTTTACACCAGTCTCCAGCCAGATGCTGATGAGTCCCAGCTCTACCTCTTCACCACTTCTCTCTGACTCCATTACTTTTGTGTTGTCATCTTGTTAGTTCACAGTTTAAATCTGGATGAGCTATACTGTCTCCTAATTAAATAACGGGGAGGTCATCACAATTGTCTATCATCTCTATTTTCTCAAGACCAGCTCCAATATCTTCTTGTCCAGATTGATGATGCAACACTATTCTTCATTGCACCACCCTATTTGACCCCAGCTGATTTACTAATTATCTGTCATAGTTTGCTGGATACCAGTTCATAACCACACATCCTTTTTCTGAGTTCAGCCCGACTAATGCTCTCCTGATCAGCTGATGCCCCACCGATACTCTCCTGATCTTTTGTAAACAAACTCTACTGCTTAGGGACCAGAGAGTGCTGTTCCTTTCTTCCCCCTTCACGACCGTGGCTCCCAAAGTGATCACTAAGCAGCTTGGCTTTAAGCTTCTCATTCTTGTGTTCTCACTTCCCACTGCCTCTATGACCTCTTCTACCTGTGTGAGCATATATACAGGGAAAAGGAGGAAGACAGAGCCAGAAGTGAAAAATTGATTAACAGTAGGTATGAGTAAAGATGCCATTGTTTCCTTCTAACTGAAGTATGTATAACATCATAAGACTTTCAGCAGGAATATGTCATATATTTATCTCTGCCTAAATTCCTGTGTCAATGTAATTATAAATCACAACACTCACTTTTATAATTGGGACTCGCTTTAAAATTGTTCAAGCTGTGAATTCCATCAATGAAAATAAAAAGTGGATTTTTTTTTATTGGCAAATGTTTCCACTGATTAAATTACTTCATCTCTTTCCTTTTTATCTATCAGTCGATATGTGAAGCATACAGACAAAACAGTGCATTGGTCAAGTTCTGCTGAGAGGGCACTTCCCAAAATCCAGTCCATCTTTTCCTTCAGTTGCTGCACATATTTAATTCCCCATTGGAACAGATGTGCTCTTTCAAATTGAAGCAATCTTTGAAGTTCAAAAGGAATTGCAATTGTGAGTTCTGCTCACAAGCCAGTTTTCTGCCCCTGGTTATGTGAAAGATAAGGATGACATTTGCATCGGTGAAGACCGGTAGATCATTTTGCATATGCATGTCACTCAGGTCACAGAGCTCTTTATTGCTTAGTCCTTGTTGAACTGATCCTTCCTTGTGATGAATAAAGGTCTTTAATAAGAGCTGAAGATAATGGAAATGCAATGATCTGAGATACTGAATTTATTTCTCTTTTCACAGGCTCTGCCTGACCTGTTTTCCAGAATTTTCTCTTTTTTTATTTTAGGCTCTCAGCAGCTTTTCAAGCGTTAATTCAAAATAAGCATCACAAAGTAGAAAACTGAAGATGCTACAAATCTCAAATATGCATGAAAAAACAGGAATGCTAGAAATATTTTTACTGGAGAAAGAAGAAAGTGTTAAATTTTTCAGGCTGATTAGTTTCCATCAACATTTCCAGGATTTTCCATTCTAATTAAAAAATACCATGCAAGTGACAAAATGATTAGATCTCATGTAAATTTCTTAACTAGTTAGCAACAGCCAACAAATACCATTTAAAACATACTGAGTGGAATATCTGATACATTTTGATTCGATAAGATGATGAACAGGATGATAAAACTGAATAGAATTAGATGAAAATTGAGGAGATAAGAGACTACAGATGTTGGAAATCTGGAGGAACACGCAGAGCTGGCAGAATTCAACAGGTCAGGCAGCACTTATGGAGCAAAATGAACAGTTACCATTTTGAGTTGACACCCCTCATCAGGGCCACTAGGGGAAAAGTAATTGATCATGGAAGATAAACTTGGAAGATGGAAACTGAACACTCAGTTAATCCCAAAGGTACTGGAAATTTTATTTGCTACTTTCCTAAACAATAGACCATATTCATGTGATCATATGATCCCATTCTATCAGGAATAGGATTCTCCTAGTGCGGGGGTCGGCAACCCGCGGCTCCGGAGCCACATGTGGCTCTTTTACGTCTGTGCTGCGGCTCCCTGTTGCTTTGGGAAATAATTGGTTGTGGCGACCCTTTTCCTGGCACATCCGAACCGACTCACAATAAGATAGCCTACGGGGGTTTGCGAGCACAGAGCTTTGGAGCCTCTGCGCCATGGGGGGGTGGGGCAGGTTGAGGGAGGCTTAAAAGTGAGGCTGAAGATTTCGAATAAAGTTTTTTTCCTTCGACTGCAGTTACCGACTCCGTGTCGTAATTTTAGCGC
Source organism: Hypanus sabinus (assembly GCF_030144855.1). NCBI lineage: Eukaryota > Metazoa > Chordata > Chondrichthyes > Myliobatiformes > Dasyatidae > Hypanus > Hypanus sabinus. The sequence goes on from NC_082706.1 coordinate 129,802,911, forward strand.
TGCGTGTAGCACACCGCTACATGGTCAGTATTTAATTAATATGTATTTTATGTTAGTTTGTTAGTTTTTGAAATGTAAATCTAAATTTGAAGATTATGGTGATCTTGTACAATCTAAATAAGACATTGTGGCGACCCATTTCCTGACACATCCGAACCGGCTCACAATTAGCCAGCGTTCAGGCTAAGGGAGATAGCCTACGGGGGTTTGTGAGTACGTGTCTTTTGCAGCATCCGCGCCCATGGGGGGCGGGTTGAGGGAGGCTTAAAAGCAAGGCTGTTTAGTTCGAATAAAGCTATCTTTGACTGCAGTTTACTGACTGCGTGTAGCAACCGCTACAACGTGTTTTTATCGCTGGCTGTCCAGAGGGGAGGTGCTGAAACGCTTTGTCGCGCGTCTGGAAGAAGTGAAAACTTTCCTGGGCAGCAAAGGGCTCAACTTTCCTGAGCTGGAACAGCCAGAGTGGCTGGAAAAGCTAAACTTCATGGTAGACATGACAGCGCACCTGAACACGCTGAACACAGCTCTTCAGGGGAAAGGACGCACAGCCCTGCACATGTTGGAGGATGTTTTGGCATTCGAGCGCAAGTTGACAGTGCTTGCCAGAGATTTACAGAAAGGCACATTGTCTCACTTCCCCAATTTGAGCGAGTTCAAACAAGGTCACGACATGATAAATTCGGAGTATTTACATTCTGCAATCATCGCAATGCAAACATCGTTTGGGAAACGCTTCTGTGAGTTCAGAGAGGAAAAAAACACATTATCCTTCCCGGTCACTCCCCTAAGCATCGATCCATCCCTACTGAATACGACTGCATTGTCAGGTGTGAGTCAACCTGAACAAGTATGATAAATATTTTAATTGCGTATTATTTTACGTATATTCATATGTTTTCATTGTTCAGTGAAATAGTCCTTTTATTTTTCAGGTTGACAGCTGGCTGACGTTATTTTTGGTTTGCTGCTGGCGGCAAATTTAAGTTTGGCATTTTTCATAAATACAAGAAAGACTCAAATAGACGTTGAGTATTTTACATAAAAGTAACCTTCAACCCAACGTCTTTTTTTCGGAGTTCAAAATGTTTTTGTTGCATGCAGAAATGTAATTTCGTTTTCTCTGCAGGAGTTCATCAATTTCATAAATGCAACACATTATAGTTTGTTTATACATAGCATAAAGGCAAAACAAAACGTTGTATGCAGTGTTATTTCATTTTAAATGTCAAACGGGTTTTGCGGCTCCCAGTGTTTTCTTTTCTGTGGGAAACGGGTCCAAGTGGCTCTTTCAGTGGTAAAGGTTGCTGACCCCTGTCCTAGTGTAATGCATCTTACACACAACACCCCTTGAGCTTATATGGGTTGTGAAAGTCTGGGATGTACTTACCTGACAGTGTTTCCTTGATTTATTTTGCATTTTATAAGGGATTGATTGTAGCCTTTCAAAAGGTTTTGGATCCCACATCATTTCACACATTCTACATGTATCTCACATTATTATGCAATATTGGAAATTGGCTAGGAGTAAAGAAAGTGCATTCTGCTGTGGCACTTAAACATTTATGGAGGAAAATTTGATTCATAGTTTGCACATTTACTTGATTTTCAGCCTGTGAGAAATTCTGTATATGAGCCAATATAGAATCACAGAATCATAAAACACTGCAGCACAGCAACAGGCCCTTTGGCCCATCTAGTCTGTGCTGTACCATTAATCTGCCTAGTCCCATCAACTTGCACCCAGACCATAGCACTCCATACCCCTCTCATCCAAGTACCTATCCAAATTTCTCTTAAATGATTAAATCAACCACACATCCACCACTTGTGTTGGCAGCTCGTTTCACACTCTCATTAGACAGACAGACATACTTTATTGATCCCAAGGGAAATTGGGTTTTGTTACAGCCGTGCCAACCAAGAATAGTGTAGAAATATAGCAATATAAAACCACAAGTAATTAAATAATAATAAATTAATCATGCCAAGTGGAAATAAGTCCAGGACCAGCCTATTGGCTCAGGGTGTCTGACACTCTGAGGGAGGAGTTGTAAAGTTTGATGGCCACAGGCAGGAATGACTTCCTATGACGCTCAGTGTTACATCTCGGTGGAATGAGTCTCTGGCTGAATGTACCCCTGTGCCTAACCAGTACATTATGGAGTGGATGGGAGTCATAGTCCAAGATGGCATGCAACTTGGATAGCATCCTCTTTTCAGACACCACCGTCAGAGAGTCCAGTTCCACACCCACAACATCACTGGCCTTACAAATGTGTAAGTGATTACCCTCTGAGTGAATAGGTTCGCCCTCATGTTCCCATTAAACATTTCACCCTTCACCCTCAGCCCATTATCCCTAGCTGTTGTCTCACCCAACCTCATCATTTATCTAATCTATACCCCTCATAATTTTGGACACCTCTATCAAATCTCCCCTCTCCCCTCAATCTTCTACATTCTAGGGATTAAAGTCCTAACCTATTCAACCTTTTCTTATAACTCTGGTCCTCAAGTCACGGCAACATCCTTGTAAATTTTCTCTGCACTCTTTCCAACATATTCACATTGTTCCTGTAGGTAGGTGACCACAACTGCACACAACACTCCAAATCAGGCCTCACCAATATACAATTTCAACATAACATCCCAATTCCTGTACTCAATACATTGATTTATGAAGGTCAATGTGCCAAAAGCTTTCATTACCTGTGATGCCACTTTCAAAGAAAGTTGGATCTGTATTCCCAGATCCCTCTGTTTTTTTCCATACTCCTCAGTGCCCTTGCACTCTCTGCAAGACTTAACCTGGATGGTCCTCCCAAAGTGCAATACATCACACTTGTCTGCATTAAATTCCATCTGCCATTTTTCAGCCAGTTCAGATAGCACTGCAAGCTCTGATAGTCTTCCATGCTGTCCACGACACCCCTAATCTTGGTATCATCCACAGATTTGCTGATCCAGTTTACCACATTATCATCCAGATCATTGATATAGATGATAAACAATTTATGGACCCAGCACTGATCCCCGCAGCATGCCACTGGTTACAGGCCTTCATTCAGAGAGGCAACCAGCTACTACCACTCTTTGGCTTTTTCCACAAAATCAATGTCTAATCCAATTTACTACCTGAACTTGAACGCCAAGCCACTGAATTGTCTTGACTAACCTCCCACGTGGGACCTTGTCAAAGGTCTTGCAAAAGTGCCTGTAGACAACATCCACTGCCTTGCCTTCAATTTTTCTGGTAACTTCCTCAAAAGCTTTATAAAATTGGTTAGACACAACATACCACACAAAAAGCCATGTTGGCTATTCCTAATCAGTCCCTGTCCATCCAAATACTTATATATCTGATCTCTTAATATCTTCCAATAACTTTTCCATTACTGATTTCAGGCTTACCAGTCTATAACTTCCTGGCTTATTCTTCGAGCCTTCATTAACTAACAGAACAACATTAGCTATCCTGCAGTCCTCCAACACCTCACCTGTGGCCAAGGTTGTTTCTGTAGAAGCCCTTAGGATTCTCCTTCACCTTGTCTGCTAGAGCAACCTCATGCCTTCTTTTAGCCCTCCTGATTTCCTTCTTAAGTGCTTTCTTGTGTTTCTTATAATCCTCAAGCACCTCATTTGTTCCAGCCTGCATATCCTTCTTTTCCTTAGCCAGGGCATCAAAATGTCTCAAAAACCAAGGTTCCATAAACATATTATCGTTACCTTTAATTCTGGTGGGAACACACAAATTCTGTACTCTCAAAATTTCACTTTTGAAAGCTTTTCACTTACTAAGTACACCTTTGCCAGAAAACATCTTATCCCAATCCACACTTACAAGATCTTTTCTGATACCGTAAAAATTGGCCTTTCTCCAATCTAGAATCTCAACCAGAGGGCCAGAGTTATCCTTTTCTATAATTACCTTGGAACTAGTGATATATGATCATTAGATGCAGTGCATTCTCCCATACAAACTTCTATCACATGATTTGTCTCATTTCCTAATAGGAGATCTGGTCTCTAGTTGGGACTTCTATGTACTGATTAAGGAAACCTTTTTGAACACATTTGACAAACTCTTTCCCACCCAGTCCTTTTACATAATGGGAATCTCAATCAATATGTAGAAAATTAAAATCACCTACTGTCACAACCTTTTGTTTCTTGTAAAAGTCTATGATGTCTTTACAAATTTGCTCCTCTAAGTCCTGGAGACTGTTGGGTTGTCTATAATATATTCTCATTAAAGTGGTCATAACTTTCTTTTTCCTCAGTTCATAAGGCCTCGCTAGATGATCTCTCCAGTCTGTCTAGACTGAGTACTGCCGTGACATTTTCCCTGAATAGTAATGCCAGCCCCTTTAATCCCTCCCACTCTATCATGTCTAAAACAATGGAACCCCAGAACTTGGCTCTACCAGTCCTGCCCCTCCTGCAACTAAGTCTCACTAACAGCTACTGTATCATAAGTGCACACTCATCTGCCTTCCCTACAATTCTCCTTGCATTGTAATATACGTAGCTCAGAACATCAGTTCCACCATGCTCAACCTTTTAATTCCTGATCTTGTATGTAGGTTTAACAACATCTGTCTCTACAACTACTCCACTTCCTATTGTGGTGCTTTGGTTCCCATCCCCTGCATCTCTAGTTTAAAAGTTTCATCTTTTTTCAACGGTATTTAAACTGTTCAAATTCTATTCAACTGTAGTTTAATATTTTGGATTCCTGCTAAATGTGTGAAATCAACTCCAAATCATTTGTAGATTAATTGGAAATGACACATTGCTGAACACAAGCATGAAAAGTATCTTTCATTAATGTCAGAGTGAAATGGCATACTAACAACTGACTGCTGTCGGCACAGCTCAGAATAAGATCAGTTTATTAAATTTACCACATCATTAATACAGTAAACTCGAATATTTCTCAGAGTTAGTTATCTAGTCTTAGAACTCACATGATGACTGCTGTTGTGAAAGCAGAGGTGGAGAAGTGACAAGGTCTTCGTGTTACAAGGGCAGAGATTCAGAAACCTGATAACATTCTTGAGGCAGACCTGCCAGTGATCAGCCAGTAACCTAGATGTGTGTTTAATATTTAAGTAATAGTCGAGAAATCTTGTGTGTGTAAATTGGTTGATTAAGCACTCTTGTTCATTTAAATAATTCATTAAGGATTATATGTGTAAAGATGTGAACTGCATATATCATCGCGCTACCACGTGATATGTCTGTATCGCTTAAAGTAAGCTCAAAGTTAGACCAGCATTTTTGGACTCGTGCATCTTCCTTAGAATTAGTTTAATGCTTTGAAGTTACAAAGCATAAAACTGATGACAAGAAATTTTTAAAATGAACCCAAGATGGCTACAAACCTGTTGAAATGCAGCAAAACGTTTGAACTAAGAATAGCAGTTAGAGATGGTTGAGTTACAAAAAGCAGCACAGCACACATTCTTCAGAAGGGAAGACATGATTAAGGTTTTTAAAAGAATTCAGAAAAGGGAAGAAATCACGGGTTCCTAATTACTGAGTACTGGGTGTTAATAATCATAAAAAAGAGGAAAATGGCTGGCTACATCAGGATAGACATGTTTGACTACAGAACTGATAACTGGATTTTATATACCGGGCAGATAAAGCAGTATTTTGAAGCAAGTGAAACAGCCAAAGAGAAGCAGGTATAAATTTTGCTGAGTGCATTGGGTTTAAGAGCATCCAATTTTCTTTGAAGTTTGACTGCTTCAACCAAACTAGCAGAAATGAGCTTTGATGATATTGTCAAAGTAATGTAGGAATACTTAGAACTGAAACCATTGTTGATTTAGGTTTCATAACTGAAGTCAAAAGGAAGGGGAGTCCATTTCAGTGTACGTGGCTGAATTGAAGAGACTGCCTGAACATTGTTAATTTGGTAATGGCTTCATGATGCATGGAGAGATTGTTTAGTTAGTGGAACCTTAGAAGAAAGGATCCAAAAATGGCTCCTAAATGAAGCACAACTCAGATTTAAAAGAGCAGTTGAAATCGCTGTTTCAATGGAAACTGCAGACAGAGGTGCAATTGAGTTGCAGTCAGGAATGAAAGTGAGAGTGAACAAAAATTGGAACATCTAAACAGAAAGTGGCTTAGATGACTAAATTGTGTTACCATTGTGGTAGGGGTTCACATACACCAGACCAATGCAGTTTTAAAGGTGAAACTTGCAGAAAATGCAACAAAGTAGGCCCTGGACAAAGAGAATGTCAGTAAGACAACAATAAATAGATTGCTCAGAGAAGTGAAAAAGCAAAAAAGTTAAGTTTCAGTTTCAAGAAGAGCACTGATCTGCATGCTGTTGATGAAAAATCTTATAATGATAAGAGTGACAACGGACTGGCTGGTCTTGAGATTTACAATGTGAAAACTAGCAATAGATAAGCAATATGACCTACACCAGAGTGAATGGCAAATTAATTAAAATGGAATTAGGTGCTGGTTCAGTTGTTTCAGTTGTTCCACAGAATGAGTTTGAGAGACATTTCAAGGATACTAAACTGCAGATATCCAACTAAGAACTTATACTGGAGAAAAGATGTAAGTTATGAAACCTGTAGGAATGACATTTGTGATAGTGAAATGCAACAACCAACAAGCCACATTGAGTTTTTGTATGGGAAAAACAGGAGGAACAACATTGTGAGGACATGAGTGGCTGATCCAACTACAACTTGATTGGAGTTCCATCCACCATTTGTGTGCCATATCTGCAATGAAGCAAACTGAAAGTGAATTAAGTAAGGTACTGGATAATGCCACAACTGTCTCCATGACAAACACCATGAGCCATTGCCCAACTGGTCATAAACAGCTGTTGGTACGACCTTTGTGCCTCCAGCTGGAAAGCATATTTGACCAAGGAAGGACCACGCTGGTCAGAGGAAGCATGAAAGTGATGAAAATTCTGCTCTGACTACAACAGTTTATGTAGGCAACATACCTGAGAAAGCATCTGACACGTTAATCAGATAGTTACTTGTGAAATGTGGCCTGGTTTTAAGCTGGAAGAGAGTTCAGGGAGCTTCAGGAAAATTACAAGCATTTGGCTTTTGTAAGTATAAAAATCCAGAATCTACTCTACCTGCATTAAATTTATTGCATGAATTTCAAGTGGGAGATAAAAAGCTGCTTGAAAAATTAGATGCAAAGACAAAAGCCCAGCTGGATGGATAGAAGGCCAAAAAGAAAGGAGTCCATGCAGATACAAATTCAGAGGATTTGTCAGATGATGTTGTGGATGAAGAAACCAAGAGGAGAGATCAGACCATAAAAGGTGCAATAGAAGGATTATTAAGAGAATATTCTAGTGATTTAAATGCATCTTTCCAAGATCAAGAAGCGCAAACTAGAAGAAGAAAAGAAAAGTGTCCAGAGATGTCAGAACCACTTCCTGCGATCTCAGAATCAACGCCTACAACCACCATGGAGGAGGCACCAAAACCTGAGATTGCTTTTATAGCCACAAGTCTCACCTGCCAAGCAGAGTGAGCTCCCTCGTCAGGAAAGACAGAATCAGAATTAGAATCAGGTTTAAAATCACCAGCATATATCGTGAAATTTGTTGTCTTTGCGACAGCAGTACAATGCAATACATAATAGAAAAAAACTGTGATTTACAGTAAGTATATATACAAACACATATACACGCGCGCACACACACACATACACATATGTACAGTTGAATTAAATATATAGTACAAAAATAAAATAAAAATGTAATGAGGTAGTGTTCATGGGTTTAATGTCCATCCATTCAGAAATCAGATCGTTGTTGTTCCTTTCTGTGTCTTGTGGCATATTGGGCAACTTTGCCATTTCTTTAGCATTTGTCTGTTTTTTTACGAGGCCGAGTTGCTAGCTCAATGCACAACCCAGCATCCCAATGCATGCAAGGAGCTGGCCAGGTTTGAACCCAGGACCACTTGCCTTGAAATTTGGTGCTGATGCCACACACTACCAGCCAGCATTCAGAAATTGGATAGCAGAGGGGAAGAAGTTGTTCCTGAATTATGGAGTGTGTGCCTTCAGGCTCCTGTACCTTCTTTCTGATAGTAGCAATAAGAACAGGGCATATCCTGGATGATGGAGGTCCTTAAAGATGGATAGTTTTTAAGGCATTGCTCCTTGTAGATGTGCTGGACACTACAGAGGCCCATGAAAAGGTGACTTAAGTTTAAAACTCTCTGCAGCTTATTCCGATCTTATGCAGCAGCACCATATGCCCCCCCCCCACCCCATACCATACAGTGATGCAGCCAGTCAGAATGCTCTCCACATTACATCTATAGAAATCTGTGAATGTGTTTGATGACATACAAAATCTCCTCAAACTCCTAATGAATTATATAACCACTACTCACCCCCTACACATCAGAATTTAGCAGATGCACCTTTGGCAGCAATTACAGCCTTGAATATGTATGGATAGGCCTCTATCAGCTTTGCATATCTGGACACCAACTTTTCCCCATTCTTCTTTACAAAACTGCTCAAGCTCTGTCAGATTGCATGGGGATTGTGAGTGAACAACTCATTTCAGACACAAATTCTCAGTTGGGGGTGAATACTTTTTTATAGGCACTGTAAATGCACATAGATTTTATATTCATAAAGAAACACTAGACACAGAAATATCTGTACATAAGGTGAAGGACAGAAAATGATAAAAAAAAACAGTGGGTTAGTGGGTGGAGGTGTTGATCAGCTTTCCTGCTTAAGGAAAGTGACCGTGTTTGAGTCTGGTGTGTCTCGCATGGATGCTACATAGCCACCTCCCTGATCAGAGGGATGAACAGTCCATGGGCAGGGGGGGTGGGATCCTTCATGATATCACTGGACTTTTTCCAGCATCTTTCTGTATATACATCCTTGATGGTGGGCAGCTTGTCCTTGATGTTGGCATCGGAAGTGTGGTGACACTTGTGGGTTGCTCCAGCATGATTCTGAATTTCTATATGTACGTATCTGAGGCTGAGCAATGGGACAGAATTCTTGGGGAGTTGGAGACAGAGGTTTGGATATAGAATTACAAATAATTGCAGATGTGGTGAATTATGTATTCCTGCTGAGACTTGCAGGCTGAAATCAGGTTGAGGGCTTCAGAGGTTTATAGTAAGTTTGAAGTAGTTTATTATCAAAGTACACAGTATACGTCAGTTTCTGCGAGCCTGAGATTTATTTTTCTTGTGGACATAGCAAGAAGCATAATAGAATCAATGAAAGACTGCACCGACAGGATGGACAAACAAAAAATGGGCAAAGGAGAACAAACTGTGCAAATACAAAAGAAAAAAAAAGCAATAAATATCGGGAACATGAGATGAAGAGTCCCAAAGTGAGTCCATAGGTTGTGGGAGCAGTTCAGTGACGGGTCAAGTGAAGTTAAGTGAAGTTGTTATACTCCTGATTCAAAATCCTGATGGTTCGGGGTAAACAGAAAGAACAGCATGGACACCTTAGGGAATTTCAAACTGGAATTGAGGAGCTTGGGAATGGTTTATATTACAAATATAATAACAGGTACATGGAAGGGAGTAACAGATAGAATTCCTAGGTTTGTTATAAAAGTGAATACCTGAGTATTATTCGAATGTTGAAAGACTAGATAAGGTGAATATGTAATGGATGTTTCCTATGGTGGGGGTATCCAGAACTAGAGCGCACAGCCTCAAAATTGAGGGGCGACCTTTTAGAACAGAAATAAGGAAGAATTTTTTTAGACAGAGAGTGTCGAATCCACGGAATGCTCTGCCATAGACTACGGTAGAGAACAGGTCCGTGGGTACATTCAAGGCGGAAGTTGATAGATTCTTCATTGCTTGGGGCATCAAAAGATATGGTGAGAGGGCAGGAGTATGGGGTTGAAATGGGATCTAGAATCAGCCGTGATGAAATGGCGGCGTGGACTCAATGAGCTGAATGGCCTAATTCTACTGCTATGTCTTATGCTCTTATGGTAATACCTTCTTTGTAGCGGTATCCATAAGTTGGACCCAGGATAGATCCTCAGAGATGCTGACATCCAGAAACTTGAAATTGCTCACTCTTTCCACTTCTGATTCATCTATGAGGACTGGTGTGTGTTCCCTCGTATTACCCTTTCTGAAGTCCACATTCAGTTCTTTGGTCTTACTGACACTGAGTTTAAGGTTGTTGCTGCAACACCACTCAACCAGCTGATATAACTTGCTTCTGTACTCCCTCTCATCACCGTCTGAAATTCTGTCAACAATAGTTGTGTCATCAACAAATTTACAGATGGCATTTAGCCTCTAGGGAGGCTATTTGGGTGGAATTGAGGAATGGGAAAGGTGTAGTAACATTGATAGGAGTGTATTATAGGCCACCTAATGGGGAGTGTGAGTTGGAAGAGCAAATGTGTAAGGAGATAGCAGATATTTGTAGTAAACACAAGGTGGTGATTGTGGGAGATTTTAATTTTCCACACGTAGACTGGGAAGCTCATTCTGTAAAAGGGCTGGATGGTTTAGAGTTTGTGAAATGTGTGCAGGATAGTTTTTTGCAACAATACATAGAAGTACCGACTAGAGATGGGGCAGTGTTGGATCTCCTGTTAGGGAATGCGATTGGTCAGCTGACAGATGTATGTGTTGGGGAGCATTTCGGGTCCAGTGATCACAATAGCATTAGCTTCAATATAATTATGGAGAAGGACAGGACAGGACCTAGAGTTGAGATTTTTGATTGGAGAAAGGCTAACTTTGAGGAGATGCGAAGGGATTTAGAGAGAGTGGATTGGGTCAAGTTGTTTTATGGGAAGGATGTAATAGAGAAATGGAGGTCATTTAAGGGTGAAATTATGAGGGGACAGAATCTTTATGTTCCTGTTAGGTTGAAAGGAAAGGTTAAAGGTTTGAAAGCACCATGGTTTTCAAGGGACATTAGAAATTTGGTTCAGAAAAAGAGGGATGTCTACAATAGATATAGGCAGCATGGAGTAAAGGAATTGCTTGAGGAATATAAAGAATGTAAAAGGAATCTTAAGAAAGAGATTAGAAAAGCTAAAAGAAGATACGAGGTTGGTTTGGCAAATAAGGTGAAAGTAAATCTGAAAGGTTTCTACAGTTATATTAAAAATTGGCCCCTTAGAGAATCAGAGTGGTCAGCTATGTGTGGAACCGAGGGAGATGGGAGAGATTTTGAACGATTTCTTCTCTTCGGTATTCACTAAGGAGAAGGTTATTAAATTGTGTAAGGTGTGGGAAACAAGTAAGGAAGTTATGGAACCTATGACAATTAAAGAGGTGGAAGTACTGGCACTTTTAAGAAATTTAAAAGTGGATAAATCTCCGGGTCCTGACAGGATATTCCCCAGGACCTTGAGGGAAGTTTGTGTAGAGATAGCAGGAGCTCTGACGGAGATCTTTAAGATGTCATTAGAAACGGGGATTGTGCCGGAGGATTGGCATATTGCTCATGTGGTTCCATTGTTTAAAAAGGGTTCTAGAAGTAAGCCTAGCAATTATAGACCTGCCAGTTTGACATCAGTGGTGGGTAAATTAATGGAAAGTATTCTTAGAGATAGTATTAATAATTATCTGGATAGACAGGATCTGATTAGGAGTAGCCAGCATGGATTTGTGCATGGAAGGTCATGTTTGACAAACCTTATTGAATTTTTTGAAGAAGTTACGAGGAATGTTGATGAGGGTAAGGCAGTGGATGTAGTCTATATGGACTTCAGCAAAGCCTTTGACAAAGTTCCACATGGAAGGTTAGTTAAGAAGGTTCAGTCGTTAGGTATTAATGCTGGAGTAATAAAATGGATTCAACAATGGCTAGATGGGAGATGCCAGAGAGTAGTGGTGGATAATTGTTTATCGGGATGGAGGCCGGTGACTAGCGGGGTGCCTCAGGGATCTGTTTTGGGCCTAATGTTGTTTGTAATATACATAAATGATCTGGATGATGGGGTGGTAAATTGGATTAGTAAGTATGCCGATGATATTAAGGTAGGAGGTGTTGTGGATAATGAGGTGGGTTTTCAAAGCTTGCAAGGAGATTTATGCCGGTTAGAAGAATGGGCTGAACGTTGGCAGATGGAGTTTAATGCTGAGAAGTGTGAGGTTCTACATTTTGGCAGGAATAATCCAAATAGAACATAAAGGGTAAATGGTAGGGCATTGAGGAATGCAGAGGAACAGAGAGATCTAGGAATAACAGTGCATAGTTCCCTGAAGGTGGAGTCTCATGTAGATAGGGTGGTGAAGAAGGCTTTTGGAACGCTGGCCTTTATAAATCAGAGCATTGAGTACAGAAGTTGGGATGTAATGTTAAAATTGTACAAGGCATTGGTAAGGCCAAATTTGGAATATTGTGTGCAGTTCTGGTCACCGAATTATAGGAAAGATATCAATAAATTAGAGAGAGTGCAGAGACGATTTACTAGGATGTTACCTGGGTTTTAGCACTTAAGTTACAGAGAAAGGTTGAACAAGTTAGGTCTCTATTCACTGGAGTGTAGAAGGTTGAGGGGGGATTTGATCGAGGTATTTAAAATTTTGAGAGGGATAGATAGAGTTGACGTGAATAGGCTGTTTCCATTGAGAGTAGGGGAGATTCAAATGAGAGGACATGATTTGAGAGTTAGGGGGCAGAAGTTTAAGGGAAACACGAGGGGGTATTTCTTTACTCAAAGAGTGATAGCTGTGTGGAATGAGCTTCCTGTAGAAGTAGTAGAGGCCAGTTCAATTGTGTCATTTAAGGTAAAATTGGATAGGTATATGGACAGGAAAGGAGTGGAGGGTTATGGGCTGAGTGCGGGTAGGTGGGACTAGGTGAGATTAAGAGATCGGCACGGACTAGGAGGGCCAAGATGGCCTGTTTCCGTGCTGTGATTGTTATATGGTTATATGGTTATTTAGGCTGTGCCTAGCCACATAGTCACGGGTGTAGAGAGGGTAGAGAAGTGACCTAAGCACACACCCTGAGGTGTGCCAATTTTGACTGTCAGCGAGGTGGAGATGATACTTCTGACCTGTACAGATTGTGGGCTTCCAGTTGGGAAGTTGAGGATTCAGTTACAGAGGGAAGTATGGAGGACCAGGCTTTGGAACATTTTGATCCAAACTGTAGAAATTATTGCATTAAAAGCTGAGTTGTAGTCAATAAACAGCATGCTGACACAGGCATTAGTATTGTCCAGGTGATCCAAGCCTGCTTGAAGAACCAGTGAGATTGCATCCATGGTAGATGTATTGTGGCAATAGGTCCTCACAAAGAAAGAAGTTAATTCTAGGTAGAACCAACCTCTCAAAGCACTTCATCACTGCAGATATGAGTGACATTATCCTGCAAGTCTAAGAAAGTCTCCATAGCAATGAAATCTTTAGCCCTGAATGGAATAATTATATAATACACTATGTAGATGTGTTGCATCCTCTGTTAAGTAGGACCTTACAGTGAAGTGTGTTGTGTACTTAATATTTAAGTAACATTTGAGCAATCTTATGTATATATATATATATATATATACACACACACACACACACACACACACAATATATATATATTGGTTGATTAAGCATTCTTGTTCATTTAAATGATTCGTTATGGGTTATATGTATAACTACGTGAATTGCATTTGTCAACACACTACCACACAAAATGTGCACCTCGCTTAAAGTAAACTCTAAGTTACACCCACAGTTTTCAAGTCCCTTGAATTAGTTGAATGTCCTTCTAACAGGTTCCAGTCTGTTAGCACCCGAGAGGAGTCCAGTGCCCATTTGATTGGCAGGCCATGTGAAATGTGGGGTCCTTGATGGCAAGTGGCCTCTGAATAGCTTTGACTGGTTGCTATGGTAATAACTTCACATTTTCATGGCAAAGTACCCTACAACATTTTGCTAATTCAAGAAAATTGAATGGAGCCCATCTATTCCTCAAGTTCCATTGATATTCCATGAAGAAGATTCTTCAGTAGGAGTCCTGATCACAGGACTCTGGTCTCTGAGTTGGGGGATGGTTGGGTCTGAGGCTAAAACTCTCCAGAGGAAGCCAAGAACAGCCTTGAACATGCTACCAAATCTAGGATGCCATAGGCTCAAGCCCTGGAGTTTTGGGTCCTAGCTCAGGAATGCATGAGTTTGAATCCAGATGCCAGGTCCAAACAAATGCTGAAAGCACTCAGCATGTCAGGCAGCAGTGATGGAGACAGAGACTTAATCAACATTTCACATCAGTAATTATTCATCCTAACACTCAGCAAGAACTCAAGATTATGCCTGTATCTGAGATCAGATGCTCAGGACTAAGCCTGTGTCTGATGGTCAAAGTTAATCTGGATCGGAACCCAGCACATTCAAGACTAACTATGATGAGCTATAGATACCCATAATAACACCTGAGAAAACCCAGAAGTGAGGCCAGGACAATGAGTACTAAGTCCAGATGATTCTGTATTTGTTGGCCAGGCTTAAGTGCCCTGAGGTCTAGGTTTGTTGAATCACATTGCTGCTGGATCACTGATAGCAGTAATCATTTACTAACAAGAGAAAATCTGCAGATGCTGGAAATCTGAGCAACACACACAAGATGCTGGAGGAACTCAGCAGGCCAGGCAGCATCTATGGGAAAAAGTACAATCACCATTTCGAGCCAAGATCCTTGTTTCCCATAGATGCTGACTGGCCTGCTGACATTCATCCAACATTTTGTGTGTGCTGCAGTCATCGTCTACTGAGCTGGGATGCTAAACTCAATGGAGATGGTAGCATGTTGAAGAACTCAAAGTGTTCAATGGGAAACTGATCTGTCAAATGGCCACCTAAGCCAGCTTCCTTTTGTAGTGCATCTTTAGGCATGGACCTTCTATTCTTTGTGTGTGTTTGTATGTGTTTGTTTTGTACAGTACAGTGCTGCTGAAACAACGTAACATAGTTTATATATTTGTAGATATTAAGGGAATCAGGAGGTATGAGATTAGGAAGGTATGAGTGAAGTTGCTCTATGATCACATTAAATAATAGAGCAATGCATGAGTCAAGATAACCCATTTATTGTTTTACTTGTGTCTTTTATTTTGTCATAGATCTCAGGCTGTTTTTATAGCACACTCAACATTGGAATAGTTTAAACATGTTGCCTTACAGCTAACATTTTCCCTCTTTATGCATAATGTACTTGCATATATATTCTCTGCCTCCGTCCATTTGTGGAGACTTTACAAATATTACAAAATATCGGAAACCCAGAACTGCCAGCAGCTTGAGTTTACAAAGAGAGATGACAAAGTCCTTTTGAATTGGATCAGATTCCACAGAGGAAGTATTAAACTGCAAAACATATAAGAGGGAACCTCTGCCCACATCTCTCAATCCAAGAAAGAAAATTAAAAACTGGATGGATAAGGTTTTTGCTCCTCTTAAAGTGCACACTCAATAATTATTTTCCGAAGCCAGTTGTACCTCACATGATCCTCGTTTGAAAAATTGTTTGATGAGCCACAATTGCCAGAAAACAAGGAATAAATGCTTCATATCAAATAATCACAACATTTTGGCAACATTAAGATTTCAATTTGAATCAAATCATTATTATCTTGGCATTGTGTCACTGGAACAAATCATGCACTCTTTTCATCCCAAATGTTGCCTTATCATCTTTGGCTTTATCCATAGAGCAGCGGAAAGATGAGACTATTACCTCTTGGCAATTATTTCCTTCTGCTTCAGTTTAAAAAATGCAGTCAATAAAATATGGTTTAAGATTTACTTAATAAAACTGCTGCAGGGTTTACAGGTGGTCTGTTTCAGTGCAGAACCAAATATTCTTATCAGGGTTGTTGACTGTACAAGATCTGTACTTCTGGTTTCATATGCATGTTACTTTAGTTAGGAAAAGATGCTTAATTAAATAAGTAAACTGGCATTTATAGTCATGGGGAAAGGGAAAAGATGGTGGGTGATATGAAGAAGCTGATATGGGAAGCTCAGAAGGAAATAGGGATGAATAAATAAGGAGGTGAATTGAAGAATGAGAAGAAAATAAGATGAACTATCTTACTGTAGCCAACTAAAGTGGCAAACATAGGAAAGCAATCCCATTTCCCTGGAGAAATCCTTGTGAAGACCTGGAAAGAATTTGATTTCAAAGAGGCCTGCAGAGAAGCAGGGCCATTTGTTTTCAATTCAGTGAGAATGAGTGTAGCCTTAATTTTTTTTCTTTCTAGGTTCCTTGCAGTGAAACATAACTCATCTCAGCTGGTAGTATGGCAAGATCAAATGACAGACAATTTCACTTGAAGCCTTGGGTGTCCTTCTGGCAGCCAGAAACTCAGAACATCCTTAAAAATTCATTTTTCATTTGGATGGAAGCAGACGCTGTACTAAACAGAAGTTATCATTGCCAGATGTTAGTTTGCAGGCTATCCTGTACGAGTAGACACTGCAACAACATTGAAATAACAGATAAATGCTTGTTTTGATATACTGTTCTATGTTCCATTTCATTTATAGTCCTCAAGATATTGAGCCCCTTAGATGAAAATTGTTTCATTTGAAGTAAGTTATTTAAAGCCAACATTACCTGATTAAAAAAACCTCATGTCCCGACCATTAAATCTTAGAGTATCTAAATTGCAGACTGTACCCACATTACCGTAGATCAGCTCAGTTTTTCAAACAATTTCTGTTTTTAATTTGAGGCTTACAACATTTACAATGTCATAAGTTTGACTTGGCAATACTTATTTTTTAGAAATGAAGCATGTACACGTATTAAAATAATATTGGTTAAAAAGTACTAGAAATTAAAAATAGCAAAATAAATCCTGTACAGTTCTTTAAAAATGTATAGATCACAGAGACAGAGGAAGTGAAGACATTGGGTCAGCCATTCACCAGAGAGAAAATTACTCTTCCATAGTCTAACTTAGGGAATTGCACCAGTGGAAAGATTGCAAAGGAATAAAATCTCAAAATTCATATTTGCTTTCAACGACCAAGGCTTACATCTTCTAATTACACTGTACTGTTTACCAAGCACCATCTGTCTGAAGCAGTGGTTGTAAGTTTTTACTTAGTTGCTTGGACCAAGAGACATTCAGCAATCAGCACTTCATCTTTCATTCTCTCCCATAAGAGCCTAAGAGTCAGTCATAGAATGGTGAAGTAGATAAATGGGCCCTTCATCTGATTACATCCACTGCCCATCTACACAAATCCCATTTCCTTATATTAGGTCAATAACCTTCTATGCCTTGCCTATTTAAATGCCTGTCTTATTTATGAATTATGGGGTAACCTGTCTCAAAGACTTATTGTACATACACTGTGATGAAGTGCTTTGACAGGTAGTGATGAAACATATCAACCCCTGCCTGAGGATTGCCATGGACCCACTCTAATTTGCCTACAGCCATAACAAGTCAACAGTAGATGCCTTTTTATTGGCTCTTCATTCAGCTCTGGAACATCTGAACAGTGAAGATACATACGTCAGGATGCTCTTTATTGACTACAGCTCGGCATTTAGCATAATTATCCCCTAAAAAAAAATCAAAAATCTCCAAGATCCAGGCATCAATACCTCATTGTGCAACGGTATCACTGATTTCCTGACTTGTCAGTTTGGATTGGCAACAACACCTCCTCAACAATCATCACCAGCACAGGTGCACCACATGGCTGTGTGCTTAGCCCCCTGCTCTACCCGCTTTGTACTTGTGACTGTGAGGATAAGCACAGCTCCAGTGCCGTATTTATGTTTGCTGATTACACCACAGTTGTTGGCTGAATCAAGGGTGGTGAAGAAACAGCATAAAGGAGGGAGATTGAAAATCTGGCTGAGTGGTGCCACAACACCAACCTCTCATTTAACATCAGCAAAACCAAAGAACTGATTATTAATTACAGGAAGAAAAAACTGGAACCTCACAAGTCAGTTCTCATCAGGGGATCAGAGATGGAGAGGGTCAGTAACTTTAAATTCCTTCACATTATCATTTCAGAGGATCTGTCATTGGTGCAGCATGTGAGGTGCCATTACAAAGAAGACACAGCAGTGCTTCTACTTTCTCAGAAGTTTATGAAGTTTCAGCATGTCAACTAAAACTTCAATAAACTTCTATAAATGCACGGTGGAGAGTATGCTGACTAGCTTCATCTCGGTATGGAAATACCAATGCTCTTGAATGGAAAAGGTAGTGGCTACAGCCCAGTCAATCACAGGTAAAGCCCTCCGCACCACTGAGCACATCTATGAGGAGTACAGTCACATGAAAGCAGATCCATCATCAAGGACCCCCATTATCCAACCCATGCTCTCTTTTCAAAACTACTATCAGGAAAGAAGTACAGAAGCCTTAGGTCCCACACCATCAGCTTCAGGAACGATTATTACCCCTCAAACATCAGGCTTCTGAACCAGAGTGGATAACTTAAATCACACCAAGAGCTGATTTCAGAGCTTATGGGCTCACATTCAAGGACTCAACAACTCATGCCCTCAATATTATTTATTACATATTGAATTATTATTATTATTTTGTTTTTCTTTTCATATTTGCACAATTTGTTGTCTTCTGTACATTGGTTCTATGTCTGACTTTGTATATCTTTTGTGTTTCTTTGCATCTACAGTGAATAATCTATGGTGACATATATGTACTTTGATAATATGTTTACTTTGAACGTTGTCTAAATACCTCAAGCAGAGTGATTTCACCAGTTCCTCTGGCAGCATGTTCCAGATATCAATCATACTCTATGTTAAAATCTTGCCTCTCAAATCTTCTTTAAAAATACTTCCTCTCACCTTAAACCTATGTTCCTCTTAAAGAGTCATGTGAAAAAAGGTTTTGACTATACGATCAATCAGGTCACTATTCACTGAGGAATACAGAAGAGATTCATCAAGATGCTGTACGGGTTGTGAGAGATGAAGGGGCTGAATAGTGACCTTAGGTTTTTTTTTGTGTTTTAATAAGAATCACTTCTCGTTCTCCTAAACTCCAAAAATATATATCTAATTTTTTTAGTAACATAATAGGTGCCATAAAAAGGGAGTGTGGTTGGAGGTGAAGAAGGGAATAGAAGAACAGATCAGTGTGTCTCAAAGGGAGAGATTCCTTTGAACTGTTGAAACAGGAAGGGAATCCCTTATTGCCACAACAAGCCTCTTCTCTGCCCCCTCCCCCCCATGAGCTACAGAGCCAGTCTCTCTCCGTGTCAGAGACTTTCCTCCGCCAGGTCATATGAAGCTTTCTACAGTGCATTGATAAAAGCTGGTAAGAGTCGACAGCGATTTAGCCTCCTGAGGAAGTTGAGGTGTTGGTGAGCTTTAGCAGCCATGACATCAGTGTAATTTTACCAGGACAGGCTGCTGATGACATTCACACCTTGGAACTTGAAGCTCTCAACCTTTTCATACTTAACACTGTTGATATAGACAGGAGCATGTGCACGGCCCCCAATTCCTGAAGTCAATGTCCAGCTCTGTTGACACTGAGGAAAAGGATGATGCCATGACTTCAAGTCACAGTGGCGATGTAGTTCCAGTTCAGGATGGTGTACAATTTAAGAAGCAATCTGTGGTGGTGGTGTTCCTATGTGCATGCTGTCTGTGATCTTCTCGGTGCTGGAACTTGCAGGACTATGAGTGCACTTGGAAGCGCCTGGATCATAATTACAGTATATTTTGTGGTGTGCTACACCCTGCAGCAATATGGAGCTGGTAGTGCTTACTTAAGGGACAGTCAATTGAATTGCACGTTCCCAGATGGCTCTGTGTTCCTTTAGTGTTGCTGGAGCTGCTTTCACTCAGGCAAGAGATGGATATTCTTTCACAGTACTGACTTGTGCCTTGTAGGTTGTGTAAAAGCTTTAGCATGACAAGGTACTCTTGTAGTCATAATAAGTTTACTAACAAAGATGAACCTCTGGTTGAAGGAAGGTCTCAATAATGTGTTTGAATGATGAAGGTAGGTACTTCATTTCACTTTTGTTGGACATGGTCATTGGGACCTGACTGGCATGAGTGTTACTTGTCACTTGAATATTGTCCAGAGCTTACTGCATGCAGTCATGGACTTCAGAATTTTCTGAGATATGGCAAGAGCTACTTCCAACTTCCAAAGTGCTTTCTTAACTTTAAAGCATTCTTTAGTTTTCTGAGATTTTGAAAAAAATTGACATAAATTTAAATCTTGCTTTTTTCTGCTAAGTGCTACAGTATCACTTTCAATCGTTCTATCTGCACATTTCTGAACCAGTTGCATTGGCAAATACAAAACAAAACTAAATCCAATGCTACAATCTGCACAGAAAGAACTATATTATATTAGTTCTTAAACCATTTCTACTCCTTCAGAATCAGATTTATTATCACTGACTGAGAAGAAATTTTGATTTCTTGTATTGTAATTGTAATGCAAAGACAGAAGATTGCTATAAAATACAAAAATAAATTGTGCAAGGAAAAAGCAATAATGAGATAGCGTTCGTGGGTTCATGTACCATTCAGGAGTCTGATGGGGATGGGGAAGAACTGTTCTTGAATCAATGTGGGTCTTCAGGATCCTGTACCTTCTCCCTGATGGTAATAATGAGAAGTAAGAGGGCATGCTGGGTATCCACAGTGATGGATGCTACTTTCTTGAGGCTCCACCTGTTAAGGATGTTCCCAATGGTGGAGAGGGTTGTGGCCATAATGGAGCTGGCTGAGTCTAAAACACCCTGAGGCGTCTTCCATACCCAGGCTGTGATGCAGCTGGTCAGAATGCACCCCGCTGTATAACTGTAGAAATTTGCTGGAGTCTTTGACAGCAGACCAAATCTCCTCAGATTGCTAATAAAGAAGAGCTGCTTCTTGACTCATGGACGAAAAGCAGATTGTTTTAAATTACAAGCAGTACCTCCTTTGCACATGAAAAAGTACTGTACACTGCAAATGCAAATATTAATAGCAAAATGATAATTTACAAAGATGAAAATGAAGCAACATGATTGATGGTTGAAACTTTGAATGTGATAGGCAGATTAAAAAATAGTTCCAAATGCATGTTTATAAAAATATACCGTATTGTAGGATTTCTATTTAATTAAAGTCCACTGCAAAAGACCCAAGATGAAACAAAGAAGCAGGATCCTACCACAAATCTTCCAAACGAACATGCAGTACTCATTAATGAAGGATACAAGTTCACACATGGGACAAAGAACATTGCAGACAGATATTAATAGGGTTGCATGCATTGAAGTAATTATGGTCTGGGAGTAAAGTTTGGATAACTCTTCAACTGGCACTGAAATTTATTTATGATTTTGTTATTTTTCTGAGTTGTTTCTTTAACATGCAAAATCAGTCAAATTTGGATTTTCTAGATTTTTGTTTCCACAAGGCAGATTTTTATATTTACTACAGATTAAGCAACTATTATCTTGTCCAAACAAAGAGACAAAGCTAAGGCAGGAAGGGTTATGTATCCATAATTCTTTCCATCTTCATGGTGTGTTGCATCAGGAGGACTAACAGAATCGTCAGGGATTCCTGCAACCCTGGCTTTTCTCTCTTCTCTCTTTAAATTTCCGGGAGAAGAAACAGGAGCCTCAGATTCTGAATGACCAGAATCAAAAAAAGCTTCTTCCTGTGTGTCCCCCCCTCCCCCACTATCAGACTCCAGAACCAATCACTACTCACATATTCTCACATTCTACTTTAATCCCACCTCTTCCGTTATCATCATTTCAGCATTTCTTTTTGCACCACTGTTCACAGAACAATTTAGTTTTTTTGTGCTTGTCACTGTACTTACTTTTGTATTTATTGTCTATAAAGACTCTCAGTCATCGAGGTCGTTGTATATCAAGCAGCAGTAAATCAAGGCAAATGGACTTGCTGTGTTGTCCAGAAGACGTTTCGCCACTCATCTGAGAGTCTTCTTCCGTTCTAATCCATAGTGGGTGGTCTTCTGGCCTATTAACTCCGAGAGGCATTTCAGGGTATACCAATCACAAGAGAATCACTTGCACAGGAAGGACAGGGAGGAAGCCATCTTTGTCAAACTGGAAAACCTATCCCTAAACAGAGGGGTTGGGGTATGACAGTGAGCTACTTACAATGCAGTCCTAATATTTTTACCCCGGCATCTCCACGAAAGTTCACACCTTCATTCATGCAAAGTTAAGACTAGTGACTCTCTTATTACCTCTATGATTTTTAACCACCTTCAGATGATTGCTGTACCTTTAAACAACTCAAAGAGCTTATAAACCGGAAAACTACCTACCATGGATGAGAACGGAAGAAGCCTCTTGGATGAGTGGCTTCTAGACAACACAGCAAGTCCAGTTGCCTTGATTGACTACTGCTTGATATGCTTTATTAATTACTACCATGATTTGAATTTGGCCTCTGATGCCGCTTGAGTGGAGTTTTTTTACCATGACCCTATGGACTACCTCCAGGTGCTCTTATTTCACCCATGTTCTGAGTCAGGCTGGTAGATTAATTGGCTGCTGTAAGTTTCCTTGTAACATATGTTAATGGTGAATAGAAACAAACAGGAATTCATGGGGATGTGCAAGAGGGAATGGTTACAGGGGTACAGGAAAACAAGAAGAGGCGAATGGGACATACATTTATTCTCCAGGGAGCTAGCTAACTGACCTTCTTTATCATTGTTAGTACAAAGTGGAGTAGTAAGTTACCTTGGCCTTATGCTTGAGGCCATAGCAAATTATCAAGCCATAACTGTTCTCACAATACAATTTTCAGTTTTAGCTTTCCCATTAAGACAAAGAATTCTAAAATGGTTTCAGCTTACTGCTTTTGCACCTTCTCATACTTCCATTCCCCCAGTGACCACCATCCCCGGAGGCCCATTTCACATGTTCCCACTACATTTCCATTGGCTTCCAACATTGTGAGAATTGAATGGGTTTCCTTCACTGAGTGTGAAAATGAAAAATAACAACTGTTCATCTATCCATCCAAATACAATTAACTCCACTTCCAACCTATGAGAAGTAAGGCATTAGTTGTCCATTCCATTCTCTAGTGTCAGCTGTTGTTCTTTCCAGGATGTAGTTATACAACCATTCCATTCAATCTGTCCCACTACCTAATGCTCTTCTTGGGAGCAATCCTCCATACCTCCTCAGCCCTCAATGGCAGGCACAAGTTAATAATAGAAACATTCTGTCAATGGATTGCCAGAGAGATGGAAGTAAACCCTTCTAAATTGTCCTGAAAGTAAGCAGAATAAATTCACAGTAATGAAAATTAACTAGTATGAAGATGCTGAAAATCTGAAATGAAATCAGAAAATACTGGAAACACTTTAGCAGGTCAGGTAGCATCCGTGGAGAAAGAAATAGGGTTAGCATTTCAGAGCCAAGAATCTTCATCAGAATGGATCTTAGATCTAAAGCATTAACTCTGTTACTCTAAACTCAGATCAGTTGCAGAAAGCAGACTGACATTAGATGAATTCTCTTAAATGTATAAGAGGATTCCTTTGGGTGTAAGGTGTTTAGGAAAAGCTTTAAAATAGCAACTATTTAACAAGCATTTTAGATAAAAGAAACTACGTGATGATCATGGAAAGCTTGGTTTTCATGTAAAGCAGTGTCTGATGTTACCTTCAATTATATCCAACAGGATGTAAATCATAACTCGTAGCCATTGGCTTAAGTCTGTAATTCAAGCTTGGAGTTCTGCTGATCTTCAGAAACTGTTTCTATAATCACGTGACTGCAACCCCTTAATTGGATTGTAGTCTTGAAACCCTAGTTATGTAAATTATTTACCAAATTATTTATTTGGAATGCTTGCCCTTTATAAGCTCATGTATGTTTGAACCATATATTCTTCTGTAAAAAATTTGATATGTAATATGCTGTAACTATAATAATATGTATCATTCTAAAATTCAGTCATTATCAGTAGGAGATTGACTTGCATTCTGTTTGCACTATTTTATTAGTTAAAATTATTGACAAATGCTGGCTGCGGTCATGTCATAGTTTGCTGTTGAACTATTAGTCTGTATCAGGAAGAATAGGGTAGAAGCCCATCTCCAGTACCATTCCGCTCTAGATCTGGTGAGGCAACGTAGTGAGGTTGTGATGAAGACAGTATTTTGTCATAAAAGACAAACAGGATGATGTGAAGAAATACAACAATCTTTCTTTGGCTCTTCTGGGACTGCGCCAGTGCCCACAGCAGTGAGCTGTTCATTGTGAGGGTCACATGCGGATCTGTGGACTGCTGAGTGGATTAGATTAGATTAGATATATTCATTAAACACCTGCGTCAAAGCGTACAATACAATGAAATGCGCCATTTGCATTAAGAATCAACACAGGCTGAGGATGCAATGGGGGCAGCTTGTAGGTGTTTTCCCATATTCTGCTGCCAGCATAGCATTTCCACTATGTTCTGCAGAACAACACACAGCCAACTTTCAACAAGCAATAAACTGCTTTCATACCTGCACTCCATAAACACAGATGGGCCTTCAATCCCAGGAGAAGCTACCACTGGGCCTCTGACCTCCTACCTATGACCCTGGGCTTGCCTACGTTGGGTCTATGACCTCCAGACTTACCATCTGAAAGGCTTTGACCTTCAGGCTTTGATGTTCACTCTTGCCAAGCTTGTGATTCAACCTTTTGGACTTGCCGATTACCAGTCTATTTTCACACTTAGGACCAATTGCACAGTCTCAACTGGGGTGTAGAACTGGCATTTTTCTAAGTTGCAATACAGTTGGTTTTGAAGGAGATGCTGAAGGACTGATTGGATGTTCCAGGTGTAGTCTTGGGGGTTCTTGGAAAAGATGAGGATGTCATCGAGATAAACAAATACATACCCGTGTAGCATGTCTGTAAGGATATTGGAAAATGACTGGCTGTTGAAGAGTGCAAATGGCATCATCAAATATTCGAAGAGGCCGGTGGGTGTGATGAACACAGTCTTCCCGACGAATGCAGACCAGGTTGTATGCACTCCGTTGTGACGAGAGTCCTTGACGAGGATGGCTTGGACACAAATGCTGGAGTATCTGAAGCAAGGATACAGACACGGTATCAAACTGGATCGAGAACTGAAGACAAAACAAACATTAGACGAGAACTCTGATAATGCTTAGGATTGAGCACTGAACCCAAGTTCAGCAGATCCATAAATACTCAATTCTTTGAGTCAAAAACATGATTATCAATCAATGGGAACGTCCTAAGCCCTTAAAGAGGCTGTGCCAGCTATCTGTACTCCGGAGAATTACAGCGTTTAATTGTCAAAAGCTGGCATGGTTGGGAGGGTCCCATAACAGGCCCCCTCCTCTACAGCCCACTCCTGAAAGTCCTGGTTGATCAGAGAGTTGGTGACGGTAATCGTGGTTGAGAGTCCGATCCAGGATGTCTCTTTCCAGCACCCAGCACCTTCCCTCTGGTCTGAATCCCTCCCAGTCCACTAGGTATTGTGGAACACCTCGAACAGTATGCAACTCCAGAAGTCTTTTCACGGTGAACAGTTGTTGCCTCCTTGATAAACCTGGGTGGTAGCAAGGCTGATGCTGGTGGGGCGAAGAGGCTGGTGCATACAGGTTTTAATTTAGAGATGAAAAGTAGGGTTAATCTTTAGGGTTCTGGGGAGCTGAAAAATGTAAGCTACTGGGTTTACTTTCATGACCAATGAACCTGGGTGCTAACTTTCTAGATTCCAGTTGGAGAGGTAAATCATGAGTGGACATCTAGATCTGTTGCCCAGGCTGTGAAATAGGTCCCAGACTTCCTCTTCAGTTTGCCTTGGTCTCTAATGACATCTAATTCCTTCTGCCTATATATGGTCCATACCCCTCCATTCATATGCCTAACTCTTGAATGCCCCTATTGTATTTGCTTCCACCACTCCTCCCCCTCACCCCGGCAGCACACTCCAGGCACTCACCTCTCTGTGTGTAAAATTAACTTGCCCTGCACATCTCCTTTGAACTTTACCCCCTTCATCTCAAACAGATACCCTGGTGGCCAAACAAAATTTCCTCTGATTACAGGGCAGCTCCCAGATCTACAGGGTATATGCTGCTAACTGTTGACTTTGGAAGGAACATTTTGAACTCTTCTTCAACCATAAGTCAGTGGAGACCTTTCAAATCATCCCACAATGACCTGTTGAGGATTTCCATGACATTTCATTGACTACTGGAGGGCTAAAAGCAGGCTATCGACCTGATAAAGACCAATAGAGGCTCCAAGGTAGGAGGTGTACCACAGAGGCTGATAGTGCTGTCAGCTTCTGACTCATCACACAGCTTCACCAGATGAAAATCCATTCCAGAGTCAGGACAATATTCCCCTGAATGTGACAACAATAACAAACCAGAACAAGGGAGGCAAACCTGATTATAAGATCTACAGATTTTGGCCATCACTTCTCCCAACATAGGAACAAGAGAAGACAATTCAACATTTTGTGCCTCCACCATTCAATAAATTCAATCAACTATTACTCTAGAAGATGTATACCTGATAACTTATACTTATTTGCACACAGTTTTGGTCTCTTTTATTAAGGAAGGACATATTTGTATTACAGGAATTCAGAGAAGGGTCCTTGAGTCGTGGGGAGAAAGAGCTCTTTTCTGATGACTGGGTAGTGGAGGTAGCTATCCACACAAGGTTTGAGTAGTAGATAGGTGAGCACTTGAATCACCAGCACATGAGGACTATGGACTAAACACTGTAACGGGGATGAGTGTGAGTACCCGATGACAGCATGGAGATGGGCGAAGGGCCTGTTACTGTAATATGATTTACTGAGTATTCTGACTTGTGAATTATAGATAGTGGATAGAGGTGCATGGTGTTAGCACTTGAATCACTCACTAGAGGATGCCCTGTTTCTGACTTATAGTCAAAATATTTATGTGGTTGGGTCAACTGATGTTCTGGTCAGTAGTGACCTCCAGGATATTGATGATTCAGAATCGGGATCAGGTTTATTATCACCGGCACGTGACGTGAAATTTGTTAACTTAGCAGCAGCAGTTCAATGCAATACGTAATCTAGCAAAGAGAGAGAAAAAAATAAAACATAATAAATAAACAAGTAAATCAATTACGTACATTGAATAGATTATTTAAAAAATGTGCAAAAACAGAAATACTGTACATTAAAAAAAAATGACGTAGTGTCCAAAGCTTCCAAGTCCATTTGGGAATCAGATGGCAGAGGGGAAGAAGCTGTTCCTGATTCGCTGAGTGTGTGCCTTCAGGCTTTTGTTCCTCCTACCTGATGGTAACAGTGAGAAACGGATATGCCCTGGGTGCTGGAGGTCCTTAATAATAGACGTTGCCTTTCTGAGACACCGCTTCCTAAAGGTATCCAAATACTTTGTAGGCTGGAACCCAAGATGGGAACTTGATGATGATAATGCACTTGATTGAGAAAGGTAGATGCTAGACCCTCTTTTGATGGAGCTGGACATTGCTTGGTACTTCTGTATCGCAAGTTACTTGCTACTTTACAGGCCATTGAATATAATCTAGTTGCAGCCATGAGCCACTTCATTTGCTGAGGAGGTAAAAATGGAACTGAACATTGTAAATCGCCAATAAGTGTCCTCATTTCTGCTCCGATGATGAAGGGAAGGTCATTGATGTAACAGCTGAAGGTGAGTAGGCCCAAAACAGCACCTGGAGGAATTCTCACAGCGATGCCCTGGGGCTTAATGACCTCTGACAACACAAACACTTTCCTTGACGCACAGTATTGGCTGTGTTCAGTTGGATGCCTATTTACTTCAGTTTATTCACAGCTTGCTGATGCCACACTCAGTCATGTGTGATCTTGATCACTTTCACCGCACCTCTGCAGATCATTCTTTGGTCCCACGTTTGTGGTGAATTCATCATTGCCAAAGAAGTTATTGGGGATGCGAACTCATCATTGCCAAAGAAGTTATTGGGGAGTGAATGATAGTAAATGGATAGGACGGTTATTGGATTTAATTGGGCAGACTTAATACGCTAGGCAGAGGTT
The DNA here is from genome assembly GCF_030144855.1 of Hypanus sabinus. Lineage (NCBI taxonomy): Eukaryota > Metazoa > Chordata > Chondrichthyes > Myliobatiformes > Dasyatidae > Hypanus > Hypanus sabinus. The sequence continues at coordinate 129,830,967 of NC_082706.1, forward strand.
GGTGCTCGGAGAAGCTGTGCCAGAGGGAATGGTCGGAGGCTTTGAGGTTCGACGGACTCGGAGTCCGCTGCGGTCAGGATGCTTTCACTGTGTGCTGTGTCTGCGAGGCTGGGTCCGGCGGTGCTTTCACTGTGTGCTGTGTCTGCGAGGCTGAGTTGGGCGGCGCCGTGGAAGTCCATAGCGGGGGTATTCCCTTCTGCCGCCAGCATGGGATGGCGAGTCTATTGGGACCCTGAGGACTTGTGGAAACTGTGTGGTGGTTTCTTTCGAACTTATAGTCTTTTAACGTCTTTGGACTATTTTTACTGTGCCCATGGTCTGTTTTTTTTTTATCAATTATGCTATTGTTTGCACTGTTGTAACTATATGTTGTAACTATGTGGTTTTGTGAAGGACTTATAACCATATATAACCATATAACAATCACAGCACAGAAACAGGCCATCTCGGCCCTCCTGGTCCGTGCCGAACTCTTAATCTCACCTAGTCCCACCTACCCGCACTCAGCCCATAACCCTCCACTCCTTTCCTGTCCATATACCTATCCAATTTTACCTTAAATGACACAACTGAACTGGCCACTACTACTTTTACAGGAAGCTCATTCCACACAGAAATGAGCTTCTAGCTTTAGTTTTTGGTCTTGTTTGTCTGATGGATTTGGAGCTCCTTTCCGGGGAACGTGCTAAGACGGTAGCACGATTATTAATACGCAGCAGCCTCTCTGGACTCTGGGTTGGGGATTGCCAAACGTTATGTGGATTTTCTGGTATAGTCTGTTTTGTCATGCGTTTTTGTGATATCATTCTGGAGGAATCATGTTTTAACTGCATTGCATTTGTGGTTTCTAAATGACAATAAACTGAATCTGAATCTGAATTTGTCCTGTACATTTGGCCCTCCTTATCCACGAGTTCCGCATGCACAAATTTAACCAACCACGAATTGAGAAAACCCGGAAGTGCTCTTCCAGCACATGTTGTTTGATCCTTCGATGGAACGAAGCCTCCGTGTCACCCAAGGGATAACAACATGCCTACAACCACTGCAAGGTTTGTTTGAAGATGCAAAGAAAAAGAAGAGACAGATTCCTATAACAATGTTTCTAACTAAAACATCTGCAGTTCTGAAGTCACGACGTTCAACGTTTGAAGATCCTCAGCCCTCAACCTCCACAGATCCTGACTTTAGTATTATTGAGCCTCCTCCAAAGCGTCCTTATTCCCTAAACAAGACAGTGTAACAACTACTGTACAGGTATTACAGGTTTTACTCGTCGTTTGATCATTGTTCGCTGCTTGTGTTGTAAGCAAGAGGAGCATGTACAGTTTTTTTTCTTGTCAATATTCCCTAAGCATTACAGTATAACAACTATTTACACAGCATTTACATAGTATTAGGTTTTATTAGTAATCTAGTGATGATTTAAAGTATACGGGAGGATGTACGTAGTTCATATGCAAATACTATGCTATTTTATATAAGGGACTTGAGCATCTGCGTTTTTTGGTATCCGCGGAGGATCCCAGAACCAATCCCCAGCAGATAAGGAGGGCCGACTGTATTTTGTAAACAGGACGTGCCTGGCCAATTTTCCACATTATTGGGTAGATATCAGTGTTGTTACATCATGTCAGGAAAAGCTGTGCATCAACTACTGACTGAAACATAGGAAGTTGAGCTGGTTGCTGGGCAGAGATGGCCAAGGTTTAATTCTTCAAATTTCTTTTTACCTAAGCTTTTCTTGAGCTATATGGAGTTGAGGCGTTCTACTAACAGGTAGTCTTTGCATTTGCAAAACACAACTTTGTCAGAAGCACTAGTCAGGAAGACTATTAGGAAGACATTTGCTATCTGCAGACTTTAACTCCTCTTTCTGTCAGGCTATTTGTTATTGTTCAAAGATTCGAAACACATTTTATTATCAAAGTGTGTATGCAGCATACAACCCTGAGATTCATCTCCCCGCAGACAGCCACAAAGCAAACAACCACAGAACCAATCAGTTCAAAGAAAAACATCCACACCCCGCCACTATATGCAAAAAAATGTGCAAACAGCAACAAAAAAACAAATAAAATCACAGAATACAACATTTAAACTAAAGAGATATATAAATGCTGCATATTTCTACAGTATGTTGACTGACTTAATTAATTTATAACACATGGCAGTTGTGGAACATTACACCTCTAGCAGAACCATAATCCCAACTAATTTAATAAGTGACTTTAAGAGCAAAGGGATTACAGAGAACAAATATTGCAAAGCTATTTTTAATTCAGCCATGCAACAGCAATTGAAATGCACTGTTAACCAATTATCATAGAGTATGAAGCACAATACCAGGACTGAATAATAGCCTTCTGCAGGAAACAGTGCTCCTCACAAACTTTCTGCAAGGCTTATTAATTTAAAATCTGACTGCAGTGTTGGCCTTCACTGACTGAGCATGCCAGTGACATGCTCAGGTGTCGAGTAAACAGCCCCTGCAGGGCACTGATAGTACTGAACAGAGCAGGGTCTGTCTGTAGTGTGTGAACACCTGCTGACCACAGACAATGGAGGCACTGATTCACTGATCAGTCTTTATTCAACTCCTGTTACGTTCCTGGGTACTCCCCGCTTGATGAGAAAATAACCCAACCCCACGAGCGGGTTTGAGAGGTATTCCTGGTTTCGGAGAAAGTAATGAAAAGGCACAGAAGTCAAGCCGTATTTCTTTCCTCTCACCCGCTGCTCTCCCATATCATCACTCTCTGGGGAGTATGAGCTATTATTGTCTTGTGAAACAGCATCCACAGTCTCCCTACAGGTCATTTCACATCTGTGAGCTCCACTTAAAAGAAATGACAGTAGAAGCCCTTCAATAAAGATCAGTCAGTGCCTGTGGCAAGAATGACTTTCAAGTGATTTTCATTAAATAGACCACTAAACTGGGGCTTCCTGCACTCTTCTTCAGCACAGTAATATGTCCTGAGAGTGTCCATCATTAAACCTCTCCAAACTCATGCCTGTGTTAGATAGTAATAGTTGATTATAGAATAGTTTATTCTGAGACGTGGAAAATTAAAAATCACAGACTTTACACTTACAAATCTTAACTGGCAGTAGATGCTGTAGTTATCCTCTCAATTTCATCCAGGACAGCTTCCTTTCCACTGTTATCAGACCTCTTGTACGATAAGATGGACTTTTGACTGCAATATTTACTTTGTTATGATCATGTACTTTATTGTTTCCTTGCACTTCACTTTCTCTGTAGCTGTTACACTTTATTCTGCATTGTTTTAGATTAACCTGATTCTTGCTCAATGCCAGATCATGATTTGATCTGTATAAATAGTATCCAAGAAAAGCTTTTATTTGTGCCTTGGCACATGTGGCAATAATAAACCAGTACCAATACCAATGATTACGTAGCCAATCTTCCCTTCTTCAGCTTAATTACTGCACCATCACACGAGGCTTGTTACAAGTGTTAACCCTCAACAATATTGATCAGTTAGGCACAGAGAGGAACTGTATTTACTGACAATTACTTTCAATGTCTCAGTTAACAAACACATGAACTTAAATACCTGGCCCTCCACGAACAATTAAGGAAGTGAAAAGTCAATAGCTAGTAAATAGAGTCTACACTGACCAGGTATTCTTCTTGTTCCTGTTGTAATCTCCACCTTTCCGACGTGAGGTCATTCACTTCTGCCGCTACCTGTGCTCTCAAAATCCTCCATTATATCCTTTTCCTCATTGGATCGATCTAAGGTGCCTTAATTTTGTTGGCTCAAGCTCGTCTGACTGACCAGTGTCAGCTTCTTGTTGGATCTGACACAAAGCAAGAGCAATATTACTTTATGGCTCTTTCTCTCAGACTTGTGGTCTAGATAATTTATTTTTGTTCTGTCCAACATATACTGAATCAAACCAGTCTAACCAGTTCACCCAAATACTGGGCCAAGACCACCAGATCACATAATAGAGAAACACGCAATAAAGATTGGTAGATAGGGTTGTAAAGAGAGCTTTTGGTACATTGGCCTTTATAAATCAAAGTATTGAGTAAAAAAGTTGAAATGTTATGGTGAGGTTGTATAAGGCATTGGTGAGGCCAAACTGGAGTCTCCCAGTTACAGGAAGGATATTAATAAGGTTAAAAGAGTGCAGAGAAGGTTTACAGGGATGTTGCCAGGACTTGAGAAACTGAGTTACAGAGAAAGGTTGAATAGGTTAGGACTTTATTCCCTGAAGCAAAGAGGAATGAGGGGAGATTTGATAGAGGTGTATACAATTATGAAGGGTACAGATTGAGTGAATGCAAGCAGGCATTTTCCACTGAGGCTAGGGGAGAAAAAAACCAGAGGACATGGGTTAAGGGTGAAGGGAAAAAAGTTTAAAGGGAACATGGGGGGGGGGGCTTCTTCACACAGAGAGTGGTGGGAGTGTGGAATGAGCTGCCAGATGAAGTGGTAAATGTGGGCTCACTTTTGACATTTAAGAAAAACTTGGATGGGTACATGGATGAGAAGTGTATGGAGGGATATGGCCCAGGTGCAGGTCGGTGGGTCTAGGCAGAAAAATGGTTCGGCACAGCCAAGAAGGGCCAAAAGGCCTGTTTCTGTGCTGTAATGTTCTATGGTTCTAAATAGCTTCTTATCTGAAAATAGTCTCAGGTTTAGCAGGTCATCAGCAGAAAAGTTATTGTGTACATCTTCTGGTAAGATGGTGCTGTGTTCGGATGCAGCGACCACTTTGGGGCCAACCAAAGATGTTTTTATTTGTTAAATGTCTTTTTAGTAATTGCAGGACAACACTAGACTCCAAGAACTTCAGATCTGCAGGTCTACCCCATCAGTGAGCTGCTCGTTGATTGGAGGAGCTGGACTGACTTTGGAGTTGCTGGGCTGGGTGCAGACTGTGTGGTTGCTCGTTACCAGAAGGCACTGGAGTTGGTACCCAAAGGCGATGTGCAGTGTAACCGTGGGTTATTGTCTAGGACTTTTCTCTGGCAATCTCAAGACCCTGTTAGACTATGATAATGCAAGATGTCGCAGACCTGTACCCTTGTTTGGTGACAGGACAGGTGACAAGGAAGCTGTGTAGCTTCTGAAGATTAGCTTCCAGCCGTGGGCTTGCCTGCTGCTGTAGACCAGGAGAGGAGATGCTGGAGGTGGTGGAGTGTGGCATCCAGCTCAGCTGAGGGTTGGCCTCTCCTGTTGGTGCTGCCCTCCAGTGTTCAAATGGTGGAATGACAGGTTAGATTGCAATGGCTGCGTACTGCCGAGAACTGCACCATCAATCTGTGGGACATGTCACTCAGAGACACATTTTTTTTGCGTGACTATGTTTTTGTTTCTTGCTCGCTAAGTTGATTCATGTGCTGTATATGTTTTGCACTTTGGCTCCAGAGGAAATGCTATTTTGTTCGGCTGTATTCATAAATAGTTGATGATAATTAAACTTGAATTTGAATATTCAGTTGCTCTGATTAAATTGTCCCTGTGATGGAAGCAGTTCACCAAACAGTTTACAAAATGGAGGCTGCAAGAACAGTCTTACAAAATGGCAGCTTCCATTTCTTTGACAGCGTGGCAAGAACAAAGACATTGTCTTTGTCTGCTTCCGCTGCCTTTGCCTCATTCCTGTTTGCCGATTTGTAGATTTTAGTTCTTTCTGGCCAATAAAGCATGCAGAATGCTCATGCACGTCATCTGCTCTTCATTGCCAGTATTTTTTAAAATTTATTAATACCTCAGGACAGTGTTTACTGTCAATTGCTAATTGTGCGTGAGAAGGTGGTGGCCCATCTTCAACTGTATAGCTTGCAGAAAACCTTTTGAAGTTAAGCACTTAAGATGCCACATACCAGAGAGATTGGATAAGGAAGGCAAATTCCTTTGACAGTTTTCTTAGACAAAAAGAGACCAACAGTTTTTTTGTGATTATCATTGCTAGGAGTTATTGTTGCCTATCTATTTATTAATTGACAGTAAATTCCACAGCTACCACGTTGTAGTTTGGGTTTAGGTCCTCATCTTTTAGACTACTAATCCAGTAACTCGACCACTGTGCCTCTGCTTATCTGATAATGGTTAATAAGGGTGCTAGGTTGGCTACCTCATCTACAAATCTCATCACTGAGTGAGATTTGTTTCTGTCTTTTATGGAGTGATGGCTTCAAACAACTCAAAGTGCTTCTCCATGGGCCACGGACATGTTCCCTGCTTTAGGAGTCCATCATTCTCTAGGCAAACACTTCCTTCAAATTAATACAGTTCTTAACTTGCATCAATTGTATTCATATTGTGGTTCCGCCATTAGCTTGAACAGAGCTCAGTCCTTGTTAAACCCTTTGCAGAGATAAATATAAATCAGGGTTCAATTTTTTTCATTAATGTACCATTAAGTGATTTTGATTCACATTGTATACTGGTTTTATGCCATCATTTAGCTCTTTAAATAATTAAGATAGAAACAGTCTTTGCAAATACTTTCCACAGTCAATAAAAGAGTCAGCCATTCACTTCATTCTGTTTCTCTATTCGGTTCATGGTGGCTGAAGCACCATCTGTCCATTTAGTTCTGTAGTTTGCTTGCACAACAGAAGTTAGGGAACTTTCACTCTTGAATCCCTGGTTTCACTCTTTTTCTGTTGGGAAGAGGATCCCAGATTTCCATTAGACAGTGTGAAGGGAATAACCTTAAGGCTGCAGTTTTAACTTCATGATTGCATTTGTTTATTCTGAATTCCTGTATGAACCCCAGCAAATTCAGCTCCATTACTTCTAAACATCCATATCAAAGGAAACAAAAGGCTAGTTTATGTAATTGCTCCTTGGTCAAACCTATTTAGTGTAGTTTTGCTAAAAAAGGAGTATCTTGTCAGTCCTGAAAAAAATGCAGAGAGAATTGAATCAAATAAGGTAAATAGGGTTGAGTTTGAGTTTTGAATAGAATCTCAGAAAAGTTACAGCACAAAAGAAGATCATTTAGCTTATAGAGTCTATCCTGGCTTTCACCAATCAGTCCAAGTGACCACAAATTCTGTGTGTGAAAGTTTCTCCTGACTAGTTTGTGGTTGCTGGGTTTATCCTCCCAAACCTCCCCACAACAGTATCTTTTTGTTCATGGACATAAAATTTGCAATTCCCCAGTCCTTGACATCACTGTGGTCCTTACAAATGTTTGGAAAATTATGACCAGTTCTCCTGTGATTTCTACCTAAGCTTCCCTCAGCTTCTACTCTACTGTTTAAAAAACTATTAAATAGATTCCTAGTATGATAAGTTAGACTCCCGGCTTCACAATCTACAGTACCTCATTATGATCCTATTGTTTCTCTGTAGCTGTTTCACTTTATTCTGCATGCTATTGTTTTAGCCTGTGATCTTTGTGAACAAGCAAGACAAGCTTTTCACTGTATCTCAGTACATGTAACAGTAATAAACCAATTTCAATTCCATTTCCAGTTCCAAAAGATGGATTGCACATCAACCTTAGTGATATATTCACTTTAAAAACGCTCGCCGTCTTCCCTCCTTCTATCATTATCATTTCATTAGGGTAGGTGAAGTCTGTTGTTTTCTTTACTCTATGGCTACTGAATGTCTTCCAATTTCTCTGCAACTTTGCTCCTTTGAAATCACCTGTTGAATGGGTGACCTTCAGATACCAGCAGTAGGGTCATCACACTGGAATTGTTTTTGAAATTCCGACTGCTTCATGATGTTCTCTGTAACTGTAATGTAATCTCCACCTCTTCATATCTCTTGAGTCACAGGGGAAAGACGATGAAGGGGAGGTAGACAGATGTTGCCCCTCAGACCGTGAAGGAATTGTGTGAGCTGATGTAGGTGGTTGTACCTCCACGGAGCAACAACTTGAGGATATTATCCTCATTGACTGTCTTTCAGTATGCTAGAATAGGTGGGTTAAAGCAAAGACCAAGAAAGGCATTAATCCATTCTGGGCAGCTGGTTATCGGAAGGATTCTTCCACTTCTCCAGCTCATAGAAAGGATACGTGATTAAGTTTATTTGGCAGATTTAGGCTTGGGGGTGCCAATCACCAGGATGGTCCGGGAATCTCCAGAAAATGAACTCTAATATCAATGACATTGCTGTGCTTGATTGTAAAAAAAAATCTTGGCAGTTGTTTAAAACAAAATATTTATTAAACTATTTTTATAATTTGTAACAAAAATATTTGAAACAAGGGACAAAATTGACTGAGTCAAAGACTATCCAAACAAATAGCAAAGAGTGATTTTGCTTTGGCCAGCTAATGTGGGCGGACGCAAGGACCAGTGCCTAAGTGAGTCAGGGCACTGGTGCTGAAAGTCAGGAGATATCATTGTCAGGAATAAGTCCAACCAGAACTGACAACCCAACAGAGAGCTTACACAAACATTTTGACATCTGCCTTACTCAGTGTGAACAATTTCTTCACAGGGGTCTTTTCCCATTCCAGTTCCCAGGACTGGCTCTTAGATCCTGAGCTAACGTTCAAGAGCACAACATCTGATCATCGGCCAAAAAGCCTTAAGAAGTTTGGCAGTAGAACAAATGCCACACAGGGTGGCTACTGGCCAACCCCATTGCCATGTGTCCGTGCTATGCTCAAATTACTGAGACAACACAAACTTCTACCCAAGTGTGTTGAAATTTAAAGTAATTCAAAGAAATTAAAGTACTCTGTGTTGACTTTGCAGATTAGTGATGGTTGCATGATCTGTGCTAAATCAGCAGCAATGACTAGGCAATTTCCAGAGAGCAAATCCACCAATGCCTCCTCAGCCAGAAACCCTACTCAAATTCCAGTTTGGGTCACGATGTTGTAACAATAATTCTCAGGACCTTGTTGCCTTTCTGATCATGACTCCTGATTTAAGCCGTAGGATTGGAAATATATATCCTCAGGATGAATCCAGGTTTATGGTACTGTGTGAGCAAAAGTTAAAGTAAACACGGCATTGCCTGCATATCCTGGAGAACTGAATGCAAATTCAACCTGGTACTCTGCATCTGTTGACCATATTGGGCAGTTTGTATTTGTGCAGATAGTAGAGAAGACCAAACTGGAATCAAAAGCGAATGATGCACCTTATGAATGATATTGCTCCTTTTCCCAGTGAGCAAGTTTATCATTGACAGATAGCCGATCTCTGGAAACTTAGTCTACTTCAAATCAAAGCTTCAACTTAATAGCTTGATTTTCGAGGCGGTGACAATGAAAGCAGAGCACCATCCACATGGATAGTAAGGCATTCGAAAAGGTCCCTCTTTGTGGGCTCTTCCAGAAGGTTAAGGTGCATGACCTGACAATTTGGATTCAGAGTTAGCTTGCTTGTCCACAGAAGAAAAAGGGTTGTGGTTGATGAGTCCTATTCTAGCTGACAGTCCTTGACTATTGTGACTTGGATGCAAATGTGGATAGATAGATTAGTAAGTTCACATGCAATAAAACAAAATTGTGGTTAGTATAGAACAAAGGATCCCAACTTTTTTTTATGCCATAGACCCCTACTATTAACCAAGGGGTCCCTGGACCACATGTTGGGAACCCAGTGTAGAAGGCTGCCAAAGGATACAGCGGGATATAGATTAGTTGCAAATATAGGCAGAGGAATGGCAGATGGAGTTCAAGCAACACACACAAAATGCTGGTGGACACAGCAGGCATCTATAGGGAGAAGCGCTGTCGACATTTCGGGCCAAGACCCTTCGTCAGGACTAACTGAAAGAAGAGATAGTAAGAGATTTGCAAGTGGGAGGGGGAAGGGGAGATCCAAAGTGTTAGGAGAAGACAAGAGGGGGAGGGGTGAAGCTAAGAGCTGGAAAGTTGATTGGCAAAAGGGATACAGAGCTGGAGAAGGGAAAGGATCATGGGACGGGAGGCCGAGGGAGAAAGAAAGGGGGAGGGGAGCACCAGAGGGAGATGGCGAGCAAGCAAGGAGTGATTGTGAGAGAGACAGAGAGAGAGAGAAAAAAGAGAAAGAGTAAAGAAAAAAAAGGAAAAAATAATACATAAATAAGGGATGGGGTAAGAAGGGGAGGGGGACATTAACAGAAGTTAGAGAATTCGGTGTTCATGCCTCAGGTTGGAGGATACCTAGACGGAGTATAAGGTGTTGTTCCCCCAACCTGAGTGTGGCTTCATCTTGACAGTAAAGGAGGCCATGGATAGACATATCAGAATGGGAATGAAACGTGGAATTGAAATGTGTGACTACTGGGAGATCCTGCTTTCTCTGGTGGACAGAGTGTAGGTGTTCAGCGAAACGTTCTCCCAGTCTGCGTTGGGTCTCACCAATATCTAGAAGGCCGCACCGGGAGCACCAGACACAGTATATCACACCAATATATAGAAGGCCGCACCCTGGCCAAATGTGAGGAGTTTAGGTATTGCACTGTGGGAGATCAAATATAAAGTGAAAAATACACAATTAATAGCAAGACCCTTACAGCATTGATGTAGAGAAGGATCTCGGGGTCGACTGCTCCCTAAAAGTGGTCATGCAAGTTGTTAGGGTGTTGAAGAAAGCATTTGGCATGCTTTATTAGTCGAGGTATTGAGTTCAAGAGCCAGGAAGACATGATGCAGTTTTATGAAACTCTGAATAGGCCACATCTGGAATAGTTCATTCAATTCTGATGTCCCATTGTATGAATGATGTGAACGGTTTTGAGAGGGTGCAGGAGAGGTTTATCAGGATGCTTCCTAGATTAGAGGTAGTGTGCTATAAAAAGTGGTTTGACATCCCAGGGTTGTTTTCTCTAGAGAGTGGAGGCTCAGAAGAGACTTGATAGAGGTTTATAAGGTTATAACAGGCATACACATAAGCACCGTTGAGACTGTCCTGACCAGCTATATCACCGCCTATATGGGAATTGTAAGGCATCTTACTACATGACCCTACAACGGATTGCGTGGACTGCTGAGAGAATCAGCGCATCTCTCCAACCCCATCCACCCATCCAGGACATAATCTAGAAGGGCGGCATTCGCAGAGCCCTTAGCTTTGTCACGGACCCTTCCCATCCGTCCCACAACCTCTTTGATCTGCTGTCAGCCAGAAGTTTGCACTGTATACTAGTAAGAACTGTTAGGCTGGGTTACAGTTTATTTTCCCCCAGGCTGTGAGACTTCTGAACAACCTGCCACCACCCAGTACATATCATTTGTGATGGTGCTGTATGTTTAATTGTATGTCGTATATGTTCCTTATTCAACTTTATCTCCAGTATTTGTTCTATCTGTTAATATTATTTTGTGTGTGTAAGTGATAAATGTGCTGTGTTTTGCACCTTGGCCCCTAAGGAACTTTGTTTTGTTTAGCTGTATGCATGTGTACGGTTAAATGACAGTAACCTTGAACTTGATCTTGATCTTTTTTCCCTCAGGCCAAAATGTTTCATAGCAGAGAAACTGATAGTCCCAAAATGTCTTATACCATTGAAAGTGAGTGGCGGAAAGTTCAGTGAAGATGTGTGGGACAGATTTTTTAACACACAGAATAGTGGGTGACTGGAATGTACTGTCAGGGGTGATTGCAGAGGCAGATACAATAGAGGTATTTAAGAGCACTTAGATGTACACATGAAAATGCAGAGAATGGTAGGATATGGACCATGAGAGTGCAGGTATTTAGGTCAGAATCAGAATGAGGGTTAATATCACTGCCATATGTGGTGTTTTGTGGCATTGATATCTCAGTACGCAACATTGTTTTAAGACATTTTAAAAAGCTATTGACACTCGGAAGGTGGATTCAGGTTGCGAGAGCAGTTCCCCTTTAAGAATAAGGAAGTGAGGAAAGCACGATGGTCTGCAAGTAAGATTGAAAAGCAGAGGCTTTAGACCCCCCCTCCCTACTATCCTTCTGGGGATAGTACTATCAGTCTCCCTAATAAAACTGAGGACCTCAGAGCAAGATTACAGTACCGGTGGAACATTAGGTACTGCTATGTACCTTGTTTCACAGATACCTGGCTATTTCCCACCGTTTCAGATGCAGTGCTGCAGTTGAATGTCTTCACCATACAATGTAAAGACAAGACAGCTCAGTCATTTAAGGACAGGGAAAGTAGAGTGTGCTTTATAATTAACCCATTGTGGTGCATAGACATGGCAGTTCTGTCTCAGTCCTGCTCATCCGACCTGGAACATCTTGCGGTCAAACATCTTCCTTTTTATCTGCCGAGGGAGTTTCCAGCCATCATCCTGGAAGCAGTGTACACCACCTCAGGCAGTCTCTGGGGGAGCCGAGCTTCCTAATCAGCGAGCAGAAACCGCACACCCTGATGCCTTCCCATTCATTGTGGGGGAAATCAACCAGACCAGCGTGACAAGAGGCCTAGGTGACGATGGTAAGGAGCCAACTGCTGGAGTATCCGAGGCTAGCATTGTGGCATCATTTCAAGACTGAGATGAGAATAGGGTTCTTGACGAGATGCTAGACGAGAATCTGGTGAGAATCCAAACAAGACAGAAATCCTAAATGCAATCGCAGACTGAACCAAAGTAGAGCTGATGATTGAGTCCAGGCACTCTTTAAATATTCAAATCTTGGCGCCAAAACGTGGCCTACAATTAGAGGAGCTGGCCTAAATCTTTAAAGGGCTTTCTGGTTATCCATACTCTGGAGAATCAGAGTGTCTAAACCCCAGAGGCAGGTGCAGTTGGTGCGTACTGTAACAGCCAGCTTGAAGAGGTTCCTGAACAACTACCTGTAACAAACACCTGTGGAAACACACGTGATCACTGTTATACCACCATTCAGAGTGCTTACCGTGCTACCCCATGCTCACACTTTGGAAAGCCCGATCCCCTGGCTGTACTTCTATTCCATGTATGGGGAGAGACTAAAGACTGCAGCACCAGTGGTGGTGAGGAACAAGAAGTTATTGTCATGGGAGGTGAAGAAGCAATGACAAGGCTTCCTCGAATCAGTGGACTGAACAACATTCAGGGATTGGTCTTCGAGTCTGAATGAATACGCAATTGTTGTCACTGACTTTATCAAAACCTGTGCAGATGAGTTTGTGCCTTCAAGAACGTACTGGACATACCCAAACCAAAAGCTGTGGATGAATAAAGAGATTCATAGTCTGCTGATCCGTGGCATTCAAGACTGGTGATGTAGAACTGTACAAGAAATCCAGGTACAATCTGCTGAAGGCTATCTTAAGAGTGAGAAAACAATTCCAATGAGATTGGAGATGGAATTGGATGCACATCAGCCCTGGCAGGGGTTGCAGGCCATTACTTCATATAAAGTGAAACCTAAGATCATGAATGGCCATGGTGCTTCACTCCCAGATGAGTTCAATGCAAATCCCTGCAGCATCCAGTGATCCTGTGATCTCCGTCTCGGAGGCCAACGTCATAGTGTCTTTCATCAGGCCCTGAAGGTGTACATGGTAGGCTCTGAGATCCTGTGCCAACCAACTGGTGTGAGTGTTCAAGGACATTTTCAATCTTTCACTGCAGCATTCAGAGGTTCCCAGCTGCTTCAAAAGAACGATAGTCATACCAGGGCCCAAGAAGTGTAGGGTGAGCTGTCTCAACAACTCTCACCCAGTGGCACTCAGTGCTTTGAAAAGTTAGTCTTGGCTAGAATCAATTCCTGCCTAAGCAAAGACCTTTACCTGCTGCAATTTGCCTTTTGCCACAATGGGTCTACAGTGGATGCATTCTCACTGGCTCTCCACTCAGAAATGGATCACTGAGACAAAAGTACCACTTACGTTAGGCGCAAAGATGAGAAAATATGCAGATGCTGGAAATCCAGGCAACACACTCAAAAAGTTGGAGAGACTCAGCAGGCCAGGCAGCATCTATAGGAACGAGTAAACAGTCAACATTTCGGGTTGGGACCCTTCATCAGGACCAACTTATGTTAGGCTGCCGTTATTGACTACAGTTCAGCATTCAACAAAATCATCCCCTTAGTTGTAATCAAAGAGCTGCAAAACCTGGGCCTCTGTACCTCCCTCTGCAACTGGATCCTTGACTTCCTCATAGCGGTCTGTGCAGATTGGAAGTGACATCTCGTCCTTGCTAGCAATCAGCACTGGCACCCTTCCAGAATGTATGCTCAGCCCAGTGCTATTCTCTCTCCACCCACAACTGTGTGAGCTGAATCGCATTGAATTGACTTTATTTCTTACATCCATCACACACATGAGGAACAAAAATCTTTACATTATGTCTCAATGTGCAATCATAGTAATTTATAATCATTTATAATAAATAGACCAGTCAATGTAACATAGAAATGCTTTCAAATCAGCTTGAGTTCATCAGTCTGATGGCCTGGTGGAAGAAGCTGTCCTGGAGCCTGTTGGTCCTGACTCTTATGCTGTGGTGCTGTTTCCCGGATGGTATCAGCTGGAATAGATCGTGGTTGGCGTGACTCGGATCCCCAATGATTTTTCGGGTCCTTTTTTCACACCTGTCTTCGTAAATGTCCTGTATCATGGGAAGTTCACAACTACAGATACGCTGAGCTGTCTACACCACTCTCTGCAGAATCCTGCGATTAAAGAAGGTACAGTTCCCATCCCAGCAGTGATGCAGACAGTCAGGATGCTCTCAACCAGGATGTAGTCAGGATGGTCTCCCAATGAGGATTCAAGGATCAGTTGTCATAAGCTTAACCATTTCGGCAGTAAGGGCTATCAACTTTAAATTCCTCCCTGTTATTACTTCACAGGACCTGTCCTGAGTCCAGCATGTAAGTGTGGCAGGTTAAGTTCAAAGTTCAAAATAAATATATTATCATAGTACATATATGTCACCACACTCCACCATTGTACCCCTCCCCACCACGGAGCCCACATCTACAAGGAACGCTGCGCAGGAAAGCAGCATCCATCACGGACTCCCGCCATCCAGTCCGCTGCGGCCATCACTGTTGAGTCTCAGGACCTGCACTACAAGGGTCAGGAACACTTATTACCCTTCAACCATCAGGCTCTTGAAGCAGAGCAAATAATTTCACTCATCTTCACTCACCTGGACTCACTTTTTAGGATTCCTCTTCTCATGTTCTAGATTTTTATTGCTCGTTTATTTATTATTATTACTATTTCTTTTTTTCTTTCTTCCTTTTTGTATTTGCACAGTTCGTTTCTTTTAAATTTTGCAAATTGATTCTTGTCTGTTGGGTTGGGTGTGGTCTTTCATTGATTCTGTTGTGTTTCCTGTATTTGCTGTGAATGCTCACAAGAAAATTAATCTCAGGTTGCATATGGTGAAGTATATGTACTTTGATGATAAAATTACTTTGAACAACATAATGGGCCGAAGGGCCTGTGGGTTTGTTGTACTGTTTGATCTTCTATGTCCTAATTAAAACAGGGCGAGCATTCAAAATGAAAGCAAAATAAACAATCACTCCTCTTTACAAGATGGTTATTAATTGCATTTTTAAACTACATTAACCACTATACAACTTCCTGGGGAGGAGGGATGCAGCTTGTTCTATCTGTTTTCAAACAGACACTGCTTTTGATCAATTATACACGCTTTCATGAATCTGGGAGGGATGCATGCCTTTGAATCTTTTGGATGTGGTGTAAGTCTACAAAATGAGATAAATGGTTTAACATACAGGTATCTCTTTGAAGACAAGAGAGCCATAAACATCTAATGTACCAACAAAGCAATTATGTGGCTCCCTGCAATGGTAATGGCTGTCTGTTATGAAAAGCTACAAATGTCACAGCAAATTGATCCAATTAACTTGACCTATGACTTTGCAAAGGGTAAGCTGGCTGGATGACACACTCTTTGAAATTTTATAATACCCATACTCAGCATGTTATAAAGGATGCCACTGATCTTCATACCAGCACATTTAGCACAATGGATTACTGTGTGGGGTCAGATGGATTATCGCTCTCTTTGAAAAGTGAATTAATTTATCATCGGCAACCAAAGCACAGCACCAGCTCTGGATAAGCACAATTTTAATCTGAGCATTAAATTCCAATGCTCTCAAGTTTCTTTCTCACTCCTCCAGATCCAGACAGGAGAATAAGTGAACCATTCTACTTCAGCCTGTGCCTCCAATGGACAATCTGCTCAAAAATATGACTGGTGTATTTCTATTTATTTCAAATTTAATAATAAGGTTTTACTAAACTGCCAAGTGAAACTCGGAAAAGGTGAATGTGGTTTTTGTGATATTTATAAGGAACAAGTCACCTGCATTCAAAGAAAATACACCGTTGCCTTTTGCCAACGGTGCATGAAGGGCAATAAAGCTCGCTTCAAAGTTGTGTTCAGCTGATTTCCATATGAACTGAGATACCTTTGTTAGAATTATCACAGAAGCCAATTTCACCTCATTAACAATATGAAGAACAAATGCCTCTGTCTGGTTGATTCTCATATGTTGATTGATGCAAGTTATTTGAAGCTTTCGCACAACCCTTTCTTGGCAAGCCCTTTTGGCCTTTATCAGGATCTCACTCTTTTTTTACCCCTTTAAAAATACTTCAACTTGAATCAGCTTCAGTTGTTCTTAAGGAAATGCTACATTGTACTAAAGATTAAAGGGACCACTTAGTTGTTTTCAGTTCCCTGGCTCCAAGGATGCTGCTCTGTCCTGGAGTGGGAGTCAGGCATAAAATGCATGGCTAATGGCTGTACAGTGAGTGTTCCTGACATGTTTATTTAAATATTACTTCTCAGGAAAATGGAAACCAGTGTCGTAGATCAAGAAGGATGCATTAACATGGGCAGTTAAACTTCACCTGATAAATTAATGAGTAAGATACTGGCACTGAAGAATGGCTAGCTCACCACCCACCCCCGCTCCGGCTCCCTTTCACCTGCATTCAGTCAATTCATCCTGAGAAGAACAAACTGCTGTGACAATTCGGAAGCTGCCCTGTTTTAGATTCCTCTTAATCCAAGTGAGACCAATCTCAAAGTCATGCAGCTGCTAACTGCTTTTAAAATACAAAGTGTTTCTTTACTTCTCCTGGAACTGCCTACATTGATTGATTATGCATGGTACATCCACCTGGTCTACTTTATTTAACGGTAAGAGTTAGAATCAAAGAATGACCATCACAGATACAGGCCCTTTGCCTTAACCAGTTCATGCCAACCATGGTGCCTAGCTGGCTAATTCCAATTTCCTTCGTTTCGTTCATATCTGTCCAAGCCCTGCCCCACAATGTACTTCTGCAAGTGCTTCTTAAATGATACCCTTGCACCTGCCACAACCACTTCCTCTGGCACACACTCACCACTCTCTGCATGAAAAAGTGGCCCATCAAATCCCCTTTAAGACTTGTCCCTGTCACCTTAAGCCTATGCCACCAGGCTTTGGACTCCTGTACTACGGGGCAAAAAATATCACCATCTATTTCTGCCTCTCAGCATTTTAAACAGTTCTATAACATTGTCACTCATTCCCTATGTTTCACACTGTTCAAAGAACTTTAAAGCCACTTCTTCAAAGAACTCTAATAAACTGATTAAACATTTCTCATTTACAGAATTATATTAATTTTTCCTGACTACTTTGAGTTTTTATCAGCACCTTGCTATAAACTATTTAATAACAGCTCTAACCTCCTTAGCAGCTGTCTGATCTGCCGAGTGTTTCTAATATTCTCCATATGTTTTGTGAGAAGACAAACAAATTCAGGCGACTTAATGTCAGGTGTTAAAGATTATGTAAATCTTTGTTATTAAACTGCGTCAGGAGAGTGAGAAGAAAACAATGGATCTAATAGGTCCTCTTTACAGGGTTATTGAATGTTTTAACTCAAAAGAGCCAGAAGCATCTTGAAGAAGGACATGAACTTTCCATTATGGAAGACTAGAACAAAATCAGCATGGTAGTGAAGAGGATCTACTTTACAGTGCAAGGATCCAAGTTCAATTCCTGCCGCTGTCTGTATAGACTTCATACATTCTCCGGCATCTCATGATTCTTGTCCCACATTCCAAAGACATACAGGTTAGTAAGTTGTGGGAATGCATGCAGGTTGTGGGAATGCTACGTTGTGAGAATGCATGCAGGTTGTGGGAATGCATACAGGTTAGTAAGTTGTGGGAATGCATACAGGTTGTGGGAATGCAACGTTGTGAGAATGCATGCAGGTTGTGGGAATGCATACAGGTTAGTAAGTTGTGGGAATGCATACAGGTTGTGGGAATGCTACGTTGGCGTTGGAAGCATGGTGTCACCTGCGGCTTGCTCCCAGTGAATCCTCAAGTCAAGTCACTTTTATTGTCATTTCGACCATAACTGCTGGTACAGTACATAGTAAAAATGAGACAACGTTTTTCAGGACCATGGTGTTACATGACACAGTACAAAAACTAGACTGAACTACATAAAAAACAACAGAGAGAAAAAAATACACTGGACTACAGACCTACCCAGGACTGCATAAAGTGAACAAAAACAGTGCAGGCATTACAATAAATAATAAACAAGACAATAGGGCAAGGTGTCAGTCCAGGCTCTGGGTATTGAAGTCGAATTTATTGTCCAGGGAGCAGACATTGGAGAGCAGAATGGATGGGAGGGCCGGCTGGCTGTGGTTTGCCTTTTGCTTAGCACGAACTCCTGCCCACCTGCCTCACTTCTGCTTCCTCACACACCGCTTACGACATGTCCATCTCCAGCTACCAGCATCAGGTGAGTCCGAGGATTGTAGGCCCGTTCCCCTCAGCAAGCCGAGGTCACGTAATCTGACCAGCAGATCTTTGTGAAGGTTTGTTTTTGGGCAATCTCTGTATTGTTGTACTATCTGGCGATGGTAGACAGCCATATGCCCTAATCAAAAGTTGTGTATCAAGCTTAAATTAGCAAATTAAGTTAAAGTAACACCAGCTCTGAAAGGCCACTGTTGCCGTGCTGCGCCCCCTCATGGGAAATCTCTGACTGTGCTGGTTGTTGGGGCAAATTGCGCATTTCACAATGCTTTGATGTACATGTGACAAGTAAAGCTAATCTTTTATTTTTCTTTAAAAGTTATTGGAGACATGATCGGTGATAAGCCAGGACCAAATGTCATAAAAAGTGGAATGCTGAGGCCAGAGCCAGAAACCCAGAGAAGAAACCTAATCAGTTCCTTTAGATAGAATTTAATCTATGAGACAGCCATACAGTCATAGAGCACTACAGCACAAGCCCTTTGGCCCATCTACTCCATGGCAAACTGTTAATCTGCCTACTTCCATCAACTTCCACCCTCCTATCTATGTACTTAACCAAACCAGTCTTACATGTGGAATTCAAGCCCTCGTCCAACACTTCTACTGACAGCTCTTCCACACTCTCACCCCCCTCTGAGTGAAGAAATTCCTCCTTATGTTTCCCCTTAAACATTTTACCTTTCACCCTAAACCATGACCTCTGTAGTTGGTTGGGTATCTCAGAATCTGGGTGATCTCCTGGGATTTTCATTCACAACAGTCACTAGAGTTTACAGAGAATGGTGTGAAAAACAAAAAACGTCCATTGAGGGTCAGTTCTGTGGGGGAAAGTACCTTGTTAATGAGAGAGATCAAAGGAGATTGGTTAGACTGGTTCAAGCTGACAGAAGGACGACAATAACTCAAATAACCACACCTTACAATGGCAGTGTGCGAAAGAGCATCTCTGAACATATGACAGGTCAAGCACGTCGAAGGGCTTCAGCAGTGATGGATAAAGTTTCTCATGATAATTGCAGAGAATCCCTTTAATGATACTCAGGCTCTTGTACTCTAGTCCTCGTGAAATGAATGCTAACTCTGCATTTGCCTTCCTTACCACCAATTCAGCCTCCAAGTTAACCTTCAGGGAATCCAGTACAAGGACTGACAAGTCCATTTGCACCACTGATATTTGAATTTTTTTTCCCGTTTAGAAAATAATCTACACTATAATTGCTTCCACCTAAGTGTGTGACCATATATTTCCTTACTCTAAATTTCATCTGCCATCAATTCCATCATTGAAATCATTGACATATAACTTGAAAAGAAGCTGTTGCAACACTGACCCTGTGGAAAACCACTAGTCACTGGCAATCATTACCATAAAGGGCCCCCTTTATTCCCACCCTTTGCCTCCTGTCAGTCAGCCAATCTTCTATCCATGCTAATATCTTTCCTGTAATACTATGGGCTCTTATCTTGGTAAGCAGCCTCAAGTGTGACACTTGTCAAAGTCCTTCTGAAAATCCAAGTACACAACATTCCCTGCTTGTTAAAATCAGAATCAGGTTTCATGTCATTGACTGACAGACAGACAGATATACTTTATTGATCCCGAGGGAAACTGGGTTTCGTTACAGTTGCACCAACCAAGAATAGTGTAGAACTTTAGCAATGTAAAACCATAAATAATTAAATAATAATAAGTAAATAATGCCGAGTGGAAATTAGTCCAGGACCAGCCTATTGGCTCAGGGTGTCTGACACTCTGAAGGAGGAGTTGTAAAGTTTGATGGCCACAGGTAGGAATGACATAAGTTGTGAAATTTGTTGCTCTGTGGCATCAGTGCATTACAATACAATAAAAACTATAAATTACAATACAGAATATAAATGGAAAAAAATTAAATAAGCAGTGCGAAAAGAGAGAAATAATACTGGGGCAGTGTTCATGAGTTCAATGTCCATTCAGAAATCTGATGGCAGAGGGGAAGAAGCTGTTCCTGAAACATTAAGTGTGTGTCTTCAGGCTCCTGTACCTCCTCCTTGCTTATTTCCTTAATGAATACCGATAGATTTGTCAGGCCAGTCTTCCCCTTAAGAAAACCATGCTGAATTTGCCCCATTTTATTATGTGTCTCCAAGCAGTCTGAAACCTCATTCCTAACAATGGATTCCAACATCTTTCCAACCACTGTAGTCAGGCTAACTGGCCTGTAATTTCTCTCTTTCTGTCTCCCTCCCTTCTTAAAGAATGAAGTGACATTTGCAACTTTCCATTCCTCTGGAACCATTCCAGAATCTAGTGAATCTTGAAAGATTATTATTAATATCTCCACAATCTCTTCAGCTATCTCTTTCAGAATCCAGGATGTGGACCAATATATTCCAGGTGATTTATCTACTTTCAGACCTTTCATCTTTCCAACTATACTCTCTTCTGCCCCCTAACACTCTTGAATTTCTGGCATACTGCTAGTGTCTTCCTTAGTGAAGACTAATGCAAAATACTTATTAAGTTCCTCTGCCGTTTCTTTGTCCCGCATTACTACCGCCCCAGCATTATCTTTCAGTTAACATTTCATTTGCCTACGTTACCACTGATTCAACCTGTAAGTTTAACCTTTAGGGAATCCTCTTCTCCTGCAGCCCATTCTTTACCCCCTGTTACACTTTAACTCACTCCACTGACTGCAATTTTGCCCTATCATCTGCCTGTCCTTCCTCAGAATCTCAGTACACACTACATCTAGTTGAATACCAAATGCCCCATCCTTATCCCCATCATTCTGGTTCCTATCCCCCTGCCAAATTAGCTTAAATCCTCTTCAGCAGCTGCCTGCAAGGATATTGGTCCTCCTCATGTTCAGTGTAATCCACCCTTTTTGTACAGATCCTACCTTCCCCAGAAGAGATGCCAACAATCTGGAAATCTGAACCCTTCCCCCTGCAGCAGTTCCTCAGCCATTCATTTATTTGTACTGTCTTTCTGTTCCTGTGCTGACTGGCACATGGCGTTGGGAATCAGGACTGGGTAATTTCTTCTTCCCTCGAGCTGCGAGGCTAATGAATCCCCTACCATCACCAAGGTCTCAGCACTATGACAGCGAGCTGTATACTGTACTGTTTACCTGTGCTGTACTTGACTACTTGCATTTTGAATTATAATTTATTAATTATAGTATAATATTTTGATTTATGTGCTGTGTGTGATAGATGTTGCATGGGTGCACTGTGGTCTGAAGGAACGTTGTTTCATTTTGTGTGTGTGTGTGTGTGTGTGTGTGTGCGTACACAATCATTAAACTTGAACTTAATCCAGAGATTCCAAAGATTTTGGGCCGAGACCCTTCATCAGGACTGGAGAAAAAAAGATGAGAAGTCACAGTAAGAAGGTGAGAAGAGGGGAGGAAGTAGAAACAGCTGCAGCAACTTTATTGCCCAGTGAGCGCTGACTTTCCAAGACCAGCCAGGTTGGTTCAGTGATGACGCACATAAGCTGGCTGATATGGCAAATCTTTTAGATGGACCCCACTCAGCCAGTTGAATTTCTTATAAGAATAAGTCTCTCCTGCAGCCCAGTCTTCCCAGTAATTTTTAGTTGAGTTCAAAAGAATGCTTAAACTTGCAGTGTGGGACCAGGAGGCTGCCCACTGACTCCTTGACCTGCACCAAGGGAGAGACTATTCAGTAAAGTTTCACACTCCTGTGGTTGAAACTGGGTAGAATGAGAGATCTCTTATCTGCCTTCCAGTATGTGCTGAGCATGAAGGCCCAGCATGAGATCACAGGGTGTGATCAACAGCACAGCCTGGATGGCCTGACAAACCCGCCCATTTGAATAGAAACCAGGTAGCTGAGTGGTGCAGAGAGAAAATGCCCCAAGCCTCCTACTCATCAGATCAGCCCCTTTTCAGCCTTTTCAGCCTTTTCAGCCCCTCTCTTCTCACCCCGTACACAGTCCACAGAGGAGCCCATTCAGGTGGGGCCCTCACCTATCTCCGGAGGAATGAGATTAGTGCAGAAAAATAGGTTTCTACCTGTACTGTGGCTCTCCAGGACACTTCAGGGCATCATGCCCCAAGTGCCCAGTAAAAGAGGAGACCCATCAGTAAGAAGGGGAATTCTGAAGGGTCAATTCTCTCTGCAAACACTATTCCCTAATCAAGTAATGCTCCCATATCATGGGGGTCCCAAACCCTTGAGCTTCTGGCATCGATTGATTCGAGGGCTGTCAGGAACCTCATAGCTATCTCTGAGGCTCAAAGGTGAAGAACTCCCACTCAGCAATTGAGAGAGAATTTTGATATCCATGCTCTGGATGGTCGGCTTCTGGACACGGATGAGATCCACCTTTCCACACTACCCCTCCAACTTGCTCCAGAGAGCAACTGTAAAGTACAGCTCTGCTTCTATATTCATCTAAACTGCTGCTAGTGCTTGGCCATACCTGACTATCTCGACTAAACCCATGGATTGATTGGTCCCTAACGGTGTTCCAAGAGTGGGGACTGGCACGCTCAAGCCTGTGTCAGTGTAACCCCTCCTGAGCCAGCTGCTAGTGTGGTCCTGTCTAGTGTTCTAGCTGAATACACTGAACTCCACGA
Source organism: Hypanus sabinus (assembly GCF_030144855.1). NCBI lineage: Eukaryota > Metazoa > Chordata > Chondrichthyes > Myliobatiformes > Dasyatidae > Hypanus > Hypanus sabinus. Next base: position 129,854,249 of record NC_082706.1, read on the forward strand.
GGTTTTCAGTAAGAAGTAGGCCACCATCCTGCCTCCACAGTGGCCATACGACCCTCCCATTGGCCTCTTTCCTGGTTCTTGTCCTCCTTCTGAAACAGGGACCATGGACAAATACATCAAGGACTCTTCTTTAGGATTTATCCATCCCTCTGACTCACCAGCTGGGGTGGGCTTCTCTTTTTGTGAGCAGGAAAGATGGCAAACTCTGTCCCCGCATTGATTACCAGCCCCTCATTAACATCATGAAAACGAACTGATATCCTCTTCTCCTTCTTGTCTCTACATTTAAGCATGTCAAGGGGGCAACCATAATCTCAAAGGTAGATCTGCACCATGCTTGCAACCTGGTTCACATTCAAGAAGGGGCCAAGTGGAAGACAACATTCAACACCCCCACTGGCCACTATGAGTACTTCATGACGCCATTTAGCCCGGTCAACACTCCCGCTGTTTTTCAGACTCCCATCAATGGGACATGTTGAATCAATCTGCTTTTTGTATTTGTTCCACTCTCACCAGTAACACATCCAGCATGTCTGGAAGATTCTCAGACAGCTCCTTGAGGACAAGGTTTATGCCAAATCAGAGAGGAATGAGTTCCACAAAGAGCAGGTGTCATCCTTGGCTACATCCTCATCTCTTCCAGTGTTCAAATGGACCCATGCAAAGTTCAGGCAGTCACCAAGTAACCCACACCATCTATGGTCAAACAGGTGCGGCACTTGGGGTTTTTAATCTTTTATTGCCACTCTATCAGAAGCTTCAGTCCCATTGCAGTTCCCATAAATACACTCACCAAGAAGGCCTCTGCAGGATTTAGGAAGATAATTGAAGCAGACCAAGATTCAGAGCTAAAGTGGCACTTCACCACTGCCCTACTACTGTAACATTTAAAGCCATCCAGTCCGTTCTTCATCGAGATTGGTGCATCAGATGCTGGCACTGGTGCTCTCCTTTCCCATGCTCTTCAGTAGATAATTGGCTGCATCCCTGTGCTTTTTTTCCCCCACACTTGATTCCTGCAGGGTCAGGATCCGAGAACTTCTGGTTGTCATGGAGACCCTGGAGGCCTGGTAACTTTGTCTGGAAGAAGCAGAACACCCCTCTCTGGTACAGACGGGTCATAAAAACCACTCCTACATTTGTGATGTCAAGAGACTCAACTCCTTTCAAGCCCGTTGGTCTTTCTTCTTTACCCGTTTTAATTTAAACCTCACCTACCATCTTAGCAGCTAGAATACCAAGGTTGATTTCTCTCTTTCCAATTTGACATCTCTGAAGACAACTCCAGTCCAGTGCCCATCCTTCCGCACACATGCATTGCTACTCCGGTGATTTGGGGAATAGGAGCAGAACAGTTGGACCCAGGCCCAGGTGAGGACTCCCAATCGGCTGTTTGACCCTGCCACCGTGCACCCCGGAGTGTTGGAGCGGGGTCACTCTTCCTATCTGGTTGGCCACCCAGGGATTCAACACATTTTGGAGTTTCTAAAGAGACAATTTTTGTGGTAGTCTATGTTCCAAGATGTAAGATGTCCGTCATGTCATCTTTGCCTATGTTACTTATGCCCAGGACAATGCGTCACATCAGAGCCTTGCTAACATAACGTAAGAACAGAAGAACTATGAGCAGGAGCAGGCCATCTGGCCCATCGAGCCAGCTTCAACACTCAATAGGATCATGGCTGATGTGGCCATGGACTCATCTCCACCTACCTGCCTTTTCCCTATAACCTTTCATTCTCCTATTATGCAAAAATCTATCCAATCTTATCTTAAATATATTTATTGAAGTAGCCTCCACTGCTTCTTTGGGTAGAGAATTCCACAGATTCACCACTCTCTGAGAAGAGCAGTTCCTCCTCATCTCCATCCTAAATCTACTCTCCTGAATGCTGAGGTTATGTCCCCTAGTTCTAGTCTCACCTATGAGTGGAAATGAGTGGAAAAGAGATAGTTGTTGACTTCAGGAGGGCACAGAGCGACAACTTTCTGCTGAACATTGACGGCTCCTTAGTAGAGATCGTAAAGAGCACCAAATTTCTTGGTGTTCACCTGACTGAGAATCTCACCTGGTCCCTCAACACCAGCTCCATAGCAAAGAAAGCCCAGCAGTGTCTCTACTTTCTGCGAAGGCTGAGGAAAGTCTATCTCCCACCCCCCATCCTCATCACATTCTACAGGGGTTGTACTGAGAGCATCCTGAGCAGCTGCATCACTCCCTGATTCGGAAATTGCACCATCTCGGATCGCAAGACCCTGCAGCGGATAGTGAGGTCAGCTGAGAAGATCATCGGGGTCTCTCTTCCCGCCATCATGGACATTTACACTACACGCTGCATCTGCAAAGCAAACAGCATTATGAAGGACCCCACGCGCCCCTCATATAAACTCTTCTCCCTCCTGCCGTCTGGGAAAAGGTACCAAAGCATTCCAGACTATGTAAAACTTTCTTCCCCCAAGCCATCAGACTCGTCAACACCCAAAGCCTGGACTGACACCAACTTACTGCCCTCTACTGTGTCTAGTGTCTTGTGTATTATTTATTGTAATGTCTGCACTGTTTTGTGCACTTTATGAAGTCCTGGGTAGGTCTGTTGTCTAGTGTAGTTTTTTTTCAGTGTTGTTTTCACGTAGTTCAGTGTAGTTTTTGTACTGTTTCATGTAGCACCATGATCCTGAAAAACGTTGTCTCATTTTTACTGTGTTCTGTACCAACGGTTATGGTCAAAATAACAATAAAAGGTGACTTGACTTGACTTGAACTTTCCTGCCTCTATTTTATTTATTCCTTTCATAATTTTATGTTTCTATAAGATCTCCTCTCATTCTTCTGAATTCCAGTGAGTACAGTCCCAGGTGACTCAATCTCTCCTCATAGCCTAACCCCCTCATCTCTGGAATCAACCTGGTGAACCTCCTCTGCAACGTCTACAAAGCCTGTATATCCCCCTCAAGTAAGGAGACCAGAACTGCACACAGTATTCCAGGTGCAGCCTCACCAGTGCCCTGTATAGTTGCAGCATGACCTCCCTGCTCTTAATTCAATCCCACTAGCAAGGAAGGCCAACATTCCATTTGCCTTCTTGACAGCCTGCTGCACCTGCAAGCCAGCCTTTAGGGATTCATGCACAAGCACTCCCAAGTTCCTCTACATAGCAACCTGTTGCAAATTTTTTTTACCATTTAAATAATAATCTACACTTTAATTTTTCCTTCTAAAGTGCATGACCTTGCATTTACCAACATTGTACTCCATCTGTCAGACCCTTGCCCACTCACTTAACCTATCTATACCTCTCTGCAGACTGTCTGTAACTTCTGCAAAATTTGCTTTTCCACTCAATTTAGTGTCATCAGCAAACTTGGATACACTACGCTCTGTGCCCTCTTTCAGATCGTTAATATCATCGTTGCTGGTCTGCTCTGCCCGCTGTCCCTGCCATTCCTCCTCAAGTTCCACCTCTAAGTGGATTTCATCACTGGTCTGACCCTATCAGGTGAAAATATTACCACCTGGTACTTGTGGACTGGTTCCCTAAAGCATACCACTTCATTGCCCTCCTCAACCTCCCAGCAACATATGAGTCTTCCACCCTCATGGTTCATCATGTGTTCAGGCTGTGTGGTTTCCTTCAGGATATAGTGTCAGACCATGGACCACAGTTCATATCCCATGTTTGGAATGCTTCTTGTTCTCTATTGGGAGCCTCAGCAAGCCCCTCATCAGATTTCCACTCCCAATCTAACAACCAGACTGAGAGAGTAAATCAGGAGCTGGAGACAACCCTGTGCACCTTTGTCTCTTCCAACTCCACAGTCTGGAGCTTCCAGCTGGTTTGGGCAGAGATCGCTAACAATAACCTCCAGGTGTCCTCCACTGGCATGTCCCCCATTGAATGCCAAAAGGGATTCCAGCTACTACTCTTCCCGGACCAAGAGCCTGATAAAGGAGTCCTTGCTGTTGAACAGTGGGTCCATTACTATAAGCACACGTGAAGACAGCTAGGGATTCTCTGTTGTGCATCCAGAAACGATATCCCCGGCCAGACTGATCGGCTTCACCAACATGTGAGGCCTTTTAAACCAGGTGAAAAAATCTAGCTGGCATCCAGTGATCTTCCATTTAGAGCAGAATGCAAGTTGTTTGCATGCTACATGGGAACATTCATAGTGGAGAAGGCTATCTACAGAGCCTCCAGTGGGCTGTGCCTACCATCGTTGGTGAAGATTCACCCATTGTTTCATGGTTCCCAGCTCAAGCTGGTGATATTCCCCCTTTCTCTAGTCATGCACACTCCCTCCCCCCCCCCCCCCCAACTCCAACTTGATGGATTCTGTTCTGTGCCATGAGTCCTCACATCTCGCTGGGTGAGGGATAGGGTCCAGCACCTTATTGATTAGCAGGGGAGTGGCCCAGAGGAATTTCTTTGGGTTCTGTCTCAACACATCCTGGACAAGTCTCTCATCCAGTTCTTCCAACGGGAACAGGCCTCTGGCAATTCAGGAGTTATGGCTAGGCAGAGGGGCCCAGTCACATCTCCGAACACTGCACTAGAGTCTGAGTGCTCCTGCAGGCAGACAACTGGAAAATGATGGCAATCGCACATGTGAGAATGCACATTCTAACCAATTAGGGTTTCTTTATAATTGTATTTAACCCTCTTCCTTTTGTTTCAGTTTTGTCAAGGCAGATGTTGAGCATGATAGAAGTCCACGAAAATGAGAGCAGAGAGCAGGCAGGTGTTCAGCTCATCTCCCTGTGCTTCACCGGTCTTCCTCACCTTCTCACGATCTGCTTTTGAGGAAAGTGATGAAGTCTTGTGTTCCATGTTGCAAGGATTGAATGGTGAGGCTTGTGATTTTGGACTTATTTGGACTCATCAAATAATATTTGATGCCACAGTGGTAGAAAATTCAAATTTGATTGCTTATGATAAATGTGTGTGTGATTATAAAACACAATTTCTACTGGACACTAAGTTCCTCTGACTTCAAAGGACCATAGAGTGTGATTATGCATTGGTGGCAATCTACAGTATGTAGTGCTGGCCAATATTTGGATAGTGGTTAGAAGAAATGACTCAGAATGAACCCCGCCCAAATCTTTTGTAGTTTAGCCCACATAATGGAACATGAAAGAATATATAACATAAATGCATTAGTGGAGTTGTACTTCTTATTTCTATATAGTGCACTTTTCCTTTAACGCTTTTTTTGGAAACTCAGACAGCGTGAATATTGTAATGGATCAGATCTTGTGAAATAAACCGAGATGAAATGTAGAAAGATTTAGTCATATTACTTCCATTAGCAACTGCAGAAAAAATTATTGAGACAAAGAGTACTGCCTAGAACAAGATATGAACAGATCATAATCTCTCAATGTATGCTGACTCGCACATTGCTGGCACTGTACTTTTCTCAAACTTTTTTCCAGCATCTGCAGACTTTCTTGTGTTTCTGATTTGCTGCTCCACTCCAAAATCTCTTTGAGGGATGCCTACCCTCAAGATGTTTAAGTCTTCTCTTCAACAGAATTTCAGAGAGACCCTCTCTCACTACACCCCTCCACCCCACCTCGTGATCTCTACTGTCCTCTGACTCTTTGATCATGTACTCACCCAGACTCCCTACCACAGTCATGTATCCTTCCTGGGAAATTGTCACCTCTTCCTGGATCCCCTCTTCCTTCCCTCTCCTATCAGATACCTTCCTCTCCAGCCCTTTACCTTCCTCCCCGCCACCTTCTTTCAAGATTTTCAAGGTATTCAGGATTGCACCAGTGTACATCTGAGACTCCCTGTGGAGCTGCAAGAAGCTGAGATAGATAGATACTTTATTGATCCCAAAGGAAATTACAGTGTCACAGTAGCATTGCAAATGCACAAATATTAGAAGAATGAATAAAAAATAAGTTACCAGTTTTTCTCTTAAATATATCTCTTTTTTTGCTAAGTATGCCTGCAGAAAAAGAATCCCAGGGTTGTATGTGGTGACCTGTATGTACTCTGATAATAACTTCTCCTTTCTACTTTTTAATCCTGCTTATGCTCCATATCTTTTGTAACTTACATTGCTCATGATTTTCCTTCAGGTCACCCTCAATTGCTGTCTCAGATGTGTCCCGCATCTCTGATTCTCTTTACTCTCTTTATGGACATTTGACCCCCCCCCCCCCACCCCCATTCCCTATCTGTTTATTTCTCTCAAACTTGTTTTCCCTTACTTTCTCTCTGATACTTGACTGGTCAGTTAACACAGTTGAACTCTTTTACAAAGTGCTCCATTAGGCGTCAAGCACATCTTTCACAGTTTGCTAGTCTGTTGTCATGGTTTCCAGACGTTTTTGTTAAGACCAAAAGTACATGGAGACAAGAATCACTGTCCTATTCAGCCATTCAGAAGAGACGATGGTAAATAAAAGATGAAGGGTTTTTTTAAAAAAAGGGCTGCTCGGTTTTGTTTTGTTGAGATAAGAATAATTTATTCAAGATGGGGGGGATTTCATGCAGAATATTTATGGCTGACTGAAATGAAGCTAAAAGAAATTACATGATACACAAATGTTCCCAGAAGAAATGATTAAAGGTTTGAAAGCCTTCCTTCATATTTCACATAGAAAACTGTAAAGTTTGTAGGCAGTACAAGAGCATTAAAGGAAAAGATTACTATCAGAAAACATGCCCCTCTACTCTTTGAGTGGGAGAAAATGTTTTTGTAGCATTTTTACAACATAAGGAGGAATGATTTTCATTATTGTCCAGCCAGACTGCCAGACAGCAGATTGTGGTGCAGATGTTCAAGTTAGGAGGGGAGTGAGCTTGGAATAGAATAACATCCCTTCAAAGTGAAATGCAGTTGATTTTGCAGGCTAATGTTTCCATGCTGACTTCACTGCTGCAGTGCAAATCTGGCTAGCATCTCTTGTTCTCCTCTAAATAGACTTCAAGTCATCTGAAGCTCTTAGACTGCACCATATTTTCAAGGCACAAGGATCATCCAGCATGGAAATAGGCCCTTTGGCCCATCTGGTGCATGCCTGCCAAGATGCCCATCCATGCTAGTCTCATTTTCCCACATTTGGTCCATAACCTTCTGAACGTTTCCTGTCCACATACCTGTCCAATGGTATTTTACAATTTGGTTATTGTACCTGCCTCAACAACTTCCAATGGCAGCTCATTCCATGTACTGACCACTCCCTGGGAGGCTACACTTTTCCTGGTGTGGTCTCCACTGTAGATTTGGGGACCGCTTTGTTGAGCACCTTCACTCAATCCGTAACATGCGTGATATCCCGGTGGCCAACCATTTCAATCCACTTCCCATCACGTTCCGACATGCCAGTCCTCCACTGGCAGGTGAGGCCACTCGCAGGTTGGAGGAGCAACATTTGTGAGTAGCTTGACAGCATGAACATCAGTTTCTCTAAATTCTGGTAATTTCTCCCCCTACTCCATTTCTTTTCCATCCCCGTACTGGCTCACCTTTACCCATTCTCTTCTTCTCACCTGCCTATTACTCCTCTCTAGTGCCTCTCCTCCTTCCCTTTCTCCAATGGTCCACTCTCCTATCAGATTCCTACTTCTTCATCTCTTTAACTTTACCAGCGATCACCTCTCAGCTTTTCAATTCACCACCCCTATCCACTGGGCTACATCGAATACCTTCTAGGTTGTACTGCTTTCCATCCCTCACCTCCTCATTCTGACCTCCTCCTCCTTCCTCGCCAGTCTTGATGAAAGGTCTCAATCAAAACGTCGACTGTTTATTCACCCACCATAGATGCTGTCTGACCTGCTGAGTTCCTCCAACAGTTCTTGTGTGTTACTCTGAGTGGAAAAGTTGCCTCTTGCTTTCTATTAAATCCCTCCAGTCTCACTTCAGTTCTTGAATCCCCACCCTTGGAGAGAGAGACCGTGTGTGTTAACCCCATCTATGCTTCTGTGTAATATTATCCCTCATTCTCCGACACTCCAGTGAAAAAATCCACGACTAGTCAACAACATAACCTGGATCACGGTGGACTCAGCCCATTCTGCTATTGTAATATGAACAAAGTCACAGTCCAGTAACACTGAAGGGCACTGAAGCTAATGGAATTAGAAGTTTTTTATTCAACAAAGACGAGCAGCGGGCATCATATTGAGACGCTTTTGGAGGAAGAAGCCTCTTAATCCAATATTACATGACTTTTTAATATGCTAAAGATCAAAGGTAACAATTCTAAATACAATGTATCTATAATACTCCCTTTGAACTACATATAGTTCACACATACCGTCTCCTTTGCACCCACACTCCAGACACCCAAAATTAATGTTAATCAGCATTGGCTGGTTTGCAACCAACTCCAGTCGACAGCTCCAGGAAAACTACTGTTCAGGGCTGAATTTTAAATTCAATCTACAATTCATGTCCATGCCAGAGCTTTGGTTGTGGGTGAAGTAAATATTTGCTATATACCCTAACTGCAGAATATGCCTTAACACTATCACTAACCACCTGCTCACACACTGGTTCTCCGCACCTCGGAGCACAACCTCAAAGTCCAAACGTTGACTAGGCTTCAGGCATCCTCGTATAGAGAGCCTACCCTCAAAAAGCCTTTGGCAGCTTTGAAGAAATGGTCAAATGGGGGAGGGGGTGAAGCTTTGAATCCTGTCAGAGCTGTGGGCCAATTTAAGGCTGTGTAGAAATATTTACAAACTATTCAGCATGGTAAATAACAAAAAGTAATTAAGTTGCAAAATAAATGTAAATTTAATAAGAAATATACAAAGTCACTCAACATGTGAAACTGAAATAAGTTAATTTGCACATCTTAAGGACTGGAGCTCCAATAAAAATCACTGGGATCGTTGACACGTGTAACTGGTTGGGGAGTTGAAATCTATTTCGAAAGCAGAAAGACGTTCAATGGCAAAATTTTCTGAGAAGTTGTAAACTTATTAATTAGTTTTGACCCTCTCAAAACTAATCAATAAGCTTCAAGACCTTAACCTCACTACCTCCTTGTGCAATTGGATCCTCAATTTCCTCACTTGCAAACCCCGGACAGTTTGAACTGGCAACATCTCCTCCACAATTTCCATCAGCACAGATGCACAACAAGTCTGTGTCTGTATCCCCCGCTCTACTTGCTTTACACTGATGGCTGTGTGGTTAAGTACAACTCCAATGCCATTTTTAAGCTTGCTGCCGTTGGTTGAATCAAAGGTGGTAACAAATCAGCATATAGGAAGGAGACTGATAATCTGGTTGAGTGGTGCCACAACATCTTGTCACCCAATGTCAACAAGACCAAGGAGTTGATTATTGACTTCAGGGGGAGAAAAGCAGAGGTCCAAGAGCAAGTCCTCATCAGGGCATCAGAGGTGACAACTTTAAATTCTTTGGTGTTATCATTTCAACAGACCTGTATTGGGCTCACCACGCAAGTGCAATTGGGAAGAAAGCATTGCAGTGCCTATACTTCCTTAGAAGTTTGCGAAGGTTTGGCATGAAATCTAAAACTTCCACAGACTTTTCTAGATGTGCAGTGGAGAGTTTATTGACTGGCAACATCATGACCTGGTATGGAAACACCAATGTCCTTGACTGGAAAATCCTACAAGTAGTGAATATGGCTCAGTCCATCCCGCCATTGAATACATATACACAAAGCAGCGTCACAGGAAAGCAGCATTCATTATCAGGGAAGTCCACCACTCCGTTCACTCTATCTTCTCACTGCTGCCATCAGGAAGAAGGTACTCACACCACTAAGTTCAGAAACAGTTACTATCCTTCAACCATCAGGTTCTTGAATCAGTGGGATAACTTCATTCACCTTCCATCATTCACTGTTCCTATAACCTATGGACTCACTTTCAACAACTTTGTATCTCATGCCCTTGATATTTATTGCTTATTTATTATTATTATTATTTCATTTTTTTGTACTGCACAGTTTGTTGTCTTTTGCATTTTGGTTGTTTGTCCATCCTGTTGGGTGTGGACTTCCATTGATTCTATTCTAGTTCATGGATTTATTGAGCATTCTTGCGAGAAAACAAATCTCAGGGTTGTACACTTTGACTCCTACTGTATGTACCGTTTTCCTTGAACTTTGAACTGTTAACTTCCACAACTATTCTCTCCTTAAATTTATTGCGTAGTAGATAAAAAAGAATGTTATTGACCATATCTAACTGTCTTTCAAAGAGAAAAAAGGAGGCGTCACATTTGGTACCCTAGATAATCTATGTAGTATGAGATTTTATTTCTTTATATTTCTTTCAAAGGGCCAGATGGTCTCCCTAAACAACAAGATACCAGTGTAAAAGACTGCCACAGAACTCTGCAGAATGCTATAAGAGGTTCCAACTATTATGCCATGTGTAGATCTGCTCACCACATTTCAAAGAATTTGAAGGCTTTGGAGAGGGTGAAGAAAAGGTTCTCCAGGATGTTGTCTGGATTAGAGACTACTAGTTATAAGGTGAAGTTGAATAAACTTTAATTGATTTCTCTGGAGCATCAGAGATTGGAAACTGCCTGACAGAAGTACATAAAATAAAGAAAGACAAAGATAAGGTAAATCGAGTCTTGTTCCCAAGATGGAAATATCAAATACCAGAGGGTATAGATTTAAAATGGGAGGGAAGAAGTTTAAAGAGGATTTACAAGGAAAGTTTATAACTTATAGAGTTATAAGTGCCTACAACACACTGCCAGGAAGTAGTGGAAGCAGATGCAATAGCAATGTTGAGGAGGCGGTTGCACCTGCACATGGGCAAGCACGGAATGGAGGTATTATAAATCATATGCAGACACATGAAATTAGTTTAAATTGGCATTGTGTTTGGCACAAACATCATGAGCCAAAATGTTGTTCTTGTGTCGGTCTGTTCTATGTTCTGTGTTCCATTTTTACAGCTGGCAACGCTTTCCCAGAGTGACATGTGCAACACAGGATGAGGTGCATTCTTGCACTGAGTAGGAGATTAACTTGATCTTTAGCAGAGCCAGTAATCTTGTTGCAAAAGGCATGGACCTGAAGCTGAAAAGAGTTACAAGAACTGCAGCCATATCAGCATTTGACCTGAAGTGGAAAGTACACACAAGTACATTTGGATGCCTGGTAATGAGCAGCTAGCCTTTACAAAGAGCAAAGGATTTCACTCCCTATGTCAGCCTAGGTTATGATCACCAGCAATAGTTTACCTCTAAGCAATTCCAATCTTCCTACATTCTTCATCAGGAGCAATATTCCCTGGACTTGTTGCCTAGAGACAAGGGGATATCCTCCATAGCCCATGCAGTTATTTCTCCAAATACACTAGTGGAGACCTAAATCAGCTGCAGACATAACTCAAGTACTGAGCAATCCTGAACTGGCTTTATAGTGTCCAAAATAGTACTGAAGGATGGATGCAACTGGCTACCAAGATGGTATTGATAGCCCAATAGTAGATAGGTTTCTTCCCAACCAATCTACTACAGTATTGGCAGCGGGAGGAAAATAAAACCAATGAGCTGGAAGCTCCAGGAGGATCACCTGCACCAGTGAGCCACAGTGGATGCATTACGTCAAGATTTCACTTTCCATTGCTTCTCTCAAATGACTCCAGCCCCACCCCGGACTCTCAGAGTCATGGAGTAATTTTTGCCCCAATTGGTCCATGCCAAGCATAGTTTCCCCCTTAATAATCCCAGTTGCCAGTGTTTGGCCCATAACCCTTCAAGCCCCTCCCCTCCATGTATCAATCCAAATATCTCTTAAATAATGTCATTGTATCCACCTTCACCATTTCCTCTGGCAGCTCATTCACTACTCTCCCCTCTGTGCAAAGAAATTATCTCTCCCATCTCTTTTAAATTTGTCCCCTCTTATCTTGTATTAGTGGCCCCTAGTTTTGTTTTTCCAACACTGGGGAAAAGACTATGACCACCCACTTTACAGTTCATGATATTATAACTTTCTATGAACCCCTCATTCTCCTGCATGTCAGGGAATAAAGATCAAATGTGGCTAACCTAACCTTATAACTTAGTCCCTCTAGTCCAGGCAGTATCCTCATAAATTTCTTCTGTACCCTCCGCTTACCAAGTTTTTTGCTATAATAGTGTGAGCAAAACTGTACACAATATTCCAAGAGCAGCCTCACTAATGGTTTGTATAACTGCAAGATAATATCCCTACTCCTAAACTTGATGTCCTGACAGATGAAGGCCAGCACGCTAAATGTCTTTCTCACCACCCTGTCTACTTGCATGGCCACATTCACTTGTATTCCTAGTTCTGTCTGTTCCACAGCACTCATCAGTGCCCTGCATTCACTGCATAAGTCTTCCCCTGAATTGACTGTCTAAAAAGCATCATGACACTTATCTAAATCCATTTGTCATTTTTCTAGTTCTTCTCCCTAACTGAACAAGATCTACTTATAGCCTGCTTCACTATGAACAAGACTCCATAATTTAGTATTATCAGCAAACTTGCTAATCATGCCAGGCTTATTTATAGCTAAATCATTTTGCATTAATAATGAATAACAAAGCTCCCAACACTAACCTCTGGGGCATTCCACTAGTTATAGGCCTGCAGTAGGAGGATTGACTTTCACCCATCACTCTGTGCTTCCTATCACTGAACCAACTCTTAATCTACCTTGCTAGCACCCCTGAATCCCATGGGCCCTAATCTTCCAGATCAGCCTGCTATGTGGGACCTTGTCGAAGGCCTTACTAAAGACGAAACTGAGAACCTCCTAACTTCACCTATCCTATTAGTTACCTCTTCAAAAAAAAATTCCAAAAAACTTATCAGACCCACATGCAAAAAGCATGCTGACTATTCCGAATCAAACGCTGATCAAATGATGTTAGATCTTGTCCCTCAGAATTCCCTCCAGTGACTTCCCAATAAATGAAGTCAGCGTCACTGGTCTGTGCTTGATACTTGTCTTGAACAATGGAACATTAGCCACCCTCCTGTGTTCCGGTATGTCACCAGAAAATGTCTTTACAAGGGTCTCCATTTCTTCCCTGGCTCCCTATAAGGTCTAGGGGCGCACTTGGTCCAGCTTTGAGGATTTGCATACCTCAATGCACTTCGAGGCTGCAAATACACCCTTCTCATAGTATGCATGTGGTCTAAGACTTGTAACACTGAGCGTCATAGGAAGTCATTCCTGCCTGTGGCCATCAAACTTTACAACTCCTCCCTCGGAGTGTCAGACACCCTGAGCCAATAGGCTGGTCCTGGACTTATTCCACTTGGCATTACTTACTTATTATTATTTAATTATTTATGGTTTTATATTGCTATATTTCTACACTATTCTTGGTTGGTGCGATGGAAAAGAAACCCAATTTCCCTTGGGATCAATAAAGTATGTCTGTCTGACTTCACTATTTATTGGCCTCACTTCTTTGGCATCCATGACATTCTCTGGTCTCTGATTACTGTGATTATTTGGGCCAGCACTACCATACACTTCATTCAATACATGCCACCTGGTTAGTTTAGGATCTACTGGACTGGCTGCATATTACTGTATCACAAAGGTACTTCAGAAAATGCTGCAGAAGCTGAAGCAATTCAGACAGTGCCTGTAAAGGGAGAAACAGAGATAACATTTCAGGCCAGTGCCCTTCATCAGAACTACATAAGAACTTAGAAAACCTACAGCACAATACAGGCCCTTCAGCCCACAAAGCTGTGATGAACATGTCCTTACTTCAGAACTACCTAGGCTTACCCATAGCCCTCTATTTTTCTGAGCTCCATATACCTGTCCAGGAGTCTCTTAAAAGACCCTATTGTATCCGCCTCCACCACTGCCCTGCGGCAGCCCATTCCACGCACTCACCACTCTCTGCGTAAAAAACTTACCCTGACATCTACTCAGTACCTTAAAACTGTGCCCTCTTGTGATAGCCATCTCAGTCCTCGGAAAAAGCCTCTGAATATTCACATGTTTGAATCACTAACTTTTTTATTAACAGAGCAATTAAACATTTAGAATTTCTTATGCTTTACTTCTGGTTTCTGTCATCTGTAATGTTCTGTTTTTCAAGTTCAGACATTCCACCCAAAATGCCACCACAGCAGATATAGTTTTCCGTGGACGTGGACTAAATGGGCAGAAGGACATTTCTATGCTACAGTGTTCTACGACTCCATTCCTCTATACTAGTTCTGGGAATGGGGGGGGGGGGTGTTGATTTGTCTCTTTGGAAGTCTCACTCATTTTCACATAAAGACATACAAGACCATAAGATCATAAGACCACACGACTATAAGACTTAGGGGCAGCATCAGCCCACTTAGCCCATCGAGCCTGCTCTGCCATTTCATCACGGCTGATTCATTAACCCTCTCGATCCCATTCTCCACCTTTTCCCTGTAATCTTTGAATGCCCTGACTAATCAAGAACCTATCAACCTTTACTTTGAATATACCCAATGAATTGGTCTCCACAGCCATCTGTGGTAATGACTTCCACAGTTTCGACACTCTCTGGCTTAAAAAAATCCTCATCTCTGTTCAAAATAGATATTCCTCTTTTCTGAGGCTGTTCCCTCAGGTCCAAGACTCACCTACTATAGGAAACACCCTCTCCATATCCACTTTATCTAGGATTTTCAATATTCTCCCCTGATTCTTCTAAACTTCAGTGAGTACAGGCCCAGTGCTTTCAAATGTTAAACCCTTTCATTCCCAGAATTATTATCATGAACTTCCTCTGGGCCCTCTCCAATGCCCACACATCTTTCCTTAGATAATGGGCTCAAAACTGCTCACAATACTCCAAATGCAGTATAAAGCCTCAGCATTACATCATTGCTTTTATCATAAAAATTATAAAAATCTACAGCACATTACAGGCCCTTTGGCCCACAATGTTGCGCCGACCACGTAGCATACTCTAGAAAATGTCTAGAATCTCCCTATTGCATAGCCCTCTTTTTTCTAAGCTTCAAGTGCCTATTTAAGAGTCTCTTAAAAGACCTTATTGTATCCACCTCTACCACCTTCACTGGCACTGCATTCCATGCACCCGCCACTCTCTGTGTAAAAAAAACTTACTTCTGACATCCCCCTCGTACCTACTTTCAAGCACCTTAAACTCTATTCTAGTTCTCTTGAAATAAATGCTAACATTGTATTTGCCTTCTTTACCACCAATTCAACCTTCAAGTTAACTTTTAAGAAATCCTACCTGAGACTTCCAGGTCCCTTTGTACTTCTGATTTCTGAGATTTCTCCCTGTTTAGAAAATAGTCTATGCATTTTGTTTACAACTCTTTAGTTTTGTTTTGCTGAAGAAAAGGAATAAAAAAATGGGTGGTTATTAAATCGGAGTCTGATGCTACAGGAATTTATTAAGGTACCAGATATTAAGATATTAAAGGAAGTGATAATGTGCTCACTGACTGTTTATCTAGATGCTGAATTGGAAGTATAACTGTATTACTCTGTAGTGAAAAAAAACCTCTTTTGTATTGTGTTAGATTCGGAAATTCTGTAAGACTCTGTAGTAGTTAATTTTTACCTGTGGTAAAAATCCTTAGAAGGATGGGGGTGTTACGAATGAGGAGCAAATCTGATGGACAGAAGGGTCCAGAATTGCCAATGCCCACCCCTCCCCTTTTGAGAATAGCAAGATCACTATTATTTTGGGTCTGATACCCAGGAAGTGAGAGAGATACACATCATGTCAATAATGAGAGAGAGAGAGAGAGAGAGACGCAGGATCACTGCAAAGGCAGTTGTTATAGACAACACAGAATACACAACAAGGTGGAATGTCTCAACAAAAGCAGAACGGAACCACTGATTACTGCTATTGTCTCTTTGAGAAGGAATTGTGTATTGAGTACTGTACTAGTTATTGAAACCCCTCAGGGGACAACCAGAGTGGTCTGGTTGAGGGATTGCATCATCCCAACCTGATTGACGTCTGAGACCCCGTGAGTGAGGATAAAAGAGGGGTCTGGGGAACACCCCTCAGACACACCAGGAGAAACGTACGAGACTGGCTTGTGTGTGTGTCCATCCTTGCCTGGGTGGTGAGTCCTCCACGGAATGGTCTAGCTAAAGGATGGATACGGATCAAGATCGTACTGAGGAAAGTTGGCAAGTTTTTCTCTTTCTCTCTCTCTCTCCAACAATTGCAACACAGCGACAAACAAACGACGGCAGCCTGTGTGAACTGAAACAAACTTAATATTTCCATTGGATAATTCATTATCCCCTAGACAACGATAGAGCTTATTTCTTATTGATTATTATTATACCCGCACTTTTAGGTTTAGTATTGATGATGTATATTATCTGTATATTTGCATTGATATTATTTTTGTGTATTTTTACTAATAAATACTGTTAAAAATAGTATCACCAGACTCCAACGGACACCTCTACCTTTGCTGGTAAGTAACCCGGTTACAGGGTTTGTAACAACTTGGGGCCTCATCTCGAGATTTGATACCAAATTGGAGGGTCAGTAAATCAGGCTTTTAAGTCCAGACTTGGATCTGGTTGCGTGGGTAACCAGACGGGAAACCAGCAAAGATGGACGTAGACGAATTTATAAAAAAAACCCGACTCCGGGGGTGCTAGATGCTGCCACAAAGTCGGACTTGATAAATATTGTGAAAGGACTAAATCTTGCAGAGGTGAGGTTGTCAATGAAAAGGTGGGAGATGCGGAGGGCTGTAACTCAGCATTATATTGAGAAGAATGTGTTTTCAGTTGAGGTAGTGGAACAGATCCCTGAAAAGGTACTAGCTAGTGGGAAGGTTCAGTTAGAGTTGGAAAAATTGAGGCTGGACGCGGAACAGAGGAAGAGGGAGCATGAAATTAGGTTAAAAGAGCTGGAAGCAGCTGAAAAGGAGAAGGAAAGAGCTGAAAAGCAGAGGGAGTATGAGGAGAAGGAGAAACAGAGGAAACATGAGCTGGACATGGAGAAGTTCAGGCTAGAGCAAAGAGCTCAAGGGCCAGACCGAGAGGAGAGGTTTAATGTTAGTAGGGAGTTTAGGTTAGTACCTCCGTTCAAGGAGACTGATGTTGATAGTTATTTCTTGCATTTTGAAAAGGTGGCAGTGAGTCAGAAGTGGCCCAGAGATCAGTGGGTGGCATTGTTACAAAGTCTGTTAAAAGGGAAGGCACAACGAGCATATGCGGCGTTGTCTGTGGAGGAGGAGGAGTATGAGAATTACGAGGAAGTAAAAGAGGCCATTCTTCAGGCCTACGAATTGGTACCTGAGGCCTATAGACAAAAGTTCAGAAATATAAAGAAAGTGTGGAATCAGACGTATGCAGAGTTTGCCTATGAGAAGGGTGTGCTCTTGGATCGATGGTGTGCAGCAGAAATAGTGGAAGAAGATTTTCAGCGTTTAAGGGAGTTAATTCTGATTGAGGAATTTAAAGGTTGTGTTTCGGATGATAGCCGGATGTATTTGAATGAGAAACCAAATAAGTCCATCTCCGAATTTGCCAGGTTCTCAGATGAATATGCCCTAACCCACAAGACAAAGTTTTCCTCAAATAAGAGTTACCAGAAAGACCGTAGGAACGGTAGAGAAAGCCCGCTGGCTGAGGCAGAAATTCAGCCGGGAGCTAGTGGTAAAAGTAAGGAGGAAGAAAGGCAGGCTGGCAGGAGGTTTCCTGGCTTGACCTGTTTTAATTGTGGAAAGGTGGGTCATATTGCATCTAAGTGCTTTGCTCCAAGGAAAGAGGCAGAAAAAGGGATCGCAGCAGTCCCTACAGGATGTATTGTGTCGATCAACAAATCAACGAGAAAGCCCCAGGTAGATAGAATACGAGAGGGGCGTGAGAAATTTATTTCAGAAGGGACCATGTCTGTGAAAGAGGGAGAAACACCAGTTCTATTGCGGATCTGGAGAGATACTGGAGCTGAGCAGTCATTGATTCTCGGTAAGGTACTAGATTTTGATCCTGAGACGGGGGAGGTAGCTTTGAGAGGCATAGGAAAAGGGACAGAAGCTGTGCCTTTGCATGGGATCATTATAAATTGTGAGCTGGTATCTGGACCAGTTGAAATAGGGGTATGGTCGGAATTTCCGAGAATTGATGTGGACGTCCTTCTGGGTAATGATATAGCCGGTGGTGAGGTTTGGTCAGCAATGAAGCTGATGAGCCAGCCTGTAAGTGTTGAGGTCCTACCCCTAGGTTCCAAGATCTATCCCGCATGCGTGACCACTCGCAGCATGTCGAGAAAGGCAGCTGAGAAAGAGACCAGTTTAAATCAGTCCAGTATCGATTTGGCTGAGACGTTTTTACCGACCCTGTACCAAGAGGGGTTAGAGGGTGGTAAAACAGAGAATAGGGAGTTGAAAGAGAGTAAAGGAGAGGAGGTAGACCTACCCTTAGCCAAGAGGGAATTTATAGAGGCACGGAGTAAAAATGAGAAACAGATAAGGCTGTTAGAAGGTCCAGGATTGGACATGGATGATCTGTCTGGCTTGACAGAACTGTTTGAAGAAGTTGAAAATTTTAAAGGTGTTCCTGATAATGAAATGAGGGCAGTCCTAGATGAAAAGGATGCCATTACCTTGAAGGAGTCTGCTGGGTTGGCAGATGAAGTTGAAGTTGTTTCAGTCCGCAAGGTTGAGTTTACTCTGGAAGGGAGTTGCCCAGAGAGTAACTGGGAGGATCAGGGGAACTTAGAATTTGAAAAGGGGATGGGTATTGAAAGCCTGGAAGAGGCAGATGTCCCGTTTGAGTGTGTTCAAGATGTGGATGCACGTGGTACTGAACCTAGTAATGAAACTCGTGAAAAGTCTGAGGTATCTGATTCAGTTGAAAAGGAATGCAGTCCTTGTGGATCAGATGGACTTGGTTCAGTGAAGAAAGGGTTAACCTTGGTACTAGTGGGAAGTGAGAATTCCCAGTTGTTTGTGTTCGAAGGTGTGTTAAAAGTTAGTGAGGAGGTAAAAGGTGGTGATGTGGATATTATTATTGAAGGGAAAGGGAAAAGTGTAGTTCCTAAATTGAATGCAGAAAATTTAAAGTCTGGATTGATGTCAGAAGCAGTAACCAGGCTGAAGGAACAGTGGCTTGTTACCAAGGCGCCTGTGAATCAATTACAGTTTGATTTGGAATGTAAAGGTGCCCCACTCGCTAATGTTATGCAATGGTGTGCTGTGAAGAGGCAGAATTTGAAATGTTGTTTAGACAAAGAGGGATCACTTGCAGATATTAAACTGAAAACTAATAGAATGAAGGGTCCTGAAGATAAAACTAACGACTTGCTTAAAAATAAAGAATTGTGTGGAAGTTCAGAAAATGGGCTAAGTTTGGAAAACATTGTTGATAAAATAACTCCTATGAAAGGAGTATGCAAAAGCCTATTCCACACTGGTGAGCAAGCTAACCACGTGAGAGTTAATTGGAAAAGGGGCGAGGGTTGATGGGATGCCACTTTAAATAACAGGATCTGGTTTTAAGGGATTTCGACAAAGCATGTAAATAATAAAGACAACACCATGGAAGATTGACTGTTAAGTTTGAAAGTAAAATAAAGATTAGTATTTGCATAAACTTTTGTAATATACACATAAGCTAAGATTACAACTCTTTAGTTTTGTTTTGCTGAAGAAAAGGAATAAAAAAATGGGTGGTTATTAAATTGGAGTCTGATGCTACAGGAATTTATTAAGGTACCAGATATTAAGATATTAAAGGAAGTGATAATGTGCTCACTGACTGTTTATCTAGATGCTGAATTGGAAGTATAACTGTATTACTCTGTAGTGAAAAAAAACCTCTTTTGTATTGTGTTAGATTCGGAAATTCTGTAAGACTCTGTAGTAGTTAATTTTTACCTGTGGTAAAAATCCTTAGAAGGATGGGGGTGTTACGAATGAGGAGCAAATCTGATGGACAGAAGGGTCCAGAATTGCCAATGCCCACCCCTCCCCTTTTGAGAATCGCAAGATCGCTATTATTTTGGGTCTGATACCCAGGAAATGAGAGAGATACACATCATGTCAATAATGAGAGAGAGAGAGAGAGAGAGAGAGAAATGCAGGATCACAGCAAAGGCAGTTGTTATAGACAACACAGAATACACAACAAGGTGGAATGTCTCAACAAAAGCGGAACGGAACCACTGATTACTGCTGTTGTCTCTTTGAGAAGGAATTGTGTATTGAGTACTGTACTAGTTATTGAAACCCCTCAGGGGACAACCAGAGTGGTCTGGTTGAGGGATTGCATCATCCCAACCTGATTGACGTCTGAGACCCCGTGAGTGAGGATAAAAGAGGGGTCTGGGGAACACCCCTCAGACACACCAGGAGAAACGTATGGGACTGATGGGGGGCTTGTGTGTGTGTCCATCCTTGCCTGGGTGGTGAGTCCTCCACGGAATGGTCTAGCTAAAGGATGGATACGGATCAAGATCGTACTGAGGAAAGTTGGCAAGTTTTTCTCTTTCTCTCTCTCTTTCCAACAATTGCAACACAGCGACAAACAAACGACAGCAGCCTGTGTGAACTGAAATGAACTTAATATTTCCATTGGACAATTCATTATCCCCCAGACAACGATAGAGCTTATATCTTATTGATTATTATTATACCCGCACTTTTAGGTTTAGTATTGACTATGTATATTATCTGTATATTTGCATTGATATTATTTTTGTGTATTTTTACTAATAAGTACTGTTAAAAATAGTATCACCAGACTCCAACGGATGCCTCTACCTTTGCTGGTAAGTAACCCAGTTATGGGGTTCATAACAGTTTATTCTTTCTACCAACGTGCATGATCATATACTTCCCTACACTATATTCCATCTGCCAATTCTTTGCCCATTCTCGCAATCTGTTTAAATCCTTCTGCAGACTCCTTGCTTTCTTAACTCTATCTTATCCTCTACCTATCTTTGTATCATCCACAGACTTGGCCACAAAGCTATCAATTCCACCATCCAAATCATTGACATATAACCTGAAAAGAGGCTGGCCCAACACTGACTCCTGCGGAAAACCACCAGACCCTGGCTGCCACCCAGAAAAGGCCCCGTTAATTCCCACTCTTTAGAACAGAGAAAATTCAACCGTACAGCACAGGAACAGGTCCTTTTGCCAACAACGTTGTTCCAAGCTTATTAAATTAAGTGCCTAACCGAGCTAATGATTTCTGCCTACATAATGTACATATCTTTCTCTTCTCAGCATGTGCAGTAAAGAGCCTCTTAAACACCTTGAATTTGCTTCCACTGCCATTCCTGGTAGAATATTCCACACACATTATGTTTGTTCTCCTTCCCAATGCAATACTGACAGAGTGAACTGTGTATTTATCATACACCTGGGTAGGAGTGAATTCAAACATTTCTTCTCATTGGAGCTATATTAAACTAGTAAATAACACAACAATAAATACAATGACAACTGCAAATCAATGGAAAGACATAAAGGTAGCAGTGCAATCTGGAGTAGTGGAAAAGAACATGCTAAAGTGACACTAACTTAAGAGTAGAATTACAGTTTGAGAATCTCTCAGCACCACCAGGAAAGGATGTGAAAGAGGTGAATTGGTTCAGAAATTTGATGGTAATGAAGCTGATTTTGACTCTGGTTGTCTGCACATTCAACTCATGTATCTCCTCCTGTCAGGTAGCAGAGAGAAATGGTAATGGTCAGCATGGTAGTCATCCCTGACAATTACTGTAGGTCTTCCTGATGCAACTAAAATAATCATTGGAATAGGAGCATAATATGCTCCTATACTGTCCCAGAATGCATAATATGCAGACCCATAATTATTCTGACATTCTATTTATTAAACCAGTTCAAAGCTAATCTGTACCTAATCTAGACGTAGCTTGGCATCTTTTCCCAGCAACAATCTGTCAACCCCAATTTCCCACATCCTTTTGCAGGAATAATATTCTACATTGTAAAGAATGCTTTTGGCATATTGGCTTTCAGAAATCAAATTATTGAGTACAGGAGCAGGGACATTATATTAAAGTTTTATAAGATGTAGCTGAGGCCTAATTTAGAGGATTGTGTGCAGTTCTGCTCACCTACCTGAAAGAAAGATATTAATAAGATTGAAAGGGTACAGAGAAAATTTACGAGGATGTTGTCGGGATGTGAGTACCTGAGTTACAGTGAAATGTTGAATAGGTTAGGATATTTTACTCCGAAGCATAGGAGAATGAGGGGAGATTTAACTGAAGTATATGAAATTATGAAGGGTATAGTTATGGTAAATGCAAGCAAGCTTTTTGTTCTGAGGTTGGGTGAGAATGGAACTAGAAGTCATAGGTTAAGGATAAAAGGTGAAATAATTAAAGGGCGTACTGGGGGAACTTCTTCAGTCAGAGGGTTGTGACAGTGTGGAATGAGTTGTCAGCAAAATGATAGATGTGGGTTTGATTTCACTAATTAGGAGAAACTTGGATGAATACATGAATAGGAGGAGTTTGAACAGTTATGTACCCCCAGGGTTAATTTTTTTCTGTGGACTGTCACTTTGAGATGCCGAGAGAATGAGACTGACTTTTGGACACTATTTGAGCTGCTCGGGAGAGGGAGAGAAAGAGAGCGAGAGGGAGAACGAGAGAGGGAGAGAGAGATGGAGTTATTTGATAGACAATCAATGTTATGGTTTTCTGCAGCTTGTTTTGAATATACAAGGACAGAGAGACACACAGTTCAGAGTCAAGATGGATTTGGTCAATGAAAGACACCAGTGAGTCAGTTGCTGGTTTAAACTTTCAGTAGCCCAAAAAGGGGTGAGTTAAGATTGACCTTGAATATTGATAAATGACTCTCACAAGCTACTGCAACTAGAAGAAGGTTTGCAGGGAAGAGAGGAGAGGAGAGGAAGGTTTGAAACAGAAGAAACCTAGTGACAAAGAGAGCACTGTTTGGACTCTCTCTAAGTAGCCCTTGAGGGTGAGTTTGTTTCCATTCGACTATGAAAGTGTAATTATCACATAGTTAATCCACAGGAGTGGGTTCTCTGGTGAGTGGAAAAGCTTTCTGAATACCATGTGTGTGTTTACCCTTTGTCTGGGTGTGGTAGTTCACTAAAGAAAGGCACCCCTGTGGCAAATCACTGTTGGAGTTATTTTGTATGTCGTGGAACGGATAAATGGCTATCACATTGTGTGTGATTGGGGTAACCTTGTGGAATCTACCGGTGTTGACCATTGCCTGGGCGGTGGTTCCCTTGAAGATGGTCCCCTTTGTGATAAGCTACTGTTGATGATAATCCATACGTGGATTCTGTTTGAGTATCCTGTGGCCTCCATTTTGGGATGTCCCATAGCTGAATTCAGGTGTGGTACCATTTGTGTTGAAAGGATATTCGTTGAAGATCACTGTCTGATACTTCGTGTGTGTGGAGTGGAACAGCTTCAGAGATAAACCCACTGCTATTGTTATTTTGTATTGCTGTCGTGGAATCAATGGAATATCGATGTAATTGCCTTCTCACAATGTTCGCCTTTGGATTACAAATATCTCGCATTAATTAACCCCTGGATTGAACTGAACTGAACTTTCTTACTATGCCATTGTAAGACTGTATCACTTACCACCTAAGCTTGAAGAAGTTTGGGGACCTATATATTTACACATATACATGCATAACACCTTTAACTCTTGATTTACCTGGATTAAGTTACTGAATGACATAGTTACTAATAAAATGGTGTTTTGTTAACAGCAGAACCAGACTCCAGGTGTGTTCTCTTGTTGCTGATACTTTTACAGGGTTGAGTGTACGTAACAGTGCGACTATGGTTAGGTGCAGGTCGGGGAGACTAGGTAGAATAATAGTTTATCATGGACTAGATGGGCTGAAGCATCTGTTTCTGTGCTTTAGTGCTCTATGACTATCGCTCCATGACTTCTGGTTTAGTGTGAAAGGTGAAATATTTAAGTGAAATCTGAGTGGGGGGGCTTCTTCTTTCAGAGGGTGGTGTAATTGTGGAACAAGCTGTTAGGGGAATGGTTGATGTGAGTTCAGTTGTAACATTTAAGATAAGTTTGGATAGCTACTTGGATGATGGAGGTCTATGGTCCAGGCGTAGGTACATGGAACTTGGCAGAAGATAAGTCTGCATGAAATAGATTTGCCAAAGGGCCTGCTCCTGTGTTGTGGTACTCTATGACTTTAATCATATCTTTAATCAATTCTTTTCTGGAACTCGAGTTCAATAGATATTGATATTCCTTCATTCCTATTTTTGTCACCTCCTCAAAAATGCAACTAAAGTAGGCAAACATAAAGTCCAAACTCAGGAGATCAGAATTGGCACATATTTTGCTGCATGCCAGGTTTTTAATGTCAGGGTATATCTTAAGACTGCTGAACCACATGAGGGTGTTTATCCTGGGTGTAGAATTAGGGATTAGTTGTGGTTCTTTTTTATTAAAACTGTGTCTCTAAACTTGTAAAGTAAGTTGTTAAGAAGTTTAACAGACGTGAGGTATTTAAATTATAATTTAATTTATGCCAGTTTTTTCTCTGTGTTAGATATGTCAGCCCATGCTGAATTGTTCAGGCTGGGGGTAATAATGTCTGGCAGGAAACACAAGAGTGAAAGGAGTTTAAAAATTCTCTTGGTAAAACCTGTGGCTTCAACACCTAAGAAAAATAAACAGATCTGTTTTGTGTCATAGCCAGTCCACTTGTCAACTCCTCAGCAAAGGGAAATTTAACTTTGGACAAGGAACTTGAATACGCTGAAATCAAAGTTCAAAATAAATTTATTATTAAAGTACATATATGTCACCAAACACAACCCTGAAATTCATTTTCTGTGGGCAATCACTGTAAATAAAACAAGCACAATGGAATCATTGAAGGACTGTACCAACAACACAGACAAAGACAATAACAAAGAGAAAGAAAAATAAAGTAATAGTCATCATTATAAATAAACAAACAGATAAATAGACAGATGAATAGGTGATAGATAAATAAATACATTTTATTTATTACCTTCTACACTTCTGATCCTGTGCTGAGGACTGGCTCATGGACTTCTGATTTCCTCCTCCTGAAGTCAATAATCATCTCCTTGGTCTTGCTCACTTTGAGTAAGAGGTTGTTGTTGTTGTGGCACCATTCAGCTAAGTTTTCAATCCCTCTCTTATACACTTATTTGTCACCAACTTCAGTTCAGTCGATGACAGTGGTGTCATTAGCAAATTTAAATATACCGTAGCACTGGAGCTGTGCTGAGCCTCACAGTCATAAGTATAAAGCAAGTAAAGCACGGGCTAAGCACGCAGCCTAGATTGTGTAGGAGATGCTGTTGCCAATCTGAACTGATCAGGGACTGCAAGTGAGGAAATTGAGGATTGAGTTGCACAAGGAGGTATTGTAGCCTAGTTCTTGAAAAAAGTTGGGAAAAGTTCACTCTTGTTAAGATTCAGTTTGTAGCCAAAAAAATTACTAAACTGAGCAAGCAGGGATATTACTGCAGGAATGGATTTCTCAGGATTAGAGATATATAGTAACAAATCATCTGCATATAGTGATAACTTATTCCCACGGGTAATACCAAGTATATTAGGTGAGTCTCGAATAGCAGTAGTTAAAGGTTCCAGGGAAATATCAAATAGTAATGGGCTAAGAGGACAGCCCTGCTTGGTGCCTCGAAATGACTGAAAAAAGGGAGATCTTTGATTGTTGGTAAATACCGAAACCAAAGGGGTATGGTTTATCAATTTAATCCAAGATGTAAGCTTTGGGCTAAAATTAAACTTCTCAAGCGTACTAAATAAATATGCCCATTCAACTCTGTCAAATGCTTTCTCAGCGTCCAGTGAAATGACACATTCTGGAGTTCTAGATGAAGGAGTATAAACAATATTCATTAGCATAATAGTAAAGGACAAATAATGATTTTTTGATACTGTTGACTCTAAGATTTCTTCATATATATGGCAAAATATAAATCCTAGGTTAAGTAAAAAAGTACTTACAGAACTCTAAAAAGGATGATAGTTTGGCATTACCAAATTTAAGATTTTATTATTGGACAACTAATATCTGATATTTAATATTTTGGACACAGGATTTGGATATAATTCCAAGTCTACAATGGGTAAACCTTGATTGTAAATCTGTACAAGGGTTTTCATTGGTTTCTATTTTAGGGACTTCACTTCCCTTTGTTCTTTCTAAACTGAATAAAAAAATGGCTAATCCAGTAATTAGATATACACTATGAATATGGCTTCAGTTTCGTAAATATTTTGGTTTGAATAAATTTATCCTATCAAGCCCTATCATATATATATTTTTTCTAGCCCTCTGTTATGGACCAAGCCTTTTTGATAAGGAAAAGGAAGGGCATAATATGCTTTCATGACTTATTTTTGGATAACTTTCATATCTTTAGAACAGTTGCCTAATTAATATAACTTGCCCAGATCCCATTTTTTTAGATACTTACAAACTAGAAACTTTTTTACACTTTTTATCTACTTTTCCGACTTCATATCCAACTGATATGGCGGAAAATGTTTTAGGTTTAAACCCTTATCAGAAGGGTTTAATAACTACTATCTGTGATATGATTATGAAAATACAGCCAGGTATATCTGATAAAACTAAAAATGAATAGGAAGGGGAACTTCAACTTATTATCGATAGAGAATTGGGAGAAAATTTTTCAATTGTTAACTTCTCCTTTATATGTGCTAAATATGTGTTAATACAATTTAAGGTGGTGCATAGGGCCCACACGTCTAAAGATAAACTAGCTCATTTTTACTCTCATATCAATCCTGTCTGTGATAGATGTCATTTTGAGGTAGCTTCTTTGACCCACATGTTCTGGTCTTGTTCGCTTTTGAAAAAAATATTGGAAAGATATTTTTGATAGTTTCAACAGTTTTGCATATTGATTTACAACCTCATCCTATTACCACAATTTTTGGCTTACCAATGATGGAACATAGTTATTTATCCTCTTCAGCTCGTCGGATGATTGCTTTTGCTACATTAATGGCTAGAAAATCTATTCTGTTAATTCTGTTAAAGAGATTAACCCTCCTACTATTCTTCAAAGGATTTCCCAAACTATATCACGTTTAAGTTTAGAAAAAATCAGAAGTATCACGTCTGACCCTTCGGTTAAATTTGAAGAAACTTGGAGACTATTTATTCAACACTTTCATATGATGTAACTTGACCTTCCCAAATTCCTTTATGAACCTTAAATATATGGATAGAGGAGCGGAACTAACAACATTAATGATTCTATCTGATGCAATATAATAGCCCAGCTTCGTTTAGTTTTGTTTTGTTTAGTATAGTTTTTTTTTCCTTTTTCAATTTGGGCTTTTTTCTTTTGATATTTTTTCACTTTTTTTTTATCATGTTTAATTACATTAAGAGTTTGGGAGGCTTAGTATACTTACGTTATTTCTAGTTTATATTTGCATATGCTATTATCAATGATGTAATCCCAATCTCTTTGCACTATTACTGTTCTTATGTATATGAATTTGAAAATTAATAAAAAGATTGAAAGAGAAAGAAGCAGGTGGGTACCTCAGACCGCTGAAATGAGAGAATCAGAGATATCAGTGAACACCCTATCTAGTTGATTCATTGAGATTTACAGTATGTGACCAGGTACCCCATCTGTACCTTTAGATACCTTCCTGACGGATGCTGTCACATCGATCTCAGATACTGAAATTACAGGGTCATCAGGGGCTGTAGGAGTTCACAAAGATGCCTTCATGTCTTGGCAGTCTAAGTGAGCATGAAAGGCATTCAGCATATCTGGAAACAAAGCCTTGTTGCCACCTATGTCACTTGGTTTCACTTTGTAGGAGGTGATAGCATTCAAGCCCTGCCACTGTTGAGTTTCCCTAAATGATTCCAGTTTGGTCCAGAATTGACACTTCACATGAGAGATGGCTTTCCGGAGGTTGTACCTGGAGTTCTTGTATTGAACTTGGTCACCAGACCTGAATGCCTCTGATCTGGCTCTCAGAAGATTGCAGATTTCAAGGTTCATCCAAGGGTTCACACTTGTTTACGGCTGCTCCAATGAACGGAACTCATGAATTTGCTTGGCTGTGCCAAAAACTGCCCACCATCATGCAAGAGAGTGCTATTATGCAAGAATGGTCACTGATGTTTACTAATAAATATAGCAACACACCAAGCAGTTGAAGATCACATGATGAATTCATCAGAATGTAATGGAACATGAGACAAAGCTCTCAACTTAACTGTGAAGAAACACAAAGTTTCCTCCAGGATCAATGTGCCACCAAGAATGAGATGAGAGACTCAATGCTACCTGGATGCTAATCATTACATCACATTTTGAAGATTTGTTTTAATCTCACCTTCCTAAACAATTAATGATTATTGTAAGTCTACAGTTTGGAACCCACAGTTCCTTTCTAGTTCTGGCTGTGTTGTAAGGCAATTGGCTGCTTTGTTCCACAAGCGCCCTCTCGTGTTTAAGTTAGAGGTTTACAAAATATGATCCAACAAGCGATCTGCTGGAGAAACGCAGCAGGTCAAGCAGTATCTGTGGGAGGAAGGGAATTATTGACAATTTGAGTCAGAACCTTGAATCAAGACATTAAACAGCTCTGAAAGCCACAAGGAACAAAATAGCAGTGAAGGCGTATACCGAGAAAGGATATGTGGTTGGAATAATGAGTCTTGGTAAGAATCTGATAAAAAAGCTGAAGAACAGTAGAAGCCACAGAGAGGGAGCAGTAAGAGAGGCTCACTTTGAGAGCTTTGTGATGGTTTGTTATCAATGCTTGTGATGGTTTTGATAAGGAAGCATTCAAAGTCACTCGGGGCCTGCATAAAGTTAAAGAAAATCAATGTTAGAAAAGTAATCAAACATTAACATTTGCCTAAAAGGGGTTCTTTGCTGGCAGATGGGTTAATACATTGGACTCCTAATCCAGAGGCCTGTGTTCCAATATTTGAGTTCATTACCACCTTGAAATCTGTGGAATTTAAAATCAATTTTAAATAACAAGTCAACTGTACTGTTGCAAGTAAAACTTATTGGATTCACTAACACCTTTACCAGGACTAGCCTATGTTACTCCAGTTCAAAAGCATTAACTCTTAATGCCATTATACAGGAGGTACAGGAGCCTCAAATCCCAAAACACTGGCTCAGGAACAGTTGCTTTTCCTATAACTGACCTGCACATCCCATTTCCTATCTTAGCATCAGGACACTCCACACCCCCTCTTGCACTACCAACTCGTGTATCCCATGTGCCTTAAACTTCTGGACCAAACCTCTGGAATCTCCAGCAAGCCATCCATTTAAAGGGCAATTAGGGACAGGGAATAATTTTCTGCAAATTTTTAATGGACAAATCCAAACAATTTGAAATGCAGGAAAGTTGAAAGGACGTTCAACTGACACTTAGCCAAATTTAAAGCCATTTTTCCCTTTCATTTGAAAGACTGAATTAACTGTATGAGGTTTCAGTAGAGGACTTCCCATCTTCAACTGAGAGCTCTGTAGAAGCTCCCACTGCCTTGTGAGACTCAAAGACTGAAAAGCAGGTGTTTTGCTGAGTGAAAGACTTAACTCAGGAATGCCCCACTGGAAACATTAACAGTTCTTTTTCCACAGATGCTGCTTGATCTGGTGAGTGTTCACGGAAATTTCTAATTTTTTTTCAGATTTTCAGCATCTTCAGCAACAATCGGCTGGACTAAGTCAAAGAGGTCGAGCAGCATCAGTAGAGGGAAAGGAATTGTTGATATTTCAGGTCAAGGGATCTGCAGTTGGGATCACACAGAAGTTTCTTGACCCACTGGCTTCCTCCAATAGATTGCTGTTGACCCATAGTCCAGCATTTGCAGTCTTTTCTGCCTTCATTCAGGCATCTCCAGGTTTTATTTGACTTAAAATTAAGACTCTACAGAAGATTTGCCCCAAAGATTCGGAGATATATGTCAGCTGGGGAATTTAGATGACTATCTGAAATGATCACTAATGGCAAACTGGTGTAACCAGATTATCACACAAATAAAAATTACCAGGTCACTAAGGTATGCTTTAGGAAGAAAATCTGCTGTCCCTTCAGAACCATAACTGTGCGATTGATTCTTAACTGGCCTATGAAATGTGTAAACCTGCTAATCAATTCCAAGGAGAATAAAGGGTCTACAATAATAAACTGATCTAAATTAAATCTCATAGTAGAATGTTTGTATCAAACACTTCTGGATTCTTTCGAGGAACATAGTTTTGCACTGTTTAGTTCCGTTCTATATGGACTTTAACAAAACTTTTGACAAGATCCTTCATGGCAGACCAGTTCTGAAGATTAGGTCACATGTTGAATTGATAAATTTGATCCTAAATTACCATAGAAAAAGAGGGTTGTGGTGGAGAAGTGATTAGCTATATACAATACCTACAAAAAGTATACACCAACCTCCCATTGGAAGTTTTCATGTTTTATTGTTTTACAACATTGAATCACAGTGGATTTAAATTGGCTTTTTTAACACTGATCGAAAGAAAAGATCAATGTGAAAACAAATTTTCATAAATTTATCTAAATATATTCCAATTATTAAACACGAAAGAATTGGTTGCATAATTATTCTCCCCTTCAAGTTAGTATTTAGTAGATGCACCTTTGGCAGCAATTACAGCCTTGAGTCTGTGTGGATAGGTCTCTATCAGATTTGTACATCTGGACATTGCAATTTTTCCCCATTCTTCTTTACAAAACTGCTCAAGCTCTGTTAGATTTGATGGGGATTGTGAGTGCACAGCCCTTTTCAAGTCCAGCCTCAAATTCACAATTGGTTTAAGGTCTGAACTTTGACTTGGCCACTCCATGACATTAACTTTGTTGTCTTTAAGCCATTCTTCTGTAGCTTTGGCTTTATGCCTGGGGTCATTGTCTTGCTGGAAAACAAGTTTTCTCCCAAGTCGCAGTTCTCTTCCAGACTGCATCAGGTTTTCCTCCAGGATTTCCCTGTATTTTACTGCATTCATTTTACCCTCTACCTTCACAAGCTTTCTAGGACCTGCTGCAGTGAAGCATCTCCACAGCACGATGCAGCCACCACCACGCTTCACAGTAGGGATGGTTTGTTTCTGATGATGTGCAGTGTTTGGGTTATGCCAAACATAACGTTTAGTCTGATGGCCAAAAAGCTGAATTTTGGTTTCATCAGAGCATAGAACCTTCTTCCAGCTGACTTCAGAGTCTCCCACATGCCTTCTGGCAAACTCTAACAGAGATTTTATATGAGTTTTTCTCAACAGTGGCTTTCTCTTTGCCGCTTTCACATAAAGCTGCAACTGGCGAAGCACCCAGTCAACAGTTGTTGTGTGTGGAGTCCCTTCCATCTCAGCCACTGAAGCTTGGAACTCCTCCAGAGTTGTCAAAGGTCTCTTGGTGACCTCCCTCACTAGTCCCCTTCTTACACCGTTTCTGAGGATGGCCTGCTTGAGGCAGATTTACAGCTGTGCCTTATTCTTTCCATTTCTTGATGATTGACTTGACTGTACTCCAAGGGATATTCAGAGACTTGGAAACTTTTTTATCTATCTCCTGGCTTGTGCTTTTCAATAACTGTTTTGCAGAGCTGTTTGGAGTGTTTGTTTTTGACGTGTTGTTTTTACCAGGATACTGACTCACCAGCAGATGGACCTTCCAGATACAGGTGTATTTTTACTACCATCAATTGGAACACTTTGTCTGCACACAGGTCTCCAAAAACAATTTTCCATTTAACTAATTATGTGACTTCTAAAACCAATTGGCAGCACCAGTGATAATTTTGGTGTGTCATATTAAAGGGGTGAATACTTATGAAATCAATTAATTTGTGTTTTATATTTGCAGTTAATTTAGATCAGTTTGTAGAGATCTGTTTTCACTTTGAGATGAAAGAGTCTTTTTCTGTTGATCAGTGGGTGGCAAAAAAAGCCAAATTAAATCCACTGTGATTCATGTTGTAAAACAATAAAACACAGAAACTTCCAAGGGAGGTGAATACAGACGGTGGTGATAGCTATAAGTTAGACAAACCTCGATTGTTTTATCTGGAGTGTCAGAACCTGAGGTGCAACCTGATGGAAGTACATAAAACCCCGAGGGGAAGATAGTCCATTTCCCAGGGTGAAAATGTCAAAATATTAGACTGTATAGGTTTACGTTGAGAGAGGGAAAGTTTGAAGTTTGAGGCAAATGTTTATACAGAGGGTGGGTAGCTGCCTAGAATACACTGCCAGGGAAGGTGGTAGAAGTAGGTCCAACTCATTAGTAGGTAAGGAATAGAGGGATGCAGATCAGGTATATGGATAGGTATATGGACAGGAAAGGAGTGGAGGGTTATGGGCTGAGTGCGGGTAGGTGGGACCAGGTGAGATTAAGAGTTCGGCATGGACTAGGAGGGCCGAGATGGCCTCTTTCCGTGCTGTGATTGTTATATGTTTATATATGTCCAGACAGATGGGATCAGTTTAGATTGGATCATGGTTGGCACAGACAATGGGGCATAGGTCTTGTTCTTGTGCTGTACTGTTCAATCTTCTATTTTGTACATCACTGCCATTTGGATGAGACGTTAGAATGGAGTATTCTGTGTATTTCAACATCATAATAGAAGAACCTGTGGTGCAATTTGAAGAAAAGGAATGAGTGTTCCCACTGTGCTGATTTTATCTAAACTAGCATCATCAACAACAGATTGCAAAATCATACATCATTTGGTAATTGGAGCCTTAGGGTCACTGAGCTAGGCAGCTCTTTGGCCCTCTATGTTGATTTTATTACACATCTAAACTGATCTTAATTGCACATATTAGGTCTGTACCTTTCTATGCCTTGCTTATTTAAGTACCTATCTAAAAGACTCTTAAATGCAGTGATTGTATCTGACTCAACCAACTATTCTGGCAAAAAGTTCCAGATATCAGCAACACTTTGTAGGAAGTTTCACTTCAGAGCCCAGTTAAAATTCCTTCCTCTCACCTTAAACCTCTTGTTTTTGATACTCCATGTTATGGGAAATATTCTGACTACCTACCCAAATTATGCCTTTTACAATTTTTTACCCTTTATCAGCCTTTTTTATTCCGGAGTAAAATAGCTCAACCTATCAGACCTTTCTGTATAGCTTACAGTATGTCCTCCATTTTGGGAAACATCCTGGAAAATGTTGTCTGTGCTCTCTCCAGCACAACCAAAACTCCAACTGAAGACTAACAATCAACTTAACTTCCCAACTTATGTGTCAATATATCAAATATACCTTCCTTCTTCACCATCCTATCCATCTGTGTTTCATATTTCAGGAAACTACAGACGTGAATGCCAAGGTCTTTCTGTTTATCAGCGTTCCTTAGCTTCATACCATTTATTGTATATGTTTTACCCCTTTTGACTTCCCAAAATGCATTATCTGTCACAGGTTGCGATTAAATTCCATCTGCCAACACACTGCCCAACCCTCCCTCTGACTCATACCCCGCTATAGCCTTAGACAACGTTCCTTGCTATTCATGCCACCAACAACTTCCATGTCATAAAGTTCCACAGCACAGAATTAGGAACTCTGGTTCATCTGGTCCATGCAGATCTGATCTTCTAACTGGTCCCATCTACCTGCATCCAGACCATATCCCTCAAAACCCTCCCATGCATATACTGTACATATGCAAACTTCTCTTAAATGTTACTATTGATCTCCCATCTACCACTTATGCTGGCTGCTCATTCGCCATGGCCCTCAAAGTGAAGAAGTTTCCCCTCAGATTTCCCTTAAATATTTTACCTTTCACCCTAAACCTAGTCTCATCCAACCTGAGAGTAAAAAGCCTGTATGCATTCACCTTATGTATACCCCTCATAATCTGGTGTATATTGGCATGTGGCCCAGTGGACAAGGCATCTGGTCTAGTGATCTGAAGGTCACTGGTTCGAGCCTCAGCTGAGGCAGCATGTTGTATCCTTGAGCAACGCACTTAATCACACTTTGCTCTGCGATGACACCGGTGCCAAGCTGCATGGGTCCTAGTGCCTTCCCTTGGACAACATCGGTGGCGTGGAGAGGAGAAGGCCTGCAGCTTGGGCAACTGCCGGTCTCCCATACAACCCTGCCCAGACCTGCGCCCTGGAAACCTTCCAAGGCGCAAATCCATGGTCTCTTGAGACTAATGGATGCCTATTATTATTACTTATAAGATCTCCCCTCATTCTCCTGCTTTCTAGGGAATAATGTCCTAACCAATTCAACGTTTCCCTGTAACCCAGGTCCTTAATTCCCAGACACACCCATTAAAATTTTCTGTCATCTGCAGATTGGCTAATTACACCAATTATAATTTGCCAATAATTAATATATTTGCATCCAATTTGTTAATATGTACTGTATCACAAACAACAAGGGTCCTAGCACTAATCCTTATGGTATAGTTCTGTTCACAGATTACTAATAAAAAATGCATCCTTTCACCACTAACTCTGACCTCCTATCAGTAAGTCAATTTTATTATATAAAATTAGCCAGCAGAGGTAAGTTGGATAACTACAGGCTGGTGAGTCTTTCATTTGTAATATGGGAGTTATTAGATAAAATGTTCAGAGATAGGATTTAAGAGGTCAGTGGTAGTCAACATATCTTTGTAAGGGGGAAATTCTGCTTTTTTAATTCGAATGAGTTTTTTTTAGATCAGGTGACAAAGAATACAGATGAAGTGAGCAGTAGTCATTGTCTATTTGGACTTAAGTAAAACAATTCACAAGGCCCTGCAAGGCAAACTGGGCCTGAAGTTTAAGGCACATGGGATACAGGATACACTGGTAGTACAAGTGTTCTGTTGCTGAGATAGGAAATGGGATGTGCAAGTCAGTTATAGGAAAAGTTCCTGTTCCTGAATTTGGTGTTGTGGGACTTTAGACTTCCGTACCTCCTGTCTGTTGGTATCAGCAAGAAAAGGGCAGGACTCGAAAAATGCAGATTTTGATGATAGAAATTGCCCTCTTGAAACAGCATCTCTGTAGATGTTGCCAATGTTGGAGAGGGTTGTGCCCATAATTTTCTTTATTGTATCCATCACTATTTGCTGCCTCTTGTTGTCTTCTACATTGGAATTGTCATAAGAGACCAGTCAGGACAGTTTGAACCATGCATCAGAAGAAGTTTGTTGGAGTATTTGGTAACGTGCTGAGCCTCATTAAGCTTCTAAGGAAGTAGAAGTACAGATTGGCAATGAGATAAACAGTGCTGAAGTAGCATCATTCAGCAGCAGAATTCCTCTGTATTGGAGCTGAGTTGGTTTACTACTGTCACATGTACAGTGATACAGTGTAAAGCTTTTCTTGTGTACTGTTCATACAGGTCAAATCATTACACAGTGCATTGAGGTAGAATAAGGTGAAACAACAACAATGCAGTTAAACAATAAAGTGTGAAATCATGATGAATTATGTATATTGTGAGGTCAAGAGTCCATCTTATCATATAAGGGAACTTTTTAATAGTCTTATAACAGTGTGGTAGAAGTTGTCTTTGTGCCTGGTGGTATGTGCTTTAAGGCTTTTATATCTTCTGCCGAATTGAAGAGGAGAAAAGAGAGAATGTCCAGGGTCTGTGGGGTCTTTGATTATGCTGGTTGCTTTACTGAGGCAACAGGAAGAGTAGACAGCAACCGTGGAGGGGACGCTAGTTTCCGTGATGTGCTGAGTGCTGTCCACAACTCAAGCTAAAACTTAAGGGGAGTTTTGAAGAGATAATGTAAATTATCCTGTTTTGGTCACATGCTCCTCCGTTAAATATCTCTCCTGTTTATTTCCATTGACCATTGAAAATGAGAAGCAGGAGAGGGTGTCTGAAAGGCAGTGAAACAGTATTTTAAACTGTTGGAGAAAGTTGAAATTACTCCCAGTGTGCAATTGTGATTGATGACGGCGAGCAGTGAGTGTTCTGGATCATATCACCAGACAAAAATATTGCAAGATGTTTTTGACAACATCAATGTCCCTTCAGCAGCCATCAAATAGTTGAAGCATTTAATTCCTGGGTTCCAGCTGGCTCGGAGACAAATCTTATTACATTTCTGTTTTGCTTTTCATTCCACTTTGTACTGCTGTCCCCTGCCAACTTAGTTATAAACTGAGGCAGTCTTCATTTATTTCACTTAGGATCCCTTGCAGCCTTTGGGAGAGGGTCCGCTTGTGAGGGATAACTGAGTTGAAGGTGAAGCTGTTTAGAATTGATGCAGATTTTTAAAAAGATAAACAACATGAAACTACCTAAATATTTGGGAGTTCAAGTTAACTGTTGTGTTACTGAGAAATCTGATACTGAAAGAATTAAATACAATAATTAAATTTTTAGTACTTTAATTTGGGCACTTCTGAGCATCCTTTAACTAAGGTCTTTTGAAGAGTAAAATCCATCTTGCTGACTGGAGATTATCTACCTTGCATTGATGGGATAAAGGGGGAGGTTGAAATTCCTTCTCTAGCAAAAAAAAGGGAGAATATCTGCTTTTCCTCAAAATTAATGCACCACTAATGGAATTGGCTTTGCAGAAATCACATATTTTGTATCTGCTTTTTTTCAGAACCTCCTTAGTGAGGACATTAGGTACTGAAGGGTCTCCTGTGATTCACTGAAAGAAAAATTTTGTCCATGTGGCACGACTCCAAGCTAACAATCTGTTCAGCAAACTTTATATTTTCTCTAAGATTTCTGGCAATAATTTTACTAATAAAATAGATCCTGCTGCTGATTTTATGGGACTGCATTTTACTTCAAGAGATGGGGATTGAGTGCACTGCAAAGGCAGGAAACTGAGGTTGAGATCAATCAAAAAGGGCCTAGCCAGTTAAGTTAAATACATCTTCCTAAACTTGTGTTTCTAATTCCTCAAATTTCTTTATAAATCAAGCAACCATTCAGAACAAGAGCATTCTTTGAGAAAGCTATTCGGGGAGTAAGTATGAGTGATATTTATTAGCTATTAAAATTGTTTCATAAGGTGGTGAAAGTCAAGATATAAATGTTGGTGTATTCTTTTTATGCATGTTATGCTACAACAACTTACACTTATCCAATGTTTTTAATGCAGAAAGAATCCCAGAGTGATTCAGGACATGGCAGTAGATGCTGGTCAGCAAGGAGGATGTGGCAAGATGAATAACAAATGGTTAGGGACACGTTTTGTGTAAAAGGTTTTTGAAGGGGGTACTTAGTCGATGCTAAGTTGTTGAGATGTAAGCGAAGAGGTCGGGTAAAGACTCATACTTCTGCCATCTATGAAAGGAGTCGGGGAGTCAAAGCTAGAAATGATCAGAAGTAAAGGGAAGAAAAGCATACTTCTTTCTGGGGGCATAGAAGTGGAGGAGATGAAGCTGCAGAGTAGAGTAAGGTGAGCCATTAATACGATTTGTAAATCAAGGTTGGCATTTGGCATTTGTATAAAGACAGTTATGTTGTTACATAAAGTTATAGCTTGAAGAGACAAGAACTCTAGTGTCAAAATAATTCAGTCACAGGCAATACGAGGTGAAAGTGAATGCACAATCAAAAGGAAGAGCATCCATAAGACAAAAGTCAGATCCTGCAGTGCGGAGCCAAATACAACAACATTGGTAATTATAAAAAAATTGAAATGAAGCATAGAATGATCAAAATCAGTGGGAAAATATTACAACTCAATTAGAAATGAGTTGTTCGTGTGGACTTCTGAAAATTAGTAAAGGTGATACCATAAATATGGTTAACATTATTTTGAGGCTAATTATTCTCAAAGCTTCTCAGGTTCCTAAATTGTGACTACAAAGGAAGTGTAAGTTCAAAACACAGGTACAGTTGCTATAAACTAAAAAGACATACCAAAGATGCAAACAAACAAGTTGTTCATCACAGAAACCAAAGCTAGAGGAATAGTTTCTAGTTCTTCCGTGTTTCTTGAAGTCCCTTACCCCATCTTTAATACGCCTGAACTGCTTTCTACAGTTATACACTTTCCAACCACTTGGGTGACTTCACAAGCATGTGGTATTTCCTCAGATATACTTTTAACAGAAACAGTTTAAAATCATTTTTTGAGAAATGGATTTTAGCTAGCTACTATTAATGATGCTAAGCTAATTTCTGAGTACATAAACCTCTCGGCTATAAACAAATTAGTTATTGATATGCTAAATGATATTACCCATCTATTTTGAAAGCTTCCTTGAACAAAGCAACTTAAGAGTCAGCTTCACACAAGGAAATCTGCAGATGCTGGAAATTCAAACAACACACACAAAATGCTGGTGGAACGCAACAGGCCAGGCAGCATCTATAGGGAGAAGCGCTGTTGACGTTTTGGGCCAAGACCCTTCGTCAGCTTGCCTTTTGAAACAAAGCATTGTCTTATACTCTACTCTTGAGCAACAGTAGAGCAGGTCCAGTGACTCTTTACAGACAGACGTCTTCAAAAATACAGAGGCTATTACAATGTGTTGTTCAGAATATACTTGCTTTGACCTCAAGCAGCTTAATGTTTTCCATTTACATTTCAAGAACTGAAGTCTGACTTCCTTTTACAACCAGAAATCAAACAACTGTTAGTTGGAAGTTTACTTGCAACTCTTTATGATCTTGCAAGTGGCAGATGCTGTGTTTAGAAAGCAGGCTTAACAAACATAAGATAGAAGTGAATATCTATCACAGTATTCAATGCATTGAAACATAACAAGCAAGTGGACCAACAAACAATCTACTGCAGTGATGTGCTTTGAGAGGCTGGTGGTGAAATGTATCATCTCCTGCCTGAGAAGCACCTGGATCTGCTCCAGTTTGTTTACTGGCACAACAGGTCCACAGCAAATGCCATTTCATTGGATCTTCACTCAACTCTGCAATATCTGAGCAGAAAAGATGCATACATCAGGATGCATACTTCATTGACTACAGCTCGGCATTCAATGCTGTCATCCCCTCGAGACTAATCAATAGGCTTCAATACATCGGCCTCAATAGTGCCTTGTGCAATCAGATCCTTAATTTCCTCACTTGCAGACTCCAGTCACTTCAGATTGGCAACAATATCCCCTCCACAATCTCCATCAGCACATGTGCACCACAAGGTTGTGTGCTTAGCCCCCTGCTCTAATCGCTTTATACTTATGAATGTGAGGCTAAGCACAGCTTCAATGCCGTATTTAAGCTTGCAGATGACACCATTGTCATTGGCTCAATCAAAGGTGTTGCTGAATCAGCACATAGGAGGAAGGTTCACATCTGGCCAAGTGGCACCATAATAGTGACTTCTCATTCAGTGTTGCCAAGGAGAAGGAGCTGGTTATTGACTTCAGGAAGCGGAAGCCCAAGGTCCATGATCCAGTCCTCATTGGGGGATCAGAGGTGGAGAGAGTCAAATCCTCAGAGTTATCATCTCAAAGGATCTGTTCTGGGCCCAGCATCTTCGTGCAATTATGAAGAAAGCATGGCAGCCCCTCTACTTCGAAGTTTGCAAAGATTTGGCATGATCTCTAAGTCTCTGACCAACTTCTATAGCTGTGTAATGGTTGCATCATAGCCTGGTATGGAAACACCAATGCTCTTACATGGAAAATCCAACAAAGAATAGTGGATACGGCCCTGTCCATCATGGATAAAGCCCTACCCCCATTGAGTGCATGTACATGGAGCGTTGTCGCAGGAAAGCAGCATCTGTCATCAAGGTCTCCCACCACCCAGAATTTGCTCTCCTCTTCCTCCCGCCATCAGGAAGAAAGTACAGGACCCTTAGAAAGCACACCACCAGTTTCAGGAGCAGTTACTCCCCCTCAGCTGTCAGGCTCTTCAACCAGTGAGTATAACTGCACTTAACTTCACTCCGCCCTTCACTGTTCCCTCAACTTATGGACTTACTTTCAAGGACTCTTCATCTCATATTCTTGATATTTATTGCTTATTTATTTATTATTATTATTTTTTTCTTTTGTATTGTGCAGTTAAGTGGGAGGGTGACCAGCCAGAATCATGGTCCATGTATTACCAATGACATGGGCAGGATGAGTGATGAGGTTTTGCATTGGGAGTTCAGGGAGTTAGGTGCTAAGCTAAAAGGCAGAACCTCCAGGATTGTGATCTTAGGATTTCTACCCATGCCACATGCTAGTGAGGCTAGAACTAGGAAGATTATACAGTCATATGTGGCTAAGGATTTGGTATAGGAGGAAGGGCATAAGATTTTTAGATCATTGGGCTCTCTTCCAGGGAATTTGGGACCTGTACGGAAGGGACAGTTTGCTCCTAAACTAGAATGGGGCTAATATCTTAATGGGAAGATTTGCTAGTACTGCATGGGAGGAAGGGGATGTGGTGAGGGGAGGGGATGGGTTTAACCTAGAATTGCAGAGGGATGAGAACAGAGAGCAGAGTAGTTGTAGAGATAAAAGCTAAAACCCCAGACAAAGTTAGGAAACAAAGGGTTGAGCATGGATGCACTAATGTGCCAAGTTGCTTATATTTAAATGTGAGAAATATTGTAGGAAAGGCAGATGAGCTCAGAGCATGAAGCAACAACTGGAATTATGATATTGTAGCCATTAGTGAGACTTGGTTGCAGGAAGGGCAGGACTGGCAGCTCAACATTCTGTGATTCCTTTGCTTTAGATATAATGGACTGGGAGGGAATAAAGGGCAGGGGTTGTGTTACTTGTCAGGGAAAATGTCACAGCAGTGCTCAGGCAGGACAGACTGAAGGGCTCCTCTACTGGTGTAGGAGGGAGGGCATAAGATTTCTGGATCATTGGGCTCTCTTCTAGGGAATGTGGGTCCTGTACAGAGGGATGATTTGCACCTGAACTGGACAGAGGCTAATATTCTAGCGGGAAGGTTTGTTAATGGTGGGGTTTTAACTAGAGTTGCTGGGGGATGGGGACCAGAGTGTCGGAACAGTCAGTGGAACCAGGTGTTGGTACGACCTCAGACAAAGTCAGGAATGAAAGGGGTGAGTGTGCAACTCGTGTCCTGAGCTGCCTGTATTGCAATGCAAGAAGTATCATAGGAAAGGTGCATCATGCTGCTGAAGATGAGGTAGCTGGTTTACAAACAGAGGCAATGTGTCGTGAGTAGAGGCTGTTTACAGGGCAACATTGCAGTCAATAGGATGAGATACAATGTAAAGGAGGACAACATCAGGATGGGTGACTACAGGACCGAAGGTGTTATATTTGAATGCACACGTTATACAGAATACGGTAGATGAACTTGCAGCATGTTTGCAGGTTGGCAGGTATAACATTGTAGGCATCACTGAATCATGGCTGAAAGATTATAGCTGAGAGTTTAATGTCCCATGATAGACATTGTATCGAAAGGACATGCAGGAAGGCAGAGGGGGTAGTGTTGTTCTGTTGATAAAAAGGGAACCAAATTATTAAAAAGAGGTGACATAGGGTCAGAAGGTTTTGAATCATTGTGGATAGAGCTAAGGAACTGCAAGAGTAAAAAGATGTGAGTTGTAAACAGACTCCCAAACAGTAGTAAGGATGTGACCTATAAATTACAATGGGAGATAGGAAATTTATGTCAAAAAGGCCATGTTACAATAGCCATGGAGGACTTCAATATGCAGGAAGATTGGGAAAATCAGGTTGGTGCTGCATTACAGGAGGGAGCGTGCCTATGAGATGGAATCTTAGGGCAGCCCAATAGAGGATCAGCTATTCTGGATTGGGCGATATGCAATGAACCAGAATTGATTAGAGACCTTAAGGTCAAAGAACCCTTAGGGGCAAGTGATCACAATATGATCAAATTCACCCTGAAATTTGAGAAGAAGAAGCTAAAGTCAGATGTTATCAGTATTACGGCGGAGTGGAGAGAAGTTGGCCAGAATTGATTGGAAAGGAACACTGGCAGGATGATGGCAGAGCAACAAAGGCTTGAATCTCTGGAAGCAACTGAGAAGGTACAGGATACAGAATATACCCCAAAGAAGAAGAAGTATTCTAAAGGAAAGATGACACAACTGTGGCTAACAAAAGTTAAAGCAAACGTAAAAGCCAAAGAGGAGGCATATAATAGAGCAAAAATTTGAGAGAAGTTAAGAAGCTTTTAAAACATAAAGTGTGTCAGGACATAAAGTGTGTGAAATGACCGTTACTAGAGAGAAGTTTCTTGGGAAACTGAAAGGTGTGAAGGCAGATAAGTCACCCAGATGGTGTGCACCCCAGGATTCTGGAAGAGTTGGCTGAAGAGGAATTAGTAATTATCTTTCAAGAATCACTAGACTCTGGAATGTTTCCAGAAGACTGGAAAATTGCAAACGTCGCTCTACTTTTCAAGAAGGGATTATTAAGGTCTCAGGGTACTTGGAGGCACATGATAAAATGGGCCATAGGCAGCATGGTTTCCTCAAGGGAAAATCTTGCCTAACAAATCTGTTCGAATTCTTTGAAGAAATAACAAGCAAGATAGACAAAGGAGAATTGTTTGAAGTTGAGTATTTGGGTTTTCAGAAGGCCTTTGACAGGGTGTCACAGATGAGGCTGCTTAACAAGCGATGAGCCCATGGTATTACAGGAAAGATTCTAGCATACATAAAACAGTGGCTGATAGGCAGGAGGCAAAGAGTGGGAATGAAGGGAGCCTTTTCTGGCTGCTGGTGACTAGAGGTGTTCCACAGGGGTCTGTGTTAGGATCGATTCTTTTTATGTTATATTTTTGGACAATGGAATTGATGGCTTTGTTG
Source organism: Hypanus sabinus (assembly GCF_030144855.1). Classification (NCBI taxonomy): domain Eukaryota; kingdom Metazoa; phylum Chordata; class Chondrichthyes; order Myliobatiformes; family Dasyatidae; genus Hypanus; species Hypanus sabinus. The sequence goes on from NC_082706.1 coordinate 129,896,990, forward strand.
CGAAGTTTGCAGATGATATGAAGATTGATGGAGGGCATGTAGTTTTGAGGAAGTAGAGAGGCTACAAAAGGACTTAGACAGATTAAGACAATGGGCAAATAAATGGCAGATGGAATACAGTGTTGGGAAGTGTATGGTCATGCACTTTGGTAGAAGAAATGCAAGAGTTGACTGTTTTCTAAATGGAGAGCAAATACAAAAATCTGAGGTGCAAACAGACCTGGGAGACTTTTTGCAGGATTCCCTGAAGGTTAATTTGCAGGTTGAAGAAGGTAAAAGCAATGTTAGCATTCATTTCAAGAGGACTAGAGTATAAAAGCAGGATATCATGTTGAAAATTTATAAAGCACTGGTGACATCTCACTTAGATTGGGATTAGTTTTGGGTGCTTTAGCTTAAAAAGAATGTACTGGAACTGGAGAGGGTTCTAAAGAAGTTCCTGAAAATATTTCCAGGATTGAATGGCTTGTCATATGAAGAGCATTTAATGGTTCTGGGCCTCTATTCTCTGGAATTCAGAAGAGGGGTGACTTAATTAAAACCTATTGAATGGTGAAAGGCCTTGATGGAGTAGATGTGGAGAGAATGTTTCCTTCCTATGGGAGAGTCTATGACCAGAGGGCACAGCATCAAAATGCACTGGCATTCTTTTAGAACAGAGATGAGGAGGAATTTCTTTAGTGGGAGAGTGGTGAATCTGTGGAATTCTTTGCCACAGGCAGCTGAGGAGGCAAATCTTTATCTATATTTATTTAAGTCAGAGGTTGATGGATTATTGATTGATCAGGGCATGCAGGGAGAAGACAGGGATATTGGAGCTGAGAGGAAAATTGGATCAGCCATGATGAAATGGCAGAGCAGATTCGATAGGCCAAATGGCCTAATTCTACTCCTATGTTTTATGGTCTTATTGTTTGATGTCTTTTGTATATTGGTTGTTTGTCCATCCTGTTGGGTACAGTCTTTTATTAATTCTATTATTTTTTCTTGGAATTTTTGAGTTTGACAGCATGAAAACAAATTTCAGTGTTGTATATAGTGACATATATGTATTTTGATAATAAAGTTACTATGAGCTTTGAACTTTGGAAGAAATCTATAGGTCAAGCAGAATCTGTGGGAGGAAAGAATTGTTGACAGTTTGGGTTGATCATTAAAAATGCAGAGTTTTGACCAAAAACATTGACAATTTCTTTCCTCCCACAAATGCTGCTCAACCCACAGTGTTCCTTGAGCAGATTGTTTGTTGCATAAAATCCATGCCAAATTCTGAACTGTTTATTTCCAGAAGGATTGAAAAGTAAGTAATTTATACAAAAGCTAAATGAAACCTTACATATATTTCTGTTTGTTATATTATGAAAAGGATATAAAAATACTGAAGCAGATGCAGAAAGAGTTTTACAAACGTATTGCCAGCAACGTGACAATGTACACATTTGGAAAGAATGAATAGAATGATTTATTCTTCTCTCAAGGACCAGAAGCTGAGAGGTGACCTTATAGAGGTCACCTTGAAATCATGGACGAAGCACAGGATGAGGAAGGCGCTAACTGGAGGTCTTCAAGTGAATAGTCAAATGTAGACATCAGAAACTTCTTCACCCAAAGAGCAATGAGGAAATAGGATTTACTACTGAAGGGAAGTGTGGAGTGTAAGAAAGGACATACAAGAATTTGAGAGAGAAGAGAATAGTTTCATTGATAAGTTTAGATGAGGAAAAGTGGGAGGTGGCTATTGCCTTATGCTAACATGAACTGACTGATTCATTTCCGTACACCACATTCAGTGTTTGTTAATACGTAACTCAATGAGAAACTGATATTATGAAAGAAGATATGGAGAAACATTAGAAATGATAGGTTCGATGAAAAACTGGCCAAAAGGATTCCTCTGGTGCTACAAATCCATCTGTCTACTTCAAGGGTAAAGTGGATGAAGTAACTGAACTCTAATATTTTGGTCAACTAATTTTTCTTTGTAATTTATTTTTATTGAAATTCATCATCAAACAAATATTTCCATAAGTTGTAGTTCAGATACTGTACATATATATCATATATTCATCTTTGCCACTAATCTCCACATAACATTTATCTGAGGTATACATTTATAGAAAAGAAAGGAAAGAAAGAACAAGCAAAAGGAGAAAACTGTACAAGTAGAGAGTGATCTTTTTTTTCAACATATTCATTGATTTGTGAGAATAAAATCGGGCCTATGAGGTGTTCCGTAGTTAAACCATTTTTCCCAGTATGAAACAAATTATTCCAACTTATGATTAACTGATGCTGTTATCTTCTCCATTTTGTAAATATCCATTGTAATTTCCATCCATGCATTTAAAGTTGGGCTGTCCTGTGATAACCATTTCCTGGTAAGAGTCTTTTTACCAGCCACCAGCAGTATATTCATTAAACATTTATCTCTTTTCAACCACTCTTGAGGTATATACCCAAAATATATGGTCTTACTTTCTAAGGGTATTTTGCATTTAAAGATGTCTTGTAGGGCATTGTGTATCCCATTCCAATAGTCTTTGATAATGGGGCAACCCCAGAAAGTATGATAATGATTTGCATTTTGATTTCCACAATTTTTCCAGCAAACAGGGAAGTTACTATCATAATGGGATTTCTGAGAGGGTGTAATAAAATATCGTACCAAATTTTTTCCATCCAAACTCCCTCCATTTCTGTGAACTGGTACACTTCCATTCATACCTCCATATTATTGCCCATCTTCTTCAGATATAATTATCCCTCCTTCCTTCTCCCATTTTTTTTAATGTATGAGGTTGATTGAGTTTTAAGATTTGACAAACTCTTATACAGGCTTGAAATGATTCTACTACTGTTATCTGAATTATATACTTTTCTAAATAGCTCTATCAAACATGTACTTACCTTGGTTACATTTTAAGTGTCCTATCAACATACTGTCACATCTGTAAATACCGATAAGTCTTGTTTTTCTAATAAGTGTTTCTCTTAAAGCATTTCAAAACTGAACAGTGTTTCTTCTTTCATTATATTGCAAAGAACTGTTATTCCTTTAGTTATCCAGTCCTTAAATCTAGCATCCAGTGCATTTGGCGTAAAATCTGAGTCAAATGCACACTATTTAAGAATTGCTATATCTCCCTCTAGTTTATATTCTTTTATAATAGTTTTCCATATTTTGAGTCCATTTCACCCATGGGTTATCAATAGTATTTATGTAACCTTGTAGGTTGTTATCAGCCAAAATTGCCTGTATGGGGATGGGAAGTACCCTCTCTTCAATGATTTTCCATTGAGCATGATATGATGGGTTGCACCAACATATCACAACTCTCAACTGTGATGCAAAATAATAATCTCTAAGAGAAGGTAGGCCCCATTCCCCCCCTTTTCTTTGGCTAATTGAGAAGTTTTGAGATGAACTCTAGGCCTTTCACCTTGCCATATATATCTTGATAACGTTACATTCATTGAATTAATTTTGGCTAATCTTTATTGGTAGGGTCTGAAAGAGATATAATAGTCTGGATAATATTTTCATGTTAATGGATTCAATCCTTGAACTGAGACTAAAGAAAGGAATTAGGTTCCATCTTGTTATATCTTCCTTAATTTTTTTTATATATAGGTGGATAATTGCATTCTGATAATTTTGCCAAATCACTTGGCATAATGATGCCCAAATATTTGAAAGACTCTGTTTGCCATGCCCAGGAATATCTACTTTCAATTTCTCTTGGTGGGCTATAGTTATATGAAAGTAATTGGGTTTTAACTATGTTGATCTTGTATCCTGATAATTGGCCATGTTGCTCAAAGGATTGCATCAATTTAGATAAAGAGTATGTTGGTTGCCCTAGATAGATCAAAATGTCATCTGCGTAACAGGTCAATTTATGCTCTGTCCCTTTAATAGTAATTCTCCTAATATCTTCATTTTGTCTGATGTATTGAGCTAATGGTTCCAGGTATTGAGCTAATGGACCATGCACAACCCTGTCTCGTGTCCCTTTCTAGGGTAAAACTATTTGATAAATATCCATTGATTTTAATCCTAGCAGTAGGTTTGTCATATAGTGCCTGTATAGTTTTAACAGTTGTGTCATGTAAACCAAATCTATGTAAAACTCTGTAAAGAAAATTCCAATTAACTGAATCAAATGCTTTTTCAGCGTCCATGCTTATCACTGTTGTTTCGATTTTATTTTTTTATGTGATCCATAATATGAAGAGTCCTTCGTATATTGTCTTGTGTTTGGCTGTATAAAACCTGTTGTATAAAACCTGTCTGATCATTACGTATCAGTGTGGGTAGAAAATCTTCTAATTGTTTGGATATGATGGAGGTAAATAACATATAATCTACATTAAGAACGGATATTGGTCTAAATGACCAACATTCCATTTTATCCTTGCCTTCTTTCGTATAGCTGAGATTATCGCCTCCTTCCAGCTGGGTGGCATTTGTGCCTGTTTTAGAGCCCAGTTCAGTGTGGGGAATAAAACAGAAATTAACTCATTTTTAAATTCTTTGTACCACTCTGCCGTATACCCATCTGATCATGGTGACTTGCTTAATTTAAGCCTACTAATTGCAGCTTTTAATTCAACTTCAGTTATGTCAGCAGTCATCGTTCTATTTTGTTCTGCACTTAAAGTGGGTAACTCTAGAGAATTCAGGAAGGTGTCAATTTGCATCATGCTTCCCCCTGGAACTTTGGAATATAGAGTTTTGTAAAACACTTCAAAAGCTTCTAGAATTTCACTTAGCTTATTTTTTTTTAATCACTTTTGTTCTTGGATCTCTAATTCTATAAATTGCATTTTCTGCTATCTTTTTTTTCAGTTTCTAAGCCAGTATTTTCAGAGATTTAGATCCAGTTTCATAGTGTCTCTGTTTCAAAAATATTAAATTTTTCCTGATTTCTTGTGTAGCCAAACTATTAATTTCATTCCTAATTTTTAAAATTTACTCTAATGTATCCTGTGCCAAACTCAATTTGTGTTTTTTTCTTCTGTTTCCTTCAGCCTACTTTGTAATTCCTCTAATGTTTTATTCCTTTTTTTCTCTTATATGAAGATATCACTGTAATTTTCCCTAAGACAGCCTTCAGAGTATCTGATAGAATGGGAGGTAAAACCTCTCCATTATCATTGAATTCTAAGTATAGAATTTCTTTTTTAATTTGTTTCTTAAAGTAGGGATCATTGAGTAGACTCGAATTTATTTTCCAAATAGTATTCTTTGGTTGTAGTTCAAAGTCAACAGATAAATATGATTCGGTACAGCCAAGAAGGGTCAAAAGGTCTGTTTCTGTGCTGTAATTTTCTATGGTTCTATGGTTCTATAAGTGCATGGTCACTTACATCTATTGTCCCAATTCCACAGGTGTTTATTTTGTCTTTATCCTTTCCAAATGTTATGAAATAGTCTATTTTTCTATATACAGAATGGGGAGCAGAACAATGAGTGTAATCCCTTCTGTCGGGGAAAAGATCCCTCCATATATCAATTAAACCAACATCCTCAAAAAGTGTATTAACTTTCTTATGTAAGGATTTTGTTTCATAGGTTTTTCTATTGGAAGAGTCTAACTTTGATTGTAATTGTAAATTTAAGTTTCTCCCACATACCAAGAGACCTTCTGTTTCCGTTACCATAATATTAATAATTTTCTAGAAGAAACTAATATCACTTCCTGGGGGTGCGTATATTTTCAATAAAGTAATTGAATTTCTGCATATATTCCCCCTTACCAGAATATATCTGCCCTCCTTATAGACAATAGACAATAGAAAATAGGTGCAGGAGTAGGCCATTCGTCCCTTCGAGCCAGCACCGCCATTCACTGTGATCATCCACAATCAGTACCCCGTTCCTGCCTTCTCCCCATATCCCTTGACTCCACTATCTTTAAGAGCTCTAACTAACTCTTTCTTGAAAGCATCCAGAGAATTGGCCTCCACTCTCTTCTGAGGCAGAGCATTCCATAGATCTACAACTCCCTGGGTGAAAAAGTTTTTCCTTAACTCTGTTCTAAATGGCCTACCCCTTATTCTTAAACTGTGGCTTCTGGTTCTGGACTCCCCCAACACCGGGAACATGTTTCCTGACTCTAGCGTGCCCAATCCCTTAATAATCTTAAATGTTTCAATCAGATCCCCTCTCATCCTTCTAAGTTCCAGTGTAACAAGCCCAGTCGCTCCAGTTTTTCAATATATGACAATCCCACCATCCCGGGAATCAACCTCGTGAACCTATGCTGCACTCCCTCAATAGCAAGAATATCCTTCCTCAAATTTGGAGACCAAACTGAACACAGCACACCAGGTGTGATCTCACCAGGGCCCTGTACAACCGCAAAAGGACTTCTTTGCTCCTATATTCAACTCCCCTTGTTATAAAGGCCAGCATGCCATTAGCTTTCTTCACTGCCTGCTGTACCTCCATGCTTACTTTCAGTGACTGATGAACAAGGACACCTAGATCTCGTTGTATTTTCCCTTTTCCTAACCTGACACCATTCAGTTAGTAATCTGCCTCCCATTCTTGCCACCAAAGAGGATAACCTCACATTTATTCACATTAAGCTGCATCTGCCCACTCACCCAACCTGTCTAAGTCACCCTGCATTCTCCTAACATCCTCCTCATATTTCACACTGCCACCCCAGCTTTGTGTCATCTGCAAATTTGCTGATGTTACTTTTAATCCCTTCATCTAAATCATTAATGTATATTATAAATAGCTGCGGTCCCAGCACCGAGCCCTGCGGTAGCCCACTAGTCACTGCCTGTCATTCTGAAAAGGACCTGTTAATCCCTACTCTTTGTTTCTTGTCTGCCAATCAATTTTCTATCCATGTTAGTACCCTACCCCGAATACCATGTGCTCTAATTTTGCCTGCTAATCTCTTATGTGGGACCTTATCAAAGGTTTTCTGAAAGTCCAGGTACACTTATCTCCCATTTCAAATACTTTTTCAAAATTCAGCTTGCTTGAGATGAGAATAGCGATTCCTCTCCTCTGTCCTGATTTATATGAGGAGAAAAACAAATTAGTGAAGCCCATTCTCTTTAGTTTTCCATGCTCATTATCACTTAAGTGAGTTTCCTATAAATATACTACCTGGGCTTGTTCTTTCTTCATTTTTGATAGAATTTTACTGCATTTGATTGGATTTAACTTGACATTAATTTGATTGACATTAAAAGAAATGAATTTTACTTTGTCCTTAGCCATGTGTATTTATCTGTCAGTATATCGTTGAAATTAGCAGAATAAAACTTAATCGATCTACTCCTTGAAGAAATAAGAACCAAGAAATGTGAATGAAAAAAAAGGTAATAAAGGTGTGATTCCAAGGCTGAGGTCTCTAGTAGATGACCCTGGGTTGAGCTAGAGGAAACGTTTAGCCATGGGGGATAGACCAGCCTACCTTTCAGTTGAGGGCCTCCACTGCAGTACCCATAAAAGTAAGTGAAAAAATCTCTGTTCATTATATGGAAAAGGCTTCCCTGTGTATTCCTCCCATGTATATATTCTCACTTAGGTGGGGAAAAAGGAGTGAATGAATGAATAAAGAATAAAATAATTGAGTAATATAAAATCCACATTGTATTATGTTTTTCTTGAGAAGAGTTTAGCACCATCTATTTTTGCTTCTGTTTAGCTTATCAACACTTTTGAAATTAGTCAGACCTTATGGCTCTTCTGGAGTGTTTGAGGGCAGTCTTCTGAAAACTCACAGGCTCTTCCTGATATTCTTCTCTCGTCCTCCTCCCATCCCCTGCTTTCTTGATTCTCTCACTATTTCCCAAGCAGAGTGGGATAGCTGCTCAGCCAGGCTTCCCCTCGGTTTGATCACACTGACAGGCAACCCTCTGGCCTTCATGTCTGCAGTCGCCTCTTCCACTATCTGATACAGATGTGTTCTGTCTTCATAAAACATTCACAGTGTAGCAGGGTACTGAGTCTGGAAGCGAATCTTTCTTTGCTTTAATACTCGCATTGCTTCAGAATATTCCTTACATTTCTGCAGGACTGCTGGGGTGGGGGGGGTAATCTTGATCAAAATATATTAATTTCCTGTTCAAAAATACCTTCTTCTTTCCCCAGGCCTTATGCAGAATCTCTGCTTTGGTTTTGTACCGAAGGAATCTGATTACTATTGACTGTGGCTTATCTTCCCTTTCTCCAGAAGGCATGGTGTGCTCTCCTGTCTCCTCTCCTGCCTCCTCTCAATGTCAAATTCTGTAGAAGAGGGAGGGAATCTCCAGCATGTCCCGTAGTTATTTTTCTACGAACTCCACCATAGACAACCCCTATGCTCCTTTGGGAACTTTATATATCCTGATATTCTTCTGTCGTGACCTTCCTTCTTGGTTGAGTAGTTTATTTTCTTGTTAATTTAACACTTTTATAACCTACTTGGCATCCGTTCCATGTTTTGAATGCGATTTTCCACCTTTTCAATTTGTGTCTTTGTCACCACTATTTTTTGATTAATATTGGTGAACTTTGACTTGATAGCATTTAGCTGTTTTATGTCTTTTTGGAATTCCCATAACGCTTCCAGAATTTTTATTAAATTTGCCGCTTCACCTGAACAAGGCCCAGCATCAGCCGTGCTACCACGCTTTCGTGCAGGAGAATCGCTCGTTGCACCCCTCTCATCCACAGGCTGCACAGTGATGCTTTTTTATCTCCATTCCTGTTCCCCATTCTTGCCCCCCTTACCAGTTCAGATGTTTTTGAGAGATTTTGTATTTGGCGGGTTAACGGGGCAAAATAAGTGTTTTTCCAGAGGAGCTATTATTTTAGGCTGCCATTCTGCACGATGATGTCACCAGAACCCCTTGGTCAATTAATTTTAAGCAGATGTTTTTACATCATGTTATTAAATGAACAAAAATATGACACATCCAATGTAAACTAATGTTAATCTTACATTAAGAGGCCAAGGAACTGTCACTGGGGGAAAACAGTTGAAGCTAAACAGAGAATAAGGAGACAGATGTATGTTTGGAATTTCACTTTTCTCCCATTTGGTTCAAAAAAAGACTGATAACATTATGTAAGTGAGAAGCTGACTCTGGGTGTGTGACAGGCATTTTCCCAATGGGCTTAGCATCCCTCTGACTGCCTTCCGAGGTTGTTAGCTGCAATGCTACCTTTACTGGCAGACCAGATCAAATTTTAAGCAAACAATTAAACCTAGTGATGGATAACTACAGGGTGCCTAAGAACAGCAATGGAACCAATAGTTGGGGGAAGGCCACTAACAGCACCTGCAGAGTGTTAATCATGAGGTCTAGAAAAGATACTTAAAATACTTAAAATAAAATGAACTTGAACTTCAGACAGTCATCAACATTACTACCGTTAAGATGATGACCTTGTATTATAGTAAAATCTTGCTCCTTTCTTTAGTCAAATGCATTACCTTCAAGTTAGCTTCAGTGGTACTTCATCACTTGTAGAGAATACATTGCGTCAGTAAATAACTATGAAAGATGTAGTTTTTCTATAATTGAAATAAAAACAGGTTTTAATCTGCTATAATCACTTGATTAGTATCAGCCAGTAAAACCCTAACACAATGGGATTATATTCCTTTTTACTCCCTATCTTAAATTGCACTAATGCCATTCTATTTCTTGTCACGTATAACTTATGTTATTTTAAGCTTTTGTTAACTCATTGTTGTCATGTCAGTGATGTACTGTGCTGCTGTTGCTGCTGTAAAATAAGTTCATTTTCATACCCTGTGCGTATATGCCTGTGACAAAAACTATGAACTTGAATTTCAGACAGACATCAATATTACTACTGTTAAGATGATGACCTTGAACGCCGAAGAAAATCTTACTCAAATAAATTTTTGGTGGTTTTACCAGGTTCCAAAGAATTTAAGGTAATTGATCAGGTTAAACTAAGTCCTTGACTACAGCTTGTTTTTATTGGTCTATTAATTTATTAGTGTCATATGTGCCAAGATACAGTGAAAAGCTTTTCTTGCGTACAATATAACCTAATGATTACACAGTACATTGAGCTAGAATAAGGTGGAACAATAACAATGCACAACAAACTGTAAAAGCTACTGAAAACAGCAGTGCTGGTAAATGATAAAGTGCAAGATCACAACGAGATTGTCTGGAGGACAGAAGTCTAAGTTATCGTACAAGAGTCTGCTGACAGTGAGGTAGAAGCTGACTTTGAGCCTAATGGTACATGCTTTTAGGATTTTGTATCTTCTGCCCTATGGGAGAGGGAAGAAGAGACAATATCCAAGGTGTGTGGGGTCTTTGATTATACTGGCTGCCTTACCGAGGCAGAGAGAGATACAGGCAGTCTATAGAGGGGAGGCTGGGTCCTGCGATGTTCTGTGCTTTGTCCAAAACTTTCTGCAGTTTCATGCAGTCACATAAAGAGTGGTTCTCATACACAGCCATTATGTACCCAGACGGAATGATTTCCATCAAGCATCATTTCAGATTATTACTGCAATCTAATGCAGGTCTCATTATAAAAGGAACAATTGGATTGCTGAACCTGAGTGACCCCAGATTGCTTTCTGGACATGCACCATTATGCACGCTGACACTGGAGAACGCCAAAAATACAACTTATGAGGGAAGTCAGAGATGGGTCCGAGGGCTGCTAGATGGAAGCCAGCTTGAACAATTTGCTGTTTTTTAAAACTGGAATCTTCTTTTTTGTTGCTCTTCACTGGAAGCTGTTGACTCACACTGTTACAACTGTAGCAACAATTCCTAAAAAGCTCTTCCTGGTGAACCAAGGCAGTCTGTGGGGGTGAATTCAGCAGTGCCCATTCCCCGTTTTCTTATGTTTGTGTCCATTTCTATTACGGGTCACTGTATAGATAATATAACTCAGTATCAGAGCAACACAGCACAGGTCCTTCAGCCCATCAACCACATTATCCACCTAGCTAGTTCCCGTTTCCTGCATGGTCCATATTTTACCAGGCCCCTTCCTACCTAAGTGCTTCTTATATGATACTATTGTATCTGCCTTAGCCAAAGACATGGATATGAAGAACATCAAGTACTGCAGATTTACCCCACTAGCGAGTTGCTTGATAGTGGTGGAGCCTGCTACAGCACGTCAGAGGTGATGCATGGAGGTGGATTTGGAGCAAATGGTTGTCCTGCACATTTTTCACATGATCAGAGAACCCCGATGGACGTTGGTAATAAAATCCCGCGGTCTATTTCAGCGGTGAGCCCGGTGGCGGGAAGCTGCATGGCCTCGGTTGTTCCGCAGACCCAGCTGTTGTGTGGGATTGCCTGTTGCAGCTGCCCATGGGAGGAGACACCAGAGGTGGTGTAAGAGAGCATGGAGATGTGGCCGATGTGCAGGCTTGGGGCTGGCCCCTCCTGCTGGTGCAGCCCTCCAGTGTTTGCTGGGCAGAATGCATTGGCCCGCAGCTGCACTAGTGCACGATGAGAACTGCTGGGTGCTTCCTCTTGCTGAAATGTGGCAACATCATGAGCACCATCAATCTATAGGCCATGACACTCAGGACCTACGGCTATATTATTACAATTACTTCTTTTGTATCTGTATGCTTTTTCTGCTATCATAATTATATATGATATACATGGGTGACCATCGATACTGTGTTGTGCATCTTGGCCCCGGAGGACACTTTTTCGTTTGGCTGTATTCATATGCATGGTTGAATGATGATTAAACTTGTACTTGAACTTGAACCACTTCCTCTAGCAGCTCGATCCATATACTCACCATCCTTTCAAGTTGTCCCTCAAGCCCCTTTTAAAATGTTCCCCTTTCATCCTAAATCTGTATCACTGGTTTTGAAATCTCCTACCCTAGGGAAATGATCAGAGCCTCAATGTCCCTTATCGAGCAGGGTTCCCTAAACTTGCCAGGTTTCCCCTTCACCCTAACAGGAACACATTGCCCCTGAACTCTTGACATTTCATGCTTAAATGCTCCCACTTGCCACTTGTTCTTTTCCTTTCAAACAGGTTCTCACAATCAACTTCTGCTAGATGGAGACACAGGAATCTGCAGATGCTGGAGTCTAGAGCAACACAAGATCTGCTGAAAGAACTCTGCTGCTCAACTTGCTGAATTTTTCCAGCAGATCCGAGCTTTCTTCAAAATTAGCTCTGCTCCAGGTTTTGACCCTAATCTATGGATCTGTCTATCCTTTTCCATCACATTCTTAAAACTGATAGAATTATGGTCACTAGAACCAAAGTGCTTCCTGACAGCTACCTCAGCTATTTATATTCTTCAAGAGGTCGTCCAGTTTTACACCTGCTCAAGTAGGGCTCGCTATGTACTTACACAGGAAGCTTTCCTGGACACCTTTTTGCAAATTCCATCCCATCTGGGTGGTCCAGTCAATACTGGGGAAGCTAAATTCTCTCACTAATACAAACCTGTTATTCTTACAAAAAAGAGTAATTTCTCTAAGATCTGTTTCTCAAGGTCCTGCTGATTATTAGGGGGTCTATAATACAGCCCCACTAAAGTGATGCTCCACTTCTTGTTCCTAAGCTCTACCTGTTTGGCCTCACTGGATGATCCTCGAAGGATGTGGTCCCTAAGCACTGTTTTTTATTTATCAAAAAGGCAAAATTCCCTCCTGACTCATCTGTACCTCTGTCCTGCCTGTAGCATTCGTATACTAGAACAATGAGCTGCTATTCTTGCCGTTCTCTCAGCCACGTTTCTGTTACAGCTATAACATCCCAGTGCCCAGAGGACTATGTTCACCTGTTAATACCCAAGCACTGATGTAAATGCAGTATAAATGAATATTCCTTCCCCTCCCCTTTTTGTGCTGCTGGCTATCCTGATAACTAAACTTGCTCTTGTTGGCTACTGCTCTATCCCATGATTTGCTCCTGATCAGAGTCCTGCCACCACCCCTGCCAATCTTGTTTAAAGCCTGTCATGTAGCACGACAAACTTTCCTGCCAGGATATTGGCTCCTCCCTGGTTCAAATGCATCTTGTACAATCTGCCTCCACTCCAGAAAATCTCCAAATGGTCCAAGACCTATATCCCTGCCCCCTTAGCCACAGGTTCATCAGTCCATCTTTCTATTTGATTGAATCTTCTGTTCCTCCATTACTCAGTTCAGTAGAGTCAGTTGTATATCACTACTGTCTTGGCTGAGGTTTGCCCTCAAATTAGGCCAAAGGTGAAATCTTTCATATCCTTCAGAGCCAAAAGGACAATCAGAATCAGAATCAGAATCAGGTTTAATACCACCAGAATGTGCCATGATTACCTATATAAAATGGTCATCTACATTTTATACAGTAGGACACTTTTTGAAAATGGTTGCCGTTTTACAGAATTAATGGTTGATGTAATAGATTTGCTTTGTCACAATAATGCAAAATTCAATTTTGTATTGCAATGCATGCAAGCCAGATCTCTGAATTTTAGTGCCAAATATATGTGAGAAAATTGGCAGGTAAATTGCTAAATTGGCTTGTTATTGTCACATATACTGAGGTACAGGTTACAATTTTATTCTGCATGCCATCCATACAGATCATTTCATCACATTAGTATGCTGAGAAGGTACAAGGGAAAACAATAACAGAATGCAAAATAAAGCGTTACAGTTATAGATAAAGTGCTGTGCAGGCAGACAATAAGATACAAGGCTAAACGAGATCGATTGTGATATCAGGAGTCTATCCTTATTGAACTAGCGGATCAATCAATCATCCTGTAATGTGAGGTAGAAGCTGTCCTTGAGCCTAGTGGTATGGGCTTTCAGGCTTCCTGATTGGACGAGGGGAAGAGAGAATGTCTCAGGTGGGTGGGATGTTTGATGATGCTGGCTGCTCGACGGAGGCAGTGAGAAGTGTAGACAGAGTCCATAAAGCGGAAGCTGGTTTCCATGACGTGCTAAGAGATCCACCACTCTCTGCAGAGTAGTTCTGGGTAGAATAGTTACCATACCAAGTATGATGCATCTGAACATCAATAATAACTGATGAGAGCCAAAAGGGATGTGCCAAATGTCTTTAGCATCCTGAGGAAGTAGAGGTGTTGGTATGTTTTCTTGGCTGTGTCATCCATGTGGTTGGCCTTGGGTTTCACTCAACTCCACGTGTTCATTGCCGCTGGATTCAGGTACAGCAAGGGATGGCATTGTAAAGTACTGCTTCGGTAAAGGCCACTACTGTGCCAGTGACCTGGGTTCATTTCCACTGCTGTCTGTATGGAGTTTTTACGTTCTCCCTGTGACTCTGTGGGTTTCCTCCCACACTACAAAGGCGTACGGGTTAGTAGGTTAATTTGCCTCAAATATGTAATTGGGCAGTGTGAGCTTGTCGAGCCGAAGGGGCCTATTACCATGTTGTATCTCTAAAGAACATTAAGTACTATCAACAGTTGGTAGTTCTACATGTGGTTAGTGCAAGTGACAGAAGGCAGATTTCCACTGCGGTGTTTCTGAGTAGAATAACTCCATGGTAGCATCGTTAAAGTTGCATAAACTCTTCTCGGGTTTCCAGCCAGGTCCAGGTGTTGGTTTTAACCAAAGTTTTGATGACAAAGTCTGCCAAGCTCATAATGGATAATGCTCAGGCATGTCTATTCTGGTGGTATATATACTCAACTCCCGTCGTCCATCCCTCCTCAGAATCAGAATCAGAATCTGATTCATTGGTTAGTCCTCAAACAATCAGTTTTCCACTGTCCAACTTTGCTTAAAATCATATTCCAGTTCTTAGAACAAGGCCTTCGTCTTGGTTGAAATCTTTATTCTCTAGTCTTATTTCAATGGCTTCCTTCACCACGTGGTCCCAAAAGCCATTGGTGTGACACAGTAGTTTTGTGCCATCAAAGTCAATCCTCCCACTGATTTTTCCAGGTAACCCAAACGGATACCACCTGGCCAATAAATGCTGCTCCATATTCACAGGGAACCCTGTAATCTCCAGATGTCCTGAGCCCCAGTCATCTTTGACCCACTTAAACTGTGAATTGAGCTTCCTGACGGGTTTGTGAATGGTATAAATCTGATATTTCTTCAGGATCCTGGCAATTTTTCCAGAAAACATGGAAACATAGGGAAGACACGTGGTAGCAAAGGGATCCTCCTTGTTTTTGGGATTTCCTGGTTTTCTGTTGGTCCCTTAACTTTGCATATGCAATGACCACAGGATCGCCTTTGATGGCCTAGAGCTACTGTGCCACACCAAAGGAACTGCCTGGTGAAGGAAGCCATTGACATTTATAACTTCGACCAACTTCTATAGATGTGCAATGGAGAGTACATTGACTGGCTGTATCACAGCCTGGTATGGAAATACCAATGCTCAGGAATGTAAGATCCTGCTAAGAGAAATGGATATGGCCCAGTCCATCATGGGTAGAGCCCTCCCCATCATGGTTCAGATCTACACGGAGCATTGTTGCAGGAAAGCAGCATCCATCACCAGGGACCCACACCACCCAGGTCTTGCTTTCTTCTCACTGCTGCCATCAGGAAGAAGGTACAGGAGATTCAGGACTTACACCACCGGGCTCAGGAACAGTTATTACCTTTGTTGTAAGCGAGTCCAGACGATGGACTCACTCGAAACAGGAGCGTCCCAAGCAGGTCAGGCAAAGTGCTTTTAAAAATTCATTCTCAATAAAAGAGAGGTACTGGCTAGCGGAGTGGTCATCATTGGGGTGGTCGTCTTTGGAGTAGGCTTCAACAAGAACAGGCAAGTAGCTATTCCTTATTCCTTATTTAAATCTAGAGAGAATTGGGGGGGTGTCTATAGGGCCAGTGTTCTGTTCTGGGTGACAGATGTGGGATTTCCAGGAAACTCTCAGCTTCTCCGATGGCCACATCTGCGCCATAACCATCAAGATGAAGCTCCTTAGAGATCGTGTTAGGGCTACAGCTTGATGACCTTCAGCATGTTAAGGAAGGTGAAGCAGTGATAGACAGGAGCTACAGGGAGGTAGTCACCCCAAGACTACAGGAGACAGATAAATGGGTGACTTTCAGGAGAGGGAAGGGAGAACATCAGATAGTGGAGAGATCCCTTGTGGCCGTACCTCTCACCAATAAGTACTCCATTTTGATTACTGTTGGGGTGGGGGAGGGGCGTAGAACAACCAACCTAGGGGAAGCAGCAACAGCCCTGGCTCTGGCACTGAATCTGGCCCTGTGGCTCAGAAGGGTAGGGAACTGAAGAGTTTGACAACAGTAATAGGGGACTTGAAAGTCAGGGGCACAGATAGGCGATTCTGTGGATGCACAAAGGAAACACGCGTGGTAGTTTGCCTCCCAGGTGCCCGGATCTGAGATATTTCTGGAGGCGTTTGCAATAGCCTGAAAAGGGAGGTGAGCAGCCAGAAGTCGTGGTACATATTAGTACCAATGACCTAGGAAGAAAAAAGGAGGAAATCCTGAAAAAAGAATTCAGGGAGTTGGGAAGGAAGCTTCGAAGCCGGATCTCAAGGGTAGTAATCTTGGGATTGCTGGCTGTGCCACACGGCAGTGAGGATAGGAATAGATTAAGGTGGCAGATGGTTGTGTGGCAGGGGGCAGGGATTCAGGTTCCTGGATCATTGGGAGCCTTATCTGGCGCAGGTGTGAGCTGTACAGAAGGGACGGATTGCATTTGAATTCAAGGGGGACCAATATACTTGCGGGCAGGTTTACTTGAGCTGTTGGTTTAAGCTAATATGACAGGGAGGTGGGAACCAGTGTGATAGAGCGGAGGATGAGCCAGCAGGTTTACAAGTAGATGATGGGTACAACATGAACATAAGGAAGGACAAGTCAATGATTGCTACAAATGCAGACAGAGCAAAGATTTAAATTGTACCACAGAGGCACAATTCAACTCAGAGACTGAGGTCCTTTAACATCTGCAGGATGATGCTGAGGATGTTCTACGAGTCTGTGGTGGCCAGTGCTATCATGTTTGCTGTTGTGTGCTGGGGCAGCAGGCTGAGGGTAGCAGACACCAACAGAATCAACAAACTTCATTTGTAAGGCCAGTGACGTTGTGGGTGTGGAACTGGACTCTCTGATGGTGGTGTCTGAAAAGAGGATGCTGTCCAAGTTGCATGCCATCTTGGACAATGACTCCCATCCACTCCATAATGTACTGGTTAGGCACAGGAATACATTCAGCCAGAGACTCATTCCACCGAGATGTTACACTGAGCATCATAGGAAGTCATTCCTACCTGTGGCCATCAAACTTTACAACTCCTCCCTCGGAGTGTCAGACACCCTGAGCCAATAGGCTGGCCCTGGACTTACTTCCACTTGGCATGATTAACTCATTATTATTTAATTATTTATGGTTTTATATTGCTATATTTCTTCACTATTCTTGGTTGGTGTGGCTGTAATGAAACCCAATTTCCCTCCGGATCAATAAAGTATGTCTGTCTGTCAAAAGGACGGAGAATGCCAGACTGAAGGTGCTGTATTTAAATGCGTGTAGCATTCAGAATAAGGTGGACGAACTTGTGACACAATTAGAGATTGGTCGGTATGACGTTGTGGGCATCAGTGAGTTGCGGCTGAAAGAAGGACATAGTTGGGAGCTTAACATCAAAGGATAAACTTTGTATCAAAAGGACAAACAGGAAGGCATAGGCAGTGGTGTGGCTCTGTTGGTAAGAGATGGAATTACATCTTTAGAAAGAGGTGACATAGGCTCCGTGGATGTTGAATCTTTCTGAGTGGAGTTAAGAAACTGCAAGAGTGAAAAAACCATTCTGGGAATCATATATAGGCTTCCACATAGTAGCCAAGATGTGGGGTTCAGATTGCAATGGGAGCTGGAAAAGGCATTTTAATTAATGTAATGACACAATTGTAATGGGGAACTTCAATATGCAAGGAGATTGGGAAAATCAGATTGGTGTCAGATCACAAGAGAGGGAACTTGTTGAATGCCTATGAGATGGCTTTTTAGAACAGCTTGTTCTTGAGCCTACTCAGGGAAAGGCCTTCTTAGATTGGGTGTTGTATATTAACTCAGATATTATTAGGGAGCTTAATGTAAAGGAACCCTTAGGAAAAATGATCATAATATGATTGGATTCATATTGAAATTTGAGAGGGAGAAGCATAACCAACATACACTAGTATCACAATGGAATAAAGGGAACTACAGAGGCACGAGAGAGGAGCTTGCTCAGGTGGATTGGAGGAGGATACTGGCAGGGATGACGGCAGAGCAGAGATGGCTGAAGTTTCTGGGAATAGTTCACAAGGTGAAGGATAGATCTGTCCCACAGAGCAAGAAGTTCTCAAATGGCAGGGTAGGCAACTGTGACTGACATGGGAAATTATGGAGAGAGTGATAAATCTGTGGAATGTTCTGCCACAGTCTGTGGTGGAGGCCAAGATTGTGCATATATTTAAGGTGGAAGTTAATCATTTCTTGATCGGTCAGGGCACCAAAGGATATGGTGGGAAGGAAGGTGTATGGGATGGAGTGGGATCCAGGATCAGCCATGTTGAAATGCCAGAGCATTTTTTATGGTCTTTCAAGGACACTTCATCCCATGTCCTCGGTATTATTTATTTATTTATTATTATGTTTTTATTTTTCTAAAAACTGATTCTGTTTAAACCTGAAGTATGGGCATAGCCAAGAACAACCAGTTCATAATTGCCAGGAACTTCTGGACTATTCTAGTGGTGTTTAGTATTGTGGCCTTCTGGAGATTTACATTGATGTTCCTGTGCAGCCAAATTGTTTAATGCTATTGTGCAGTAAATTTTGGACAATACCAGTTGTAGATATTACTATTGGGACAACGTATGCTCTGTTCACATTCTGTAAGACCATAGGATATAGGAGCAGAATTAGGCCACTTGGCCCATCGAATTTGTTCCTCCATTTCATCAAATTAAACCAAGTCTTCTTATCATTCAAAACATACATGGATACAGTTGAACGAGACAGTGTTTCTCTGGATCCAAAGTGTATAATGTATATTCAAAATAGTGAAAAAAACACACACTCATTGTCAATTAAGAAAAAATGGTCCAAGTCCCTGAGTGACATGCAAATTGATGTTTCAGCTCCTGGCAATCCCCCCACCCCCGTCCTTCTGCTGGTCGAACACTGGATGGCGGTACTGATGGGAGAGACCAGCTTCCACCCAAGCACAGACTCCACATTACACCATCTCCAGTCTCATCACCTGGAGTGAATCAGCCCGCAAGCCCGCTGAGGCCATCGCCTCATCACCACCAAACAAGGGAAACAGATCTGTGACATCTCACGTTATCAATGTCCAACAGGGTAGAGAAGCACCCAAGATAGTTACTCTGCCCGCTGCTTTCGCGCACCAACTCTGATGGCTTTGAGTAGCAGGCAGCAACATGGTTTCCACCCAGGTCAGCTCTTCTGAACCTTATCCAGCCTGCCCACTAGCTTCTCCTTCTCACGGCTGACCGCTGGATTCTCCTTCCTCCAACCAACCGTTGACTCTTCCCTCTCCTGGCCACCCATTGGCTTTTTCTTCTCACGGCCACCTGCCAGCTTTTCCAATTTTTCTTTCTCCTCTTGCAAATTCCTCCTCATCTCTGTTCTAAAAGGACACTCCTTTATTCTTATGCTCTGTCCTCTGGTCTTTGACTCTGCCATCAGAGGAAACATCTTCTCCACGTCCCCTCTATCGAGGCCTTTCTCTATTCGACAGGTTTCAATGAGGTCACGCTTCATTCTTCTGAAAAAGGTACTGAAGCATTCGGGCTCTCACGACCAGACTGTGCAACAGTTTCTTCCCCCAAGTCATCAGACTCCTCAATACTCAGAGTCTAGACTGACATCTGCATCATTTATTATTATATTGTAATTTGTCCTCTACTGTGCCTATTGTCTTGTTTATTAACTATTGTAGAGCCCTGCACTGTTTTGTGAACTTTATGTAGTCCTGTGCAGGTCTGTAGTCTACTGCAGTTTTTATGTTGTTTTATGTAGTCTAGTGTAGCCTTGTGCTGTCTCACATAGTCTAGTGTAGTTTTGTTTTGTTTCATGTAGCACCAGGGTCCTGGAGGAACGTTGTTTCATTTTTACTGTGTACTGTACCAGCAGTCTATGGTCGAAATGACAATAAACTTGACTTGACTTGAATTCTAGTGAATACAGGTCCAGAGCCATCAAACACTCTTCATATGACATGGCATTCAATCCTGGAATCTTTTTCAACCTACAAATTAACCTTTAGGGAATCCTGTACAAGGGCTCCCAAGTCCCTCAGGTTTTTTTTTTGTATTTTCTTTCCATTTAGAAAATAGTCAACCCTTTCATTTTTTTCTACCAAAGTGCATGACCATACAATGGTCCTGACAATGTATCCCATTTGCCATTTCTTTGCCCATTTTCCTCATCTGACCAAGTCCTTGTGTGGTCTCTCTACCTCCTCAAAACTACCTGTCCTTCCATCTATCTTCATGTCAATTGCAAACTTTGCAACAAAGCCATCAATTCCATCATCCAAATCATTAACATATAATGTTAAAAGAATCAGTCCCAACACAGACCCCCGTGGAACACCACTAGTCACTGGCAGCCAAACAGGAAATGTTTCCTTTATTCTCACTCTTTACCTCCTTCCAATCAGCCACTGCTTTGTCCATGCTGGAATCTACCCTGTAATATGATGGACTCGTAGCTCATTAAACAGCCTCATGTGCAGCACTTTGTCAAAGGCCTTCTAAAAATTCAGGTACGCTATATCAAACGATTCTCCTTCATCTATTCTGATTGTTATTTCTTCAAAGATTTCCAACAGATTTCTCAGGCAAGATTTTCTCTTCAGGAAACGATGCTGACTACGGCCTATCTTATCATGTACCTCCAAGTACCCTGAGACCTCATCCTTAGTAATTGACTCCAACATGTTGCCAACCACTGAGGTGTCAGACTAACTAGCCTATAATTTCCTTTCTTCTGCCTCTCTCCCTTCTTGAACAGTGGAGTGACATTTGCAATTTTCCGGTGTTCCAGAACCACTCCTGACCTAATGATTTTTGAAAGATCATTATTAATGCCTTCAGCCACCTCTTTCAGAACTCTGGAGTGTGCACCATCTGGTCCAGGTGACTTAGCTACCTTCAGGCACTTGAATTTCCCAAGAAACTTCTCTAGTAAAGGTAATTTCACACACTTCATGACCCCTGGCACCTGGAAGTTCTATCATACTGCTAATGTATTCCACAGTGAAGATTGATGCAAAATACTTAATTGGCTCATCCACCATTTCCTTGTCCCCAATTACTACCTCTCCAGCATCATTTTCCAGTGGTCCGATATCCGCACACACCTCTGTTTTACACTTTCTGTATCTGAAGAAATGTTTGGTATCCTCTTTAAAATCACTGGCTATCTTACTTTAGTAGTCCATTTTTATCTTCTTAATGACTTTTTATGGTTGCCTTCTGTTGGTTTTTAAAAGCTTCCCAATCCTCTAACTTCCCACTAATTTTTTTCTCTATTTTATGGCCTTTTTGGCTTTTTAATGTTGGCTTTGACAGCTCTTTTTAGCCACGGTTGAGTCATCTTACCACTGGAATATATCTCGCTCTTTGGGATGTATATATCCAGTGTCTTCTGAATTGTTTCCAGAACTTCCATCAGTTGCTGCTCTTCCATCATCCCTGCCAGTGTTCTTTTCCAATCAATTCTGGTCAACTCCTCCCTCATGCCTCTGTAATTCTCTTTACTCGACTGCAATACTGATACCTCTCTCTGTAGCTTCTCCTTCTCTAATTTCAGAGTGAATTTGATCATATTACGATCACTTTCCCCCTAGGTTTTTTTTTACCTTAAGCTCCCTAATCAATTTGGAGTCATGACACAGCGCCCAATCTAAAATAACTGATCCCCTAGTGGACCCAACCAAGAGTTGCTCTAAAAAGCAATCTCTAATGCACTCTAGAAAATCCCCCTGCTGGAATCCAGCACCAACCTGATTTTCCCAATCTACCTGCATATTGAAATCCCCTGTGACTATTGTAACATTGCCCTTTTGGCATGCATTTTCTATCTCCTGTTGTAATTTGTAGAAATCCTTATTACTGCTTGGGGGGCTGTACACATCTCCCATGAGGGTCTTTTTACCCTTGCAGTTCCTTTGCTCTATCCACAGTGATTCAACACTTCTGACCCTAAGTCACTTCTTTCTAATGATTTAATTTCATTTTTTATCAAAAGAGTAATGCTCCTCTGCCCACCTCCTTTCCTGTCTGTCCTTTTGATACAATGTATATCCTTGGACATTAAGCTCCCAGCTTTAATCTTCTTTCAGCCGTGAATCAGTGTCAATCTGCAATGTGCCACAAGGTCATCTATCTTATTCTATATAGTACGTGCATTCAAATATAACACCTTCCGTCCTGCATTCACCCTTTTCAATCTTGTCTGCCTTTTATGTTGCAACTCATCTTGTTGACTGCTATTTTGCCCTATCAACAAACAGCCTCTCTTCACTACTCTGTCCTGACGAAGGGTCTTGGCCTGAAATGCCGACATCGCTTCTCCTTATAGATGCTGCCTAGCCTGCTGTGTTCTACCGGCATTTTGTGTGTGTTGTTGTCTCTTCATTACTCATTGCCTCTGTTTGTAAACCAGCTATCTCATCTTCAGCACTAACATCCGCATTTCCTATGATGCTTCTTGCATTGAAATATACTCAGCTCAGGTCACTAGTCACACCTCATTCAACCTTTTGATTTCTAACTTTGTCTGAGGTCTTACCAATATCTGCCTCCACGACCTCTCCACTAACCGTTCTGGCACTCTGGTTCCCATCCCCCTGCAACTCTAGTTTAAACTCTGCCATGTCAAGTCAAGTCAAGTCACTTTTATTGTCATTTCGACCATAACTGCTATGTACAATACATAGTAAAAATGAGACAACATTTTTCAGGACCGTGGTGTTCATGACACAGTACAAAAAATAGACTGAACTACATAAAAAACAAAAAAAAACTACACTAGACTACAGACCTACCCAGGACTGCATAAAGTGCACAAAACAGTACAGGCAATACAATAAATAATAAACAGGACAATAGGGCAGTAAGTTGGTGTCAGTCCAGGCTCTGGGTATTGATGAGTCTGATAGCTTGGGGGAAGAAACTGTTACATAGTCTGGTCGTGAGAGCCTGAACGCTTCGGTGCCTTTTCCCAGATGGCAGGAGGGAGAAGAGTTTATATGAGGGGTGTGTGGGGTCCTTCATAATGTTGTTTCCTTTGCGGATGCAGCGTGTAGTGTAAATGTCCGTGATGGCGGGAAGAGAGACCCCGATGATCTTCTCAGCTGACCCCACTATCCGCTGCAGGGTCTTGCGATCCGAGATGGTGCAATTTCCAAACCAGGCAGTGATGCAGCTGCTCAGGATGCTCTCAATACAATCTCTGTAGAATATAATGAGGATGAGGGGTAGAAGATGGACTTTCCTCAGCCTTCGCAGAAAGTAGAGACACTGCTGGGCTTTCTTTGCTATGGAGCTGGTGTTGATGGACCAGGTGAGATTCTCCTCCAGGTGAACACCAAGAAATTTGGTGCTCTTTATGATCTCTACCGAGGAGCCATCAATGTTCAGTGGGCAGTGGTCGCTCTGTGCCCTCCTGAAGTCAACAACCATCTCTTTTGTTTTATTCACATTCAGAGACAGGCTGTTGGCTCTGCACCTCCTCTCTGTAAGCTGCCTCGTCGTTCTAGCTGATGAGACCCACCACGATCCTGTCATCGGCAAACTTGATGGTGTGGTTCGAGCTGTGTGTTGCAGCACAGTCGTGGGTCAGCAGAGTGAACAGCAGTGGACTGAGCACACAGCCCTGGGGCGCCCCTGTGCTCAGTGTGATGGTGTTGGAGATGCTGCTCCCGATCCGGACTGACTGAGGTCTCCCAGTCAGGAAGTCTAGGATCCAGTTGCAGAGGGAGTTCAGGGCCCAGTAGGCTCAGCTTTCCAATCAGTTTCTGAGGGATGATTGTGTTGAATGCTGAACTGAAGTCTATGAACAGCATCCGAACGTACGTGTCTTTTTTGTCCAGGTGGGTTAGGGCCAGGTGGAGGGTGATGGCAATGGCATCGTCTGTTGAGCGGTTGGAACGGTACGCACACTGCAGGGGGTCCAGTGAGGGTCTTGATATGCCTCATGACGAGCCTCTCGAAACACTTCAAGATGATGGCATCATGCAGCATTAACAAACCTTCCTGCTATAATATTAGTCCCCCTCCTGGTCAGTGCAAACTGTCCTGTCTGTACACATTCCACCTGGAAGAGAGCCGAAAGATCCAAAAAATCTTATGCCCTCCCTCTTACGCCAACTCTTTAGCCTCGTATTAAACTGTATATTCTAGTTCTGCTCTCACTAGCACGTGGCATGGGTAGCAATCCTGAGATCACACTGGAGGTCCTGCTCTTTAATTTACTCCCGATGCAGAACCTCATCACTTGTCCTACCCACATCATTGGTACTTACTTGGATAACGATTTCCAGCTGTTCACCATCCCACTAAGAACGCTGAGGACTCAATCCAAGGTATCCTGGATCCTGGCACCTGGGAGGCTGCATACCATCTGGGAATCTCGTTCTTGCCCACACAACCTCCTGTCCATTACCACAGTGTGTCCCTTCTCCTCCACCCCCCCACCTTCCTGTCTGAATTGCAGAGCCAGGCTCTGAGCCCGAGACCTGTCCACTGTGATTTTCCTTTGTTGGGCCAACCACCTTTCCCCCCAACAGTTTCCAGTGACAAACACGAGAAAATATACAGATGCTGGAAATCCAAGCAACACACAAAATGCTGGAGGAACTCAGTAGGCCAGGCAGCATCTATGGAAAAAAAATGCAGTTGATGTTTCAGGCCGAGACCCTTTGGCAGGACCAGAGAAAAAAAGATGAGGAGTATATTTAATAGGTGGGGGAGGGGAGAGAGAAACAGAAGGTGACAGATGAACCTGGTTCCTCAACACCACCTGCACCTCCAGCTATCTTTATATCATTAGCAAATTTAGCCACAAATCCATTTCATTGAACTACATCGTAAAAAGCAGTGGTCCCAACACCAACCCCTGTGGAACTCCACTGGTAACCGACAGTCAGCCAGAATAGGATATCTTTATTCCCACTCCCTGTTTTCTGCTGATCAGCTAATGCTCCACCCATGCTAGTAACCTCCCTGTAATTCCATGGGCTCTTATTTTGCTAAGCAGCCTCATGTGCGGCACCTTGTCAAAGGCCTTCTGAAAATCCAAATACACCACATCTACTTTGTCTACCCTGCTTGTAATTTCCTCAAAAAATTGCAGGAGGTTAGTCAGGCAGGATTTTCCTTTCAGGAAACCATGCTGGCTTTGGCCTATCTAGTCATGTGCCTCCAGCTGTTCTGTAATCTCATTCCTAACCATCAATTCCACAGGAGGAGCTCTTCACTATCCTGCCTGGCATCATAACATTCCTAGCTGAGCAGATATAAAGAAGGGAAATAGCAAATACTTAACCTAGAGTTTTCACTTTCTTTCCTCTCTCTGACTGATGCCTTATTTCTGACTCTGTCCACTCAGGCTGCGCTTGCCTCCACCTTTCTTTGATTTCTAATCAATCCCAAGTGCCAATTGATACAATTCTACACTGCCATCCCAGAGAGCATCCTCACATCAACCATTACTGTATGGTTGGTGCAATATCTTCTCACAGAAGTCATTGGCTGCAGCCAACCTTCACTGCAGGACTTGTCTGTGTCCAAAACAAAGAAGCATTGCAGACATTACCCACCCAGCAAGCTGCCTTTTGGCAAAAGGTCCTTCTGAAAAGGGCTATAGCCCTATTAAAACAAAAAAAAAACACATCTTAAAAGTTGCTTCCCCCCAAGCAGTTAATCTGATCAGCCAATTTAGTTAGCCGCCTAAACCCAACTATCCGTTACCTCTGTAACGCACTGCACTGTACACACTTAAAACCACTTTTTATAAAACTGTTTAGATTGTAAATACATGTGGTATTTATTTATTAAGCACATTTTATTCCACATCTTTAACCTCTAACTTTATTTGATTTAATATTTAAGTT
Source organism: Hypanus sabinus (assembly GCF_030144855.1). NCBI lineage: Eukaryota > Metazoa > Chordata > Chondrichthyes > Myliobatiformes > Dasyatidae > Hypanus > Hypanus sabinus. Next base: position 129,923,082 of record NC_082706.1, read on the forward strand.
ATATTTATATTTATAACTTTTAATTCTTTACTTTTTATAATTTTTGAATGTTGTTGTTTCTTGTTGCATGCCACAGCATGACCAACTCACCTCAGCAAATTCCTAACATATTTAGAGGTATTTGGGGAATAAAGTAGATAGAGTTGATAGTTGAGCTCAATATCCAGACTCACTGGCTGAACCTCCATCTGAACTTGCCAAGTTGTAGAAGGCCAGTTCTGAGGACCTTCTGCATCCTTGAGTTCGGTCGTGATCGGAGCAGTGACTGGGCATCAGGTGAGGAAGACCTGCCCCTGCATCACTTTTGACAGGCTTTGAAAGCTGGAATAATTGAAAGCAGATCTTTATGAGCATGAAAATACGGAATATTTTTGAGGAGTTTTTGCTTCATTCAACTTGAAATAAATACTTAAACTAAAAATTAAATTAAACTAAAATCACTTAAAATTTTAAAAGAAATCTGGTAATATGGTGGCACAATGGAATAGCTGGTTAACTGCTGCCTCACATCTCCTCTCACCCTATGAATGTTTGGGTTTCCTCCCACATCTCAAAGACGTGCAGACTGGTTGGTTAATTGAATACTGTAACTTGCCCCTATAGTGTGCTGAGTGACCAAATCTGATTGGAGTTCGTGAGAATGTTTGGTTCAGGTAGGTTTAATGTAAATGGATGGTTGATGATTGGTGAGGCTCAGTGGGCTGAAGGTCCTGTTTCTATGCTGTACCTCTCTATGACTCTAAAGGCTGATTTTTACTTCTGTGTCAAATGAACAGCGTAGCCGCGTAACCTATGCTGCACCCTACGCCATCGCCTGACGTGCACCTCTCCAAAAATGTAACTCCATGTCGTGGTGACGCAGACCGCAACAACTGTGATTGGTCCACTTGGTAGCATTGCATTTCCTCCTGTCAAAAGGCATACTGTGCGTACACTGATGCAAAATGAATGGTGGGAGACGATGAACCAAATCGTCAAATCTACCTGCCGACATCCGAAAATATTTGAAATGCATTTCCTCGTCCATGTCTCTCAGTGGCTGGACAAGCTCAGAAAATTCGCCCTCCTTCTGCCTCAATCAGTTCAATGGCCATACACCATCGCCTCTGATGTCTTCGCTTTTTTCTGCGTTGCAGTAATTTCAATAAAAGTAACCCTTGTTCAACATTTATTAGCTCCAACTCCAACATGATGTACTCAGTCGCCATTAGAAACCCCACCGACAACTAGCGTTTTGGCGGTGAATTGCAGAGCGACGCATACACACCAACGCACAGGTATAAATGCTCACAATGGCGCAGGCCACTTACGAAGGCTGTGGCGTAGGCTACTACGCAGAAGTATGAATCAGCCTTAAGACTTTAACTTAAAATACCTAGCACATGTATATAATTAAATGCACTGAAGGGAAAATACTTTCAAAAACAGTAATTTATCTCTAATTTCCTAATCCTGTGCCCTACAACCCACTGAGACCGATAGGGCCTTATATTCTATCTGAACTTAACCTGGCACAAGTGACGGTAGTTCCAGACAGAGTAAGTCCTGCAACTGGATACATAGCAGAGCTTGTGTGGAGTGTAGTGTGCCAAGTGAATTGACAGGTATGGCCTTTGCAAATCTTGTACTTCCATGCTTGACAGCATATTGTGAAGTGCAGCAGTTGTAATCAGAACCATCAGTAATAGCCTGTGAGATTGACAGGTGGTAATAATGTCCTGATACTCTGATCTTCTTAAGAGATAATGCTTCAGGGATATATCTTGGCTGAGATACTCTGATTTTCTTTGAAACAGTATGGTAAAACTGTAGCCTACATTTCTTGGCTCAAGTCTGTACAGTAGCACATGATCATAAGTACATTAAGCTGAATGACCTGCTGAGTGTTCCCATCAGTCTTGCTTTTGAAATGCTCTCTTCTCTTTTAAGGCACCCTTGAAGACATATCCCTGATCAATTTTCTGGACATTTTTCTATCATTTCTGAGCATGCCTTGCTGCTGTGTTACTGACAAAGGGTCTCGGCCTGAAATGTTGACAGTGCTTCTTCTTATAGATGCTACCTGGCCTGCTACGTTCCACCAGCATTTTGTGTGTGTTGCTTGAATTTCCAGCATCTGCAGATTTCCTTGTGTTTGTGTTCAAAATCAACCCGATTTATTAATTCTGTTTCTTCTCTCTCTCACTTTCTCATGGATGCAGCCCGTCCTGCTGAATATTTCCAGCATTTTCTGTTTTTATTTCAGATTCACCACATCTACAATGTTTTATACAGTAAGCTGATACTCAGAAACTCCTGTTCTATTACAGTTCTTTCACAATTTGTGTATGAAAGCAGGAAGCTGGGAGCTGTAGTACAATTAGCTGTTTGAACAACACATGTTGAAAGAGGGCACTTGGGACTTGGTAGGTGGATTGCAAGAGCAGCCAAAGTGTATAATAAACATTTAATGGCAAGATCCGCTTCTGCCCAATTTTGTTTCCATGAAAAACATACTTGTAATATCTGTACATTATGAATTGGCAAAACTTCAACTGCTTAAATGTTGCTGTCTTTCATTTATATTTAAACAGCTTTAACCATTCTTTCATATTTTTGTTTGTGTTTCAGGATGTGTGTGTCAACAGCAAGGCCAGTATCTATCGTCCAACCCTAATCACCTACGAGAAGGTATGTGCCACCTTCAGTTATGCTACAACTCAATGATTTGCTTGTCTAATTCAGGGAGCAGATAGGATCCAACCTCACTGATGTGGCACTGAAATCACATACTGTATAGGCGAGTTTGGCTAGGGATGGCAGATAGACTTCTCTGACTGGTATTGTCAGAATTAGAATCAGAATTAGCTTTATTCTTTATTATCACTGACTTAAATAATGTAAAATTTGTTACATTATTTTTGCGGTAGGAGTTAGTACCAAGACATAAAAATACCATACACTTTCAGTAAAAACAAATGAACAATAAGCAAAAACAAGGAATGACAAGATAATGTTCAGGGCCCAATAACACCTGATAATTTTTGTAACAATCCAGTTGTTATACAATTAAAAACAGAAATCCAGATTATTTAAATACCTGATAAACTCCACATCTCAATGGTGGTATTTGAATTCACATCTCTGAATCATTAGCCAGACCACTAGATTTTAAAATTGAGGCACTATTTTCTTGTAATATGAAATGATCATTGTTAAATCTAGTTTGGAACATCACAATGAATTACTTTTATTATCAACCTTTGCTGCATAAATTATTACACAGTTTTTGAAAAAAATTGAATAATCGCTATCTCATATGGAATTAATTAAAGATGGAATATCCAGTGCAATTACTGCTTTTAATTCTCTGGCATTTGTCTCTTCTGTAGCAATTGTATCTTTGCATCTGGATACACATCTCATTTGGAGAGTGGGTGTAAAGTTTCCTATTTCACTGCTTTAATTCCTTCAACAAACATAAACAGAGTTGAGATAAATCTTTTGACATCCACTCAGCTCCCATGTCAAGAGGTGCCTCCCAGGATGATCTGACTGCTAGTTCATGGAAAATGATACCTCCAGATTGTATCACAGTGTTGTTGGAGTAATGCAGTGTGGAGCTGTGGTGTTTTCAAATAAAAGCATAAAACCAAAGGCTTCTCCAGCCAGTATTACTCAAACAGAAAAGTGGACATTATGCTTGTGATCTGTTTCAAACTAAAAGCTAGCACTTCAGCATTCACCAAGAAAATAGAGAATAGGATAAAGAATAAAGATTTTGGAAATACAGTATGTACTATGAAAAAAAGCATTAGTAACCTATCAGCTTATGGAGCCTTAGGGTGATACATCATGCAGACAGGCCTGTTAGTCTAACTTGTCCGAAGTTCTTTGACTTCTCATCAGAAGCTGGAAAAATTAACTATTCGGCTGCCATGGTAGCATAGTGCTTATCACCTGGGGTGTTGGAGTTTGGAGTTCAAGTCCAACGTCGTCTGTAAGAGGTTTGTATGTTCCCACCCATCAGCTCGTTAGTTTCCTCGAGGTGCTCTGATTTCCTCCCTTAGTCAAAAGACATACCGGTTAATAGGTTAATTAGTCATTGTTAATTGTTCTGTGATTAGGTTACAGTTAAACAGGTGGGTTGCTGGGTGGTGCAGCTCATTGGACTGGCAGGGCTGTTCTGTGCAGAAACGTTCCCTCTAATTTATTTTTACAGCTGTGTTGACCAACCATTGCAAAGCAACACAAAATGCTGGAGGACTTCATCAGTTCTGATAAAGGGTCTCGACCCAAAACATCTTTTCCATAGATGTTGCCTGGCCTGCTGAGTTCCTCCAGCATTTTGTGTGTATTGCTTTGGATTTCCAGCATCTGCAGATTTTCTCTTGTTTGGAGACCAATTTTGCTCTGAGCGGGAAATTTTTACAAGGCATGAAAATTGCTAAAGCAGTGAAAAAATGTTTTTTTGGTAGTATGCATACTTGAATATTTAGAATGCAAACTGAAAAATCACATACTTTTGATTTTATTTATTAATTGAAGGGTATGATAAAGGGTACAGCAAATAAAATCTTTCTAATTAAAATAGTTTCTCATCTGAATTTATTACAAACCTATTGTCTATGAACACTGTCCAGATTAATTTTGCCTGCAGATGAAAGGTGTGTCTCAATCCTCATTAGATCATTCAAATGTTCCACGTAGTCTGTTTCTGGAGTTACATTTGATTGAATTCATAACACTGAATCCACACTCACAGTTAGCACCAGAAGCTTGAACTATTGCAACAATGTCAACAAGAATTGACAGTTCTTCATATTTTTCGCTTCTAAGCACGCAGTTCAATGTATCAGTGAGCTTCTTAATTGGTCCAGTCTTAACTTTCTCAGAAACAGCAAAATTAATAGAGTCGTAGAGTCCTAAAGCAGGCTCTTCAGCCCATCTAGTCCATGCCTCTAAAGTATTTAAACTACCCACTCCCATTGACCTGCACTGGGACCATAGCCCTCTATACCCCTACTATTCATATACCTATCCAAATTTGCTTAAACATTGAAATCAAGCTCGTAAGCATCACTTGTGCGAGCAGCTCATTCCACACTCACATGACCCTCTGAGTGAAGAAGTTTCCTCTCATATTCCCCTCAAAACATTTCACATTTCACCCTTAACCCATGACCTCTGGTTGTAGACCCACCCAACCTCAATGGAAAAAGTCTGATCACAAACAAGAAAAAATGTGCAGACACTAGAAATCCAAGCATTGGAAAAAAGTCTGCTTGCATTTATCCTATCTATACCCCTCATAATTTTGTATACATCCATCAAATGTCCTCTCAGTTTTCTACATTTTAAGGAAAAAAATGCTAACTTACTCCATCTTTTCTAATAACTCATGTTCTCTAGGCCTGGCAAGATCTTTATAAATTTTCTCTGTGCTCTTCAAATTAGGCCTCACCAATGTCTTATACAACTTCAGCATAACATCACATTTCCTGTACTCAATACATTGATTTATGAAGGCAATGTGCCAAAAGCTTTCTTTACAATCCTATCTATTTGTGACACTACTTTCAATGAATTACGGACCTATATTCCAAGACACCTTTGTTCTATCACACTCCTCAATGCCCTACCACTCACTGTGTAAGACCTACCCTGGTTGGTCCGACTGAAGTGCCACACTTTGCACTTGTCGGCATTAAATTCCATCTGCTGTGTTTCAGTCCACTTTTTCAGCTGATGCAGATCCCTCTGCAAGTCATGATAGCCTTCTTCACTGTCCACTACACCTCCAATCTTGGTGTTGTCCGCAAATTTGCTGATCCAGTTAACTACATCATCCAGATCATTGATATATATGACAAACAACAAACAGACCCTTTACTGATCCCTGTGGCACACTATTAATATCACAGTATTACTGTGATATTTTTGAGGCAACACTTTTGTTGTAGTTCAGAATAGTAGCTGAGTATATTTTTGGCAGTTATACAGCATTCTCTTTCCAAATTCAAAATTGGTTGCACTTGCAATGGCAGCAGGATCAAAAGCTTGTTATTCTGTTAACATATTGTCACGAAATCTATTATCCAAGTAATTACACACACATTAAATGAATCTGTTAATAGGTATGTCAGGACTTACAAGCAGCCTTCTCACTTTGTCACTGTAATTGGCAAATGTGAAATGTTTTTCTTGCTGGCATCTGTGATCAGTGGGCCAGTGGTTTATTAGCTACCGACTTCCATTCTATGTTTATTGTTGCAATTTTCAGCAGTGTTGTAACTTGAATCACTAATAATTTAAATACGTTGTTTACATACATTATGTAAAATTCCGGCTGTGTGGCAAGAAAGGCCGCGTGCCTGGGAGCATTTCAGTTACCGCGCCGCCACACACCCGCGTAGCTTAGAGGAAACAATGGCTGACCCTCTCTACGCTCCAAAGGTCCTGACCACTGGATGACATTTTCAATCATTTGTCGGAATAAGGTAGTGCCAGGATTATAGGGGCTCCATGCTGTGGGGTGCTGTCAAAGACAGAATGTTGGTTAAGAATCTTTTCAAAATGTTTCTTCTGCCAGGGGTGTCAGCCTGTCTCTGTTCAAGACCTTCAACAGTCTGGTTCCTTGCATAGACAGTGTGGACAGTGCTAAAGAATCTATGGCTATCAGCTAGACATCCTCTGCTCTTTCCACTGAATTTTGCTTCTTGAGATGTAATGGCAAGCTCACGTTTAACCTTTAATTGCAGGGTGGACATTAGAATTGAATCCCAGTTTCAGTTTGTATTGCACCAAAAATGAACTTGTAAAAGGGATCTCACACCACTAGGGAGGCACTTTTTCTCATTAATAGAACATAGAATAGCACAGCATATTACAGGTCCTTCGGCCCACAATGTTGTGCCAACCCTCAAACCCTGCCTCACATATAACCCCCAACCTTAAATTCTTCCATATACCTGTCAATGTTAATGACTTTAACCCAAATGCATTGTCATATTTCACTGAATGAGCTCTCTCAGGACTTTGAATGCTCATTGCAAAATCTATTTGATTAGTCTCACTACCTCCTCCTTTATCATTTTAAAAGTTATTTTTCCAATTTCAGAGTTAAGATTGAATCTACTTCCACCATTCGAACAACCAGATATTCCTGCTCAGAATGGCAGGCTGGTTTGGCATAAGCCTCTGAGAAGTGAGCCCTTCTGCATCTCACAGTGTCTCACTGTCTGAAGTACTGGCGTTAGAACTTACTGTCAACAATATTAAGTGAGGACAACAGTGTTATTCGAAAGCAGGAAACAAAGAGAAGCAACTTAGGGAACAAATTCTTCTGGCATCTGAGTTACGTATCAAAGTTCACAGGCGAGAGTAAGGTAGAAGGTTCAGAGAAATTCATCCGTAATTATTAGGTTCAAATCCACTATGTACCTGAGTCATCCAAGAGGTCCACAACCTTGTCGTGATTTGGAGGCCTGCGTGACACAACGTCCCAGAGAACTGTGTCGGCTGGAGTCAGGGCTTCATGCGTCAGCTATTGGTAGGGTCACCCATGCAAAACAAGTCAAATGATAGAGGCCAGACTAAGAGCAGTTCATTGGTCCTCCAGGTTCGGAGATTCTGCTCAGGGCTAACAATCCTGACTGGGAAAACAAATTGTTACGTCCACAGCAATGAAGAATTCTTTTGCATGTGAGCGCTATGGTATTCCTGAGTCCCCGCACAGGACTAGCATGACTTACAGTAAGGAAAACCGAGAGGAAGTTACTGACATGATGAAGGAAGCCCCGAACATCACCAGAGATGGAGGACCTTCATTGCCACCCTAAATGCCAGTGGTGTAATGGGCAGAAAGTAAATAAGCAATGTAGCAGGGTGCTTGAGTTGAACTCTGCTTCTCAATATCAGTTCTGCAGACTGTAATGAATCATGTCCTGGAAATAGGCTACAGCATGGAAGCACTGAAGTAGATCCAATGGCTCGCTTAAGTAATTATGGTGAATATCAACACCTGTGGTTAGTTTAAGCAGTAACAAGAAGTTATAAATGGAGGCCAAGTCATTGGGTATATTTAAAGTGGAAGTTGATAGGTTTTCAATTAGTAAGGGCATCAAAAGTTATGGGGTGAAGCAGGAGAATGGGGTTGAGAGAGATAATAAATCAGCCATGATAGAATGGTAGAGCAGACTCATTGGGCTAGATTGCCTGAAACTGCTCCTATGTCTTATGGTTTAATGAAATCAACAGGTTTAAGTACATGAGGGAACAAGAGGATCCAAACCTAGAAAATGTGCAGCAGTAATCGTATTTGGGAAGCTGTGTACACTAACACTAATGCCCAACCAATGGATTGGTGAGCTTGGCTAAAGGACCTAATTCCATGCTGTCTACCTCTATGACTCTAAGATGGACAAGCTGGCTAATGAAATGTTAGACTTTATCTCAATGGAAATGGAATGCAAAATTATCCAAAGACTGGACAGACAATTAATTTTGGGAACCCAACATCAGCAAAAAGACCAGATATTACAGACTTCCAGACTCAGCACTGAGTCCATCCATTAAGGTAATTGCTGTCTCCAGCTATTTATTTCAGGTTTCTTTTGTCTGCAATGCATTCCTTTGGAGATTCAAGTTCAAGTTCAAGTTTGCTGTCAAGGGTTACTAGTTTCTTGCAGGTTTATCAGATCAGTTCATGAAAACAACTGTTGTAGCGAAGGAGCTTGTGCTGTGAATTTTCAGGTTCCTGTACCTCCTGCCTGATGGCAGTGAAGAGAGGAGGGCATGATCTGAGTAATGGGGGTTCTTAATGATGGATATCACCTTCCTGAGGTTCCATCTCCTCTATGTCTACATCTTATTCCCTTGTTATCCCTTTGCTGCCTTCTTTCACTCTCATCACTTTTGTCCATTTGATTCCTCCACCCTATTGTTTTCACCTTTTCTCCCCTTTCTCAGAATCTGGGTTATTGTCACGAGCATATGGTGTGAAATTTGATGTTTTACAACAGCAATACAGTGTGATACACAAAGAAGCTCAATCAGTCAATAAACAAACAATGAGTGTACCATCAATGCAAATAGAGAGCAAAATAGTGAGGTAGTGTTCAGGGTTCAAAACTCTAATGGAGGAGGGGAAGAAGCTGCTCCTAAAACTCTAATCTTCTTCTCTGCATCTTCAAATCTGAGTAGTTCAAGTATTTTCATTTTTAGGTGGAGAAATATTCATTGGCTTTGGAGATTCACTGGAGATGAGGCAATTCTGGACCAAATTTGAATCACTGAAAGATGATTGACATCTTTGGCAGGGTTTGAATGCTACTACCCCTAACAAAGTGAAGCCAAGTGACATACAGTAGGTGACAACAAGGCTTCACTTCCAGAAGAGCTCAATGACTTCTATGCGTGCTTTCATCATCAAAACATGGAGGAACCTTCAAGAACTCCCACCGTCCCTGATGATCCTGTGCACTCAGTCTCTGTGGCTGACATGAGAACATCCTTCAGGAGGGTGAACCCCCAGAAAGCATCTGGCCCAGATGGGGTACTGACAGAGTACTAAGTACCTATGCTGAGCAATTGGCTGGTGTGTTCACTGATACCTTTAACCTCTTCCTTTGGTGGTCTGAGGTACCAACCTGCTTCAAGCAGACATCAATTATATGGTGCATAAGAAGAATGTGGTAACCTGCCACAATGATTATTATGGTTGCAATTACATCCACTGTAAGGAAATGCTTTGAGAGGTTGGTAAAGAAACACATCAACTTCTGCCTGAGAGGTGACTTGGGTCTGCTCCAATTTAATTTCCCAGTATAGCAGGTTCACAGAAAATACCACTTTATTGACCCTTGAACCCATTCAGCCCTGGAACATCTGGACAGCAAAGATGCTTACATCAGGATGCTTTTTATTGACTACAGCTTGGCATTCAGTACGATCATCCCCTCAAAACTATTCAATAAGCTCCAAGACCTTGGCCTCAATACCTCCTTGTGCAATTGGATCTTCAGTTTCCTCAGTTGCAGATCCCAGTTAGTTGTGATTGGCAACAACATCTCTTTCACAATCTCCATCAGCACAGGTGCACCACAAGGCTGTGTGCTGAGCCCCCTGCTCTACTCACTTTATACTTGTACTGTGATGCTAAACACAGCTTCAATGCCATCTTTAAGTTTGCTGATGACACCACCGTTGTTGGTTGAAGGTGGTGATGAATCAGCATATCAGTGATGAAGCAGGAGAGTGATTGAAAATCTGGCTGACTGGTGCCATAGCACCAATTTCTCACTCAGTGTCAGCAAGACCAAAGAGCTGATTACACTGAGCAATTTTTTTTCAAAAGTGTTGCTTCCTCAGAATTATATTTTGTTTATGATGGAATGCTTGAAGGTGAACAGCCCAAACTTCAACTGTACTTTTTGCCATAGATGCTGGCTGGCCTGCTGAGTTCCTCCAGCATTTTATGTGTGTTGTTTGGATTTCCAAACAGTTTATAAGGTTATAATTTCAGACTATTTGTATCAGGTAGGAATTTGGAGAAACAAGATATTATCTTTTAATCAGTATAATGTGTTTTATTGCATAATGGTGCTAATGCTTTGTAATAGTTCAATTAAGCTAAAAATACCGTTGATGATTTTTATTTTGTATTCAGTTTCTGAGGCTTCTTGCTTAAGTGTACAACAATAATCAGCCAGTGTTGATGGATTCCAGTTGCCCTGGTACCTTTTCTCCATGACCGCAATGTCCTGGTGAAACCTTTCACCATGCTCGTCACTGACAGTGCCAAGATTTGCAGTGAAGTGTAAATGGGAATGCAGAAAATGAATCTTTAGTGACATCTTGCACTTCATGACTTTATATGCCTGATGCATATTGTTAACCAACTGCACATAGTTTGGTGCTCTGCAGTTGCCAAGAAAATTTTCAACAACATCCTCGAGTGCCTTCCATGTGGTTTTCTCTGGTACCACTGGAAGTCCTTTGAATTGCCTGTCAGTGATGACCTGTTTAATTTGTGGACCAACAAAATGTTTTCCTTAATCTTAACATCAGTTATTTGGATGAATTGTGATTTAAAATGACAAGTATAGGTGATTTCAAACAAATGGTGCATGTTAGGAAAATTTCATAGTAATTTTCATGATTAACAGCCAAAATCCATACAGCCAGAAGTATTCAGGAAGAAAAATCTTTGCTATCCAATGTTATTAACTTCAGGAAGTGGAAACCGAAGGTCCCCTAGCCAGTCCTCATCAGGGGATCAGAGGAGAAGAAGATCAGCAACTTTAAATTTCTTGGTGTTATCATTTCAGATGATCTGTCCTGGGCCCAGAGCATGAATGCAACTACGTCCTTGGAAGTGTCCAAAGATGATAGCTAATACTTTGACAAACCTCTATCTAAGTGTGATGGAGAGTATATTGACTGGTTGCATCACGGCCTGCTTTAGAAGTACCAATGTCCTTGAATAGAAAATCCTGAAAAAATAGTGGATATGGCCCAATCCATCACAATTAAAGCTCTCCTTTCTTTTGAGTACATCTATGTTAAATGCTGTTGCTGGAAAGCAGCATCCATCATCAAGACCCCACCACCCTAGCCATGCTCTCTTCTTGCTGAAGGCATCAGGTAAAAGGTACAAGGGCCTCGGGACACACGCCACCAGGTTCAGGAACAGTTATTACCTCTCAACCCTCAGGCTCCTGAACTTCACTCAACTTCACTTGCCCCATTGCCGAACTGTTCCCACAAACTAAGGACTCACTCTTCATCTCATATCCTCAACTTTTATTGCTAATTTATTTCTTATTATTATTTCTTTTTTCCTTTGTATTTGCACAGTTTGCTTTCTTTTGCTCTTTGGTTGTTTGTCTGTCCTGTTGGGTGTGGTCTTTTATTGATTCTATTGTGTTTCTTGTACCTGTTGTGATTTCCCGCAAGAAAATGAATTTCAGTACTTATATGGTGACACGTGTACTTTGATAATAAATTTACTTTGAACTTTGAACGTTGAACTTCACCAGGGCTTAAGGAGTTAAATTATGTGGGCTGGTTGAATTAACTTTACTAACATTCCCTTGAGATTAGAAATTGAAGGCTGATCTATTCCAGGTGTTTCTATGATACAGGGTTTTGCAGATACTGAAAAAATATTTATTCTGCTGGTAAATTGGAACACAAAGAAGTGGGATCTTAACATTAGTGCTGGGTCATTTAGAAGTCAAATCAGGAAACAATTTTTTGATGGAAAGACTGGCAGGAATCAGGGACTGTCTTCCTCGAGTATGCGTATGCTTTGATCAATTGAACTGCTAATACTAAGATTGATAGATGGACAATGTCATCTCCATCGGCAATACCACAACCACATTGCATGCAATCCTTGCTGTCAACCTCCCAAGAATTTGCTATCCATTTAAGGCCATACTGATGCTCTTTGATTCTAGCCACAGTTATTGTTTGGGGCACCTGATGCAGTGGACATAGAAAAATCTCTGTTTAGAATGCAACATCTGGCAGATCAGCTAAATGCATGGTGTACATGTTGAACAAGAAAAATGCATTTAAGGTAAGGGGGGAAAGTGTAAAGGAGATGTTCGGGGTAGATTTGATTTACACAGAGAGTGCCAGGTGCTTGAACGGGCTGCCGGGAGTGTTGGTGAAATGAGATACAATAGTGGCACTTATGAGGCTTTTACATAGACACATGAATATGCAGGGAATGGAGAGATATAGACCATGAGAAGGTAGAAGAGATTTTGTTTGATTTGGTTTTTAATTCAGCACACACAATGGGGGCTGGAGTGCTTTTTCCTGCCATACTGCTCTATGTTAACAGCTCTAAAGTTCATTTTCATTGACTTAATGACACTCAAATTCAGAAACAAAGTACAACCAATGTGTTTTGCGCTCATACACCCCCACAATGTTTTGCATGAGATACTTAAAGTGCTTTTTAAAAATGGCAAAAGTCAGTCATGTGTTAGTTTGTGTTATAGCTGACAGTGGCAGAGCAAGTTCCTACAACATTCTGTATGAGTAAAAAAACTTCATTCCACATGAAAAGAACCTCAGTTAATCTGTGATAGTTTTAACTTTTGTACACTTAAAAGCTTTGATCCAGCACCCAGGTAATCTGGAACATACAGTATATCACCATCAAGCTGTTTTTATTCAAGGGAAGTTGAGTACTTTGTATCCACTTGATATCTCTGAAGCAACATACATAACTTTATGTGCATTGTCAGACATATCCAAAGCATGACCTCATTTTGTGTGTGTTAATGCTACTTTTTGCAGAGGAAATATTTTCATCTCTTTCCTCATATAAATTAATCTTCTGTCTGGTTGACAGATGTTTAAGCAAGTAAAAATAAATAGATTTGAAGAACAAAGCAACAGCCTAGAAGTCATACATCAGAAGGTCTTTTCTCTGTTACTTTTTCCAGTCAAGAAATTGGCTTTGACCATATGGTTAAGACAGACATAATCTCCATTTTTTGTTATGAATCTTTGTTCATCCATAATCCAAACACACCTCGTTTCCAGAAAAGATAAAATAAATAATCAGAATACTCATCATATTTGTAAGAAGAAATATGTCACCAGAAGAATGAAATTATTGTCCAGTATATCTAATAGCCCTACTGTCCATGATTCTGTAATGAAAATGAGCTGAACAATTAGACAAGTGCTGCACTGTTGTTTTGGAGAGGAGGAGAGATTTTGGCAGGAAATGACTGCCATGACCAGGGAAATGACCAGGAGCCATGAATCCTTTAAAAGCTCTTCTACTGCAGAGGGACATAGCAGTTGCAGATCTGCAACAATATTGTTTCTAGTAGTGGCGTAAAATAAGCAATACTCGTAAATTCTTCCAGTAAATTGTCACGGCTTATGTTTGTGCTACAAGGATTGGGCTTGAATTTTAACTCTATGTGTGGGACTCTGAGGATGTGGATCACTGTACCTGTGACTGGTTGGTGGGAAACCAGTCGCAGGTACAATGCTGCAGAATCAGAAACTTGAACTTTATGTTGACATGGCACTTTGTTTTTTTGCAGCATACAAACTTAAAGAGATTACTAAAACAGACTTTTAAGATAAAATAAAAAGGAATTTGAGAAAGAATGTACTTGATGTACATTCGTTGATAAACAATTCTCAGGGTGGTATTTGGTGACATAGACAGAATGTACTTTGATAACAAATTTCCCTGAACTTTGATGTTAGTGGCTCAAAACACATTGTGTAAATTTACTGTACTTCATAGGTAAGTGTGCCTATAGTGAATAGTTCTTTTATAACTTATTTTAACTATTAGTAATTATATTGAAACATAAATGACACATAAATGTTATTGTGGCGAGGAATACCATATAATGTATTTACATTTTCCAGTGTTCTAATTGTGTTTGAAGTTTTGTATACGCTTTTTCTAACATTTACATACTTATCTGCCTCCAAGAATTTTGTATACTTCAGTGAAGTCTGGGTATTTAGTTAATAGATATCCTTGACAACCTGTGTGTGCATGGCTATAAGCAAATGCTGGACCTTTCCTGCTCTTTCTACACACCATTAGGCCTTATGTCATTGGCTTTCTGTTGGATCTCTGTCTTCAGCTGCCCAGTTCTAGATTTCAAAATTGTCCCTATTCTGATAGAATAGCAGTAAGTCATACAACACAGTAAACTGGCCCTTTAGCTCAACTCATCCAAGTTGCCTAAATCATCTAGTCCGCATTAGCTTGAGGAGTTCAGTGCTTTCTCCCTCCCTCTTTACTTAAGTAATTTTGTACCTTGCAAAGTGTGGGAACTATTAAGCACCTATGGAAATTTGGAAGAGGACAAGTGCATTCACAATCTCGATCACCACTCCCTTCGAAGCTTTTGAACCTTGAAATGCAGATTAGAGATTTATCATCTATTGAACTCATTAATATCTAAAAATTAATAGTAAAAACAGAGAACCAGAGGAATGGCAGTCTTCTATTTAGGAAAGTATCAGTGTAACTTCTGAAAGAAAAGGAAGAAAGAAAATGAGAGTAAGCTAGCAAAAAATATGAAAAAAGGTTGTAAGATCTGTTATTATTTTAAAAGGACAGAAATAGGAGGAATAGGGTAAAAGTTCCTGAAGAGACAGGGCCATGAGAAATTTGAAATTGGTAACGTGGGTTATTATGTCACACGTACAGAAGTACAGCTACTTTGTTTTGCATGTGATCAGCACCTACTGTGCTACATTGCTGGCAATCAGCAGGAGCTCAAGAAAAGCAGCTCTAATCTGCGCAGAGTTATCAAGACAGTGAAACAACACAGGGACAAGATTGAGTCAAGATTCACAACGAATAGCACATGTGCATTCCATACCATCACAGACTGCAAAGCCAAACCTTGTGGTGCTGCCAACATCGCAGCCTCTCTGCCAAATGGGCTCAATCGCTTTTACGTTCGGTTCAATGTCGCTAACTCAGAGCCTCCGAGGAAAGCCACCGCTACAACCTGCAACCTGGTCATCTCGGAGGCTGAGGTACGCAGATGTTTCCAATGAGTGGAGAGCCACAAGGCTGCAGGACCAGACGGCATCCCAGGGCGAGCACTCAGGATGTGTGCAGCACAAATGGCAGGTGTGTTTACAGACATTTTTAATCTCTCCCTCTCTCAGTGTAGAGTGCCCTCCTGCTTCAAATTATCCCCTATTGTCCCTGTACCAAAAAAGGCCAAGGTAACATGCCTGAATGACTGCCGTTCTGTCGCACTCACCTCAATAATAAGCTTTTTGATGCTGGTCAAGGATTACATCCGCAGCATGCTGCCACCCAAACTGGACCCCCTACAATTTGCCTATCGACACAACCGATCAGCAGATGACACAATAGCCACTGCTCTACATGCTGTTCCTACACATCTGGAGAAAAAGGATGCTTATGTTGGAATGCTGTTCTTGGATGATGGTTCAGCATTCAACACCATAGTTCTATCCAGGCTCGACAGGAAGCTCAGAGACCTTGGTTTTGACCCTGCTTTGTGCAGCTGCATCTTGAACTTCCTGTCAGATCGCCAGCAGGTGGTAAGAGTGGGCTCCCTCAACTATGCCCCTCTGACCCTCAACACAGATGCCCCTCAGGGCTGTGTACCAAGCCCTCTCCTTTACTCCCTGTATACCCATAACTGTGTCGCCACCCACAGCTCTAATCTGCTAATCAAATTTGCTGATGACATTACATTGATTAGCCTAATCTCAAACGATAATGAGGTGGCCTACAGGGAAGAAATCATCTCTCTGACACAGTGACGTCAAGAAAACAACCTCTCCCTCAATGTTGCTAAACAATGGAGCTGGTTGTGGATTACAGGAGGAATGGAGACAGGCCTAACCCCTATTGATGTCAATGGATCTGGGGTTGAGAGGGTGAACAGCTTTAAGTTCCTCGGCATCCACATCACCGAGGGCCTCATGTGGTCTGTACACAACAGCGCCTCTTTCACCTCAGATGGTTGAGGAAATTTGGTGTGGGCCTCCAAATCCTTTCTACTGGGGCACAATTGAGAGCATCCTGACTGGCTGCATCACTGCCTGGTATGGGAATTGTACATCCCTTAATTGCAGGACTCTGCAGAGAGTGGTGCGGACAGCCCAGCACATCTGTAGTTGTAAATTTCCCATGATTCAGGACATTTACAGAGACCGATATGTAAAAGAGGCCCGAAGGATCAATGGGAGATCTGAGTCACCCCAACCACAATCTATTCCAGCTGCTACCATTGAGGAACAGTACTGCAGCATAAAAGCCAGGACCACCAGGCTCCGGGACAACTTCTTCCACCAGACCATCAGACTGGTTGACTCAGGCTGAACTGATTGTATTTCTATGTTACATTGACTGTTGTATTTATTATAATTTATTATAAATTACTATGATTGCACATTTGGATGGAGATGTAACGTAAAGATTTTTGTTCATTATGTATGTGAGGGATGTAAGAAATCAAGTCAATTCAATTCAAGGCACCATCTGTACATATCATTTCATCAGAAGTGTATATGGTTATGTAAGGGAAAAGCAACAATAGAAAGCGGAATGAAATGCAACAGCGACAGAGAAAGTGCGGGTCAGGCAGACAGACCATAAGGTGCAAGGTCATGACGAGCTTTAGATCATGAGATCAAGAGTTCATCTTATTGTACAAGTGGACCATTCAATGAGCTTATAACGGCAGGATCAAAGATGCCCTTGAGTTGATGGTACATGTTTTTAAGCTTTTATGTCTTCTGCTTGATGGGAATGGGGAGGAGAGAGTGGTGAATAATGAAATAACAGTGCAAGTAAATAAATACTTGTGTCTGCTTTCATGGGAGAAATCACAAAGGGTGAAATTGCCTCCTCCTGCTCCTAACACCAAAATATTTGTTCATATTGTTGCAATTTCATTAATCCTGAATATACATTTTCTGTTCTCTCTCTCTTTCTGTTAGGCACCCAAATTGACTTTAGCTGATATTTTATTTTTCATTATGTTTGTAGCTTTAACAGTGAATTGATCCATTGTTACACACAACATTAATACTGGAGTTTTAACCTATGTTTGACAACGGTGTCCAATGCAAGGTCTTTCAGGTGGAAATGGCATCTTGTATTGTGGCTATTAGAACAGCTGGAAAAGGAGGTTACAGAAGTTATCTGAGCTTTTGTTGGATATCAAAACTATTACTTTCAATGTTTCTGCTATTCAGTAACATCTAAATATATTGAAAAATTATCAGAGCTCAAACAAAGTACTTTTTTTCAAAAGTATTTTGAAAAGATTTGTTAGTTTCTTCAATTAAAGTATAAATTAATTGACGCTTTTCTCCCTCACATCCCTTCCTTTCCTTTGAAGAGAATGAACTCAGTGAACCTGTAGCCTATCTAATCTGGGGCAGATTCCCCAGCAGAGTCAAAGTGCCATATAACTCTGTTGCAGGACTCCAAGGCAAGTAAATCGCAGTCAGGGAGCCCCAGGGAACATTTGCTGGAGGTCCATGACTTTTCTGATCATAGCCATGTACATGTAAACATTGTGCTTCTTGGCACTTAGATGGGGGTATATTAGTATTTATTAAAAAATTCCACTCTATGGCTTTCCATAGCATTTGTCTCACCAACAATATAACAACTTTGTAGGAGATCATATTCAGTGTTCTCAGAATAACAAACGTCTCCTCAGAGAGAGATTTTAGAACTCTTTACACAAATATACAAAGTATTAGATAATCCTGAAAGCCCCACTACGTTTGAGGTTAGAAGGATAAATGCTTAATTATGTCTATGTATATTAAATTATTTTCTGAGTTTTCTTATGCATAATTAGTAAATTTTTATTAAGATGTTTGTTTTTTAAAATTATTTTGGATAATGTCCAAAACATTGCATTTGATAAAATCTTAAGGCTCAAGAAAATAGCATAACAGGCAAATAAAAGCATCGAATAATAAACATGCTTTGATTGAAAGTTTAGATTTTCTGGCAATGAGACATTACATTAAAATATTTGTTTGATCCCACTGAGTGTAGAGTCATTGACTCATTCAGCACAGAACTGTTCCTTCAGGCACCATGTCTATGCCTACCTTTTTGTCCATCCACGCTGATTCCATTTGTCTGCACTAGGTTGCAGATATCAATTACTTTCTGTGTAAAGAAAAGCCCTCCTCAAATTCAAGATTCCCAGTACATTTATTATCAAAGAACATACAAATTTATACAACCTTGAGATCTGTCTGCTTACAGGGAGCCACAAAGCAGGAAACCCAAAAGAACCCAATTAAAAAAAAGAAACACCAACACCCAATGCACAGAGAAAGAGAAAAAAAACACAAATCATGCAAGCAATAGAAGCAAGTAACAACATTGGGTCCTAAGATCTGAATCCCCGAAGCAGGCTGGAGTAGGCCCAAAGCCTCAGTCTCAGTTCATCATATCAGTGGGGCAAATCGCCACAAAGCTTGCAGACATGAAGCACAGCAGCTGCAGCAGTCTCACAACCTCAGCACCATGGTGAGAGAGGAGTGAACATTATGAGAGACGGAGCAAAATCAGCCCGACTCTTGTCTCCGGTCCTGACATGCTGCCATTCCAGTCTATCTGAGCCAGTGTTTAAATTGTCCAAAAGTTAGATCGTGCCTCACTCTAGGACCTGGGCTCCACTGCAGTGAGATGCTCTGGGCCTAGCCCTCACAACCCAGCCTGAAGCCATTCTTGACCTCTCATAATTAACTCAGTGTTAGAGCAATTCAACCTCACACCCAGGTTAGTTGGATGGTTATTGAAACTCCTCTGTCTCGACCCCTTCTCTCTGAATTGGTCACTCCAATTCCATTGATGTTAAATTTGCAACGCACCAGCATGACTTATCCCCTGAATTCACTTCGCCTTCGCTTAGCTTTTCGTTGCTGTGGTGTCCATGGAAACAGAGGAGTGCCTCAAAGAATGAATAAGAGTCAAACGTTAGAACCCCAAAGTTCCCCCCAGCACCCCCCGTGCATAAACAACAGCAAGAAACAATCCCCCCTCCCCCCACCAGCAAAGGAAAGCATCAACACTGCCACCGAGCACTCAAGTGAGAGCAAAGCAACAGCAAAGACACAGACTTGCAGTTACCCCAAAGACCTCGCATTTTATCTGGTATTCGACATACCACAGGTTCTCTCTATCCTTAATAAGGGAGAGAGAGGTGTCTCCATTTTCTCAGTGACCAGGGAGACGTAACAAACACCTCACTGATTCTCAATGTTAGAAGTCCACCATGTTGCCTTTTTTGAACTCTGTGCCCAAAAAACTGGGCACACAGCTGCAGATATCATGACTCCCCTGACGACACACGGGTCTCCTGTTGCGACACCGACCTTTGATCCGCCCGTCTCCAGAGGCCCAACATCCTAGGCTTCCAAAGCCGATCCAGACTCTTAGGCCGAGCCTTGGCGTGCCGAACAACAATGGCCGGTTGTGAAACCCCGAGTGCGGGTCCCATTCCCGTAAAGAACCGTAGTCAGCGTGTAACTCCAGGTCAGGGTCTTTTTATTTTTATTATTGATATGCCTACCTTAAGAAAAAGATACTGACTATCTACCTTATATATGCCTCTTAGAAATTTATATAGTCTCTTATATTTGAATTATCTGACCTGCTCTTCCTTTGCTCTAAGGGAATCAAACCCAGCTATCCAATCTCTTTTCATTCTAAGATCCTTGAATCCAAACAATCCGGTGAATCCCCTTTGTATTTTGTAACTATGTCCTTCCTATCATGTCTAAATAGTGTTTTTTAAAGTTGCAACATAAAGTAATAGTCATACAGTCCAGAAACTGGCCTTTTGCCCAACTTGTCCCTGCTGACCAAGGTGCCCATTTGATTCAGTCCCTTGACCACTTCTGGCATTTCTTTCCAGAGAAGCACCACTCTCTGTGTGAAGAAGTTGTGCCTCTATCTGCTCTCACATTAAACCTACCTCCTTTAGCTTTTACTTTCTTAGAAGTTAAGGAGGTTCAGCTTATCATCAAATACTCTAACAAACTTCAACACATGTACTGCGAAACTATCCTAACTGGTTATATTATGGTCTGGTGTGGCAACTTCAGCATAATGGTGGTGACACACAACATGATGGAAGCTCTCAAGCAAAAGCAGCAATTAAGACTCAATGGGTCATGCAGCATCTGTGGAGGGAAATGGACAGTTGATATTTCAGGTCACGCCCCTTCATCTAGACTGAAAGAGAGAGGGGATATATAACCAGTATAAAGAGGTGGAGGGAAGGGGTAGAACAAGAGCTAGCAAGTGAAATGCTGATCCAAGTGAGGAGGGGTAAACAGGCAAATGGAGGAGGGAAGAATGGAAATAGTGACAGGGGCTGGGAGGTGATAGGTGATGTAATCTGATCGGGGAGGAAGATTAAAATAAAGGAGTGGTTTGGGGATATGGGAACAGTGGGAGGAGTGTATGGGAGGTGGGCAGATGGAGAGGGTGGTGGAGGAAATGGGTAGATCACAAGGGATGAGACAAGGAACAGAGGGGTAGAAGTTCATCTGAAATTGGTGAATATAATGTTCATACCATCAGATCATGGACTACCTAGGCCGAATATCAGCTACTGTTCCTCTACTTTAGATTTGAAGTCAGGACTTGGAACAACATATTCTCCAAAATAATAGCTGTATCAATAAAACAGTAAAATGCAAATTCCCTCAACCGTTCTCAGTCCTGTAACAGAGAAGCAATGGCAAAACCACCGAAGATCACTAGTAACTTCACCACATTGTAGTTTGTGGTTTTATATGTTAATCCACAATAGATGTGACACAGGCAGCACTCAGCATGTAACAACAGTCCATCTATCTTTAGAATCACTTTAGTACCCTCACACTTTTGCAGCCCATGACAACTTTAATGCTTCATGACAAATGAGAGTGACAGAATAAGACCTAATGTGAGTATTATGGCAACAGGTTCTTGCTGCCTGATTGCACATAGACTACATTTTCTTGTAGTGCCGACAAGATAGAGTTCCCTATGTTGCACCATTAGAACCAGTTCTCACATAACTGCCAGGGCTGATTGCATTGTTGTTATTGCCATGAGTCAGCATAAAGTGCACACATTCCTCTCCTCTAACTTTCTTCTGGTGTGGATTGTATTATCTATAAATCCATTTCACAAAAACAAAGTGATTGTTGGAAAGATTAATTTGGAATTTCTGATAAGATACACTATTTCCCTCTCATTTGTTGTCCAAAAAAATATATTGAAGGATGAAATATTTTCAAAACATCAAAACATGGTAATCTTGTCAAGGGCGTGTGAAGAAAAATTGGAAATAATCTGCACAGAGTTTAAAAATCACAGATAACAATGCCACAGAGAATTCAGTCATAGCAGTCCTCTTTGCCACAGTGATAAGGACCTACACCAGGGATTGATCACAGTTCAATTTACTTCATGTAAACAGCTGGAACTAAGAAAATCTGAGTGTTTAATGATAGGGCATGTTTTCAAAGTTCAGCAAACTCCTTTGATCTCTAATAAACTGACAGTGTTATCAAACCTCTTTGGACTGTTCAGCTATATTCAACAGCTATCGAGTCATCCCTTCACATTCAATTCACACAAGAAAAGAGGAGTAAGAATAGGTCAGGTGTCCCCTTGACTGGCTTGCTTTTCAACGTGACAATGACTGATTTCTTCCAAGCCTCAAATCCTCTCCTGTTCTAGTTCTATGTCACCCTCAGTTCCCAAATCTTTCAAAATTGTAGCTACTTACTTTTCAAAAAACTCTAGTGATAAAGCCTCTACATCCTTCTTTGCGATGGGTTGCTCCATTATAGGGTGAATTTGGAAGCTTTACAAAGAGTGCAGAAGAGGCTCATCTGGATGCTGCCTGAATTAGAGGGGAGGTTGGATAACATGGGTTGTTTTCTCTGGGGCAGCAGAGGCTGAGGGAAGATTCAATAGAGTTTTATATGAATATGAGAGGCATAGATAAAAGCTGGTATGTTTGCCCAAGGTCAAAATGAATAATACTAGAGAGCATGTAATTATGATGAGAAGGAGTAAGTTCAAAGGAGATAATGTGAGGCAGATTTTACAGACAGTGGCAGGTACCTGGAATGTGCTGTCTGAAATAGTGGAAGAAACTCACAGTTTTAACTGACCTTCCCTTAACTATGTCCCCTTGTTTGAGATTCTCCCATAGTGGAAACGTCTTGACATCAGGACACAAGATAATGCAGATGCTGGAATCTGGAGTAACACACAAGATGCTGGAAGAACTCAGCAGGTCAAAGCAATATCTAGAACACAGAACATAGAACAGTACAGAAGAGGAACAGGATCTTCTTCGAAACTCTAACAACTACAGATTCAACTTCTTTAGCTGTTCATGGGAGGACAGCCCTCACATCCCAGAATTAGCTGAGTGAATCTCTTCTGGAATCTTTACAAAGATGATAGAAGTTCCTTCTTGCACATTCAAATTGCTGTACTAGGCCATGATGCAATCAGTCAGCATACTTCCACAAGTATACCTGTAGACATTTGTTAGTGTTCGGTGATAAATTGAACAACCTTCTAAGAAAGCAAAGGCATTGGCGTTTCTTCCTTGTAATTATACTTATGTACTGGGCACAAGACAGGGCACTTATATGTTAATACCCAGGAATTTAAAGCTGATGACCCTTTCCACCACCAATTCACCTACGTAGACAGGTTCAGGTTCTCATTCCTACGCCTTCCTGAAGTCAACAATCAATTCCTTAGTTTTATTGACATTGACGAAGAGGTTATTGTTGCAGCACCACTTAACCAACTCATCACCGCATATGATTCGTCCAACAGAAATGGTGGTTTAAAAGTAATTTAAAAGTCTCAGGGAAGTAGTGAGGTGGAGTGAAAGGGACTTTACCAGATCTGAAATGGTAGTATTTGATTGTGCCATGGGGTATTGAACTTTAACTTTCAAATCTCTGCTGAACAGACAGTGTTGGTAGACAATCACACTAAAGCAGGTAAATTACTTCCTCTGCTGAGACCTTTCTCCCTCTAATCCATAGGATGTTATAATGCTGAATCAGAACTAAATAAATATGTCCTTTAATATCAGAGTGATCTCTAAACCAAGGAAGTCTGCAAGTCATCTAGAGTCTGTGTAAAGCTTGGCTGAGTCTACTCAAAATGTCTGTTGGGTAAACGCAAAACTCTTTTTGGATACTGTGAGGTACCTTCAGATGCAAGAGGGATGTCTAGGACTTTATGGCCCAAACTATCTATCCTTTCTTGATCTCTGATGAATTCAATGATCTCAGCTTCCCAAGAATTTGATAGAAATGGCCTGCAATTGCTTCTTCCCACCATCTCTGGTAGTTTGGTGGGGGAACAGTTCTGCAGCACATTAGGAAAGTTCACTTTATCTAAGGGCAAAAAATGAGGAAAAAATATTTACTGGAAATTGAAAGCATGGAAATTGTGAACTTGGTGCAGAGGGGCATAGTGACCTCATTGAAAAAAATGGAAACTTAACGCTACAGATCAACATATGCTTGATTAAAAGATCTAATTTCAAATCAAATTAAATGCCAAGGAAATGAGTGGGTGACTGGAGGTAGAGCTTTGCACAGCAAGTTGAAAAGGGGTTATTTCTGGATGGAGGCACATGGTCCCTGACTACCAATGAACAGTTACTGTCTTCTAGATTGGAAAATAAATTGTTAAATTGGGTTACTATTGCCACCATCTGCTGAGGTACAGTGAAAAAAATTGTCTTGCATACATTTCATACAGATCAATTGATTACATTCATTGAGGTAGATAAAATGATAATAGACTGCAGAATAACATGTTACAGTTACAGAGAAAGTGCAATGCACGTACTCAGTAAGATGCAAAGCCATAACAAGTTAGATTGTGAGGTCAAGAGTCCATCTTATTATACTATTGTTCCTCTCTGTGCCTTATTTACCATTTCTTTAACATTTGTCTGTTTTATGAGGCTGTGTTGATAGCTCAATGCTCAATTCAGCTTCTCTTGTTCCACACCCAGGTGTGGATACCATTACTGCACCAGCACAGACAACTTTTTATACTATGGAGCTATTTAACAGTCTTATAGCAACAGAATCAGAATCAGGTTTATTACCACTGGTTACCAGCAGCAGTTCAATGCAATATGTAATACAGAAGAACAAAAATAAAATATAATAATAATAATAATAATAATAATAATAATAATAATAATAAATAATAACTAAATAAGTAAATCAATTACAGTATATGTATATTGAATAGATTAAAAATCATGCAAAAAACAGTAATAATATATACTAAAAAAGTGAGGTAGTGTTCAAGGTTCAATGGTCATTTAGGAATTGGATAGCAGAGGGGAAGAAGTTGTTCCTGAATTGCTGAGTGTGTGCCTTCAGGCTTCAGTATCTCCTACCTGATGGTGACAGTGAGAAAAGGGCATGCCCTGGGTATTGGAGGTCCTTATAATCGACGCTGCCTTTCTGAGACACCGCTCCTTGAAGATGTCCTGGGTACTTTGTAGGCTAGTACCCAAGATGGAGCTGACTAAATTTACAACCCTCTGCAGCTTCTTTTGGTCCTGTGCAGTAGCACCCCCCCCCCCATACCAGACAGTGATACAGCCTCTCAGAATGCTCTCCATGATACATCCATAGAAGTTTTTGAGTGTATTTGTTGACATACCAAATCTTTCAAACTCCTAATGAAGTATAGCCGCTGTCTTGCCTTCTTTATAACTGTATATGAAACAATGTTAGTTTCATATTAGTTTCAACTTGATCATGGATAAAGATAGATCTGGTCCACGGGTTGAAGTTCTAAACTGGAAAAAGGCCAAATTTGAAGAAATGAGAAAGGATCTAAAAAGCGTAGATTGGGACAGGTTGTTCTCTGGCAAGGGTGTGATTGGTAAGTGGGTGGCCTTCAAAGGAGAAATTTTGAGAGTGCAGTGTTTGTATGTTCCTGTCAGTGTTAAAGGCAAAATGAATAAGAATAAGGAACCTTGGTTCTCTGGGGATATTGGAACTCTGATAAAGAAGAAGAGAGAGATGTATATCATGTATAGGCGACAGGGAGGAAATAAGATGCTTGAGGAGTATAAAAAGAGTAAGAAAATACTCAAGAAAGAAATCAGGAGGGCTAAAAGAAGACATGAGGTTGCTTTGGCAGTCAGGGTGAAGGATAATCCTAAAAGCTTCTACAGGTATGTTAAGAGCAAAAGGATAGTAAGGGATAAAATTGGTCCTCTTGGAGATCAGAGCGGTCGGCCATGTATAGAACCAAAAGAAATGGGAGAGATATTAAATGTTTTTTTTGCATCTGTATTTACTAAAGAAACTGGAATGGAGTCTATTGATTCTATTGTAACAAGGCAAACAAGTAGGGAGGTCATGGAACTTATAAGATTAAAGAGGAGGAGGAGCTTGCTGTCTTGAGGCAAATCAGAGTAGATAAATCCCCAGGACCTGACAGGGTATTCCCTCGGACCTTGAAGGAGACTAATGTTGAAATTGCAGGGGCCCTGGCAGAAATATTTAAAAAGTCGATATCCACGGTTCAGGTGCCGGAGGATTGGAGGATAGCTCATGTAGTTCTGTTGTTTAAAAAAGGCTCAAAAAGTAAGCCGGGAAATTATAGGCCAGTAAGTTTGACATTGGTAGTAGGTAAATTATTGGAAGGAATATTAAGCGATAGGATCTACAAGTATTTGGATAGACAGGGACATTAGAAACAGTCAGCATGGCTTTGTGCGTGGTAGGTCACGTTTAACCAATCTATTAGAGTTTTTTGAGGAAGTTACCAGGAAAGTGGATGAAGGGAAGTGGATGTTGTATGCATGGACTTCAGTAAGGCCTTTGACAAGGTCTTGCATGGGAGGTTAGTTAGGAAGATTCAGTCACTAGGTATACATGGAGAGGTAGAAAATTGAATCAGACATTGGCTCAATGGAAGAAGCCAGAGAGTGGTAGTGGAGGATTGTTACTCTGAGTGGAGGCCTGTGACTAGTGGTGTGCCACAGGGATCAGTGCTGGGTCCACTGTTATCTGTCAACTATATCAATGATCTGGATGATAATGTGGCAAGTTGGATCAGCAAACTTGCTGATGATACAAAGATTGGAGGTGTAGTGGACAGTGAGGAAGGTTTTCAAAGCTTGCAGAGGGGTTTGGACCAGTTGGAGGGATGGGTTGAAAAATGGCAGATGGAGTTTAATGCGGACAAGTGTGAGGTATTGCACTTCGGAAGGTCAAACCAAAGTAGAACATACAAGGTAAATGGTAGGACACTGAGGAGTGCAGTAGAACAGAGGGATCTGGGAGTACAGATACATAATTCCCTAAAAGTGGCGTCACAAGTAGATAGGGTCGCAAAGAGAGCTTTTCATACATTGGCCTTTATAAATCAAAGTATTGAGTATAAGAGTTGGAATGTAATGGTGAGGTTGTATAAGACATTGGTGAGGCCGAATTTGGAGTATTGTGTGCAGTTTTGGTCACCTAATTACAGGAAGGATATTAATAAGGTTGAAAGGGTGCAGAGAATGTTTACAAGGAAGTTGCCGGGACTTCAGAAACTAAGTTACAGAGAAAGATTGAAAGGTTAGGACTTTATTCCCTGGAGCATAGGAGAATGAGGGGTGATTTGATAGAGGTGTATACAATTATGAAGGGTATAGATAGAGTGAATGCAAGCAGGCTTTTCCACTGAGGCCGGGGAGAAAATAACCAGAGGACATGGGTTAAGGGTGAAGGGGAAAAGTTTAAAGGGAACTTTGGGGAAGGGTCTTCTTCACACAGAGAGTGGTGGGAGTGTGGAATGAGCTGCCAGATGAAGTTGTAAATGTGGGCTCACTTTTGACAGTTAAGAAAAACTTGGACAGGTATATGGATGAGAGGGGTTTGGAGGGATATGGCCCAGGTGCAGGTCAGTGGGACAAGGCAGAAAAATGGTTTGGCACAGCCAAGAAGGGCCAAAAGGCCTGTTTTCTGTGCTGTAATGTTCTATGGTTCTATGGTTCTAATGCCAATTGGGGACGGATTTGTGCGTGCAAGATTCCACGTAGGAAATGTGGCTGCAGGTCAAGTGCATTTAAGGAAATGGAGTTTTAAACTCCCAATGTCGACTATCCTGCTGGCAAATATGCAGTCTCTGATGAGTAAAATCGATGATCTCAGAGCTAGGGTGCTGAATCAAAGGGACATTAGGACTGCGTGTGACATTTGTTTCATGAAATCCTCGTTCACCCTTTCCGTACTGAATGCAGCAATTTAGATCAATGGGTTTACTAAACACCATCAGGATAGATCTATAAAGTCTCTCAAAAGCAGAGGTGGAGGAGTTTGCCTCATAATCAACTCTTCTTGGTGCACAAATATATCAGTGCTGTGTCAATTCTGCTCACCAGACCTGCAATATCCAGCAGTAAGGTGCCGTCCTTTTTACCTACCACGGGAGTTCTCCAGGGTCATTCTGGTAGCAGTTTACATTCCACCTCAGCCAATGTAGGTCAGGCTTTAGATGATCTGAGCAATGGGATCAACATGCACGAAACAGCGCATCCTAACACCTTCACCATCGTTTTGGGGGATTTTAACCAGGCCAGTCTGAAAAAATCACTAAGCAATTACCATCAACAGAAAACTTGCAATACCAAAGGAAACAACACACTGGATAATTGCTACACCACCATCAAGAATGCCTACCGTGCTATTCCACTCCCTCACTTCGGGAAGTCTGATCACCTGGCTGTACTTCTACTCCCTGAGTATAGGCAGAGACTGAAGACTGCAGCACCAGTAGTGAGGACCAAGAAGGTATGGACAAGGGAAACACAGGAGCACCCACAGAACTGCTCTGAATCGGTGGACTGGACTGCATTCAGGGATTCATCTTCGAACCTGGATGAGTACGCTGCAGTTGTTAACAACTTCATTAAAACCTGTGTGATTGAGTATATGTCTACAAAGACCTACTGAACATTTCCAAACCAAAGGCCATGGATGAACCAGGAGGTACATCGTCTGCTGAAGGCTAGATCTGTGGTATTCAAATCTGGCAACCCAGGCCTGTACCGGAAAATCAGATATGATTTGTGGAGGGCTATTTCAAGGGCGAGAGACAATTTCAAACGAGGTTGGAGGCAACATCGGATGTACGACAACTCTGGCAGGGTTTGCAAGACACTACTTCCTACAAAGTGAAATCCAAAAGCATGAATGGCAGTGATGCTTCACTACCAGATGAATTCAAAGTCTTCTGTGCCCGCTTTGAAAAGGGGAAGATCCCTGCTGCCTCTGATGACTCTGTGATCTCTGTCTCAGAGGCTGATGTTGGGCTGTCTTTAAAGAGGGTGAACCCTCACAAGGTGGATGGTCCTGATAGAGTTCTTGGTAAGGCTCTGAAAACCTGTGCTAACCATTTGGCGGAAGAATTCAAAGAAATTTTCAACCTCTCACTGCTACGGGTGGAAGTTTCCATTTGCCTCAAAAAGGCAGCAATTATACCAATGCCTAAGAAGAATAATGTGAACTGCCTTAATGACTATTGTCTGGTAGCACTCACATCTACAGTGATGAAATGCTTTAAGAGGTTGGTCATGACCAGGCTGAACTCTTGCCTCAGCAAGGACCTCAGCAATTTGCCAATGGCCACAATAGGTCTATGGTAGGTGCAATCTCAATGGCTCTCCACATGGCTTTAGACCACCTGGACAACACAAACACCTACATCAGGATGCTGTTCATCAACTATCGCTCAGCATTTAATACTATCATTCCCACAATCCTGATTGAGAAGTTGCAGAACCTGGGCCTCTGTACCTCCCTCTGCAATTAGATCCTCATCTTCCTAATCAGAAGACCACAGTCTGTGCGGATTGGTGATAACATCTCCTCCTCGCTGACTATCAACACTGGCGCATCTCAGGTGTGTGTGCTTAGCCCACTGCTCTACTTTCTATATACACATGACTGTGTGGCTAGGCATAACTCAAACACAATCTGTAAATTTTCTGATGATACATCCATTGTTGGTAGAATCTCAGATGGTGATGAGAGGGCGTACAGGAGTGAGATATGCCAACTAGTGGAATGGTGTATAACAGCAGAATAGAAGCTGTCCTTGAGCCTGGTGGAACATATTTCTGTCTTGTGCATCTTCTGCCTTCTGGGAGGGGGGAAAAGAGAGAATGACTGGAAGGAGTGAGGTTTTTGACTATGTTGACTACAGAGGCAATGAGAAATGTTGACAGAGTCCTTGAAGTGGAGCCTGGTTTCTGTGATTGCCTAAGCTGTGTCTATCACTTTCTGTAGTTTCTTATAGTAGGGGTAGAGCAGTTGTCGTACCAACCTATGAAGCACCTGGATAGGATGCTTTCTATAGTGCATTGATAAAAATTGATCAGGATGAAAAGGGACATGCCAAATTTTTTTAGGAAGTAGAGGTGCTAGTGAGTTTTCTTGGCTGTGTCAATCTGATTGCACGAGGATTTGCGATTAGTGATATTCACTCCTATGAACTTGAAACTTGTACCATTCCCAGTCTCAACCCTGTTGATGTAGGGAGAAGCATGTGCACTGTGCCCCTTTCTGAACTCTTTTGCTTTGTTGACATTGGAAGAAAGATTATTGTCACGGCACCATCTGACCATGAAGAAGCTCCCCCTAATGTTCCCTTTAAACTTTTCCCCTTTCACCCTTAACCCATGTCCCCTGGTTTTTTTCTCCCCTGGCCTCAGTGGAAAAAGTCTGCTTGCATTCACTCTATCTATATCCATCATAATTTTATACACCTTTATCAAATCACCCCTCATTCTCCTACGCTCCAGGGAATAAAGTCCTAACCTATTCAACCTTTCTCTGTAACTCAGTTTCTCAAGTCCCGGCAACTTCCTTGTAAACATTCTCTGCACCCTTTCAACCTTATTAATGTCCTTCCTGTAATTAGGTGACCAAAACTGCACACAATACTCCAAATTCGGTCTCACCAATGCCTTATACAACCTCACCATCACATTCCAACTCTTATACTCAATACTTTGATTTATAAAGGCCAATGTACCAAAAGCTCTCTTTACAACCCTATCTACCTGTGATGCCACTTTTAGGGAATTATGTATCTGATACCAGTTAGGGGGTTGATTCCTCATTGTAAATTGTCCTGTTGTTAGGCTGGGGGCTAAATAGGTAGGTTGCTGGGAGGTGTGACTCATTGGGCCTGAAGGGCCTCATCCACACTGTAAATAATTCAATATAAGTAACACGAGAATGGGTAAGGAAATTATGGACCAACTCCACTGACATCAGTGCTATGGAAAAGGATGGTCTCCCACCATTGAACAAATGAAAAGGAACTTAAACATCATTACATAATTGGTTAGAGTGGACATGTTTTTAAGAAAGGGAAATCAAATGCATGGGAGTATTTTTGCATTGTACCTTGTTAGATAAGAGGGGATCAGTGAATGTAGTATGTTTGTATTTTCAAATGGTTTAATAGAATGTAATCACACAAAGACAGGATGCATAGGATTGAAATAATATACTAAGACTCAATAGTGATTAGTATATAGACAACAAAAGTCAGAGTAAACAGGTTATTTTTTTCAGTTGACAGATGCTGATATTATACAGGGGTATGTGACAATATACTTGGAACTGAGGGGCTTGACAGGATAGAGATAGAGGGATTTTTCTGAGAGTCTAGAATTTAAGGGTCATAATCTCAGTTAAAGTCAGAGTGCGGTGAAATTTCTGCACTAAAAGGGTTATTAATTTTTGGAAATCACTTCTCAAAGGTTAGTGAGTGCTTAGTTAAATATATTCAGAGCTGAGATTGTTAGAGTTTAGACACTGCTTTGGTGATGCCCAGTATCTGTAAAGATTGAGAACTGACTCTGACAATCTCAGCACTTACAAAGGCTAAAAGACCCCTTATGGCTACATAATGCCCATATTTACTCTTCCATGTAGAAGACAGATGTTGTGACATTTATTACACAAACTTATATCATGGTCCTGAGCCAAGAGTTCTCAGCCTTGGCAGACACTAGAGTTATTAGGCTTGGTCACTTTGGCCTACATCAGTCAGCTGTTCTTGCATTTATAAATACATATTTTAAAGTGCCCCTTTTGCTTGATTCAATTCCTTTTCCTGTATCTTTCTTATACAAATTGGTTTCTTCAATCATTGCATCCTTCCTCCTATCTGTTTATTTTGTGCACTACTTAAGTATTTTGACAAGGGCTGAATGCACTAGGTTCCAGTTGTTTGGCAATTCATAACTCTTGAATAATTATACTATTTACAGTTCTTTCCCATTGAATCCATCTGTTCACTTTTTCAATTTTACAAGCCGATTACAATCCACTAAAATATGTTTTTCAGAGAACGATCAGAAGAAAGTAATGTTATGTTGAACGGCTGTTTCTATGCTCCAGCACTGAGAAAGAAGGTGCTAGTGGAACAGTTAGCAAATAACGTACTTTCACTCAGAGGATGGGCATTTCTCAGAAAATTACCAAGGCCTCTAGAGTGTAGTAAGTGAGGGCAGAGGTCAGCTTGAGTTCATATGGTTGGCAATGTTCTCTCTCTCAGAGCTGGTTTCTCCAGGACTAGTTGTTGTTCTAGACCTATATTCCTGCATCAGGATTATATCTTTCACAATGTATGCCATAAAAAATATAATTGGAATGTCTCATAGGAAAGTCTGTGCTTTTTCATTTGCCAGACTCTCTGTTGCTTATTTTCAATGAATTTAAAACAGATGGGTTCCATTTTCCATCTCACTTGACTCTTGGAAAACAATTCACCACTGGAAATTGGGCATGAGGGAAGATATTTCCGGAAAAACACTTCATGGCTTACACAGATATGATATCTTCCTTCCCCTTATCACAAAACAGTGTAGCCAGATGGGAATGTCATGGAAAGTACTCTGAGTCATTGTCTTTCTCAGCAAAAATCACCTTGATGCCCATTGTTAAGCTTTCCTCTCTCAGAATACAGTTCCTTCCCAGTTTATCAATGTCTGACTTACACTCAGTGGCCACTTTATTAGGTACACCTTCTTGTTAATGCAAATTATCTAATCAGGCAATTATGTGGAGTAACTCAAAACATTGAAGTATGCAGGCATGGTCATGAGATTGAGTTGTTCAGACTAAACACCAGAATGGAGAACAAATGTGATGTAAGTGACTTTGACCATGGAATGATTGTTGGTGTCAGATGGGGTAGTTTGAGTATTTCAGAAACTATTGATCTCCTGGGATTTTCATGCACCGTAGTCTTGATTTCCAAAGTTTACAGAGAATGGCATGAAAAACAAAAAAAAAAATCCAGTGAGTGGCAGTTCTGTGCATTAAAATGTCCTGTTAATGAGAAAGGTCAGAGGAAAATGGGCAGACCGGTTCATACTAACAGGAAGGTGACAGTAACTCTCACTCATTGGTGTACAGAAGTGCATTTCTGAATGCACGACATGTCAAACTTTGAAGTGGATGGGTTACAAGAGCAGAAGACCATGAACATACACTCACTGACCACTTTATTATGTATAGGAGGGACGTAGTAAAGTGGCCACTGGTTGTATGTTTACAGCCTATATGAGTGAATGAGTGAGAGATCATTAAGGTGGTTTTGTTGGCTGCTGCATGGTGAAT
The DNA here is from genome assembly GCF_030144855.1 of Hypanus sabinus. Taxonomy (NCBI): domain Eukaryota; kingdom Metazoa; phylum Chordata; class Chondrichthyes; order Myliobatiformes; family Dasyatidae; genus Hypanus; species Hypanus sabinus. Next base: position 129,956,295 of record NC_082706.1, read on the forward strand.
GTTATCTTTTTGGCAGATATGAATTAGTTTGTGGGCACATTTCCAATTTGCACATCATTGAGATTGCATCATGCTTTTGTACAGCATGACTTGGCAGTGCTTTTGCATGAATTGCAACAGGTTGATTTTCAGGTGCAAAAGAACATCAAGAAAGCAAATGGAATATTGGCCTTCATTGCTATAGATTGAGCAGGGAGGCTAGGCTGCAACTTTACAGAGGCTGTACCTGGAGCATTGTGTGCAGTTCTGTTCTCTTTACTTCAGGAAAGACAAACTGACTTTGGAGGCAGTGCAAAGCAGATTCACGAGGTTGATTCTGAGGATGAGAGGGTATGCTCTGAGGAGAGATTGAGTCACCTGGGATGATACAGGCTGGGTTTCAGAAGGATGAGAAGAGATCTTACTGAAACATACAAAATGATTAAAGGGATAGATAAATTAGTAGACAAGATAAGAAGAGGCTTATCTAGATGTTTCCACTGGTAAGTGAGACTAGAACTATGGGATATAGCCTCAGAATTCAAGGGAATAGGTTTAAGATGGAGATGATGAGAAACTGCTTCACCCGGAAAGCGGCAAATCTGTGGAATTCTTTGTCTAGGGAAGCAGTAGAAGTTATCTCATTAAATATACTTGACACAATTAGATAGATCTATGCAAAGCAGGGGAATTAAGGGGGCAGGTGGTGCAGCTGAGTCCAAGGCCAGATTAGCCATGATCTATTGAATGGTGGAGCAGGCTCAATGAGCCAACTGGCCTGTTCCTGTTCCTATTTCGTAAGTTCTTATGACTTTATGAGCTATTCACAAGAACAGAACCCTGTTGTAACCTCTGGGGGCCTGTTCTGTCACTTCAATATTAATCAAAGATATGTCAGATAAATAAGCACTTGTAAAAAATTAACAAATGATAAATACCAAAAGCAATGGAATCCAGCCACAGAGGTCTAGCAAAGTCAATACTTTAATAACTTTATTTCTGCATCATATTAATATGGGATTAAGCACACAGTCATCATTAACAACCAGCCAGAAAGCAAAAATGCAGAGGAAAAGAAACATCAACAAAGTGGAAATAGCGATTGACTGTCATGACCACTCAGCTAAAATCAACATGAAAGGCAAACAGACTTGAAGTGACTCCTGTAATAGGATAGCTCTCAGCTATGGTGGGGGGTAATGAGTTGCTAGGCCTGCATATAGTGTACAAACTGTTTGCCAAAGTAGTTTCGGATTTTATAATGCAAGAAATCCTGGCACACAACAAAGGGCTGTGATGTAGAGAATTATGTTCCCTTTTCTTTTGTAACTTTACACTTGTAGTACATGGAAGAAGCCTATGCCAAGCTGCCAATAGAGACCACCTGTATCACTCATAGACTTGAGTAAGCACAGAACAAAATTTAACTGTTAGCACTAGGCATCTACGGCTGGGGTGAGTGCAGAAATCCAAGCAACATTGCCCCACTTATTTCGTGTGCTGGTTGTCTCTTTAGTTGCTGCAAATACCCAGGGGCAGAGCATCACAAAATATGGCTGCTGCTACAAGTTGCTGCAAATAGACTGAGAACAAACCTCGCAACCATTACAGGCGTCAGCTCACACTACTGGACTGATTTAAGGATTGATTGGTTTTGGTATTGGCTCTGGTTTATTATTGTCACATGTACCAAGATGTAGTGAAAATCTTGTCTTGCATGCCGATTACACAGATCAAACCCTTACACAATGCATTGAATTAGAATAAGATAAAACAATAGCAATGCAGAATAAAGTGTAAAGGCTACTGAAAAAGTGGAGTGCAGGGTAATGTTAAAGTGCAAGATCATAATAGGTAGATTGTGAAGCCAAGAGTCCATCCTATTTTACAAGAAGTCCATCTAACAATCTAATAACAGTGGGATAGAACCTGTGCTTGAGCCTGTGCTCAGACTTTTATTTCTTCTGCCCATTGGGAGAGGGGAGAGGAGAGAATGCCCAGGGTGGGTGGGGTCTTTGATTCTGCTGGCTGCTTTACTGAGGCAGTGTGAAGTACAGCCAGAATCCACAGAAGGGAGACTGATTCCTGTGAAATGCTGAGCTGTGTCCTCAACTCTCTGCAGTTTCCTGAGGTCAAATGCAGAGCAGTTGCCACACCAAGTCACGATGCCCAGTACCATGGGTGCCACAGCAGCACAGTGGTTAGTGCAATGCTATTACAGCTCAGATTGTTGGAGTTCAGAGTTCAGAGTTCAGAGTTCAGAATCAGAATCAGGTTTGTTATCTCTGGCATGTGACGTGAAATTTGTTAACTTAGCAGCAGCAGTTCAATGCAATACATAATCTAGCAGAGAGAAAAAAATTACGTATATTGAATAGATTTAAAAAAGCGTGCAAAAATAGAAATACTGTATATTTTTAAAAAATGAGGTAGTGACCAAAGATTCAATGTCCATTTAGGAATCAGATGGCAGAGGGGAAGAAGCTGTTCCTGAATCAGTGAGTGTGAGCCTTCAGGCTTTTGTTCCTCATACCTGATGATAACAGTGAGAAAAGGGGATGCCCTGGTTGCTGGAGGTCCTTAATAATGGATGCTGCCTTTCTGAGACACCGCTCCCTAAAGATGTCCTGGGTACTTTGTAGGCTAGAGCCCAAGATGGAGCTGACTAGATTGACAACCTTTTGGAGCTTCTTTTGGTCCTGTGCAGTAGCCCCCCCATACCAGAATGCTCTCCACAGTAAAACTATAGAAGCTTTTGAGTGTATTTGTTGACATGCCAAATCTCTTCAAACTCCTAATGAAGTACAGCCGCTGCTTGCCTTCTTTATAACTACATTGATATGTTGGGACCAGATTAGATCCTCAGAGATCTTGACACCCAGGAATTTGAAGCTGCTCACTCTCTTCACTTCTGATCCCTCTATGAAGATTGGTATCTGTTCTTTTGTCTTACCCTTCCTGAAGTCCACAATCAGCTCTTTCATCTTACTGATGTTAAGGTTGTTGCTGTGGCATCACTCCATTAGCTGGCATATCTCACTCCTGTACATCCTCTCATCACCACCTGAGATTCTACCAACAATAGCTGTATCATCAGCAAATGTATAGATGATATTTGAGCTTTGCCTAGTCACACAGTCATGTGTATTTAGAGAGTAGAGCAGTGGGCTAAGCACACACCCCTGAGGTGCGCCAGTGTTGATCATCAGCAAGGAGGATACGTTATCACCAATCCACACAGACTGTGGTCTTCCGGTTAGGAAGTCGAGGATCCAATTGCAGAGGGAGGTACAGAGACCCAGGTTCTGCAACTTCTCAATCAGGATTATGGGAATGATGGTGTTAAGTGCTGAGCGTCATTTCACATGAGTTCCTTAGCATGAAGTGGAAGATTTCAACTACAAGCAGTTCAATTCTTAAAGAGAAGGCTTATTGCACAAGCAGTCCACTCAAACAAGATCTCTCGTTACCTTAGATAACTGGACTTCCTATAAAGGTTTCTCAAATACGGCCAGGTTTAGAAAATCCACTGTATTGAGGTTACTTTAATGCTTGCATCATGTACTTCTGACCCATTTGGGTCATAGAATCTTACAGCATACTGATCACATTGTTTATCACTCAGCCGTAGCCTTCATTGCCATGGCATTTCAAGTGCTTATCTAATAGTTATTAAATGCTGTGAGTGTGCTTATCTTTACCATCCTCTCACTCAGTACATCCCAGGCTTCAGCTATCCTCTGGCTAAAAAGCTTCGTCCTCTAATCTCCTCTTAGTTTTCTACCTGTTAACGGAAACCTACACCCTCTGATTTTAGAAGCTCTGCTAAGGGATGAACTCTCTAACCAGGGTAGCAAGCTGGTGAACACACAAGAGAGTGTAAATGCTGAAATCAGGAGCAACTAGCAGTCTGCTGGAGGAACTCAGCAGCTTGAGCAGGATCTGTTGCAGAGAGAAAGGACTATTGACATTTCAGGTTGACATCCAACATCAGGGTCGAGAGTAGATTGCCAGCATAAAGGGATATGTGTGGTAAGGAGTGGACCCAAGGTGATTGGTGGACTGAGGAGTAATGAAGGATGATTGGCAGGTTCAGGGTGCAATGGAGTTGAGAGAGAGAGGCAGGTGAATGATAAATGGAGGTGATGACAAAAACAGAGGCATTTGGAGCCAGGTAAGGGAGGGGAGGGTGAAGATGCAAGCAGCCAGGACGGTGATATGTGGCTACCAGTGGGGAAGATGATAAAGGAACCATTAGGAGAGAGGCAAAGGGCAGATAGAACCAGAATCAGATGGGGGAGGAGGGCATGGAGCAAATGGGTGGTAGATGGATAGAACCAGTTGGGAGAAAGCATGTGTGGGCTTGAGGAAGGTATAGGAAAGGAGAGAGAAGGATGATTGAAAAGAGGTGAAGAAAACACATTGAAGGTGATCGTCTCCAGAAATAAGATACATTTATGATCATTTTATTGGGAAAGATCTTGGTGAATCATCTCTCTATAGAGCAATAAACTTGTGTACAGTTCCATCCTGTCTTTATGTACATACTGATATTATTTTGTGTTGGTTTACACTACTGTATAGTTATCTTGTTCTCTTTTAAGCTGGTGCGGGATAACTTCTTTAAGAATGACCTTGAAGAAAAAACAAAAGTAATGCACCAATAAAATTGAATTTACAGCTTTTTTTATTGTAAATAATATTTTAATGTACATTAGATATATAACAGTATGTTCATGTTACATTTATTTACGGAGAGGTAATCTGAAAGTTGGAAGTTTCCAGTCAGTCACATTTCCTTATGAGAACCCCACTGAGCCGTAAGAACTTCTGGGCAGATAAAGTCAACATGCTACCTTGAGCTAAAAGAAAAAGCAAAATGCTGGAAATACTCTGGAGGCGAAAGTGGGTTGGCATTTCATGTTAATGATCTTCCTCAGTTCCGATGAAGGGTTCCAGGACCATTTCCAAGTCCTTTGAAAGATCATCATTCTGAAACTTTAACTGTGCTGCACTCTCCAGAGATGCTGTATGATCTGCTGTGTAATACCAGCATTTCCAGTTGTTTTCAGATTCCCAGATCTGTAGTATGGTGCTTCAGGGAAGTCATGTTGAACATCACTCATCGAGTTATGTAATTTGTTTCCAAATTCATAAATCAATAGTGCAGTGTGTAACTGTTTTTCATTTATACTTTCTATTGGTGTGAATTGCAAGAGTCTGCAAATTACTCAAAATTGCATAAACTATTTTGATTAGATAGTTTGCTATTTTATATAGTACCAGAGTTATACAGTTCTAAACACAAAAAGGCCCACTAAATCCACATCAACCATCAATTTACACCTATCACTTTTCAAAAAAAATCTCCCCATATTCCAGCAACTCCCCCAGAATCTACATCTACCTACACACTAGGAGTAATTTACAGTAGCCAGTTAACCTACCAACCAACCCATCTTTGGGATATGGGAAGAAACGAGAGGAATCGTACATCTTCACTGAGAGAATCCGCCATCAGATTTCTGAATGCTTCATCAACCCACAAATTCTACTTTGCTATTCCTTTTTTGAACTATGTATTTATTTATTTTTATTGTAACTTAAAGGAATTATTTTATGTCTTGCACTGTACTGCTGCCACAAAACAACAAATTTCATGATAAATGTTAGTGATAATACGCCTGATTCTGATTCTGTAACCAAACTGAATAAACACTCTCCTCCCCAATCATACTGCACAATCCTGATGGGGTTTTTTACAACCTCTGTGTATTAGTCAGTCATAGGATGACATGCACTTATAAAGCTTTCTATCTCTCCACAGTAAAAGACATTTACTGATAAAGATGCAACAATTTCAGTCTTAATGTTAGCTTTAACCTTGCTTTAAGACTGATGCTAAAAGTCCCAAACAATTTTTAAGGCTGGAAGTGGTCGCAGGTGTAACTAATTCTCATCCTTTTGAATGACTACATTTTGCTGCTGGGGCTCAGTCAAGGAGTTATTAGCAAGCACTGACTTTGAGGTTGCTTTATGTTTGACAATTAATATGAAAATTGCTACTAGAAGATGACAACATTAACAGCCTCAAGTTGGAAGGAAACAGAGATATGGAAAGAAATTCGATCCTCACAGTTCAAAGCTTAAATCCCACCCATGGCCATGAGGCAATCAGTTCTTGGCAACAATCCTTAGTTCTAATCATCAAACAACACATGGCTAGAGGAGGAGCACTTTTGACAACCACTGCAGCTTCAGATTGTTGCTCTTTTAATGTTTATTCCCTTCCTTACCCTGAAGTGCTAACTGTTTCTAATCTTCAGTCTCCAGTTTCCCAACCCTCCCTTGCCTACACAGATCCTTTAACACTTTCTTCACTGAAGTAAGCTCCCTTTGATGCTAACCTACCTTCACATTACTGACATGAAAGAGATACTGAAGCTGATTATAAAAGGCTTGTGCATTTAACCATCAAGCTTGCGCTGCCCAAGGGAAGTAATTCCAATTGACATGCAGCACCACATCCTGCATGAATCAGAGGGTTGTGAACAACCACTCCGACTGTTGCTTTCCTTTTTAATCAGGAACTTCTGAAAAATATTAATTTGATCAATAAGGGACATGAAATAATACCTTCCACCCAAAACCAGAAACACATTCAGTTCTGTTTAATGTGAGCTGAAGGTAGATCAAGTAAAAATTGTTACTTTGAGGGCTGATATAAAAGGCACAATTTTAATCCCACATGTCCAAAGGAAACAAGCTGGGTGGGCAGTTCACATTGACGATAGACTTAGTTGGCAAGGTCCTGCTCTCTTCCTGATTTAACCTGCCCTTCCTGTCAGCCAGGAAGGGTGCTTGTAGGAGGTGGTGCTGGTGTCCGATTGCTCTTTTGGTCACGTTCCTAATCAGGGATGCTGTGCGTCTCTCGATAAAAGGTCAGGCTCCAAAAGGTGGATCTAAGAATCATAGAGGAAAACAGCATGGAAACAAGTCCTTTGGCCCATGAAATCCATAGCAACCATTCATACCAATCCCATATCAAGTCTCAAGGTGAGTTTATTGTGATGAAGTAGAGGTGCAGTGAAAATCATGCTCACAGCTTCATCACAGGAACATAGATTTAGACAACACACAGAACGTAACTGTAAATGTACAAATTGTACAAGATAATAAGAAACAAAACAAAGCATTAGTGCAAAAGACATAATTAGAGACAAGTCCATAGCAGATCAGGAGGTGGGCCGTAGTGTGCCATTGCAGAGGTGAGCTGTACAGGTTGGTATGAGAATCTGATAGCTGTAGGAAAGCAGACAATCCTATTTTATGTTCTCTTTAATTTTTCATCAGCAATTCCCAGATTCTACCATTTGCAATCTATAGATGCAAGTAACCCACCAAAAGTACATCTTTGTGACATGGGTAGAAATTGGAACACACAGAGGAAACTCATGGAATCACTCCACACAGAGCAGCTAAGGTCAGGATTGACAGGATTGAGCTATCTGGGAATATCTAACTGGTTGTAAAATGTTTTGAAAAGGCTCGAGCTCACATCTTGCATTTATTTTGCACCTTTCCTGACCTCGTCATTTTTTGCCTCCCATTTGGGCCCTAACAAATTTGAATGGGTCTTCCAAATCTCAAGTATTGATATTTATCTATTGTTGTCACATGTACTGAAATATATGAAAGGCTTCAGTTTTGTATTCCATCCAGGCAGACCATTGTCCTACTTAATTACATCAAGCCAGTAAACAAAAAGAGTGCAGAACATAGTATGCCTACAGAAAAGTGCATGGATCACAATGAAAGTGATTGGTAGATCAAGAGTTAATCTTTTAGTGTATGAAAGATCTGCCCAAGAATCTGATAACAGTGAGACAGAAGCTGTCCTTGAATCTAATGGTTAGTACTGTCTGGGTTCTGTACCTTCTGCCCAATGGGAGAGAGGAGAAGAGGGAATGGTCAGAGTGATCCTTGATTCATTTAGCAATTTTCCCAAGGCTGTGGGTACGTGGACAAAATCAAAGGAGGGAAGGGTGCTTTACATGATGGACTATGCTGTGTTCCCAGCTCTCTGCAATTTCTTGTGGTCTTGGGCACTTAATGTTTCCTTGCCTTATATTTTCCTTATCTGGTCAAAGAACTTGTCCAGACTCCTTCACGTTGCCCCACTTCCATTCCACTCAACACTGCACAGCCATTGGCCTTTGCTGCTGTGTACCAAGTGCCTCACTCACCAGGGCTCATGATAATTATCTGATCCCCGCTCACCTGTGCATCTCCCTGAGTTAAAATTAGCTGCATAGTTTGAGCAATGTCTGTGGCTGAAAGAAAAGACTAAAAGTCTGGTCTGAGGCTTTACAGAGAAGTTGAATAAGCAATGGTGCCCCAACTCAGTGATTTGTGGGACTCAATGATAGGAATGAGCTGCAGAAAGAAATGACTGACACCCACTTATCAGACATAACTAATCCAGATGAAAGGCACCAGCTGTAGATCCTCCAGCAGTGTTAACTCATAAAGGCAAGGCACGCACATCAGAAAGTGTATATCATCAGAGCTGGCTCTCTGGCATCCCTGGGACTGTATAGGATTTCTAAAAGGCTGAACTCAGTAATAATTGCCTTGTCAGACGGAAATAGGATCACAGCACATAGGATGGCTTTTTATTTGAGAAATTTATTCATCCCTTCTCTTTGATGGATGTGCATAATTTTCTGATAATGGTCAAAGCAATTGTTTTCAGATTGTAAACTTTATCAATTTAAAGAGCAGTAGCAATCAGTGTGTATTTGTGGCATACTGGATATAAGAATATGTTCATGCACACTCCAAGATTAGATATTTGCTCTAAGAAAAGTAAAGAATCAGCATTTAGTAGAGACACAAGAGACAGCTGTTATGTTTTGTAACCCCAAAACATTAAACTAATTACAATAAAAAGTCAGGAGCCCAGGAGATAACTTGTGTGCGTTTATTTTTACTTTAAACGATGTGGCACTTATCACGTGCTGACATGATGATGTATGCTATTTATGTACTTCACAGATGAACCGCAATGTATTATGTAAGCAACAAAGAATGCTTAAACAATATAGTTACAATATTTCTCAAATATTACTGAAATATTAAATATGCAACATTCCTCCCTGCTTAGCTATAAACTCCAACTGAATATACAGTACAATGCAAAAGTCTTAGGCACATATATATATAGCTAGAGTTCCTAAGACGTTTGCACAGTTGTCATCATGGAGCAGAGAGTGAATTTCTAAATCAGTGGGTCAAAGGTTGTTGGGAATTTTGTGGGTAGACAAGGGGTGTGGGACAGGTGGCAGAGAATGAGTGCCAGGGAGAGGTGGGTGGTGTGGAGGTCATTTGATTCCAAACGGTTGGTTTATTGATCTGTACAGAATGTCTCTCTGGTGCTTTCTGCTCCATCGTCTCTTCTTTCCCCTTTTCCCAATCATGATTCCCCTCTCCTGGCCCCCTTCCCACACTCAGTTCAGTATAGAGACCCATATCAGAATCAGGTTTATCAACATTCACATATATCATGAAAGTTACTTTTGTTTTGCAGCAACAGTACAGTGCAATTCATAAAATTACTGCAATACTGCACAAAAATCTAAGGCACCGTAATTATATATATGTGCCTAAATCTTTTGCACAGTACTGAAGAATGCTTCTCAACTATATACTCAATATACTATATAAAAAAACAACTATATAGACATCCACAGCATAGTAAATTTTAAATAGTCCCATTCAGGACTGAAGATTTATTCACTGCGAAGGCTCTCTTACTCTTGTAGAATAACATCATTGCTGAAGAGGGGGATCACTCTGCTTGTCAGGTGTGGCTGTGAAACGATCTCAGGTTCTGTGGTATCCTCTGTGTTGGTTGGAAGAGCTGACTCGAGACTGCAGGAAGTGGTTCTGACAGCTCTGGACTCCTATTTCCCTCCTTCCTTTCTCTTCTTCTAGTTTGAGTATCTTGATTTTGGGAAGGTCCATATAGTTCACTGGAGTATTCTCTTATTAATCCTTCTACTGTTCCCTTTTCAATTGATCTCTCTTAGTTTCCTCATCCACAACATTACCTGACAAATCCTCTGTTTTCGTATCTCCATTGACTCTTCTTCTTGGCCTTCATCCAGTTGGTCTTTGGTGTTTGCATCTACTTTTGCAAGCAGAATTTTGATTCCCACTTGAAGTTCATAACAATAACAATGCACACAAAGGGCTGCATACCATCACAGACTGCAAAGCCAAATGTTGTGGTGCTGCCAACATCGTGGCCTCTCTCCCAGATGAGCTCAATCGTTTTTACACTCGGTTCGATGTCGCGAACTCTGAGCCTCCAAGGAAAGCCACCGCTACAACCTGCAACCTGGTCATCTCTGAGGCTGAGGTTCGCAGATGTTTCCAACGAGTGGACAGTCGCAAGGCTGCGGGACCGGACAGCACCTCAGGACAAGTACTCAGGATGTGCACAGCACAACTGGCAGGTGTGTTTGCAGATGTTTTTAATCTCTCCCTCTCCCTGTGTAGAGTGTCCTGATGCTTCAAATTATCCACTTTTTTCCCTGTACCAAAAAAGACCAAGGTAACATGTCTGAACGACTGGTGTCCTGTTGCACTCACCTGAATAATAAGCAAATGCTTTAAGAGACTGGTCAAGGATTACATCTGCAGCTTGCTACCACCCATACTGGACCCCCTACAATTCGCCTACTGACACAATCGATCGACAGATGACGCAATAGCCACTGCTCCACATGCCATCCTTACACGTCTGGAGAAGAAGGATGCTTCCGTGAGAATGCTGTTCTTAGACTACAGTTCAGCATTCAACACCATAGTTCTATCCAGGCTTGACAAGAAGCTCAGAGACCTTGGTTTTGACCCTGCTTTGTGCAGCTGCATCCTGAACTTCCTGTCAGATCGCCAGCAGGTGGTAAGAGTGGGCTCCCTCACCTCTATCTCTCTGACCCTCAATACAGGAGCCCCTCAGGGATTTGTAATAAGTCCCATCCCTAACTCCCTCTATAGCCATGACAGTGTCGCCACCCATAGCTCTAATCTGTTAATTAAATTTGCTGACAACACTACATTGATTGGCCTTATCTCAAACAATGATGAGGTGGGCTACAGGGAAGAAGTCATCTCTCTGACACAGTAGTGTCAAGAAAACAACCTCTCCCTCAATGTTGCAAAAACAAAGGAGCTGGTTGTGGATTACAGGAGGAATGGAGATGGGCTAACCCCTATTGACATCAATGGATCTGGGGTTGAAAGGGTAAATAGCTTTACGTTCCTCAGCATCCACATCACTGAGGACCTCCATTGTCTATACACCTGCTGTGTGGTGAAAAATGCACAACAACACCTCTTTCACTTCAGCCGGTTGAGGAAGTTTGGTATAGTGTCCCAAATCCTAAGAAGTTTCCACAGTGGCACAATTGAGAGCATCCTGACTGTCTGCGTCACTGCCTGGTATGGGAACTGTACCTCCCTTAATTGCAGGGCTCTGCAGAGAGTGGTGCGGACAGCCCAGCACATCTGTATTTGTGAACGTCCCATGATACAGGACATTTACAAAGGACAGGTGTGAAAAAAGGGCCTGGAGGATCATTGGGATCCTTAGTCACCCCAACCACAATCTATTCCAGCTGCTATCATCTGGGAAACGGTACTGCAGCATAAAAGCCAGGACCAGCAGGCTCTGGGACAGCTCCTTCCACCAGGCCCTCAGACTACTTAATTCATGCTGATTAGAGTGTATTCTGTGTTTGACTGTTCTACTTATTATAAATTACTATGCTTGCACATTGCTCATTTAGACAGAAATGTAACAAAGACTTTTACTCCTCATGTTTGTGAAGGCTGTAAGAAATAAAGTCAATTCAATTCATTCTGTAGATTCTGGTTCTTTACACTCACAAAAGCTGAATGCTTGCAAATTTCCTGAAGCTCCTTGAACTCTCTTCCAGCTTAAAACCAGGCCACATGATACAAATCACTGCCAGATTAACATACCCGAGGTTTTGTTACCAACGGAAACTGTTGTAGTCAGAGCACTGCGTTCATCACTTACTGCTTCCTCTACACAGCATGGTTCTTCCTTTGTGCAACGGGCTTTCCGAATCGAGGTGATGGTTCATGGTGTACAGCGTGAAGACAGTTGTGGCATCATCCAGTATCTTCCTTATTTTGCTTTTGGTTGGCTCTATTTCAGGGGATGTGGCAGGAAAATTGTAGATGGACTCCAATCATGTTGTAATTGTCTCAGCTACACATGGAACTACAATGCAGTTTTTGGCTTGTTGGTTGTTGAATTTCACTGCTACTAATGTCATTCCCACTTTAGTTACTTATTCTCCGTTATAATTCTTAGTTGAATATCTGCAGGCTTCATTTTAGTATCTTCGAAATGCCATTCAAACTCATTTTGTAGAGTGACTGAAACAGCTGAACCAGTGCCCTATTCCTTTTTAATTAATTTGCCATTCTCTTCCAGTGTTGGCCATATTACTTGTCTATAGGTTGTTTTCACATTGTAAATCTCAAGGCTAGTCAGGCCTGTGTCACTCTCATCATTATCAGATTTTGCATCAACACAATGCAGATTAATTCTCTTTTTGAAACTGCAACTTGACTTTTTAGCTTTTTTGATATGTAGTCCATTTATTTTTGTCTGTCCAACATGCTCATTGTATGTGTTCTACTTCGTTGCATTTTCTGCTAGTTTCACCCTTAAATCTGCATTGGCCTGATATATGTGATATTCTGCCACAATGGTAACACAATTTGTTTGGCCGGGCCAGTTTCTGTTTAGCTGCTGTAATTTAATTCACGCTGACTTTCATTTCTGACTGCAACTCAATTGTGACTCTGTGGTTTCCATTGAAATAGTGATTTCAACTGCTCTTTTAAATGTAAGTTGTGCTTCAGTAAAGAGCTGCTATTGAATACATTCTTGTAAGATTCCACAATCGAAGCAATCTCTCAATGCATCTTTAAGCCCATCACTGAACTGATAATGTTCAGACAATCCCTTTAATTCAACCACATATACTTGAAAGTACTAACTTTCCTTTTGATTTCACTTATGAAACATAAAGTGTTCGGCAATCAACAATGGTTTTCGTTCTAGATGTTCCTGCATTTCCTTCATAATATCAGCAAAGCTTATTTCAACTGGTTTGGTTAGAGCAGTCAAACTCCTAAGTAAACTGAATACTTTTAAATCTAATGCACTCAGCAAAATTGGCACTCGCTTCTCATCAGCAAATTCATTTGCTTTAAGATCCTGATTGTGTTACCTTTTACAAAGAAAATGTGCTACTCTGAAGAAGGAGAAAATATATGTTGTGCTTTTTTAAACAACTCAAGCATATCGCTATGCTTCAAAAACTCTTGGGTTTGTTTTTAAAATACCTCATCGCCACTCTTATATTTTGTAACTCCAAAACATGAAGCTAATTGCAATATTCTCAGGGATAAGTTGTGTTAGTTCTTTTTTACTTTAAGCATCATGTGTACTTATCAAGTGGTGGCGTGATGATGTATGCCATTTACGTACTTTTACAGATAACCACAATGCATTATGTAAACAACAAAGAATGCTTAGTCAAACAATATATTTACAATATTATTCAAATATTGCTAAAATATTAAATACACAACTGTAGCTGCTGTAAACATCCTGCTGGCCGACTCAATGGGTTGAGCAGCATCTGAGGGTGGATAAGGATTGGTGATGTTTTGGGTCAAAACCCTAAATCAGGAGGTAATGCAGGGTTCAACCAGAAACATTAACCAATTCCTTTACTCTCTCAGATGCTGCTCAACCCATTGAGTTCCTCCAGCAGACTGTTTGTTGCAATCTCTTTATTTATTTGATTTTGTTTGTTCCCTTTAGTCTCCAATGTAAACTATCATTCAAAGCATCTCAAGAATATGTTTGAATAAAAAAAAAACTGTCAAAGAAGGAATCAATTGGAGATTTGCTCAATTACTTGGTCCAAACATGGATTTCTTAGTACTAAACATATTTGGACAGTAATCTAGAGCTTGGTGGATGAAGACACTGGTATTAACTGGAAGACAGGTGGAATGGTGAATGCATCCAAGTTTATAGAAGTTTGTAGAGGTATAAGAAAGTTCAGTGATAGGGAGTGATGAAGTTTTGAGTGAAAAGGAAACTAGAAGTCCTCTGAAGGGTCTTGGCCCAAAATATCAACTGTTTCCTCTTTTTCCATTGAGGCAGCCTGGCCTGTTGAGTTCCTCCAGCAGTTTGTGTGTGTTGCTCGGATCTCCAGCATCGGCAGATTGTCTCTTGTTGGTGTGCATTGCCTAGAGATATTGATGGATGGATGTCAATAAGCCTTGTAGAAGACTCCTTCAATATTGTGCACATTAAGGTCATGGATAACTCATCAACCTCAGTTCACTGAACAATAGATATTCTTCATATAACAGTCTTCAGCATGTTATATTCAGTCCTGATGATTATTTTAATCAGAGGATCATAAAATATTTACTACAAATATTAATCAATTCATTCTTATCAACATATATACTGTATTTAAATCAATATCCGTATTGAAAAACATTAGAACTAACTGTTAGAAACCCTGTTACAGTGATAAACCCTGTAATCCTTCAAATTCTCATTACAGTTTGCAAAATAAATCTTTAAAACAGAATCAGAGTGCTAATTGATCAGAGGTCCTGACTGGTGGGTCCTGATACAAGGTTTGGATCCAAAATGATGACAATACATTTCTCAGAATCAGAATCAGGTTTATTGTCACTGAAATACTGTAAGTCATGAAACTTGTTTTGTGGCAGCAGTACAGTGCAGGCATAACAAATTACTACAGTTTATAATAAATACATGCATAGATAGATATCTCTGGAGATATCACTCAACCTGTTGAATTCCTCCAGCAGATGGCTTGTTGCTCCAGAATCCAGCAGCTCCAGTCTTTTCTGTCGGTTAAGTAATCATCATGGTTTGTGAATATTCCAATTTTTGTTGGAAATGCATGAAATTCATGATTTTCACACACACAAAAAATATTGGCACAACTGGCTGGAGTGGAGAGATCCTTTGACTGGTTACTGTTCAGTCTGCCTTGGAAGAGCACACATCTGTTCAGTGTTCAACACTGAAAAGGAGATTTCAACAAAATCAATAGGCTGAGTATAAACTGGGATTTAACAGCAACATTTGTTAAAGTAAAACCAATATGTTTTAATGATCAGTGATAGATTTAAAAATGCTTATGCTGTTAAATAATCACGTGTTTTAGAAGTTTAACAAGCCTCATTGCAGCACTTTTGTAGTTTCACAATCCTACAATTCCGTTCATAGGATGGCAAGTGCAGAACAGGATGTGTTGATGCAAAGGCTATGTTTGTCAAGAGAGAAAGACCACATTTCAATAGCATCTTTCATGGTACAAAATCATTTTACCAGCAATGCAGCAATTTTTCTTTTGCATTCTAAGAAGTACAATTGCCAATTTTCACCCCAGTGAACTCAAACAAACAATGTGTTAATGAAGACACAAGAAATTGCAGATGCTGCAATCTGGAGTAACACACGAAACAAAAGGAATTCAATAGTTCAGGCAATGTCTATGAAGGGAAATGAACAGTCAACTTTTGAAGTGAAGACCTTTCACCTTGACTGAAAGATGGTGGGAAGATCAGGGAAGGGGAGAACAGGAGTAGGAGCTGGCATGCAAAAGGGATTGGGGGGGATCGGCAGCTGGGGGCAGCTGAGGGAGGGGGACAGTGGGATGACATCAGGAGCTGGGAAGTGAAACGTGGAAGTAACAATAGGTTGAAGATGATGGAATCTGATATGAGAGGAAGAGATGGAGGTGAGCAAATAGGAGCAACGGGAGAGTGACACCAGTGGACAGAGTGTCTTAGTGATGGGCAGATGGGGGCTGGATAGTTCAGGACAAGAGAATAAAAGGCCAGAGGGGGAGCAGTTATTTACAAGCTGGAGATTTCAATGTGATGATGATTTACTTCTGAAACATCAACTGTTTATTCTACTGTGACTGTAAACAAAGTCACCAGAGACACACTGAAGCTAGTGACATAGAAGTCTTTATTTAGTACAACAAGCAGGCATCATTGCAAACACTAGACTGGACTGCCAACACAGATACCCTGTGCAGGAAAGCACAGAGTCGACTGTACTTCCTCAGAAGGCTGGCGTCGTTCAATGTTTGTAGTGAGATGCTGAAGATGTTCTATCGGTCAGTTGTGGAGAGCACCCTCTTCTTTGTGGTGGCGTGCTGGGGAGGCAGCATTAAGAAGAGGGACGCCTCACGTCTTAATAAGCTGGTAAGGAAGGCGGGCTCTGTCGTGGGCACAGAACTGGAGAGTATGACATCGGTGGCAGAGCGGAGGGCGCTGAGTAGGCTACGGTCAATCATGGAAAACCCTGAACATCCTCTGCACAGCACCATCCAGAGACAGAGAAGCAGCTTCAGCGGCAGGTTGCTGTCAATGCAATGCTCCTCAGACAGGATGAAGAGATCATTACTCCCCAACGCCATTCGGCTCTACAATTCAACCACCAGGGGCAAGACATGTTAAAGTGCCGGGGTTAGGACTGAGCTTAAGTTACCACTCAATGCACTTTAGTAAACTATTTAAGAACTTTTTAAAAGCTATTTATTAATGCTTTTTGGGAGGGTGATTTTAGATGCATATCATATTTATACTGAGTTAAGTACTGTATGTAATTAGTTTTGCTACAATAAGTGTATGGGACTCTGGAAAAATGTTGAATTTCCCCTTGGGGATGAATAAAGTATCTATCTATCATTAGAGGCTCACAAACCAATAAGTACGGCATATTTATGGCCTTAAGTCATCCAAACATTGGGTCTTTCCTAGCTCTAGAATCTGACCCTGTCACATTGATACACTCTGGGCCTGGACCCCAGTGCCATGTTTCGGTCTGTACCGGACCTATCCAAATCGGCTTGGCATTTAGGTAGATGGGCTCCTAAACTGCCGCTCCTTGGCTTTGACCTTTTCCCGCTCAGCTTGCCCTGACTCTGTAGCAAATATGTCTTGACTTCGCTCCAACTTCTCCTCGAGCATGCTTCAATTCTGCCCCAACTCTGCCTCACACCTGTATGCTTTGGTCCTCCACTCAGCGTCACCTTCGCTTGCCTCTTCATTGTTTGCGGTAATCGTTTACCATAATTCTTTACAGAAAAATTGTGATGAATAAAGTGAGGGGAATCTTCTTCACTGGAATGAGCTGCCAGCACAAGTGGTACATGCAAACTTGATTTCAACATTTGTGATAAGTTTGGATAGGTACATGGGTACTACTATAGAGGGCTATGGACCCGGTGCAGGTTGATGGAAGTAGGCAGTTTAAATAGTTTAGGCATGGACTAGATGGGTCAAAGGGCCTGTTTTTGTGCTGTACTTCTCCATGACTACTTGGTTGTAGTTCTGTTTTGTGAACTGCCAGTACTTCGTCACTTACCCTCAGCGGTGCTGTCTTCAACCGCAAGTTCAATAACTACAATGGCATTGTTTACTTCAATACTTAGGGTTGACAAATGGTTAATTTGAGGCACATAATGGAGGCACATTGTTGTTGACAAGACACCTCTTAAGGTCCAAATGTCTTTGGGAAAAACTGTATTAATACAAATACTCTAAAACCTTTTGATAAGAAATTAATACAAAATACCAAAATTAATGTTGTCAGGGTTACCTCTGAGTTCACAAATGTGATGAGTACACAAAAACTATTGATTGCTGTTACTGTGTTTGATTTGCTAAGTGACAACATCCACCTGGTTTGCCAGTTGCAAGTAACTAAACTATGTTGCCTGGTTTGATGCAATCCAATTAATACAACTCCCATTGTCTTAGCATTTGGCTCCTGCATATGCCATTTCTTAGTTTGTGGAGTGGTCTGTGCTTTTAACTTCAAACTTTTAACTTGCTTATCATATACAAAAAAAACTGAAGGCTAACTGCAAGTTTCCTGAACTTATTTACATTTATAGAACTGAAGCCTGGTTCTTGTTTGAATTAATATTAGCTTTATTCACATTTGGACTGGCTGGTGATGTAGTTGTCAGCACTGGACTCCTAGGCAGATGGTCCTGCATTCAAATCAGGCTGGTCCCCACCTGGGAAATAGCAGTACCTGTGCAGAAGAAAGGCCTGGCAATCTATTTCCGTACAAACCACACCCCAAAGGGTTGCCACGAGTCAACAGGTGTCTCAACACAACAGCACATTTGCATAACTCCAGAATACTCCCAAACACCACCCCTCTGCACCACCCCCCCACAAAAGTGCTGCCTGACCTGCTGAGTTTCCCCAGCATTTTGTGTGTGTTGTTCAAGATTTCCATCGTCTACAGATCTGCAGATTTTTTTTGAGTCTATCCAGCCTCACTCACTGCTCAATTCAAACCAACCCCACACTTGTCATCAAGGGAGTGCCATAGTTGTCTGGCACGTTGACCTCTACCTCCCAGAGGCCAGGCTCTGGCTTTCTGATGCCTCCTCTACACCTTCCTTTGAAACATGACCCCACTAATGAACAGTAGGCCACTGACTCCTTTTCAGTTGTTTATTCCTGCCTAAAGTAAAAGTAAAATAGGAAACTTGGCTCCTGCTTACAAAAGAAATAAGGTATAAGCAGAGAAATATAAGAAGATTAGAACAAAAGCAAGGCTGGGGGCTGGCAGCATGTGGACAAAGGGAGAGATTGGGAAAGGGTAAACAGAGGACAACAGTTAGCCTGCAGGGTACAAGAGAGGGGAAGCACAGCAGATCAGCCTAATGTGGATAATTGTGAGCGTATCCACTTTGGCAGTAAGAGGAGATCAAATTCTCATCTAAGTGGTCTTAGAATCAAAAGGGAAAGGTAAAACAGAAGTTATGGATAACAAGCATGCAGGTGTAGCAGGTGATTAAGAATGAAAATGGTTTATAGAGTCCTATCGCCTTAGAGAGATACAACACGGACCCCTCAGTCCTCCAGATATATGCCAACCATCAGCTGCCCATTTAATCGGTCTGACATTAATGCCATTTTCCCCTCACATTCTTATCAACTCCTTCCAGATTCTACCACACAGCCCAGGACAATGGGCAAGACAATTCAAGTACTGGAGCATGGATGTATTTCAATGATTGTACATTTCTCTTAGTGAGACAACAACTTGAGTGTCATGTGGACTCCTTATCTGAGAAAGGTTGACTTATCTGACTAAGATGACAAGACCGATGCATGAAGAGACATCGCATTATCAAGTTTATCCTCAGTGGAGTTCCGAAAAATGAAAGGGGATGTCTTTCAATCTAAAAATGTCTATCAGGATTGGACAGATTAGATGCAGGAAAGATGATGCTGATGGAGCCACATGAGAAGTAGATGCTGAAATCTTGAGCAACACTGAGGATGTTGTAGTAGCTCAATTGATCAGACAGATCTATGGAAGGAAATGAACAGTCAACATTTTGGGTCGTGACCCTTCACCTGTTCTGGGACCTGCAAGGTAATTTATTGGAAATGATATTCCTCTCTGGCTGAGGAGTCCTATGCACTGTTTAAGGGAAAGCAATAGGGCCACATAGGACTGGGAAAATGAAGCATCTCTTCCCCATGAGAGAGTTCAAAAAAGCAATTAAAAGAATCCTGTTGTTAGGGGCTGGAACAATCAAGGAATATGGGAAGAAAGCTGGAACAGGCTACTGAATTTGGATCATCACAATGGATGACAGAGCAGGTTCAAGAGAGGGAATGGTCTATGCTGATCTTGTTTGCTGTAGTTCTAAAAAGAGTCAACTATGCTTGAAACAAATGCATTATATTTGTGAAATAATTTCAAAAAATTTTCAAGCAACTAAAAGCAAAATGTGATATGGAATGGATCCTTGTCTATGATGCTGTATTAATACCCTTAAGTACTGGAGAAGAACTTCTTTGTATATAAGTGTTTAAGTAACACATAAAGATAAGGGGCTGAATAGTCTAGTTTGCCCACAGGCAGTCACTGTACATGTAGCTTACTCTCTTTTGAGGTTACAAAGTGAGTAGAATGCTGGAGTTCCCCCTCAGGTTATCAAAGGGCCAGCCTTCTGCCACTCTGCATGACAATAAAACACATTCCTTGCCACTTCACTAGAGATTTCCTTCACAGATCCAGACTGCATCAAGAATGCTGAATGGCTGAGGGACACCCCGGAGAGGAACAGTGTCCAGGTCACCCTGCTGCCCAGATTCATTGGTGTGGGTAGCTATGGCTAGGGCTGGCAAATCGAAGTATATCACTAACGACAGCAATCAATGAGGCTCTAAATTTATTCAGCTCTAAATTGGCTTGTGGGTGAATTGTAATAAACCCAAAACCTTCCCCACTAGGTCCTTAATTTTCTTGTATACTTCTGATGCAAGTATTCTAAAGGCAAGATGACTCAACTGTGACTAACAAGAGAAATCAAGCCAGCATAAAAGCCAAAGAAAGGACATACATTATAGAGCAAAAATTAGAGGGAAGTGAGAGGATTGGGAAGCTTTTAAAAAGCAACAGAAGGCAACTAAAAAAGGAATTAAGAAGGAAGAGATGAAATATGAAGGTATGCTATCCAATAATATTAAAGAGGATACCAAAAGTTTCTTCAGATACATAAGGAGTCTTTGTGAGGCTCGAGTGGATATCGGACTGCTGGAAAGTTTTGCTGGAGATGTAGTAATAGCGGACAAGATGAACTGAGTAAGTATCTTGCATCAGTCTTCACTGTGGAAGTCACTTGCAGAATGCTTGAAGTTCAAGAGTGCCAGTGGGTAGAAGTGTGTGTAGTTGCTGTCATTAGGGAGAAGATTCTTGGGAAACTGAAAGATCCAAAAGTTCAAATGTACCATGGTTCTGAAAAAGGTACTGAAGAGACCCTGGAGGCATTAGTAATGACCTTTTGATTCTGGCAAGGTCTGGAGGACTGGAAAATTACACTTGTCATTTCACTCTTCAAGCAGAGGGAGAGGCAGAAGAAAGGAAATCTGACCTCAGTGGCTGGGAAGATGTTTATCAATTTTAAGCATGTGGTTTCAGTGTACTTGGAGGCACATGATAAAATAGGCCATAGTTAGCATGGTTTCCTCAAATGAAAATCTTGCCTGATAAATCTGTTGGAATTCTTTGGAAGAATAACAAGCAGGATAGACAAAAGAGAACTGGTGGATGTTGAGTACTTGATTTTTCAGAAGGACTGACAAGGTACCACCCATGAGGCTGCTTAACAATTTAAGAGACCAGGAAAGATACTAGCATGGATAAAGTAGTGGCTGATTGGCAGGAGGAAAAGAGTGGGGAAAAAAGGGAGCTTTTTTTAGTTGGCTGCTGGTGACTGGTGGTGCTTTCTGAGTTGGGACTGATTCGGAGTTGGGACTGCTTTTTACGTTATAAGTCAATGTCTTGGATGATGCAATTGATGGCTTTGTGCTCAAGTTTGCAGACAATGTGAAGATAGGTGGAGGGTCAGGTAGTTTTGAGGAAGTAGAGAGGCTACAGAAGGACTTAGACAGATTAGGAGAATGGACAAAGAAGTGGTGGGTGGAATTCCATGTAGGAAAGTGTATGGCCATGAATTTGGCAGAAAAAAATAAAAGGGTAGACTATTTTCTAAATGGAGAGAATATTCAAAAATCCAAGGGGCAAAGAGTCTTGGGAGTCCTTGTACAGGATTCCCTAAAGGATAATTTGCAGCTTGAGTTGGTGATGAGGAAAGCAAATACAATGTTCATTTCAAGTAGGCTAGAATATAAAAGCAAGGATGTAATGTTGAGGCTTCATAAGCACTTGGAGTATTGTGAGCAGTTTTGGGCCTCTTATATAAAAAGGGATGGGCGGACATTAGAGTGTGTTCAAAGGACATTCACAAAATGATTCCAGGATTGAAAGGCTTGTCATATGAAGAGTGCTTGATGGCTCTTGGCCTGTATTCACTGGAATTCAGAAGAATGAGGGATGCCCTCATTGAAACCTTTTGAATGTTGATAAGCCTCAATAGAGTGGATGTGGAGAGGATGGTTTTTATGGTAGGAGAGTCTAAGACCAGAGGACACAGCCTCAGAGAAGAAGGGCGTCCTTTTAGAACTCTTCAGCCAAAGGATGGTAAATCTGTCAAATTCATTTCCACAGGTTGGAGGCCAAGTCATTGACTGTATTTAAGACCAACATTGATAGATTCTTAATTGGTCAGGGTATGAACAGATACAGGGAGAAGGCAGGAGATTGGGGCTGAGAAGGAAAATAGATCAGCCATAATGATATGGCCAATTCTGCTCCTATATGTTATGATCTTATGCATTTCATATTAAGCCAATGTTTCCCAGCTCCTGCATAATATTTGAATTATAAAAAAAATTAGTTCCCTGAGATAGTCTCAAAGTGTCTAATATTACTGATGTCCATGGTGTTAGAAAATGTAGGTGGCATCTACCAATAAACAGTTTACTGTGAGCAGGGCTGACTGTTGGGTCTGGAATATGTTAACTCAAATATAACAGAACACGCAGACTGAGACTGCTATGGCAAAGTAATCATGCTGTATAGATAAGGAAATTATAAATAGATTTATGGGATACACTGGACTGTGAATGTTTCTAGATGGATGATGTGAGATGGATGAATAGAGGCTGCTTTGGTCTGGATATGCAGCTCAACCTCATTCTGAATCCTTCATATGCAGTAGGAGATTATTGGTCCTATGTAGAGAAACCTTTGTCATTTGTTCCTTGGCATGCCTGAAGTACTAATACCCGGCCAAAGAGGGAGAGCTGAACAATGTAAGGATAGAAAAGCTGAGAACTATTTCAGAGTAATCATGCTCCAAGCAAGAAACTTGATAACAATTGCATTCCTGCAGTTGGAATGGCTTGGAGGAACAGCTGCAAGGTGCACATGAACTTTGCAGTCAAAGGATGTAGGACCATCTCTCCTACTCTCACCAACAGGAATAATTCAACATGTGCCCAAATCTACATCTGAATCTTCCATTGTGGGGCTGAATCAAGACAAGCTCCAAATTCTACAGACTGACGTTAAACAACACTTTATCTTCCGAGTGTACATTGTGCTTTGCCTGTAATGTGCTTGCCCTCAGGTTGAGACTGAATCTTTAATTTCTAATGAAACAGAGGAAACAATATGTAGTAAAATCACATCATTTTTCATTTACTTTAAAATCTATGCAGAACACACGCTATAGTTGGATTTTAGGCCTGGATTTTTCACCCATATTTATATTGTTATGTATTCAGGCAACAATAAATATATGAGTTCGGCAAGGGATTTTATAACAAATAACACTTTTATTAAACACTAAAAACAAACCCCCCCAAAAGTAAACAAACACTAACGTAACCGGAAATCAGCTGCTGTGCGGCAGCTTAAACAGTTCTTAAAGCGATGCAGCTCAAACAGTTCTTAAAGCGATGTTCTTTAAAGTAGTATTGCCAAAAGTTCGATATGCTCACAGTCCATTTAAAAGGAGAGACTTTATAAGACGATTTAAATTCTCTTTCACGTCGTTTTGCTTCGATCCTCGACATCAAACTTTTCCCACGAAGACTTTATGAAACGAAACGAAACGGCTTAAAGGCACTGACCTTTCCTTTATCACATTGTCCTCAATCTTCTGCTATCCCGCAGAGATTAACACGAGAACAGACAACGAATTCCTTCCGAATAAGGACTAAATAAGGTAGAACCCGTTTCACCGTCAAAAATCGATTCTCCTCGATCTTTAACTCCCAAACTCCGATCTTCACTCTCCACTGATTCTCAAACTAGCAGTATTGTAAAGAAACTGCTGGCAATGACCTTTTAAACTTTAGGCATTAGATAAAACTTCATCCTTCAACTAAACTGCGTCATCACATTAAATCACGCAGCGGCATGAAATCAACATGGCAAATCCAGCCATGAACTGCCCCTCCTCACAGGGTGGAGTCTTCCTTTTATAACCTGTAAAAAAAAACCTATCACACGATCTCTACTGGCCAGAAAATGACGTCACTCCACCATCACAAGACCATTACCTCAAGTCCAGTATAGCTTCAACCCCAGTCATGTGACAAGGGTACCACTGTCATGTCACGAGTATGTAACAATATTCACCTGAAATTAGTTTTAAAAATAATCAATTGTTTGCCTTCCTTTTTCTATACAACTGTTACCAGCTAGAACCAACATTCTTTAATGTTTAATTTGTATGTCTTTCTTCATGTCTGAGCCAAGCCAACTTGACCCAGTCTTGGCCTTAAAAACAATCTGTTCTGCTATGGGAAAGTGTCTTTATCTAGCAGTAAATTAAAGTGTAGAAGTTCTCATATTAGCCCTGGAAAATGCAGGTCCAGCCATCCTGATAATGAGCAGAGCTGAATTGTCCAGAATTTTTCCAATGGCTTTTTGTTTCTGCATATTATATGATCCGTAAAATGATTTCAGTTCTGCAAATTGGTCTCGATTAATATAATATGTGCCTTTCTTCCAAAAGGGTGTTAGATACATGAACAACTATTTTTTCGTTTCAATAGACCATAAGCAGACATCCAAAACTAAGAACAGTTAAAGCAGAATCAGAATCAGATTTATTATCATTGATAAATGTCGTGAAATTTGTTGTTTTGTGGGAGTGGTAGAGTGTAAGACATAACAATTTATTATGTTTGAATAAAAACTAACATGAATGAAAGGTGCAAAAAATGAAGAATGAGGTAGTGTTCATGGGTTCAGGAACTTGATGGTCCAAGGGAAGGTGGTGTTCCTAAAACATTCAGTGTGCATCTTAAGATGCCCATAGCTCCTCTCTGATGGTAGTAAGAAGACGACATTGCCCAGACGGTGAGGGTCATTAAACTTATCCAATGCTGTAAAGCTTATAGAGTGGATGTGGAGAGGATGTTTCCTGTGGTGGGGAAGTCTAAAACCAGAGGACACAGCCTCAGAATGGAGATGAGGAGGAATTTCTTCAGTCAGAGAGTGGTGATTCTGTGGATTCAAAGGAGGCTGTATAGGCCATTAGGTATATTTAAAGCAGAGGTTGATAGATTCTTGATTAGTCAGAGCATGAAGGAAATTGAGGATAAGGCAACAGATTGAGGATAGGAGGGAAAATGGATCAGCCATGATGAAATGGCAGAGCAAACTCAATGGGCCAAATGGCCTAATTCTGCACCTATATCTTGTGGTCTTATAGTCTTAATGATGGATGGCACCTTCTTGAGGGACTGGATTTTGAAAATGTCCTTGATAGTGGGGAATCTTGTGCTTCTGATGGAGTTGGCAGTGTCTACAACCTTCTGCAGACTCCTTCGATCCTGAGCATTGGAGCTTCCATACCAGGTAAAGATACAAGTGGTCAGAATTCTATCCACAGTAGAAATTTGCTAGAGTCTTTGGTGACATATCAAGTCTCATGAAAATATGAAGTACAGCTGCTAACAACAAACAAGAGAAAATCTTCAGATGCTGGAAATCCAAAGCAACACACACAAAATGCTAGAGGACTTCCCGCACCTTCTTGCTCTGACACCTTATCATTTTTTTCCAGTCCTGGTGAAGAATATCAGCCTGAAACATCAACTGTTTACTCTTTTTCATAGATGCTGCCTGGCCTGCTGAGTTCCTCCAGCATTTTGTGTGTGTTGTCTGAAGTATAGTTGCTGGTAACTGCACCAATATGTTGGGCCCAAGATAGTCTGAGATGTTGACACCAGGAACTTGCAGCTGCTCACCCTTTCCTTTGCTGTCCCTTGATGAAGACTGATGAGTGTTTTCCTGACTTCCTCTTCCTGAAGTCAACAATCAATTCCTTGCTTTTGCTACTGTTCAGTGCACTGTTGTTATTCTAACAAACCTCAACCAGTCATTCTATATCATTTATGTATGCCTTCTCTTTGCCACTGCAGTTTCTGCCAACAATAGTCGTGTCATCAGCGAATTTATAGATGGCATTTGAGCTGTGTCTAGCCTTACTGTCCTGATCCATGTACACTGTACCATTGATTGGTGATCAAACCTGGAGTCTTCCTGAACAACACAGTAACATATAATTTTGATCATTCATTACAGTGCTACATGATTTCAGTGGAGTAGAGGAAGTTATAGTGGTATGGAAAGAAGCTGGCCAGTGTAAATTGGATGAAGATGCTGGCAGGGATGACAGCAGAGCAGCAATGGCCTGAGCTTCTGGGGAAAATGAGGAAGGTGCAGGGTAGATGTATTCAAAAATCAAAGAAATACTCAAATGGCAAAATAGTACAACTGTGGCAGACAAGGGAAATTAGAGCTAATATAAAAGCAAAAGAGAGGAATTCAACTAAGCAAAAATTAACAGGAAGATAGAGGACTGGGAAGCTTTTGAAAACCTACAGAAAACAGCTAAAAGAATCCTGAGAAGGGAAAAGATGAAATATGAAAGCAAGCTAGCAAGCAATATCAAGGTGGATAGAAAAAGCTTTTTCAAGTACATAAAAAATAAAAGAGAGGTGCAAGTGGAGAGAGGACCACTAGAAAAAGAGGTCGGAGAAATGATAACAGGGGACAAGGGGATGGCAAATGAACTAAACGAATATTTTGCATCAGTCTTCACTATGGAAGACACTAGCAATGTGCCAGTTGTCAAAGGGTGTGAGGGAAGAGAAGTGACTGCTGTTACTTTACAAGGGAGAAGGAATTCAAAAAGCTGAAAGACCGAAAGATATGTAAGTCACCAGGAGCACATAAACTTCAATAATTTTTGATGATCTGTTGCCAAGTTTGCAGTTGATATGAAGGTTGGTGGAGGGCTAGGTAGTGTTGGGGAAACAGGAAGGCTGCAGAAGGACTTAGATTAGGAGAATGGGCAAGAAAGTGGCAAATGAAATAGAATGTTGGAACGCTCATGGCCATGTAGAAGAAATAAATGCACAGATTATTTTCTAAACTGGGAGAAAAATATCCAAATATCTAAGATGCATTGGAACTTGGGAGTTCTTGTGCAGGAAACCCTAAATGTTAACTTGCAGGTTGAGTTTGTAGTGAGAGGAAGGCAAATGCAATGCTGGCATTCATATCAAGAGGTCTAGGACATAAGAATTGGGATGTGATGCTGAGGCTTATTACGCTGTGGTGAAGCCTCACCTTGAGTATTATGAACAGTTTTGGGCTCCTTATCTAAGACAAGACGTGCTAACATTAGAGATGGTTCAGAGGAGGATCACAAGGATGATTCCAGGAATGAAAGGGTTATCATTTGAGGAACGTTTGATGGCTCTGGGCTTAACATGCTGGAATTTAGAAGTATGAGGGGGGATCTCATTGAAATCTTTTGAATGTTGAAAGGCCTAGACAGAGTAGATGTGGAAAGGATGTTTCCCATGGTGGGGGAGTCTAGGATAAGAGGGCACAGCCTCAGGATAGAGGGGCAACCATCTAAAACAGAGATGTGTAGAAATTTCTTTAGCCAGAGGATGATAAATTCATGGAATTTATTGCCACAGGCAGCTGTGGAGGCACCGTGACGTTGGGTGTATTTAAGGTGGAGATTGATGGGTTCTTGATTGGCCACGGCATCAAAGACTATGGGGAAAAGGCCAGGGAGTGAGGGTGAGCAGGGGAAAAAAAGGATCAGCCATGAATGGTGGAGCAGATTCAAGGGCCAAATGACCTAATTCTGCTCCTATGTCTTGTGGTCTTATAGATATAATGAGACTCATGTAGGATGAATGTAAATGGATGGTTGGTGGCAGGTGTGGGCTTTTGGGGGCAAAGGGCCTGTATTCAGACTAGTTGACACTTTGCACAAACTTTATCAAATTGTGAGTTTGAAGCTGTCATTGTGAATTAATTGATGATGATCAGGGAAAACCATTTGTGTTTGGTTCACATAATTAACAAAGGCTGTGAAAACTCTGCTTAAATTGAAAAGGAGGCCGAGAAATAATCTTTGGTTAGAAAAGATTTGTTGGCAATTCTTGATCCAAATTTGAAAACAAAATTGAGCCATTATGATTCACCATGATTAAGCGACTCCACACAGAAGTTTGAAAGAATATGTGATTGCAGATGTTTTGTTAATATTACCATTAGAAAAATCCAATATAAGGATCTTTACATTGAATCTGATTTCATAGAATCTGATTTTCCAGTTATAGCAACAAGAAAATATACCGTTCTAACATGTTTAGGAACAAGAATTGAATTAGACATATCCAACTGAAGACACAAGACTACAATATAACTGACGATATGAATTACTTTTGGATGGGGCATGTGGCTGTTAAGCAATGTGTTGAGAGGGATGAGTCTGTCAGGGCTTCATGTTCAACACTCTGATATTGTGACCATCAAATCAATTGCCAGGTCTTGTTTATTGGCCTCAGTTATAGAACACAGAACAATACAGCACTGTACAGTCTCCTGATTTTGCACTGAGCTTTTAACTTACTCCAAGATCAATCTAACCCTTCCCTCCTACATAGTCCTCCATTTTTCTTTCATCCATGTGCAATTACGATCTGGAAAAGCTGGCAGCCATGCGTACTCTGACAATACTGCAGAGTCAAACTTCTGAGTACACCTGCACAGAGCTACAAATGGAAAAGAGTTCACGTTATTGTGAGAAGATGATTGATAGCCTGTTGGCACTCATGAACGTACTATCAAAAGAGATCAGGGTGAAATATGTTGGGGGTTTGAACTACATTAGAATGTATTATTGAAGAAATGTGATCTAGTTTCTAATATTGTGGCTTGCGAGAATAAACAGTCTCACGTAATTATCCGTAGTATCATTCATTACTCGATGAATGCTTCATTTAACAGAACGGTATTAAGCAGTATCAGCTGGTCTCAAATGCAATGGAAAGAAACATGAAAGAAGCAAGTATACAGGAGTGCTGAAGTTTAACTATGAGACATTGATTAACAAGCTATTTGTTAAAATACAGAGAATGTGACATTCCACAATGGGTTCATTTCTGCTGAGTTACTAATGCAGAGAAACCTCAGAACATGATCAAACTCAGTTCAGCCAAATCTTGAGGGCAGAGTTGAAGAGAAGCAGCTGAGAGAAAAAGTAAAATTATAAAGGGGAACGCATTAAACAACATGAGAGGGTTTTTGCATTGACACTATCTTGGCAAATCTGAAATCCAGAATGTGAATGTTGAAGGTGTAACCCTGGGAAAGGTTTGACTGCTCATGTAATGGTCTTTCTGTAGAAGCAGTGAGGTGAGAGATAACGGGTGCTTTGGAATGTGAGCCGTCCAATGACAGGTGTTTTCGTGCTGTGTGCCTGACACCAGGGTGACCTGGGTCTTTTGTTCAGTGGGAAATGAAGAGAGGAGACACCGGAGAGGAGCCGTGATCCAATGAAGGCTGGGGAGATCGAAGGAGGATCAGCGAAGGGGAAACCATGAACTCCAACTTGTGCACATCAGACTGTTTCATTAAAACGGGCCCTTTTCTTTTTGTTTGCTTTTTCTTCACTAACCCTGTTGTCAAATTAAGAATTATAAAGGTAAATCATTTAATTGCATGTGGTGTCCTGTCTGTTATTTTGTGGTATTGATTTGTAACAGAGTAACAAATCGAGCAGCATCCACATAAACAGGGGGTTTCAGGATGGGCTTAGTCTCAATCTCACCCGTTTGGCCGGGCCCGAGATCGTCTTCCCTAGATTTACGCAGCTGACAGAGCCTGAGGGTTACAAAGGGATTATGTATATGAAGGGAGAGCCTAAGAATATAAAAAGTAGAACTGTATGTGTGCAAAGAAATATCTTAACACCAGCAAGTAATATTGAAGAGATGTGATAACAAATATATTCCAGGTGCTGATCCGGTGGAGTCTGTGAAAAAAATAATACAGGATTCTACTGAATTAAGTCAAGGTGTGGCACCTGAATCAAACTGAGGATCAAGGACACAAGTCACTTTGGGAAAACCAGAGGCTCAGAAAACCTGTACAGAGGTTAAATCTGTAAATAATGTGAATACTTGAATCAGTCTTTCCAGGAGAGGAAAGCAAGGTAATGAGTTATATCTCCACACTTAAGCAATGTACCCAGGGAGAGGGAAATAAACAATAGTTCAAATCATAACAGCTCGCCATTTCATTTAGTGCCTCATCAGATTCCTAGCACTTAATACAATTGAGACATGAATCCATTTATAACAGATGAAAGACGGCAGGTTTTACAATTCAGCACACCCTTGGTAGTACATGGAGCATAAGTCTTTATGCGTACATTCCCAGAGTGATACTTGAACCCACAACCTTCTAACATAGAAGTGAAAGTGCTACCAGTGGGCTACAGCTGACACCTGTCAAAACAAAAGAATGACTTGCCTAGAAAGTTGGAAGAACAATTTTTATTCACATACATTTCCATTTGTAATGAATCCAAATCTAGTAATCATAAATATGAAGTGGTCACTAATAAATCTAATATAGTATTTCAGGGAAACTTCTTGTGGATGTGATGCACTAACGACTGCAAGAAACACAAAGAACAAATAAAGTATTTGAAGGGAAACGGGTAAGTACGTTAATATAAAAGATATAAAAGCGACTACTGACAGAGTTAAGTAGCGTTAGGATGGGTGGGACGAATGCGAATGGCTTGTATTTGCTCTGCAAATACTATTCACGTAGTCCGATGAAGCACACTAACTATATGGTTGTAAGTTTAAATGTTGCAGCAGGTTACATGGAGGTATATATCTATGTGGTCTGGCATTACTGATAAAGTGACAGTGGGAAGTGCCTTTATAAGATGAGAAGCATATCTATATTGGCAGTGGTTGATTATCTTTGGGTGGGTTTAGTACAAAATGATCCATTCTCCAGCACTGAGCCTAGAAATTTCCATAAAAGTCACAAAAGAAGGAAATTAATTGTATTTTTAACATCTCCAAAGCTTAGTCATGTGGGATTTCAATATACAGATAGATTAGGGAAATCAGGTTGATGCTTGATTCCAGGGGAAGGAATATGTAGAATGCCTACAAGATGGCTTTTTGGAGCAGCTTGTGGTTGAGTCCACTCACAGAAGGTAATTCTGGATTGAGTGTTGTGTAATGGACCAGATTTGATTAGGGAGTTTAAGGTCAATGAACCCTTATGAGTGAGTGATCATATTATGATGGTAGTACCATGTGCTATAATCTTATAAATTTTGTTAACTAACTATGTCTGTTTTCTAACAGTGAGAAGAAATTGTGTAGTACCTTTTCAGGCAATCAGTCCAAAATAAGATGATGCTTGCTGTCACTGGCCTCTGAATCCAATCAAAGTATACAGTATATTTATTAGTTTAATGCTCACAGTGAATCCATTCCATGGAATTATAACCCGAAAAGCCAGCGGGTTAGTAGTGCATTTGTATCTTCATACAAGTAAACTCACAATGTTTTCTTTGATTGGTTTAGATTATTTTCTATTCACATTTTGAAGCAATGACTTTTTATCAACTGTGTCAATGCAGTATAATTATCCATGATCAAATAATATGTTAATAATATTTCAGATTTTACTTACCCTGCTTTTTCATCATTCTTTCAAAAGTTCTTACATGTGACAGAATAATCTCCTTGTTGTAGGCAAGGTTGTTTTATGGATTCATGGATTGTTAGAATATAACATCATTTATGTCAACAAAAGATACTGGAATGCATTCTTTCCCTGTCCCTCATAAATATCACATTATTTCCATGAACTTCTTTTAACAGAGTGATTTCCACACTAAGGAATGGCATGTACAAAACATGCTATGACAACTTTGGTAAAGGCAATGCTTATTCTTTGAATTCAAATTGCTACAGATACTGCTTAACTCAGAGTTCATGTGTAATGCACTCAGTTTTGACCTCACAGGTACATTGGAAAAGAGGCTATTGTAAGAGACAAAGTATGATTTCAATTCATATGCACAGCTGATTTGACACAAATGCTGCAAAACAAGAGCTCAAAGGTTTAGCTTTGACCATCTATGAAGAATACATGATTTATTGGAAAGACGAAGTTGCCAGAGCACCATAAGCACTAACCGTTTAAACTGAACCATTTAAAGGAACCTTCCATTGCTGTCAGATTGCTGCTGATTGATTTGAAGAAGAGCTGATTGCAGAGGAATATTCTTTAGTCCTTAAAGAAAATATTGGTATTTGAAAAATGTACAGAAAGGGGTAGTAAAAAATGGAGAACAAAGCAAAGCAACCTGTTAACAGAGTGTGGAGGAGAAAGGTTACATATTCCCAGTGAGGAATGATGCTTGAAGGCACCACTTCTCCAAGGCAATGATATAGGATTAGAAGATGTAGAAACTTGTGAGGGTAAAAGTACCTTGATGAGGGTTATATACTGGCCTTCCAACAGTAGTCAGGATGTTGGGTACTAATTACAACAGGAGTTAGAAAAGGCATGTAAAAAGGGCAATGTTACAATAGTCATGTGGGATTTCAATATGCAGATAGAATAGGGGAATCAGGTTGATGCTGGATCCCAGGAGAAGGAATTTGTAGAATGCCTACAAGATGGCTTTTTAGAGCAGCTTGTGGTTGAGTCCACTCACAGAAGGTAATTCTGGATTGAGTGTTGTGTAATGGACCAGATTTGATTAGGGAGTTTAAGGTCAATGAACCCTTATGAGTAAGTAATCATATTATGATGAATTCATCCTGCAGTTTAAGAGGAAGAAGCTAAAATCACTTACACAGTGACTTATACAATCACTTATACAGTGGAGTAGAGGGAACTACAATGGCATGAGAGATTTGCTGGCCAAATTTAATTAGAAAGGGACACTAGACAGATGATGGCAGAATAGCAATGGCTGGCTTTTTTCCCAAAGAAGTAGTAGTATTCTAAAGGGAGGATGACACAGCCGTGGCTGACAAGGGAAGTCAAAGGCAGCATAAAAGCAAAAGTGAGGGCTTATAACAAAAATATACCAAAAGTAGTGGGAAGTTGTGAATTAGGAAGTTCTAAAAAACAGCAGAAGGCAACTAAAAAAGCCAAAAGGAGAGAAAAGATTAAATATGAAGGAAAATTAGCCAATAATATAAAGAGGATACCAAAATTTCTTTTGGATATATGCAGAGTAAAAGAGAAGTGAGAGTGAATATTGGATGGCTGGAAAATGACATTGGAGAAGTAGTAATGGGGGACAAAGAAATGGTGGATGACCTCATTAAGTATTTTGCATTAACCTTCACAGATCTGACAACCTGATATAGGACAGTTAGCCTGACCTCAGAGGTTGGGAAGATATTGGAGTCAATTATTAAGAATGAGACTGGGTACCTGGAGGCGTATGATAAAATAGGCCAAAGTTAGCGTGCTTTTCTTAAGCGGGAAACCAGTCTGACAAATCTGTTAGAATTCTTAGAGGAAATAACAGACAAGATAGACAATGGCCATCAGAGGATGTTGGCTGACTTACAGGAGGCAAAGAGTGGTAATAAAGGGGTCCTTTCTTAACTGACTGCCAGAGACTAGTGGTGTTCTGCAGGGGTCAATATTGGGACCGCTTCTTTTCATGTTATAGGTCAATGATTTTCAATGGTGGAATTAACCACTTTGAGGCCAAGTTTGCAGATGATACGAAGACAGGTGGAGAGGCAAGTAGTGTTGAGGAAGCAGGCAGTCTGCAGAGAGACTTAGACAGGTTGGGAGAATGGGAAAAGTAGTGGCAGATGGAATATAGTGTAAGGAAATTTATGATCATGCAGTTAGGTAGAAGGTATCTAAATGGGAAGAAAAATTCTAAAATCAGAGGTGCAAAGGGATTTGAGAGTCCTTATACAGAATTCCATAAAGGTTAACTTGCAGGTTGAGTTGATGGTAAGGAAGGTAAATGCAATGTTAACATTCATTTCAAGAGGAATAGAATACAAAAGCAAGGATTGATGCTGAGGCTTTTTAAGGCACTAGTGAGGGCTCACTTGGAGTATTGTGAACAGTTCTGGACCCCTTATCTGAGAAAAGATGAGCTGGCATTGGAGAAGGTCCAGAGGAAGTTCACAAGAATGATTCCAAGAATGAAAAGTTTAGGAAAAGAGAAGTGTCTTTTGGCTCTGAGTCTGTTTGCACTGGAATTTAAAAGAATAATGGGAGGATCTCATTGAAACCTATCAAAAATTGAAAGGTCTAGATAGAGTGTACTTATGGAAGATATATCCCGTAGTTGGGAGCATCTAGGACCAGATGACACAACTTCAGAATAGAGGGATGTTTATTTATAAGACACCCGAGGAGGAATTTCTTTAGTCAAAGTGTGGAGAATCTGTGGAATTTATTGCCATAGGCAGCTGTGGAGAGTAAATCATTGAGTATATTTAAAGCAGAGGTTGATAAGTTCTTGTTTAGTCAGGACATTAAATGCTATGGGGAGAAGGCAGGAGATTAGGACTGAGAGGGATGGTGGAATGGCAGAGAAGACTCAACAGGCTGAATGGCCCAATTCTGCTCCCATGTCTTATGGTCTTATGGAATGATTGCATTCTCTCAAGCATGGGCAGGGATTTCTTATAGGAATGTATAGTATAGACACTGGACTTGTCTGACATGTACCAGCTCTTTGAAATGATTTCTCAGTTAGTCCCACTACCCTAACCTCTTCCCATTGCACTGAAAATTTCTCCTTTTCAATATTACAACATCCACTGTGCAAAATATCATCCAAAACAGAAATAAATGGGTCTATCCATTGTAACAGCAGGACCAATGAGTGAGAGTGAAGATGAAAGCTGAAAGCAGAAAGCTAGACAGTTGATGAATCAGGTTGAGATCCTACATTGGAACCATTTTTTGTACAAAAATGTTCCATCTCAGAGAGGGAAAGATTGGACAGTGGCACAGATACAGTACAAGCATTCCAGCAGAAGTCCGGACCACAGCCTGAAAAACCCAGTCTTCATAAAAGAGAGGCACCGTCTAACGGAGTGGTCATCGTCAGAGTGGTCTGAGTCAGAGTGGTAAGGCTTTGGCTCAACAGACTTCAGCAAAAACAGGCTGAGGCGAGGTTAGTAGATAAGTTTATTTCCTGTTTAACTTTTGAAAGAAGAGGGGGTATGTCTGCAGGATTAGTGTTCTGTTCTGGATGTCAAAAGTGGGATTTCCAGGAGACTTCCAACCTCCCCAATAGCCACATCTGCACCAGGTGCATTGTGATACAGCTCATTAGAGTCCTTGTTAGGGAACTAGAGCTGCAGCTCGATGACCTTCAGCTTGTTAGGGAGAGTGAGGAGGTGATAGACAGGAGTTACAGCGAGGGAGATACACCAAGGCTACAGGAGACAGATAAATAGGTGACTGTCGAGAGAGAGAAGGGAAAATATCAGATAGTGGAGAGCACTTCTGTGGCCATCCCTCTCAACAATGAGTACTCTATTTTGAGTACCGCTGGAGGGGTGCTAACTGGGGGAAGCATCAGAGGCTGTGCCTCTGGCACTAAGTCTGGCCCTGTGGCTCAGAAGAGTAGGGAACTGAGGAGGACGGTGGCAGTAATAGGGGACACTATAGTTAGGGGGACAGCTAGGTGATTCTGTAAAAGAAACATGGATGGTAGTTTGCCTTGCAGGTGCCAGGGTCCATCATCCCTCTGAACGTGTCCACAACTTCCTGGAAAGGGATGTTGAGAGCCAGAAGTCGTGGTACACATTGGTACCAGTGAAAAGGTAGAAAAGGGGAGGAGATCTTGAAAACAGAATACAGAGACAGGCCGTTAGGATGGAAGTTGAGAAGCAGGACCTCAAGGGAAGTAATCTCAGGAGTGCTGCCTGTGCCATGCAACAATGAGGATAAGAATAGAATGAGGTGGCAGATGAATTGAAGCGGGGGCAGGGATTCAGATTTCTGGATCTTTCGGGGACCTCTTCTGGAACCGGTGTGACCAATACAAAAGGGGTGGGACCAATATCCTTGCAGACAGGTTTACTAGAGAATTTGGGAGGGTTCTAAATTATTATGACGGGGGGATGGGAACCAGTGTGATAGAGTTGAGGATGAGCCAGCAGGTTTACAAGTAGATGATGGGTGTAACGTGAACGTAAGGAAGGTCAAGTCAATGATTGGGTACAAATGCAGACAGTGCAATGAGTTAAGTTGTACCACAAAGGCAACATTCAAAAGGATGTAGAAAGCAGGAATGAATGTGCTGCATTTAAATGTGTGTAGCATTCAGAATATGGTAGATTGATCTGTGGCACAATTAGAGATTGGTCGATATGACATTATGGGCATCTCTGGGTCATGGCTGAAAGAAGGACATAGTTGGGAGCTTAACATCAAAGGATATACTTTGTAGTGAAAAGACAGTCAGTGAAGTGGCTCTGTTGGTAAGAGATAGAATTACAGCTTTAAAAAGAGGTGACATAGAGTCAGAGAATGTCCAGTCTTGGTGGGTGGAGTAAAAAAAAATGTAAGGGCTTTAAAAAAAAACCATTGTGGCAATCATATATAAGCCTTCAAATAGTAGCTAAGATATGGGGTGAGGTTGCAAAGGGAGCTGGAAAAGGCATGTAATAAGGGTACTGCCACAGTTGTAATGGAGGACTTCAATATGCAAGGGGATTGGGAAAATCAAGTTGGTGTCAGATCGCAAAAGTGGGAATTTGTTGAATGATTATGAGATGGCTTTTTAGAGCAGCTTGTGCTTGAGCCTACTCGGGGAAAGACTATCTTCAATTGGGTGTTGTGTAATAACCCAGATCTTATTACGGAGCTTAAGCTAAAATAACCCTTAGAAGGCAGTGATCATAATATGATTAGAAGTTGAGGGGGAGAAGCATAAATCACATGTATCAAGATTGCAGTGGAATAAAGGGAATTACAGAGGCATGAGAGAGGAGCTTGTCCAGGTGGATTGGAGGAAGATACTGGTGGTGATGGCGGCTGAAGTTTCTGGGAATAGTTCACAAGGTGCATGATACATATGTCCCACAGAAGAAGTAGAAGAAGAGGTTGGTAACTGTGGCTGACAAGGGAAGGACTGCATAAAAACCATGAGAAGGGAAAAGATGAAATATGAGGGTAAACCAGCTAATAATATAAAGCAGAATAATAAGAGATTTTTCGGTAATATGAAGAGTAAAAGGGAGGTGAGAGTTGATATTTGACTACTGGAAAATGATGCTGTTGAGGTTGTAATGGGGAGCAAAGAAATGGCGGAAGAACTTATAAGTAATTTGCATCAATCTTCACTGTGGAAGACTCTATCAGTGTGTCAGAGGTCCATGAGTGTCAGGGAGCAGGAGTGAGTGCCATTGCTATTACAAAGGA
Organism: Hypanus sabinus; assembly: GCF_030144855.1. Lineage (NCBI taxonomy): Eukaryota > Metazoa > Chordata > Chondrichthyes > Myliobatiformes > Dasyatidae > Hypanus > Hypanus sabinus. Next base: position 129,993,631 of record NC_082706.1, read on the forward strand.
AAAAGTGCCAAACAGGCTGAAAGGTCTTAAGGTGGATAAGTCACCAGGACCAGATGGACTATATCCCAGAGTCCTGAGAGAGGTTGCTGAAGAGATAACAGGTGCATTGGTCATGATCTTTCAAGAATCATTAGATTCTGGAGGACTGGAATGTCACTCCACTCTTTAAGAAGGGAGGAAGGCAAAAGAAAGGAAATTATAGGCCAGTTAGCCTAACCTCAGTGGTTGGGAAAGTGTTGGGAAAGTCCATTATTAAGGGTGAGGTTTCAAGGTACTTGGAAGCTAATGATAAAATAAGTCAAATCCAGCATAGTTTCTGTAAAGGGAAATCTTGCCTGACAAATCTGTTAGAGTTCCTCAAGGAAGTAACAAGCAAGGTGAACAAAGGAGAGGCCTTGTGTTCTTGTGCAAGATTCCTTGAAGTTTAATTTACAGGTAAAGAAGGGAAATGGAATGTTGGCATTTATTTTAAAGGGAATAGAATATAAAAACAAGAAGATAATGCTGAGGCTTTATAAGATGCTGGTCAGGCTGCACTTAGAGTACTGTCAACAGATCTGGCCCCGTATCTCATGTGTTGTCATTGGAGAGAGTCCAGAGGAGTTTCAGGAGGATGATTCTGGGACTGAATGGGTTACCATATGAGGAGTGTCTGGCAGCTTTGGGCCTGTACTCACTGGAAATTAGAAGAGTGTATGGGGAGCTCATTGAAACCTACCGAATGTTGAAAGGACTGGATAAGGTGAATGCAGACAGGCTGTTCCCTGTGGTGGGGGTGTGATGCACCATCAATAACTCACACTGAGACGTAAGGCAAGATATCGGCTTTTATTGACTGAAGAAGGAACCAGCAGTGAGTGACCATCATATTACATCCTGGAGAATGAGGCAGAGGATTAGACCTGAATCGCCTTTATACAGGGCCTGTGAGAGAAGCCACAGGAGCAGTCAGAAGGGGGTGTGTCCAGACAGGCACATAGTTCACCACATTCACCCCCGCTTTGTTTGAAAGTCCCCATGTGGCGAAGTTTCTTACAGGTTAAGTCTATCAGGTGGTCAAACCTGTCGCTGCGATCTACGTAGCACCGGCTGTGATTGCACCGATGCCGGCAACATTGGAGATTGCACAGGAGACGGAGGTTGTGCTGGTTCCAGCTCATGCATGTGCGAGGCACCTGGTATATATGTGTCATGAGGAGTCCATGTAGGGCCTGGTGAGTGCGGTGTCACCTCGGGTACAGGGTTCATAGTTACCGGAGAGTGTTCAGGGTAGTGGTCTGCTGCACCTGCGGGCGCCAGGTCGCGGATGGAGACCGTGTCCTCCCGCCCATCAGGTAAGACCATGTAAGCATACTGGGGTTCGCATGTAGAAGGTGAACTCTCTCGACCAGCGGGGAGTATTTATTGCTCCTCACATGTTTCCAGAGCAGCACTGGCCCCGGGGACATCAGCCAAACTGGTAGAGCGGTCCCAGTGACAGACTTCCTGGGAAAAGAGAATAGGAGTTCGTGAGGGGGGGAGTGGGGCCACCATCCGACCACCTGGGCCCTCCAAGGGCTTGTGCTTGGCTCAATGATCCCCTCCCTGAGCAACCACTGCACCTCCGACTTAATGAAGGCCCTGTCCCCCGCGCTGTACCTCCTGCTTTTAGTCGCCACCGGTTTACAGTCGGGGTCAGGTTGGCGAACAGCGCCGGGGGAGGGACCTCGAGAGTGGAGAGACTGCAAGTGGTGTCGGTAGCGCAGCTGTTGTGTTGGATGGGATGTGTGTGTCGCTGTGTGTGTGTGGTCAGTGGTGATGAAGTCCCACAGAACTGAGGATTCCGGACAGTGAGTGATGGGAGGGGCCCATCATATACCATAGTCACACTTTCGAGATGGCTCTGGAAGTCCAGCCCCAATAGCACAGGTGCGCACAGATTAGGCATGACCAGTAGCGCAAAGTTCCAATATTCTGTGCCTTGTCGCTAATGTCGCTACACAACCCCCCCGGATGTCTGTGGAATGTGACCCAGAAACCAAATGGATCTTCTGACTTACTGGCCGTGTTGCGAGTCCGCAGCGTTGCACTGTGTCCGGGTGAATGAAACTCTTAGTGCTGCCCGTGTCAAACAGGCATCTAGTCCTGTGCCCCTCCACCCGGATGTCCATCATGGACCTTGCAAGCAGGTGTGGGGCGCTTTGGTCGAGGGTTACAGTGGCCAGAATTGAATCGCCGTCGGGGTACCTGGTACGCATCCGAGGGTCGGGGGCGGGGCGTGCTGACGCCGACAAAGATGGCTGCCCACATCCGGGCATGCAAGATGGCAGCCCCCACGTTTCACCCCCAGCGCTGCACTCCGCTCGCAGTTTAGACTTACAGACCTTGGTGAAATGGCCCCGCTTTCCGCAGCTGGAGCAGGTCGCTTCTCGCGCTGGACTGCGTTTTCGAGAGTGTTTTTTATGGCCACAGAAATAACAAAGCACAGGCTTCTGACGGGCTGCCGCTGTGGTCGGGTTCGGGGAGCTCGTGGAATCGCGACTGGCAGCGGCGATTTCACTCGCGGGAGCCGGCGGTGGCGGGGTCTGAGGCATCCACGGACCCGGCGGGGAATCGCGCGACTGGACAGCGACGGCGTAGTGCAGCGCAGCTTCCAGAGCGTTGGCCGTCTCGATCGCCGAGCGTAAGGTAAGATCTGAGTGTTCCAGCAGTCGTAGGCGCACGTACACTGACCTCAGTCCCGTTACAAAGGCGTCTCGCACTAGCAGCTCCGCATGTTGTTCTGCCGTGAGCGTCTTGCAGTCACAAGCTTGGAGGAGTGTCTGTAGTGCTTGGAGAAACTCGGCGCTCGATTCTCCAGGCCGCTGTCGCCGGGTAGCTAAACGATGTCTTGCGTAGATGGTGTTCACCGGCCGCAGGTACTGTCTTTTGAGGGCGTCCAGTGCCCCTTCGTAGGTCGGCAGGTCCCGGATAATGGAATAAACTTTTGGGGTGACCCTCGAGAGGAGAATTCTGTACATAACGGCAGGGTCAGTCGCACGAAGCTCCGCCAAGTATGATTGGAAGCATGCAAGCCAGTGTTCAAAAGCAAGAGCTGCTTCAGGGTCTTGAGGGTCCAAATCCAACCTTTCCGGACGTAAAACGGTTTCCATGTTTTAAAACTTTCAGTCAATAAAATTGATGCACCATCAATAACTCACACTGAGATGTAAGGCGAGATATCGGCTTTTATTGACTGAAGAAGGAACCAGCAGTGAGTGACCATCATATTACATCCTGGAGAATGAGGCAGAGGATTAGACCTGAATCGCCTTTATACAGGGGCCTGTGGGAGGAGCCACAGGAGCAGTCAGCAGGGGGCGTGTCCAGACAGGCACATAGTTCACCACAGGGTGTCCAGAACTAGAGGGCACAGCATCAAAATTGAGGGGTGTTCCTTTAGAACAGAGTTAACAGAGAATTGTTTTAGCCAGAAAGTAGTTAATGTGTGGAATGTTCTGCCACAGACAACTGTGAAGGCCAAGGCCGTGGCTATATTTAAAATGAAAATTGATAGTTTCCTGATTGGTTATGGCAAGAAAGCAGGTGTATGGGGTTGAGTGGGATCTGGGATGAGCCATGAAGGATAGGCAGGGCGGACTCAAAGGGCTGAATGGCCTAATTCTGCTCCTGTGCCTTATGGTCTTATTATAGGAACAGTGAAGGCATGGCACAGATTAGAGCTGAGGTAGGGGGAATTCAGAGAGTCAGAGGAGCATCTTGATCTGAAGTATTTGCTGTCTACTTCGTTGTAGATGTTATCTGACCTGCTGATTTCTCCAGTATCTTCAGAATCAGAATCAGGTTTAATATCAGCAGCATATGTCATGAAATTTGCCATCTTTGCGGCAGCAGTACAATGCAATACATAATAATAAAGAAAAAATGTGAATTACAGTAACTACACGAATATTTAAAAAGTTAAACTAAATAAAAATAAAAAATTAGTGAGATAGTGTTCAACTTCAATCCAGAAATTGGATAGCATTGGGGTAGGGGGAGAGGCTGTCCTGAATCGCTGAGTGTGTGCCTTCAGGTTTCTGTATCTCCTTCCTGATGGTAGCAATGAGAACAAGTTTGTCCTGAGTGACAGAGGTACAGAATGATAGATGCCACCTTTTAGAGGCATTGCTGCTTGAAGATGTCCTGGATATTATGGAGGCTAGTGCCATGATGGAGCTGATGAAGTTTACAACTCTCTGCAGCTTATTTCAATTCTGTGCAGTAGTCGTCCCTCCCTCCCCATATCAGAGAGTGATGCAGCCAGTTAGACGGCTCTCCATGGTACATCTGTAGAAAGTTGCAAGTGTCTTTGGGATATACCAAATCACCTCAGAATCGGAATGAAATATAGCCGCTATCTTTCCTTCTTTGTAGCTACATCAATATGTTGAAATTGCTCACTCTTTCCATTTCAGACCAATACCCATTGTATTAAGATCTCATGTTATCTGTGAGCCATAAAGATTTGCACTTTACATCTGCTTTGCTTCAACAAAATAGTGAGCTTTAGCATTGCAGACATGAAGCACATGACAAAGAAAAAAATAAAAGTATCATGAAATGCATGTGGCAAAATGGGCACCATAAAGCATTCCTGTATCCTGAACAAGCAGTTACAAGCTAGTCAGAAGGAATTTTGAAATCAAAAGCAACAATGCAACATTAATTTTCCCTAAGGGGAGATTAGTTATCAAGCTGAAAGGGTGTAGTTAGTAACAAGAAGAACACACCACTTACTTTCCTCACAGTGAGTTTTTAATCCAGAGGTGTCCAGCATTGCTTTGAATTATATTGAATGCAAAATCTATTGACAGGTTGTAAGTACTTACAGATTATTGTGAGGATTGTTTTTGTTTCTTTATTACTTGTTCACACTTAATTCTTGACTGCCAGGGTCATTTCAGAATGCCAACAAGCTGGAGAACTGCTACGTTTGGAGAAGGTGAAGGCACAATGGAAAGGTGCAAGGCTGGTTGGACAGCAGACGAATGGTGGTGCAATTAATCCCATGTTTGCCAGCGAGGCTGTGCCTAGCCTTGGTTTAACAGGGAGTTTTGTCTGCATGTTTCTCTAAATCAACCAGGAGTTAATGCATGTGCTAGTCATCTGCACCAAGGACATATCAGCCCTAGGCTGGTATGCATTGGGAACATATACTTTATTTTTCTTAATCTTGTCAGATAAAATCAGTATTCACTTTTAAATATTTATATCATTTTATCAGAATTTTAACACATGCACAAAATCACTGATAGAGAGGAAGATGAGTTACCATTGACAGAATACTGTTGAAAGCTTCATTTATAACCTATATAATGACCTGTTAAAAAGTAAGTGTACATTACTTCTAAGTTCTTAGGGCAGAGTTTTCAGGCCATTACTTCCTACAAAGTGAAAACTAACATCATGAATGGTTATGATGCTCCACTCCCAGATAAGTTCAATGCCCTTTATGCATGCTTTGAAAGGGAGAATAAAACAACATCTGTGTGAATCCCTGCAACATCTGGTGACACTGTGATCTCTGTCTTGGAGACTGACAAAGGAAAGTTCAAAGTAAATTTATTATCAAAGGACATACAGTATATGTCATCATATACAAAACTGAGATTAATTTTCTTGCAGACATACCCAATAAATCCATAATAGAATAATAACCATAATAGAATCAATGAAAGACTGCACCAAATTGGGCATTCAACAAAGTTGGATAAACTTTAGCATAGTAGGGAATTAAGGGTTATGGGGGAAAGGAAGGTAGGTGGAGATGAGTCCGTGGCCAGGTCAGCCTTGATCTTATTGAATGGCGGAGCAGGCTCAACGGGCCAGTTGGCCTACTCCTGTTCCTATTTCTTATGTTCTTATGTTAAGTTATCCTCTTTGGTTCAAGAGTCTGATGATTCAAGGGCAATAAGTGTTCCTGAACCTAGTGGTAAGAATCCTGAGGCTCTTACAAAAATTAAATCCCATTTTGGCTTAAGCCAGCTATTTAACAGAAATTTATTATGTTTGCCTTATGAGTTTTTAAAATTTGTGAAAGGGAAATAAAGAGATAAAATTCAAGAAAAGTAAGCTAAGCTTAACTATTTTTTTTCAAAATGGTTGGCTATAAGTTCATTCTCCATTCAAAAGAGTAGTGACAATTATTTTTGGATTATTATACCTACAACTTACTGATCACCTTCACATACCATGAGCTGTAGGTGTAATATTGATGCAGAGTTTCCCTGAGAGCTGAAAATTATTTCAGCGTTTCCTCCAGGGTAAAAAGGCTGATCTAATGGCTTGATGCCATTCTTTACCAGTAGAGCCACGCTACCCCCTCTGCCTACCTTCCGACCCCTCTGATACAACATTAACCTTGGACATTCAGCTCCCAACTACTACTGTCCTTCAGCCATGATTCAGTGATGGCCACATCATCATCCTGGGAATCTGTAATAGTGCAACAAGATCATCCACCTTATCCATTATAGCCCGTGCATTGAGATATAACACTTTGAATTCTGTATTTGCTACCCTTTTTGATTCTGTATCCCTAATGCACTGATACTCACCCTGCTGGCTGAAATTTTGTCCTATCAACTGCCTGCCCTTCTGGACAGTCTGATTGCATGCTATCTTTCCTTTTTTACCATCCGCCCTATCCTGAGTTCCTTCACTGTAGTTCCCAACCCCCTGCCAAATTAGTTTAAACTCTCCCCAATAGCTCTAACAAATCTGCCTGCGAGAATATTGCTCCCATTTGCTTATTGGCTAGTTTTGAGGGGATGATGGCATTGAATACTAAGTTGTAGATGATAAAGAGCCTCCTGCTCTCCAGACGTTCCAGAGTTCAGTGAACTCTGCTGTGGACCTGGTGCTCCAGTAGGCTAATTGGAGCAGATCCAAGTTATTTCTGGGGCAGGAGTTGATATGTTTCATCAGCAGCCTCTCAAAATACTTCATCACTGTGGATGTAAGTGGACAATAGACATTGAGACAGGGTCTTCTTAGGCACCGGTATAAAGGAAGTCTGCTTGAAGCAGGTAAGTACCTCAGACTGCCAAAGATCTCAGCACAGGCCTTTGGTACTTGACGGGCTACCTGGATGCTTTTTGTGGGTTCACCATCCTGTGGGCTGCTCACAAGTCAGCCTCAGAGACTGAAATGACAGGATCATTGGGGGGAGGGGGAGCTTATGTTTTGATGGTCATCTGAAAGCAAAGCCCTGTTGTCACCTGAGTCACTTGATTTTACTTTATAACAGGTGATAATATTCAAGCCTTGCAACAATTGTTGAGTATCCTTCAAGTTTAGTTCAGAATTGCCACTTTGCCTGTGAAATGTCTTTCTGAAGGTTGCACCTGCACCCCTTGTAACTTTCTCGGTCACCTCTGATACGGCCCTCCACAAACTGTGGATTTCATGCATCATCTGGGGCTTCAGGTTGGGGAAGACTCAGAATGATTTTCTGGGGACACTCTCGTCTACAACTGTTTTAATAAAGTCTGTAGCAACCATTCAGATTCACTCAGATCTACAGATGAGTCCTTGAACATTGCCCAGTCCACAAACTCAAAATAATCCCATAGCTGCTCTTCTGTTTCCCACAACTACCTTTTGTTGTCCTAATCTCTGGAGCTTTGATCTTTAGCCTGTGTCTGTACACAGGTAGGAGAAGTACAGCCAACTGATCCGATTTAATGAAATGCCATCTGGGCATGGAATAGTAGGAGTGCCTTATCGCAGTTTAACAGCCAACTAGTATGTTGAGAGTTCTGGTGCTACAGGTTATATGCTGATGGTAATTGGGCAGGGTTTACTTCAAACAAACCATCTGGTATGGAGGGGCCACTGAACAGGATCAGAAAAAGCTGAAGAAGAATATAAACTACAGGGAGAAATTGCAATTCTTAAATGGTGTGCATTTTACTGGGGTTTTACGCCAAATAAATTGGATGCTAGATTTAAGGACTGGACGGCTAAAGGAATAACAGTTCTTTGCAACATAATGAAAGAAGGAACACTGTTCATTTTTGAAATGCTTAAAGAGAAACACTTATTAGAAAAACAAGACTTTTATCATATTTGCAGATGCGACAGTATGTTAATAGGAGGGTTAAAAATGTAACCGAGGCAAATACATTTTTGGTAGAGCTATTTAGAAAAGCATATAATTCAGATAACAGTAGTAGAATCATTTCAAGCATGTATAAGGGTTTGTCAAATCTTAATACACATTTGACTTCATACATTAAAACAAAATGGGAGAAGGAAGGAGGGATAATTATATCTGAGGAAGAATGGACAACAATATGGAGATATCAATGGAAGTGTACCAGTTCACAGAAATGGAGGGAGTTTGGATGGAAAAACTTGATAAGATATTTTATTAAACCCTCTCAGAAATCCCATTATGATAGTAACCTCTCTGTTTGCTGGAGAAATTGTAGAAATCAAAATGCAAACAATTATCATATTTTCTGGGATTGTCCCATTATTAAAGACTGTTGGAGTGGGATACACAATGCCCTACAAGACATCTTTAAATGTGAAATACCCTTAGAAAGTAAGACCATATATTTTGGGTATATACCTCAAGAATGGCTGAAAAGAGATAAATATTTAATGAATATACTGTTGGTGGCTGGTAAAAAGACTCTTACCAGGAAATGGTTATCACAGGAGAGCCCAACTTTAAATACATGGATGGAAGTTACAATGGACATTTACAAAATGGAGAAGATAACAGTATCTGTTAATCATAAGCTGGAACAATTTGATTCATACTGGGAAAATATGGTTTAACTACATAATGCCTCATAGGCCTGATTTTATTCTCAGAAATCAATGAATATGTTGAAAAAAAAGATCACTCCTTACTTGTACACAGTTTTCTCCTTTTGCTTGTTCTTTCTTTCCTCTCTTTTCTATAAATGTATACCCCAGATAAATATTACATGGAGATTTGTGACAAACATGAATATATGATATATATGTACAGTATCTGAAATACATCTTATGGAAATGTTTGTTTGATGATGAACTTCAATAAAAGATAAATTACAAAAAATAGCTGAAGAAAGTTGTAAATTTATCCAGTTTCAGCATGGGCAATTGGCTCCCCGGCATCCAAGACACCCTTAAAAGGCAGCATACATCATCAAAGATCCCCTCATCCAGGTCATACATGGCCTCTTCTCATTGTTACCATTGAGGAGGTGATACAGGACCCCAAGACACACACTCAATGTTTCAATAACAGCTTCTTCCCCTCTGCTATCTGATTTCTGAATGGACAATGAACCTATGAACGCTCCCTTAGTATCTTTCCTCTCTTTTTGCACTACTTATTTAATTTAACTTTTACATATATACGTACTGTATATGCAACAGATTTCATAACATATGCCAGTGATGTTAAACCTGTTTCTGATTCTAATTCAAGGTTCAAAGTAAATTTATTATCAAGGTACACATATGTCATCCTGCAAAACACCTTTAAGATTCATTTTCTTGTTGGCATTAACAGTAAATTCAAAGAACAAAGGATCAAATAATAATAACAACAAATAAAAAAAGCAATAAATATTGAGAACCTGAGATGAAGAATCCTTGAACATGAGTCAATTAGTTGTAGAAACAGTTCAGAGTTAGGGTGAGTGAAGTTATCCCCTCTGGGCCTGATGGATGAGGGGTAATAACTGTTCCTGAATCTGATTATGTGGGTCCTGAGGCTTCTGTACATCCTTGATAAAAGAGCTTGGCTTGGATGGTGGAAGTCTCTGATGAAGGATCCTGCTCTCCTGCGACAGCATTCCCTGTAGATGTTGTCAATGGTATTTATCTGTGATGGACTATGCTATATGGACTACTTTCTGTAGGCTCATAAATCAATATACCACTTCTCCTTTAAGTCATTTGTTTATTTGGAGGTTAAAAAAAAGATTTTAGACAACAGATTGCAGATGAGATTAGTCAGAGGATAAAAGAAAAGTAAATGTTGAATACAGGACCTAAATGCATGACTATAACGTTATATGGAGGGTTAATGCTGACTTCCCATATTGCAATTCTCTTTATATTTGTAATATCCAAAGTGCTCTCCTCAAAGACAGAGAGATCAGAGACTTCTCTCTGCAGCTCGTGGGACTCTGTGTCCAGGCAAAACATAAAATGAGCTTATGTTGGAATGAAGATATGAGAGCGAATAATTCCAGCCAAATACCCAGGGAAATAATTATCTTCAGAAGACACAGTGTGCTGGCAGTAGGGACTGTTTGCTATTTACCGCATTCAATGAGCTGCACATAAATGTTTTGTCTTGTGACAGACCAGAGCATATTTCTCTTTCAAAAGTAAGACCTGTTTTATCATCTTCAAAGACTCTGAACATTTGCTAGCAGAATGATACTTACAGTGAAGCACTATTAAGAGACAAGATTGTACAATGAAATTCAAAATGAGAAAATTCAACTATTGAGATTCAAATCTTCAAGTTTAAGCAGATCAGAAACAAGGATCAGAATATTCTTCCTTCACTTGTCCCTTCTCCCTTGCTTTAAATGTTTTATCAGGTCAATCTGATAAAATGCATTTTCAGATTCCTTGAATACCTGCACAAGTTTTCCCTGCAGTGCAGATGCTCGCAATAAGCAATTACAAGGTAGCAGGTTAGATCATCGGACTTAGAAGAGTAAAGCACAATGTCTGCGTCAAATGAAACCAAATGTTTTATGTTTCTGCCATTATTATCAGAATGCAGAATGGCACCTAGATGCCATTCTGTGTCTCACAAAATTAATATACTTCAGCACAGTTCCTCACAAAAATTATTCTTATTTTAATTTGTTTGCTTTGCTTTAGATCTGAACAAAAGAACATAAATAATATTCTCAGATCTGTTGGCTTGTTTCCCTGCTAAATGCAATAAAGGTTGATCTATGTGTTAACTCCATTCATCTTCCTTGAGTCCACTTCTCCTATTACCCTAAACTAACAAAGATTTATCAGACTCAAATTTAATAACTATTAGTTGAAGCAGCAGTTATTGCTCTTGTTGGAGAGTTCCTCACACTCCTACCAGTCTATCCAGGAAAAAAAGGTTCTTCAATGGCTTGTTTCTGAGTTTCTATGTCTTTCTTCTGGACTCCCTCATCAATGAAAGAAGTTTGACTATCTAGTCAATACCTTACCAAATCCTGAAAAAAAAATCTCAATCAAATCAAAGTTTATCATTTTATGTTCCAGGAAATATAATCTACATTATGTAATATCTACACATAGTGCAATCTTTGGAGCCTGGTAATATTCTGGGGATCAACATTGTACACACTCTTAGGTTACACTATCCTTAGATCCAGTGTTGTACACACTACTCCAGATCAAGTATAACCAGGCATTGTTCTCCTCTTCATAGCATCACACTCAGGCAGAAAATGCCTCTTACATTGTTGATTTGCTTTTGTTTGTGTTATTACATAGCATTATAGTGAGAGGGAGAAGGTTTAAAGGAGATGAGTGTGAGACAAGTTTTATCATGGAGAGTTATAGTCAATGGGCTGTCGATCGAGGTGTGATGGAAGCATCCACAATAGAGGTGTTGAAGAGGTAGTTAGACAGGTGCAGGACATGGAATGAACTGGATCAGGTGCTGGCAGTTAAAATTACTTTACATTTGATATAATGGTTAGCACAGACATGATGGGCCAAAGGGCCTATTCCTGTGTGTACAGATATTTCAAAGGATGCTGCCTCAAGAATATGACATCCATCATTAAGGACCCTCATCACATGGGACTTGTCTTCTTCTCATTAATCTTATCAGGGAGGAGGTACAGGAGCTTGAAGATCCACATTTAATGTTTTAGAAATGGCTTCTTCCCCTCCACTGTGAGAATACTGAACTGGGTCTGTGAACCCATGAACAATACCACACTATTCCTCTTCTGCACTATTTATCTATCTATCTATCTATCTATTTATTTATTTATTTAGGGGCTTTAGTGGTTTTTATGTCTTCACTGTGCTTCTGCCACAAAACAGTACACTTCACGATGTAAGTCAGTAATAATGAACTTAATTCTAATTTTATGTTCTATGTACATCAAATGATTTTATTATTAGATGATGTATATGTCACCATATACAACCTTGAGATTCATTTACTTGCAGGTATTTACAGGAAAATAAATACAATAGAATTCATGGAAAACTATAATAAATAAGACTGATGAACAACCAATGTGCAAAAGAAGATAATCTGCAAATAAAGAGATAAAATAAAAAATAATACTGAGAACATGAGTTGCAAAGAGACCTTGGAAGTGAGTCTGTCAGTCATAGAATCTTTGTGGATGGACCTCATGAGCTCTTTGGATCTCAGTTACTTCCTGTCTCTCATGTTTTGAAAATACTCAGAGCCATCTTGTTTTACTTTGAAATGTCTCCAAGTAAAGGAAAAACACCTGCTGTAAAGGAAAAAAATTGTCACTAATATTACTGAAGAGTTAACAATGAAATGAGTTAATACAGGGGCAAAACAGAGTCAGATGTTTCCTCCCTCTGAGGGTAATTACTGTCAATTAACAGTGAAGGTACTCACTTCTAATGACACATGCAAGCCCAAGAGTTTGCTTGTCAGACTGTTTCCACTTGAAATGTATTTTGCCTATTCTTTGCCAGTGGTGTTCAAACAACTTAATCTCCTCTTTCTGCAAAGAAGGTTAGGGGCATTGCTTCTTCATTGTCATCAACTTTGGCTAGGTCGTGCGTACTTGGAGTACTGTGTGAAATTCTGGTCGCCCCATTACAGGAAGAGAGTGGAGGCTGTGGAGGCGGTGTAGAAGTGGTTTACCAAGATGCTACCTGGATTGGAGCAGATGAGCTACAAAGAGAGTTTGGAGAAACGTGGGCTGCTTTTTCTGGAACTGAGAGGAGATCAGATAGGAGTTTATAGAATTATGAGAGACATAGATAGGGTAGATAATCCTAGGGTATAAATGTTAAATACTGTGGAAGACAAGCATTTAAGGTGAGAGGAGGAAAATTTAAACGAGATGTATCGAGTAAGTTTTAACACTGTGTTCTAATTGCTGGGGGTAGTGTGATAATGAGATTTAAGAGGATTCTACATAAGTAAATGAATATGCAGAAAATTAAGGGATTTGGATCATGTGTAAGCAGAAAATATTTAGTTTAATTTAGCATCACATCCGACATTGTGGGCTGAAAGGCTTACCCTTGTGTTGAGCTGTTCTAAACCCTATCTTTGCTAATTCTGATCCACCCGTAAGACCATGAAACCATTCTGCAGGAGCAGAATCAGGGCATTCGATCATTGAGTTTATCCATCATTCCATCACGGCTGATTTATTATCCCTCTCAAACCCTTTCTCCTGCTTTCTTCCTGTAACCTTTGATGCCATTACCAGTACAGAAACTCTCAACATCTGTTTTAAATATACCCAGTGACCTGGATTCCACAGCCATCTGTGGCTATGAATTCCACAGATTCTCTGTTCTCTGGCTAAAGAAATACCTCCTCATCTCTGTTCCAAAGAAAAATCCCTCTATTCTGTAGCTCTGCCCTCAGGTCCTAGACTCCCCATGATAGGAAACATCCTCCCCACATCCACTCTACCAAGGCCTTTCAATATACAATAGGTTTCAATGAGATCCCCTTTCAAACTTCTAAACCAGGGAACAGAGGCCCAGAGTCATCAAATGCTCCTCATACATTAAAAATTTAATTCTTGGGATCATTCCCATGAACCTCCTCTAGACCTTTTCTGATGCCAGAAAGTAAATCCAAGAAACACAAAAGATCCAATGAAAGACTGCACCCAACAGTAGGGACAAACAACCAGTATTCTAATGCAAAAGATAATAATAATAATAATAATAATAATAATAATAATAATAATAATAATAATAATAATAATAATAATAATAATAATAATAATAATAATAATAATATAATAATTCCCCCTTCAAGTTAAGTCCTTGCCATCTAGTTCTTGCTTCCACAATCCTGAGACAAGGGTCATGTGCATTCATCCTATCTGTGCCCTCATGATTTTATACACATTTATAAGATCACCCCTCTGTCTCCTAAGCCCCTGGAGAAATGAGGGGGAGAGAAAAGAACTACTTCTCAGTTAAGTAGAGAAGAAAGACTGAATGGACTGGGAGACGAGTCTCACATGAAAACAGCATAAAACATTTTAATTTCAATTTTGATTTGAACTTTGAACTTTGTACCTGCTGTCTTGAAGCTGTCAAGCAATCTTCTGGAAGAACTCAGTGGCTCGAACAAAATCTGTGGCAGGAAAGGAATTTTTGACATTTGGGGGTCAAAGCCCAGTGGGGTTTCAACCAGAAACATGAGCTATTCCTTTCTTGCCATAAGTGCTGCTCGACCCGCCAACTTTCACCAGCAGATTGTCTGTTGCTCCAGATTCCACCATCTGCAGTCTCTTGCATCTTCTCTCTTAGAGCAGCCACCAGAGCCACCACACCACATGTGTGCAACTGTACCAACAGACTACCCAGTTCCACAGCAAGTGAAAAAGAGAAATATTCTGCAAATTAAGAGGAAAACATGAAGTGGATAGAGGGAGAGATATTTATTGTGTATTCTGTTGCACCAATAAAATTGAATTCTGAATAGTTTGAGCTTTTTTTAGGAGTTAGTGTTCCGTAAAATCTTTTAAAGGCTAACATATTACTTCCAGCGTAATTTACTCATCAGTATTCATGGAACTGCATCCTATTGAGTAAAAACGCAATAGTTCATCAGTGGTGATGACCTCCTCAATGTTCTAAATGGTAAATGAAAGGTCATGTGGTGATATTTGACCTCGGGCTACCAGCAGAGATGAGTTCAAAGTGTTTTCTTAACAATAAAACATTGCGTCACTAAAAAAAACCTCTAAGATCTCAGCAGTTATGAGGGTAAATGACATCAAGCCCCAATTTTGGGTCAGGAAAGGTTAGTTAGCCTCAGTGAAGATGTTGGCCAGCATTTGATGGAATGTGTACATACTTACAAAATAAAAGGAAAAGTAGAACAACCATCCCTCACATCACATTCCTTATTAACCAGCCCAAGTATCCAGTGGAACTATTTTGCATTCAGTTCCCTTGATGATAATAACACCACTTAGTCGTTCAAAGGAGCATTTTGAGATCTATGGATAACAAACCAAGCTGTTTTAAATTAGAAGAAATATTTGATTGTTTTAAAAAAAAACAAATGTCGGAAAAGGGATCATAGAAAGAATTGCCTCTGTTCGCCTATCAGATTTGCAGATGCTTTATTGGCAATCTGGTGGTTTATCTTATTACACAATTTTGCAAATGTTGTTTTTATAATTCTGTTGTTTATAATTCTCAACCCAGAACAATCTGTTTTCTAGATTAGTAGTCCTTCTTGACAATACTGGCAGTCAAGATGGAGTATGGCATACTTGCCATCATCGGACAGGGCGTTGAGTATGAGAGTTATGATGTCATGGTACAGCTATACTAGATGGTGGTGAGAGAGCACCTGGAATATTGGATGTAGTTCTGGCACCATATTTTAGGAAAGATGTAATTAGGTGAGAAACAAAAACATAAGAAAATCTGTAGATGCTGGAAATCGAAAGCAACATAGATAAAATGCTGGATGAACTCAACAGGACAGGCAGCATCTACAGAAAAGAATAAACAGTTGACGTTTTGGGCCGCGTCCCTTCATCAGGACTGGTAACAAGGATGAGGTGAGAGTAAGAAGGTGGGAGGAGTGGAGCAAGAAGTATAAGGTGGTAGGTGATAGGTGAAACCAGGAGAGGGGTTGGGGTGAAGTAAAGAGCTAGGAAGGTGATTAGTAAAAGAGATAAAGGGCTGGAAGAGGGGGAATACCATGGAAGAAGGGGAAGGAGGAGGAGCACAAAAAGGAGGTGATGGGCAGGGAAGGAAATGAGGTGAGAGAGGAAACAGGAATGAGGAATGGCATAGGAAAGGAGGTGGCAATTACTGAAAGTCTGAGAAATCGATACTCTGGTTGGAGGCTACCTAGAGAGAATATAAGGTGTTGCTCCTCCAGACTGAGTGTGGCCCCATCGCGACAGTAGAGGAGGCCGTGGACTGACATGTCAGAATAGGAATTGGAAGTAGAATTGAAATGAATTTTAGGAGAACACACTTTTTCTGGCAGATGGAGTGTGGGTGCTCAGCGAAGCAGTCTCCTAATCAACATCGGATCTCAACAATTTACAGGAGGTCACACCAGGAGCACTGGGTACAGTCGATGACCCCAACGGACTCACAGGTAAAGTTTCACCTCAACTGGAAGGACTGTTTGGGGTCCTGAATGGTAGTGAGGGAGGAGGTGTAGGGGCAGGTGCGGCATTTGTCCTGCTTGCAAGGATAAGCACCAGGAGGGAGATTAGTGGGGAGCGATGAGTGAGCAAGGAAGTCGCATAGGGAGCAATCTCCCTACAAAGAAGAATGTGGGGGTATGGAAAAACGTGCTTGGTGGTAAGGTCCCACTGGAGATGGCAAAAGTTACAGAGAATCATGTGTTTGACTCAGAGGCTGATGGGGTGGTAGGTGAGGACAGGAAGCACCATATCCCTGTGTGGAGGTGGGAGGATGGAGTGAGGGTAGATGTGTGTGAAATGGAAGAGGTACAGTTGAGGGCAGCATTGATGGTGGAGGAAAGGAAGAACCTTTCTTTGAAAAAGGAGTGATTCACATTAGTTCTGAAATGAAAGGCCTCATCCTAATCAAGATGTGGTGGAGGAATTGAGAGAAAGGGGCAGCATTTTTACAAGTGACAGAATGAGAAGAGTTACAATCTAGGTAACTGTGAGAATCAGTGGGTTTATAAAAAATATCTGTAGATAGACTGAGAGATCAAGAAAGGGGAGGGAGGTGTCAGAAATTTTGAGGACAGGGTGGAAGTTGGAAGCAATGCTGTTGAAGTCAATCAGCTCAGCATGGAGCAGGAAGCAGAATTAATGCAGTCATTGATGTAGCATAGGAAGAGTTGGGGAGTGATACTAGTGCAGGCTTGCAATATAGACTGTTCCATGTAGCCAAAAGAAAGGCAGTGTTAGATGGCATGAACATCGATTTCACTAACTTCTGGTAATTGCTCTCCCCTTCACTATTCCCCATTGCTGTTTCCCTCTTTCACTTTATCTTCTTACCTGCCCATCACCTCCCATTGGTTCTCCTCTTTTTTCCATGGCCTTCCTACCCTCTCCAATCAGATTCCCATTCCTCCAGCCATTTATGTCTTTCACCAATCACTTCCCAGCTCTTTACTTCACC
This sequence comes from Hypanus sabinus, assembly GCF_030144855.1. Taxonomy (NCBI): domain Eukaryota; kingdom Metazoa; phylum Chordata; class Chondrichthyes; order Myliobatiformes; family Dasyatidae; genus Hypanus; species Hypanus sabinus. Next base: position 130,010,956 of record NC_082706.1, read on the forward strand.
CCTCCACTCTCCTGGTTTCACCCATCATATACCACCCTGTACTTCTTCCTCTCCTCCCCTCCCCTACCTTCTCACTCTAACTTCTCTTCTTTCTCCCCAGTCCTGATGAAGAGTCTTGGCCCAAAACATTGACTGTTTACTCTTTTCCAATGGTGCTGCCTGGCCTGTTGAGTTCCTCCAAGATTCTGTGCGTTACAATTAGGTGAGAGAGGCTGCAGAAGAGAGATTGCTGGGACTTGGGGACCTGAATTATAAGGAGCTTTGGGGCTGCATGCAATTTGACTGGACAGGATGGGACTGTTTTACTGAAATGAAGGAAGCTGGCCTGTGACCTTATGAAGGTTTGTAATATCATAAGGGATGTACATAAGTTGGATCAAAACAATCTTCTGCCTAAGGTATGGTGAACTGGTAAATTGGTGAATCGGTTTATTATTGTCAGAGGTACTGAGGTACAGTGAAAAGCTTTATTTTGCATGTTACCTATAGATCATTTACATCACATTACTACCTTAAAGTTATGCAAGGGAAAAGCAACAACTGAATGCAGAAAAAGATGTTATAGTTACAGAGAACTGCAGTGCAGGAAGACAATAAGTTACAAGTCCATGATGAGTTTTTTTTATGATGTTAAGAGTCTATCTTATCATATAAGTTTTGATTCAATAGTTTTATAACTGTGGGATAGAAGCTGTCCTTCAGCCTAGTAGTAGGTCTTTCAACCTTCTATATCTTTTCTTCGATGGTTTGGGAAAAGGAGAAAACGTCTGCCTAAAAACTAGAGTTGTTTGGTTAAAGGTGAGAGAAGTAGGTCTTCAAGTTCAAGTTGAATTGTCATTCAGTCATACACAAATACCCATCAACACAGACTAACGAAACAGTGTTGCTCTAGGCCAAGGTGCAAAACAGTCACACACAGCACAAGGTACACGTAAGATATCAGTAAAACACAGTCACACAAAAAAACACAGTCAAAGACTCTGAGTCCATGAATGTTGCAGAAATCTGCAGTTGACCATAACACAGTTTGTCTTCTGCCAAGCGAACACTGGGGGCAGCACCAACTCCAGTTTGGGCACAGTGCCACACCACCTCCAGAGGAGCGTACCGGCTTTGATGCCTCTCTCCTTGACAGCTATAAGACCTGGGGACAATATTTTCACAAAGGGTATAAGGAACGAGCTAGAGGAAGTAATAGAGATGGATCCAATTACAAAATTTAAAAGACATTTTGACAGGTGCATGGGCAGCAAAGGTTTAGGGCAGTGGTTCCCAAAGTGGGTGATATTTCCCCCCCTGGGGGTGGTGGTGGAGTTTCTAAGGGAGCAATAAAGACAAATGTGTGGTTGGGTCACTCAGTTTCAAGGAGAGGCAGCTGAGGGATTACAGGGTTAATTTATGAAATGAATTACTTACATTGCCACATAATTGATTACAAAGATCATGTAATCAGCTTATTTCTTGCTAACTCACCGTTCTCTTAGACTTTGCTCAAAGCACGTTAGAGTAGTTGAAAAGCAAAGTGACACTTAAGTATTTGGCATTTCATGACAAATCTGCTCTGAAGAAATTATTGCTGTTCACTACTAGTGTTAGCTAGTACAATTCCTATACTCTACTCATGCAGGGATGTAATACCTGTGAATTAGGATTTGTCATTCAATGGGGTAAAGTTCACAAATTCCCTTTCAAATGGTCTTGACTAGATTTCTCTAGCCCATGGCCCAACCAAGATATTGCTGCCTAAGTTTGTGTACTAAGGGGGAGGTGATGGGCAGAAGAAGTCATGGGGGGAGAGAGGGCTGTAGGTAACAGATGGAAACATAAGAAAAAAATAGGCAGGTGGAGCCAGATGTGGAAGAGGAGAGAAGAGTCAGATAGGGGCTGATAGGATAACGGTAGCATGATGGATAGTTGGAACTAGACTGTGGGTAGGAAAAGTGAGCCAAGGGTGAAGAAACTCGGGTAGACAGGTACATGTCTTCTTTTTCTGCTGTATATAAATGATGATGGAATAGATGGCTTTGTTGCCAAGTTTGCAGATGATATGAAGATTGGTGGAGGGATGGGTAGTGTTGAGGAAACAGGTAGGATGCAGAAGGACTTAGACAGATTTGGAGAATGGGCAAGAAAGTGGCAAATGAAATATAATGTTGGAAAATGCATGGTCATGCACTTTGGTAGTAGAAATAAATGTGTGGACTATTTTCTAAACAGAGAAAATCCAGGAATCTGAGATGCAGAGGGACTTGGGAGTCCTTGTGCAGAACATGCTAAAGGTTAACTTGCAGGTTGAGTTAGCGGTGAGGAAGGCAAATGCAATGTTAGCATTCATTTCAAGAGGTCTAGAATACAAGAGCAGGGATGTGATGCTGAGGCTTTATAAGGCAGTGGTGAGACCTCACCTTGAGTATTGTGAACAGTTTTGGGCTCCGATCTTAGAAGAGATGTGCTGGCATTGGAGAGAGTCCTGAGGAGGTTCACAAGGATGATTCCAGGAATGAAAGGGTTATCATACGAGGAATGTTTGATGGCTCTGGATCTGTACTTGCTGGAATTTAGAAGGACAAAGGGGTTCTCATTGAAACCTTCCGAATGTTGAAAGTCCTAGACAGAGTAGATGTGGAAAGGACGTTTCCCCTGGTGGGAGAGTCCAGGACAAAAGGGCACTGCCTCAGGTTATAGGAGCATCCATTCAAAACAGAGATGCAGAGAAATTTCTTTAGCCAGAGGCTGGTCAATTTGTGGAATTTGTTACCACAGGCAGCTGTGGAGGCAAGGTCGTTGGGTGTATTTAAGGCAGAGATTGACAGGTTCTTGATTGGACATGGCATCAAAGGTTATGGGGAGGCTGGGAACTGGGGTTGAGCAGGAAATTTAAAAAAAAGATCATCCATGATTGAATGGCGGAGCAGACTCAATGGGCCAAATGGTCTAATTCTGCTCCCATGTCTTATAGTCTTATGGTCTTACATGGGTGATAGGTGAATGCACATAACAGGTAATGAGTCCAGCTAACAGGTTAGTCTGTCTTGGGTATTTCATACCACTTTTTGCTCTCCTAATTTTATCCTATATCCCCTATAAACCTCAAATGACTTGCCTGATACTAAATTCCTATACTTGACATTTGCATCCCTGATCAAACCTACACTATCCTTTGTTAATCAGGGTTTCATACACCTACCATCTCTACACTGCCTTGCTATACGTATGAATTGATCTTTTTGGATGGCATGTAGACAATACCCTTTCACTGTATTTCAACACATGTGACAATGATATACCAAATCCAATTCCAATACAGAGGCACAAAAGATTGCACATGCTGGAATCAGGAGCAACAAGCAATCTGCAGGAGAAACTCAGAAGGTCAGGCAGCATCTGTTGGGGTGGGGGAGGTAAGGAATTATTGACATTTCAGTTCAAATCCTACATCATGTGTAGACTTTACATGTAAGCAATTTGTTTCTTCCCCAAGATGCTATTGCACCCACTGAGTTCCTCCAGCAGATTGTTTGTTACTCCAATCCAGAATATTTGTATCTGAGGTAATGGGCATGTTGCCAATGTACCTTCTCTATTAAGTTCCATACTGGTGGATTCTGCTCATCCCTGTGTCTACAGTAGCCGTCCCTTATAGGTTTCCTGAGTCGAGGTGACTTCTGGACACCACAACTTGCAGCCACTTGCAGATTAATCAATCTACTGTTTCTGGCTACACTCATTAGATGACTTGACCTTGAAGAAGACAAAGTCACCTTTATCAATTCTGTAGGCCACCTCCTGCATATCCTTCAGAACTGCAGATGCGATTGAAGATGGGAGGAGCAAGCCTGAGAGGTTGAATCGCATATCTTGGTTCTTTATTCTTACATTCATATGTTCATACCTTCACTATTGTCCTAACCAATATTAAACATTTAATAAATATATAAAACATTATCTGCTTGTTATTAAAACAAATGCTGCAGATGCTAGAAACTTAAGATAAAAATGGTGTGAAATCCATCATTTTATGTTGTTATTTGGTATATTATCACTTGGGAAGTTACTTAGCACTATTTGGCTGTTGCATTTCCCAAACTACAATAGAGATTAACCTTCAGAAGTATTTTAATTTCTGTAAAGTGGTTGGCTTCAAAACATTTATGAACATTTGGTGAGGTTTAATAGGATTAGGAATAGTCAGCATGGCTTTGCCTTACGAGCCTGATTGAATTTTTTGAGGATGTGACTGAACACATTGATGAAGGAAGAGCAGTGGATATGGATTTCAGCAAGGCATTTGACAAGGTACCCCGTGCAAGGCTTATTGAGAAAGTAAGGAGGCATAGGGTCCAAAGGGACATTGCTTTCTGGATCCAGAACTGGCTTGCCCACAGAAGGCAAAGAGTGGTTGTAGACGGGTCATATTCTGCATGGAGGTCGGTGACCAGTGGTATGCCTCAGGGATTTGTTCAGAGACCCTTACTCTTCATGACTTTTATAAATGACCTGGATGAGGAAGTAGAGGGATGGGTTAGTAAGTTTGCTGATCACACGAAGGTTAGAGGTATTGTGGATAGTGTGGAGGGCTGTCAGAGGTTACAGTGGGTCATTGATAGGATGGAAAACTGGGCTGAGAAGTGACAGGTGGAGTTCAACCTAGAAGTGGTTCATTTTGGTAGGTCAAATATGATGGCAGAATATCGTATTACTGGTAAGACTCTTAGCTGTGTGGAGGATCAGAGGGATCTTGGGGTCTGAGTCCATAGGATGCTCAAAGCAGCTGCGCAGGTTGACTCTGTGGTTAAGAAGGCATATGGTGTATTGGCCTTCATCAATCGTGAAATTGAACTTAGGAGCCGAGAGGTAATGTTGCAGCTATATAGGACCATGGTCAGACCCCACTTGGAGTACTGTGCTCAGTTCTGGTCACTTCACTATAGGAAGGATATGGAAGCTATAGAAAGGGTGCAGGGGAGATTTACAAGGATGTTGCCTGGATTGGGGAGAATGCCTTATGAAAACAGGTTGAGTGAATTCTGCCTTTTTTCCTTGGAGCAATGGAGGATGAGAGGCGTTGATTGTGTGGATAGTCAGAGGTTTTTTCCCAGGGCTGAAATGGTTGCCACAAGAGGACACAGGTTTAAGGTGCTGGGGAGTAGGTACAGAGGAGATGTTAGGGGTAAGTTTTTTACTCAGAGAGCAGTGAGTGAGTGGAATGGCTGCCAGCAATGGTTGTGGAGGTGGATACGATAGGGTCTTTTAAGAGAATTTTGGAGAGGTACATGGATCTTAGAAAAATAGAAGGCTTTGGGTTAGCCTAGTAATTTCTATGGTAGGGACATGTTCTGCACAACTTTGTGGGCTGAAGGGCTGGTATTGTGCTGTAGGTTTTCTATTTTTCTGTGTAAGTCAATATATAACTCCAAGATTTTTTATTTGGCTTCTATTTTGCTGTTGAGCCAGACATTGACAGAAACAGTTCAATCTTTCAAGGTACTAATGTTTTATTGTTTTTGTAATGTGAGTAATTCAATTCTCAGGATTCTCGTGATTGTACTTTTGTAAAATTAAAGAATCATTTAAAAATGTCATAGAATATGTTTAATAATTACATTTAAAGAAAGGTAATTAAATTAGTGTTTTTTTAATCATTAAATATGTAACTGTAAAATCCATTCCAATGACTACATAAATCAGGCCAAGGTGAATATATAATTAATATGCTGTCTACATATTCATGACAATCTTACCATACTTTGCATAGTATTCTTAGGTATGCAAGGAGCCCGAAGAGCATTGAAACAGCTGTATATTGCTGTCATAAAAAAGGTAATAATCATTCTTACTAAGATATTATAGCCTTTGGATCAGTTTTGATTTGTCAGACTTACACTTAAAAGGTATGCCTGGCTGCTTTCTTTTCCAAATTATTTTTGTTCTGAACAGTCCTACAACTAGCTCAGTTCTGTCTTTAACAGTTTAGATTACATTGCCTGGCCATCTGGAAAAGATATAAAAAATCGTGAATGAAGCCTCATTTATTCAATGGTCTGAAACTAAACACAGCTGATAACAATTTTCCAATTTTAAGAGAAAATTTTGACAGCTATTGTGAAGGACAGCTTGTGCATAAGGTTTATTTAGCAATTCCCTTACTGTTGACACACTAATTAGTGGATAGTTCTTCTGTAAAGGACAAAACATAAAACTATAAGCAAAGATCATTTGAAGAAGAAGAAAGTTCATGACATGCAAAGCAGGAGTTTCCTCCTTGGATTCAAAAAGTGAATTAGGAACAAATTGTGGTGGTTCTGCAAAATTATTTTCTTTATACCAAGTCCAAACCCTCTTCAACACTGACAAACAAACTCTTCCAGTACTCAGCCGAGCTTCAGAATGTACTCTTTTATTAAAATGTTTTTCATTAAATAACATTGACATATTTAAGACCATTAATCTAGTGCAAAAACTGAAAATGTTGGAAGAATTCAGCTCATCAAGCAGCATTTGTACAAAAAAAGGAAATCAGTTAATGCTCTGAATCAATGGCTCTGGCAAACTGACAAGCTTAGTTCTCCCAGCATTTCTATTTTAGCTTCATATCCAAAGTTCAAAATTCAAGCTTCAAAGTAAATTTATTATCAAAGTACATATATGCCACCATATACACCCCTGAGATTTACTTTCTTGCAGGCATGCTCATTAAATCCAATTACCATAATAACATCAATGAAAGACTGCATCAACAGGGCGGACAACCAATGTGCAAAAGACAACAAGCTGTGCAAATACAAAAAGAAAAAGAAAAAAAAATAGTAATAAATAATTAGTTAACAATAAATGTCAAGAACATAAGATGACGTGTCCTTGAAAGTGAGTCCATATGTTGTGGGAACAGTTTAGTGATGGGGTGAGTGAAGCTGAGTGAAGTTATCCCTTACCCCTTTTGATTCAAGGGGGGTAATAACTATTCCTGAACCTGGTGTGTGAGTCCTAAGGCTCCTGTACCTTCTTCCTGATGGCAGCAGTGAGAGGAGAGCATGATCTGGGCACTAAGATCAACTTTTTCTGCCAGATACATTTAAATGTAAGAATTTGCTGTGGTCAGTTGGTCATGGGATGATATGCTACAACATTCAAAAATGATTAAAAATAAAGCTTCACATAATAAATACACAAATATATGCTAATAAAGTTGGTTAAAGATATGGAACAAATATGCATAAATAAATACCAGCAAGTATTTACAATGTAAACTGCATTATAAGAAGTATCTACAGTGCAGTGCAGTAACAGTGGTAATAGTTGGGGGGCGGTTCTGGGGCAGCTAACTAAATTGTTAATCAGATTAATTGCCTGGGAGAAGCAACTTTTGAAACAGCATGGTTTATGTTTTAATAGCCCTATAGCCTTTTGAGAAAGGAGCTTTTGCAAAAGGCAGTCTGCTGGGTGAATAATGTCTGCAATGATTTTTATGCCTGCTTCTTTGTCCTGGATACATACAAATCCTGCAGTGATGCTAGAGTGCAGACAATGACCTTTCTTGCTTTAGTTTCCGTATACTGTGAGAAGATGTCACACCAAACAGTCAGTAGTAGTTTATATGAGGATGCTCTCCGAGGTGGCAGTGTAGAATTGTATCAATAAGTTCTGGGAACTTATCTTTCTATAGGGATATGTTTGGGGGGAGGTGTTAAGGGGAGGGGGGAAGGGTTGACAATTTTTTTTTCCTTCTGTAACCTAGTTGAAAATTCAATTTTAAAAAAATTTAAAAAAAAGTTCTGGGAAAGATGCATTTTTATCAATAGCCACAAGAAGTATGCATCTTCTGATTGAGTCTTTGTGTTAATGAAGGAAATATCAGGTCCTGGAAATAGTAATGCCCAGGAACCTGAATGTTGAAATGGTGCTAATTGTAGAATTGCTGATGATGAGTGTGTGGAGAAGAACTCCACAGATTTAAAGGCATTCAGCTTCATGCTCCAAGATGTGGTCCAACAAGCTTATAATAGTGACAACAGTTCAAAGGAACTTCATTGGATGCAAAGTTATTGTGGCTTGCTTGAGTAATAAATAGTCACTATCAAAGTACAAGTTTCTTACATATCACAACATTTATCAACAATTGAACAGTCATTTCTGAAGTCTGTGAAGGCAATATTTTCACTTCATTCATTTTTTTGGGGAAATTTAGAGGAAGGACATTGTCTCTGTTTTCAGGATTTTATCTTCTGTTAAGCATAAACTTTTCAAAGTGATTTAAAAGGTGTACAGGGAATTCACAACAGCATCAGGCAATCTCTTGAGAAAACACTTATGTAAAGAGAATCCATCAAATAATGTAAAAGCCACTAGTACAATAGATGGTTCGGGCACTGAAACCAGCCATTAGGCATAGGAAATCCTGAAATCTGTTACACACAGGAGATCAAAACCATAATATCTTCATTAATTAGACTCCATCAGCCACCTACACCCATACATCTCCCTCACAATGCGTCAAGGGCTGTCTGTGTTGCTACTTAGCATGTCAACGTGGTCATGGTCAAATTTGTTCTGCCAGCAGTCCAATTAACTCTTGCGGAACTTGTATGCCCAGACTGACGGCCCTCACAAATCTTTTGTAAAAGAAGCATACATGGATGTCTGGGTTTCTGTATTCAGAAGCGTTTAAACCATTCACATGAACGGCTATGTTGTAACAAAGGTTGTTTGAACATTCAGTGTTGGACTTTGTTGATTAAGATGTACTGTCATTGTAAATATACAGTATAATTTTATTGTACAATTTGCCCACACTCAAATTATTGCAACAATCCATTTGTTACTATTGAAGTTTTATTTCAACATCTGTGGTTATCTTTGTCCATAGGGGAAGAAAAAAATGTGCACTTTGAATTCAGAGTGATTCTACAAGCTTCTTCCAAGAGATTCAAAATCACAATATAAAGTTCAAAATTAAAAGTAAATTTATTATCAAAGTACATATACATCACCAGGTTCATTTTCTTGCGAGCATTCTCAATAAATCTGATAACTATTGACTACAGCTCAGCATTCACTACTATCATCACCTTAAAACTGATCAATAAGCTTCAAGGCCTGGGCCTTCTTGTGCAACTCCATCCTTGATTTCCTCACTTGCAGACCTCAGTCAGTTCGGATTGACAACAACTCTTCTCCAGAACCACAGTCAGCACAGGTGCACCTCTAAGCTGTGTGCTTAGACCCCTGCTCCAATCAATTTATACTAAGTACACTAATATAGTGAAGGTGAAGTCCACACATTGTAGAACAGCAACATCGTGTGGCCAGATTAGTTAACTTCATGGAAATTTGTCATCAATAAACAAGAGAAATAGACAGCTTTTAAATGACTACGGAGGCAAGGAAAGGGAAGTGAGGAGAAGAAATACGACAGTCTGAGAGAATGGGGATAGGGGCTGGGCTAACAAAGTATTATTGGGATGATAGAATCAGGCAAAAAGAGTGTGATGACGGGACCTGCAGTAAGCGAGGCATGATGTAAAAGGAAGAAAAGCCTGGAATATCTGTTATATCTTTATTGTATTGCCATGGTGATGGTGGTCAGTGTAAAAGGGACAAGGAACAATGGTTTAAAGGTCAGCTCTGGTGCTGGATGAGATGCATGTGGGACAAGACTCGCAGGTATTGCCAAATTTTAACTCCACAGGTTCATGTTCTGGGAATGAGTCACTAGAGATCAGAGCTGTGGATGTAAATAGCCTGAGCAGACAGATAATCTGAGAGAATCTCTGAAGAATCTTTCTGAACTCAAATTACATTGCCACTTCATTTTCTTTAAGCACAAAGGTTATAACAGATAATTAAAGAGTTTCAGTGGTTACAGTTACATAGTTTACTTCAATAACCTGGCTAAGTACAGCTCTACTTCATATTTAAGCTTGCCGATGATACCATTGCCACTAGCCAAATCAAAAATGGTGATGAATCAGCATATAGGAGGGAGATTGAAAATCTGACTGAGTGGTACCACAACGACAACCTCTCACTGAGTGTCAGCAAGAGCAAAGAGCTGATTATTGACTATAGGAGGAGGAAACTAGAGATCCATGTGCCAGTCCTCATCAGGAGATCTGAGGTAGAGAGGGTCAGCAACTTTAAATTCCTCGGTGTTATCATTTCAGAGCATCTGTCCTTGGTCTAGCATGTAATTGCCGTTATGAAGAAGGCACAGCAGCATCTCTGTTTCCTTAGGAGTTTGCAAGGATTTAGCATGACTTCTAAAACTTTGCCAAACTTTTACAGATGTGTGGTGAAGAGTATATTGACTGGTTGCATCATGGCCTGGCATGGAAACACCAAGGCCCTTAAAAGGAAAAGCCTGAAAAAAGCAGTGGATACAGCCCAGTCCATCACAGGTAAAGACAGAGTGGTGTCTGTGAGAGGGGAGTGCTGTCACGGGAAAGCAGTATCCATCACCAAGGTCTCTCACTCTCTAGGCCATACTCTGTTCTCACTGTTGCCATCAGGAGCTTCAAGACCCACATCCACCTGGTTCAAGAACAGGTATTACCCCTCAACCATCAGGCTCTTGAACCATCACTCTCCCCAATGCTGAAGTGTTTTCACAACCAATGGACTCACTTTTAAGGACACTTCATTCCATGGTCTTGATATTTATTGTTAATTTATTTATTATAATTACTTTGCTTGTTTATTTTCTTGTGGTTTTTTTGTACTTAATGGGAATTCCCTCAAGAAAATTAACCTCAGGTTTGTACATGATGACATATATGTACTTTGATAATAAATTTACTTTGAACTTTGATTTGTGCAGGAATATTAAGATAAATACAAAATTATAAGAAAAAAAGAGTAATCCTTTAAAACTAGATGAGGCAAAATTACACATGAATGTAAAACTATTGCAAACTATTTGAATAAATATTTTATCCTAGAATTTTAACAGGTTAATAATTGATCAAACATTGGAGATCACTAAAGTGACCAAAAGTGACTGTATTAGAAAAATTAACACCATAAAAGACATTCCTAGGAAAAGTTGGCTCATATCCTAATGTTTTCAAAGGATTTGCATGAAATTTCCAGATGTTTTAATCTTTTAAAATTTTCTTAATTCAGGGACAGGTCCTTAAAATATAACTCCAAATGCACGATAGATGAAGATGAGGATTTGTTGAACAAAATATAATGTTTTTCATGATTGGAATCTATGAGCAAGGATGAAGTGATTGAGCATTAAGAAAGATTTGAAGTGATTAGTGTTTAGTCTAATAAATACAACTGATAGTTTTAAAGAAGCAACTAAAATATTCGATTGAGGGACATCTAAGGATTCCATTTATTTCAAGGATTTCAAGAAGTTAATTAATAAGGCTCCATAGAGTGATAGTCAAACTTAACATTCAGGGAATTGAAAGAATATATTAATCTTGTTAGGAAATTAATTATGGTGTGTATAACAAAATTCTTGTATAATATTATGTTATGAAAGGAACTAAATAAAGGAATCCCACAAGAATCTGTGCCCAATATCAATTATTCACTATATTTATTAATAATGTTGATAATTCTATCAAGAACATCATGTGGAGGTTTGCAGATAACACAAGATTTGTAAGATAATAAGAATGGAGACTTAAAGCTTTTGGAATCACAATTTGAACCAGATATTTTAACTCCTGCTAAAAAATTTTAAGCTCAAGGATCTCATTGTTATCAAAGCTGCTATACAGTGCACAGTTACTGTGTAAGTTAGGTTTAAAGACAAATGAAAACTTAAAACAGGATTATTTTTCTCATGTTAGCATATGGTAGACATGTTTTTACACTATGGAGTCGCTGGAAAGTATATTGTGCCTCAGAGGGGCTTTGGCAAGTATGAAGGTGCTTTAAAGGTGTTGGGCTAAAAAACATTGGGAAACACTACTCATAGAAACATAGAAAACCTACAGCACTATACAGGCCCTTCGGCCCACAACGCTGTGCTGAACATGTACTTACTTTAGAAATTACCTAGGGTTACCCATAGCCCTCTATTTTCCTAAGCTCCATGTACTTATCCAGGAGTCTCTTAAAAGACCTTATCATATCTGCCTCCACCACTGCTGGCAGCAGTCCATTCCACACACTCACCACTCTCTGCGTAAAGGAACTGATGTCTCCTCTATACCTACTTCCAAGCACTTTAGAACTGCCCTCTTGTGTTAGCCATTTCAGCCCTGGGAAAAAGCCTCTGACTATCCACATGATCAATGCCTCTCATCATCTTATACTCTAGAGGTTAGATGATGAAGTTCTGCAGTTTCTTTTGTCTCCACTTTTTGTATTCATGCATCCCATGGATCATGTGCAGGCAGACAGGTTTAATTTAATTTGGAATTGAGTTCAGTACAATGTCGACAAAGGGCCTGCTACTGTGCTATACTGTTTGATGTTCTATGTAAATGATGTTTGGGGGGAATGCACAGTTTGTGTTTCTAGTGATGAAACCACTGAACTGTTGTAGAAACATCTCTAATTCATCAGTGTCTACAGGAAGAAAAGCTGCCACTCTTATCGCCTACGGGCTGTGCATCACCCATGAAATGATTGAATCTAGTTGTCATTCAGTTCAGGAAGGATTAAGGGAAATTTGACAGAAGCATACTAACAAATTTTAAATCTGTTTTAGAAATTACACATTCAATGTACTAATACTTCTCCAAAGTTTAATAAATAAATCAGAGATTGCTAGGGATGTGAAGCTACTCACTGAGGCTTTATAAGGCATTGATCATGCTGCATTTGGACTATTATGAGCAAGTCTGGGTTTCATTAACTAAGAAATAATGTGCTGGCATTGGAGAAAATACAGAAAGACGTTCAAAACAATGACCCCAGGGATGAAAAGGTTAATGCATGAGGGGCATTTGATGGCTCTGGGCCTGTACTCTTTGTGGTTTAGAACAATTGTGGGGAGGGGATCCCATTGAAACCTATCAAATATTGAAAGGCCTAGTTAGCGAAAACACATCGAGGATGCTTCCAATAGTAAAAGAGAGGATATATGGAGGATGTTTCCAATACTGGGACAGTCTAGGACTAGAGGGCACAGCCTCAGAATACAAGGACATCCTTTAGAATAGAGATGTGGAGAAATTTCTTTAGCCAGTGAATGGTAAATCTGGGGAATTCATTGCCACAGATGTCTGTGGAGACCAAGTCATTGGGTCTATTTAATGTGGAGGTTGATAGGTTCTTGATTAGTAAGAGAGTCAAATTTACAGGGAGAAGGCTGGTGAATTGGGTTGAGAGGCTTAATAAATTAACCATAATCGAATGGTGGAGCAGACTCAATGGGCTGAGTAGCCTAATTTGCTTCTATGTCTAACGGTCTTACAGTCATATGTACCATCATATTATGATATAACCAAGAATCTGTCAATAATATTTACTAATGTTTTTGTTCTCTTTAGATGTTTTTGTTTCCCTTTTTAATCTTTGATCTCATAGAACCATAGAAAGTTACAGCACAAAAACAGGCCTTTGGCCTTTCTTGGCTGTGCCGAATCATTTTTCTGCCTAGTCCCACTGACCTGCAACTGGACCATATCCCTCCATACACCTCTCATCCACGTACCTGTCCAAGTTTTAATTAAATGTCAAAAGTTTACCACTTCATCTGGCAGCTCATTCTGCACTCCCACCACTCTCTGTGTGAAGAAGCCCCCACTAATGTTCCCTTTAAACTTTTCCCCCTTCACCCGTAACCCAGGTCCTCTGGTTTTTTTCTCCCCTAGCCTCAGTGGAAAAAGCCTGCTTGCATTCACTCTATCTATACCCATCATAATTTTATATACCTCTATCAAATCTCCCCTCATTCTTCTATGCTCCAGGGAATAAAGGCCTAACCTATTCAACCTTTATCTGTAACTCAGTTTCTCAAGTTCTGGCAACATCCTTGTAAACCTTCTCTGCACTCTTTCAACTTTATTAATGTCCTTCCTGTAATTTGGTGACCAAAACTGCACACTGAGGTAAACTATGTATACCTGTCTGGACATGCCCCTCTGCTGACTGCTCCTGTGGCTCCTCCCACAGGCCCCTGTATAAAGGCGATTGGAGGCACTGCTCCCCCCCTCAGTCTCCGAGATGCTGTGTTCCGTTTTGCTGCTAGTAAAAGCCTATCATTCGCCTCTTGTCTCCGAGAGTTATTGATGGTGCATCACACACAATACTCCAAATTCGGCCTCACCAATACCTCATACAACCTCATCATAACATTCCAACTCTTATACTCAATACTTTGATTTATAAAGGCCAATGTACCAAAAGCTCTTTTTACTAACCTATCTACCTGTGATGCCATTTTTAGGGAATTTTGTATCTGTATTCCCAGATCACTCTGTTCTACTGTACTCCTCAGTGCCCTACCATTCACCTTGTATGTTTGACCTTGGTTTTTCCTTCCAAAGTGCAATACCTCACACTTGTCTGTATTAAACTCCATCTGCCATTTTTCAGCCCATTTTTCCAGCTGGTCCAAATCCCTCTGCAAACTTTGAAAACCTTCCTCACTGTCCACTACACCTCCAATCTTTGTATCATCAGCAAATTTGCTGATCATGTTAAGCATTTGATTCAGTAGTTTAATCTTTGCTTCACATTCTAGCATCTGCAGTCTTTTCAGTCTCTGATCTAAAATATATTTGTTCTTACAACTGAGCCTTCAAGTTATAGGTTGCAAACATGCAATATAAAAATTATATATGAAATCAAGAACCTGATTTTAAGTTGGTTTAATACCAACAAGGTGATTAGATTCAAAAAATGAAGTGTCAGCTATATGCTGACATTGATAGAATTTATGAAGAGGAGGCTGTCTCACATCTTTTTGACAGGTCCTTTAATTTGGGGAGCTGGATTAAGCAATTGATGTCGAGAACATGAATTGGCTCAGACATCAAGGTGGATGAAAAATTCTAAGCTGTTCTTTGGAAGTTCTTTGAAGATGGTATCAAAAGCTGCAAGATTAAAAAAAATGTCTCCGTCACTAATTATGTAATTATCTGAAGAAAAGCAGAATTCAATATTTCTGTTTCTATTTTTTCTTCAGGATTAAAGGCATATCCATTGAGTTTTGTCTGGCAACATAAGCTGCTTTGGGGATAGGAGTTAGATTATCAGCACTTTGCTTATTGTTTGCTTTGCTGTATTTTGACATGCAGCACATGGACTGACGTAGCTAAAAAAAAACAGCCCATCTAACTTACCTTACCTGTGCCAGCCATCTGGAACAGCTGCCAACGAAACTTAGTAAGGTGGTCACACCACAACTAAAGACTGCGAGGCAGGGAAGGAACAGATAATCACCAAGCAGAGAATATTAAGAGATATTTCACTTTTAGGAAGTGAGGTAGCACAGTCAATAAGAAATGAAATAGCAACAGTGATAAGAGATGCTCTAGTTTTGTTTAGGTTTCTCATTTTATTTCTAACATGGAATGGCCTAAGTAAAAGTCATTGTCATACGCATGTTGTGCCACGTGGAAGCTGCAATTGGCAAATATACACACAGCAAGCTTTCAGGAGAGAGAGGTTAAGAGAATCTCATTCTCCTGATTCTATGCCCCTTTTGTTACAGTGTTGAGGGATGGCTCTACTAATATACAACTAGCTAGAATAACAAAACAGACTTGTCCTGAACTGCATATGAAGTGGTAGGAATACACCTTTAAGAGTGTGCTAATGCAGAAGGGGGCTGCTTAGTACCTTCCCTGATCTCATTTTGAAGTTTTGAATGATGACTGATTAACACAAACATTCCTCTCTCGTCTGCCACTTCATAACTTCAATAGAACGGAATCATGATGTCCCACACCCAGTCATAAACACAAGAGAGCCTGCAGATGCTGGAAATAATTGGGCAACACACTCAAAATACTAGGGGAACTCAGAAAATCAGGCAGCATCTATAGAGGGGTCTCAGCTGAAAACATTGACTGTTTATTTTCCTCTATAGATGCTGTCTGACTTGCTGAGTTCCTCCACATCTGTGTGTGTCTCATATTCAATGACTGGTTCCACTAAACTTAAGGTTTCAGTTGAAGTTAAATTGTGAACAGGTTTTATTTCCTGATGACTGGTTCTCACTTGAATTAATATCTGCCATATTCACATAATTCCATAACTATTGAATTATTCCTAACAGGTGCAATGAAAAAATACTGGCGGCATCATCACAGGCACATTGCATCAGATCAGTAGTATTCATAAGAAAAACATGCCTTAAACATAAATTACACACAATTTTTACAAGAAAGAACACAATTAGAACAGAAAACACAAAGTCCATTTTAGTTCAAAGTGGTCAAAGTATCGCTAAACTGTTTAGGATTTTGCTGTCTTGTTCAAGAAGCAAATGGCTCAATGGAAATAGTTGTAGTTGAACCTAGTGATATGGGACTTTGGGCTCTGTACCCCTTGCCTGATGGTAACTGAGAATATGGCACCACCCTGATGGTAGGGAGCTTTGATAAGGTAGCACTTTCTGTAGATTCTGCTATTAGTAGGGAAGGATATACCCTGATGTGCTGGGCAGACTCCATTCCTCTTTGTGGCTTCTAACGTTCCTGCATATTCGAATTGCTCCACCAGACTGTGATGCAGCCAGTCTATCAGAAGCCAGCTACTTCATTCTGATCATCATCACTCTATTTTGATATATCTTAACTGTTTTTAGTGTAGATAAACAACATCATACAATCCAAGTGCTTTCCTTATTTTGACTCAGTTACCTAACCCTCCAGTACATCCGCCCTCGGTCTGTTCAAGGGTCACTGAGGTCTGTGCTTTAATTTTCCGTCTCACAAAATTCTCAATTTGATCAGTATGGCTTCCTACAATTCGTGTACAGGATGTCTTGTATTCTAAACTTCAGTGTTACATCTGGGTTCTCAGTTGACTAAAATGTGAAACATTGAACAAGCTCATTAACAATCTAGTAAACACGAGGCTTCCAGGCGGACTCTGGAAGTGTCTACAAATTCAAAGATCCAAAGGTTCAATTACTATTATCAATGTATAAAATTCTGAAATTCTTATTCTCCAGATAGCCACGAAACCAAGAAAGAAAAGAAAGGTAGCATGATCATTAACCCCCAAATCCCTCCTCCTCTCCCCCCACAAATAGCGAACAAAAACAGAACACACACATCGACCACCCCCCCCCCCAAATCAGAGTAGATGTGGAAAGGATATTTCCCATGGTAGGGGTGTCTAGGACAAGAGGGCACAGTCTCAGGATAGAGTGGTGCCCTTTCAA
Organism: Hypanus sabinus; assembly: GCF_030144855.1. Lineage (NCBI taxonomy): Eukaryota > Metazoa > Chordata > Chondrichthyes > Myliobatiformes > Dasyatidae > Hypanus > Hypanus sabinus. Next base: position 130,028,258 of record NC_082706.1, read on the forward strand.
AACAGAGATGCAGAGAAATTTATTTAGCCAGTGGGTAATGTTCCGCAAGGGTCAGTGTTGGAAACACTTTTTTTTTATGCTGTATGTAAATGATTTAGATGATGGAATAGATACCTTTGTTGCCAAAGTTTGCAGATGATATGAAGATTGGTGGAGGGGCAGGTAGTGTTGAGGAAACAGGTAGGATGCAGAAGGACTGAGACAGATTGGGGGAATGGGCAAGAAAGTGGCAAATGAAGTACAATGCTGGAAAATGCATGGTCATGCACTTTGGTAGTAGAAATAAATGTACAGACTATTTTCTAAACGGGGAGAAAATCGGGGAATCTGAAGTGCAAAGGGACTTGGGAGTCCGTGTGCAGAACACCCTGAAGGTTAACTTGCAGGTTGAGTTGGTGGTGAGGAAGGCAAATGCCATGTTAACATTCATTTCAAGAGGTCTTGCAAGAGCAAGGATGTGATGCTGACGCTTTATAAGGCACTGGTGAGACCTCATCTTAGATGAGATGTGTTGGCATTGAAGAGGGTCCAGAGGAGGTTCAGAAGGATGATTCCAGGAATGAAAGGGTTATCATACGAGGAACGTTTGATGGCTCTGGGTCTATACTCACTGGAATTCAGAAGGATGAGGGGGGATCTCATTGAAACCTTTCAAATGTTGAAAGGCCTATACAGAGTAGATGTGGAAAGGATGTTTCCCATGGTAGGAGAGTCTATGACAAGAGAGCACAGCCTCAGGATAGAAGGGCACCCTTTCAAAATAGAGAAATTTCTTTAGCTAAAGGGTGGTGAATTTGTGGAATTTGTTGCCACGTGCATCTGTGGAGACCAGGTGGTCGGGTGTATTTAAGGCAGAGATTGATAGGTTCTTGATTGGACATGGCATCAAAGGTTATGGGGAGAAGGCTGGGAACTGGGGTTGAGGAGGAGATAGAAAAAAGAATCAGCCATGATTGAATGGCGGAGCAGACTCGATGGGCCAGATGGCCTAATTCTGCTCCTATGTCTTATGATCTTATGGTCAAATCCCCCTCTCTTGCACACAAAAAATTAGAAAGATTGGACAACAAACTCAGAATATAAAAAATACAAGTCTGAAAAAGAGTAGTCCAAGTCCCTGTCGAAAACGCAGAAAACCTCGGTAACATTCCCTGGGCACAGAGGTGGGCCTTTCCCTCTCTGGCAGTGTGATCCCACCAGCGATCAAAAGGCAGTCTCCCTTCTCCAGTAGCAGAACAATTCTCCAGCAATCAAAAGGCAGGCAGCTGGTGGTCACCTTCTGCATTTGCCTCAATCTTTCAGTCTCCCTTATTGCTTTAATCAGAGAAGAATGGAAGCTTTAATGTTAATTTGAGTTGAACATCAACTCATGCCCTGCAGCCTTCTCACCATGAGGTTCACTCACGCTGCCTCTGCCTCAGAATCTTTTTGGAGACTGCAGAGCACAGGAACATCCAACTGATCTCCAAACTGCAAAGCACAAGTTCCAACAGATCCAGAATCACATTCAGGATAAAAGACTTAAAAGAAGTGAAATATATGGCTTCATGATCTTTCCAGAAGATGACGATCAAAGGAGCATTGTACGCAGGCACCGTCTTGACCGGAATAACTGGTCAAGAAATTATAATATAGCCCAGAGTTGACAGTCATCCATCATTATCGAAAGCAAAGTAAGAGAATACAAACTCTTACAACCTATGTTGTATGGATTGCAAAGCAGAAATTTAATTCTCTTTTGAAGGTTTTGTGTGGTGCTTTATAAGTCACAAGAATTTGTGATGTAAGGTCTGATCTAATGAGAGTATCCAGCATCCTCTATCTTTATGAGAGTGAGAGGAAGTGTTCGGCACGGACTAGAAGGGCCAAGATGGCCTGTTTCTGTGCTGTAATTGTTAAATGGTTATATGGTTTATATCAGATTTGTGAAATTTGATGTTTTAACATTGGCAGTTATTTGATTTTTAATATCTCACAACCTGTGTTACACATAAGTGACAAATTTAATTTAATTATCTCCACTAAAGCTTTGGTTTATGCCAAGTTTAAAACATTTTTCCCCAATTGATTAAACTGTATTTTTGTGTGTGTGTGGGAGAGTAACAAAAAAATAATTTCTAATAGGACATAGAAATCCTGTTTTTAATTATATTGAAATAGGGGAGTGAATTGCAGTCACGTGAAATATAAATACAAGAACAAGAGTAAAGGATTGATGGTGTTCAAAAATAATTGTAACCACATCAGCAGAAGATAGAAGAAAAGGCTTTTTGTTATTTTAAAAATGTTACCCTGATTATCCCCGAACAATTAACATGCATCAAACCAAATCATACTGTTCTGTTTATAGTTCATATTCAGTGTTCCCTTTTTCTATTATTGACGTTGGCATAAGTCTCAAGTTCTGTAACTGTAATAGATATGTAATGCATTGCTGAACTACCTGTAAGTCATCAATCACCAGCCATCATTGCAGTCTCTCTGAAGGCAAACACCACCACATATACCATTAGTAACTCCATACACTCACTGCCTAAAGGAATGGTGTGGTACTGAAACCTGAATCCCCAACTGTGACAGATTGAGTTTCCCATTTTCATGAATATCCTAAATATTCTCCATTCCCTTGGAGGATAAGAGCTATCATTTCATTTACAAAACAAAAGCACTGATGGGCCAGTGAAGGAAATAAAGTATCTATTTTTACTATAGGACTCATAAATTACATTTCAATAGAAGGGATTAAACACCAAAGAATAAATTTACTGTTGATAGACTTGGTCAAGTTACATTGAATCAGTTATCCTTGAAGCCGAACACAGCAAGAATGAGTGTTTCAGGGAATTATAGAAGGTCAGTTGAAGCTGGCAAATTGTGAAAATGGTGGAAGCTGTATAGAAATGTGGAGAAAATGACATGAAAATACTAATCAACAGATATCTTCACTCAAATTGTGAACAGGGTGGTTTAACCTTTGGGGAAAATGAAGACTAATAGCATTTGCATCGCACATTGTAAATCTTAATTGTATTTCAACAAACATCTTCGTATTTCAAGCATATTTGAAAAAGTAAAGTAAAACCTAATTGACAACTGGGGTGAATTTTGATTTTTTTTCTGCATCAAAATCTGAGAAATGAGGGTTTACAGAAATATACCATGTTCTTGTTCTGAGTTCACCACTAATAAAATATTCTTTGCTTTATGGAGAGAATTTAAAGTAGAAAATTTCTTAAAGTGCTCCACAGGGACATAACTCAACATCTATTGTATGATGATTATACCTTATGCCAAGCATTAGATCCAAAAGGAAGACATAAATATTGGTCCAATAATAAAAAAATGACATCTAAGATCAATTTAAAATGAAGCAAAAAGGAAAAAAAGAAAAAATTAGAAAAGGGAAAATAGAATATGAGAGTAAACTTGCATGGAATATAGCAACACACACAGAATGCTGGAAGAACTCAGCATGGCAGGCAGCATCTATGGAATAGAATACAGTCGAGGTTTCGGTCTGAGACAACTGACTTTAAAATCTTTTTGCAGGTATGTGAGGGGAAGAAGATTTGTGAAGATGGAAGTCATCCCTTTACTGTCAGAAAGGTGAACAAAAACATTGCAGACAAATTGAAGAAATACTTTATGAATGCAAAAGTTTCAGCAGGAGCTGAAAATCTTGAGCAACACATAGAAAATACAGGAGGAACTCAAAAAATCAGGCAGCATAAGACATCAGACCATAAGATATAGGAGCAGAATGAGGCTATTTGGCCCATCGATGCTGCTCTATCATTCAATCATGGCTGATTTATTATTCCTCTCAAGCCCAGCTCTCCTGCCTTCTCCCCTTAACTTACTAGTCACCCTTACTAATAAACAAACTATCAAACTCCACTTTAAATATCCAATAAATTAGCTTCCACAGCTGACTGTGGCAATAAATTCCACAGATTCATTACCCTCCGGCTAAAGAAATTCCTCCTGATCTCTGTTCTAAAGGGACATCCATCTATTCTGAGGCAGTGCCCTCTAGTCCTAGGCTCACCCACTATAGGAAATATCGTCTCCTTGTCCACTTTTTCTAGGACTTTCAATATTTGATACAGTTCAATGAGATCCCTCTCATTTGTCTAAGCTCCAATGAGTACAGGGCAATCAAATGGTCCCCATAAAATTGATGTTTCAGGCCAAGACCTTTCATCAGATGTGCAAGGAAATGGTCAGAAGCCAGGACAAGATGGTGGGGTGTGGGGAAGGAGTACAAGCTGATAGGTGATAGGTGAGACCAGGTGACAGGGAAGGTGGTTGGATGGGGTGTATGAATAAAGTAGCTGGGAGAGAGGATAGGTGGAAAAGGTAAAGAACTGAAAAAGGAGGAACCTAATAGAAAAGGACAGTAGACCATGGTAGAAAGGGAAGAAGGTGGGGAACCAGAGGGAGATGATAGGCAGGTGAAGGGAAGAGAAGTGGTGAGAGTGGAACAAGAATAAGGAATGCATGCATAATAATAGTGAAAAACTGTGAATTACATTAAGTATTTATATTAAGTAGTTAAATTAAATAAGTAGTGCAGAAATAGAAAACAAAGTATTGAAGTTGTGTTCATGAGTTCAATGTCCAATCAGAAACCATGTGGTAGATGGGAAGAAGCTGATCCAGGATCACTGAGTGTTTGCCTTCATGCTTTTGTAGCGTGAGAATAAGGCATGACCTGGGTGATGGAGGTCCTGGATGCAGCCTTTTTGAACTATCGCTCCTTGAAGATGTCCTGGACTCTATGGAGGCTAGTGCTCATGTTGGAGAATACAAATAATATTCCAGAATTGGCAGGCTCCATCAGGTCTAGGGAAACAGAGAAACTGAAGAGTATGTGTTAGTTGGAAAAAGATGTTACGGAAATCAATGGAAATGAAGGCTGATAAATCTTCAGGGCCCAATAATCTGTGCCTCAAAATACATAAAGAAGCAACTCCAAAAATAGTAGATGCACTGGTTGTTATTGACCATCTTTCTTTGGACACTGGGTCAATGGAGGGTAGTATCACCACTTACAAAAGGGGGAGTAGGAAAACAAATATGCAAGATGGGTTGGCCTGATATCAGTAGTAGGCCATTTTAAAACATACACACAACATTTCGAGAACAGTCACAAGGTCAGTCAATGTGAACATCGGTTTAAGAAAGAAAGGTTATGCTTGACAAATTTTTTTGAATCAATGGCTAATTCCTTTCTCAATTTTTTAATTAAGTTTCAAATATATAAACGTAACAATGATAGTGATACAAAGAGATTACATTAGTAACGGTTAACGCGTACAGAAACAGACTCCGAGTAACATGTGTAATCTAAGCCTCTCAATCTCTTAGTAACTGAACATGAAAAAGATCCAAAAAAAATTTTTTTACAGAGAAAAATAAGTCCCCCTAAACTAAAAAAAAACAAATCAAAACAAAAGCTGGACTGCCATGTTTCATCAGTTAAAATCATTATTTGTTATTAATTCCACTCCTCTATGCACAAACAAAAAGTTATTGAGAAGGATTCAGAAAAGGTCAGCTTACATCAAATGAAAATGTTGAATAAATGGCCTCCAAGTTTCTTCAAATTTAACCAAAGGGTCGATAGTACCACTCCTAATTTTTTCTAAGTTTAAACATGTTACAGTTTGGGAAAACCATTGAAATGTAGTAGGGGGATTAGAATCTTTCCATTTAAATAAAATGAATCTTCTGGCTATTAGTGTATCAAATGCAATCAAACGGCAAGCTGAAGGGGATACTTGCCTAGAGTCCATCACTGGTAATCCAAAAATTGCAATAATAGGATGAGGTTGTAAATCAATATGCAAAGCTACTGAAATAATATCAAAAATGTCTTTCCAATATTTTTCCAAAAGACGACAAGACCAGAACATATGTGTCAAGGAAGCTACCTCAGAATTACATCTGTCACAGACAGGATTTATATGGCAATAAAAACAAGGTAACTTATCCTTAGACATATGAACCACCTTAAACCTCAAAACGTGTCTAGCACACATTAAAGAAGTGTTAACTAGTTGGATAATTTTCTCCCATTTCTCTATAGGTAAAGATACCTAAAGTTCTCTTTCCTATTCATTCTTAATTTTATCAGATATAACTGGATGTATTTTCATAATCAGATCATAAATAATTGCTATTAAACTTCTGATAGTGGTTTAAACCTAATTTTTTTCTGTAATTTCAGTTTGATGTGACATTGGAAAAGTAGGTAAAATAATATTCAAAAAGTTTCTAATCTGTAAATATCTGAAAAAATGTGATCTATGCAAATTATATTTACTAGACAACTGTTAAAAAAGACATGAGACAGTTATCCGTGAATAAGTCACAAAAACATGTTATTCCCTTCATTTTCCATAAAAGAAAAGCTTGATCGATTGTGGATGGTTGGAAGAAAAAAGTAGATATAATAGGACTTGATAGGATAAATTTATTCAATCCAAAAAATTTACTAAATGGAAACTGTATTCATATTGTAAGTTTAGTTATTGGATTAGTTATTTATTTATTCCGTTTAGTAAGTGCAAAAGGAAGCAAGGCCCCTAAAATAGAAACCAATGAGAACCCCTGTACAGACTCGCACTCGAGGTTCACTCATCCTGGTCATTGAATTTCATCTAGATCTTGTGTCCAGAACATTAAATATCAAAAATTAATTGCCCAATAATAGAATATTAAGTTAGGCATTGCCAAACCACCATCCTTTTTTGATTTCTGTAAATATTATTTACTTAACCTAGGATTTTACTCTGCCATATATATGAAGAAATTTTAGAATCAATAATATCAAAAAAGGATTTAGAAATGAAAATTGGACCCACCTGAAATAGATACAGAAATTTAGGTAAAATAATCATCCTAATAGCATTAATTTTACCAATCAATGTTAAGGACAATTGGGACCATTTAGTAAGCAGTTGTTTAACATGATCAATTAAGGGTAAAAAGTTAACTTTACATAGGTCCTTATGCTTCTTAGTAATTTTAACACCCAAATGATTAAAGTAATCAGTAACCAGTCTGAATGGTGATTGTCTATAGATTGGAACTTACATATTTAATGGGAAAAGCTCACTCTCATTAAGATTCAATTTATAACCAGAAAAACTACTAAACTGAGCAAGTAGTGTTATTACTGTAGGAATGGATTTTTCTGGGTTAGAGATGTATAGTAACAGGTCATCTACATATAGTGATATCTTATGCGTCCCATTCCCATGAATAATGTCAACTATATTGGGTGAATCACAAAGAGCGATTGCCAAGGGCTCCAAGGCAATATCAAATAGTAAGGGACTTAAAGGACAGCCCTGTCTAGTACCTCAAAAAAGCCTGAAAATGGGGAATCACTGATTATTGGTAAGTACAGAAGTCAAAGGTGTATGATATATCAATTTAATCCAAGATATGAATTTTGGGCTAAAATTAAATTTCTCAAGTGTGTTAAATAAATATTCCCATTCAACTCTATCAAACGCCTTCTCAGTGTCAAGCGAAATAACACATTCTGAAGTTTTAGGTGAAGAAGTATATATAATATTCATTAACCTCCTAACATTAAAATACAAATAACAATTTTTAATAAATTCTGTCTGGTCGTCAGAGACAATTTGTGGCAATACATTTTCCGATCTAGTTACCAATATTTTGGAAAAGATTTTGGAGTCCACATTCAACCAGGATATAGGTCAATATGATGCACATTCAGTGTGGTCTTTTGTAGCGGTGTGCTATACACAGCGTTGAAATAATGACACGCAGTCGGTGAGCTGCAGTTGCAAAAGAGGTTTATTCAAACTTCGCGGCCTCACTTTAAAGCCTTCCTGTTCCCGCCCTCCCCAGGCGGGAATGCTGTAGGGGGTGCATATTCACCGCGTGCGGGCTTTTCCCCTTGCTGGTGAAGTAGGCTTGGCGCCCTCTTTGGGACCGGCTTCAATGCCAGCGTGCACCGCTTTGTGAGCCGGTTCGAGTGCGCTGGGAAGTGAGTTGCCACACTTTATCTTTTTTAGGAATTATAGAAATAGATGCTTCATAAAAGGATTGTGGTATTTTACCTACAAATAAGGCATCCTTAAAGTTTCTACATAACCAAGGAGAAAGTAGATTTGAAAAAGATTTTTAAAATTCTACTGTATACCCATCCAAACCAGGTGCTTTACCAGAATTCATTGAAAAAATTGCTTTCTTTATTTCTTTTTCTGAGATGGGTGCATCTAATGCTAAATGTTCATTAAGTGGTAATTTCGGAATATTCAGTTTCCTTAAAAATTCATGCATTATGGTAGAATCATCAGGAAATTCTGATTGATATAAAGAGGTATAGAATTCTTGAAGAGATTTATTGATTTTGTTATGGTCAACCGTCAAAACTTGCACTACCGTACTTTCCCTTTTGTATTTTCTAATTATGATTTATAATTTAAAATTTTATTATATTTACTTTGATTTGTACTTCAGGGAGTGTGAAGCGCATAAACAAATATCACTGTGATGATTGTACGCTCTTGTAGCAATTGTATTTGTATTTGTAAAATGCCATCCCATTTACGAACTTTAATAATCTGACATTTAGCCAAAGCAGCTTTCACTTGGTTGGCCAGTAATTTACCCAGTTTATCAACATGTATACAAAATTGACTCCTAGTTTTAAGTAATTGATTTTCAATCAGGGATGCTAATAACAAACTGTGTTGCATCTGAAGTTCTACTCTCTTTTTATAAAGCTCCAGATTAGGAGCAGCAGAATATTTTTTATCAATTTCTTTAATCTTATCAACCAATGTACGTATTTCATTATTAATTCATTTTTTCAATCCAGCAGAATATGAAATAATTTGCCGTTGACCTGTTGTGGCAATAGGCAAATTGCAATGGGTCCAGGTCCTTGCTGGGGTAGGAGTTCAGTCTAGTCATGTCCAACCTCTCAAAGCATTTCATCATTGTAGATGTGAGTGCTACTGGGCAATAGTCATTAAGGCAGCTCACATTATTTTTCTTAGGCACTGGCAAATTTGAAATTTGCCTTGAAATTATTGTTATAGTTGAGGGTTAATAACTGTTCCTGAAACGAGAGTTGTAGGTCCTGAGACTCCTGTAACTCCTTCCTGATGATGGCAGCAAGAAGAGAGCATGGCCTGGTAAGTGTGGGTCCTTGAAGAAAGATGATGCTTTCCTTCATTACTACTCCATGTAGATATGCTCGATTGTGGGGAGGGTTTTATCTATAATGGATTGAGCTATATCCACTACTTTTTGTAGACATTTCCATTGAAGGGCATTGGTGTTCCATGCCATGGTGGAACCAGTTAATATACACAGCACAACACACAGTTTTAGATGTCATGCTGAATCTTCACAAATTTCTAAAAAAGTAGAAGAGTTGCTGTGCTTTCTTCATAATGACACTTACGTGCTGGACCCAAGACAAATACTGCTAAATGATTACACCAATGAGTTTAATGTTGCTGACCCTCTTTTATGAATCACTAGATTCTGGAATTGTTCCAAAGGACTGGAAAATTGCAAATGCCACTCCACTCTTTAAAAAGAGAGCAAGACAAAAGAAAAGAAATTATAGGGTGGTTAGCCTGACCAGTGGTTGAGTAGATATTGTAGTTCATTATTAAAGATGAGGCTTTGGGGTATTTGGAAGCCTTTGACAAGGTGTCAATGAAGCTGCTCAACAAGATAAGAGTCTACTGTATTATGGAAAAGATTCTAGTATGGATGGACAATTGCCTGATTGGCAGGAGGCAAAAATTGCAAATAAAGGTTGGCTCATGCTGTTCTACTGGGGTTGATATTGGGCTCACTTCTTTTTACACTAAGTGTCAATGATTTGGACGACGGAATTGATGACTCTGTGGCCAAGTATGATTTGACTTTATTTCTTACATCCTTCACATAGATAAGGAGTAAAAATCTTTGTTACGTCTCCATCTAAATGTACCATGTGCAATCATAGTAGTTATAATAATTTATAATAAATAGAACAGTCAATGTGATATAGAGTACATTCAAATCAGCGTGAATTCATCAGTCTGATGGCCTGGTGGAAGAAGCTGTCCCGGAGCCTGTTGGTCCTGGCTTTTATGCTTCGGTACCACTTCCCAGATGGTAGCAGCTGGAATAGATTGTAGTTGGGATGACTCGGGTCCCCAATGATCCTACAGACCTTTTAACACACCTGTCCTTGTAAATGTCCTGAATCATGGGAAATTCACAGCTATAGATATGCTGGGCTGTCCGCACCACTCTCTGCAGAGTCCTGTGATTGAAGGAAGGCCAATTCCCTTACCAGACAGTGATGCTCTCAATTGTGCCCTTGTAGAAACTTCTCAGGATTTTGAGGCCCACTCCAAACTTCCTCAACTGTATGAGGTGAAGGAGGCACTGTTATGCCTCTTTCACCACACAACTGGTGTGTACAGACCATGTGAGGTGCTCGGTGATGTGGATGTCGAGGAACTTGAAGCTGTTTGCCCTCTTAACCCCAAATCCATTGATGTCAATACAAAGTTTGCAGACAATACAAAGATAGGTGGAGAGGAAGGTAGTGTTGAGGAAGCAGAGACTCTGCAGAAGGATTTGGACTGATTGGAACAATGAGCAAAGAAGTGGCAGGTGGAATATAGTGTGGGAAAGTGTTTGGTTATGTACTTTGGTAGAAGGATTAACGGTGTAGACTATTTTCTAAATAGGGGAAAATTCAAAAATCAGAGGTGCAGAAGGACTTGGGAGTCCTAAAAGTTAACTTGCAGGTTGAGTTGGTGGTAAAGACGGCAAATGCAATGTTAACATTCATTTCAAGAGGACTAGAATATGAGAGCATGGATTGATGCTGAGGTTTTATAAGGCATTGTTTAGGCTACACTTGTTTGAATGGAGGAATGTCCATTTAGAATAAAGATGAGGGGGAATCTCTTTAACCAGAGGTTGGTATAGATTGCCACAGATGACTATCCCTGTCACTGAGTATGTTCAAAGTGAAGGTTGTTAGATTCTTGATTAGTCAAATGTTACAGGGAGTAGACATAATAAGTCAGCCATGATGGAACAGTGGAGCAGACTCAATCAGCCAAATGGTCTAATTATGCTCCTAAGTCTTGTCATCTTATGGCCTTATAAAGTGAGTAGAGGAGGGGACTAAGCACACAGTCTTGTGGTGCACATATGCTAATGGTGATTGTGGAGGAGACATTGCCAGTCTGGACTGGCTGGGGTCTGCAAGTGAAGAAATCAAGGATCCAGTTGCACAAGGAAGTACTGAGGCCCAGGTCTTGGAGCTTATTGGTTAGCTTTGATGTGATGATAATACTTAATGTAAAGTTGTAGTTATTGAAGAGTATCCTGATGTATGCATCTTCACTGTCCCAATGTTCCAGGGTTGAGTGCAGAGTCAATGAATTGGCATCTGCTGTTGACCTGTTGTGACCATAGGCAAATTGGAATGGATCCAAGTCACTCCCCAGGCAAGAGTTGACATGCTTCATCACCAGTCTCTCAAAGCACTTCATCACAGTTGGATATAAATGTTACTAGATGATAGTCATTGAGGCAGGTTACCATGCTCTTCTCAGACACTGGTATAAACAGTGACATTTCTAACAGGTCTGGGTAGAATTAATGCAGTGAGGCTGTTCGCAAAACTAGAGACCAAATAATACAGGACAGGCCATTTGGAAGTTCAGTGAGAAGATTTCTTTTTCACTCTGCAAATAGTGAACTTGTGAAATTCCCTGCAACAGAAGGCAGTTGAAGCCAATCATTGAATATATATAAGATATTCTATAAATAGTACTAATGGCTAAAGAGATCAAGGTATATACAATAGATTCAGACAGTAAAATCACAGAGCAGCTATGGTATGCTAACTGTCTCTTTGGTCCTTCTCATCCATGCTGACCACCCATCAAGCTAGTCCCATTAACCCACAATTGGGCCACATCCCTCTAGATATATCCTGTCCTAGACCTTTAGAAAATGTTTTCTAAATATTGGTATTCTCCCTGCCTCAGCCAATTCCTCTGGAAGTTCATTCTGTACATACACTGTCCCCTGTATGAAGAGGTTGCCCTTTCAGTCTCTTGCCATCTTTAATCTCGTGTGTTAAATATACTCCTAATGTTTTGTTCTATCCCCCTGGGAAAAGGACTATTATGCATTCACACTTTCTACTCCCCTCGAAAACCTCCATAAGATCACTCCTCAACTTCTTATGTTCCAAGGAAAATTCTAAGGTTATAGAGAAAGACCAGCAAAAGGATGCTGAATGTGGAAAGATTGGACATGATCAGTACGAGGAGCCAAATGGCCTAGTCCCCTATTTTCAATGTTTCTAGGTACTTGCTCATGAATCTCCTGGCCTCCACATATTGACGTTATAAAGAAAAAGGCATGCCAGTGGCAGTACTTCATTAGGAGTTTGAGGAGATCTGGTATATCGTCACTGTCTTGCCACTTCTCATTACTACCATCGGGTAGGAGGTACAGGAGCCTGAAGGCTCACATTCAACATTCTAGGAGCAACTTCTACCCCTCCACCAACAAATTTCTGAATGGTTCATGAACACTGCCTTGCTATTATTTTCTGCTATTTACTTATTTACTGTTTATAAGTTTGTATTGCAGAAGCAGATTCTCAAGTGTGACAGAGGTCACCGAGTGCGAGTAAGCGCAATAACTATTTATTTACAAACAACAGTGAAACAGTCAACCAAGCATCTAAGTCAAACAAGTTCTAATCTGCAGTACACTTTCCCAATGGTTCTTCAGCCCTGGTCACAATCCTGCCAGATGGGAGCCCCTAGAGCCAGAGCATCAGGCACACACTATTCTTATATTCCTTGGGAGCCCAAACCTGGAAACCGGTGCCGTGGTGCAAAGGCCAGCCAATGGAGGGAGCTGCTACATCCTTCAAATGGGCCAATCAGCGGCAGACACAGCGGAAGCCGGTTTTGGCTGCAGTTAACTTAACCCTTTACGTTCCATACCATCACTCAAAAGACATGATCCTTGGGCTTGTATAGCGCCCACAAACACCACACTAAACTACATGTAAAGTGCAAAACTATGATACCCAGTGCAATAAGCCCACTAGTCACGACCCAGTGTGCTACAGCTGTCCATCAACCTCTTGGTGCCCCATAAAGCCACCAGCTTGCCCCTGGAATGTGAGAGCAATGGAACTAGTCCATCACCTTATTAATCTTATTCACCAACTGTTGGAGAGAATCAATGAGTTATGTTCCCCTACTCAACAAGAATGTAGTGAAACATTCTTGACAGATAACAGCACAAGTAACACCATTCTCTGTAGGTAGGCCATCCAATTCTGCAAGGCAACTACACTGGAGAAAGGCTACTATCCAAAACCTTTCTGCCTCTTACAACATGACTATCATGGTCAGGGTGTTTATCCAGGGGACTGAGATGGTGTTGTAGGATACTGTAATTGGTGGAAACAGACATCATTCACAACCACTGACATTGAGTGGGGATTCACTTTAAGAAGCTGGTCTGAAGAGATAACTTGATTACGTTAAGTACCATTACCACGTTTTCTGCTTAGTGTTTGGAGTACAATAAATTAGCTCAATTTTTTTTTTGAACATAAAACACCTCATGTCATTTTATTTTGGAAAACCTACATTAGTGACCCCGATGCTCTAGGGTGATTCCAGAGTTATTGAACATGTCAGCCAATGCAGTCGCTGTGAAACTGCTGGAGTTTTAGGAGCAAAATGCCATTGCTTGATGTGTACAAACCAAGACCCAGTTCACGTTGTGAGAAATCATAGCTGATGACACCAAACTCTACTATGTGGTAGCGTCGCTTGGCAACTCCACGACTGCGAGGTGATGAGTCTAGTAGAACACCCACCTGAACACGATAAATTCTGATCGCTGAAAACTCACCTTTTACAGGCTTTTGGACACCAAACGATTGCACTCCTTGCCCGGCCTTGGCTGCGCTAAGCTGTCGGAGCTAATGGACAACATGCCGTCTCTCTTGGGGAGTCACCATCAGTGAAAGATTTTTTAAAGAACTCTTCATGCAACAAATGACTGATCAAGTTTGGTATGAATGCCAGGACGTGCCAACCACCTTGTAGCTTTGACAGTGCCAGCGCATCGGGACATCGGGAGTCTGTGAACACCGTAGGTCCCAGCTGCCAGGACTGTCTACTGTTCACTACGGGACAATACTTCCTGTGTGACACAGGTGCTCGTGTGAATGTGCTGCCAGATGAAATGTCACTGGAAGCCACCAGTGGTAGCAGGATCCAGACTTACGGAACATGACAGATGACACTCTGCTTCAGTGGGTGATGGTACACAGGAGACTTTGTTTTGGCTAAAGCGACAGACTTCTGCTCGGTGCAGATTTCCTGACAAGGGCTATTAGTCAATCTTAACAACTAACGGCTTATGGACATCAAGGACTTTGGGTCATTGCCTTGCTCCCCCGGTGATGACCCTGCATGCACCACTGTATATAAGTTTACTTGACTGCTGGGTGCATTTGCAAACCTCACCAAGACCACGTTCTCCACTACAGTCACAAAACATGGGATCACGTACCACATTTCTACAATTGACCCACCAGTCCATGCCTGTGCAAGCAGACTGGACCCACAAAAGCTGGCGACTGCAAAGGCTGCGTTTGCCAACGTGGAAGGCTTGGCATTGTATACCAGATGAATAGCCCCAGGGCTTTGCCCCTCTATATAGTCCCTTAGTCTTTCACGTGATCACCACCACAAATGTTACCCTGTCTCATATATCCAAGACTTCTCAGCACATTGAACTGGAAATTTAATTTTTTCCAAAGTTGATCTAGTTAGGGGCTATCTGTGCCTGTGTGCTTGGAGGACGTGCCCAAAGTGGCTGTGATAACCTCACTGGCTTTTCTGAGTTTCTGTGCATACCGTTTGGGCTGAAAAATGCAGCACTGGCTTTCCTTTTTTTCATAATTTATCTTTTTTATTGAAGTTCATCATCAAACAAGCATTTCCATAAAACGTATTTCAGACATTGTACATGCAGCACTGACTTTCCAATGGCTGATGGACTCAGTATTAAAAGACTGAAGGTTTTCTTTTTGTTTACCTGGATGACATACTTGTCACTAGTGCATCATTATTCAAACACATATCTCATCTCTGCACATTCTTCAATCACTTAAACCAACAAGGGTTGATTAGTAACTCTGCTAAGTGCCAGTTTGGGTTGTCAACCATTGACTTTCTAAGCCAGCGCATCTCCACAGAAGGTGCAAAACCCCTTTGATGGTTTTCCCACCGCCTCGCACTACTAAAAACGTATTTGGGCATGGTGCATTTCTATCACCGCTTCATTCCATGAGTTGCTGAACTTCTGTTACTTTGTATAGTGCACTTAAAGGCAATAATACATCTAATCATGTGCTTGACTGGTCAGCGGACATGATTAGGGTAGTTGATAATACCAAACAAGCTCTTCCCAACACAACCCTGCTGGAGCCCAATTACTACCGACGCTTCAGACGATGCTGTTGGTGCTGTGCATGAACAGCTGATCAGAGGCATGTGGCAGCCGTTCCCCTTCTCCAGCCAGAAGCTCCACCCCCTCCCCCCACCGCAGGAACGTTTTACTGTGAGCTTCTTGGTCTCTATTTGGCTGTTTCCTACTTTCATTTTCTTCTAGAGGGTAGCCATTTCTCATTGCTCGTTGACCACCAACCCTTTGTGCATGTGGCATGTGATGGCCAAAATATCAGACCCCTGGTCCACCTGGCCCACATATCCAAGTTCACAACTGATATACAGCATATCAAGAGGAAAAGTAATGAGGTTGATTGCTCATCACTGCCAGCCGTTGAGGCCCATACTTACAGATGTGGACTATGGCAGCTGACCAAGCTACAGACCCAGAGGAAGTGTAGTCACGGGCCTGTGGTTGGCTGACATTACGTTCGGCAAAGCTGGTCACCTCACCTGGTCACCCTCACCCCATAGTGCCGACAAACTTCAAATTACAAAGTTATAGCTACTTTTATGTCTTGCACTGTACTGCCACAGCAAAACAACAGACCTGATGGCAGATGGCAGTGATCATCGACCTGCTTCTGAAACCTGATGAACGTGATAGAATGACAGGTTGCTCAGTTGTCTAATTGTGCCATTCCTTTTGCCATGATAAAAGACATAATTAATGTCTTACTTAGCACATCCAGTGACAGCACGATGGGCATTTTGCTCAGGATTATATGCGTTTCAGTGAAGACACAAAGCCTCACTACCTAGCAGATGCCTTCCAGCACTATTTAAGATCATTTGGGAGTCACTCTAGGTTTATCTTGGCATTTTAAAAATTTATGGCTAACCACACTCTGAATGTGGTTGAAATGAAGTCAGATTACTTACTGGAGTTTTAGTCAAATTCCAAATCTGCTTCTTGAAATGCACAACATATTTCACATTGACACATGGTCAGCAGAAATAGAAAAATGGCAAAGGAAATATAGTGAGCTGGCAGGAGACTTGTTTGAAGTTGGAATCAGGAAAGTCATCTCATTGAAGTCAGTAGCAATGACTTTTCCCCCCTGAAACCAACATTTAATCAAATTGACAGCTGATTTTCTATGAGAAAAAAACAACATGGTGGGACTGGCATGTGAGTAAAAATAGAATGAAAACAAGTGAGTGAAAAGAAGGATTAAAAACAGACAGTGATAATAATGCTCAGTAGGTCAGG
Source organism: Hypanus sabinus (assembly GCF_030144855.1). Lineage (NCBI taxonomy): Eukaryota > Metazoa > Chordata > Chondrichthyes > Myliobatiformes > Dasyatidae > Hypanus > Hypanus sabinus. Next base: position 130,045,043 of record NC_082706.1, read on the forward strand.
CATTTTTTGCTAGTGAAAAACAATTAACTTTAAACGTTAAGTAATGATGAATGGTCAATAACTTGAATGGATTCTGACTGTCTTCCAGCTGATGATACCTGATGTGCTGAGTTTTTCCAACATTCTCTGTTTTAACAACAAGCCACTTGCTGGAGAAACTATGGGAGGAACGGAATTGTCGAATTTCCAGTTCAAAACATCAGTCTTGTTTGTTGCTCCACATTCTAGCATCCACAGAATCAGAATCAAGTTTATTATCACTCATTTATATGTCATGAGATTTGCTGTTTTCACCAGCAAAAACAGTGACAGGCTTTTGGTTTTCCTTTTATGATTCTATTACATATTATAATCTGAAATTTTCGCTCTGCTGTTCTTCATGAATGCCACTTTTTCTCTTAAGTATTTCTAGTGATGTTACATTGATTTCTGATGACCAGCATCTGCAGTACTTTGCTTCTGACTTAAATGAAATCCAGAGCTTGTGCCAATATAGAAATTGCTCAATTCTCTGAAGAATAATGCCATTGTCAAAAGTTAATGGTCTGAAGATCAAGTCATGCTGGTAAATTGAGAGCTTCATTATATTTCTAAATGTGAAGTATTAATTAAACTGAATGAAAAGAGCTAGCGAAAAACAGTAAAATTAGGGTTAAGATATGCCATATATTCAGAATGCCCTAGAAAACTGAGACATACTGTATAAAATTCTGAAACACTGTATAAAATTCTGAAAGGATTTGACAAGGTAGATGCTGAGATGACATTTCCTCTCTCATGAGTGGATTTAGAAATAGTCAAATAGGTGAGAATAAGGGGTCATCCATTTTAGGATGAAAAACCTTAGGTCTCTCAGAGGATCTGCATCTTGGAGTTCTGTATCTCAGATTGAGGGAAATGCAACACTGAACTAGATAGATTTTTGTATAAAAGGGGTAGGAGGGTCAGTCAGGAAGGTGTTGTGGAAGCTAAGATGAGATCAGCCATAATCTAACTGAACGATGAAGATTTATTGCAGCTCTTCTTTTCCCCTATTACAAGTTGCAAAAGTTCAATTATACTCTTACTTGAAAATGATTATTGCAGTTAAACAATCAAAATCAGTTGAATCATAGTTGGTTCTACGATTGTTTTCCAAGCTTCTTCCCTCAGTAAAATTTTATAGAAAAGGATAAACATCAAAGGAGTACTTGCAGCTAAAATCAGCGTCAGAACCTAGACAGGCAATGTATATCTCCATTTGACCTGTCACAGTACATACGTGAATTTCTGCTGCCTCCTCAATACCCATTATTGAGATTAACTGTTCTTTCCCTAGCTTTGCACTGTATTTGTCCACATACACTGCCCTTTCCATGTGATATCATGCTACACTATATTCTGCATTCTGACTTCCTTTTTCTTTTTCATGTAATTATGGGATGGATAGCTTTGAGGAAGTAAAGAGTCTATGGAAAGATTTATACAGATTAGGAGAATGGGCAAAGAAATGGCTGATGGAATACAGAGTCTGGTAGTGTGTGGTCATGCACTTCAGTAGAATTTAGTAGAAGAAATGGAAGGGTTGACTATTTTCTAAATGGAGTGAAAATGCAAAAAACGGAGGTGCTAAATGACCTGGGAGTCCTTGTGCATGATTGCCTAAAGTTTAATTTCCAGGTTGAGTCTGTGATGAGGAAGGCAATGTGATGTTAGCGTTCATTTCAGGAAGACGAGACTATGAAAGCAAGGATGTGATGTTAAGACATTATGAAACACTGGCAAGGCCTCATTTGGAGTATTTGGAGCAACTCTGAGCCCCTTTATCTTGGATGTGCTGAAACTGGAAAGGGTTCAAAGGAGATTCATAAAAAATGATTCAAGAATTGAATGGCTTGTTATATGAAGAGTGCTTGATGGCTCTGGGCCTATATTCCCTGGAATTTATAAGAATGAGAGGTATCCTAATTGAAACCTATCAAATGGTGAAAGGCCTTGACAGAGTGGATCTGGAGAGGATGTTTCCTATGGTGGGAGAGTCCAAGACTAGAAGACACAACCTCAGATTAGAGGGGCTTCCTTTTAGAAGGAGATGAGGAGGAATTTCTTTAGCCAGAGAGTGGTGTATCTGTGGAATTCTTTGCCACAGGCAGCCGTGGAGGTCAAGTCTTCATGTATATTTATGGGAGAAGTTGATAGATGCTTGATTGTTCGGAGTATGAAGGGATACAGAAAAAAGGCAGCAGACTAGGGCTGAGAGGAAATTTGGATTAGCCATGATGAAATAGCAGAGCAGATTCAATGGGTAAAATGGCCTAATTCTGCTTCTATATCTTATGGCCTTACATGGAATAGGAAATCTTGGCTGGGCTGATGAGGAGAAGAATAATCAGTCTGACTGCAGCAGTAGGAGGAAACAATTTGAGGCATTACAAACTAAAACAGGGAAGCAGTGCAGAAAAGAACAGAAGATTCCAATTCGTTTATTGGAGATACACCAGGTGTGCAATAAAATTCCTTGCTTATGTGAAGCTTGCAGATTAAAAAATATCATGATAATAATAAATGCAATAAATACTGCAATGAGTGTAAAATAACACATTGGTGCAATCAGCGTAGAGTGATCTGAAGAAGTGCAAAAAGAAATGCTTAAGTGACAATAATGGAATAATCGAGAGGGAATATTAATGGTTTGAGAATGTAGTTGAGAATTTGAAGAAGGTGATGTGAAAGACATGATAGGTTCAGAAAGAGACACAAGAGGCTTTGGATCCTGGAAACTGAAGCAACACATGAAAGAATGGAAAGTCTTGGCAAGTCAGGCAAAATCTATCAACTGAAATGAACAGCCAACAGTTCAAGTCAAGACCCTTCATAAGGACTCAACAAAAATCAGTCCAAATGAAAGAACTTGACTGAAAAGGCTGACTGTTTATTTCCCCCCATAGATACTGCCTGAATGGCTGATCAGTTTGTAAACCTGATAGCAGCGAGAAAGAATTTGTTCTCGAGTCTGGTTGCCTGGGCTTTCAAAATTCTGTACCGTCTTCCACAAGCTGTGACAGAGAAAAGGGAATGGCCAGGGTGGCAGACATCCCTGACAATACTGCTTATCTTCAGGAAGCAATGCAAAAAAGAAAGACTAGTATTCACATTCCTTTAAGGATGACCCATTCAATTGAGCTTCTGTGCAAGTTGAACATGTGGTGTTGCAGTCCAATTTGTCAATTGTAACATTAAATCGGGCTCACATGATGACTGACATGATAATCCATCAACTCAACGGACTTTCGGTATATGAGATCCTCAGACATTCCAGCACACTTCCTAACATGGCATATGGTGTGAATCATGTTGCAAATAACTTGCCAAGAATAACAAATTGGCTGGCCCATTACAAGCTAAGTTGGCTCCATTGAAAGTGCTGGATGCCTAAAGTATTTTCAGATCCAAGTTCAAAAGAGGGCTACATGAATTGATACCCATTTGCAGACAACCTTGACCGCACCACAAGCGACTAATCATAACAGAATAAACTATGCATGATGGAGTGGTGGAGTTAGCTTCTGGACCAAACACCCATTGTTTGATTAATGATTCTTTTGTATTCTGAAGTCTTTACATTAAAAATCTACATCTCTGAATAGCAAAAAGAGCTTTCTACCTCATATATTTCTGGTAAGTAATTTTAGAACATATCTGTAAGCTGTTTGGGTGGTGTGACGGATCAAACTGCTTGCATTCCCTATTTCAATGACACACTCATTCTTTTCCAATGTCGATCTGTATATGAACTACAGCATTGATGCACCATCAATAACTCACTCTGAGACGTAAAGGCGAGATATCGGCTTTTATTGACTAGAAGAAGGAACAAGCAGTGGTTAACCACCATACTACATCCTGGAGACTGAGGCCGAGCGTCAGGCCTCAATCGCCTTTATACAGGGGTCTGTGGGAGGAGCCACAGGAGCAGTCAGCAGGGGGCATGTCCAAACAGGCACACGTAGTTCACCACAAGCATCAGTGGAGCCAACCCAAGGCAATGATTCACACTCAAACTGACCTCCATGTTTGAAAATATTTTTAAATAATCATTGCAAGAATCACTTCAGAATGAACTTTACATAACTAAAAACAGATCTAGCATTTCACATGTGAAATGCCAGAGAAAATAAATAGCATTGTACAGATGAAGGCATGAGTGAATATAGAACATAGCAAATCTACAGCACAATACAGGCCCTTCAGCCCACAATGGTGTGCCGAACATGTACTTACTTTAGAAATTACCTAGGGTTACCCATAGCCCTCTAAGCAGACAGCAGATGTTTGAGTCTGGAGCAGCAAGCAATTTGCTGGAAGAACTCTGTGGGTTGAGCAGCATCCGTGGGAGGACAGGAATTGTCAATGATTGTCTTCATGCAGGGTTTCAACTTGAAACGTCAACAAATCCTTTCCCTCCTGGAGATGCTGCTCAACCCACAGAGTTCCTCCAGCAGATTGTTTGTTGCACAGTTGAAAATTGTGTAGAGATAGCATTAACCAATTTTGAATGTTTTGGGGACAGTTAGCTCTGGCACTAATATCATATGGACACTTTGTTTAACCTAATGCTATTATTACAGTGTTCAGCTCCCCTCAATTAGCATCAATTGCAGTGTAACACCCATAATTTGCTTCTGGCAAGATACTGCTGACTAGAACAGCAGAAAAATCTGTCCCTTAACATTATATTTAAGATAATTGAGCATTATGTTACTCACTACAGCTTACATGTAAATACAACTGCAATTTCAGTCAAGGGTAGATAACTCTCTTGTGGGAGAATCCAGAAATTGGGCCATAGTTTAAAAATAAGTTATCCCCCATTTAAGATGGGAATGTCTTGTTATTTTTTCCTCTTAGAGGGTCAGAGGTCCTTCAAAATCTCTTGTTAAAGGAGAAAAGCAAGCAGAGTATTTGAATATTATGAAAGCAGAAGCAGATAGATACTTGATAAGTAAGCAAGTGACTAGTTACCATGGAGAAAGAACTGCAGAATTGTGATGACCCTGATTTTGTTAAAGGCAGAACAGTGAGGGTAGCTTGCTCCTCCTAATTTGTATGTTTGTATGAAATCCAAGAGTTGCAAGCAAAGCAATCTTACAAAACTGAGACTGAACTAGTTGGCTTATGAAACATCACATGATTCCTATTCTTGCATGGTAAGATGTGAACTAAAGCTGCAAAACATCATTTTGTTTGTATAAATACCTTTTTACAGGTTACTCTGAATGGATATGAACAAAGGATAAAGTGTAATTCATTCAGCGTTAATTGTTGATGGGTATTGAAACAAAAAGTTTTATAAACAAGAGAAAATCTGCAGATGCTGGAAATCCAAGAAACACACATAATATGCTGGAGGAACTCTGCAGGTCATGCAACGTCTATGGAAAAAATTACAGTTGACGTTTTGGGTTGAGATCCTTCGGCAGGACTGGTTTTATAAAAAGTTTTATAATTTTTTTATTTGTCCTTTTTCCCTCTTTTTTTATTCCTCTTTCTATAATAATTTTACTTTGAATTAACTCAGGCAAACGTACATCTTTCTGCTTCATTCCAGCAAATTTTCAATATGACTGGCTGAAAGTTTTTTCAAGCAACACACACAAAATGCTGGTGGAACGCAGCAGAGCAGGCAGCATGTGTAGGGAGGAGCGCTTTCGACTTTTTGGGCTGAGACCCTTTGTCCGAAAAGATTTTTCCATTGTTTGAGCTGTTGAGTCCGCTTACAGATCTAGCCAGTAGCTGTGTGTTGTCCACAGTGTTCCCAGGCCACTGTGTTTTGAATGAAGACACAGCTATAATGAACACTTTGGAATCAGTTCAGTGGATATCTAGCATGTAGTCCTATTTTACTTCTTCCAGAATTCTGGAAATTATTTTATTTTGAAAATCTGTGCTGTGAATTAAATGCTGGCCACATTATCTGCTCAGGGAGTTTACTGTGGTCTTCATCACTGCTATCTACATCACCTGAATGTTAACACCAAGGGTGCACTGAGGAAGCTTTACAATATCAACAACTCTCTACAAAACAAGCATCTGGATGTTCTCTTCATAATTACAGGAGACCCAATGCTACACGACAGTTCATGTGTTAAAGATCAAAAGACAATTCCTTATTAGCAGTGCATCCACAATACTTCCTTGGAAATGACATACACCCTTCATACCACCTGCTCTGCACCAACAGCAGACACCCAAATGAATTTTAATCAGCATTGTCTGATCTTCCCATTATCTGTGATTTATAGCGGAGTTAAGATGGCACTAAACAGCGACTCCTTTGCTTGCATCTTCAGAAATAGCTCTTTACTATCTTTATTTTTCCCTTTCAGGGTTCTTTTGGTTCTTCGGTTCTTTGCAGGAATGGGACTCGTTCTCGGAGTCTCAGGGCTGGCCGATGCTCAGCACGCCAAGAATTCTGCCTGAGAGGCAGCTTAATGTTTGGAAGCCTAAGGTCTCAGGGCTCTGGAGACGGGCAGATCGAGGATCAGTGTCATGACAGGAGACTCGTGTGTCGTCGGGGAGGCCGGAAAATCTTTCACTGTGAGCCTGAAGACCCAAGGTCTTTGCAATCTTTGGGCACAGATCTCGAAAAAAAGCAATGAAATGGACTTTTTAACATTGTAAACCAGTGGGTTATTGTTATGTCTCCTGCTCGCTGTGAAAATGGGGGACACCTCCCTCTCCATTATTAGGGAGAGAGAGAACCTGTGGGTTTGCCAAAAGCCAGATGAATTGTGATAGTCTTTGGGGTAACAGTGTCTGTGTCTTTGCTGTTGCTTAGCTCACACTTGTGCTTGGTAGTGGGTGCATTTTTTGTTTTGCTGGTGGGAGGAGGGGGGGATTGTTGCTTGCCGCCGCTTACGCATGGAAGGGGGTAGTTGGGAGGAATGTTGGGGTTCTCATATTAAACTGCCATTCATTCTTTGGGGAACTTTGCTGTTTTCGTGGATGTTTTGTGAAGAAAAAGCATTTCAGGATGTATGTTGTATACATTTCTCCGACATTAAATTGAACCTTTGAATCTTAGGAACCCATTTTTCAGAGCTGCATTTTAAATTTAATCTGCAGTCCATATTCAGATTTGAAAATTTGTGGCAGAAGTTATTTATTATATGTCCTAACCCCAAAAATGCCTGAACAGTCCCACCTCTTTGCCCTCCTGGACATAAATATATTTGTATCAGGAATGGCCAACCTTGAGGATTCACTTAAATAGGACAGAAAAAAATACCCTGCCTCAGAATCTCCCACCCCGGCAGTCCTCACCCACACATCTTCTGTGGCATTCCACCTTTACCATACCCACATTCTTTGCTCCTGCCTGATTTAGTAAGCATCCGGCACGGACTAGAAGGGCCGAGATGGCCTGTTTCTGTGCTGTAATTGTTATATGGTTATATTTGCAAACTCGCTCTCCTCTCCATGTTGATAAATGCAGAACCGTGTAAAAGTCTCAGGCTCCCTGGCTGTACGTATGTACCTAAGACCTTTGCACGGTACTGTATGTCAGAATGCTGTGTCTGGACTTTAGTTCAGCATGCAGGTCCCGCAGATCTTAGTGAACCAGCTCCTTCTCATCAGTTGAAAAATGCCACTGTGCAACTCGGTGTTAGATTTCTCAATGAACAGATCTCAGATAGTCAAGATGCATAACTGCTCCTTCATCTCCCTCATTCTTAACACTGGTGGCCCCCAGGGCTGTACACTCTGCTCACACACGACTGCATAGCCAAACACCCAAGAAATCACATTGTCAAATTTGTCAATGATACATCGGTGTGGCTCATTTCCAATGTTGAGATAGCCGATAGAGAGGAGGTGGAATAGCTCAAGGCTTTTTACAAGGCAAGTAGCCTCTTCCTCAATGTCAACAAGACAAAGGAGGTACTTCCTGACTTTGAAATGACTCGTACCACTCACACCCCTCTTTATACTGGCAACACAGCAGGCAGTTTCAAACTCCTGGAAACTGGTCCCAGAACACATCCCACACAATCCAGCAAACTTACCAATGCCTCTAGTTTCTGAGGAGGCTGAAAAGAACTGAGCTATGCACATCAAAACTGACAACCTTCTACAGATGCACGGTAAATCGCATCCTAACATGCTTCATGGTTACATGGTCCAGAAACTGCACTGTGGTGGACGGGAAGGGTCTACGATAGGTAGTCAAAACTCCCAATGCATCACCGGCACCAGACTACCTGCTGGAAAAAGGCTGATAACATCATGAAGGATCCCACCCATCCTGCTCATGTACTGTTTGTCCCACTCCCCTCAAGGAGGAGTTTACGTAACATTCACACGAGGATCGCCAGACTTCCTCTAAGCAGTAAGACTGATCAACACATTCACCCATTAACCCTTCTCCCCGCACCCCCAACCACTCTAATTTATCATTTCCTGTCAGAGTCACCTTATATACAGACAGTCCAGTGCCTAGTGTCACTTTATGGATATACAATCAATCTATGTATTAATATTTATTTGTGTTTTTTTATTATTGTGTTCTTTATCTTATTGTGGGTTTTTTTGTGCTGCATTGGATCCTGGAGTAACAATTATTTCATTCTCCTTTACACTTGTGTTCTGGAAATTACGTTAAACAATTTTGAATTTTACAACTCAAGGAAGAGAATACTGCTGCAGTTCAACACTTTTGAAACTTGTGGAATAGGTAAGTGGAGACTTTGAGATAATCCATTAGCTGTAAGTTCCTATGAAGTGTCCAGAAATCATAAAGGCTACCAGTTAGATGCATGTTCTAGCTTTGTGATTAAGACTGCAAACAATATAGGAGAGCATATAATTACAGTTATGTCAAACACTCTGTGAATTTTGTTTTGGCTCCTTGGCAAAGTTCATAAGAAGTAATTATACAAATGTAATCTCTTTAATTTGTATCATAAAAGCTTATTTATTGTAATTTAACCTTTCAGCAGCAAGTACTTCTCCACATATTTCCAAAGTCTACTATAATTTTGTTCATTATACCCTTGCATTCTGTAGGGTGACTTTGTGCTGTTGTTCAAACCTAGTGAGCAAGTTGCTTGCACAAAGTCAGAGCAGTGTAAAGTAACAACTGTACCTGCTTCCTTAAGGCCCTGTCAGCAACAGTTGTTTGCTCTTTCCCTTACAATGTGTTTGCCAACATAGCAGTAGGAGGTAACTTGAACCCTGAAATTTAGTGAAGGTGGGTCAGGTGATCACAGCCTATCTCGTACCCATCCACTTTCTCTTTTAACAACTGGGAAGAGAGGCAGGTGAGTTATCCACTCCAAGAAGTGGGTCAGCGAATAAAACCATTTAAAATTGACTGTAAGACATAGGAGCAGAATTAAGCTATTTAGTCCATTGAGTCTGCTCCACCATTTCATCATGGCTGGTCCATTTTTCCTCTCAGCCCCAATTTCCTGCCTTCCCCGTATATCCCTTCATGCCCTGACCAATCAAGAATCTATCAACTTCTACCTTAAATATACATAAAGACTCGGCCTCCACAGCTGCCTGTAGCAAAGAATTCCACAGATTCCCCACTCTCTGGCAAAAGAAATTCCTCCTCATCTCCATTCTAAAAGGACGCCCCTCTATTCTGAGGCTGTGTCCTCTGGTCTCAAACACTTTGACCATAGGTAACATTCGCTCCATACCCACTCTATCAAGGCCTTTCACCATTTGCTAGGTTTTAATTACATCATCCCTCATTCTTATAAATTCAAGTAAATACAAGCCCAAATCCATCACATGTTCTTCATATGACAAGCCATTTAATCCTGGAATCGTTTTTGTGAACCTCCTTTGAACCCTCTCCAGTTTCAGCACATCCTTTAGATAAGGGCCCAAAGCTACAACAATACTCCAAGTGAGGCCTCACCAGTGCTTTATAAAGTCTCAACATTACATCCTTGCTTTTATATTCTAGTCCTCTCGAAATTAATGCTAACATCAGATTTGCCTTCCTCACCACAGACTCAACCTGCCTTTAGGGAATCCTGCACAAGGACTCCCAAATTCCATTGCACCTCAGTTGTTTGTATTTTCTCTCTATTTAGAAAATAGTCAACTCTTTCATTTCTTCTTCCAGAGTACATAGTACCTGACACTGTATTCCATCTGCCACTTCTTTGTCCATTCTCCTAATTTGTTTAAGTCCTTCTGTGCCTTCCCCATTTCCTACAAACCTCCTGCCCCTCCACCTATCTTTATTTTGTCTGGAAACTTTGCAACAAAGCCATCAATTCCATCATCTAGATCATTGACATATAACTTAAAAAGAATCATCCTAACCCAAACCTCCATGGAACACCGCGAGTCACCAACAGCAAGTCAGAATGGGCTCTCAGAGAACTAGAAAAAGCAGAAAAGCAGAACTGCTTGTCTTTTCTTCAGCTGCATTTCTAATTTTAATTCTTTGTTGTGTTGGACTCTCAGGCCTTGAGGTTGGAGATGAATTTCTAGAGAGGCAGTACAAACTGTAGATCACTAGTTGATCTTGAAACTCAAAAGCATAGGCAGAGCATTCTCGTTCTTGACATTCAAAACTAAATTATGGTAATGAAAGTTGGAAATACTTCAAAAAGACAACCAATCAGAAGTAAAAGGTAAGTTCCCTTACAGTACTGTCTTGATGAATTCACTGAAATGGTAATTAGGTCATTGAAGTACTTACTAGGCCTTTCATTAATGAGACCTTGACCTAATTAGAAATATTGTGAACTGTATATATTTATTACACAGATTTAATAAACATTACTACATGATGAACATTAAGATCTCTGTGCAGGTTAGCAAAACCCACAGGCTGGACTTGAGTTCAGTTGCTTAAGTTAAAGCAACATTGGACCTTTAATGTTACATTTGATGTAATCATCAGTCACTGTAGATCAGTTAAGGTACAGTTGTGATAAAAATCTGATGTGTATTGTCAAACCTCATAGGAAATGCTATTTTCACGAAGCAGGGTAGCCGAGTGAACACCATCCACACAATCTCAGTGGAAAATGGTATCAGCAGATATTATTTTTTTTTAAATTGAGAGATGACACATTTAATATACAAATGCCTTGAATTATGTGTTAATTAGCAGTGACGTGCCTGGCAGGCAGGTTTGCCACTGCTACACGGGTGTGTTTAAACTAATAAGTGGGGGGAGGAGATGAACTGGAAAAAAAGTAATAGTTAGATAGAGCTCTTAAAGATAGTTGAGTCAAGGGATATGGGCAGGAACAGGGTACTGATTGTGGATGATCAGCCATGATCACAGTGAATGGCGGTGCTGGCTCGAAGGGCTGAATGGCCTACTCCTGCACCTATTGTCTATTGTCTATTAATTACGTACCTATACAGAAGGCTTCTTCCCTGATCTTACCTGAGAGTTTCAACAAGGATCAATTAGTATTAACATTTGCTGGAATTGGAATTGGTTGATATTTGTTGCATGTACTGCAGTGCAGTGATAAGGTTATCTTGCATACTTGCACAGATAAAAACATTGCACAGTGCATGGTGATAGAACAAGGTAAAACAATAATGCAAAATTAAATGTAACAGCTACAGAGCAAGTGTGGTGCAGGTAAGCAATAAGATGCAAGGTCATAAGGAGTTAGATGATGCCAGCACATGGTTTACTTGTTGCAATTTGCTCCCTGTAGATCCAGTTATTTACTGATTCACCCTATGCAGTTGCAATGATGCAAACACAGAATGTCCCACATCCTGTGTCTAGTTTCAGCATTCCTAAAGTATCAATGGGTGTTGCACAATGGATAGATTCCTATATGAATAAACACACGAAGTTCTGGAGGAACTTACTGAACTGTACGATATATAAGGTTTGCTGACCGTGAAGTTCTAAACTCAAATGAGGACTTCAAGTCCTATTGGATATAAATAGCCAAGAGTACTTTCACTAAAGGGAGATTACACTGTAACTACCCAATCTTCAAAGTCTAGATCACTTCCCTGTTCATTCTCCATGGGGAGTTTAGCTGCCAATACCCGCTATTTGAGTGATGGGTCCCCTCTCCCTATCAAGGGGAAGATAATTCAGCTAAAACACGGTTCATTTATGTTCAATGATATACGGTATGTTTAAATCCAAGCCACATTCTTATAACACAGTTAAAACTCACAGAGGATTTCTATCTTATAAACTATTTCCAAAACACAAACCATTTCCTAAACACATACCATTTCTAAAACATAAAGCATTTCCAAAACACAGGTACAATACCTATATTCTAAAACACACCGACAATGCAGACAAATGAATCAGCTGTTGCAGATATTGAAGCCAGACAAATGGGTTCTTGTTCACCCTGTGTTTCATTCATGCATCTTGACGTTCCTTACCCCAGTCCTAATAAGCCTGAACTGTCTCCATATCTTTACAGTTTCTTTGCCACTTGGGTGGCTCTACACATGAGTGGTATTTCCTCAGGTACCCCTTTTATGCAAACAGTCTAAAAACTTCTTAAATACATAGATCTCTCCAAGCCACAATTAATGCAATGAAGCTAACTTCCGTGAGTACATAAAACTCCCAATTTATTAATAGAATAGTTATTTGATATGCTACATCTGGTTAGCAGGCCTCCTTGAACTACAGTAAGCAATTTAGTCAGCTTGTCTGTTTGAAAGAAGTCAAATTATATAACCCATTGTCCTAAACTGCTTCTACTCAGCTATAAAACAGACGCTGTGGGCTGGCAATCTGCTCCTTACACAGGGCTTGTTTGCAAGACTGTGTTTTAACTTCAAACTGATTACTGCTGTTCATTTACATATTAAGAACTGAAGACTGGCTTCCTTTTATGATAAGAATCCAAACGGAGGATACAGTTGGAAGCTGAGCTTACATTTTTTAATCTTACAAGTGGCAACTGCTGTGTTTAGAAAGCCAAGCTAGGCAAAAACATGAGGCCCCTTGGCCCAGGAAGCAAATATCCATCATGACTGAACCACACAGAAGCAAAATCGTTCAAAGTAAATTTCTTATCAAAGTACATAGTGATAAGAAATGTGATTCATTTTCTTGTGAGCATACTCAATAAATCCAATAACTATATTAGCATTAATGAAAGACCACACCAACAAGGTGGACAACCAATGTGTAAAAGGCACCAAATTGTGCAAATGCAAAAAGAAAGAAAAATAAATAATAATCATAATAATAATAATAAATATCAAGAACATGAAATGACGTGTCCTTGAAAGTAAGTCCATATGTTGTGGGAACATATCAGCGACAAGGCAAGTGAAGTTGGATGAGGTTATCCCCATTGGTTCAGGGGCCTGATGACTGAGGAGTAGTAACTCAGTCCTGGACCTGCTGGTGTAAGTCCTGAAGCCCATTCCTTCTTCCTAATGGCAGCAGTGAGAAGAGAGAATGAGCTGGATGGTGGGTTCCCTGATAATGGATACAGCTAACCTGTGACAATGCTCCGTGTAGATGTGCTCAATGATGGGGAGGGCTTTACCCATGATGGTCTGGGCCGTATTCACTACTTTTCATAGGATTTCCCATTCAAGGGCATTGGTGTTTCCATACCAGACTGTGATGCCGCCAGTCAATATATGCTCCACCACACATCTATAGAAGTTTGTCAAATTTTTAAATGTGTTGCTGAGTCTTTGCAAATTCCTAAGGAAATAGAGGCACTGCTGTGTTTTCTTCATAATTACACTTACGTACAGGTTCAGGACAGGTTCTCTGAAGTGACAGCACTGCAGTATTAAAAGTTGCTGATGCTCCCCCCCCCCCCCACTCTACCTCTGTACCCCGATGAGGACTGGCTCATGGACCTCTGGTTCCCACCTCCTGAAGCTAATAATCAGCTTCTTGGTCTTGCAGTCATTGAGTGAGAGGTGGTTGTTCTCAGCCAGATTTTCAATCTTCCTCATATATGCTGATTCATCACCGCTTCTGATTTGGCCTACGACAGTGGTGTTGTCAGCAAACATAAATATAGCATTGGTGCTGTGCTCAGCCACACAGGCATTGGTGTAAAGCAAGGAGAGCAGGGAGCTAAGTACACAGTCTGTGATTTACCTGTGCTGATGGATATGTTGTTTGGAGACGTAGAAGTCTTCATTCAACTCAGTAGATCTGCTGGAGTCCCCTTCTCACATACTTTATACTTTTTTATAACCAATGATAACAATAAACAATTAACTACAGTTTCGATGGATATAATTATCCACTTATCTTTAATGTTTTGAATGTAGAAAGGTAACTTTGCTGAATTACATATTGACAATCATAGCACGTCCCAACCAACAGAGCTCTTTGGGCCATTCATTGCTGGTGGCTGGCTCAATAGCTTCCAGACACCTAAAATACATCTCCTTACTGCAGTGTTAAGGGATGGCCCCCGAACATACATAATGCCAGAATTTTAAGTGAACTGTGCATTAACTGGCAGAGAAATACCTAATACTATGGGTTAATCTGGGAGATGGCCACTTAATGCTTTCCCTGAACTCATCCTGAAGTCTTTAAGGGCCACCAATTAACATGCACATTCATCACTTGAACTTCCCTGCATAGTTTCACTTGTAGGAGGTCCCAAATCCTAATCAGTTGAAGTTAAATTGTGACCGATTCTTAATTCCTGAAGACTGGATTTCATTGCTCATTTATGGCCAATACCTTCATCTAAGCATTCACTTCTGTACATGCGCCTGACCCATTGAGTTCCTCCAGCACATTGTGTCACTCCAAATTCCAGCATTTACCATCTGTCGGGTGTTAACATTTACATTAACTGGCTTTTATCTCTATTCCATTACTCCTGAAATATGTCACAAGTGACTCACCCTAATCAGCCTCTGACTTTCCGAATGAAAATAAATTCTGTCCGTTAGCAACTTCTTTACTATTGATAAAAGGGTTCCTGACTTATTCTTACTGCACATTTATAATAAGGAACAATATTCGCCCATCCAATGTCCTCCAGCATTTTGGTTCATTATCCAAAGATTTACCAATTTTGATTAGACCTCTTTTGCTTCTGACAGTATCCTGGCACATATACTGTCATACTCAATGGATTTATCCCCTTAAATATATGCCAACCTCTTTAACACTCCTTGTCTCTTCATAAAAACATGTTCCAAAATATCATCAGACCATAAGACCATAGGATATTAGTGATCTTCAATCATTGGCTGATCCAATTCTTCCAGTCATCCCTACTCCCCATACCCTTTGATGCCCTGGCTAATCAAGAACTTATCTATCTCTGCCTTAAATACACCCAATGACTTGGCCTCCAGAACTGTTTGTGATAATAAATTTTACATATTTACCACCCTCTGACTAAAGTAATTTCTCCACATCTCTGTTCTAAATGAATGTCCTACAAACCAGAAGTTGTGCCCTCTTGTCCAAGACTCCCCTACCATAGGAAATAACTTTGCCATATCTAATCTGTTCAGGTCTTTTAACATTTGGAAAGTTTCTATGAGATCCCCTCTCATTCTCCTGAACTCCAAGGAACACAGCCCAAGAGCTGCCAAACATTCCTCATATGATAACCCTTTCATTCCTGGAATTATTCTCATGAATCTTCTCTGAACCCTCTCCAACGTCAGTATATCCTTTCTAAAATAAGGAACACAAAGCTGCACACAATACCCCAAGTGTGCTCTCACGAGTGCCTAATAGAGCCTCAACATCACATTCCTGTTCTTATATTCTATACCTCTAGAATGAGTGCCAACATTGCATTAACCTTCTTCACCACCAACTCAACCTGGAGGTTAACCTTTAGGGTATCCTGCACAAGGTCTCCCAAGTCCCTTTGCATCCCTGCATTTGAATTCTTTCCCCATCAAAATAATAGTCTGCCCATTTATTTCTTCCACCAAAGTGCATAACCATACACTTTCCAACATTGTATTTCGTTTGCCACTTCTTTGCCCATTCCCCTAAACTATCTAAGTCTCTCTGCAGGCTCTCTGTTTCCTCAAAACTACCTGCTCCTCCACATATCTTTGTACCATTGGCAAATTTAGCCACAAATCCATCAATACCATAGTCAAAATCATTGACGTACATAATAAAAAACAGCAGTCCCAACACTGACCCCTATGGAACTCCACTGGTAACAGGCAGGCAGCCATAATAGGATCCCTTTATTCCCACTCTCTGTTTTCTGCCGGTCAGCCAATGCTCCACCCATGCTAAGAACTTCCCTGTAATTCCATGGGCTGTTATCTTGCTAAGCAGCCTCATGTGCGGCACCTTGTCAAAGGACTTCTGAAAATCCATGTAGACCACGTTTATTACACCTCCTTTGTCTACCCTGCTTGTAACTTCTTCAAAACATTGCAGTAGGTTTGTGAGGCACGTCTTTCCTTTCAGGAAACCATGCTGGCTTTGGCCTATCTTGCAATGTGCCTCCAGGTATTCTGTAATCTCATTCCTAACAATCGATTCCATCAACTTCCCAACCACTGATGTCAGGCAAACAGGTCTATAATTTCCTTTCTGCTGCCTCCCACCCTTCTTAAATAGTGGTGTAACATTTGCAACGTTCCAGTCATCCGGTACAATGCCAGATTCTATCAATTCTTGAAAGATATTGTTAATGCCTCCAAAATCTCTCTGACGACTTCCTTCAGAACCCAAGGATGCATTCCATCAGGTCCAGGAGATTTATCTACCCTCAGACCACTAAGCATCCTGAGCACCTTCTCAGTCATAATTTTCACTGCACAAACTTCACTTCCCTGACACTCTTGAATGTCCGGTATACTGTAGAAGTCTTCCACTGTAAAGACTGATGCAAAATACGCATTCAGTTCCTCTGCCATCTCTGCGTCTCTCATTACAATATCTCTAGTGTCATTTTCTATTGGTACTATATTTACTCTCAACTCTCTTTTACCCTTTATATACTTAAAATAAGTTTTTAGTATCTTCTTTGATATTAGTCGCCAGCTTCCTTTCATAATTCATCTTTTCCTTCCTAATGACTTTCTTAGTTTCCTTCTGCAAGTTTTTAAAAGCTTCCCAATCCTCTATCTTCCCACTAGCTTTGGCTTCCTTGTATGTCCTCTCTTTTGTTTTTCATTGACTCTGACTTCACTTGTCAGCCACTGTAGTGTTCTTCTTCCATTTGAAAATTTCTTCTTATTTGGAATATATGTCTTGCACTTCACTCATTTTTCACAGAAACTCCAGCCACTGCTGTCCTGTCCTTCCTGCTAGTGTCCCTTTCTAATCAACCTTGGCCAGTTCCTCTCTCATGCCATTGTAATTTCCTTTATTTCACTGAAATACCGCTACATAGGAATTTAGTTTCTCCTTTACAAATTCCAAAGTGAAGTCGATCATATTGTGACTACTGTTCCCTAAGGGTTCCTTAACCATACGCTCTCTAATCACCTCTGGATCATTGCATAACACCCAACCCAGCACAGCTGATCCCCCCCTAGTGGGCTCAGCAACAAGCTGTTCTAAAAAGCCATCCCTTAGACAACCTACAAGTTCTCTGTCTTGAGATCCAGTACTAGCCTGGTTTTCCAAATCCACTTTCATGTTAAAATCCCGATGATTACCATGACATTGCCCTTCTGACACACCTTTTCTATCTCCTGCTGTAATTTGTAATCCACATCCCGGCTGCTCTTTGGAGGCCTGTATACAACTGCCATTAGGGTCCTTTTACCCTTGCCATTTCTGAACTCAACCCATAGAGACTCTACACCTTCTGATCCTATGTCATCCCTTTCTAATGATTTAATATTATTGCTTATACACAGAGCCACACCACCCCCTCTGCTTACCAGCCTATCGTACCAACACATCGTAAATCCTTGAACGTTCAGCTCCCAATGGCAGCCATCCTTTAGCCAAGTTTCAGAGATGTCCACAACGTCATACTTGCCAAACTATACCTGAATTTCAGGATCGTCCATTTTATTTCTCCTGCTGTGTGCATTCAAATATAACATTTTCAGTCCAGTATTTGTTGCTTTCTGTTGTAAATCATCCCACTGGCTGTGATTATGCCTCATCTCTTGCCTGTCCTTCCTATCATCTCTGTTGCACGCTCACTTTGATCAGTGCATCCCTCCCCTAACTCTTCATCTTCCACATCCTTCTCCTTAATAAATACTAAGGAGAAAAATTCATTTAGGCCCCGCTCAGATCCCCGGTTCCTCATATAGATACCAAATTGGCCTGGAGGGAACCTTACTGCCATCTTGTTTCCGTTATAAATATTGAAGTTTTGTGTTTCTCTTTAATTGTGTTTGCCAATGGCACTTTATGTTCCCTTTTTGCATTCCTAACTTTTTGCTTAAGTTCTCTCTTATATCTCCTGTAAATTAAAGGGACACCACTTTAAAACTGAGAAGAGGAATTTCTTCATCCAGAGGGTATGAATCTGTACAATATCCTTCAGTATTCTGGTTCATCAGAGGGGCAGAAATTACCAGAAGTTTGAGAAATTAAAGTTTGTAGTTTGAAATATGATCTTGATAACTTGGTGATGTTCAGTTGTAAATCTGCAACAAATGTGAATTTTCTTTCTGAGTAGGGCTTCAGGTAAAATGTCTTGTTTCATGCTTGTGGCCCTGTAGGTGCGAAGAAGGAGGTGGAAAGTTATACACAATTCAGAGGAAGCACTGTAATTACCTTATAAATATAGAATTGTCCTTTGATCTTTAGCATATAGAATATCATGTGGGTCGAGCAAGCCTCTTCCTCTGAAAGGGTGCCTGCTGTGTCTCATTTTGTTGAATAAAAGACTACTTCATATCTACCAGCTGCCTCTCTCAGATGACTTGACACACACTACAACATTCAAAATGAACATTGTCTGGTTTTCAATTAAATGCAGTTCACAGCTCAGCACTGAACTTATTTGATAGAGGTATACAAAATAATGAGGGGTATAGATAGGGTACATGCAAGCAGGTGTTTTCCACTGAGGTGGCATGAGACTAGAACTAGAGGTCATGGTTTAAGAGTGAAAGGTGAAATGTTTAAGGGGAACATGAGGGGATACTTCTTCACTCAGAGGGTGGTGAGAGTGAGGAATGAGCTGCCATTGGTTGCCAGCTGTTATCGGAAGTAGTGGATGCGTTGTGGAACCTATCATCTAGGGCTGCATCTTAAATTTAATCTCCAGTCCATGTTCAGGTCTAAAGATTGGTTGCTGAAGTTAATATTTTGCTACATAACTTTACTCCAGAATACTCTCTAACAGTCCCTCTGCTTGGCCCTCCTGAACAAAAATAAATTTGTACCAGGAGTTGTTTGTTATGTCTCCCCTCTCGCTGTGAAAAGGAGACTCTTCTTTTCCCCATCAGGGAGAGAGCGAACCTGTGGTGTGTTGAATACAGAGTGGACAAGTAATCTTTGGGGGACTGCAAGTGTATGTCTAATTGATGCTCTGCTGCATGCTTGAGTGCTTGGTGAGGGGCGCTGATGCTTTTTTGCTGGTGGGGGAGGGGGTCATTGCCTTGCTGCTGCTTATGTGTGGGAGGGGGCTAGGGGGCTTTGGGTTCTCACGTTTAACTGCCATTCATTCTTTGGGGCACTCCTCTGTTTTCCTGGATGGTTGTGAAGAAGAAGAATTTCAGGATGTATATTGTATACATTTCTCTGACATTAAATGTACCTATTGAAAAGCCAACCTTAAGGAGAATCTACTCAAATAGGGCAGCAAAAGTGCCCTGCTTCGGAATTTCCCCCTCCCCATTACTCTATGTGCATCTACATCTACACGGTCATCCCTACTATAGACAATAGACAATAGACAATAGGTGCAGAAGTAGACCATTCGGCACCTCGAGTCTGCACCGCCATTCTGAGATCATGGCTGATCATTCACTATCAATACCCAGTCCCTGCCTTGTCCCCATATCCCTTGATTCCCCTATCCATCAGATATCTATCTAGCTCCTTCTGGAAAGCATCCAGAGAATTGGCCTCCACCGTCTTCCGAGGCAGTGCATTCCACACCTCCACAACTCTCTGGGAGAAGAAGCTCTTCCTCAACTCCGTTTTAAATAACTGACCTCTTATTCTCAATCCATGCCCTCTGGTACTGGACTCTCCCAACATCTGGAACATATTTCCTGCCTCAATCCTATCAAATCCTTTAATTATCTTAAACGTTTCAATCAGATCCCCTCTCAATCTCCTCAATTCCAGCGTGTACAAGCCCAATCTCTCCAATCTCTCTGCGTAAGACAGCCCTGCCATCCCAGGAATCAACCTAGTGAATCTACGCTGCACTTCCTCAATTGCCAGAATGTCCTTCCTTAAACCTGGAGACCAAAACTGTACACAATATTCCAGGTGTGGTCTCACCAGGGCCCTGTACAAATGCAAAAGGACATCCTTGCTCTTCTACTCAATTCCCCTTGTAACAAAGGCCAACATTCCATTTGCCCTCTTCACTGCCTGTTGCACTTGCTCATTCACCTTCATTGACTGGTGAACTAGGACTCCCAGGTCTCTTTGCATTTTTCCCTTACCTAACTCTACACCTTTCAGACAATACTCTGCCCTCTTGTTCCTGCTTCCAAAGTGGATAACTTCACATTTATTCACATTGAATGACATCTGCCAAGTATCTGCCCACTCACCCAGCCTATCCAAGTCTCCCTGTATTCTCCTAACGTCCTCTTCACATGTCACACTGCCACCCAGTTTAGTATCATCAGCAAACTTGCTGATATAGTTTTCAATGCCCTCATCTAAATCATTGACATCAATCGTAAAGAGCTGTGGTCCCAATACAGAGCCCTGTGGTACCCCACTAGTCACCTCCAGCCAGTCCGAGAAACACCCATTCACTACTACCCTTTGCTTTCTATCTGCCAACCAGTTTTCTATCCATGTTGAAACCCTGGCCCCAATGCCATGAGCTCTGATTTTACTCACCAATCTCCTATGTGGCACCTTATCGAATGCCTTCTGAAAATCTAGGTATACAACATCCACTGGCTTACCCTCATCTAACATCCTTGTTACACCCTCAAAAAACTCCAACAGATTAGTCAAGCATGATTTGCCCTTGGTAAATCCATGCTGGCTCGGCCTAATCCTATTTCTGCCATCAAGATGTGCCACTATTTCGTCCTTAATAATGGACTCAAGCATCTTCCCCACAACTGACGTTAGGCTAACAGGGCGATAGTTCTCCGTTTTCTCCTTCCCTCCCTTCTTGAAAAGTGGGATAACATTAGCCACTCTCCAATCTTCAGGAACTGATCCTGAATCTAAGGAACATTGGAAAATGATTACCAATGCATCCGCAATTTCCTGAGCCACCTCTTTTAGAACCCTCGGATGCAGACCATCTGGACCCAGGGATTTATTAGCCTTCAGTCCTACCAGTCTACTCATCACAGTTTTTTTCCTAATGTCAATCTGTCTCAATTCCTCTGATATCTTATGACCCTGGCCCATCCATACATCTGGGAGATTGCTTGTGTCCTCCCTGGTGAAGACAGATCTAAAGTACGCATTAAATTCTGTTGCCATTTCCCTGTTTCCCATAACAATTTCTCCCAATTCATTCTTCAAGGGGCCAACATTGTTCTTAACTATCTTCTTTCTCTTCACATAGCTAAAAAAGCTTTTGCTATCCCCTTTTATATTCCTGGCTAGACTGAGCTCATACCTGATTTTTTCTCTCAGTATTGCTTTTTTAGTTAAGATCTGCTGTTCCTTAAAACTTTCCCAATCATCTGTATTCCCACTCATCTTAGCCCTGTCATATTTCTTTTTCTTTAATGCTATACAATCTCTGACTTCCTTTGTCAACCACTGTGGCCCCTTCCCCCTCTTTGAATCCTTCCTTCTCATTGGAATGAACTGCTTTTGCATCTTTTGTATTACGCCCAAGAATATCTGCCACTGCTGATCCATTGTCTTTCCTGCCAGGGCATCCGCCCATTTAACTTTGGCCAGCTCTTCCCTCATGGCTCCATAGTCTCCTTTATTTAATTGCAACACTGACACCTCTGATCTGCCCTTATCCCTCTCAAATTGTAGATAAAAACTTATCATGTTATGATCACTACTTCCTAATGGCTCCTTTACTTCAAGATCACTTATCAATTCCTGTTCATTACACATCACCAAGTCCAAAATAGCCTCGTTCCTGGTTGGCTCAAGCACAAGCTGTTCCAAAAATACATCCCTTAGACACTCCACAAAACTCCCTATCCTGGGGTCCAGCACCTACCTGATTCTCCCAGTTCACCTGCATGTTGAAATCTCCCATAACGACTGCATTACCTTTAGCACATGCCAATGTTAACTCCCTAATCAACTTGTACCCAATATCCACGCTACTGTTTGGGGGCCTGTACACAACACCCATTAGGGTCTTTTTACCCTTACTGTTCCTCAGCTCAATCCACACAGACTCTACTTCCCCTGTTCCCAAGTCACCTCTTGCTAAGGACTGAATCTCATTCTTCACCAACAGGGCCACCCCACCCCCTCTTCCCATATTTCTGTCTCTACGATAGCACGTATACCCTGGTACACTCAATTCCCAGGCCTGATCCCCTTGCAGCCATGTCTCCGTTATCCCAACAATATTGTAGTTCCCCATTTTCATCTGAGCTTCAAGCTCATCTGTCTTATTTCTGACACTACGTGCATTCAAGTATAGAATTCTTAGCCCATTCCTCCTCTCTTTGCTTAAAACACTGTCTACTGTACCTAACCCAGCTCCTTGAACTAGCTACCTACAAGACGCTACGCAGAGAGATTGTTCCAGAAATTTGATCAACTGTCTTTAAAATGCTTCTTAGTCATTCATATACCTGTTGCCTCCTTCCCTGCTGGCCAGTTGCAGCTGAATCACATTCTTTATCTACACCCCTTCATTCTCTGACAGTTAAAACTCTGTAGTAGCTACTAATAGTAACACTCTCTTTCCCGGGGCACCAGCAAGGTAAACATATCAGGTTCACAGGCCCTCACATCGATGTGCAGGCAGGGTTTGGGTGGTCTCAATTAGTGTGGCTGCAAGGATCTCACACTGGTGGCACCCACTTCTGAACTGTAGTCGATCACTGCCTTGCCGAGTCTACACACAGATACGAGCGTCATTTGCTAAAGTACCATCTGTGATCATATCCATCTGGGAGCAAACCCTGCCCCTTCAGGCAGCACCCTCATCATGACTTGGTCACCTGGCTGTGGAAGGTCTACCTTCTTTCCCTCCGGCTCTCTCTGACCAGCAACGTGTCATTCAATTCCTCAATGTGTTGCCCTGGTTACAGTGGCCCTTCACATCTCCACGTAATCTTACTAAATTGGCATTTGTCGTTTCTTTCTGTACACTTGCAGTTTCTGTTCTTCCACTGCACTCCTCATACTGATGTCTGCCCACTTATTCCCTTTCTGCTCCTTACTGTCCCCTTTCTGGTGAGCCTTTAATCATTGCTCCTTCCTCAGACAGCTGCACTAATTCAAACAGCTCTTGACTGTGCTTGGCCTCTCCCCTTGGGACTCCTTGACATAATTCCCACACATCTCCCTGTCTAGCCTCCCTGTTAGGGCCTGCTGTCTCTCTGTGGGCCATGTTAGATGCTATATGGGTCACACTTGTTCGCTATCACTGTCTTGTCCATGTTATTTCTCCTCTCTCTGAGTCTGTGATAGTACCTGCAACGTTTGTCTCAGTGTGTCTATCCCCAGGTTAGTACCTCCATTGTTTGGACGTACCCAGAAATCTACAGGAAGCTGAACTCCCTCAATCTCAAGTATCTTGTTTTGACTTCTCGCCCTCATTTTTTCACCTCCTGCATTGGTAATCTAAATTGCCTCTCCAGATCAGTTATTGATACTAACGACTCCGTGTCCACTGACGTTTCACATTGCTGCCCCCCCCCCCCCAATAAGTGTCTTGTGTTTATCCATGCGTGACCATCACGGGCAACAGGGGCTGCCATCAGCTGTTTGTCTGACCTCACCAGCTCTATAATCTGGTCAGCAGTTAAATCAGAAAGAAAGGGCTCTGCTGTGGATTCTGCCTGCTTTAGTGAGTGATTTTAACACTCTCCTCTGTTTTTAGGACACTGCCTCTGACCATGACCTGAGAGGCCACAGCTGTAACAAAACATCTCCTTTATTCCCCCATGTCTATTCCAGCAGCTCCTTGCTACATGCTGGCACACAAAGCAAGTTCTCTGTGATGTCATGGCAGCTACATTCGCTACAGCCACGTTACGGCTTATCATCCTTCTCTGGTCTATCTCACTGGCCCATGATACTTCTCCCAAACCTAAAACTTCCTGGTGAGTGAGCTCAGGTCTTCCTTCAGCATTTTCAGGAAGACTGAGTCATTCCTCCCTGGATTATCCATCCATTAATACTCCTCATACACTCAGTATTTATGGTCTGCAGGCTCACATTTCTCTAAACCACTGACGTAATTGTTCCCAAGTTATTCTCACTTCCCCACAGTCACTGCCTCACTTCCCTTTTAAAGAATTCATATCTCTCTTCATTGCTTTCATTCCCAGTAGTTGCCCACGTATAACCTGCACTCCCTGGACCATACATTCACTTTTACCAGCACATGTATATCTTTGGGATGCATCTGGTGAATTTCAACCATTTCCTAGAGCTTGCAACAGAATTCTGTATTCCTGCAGGCAACCTTAAGTGAGGACAGCTCTGACAAAATGCTCTTTTCCCTGGGGGTGAAGGGCTTATGGGCGGTTGTAAGCAAAGTTAAGGTCTGGCTCGGGTCATCAGTGTTCTTGTCCTGATGTTGCTTGATCTCAAATGGTGCCATGCTGCTGACCTATCACCACAATAAGTCAATGGCAGACGCAATCTCAATGGCTCCTCACATGGCCTTAGACCACCTGGACCACACAAACACCTGTGTCAGGATGCTATTCATCAACTATAGCTCAGCATTTAACACCATCACTCCCACAATCCTAATTGACAAGTTACTGAACCTGGGCCTCTGTACCTCCTTCTGCAATTGGATCCTTGACTTCCTAACTGGAAGACTGCAATCTGTGCAGATTGGTGATAATATATCCTCCTTGCTGATGAAAAACACTGGCGCACCTCAAGGGTGTGTGCTTAGCCCACTGCTCTACTCTCTATATACACATGACTGTGTGGCTAGGCATAGCTCAAATATCATCTATGAATTTGCTGATGATACAACCATTGTTGGTAGAATCTCAGATGGTGATGAGAGGGTGTACAGAAGTGAGATATGCCAACCAGTGGAGTGGTGTCACAGCAACAACCTGGCACTCAGTGTCAGTAAGACGAAAGAGCTGATTGTGGACTTCAGGAAGGGTAAGATGAAGGAACACATACCAATCCTCATAGAGGAATCAGAAGTGGAGAGAGTGAGCAGTTTCAAGTTCCTGGGTGTCAAGATCTCTGAGAACCTAACCTGGTCCCAACATATCGATACAGCTATAAAGAAGGCAAGACAGCGGCTATACTTCATGAGCAGTTTGAAGAGATTTGGCATGTCAACAAATACACTCAAAAACTTCTATAGATGTACCGTGGAGAGCATTCTGACAGGCTGTATCACTGTCTAGTATGGGGGGTGGGGGGTGCAGCTTCTGCACAGGACTGAAAGAAGCTGCAGAGGGTTGTAAGTTTAGTCAGATCCATTTTGGGTACTAGCCTACAAAGTACCCAGGACATCCTCAAGGAGCGGAGTCTCAGAAAGATAGAGTCCATTATTAAGGACCTCCAGCACCCAGGTATTGCCCTTTTCTCACTGTTACCATCAGGTAGGAGGTACAGAAGCCTGAAGGAACACACTCAGCGATTCAGGATCAGCTTCTTCCCCTCTGCCATCCAATTCCTAATTGGGCATTGAACCTGTGAACATTACCGCATTTTAATTATACATTATTTCTGCTTTTTGCATAATTTTTATCTATTCAATTGTAATTGATTTACTTATTTCTTCTTATTATTTTATATTTTCCTTCTTCTTCTATATTATCTATTGCATTGAACTGCTGCTGCTGCTAAGTTAACAAATTTCACGACACATGCCAGAGATAATAAACCTGATTCTGATATCTGGCGATTACCTCTCCCTCAAAATCTCCACACTAATTCCCACATTTTGTGAAATATAAATAATGGATAAAAATGAAACAACACTGTACACACTTTAAACTGCAGAGTATGTACTCTGCAAGCCTCCACTTATGTGAATCTGAACTCATAACACCTGTTGTATTCCTTGCATCTAACTGTTATATCAAAGTTACAGATGTATCGTTAAAACATGCACACACTTGCAGATGCATATGTTAAAACATAGTTCCCAGAATGAGTATACACGCCCCACTCACATCTCGAACCTCAATAACCAGCCTTCACAACTGGTGGTGCCGTCTCAGCAAATTAACACACAAATTTTACTCTCTTACATAAACACACAAGTACGCATACACTCCACTCTCTGTGCTAAATGAGGGCTATATAGTAGAATGGACTTCCTTTTCAGTCCTGAAAAGGGTCTCAGCCTGAAACGTCAACTGTTTATTCATTTCTATTAATGCTGCCTGACTTGCCGAGTTCCTCCAGCATTTTGTGAGCATTGCTTTGGATTTTCAGCATCTGTGGAATCTCTTGTGTTTATATTATAGCATTTTCTTTGCTTTATATACTGCGCTCTATTTGAGTTGAATGATAGCATAAAAATGCTTTAGGATATTTGTGCCATTATAAGGTAGTCCCCATCAGTGATTCAATAATTTTCAATGGAAAAGAAATGGCAAAATGCTTTATTAAGAGATAGAAAAATTATTAATATAAGAAAGTGATAGCAGTTATTTCATTCTTAGCCATGGGCAGTGTAGGCTGAACCAAATTTAATTGGATGCCACTTACTGGGGTGGCAGAGTGGTGTAGGAGAGAGTACTACTGTCAAAATGTTCCTGCAGCCTGGATCCATCCCCTGTCTCTGATGCTGTTGTGTAGAGTTTGTACACATAGTTTTTACCTGGGTGCTCCTATTCCAAAGACAGGCAGTCTGGTAGATTTAATAACAACCATCAATTACCCTTGTATAGGTTGGTGAAAGAAGAATCCAGGTGGAGCTAATGGGCTGGTGAGAAACGATAAATTATAGGAAAGTAGGTGGGGGAATGAGATAGATGAATTTGTGCTGAAGGCCTGAGTGGAGTTAATGTAACAAGTGACCTCCCGTGTTGTGAGAAATTAGAATATTAGTAGTTCTGTGAAAGAAAATATTTAAAACTTTGATATCATCTCCTCGCGACAATGCTCAATGGTTTAATTCTGCTGCATAATTACTCATGTTTTATATCGAATATGTCAGTTTACAGAAAAGAAAATCCCAACAGTATGGGAATTACAGACAGCCCAGGTGTGTTAGATCATGAATGGGCGTGCATATACTTTCCATTCTAACCAGAGGATAATAAACACTTACATGAGCTTTAGTGGATGAACCTAGCTGTTGGGAAAAGCCTTAGCTGCTAACACCAATCTAACATCATCAGCAGGTAAATGGGAAATTGTGCTCTTGCATTGTAGCTCCAGGTACACAGGTCTGATCCTGACTGTGGGTGCAGTCTGCGGGTGCTTTGCACATTCTTCCCAAGATTCTTTGGGCTTCATCGTGGTGATGCTTATAGGCCAGGTGGTGGGGGGGGGGGGGGCAAACCTTTTGGAGAATATGTACCCAATTTAGTGATAATCTAAAAAATTCTCTCACATGATGTGGTAATTTTTACTGGAGATGACCATTAATGAATTAGTAACAACAATTATGGACTTTTAAAGGAAGAAGGATGAATCCTGTTGCTTGCTTATGTGTATTTATTGTTTTACTATTAATAAAGGTATAACAGAGACAGATTGAAATGAATAAAACAATTTTAAAAACTTGTTAACAAATCGTTAGTATTAATCTTTTAAAAAGACAATTGAAAACTGACATCACTTCTAAATTGTATTGTTAATGTAACTGTTTGCTATTTAACTACTGATGTGGTCTGCAAGAATTTTAAAGCGTATCATCCAGAGTCACATGTTCTTGCAACCGTTAGCTGGTGACAAGCGGGCGTGAGTCATTTCCTGTGAAAACACCTTGCTGCTTTTGGGTTGTGAAAAGTCATTCATTTGGC
Source organism: Hypanus sabinus (assembly GCF_030144855.1). Lineage (NCBI taxonomy): Eukaryota > Metazoa > Chordata > Chondrichthyes > Myliobatiformes > Dasyatidae > Hypanus > Hypanus sabinus. The sequence continues at coordinate 130,073,222 of NC_082706.1, forward strand.
AGTAAAGGTAATCATTATGTATCATTTTATTATGGGTGAGGTTAAAAGAATTGAACAGAGCACAGCATGCCGCATATCAACAAAACTCTATTTGCTGCTCCTTTGTAGAATAATTAGACTTTGAACATTGCTCTTCAAGTTGATGGAAGAAAGAATCAAAAGGGAGCTGATGGACAAGTGTAAGAGACAATCCTCTGTAAGACTGGGAATGGGAGAAATAGGATTGCTTTCCAGGAGCCAACGGGCCAAATTCCTGTCTTCCATGTCATTAAAACCATAAATTCATGTTTATATAATCAATGTAGCAGGGAAGAACTTAACAGATGGGAAACTGGAAAACTGCCAATCCCTCATTTTATGCTAAAATGAGAGAGAGGATTTTTCAAAGAAAACAGGACATTATCTAGTAACAGCCATATCAGATTAGTTCAAGCTCGCCATAAACTCTTTTTTCAAGGAAGAGTGGTAGACACGGGGTATGGCTGCAGTTGCAGGGTTGTGGAAGGTTTCAAATTTTTAAAAAACTTCATTCGCATTGCCAGCCCAATAGTGCCACTGCGTCCAGAAGACTTCATTTGTGTCAATGGAATCCACTGGCAGATTGCAGGTGGGAAAAATCATGCACCCTGATCTATTTATTATTTGTTTTTCTGTATTTATACAGTTTGTCTTTTGTACATTTGTTGCTTGTCAGACTTTATTTGTGTGTAGTTTTTCATTGATCATATTGTATTTCTTTATTGTATTGTGAATTCCAGCAAGAAAATGTATCTCAGGGTAGTACAGATGTAATATGCTACCTTGATAATACATTTACTGTGAAGTTTGGGCAACTACATCTTACGAGGAAACATGGAATGATCTGCAGAGGAAGTAGGCACAGTAACAATATTTAAAAGGCATTTGGACAAGTACAAGGATAAGGAAGATTTAGAGGCATGGGGGTCAAAGACTTGCAATTGGAACTAGATTAGATGGGATGTGTTGGGCCGAGGGGCCTGTTTGTAGGCTGCATCACTCAGGACTCTGTGACTGTCAATGTAGACTTGTTAATACAACTGTAATTGATATGAAATTACAGAACTATCTAATGGTTGAGCTATAAAGAACAGGAGCATAAAACTGAACATTTTCCTTCTGTTAAATTAAAAATAAGTAAGGTATTGTACAGGATTAGCAAGACTAATTTTCAAGAGATGCAAGTGCAGAAAAACAAGAGGAAGATTAAGGTCAAGAAGAACAATTTAAAAGAGATATCATTAACTATTTCTTTACACACTGGGCAACTATTAACTGGAATGTATTGCTAGAAATAATCATAGAGTCCTGATCATTTGAAAGACACCAGGCATTAGACTGAAGAGAGAGTAAGTTTTGTACTCTGTGGAGATGGGATCAAATAACCTGAACACAGAAATAAATCCTATGAAATGACTCTGCTGGAAGTTTGCTCAAATTTCTGTTCCTTTTAACTGGCCTTTAACAATGTATTTACTAATTCCACGCGCATATATATCTGACTCCAGCTGTCATATTCGGCATGTCTTGTGGACACTTGTCATGGACAAATAGTATTTCTCCTGGAGACCGAATCTTCCATGTTAATTGAAAAATGCAAGACGGACTTTGCAAGTATAGAAGCCTGTGATAGAATGTTTCACAACCTGCAAAACTTAGTACACTTTTTGTCAGGTTAATCCTAATGTTTTAGTATTTCAGCCACCAAATTTAGAAATTCCACACTTCATACAACAAATCACATTACACTACTGTGAATACTGATCATTTTGTAAACGTATTGTAGTGTAGCTGAGCATTACACTGTGATAAGTAACTACAAATGATCAATGTTTATACTGAGTGAGTTTGTTAGAGGCCTTTAGTGTAAACTATTCCTTTCAAAAACAATATGGAAAGAAATGGTATTGAAAAGAAATGATGTTGATAACCATAGAGACATTTAACAGGGAAGAGGCATATAAGCCCACCATCATGTACCTATCTATATTAATCCATCTACCAGCACCTCATCTATTGTCCTTGGCAATTTATGTAGTTGTTCAGGTGCTTATAAATTATTCTTCCCCAGATTCCTCTAAACTTCTTGCTCTCCTCCTTAAATCTATGTCCACTGGTATTAGCCACCTCCACACTGGGAACATTTTTTACTATCTACCCTGTCTATACTTATAATTTAGTACACCTTCATCAAAATCCTCCTCAGACTTCTCTGCTCTAAGAGAAGCAAACATAGTTTATCCAGTCTCTCCTATTAACTGAAAAGTTCTACCAAAGGCAACATCCTGGTGAATCTCCTCTACACCCCTCCTTTTGCAGTCATATCTTTCCTAAGATATGATGGCCAGAACTACAGACAATATTGAAGTTATGGCCTAACCAATGTTTAATAAAGTTGTATGAAGACTGACCTTGTACTTACATTCTACACCCAGGCTAATGCCAACATCGATGGCTTCTCCACTGCCCTATCTACTTGTGCTGACACCTTTGTCTTATAGCAAGAACCTACTGTTTCTAAGTACTCCCTTGGATCCTATATTTCATGGTTTATCCCCTACATTTATTTGACTTCACTCCTCTGCAAATTGCAAGGCATATTCATGAGAATTAAATTCCATTTCTAACTGCTCTGTCCAGTTTACCAGCGGATCAGTCTGCCGTCTGTCTGCTGTCCCCATCATCTCCCATTTTGTGTCATCTGTTAACTTACAATTGTTATCTCCTCAAAGTCAAGTTTACTGTCATGTGCATATGTGCATCGAAAAGCTTTTTGTAGTGCAAAGTGGTGAGAGTGTTGTGAAACTGAGTTAGGGGTTTTGTTTGTTTCGAGAATCAAATCATTGAAGAGAAGTAGCTGTTCTTGAATCCAATGGGTTAGGACTTCTGTACCTCCTACCCATTAGTAGCTGTGAGAAGATTGCATGGCCTGGATATTGGGGGTCTTGGATTATAGCTCTTGCCTTTTTGAGGTAGTACCCCATGTAAATACTTCAAGTTGTAGGGAAGAATGTGCCTAGGATGTATTTGGCTGATGCCATTACTCTCTGCATCTCATGTTCTTCTGCATTCAGACTGCCATACCAGACCATGATGCAACCACAGGAAACTTTCCATAGTACATCTGCAGAAGTTTGTTAGTTTGTTTGCTGACTTTCAAACCTTCCTTAACCTTCTAATAAAACAGTGGTGTGCCTTCCTTGTGATTGCAAATATGTGCTGGACCCAGGATGTTTTATCAGATATTTTAAAACCTAGGAATTTAATGCTGCTGACCCTCTCCACCATTGATCACTTGGAAATCAACAAACAATTCTTTAGTTTTACTGATGTTGAATGAGAGGTTGTTTTTGTGGCTCCTACATTGAGATTCACGCTGTTGATGTATACAACAAACAACCATTTAAACTTTTTGTAATTAAAAGTCTATATTTTGTTTGCCAGCTATACAAGACCATTTGTAAAGTTGTAAAGGAGCTACAGGAGAAATTAACGGTGAAAGGGAGCCACCTAGTGTATGTTGAGATCAAAACCATTGTACAAACCCATGCAACAATTGCTTCCATCTGTATCTTTTTATAATTATTTATGTCAGAACATGACTTAAGATGTAAAGTTCCTTTTGTAGTCCCAAGAACTGCAGATGCTGGAATCTGGAGTAACAATTTGTTGGAGGAACTCAGCAGGTTGACCAGCATTTGTTTGGTGGGGTGGGGAGAGGAACTGGGATAAAGGACTGTCATGCAGATTCATGACTTGCAACGATGACAGTTCCTTTCTCCCTACAGATACCCTTGATCCACTACATTCTTCTGGCAGGCGATTTGTAAGCTTCTTCTGTCATCATGATAACATCTATGATTTTTTTTGGAATTGTACTATTGGGAGTTGACATGAGTCTAAAGGGCTGAATGGACTGTTTCACTCTTGTAATAAGTAAGTCAGTCATACTTCTTATGTCTTCCTTATCTCTTAACTTCTTTCTATCATTCTAATCAGTACCTTTATGGTAACAATTTGAACATTTTCTGTTTCTGAGTAGTACTCAAAGTAGGGATAACAGATTAAATTATGAAGAAAGATGCCTTCTTTGCTTTGAGAATAGAAGAATAAGAGATTAGCCAAGAAGGGCAGTTGGGAGGAACAAGACGTTCTAGGCTCCCCCATACTCCTGAACAGAAGAGAATTGAAAGTAGATGATCAGTATGATGTCAGGAAATACCACTTAACATGAAGAATGGTAAAAATCTAGAACTTATTTCCATACATGATGCTGAGGTAAAAGTTTCAACTGAAAAGCAAAATGCTGCAGATACCAGAATTCTGAAATAAAAACAGGAACTGCCGAAAAACTCAGCAGCTTAGTGCAGCAGCTATAAAGGAAGAAACAAGTTAATGATTCATGGTGATGACCTTGATTTCAACATAGGTAGGTTTGTGTCACACTAGCAGAAACAGAACCCAGATGAGTTGATAGAAGTAAGTCAACGCAGACATGGGAAGCAGATTTAATGAATGGTTAATCATTACTTGACAATGTCCAAACTTTTCTAGTCTATCCTCATGCAGATCTTTAATCTGCATTATTATTTCCATTTGTATTTAAATGTCCCTTTCATCCAGTTCATTATTTTGTTAAATTTCAAAATAAACTTTATTCAGAAAATGCAATAAAGTCAGTACATCTTTTATCACATTCATAGTGTCATCAAGCCATTATAAGTATTTATGTTATTAACAAAACAAACTTTGTTCACAATAAAAAAGTATTTACAAGAATAAATCATTCAATGTCTTTACATTTTTCAGAGACATAGTCAATACTTCCAATATTGCTGCCACTCTGAGATTTCGTATTAAGTAAATACTACCATAACTGAGGAGTTTTTTCACCCACCTGGCCCCTCCCTTTCCAGCAGAAGAACCTTAAACCATGGTTGTTCCCCACCGAGCCCTTGTGGTGGCTGCACCAAGATTCAGTGTGTCGCTCAGCTTCGAATGTGCCTGCTGGCAACATTCTGCCATGGGCATCTCGATGCACTGGTAGATCAACAAATTTCATACTGACCAAAGGGCATCTTCCACTGGGTTGATGATCTGCCAGCAGCACCTGATGTTTGTTTCCATGTGCGTCCCAGGGAACAGCTCGTAGGTCAGAAAATCCTCTGTTACACAACTGATTGGGATGAAATGTGATACTGGCCCTTTCATCTTCCTCCACACCTTCTTTGCAAACCCAGTGTGCAAGAGATGAGTTACTGTTTCATCTCCATTGCAGTCATCCCATGTACAGCATGTTGTAGGGCTGATGCTCTGGGCACACAGGAAGGATCTGACTGAGAGGGCCCCTCTCACCGTCAGTCAGGCTAGGTTTTAGTGCCTGTTGCTAAGACCTGGTGATGAAACAAAGTCTAATGCATTGACCACTTGGAACCCTGGAACTGATGCTAATCAGCTGGTGTTAAGTAAGCACGTCCTAGTCTTATGCAGACCCACCTGAAATTCAGGAAGAGCCAAGTATTAACTTCAACAGATCTGTTATTCAGTTTTAACATTTATCCAAAGCTGGACAATTCAGGATTCTCCAGCCTTAATTCAGGAATTCACTCGGTAATCCAGGTTAAGAGACAAATTTGGAGATTGGTGAACAACATTTTTATACACTTTGTTTTAATGAGCTTCACTTTCAGTTTATAAGCATTTACAACAATTTTAATAGTTTTAAGGTATCCCTGATGGTCAGAAACGCATCCTTGCTTCTGTTAAGGGGAAAGGTCATCCTTGTCTTTTTGTCAATGTGTTCATGTCTTGAGGTCTATCTAACTAGGTGCTTTGCTGGAACTACCATGGTGGGGAGTCAGCTCATTTTGGCTAACCATGTACAAGAGAGCAGGAACGTCAACTGTGAGTCTGCGCGATGAGTTGGTTTAACCCCTTGTTAATTTGACCCATTTTGTTTACCGAGAGCTGGATGGCTGAAGGCAGCCAAAGACAAAAGGAATACTTTTGTTTTCATTTGCACAGAGTTTATTTAAATAAATGACAGCTGTTATTCCCAAAACAAATCCCCTACAATTAACCCCACTTCAAGCCCCTATCCAACCACTCTCATATTTATGCCAAGTGCTTAAAAGCCCTTCTCTGTCATCAAAGTGATAACATTAAGACTGAGTTAACAGGGTGTTTTAAAAAACTCAAATCACAAACAACTACATAAATTTCAAAGAGACCTTAATAAGCAGTAAAATTGTAGCACAGGATTTGGAATAACAGGAGGTGGTGGCTTTCTGAAACTTCATGTTCAATATTTCTCGTGCGGCCTTAACGGGGACAATGGTGCTTTAGACCATAAGACGGTGACCAGAAGATATAGGAGCAGAATTAAGCCATTTGGCCCATTGAGTCTGCTCCACCATTTCATCATGACTGATCCAATTTTCCTCTCAGCCCCAATCTCCTGCCTCACCCCTGTATCCCGTCATGTCCTGACCACTCAAGAATCTATCATTCTCTGCCTTAATTATACATAAAGACTTGGCCTCCACAACTGGCTGTGGCAAATAATTTCACCAATTTATCATCCTCTGGCTAAAGCAGGGGTGGGCAAACTTTTTGACTTGTGGGCCACAAAGGGTTCTAAAATTTGACAGGGGGGCCGACCAGGAGCAGATGGACGGAGTGTTTTGGTAATACACCTCATAAGAGAAAATAAAATATCATGGGATATGTAGAAAACATGTGCTTTAATTTCAATTGAAAATGAACAAATGCATTACAACAAAATATCTGTCTTTGAAGTCCCATGGTATTTAGCTATTTATTGAAATGACTTTTAAAACACTGAAAATTAAATGAATAAAATACAGCTTTTTTTAATAGTAACAATTATTATTTTAAAGCACTGAAAATTCTGTTATCCTTCAAGATATTATCATCATCACTCTCCTCCTTCCTGTCTTTATTTCAAAAACGGTAGGAGATGCAGGTCTACTTGTCCTGCTCCTTCTTATTCAATTGTCCCCTGTGCCAAAACTCAACAACGACCAGCACAAGGACAGAACAGTGACAGCGCACCAGTATGCGGAGCGCGTTATTTGATCTGGAGCGCATTTTTTATTTTGAGAACGTACGTGCGCCTGCGCACTACTCATGTCCATCACTTAACAGAAATGACATGTAACATGTAAGGCTTATTGAAAAAAATATTTTCAAATGCATTTTTTACATAACACAATGAAGAAACTTATTTTTAATTTCAGTGGGAACAGTGTTGTTGGTCTCCCTTTTTAGGCAGCGCATCAAAGTCTGGATTTAGTTTTGTTGTGGCGATTCTCAGGATGGATCTGAGGTGTTGGTCAGTTAACTTGGATCTGTGGCTGGCTTTGTTGACGTTCATGACGCTGAACGCCTGTTCACACAAATAGGTTGAGCCGAACAAAGAGTAAAGCGCAAATGTGTAGCGGTGTGCTACATGCAGCGCTAAAATTACGACACGGAGTCGGCAACTGCAGTCGAAGAAAAAAACTTTATTCGAAATCCCCAGCCTCACTTTTAAGCCTCCCTCAACCTGCCCACCATGGCGCAGAGGCTCCAAAGCTCTGTGCTCGCAAATCCCCGCAGGCTATCTCCCTTAGCCGGAACGCTGGCTAATTGTGAGCCGGTTCGGATGTGCCAGGAAATGGGTCGCCACAAATGTATATAGAGTGCATCATCTATTGGGAAAACACCAGAATTGTGGGGAAAAAACGTTAACAAGGTTTATTAATATAATTTCATCAAGTTCTGCGGGCTGGATTAAAAAGCTTAACGGGCCGCATATGGCCCCCGGGCCGTAGTTTGCCCATGCCTGGGCTAAAGAAATTCCTCCTCATCTCAATTCTAAAGGGATGCCACTCTATCTGAGGCTGTGTCTTCTGGTCATAGACTTTCCCACCATCAGAAACATCCTCTCCATTAAGGCCATTCACCATTTGGTAGGTTTCAATGAGGTCACACCTCATTCCTTTGAGCCATCAGATGCTCTTCGTCTGGCAAGCCATTCAATCCTGGAAACATTTCCATGAACCTCCTTCAAACCCTCTCCAGTTTTAGCCCGTTGTCCTTTCTAAGGTAAGGGGCCCAAACCTGCCTACAATACTCCAAGTGAGACCGCACCAGTCCTGTATAAAGTTTCAACATCACATCCTTGCTTTTATATTCTAGTCCTCTTGAAATGAATGCTAATATTGCATTTGCCTGCCTGACCACAGACACAACCTGCAAATTCATCTTTAGGGAATCCTGCACAAGGACTCCCAAGTCCTTTGCATCTGAGTTGTTTGTATTTTGTCTCCATTTAGATAACTTAAAAAAAATTAAATGCAAATTTATATTTTCCAGTTACTAATCAACTTGTTACAGGAAACAATTTCAATTTTGTTGTTCTATCAATAACTCTAATATTTCAAATACATTTAATAATTTTCCATTTATTCTCTTTTCTTCTAAGTAGAATTATCCTAGCTCTCATTCGCTCACTAACAGTTAACCTAATTTGTAACTTACCTCTACAGTCACATTACAATTACCCTATTAGAAATATTCCCCTTCCCCATTCTCCCTGCCGCTCAACACATTTCTTTTTTTCAGCCTAGTCCAGATGAGGGGCCTTGGACCAAATCATCTCTGTCCATTTCTTTCTGACCCACCAAGCTCCTCCAGCAGTTTCTGTATTGCTTCTGATTTCAGCATTTGCAGCCCTCATGTCTCTCTTTTGCTACCTTCCTGTTCTAAGAAGGTTTTTCGACCTGAAGTATTATCTGTTACTCTTCCCACAGATGGAGTCTGATCTGCTGAGTGTTTTCTGTTTTACTTTCGAACTTGAGAGGGGTTTTGGGGCAAAAAAAAGAACATCCAGGCTATGACAGGAGGAAGCATAGAAACAGAAGATGAATTATTCTCCATGGGCACGTAACTCCCTTCAGCATTTGAGACAACGTACTAATTCAAAGATGTTTATCTCCTCTCTTAAAGTGCATGGGGAATAGGAAACAACTCTTCTCCGCGGGATGTTGAAATATCCATTATGCAAACGGAAGTACGGTCAACAGCTAATGCAGTATGACACTAGTGTAATAAAGCAGAGAAGCAGAACTTTGCAAATAAAAGCAACACTATAATAGAAACAAGTCCACTGAATGAAGTTAGATAATGGACTTGCTATCATTAATTATATTTCAGATCCTAGAACCAGCATTTAGCATATCATTAATATATCAGTATTAACATATAATCCTTCTCCCAAGTTAGAATTTTAGGTGAGAGGGGCAACGATGTGCAGGAAAGGTGACAGGTGCCTGGATCAGGCTGCTGGGAAGTTGTGGAAACAGACACATTGTATTATCTGAGAGTTTGTTCAGACATACATGTGACTATACTGAGTATCATCTATACATGTGAATATACTGAGAATGGAAGGATATGGACTAAGTGCAGGCTGAGTGATTTAAGTTACTTGGCATTGTGTTCAGTGCTGCCATTGTGTGGTGAAGCTGGTGAAGAGCTGTTCTTTAGTGCATTTCCCGTGTGTAAAACACGTCACTCTGTTTTTTTATATAAAAGACCCTGCATGGAATGTTTATTTCCTTTGTTCCCCTTTTCATGCAAAAATAAAATTCTGTAACATTGCACACCAACTCAGTAACCTTTTATTTTTTTCTGTCTCATCCCCAGACTTTTCATGATAAACAAAATGTTTTAATATTCTCCAGTTTAGGAATTACTATTATCTCTGAAAGAATTATGGGTTCATTTTAGTTTGACTTATCTCCATGGATCACATCAGAAACAGATAAGTGTCTGGAAGCATTTTCGGAGAAGTTCTGCAGATCACCAGGGGCCTTTCAAAATGGGAACCATGCCATCCAAAACGGCAGCATTTCATTAAACAGATCTGGCATAGGGAGAAATAGTGTGGGAGCTAGAGCAGTCGACTGGTTGCTGTACTGAAAAGGATAGCAAGCAAACCCCCAAGGTCAAAGATGTTCCCATTCACAGGTTTTATTTCCTTGGTCCTTAGGTGACTAAAGTCTGAGGCTGAAGTTGCAAGTCCAATTTTCAGAGGTTATAGTCAGTGGTGGAAAACAAGGTTAGGGATGGAAATAAAGTGCAGACTGAGAAGGAGCTGCTTGCTGTGATCTTTGGACTGGAAAAGCTGAGGGAGATCTGTATCATCCACAGCCACTCAGACATAAGCCATTTGTAATCAATCCAGCACAATGCAGCACAAAAGAGGTTGCAGGAAATGCTTGTAATGACAAAGGCATACACTGTAAAGATTTAGTATGGACCAGGAAAAGATGTTGATATGGAAAACACACTTAACTGAGCCTATTTCAAGAGCAGAAGGGATGGCATGGATTCTAAACTTGGGAGGATTAACATGCAAGGTAAATTCATAGAGTCAGACATAGAGATATGGTGTGAAAACAGGCCCTTCAGCCCACTGTTTGGTTTGATAATCACTGCCCATTTATTCTAATTCTACGTTAATACAATGTTTTATTCTCCCCACATTCTCATCAAATTCCTCCCAGGTTCAACAACTCACCTCAGGCTAAGTTACAACAGTCATTTAACCTACCGACCCACACATCATAGAAGTAGAACACTTCAGCACAGTACAGGCTCTTCAGCCCACAATGTTGTGCCAACCTGTAAACCTACTCCAAGCTCAATCTAATACTTCCTTCCAACATAGTCCTCCATTTTTTGTTCATCCAAGTGCCCAAGTAAGAGTTTCTTAAATCTCCCTAATATATCTTCCTCTACCACCATGCCAGGCAGTGCATTCCACACACCCACCTCTCTCTCTGTTAAAAAACCTACCTAAGACATCCCCCTATACTTCTGTCTAATCAGTGTAAAATTATGCCCTCTTGTATTAGCATTTCCACCCTTGGAAAAAGGTACTGCCTGCCCACTCTGTCTATGTCACTTCTCATTGTATACACACCTATCATGTCACCTCTCATTCTTCTTCTCTCCAAAGAGAATATCCCTAGCTCACTCAGCCTAGCCTCATACAACATGTCCTCAATCCAAGCAGTATCCTGGTAAATTTCCTCTGCACCATCGCTAAAGCTTCCACATCCTTCCTTTAAAGAGGCAAATAGAATGAACACAATATTCCCAAGTGTGGTCTAACCAGAGATTTATAGAGCTGCAACATTATCTCATGGCTCTTGAACTGAATTCCTTAACTAATGTAAGTTAACACAACCACCCTAACAACTTGTATGGCAACTTTGAGGGATCTATGGGCATGGACCCCAGGATCCCTCTATTCCTCCACACTGCTAAGAATCAAGTTATTCAATAACAATTCACACCCTTCTGAGGTTGGAAAATCCAAAGAACTGTAGCTGCCTGCATGAGAAAACGCTTGATTATTGCAATCCTGACAGAGACCAGCAAACAGCAACAGTTGATTCTGAAATGTAACTTACTAACCAACATTGAATTCCCAAAACAGATTTGAAACTGAGCACTACTAGGGGACGAGATTATTAGGTGGACTGAAGAAAAGATTCAAGAATACAAAAACTCTCTGAAGTCCCTGATCTGTTATCATACAAAATGAAGAGAGAGCATCTGGGGTGGTATTGAGAGTCTTGAGTCCATGCATCAAGAGTATGACAGAAGCAATTTGAAGGTGGCAGAAAAAGTACATCACCTCACAAAATTAACCACCCACCCACCATTTGAGTCACCCCCCCTGTTCCATCTGGGGAGAAGTCTGCAGTTCCTAAATTACCTCAGAATCTATAAAAACAAAATGGAAAGAAGTCATGAGAATCACAAAAGAAAATTTGCAAATGCTAGAAATCTGAAATAAAAGCAGGAAAAGCTATAAAAACTTGGCAAATAAGAGTGTATCTGTGGAAAGAGAAAGAGAGTTAATATTTCAGATTTGGGACTCTCTATTAGAAATGATTAAAGTAATCTTTGATCCAGGGTACCTAATTACTACAAGAATCTTGGTAATTTTAAGTACTTTCAAAAACATAGCTTTTAATTCTTTTAATTAATTATTTAATGAAGATCTTTTAATTGAATCAATCCATTCCTCTTTCCTTCCATCAAGGATGATTTTCTTCAACTAATTGGTTTCAGTTCCGCAGTGTTTTCAATTAAATGTCTCAATGAAGAACTGTTATGTAAAATAATCATCCTGTTTTTCCAAATAACTTGAAAAGAGGATTGTGTTTCTTGTCAAAAGATAGTGGAAAAGCTGCCAATTGCTGTTGTCATTTATTTATGAATAGATCAGAACTGATGCAATATATCACACAGAAATTAATACAGCGCTGGAATACTGTGCAGGGCAGCCAATATCTAAATTAAATGAGATTAAGACTGCAATAGAATATTTACTCAAATTCCCTTATAGTTTTTAATTAGGTGAAAGGTGTATGAACTGCAAATATAAATATAGGTTTCAGGTGAGAGGGGACAATTTCTTCACACAGAGCATGGTGCATATATAGAATGAGCTGCTGGAGGGAATGATTGAGGCTGGAACAATAATAGCATTGGAAAGACACTTACTTGGACAGTTACATGGATAGGAAATGTTTAGAGGGATGTGGACCAAGTGCGGAGAAATAGCAGTAGCTTGGATGGGAATCTTAGTCAGCATGGAGGAGATAGGCCAAAGGGCCCTTTTCCATGCTGTATTACTCTGTGACTTGATGACTTTATAATGACCTGATAGTCCCATTAACTTGGTGATTATTTTTTCTTACTATGCTGATGCAGCTATTAACTCTCACATGTGTGGAGTGAACACATAAGATCATGCCATACTTTTAAGTTTGGAAACAACTGTCAAAATATGCCACTGAGGAGTATGGAGTTGAATCTGGAAGAGTCTGATGGTTGAATTTGAAGATGGAGTACAGGATTAAAAGCAGGATTCTTAACAGTGTGGAGGAACAGAGGGACCTTGTGAACCCCATGCACAAATCCCACGAAGTTGTCACACATGTTGATAGGGTGATTAGAAAGGCAGTGCAGTTTCTGTGCCATACAATGATGCAGATTGTTAGGATGCTGTCTACTGTGCATCTGTAAAATGCCGTGATTATTGATACGCATAGTCTAGCTCTCTACTGTGCTTCTGTAGAATGACGTGAGTATAGATGTGCACAGTCCAGCTCTCTTCAACCTCCTCAGAAAGTAGAGGCATTGGTGAGCATCTCTGGTTGTGTAGAATATCTTCAGGGACCATGAGGGATTGTGCGAGATATGCACTCCCATGAGGTTGAAACTGCACACTGTTTCAAACTCCTTCTTTAGTTGAGGGATTGAGTTCAAGAACTGTGAGGTAATGTTGCAGCTCTATAAATCTCTGCACACTTGGTTACAGCACACTTGGAGTATTGCATTTCAGTATTGGTCACTTTATTATAGGAAGGATGAGAAAGCTTTAGAGAGGGTACAGAGAAGATTAATTAATATGCTTCCTCGATTAGAATGAGAATTACAATCACAATCAGGTTTAATATCTCTGGCATATGTAGTGAAATTGGTTTACTTTGAGGCAGCAGTATAATGTAGTACATGATACAGAGAAAAAAAATAAGTCAATTACAGTAAGTATGTATATATATTAAACAGTTAAATTAAAAGAGCAGAAATAGAAATAATACTAAAAAAGTGAGGTAGTTTTCATGGGTTCAATGTCCAAATAGAATTTGGATGATGGAGGAGAAGAAGCTATTCCTGAATTTCGCAGTGTGTGCCTGTAGGCTTCTGTATCTCCTTCCTGATGGTAACAATGAGAAGAGGGCATGTCCTGGGTGATGGGGGTCCTTAATAATGGATCCCACCTTTCTGAGGGACCACTCCATGAAGATGTCTTGGATACAACAGCTAGTACCCAAGATGGAGCTGACTAATTTAACAACTTTCTGAAGCTTATTTTGATCCTGTGCAGTAGCCACGTTCCCCCCGTACCCCCCCCACCCAAACCAGACAGTGATGCAGCCTATCAGAAAGCGCTCCACGGTACATCTGTAGAAGTTTTCAAGTGTCTTTGGTGACAAACCAAATCTCCTTAGACTTCTAATGAAATATAGCTGCTGCCTTGCCTTCTTAATAGCTGCATCGATATGTTGGGACCAGGTTAAACCTTCAGAGATCTTGACACCCAGGAACTGGATGTTGCTCACTCTCTCCACTTCTGATCCCTCTATGAGGACTGGTTCGTGTTTCCTCAACTTACCCTCCTGAAGTCCACAATCAGCTCTGTGGTCTTACTGACATCGAGTGCAAGCTTGTTGCTGCGACACCACTCTTGCTCCTATACGCCCTCTTGTATCCACCTGGAAATTCTACCAACAATGGTTGTATTATCAGCAGATTTATAGATGGCATTGTGCTATACCTAGCCCCTATACTGTCGTGGGTATAGAGAGGGCAGAGCAGTTTGCTAAGCACACATCCCTGAGGTGCGGCAGTCAACAGATTGTCGGTGAGGAGAACGTATTACTACCAATCCACACAGATTGTGGTCTTCCAGTTCAGATAGTCAAAGATCCATTTGCAAAGAGTGAGGTACAGAGGTTCAGGTTTTTGTAGCTTGTCAATCAGGACTGTGGGAATGATGGTGTTAAACAATGAGCGATAGTCAACAAACATCATCCTGACATTGAGAGCCTATCTTATGAGAAAAGGCTGAGTGAGCTACTGCTTTTCTCTTTGGAGCAAAGGAGGAACGAGAGGGACTTGGTGATAAGATGATAAGAGGTATTGATAGAAAAGACCAGTATCTTTTTCCCGGGGCAGAAATGGCTAATGTGAGAGGGTATAATTTTAAGGTGACTGGAAGCAAGTATTGGGCGAAGGTCAGAGGTAGGTTTTCTACATAGTGGTGGGTGTCTGGAATGTGCTGCTAGGGGTGGTGGTAGAGGCAGATATAGTACAGAGGCTCATAGATAGGCACGTGGATGAATGAAAAATGGAGTGTCATATGGGTGGGAAGCATTAGGTTAATCAGGGAGTAGGTTAAAAGTCAACACAATATTGTGAGTTGAAGGACCTGTACTGTGATACACTGTTCTGTGTTCAATATTCTTGACAGGTTTTTGAACATCAAGGGAATTGGAGAAAATGGAGAAAGTGGATCAAGGGCAAAGGTCAATGAGTAGGCGCAAGGTGCCATGTGGCCTGTTCCTGCTTCCATATCTTAAGATGCAATGAAATTTAATGGTTGATTTGATGTGCTGCTACTGTTAGAATGATCTTATTTTGAAAAAAAGTTTTGATAATTTAAATTTCAAGCAAAAAAAAACAACACAACATTGGAGGAACTCAGCAAGTCAGGCAGCAGCTATGGAAGAAAATGGACGGGATCCTTCACCTGGATTGAAAGATAGAGGGGAGAGGTGTACCAAGAGACAGCAGGTGGTGGATCGACCCAGGTGAGCAGGGGAAATGAGAATGGTGTCAGAAGCTTGGAGGTGATAGGTGAAGTGACAAAAGGCTGAAGATTATAGAATATCATATCATTATAGAGCATGGAATAATGGGAGGGAGGTGGAGAGGAGAGGTAGGAGTAGACCCATTTGGAAAGACAATCAATATTAGGGTCAAGTCTCTTCATCTGGAATGAAAGACTGAGGGTCAGAAGCTGGGAGGTTAAATTTCATAATATTTTAAAAATGGAAATGTTATAAATAAATAAATAACAAGTTAGAATTAAAAATAAATTAACACTTCAGTCTTAAATAGTTAGAGATTACAGAGCAGCTGGTGCAGAAGAACCCTTTCCAGGAGGTGTCAACAAACAAATCTGTGAGCCTGAGTTAATCACTTTGTCAGAATTCATCTAAGACCTGAAATATCTTTTTACAGACGCTGCTTGATCTACTGGGTGTTTCTGGTATTTTCAGTTTTTTATTTCATATTTACACCATCTGCAATATTTTTTTATCACTGGAAACAAAGTTATCAAAATGTGATTGCCTGTTAATGTTCTAGCCATATCTTGGGTTAAACCTGGTGGCTGTGTGAGGAGGGTTGAAATGGGGTTTCAATTCGTTAAAAATTTTGAATTCTCTAACTAATGATAACATAAAAATATCACACTAATAAAATTATTCATGGCTAAATATTTCTGTTAGCACTATAATATCACTTTAATAAAATCAGATATTATAAAATATTAGTACTTTTTCCCCATTATTGACTTATCACTCATTGTCTTTTGGAATTAGATTGTGTTCTGCTTCCTTAAACTGCTATAGTTGTGTCTCCAGTGTTCTAGGCATGGGGTATGGAGTTCCAAGATTTTGACTCTAAGGTAAGAAGTAATAATGATGACATCTTTGAGTCTGGGTGGGGGGGGGGGGGACTTTGGCGTTCTAACATTTAACTGTCATTCATTCTTTAGGGCACTCCTCAGTTTTTGTGGATGTTTGTGAAGAAAAAGATTTTCAGTATGTATATCATATACATTTCTCTGACATTCAATGTACCTATTGAAATCTGTTAAAGATAGCATGGCAGAGCCTCTACTTTCTCAGAGGTTTGTGTAGATTCAGCATGTCATCTAAAACTTTGACAAACTTCTACAGATGCACAGTGGTGAGTATCCTGACTGGTTGCAGCATGACCTGGTATGGAAAAACCAGTGCCCATGAACAGAAAAGACTACAAAAATCGGTTGATACCACCCAATTCATCACAGGAAACACCCTCCCCATCACTGACTACATCTATAAGGAGTGCTTCCCCAAGAAGGCAGCATCCATCATCAAGGACCTCCATCATCCAGGCCATGCTCTCTTCTTGCTGCTGCCATTACGAGCCTTACATCCACATACCATCAGGTTCAGAAACAGTTATTACCCTCCAACCATCAAGCTCCCGAACCAGCGTAAAAAGCTTCACTCCCCACATCTCTGTACTGATTATTGAAAATAACCTATGGTCTCACTTTCAAGGTCTCGACAACTCCTGTTCTCAGCATTATTTGTTTTTTTTTAGTTACAGTTTCTCTCCTTTTGCACGTTGGTTGCTGTCAGTCTTTGTGTACAGTTCTCCGTTGATTATTTGTTATACTGTGAATGCCTGCAAGAAAATTAATTTCAAGATTGCATTTGGTAACATATATATACTTGGATAATAAATTTACTTTGAACAATGCAACTAGTCAAATGCTCTCCATAGTACATACATAGAAATTTGTAAGAGCCTTTTGTGACATACCGCGTCCTCAAATGAAGTAGAGCGCTGACTTGCGTTCTTCATAATGGTATCAATGTGCTGAACCCAAGATAGATAGTCCTTTATTCTGTGTATAATTTATGTTTTTCTTGTGAATACTGCTTATATTATGTTATGTTCCATCGATGCTACTGCAAGCACTAAAAATACTTCCGTGCATATGACAATAAATTCAACTTTGAATTTTGATTACAATCAGTTATCGATCCTCTAAAGCTGGTGTTGAGCTTCTAATGTTTTTATACAATAAATGCATCGCAGGTAAAAGAAAAACACATCATTGATGCAATAACTGCCCTGCTGAAAACTAAGCAGAGGACACAACACTTCTCATGAAGTTTAATGACGGTTGGCAGACCAACATAAGGTGCATTTATGCCACCTACTGGCTTCGAGTAGGAAGTAAAGAGACAGGAAGTATACCCAATACACTCCTCCCCCCAAATAAACTCAATTAATATCAAAAAGTCTAATGCTTTCAGAAAGTCAAAATGTGCTTTTATACATTATGATGATATCCTAACAAACTTTCCATGTAAAACTGTATCTGTCCCAAAGATCTCAATTTAGCAATCAGATGTTTCCTTTGCACCTCATAGGAACGGCATTCAAACAATACATGCTGCATCGTTTCTTCACAAGTGCATTCCCTACACAGCTCATATCATGCATATTAATTCTGAACAAGGAATTATTCAGCCTAGTACATCCAATATACAAACATGTAGTTTCTTCCTTCCTTTTATACCCATCTGCCAGTTGACTTCTCACTAACTTCTGAATTTTATATAAATGCTGTCCTTTCTTTTCCTTATCCTAACTCTGCTGCCACAGTGATCGAATTGACTTTTTAAATATGGCTTTCACATTCCCTTTATGCAAAGGACCCACTGCATTTATACCCTTAATTTTAAGTGATGGTTGGCAAGAGTGTCTGCCGGCTTGTTTCCTTCAACTGCAAGAAATGTATGCATAAGTCTAGATGCTGCAGCCTCAACAGATACTGTCCAATCTCAGAAAGAATGTCTGGCCTACAATTTGAAATATCTGTTTTAATATATACCAAAACTGAGAACAAATCAGAGCACATAATCAGGGCATACTTTGTCAACCCATTCCAAGGCTAAAATGTTAGTAAGCATCCCAGGTGGAAACAGAACCACCTGTGTAGATATGTAAGAAGTCATAATATCTGCCTTGAATAGATTGCTGAAGTCTCTGTGCCACTGATATACAATCATCTTGATCTTTTCCTGAAGGCCCAAATCAACCACAGGTAAAGGGAAAAACCATGGAGGAGCAACAGAAAGTCCCTGCAAAGGACTGTGAGAACAGCCGAAAGGATCATAGAGGTCTCCCTACCATCCATCAGAAACATTTGTCAGGAGTGCTGTGTATGTAGAGCCCTTAGCACTTTAGGGATCTCACCCATCCATCTAGCATCCTCTTTGACTTTCTACCAACAGGCAGGAGACTTCGATGCATAAAGACAAGAACGGCTAGGATAGGAAGGTTTCCTCCCTCAGGCCATTAAGCTTTTGGACTCTCTGGGGCATTGCGTTCAAAGTGTCACCATTTAATTTGTATTGCGTCTTACAATATTTAACTTATGCACTTTGCTTTATTTATGCATAATTCATTTATAGATTTAATTCTTACTTTACTAAGTTATTGTGTGTTATATGTACTGCTGTGCTTCACACTCTGAGCCAGAGAAACTTGGTCTCTATTGACGGTATACACGTATGTATACTGTATAGCTAATTGACAATAGACTTGACTTGGCTTTAAGAGATTTACTATAGAATTTAAGACCAATTGTGGGTGTAATGTTCCTTTTAGAAACACAAGTAACTTGAGTCTTTGCAACAGAAAATATAAACCCCCATCGATGTCCCCATTCCTCTACTTTATTAATACCTGCCTGTGTTTTCCGAACAATATAATTTATATTCCTGTCTCTCTTACACATTGCATGCAATAATATGGGTATGACTAAGACAACATTTAAGAAAATAATCATAATATTAAAAAGGAGTGGGCTACACGCTGTGGAGTCCTATTCTCTATCACATACTCCTTAAGAAATGTTGTTCCAACCCTACCTTGGAACTTCCAACCCTATCACATAAAAAACACCTACCACCTATTTCCATCTTTCCCAGTTTAAGAAGCAACACTTGTGTCCATAAGATATCATAAACTGTCTCTACATCAAATAACACTGTTACCAATGACTCTTTATTAACTTGGGCCTTATGACAGTCAAATTCCTTACTTACCACTAAATCATTGTCCCTTTATGAATCCAGATTGATATACGGCTAATTTTCCACACTTTCTACAAAATAAGAAAGCAAACCTTGCTCTAACTGTTTATTCCAGTAACTTACATACAGTACGTGTGAAGTTAGTGAAACAGGTCTCTAACTGGAAAGATTGATCCTCACCAGGTTTTTCAATATAGGGATAACAACCACTAACTTATACCAAGTAGGAAGTTGCCTTTCAATCCATATTGTATTAAAGAATATTGTACATCATATGAGGAGTGTTTGATGGCTCTGGGCCTCTTCTCACTGGAATTCAGAAGAATGGGGGTGACCTCATTAAAAAGCTATCGAATGTTGAAAGGCCTCAATAGAGTGGATGTGGAGAGGATGTTTCCTATGAGGGGAGAGTCTAAGTCCAGAGGACACAGCCTCAGAATAGAATGGTGTCATTTCAGAATGGAGATGAGGAGGAATTTCTTCAGCCAGGGAATGGTGAATCTGTGGAATACTTTGCCACAGGCAGCTGTGGAGGCCAAGTCTTTATGCATACTTAAGGCAGAGGTTGGTAGCTTCTTCATTGCTCAAGGCATGAAGGGATATGGGGAGAAGGCAGGAGATTGGGTCAAGAGGGGAAATGGATCAGACATGATGGAATGGAGGAACAGCCTTGATGGGCCAAATGGCCTAATTCTGCTCCTATATCCCATGGTGTTATGGTCTTAAAACCAACATAAGTATTGAATCTAATAATTGTGTAAACACTTAATAAAAATATTATCTTTCCCAGATGATGTCTAAACAGTGCTATTAATAGCCCTTTATTCAGATAATGTAAATTGAACATCCTGGTAGGAATGGGAACTTTTTTTTTCTCAGCAATCTGAGGATTGTTTATCAAAAAAGCTGTTTCTCTACAAGACCTTTCTTCTTTATTTAAATTGGCCAAACTATATACACTGACATATGTTTTGCTAATAATGCTGCTTTTTTCCATCAGTAACTGCAAACTTCCCACCCCACCATACAAAACCAGTAATGCATCAAGCTCTCTAACCCCCGTCCCTATTTTCTATATCATACCCTAAACATCCCCTATCTGCATCTCTTTCCCAATACTATCACAGTACATTTTCTCTGTCCTTCTCACTACTATTCTGATTAGACCTTGAGCTCTTTCATATTATATGAAAGATGAATAGGATGGAACACTGCTTAACTTTTCTAAAAACTTTATTCCACTCCTTCTAGTCACTTTTACATTCGTCCATCCATCAGGGAACAGCTTTCGTTTTACTACCTCTCAATGATCTGAGAATTGATTCTTTAATTATGGAGTTGAGTACAGAGCACAATGTATTAATACTCAACTTGATATCCTCCAAAACCAAATGATTAGGAAATCTACTTACACATAAATCATCAAGTATATCCCAATTTGCATTTTTAAAATACCATCCGAGGATATGAGAACTTTTCCTCTCATACTCATCTATTCCCATTGTACAAATAATGGAAAAATGATCATTCTCTATTGCTGTATCATAATACATTTTCCAGTTACACACACTTGCTATATCCTCAGATACCCACCTAAAGTCTACAGCAGGAACAATTAAATTGATTTATCTTTGAACTTCAACCGTCATTCAAACACACCAAATACTTTTCTTCCAGAAAGTGTTCCACCGCCATCCCATTCACTTTTGAGCCATTACAACCCCACATAGTACGATGAGCATGAAAATCCCCTCACCATATGACCTTATTTTTTCCTATTTCCACTCACACATTCCAATATATCAGGTGTTAACCTTATTTGGCCGGCCAGTGGTGTAACGGCATCAGCACTGGACTTTGAGGCTGATGTCCTAGGTTAGAATCCTGCCAGGTACCAACCAGTATCTGTGCAGAAGAAAGACCTGGCAAACTACTTCCAGATCTTGCCATTAAGCCCTATGGACAAATACACTACCCAAAAGTCTATGGAGACTCAATGGCACTCAACAACAAACCATTCACAAGGTTTCTTAATTATCTGTACAATTATTTCCCCAAATATCAACTGCACTTCACTCATAAGTCCAATTTTCATAACTCTATGTGCTATCCCAAAAGTAGCCACTCCTTCTCCGTTACCCATTTTCCATGTCTTATATCATCATAACATTGTATCTTAAAACTTAAGACAAGATTTGAACCAAGCAACACACACAAAATGCTGGAGGAACTCAGCAGGCCAGGCAGCCTCTTCAGCCTGAACTGTCAACTGTATTCTTTTCCATAGATGCTGTCTGGCCAGCTGAGTTCCTCCAGCATTTTGTGTGTATTGCTTGGATTTCCAGCATCTGCAGATTTTCTCTTCTCTGTGACAAGATTTGAACCAGGTTTTTATTTTCCATTGGGACATTAGAAAAAAACCATTAATTCCTTTGAAGTCTGAACATAATTTACTCCTCTTAGTAAAGCATCATTAATCAGTCCTTTGCTCCAATGTGACCATAATCACGTTGATCGGGCGCCTACGGTCTCACCAGACCCAAATCTGCCGAAACTTTTCGTGCGCTTGCGCTGTAGACGGATTACCGGCAGACGCACGCTTGCGCGATTTGCTGGGACGCGCAGCGCAGTTGCTTTGCGCTTGCGCTGTAGACGGATTACCGGCAGACGCACGCTTGCGCGATTTGCTGGGACGCGCAGCGCAGTTGCTTTGCGCTTGCGCTGTAGACGGATTACCGGCAGACGCACGCTTGCGCGATTTGCTGGGACGCGCAGCGCAGTTGCTTTGCGCTTGCGCTGTAGACGGATTACCGGCAGACGCACGCTTGCGCGATTTGCTGGGACTCGCAGCGCAGTTGCTTTGCGCTTGCGTAGTCCTGCGTCGGCTCGTCGTTAATAATATACAAGTCATTGCGTCAAACAACAAACACGGGATGGTCCAGTGAAGAACAGTCAGTCAGGTTTATTCTGGTCGGTGGTACGAGTTGTTTGGTTGTTCTGTTGACATACCGTTTTATTTTTTAATTGGTTTTAAGGTCTATCTAAGAGAGAGACAAGATGGCTCAAAAGATAAACGAGGCGCTGGAACACATAGCAGCCGCCGAGAAATGGTAAGCGAGACAATTTTTTGCCAGTGAGTGTTGGACGATTACTGTCCCTTTGAGTTAGAGGCGGTTTCAAGTGCTTCACCTCAACCTGAGACGCCCGCAGACGCCGGCCTGGTCCCCTCCGTGTGGGCGCGGGGTATTCCTGGGAATTGTAGTCTTTTAGATCAGATGTCACTGTCGGGGGAGCGAGTTTGTACTGCAACTCCCATGATGTTCTGTGAGGAAGTGCGTGCGCAGTCTGTATTAATTGGATGAGGTAAATCGTACGTTCATCTGGTGAGCGCCGCCAATGTTGCACCTATCGCCTTTGGGACGAGTAGGATTATTGCAATGATCCTCTGTGTATTGGCTCCAACCAGTTTCATAAAGTTTGCCATAATTGCTTGAGTACTCTTTTTTGATTAATAGTGACAAGGGCCCTATGAGATTTTTTTTGGAGTTCCTATTTTTAGCTTAAACAAAGAAATGAAAACATTTCGACCCCTCGCATTCCTCAATCATTAAATGCTTATTAATGATCTTGTACTTCGGCATCACTCTTCTATGCATATTGTCTTGCATCTTGATTCTCTTACATTGTAAATTCCTATTGATTTCCTCCATGAAAATATTTGGTGATTAACTCCTGCCAAGTATACTCCACAGCCATTTTGGTAGACAAAACCAGTGATTCAATTGCTTCTGGGTAAAACAAAGTATCCTTGTCTTGAATGCCTTCTCCTTATTTTGAGCTGTTGAACTCCCTGGTTCTGGACATCCCCAAGAATTTTGCATCTATCCTTTCAGCCCCATAAGAAATTTGTATAGCTCAATGAGCTGACTTTTCTTCCGCTAAAGTAGGTAATATAGAGTTGGGTTTATTTGGTTTCTATCATGAGACATAACTGCCAACCCAGGAATTAACCTGGTGAGCCTAATGTGGGCAGTATGCTGCATTGGTGAGAGCAATACTTTAGATATGAGCCTAGCAGGGTCCTGCAGCATAATGAATCAAGACATCTCGACACAAATTCTCATGACATAAATATCAATGTATCATTTGGCTTCTTGAATCATTAAATGCTAATATGCTGGTAGAGCAACCGATCATGTTGAAGGATACCTGACCACCAAGGCTTTCAGTTTTTCACCATTTAAGAATAATGTCTATTCGTTTTCTCTAACAAGGATGAGACTCATCCTCATTTTTCAAGTTATCTTCATCTGCCCTTTCACCTCCCCAACATCTACATGAAGTGTTGCTGCAGGAAAGCAGAATCCATTATCAGGGACACCCCACGATCCAGGCCATGCTCTCATTGATGCTACCATTAGGGAGATGGTACAGCAGTGGTCCCCAACCATCGGGCCGGAAAGCACGTGCTACCAGGCCGTGAAGAAACAATATGACTTGGCAGTATGAAACGATATGAAACCACTGTGGTACAGGATCTTCAGGGCTCACACCACAAAGTTCAGTAGCAGTTATTACCCCTCAACCATCAGGCTCTAGAACCAGAGAGGATGACTTCGCTCAACTTCATTTACTCCATCACTGAACTATTCCCACCACTTATGGACTCACCTTCAAAGACTTCATCTCATGTTCTGGAAACGTATTGTTTATTTATTTACTATTATGTTTTGTATTTGAACAGTTGTCTTTTACACATTGGTTGTCTGCCTTGTTGGATGCAGTCTTTCATTGACTCTTATGGTCATTGCACTTAATTGAGTATACCCACAAGAAAACAAATCTCAGAGTTGTATGTGTTGACAAGTGTACTTTGATAATACATTTTCTTTGAACTTAGCATGTCTCCATCTTGGTTAAATCTAATATAGCAGATATCCCAGTTCCCAAATCCAACACCCATTAGTTCATTACTGTTTTCCTCATTCTTCCTTCACTTTACCTTTTTTCAGTAAAACATTTACCAATTTTGTAGTCAACGTCTTTCTAAAGTTTGTTTGCCATATTTTTAAATTTAAACGGATGAGGGTGAGCCCTGGGCTGGATCTCTTGCTCACTTAAAGAAGGTGAAGTGTCTTATATAGCCTCTCCTTTCCAGGTGTAGTGATTGCTGCAGGACCACTGTTTGGCTTGCCATGCAGATGGTCACTCGCATATGGCATCTCCTACACTACTGTACCCATAGAAGCGCCTTCAGTGTTACTGTTCTTACTGAGTTTGCTGTGTCATGGCGCGACCAATTGTCCAGCGGTATAACTGGGTGGGCATGCTAGGCACATCTGCCTTGGCTGGCAGCCAGCTTAGGAGAAGGACAACTCCAATTCCAAACCCAATTAGATGGGACTTGTTAGCCTTGCTGAGCAATCTGTCTAAGAGAAAGAAAATTCTGATACTCCAACTACAGCCTTGTGGTCATCACAGTCGTAGTTTGCTGTGCTGTTGTGGAATATCCCCTGGCCTGAAGAGTGAAATCACTCCTCGCATACCAGTCTTCACTATAAACCTATGCAGCGCATGGGGGAAGAAAGTTCTAGAGCGAAGGAGAAGGGGTGAAATGACAGGTCCCGTACGGTCACCAATGATAGTGCCATCACCTCTGAGGACTCTTCTTCCTGCTGATGTTTGCAAAGAACCAGCCATCATCATCATTGTTGTCATCATCATCATCAAACTTGGTATCATCTGCTAATTTTAAAATTATACTGTTACGCCAGTTCGGATCTTTAATAGGTTTCAAAGAGTTCTGGGAACGATAGGGTTATTATATGAGGAATGGTTAATGGCTCTGGGTCTGTACTTGCTAGAATTTAGATGGATGAGGGGGGGGGGGATCTCATTGAAACCTTTTGAATGTTAAAAGGCCTAGACAGACTAGATGTGGAAAGGATGTTTCCCATGGTGAGGGAGTCTAGGACAAGAGAGCACTGCCTCAGTATAGAAGGGCCTCTATTTAAAATAAAGATGTGGAGAAAATTCTTTAGCCAGAGGGTGGTGAATTTGTGGAACTTGTTACCACAGGCAGCTGTGGAAGCCTGGTTGAGGGGTGTATTTAAGGCAGAGATTGATAGGCTCTTGGTTGGACATGGCATCAAAGGTTACGAGGAGAAGGCTGAGGAATGGGGTTGGGGGTGGGGAAGAAAAGGATCAGCTATGAATTGCAGAGCAGACATGATGGGCCAAATGACCTAATTCTGCTCCTTGCCTTATGGTCTTATGGAATTGTATCTAACATGTCTATTCAATGTAATGTATTTAGTCTAATCCAAATTTGTTTTTGTGCCTGTGAAAATATATTAATACAATTTTTAATATTGATTGTTTTACTTCCAGTCTAAAAACCGGCTTTTTAAAATGGAGGCCTGATTATGACGGTGCAGCATCTGAATATGCAAAGGCAGGTAGGAAAAGTGTCCACTGTGGCAGTAATTCTTGAGTTTATCAGAAACTTGTGTTTTTAATTATTTTGCAATGAAATTTGTATGTTGTTATTCCTAACAATACATGTACCTAAATCTAAAATGCTTGGTTGTCAAGATCAAGATTATTTAATATAATTTCCAGTACACAAGTGTAAAGGAGAAAGAAATAATCGTTACTCTGGTTCCACTGCAGCGCAAAAAACCCCCAAAAAGATAAAGAATGCAATAATAAAATACAGTCTATATAAATATACAAGGTAGCTTGTATACATAAATTGATTGTATGTCCATGAAGTGACACGAGGCACAATAGTATCAGAACATAAAATGGCTAACAGGAAATGATAAAGTAGTGGTGGTTGGGGGTGTAGAGGGTGGAGGTGTTGATCACCCTAACTGCTTGGGGAAAGAAACTGTTATAGAGTGTGGTGATGTTGGCGTGGATACATAGCCTCAGTCCTGATGGGAGTGGGACAAACAGGCTATGTTGGGTTGGTGGAGAACTTCATGAGGTTACTGGCCCTTTTCCGGCACCTTTCTGTATATGTGCCACTGCTGGTAGGTACGCTGGTATTGGGGATGCAATGGATAGTTTTGACTGTCCGTTGTAGAGCCTTCCTGTCCATCACAGTGCAGCTTGCTTACTGTGCAGTGATGTAGCACGTTAGGATGGTCTCTATTGCCCATATATAGAATGACACAAGCGAGTATAGATCTCTTCAATATCTTCAGAATGTAGACGTGTTGTTACATTTTCACGATTGTGTGGAACCATGAAAGACTGTGTGAGATGTGCGTTCCCAGGAGTCTGAAACTGCCTGCAGTTTCCACTGCTGTGCGGCTGATGTAAAAAGTGGTGTGTTCAGGCCTGATGTCAACAATTTAAAATCCACAAATCTGTTAAAACATCTCTATTAAGATTGTTTAGAATTGAGGGTTATGGGGGGGAAAGGCAGGTAGGTGGAGATGAGTCCACAGTCAAATCAGCCATGATCTTATTGAATGGTGGAGCAGGCTCGTCGGGCCAGATGGCCTACCCCGTTCCGATTTCTTATGTTTGTATGAATTGAAAATCATTTTGTTGCAATAAAACAAGTATTATTTTGTAGTTACTAATCTACATAGAACATAGAAATCTACAACACATTACAGGCCCTTCGGCCCTCAATGTTGTGCTGATCATGTAACCTACTCTAGAAACAGCCGAGAATTACAGTACTGCATAGCCCTCTCTTTTTCTAAGCTCCGTGTACCTATCTAAGAGTCTCTTAAAAGACCCTATTGTATCCACCTCCACCATTGTTAATGGCAGCCCACTCCACGCACTCACCACTCTCTGCATATATAAAGAAACAACTTACCCCTGACATCTCCTCTGTACCTACTTCTAAGCACCTTAAAACTGTGCCTTCTTCTTGTGTTGGCCATTCTACCATTTTCTGTGTTGAAAACTTACCCCGACATCCCCTCCGAACCTTCTTCTAAGTACCTAAAAGCTATGCAGTGCCTTGGGGATTGCTTAAGATTGGCAGTGTTTCCTGACTGCAGAGAATTAGCTGGCATCAAATTTTCCCAGTTCAGAAATACAAGAGACCGCAGATGCTGGAATTTGGAGCAAAAAATGAACTGCAGGAGTAACACACAAGATGCTGAAGGAACTCAGCAGGTAAGCTGCATCTATGGAAAGGATTAAGCAGTTAACATTTCAGGTAAAGACCCTCTTGATGAAAGGTTTCGGCCCAGAATGTCAACTGTTTATTTCTTTCCATGGATGCTGCCTGACCTGTAGAGTTCCTCCTGCATTTTGTGTGTGTTATTCTGGATTTCCAGCATCTACAGGATCTTTTGTGGTTATGATTAGCTGCTGAAGTAATTTTAGTTAGCCAAAATCTGTGTAGAGGAAAATTGACAGTTGGTATTTTGCATCAAGACCCTTCATTTGGACTTCATCGGCCCATATAAATGTTCTTGAACTGAAATATCAACTGTCTATTTCCTATTACAGATGCTGTCTGAGTATCTCCAGCAGCTCATTCTTTTGCTTCAGATTATTCATCTTTTCTGTCAGTTAAAAGTCTTGTCCTATTTGAGATGCATGAGAGGTTGCCCAGGGTTTTTTATTGTTGTGGTGTATGTTGGGTGGGGAAGGGAGGCTGGATTAAATTATTTGCTTCTATTTTTTTTAACTCTTATTCCTCTCCACAAGGTACCATAATAAAGTAGGATCCTCTTTATGTAACTCCCTCTTGTACTTATTTTGCTACAGCTGTTGCATTTAAAAATGCAAAGCAATATGACCAAGCTAAGGATGCCTTCCTAAAAGAAGCCGAATCACATCAGAACAACAGAGCGTATCCTTTTGTCATGTAAACGCGAGGAATCTGCAGATTCTGGAAATTCAAGCAACACACACAAAATGCTGGTAGGACGCAGCAGACCAGGCAGCATCTATAGGAAGAAGTACAGTCGACGTTTTGGGCCAAGACCCTTCCACCAGCATTTTGTGTCCTTTTATCATGTTATCAGATAAATGACGGTTCTGCTCTGAAGAAAACCACTTCTCGATTCTTTATCTAATATATTTTAAACTAATTCTTGCAAATATTCTATGAGGTTATTTTAGTCTATGAGAAGTTTAAAGTTGTCAGAAGATGTTATGGATTCTTTTGTCCGGGTACATAATTAATTGAAGTCTTTTGAGAGGACTCCTGCCTTTTGAAGTAATTGGGAGGGTTGATTGTGAGATGTTTTTCTGAGATAGTTTCTTCTGGGTGGAGTACTAGGGGATTGTTCTTGGGAGAAGATTAATATTTTCATTTTTAGAAATATTCAGTCCTGAACAGTACAGATACTCTGTTATTAAATGTAGTCATAGCTGGGGTAAATAGAATTTTGTGCTCTAAGGAATCGAGTGTAAACGTAAATTTGCCGGATCAAATAACAACAGCACAAAAAGATCGTTGCTTATCAATTTATTTCTTTGAGCTCAGCCGGCGAGTGAACTTGGTCTGGACATCAGGGGAGAAGCGTTCTCATCCTTCTGGCAGTTCAAAAAGCTCACTGCCTGACATCAGAATTGTTACAATTTACAAGGCCACCGATACAAAAGAATAATCAGTTTGATAAACATTCCAGCTGAGTCAATGCACTATTGATACGAAAGAACAGTCAGTTGGATAGACACTCTAGCCACTTTAATTAAGAAAAGGAATGTCCTACCTGTTTTGTTGGAGCCAAAACTTAATTACAAAGATAAGAACATCACCAATTTATGCTTTAATTAAGAAAGGAATGTCCTGTTAATTTCCGTCAGGTACCGCCTTTTGTCGAAACCAAAAGGTGTGAAAAATCAGGAGACTTCTATGTGGATCTGTGTGAACTTTAACCCTTATCTTGCTCCAAAGAAGCAGTGGTGAGACATTACAGATAGTCAGTACTTAACCCTTTATTTACAGGAATCTGAGAATGCCCCAATTCCCTTAAACTTTATCACGAGGGATAGGAAGGAATAATTGGAGTTGACTTAGAAGGTCAGTTGTGATCTTATTAAATTCTGAAACAGCCTTAGGGGCCATTTGACTTGCTATTTTTCCATATGTTCATATAAAACTGCCGGGAAGAATTGTGTAAATATTTAATTGGTATTTCCACTGAAATAGACTACTTCATTATATGTTTTTGAGTGTAGTTGGTTAGATTTTGTATTTATAAAATTTCAGATTTAGTTTTTAGTTGGTCATCCTTAGGGGTTTTTGGTGGTGGGACATTTTGTTTACATTGTCAATACCTTTTGGAACCGTTTGGAGTTTCTCTGATTTTTCAGTTGAATTTGTCAGACTTTGCTCAGTTATTGGACTTTGCCCTTGAATTGGAAGACAGCCCATTCCAGTAAATGAAGCATATAAGCAGAAGCAAAATGCTGGAAACCTGAATTACAAGCAAAACCTGTTGGAAATCAAAAGAGAGAAGCAATTAGTGTTTTATTGCAAAGACCTTTAGCAAAACACAAGTCTGAGTCAGAGTAATGCAACAAAGAAGCAGACCATTCAAGCCAACTCATCCATGCTGATCAAGATGCTCATCTAAGCTAGTCTCATTTGCTCTTTTTGGGTCCATAGCCCTTTCCTATCCATGTACCTGTCCTATGTCCTTTAAGTGTTGTATCATGCCTACCTCAACCACTTCCTCTCGTAGCAAATTTTATCAGTTTCAAAGTATATGTATACTGAATACAACCCTGGAATTAGTCTTCCTATAGGCAGCCATGAAACAAGGAAATACCATAGAGTCTGTCTAAAGGAAAAGCCCCACACACAGTGTACCCTCTATGTGTATGAAGTTGCTCCTCAGGTTCCTTTTAAATCCTTCCTCTCTTATACCCTGTAGATTTGGACTTCCTTTCCCAATCTACACTCAGTGTCGTTTTATTAGTTACACCTGTTAATGCAAATATCTAATTAGCCAGTCATGTAGCAACAACTCAGTGCATAAAATCATATAGCCGTGGTTAAGAGGTTCAATTGTTGTTCAGACCAAACATCAGAATGAGAAAGAAATGTGATCTAAGTGACTTTGACTGTGGAATGATCGTTGAAGGCAGACTGGTTTGAGTATCTCAGAAATTGCTGATCTGGAATTTTCAAGCACAGCAGTCTCTAGAGCTTACAGAGAATCGTGAAAAACAAAAAAAAAAATCCAGCGATCAGCAGTTCTGTGGACAACAATGCCTTGTTAGTGAGAGAGGACAGAGGAGAATGACCAGAATGTACCTAATAAAGTGGCCACAGAGTGTGTGCCACTCATGATATTTGCACCTCTACAAGGTCACCTTTCAATCTTATGTGCTCCAAGCATAAAATCCTAGTCTAGTTAACAACTCCCTCAACTTGGTACCTTTGTTAAATTATCTTTGCACTCTTCCCAGCTTAATGATGTCTTTTCTGTGACGTGAGTATCTGTACACAATGCTGCAGTCTTGTACAACTGCAACATAACGTCTAGATTTCTGTGTGTAATCTTAATGTGACACTTCTATACTAAGAGAAATTTGCGCTAGCTTAAGTTCAGAATTCTACATGAGATATTAAACTCCAATCTGATTTGTTTTTTTTATTGATGTAAAATAGCATAACTTCATTCAAGGTAAAACTGATATGCTATCTCACATATCTCTCATCTTGCAGAGGAATTGGTGACTGATAACTTAAAGATATAATAATAAAAGTCAGGAAGCGGATCCCATTACCTGCATTTGGTCCATATCTCTCGGACCCCTTTCTCCTGAATCTTGATTTACCTTAGAATCATTTTCAAATTTATAACTGTGATCATTATTAAAATTCACAATATACATTTAAGGGTGCCACTTAAAATTTAGGTTTGTAATAGGCTGTTAGAATACTTGTGAAGTGCTATAGGTTAAGAGGGTTTTAGTTTTATGAAATTAACATGAAATTTAAATTTTATAAGATAATGACAAAATTGGAATGATGAACTCAAATAAACACCTGTAATGTCTTTTGTCATCAATACTTTATTTGTCTTCCTTAACTGTCTGCTCACTCTAGTTTCTTTCACGCTGCAAAGTAAGTAAATTTCATTTATTTTCATTGTATCTTGGAATTGTGACTACTTTCCTACAGTTAAATTTTAAATTACATGATGAAGTTGGAGTACTTGTACTTTCCAGCACATTTCAAATGATTTCAAGTCAAACTTGAAGAAGTGTTGGAAGATTACGGAAAGAGGGCAGAAAAATGGGGTTGAGAGGGAAAAAGGATCAGCCAAGATGAAATGGTGGAGCAGACTCAATGGTCCGAATGGCCCAGTTATGCTCCTATGTTTTATGGTCTTATGATATTCTAATGCATAATGTCTACTTTCCAGGTGTTAGAATTTTCTCGTTTGGGAAATAATGTTAAGGACTTGCAGGTTTGCTGCAATTCATCTAGTAGATAATAGACTTGAAGCCACTGTATGTACCACTGATGCAAGGACTGAATGTTTAAGGTGGTGAAAACAACTGCTTTGTTCGGAGCAGCATTCATTGTGGGACATGGAGAATATTTTGTTAAATTTCTAATTTGTCTTGCAGGTTGTATCATTTCACCACAGAGTACCTAGTTTCTGATTGTTATTGTAACCTCTTCAGTGGTGCTAGAAATTTTGTGGACCCTGTAGAATTTTCTGCATTTCTGCATAAATATGACCTAAAATGTAATCAGATCTTTACCCCCAAGTCCTAAAACTAGAACCCAGTTAAATAAGTAACACAAGACATTATACTTGTTAATTTATTTACTGAGAAAGATGATTCAATATTACATGTATTTGTTGGAAAAAGTTTGTAAACCTTTGCTTTGAGCAACTGCTGTGACCCCTTTGTACAGCAATAACTTCAACGAAACGTTTCTGGTAACTGTTGATTAGTCCTGCACTTTGGCTTGGAGGAATTTTAGGCCATTCCTCCTCACAAAACTGTTTCAACTCTGGGATGTTGGTGGGCTTCCTTGAATGAACTGCTTGCTTCAGGTCCTTCCACAACATTTTTATAGGATTAAGATCAGGACTTTGACGTCCATTTCCCAAACACACATTTTCTTTTTTATAAACCATTCTGTTGTTGACTTTCTCTTGTCTTTTGGATCATTGTCTTGATGCATTATCCAACTTCTATTGAACTTCAGGTGACAGACTGCTACCCTGACATTCTCCTGTAAAATGCTTGATACATTATTGAATTCATTGTTCCCTCAACAATTCATTGTTCCCTCTCCCTCTCTCTCTTCCCCCCTCCCTCTCTCTCTTCCCCCCTCCCTCTCTCTCTTCCCCCCTCCCTCTCTCTCTTCCCCCCTCCCTCTCTCTCTTCCCCCCTCCCTCTCTCTCTTCCCCCCTCCCTCTCTCTCTTCCCCCCTCCCTCTCTCTCTTCCCCCCTCCCTCTCTCTCTTCCCCCCTCCCTCTCTCTCTTCCCCCCTCCCTCTCTCTCTTCCCCCCTCCCTCTCTCTCTTCCCCCCTCCCTCTCTCTCTTCCCCCCTCCCTCTCTCTCTTCCCCCCTCCCTCTCTCTCTTCCCCCCTCCCTCTCTCTCTTCCCCCCTCCCTCTCTCTCTTCCCCCCTCCCTCTCTCTCTTCCCCCCTCCCTCTCTCTCTTCCCCCCTCCCTCTCTCTCTTCCCCCCTCCCTCTCTCTCTTCCCCCCTCCCTCTCTCTCTTCCCCCCTCCCTCTCTCTCTTCCCCCTCCCTCTCTCTCTTCCCCCCTCCCTCTCTCTCTTCCCCCCTCCCTCTCTCTCTTCCCCCCTCCCTCTCTCTCTTCCCCCCTCCCTCTCTCTCTTCCCCCCTCCCTCTCTCTCTTCCCCCCTCCCTCTCTCTCTTCCCCCCTCCCTCTCTCTCTTCCCCCCTCCCTCTCTCTCTTCCCCCCCTCTCTCTCTTCCCCCTCCCTCTCTCTCTTCCCCCCTCCCTCTCTCTCTTCCCCCCTCCCTCTCTCTCTTCCCCCCTCCCTCTCTCTCTTCCCCCCTCCCTCTCTCTCTTCCCCCCTCCCTCTCTCTCTTCCCCCCTCCCTCTCTCTCTTCCCCCCTCCCTCTCTCTCTTCCCCCCTCCCTCTCTCTCTTCCCCCCTCCCTCTCTCTCTTCCCCCCTCCCTCTCTCTCTTCCCCCCTCCCTCTCTCTCTTCCCCCCTCCCTCTCTCTCTTCCCCCCTCCCTCTCTCTCTTCCCCCCTCCCTCTCTCTCTTCCCCCCTCCCTCTCTCTCTTCCCCCCTCCCTCTCTCTCTTCCCCCCTCCCTCTCTCTCTTCCCCCTCCCTCTCTCTCTTCCCCCTCCCTCTCTCTCTTCCCCCCTCCCTCTCTCTCTTCCCCCCTCCCTCTCTCTCTTCCCCCCTCCCTCTCTCTCTTCCCCCCTCCCTCTCTCTCTTCCCCCCTCCCTCTCTCTCTTCCCCCCTCCCTCTCTCTCTTCCCCCCTCCCTCTCTCTCTTCCCCCCTCCCTCTCTCTCTTCCCCCCTCCCTCTCTCTCTTCCCCCCTCCCTCTCTCTCTTCCCCCCTCCCTCTCTCTCTTCCCCCCTCCCTCTCTCTCTTCCCCCCTCCCTCTCTCTCTTCCCCCCTCCCTCTCTCTCTTCCCCCCTCCCTCTCTCTCTTCCCCCCTCCCTCTCTCTCTTCCCCCCTCCCTCTCTCTCTTCCCCCCTCCCTCTCTCTCTTCCCCCCTCCCTCTCTCTCTTCCCCCCTCCCTCTCTCTCTTCCCCCCTCCCTCTCTCTCTTCCCCCCTCCCTCTCTCTCTTCCCCCCTCCCTCTCTCTCTTCCCCCCTCCCTCTCTCTCTTCCCCCCTCCCTCTCTCTCTTCCCCCCTCCCTCTCTCTCTTCCCCCCCTCCCTCTCTCTCTTCCCCCCTCCCTCTCTCTCTTCCCCCCTCCCTCTCTCTCTTCCCCCCTCCCTCTCTCTCTTCCCCCCTCCCTCTCTCTCTTCCCCCCTCCCTCTCTCTCTTCCCCCCTCCCTCTCTCTCTTCCCCCCTCCCTCTCTCTCTTCCCCCCCTCCCTCTCTCTCTTCCCCCCCTCCCTCTCTCTCTTCCCCCCCTCCCTCTCTCTCTTCCCCCCCTCCCTCTCTCTCTTCCCCCCCCTCCCTCTCTCTCTTCCCCCCCTCCCTCTCTCTCTTCCCCCCCTCCCTCTCTCTCTTCCCCCCCTCCCTCTCTCTCTTCCCCCCCTCCCTCTCTCTCTTCCCCCCTCTCCCTCTCTCTCTTCCCCCCCCCCCCCCCCCCCACAGTGACAACCAAAAGACGGCAGCTTGTGGAACTGCAGTGAACTTTATATTTCCATCGGACAATACATTCTCCCCAAGACAACGATAGAGCTTATTTCTTATTGATTATATATTATCGGTATATTTGCATTGATATTATTTTTGTGTATTTTTACTAATAAGTACTGTTAAAAAATAGTATCATCAGACTTCAACGGACGTCTCTATCTTTGCTGGTAAGTCTCCCAGTTACGGGGTTCGTAACAGGTCATTTTAAAGTTGTTTTGATTGAGGCATGGTACACATAAACAGATATTTCTTCAGAAGAGCAGGCTGTCAGTAACCTTTGACTGTCTTTTTAATAGGGAGGGGCATCTCTACAGCCCACACCTCCAATCTCATCTCATTGATTGGCACACCTGACTCCAAATTGCTTTTATAGAAGGCATTACTCCAGATGTTCACATACCTTTTCCAACAAATACATGTAGCATTGGATAACTTTTCTCAATAAATAAATGAAAAAGTATAATGTTTCTTTTGTAATTTATTTAATTAGGTTCTCCTTATCTAGTTTTGGGTCTTGTCTGAAGATCTGATCACAATTTAGGTGATATTTATGCAGAAATAGAGAGGGTTCACAGTCTTTCTAACACCACTGTCTATTTGGGTGAATGGCCTAGTTAGATTTCAGGTTGATGCTGAATACCTCCTGGACTCTGTTAATGCTGTGGGATTAGATGTTGGTGATCATTGATTGCCAAAGTGAAGTGGTGGATTGTTCTGTTGTCTTTGCTTTACAGTTGAATAGCCTAATTATGAATCCTCTCATAGGTGACAGACACAGAGCAGAATTAGGCCATTCAGCTCATCGAGTCTGTTCCGCCATTCCATCATGGTTGATTTTATTATCCCTCTCCATTTCATTTTCCTGCCTCCTCCCTGTAACCTTTGACATCCTTACTAATAAAGAGCCTATCAACCTCTGCATTAAATATACCCAGTGACATGGCCTCCACAGCAATCTATGCCAATGAATTGCACAGACTCACCACCCTCTGGTTAAAGAAGTTCCTCTTTATCTCTTCTAAAGGGGTGTCCTTCTTCTGAGGCTGTGCCCTCCAGTCCTGGATTCCCCCAGTATAGAAAACATCCTCTCCATGTAAACTCTGCTTAGGGCTTTCAGTACAGTTAGTCCCCGAGTTATGAACGTCCGACTTATGGACAATTCGTACTTACGAACTGAGGAAGGAGAATGCCGTCCGCCATTTTACGTTGTTGCTGTTGACACTGTGAGTGTTTAACTTTGTATTTGGCTTAAATTTTTCTTAGTAAGATTCACCGTGAACCCGCCCCCCCCCCCCCCCCCATTCTAGTCGGCTGGTGGCGCAGTGAGATCAGTGCCGAGCTCGAGAACAGAGGTTCCTGAGTTCGATTTAGTGACAGACCGCTCCTGTGCTGGGTTGATGTCGATCCAGTGACTCCTGTACATCGGTGCCGGGTTGATGTCGAGCTCGCAACTCGACCTCATTTAAAAAAAACACCTCCCGTTTAAAAAAACACTGTGCGGCCTCCAGTTTAAATTCCCACATGGAATATTGGGGAGGATCAAATACCCAAACCCAGCACAACCCCCACTTGCCCCATTTAGCTTGTCATAATGCGGTGGTCCTCAGGACCCAGCGGACCTTGGGAGCCGGCGGAGCTTGGGACCCGCCACCCGCAGTGTTTCTGTTCCTTTGACGGGAAGCGATCGCGATAGAAAATAAAGTGGAAATAATAAAGTATTTGGAAAGAGGTGAAACGCCATCGGTCATTGGAAATGCGTTAGGCTACAGTCGGTCGATAATCGGAACAATTTTAAAGGATAAAGTGAGAATAATGGAGCGTGTGAAAGGTCCTGCCCCGATGAAAGCTACAATTATTACTAAGCAACGCAGTGGTTTAATTATTGAATACATGTTTCTTAAGAGTTTTATATGGATAGAAAGGTAAAATATATACTATATACGAAGACAAGTGTTTGGCTATCTGATGCTAAGTAATACCGTATGTACTTGTTTTGACTTATGTACAAATCTGACTTAAAGACGGACTCAGGAATGGAACTTGTACGTAACCCGGGGACTGCCTGTATTCAATTGGGTCTCAGTCAGATTTTCCTCCCCTCCCCCCATTTTGTTTGCCTTCATTCTTTGTACCAAAATACAGCACTTCATGCTCATCAGTTAAATTTCATTTTGGTATTCAACCAGCCAATCTGCAAGTCTTTCTTATGTTCTAATGTCATCTGAAAACTTTGAAATTTATGCCACATAATCAAATCAAAGTAACTGCTAATTTTTATTTTGCAATCCAATGGCTATTTAGGCTTGTTCACTTCATCCCACAGTTTTCTAGTTAAAGAAGGTAATATGGTGCTCTCTGAGTATGGGTAGGGGGGTGGTGGTAAGTTGACAAGTCAATAATTATCACAATAACTGAATAGGGAATTACCATTAGAGTCTTTTATAGGAAATTAAATCCATATTTGCATTTGGGTCAATTATTTTAATATTGACATGACCAATCAGTTTGTTTGAGTACAGTCAAACCTAGAAATTATATTCTCATCTAAACATTCATATTTTTAATTTTCTAATATATTTTTCCATGGTTCAGATGACTTAATTGAAACTGTCTTTAAGTTGACTTTGCCACTTCAGCAAATGTATTACAAAGATGAAGGCTTTTTCATCAATGCAAGTTCAATATCAACATTCTTACAAAGAAATTACTTTGGAGTTGTTGGTTCCTGTTGCTTACAAATCTTTTGCTTAAATGGGGAATGTGAAAAAGTTATATTAGGAATATTTTAATTAGCTTTTGAGAAAATTGATACTATAAAAGTAATTCATTAAATTTAGTAATCCTGTCTGTACAATATTAATATTGCTAGCCATATCTGCTGCAGTTTGTATTCCTTTCAGTCCAGTTGTGGTCTACAAGAGCTATTTGTTTTGTTTCAATTTTTTTTTGTGTTAAGAGTGGGCCAGATTTTTACCTTCTCTTGGTTCCTATTAATGTGATTATCCATAGTCAGTTATAACATGTTTGTACATCCAGTATATGCCTACTACTGAATTGGCTATGTTTGAGTGAGTGATCCAGCTTGTTTATTAATCATTTTATTGGTATGAAGTTAGTTGGCACTGAGTATATCCCTATCCTGTGATTGATTTCCATTTTCTCCACAGAGCCTTTGAACAGGCTGGAATGATGCTGAAGGTTGGTTATTTGGCTATTTTAAACTCTAAAAATTTATTTCTTTAAAAGTCTTTCTTTACAGATATACGAAATACAAAATGCATTTATTTCTGACAAGTGGTACAAATACTTATTTCAATCCATGAATAGTTTTGTAGCTTTAATGCATGATTTCTTAGAGTACAGTATTATTAGTACTTAATTGTTTATGGAAGTTAACTTGCATGCTTTCATTTTATTTAGTTGAGTGGATCCTTGCACTTTTATTCAGGTAGAATTTGTCGATATGAATTGCTGATTTATTGTATCAAGTCATCCAAATAATTTTTAATTATGTTCACAATAACAAGTTAATAACCAGGTGTTTCTTTCTTTTTTATTGTTTTCATCAAATAATTCTTAGTTTTTTGACATGGAACTGTAATAAATTAAAATAGACTCTTCAGTTTAAGAGCCTATCATTTCTCTGAAATGAAAACACAAATTGCTGGCAACATTCAACAAATAAGACTTCACCTGTGGAGAAAGAAACAATTATTATTTCAATTTGCTGATATTTCATCTGAACTGGAGATGTTTTCTTGCCAAATGTTCCCAGTATTTTCTGTTTTTATTTTGAGTTTTGCGTATTTGCAGTGTTTAGTTTTTGGATTTCTCATGTCTCCCTTTGCCTGAAAGATTGGAAATCTAGTTACATGGTGCTCATGAATAGTGAAAATTCCGAATAATGATGTGTTCACACTACTTGAAATATTTTGTGCTGTTTTCTCTGATTCGCTGTCATTCAGCAGCTGTATTTATATTATGTAGCATGTTCATGTTGTGGATGTCCAGCAAAGATCAAAGCTGCCTTGCTTTTTAGAGTGTTTACAGCTGCTAATCCTTTATACTATTAGCATGAAATGGAAATCACATGTAAGCTTGGAGGACAGCTTTTAACAAGTCAATTTTTTTGATCAGTTTGATTGCAGATGTTAATTTGGTTTCATGATAGAATGGTCTGTTCTCCACTTGCCAGATTAATGATTTTATCTGTGGAAGTGGTGGTGACATTTCAGTGAAAGCCTAGAAGACTTGTGGGTGGAACAGCATTTTTGATCTGTAGTTATTAATGTACATTTTGACATCAATTAACTGGAACATGAGTATATTAATTAGAGATATTTAGTGACATTTTTTAGAAGGATGGAATTTGTGAATCTGCTACAACATATGTAATTATTTACAAAGGAATTTTATTAAATATACAAAGGGAGTAATTTGTCCCTTGCCATCATTGTATGTGTGTGATATTGCACTTTGGTCTCATCATTAATTCCACATTGTATTGCATTGTGTAGATTGATATTGACATCTATTTGTTAATGGCAACATGCCTAATGAAACATGTATAATAGAATGTTTTAATATAGGAAATGCAGAAGTTGCCTGAAGCAGTTCAGCTCATTGAGAAAGCCAGCATGATGTTTGTAGAGAATGGAACACCTGACACTGCTGCCATGGCACTAGACCGTGCTGGAAAGTAAGAAATTCAAAGCCATAACAATTGAACAATTCATAAAGATGAGATTCTGCAGATGCTGGAAATCTTTATTAAAAATAAAAAACATTGCGGACCAAAGAGGATAAAATCAATGTAAAATGCAAACTGCAGTGATGCACATCCTCTTAGTTGGGTTCAATACAAAACTGGTTATTTGCCAGTACAAAATTATGAACAGCTCATTTTTACAACTCATTTTATTTTTACAATGCAGTACTTTTTCCATTATACAAATTATTTGCATTGCTGCAAGTGTATCTCCACAAATGTCTTAATGTAAATTCTGAG
The DNA here is from genome assembly GCF_030144855.1 of Hypanus sabinus. Taxonomy (NCBI): domain Eukaryota; kingdom Metazoa; phylum Chordata; class Chondrichthyes; order Myliobatiformes; family Dasyatidae; genus Hypanus; species Hypanus sabinus. The sequence goes on from NC_082706.1 coordinate 130,113,049, forward strand.
TAATTTCAAAATATAGAGAATGTAAAAATGCCGGAAGAACTCAGCAAGGCAGCATCAATCACCTTCTGGCTGCATACTTCGGTTCCTCTCCCCCACCAACCTATCACCTGCCAGTCTGAGGTCCTCCCCCTTCTGCATAATCTTATTCTGACTTCTGCCCTCTGCATTTCCAGGCCTGATAAAGGGTCTTAGCCCAAAACATCAACAGTTTATTACCCTCCATAGATGCTGCCTGACTAGCTGAGTTGTTCCTTTGCAGAAGTTGCACAAGATTGTAAAAATAAAATGAGTTGTAAAAATGAGCTGTTCATAATTTTGTACTGGCAATTAACTACTTTTGTATTGAACCCAACTAAGAGGAATGTGCATCACTGCAGTTTGCATTTTACATTGATTTTATCCTCTTTGGATTTTATTTTGGCAATGCAGTACTTTTTCCATTATACAAATTATTTGCATTGCTGCAAATGTATCTCCACAGATGTCTTAATGTAAATTCTGAGTAATTTCAAAATATAGAGAATGTAAAAGGCCATCTAGAAATATTATTTATCAAAGCTTAATTTTAAATAGCTATTTAATGTAATTGCTATACATTTATTCTCCGCAAATGGATTGCTCTTCTGCTCCACTTGAGTTGATGGTAATGAATACTGGGATCATGACCCATTCCACCAATATCAGGGTACAATATAGCTTGACTTCAGTATAGGACTACTCAGTGTTGCATTACTTTCACATATGTTATGCCAGGGCCCTATTCTCCCTTGCTTTTCCAGCAACTGTCAAGAATCTTGGCACCATCCGGAACAAAGCAACTAGATCACGAGGCACCCCATCCACAGCTCTAAACGTTCATTCCTTAAGCCACTGGCACAACCTGCAAAGTGCACTGCAGTTATTTGCATAAGGTACTGTAATAGCACTTACCAAACCCACAAGTTCCATCACCAGGAGGGAAAATTGTCAATAGGATTATGGGGATCATTCATACTTAAGGTTGCTAGTTCTAAATACTGAAACTATCTACCCAACAGCACTGTAGACGTACATTCACCAGAATAACTGCATTTCAAGGGCATTTAGGGTTTTGCCAGTGATGCCCACATTGCAAAACAATAACTTCTCCCAGTCCTGATTCTACTTGAAACCCATTCATGACTGGAAAACAAATGTACTTATCCACTTGATTATGAACACTGCACTTCTAGTTTTCTTGTATTTTGTTTCCTTTTCTTAAAGTCAGCTCCCAACCTGTTTTTGTGTCCAGTTTTTAGTTAAATCTTTTCTTCGTGCCTACTGTTGTTCTTCTCTGAACTGAATTGGTGTAAGAGCAGTGCCTGCAGCTGTATTGTATATTTTATAGTGGAAAGTCTTCTATGAAGTGGAAAAGAATTCTATTATGTTTCAGGCTGATAGAAAATGTAAACTTGGAAAAAGCTGTGGACCTTTACCAGCAGGCGGCCTCCGTATTTGAGGTAGGTTGTGGATAACTAAGCTTGTTGTTTTTTATTTGAATTGTTGATTTAAAGAAAACTTTGGATGTTTATTTGTTTTCATCATTAAGATCCAAGGAGAATAATCAAAGGTAGATAATAGCTCATTATGGAGTTTGTGCAGAGTACTTATCACTTTGGTTTCAGGAAGGCTGGCATGTTACTGGAAATCCAGTAACAATCAAGAGGCTTAAATGTGATTATTAAGGCTTGTCTTTCCCTTAACAGAAATCAGTAACTAGTGTAACATGATTTATAGTGTTAACTTTCAATAGCTTAGTGAAAATAATTGTAGAGGTAGACTAAGTATTGTCTGCGGAGAACGTTAAGAGATTTGGAAGGCGTGTATAAAAACTGATTGCACTTGCAGACTGCTACCCTACTCTTTAAACTGATTTAAAATTGTGAATAAAATATACAAACAAGATGCTGTGAAGAAAAGCAGTTTTATATGTCCGTCCTCTATGAAGAGGGTGGGAGCTGACTCACTCTTCAAAAGGAAATTCGTTTTTGAGAATGATTTCCAAGGTAATCGTAGAGAGTGTGGGTTATGGAGCTAACAAGATGCCCCTATTAATCGCCAATATAGATGATGGATTGACTGATCCTCTCTGCCACACCAAAACTGATTCTGTAAGGTAAGGTACTTGGGAAGAAAAACCATTGGAGATACTTGGCTCTGATCAAGTAGGTAAAGGTGAATTCAAAGAAAATGTAATCTCAAATTGGAGATCAGACAAGAGGCATGGTGAAAGATAATGTAGCCAGTTGCATTATAGACTGCAGAGCAGTCCTGGAATTGGTGTATTCTGGTCACAGTCACAGATGCCACACTGAATCTCTGGTAAAGCAAGGTCAAAAACAGCATGAACCTGAAAAAAATCCCTAAATTTATCAGTAAGTTTTTTTTAATGCCTCAATATAATTAGTGAAAGAATGTTCAAGCAGTTGAATAAAATATGTTGGCTTTGTAATCTAAATAACTTTTTATTTGTTAGAATGAAGACCGTTTGCGTCAATCTGTTGAATTGCTAGGAAAAGTTTCAAGGCTACTTGTCAGGGCTCGAAGGTAAGTGCCTTTTCCAATACCAAGTTTAGTTAAAGACTCAAAATGAATGTAAATAAAGAGAAGGGTGTTTTCTATTCATGAAGTGTCTGTAATTGTATGTTTTGTAAAAAAAAAAAAAAAAATGTATTTTGGTTTGGATCATGAGGACAGTAATTCTATAAAGGAATGTCTACCATCTCCTTGCTGGTCAGCCAGTCAGCTCATCTCCTGCCCATTCAAACACAGAAGTTAGAGACGAGCAAGAGCCCAGACACTGACATTTACAATCTTCTGCGTGAAAGAAACATCTCCCTCAATCCTAAGTAACTGAGCCCTTAAGCCTGGAACACCTTTGCAGAGTTCTAAATCAGCCTCATGGCATTTACTTTGACAAGCCCTTTCAGAAACATAAGATAATTTCTCTGTTCTCTATTAAACTCCAAAGCATTCAGGGCAAAGTTTTCCAAACACAGACAGAATGGATTTGGGGGCTGTGCCACTACTTGGAGTAGGCAAAAGTGAGACATTAATGCAGTATTGAGAACAATGGTGAGGTGTAGTGATTCATATTCTTTAACAGTAAAAGAAAAATCCATGTGGAAAATGGAGCCTCTGTGCTCATTAGTAATTTCAGATGCACAGCAAATGATCATGCGAGGCATGTTCGGGGTTCTAGTCGTCTATGTCACAACAGTCATTTTCATTTAAATATTTTAATATAGTTATGCACTTTTGAACATTTTAAGGCTATTATTAAACTTTCTCTGTTTAAGGCTTGATGAAGCAGCAACATCTCTTCAGAAGGAAAAAAACATCTATAAGGAAATTGAGAATTACCCAACATGTTTTAAGGTAATCAAATAATTTGTAATATTTCAGTTATTTTCTTCTACTCTTAAATTTTTTTTATCAAGTTATGTTTTAAAAGGCATTATGACAAGCATATGAATGGGCAGGGCTTGGAGAGACATTGTTCTATATTCTAGAACTTTGATCTATAATTCCACTTGCATTAGCACGTATCCTGCTACACTTTTCCTATTCAAGTACCTGTCCAAATGCATTTTTAAATATTGTGATTGTACTGCCTCTACTACTTTCAGCAGCTCATTCCAGATGAATAATATATGGAAAAACTTATCCCTCCGATCTCTTTTACATTTCTCCCCTCTCACCTTGCAACTTCTAGTTCTAGTCTCCTGATACTTGAGGGATAAAAGCTCTTTCTTACCTATGTCTCTGCTTTTTAAAATTGTAAAACCTCAATAAGCTTACATCTCAACTGCCTACATTCCAGTAACTATAAACCCACCCTATCCAATCTTCCCTTGTAACTGTCCATTCTAATCAACATCCATGTGAATCTCTATTGCCACCTCCTCCTTCCTGAAGTGTGATGCCCAGAACTGTGCAAAATATTTTAAATACAGCCTTAACCATTGTTTTGCATAACTACATCCTGGAGTCCCAACTGCTAAACTCAGTGCCTTGCTATACGATGGCAAATACACCAAATATTGTCTTCATTACCCCATGTTGCCACTTTCAGTGATCTGAAGACTTGCACCACCATCAAGGTCTCTCTGGATATAAATGTTGCTAATTTCTATGCCAGAATTTGTGGTAGAATATGTTATACCAGAATTTGATTTCTCAAACTGCATAACCTTCTATGATCGTAGATTAATTTTCACCTGAATTCCTCTTGATTTCAACCCCCCATATCCAAAAATATATTTTTGCCTTGTAATATAATGATCAGCTGACTATTCAGAGTTGTCTTCTCATAGAGAGTTCCTAAAATTTCCTGTCTTCTGCATGAAAGGAACTTCTCTCAGTCCTACCTGACTGATCCTTTAATCCTGGAGCAGTTAATTAATTCCAGGCCTCATGGCTTCTACTTTTGTTAAACCTGTTCAGAATCCTGATTAGTTCTCAGTGCTCTAAACTGCAATGCATGCAAGGCAAGCATCTTCAAACATAGGCCTCAAATATATTAGGGTTACCTCTATTTAGGAGCCTTACTAACTTCATTTTTAAAGATACAAACATAAAATAAGAAAGACGAGGCAGCATTCTTTGAATTTCTCTTACAGAAAGAATAGAGGCATAGAATATTGTATAAAAATAGTGAGAGATACAAAATTTAGTATAGGCTTAAGCATCAGTACTTATAAATGAGAAAAAAGGAAAGAAAAGTAACGAAGGGCAGAACAGGTCCTCCCCAGATGATGGCAGGATTCCATTCCTCTGAATTTTTCATAACCTGAACAGTTTGCAGGTTGAAAGTATGGTCCATCAAATTTGTTTATAGACTGTACATAAGTCGGGGTTTGTACCTTGAAATCTGTTGTTAACAACTGCTTGGATAACCTTTGGATGTTAGTTGGAGCACGGTAGCCCAAATGGTTTCCTGATTCTCCACATAGCAGTGAGTCTTCATGATGGTAGTTTACAAATGAATCAAACATGAATATATTGGTCTACTGTAAATCAACTAAATGTGAGAATTTATTTGTGATGGTACTTTAAAAAAGGTTGGTAGCCAGTCAGACATCCAGAGTAGCCGTATGTAGTTTTTGTTTTCTTTCCCCGCTTTGATTTCAGTTTAGGTACTTGTAAATTGTAAATATTGAACTTGGCCCAATGCATGGTGGAGTTCGGCAATGGTTAAATGAATGATCCACTTTACCAATTTCTCATTTAAACATTGGCCTCAAAATATTACTCTGCTGATTTGTTGCACTATCAAGTTACATGGTGCGACAATCTTGGAGAGATAAGAGATAAAAAAATTTTATAATTCATTCAACAGATGTCTAATTATCCTAATTACCTTTTTGATCTGAGTAGTCTGCTAAGCCACTTTGGAGGCATTGTGAATTAAACACTCATAGCTCGTATTCATAAGCATGGCAGACCAGATTGGATAAGGACAACATACTTCCTAAAGGACATGGACAGATCGTTTGTGCTTTTGCAATGCTATTGTATTTTCATGGTCACCAATACAGATGCTAGTTTTTTATTCCAGAATTTATTTAAATTCCTCATATGCTGTGCCATGATGTGAATTTATCCAGCCTTCTGAATGCTAATCAGTAACGTAACTATTACCTTAATCGTGGATCTATAGAAAGAATTTTGCTCTTGATGTGTTAGTAATTAATTGTATCAACAGTTTTCAAGAGTATGTTTCTTAAATATTCATTATATTACTTGTTTGCTTTAGAAAACAATAGCACAAGTGTTGGTTCATCTACACAGGAATGATTACGTAGCTGCAGACAAATGTGTTCGAGAAAGTTATAGGTAAGCACTAAAAATGTTCTTATTATTTGGCGATAAGACTAAAATGCTTTTACCCGAGTAAAACTGACAGCTAGAATGCAGGCATGTTAACTCATTGGGTTAGTATACTCCTGACAGGTTAATAGCTTTGTTAATTGGTTATAAGATTTGTGTGTGAAATGGATGGAACAGTACAGAACTAATTTCAGTTGGAGCCGCACTGTAGCATAGGGGTGTGTATGTGCGCATGCACACATTTTCTGACAGCATCCAACGGATTAAAAATCTTGCTGTTGTATCTCTGTTGCAACGTACAAGCAGTCAACAGGGGAAATGTGCCCAGACACTAAAATTGTAAGCACTACTGTTTTGTACAACTGTATGTACAGTCAGATACACAATTAGATCAATATGTTCTCCTTGTGACCTTCGTGGGTTTCCTTTGAGTGCTCCAGGTTCCTCCCGCAGTCCGAAGACCTACTGAGCTGCCAGTGTGCAGGTATGTGACAATGGCTACCAGTGTACACACACCTGCTAGTCTTTTGCCACAGGATTTAGGTTAGTTTGGGATTGTAAGAATGGGTGACGAGTGACCTGCAGAAAGATTTAGTTTAGGAGTAAGAGTTGCGCAGCCTCAGCCTCACTCACTCATTTGAGACCATCTGTATCCAGTGGCAAGACAGTCACAACAGCTGAAGATGGAGTCAGACATGGTGGATGACCATGACGTCCTTAGTTCCTCCTCAGCGCCTTGTGCTGAGTGCTCCACAGCACCTCACTGGGTCGGCCTTCCTGACCGTTGAGCTAATCTAGTGGTTACCTGCGAGCAGTCTGCTGGGTCCAAGTCTTCGCTAAATTGGGTAGGCAAGCCCACGTTCGCTAAGGATTTAACGCCCATTGGTTACCCTCACCTGTTTTAGCCCTTTTGTCAAAGGGGTTTACCAAGGCTTGGCCACAGTTGCTAGAAAACAGCAGTTTTGAGCCTCTCAAAACGTGAGCAGTTTTGAGAGCTGAGTGCCAAGTGGGGACAATGGTAGACAAGCTATTCCCAAGGGAGAATGAGTTGACTACCCCTCCCTGACACCCCATACACCCCAATCAAAATAGTAATGGTATATTCTAAAATTATGAAAGCCTGAAAGTCCAGTTGCTCTTTTGTGGATATGAAGGACACGTATTTTTAGAAGTATAATTGGGAGTTTAAAAAACAAACTTAAAATACTCTACCATTCTATGTGGTTAGCAGGCAGGAAATGTGGATTGGATGGACAAAGTTATGTCCTTATTCCAATTTTGAAGCCAATAAACCATCCAGGGAGATGATGAAACTTGATGTACAATTTCCTCCTCCCCAAGTTTAGTTTGGTGCATAAACAGCAAATGATTTCTGATCTAATCTTTCTTGTTAACAGCATACCTGGATTTAATGGCAGTGAGGACTGCATTGCCTTGGAGCAACTACTGGAAGGATTTGATCAGCAAGACCAGGATCAGGTTTTTGCTATCTGTAATTCAGCACTCTTCAAGTACATGGATAATGATGTAAGTTTGGTTACATTTATTGAGTACCAATATTAGATTCCAAGGAATAAATAGATACTTTATTGATCCCAAAGGAAATTATAGTATCACAGTAGCATTACTAGTTCACAGATGTACAATATTAGAAGAGAAGTAAGAAGAATAAGTAAAAGTAAGTTACCTTAAACAGTTCAGAGGGGGTCATCACTTCCCTGGCCATAGGTTGACTCATTATAGACCCTTATGGCTGAGGGTAAGAATGAATTTGTATAGTGCTCGTCTGGCCAGCCAAGGTGGCATGCAGAGGACGAGAAACCTTGTCCAGAATTTGCAGGATTTTCCGTAGGGTAATTTGTTGTACCACAGCCTCCAGTGTGTTCAGTCTGAGTCCTGTAACAGAGCCAACTTTTCTAATCAGTTAATTGAGCCTGTTGGCACCACCTATGTTGATGACATTGCCCAAGCACACCACTGCATAGAAGATTGTACTGGCAACCGCAGAGTGGTAGAACATGTAAAGGAGAGGGTTGCATTTTCTAAAGGACCTCCGTCTCCTCAGGAAGTAGAGGTGACTGGCCCTCGTACACTGCGTCTGTATTGGTGCTCCACTCAAGTCTGTCATCCAGGTACTTGTAGGCTCTCACCACATCCATGTGGTAACTGGGAGCAGTGCAGGCTTTGTTTTCCTAAAGTCCATCACTATCTCCTTTGTCTTACTGATGTTGAGCTGTAGATGATTCAGCTTGCACCATTTGACAAAGTTCTCCACCAGGGCCCCATATTCATCCTCCTATCCTCCCTTTATACACCAACTATTGCTGATTCATCAGAGAATTTCTGTTTTCTTTGTCCCTCCCCCCCCACCCATCTAACTTTCTGATTCTCCCCTTTTCCACAATACACCCTCCCAGACCCCCCTCCTTTCCTATCCTTGCTTCCCACCTCTTTCTGTTTCCATTCATCCACTTCACACACAGGATATCCCCCAATCTATATCTGCTGTTCACCTGTCTCCTATTGATTGCTATTCTCACTTCCTTTATCAGAACCGAACAGTGATGGTGCTTTGTATTCCTGCTTATCACCGTCCATTAGCTGTCTCCTACCTTGCACCAGAAATTTTTTGGTCCCGAGTTGCATGAGATTTTTTTTGTTCCAGCATAGGTCAAGGTACAGTTTTCTGCAGGAAGCTTGGTTCATAACTTGGTTGCAAGTTCAGGAGTTCGGCTGTGCCACATGAACAAAAATAGTATTCAAGCCACTGTTATATATGGCTTCCAATCTCTTTAAAAGCATTGTATCATATCCACATCCTGCTTAAGCCTGAGAATTCTTGAGACAAATATCCAAGTTGTATTGTACATGCAGACTTTTGGCAATAAAATGAACCTTTTGAACTGTTTTCTATTAAGCCAAATTTTTCAGACTTCTCACCACAAAATTTGGAATGAGATTTTTCTACAGAATTGGGGGTAAATTATCTAACATCAGAGTTATTTTGTAAAATTAGCACATTTTTCAGTAGTTTTGCTGTTTATCATCATGGTACTATAGTCCTAGTCATGCAGCCTAAGAACCTGCACTGACCATCGAACACCAATTTATTCTACCCCACTCTACTTCACAAAGGGGAAATGTAGAAACTGGGATTTTTTAGTCTTTCTGTTACATGATGATGTTTCATAGTTGGGAGAGGTGGAATTTCATCTAGATTACATCTCTAAATGCTAGTGCACAGGCACAAAATGAACTTAAAAGATTTATTGAAGTTTTGTTTTATCCAGTGGATTATAAAAATGAGGCATGGTTTCATAGTCCATCTACAAGAAAAAGTATACAGTATTGACCTTTGGGACAATGCAGGTTCATAAAACTTCCAAAGGAGAGCACTGATGTTCATTTACCACAAACTGCCAGAATGCTTCATAGGTGTTTCCATGATGTTGCTGACCCTGGTCCAGATGCATTTTACAGATCATTGTGTAGTGGGTAGCACAGTGAAATCATTAGTGAAAGGATGGTTAAAATTATATTAGCATTGTTCCTGTTCCCAGTTAATGAATAATTATTAGAAAACAGTCTGCAAATTCACGAGGAAATGTAATTTGTTAGTTATTTGAACATCTTGTACTTGAGACTATTTAATCTAACCTATTTTCCTAGTATGCCAAACTCTCTCTGAGTTTGAGAGTTCCTGGAGGAGGAACAAAGAAGAAGTCACCTGTGCAACAAAAAAATGGTGAATCTGCACAGAAGCAACCTGATGGTGTTGAAGAAGAGGATGATGACTACTCCTCTGGATTGTGCTAACTGTGGACAAATCTTGTTTGATACCTTTTGGATCAACTTGAGTTGCTTGGAAGTGATGGAGGCCAAAGCTCAGAAGCATTTATTTTACGTCATAACTCTATGCTTGTTTAGTTGTCAGCCTGTAATCTCTGAGATTCTGATTTGCATAAAAATGGCACAAGTGCTAGATTAATTTATATGTTGTGAAGTATTTAGATTTGACTAACTCTGCATTATATATATATATATATATATATATATATATATATAATTTGATATTAAGTGTCCTTTTTATTTTGAAATGTAATCTTAAAATGCAGTTTCTTTTTGGTTCTAAATAAATGTTTTAAATTAGTGTGTTTAAACTTGTTATTTTATAAGAATATTTTCTCAATGTCCTAAATGTAATTTATTATTTATTGTATAGGTTCGTCTTCAATTTAGTAAGACCTTAATTGATGACACAGAACTTTGGAATATTTTGGCATTTTTTACAATGTCTGGTTTAATTTTCCAATGAACACTGTAGACAGACAGACAGACCTGAAATATTGTACAGTTACCAAAAGGATACTAATCTTTAAGGTTGCATATCATGTTGTTAGTTTGCTGCATCAATGTCATTGTGTGAGAATATATGCCTGAAAGTGGTTTGTATGTTTTCCAATAAAATTCAGTGTTTATGGTTATCATTGTAATTCTGTGTGTGTGTGTGTGTGTATGTATATATACATACACACACACCAGTTTAACTGATAAGCAATGGGCATGTTCTAGCGATTGTTAGTTAATATATCCTTTGTGGTGATTAACAACTTGAAAAAAGTTTATTTTGTAAGTGCATTTTAATGTTAGTCCTTTTTATCTTAAAAGTACTCTGCTGTCAATATCTGCAGTGGCTTTCAGTTACTTCATGAACATGAACATAACAGTAATGTCCTTGCCTTGTTGCCACTTTGGAAAAAAGAACTCTGATTTCCAAGAGCTTGTTGGTTTTCAGTATCTATCTGTACTTGACAATGATGCTGCGATGCAAACATAAAGTTGCTTTGTTATGTACACAGGTTTGAAATTTCATTCAAAGTAAAGTATTGTACTTAAATGGAAAGTGTTTCATTGTTTTTACTGAACCTTTTTCAGTTTGTGCTATACTTTATTTTTGATGCAAGGACCTCAAATTACGCTTGACCTCAGTATTACAATTCACTCATGGTCCTCAGTTTGTCTTTTGCATATTGGTTGTTTATTATATTTTTCCTGTAAATGCCTGCAGGAAAATGAATTTCAGGGCAATGTGGTAATATATATGTACTTAGATAATAAATTTACTTGAAACTTTGAGCAAAGTCATGAAGAAACAGATTGATTTAACGTTTTTACATTATCCAAGCCCTTTGCATTCAGTTGAGTACCTTGATGAGGTATAATATGACTCCTTAGACCATTCACTTGTTTAATTTATAAATTAAGAACCTGCTCTACACTTGTTAGGAAGTGATTATACTAAAAACAGAGATACTCAGTGGACTAAGCAGCAACTGTGGCAAGTAAAGTAGTTAAACAGTTAATATTTTGGTTCAGTGACTTGATGAAACCAGAAATGTTGATAACTGTCTGGTCTGTTGTACATTTTCAATGGTTTTTCATATTGACAGATATAAGAACATAAGAAATAGGAGCAGGAGTAGCTCATCTGGCCCGTCAAGCCTGCACCACCAATGAATAAGGTGATTGCTGATCTGGCCATAGACTGTTTCCACCTCGTGGAGGTAGTGTTGAGGAAACAGGATGCAGAAGGACTTGGACAATAGGAGAATGGGCAAGAAAATGGCAAATGAAATACAATGTTGGAAAATGCATGGTCATGCACTTTTGTAGTAGAAATAAATGTGCAGACTAATTTCTAAATGTGGAGAAAATCCAAAAATCTGAGATGCAAAGGGACTTGGAGTCCTTGTGCAGTACACTCTAAAGGTTAACTTGTAGGTTGAGTCAGTGGTGAGGAAAGTAAATGCCATATTAGCATTAATTTCAAGAGGTCTAAAATACAAGAGCAAGGGTGTGATGCTGAGGCTTTATAAGGCACTGGTGAGGTCTCACCTTGAGTATTATGAACAGCTTTGGGCCCCCTCATTTTAGAAATGGTTTGCTGACATTGGAGAGGATCCAGAGAAGGTTCACAAGGATGATTCCAGGAATGAAAGAGTTGTCATATGAAGAATGTTTGATGGCTCTAGGTCTTGACTTGCTGGAATTCAGAAGGATGAGGGGGATCTCATTGATAACTTTCAAATGTTGAAAGGCCTAGAGTAGACAGAGTAGATGTGGAAAGGATGTTTCCCGTGGTGGGAGAGTCTGGGACAAGAGGGCACAACCTTAGGATAGAGGGGTGCCCTTTCAAAACAGATGCAGAAAAATTTCTTTTAGCCAAAGGATGGTGAATTTGTGGAATTTGTTGCCACATGCAGCTGTGGAGGCCAGGTCATTGGATGTATTTAAAGCACAGATTGATAGGTTCGCGATTGGACATGGCATCAAAGGTTACAGGCGGAAGGCCGGGAACTGGAGTTGAGGAGGAGGTAAAAAAAGATCAGCCATGTTTGAATGGTGGAGCAAACTTGATGAGCCAGATGGCCTATTTCTGCTCCAAGGTTAGATTCAACTTTATTGTCATTGTGCCGAGTACAGATACAAAGGCAATGAAATGCAATTAACATTTAACCAGAAGTGCAAAAGAATAGTATTATTTACAAAATAACTGAATAAAAAGTAAGTGCTACAGCATACAGATATAAAAGTACTGTGACAGTCCAATATGGGTGCTATACTGCTTAGCGCTGTGATATGAGGTAGAGCAGGGTTACAGCCTCAGGGAAGAAGCTTTTCCTGTGCCTGCTGGTGCAGGAGCGGAGTCTCCTGTAGCATCTACCAGATGGGAGGAGAGTTAAAAAAGCCATGTTTAGGGTGAGATGCATCCTTGATAATGCTTATGGTTGAAATCTACTCCCCAAAATCTTGAGGTCATGTCCCCTCGTTAGTCTCATCTATCAGTGGAAATGGCTTTCCCGCCTTTTATCTATCCCTTTCAGAATTTTATATGCTTCTGTAAGATCTCCTGTGGTTTTGCTTTTTGAAGGCTAGTTGTATGCAAGGTTTCACTGTCCCTGGATGTGATCTGCTAGTGAAATAACCTACAAATGACCCACCACCATGTGTTCAAAAAGTAATTTAAACATTCCTCTTTTCATAATCAGAAGAAAATTGGCTTATTGTTATTTCTACAGAAAGTTATGTACTGGTGCTTAATGCAGACAAATCAGAAAAATAATTCCAGATGCTTGAAGGGTCTTGGTCCATAACGTTGACTGTATATTCTTGCTGAGTTCCTCCAGCATTTTGTGTGTGTTGCTCAAGATTTCCTGCCCTTCTTGTATTTAGAGGAATAAATCCCCTGCTGGAAACTTTTTGGGTTTGGACTAATTATATTTTAATGATGAGATGTGGAAGCAATAAGCTGGAACTTTGATGTAAAATGTAGAGTTAAAGTACTAGGATTTCCTTTGCATGTGACATGTTGGGATAATGGTATTGTCCTGAATTGGTTGTACTACTTTCTTGATTATGCCCCAATTCTAGAATGACTTCACATGGAGTTCTGAGGGAACATACATATGTAATGTGTTGTAATATGCATAAGAGTCTTTCACGTATGTTGTAGATTGCTCCAAGCGCTGATCTGATTTGGTGGGATTGAGAACGGCCACAGGCTGTCCATTCTGTTCCATTCAGCACCACTCCACTCCACTCACACTGCCTTGGGGGAAACAAATCTAGCTTATCCAGTGCAACATACAAAATGCTGGAGGAACAAGGGATGAATTCCTGCAGAATGTATGGGCAGTGAGGTAAGAAATTAAAATGTAAGACCTTGAGGGCAGTCGTCTATGAAAAACTCCCAATACTATGTGCTGTTGAGTCCAGAAAATAGGCCAGATGAACGTGTGGTTGAAGACCTAAGGGCAATTATTCAGATTCTTGAATCATGAGGATCTCTTCTGGAGAGGGAGGCAGCCTGTATAAGAGGGAAGGGTTGCATTTGAACCAGAGATGGACTAATATCCTAGTGGGAAAATTTACTTTTGCCACCAGGGAGGGTTTAAAGCAGGCTGGCAGGATGGTAGGATGAAAGTGAAGTCAAAGAGAAGACAGGTACATGCAACAATTAGATAGTCATGTTCACAGTTAAAGGATAGATAAGACCATTGCTTTAAAGTGCATCAATTTCAATGCAACACACCCAAAATGCTGGAGGAACTCAGTGAGTCAAGCAGCATCTATGGATGGAAATGGAAAAGGATTTCAGGGCAAGACCCTTCATCAGGACTGGAAAGAAAGAGGATTGAAACTAGAATTAAATGTTTGTGGGACAGGGAGGAGCACGAGCTTGTGGGTGATGGGTAAATCCAGGTGAGAGTGGGAAGGTAGGTAGGTAGGAGTGGGTGTTATTTGGGAATAATAAGAGAAGCGGGAGGTGATAAGTGAGAGGCAAATGTCTGAAGAAGATGGATTGTAGGAGAGCATGGAAAAGAAGGGAATGTCTGGGTGATGGGCAGTTTGTAAGGTCAGAAGGGAAAGAGAAAGGTGGAGATGAGCCAGAGGGATAAGGGGAAAATAGGTAGGGGAGCAGTTACTGGAAGTTGGTTTCAATGCATGTAGCTTAACAGGAAAAGTGGATAAACTAAGAGTGTGGAATGCCTCTAGGGACTGGGATATTGTGGCTGAGAAGGGCAGGACTGCCAGTTCAGTGGTCTGAGATACCAATGTTTTAAGCATGACAGGATCAGGTAAGAAAGTAGGTATGGGAAAAGTTATATCAGCTCCACAGATTAAATTGACGTACTGAAGCAGGGCCAACTTTGAGGGCATTAGGCAGAATCTAGCTGGGGTTGACTGGGTCATTATTTAAAGGCAAAGGAAAAATTGGCAAGTGGGAGGTTTTTAAAAAGGTGATATCAAGATTCCAGCGCATTGTGTTCTTGTTAGTTTGAAGGGTAGACATACCAAGTTCAGGGAACCTTGGCTAATGAGAGGTTGATGTTCTAGTAAGGAAAACCAAGGAAACATACATCATATTTAGGCAGCTGTATACTAATGAATCCCTTGACAATTATATACTGTTATTTTAGGACCAGCATAAGAACAAAATCAGGAAGACAAGAAGAGGTTACAAGATGGATTTGGCAGGCCAAATTAAAAATAATCTCAAGTGTTTCTTCAGTTCTAGTAACTGTTAAAGGTTGACTAGGGAAATACTACATTCAATTAAAAATCGTCAGGCAGCCAATGTGTGGAGCCACAGAAATAAGCTGAGAATTTTAATATCTATTTCTCCTCGGTGTTCACAAAGGAGAATACCATTGATACTGAATAATTTATGGTAGTAAGTAGTAAGGGGTTGGGCATGGGTTGTATTTGCAGCCTAGAAGTGTACCAAAGTGGGTTCTGACTTTATGGGAGGCCTCTGAAGAAATTGCAGAGGCCTTTGTGTTGATAGTTTTCTTAATTTTGAGCCACTGACAAAGTCCCAGAAAGTGGTTAATGTTGTTCCATTTTTCAAGAAGGGTAGCAAGGACAGATCAGTTTCCTGGAGAGAATTCTGAGGGACAAGATCCATCACTTGGGCACAGATCCAAGAAGGGAGAGATATAAGAGACCTGAGAGTTAACTTCTTTACAGAAGATGATGAGTACCTGGAATAAATTGCCAGAGATACAATTGCAACTTTTGGGTAGGTACATGGAAGGGAGGAAGTTGGAGATTTATAGGCCAAACCTGAGCAACTGGGACAAACTGTGGTCATAAACCATAAACTATAACACGTTTTCATGGAATTGAAATTGGTTTATTATTGTCATACAAGTACAGTGAAAGGCTTGTCTTGCATATCGTCCACGCAGATCAATTCATTGAGGTTGCAGAGAACGAGTTACCATGCTCCAGATAACGCGATTGCTGATTTAGTTATATTGTGATTTCGGTGAGGAGCTAAGTTACTTTGGAAGTTAACAGGTAGAAAAAAAAACGTATCTTGTTTGAGGGAGAGAGAGAGAAAAAAAGTTTCCATGTATATCCTGCAGTAATCAAACACAATTGTCTCTTAAGAGTACAATTTTTCTTTGTTAAAAAAATATTTAGAGATAGTGCGGAACAAACCCTTCCGGCCCAACGAGCCACATCGTCCAGCAACCCACCTATTTAACCCTAGCTGATCACAGGACAACTTAACAATGACTAATTAATCTAGTAACCGGTATGTCTTTTGACTGTGGGAGGAAGCCGGCGTATTCGGAGGTAACCCATGTGGTCAAATTCAAATTCCTGACAAACGATGTGGAATTGTACTCAGAGCTGCGGTAACGTTACACTAACCGCTACGCCTCAAACCTGGTGAAACCAGGTTACTGGCATTTCCAAGTCTCATCACCACTTCAAAATTTATTTACCAAGCTAATTTTACATCCGCAACATTGTTCTGTTTTCCATATCAACCGACAATTTGCAGTAGAAATGACAATGTCATTTTCAACTTTGCATCATTATCAGAGAATAAATCACAAATTAACTTTGACAAGCAAGTTAACACATAAAAACAGACGTTGGAACTCTGAAATCAAAGCAACGTTCGCGTTAAAGAGCCCAGACACACGCCAAACGCTGGAGGAAGTCAGGCAGCTGAGAGCGGACGATCCGGTTCGGTCGGATACCCTGCTTCAGGACTCAAAGCCGCGTCTCAGGGTCCGGGTACCAGCTCTAAGAGAATGCGCATGCACGGAAAGGAAACAGCCGACAAAAAGAAAGTGCGCAAACGCATTGACGGACCCGTCGCTGCCGACGCCGGGACGGTGCGCATGCGCGTCTCTGAGCGGCGATGAGGGTCTGCGGAAGGAGTGGCGGTTTGGTCGTGGTGGAGCATTTGGCGTTTGCTGCCAACGCCGGGGACTCCGACCCATGCTCTAGGGCGGTGTTGTTCGCAGGACAGCTGCCAAATCTGCACAAACTTGCCTGGAACCAAGTGAAGGGGAAGCTGGAGCCCCGGGTGACCCAGGAGGTAGTGAGAGGTCCAAGATGGTGCCAGATGTTCAGGCTGTTCAGCCCTTCTAGCTCTCTGTTGACCCGGCACCTATATTTAAGGTGGTAGGGGCCCAGCACTAAAGAGAGTGGAGTTGTTTGAAGCATGTTCTAATGCTCAGTTTGCACCTTTATTTTTAAATTACTGTATAACTCTTCATGCTCCCCCTACCTCCCACTTGTATATCTGCAGTCCCGTGCTCTTAACGTCGTACTCAGTTCTTAATCATGCTGCCTCACCATAGGTGACCGCACCTTTGTTGGGAAAACGTAAAGCTCTAGAATTCCTACGTTAAAACCACAATTGTGCCTGATCTTGTGTCTACCTACTTTGTGTTTTGGTGCCAACATTTTTGTTCTCACTATCCCTAGTAATGTCAGCGTTATTGTCTCTCATCTGTGGGGGCACATTAGTGTGTTTAGAATTAGACTAGGTAAAGGATTGCAAATTTCCTTCCCTGAAGGGCCTTACGACTGCTGAAACCAGTTACAAGGAAATATTTAATTGCACGTACTACTTACATCAATTCGTTCTAGAACTGGCCCTATAGACACTGGTAGATTCATTGCTAAGTATTTATACCTTTGAACAGAAGAACATCGTTTGACCATCACTTGTCTTTTCGGCACTGTAATCTTTCCTTTCTTCCCCTGGCCCACCATCATGTTATCTGTCAATGATCAGCCCCATTCATAATCTGAAAAACTTGTCAGTTCAGACACATCCATGGAGCAGGACACAGCATTTCAAACAGAACTTTCTGATGAAAGGTCATAGATGTGATCATTTTCAATTAAGGTCATTTGTTTTACAGTTAGCGACCCCTGACCTGATTAGTACTCTGACATTAATTTTACATTTCTAGAACCTGCAGGTATTTTTTGACTGTACATCACTTCTACTATTTGTGCACACCAGAAAGTTGATTTACTATGTTAAAACAAATGGAATGCTACTTTTAAATGACCCTTTTGTTGTACAATGTTGGATCATTGCTATCAGAACAATTTAGTATTAATGATGTTTAGATTATATATAAAATCCACTTCTGCAGATTTCTTGTCCTTACCTACATCTATTTAAAAACCTTGCCATTTTGCTCATGTTTTTTTAAGCATTTAGGACATTGGCTGTTCTATTTTATAGATCAGTGTTAATTCCAAACAACACAAGTTTTTGCTGTCTTCAATGAATGCTTAGAAAGTATATCTTCAGAAGATAAATATAGTACAAAAGCAAATACTGTGGATGCTGGAAATCAGTGATAACAAACAGAAAATAGCAGGAGAATTGTGGAGAGTGGAAAAATTAAAATGTTGAACATTTTCTGCCAAATGCCATGTTCTGTCCAGTCTTTAGCCAGAGTGTGGTGAATCTGTGAAATTCATTGTCACAGGCAGCTGCGAAGGCCAAAGTCACAGGGTATATTTAAGGCAGCAGTTGATAGATTCTTGATTGGTCAGGGCATGAAAGGATACAGGGAGAATGAGGAGATTGAGGCTGAGGGATGAAATGGCGGAGTAGACTCGATGGGCCAAGTGGCCTAATTCTGCTACTATTTTTTATGGTCTTATGCTGCCTGACCCAACAAGTATCTCCAGCAATTTCTGTTTTTATTCCAGAGCAGAATATGGGACACAGTAGGAAGATGGATGGAAGAGGCCAGGGAGAATAGTTTATGTAAATACTTTGAATTCTCTTCTCCAGATGTATACAGACTCTAAATGTTTTGTACCTGATTATATCCTTGTACCTTACTGTCTGCCTGCACTGCACTTTCTCTGTAACTTAATTCTACATTCCTAGTTGGGATTGAAGGAAAACTAACCTGTGGGAATTGAGATTAATGCTCTGCTTTCACCATTGGCATTACTGCTACCATCATTCTTCATTGGTGTGGTGGCAATGAGTGAAGCAACTTATCTTCAGAAATGAATCCTTTTCTGTGCAATAGTTCATTTACTTGGATAACAAGAGAGAAACCATTTATTTAGACTATGTTTGGTCTGTTAATTCTTAGCCCAAAAACATTTTGATTTAAGTTTAACATGAAATTTCAAATAAAACCATATTTATGTGCTTAATGAGATCAATGATTGCAATTGATCCATTATGAAATCTCCTACTCGGACTGCATATCTTCCATGATCTCCATCAGCATCATCACAAGGCTCTACTCTATTCACTTTATACTTATGATTGTGTGACTAAGGCCATATTCAAGTTTGCTGATGTCTCCACTGTCGTAGATCAAATTAATAGTGGACAAGTCAGCATATAGGAAAGAGATTGAAAACCTGGATGAATTGTGCCATAGCAACAACCTCTTGCTCAATATTAGCAAGAGCAAGGAGCTTTTATTGACCTCAGGAGGAGGAGGGCAGAGGTCCATGATCCTATCCTCGGAGGATCAGAGACGGAGATGGTCAGCACCTTTAAATTTCTCTGCGATATTATTTTGGAGGACTTGTCCTGGGCCCAGCACATAAGCGCCTCTACTTCCTTAGGAGTTTGCAAAGATTTGGCATGACAGCCAAACCGTTGACAAACTTAAATAGATGTGTGGTGGAGAGTATATTGACTGGCTGTATTACAGCCTGATGTGGAAACACCAAGGCCATTGAATGGGAAACCCTACAAAAAGCAGTGAGTTCGGCCCAGTCCATCATGGGTAAAGCCTTCTTCACCATTGAGCACATCTACATGAAATATTGTTGCAGGAAAGCGGGAATCCCCACCACGCAGGACAAGCTCTGTTTTTTCTACTGCCATCAAGAAGGTTTAGGAGCGTCAGGACACGCATCACCAGGTCCAGGAACAGTTATTACCCCTCAACCACCAGGCTCTTGAACCAAAGGGGATAATTTCATTCGACTTCACTTACCCCATCGTTGAAATGTTCCTACAACCTATGGATTTATTTTCAAGAATTCTTCATCTCATGTTATCAATATTTATTTATTATTATAATTAATTATTTTTGTGTTCACACACTGGTTGAACACCCAAATTGATATGATCTTTCTTTGTTTCTATTATTGTTATTATTCTATTAAGGATTTATTGAGTATGCCCACATATTCAGGGTTGTATATGGTGATGCATGCGTACATGTACACACATACATACTCTCTTTGATAATAAATTTACTTTGAGTTTGCTAAGTTTAGATGCAATTTTCCTCTGCATAGAGCCAAATAAGCCCTGGAATAATGCTCAGTTTGTTGTTCAGGTCTGGCAGACAGCGCTGAGAACATTGAATCCAAATCCTACGGCTATTTGCTCTCTGTGGCTCAATTATGCTCTGGTGGCAGCACTCCGGTCCAAAGTCAGTCGCCACAACAGTCCATCTTCAGCTCACTTTCTCACACGATTGATTAGCAGTTCTTTGACTCGAAGAACCAACCAGTGCATTGTGGTGAGTGATCTTTTTGTCTCTCGTTTATATAAGCACCATCCTGTTATTTGTGAATTTTCTTTTCTTATTGTTCATGTTTATTTTCAAAAGGCTAATTAAAGTTAACGCTGATCATTTATGATAAGTTACTGGCAATTTTTTTCTGTATGGGCAATCCCATTTTTTTTGGAGGGAGGCAATGTTGCCTTCCTAGAAAATAGTTCTTATTGTAATTTTCTGAAATTGTAATATGTGTCTTCTGTGCATGTGTTAAGAAATTTGAATTGAAAAGATCGTTTGTTTATTTTTCACATATAAATTTTGTAAGAGTGCATTTGTATTCTATATCTCAGATTATTTTCTAGTGGTCATTTGTGAATTCAGCAAGGGTGAATTTCCATTATCCAAACTTCTGTAACGGAGTCAGCGCTGGGAAGCGCATTCACCTGTACAGTTATTCAACTGACTTGACATGATTTTCAAAAGCAATGGAGATTTTCAGAAAAAGCTGTACAAAATAGTTTTCCTTTATTTACGTGACAGCTTTCCAAAAAGTCAATTGAGTTGATGTTCTGTTGTCTATTTGAGTGGGATTGTGGTATTAAAGAAAAGACCTTTATTAGTGTTATACATTTTCATCCCTTTCACGACATCTCAATGGGTTTATGATCCAGTGAAATATGTTTGTGGCATGATTATTGTTGTAATGTGGTCAATTTTTGTATAACAAGATCCCCAAAAAAGCATTTTAGTGCAAAAATTAGAATTGATACAGTTGAGCTGACAGATTAGATGACAGTGACAAGAACTTACTGGAAAAGTATGGAGATGGTATTTCACTTCTGACTTCATAAAAATTACTTTCAATATTTGCCTGAAATCTATTGGCGGTATCTTGAAAAGAATACCACAAAATGATATTTAATGGAATCAAGGATATGGAATAGGTGGAGGGAAAATGATTCTGAAGTGGTAGGTCACCTATGATTTTACTAAATGGTAAAGAGTCATAGGGTGGAATGACCTGCTGTTCAGTATGTTCTTGAGGAATATATGCTGATTTTTAATACTGAAAGGTAAATAGTTTTGTTTTTGTAGCAATGACAATTCAACAACTAAAATTCAGTGCTGCCAGTGGCAAGATAAAAAAGCTAAAATTGCCAGGAAAATCAACTGTATCTAAAAATCATGTCGAAGGAACTAATGTGCTTTTTCATACAGAATAATAATACTGTTGAAGCAGATGATAGTATCTGTAGTTTTGGTGTGCTCTGGGATATGTAAAATACAACCGCTATTAATTATTTTCCTCGTAAGCTTATTAAGTATTTGTTAGGGGTTTGCATACATGACATAATATTATCTGATATTTGCTTGCATTTCATTACTAAAACTTAAAATTAATGTTACTAGAGTCTTGAGTCATTGTTTTGCAAGTCAAATGCTTTCAATTGAAATATTTTTTTTCTCAACATTATATACCTGGGGCAAAGCCTATTTGCTAAATTGTATATCAGAGAATTAGCTGATGTTATAAAGAGGACAAACATGATGGAGTCTCGTAGGTTGAATATTAATACTTGGCCCAAACATTAAAGAAAAGTGAGTCTGTTAAAACGCTTTTAAGATTTGTGCAACGGGAAGAAAACAGAAAAACAATCCGATTAAATGACTTGTATGAACTTTTTTTCGACCATTGAACAACTTCTCTGATGTATGCAACTTTTAATTTGTGGTTAAAAACAGAAATAGAAGCAGTAGTAGGCTCTTCAGCACCATCTGACTACTACAGCATTCTGTCATTTCAAAGCTGATCTTCTGCATTTTCCCGCATTGAACCCTAAAAATATATCAATTTCTGTCTTAATTTGGATATGATAATGTGTCACATTGTTTTTCAAAAGGCTTTTAACTTATTACTATGGTTATAACTTTTATTTCAGTTGGTCTGTGAATATGCAGAGGTTTTTGCCTTAGCATGTGCACTAACGAGAGCGTTTCCTTTGTTCACTCGACGCACTGGAACGCATGACCACGAAGACAAGATGACTGTTACTGTAGAGTTTATTCTAGTGGGAGAAAATACCAAGCCACTCTGTGAATCTACACTAGAAGTAAGTAATAGTACAATGGTAGGAGATACAAAATTATGTAGTTGCTGATTTAAGATTAGCTTACTTTGTTACATGTACATCAAAACCTTAAAATATGCAGTGAAGTGCATTGTTTGCTTCAATGGCAGGCACAGTTTGAAGATGCGTTAAGGCAGCCCGCATCCACAACTTAATAACCCTAACCCATGTGTCTTTGGAATGTGCGAGGAAACTGGAGAAGCAAGGGAAAACCCATGGGGTGATGGGGAGAACATACAAACTCTATTCAGCCAGCCGCAGGAATTGAACTCCTATCACTGGCACTGTAAATTGTTGTACTAACTGCTGCTCTGCTGTGACACCCATGATGTTTGTTTTTATAGCTTCTAATTCTGTGTGGTTTGACAGTGATATCCAGGGATCTGAACTGAGCTGCAGTTGGTTGCAAAAATTGCCAGTTGTCTTTTACCATCATTGTGATGGATTACTTAAAATAACAGTTGACTGCAAAACCAAATAAGTGAGTTTTATGTTATGGTATACACAGTTTTATCAGCTGAATAAAATCATACGGACATATTTTACTAAACTATGGAGGATTGTTTGCAAATTGTGGTTTCAGAGACATTTGGAAAGTTATGGTTAGTGTTCTCTTAATACCCTTTAGCCTTTGGTAGCATACTGGAAACCTAGAGGTTTTCCTAACTTTGTTAAAGGTATTTTTAATGGCCCTTTCACATCTTCTTGTGTTTAGTTCTAGATTCTGTGACATGAGGTATCAAGAAGCTTCTTTCAACTTCCCTTGTGTTTCCTGCTATTTCAGTTTGTCTTGATCACCAGGCTTTTATACTTTCAAGATCATCATCACTATTTTAATTGCCTTTCGATGGTGACTGCAGGAATTTTCATATTACATACACAAAATCTAAAAGGGTTTCTCTTTTATTGAACATTAAAGCCTGTTTACCATAAGTTCAATTGTTTTTGTTTTCCTTTTTAACATTTAGTATATGGGATAGTAGTAACTTATGCGCAATAGGCCTTTGCTTAATGTTGCATCAAAAATATTGTTCAGATTAGTTGCTCTCCAGTGCCATAATATAAATTGCAGTGACTTTAAAGAATGTTAAGTTGCTTATTTCATTTTATTCAGAAAAGAGTAGCTTACTACATAGCTTGCAATATTGACAATCTCATTAGGGTGGAGGTACTGTTAGGTGGTCCTGATAGTTTTCCAGCACTTAACCATTATTTATTTCACAGTGTTTGTTACATGCTGCTGAAGGCATCCGATTAGCAGCTCGTATTGTGGATATGCCGTGCTGTGAGATGAATACCGATGACTTCCTTGAGGTGAGCACTTTCAGTTCTTTAGACAGCGGCATAAACTGGTTCAGCTCACTCACTCCTGTATTTCATACTTGTTATCAGCAATTACATTGGTCAGTTTATTTTTGTCAAAAGTGTATTTTTTCGGAACTGCAGTGGTAAAATAGTGCTTTATGCACTTGTAGCAAATTAAAACATAGGATTGACTTGTTAACTATTTAGCTTTCTAATAGACTGTTAGGGAATATACGGCACAGAAGGGGATGAACTCAGCCATGTTAAACAAGTTGCCAACCTGAGTTAGATCCATTTCCTTTTTTTGTAGACTAATTTATGCAAATGTGTTGTTAATGAGACCTTTTGCTATAGGGTTCATATTTATTCAGTTTCAGAAGAGCAGTGCTAGAATGATTTGCTATTTCTCATTTGTGTTCAAAGGTGCTGTAGAAAATGGAATAGTATCTTTGGGTACATGTTAGAATTTCATTGTTGGCTGATTTAGATAAGATAACTTGATATCTTAACTAGATTAATCATGGAGTTGAATTGGTCAAAAACTCCCTAAATATGTAGTCCATGTTATTGAGCTTTCTTTTAGTTGCTTTCAAATGTGTATTAATTTTATTTGATTAAAAATATTGGGAGCTAATAGTAATGCTGAGACATAGAGCAAGATCTTGCATTGATATAGTTCCTTTGAACTTGGTTTGATTCGAGAGGGTTGTGAATATCTGAAATTCTTTGACCAGTTGGGTATGAAATATATTCAAAAAAGAGTAGTTTTTTCATGTATCTGAAGGGTGTGGAGAACTGTAACTGAATGTATGAGGCCTGGAGCAGATCATTTATGATCATATTGAATGGTGAGCGGCCAGGTGACCTATTCTCCCTAGTTTCATGTGTTCTTAGGCTATTCCAAAGCACAATTAAGAACTTTTGTAATGTAGGAAGCAAGTTAGCTGTATAGTCAAACTCATCTCCACACACAGCGTTAAGATAAAAAAGATTATTGTATCATAGAATGCCTACAGCGCAGTAGGAGGCCATTTGGCCCATTGTGTGTGAAACCCCTTTTTACCAGGTGTTTCTAGAGATGTGGCTTGTTACCCCCTTGCTGACAGCTGCTGGACTCAGTGATGTGAAGACCACCTTTCTGAGACTCCATGCGTCTAGGATCTTTAGGACTTGGATCCCACCAAACCTGGGATGCTTTGTCCACCCGAACCCCAGTCTGAGTGAATACTGGTTAAATGCTACCCACTTGCAATTACCCGTCAGCAAGAAATAACAGATCATACACCACATACAATTCTGAAGGAAGTATATTTACAAATTTCAGCTTTATTGAACAGTTAGTAGGAAAAGAAAAAGAAAAAAAATTGAAAAGCATCTATTACAGTTAACCCAGTCCAAACGTGCATATAAGTTGGAGCTCATCTTGACGTTGTCTTTAACTCACATGCTGGACCCACGGTCTTTGTGAAAGCACACACCACCTTCCATTCCGAATATCGCTCAAAATTAATCTCGACAAATTGGCTCCCCCACGGGAGTTCTGGTCCTTCCTCCCAGAAGCCGTTCATCAGCACCAGGCACCTTGTGCAACAGGGATGACATCCTCAGTCATGCTCCCTCCTGTCTTCTCCCAGCTCTCGCCAAAAAGACCTCGACCCACACCAGTGTCCATCACAGAAACCTCTCCACCCAGCATTCTCTTGAACCTTCTCCCAGTTCCATCATCATGATTGGATGACACTACATTCCTAAGCCTGAACATCAAAACACCTTATTTTTAAGCTCAAACCCAAATATGCTGGAAGCAGAACAGACTGCTCTTACAGAACTGCTAAAATAAAATACCTAAGGCATAGCAATGAAAATCTGAACCAGGGTATTACCATGATGTGCATGTCTGCAGTACTGTGCAAAAGTCTTGGGCATGTGCAGTATATATAGTTAGGGTGCCTAAGCTTAGGGAGATATGATGTGGTGGCCATTACAGAGACTTGGATGGCTCAGGGACAGGAATGGTTACTTCAAGTGCTAGGCTTTAGATGTTTCAGAAAGGACAGGGAGGGATGCAAAAGAGGTGGGGGCATGGCACTGTTGATCAGAGATAGTGTCACGGCTGCAGAAAAGGTGGATGCCATGTTTGCGGAGTCTCTATGGGTAGAGGTTAGGAACAGGAAGGGGTCAATAACTTTACTGGGTGTTTTTTATAGGCCGCCTAATTGTAACAGGGATATCGAGGAGCAGATAAGAAAACAGATCCTAGAAAGGTGTAATAACTGAGTTGCTGTGATGGGAGATTTTAATTTGCCAAATATCGATTGGCATCTCCCAAGAGCCCAGGGATTTAGATGGGGTGGAGTTTGTTAGGTGTATTCAGGAAGGCTTCTTGACACAATCTGTAGATAAGCCTACAAGAGGAGAGGCAGTACTTGATCTGTTATTGGGAAATGAACCTGGTCAGGTGTCAGATCTCTCAGTGGAAGAGCACTTTGGAGATAGTGATCATAATTGTATCTCCTTTACAATAGCATTGGAGAGAGATAGGAACAGACAAGTTTTTTAAAAAAGTGTTTAATTGGAGTTAGGGGAATTATGAGGCTATCAGGCAGGAAATTGGGGGCTTAAATTGGAAACAGATGTTCTCGGAAAGTATGGAAAAAAATGTGGCAAAAATTCGGGGGTTATTTGTGTAGAGCTCTGTATAGGTACGTTCCAATGAGATGGGGAAGTTATGGTAGGGTACAGGAACCGTGGTGTACAAAGGCTGTAATAAATCTAGTCAAGAATCAAAGAAAAGCTACAAAAGGTTCAGAGAGCTAGGTAGTGTTAGAGATCTAGATTATAAGGCTACTAGGAAGGAGCTTAAGAAGGAAATTAGGAGAGCCAGAAGGGGCCATGAGAAAGCCTTGGTGGGCAGAACTAAGGAAAAGAAACTAAGAACCGAAGCACTCTACAAGTGTATGAAAAGCAAGAGGATAAGACGTTAAAGAATAGGACTTATCAAATGTGACAGTGAGAAAGTGTGTATGGAACCGTAGGAAATAGCAGAGGTACTTAATACTTCAGTATTCACTGTGGAAAAGGATCTTAGTGATTGGAGTGACAACTTGCAGCAGACTGAAAAGCTTGAGCATGTAGATATTAAGAGAGAGGATGTGCTGGAGATTTTGGAAAGTATCAAGTTGGATAAGTTGCTGGAACCAGATGAAGTGTACCCCAGGCTACTGTGGGAGGCGAGGGAGGAGAATGCTGAGCCTTTGGCGATGATCTTTGCATCATCAATGGGGACGGGAGAGGTTCCAGAGGATTGGAGGGTTGTGGATGTTGTACCTTTATTCAAGAAAGGGAGTAGAGATAGCCCAGGAAATTATAGACCAGCGAGTCTTACCTCTGTGGTTGGCAAGTTGATTGAGAAGATCCTGAGAGGCAGGATTTATGAACATTTGGAAAGGTATAATATGATTAGGAGTGGTCAGCATGGCTTTGTCAAGGGCAGGTCGTGCCTTATGAGCCTGATTGAATTTTTTTGAGGATGTGACTAAACACATTTATGAAGGTAGAGCAGTAGATGTAGTGTATATGGACTTCAGCACGGCATTTGATAAGGTACTCAATGCAAGGCTTATTGAGAAAGTAAGGAGGCATGGGATCCAAGGGAACATTGCTTTGTGGATCCAGAACTGGCTTGCCCACAGAAGGCAATGTGTGGTTGTAGACGGGTCATATTCTGCATGGAGGTCGGTCACCAGTGGAGTGCCTCAGGGATCTGTTCTGGGACCCTTACTCTTCATGATTTTTATAAATGACTTGGATGAGGAAGTGGAGGGATGGGTTAGTAAGTTTGCTGATGACACAAAGGTTGGAGGTGTTGTGGATAGTGTAGAGGACTGTCAGAGGTTACAGCGGGACTTTGTTCATCAATCGTGGAATGGAATTTAGGAGCCGAGAGGTAATGTTGCAGCTATCCAGGACCCTGGTCCGACCCGGTTTGGAGTACTGTGCTCATTTCTGGTCGCCTCACTACAGGAAGGATGTGGAAGCCATAGAAAGGATGCAGAGGAGATTTACAAGGATGTTGCCTGGATTGGGGAGCATGCCATATGAGAATAGGTTGAGTGAACTCGGCCTTTTCTCCTTGGAGCAAAGGCGGATGAGAGGTGACCTGATAGAGGTGTATCAGATGATGAGAGGCATTGATCATGTGGATAGTCAGAGGCTTTTTCCCAGGGCTGAAATGGCCAACACGAGAGGGCACAGTTTTAAGGTGCATGGAAGTAGGTACAGAGGATATATCAGGGGTAAGTTTTTTACGCAGAGAGTGGTGAGTGTGTGGAATGGGCTGCCGGCTACGGTGGTGGAGGCGGATACGATAGGGTTTTTTAAGAGACTCCAGGACAGGTATATGGAGCTCAGAAAAATATTGGGATGTGGGTAACCCTAGGTAATTTCTCAGCTAAGGACATGTTCGGCACAGCTTTGTGGCCCAAAGGCTCTGTATTGTGCTGTAGGTTTTCAATGTTTGTATGTTTCTTGAACTCAATTCTTTGACAATTAATGGCAAATATACCATATGGCTGCTTTACCATTCCATCAGTCTGTGTAAGTCACTTTCAGGGAGCTACGGACTTGAATCCTACGGTTCCTCTGCACGTCAACACTGTTAAAGGGTCTTGGCAAACAGTATATGCTTGATCTCCCAAAGTGCAGCACTTCAGATTTGGCTGGGTTAAACTCCATCTGTCATTTCTTGGCACATATCTGTAACTGATCTGTATCTTGCTGTGTCCTTTGCCAGTCTTCTACATTATCCACTACATCACCAATCTTTGTACCATCTGCAAGCTTTCTAACCTACTCATCTATGTTTTCATCCAAATCATTTATATAAATTGTGAACAGCAGAGGGTCCCAGTATGGATCCCTGCAGTGAATCACCAGTCATGGATCTCCAACCACAATAAGCCCCATACATCACTATCATCTCTATTGCGGCAAGCCAACTCTGAATCCAAATGGTCAGTTCTCTGTCGATCTCATGCATTTTAATGGATGAGCCTTCCATGATGAACCCTTTCAGGCACCTTCCTAAAATCCATGTCGAAGACATCCACAACTCTGATCCTTGAACCTTGATCACCTCTGCGAAAAAGTCATGTTAGGAAGCGATGACTTGTCCCATTCAAAGTCATAGTGACTGTTCCTAATTAGGCTATTGTTTTCCAATTGCTCATAAATCCAATCCCCGGGAATCCTCTCTAGTAACTGCCCTACCTCTAACATGAGAATCACCAGTTCCAGGATTATTCCTATTTCATTTCTTGCATTATGGAACACCATTAGCTCTTTGCCAGTCTGCTGAGACCTCACCTGCTTCACTCTTAATTTGTACCCTTTCAGCACCCTTTGTATTGATGAAGACAGACACAAAGAATCTTTTAGTACCTTATTGGTAGCCTCAGCATCCAGGTACAATTTACCATTTTTGTACTTAATAGGCCTCATTTCTCCACTTCTTTGTTGTTCAGTTTCTAGAAAATTTATGCCAATGGGTTTAAAAATATTGAGTAGCATATTAGGAAGATTTCCCTGTTATTCAAAAGTGTGTCTACCATGTTTATCTGATAGGACAGGTCTTGATTTAAACAGTAAAATGTTATCCTTGTTTGTCACATGCACATTGAAACGTTCAGTGAAAAGAATTGTTTGCGTTAATGACCAACACAGTCCAGGGATGTGCTGAGGCCAGCCCACAAAGTTGCCATTGTTGGATCCGACTGTTTGTCATTTTCTTTGCTTGTATTTTAAGTAATCATTACATGCATAAGTTTAATATGTCTCTTGTGGCTACACAAAGTATAATTCTGGAAAGCCACATATACAAAATGCTTGGAGGAACTCAGCAGGTCAGGCTGAATTGCTCCAGCATATTGTGTGTGTTGCTTTGGCTTTCCAGCATCTGCAGAATTTCTTGTTTGGAATTCTGGAAATCTCTGGAAGCTCTGCATTGAGTGAATAAGTAATTTTGTCATTGGTTAACTTTTTACTGCAGTATTGACTAAGAACTTTCTAATTGGATTGTTGTCATGATGTAGGATGGAATTTTCCTCGTCTTTATTCTTGAATTGTAGCTTTCCCTGTCACTGTCAACTCCGTTTCCTCTGTTCTATCAACTCTTAACAAAACAACCGTGAAGGAACAAGTTTTGTGCCTTGTTCCTGACTTCTAAAAGAGATTTGGATTTAAACATCAGAATCCAGCAATTTAGGTGGAGTTGGTAGGATATTCTGAAGTTAAAAATTTGTTATGCTTAAAGACAAAAAAGGGAAATTTTTAGCACACAACAAAAGGAGTAAGAACTTCCTCTTCTTCAGGTGTCTGAGGGGAAAAAAGAAGTTCAGGTTTTGAATATCAGATGGAAATCAGAACTGAGGATTGCTGCATTGCTATTTAATAGAGAAACATCAGTGGAAATTTTGGTTACAATCTATTTGGTCCTAACTATTTGGTTGCATAGTGATCTGTTTTTGGTACCTGGTGAAAATAGTGGTTGTGCAATCTGTTTTCTCGTGATCTATTTAGCTGCTGGATGAATCAATGGTTGTTGAATCAACCTATTTGCTTGTGATCTATTTGGTATTTGATTATCTATTAAAAATTTGAGAACTTGGTCAAAGTGATTAAAGTACATCAAGACAATTTCAAAGTTCTGGCAGCCAACCAGAAAAGGCCCCTTTTATTCCCACTCGCTGCCTCCTGCCTATCAGGCATTCCTCTATGTGTACTAGTATATTTCCAGTAACACCGTAGGATTTTATGTGAGGCACCTTATCCAATGCATTATGAAAATCTTAGATAAATGACATTGACTACCTCTCTTTTGTCCACCCTGCTTGTTACTACTTCAAAGAATTCTAACAAATTTGTCAGGCAAGATTTCCCTTTACAGAAGCCATGCTGACTGACTCAGTTTATCATTAATCTCCAAGTACCCTGAAACCCCATCCTTAATGATGGATTCCAACACTCTCCCAATAACTGCCTTCCTCTCTTCTGAAAGAGTGTGTGACATTTGCAATTTTCCAGTCCTCCAGGATCCAGGATCAAGTGATTCTTGAAAGATCATCAGTTTGTCTGGTCCAGACCTTTTGGTTTGCCTAGTACTTTTTCCTTTGTAATAACAATGGCACTCACTCCTACTCCCTGCCGTTCACGGACTTCTGGCATACAGCTAATATCTTCCACAGTGAAGACTGAAGTTCATCTGCCATTTCTTTGTCCCTCATTACTACCTCACCAGCATCATTTTCCAGTGGTCCAATATCAACTTTCATCTCCATTTTATTCTTTATATAACTGAATAAACTTTATTAAGAAAAAAAGGCATGTATTTGGGGGGAAAAAGGCTGCTATTGATTTAGAGATAAAGCCGTGTTGTCAATTTGATTGAACATGTAAGTGATTGAAACAGTTAGAAGTGAGTAAAGCCTTTTACTAATCGAAAGAAACATGAAACTTGTGATTAAGCTACAAAAACAGCATGATAGAGACAGTAAAAACTCTGAAGAGCAAATCTTTGCACTAATTGAACTGTGGCATCTGTTAGTCTTGCAAGACCATGGACCTGCGCCTGGAAAGTCTTGCTTCAGTCTGTTTTGGTAGAGCAGCGTCTGTTGTGGTTGTAGAGGCCCACACGGGAGTGACAGTCTCGGCTGCAGCGACTGCACCTGGTGCTGTCCTCCAAAGTTGTCTTGGTGCTGTTTTTTTCGGCGAGTGCACTTTTCTTCAGCAGCAAGCCTCAGCTTCTCTTCGCCTCTTTTTAGAACTCTGCGCAGTTTCAGCTCCCAGTGAGAGCAGTTGCTTGCAATGTCCTCCCACCTCTCAGTGGTCATATTCAGTGACCTCATGTCTCTCTTGCAGACATCTTTGAAACGCAGATGGGGCCGCCTTTGTGCTCTCTTGCCAGAAGCCAGTTCCCCGTACAGCAGGTCTTTCGGGATCCTCTCGTCTGACATGTGGTGTACCTGGCTCAGCCAGCGGAGGTGGTGTTGTTGGAGCAGGGTGAAGAGGCTTGGTATCTGGGCACGGGCCAGGACCTCATTGTTGGTGACTCGGTTAGTCCACTTGATGTCCAGGATGTGTGTCAGGCTGTGAAGGTGGAAGACGTTGAGACACCGCTCTTGTCTGGAGTAGAGGCTGCAGGTCTTGCTGCTGTAAAGTAGTGTGCTGAGGATGCAGGCCCTGTAGACTGCAACCTTGCTGTGCATCATCAACATTCTGTTCTCCCAGACTCTTTGTCAGCTTGGTGAATGTTGAGGCTGCTCGACCGATCTGTCTGTTGATCTCGGGGTCTAAGGAGAGACTGTCCGTGATGGTGGAGCCATGGTGAACTACCTCCAGCTCATAGCTGTTGATGGTAATGGTAGGGGGGTGCTCAATGCCTTGCCCAACACGTTGGTCTTCTTCAGGTTGATAGACAAGCTGAAGTCCTGACAGGCTCTTGAGAAACTGTCCATGAGGTGTTGCAGTTGCTGTTCAGAGTGTGTTGCCAGTGCCACGTTGTCTGCAAACAACATGTCCCTGATGAGTACTTCACGAGTCTTGGTTTTTGCCCTCAGCCGGGACAGACTGAACAGCCTCCCGTCTGATCTGGTGTGGAGGTAGATACCATCAAGTGATGTTCCAAAGGCATGCTTCAGCATGACTGTGAAGAAGATGCCGAACAGGATGGGAGCAAGCACACAGTCCTGCTTCACACCGCTACGGATGATGAAGGCCTCCGAAGAAGAGCCGTCAAACTGAACGATGCCCTTCATGTCTGTGTGGAATGATGGAACTATCCTGAGGAATCTCAAGGTCAACCAATTTCAGCTCACATTGAACCGTCTTCCTATATGGTGCCACCATCCGAACCCTGGAGAGTTATAGCCTACATCGGACAGTCACCGACACTATCTGAACTCAGATTATAGGATGGACATGACATGGACTCTACAATGCGATTCAAGTTAGATAAGATTGACAGCTATGTCTTGGAGCACAGTTTGCTCCAGTAAAGAACTTCCTTCTTTCCTTTCGCTGTCCATCGATTTTCGATGATGTATGGATGTCTGCAGTATGATGTATGCAGTTGCCCATGCTGCAAGTCTCCCCTCTCCATGCCATCGATGTTGTCCAAGGGAAGGGCAATAGGACCCATCGAACTTGGTACCAGTGTAGTCGCAAAGCAATGTGTGGTTAAGTGCCTTGCTCAAGGACACAACGCGCTGCCTCAGCTAAGGCTCAAACTACCGACCTTCAGATTGTTAGACCGACGCCTTAACCACTTGGCCACGCACCAGACTCAATAAAGACCACGGGAATGAGGAGACACAGGACTGAAGGTGAAACAATCATTAATGAATGTATTGACAAGCTAGTGGTAAATCCATTGACTAATGCTCTATCACTCAATCATTTGCTGAAGGACAGTAAGTACTCTGACAACCTGGTGACTCAATGAGGAACAGCTGAAAGTCTTTCAAACTTTAAAGGTGACAATTACCTGCATCAAAATCTTCATCCAGTTAAATCATTTACCCTGCATGTCAATGAGAAACACAGGAAAGTAGTTTTAATTCAAGAACATGTTCTTATTATTCTGCCAAAGGTGATGGCTCCTCAATGATTGAGAAAGGAATTCAAATGGCTGTTTCTGGAACTGAAATTCTGGCATTAGAAAATATACCTCCTGGTACCGCCAGAACAGGCAGAACTGAAAACTTCGATTGAAGCCTCGTAATTTGGCAGAAGGAAGATGAGTTAATATCTACACTGATCAAGACAAATCGAATCAATAAATGAATGGAACCATCAAATAATGATTGACTAAGTATCAGGAGGAGGCATACGGTGGTTTACAGGTTTTTATGTAACAACAGTGTAATCCCAAACAAGATAACTTGGTTTGGGAACAGAACATCCTAATCATAGTTGAGAGCCCTCAATCTCAGAGAGGCTGATACATTTTGGTGGACAGTTCAGTTAACTATTGTGTGAAATTAACCCAAGCTGGCCAGTCTGCTCCTCAACAGTTTTCTGCAACTTGGGAAGACCCAGCAGAAAGAAGACACAGCTTGATTCCTGGCGAGTAGGTCCTGATTAAGAAACTGCATAAGGAGCCACTGGGAGCTGGATGGGAAAATCGTTATCATGCTGTTAATTACCAACTCAGTGGTGAAAGTAGAAGATAAAAGTTAACTGAATACACATCAGCCAGTGCAAATGAGCTAAAGTGGAATCTGAGAAGGACAATAAGTGCTGTGTAACCTTTGTCACATTGCGTACCTTGCTGGGCTACAGTGAACAAATCACTAATCAGCCAGAAGATTTCAAGCAAGTCGACAGTTACTGAACATTAAATTTATTCTAATATTATTTGTTATATTTTTGCCAGTTTCCACACTCATAATGTGCTAGTTGAGATGACTCAAATGTATGCTTGTATAATTGATGATCAGAAATGTTACACTTCAAAGCTCCTGTCAAGTAATAAGAAATGGTCTAAGTTCGTTGAACAATATGTACTTTATGTGCGGAAAGAGTACACCTCTCTTCCACGTAATTGGTTAGGATCTTGTTAATTTAGGATATGGTTTTCCTGCCATGAGACACAAGCACACCTTGCTTTTATCTCCTGAGTCTAGAGTAAACGAAGCATTTCAGAAGGGGATTGTTTTGCAACAATTTTATTCCCTTTCTATGTTGTAAGGAGTATAAGAGATTAAACATGTTGCTGCAGCCTGAGAAAGTAAGCAATGATGCTGCTGAGGCTTCGGGAAAGATAACAACAGAAATGATTGCCTTGCATAACATGGTTCATCAAAATTGTATGGTATTAAGATCTTCTCTTAGAAGTTAAGGGGGTGGGGAAAACGTACAGTTACAGGCAAGGAGTATACTTACATATCTGATGAGTCTGAAGACCTAACTAATTTGGCTGATCATATTCATAAAAATCAGCTAAGTGCATCAATCGGATGTATGGGATTTCTTTGATTAAATTCATTAGGACTTGGAAGCAGGGGTTGCTCAATATTATTCTATTGGGAGAAGTGCGCAGATGTATTAGCTCGTAATCACGCAAGGCTGCTGAGAAGATTTAAAAAGCGCCGAATTTCTTTTAGTGGGAGATTCGATTGGGAGAAGTGCACAGACACGGTAGTTTGTCATTGCACAAGACCGCTGAGAAAGTTCTGGGATAAAAGGGAGACACTGCCTAGCGGAGTGGTTGTCGAAGAAGCGCGAGTCAGAGTGGTAGGACTTTGGCTCATTGGGGCTTCGGCGAGGACAAGCCTAGGCGAGGTATGTTAGGAAGGAAGCTGAGAAGCAGAGCATTAAGGATAGTAATCGCAGGATTGCTGCCTGTCCACGCGACAGTGAGTATAGGAGTAGAATGAGGCGGTGGATAAATGCGTGGCTGAAGGATTCGAGCAGGGGGCAGCGAATCAGATCTCTGGATCATTGGAGCCTCTTCTGGCAGGTGTAACTTGTACAAAAAGGACGGGATGCAGTTGAATCTGAGGAGGATCAACATCCTGACAGGGAGGTTTGCTAATGCTATTGGGGAGGGTTTAAATTAGATTTGCGGGGTTTGGGAACCAAAATGAAGAGGCAGAGGATGGGGCAGTTGGCATACAAGTAGAGATAGCTTGTAGGGAGTTTGTGAGGAAAGGATAGGCAGATGATAGAACAAGGACGCACTCAGCCTGTTGGTTTGAGATGTGTGTTTTAATGCAAGGAGTATCATAAACAAGTCGGATGAACTTAGAGCGTGGATCAATAACGTGGAACTATGATGTTGTGGCCATTACAGAGACTTTGATGTCTGGGCAGGAATGGCTGCTGAGTGTGCCAGGATTTGGATGTTTCAAAAAGAACAGGGAGGGAGGTGAAAGATGTGGGGGTGTAGCAGTGCTAATCAGGGATAGTGTCATAGCTGCAGAAAAGGAGGAAGTCATGGAGGGGTTATCTGCTGAGTCAGGATGGGAGGAAGTCAGAAACAAGAAGGGGACAATAACTCCACTTGGTGTTTTTTATAGACTCCCTCAGTAGTAACAGGGACATTGAAGGGCAGATTCTGGAACAGTGCAATAATAATAGGGTTGTTGTGATGGGAGATTTTAACTCTCCTAATGTTGACAGGCATCTGTTTAGAGCAAGGAGTTTAGATGGGGTGGAGTTTGTAATGTGTGTTCAGGAAGGTTTCCTGATGTAATATAAAGATAAGCCAGCTAGAGGAGAAGCTGTACTCGATCTGATGTTGGGATATGAATCTGGTCAGTTATCAGATCTCTCAGTGGGAGAGCATTCTGGATGTAGTAATCACAACTTATCTCCTTTACTATAGTGCTGGAGAGGGATAGGAACAGATAATTTGGGAAAACATTTAATTGGGGTAGGGGGAAATTTGATGCTATTAGGCAGGAACTTGGGAACATAAATTGGGAGCAGTTGTTCTCAGGGAAATGCACAGCAGAAATGTGGCAAATATTCAGGGAACATTTGCATGGTGTTCTGCATAGGCATATTCCATTGAGGCAGGGAAAAGATGATGAGGTTAAACAACAATGGTGTACAAAGGATGTGGAAAATCTCATTAAGAAGAGAAGTACAGCTTATGAAATGTTCAAGAAACCAGATACTGATATAATTCCAGAAAATATGCAAGGTTGCCAGGAAGGAGTTTAAGACTGAAGTTAGGAGAGCTTGAAGCGGCCATGAGAAGGCCTTGGTGAGCAGGATTAAGGAAAACCCCATGGCATTCTACAGTGTATGGATTTCCTGTCCATAGAACCCGATGCCAGCAACACAGCGAATGTCTTAGTCATCACAGACCACTGCGCCAGAAATGCTGAGACTTTTCCTGCCAAGGACCAGAGGGCGACTACAGTGGCAAAGGTGTTATGGGAGAAGTATTTCGTTCATTATGGCCTTCCCAGGCGGATACATAGTGACCAGGGCCAGGACTTTGAGAGCAGACTCATCCATGAGCTACTGGGCATTCTTGGAGTTGAGAAGTCGAGGACCATGCCCTGTCATCCATAGGGTGATCCCCAGCCTGAGAGGTTTAATCGGATCTTGCTAGACATGCTGGGGACCCTGGAGACCTGCAAGAAGAGCAGGTGGAGTCAACATATCAGGCATCTGGTTCATTGTTACAACTGTACACAAAATGAATCTACTAGGTACTTGCCATATTATCTGATGTTTGGGCACGAGGCGAGTTTGCCCATTGACCTTTGTTTTGGGACTGATGAGAGTGACTTACCACCAAAGCCTTATCTGAAGCATGTGTCTGATATGAGGAGAGAGCTGAAAAGGGCTTATGAATTGGCTGGGGTCGTGGCCGCCAAGCAGAATCGTGGAAATAAGAGGAGGTATGATCAGAAGGTGAGGTTCTCCCAGCTCCTGCCGGGAGACCGAGTCCTCATAAGGAATTTGGGTTTACCTGGAAAGCACAAGTTGGCTGACCACTGGGCGGCCACACCCAATGTGGTGGAGACTCACAAGTCAAATCTGCCAGTTTTCCGGGTGAAACTAGAGGAGGAAATGGGCCTGTCAAGATTCTCCATCGGAACCACCTGCTGCCCCCGGGACAAGAGGTGCAGGTAGATGCAGAGCCCAACTTGGATTCTACACCTAGTAAGAGGACTCTGCGAAAATGTGGGGCGACTGCAGGGCCCACAGCAGGAGAGGCTGGGCCAGGCCCCGCCCCTGAGAGGTATAGTGATTTGGAGGAGGATGACCTGGATGTGTGGTACATGCTGCCTTTCACTAACTCCCCATTGATTGAGGAAGGGACTCCTGGCCCTTCTCCCACTGAGTCAGGTGAAGTGGGGGGGGGGGGCTATCTGTGGACAGCCTGGGTTACAACAGGACCCTGAAGCAGAGGAAGCGGGGCCTGAACACAGGACAGGGGACTCCGAGTTGCAGGGGGCATGAGTGATAGATCAAGGGAGGATTCGCCAAGTAGACCTGAACTATCCCAGGTAGGGTCTGAGCTTGAAGAGTTAGGCGAGGGAGTACGGTCTCAGAGAATTAGGAAACCACCGGATAGGCTGGCTTATGTAGTGCCTGGGGAAGAGGGTGTGATCTCTACTGCTTTGGGGAGCTGTGCCACTGCCTTTTATACCTGGATTGGGCTTTGTGTTTTGCAGGAAGGGTTGGTGAATTATCTCAATGTTATGAGGACATGACTAAATTTGGTGGGGAGAGAATGTAATGGCTTCTGTGTAATGTTCACTGCTGAGGTAATGGTTTCTCTGTAGCAGCCATGTTTGGGTTATTGCTAGAGATAACAGGACTGTTAGCCAATCGGGGATTGTTGTTTTGTGTATCTGGAAAGATGTTATTTTCGCAGTCTTTTCTCGTGGAGAGACGAGGAGAGAAGGCACGAGTGGAGAAAGCTGGTATAACACTGGACAGAGTGGACTGGCATCTGAGAGTCTGAAGGTTGGCGACGTTCGGAGGAGATCGATGGTGAAAGGATGACTACGGAGTGAGCTCGAACTGGAACTTTGACTTGTGCCCTTTTTTCGTTTTGTTTATTTTCATTATTCACCCTATTTTCAGATTAAGGTTCATAAAGGCTATCATTTAATTGCATATGGTGTACACTCTCATATTTTGTGTTGTGGGTTTGTAACTGGGGGTACATTACACAGCATCTCCACAAACATGATTACCCAGTTTGGCGGGGCCAAAGGCTGATTCCCCTAGATGAACGCGAGCTGGTGAGACTGAGGGTTACACAAGAACAACTAGAATCGCTGTTCTAGTGGCTGTTGAGTTGTGAAATACAGGCGACGGAAATCGGAAACAAAAACAGATGGAAACAGTGTGTCAGTCAGCATCAATGGAGGGAGAAACAGTCAACATTTCAGGTCAGACCTGCAAAGAGACAAATGGCACATTGAAACTTGCAGAGAATGGCAGGAAATGGAGGAAACAAGGGGAACATCTGTCGTGGGTTGGAGATGAGATTGATTTCAGCCAGGAAAAGAAAGAAACATTAGCTTATTTGTCATGTGTACATTGGAACATACAGCAAAATGCATTGTTTGTGTCAACAACCAACAGTCTGAAGGTGTGCTGGGGGCAGATCGCAAGCATCGTTATCTTTCTGGCACCAACATAGTATGTCCACAACTCACTAACCCTAACTCGTACATCTTTGAAATGTGGGAGGAAACCGAAGCACCAAGACAAAGCCCACATGGTCACAGAGAGAATGTACAAGCTCCTGAGGGACAGTGGCAGGAATTGAACCTGTGCTGCTGTAATAGCATTACACTAACTGCTGCACTGCTGTACCTCTCCTCATGGGTCTGGGGGCTTGATCATGGAAGCTGATCTGTGGAGACAACACTGGAGATAACCTGCTGGTAGGGCATTATCAGTGGAAAGAGAAACATCGTCAATGCCCAGGATAATGCTGTCTATCACAAGAGGTAACCAACCCTGCAAACCCCTCCTCTGGAGATGCTGCCCGACCTGGTGGGTATTTGTAGCATCTGTTAGGATGGGAAAATAGCTTCTTGCCCCAGGCCGTGAGACCATTGAACTCCCTGCCACCACCCAGGCCTCATCACATATGAAGCATCAATAGCATTATACTGTTCGCTTTCTAACTTGTATCATAAATACACCTTATTTAGTGCTAATATTGAGTGTCAGTTGTATGTACTGTGCTGTGCACCTTGGTCCGGAGGAATGTTGTTACATTTGATGGTGTATGTGTGTATGGAGTGTGTGAGCTATATGTACTGTGTTGTGCACATTGGTCCGGAGGAACGTTGTTACTTTTGGCAGTGTACGTGTGTGCGGTTGAATGACAATAAACTGAATCTAATCCTGAATGTGAGATCCCCTGCCCAGAACCAGCAAATTTTGACAAAAGAACTAAATCATGCTGGGAGATGTGAAACAGGTAGGGGTGCGATGGCAGGTCACTGGCAGCTCTGCATCATCCTGGTGAAGCAGAGGGAAGTGTTCTTCGAAGCTGAATGTGGATTTAGATTCTCCAGTGTTGAGCAGACTGCAACTAGAGCACTGGATCACTGTGTCACCTGACTAGGGTTGTCTGTGAAGGAGATGCGAGAACCAAAGAGTCACCATTTATATGGGACTGACTCTTGTGGTTTTTGGGGTGGGGGGAACTCAATTAGGGGCAAGAGTTACTCAGAGAACAGTCCCTTTGGAATGGTAATTTATTGTCCCTCTCAACCCTATTCTCCTGCCTTCTCCCTGGAACCTTTGACACCCTGACTATTCTGGAAACTATCGACCTCTGCTTTACACGGCGGATACGATAGGGTCTATTAAAAGACTTTAATAGGTACTTGGAGCTTAGAAACATAGAGGGCTATGGGTAACCTTAGTAATTTCTGAGGTAGGGACATGTTCAGCACAACTTTGTGGGCCGAAGGGCCTGTATTGTGCTGTCGGTTTTCTATGTTTCTAAATATGTGAAGAGCAAGAGGATGAGCTGTGTGAGAATCCAGTGCAATAGTGGAAATATGTGCATGGTGTTGAAGGAGGTAGCGGAGTTACTTAATAAATACTTTGCTTCAGTATTCACCAGGGACAGTCACCAGGGACAAAGACCTTGGCAATTGTGGGGATGAATTACAGTGGACTGAAACATTTGAACATATAGACATTAAGAAAGAGAATGTGCAGGAGCTTTTGAAAAGCATAAGTTAGATAAGTCACTGGGACTGAACGAGATATACCCCAGGCTACTGTGGGAAGCAAGGGAGGAGATTGCTGAGCCTATGGCAATGATCTTTGCATCATCAATCTGAGCGGGAGAAGTACCTGAGCGTTGGAGGGTTGCAAATGTTGTTTTCTTGTTCAAGAAAGGGAGTAGGGATAACCCAGGAAATTATAGACCAGTGAGTCTTACTTCAGTGGTGGGCAGGTTGTTGGAGAAGATACTGAGAGGCAGGATTTATGGGCATTTGGAAAAACATAATCTGATTAGGTTAGTCAGCATGGCATTGTCAAGGGCAGGTCATGCCTTATGAGCCTGAGTGAATTCTTTGAGGATGTAACAAAACACTTTGAAGATAGAGCAGTGGATGTAGTGTATATGGATTTTAGTAAGGCATTTGATAAGGTTCCCCATGCAGAAAGTAAGGAGACATGGGTTCCACGGAGACTTGCTTTGTGGATCCAGAATTGGCTCGCCCACAGAAGGCAAAGGATGGTTGTAGATGGTTGGTATTCTGCATGGAGGTCGGTGACCAGTGGCGTACCACAGCATCTGTTCTAAGATCCCTCCTCTTTATGATTTTTATAAATGACCCGGATGAAGAAGTAGAAGGATAGGTTAGTAAGTTTGTTGATGACTCAAAGATTGGGGGTGTTGTGGATAATGTGGAGGGTTGTCAGAGGTTACAGCGGGACATCAATAGGATGCAGAACTGGGTTGAGATGTGGCAGATAGAGTTCAACCTAGATAAGTGTGAACAGGTTCATTTTGATAGGTAAAATTTGAAGACAGAATATAGTACTAATGGCAGTGTGGAGGAACAGAGAAAACTTGGGGTCCATGTCCATGCGATACTCAAAGCTGCTGCGCAGGTTAACTGTTGTTAAGGAGTATGGTGTGTTGGCATTCATCACCTGTGGGATTGAGTTCAAGAGCTGTGAGGTAATGTAAGACCTTGCTCAGACCCCACTTGGAGTATTGTGGTCAGTTCTGGTCACTTCACTACAGGAAGGATGTGGATATTATAGAATGAGTGCAGAAAAGGTTTACAAGGATGGTGCCTCAATTGGAGAGTGTGCCTTATGAGAATAGGTTGAGTAAACTTGGCCTTCTCTCCTTAGAATAACAGAGGATGAGGGGTGACCTGATAGAGGTGTATAAGATGATGAGAGGCATTGATTATATGGATAGCCAGAGGCTTTTTCTCAGGGCTAAAACGGCTAACATGAGGGTACATGGTTTTAAGGTGCTTGGGAGTAGATACAAAAGGGATCTCAGGAGTAAGTTTTTCACAGAGAGAGTGGTGGGTGTGTGGAATGCAGTGCCAGTGATAATGGTGGAGGTGGATACCATAAGGTCGTTTAAGAGACTCTTAGATAGGTACATGGAGCTTAGAAAAATAGAGGGCTATGCAGTAGGGTAATTCTAAGCAGTTTCTAGAGTAGGTTACATGGTTGGCACAACATTGTGGGCCAAAGGGCCCATAATGAGCTGTAGATATCTATATTCTATGTTCTATTATGAGTTACAATATTCATACTGGTATGCCTTATCATAATTTACATCTTCTTTAGTTGTTTAAAGGTGATCATTAACAGAACAGTTCAAACGTGCATAAGTGCGCTTAGTAATCTGCCTAACCATGAAATAATCTTCTGAATACTTTGAAGAATTTATACCCTTTGAACTTTGTAACCTAAGTAGTCTTTTGATTGTTTTATAGTAATGTAGATACCACAAGTTTTTCTGCTAATGAATTTTTAGATGTAATGATTCTAAACATGTGATTCAGAATCAAAGGAGGAGAATGATGGATCTTACTGTTTAATTGTCATATTCTTTGCAGTTTAATAATGGTCTGCTTCTATCTATGCAAAACAGTTTAATATGCCTCTAGTGGTTATACAACGTATAATTCTGGAAGCTCTGAATTGAGTGAATCTGTTTTTCTCATTGGTTAACTGTTTACTGCAGTATTGACTTACCTTCTGATTGGATTATTATTTATAGATTTGAATGGAATTTTCATTATCTCTATGGGTATAAAATAGTGGTTTTATACTAGGCGTAATATTTTTATTCGTGTTCTTGAATTGTAGCTTTCCCTGTCACTGTCTGTTCAGTTTCCTCTGTTCTATCAACTCTTAATAAACAATAATGAAGCAACAAGTTTTGTGCCTCATTCCTGACTTCTAAAAGAAACTTAGATTTAAACACCAATATCCAACACCGTGCTTCTGGCACCATTCCACAAAGTTTAAATCTCAAAGTAAATGGATGTACCATTTATTATTTTGAGATTCATTTTCTTGCAGGCATTCTTAGTAAATACAAAGAAACACAATAGAATCGATGAAGAGCTGCAAACAGTAAAGATGAGCAAACAACCAATGTGAAAAAGACAACAAATTGTGCAAATACAAAATAAATAAGTAAATAATATTGAGAACATGAGTTGTAGAGTACCTGAAAGTGAACTCATTGGTTGTGGAATCAATTCAGCGTTAGGGTAAGTGAAGTTGTCCATTCGGGTTCAGGAGCCTGATGGTTGAGGGGTAATGACTCCTTTCTGAGGGCAGCAGCAAGAAGGGTGCATGGCCTGGATGTTGAAGGTCCTCGATGGTGGATGCTGCTTTCCTGTGATAGTGCTCCTTGCAGAAGTGCTCAGTGGTGGGGAGGGCTTTACTATTGATGGCTGTATCCACTACTTTTTGTAGGATTTCTATTTAACTAGTTAACCCTAACCCATATGCCTTCGGAATGTGAGATGAAACTGGAGCACGTGGAAGGAACCTATGCGGTCATGGGAAGAATGTGCTGATAGTGGTAGGAATTGAATTCGAATCACTGGCACTGTAAAGTATCGCACTAACCACTATGCTACCATGTGGCTGATAGTTCTCATGACAATGTACCATTTCCTCAGTATTGCACTGATGTGTTAGCTCTAATTTTGTTATAATTGGAACCATTAGAACCTAACCATTTTATTTGGCCAGAAAACTACTTGACCTGAATGTCATAGAAATAGAGAAAGGTAAGTTGATTTAATTGTTTAACCTTGAATCGTTTGAGACTTGGATATAAATCAAGTTTGTAAGCTGTATATGTGTATCCTGTTTTTGATAAGAGGACTGTATTCATGTTACATGAAGTTAATGTGAATTAGTTTCATTTGAAGGACAGAGTCTTCGAAATTTTTCATATAGAGTGGATTGTGTAAATTCAGTGCTGACTGTGAGCTGGTAGATCATTTTGGACACAAATGGAATCTAAGACTATGGTTATATGGCAGGTTCCTGTTGAATAGCAATGTAGACTCTGGGCTATGTACCCTATTCTTATGCATATTTATGGCCAGTGATGCTACAAAAAGGTAGAGGTATGGTGAAGGATTTGTTTATTATTAATTTGTCATCAATGTTTTCAGCTGTTTTTGGGTTGGAGACTTTTCTGCCTGTTTAATCTGCAATTATTTGCATGGCTGAGTGAGTCCTTCAGTTATTCTTTTGCTCTGAAATGATTTAATATGATACTGAAATGATGCTCTCCATGTGTTTATGCTATTTTAATTTTGTTGCAGCAAGGAAGTTGACTTGTTTACTTCCCCATTATAATGAATGAATTGAGGAACCATATGATATTGGTCCCTGCAAAATGAGTGATGGCCATTTAACACACTTACTGCTTATTGCAGGAATTTCCTTATTAACCTGTATAGCTTCTCAGTTTAATTACTTTTTCTTTCCCTG
Source organism: Hypanus sabinus (assembly GCF_030144855.1). Lineage (NCBI taxonomy): Eukaryota > Metazoa > Chordata > Chondrichthyes > Myliobatiformes > Dasyatidae > Hypanus > Hypanus sabinus. Next base: position 130,157,159 of record NC_082706.1, read on the forward strand.
AGAGGTTCACTTAAGATTTTATTTTTCCTTGTTAATAGGAAATCAATCTTGTTGGATCTGAACTGGGTATTATTCCCACAGTTATCCGTGGGGAGGAACTAAATCACAAGGGATTTGGAGGTAATATCCAGAGTAGAGCGATAAGTATTTCTAAAATATTAAAATTATGATATTAATAGTAGAATGTAAAATTGTACAGCCAGATATGGTTAAAGGCAGGATTGAGCTTCTAGTACCCTAGTTACTTTTACTAATAAAACAGAAGAAGCTGCAATTTGCAGAAAACATAATCATAATGAGCAGAAAGTCATCATGATTTCCTGCCAGCTGCTGTCTGGAGAAATTGTTCTGAACTGAAAGCAAAGGAGTGTGAAACCATCCCTTCAAGGAATGAGTGAAACTATCTTGAGTAGATTGAGGAACTGGGCAGACAACTGGCAATTATTTGACATGAACAACACACTGAATTTGCAGAAGTAAAGCACTAAGATTTTAAGAAGAATTTAAATGGAAGGGGATTTGAACTACTGGCACTAAGTAGGTTAGCAACATGGTTAATATATTGTAGTTTATTCCACGCTTAAGTTCTACATGGAAGGACATAAATCGTGGAATTATATCTACTATTAAATGTATAGTGAGAAGTTGAAAAGGGTTGATTGTATTTCTACCTGATGTGCATTCGAAAAGTCAAAAAGTGAAGATGTTGGGAATTGAAATAAAAAAAACAATAAATGCTCTTATGGATATTTTTACTTGAAGGGGATAACTCATTACATTTAAATTGATGCTATGAATTAGATAGCTGAGTAATGAATAATGAGTAAGGAATAGTTTGTATGTGACAAGGAAAAATAAATGCACTTTGATATCTTCAGGATTTGGAAGTGTGTAGTTTACTAGGTTAGATTATTTTGATGTAGCCATAAACCCTAAGGGAAATTTTCTGAGTTAGGAAAAGGAGACATGAACAATTACTTTAGATTCAGCTGGTTCATAATTAGTGAAATATACTGGCAAAGGAGATGGCTTCTATTGGCAAATACAAGCATTGCTGCAATTTATTTTGGCAAACTATAAAGACGCTTATAAATGTAAATTTGTATAATTTTTTTAACAATTTGGTCCTAGCAAATGTTTAAAAAAAATTCAAGTCAGGAGTTTCCTGTTTTGCACACTTCCTGCGTTCAGCTTCCCACATGAAATAAATGCTCAGTAGCTTGTACCAGTGAACTTTCCTTACAGATTAGTGTTATTGTCAAAAAAACATTCTTTGCAGGACTTTCACTGACCTTTCTAAGTTTGGGATTAGGCTATTTTGCAAATGTCCAGATTTCAACTTTCAGCCTTGATTTTGATTTCATTGAATGTTGTTGCAATATTTAAAATGCAGATCTGGACTGCAAAGTTTATTGGACCATATTTCTGCCTTTTTAACATATATATTAGAGATTCATTTTCTTTCATTAGGCATTTACTCCATTTGTATTTAATTGGGTGTTCAGGCATTTATGGAGTTGGAAAAGCTGCAGTGAACCCTCCTGCACTTGCAATACTTAGTCATACGCCAGAGGATGCTACGCAAACTATAGCCTGGGTCGGCAAGGGTATCGTTTATGATACTGGTGGTCTCAGCATCAAATCAAAGGTGATGTGATGTTACTTTTCACTTATGTTTGTATTGTACCTAATTTACAGTGAACAAATATGATGTAATTGCTAAATGCATATCTCATTTTAAATTTATAAAAGTAAATATGAGTAAGATTAAGGTCTGATGTATCTTGATTCTCTTTAAACATCATATGTATGGCATCAGTTAGTCTCATGAGACCATGGATTTGCGCCTGGCAAGGCTTCTCCAGGGTGCAGGCCTGGGCAAGGTTGTATGGGAGACCGGCTATAGCCCAAGCAGCACGTCTCCCCTCTTCTCGCCACCGATTTTGTCCAAGGGAAGGGCAAGGGCCAATACAGCTTAGCACCAGTGTTGTCGCAGGGGTCGCCAGAACGAGTTTGAAGACAATATTGGACTGCCTTAGGGACTCCAGCTCCAGATTTGTTCTCAGAGCAAACACATGAAGTCATGGGGGGCAAAGTACAAACTCCTTACAGACAGCAGCGGGTTAAGCAGGTGATTTTGAACTGGTACAAAAACCATGGATTGAGAAGACCATTCGACCATAAGAAATAGGAGCAGAATTGGGCCCTTTGGCCCATTGAATCTGCTCTGCCAATTCATCATGGCTGAACCAATTTCCTCTCAGCTGCAATCTCCTGCCTTCCCCCCCTCCCCCATCTCTTCATACCCTGACCAATCAAGAATCTTACCAACCTCTGCCTTAAATATACGTGAAGACTTGGCCTCTACAAAAAACTTCTTGTGTCGTTGATTTGGAGGAGGTAAATATCTATGGATATGTTTCTTGCATACCCTATATATTTACAAGGAATTTCTGTGACGGCTTTTTCTGCGTATCTTAAAATATATTTCAAAATATCACAGTTAGCCCATAATCATCGCATTTGGATGAACTACTTTAGTGTAGTGAACTGTGAATTTTCAGGCACTGCTTCTGCAGATACCTTTCAGTACAAATTTTGTATTTGGTCAATAAACAGGAAATAGTAAAAATCCTCAATTACTTGGGCGGCATCTGTAAAAACAAATGTTCAAAATCTGAAGGAGGACTTTGGACTGAAATGTTCACTATTTCTATTTTCATGGACTGGCTAACCCAATTAGAATTTATTTAGTCTTACATTTACTAATAACTCTTCAAAAATAAGAAACTTTTAATTATTAACAACTGATGAGTAAACTGGTTTGTATGAAGGAGTGAATACTTGAGGTAATCAATTGTCATAACTTAACCATTTGACATATTGACATTCCAGGTTCGAATATTGCCTTGACACTCTGAAATGGTTTCTTGATCCAGAATGAATCTTTTATTAGTTTTGATGCACTTGATCTCCCTTTATTAAGACTGCACTCCAAAACAATATCAATATTGTTGTGTTAAAATCTCTTAATGGAGTAGTAGTGGAAACAATTTAAAACCCATCAGGTTTACCTTTAAAGAAGCTTGTCTTCTGTTGTGGCCAGATGATAATATGCTGCACTATTACAATTATGACTCTAACCAGATTCCAGTATCTGCAGTCTCTTGTGGCCCCATTAACATTTTGGCTGCTTTTATAGTGTACTTTGTAACAAACTAAAAACACAAAATGCGGGCAGAACTCAGCAGGCCAGACAGCATCAATGGGAGGAGGTAGTGACGATGTTTCGGGCCAAAATCCTTCATCAGGAGTGAAGTAACATGGGATGGTTGGGGGGGTGGGGGGTGGAAATAAGAAGTGGGGGAGGGATAAAGTAGAGAACTAGGAAGTGATAGGCTGGAAGGAAATGGGCTAGGGGGAAGGAGGAGAATTATGGGAAATAAAAGAGAAAGAAAAGTAGGGCTGGGGGGAGATTATATTGAGGGGGGGGAAAGAGAGAGAGAGAACCAGACTAAAATAATAGATAGGGATGGGGGTAAGGGGGGGCAGGGGTATCAATGGAGGTCTGTGAGTTGAATGTTCATGCCGGCAGGTAGGAGGCTACCTAGGTGGGAGATAAGGTATTGCTCCATCGACCTGCGTGTGGCCTCATCTTGACGGTAGAGGAGGCCATGGACAGACATGTTGGAGTGGGAGTGGTCTGTGGAATTGAAGTGTGTGGCCACAGGGAGATCCCGCCACTGCTGGAGGACTGAGCGCTGGTGTTCGGTGAAATGGTCTCCCAGTCTGCGGTGGGTCTCCCCAGTGTATAAATGGCCACATCGGGAGCACCAGATACAGTATATCACCCCAGTTGACCCGCAGGTGAAGTGGTGCCTCACCTGAAAGGACTGTCTGGGGCCTAGGATGGTGGTGAGGGAAGAAGTGTGGGGCAGGTGTAGCACTTCTTCCGTTTGCAGGGATGAGTGCCCGGAGGGAGGTCGGTGGGGAGGGATGGGGGAGATGAATGGTCAAGGGAGTCGCGTAGGGGATCCCTGCGGAAAGCTGAGAGTGGGAGGGAGGGGAAGATGTGGCTGGTGGTGGGATCATGTAGGAGGTGGCGGGTTACGGAGGATTATGCGTTGGATCTGTAGGCTGGTAAGGTGATGGGTGAGGACCAGGGGGACTGGGTGATGGGTGAGGACCAGGGGGACTCTATCCCTGGTGGGCTGGCGGGGGTTGGGGTGAGGGCAGAGGTGCGTGAAATACGGGAGACGCGATGGAGGGCGCAGAGTTGATAGTGGACGAAGGGAAGCCCCTTTCTTTAAAAAAGGAAGACACCTCCTTTGTCCTAGAATGAAAGGCCTCATCCTGAGAGCAGATGTGGCGGAATTGAGAGAAAGGGATAGCATTTTTGTAGGTGACAGGGTAGGAGGAGGAATAGTCTAGGTAGCTTTGGGAGTTAGTAGGTTTGTAGTAGACGTTGGTGGATAGGCTGTCTCTAGAGATAGAAACAGAAAGATCTAGAAGGGGAGGGAGGTGTCGGAAATAGACCAGGTGAATTTGAGGGCGGGGTGACAGTTGGAGGCGAAGTTAATGAAGTCGACGAGCTCAGCATTTTTGCAGGAAGCAGCGCTGATGCAGTCGTCGATATAACGTAAGAACTATTTGTAATAATAGTTTGTAACTAACTATTGAGTTCTGATGTTTTTAAAATGATTGAGAATTCCATTTGCCTTATTCTGTAGTCACAGATGACAGGGATGAAGAGAGGTTGTGGAGGAGCTGCTGCTGTCCTTGGAGCCTTCCGAGCAGCAGTGAAACAGGTAGGCAGATGTAACATTTTCCATTTCTGGCAGTAGGTCACCAGAGCAAACTTTTCTGGAAAGCAGATTTTTATCATTTTTGATTTATAGAAGTTGTGCCAGTTTCTTTCTTTGTATTTCTTTTCCGATGCTGCTTATTGCTGGACATAGCTAAACTGGGCCCATACTTTTAAAAGGAGTGCTTTTAGAATGCTGGATACAGGGTTATTAGCTTCCAAAGTTGTTTTGGTTCTTGGATTGTTAAGGGCACGGACATTGAATTTTCTAAATTCAGGTAATCCTCACCTCTAGTGTGTTTTTTACTCCCCCTTATCCCCTCTTTCTGATTCTCCTCCAGACCCCTGTATTAGTTTCCTTCATACCTCCTCTTATCTAGTTCTTATCAGGTTACAACGCTGGTAACCTTTGATCCTCTTGCAGCTGTCTCCACCTTCACTCTTCCCAATTCCCATTGATTCCATTTGCCTCTTATATTTTTCTCTCTGTCATCATATTGCCTTTGATTCCCAATTCAATCCATCCTGTTCCCTTGCCTAACTCCATTGGCACATTATTCTTAACCCACATGTCTCCAATATCGTCACTCTCCTTTAGAATGACTACATCCCCTCTCTACTCATAGCTGTGATGCAGGGTTTCAACTTGAAACATTGACTTTCCTTCGCCTAACTCCCCCTCCCTCCACCATCCTCAACATATTCTCCACAAGGCCATAAGACATAGGAGCAGAATTAGGCTGTTTGGCCCATTGAGTTTGTTCCACTATTTTAACATGGCTAATCCATCTTCTTTTCAACCCCACTCTCCTACTTTTTCCCCATAACCTTTCACGCCTAATCAAGAACCTATTGACCTCTGTCTTAAATACACCGAATGCTCTCCACAGTTGCCTGTGGCAATGAATAAACATTCTAAATGCTCGTCCCTCTATTCTGAGGCTGTTCCCTCTGGACCTCGAGTCACCCACCATAGAAAACATCCTCTCCACATCTACTCTCGAAATGAATGCTAACATTGCATTTGCCTTCCTCACCACTGACTCAACTTGCAAATTACCATTTGGGGAATCCTGCACAAGGACTCCCAAGTCCCTTTGCACCTCAGATTTTTGAATTTTCTCCCCATTTAGAAAACAATTTGCGCTTTTATTCTTTCTACCGAAGCGCATGATCGTACGCCTCGCAACACTGTATTCCATCTGTCACTTTGCCTATTTTCTCAATCTGTCAACGTCCTTCTGCAGACTCCCTGCTTCCTCGACACTACTTGCCCCATCACCTACCTTCATATTATATGCAAACATGGCTACAAAGCCGTCAATTCCATTATCGAAAGCACTGACATACAATATAAAAAGAAGCAGTCCCAACACCCACCCTTATGGAACACCACTAGTCACTGAATGCCAATCAGAAGGGGCTCCCTTTATTCCCATTCTGCCTCCTGCTGATCAGTCAATCCTCTATCCATGCTAGTATCTTTCCTGTTATACCATAGGCTTTTATCTTGCTGAGCAGCTTCATGTGTGGCATTTTGTTATGGACCTTCTGAAAATCCATGTGCATGTGTTAACTTTTGTCTATTTTGTCATGTAGTCAAAGTACCTTGAAACTACATACTCAACAGTCGACTCCAACATCTTCTCAACCACTGAGGTCAGGTTAACTGGCCTACAATTTCCTTTCTTCTGCCCCCCTCCCTTATTGAAAAGTGGCATAACATTTGCAATTTTCCAGTCCTCTGGAACCTGCCAGAATCTAGTGATTCTTGAAAGATCATTACTAATGCCTCCACAATCTTGTCAGCTACCTCTTTCAGAACCCTGGGGTGTGATCAATCTGATCCAGGTGACTTATTTACCTTCAGCCCTTTCAGCTTCCCTATAACCTTTTCCTTAATAATAGCAACTGCAGTCTCCTCTGCCCCTCCCTTGAACTTCCAGCATACTGCTGGTGTCATCCACTGTGAAGACTGAGGCAAGATAATTATTAAGTTTGTCCGCCATTTCCTTGTCCCCAATTACAACATCTCCAATGTTATTTTGCAACAGCCTTATGTCTATTCTCACCTCTCTTTTATTCTTGATTTATCTGAAAACCGTTTTGGTATCCTCTTGATATTATTGGCTAGTTTATCATCACATTTCATCTTTTCCCCTATTATGCCCTTTTTAGTTGCCTTTTGTTAGTTTTTGAAAGCTTCTGAATCCTCTAACTTCCCACTATTTGCTCTATTTATGGCACCCCTTTTGCTTTTATGTTGGCATTGACTTCCCTTGTCAGCCACCATTGCATCATTCTGCTTTTAGAATACTACTTGGGAATGTATCCTGCATTTTCAGAATTGCTCCCAGGTTTTCAAAGTTTGCAGAGAGATTTAGGCCAGTTAGAAGAGTGGGCTAAATGATGGCAGGTGGAGTTTAATGCTGAGAAGTGTGAGGTGCTACATTTTGGTAGGAATAATCCAAATAGGACATACGTGGTAAATGGTAGGGCATTGAAGAATGCAGTAGAACAGAGTGGTCTAGGAATAATGGTGCATAGTTCCCTGAAGGTGGAATCTCATGTGGATAGGGTGATGAAGAAAGCTTTTGGTATGTTGGCCTTTATAAATCAGAGCATTGAGTATAGGAGTTGGGATGTAATGTTAAAATTGTACAAGGCATTGGTAAGGCCGAATTTGGAGTATTGTGTACAGTTCTGGTCACTGAATTATAGGAAAGATGTCAACAATATAGAGAGAGTACAGAGAAGATTTATTAGAATGTTACCTGGGTTTCAGCACCTGAGTTACAGGGAAAGATTGAACAGGTTAGGTCTTTATTCTTTGGAGCGTAGAAGGTTTGAGGGGGGACTTGATAGAGGTATTTAAAATTATGAGGGGGATAAGGGTAACATGAGGGGGAATTTCTTTACTCAGAGTGGTAGCTGTGTGGAATGAGCTTCCAGTAGAAGTGGTAGAGGCTGGTTCGATATTGTCATTTAAAGCAAAATTGGATAGGTATATGGACAGGAAAGGAATGGAGGGTTATGGGCTGAGTGCAGGTCAGTGGGATTAGGTGAGAGTAAGCGTTCAGCATGGACTAGAAGGGCCGAGATATCCTACTTCTGTGCTGTAATTGTTATATGGTTATAAATGCTGGCTATTGGTGCTCTGCTGTCGTCCCTGCTAGTGTCCCCTTCCAACGAACTTTGGCCAGCTCTTCTCTCATGCCTCGGTAATATCCTTTACTCCACTGTAATGCTGATACATCTGACTTTAGCTTCTCCCTCTCAAACTGCAGGGTGAATTCTATCAAAGTGTGATCACTATTTCCCAATGTTTCCTTTACCTTAAGCTCTCTAATCAAATCCAGTTCATTACACAATGCCCAATCCAGAATAGCTGATCCCCTGGTGGGCTCAACCACAAGCTGTTCTGAAAAGCCATCTTGTAGGGATTCTACAAATTCTCTGTCTTGGGATCCAGTGCCAACTTGATTTTCCCTCATGAGTATTGTAACATTATTTTTTAAAATGCCTTTTCTATCTCCCATTGTAACTTGTAGCCCACATCCTAGTTACGGTTCAGAGGCCTGTATATAGCTCCCATCAGGGTCCTTTTACCCTTGCAGTTTTATAACTCTATCTATAGTGATCGTACATTTTCTGATCTTATGTCACTTCTAAGGATTTGATTTTGATTTTTTTTTACCAGCAGAACCACACTATTCCCTCTGCCTACTTGCCTGTCCTTTCAATACTATTTGTACCCTTGGGTGTTAAGCTCCCAACTATAACCTTCTTCAGCCGCAACTCAGTGTTGTCCACAATGTCACACCTGTCAATCTCTAACTGCACTACAAGATCACCTACCTTATCCTGTATACTGCATGCATTTAAATCTAACAGCTTCACTCCTGTATCCGTCACCTTTTATGATTCTACACTGAAGCTTATCCCACTTACTGCAATTTTCCCCAGTCATCCACCTGTCCTTGCTGACAGTCTCATTATACCCTGCTTCTGCTTGTTAACCAACAGCCCTGTCCTCAGCCCTATCGCTCCATTTACCATCCCTCTGCCAAACTAATTTAAACCCTCCCCGGGAGCTCTAGTAAACCTGCCTTCAGGGATATTGGTTCCACTTGGGTTCAGGTATAACCTGTCCCTTTTGGACATTAGAGATCACAATGATGCAGAAATTGAAACCATTTTCTCAGCCATACATTTGTATGCCAAATCATCCTATTCTTATCCTCACTGGCGTGTGGCACACAGCAATCCAGCAATCTACTCTGGAGGTCCTGCATTTCAGCTTTCTACCCAGCTACCTAAATTCTCTAGTCAGGACCTCCTTGCTTTTCCTACCTATGACATTATATGTACCAAGGCTCTCTCCCTTTAAAATGCTGTGGTCCCAATTTGAGATGTCTCTGACCCTGGCACCTGGGAGGTAACATACCATCCAGGAGTCTATATCACATCTAAAGAATCTTGTGTCTCCTCCTCTGTGGAATCCCTCCTGCAGTCCTCCTTTCCCACCCAGTGCCAGAATCGGTTATACAGCTCCTCCCCACGCCCGGTAGGCCATTCCACTCAACGTATCCAAAATAGTGTACTTATTATTGAGAGGTTCTCTGTACTGCCTGCCCATTTCCCTTGCCTCTCCTGACAGTCACTCAATTACTTACCTCCTGTGACTTAGGAGTGACTATCTCGCTGTAGCTCCTTTCTGTCACCTCCTTAGTTTCCCATATGAGCTGAAGGTCACCAAGCTGGTTGACATTGAGCAGTTAGGTCAAAGGGCCCATTTCTGTGCCTGTCTCTCCATTAGACTGTTAGGCTGGATTTATCGACAATGTTAGAGCACGTGAAAAACTGGCAAGCTATAACTTACGAGGTACCACAGAATTCTGTTATTCACAGTCAAAGTCAACCAGATCCCTTAGGGGACCAAAATATCGTATTTTAAGTTTGTGGACAATACTAACTAGTATGGAAGAAGATGTAAAGAAGCTTCTAGAGAATGTGAACAAGCTAAATGGTCAAAACATGGCAGCTGGAAGGTAATGTGCAGATGGCGCCCCAGTAAGTTGAAGGGTGTGTGGGATCTGGAACCTAGGTGATTTGGAAGGGGTCTCAAGAACCAGAGCCCTGGGGAGTGTGAAGAGAACATGGTAAATATTATCTGGTGAAGAAAGCAGCTGAAACAACTGGATTACAAAATGGTTACAGTAGACCATTGAAGTTTTAGTGCATTGACAGCACTCATCCACAATTAATTAAAACTTGCTCAATATTGGGGAATTGCTGCTGATTTTTTTTCTTTTGTAACACTTCTAAGCAGCACCAGTTTTGCATTGAAAATAAGCCTCAAGTCTTAAAAGGATAAATAATTAAATAGTGGACGTTTGGGGATTTTTATATAAGATTATGAATCTGGTTTTGAATCTGGTTTTAAATCTCTGAATAAACGAATCCTAGGATAAATAGTTGGGTAATAGCTTATTTCTTTCTACCATAATTTATTTAATGGCATCAGGATATTACATTAAGTTTTAGAAAATGTACTTTGAATCTCGTTGAGAATCTTTTGAAAATAGTATAGTTCAAGTAATCACCTAATTGCATTCAGACCGTTCTGCTGCAACATCACTTTGTTGTAACTGACCTCTGTGAACGATTTCTGTTCTAACACCATTCTTTTAGAGGCTATTTTAAATTTGTTACTATTTCAATACCAGCTAAGCAACCTATTTAATATTCACCATATATTCTTCCATAAACTTGAAGAGATCTGCCAAACCTATGTTTACTTGACTAACTTTCCAGTCAAGTAGATGATTTGGATGAGAGAATTTATGAATTTGTGGCTTGAAGAAAGGTGGAAGGGCAAGTAGTGTTGAGGAAGCAAGGAGACTGCAAAAGGACTTAAACCGTTTGGGAGAATGAAAAAAAAGTGGCAGATGGTATAGAAGTAGGGAAGTGTAAGGTCGTTTTGATAGAAGGAATAAAGGCATAAACTATTTTCTAAATGGAGGAAAAAAATTCAAAAATCAGAGCTGTAAAGGGACTTGGGAGTCCTTGTGCAGGATTCCCTAAAAGATAACTGTCAGATTGAGTTGGTAGTAAGGAAAGCAAATGTTAGTGTTCATTAGTGGGTGAGTACACTAATAGTCCAGGAATAGTAGGCACAGCCTCAAAATAGAGAGACATCCATTCAGAACAGTGATGATTAAGTATTTCTTTAGGCAGAGGGTAGTGAGTCTGTGGAATTCATTGCCACAGATGGTTGTGGAGGCAAAGTCATTGAGTATATTTAAATTGGAGGTAATAGGTTCTTGATGAGTCAGGGCATCAAAGGTTACAGGGAAGAGAATTAAGAAGAGTTAAGGCAGGAGAATGGGATTGAAAGAGTTAATAAATCAGTCATGATGGAATGGCAGAGCACACTTGATGGGCCAAATGGCCTAATTTTGCTCCGACAGCTCTGAGCAAAATCTTAGGTACATGTAAAAAAAATCTGTAAAGTGAAGATGCTTTCAAAAATAATGTACTGAGAAGTTAATAAATATCAAAAAATACTGTAAAGACTAGTAAACAGTAAAAATAAATCAAATCAATATTTAGTGAGCAACCTTTGCCTTCAGTTCTCTTATGTACACTGTCGTGCAGTTTTATAAGAAAATTGAATGATAGTTTTTTTTCCCAAGCATCTTGGAAAGCTTGCCTCAGTTCTTCTGCAGACTATGGTTGTATCACTTGCATCTGTCTGTCCAGGTATTCCCCAGTATCCTCAATAATGTTGAGATCAGGGCTCTATGGAGGCCATTCCATCTATTGCAGAATTCCTTCTTGTTCTTTTTGCTGGATTGTTTTTGACCTTGGCTGTGTGTTTGGGGTCATTTTCCTGCTGCAGAATGAAGTTGGTATTGTGTGATGGATGAGAATCTGCATGTATTTCTCAGGACTGAGCATCCTATTAGGGCTGACAGATCACCAGCAATGCAGCCCCAAGTCTGCAAGGAAACTTTGCTATGCTTTACTGTTGACTGCAGGCACTCATCCATGTAGTGTTCACCAGCTCTTCTGTAGATAAACTGCCCCTTGTTTGAGCCAAAAATTTCCAATTTTGACTCGTCAATCCAGAGCACTTGCTGCCATTGTTCAGCACCTCAGTCCCTGTGTTTTTGTGTGTGGGTGAGTCTTGGCTTTGTTTCTACTTTGGAGGAATGGCTTTATGGCAGCAACTCTTCCATGAAGACCAATTCTAACAAGGTAGCTTTGGACTGTAAGAGGAGTGTACTTGGGTTCCTTTGATTTCTGTAAGTTTAGAGCTGACAGTAGTTCTTCCGATTTAGAGGGGACATCAGTTTGAAGTATTTCTCATCTGGTGCACTCAGTTTCTGAGTTTGTGTTTCTGGCACTCAACTTTGCCCATTTCTTTGTGCTTCTGCAGAAGAGCTAGGATAGCACATTTTAATTTCTGTCTGTTGTGAAATTTCTGCTTGGGAGAAACCCTTGCTGATGGAGGATGGCCAGCTTGTGTCTTGTTGTCAAGTTTTTATTTGAAAAGTGGCTTATTGATATATTACTTTAACGAAATACAAAACTTCCTCTGTAAATTTAATTATTTTAGAAAATGAATATTTGTAAATCGAAACTTCGTTCTTTTCTCCTGACACACTAACGCAGAAGACAAAAAAAACATCTAAAACAAAAAATATATAAAAACCTGGGGCGCTTAAGATCTGTACACAGTACTGTATGCCCTATGGTCAGGCTTTGTACGTGCTTATAATTAAATTACTCTGCATTTTGTTGTCCAAATAATACTCTGTTTATCTCTGGACTAAGTATTTTTTAATCATATGGCATATTTGTTTCAGTTCAGTTCAGTTTTTTTGATTCAGAACAAGAAGGCAGTGGGAGAGCACCTAAGGATTTCCAGCGGGAAGACATTTTGAGTTTTCAGGGGAAGAGAGAGGCCAGACTGTGCAGGCGTGTGATGTCAGCCAGTTGAGCGCTAACAGTTTAAAAAGAAGGCAGCCATATCCAGCGGGCAGCGTTGGGAGCAGGCAGCAAAATGAAAGGGCTTTGGCTGCACGGGCTTCAGCAGTAACGGGACAAGGTGAGGCAGTTGTTGATTGCAAAAGGAGGTAGTATGTGTGTGAGACCTGTTTTCTGTGGTCGGTGTCAGATGTGGGAGGTCCTGGGGTCTTCCGGCATCCTGGATGGCCACATCTGCACTCGGTGCATCGAGATGCAACTCCTAAGGGACCATGTTAGGGAACTGGAGCTGCAGCTCGATGACCTTCGTCTGGTCAGGGAGAGTGAGGAGGTGATAGAGAGGAGTTACAGGCAGGTGGTCACTCCCGGGCCATGGGGGACAGAGAAATGGGTCACAGTCATGAGAGAGATGGGGAAGGATCAGGTACTAGAGAGTAGCTCTGTGGCTGTACCCCTTGACAATAAGTACTCCTGTTTGAGTACTGTTGGGGGGTGGGGGGGAAGACAGCCTACCTGGGGGAAGCGACAGTGGCCATGCCTCTGGCACAGAGTCTGGCCCTGTAGGGAAAGGAAGAGGAAGGCAGTAGTGATAGGGGACACTATAGTCAGGGATTCAGACAGGCGATTCTGTGGACGCAGGAAAGAAACTCGGATGGTAGTTTGCCTCCCAGGTGCTAGGGTCCGGGATGTTTCTGATTGCATCCAAGATATCCTGCGGTGGGAGGGAGAACAGCCAGAGGTCGTGGTACATATTGGCACCAATGACATAGGTAGGAAAAGGGAAGAGGTCCTGAAAGAAGACTACAGGGAGTTAGGAAGGAAGTTGAAAAGCAGGACCTCAAAGGTAGTAATCTTGGGATTACTGCCTGTGCCACGCGACAGTGAGAATAGGAATAGAATAAGGTGGAGGATAAATGTGTGGCTGAGGGATTGGAGCAGGGGGCAGGGATTCAGATTGTTGGGACCTCTTTCGGGGCGGGTGTGACCTGTACGATAAGGATGGGTTTCACTTGAATCCCAGGGGGACCAATATCCTGGCGGGCAGGTTTGATAGAGCTGTTGGGGAGGGTTTAAACTAGTTTGGCAGGGGGTGGGAATCAGAATGTGAGTGCAGGGATTAAGGTAGAAGGACAAGGGCATGATGCTAAGAGTTCTGAGTTGATGAGGAAGGACAGGCAGGGGACAGAACATAATTGTAGCCAGTTAAAGTGGTTGAAATGTGTCTATTTCAATGCTAGGAGTATTAGGACCAAGGATGATGAACCTAGAGCATGGATTAGTACATGGAACTACGATGTTGTGGCCGTAACTGAAACTTGGTTGGAGGAAGGGCAGGATTGGATGATGCAAGTCCCGGGGTTCAGGTGTTTTAAAAGGAATAGGATGGGAGGTAGAAGAGGGGGGGGGGGGAGTGGCATTGCTGGTCAGGGATAGTATCACGGCTATAGAAAGGATGCTGCAGAAGGAGTGTACACTGAGTCAGTCTGGGTGGAAATCAGAAATAGGTAGGGATCAATCACTGTGCTGGGAGTAGTCTATAGGCCCCCAAATAGCCCTCGGGACACCGAGGAGCAGATAAGCAGGCAGATTTTAGAATGGTGCAGGAAATACAGGGTAGTAGTTATGGGAGATTTCAACTTCTTTCATATTGACTGGCACTTCCTGAGTGCAAGGGGGATAGATGTGGCTGAATTTGTCAGGTGTGTTTAAGAAGGATTCCTGACACAGTATGTGGACCGGCCGATGAGAGGAGAAGCTATACTGGATCTAGTTCTGGGTAATGAACCTGGTCAGGTGACAGATCTTTTGGTGGGGGAGCATTTTGGTGAGAGTGACCACAACTCCCTTAGCTTCAGCATAGCTATGGAAAGGGATAAAATCAGACGAAATGGTAAAGTGCTTAACTGGGGAAGGGCTAACTTTGAAGGGATGAGGCAGGAACTAGCAAGAGTAAATTGGAAACAGATGTTCAAAGGGGAAAGTACAGAAGTAATGTGGGAGAAGTTTAGGGACCACTTGAGCTGGGTTCAGGATGGGTTTGTCCCACTGAGGCAAGGAAAAAATGGTAGGAAAAGAGAACCGTGGCTGATGAAACATGTGAGGCAATTGGTCAAGAGGAAAAAGGAAGCATATGTTAGATATAAGAAGCAGGAAGTAGGAGGGGCTTATGAGAAATATAGGGTAGCTAGAAAGGAGCTAAAGAAAGGACTTAGGAGAGCTCAAAGGGGGCATAAGAAGGCCTTGGCATGTAAGATTAAGGAGAACCCCAAGGCGTTCTACGCGTATGTGAAGAACAGGAGGATGACAAGAACAAAGGTGGGACTGTTAAAGGATAAAGAGGGCAAAATGTGCCTGGAAGCAGAGGATATTGGGGAGGTCCTAAATGAATACTTTGCTTCAGTATTCCCAAGTGAAAAGGATCTTGATCAGGATGAGGTCGAAGTAGAGCGGGCCTGTGTGCTGGACAATGTGGAGGTTAAGGAAGAAGTGCTGGATCTTCTTAAAAACATTAAGATTGATAAATCCCCATGGCCGGATATGATACACCCCAGGTTGTTGTGGGAATTGAGAGAAGAGATCGCTGGAGCATTAGCTATGATCTTGGAATCCTCTTTGGCTGCAGGGGAAGTGCCAGAGGATTCTTAAGGATAGGATCTACGAGCATTGGGAGAAGTACAGTCTACTCATGGATGGTCAACATGGCTTTATGAAGGGAAGATTGTGCCTCATGAGTTTTTTGAAGAGGTAACAAAAGAAATTGATGAGGGTACGACAGTGGATGTGGTCTACATGGACTTCAGAAAAACATTTGACGAAGTCCCTCAGGAGAGACATATCCAGAAAATCATGAGGCATGGGATAAGTGGAACCTTGGCTGTTTGGATAAAAAATTGGTTTAAAGGAAGAAAGCAGAGGGTAGTTGTGGAAGGGAAGTATTCTGCCTGGAGGTCGGTGACTAGTGGAGTGCCGCAGGGATCTGTCCTGGGACCCCTGTTATTTGTCATTTTTATAAATGACCTGGATGTAGAGGTGGAAGGAGTAAGTGAGTAAATTTGCGGATGACACAAAGATTGGAGGAGTTGTGGATGGAGTTGTCGAAGGTTACAAAAGGATATAGACTGGTTGCAGAGTTGGGCAGAAAAATGGCAGATGGAGTTCAATCCAGACAAGTGTGAGGTGACACATTTTGGAAGGACAAACCAGAAGACTGAGTACAGGATTAATGGTCAGTTACTTAAGAGTGTGGATGAACAAAGGGACCTTGGGGTTCAAAACCATACATCCCTCAAGGTCACTGCACAGGTTGATAGGGTAGTTAAGAAGGCCTATGGGATGCTAGGCTTCATTAACAGGGGGATTGAGTTCAAGAGTAGAGAGGTCATGTTGCAACTCTACAAATCTCTGGTGAAACAGCTCTTAGAGTATTGTGTTCAATTCTGGTCACCTCATTATAGGAAGGATGTGAAAGCTATGTAGGAGGTGCAGAGGAGATTTACCAGGATGTTGCCTGGTTTGGAGAACAAGTCATATGAAGCAAGGTTAGCAGAGCTGGGACTTTTCTCTTTGGAGTGTAGCAGAATGAGAGGGGACTTGATAGAGGTCTACAAGATTGAGAGGCATAGATAGGGTGGATAGTCAGTACCTGTTTCCCAGGGCAACAATATCAAACACCAGAGGGCGCATGTATAAAATTAAGGTGGCGGGGGAATTTAGGGGAGACATCAGGGGTAAGTTTTTTTTACACAGAGGGTTGTGAGTGCCTGGAATGACTTGCCAGGGATAGTGGTGGAGGCTAAAACATTAGGGGTATTTAAGAGCCTCTTGGACAGGCACATGGATGAAAGAAAATGGAGGGTTATGGGATAGTGTGGGTTTAGTACTTTTTTAAAAAAAGGATTATATGGGTCAGCACAACATGGGGGGCTGAAGGGCCTGTACTGTGCTGAAGTGTTCTATGGTTCTGTGGTTCATTTGCTGCGCTGTTTATGGAACACCTAATCAGGTGATATATTTAATGAAAAAATAGTTATCAGTGTCTTTATTTAGTGCAAAGTAGTGGAACTGAATTATTGCTTTACAGAAGAATCCACTTTAGAATGCTGTGCTAAGAGCCTTATTTTGTGCTGAAGGATATTGCTACAATATTTCTATTTTGTTTAACTAGGGTTTTAAAGAAAACTTGCATGCATTATTCTGCTTGGCTGAGAATACAGTAGGAGCTGAAGCCACAAGACCTGATGACATTCACCAGCTATATTCTGGAAAGTGAGTTAGTGGATGTCTGCTGCTACATCTTTGGTCTTCCAGTATTTTGGTCACGATGTATGAGCAAAATGCAGAATATAAACAAATAGCCTTGACAATTTGTTATCATAGATGCATTTTGTTCTCCAAGTACCTTTGAGAAGAAATTAGGATTTGATTATAATGTCATTTGTAGTACTTGGGTTGTATGTTCGGCCTGGTTAATTTTCTCTGATTTTCTCTTAGCAATTTATCACTGTACATTTTTTTAGAGGCCAGGAATACTTTCAAAATCCTAATTTTACTGATGATTGTAGTTTCATACACTGAGTGGATTATATTGCAAAAAATGCTGCTTCAAGTTTATACAAATCAGATTTGATTGTGTTTTACTTTTTAAAAAACACATTTACTCAATAGAACTGTTGAGATCAATAACACAGATGCAGAAGGTTCTCTGGTTTTGGCTGATGGAGTGTCCTATGCTTGTAAAGATCTCAAAGCAGACATCATCATAGATATTGCAACTTCAGCTGGAGCTCATGTAAGTGAATGTTTCTGGTTTGATTTTACTCTTAATTTACATTGCCTCTGGTGGTCAATGAATATTAGTGTCAAAGATAGTTTTTATTGGCAGCAGTTAGAATGCATTGACCGTCCACATGAAAGCAGCACGTGCAGTTATTAAATTATTAAGAGTCATAGAGCTGTACCTCATGGAAGTTAGCCCTTTGATTCAAATGGACAAACAAGATGCTCATTAAAGCTAATCCCATTTGACTACATTTGGCTTGTATCCACCTTCCTACCTGTGCTCCAATCTAAGTGTTTTAAATGTTGTTAACATACTTGTTTCAACCATTTCCTCCAGCAACTCATTCCATATACAGACCAATTTCTGGGTGAAAAATCTGGCTGTCAGGATCATGTTAAATCTCTCCCTTCTCACCTTAAATTATGCCCTTTAATTTTGATTTCTCAACCCTGGGAGAAAAAGACTGTTTTCACTATGTCCCTCATGAATTTGATTAAGTCCTAATTTATAATGACACTTTGTGGATAATGGAACTCTGGTTAATAGTCTAACACTATTAATAAAATTGTTAAATTTTGATGTTGTATACCAGCGAGAATGGTTATTCTGCAGATCTAACTATCAAATGAACCTAAAATGCCAAGATTTTATCACTTGTAAAAGTTGGCCTTTGCAATTCTTCTGCAAAGTAGACGTACCTCCATTGGCAATCCTGCTCTGACCTTGTATTGGACTTGCCAGGGAAAGTAGAAGTAGAATCTTCTTCCTGATGATGCCTTCCTGGTGGCCACTGGAAGCTGCAGCACTAACAAGGAATATTCCTTGAACATTTTGAGAATTCCAAGTGAATATCTTACCAGTGCTCTGCACCATGATACTGTCTCTGTGCATTTGTTGTCCTATTTCATCCAAGCAAATACCTCTGTGCCCTGTGTACAAATAATCACTTCGCTAGTTCAGTGTGCTATTTTCAGACCCTGACTTGCATGATCATGGATGATGTCCTCATTTTTATTTTTTATAATTTTAGAATTAGCTCCCTTGTAATATGTGTAATTGAAAAAATGATTTTGGTATATTTGAATGGCAGGTCTTTGTATAAACTTTTTATATGAACTTTAACTAGGGTATTGTGACTGGGAAGTACCATGCTGGATTGCTTACCAATAATGAAGAGTGGGAACAGGCCTGTGTTAAAGCCGGACAAAACAGTGGAGATCTTGTGCACCCATTGGTTTACTGCCCTGAACTCCACTTCAGTGAATTTACTTCAACTGTGGCAGATATGAAAAACTTTGTATCTGTAAGTTATTTATCTATCTTGGCTATTCTGTTAGGGTTATTTAATTCTCTAAATTAGGCTGATGCTGTGTTAAGTGAAGTTTTTTTCCCCTCAAAATGTAATCTCTACTGTCAAGATGTTAAGATCAAAAATACAAGAGATTTTGCAGATGCTGGAAATCCAGAGCAACACACAGAGAGTGTTGTAGGAACTCAGCAGATCAGACATCATTCTTGGAAATGAATGAACAGTTGACGTTTTGGGCCGAGACCCTTCCTCAGGTGTTAAAGATCAAATTGACTGTCCAGTCATCTCGATTTAAATAACATTTCAATCCTAAATTTAAACATCCTGTAACTTAGTTGGATTAAATTGTTCTCCAATCTTGGCAATTTACTTGCAAACATCTTGCCACAATGTGAGGAGACATAGTCACTGTGCTGTTAAACTTAATTTACAAATGGGTATAGTCAGTGAAGATTTTGAAGCAACTTGCTATGTCAAGGTGACAATGAGTTAACTAGGAAATAGAATTTATTCATTCTGTAAGTCTTTTCATTAATCTCGCAATGATTTTGTACGGTGATATGTCCACAATAATTTCTTTGACAGTGTAACTTCCTGTGTCCATCTTTTTCATATCTCCGAATGCATTTTGAAACAACAGACAAAACTCATTTTACTTACAATATTTGTTACCTATTAATGAAAAAAAGTTCTTCCTCTCAGTCAGGAATAAAACTGCAGCTGATTTTCATGTCCCTCCGCATCTTTTAATGTGCAAAATATTAAAGACTCCAGGGATATAGGAGTAGGTTATTTAGCCCATCACTTGCTTTGCCAGTCATTTATATGGTTGATCTTTTACCTGAATGCACGTGCCCCACATTTTAACATCACGGGTATAGTTGGTGTAATATTGATAACAAAAAATTTTAATGGCATCTTAATTCATGCTCCCAGCATGATTCTACCTTGCCCACCATCCCACGTTTGTATCATTCAATGATTTTCTTAATTGATTCCTGAGTTTCAAACTTTATTATTCTAACTGGAATTTCATATCCTGATTGTCTTTTTGTGTGGAGAATATCCTGAAATAGACTTAAAGTTAAGGTTTACTATTATGAATCTTTTTCTCTGTCCTGTTCTATACTGAGTTTTATGTAAAGCATTGTAATACATTGCCTTTATACAGTCTATAATAAGAATTGGTGTTCAATTGTATAGAAAGTGAAGGGATTTAAGAATGGAATATTACTTATGCCAGTGGTACTATAAAAGGATGAGTTGTTGTTTAAATAGGTTTTGAGGAAGTATTTGAAGATGTTATAATAGTCAGTTTTGGAGAATAAGGTTATAATTTCTGAAAGGTAGAAGTTTGTATTATAAATGGAGGATAAGTTGTAATTAGATTCGGGAACAGAAGTCTTGTTACAGAGACAAAAATGAAGGTTGAAAGTTGTGATGGGAGATTTAAAAATGAGGTTGAGTGTTGCTGCTGGAATTCCAAAGCATCACACACAAAATGCTGGAGGACACTACTAGAGACGACATTACAGTAATTTTGCATGTGTACAGCACTTTCTTGTGGCAGATAGAAATGGCAATAAATTTATCCTTGTTTGAGGTGTACTTTCATCCTAAGAACAAATAAATGTTCCAAAAAGGACCCAGTGCTTTCCCAGCGTATATGACAAATAAACTCTTATTGGGCTTCCAGCCAGTTATAGGTATTGATTATTACTGATGTTTTAATGACAAGCTCTGGGTTGTCATAAAAATGAAATTGCTTTCTTTCAACAGCTCCCATGGTTTTTCTGTATTTCATGGCTGTCTGGAGAAGATGAATATCAGAGTTGTATTATACATGAATACTTTTGACTATAAAGTGAAACGTTGAACCTTTTTTTAAAATTCTGCTAGGCTTTCTTGGGTCAGCTGGCCATCTCTCAGCCAGCCAGTTCCATGACACCTCTCTGTTCCTGACTAAAATACATATTAACTTGCTTTCACTAGGGATCAACTAAATCTTTGTTGTAAAATTATTAATTTGAGCTCAAAATTATGAAGATACTGGACTGTATTAGCTGTGGTTTTTGAATTTAAAGTATATTTAATTCATAAATATATACATTAATGGTTTACAAACATATCAATTTGCATATAGACTATGTGGTGGCTGGCAGGGATCAATTTTAATGTAGTTGTGTCATTGTAGGGTCAGGCCAATGCTCTCAGCTCGTGCGCAGGCTTGTTTATTGAAGCACATATTGGCTTTGATTGGCCAGGAGTATGGGTGCACATTGACATGGCTTCTCGAGTTCATTCTGTAAGTAAAATTTTCTGTAACATTTGATCTTGGTGGAAAGGTTAATTTATTGCATGCATTATTTAAGTTTGGATGTCCTTACCTCAGGATATATGTTAGCATGGCAAACCAATTTGTTTAATCCACATACAGTTTTCAAAAGCAGCAGTGTCTGGTCAGTTATTTGTTTAGAAGTTTAATATGGTACATATATGTTCCTAGTTGATTCTTTTCATCCTATAACTGCAATTATATTTATCATCTACTCTCCAATTCTTTTAAATTTATTTCTCTGTTCTGCCTACAAGCATTATATTTTACATTTGGGCAGAAGAGAGGATGACTAATGATGAGTCAGAAAAAACTAAATGGCTCTGGGAACATTCAGTAGGAGTTGGATTGGAGCATGAGCCTTGGGAAAACTTAGGGCAGAAGGGTTCTGAGAATAGAGTGCCATTCTACCATACACATCCGGGGACACGCAGAATTGCAGCAAAGCTTTGGAAATGAGTTTGACGTACCATATAGTGATATTTCAGCACTGTGAATGACTTGTTCTTTTAAGATTCTGATTAACTTGAGTTATAATGTATCACAATATCATAACTTAAAGCTTTAGAGAAAATATGATAAGTAGCAAGTTTAAAAACTTACTTTGTTTTACCAACAGATAATTGTAAGAAACTATGCCTCTTTATGCAAAGGGTTAATTCTAGCATGATGCTTTTGGGAATGTCAGTGCATGTGATAAGTGCTATTGTCTGTACAAGATTATTACAATTTGAGTATACTTAAGCTGAGAAACTAATGGATATACTTTCTGCATCAGGGAGCTCGGGCTACAGGCTATGGGGTAGCTCTACTTTTAGCATTGTTTGGCCGTGCAACAGATAATGTATTATTGAACGTCATTTCACCAAGTGCTGTTAACTTTACCACAGAAGTTGGTAATTCGATGGAAAATTGCTTCAAAAAGAGAAGACTGATATGAATTCTGATTGCAATTGTATTCATTTCCTGACCCTGTTAGGAATTTGGGAGCATACAGTTATTATTTTTCACTGTTATTCCTTAATGCTGGTATGTCAAATAGAACCCGCTGTTTTGCTAATGATTTAATCCTATTTCTTTTTGCATGGAGACTTGGCAGAGATTGGAGTTGTATTTATTGCAGATTAAGAGTTTTTACTTCTATGAATGTAAGTTGAGCTATACTGTTTGGAGGTCACATACTTATGCAATGAATCAAATTCTCTTTTGTATAGCGAATAGCCTTAATACTACCTCCTAGCAGCTTAAAATGAAACTGTAAAGATTTTTTAACCAGGTTTAAAATGTTTTTGTATATTTTCATGTATTTGAATAAGATTTATGCATAAAACATTATATAATTTTCAAGGTTGTCCTGTTGCTTCTATTTAATCCGTCGTTGCATTATTTATCCTTTTTTTTAGATTATGTATTTGTACTAATGTGGTGGTTATTCCTAACGTTGGAGGGCTGCCACTGTTCACTCTAATGTGCTAAAGTTACTTCTTCAGCGATTTCCTTGTTACTCCAATTTAATATTCTGATGACAACAGGGCTAACTTCAAACATTTTACAAATAAGGTGTTAAAAATTCAAATACACATAAGCCTCAGGTGTTTTCATTTGTGCAGGAGAAGATGGGCAGCCTGGTTTGTCACCCATAACCCAATTTGGATGAATTCACATTTATCAAAATTAAATGAGATTTTTTATACTATCCCATTTCTAACCTGGTGAGTATTGACCCTACTTTAGTTCAAAGAACATTTGCCTCTGTTTATACTTTACAGAATCTTCTGGTGAGAAAATACCCAGTTTTCATGAAATTTTATTGAAAATGTCAATCACTGTGAGATGTTTTAGAAACAAATATAAAACAAGGGACATATTTTCACTGGTAACGGTTGACAGTAGAGTCACAATTGTCTGGGTCTGGTAGACAGCGTCCAGTTCAGAAAAAAAAACAGAGCAAACCTACTAGAAGCAAAGCTTATTGCATATTTTCTAAAACTAATTTCAGTACTCCAGAAGTTCATGAATAAACTTGAAATATAAATACACCTTAACACACTAATATTGAAATCCATAAGGTAATGTTATCCTTTGTCATACAAAACTTAGTTGCACCAACTATTATTGTTCATTTTCACTTAAAATAATCCATTGTAATACACATGGTATGGCAGGTTGGATCATGGACTTAGGCTATCAATATTAGGTTGAAAATAGCCAATTCCTTCCAATAAATATAGTCAAGCTACTTGTAGAATGGGAAAGACATTGCTCTTCATTTGATTTTCTAATCAACCAGAACTTCAAGAGATGAGAAATCCTTAAAACAGCTGTATCTGAAAAAAAAATTGACTCATGAATGCTATTTTCATCTTCAAACAAATTTATAAAGTGATCTTAAAAACAGTTTCTAAAACTATTATTGCAAGATTAAAGGGTTTTGAAAGCTAACTTGGGTTTTTGTTTGGTTTTAACACAATGACCCTTAAGGTTGTTTGAAACTTGTTGTAGCCCTGTGTTAGTTTTCTAAATTATAGATCAATTACTTAGCACATTTTCTTACATGGAAATCACAATGCTGTGATTGCCGAACTTTTATCTAGATCTCCATGAGACAGACATAAGCAAAGACAAATTACATTATTAACCCAACATAACCAGACAATGATTAAATCTTCACCAATTGGATTTGCTTGTGCAACCAAGTTACAGGAATATTTGGTGAGTTACCTTAGGTAGGAAAACTGCCGAAGAGGAAGTTAAGTTTCAATCCTTGCTTTACATTAACAATACAAATGTTTAATAGTTGTCAGAGACCAATAACTGACATGAAAATAGTTGGCCACATTGGTAATGAGCCAGTGCTACCCTGTAGGAAGCATGACAAATTACACATACAATTCCTTTTTGGTTGCAGTAACCTTCACTGTAATTGTCTGTTTTTAAAAGTTTTCTCACTTTGGGTCTGTGCTTGTGCTATAGTTCTACTCATCAATAATATAATCCTTAGAAATACATCATTATTTCTAAACCAAAACAGTCATATTAATCTTCAACATGTTTGCATTCAGGTAAGTAGATTAAAATTAAATCTTAAGATACATGTATATTTTGCCCTTTTCAGGGTTTTAGTTACCTTGAAAATTGTAGCAATAACAATTTGCATGTGGAAATATGCAGAGAAAAGTCAAACTTTAAGCCAAGTAAATCTTCTATCCAAGAGTCAGGCAGTCTATTTTTCAGAATATTATGCAATATGATTGGTTACATAATATCCTTTTTATATTGACTCCAGTTATTATTTATTCTAATGCTGTGACACAAGATAAATCCACTTTACTGTGCTCGAGTGAAAGCACATGAATGTGCCCATCAAACCTCTATAAGCAAGTTCCTGATACTGGTTATGCTGTCATGGGTAATATCCATTAGAAGAGGCCACATGGTTCCCAGTAAGAAAATCAGCAAATTATCACCTTGGAATATATCACCATATATTCCAATAATTGATTGAAGATGGGTCATCATAACAATTAGAAACACATCACTCAGGCTCTCACCAGACAAATGGAATAGGTGAAAAGGAGATGAAACATAATTATGATTGGAGTCTTCCTATCAAAATAATTGACACTGTGGGCTCATTAAGAAAAAAGTTAAGTTAGCTTCAGTTTAATCAAAGAGAAAAGCTATTGAAAGATTTGCCCTTCAGAGGTTCAAGTAAATTCTGAACACTTTGGTGACTTCTGGTTTCAAGTACTTTTGTGAGTACCACAGGAGCCTTTATCTAGAAGTATGTTTCGAAGCGTTAATGTCCACCCACTTTGTTTTGTGTTTTATAAGATATTGAAGATACAGAAGACAGATAAGCCTTTGATAAAATAACTCTTCCTGAGAAAGCTCACTGTTAAGGTGATACTTTTCTATTGCCTGTACAAATAAGTCATGTAAAATAAATTGTTAAATTACTTCCCTTGCTTAAGCTCGTCAGTAAATTCATTCATCAGTGGAGACCTGTGATGTCCTTAATCTTTGATGATTTCTTCTTTCATTGGCCATTATCGAATCACTCCAGGTCTTCTTCCCCGAAAACTGGGTGGTATTGACATAAAGTTGCATCGCTCAAAATTCATAAAGAAAATACAAAGGATTGATACAGATGATATCTGTAAGGAAGGTTAGCATTTCGGAAGCCCTGATTTTGGTTGGCTGAAAGTGAAAAGAAACTGGATTCAGCTACGATCTGGAATCAACTCCATAACCAGGACTGACTGGTGGCATAAACACCAGTCTTACACAGTCAGCAGAGGGAGACTGTAGGCAGAGAGGACTTGAGGAACGTGCAACTGCCTGGGCTCCAGAAGGAAAAGCTCCTGTCACCTAACTGTGAATAACTCGGCTTTTCTGTGATATTGTGCTTTTTTTTAAAAAATCTCCAAATTAGAATTTTACATCCAGATCAGTAAGATTGGTCACTTCGTCTTTTCGCGTGTCCATTTGATCATAGTTTCTGGTGATCTATATAAGAAGATGAGCTTAGCATACAGATCCTCCTCCAATTCTAACTCTCCAGTCTCTCGAACCAGGAAGATATCTGTGCATAGCTTCAAGATTCGGTCCACGTTTGGCAGCTCTTCAAACATGATGGAGTGAGAGATCCCACTGAAGAACTCACGCACAAACTTTCCAATGACGAGCACAACTGATGCATAGAGACCCATAATGCTGAAAAGCAATGAAAACCATTAGAGTACATCAGGAAATTCAAATTTTTCTTTAAAATTGGGGATGAAAAGTGGAGCATCCAAGTTTAAGTTATACAGTATATGGCTTCCTAAATCTTCAACATAGTGATGGAAAATGCTTGCTCATTATGAGCTATATCCCATAATAATAATCTATGTTTGAAACAAGGTTCAGTGGTCTAGTTCCATTGTATATGCAAACAGGTATGCAAATGTCTCATCAATGCTTTAAATATAATATTGTTCCCCTTCACCCGCGCCCAGGGGTAGCCAGCACAACTTACACTCAGTGAAGACTTCGCATATAACATGCTAAGTTCTTCAACTGATGTGCTGTCACTTACATCCAATCAAACTGTATTACTGGTGTAGGTGAAGGGATTGAATGTATTACTGTTACATTTATTGGCAGTACACAGAGTTAGAAAATTGAGCTGGGAATTGTTCACAAAGAGTTTGCTAAGGAATATAGTTGCATTAACTGTATAAAATTTAAGCTGAATGTGAGATTCCCATTTTGATAAAAACACTAGAAAAGCAGCAAATTATTTAAATACAGATGGAATGTAGTACTTTACTGTACCAAACAATCTAGGTGTTATTGTGCATAAAGCACTAAGTATGTGGGTGCAGCACACGGAATGTTGTCCTTTAGTCCAAGATGGTTAGAGTTTAATAAGTACAGGGTGTCAATGAGATTGCATCTGGAGTGCAGTGATCAATACCTCTCCTTAGGAATATCCTTGGGTTCAAAGAAGGTTAACGGGGATGTTTCACATTAAGGAGCTGTCTAATGAAAACATAGTAAGCAAAAAAATATTGGACCAATGTTTAGAAGAATAGGAAGTGAACTTTATGAAAATTTATAATATTCTAAGTAGACTGCCTGACAATAGCAAAAAGTACTCTTCCTTCTTCTCTGTCCATCTTACGTACCAGTACAGTTACAAACTTGACAAGTTCAAGACCTTTGTTGCATTCTTTCTGGGAATTCTGGGAGACCTTCAGCCTCCCAGATAACCACATCTGTACCAGGTGCACCATGCTTCAGTTCCTCAGGGGGCAGGTACCTGCATGACTGTCAGGGGAGGGAAAGGAAATGGGCAGCCCTGTGGCCGTTCCCCTCAATAATAAGTATATGGATTTGGATACTGTTGAGGGGGATAACCTTTTGGAGGGAGCTGCAACGGCCAGGTCTCTGGCACTGTTGCTCAGAAGGGAAGGGGGAGAAAGGGACTGCAGTAGTTCAAGGGGATTCCATAGTTAGAAGAGCAGACACAAGATTCTGCAGACATGAAAGAGACACCCGGATGGTATGTTGCCTCCTAGGTGCCAGGGTTGGGGACCATCGGGTCCATGGCATTCTGATGGGGGTGGGTGAGCGGCCAGAAATCTTGATACATACTGGCACTAGTGACATAGGTAGGAAAAGAGAGGAGGTCCTGAAGAGAGAATTTAGGGAGGTACTTGTGCAAAATGTTGGAGGAACTCAGCAGGTCGAGCAGCATCTATAGAATGCAGTGAATAGTTGATGTTTTGGGCTGAGACCCTTCATCAGGACTGGAAAGGAAGGGGGAGGAAGGCAGACTAAGAAGGGGGGAGGGGAGGAAGAAATACAAGGTGGTGGGTGGTAGGTGAAACTGGGTGGGGGGAGGCTGAAGTGGAGCTGGGCATTTGATTGGTGAAAGAGATAAAGGGCTGGAGAAGGGGGAGTATGATAGGAGAGGACTGAAGACCATGAAGGAGAGAGAGGAGCACCAGAGGGAGGTGATGGGCAGGTAAGGAGAGAAGGTATGAGCGAGAAGCAGGAATGGTGAGGGGGTGGGGCAGTAACTGGAAGTTTGAGAAATCAATCCCTCCCTCTGGTGCTCCTCCCCCTTCCCTTTCTTTCATGGTCTTCGGTCCTCTCCTTTTAGATTGCTTATCCTTCATTGGAATGTATTGCCTCTGCAAGGTGGATCTTTGTTTTCACTCATTAAATCCACCTTACACTGAAATGGCAAAGAACTTTAAGACCTGTCTTAGAGTTCATTCTGAGTGCAGGGTAATATTAGAAACATTCATGTGCAATTAAGACTTCCAGTATTTTAATGGGTTCAAAATCTGTACTGATAAGATGATCAAGGAAACCTGTAATAATCTAAGTATCAAAGTGGAGGAAAGTGCAAACTTCCTCTATCATTTTATACAGCACTAGAGTAATAATGATGTGTAAGAATTTATGAAAAAGCATTAAACCATTGTTAAATGACCAATATTTCATAAACGAATGAGGAAAACAACTACAATAATTAAAAGACATTTGGACAGATATATGGAGATAGGAAAGGTTTAGAGGAATATATGCCAAATACAGGAAGGCACTTTGGTTGGCATGGACTAATTGGGCCATAGGGCCCGTTTCTGTACTGTATAGCTCTGTTGTAAAGTAAATCAAAGAATTGAATTGTTGTCTTACCCATAGCCAGCCAGGAAGCCAAGACTTGGAGGACTAACTTTATCACTGAATACAATAATTTCTAAACTTTCCTTTTTATTATTTTTGAGAAACTTGTTGGTCTGATTAACAATCCACCATTCCTGTATGAGTCCTGTAACATTGCTTTTTTCCTGAACCAGCATTAAATCAAGTTCACAGTAGGCACCAGCATCTGTTGGAGGAAAGTAAAGCACAGATCATATTGAAAAGATTACATATTTTAATACATTTCGGTGTATTGTGTATTTCAGGATGTCTGTGGAAAAATAGTAGAAAAAGGGACAAATCAATGATTAGATGATATGCAATTAATTGTATCATTTGGTTGAACTTTCATTGATCCTGTTACAGTTAGTATTCTCTAGATTCACTGAGTATGCCCAGCAAATGCTCATGTTTCTATATGGTGATTATATGAACTTTGATAATAAAATTTACTTTGAAACTGCCTTTAAAAAGTCACAGTGAAAAATAAAAGAATGATCAAGAATGTTAAATCATGCAATGCGCCTGGCTCTGAACTGCCTTCTGAAGTGACTGCTAATCCACTCAGTTAAACATTACAAGGAATTACTATGCAGACTACAGCTATTCAATTAGGTGGTTCAGCTTCACATTCTCAGCCGTGACTAGGGATGGACATTCAATACTTGTCTTGCTGGTGATATCCATGTCCTGAGAATTAAAAGAATTAAATATAGGAGAATCTTGATTACAACGTGGATACTACAAACAAAAATAGAAGAACCATAGAAGGAGAATATGAAAGATGGCACATTTTTAAAAATAATTTATGAAATCTAAATCAGGTAACACATAAAAGAAACTTTTTGGTTACTGATCAGTTTGAAAATGTGGAAAGACTCTAAACAGTAACTTTTTTAAAAAAGAGTTAACAAAAGTCATTTTGATGTCAAATTTCAATAGAGCACAAATGTTGCCCAGGCATAGCCTTAGAGACATAAGACAGAGGAGCTGAATAGGCCAATTGCCCATCTAGTCTACTCTAACATTTGTTCATGGCTTTCAGTAATTCACTCAAAGTTGCTGTTCTCACCGGAGTAAAATTCAGTTCATACTTTACAGCATTTTGAAAAATGAGATTATTCTACCAAAATTGATAAATTCTTAAAGGGGTTGGAAAGCTATGTAAATGTTGAGAAGCTTTCTTACCATTCTATAAACATAGAACTGTGGTGTCTATATTAGTCTCTGCATAAGGAATTAGTCACTTGTAATATTCTCCACCACTTTCCACAGCACCCTTTGCTACAAGAGCTTCCCCTGACTGAGGTTTGTTAAATTTGTTCCAAAAACAACCCAGTAAATTTCTGGACATCAAGGATCTAATACAGGGAAATAAGGAAAAGATAAGTCATGATCTTGTTGAATGTCTAGCAGGTTTGAAGGTTGGGTTGACCCTATTCCTGCTGCTAGTTCTTATGCTCAAGACAGGTTGTTAAAACGCTTGGACTACGAAGTCAAGGGAGTGTATTTAAGGCTGGTAATAAAGTTTGGTTATGATCCATATAGCAGAACAGGCTTGAATTGTCAAATAGCCCCCTTTGCCTTCCATATCTATTGTTTCTATATAACTTTTATCAATCAGGGCATAGAAGTTGGGAAGTTATGCTGGATTCTACAAGACATTGCTGAGCCCACACCTGGAGTATTTTCAATTTAGGTCATCCTGTTACAGGATGGATGTGACTAAACTGGAAAGAGTGCAGAAAAAGATTTGCAAGGACATTGCTGGGTCTCCAGTTCTGAATTATAGGGAGAAGATAAACAGGTTGTGAATTTACTCCTTGGAGCATAGGAAATTGAGGGGGGAATTCATAGGGGTATATAAAGTCACAAAGAGGTGAGTAGTCTTACTTCAAGGGTTAGTAAATCTAGAAGACATAGTTTTAAGTTTAGATATGAAATGTTTAATAAGAACTTGAAGGGCAATATTTTTACACAGTGGGTGGTAGATATATGGAACCAGCTGCTAGAGGAAGTGGTTGAGGCGGGTACAGGATATATCAGATACATTTAAGGAATATGTGAACAGGTATATTGATAACAAGAATTTAGAGATTATGGTCTAAATGTTGGAAAATGGGATTTGCTATAATACACATTCTAGTCAGCATGGACACATATGGGCTGATTGCAAACAAGAGAAAATCGGCAGATGCTGGAAATCTGAGCAGCACAAAATGCTGGGGGAAGTCAGCAGGCCAGGCAGCATATATGAAAAAGAGTACAGTTGAAGTTTCGGCGGAAACGTGAACTTTACTCTTCTAGACGCTGCCTGGCCTGCTGAGTTCCTTCAGCATTTTGTGTGTGTTGCACAGATGGGCTGAAATTCCTTTTTGTGTGCTGTCACTGAATTTCCCAGAATTGGTCGATACACAGCGACAAAGTATGAGCTTGCTTCTGAAGAACCCAGAAAAGCAGACTATCACCTTCAAGGAAATAACAGATCAGAACTAATTGCTTTTACGTTCCTTCCACAGTTACTCCTTTACTGTTATATACTTATGCACTGTAAAGTTGAAAACATCTTAGAGGTACACTTACCAGCATAAAGTTGTTTCACAGGCTTTGTGTCAGAATTGCTGGGAGCCCTGATATAGTTTGGAAAGATCTTTGAAATTTTTCTGAAAAATAAAACCAGTTCATTAAAATATAATTTGTATCAATACACAAATGAGTTATTTGTTCATAATAAATCATCAACACGAAGGAGGTTGAGAGGTGTCTTGATAGACGTGTATAAAATTATATTGGGCATAGACAGAGTGGACGGCCCAGTGCCTTTTACTAGAGAACATTCTTTTAAGGTGAGTGGACAAAAGCTTATGGGAAAAGGCAGAAATAGATTTTTTCAGAGAAAGTGGTAATAAATGCCTGGAATGTACTGCTGGGTGGTGGGAGAGGCTGATATGTCAGGGACATTTAAGAAACTTAGATAGACACTTGGATGAAAGAAAAATTATGGACAACATAGGAGGGAAGAGTTAGATTGATTATGGAGTAGGTTAAAAGGCTGCCACAACATCATGAGCCACAGAGCTTGTACTGTGCTGTAAAGTTCTATGACAATCGTCCATAGCAGAAAAACTTTTTCCCCTTTGCCATTTGATTTCTGATCATTTCATGAATACTACTTTGTTATTCCTTTTTAATTTTTTTAACTTGTAATTTTGTGTCCTTACACACTGTACTGCTGCCTTAGAACAACAAATTTTACGTCATAGAAGTTAATGTTAACAAATACATACTGATTCTGACATAGGTTCCCCAGCAGAGGGCACAATTTACAACTCTTAATTTTCCACTGAAATTAAGGTGAACTGTTTAAAAAGCATAAGTGATAGCTTGCACCTTAGAAAATATAATTGTATAGATGGAATGTCATTGTTAGAGGCTTTAATTCAGCAGTCAGGGACATCAAACTGGGTTCCAGACACTTGCAAATTGCCACGGAGGCACAAAAGACTGCAGATACTCTAACTTGGATTAACAAATAATCCACTGGAGGAACTCACTAGGTTGAGCAACATGTGGATGCAGGAAATGTTGATGTTTCAGGTCAAAACCCGACATCAGGATCCTGCATTCTAATACAGAGTTTCAATCCTATTTTTTCCCCTCCTACTTGACTAGCTGAGTTCCTCCAGCAAACTGTTAACCCAAAGTGAAAACAGAGTTACTGCTGCCCCATTGCAGGCCAGGTCGTTGGGTGTACTTAAGGTAGAGTTTGGTAGGTTCTTGATTAAGTGTGAAAAGTAATGGGGAGAAGGCAGGAGAATGGATTTGAGAAGGAAAATGAATCAACCATGATGAAATGGCAGAGCACACTCAAAGGACCGAATAGTCTTATTCTGCTCCTGTATTTCATGGTCACTGAGAGTGCTACAGTGCCAAAGGTGCAGCTTTTCCAAATGTGGTAATCTGACAGCCATTTATTCATGCGATGTGAGCGCCTCTGGAAAGAACTTCATTTATTTTCATGGGAGATCTGAACCTATAGGATCAGGTTTATCATCACAAACATTTGTCATAAAAATTGTTATAAATTACTTAAATCCATAAGTGGTGCAAAAGACAAATAAATGAGGTAGTGTTCATGGAATGCCAACAGGCATGTGCAGAAGTGAACTCTGTGAAGTTCAGACCATTGGATCCAGGTATTTCTTATGCTTTTGTGTTAGTTTATAAGGTTACTGTATCTGTTACTGGGATTTCCACAGGTTGAGTGAGGAAGAAGGTGGAATTTATTAAGCTGGGAAATTTGGAGTTAGCTACTTTGGTAGGAAATGCGAACATTTCTGCTTTTTAGAGCAAGATTGAAAACCTTTGAAGGGATGATGAGGTGTTGGTGCATGAATCAATAAAGGTTAACATGCAACATGAAAATAAACAGTCTTTATTGTATATGTGGTGGAGTATAAGAGAAAATAAGTTTTCTTGCAACTGAATAGAGCTTTACGCACAGGGAAGACAAAGTGCAGTTTGGTATCCCTCCTTAAAGAATGGGGTATTTACTAGTGCATGTACCAGTGTACCTCAACAAGGAACACTACGGACCACCTCTTGCACTACCATGGTCTTATCTGAGTCTTTTTTGTTGCATTAATTCTTGTTTTTAAACACAGTCTCCCCTCCTCTCTTCATAGTCCTGTATAATTTATATTCTGTGTCCCTGTGATACTGCAGTAATCAAGGCTTGTGTTGTATCTGTGTCTCATCACATTTATGCACATGACAATAAACTTGACATGACTTGCAAATGGGAAGGTGGTTCAGAGGACTGATTCCAAAGATGAAGAGACCTATGATCCACAGCTTGTAGGAAAATGGGAAAAAAAAGAAATTGCATTTAAACATGCATTGTTCTTGTAGATTGGACAGTGGAGCTATTAGTAAACCATTATATTGGTAACCATCCTAATATTGATTGGCATCTCCTTAGTGCAAAGGGTTTAGATGGGATGGAGTTTCAGGAAGGTTTCCTTACGCAATATGTAGATAAGCCAATTAGAGGAGAGGCTTACTTGATCTGGTATTGGGAAATGAACCTGGTTAGGTGTCAGATCTCTCAGTGGGAGAGCATTTGATGTAGCGACCACAACTCTATCTCCCTCACCATAGAGCTGGTAGGATTTATGAGCATTTGGACAGACGCGATCTGATTAGGGATAGTCAGTATGGCTTTGTCAAGGGTAGGTTGTGCTAAACCCGGTATGTAATCAAGAGGTAATTAATTAAAATGACTAACTTACACAGATTTGTTGCCACCTTCCATCAACTCCGCAAGCTCAGTTTTGGTATCTTCATGAACAGGGAATGATAATTTATTAGAAGCAATTTCAGATTTTCCACCAAGAGTGATATTCCTGCAAGTTGAAAGAGTGTTTGTAGAGTACAGTCAGAATCGTGTAACTGGGCTATATTTTACTAAAGTAAATTTAGCAGTGCAAATGATTAAGTATTCTTATAGAGATTTTAAACATTTTACAAAGCTAAGGTATAAACACATAAAATGCAAGAGGAACTCAGCAGGTCAGGCAGTGTCTGTGAAGTCAATGTATCAGGCAGGCTCAGACCACTCCTTGGGTCCTGGTGGAAGTTCTTGGCCTCATATGTCAACTGTTCATTCCTTTCCGTAGGTGCTGACTGACTGCTGAGTTCCTCCAAGCACTTTTTATGTGCTACTCTGGATTTCTAAAATTTGCAGAATCAGTTGTGTTTAAGGTATAAATAAGGTGTCAAAAGTGGGAAATGAAGTACCAGTGACGACAAGCTTCAGTAGATGTGACATTACATATGAAATAGAACCAGGAGTCGGTCATTCCAACAAAGATTATGACTGATCTTTTATCTCAGTCCCACTTCTCTGCATTAGCTTCATACTTTTATTCCCTTAATTGATCTTTGTCTTCAAAGAGCTTCTTGGATAGGGATTTTGGAAGATTCACCATCTTCTGACTGAAGAATTTTTTTTCTCTCAGTCCTGAATGACTGCCTCTTATATCGAGTCTGTTACTCTTGGTCCAAGAAAAACATCCCTGCAACCGCTATATCCAATTACCTACCAACCTGCATGTCTTTGAGGTGTGTGAGGAAAATGGGGAACCTGGAGCAAATGCACACAGTCACAGGGGAACGTAATCTCCATAGACAGCATCCAAAGTCAGGACTGAACCCGGGTCACAAGTGCTGTGAGCAGCAGCCCTCTCTCACCATGTGTAACACTTCCAGAATGGGAGTTTTGGCATTTAGTCAAAAGCCAAATCAATCAGAGGTGGTTTCAACGAGAATTTCTTGATGGTGAGGTTTTAATTTCCCTCCTCCATGTCCTGCACATGCTCAGTTTTTCCAGCAGGTTTTGCATAATTTTGTACAAGTCCTTCAATGATGATTTCATTAGGAAGCAAAGTCAATCTGGGTGTAAAACAGGCCTAGTGGATGCATTAAATTATTCTCCTCTTCTGTGTTTCTGATTTTCTATCACAGAATATTCCTGCTTCTTACAATTCTGAATAGATGGGAACAAATGTATTTTTCTGAGACACTAGCATTATAGTTAGATAAATAAAATAATAAGATGTAACTTCTTTAACAAAAACATTTTATTTTAAATATGTTCATAACGAAGATGTAATGTGCTTTAAACTTGGAATTTTGAAATTGCCCGAGTTATGGTCTAATTTTCTAAGGGTTTCTCTAATCTGGCAAATTTCACTCTTTCAATTTATGATGGTAAACCATTGAATAACATACATAAACACCAACATTCCTGGTCATAATATTTGAATAAGGTACCTATTTTATTCATACAAATGAAAAAATATTATACCATAGATGGTAACTCTAAACATGAAAGATGGTAGTGTATCCATAATGAGATATCTAACTAATTTACCTTTGAATAGACCAAGCAACAACAATGGAGACAGATGATTTGTTATCACTCAATCCTTCTATCATCTTAGATCGACTTGGTGGACTGATGGTCCAAAGAGAATTTGAATTTCCTTCAAGTTTTGCAATCAGAATGTCTTCTTTCATGTAGGCATCCAGGAACTGCAGAGCACCCTTTGGAAACACATAATTAACCCATCAGTCATTGAGAATTCCACCTCAAAGAGACTCATGTCCAGAAACATTAAGTCAGGTTATTTTTCATCAACCAATATTCTTCTTTATCTGTGAGACAGGTTTGATTTATTTTGCATTGTCTTAAGATCTCTTTGAATTTCTAAGCAGTTCTCTTGTCTATATTCACAACTCCAAGTGCAAACTCCAAAGTGATCACATGGTTTCCTCAGCCAAGTGACATTGTAAGATGTATAAGGCCAGTTTACACGGAGTAGCCGTTAAGGACCAGGTTAAAATAAAGGAAGATGAACTGTACACTTTACTTTGTGAACACCCAAGTGATTACTGATGCATGTGAAGAAGTTTGTAGTCTGAGGCAATCTCACAAACTGACCACTATAAGGAGTAGAGTCAAATTTCGAGGACCACTGTTTATTACAGCTAATCTTTATAATCCCTGTGCAAATACAAGACCATAATGTCCTTACAGTAGAAGGTATTGTTCTGCAGTT
Organism: Hypanus sabinus; assembly: GCF_030144855.1. NCBI lineage: Eukaryota > Metazoa > Chordata > Chondrichthyes > Myliobatiformes > Dasyatidae > Hypanus > Hypanus sabinus. The sequence goes on from NC_082706.1 coordinate 130,193,204, forward strand.
AGCCCTCTACTCTATCACACCATTACTTTGCAGTTTTGGTGTCAATTTCACAGGTAGATCTAAAAAGGTGATGATGGTTCATCATCATCCTAACACGCCATCTTTCATTAAGGATGAGGCATTGCTGAAATGCTTTTGCTGAGCTTTCAGGAAAGTGAAGCTACCCTATCTTTGAGAAAACTTGTGTCATCAACAACTCTGCCAGTAGGGTTAACTGGCTTCCATAGATGTATAAATGTGGAGGTAGCAAAGAGAACATGGAGGATCTCATGATAATGACTTGATAATATGCTGGGACTTAGCTACAATTCAATGGATACACTCCATTATTGCACAGGCCATTTGTTGAGAAAGAAAAGTTGCAGGGAGTAAACTGAAGGTGAGCTGACGATCCAGGAGATGATTAGGTGGTGTATTGGACCATCTGACCTGTGTTCAATGTGCACTGCTTTCATACGTACAGCAGCAATGCAGTGAAAATTCAGTGGGTTGACTGAGAGGTGGCAATCCCCTCTGCTAAGTCAGCAGGCAAGAAAATCTACCAAAAACCAAACTAGTGCAAATACTGGAAATCTGAAATGAAAACAAAAAGATCATGATATTCACCAGGTCAGGCAGAGTTCATCAAGAGAGGAACAGGATTAATGTTTCAGGTTGGTGATCTTTTATCAGAACTGATATCCTGAAGAAACATCTACCCTTTAACTTACATAAATAAGGATGATTTAATGATTACTTACAGAATTATCATGAAATTCCTTTAAAAGTCTATTGTACTCAGAATGATCCAAATCTTGCAGCTGGTTCTGCTGGGCACTCATTGTAAAGATGGGCTTGAAAAAAATACAAATGAATGACAAATAATCAAGGACAAAAGATAATGATTTTTCTTGTATTTGGGTGGTAAAAGTTTGCAAGCAATTCTTACAAGTAATTACATGGATATGAACAGATAATTAGCATTAAAAGGCATCCGTTGTCATTTATGTCAGATACTTAACCCCACTCCCGTTATGCCTCTTCAAGTAATATGCCTCCTCAACCAGGACAACATCGGAATTGCCTCCCTATGATAGGAAATAAGCTTAGTATGCTGTCCTTCAGTAACAAAGAATATATAGGCCTTTTAACTCTCTCCCCCTTGATCCTAAGATAAGACTGAAAGTTGATCGTAGTTTTATGAGAAAAGAGATTTGAAATATGCTTTATTTCTTTGCCCATTTAACAGTTGGAATGGTTGCACAGTTTGTACTCTGTTGGTACTTGGATTAAGGGGGTGAATTGTTCTTTATATTCCAAGAAGAATTAATATACAGGCATCATTCATACTTAAATTTATTAATTAGAAAATATACTTCTACCTTTTTGAAATAAGTTATGAGTGCAGTTAAGGCTCTCTCTTGGATACTAACAGTAGACTTATGATCACCAGTAAACATGAACAAGCTGACTTATGAATTTATGACTTTACAAACATTTTCTGATGGATTTTTCAACAAGTTCCCTAACTTGAATAGTATGGCTTCACCAATGAGTGCAAGAAAGAATCCGGTGATTTGGAGTTCGCCAAAGGGGTTGGAGCCGGACCACGCATTTGCGGTGTCAACTGTCCAGAGATCTGTACGGTGCTGGATTTGACGGCTACTGTGAGGCTGCAGGCATCTTTCTCAGGGAGAGAAAACAGGGCATTTCTGCATGCGTTCTCTCTCTAGCTCTCTCCTCAAGCCACAACAAGCAGTCAGAGCTCTGAGTGCTGAGCAGACTCACTCACTCACTCCTTCACTGAGGTAGTGAGGCCAGCTGGCAGTCATTTGTCTAATGCCTGCTCTCTCTCCCATCGGAGCTAATTTCTAACTTACAAAAATATCAGATTAGGAACAGTTTTTAGGAATGGGAAACCTGTCATAACCTGGGGCCAGCCTACATATTGATCCAGAATTTGTCCTAAGAATTTATTCCATATAAGATAGAATAGTACAGCACAGTATGGGCACTTTGGCCATAATGTTATGCCATACTTTAAACCTACTCATCGATCTATCTAGCTCTTCCATCCCATATAGCCCTCCATTTTTTCTTTCATCCAAGTCTCTTAAATGTATCAGCCTCTACAACCATCTCCAGCAGTGCATTCCAGACATTTACCACTTTGTCTGAAAAAAAAACTACTTCTGACTTCTCTACTCACCTGTGTGGGGGGGAAAAAGCACCCTCTCACATAGAAAAACTACAGCACAATACAGGCCATTCGGCCCACAAAACTATGCTGAACATGTCCCTACCTGAGAAATTACCCATAGCTCTCTCTTTTTTTGAGTTCCATATACCTGTCCAGGAGTCTCATAAAAGACCCTATCTTTTCCACCTCCACCACCGTCTCCGGCAGCCCATTCCACGCACTCATCACTCTTTGCTTGAAAAACTTATCCCTGGTATCTTCTCTATACCTACTTCCAAGCAGCTTAAAACTGTGCCCTCTCATGCTAGCCATTTCAAACCCTGGGAAAAAGCCTCTGACTATCCACACGATCAATGCCTCTCATCATCTTATACAGCTCTATCAGGTCACCTCTCATCCTCCGTCGCTCCAACCAAAAAAAGGCCGAGTTCACTCAACCTATTCTCATAAGGCATGCTCCCCAATCCAGGCAACATCCTTGTAAATCTCTGCACCCTTTCTATGGCTTCCACATCCTTCCTGTAGTGAGGCAACCAGAACAGAGCACAGTAATCTAAGTGGGGTCTGACCAGGGTCCTATATAGCTGCAACACTATCCCTTGGCTCCTAAATTCAATTCCACGATTGATGAAGACCAATACACTGTATGCTTTCTTAACCACAGAGTCAACCTGCGCAGCTGCTTTGAGCATCCTATGTACTTGAACCCCCAAGATCCCTCTGATCCTACACACTGCCAAGAGTCTTACCATTAATATTATACTCTGTTATCATATTTGACCTACCAAACTGAACCACCTCACACTTATCTGGGTTGAACTCCACCTGCCACTTCTCAGCCCATTTTTCCACCCTATTGATGTCCCACTGTAACCTCTGACAGCCCTCCGCACTATCCACAACACCTCCAACCTTTGTGTCATCAGCAAATTTACTAACCCATCCCTCCACTTCTTCATCCAGGTCATTTATAAAAATCACGAAGAGTAGGGGTCCCAGAACAGATCACTGAGGCACACCACTGGTCACTGGCCTCCAGGCAGAATATGACCCATCTACAACCACTCTTTGCCTTCTGTGGGCAAGCCAGTTCTGGATCCACAAAGCAATGTCCCTTTTGATCCCATGCCACCTTACTTTCTCAATAAGCCTTGCATGGGGTACCTTATCAAATGCCTTGCTGAAATCCATATACATTACATCTACTGCTTTTCCTTCATCAATGTGTTTAGTCACATCCTCAAAAATTCAATCAGGCTCGTAAGGCATGACCTGCCTTACATAAAGCCAAGCTGACTATCCTAATCAGATTATGCCTCTCAGGATCTCCATCAACTTACCAACCACTGAAGTAAGACTCATTGGTCTATAATTTCCTGGGCTATCTTTACTTCCTCTCTTGAATAATGGGACAACATCCGCAACCCTCTAATCCTCTGGAACCTCTCCCATCCCCATTGATGATGCAAAGATCATCACCAGAGGCTCAGAAAACTCCTCCCTCTCATCCCACAGTAGACTGGGGTACATCTCTTCCGGTCCCCGTGACTTAATCCAACTTGATGCTTTCCAAAAGCTCCTGCACATCCTCTTTCTTAACATCTATCTGCTCAAGCTTTTCAGTCCACTGAAAGTCATCCCTACAATTGCCAAAATCCTTTTCTGTAATGAATACTTTGCTTCAGTATTCATTAAGTACCCCTGCCATCTCCTCCGGTTCCATATACACTTTTCCACTGTCACACTTGAATGGTCCTATTCCCTCATGTCTTATCCTCTTGCTCTTAACTTACTTGTAGAATGCCTTGGGGTTTTCCTTAATCCTGTCCACCAAGGTCTTCGCATGGCCCCTTCTGGCTCTCCTAATTTCTTTCTTGAGCTCCTTCCTGATAGTCTTATAATCTAATAGCTCTCTGTCATTACCTAGCTTTTTGAATCTTTCATAAGCTCTTTTATTCTTGACTAGATTTACAGCAGCGTTTGTTCACCACGGTTCCTGTACCCTACCATCCTTTCCCTGTTTTGACTGGAATGTACCTATGCAGAACTCCACACAAATATCCCCTCAACATCTCGCCTAAAATTTCCTCCAATAACTTTAAAAGGATATCCTCTGGTATTAGCCATTGCCACTCTGGGAATAATATGCTGGCTATCCACTCTATCTATGCCTCTTATAACCTTATACACCTCCTTCATCACCTCATTGTCCTTCACTCCAAAGAGAAAAGCCCTAGCTCACTCAGCCTTTCCTCATAAGACGTAATTCAGGCAATATCCTGGTAAATATCCACTGCACCATTTCGTAGAACTATAATGACATGGAAGAAGCGTGTTCAGCCTACTGAACGTGCACTGCTCCTATTGTGCCAGTGATAGGCCAGCTTCTACTCTTGACCTTGCTGTTTGGAAGACATGATTGAATCTGCTTTCATGGCCCTTTCAGGCAATTAATCCCACATTATTACCATTTGGTGTGCTTTTTCTTTACGTCACCCCAAATCACCTGAAATCTGTGTGCTCTGATTTTCAAAAGAAGAATTTCACACTATTCATGGTACTGAACATTTCTGCAACTATTTCCAGACCTTCACTTCCCCTAAGGAGAGAAATCCCAGCTTTCCCAACCTATTGCTTTACCTGATAGCCTCCGATGGTGATTGTAACAGAAACGTCCAAAGGTCTGTTTGTCACACCAGCAACGGACTTTATCAATGACATGAAAAGGAGCGGGAACCACACAATACAGATTAACAAAAAGACGATGAGACCACCCATGCCATATTTTACGACCTTCTTTTTCTTCTGCCCTCGTGGCTGAGGGTATCTCTGCAATTAAATGCAAGCATTAGGTTAACAAGTTCCTACCACCACTCAGGCAGGAGGTTATTTTGCAAATACAAAATAATCAAAATCAGGTTTATTATCACTGATGTATGTTGTGAAATTTGTTGTTTTGTGGCAGCAGTACAGTGCAAGACAACAAACAAATAGGTAAAAAAGGAATAGCAAGGTAGTATTCATGGGTTCATGAACCATTCAGAAGTCTGATGGTGGAGAGGGAGGCTGTTCCTAGAATGTTGAGTATGCACCTACAGGCTCCAATACCTCTTTGATGGTGGAATGAAAAGAGGGAGTGTCTTGGATAGTCACGCTGCAAGCTGCTCTCTGGATGTCCTTATGCCCGTGATGGGGCAGGCTGAGTTTTCAACTCTCTATTGTCTCTTTCAAACCTGAGCCTCCTTACTAGACTATGATGCAACCAGCTGGAATGCATTTGTGACACCAAATCTCCTCAAACTCCTAATGAAGTATAGCCACTGACTTGCCTTTTTCAAAGTTCAAAGTACATTTATTATCAAAACATGTATACATTATACAACCTTGAGATTTGTCTCCTTGCAGGCAGCCACAAAACAATGAAACCCAAAATAACTCATCAAAAAAAGTCAAACACCCAATATGCAGAGAGAAAAGATAAAACAAATAGTGCAATCAATAAAAGTAAGCAACTAGCATTCAGAACAAAAAAGCGTCTATAGGCACAAAACTTAGAGTAGTTGGAGCCTCAATTTAGCGCAGAGCCCAGTAAGCATCACCAAGCAGTGAACAGAACTGGTCTGACCCTTGCCTCTTGTCCCGACACCATGTTGTTTTAATCCACTGTCTAAACATCGGGTCGTTCCTCACATTGTCACCCAGACCCTGTTGCTCTGGGCCTGGACCCTGCAGTCACGTTTCAGTCCAACCCCGACTTTTTCAAATCAGCCTGCTACTTAGATCGATCAAACCTCGCTCTCAGTTTAGATGGACAGGTCTCGAATCTATTCCATTTGCTCCAACTTTACCCTGAATGTGCCTTGACCTCACCCTGATTTTCCCTCGAACATGCCTCAATCTTGCCTCGACCGCCACGCACCTGCCCACGCTGTCCCTAAACTCTGCTTCATCTTTGCTCGTCTCTCCATTGTTTGTGGGGATCGTTTACCATACTTTTTTGTGATTGCATTAATATGTTGGGCCTGAGATAGACCCTCTGAGATGTTGATACCCAGCTGTTCACCTTTTCCACTGCTGAAACCTCAACAGGGACTGGTGTGTGTTTCCTGGACTTCCCCTTCCCCAAGAAGAATCTGCAATATATGAACTCATGCAAAATGCAGAGAAAAATAATCATCAGGATTTTACTATTGTAACAGTCCTGAAATGAGTATATGTTTCATACTCATAAATGAATCTGACAACGTTAGAATTTCCACATTGCATAATTTACCAAGCCTGCTGTTCATACTCCAGCAGTCCCTTGGAGCATCCACTGTTTGCAGCCTCTTCCAATGTATTCTGAGATTTGACAATAAATTCAAACATTTAAAAAGCACTCTTTCTTGCAAATGGTATGCTTTGCTGTGTAGGTACAAAGAATTTTTAATGGCATACTAAGTAATAATTAATGTATGACAAAATTCTGTGAACCTCAAAAAATAGGTTTTTGAATTTTATTACCCTCAAAATATACTGTAGCACATTTTAAAGTCATATTTTTAAATTTTGAGAGTTACTGATATTCCAGTTTCAACAACTTACATAAATATTAAAACTACTGGTTGAAAATCTGTTTTCCTTCCTGTTTTGCTGTCAAAGTGGATTCTTCATTACCATTGTATGCTCAACCAGCTAGTTGCTGGGCACCAGTGTCACATCTGAACTGATACCCGAGGGTAGCTGGGATTGGACAAGTACTTGGCCAGTTTCTGCTGAAGTCATCATGACAGCCATTACTTCATCACTGACCACAACAGTAAAGAATGCACTTGTTTAAAAGGGACTTGAGCGGCAACTTCTTCACCCAAGGGTAGTCAGTATATGAAACAAGCTGCCTGAAGCAGTGGTTGTTGTAAGTACAATAAGAACATTTAAAAGATACTTGGAGGGGTATGGGCCAAGTAATAATAGTGTAAATCTTAGTTGCCATGGGTAAGGAGAGTGGAAGGGCCCATTTCTGTGTCATATAACTCTGACTTTATGAGAAAAACCAGGAACTAGAGAGCCATTCGTGCTAAAAAGTATGACTTGATCAAAAGCTTAACAACAGTTATTACAAGGAGTTGATTTAACTGAGAATAATATGCAATTTTCTTACCTTTTCGGATTCACGCCAGCACTTCAAAACAAAAATATGGGCATAAATATCCTCTATACAGATCCAGCTTGAAAGACTAAGGGTAGTGTCTGTCCAGACCCAGTCCATCACTGCTCTTAACTCAGTTAGGAAAGGCACCAGTCGGAATCTGGGGAGACCAGGTTACAATCAGAATGCAACAGATGAACAACACTGCATAATTCATTGACGTCAGAATCAGATTATTATCACTGTACGATGATTTGTTTTGGGGTAGCTGTATAGTGCATGTAGTGCTCTACTTTATGAGCAGGATACAGGATGCATATTACATAACACAGAAATCTGATATGAGTGCTGAGCCAGGAGTATTCAGGTACTACAAGGGCCTCATTGATGGTGAGTTGCCAACCAGAGATGGAGTGAACTAAAACTCATTGCTAATCTGTGACTCCTACTGGAAGGATTACAGAGGTGAAACCGGTGCTTTCCATTCAGAATAATCTAGCAATACTTCTTACGTGGCTTCCAATTTCCTTTCATCTTGCAGTTAAAAGAAAATGAAGCCCAATTTCACCATTATTTGTGTATAGCATTTAGATTAAGTCTGCAATTCAAAATGCTGCATCATTGGGTAGCCTGCCTTCTAACTCTCTGATCCATTTGAAAAATGGCCATTTGGGTGAGATGCCAGCATAGTGGCTATAAAGTGACATACTGTATAGGATTACAAATGACATTACTTAATTTTATGATTGCTACAATACTGTGTACAAATTCAGAAGAAACATTAAAAGGATAAATAATTAATTAAAAATACTGATATATCACATAAATATCAACACATATATGTTACATTGGATCTCAGTTTTTGTGATTATAACTTTATGCATTCTCACTGATTAACAGCTGAAACAACTCACAATTTATTGCAATTGTGAGAAATGTCATTGGCAACTGTTTCCAAACTACAGACTGACTATGTAAACATTTTAATAAAAATGATGTGATGTCTACATTGAGTTCTTGTATATAAAGAGGAATCCTCTTACCCTTGAAACAGGAACAAGTTGATATAGTTGTAGCTCTTAGTCAGAAAGTTACCAAGGACACGTGTTGGGTAACCACAACGTATCTGATATGCTGACAATCCAAAGTAAACACATTTAACAAAGTACCAAACCTGTGCAACTGAGTTCTGGCTAAATTTTCTGCAAGAAAATGACAAAGAAAGCTTTTTTTTAGAGTTCCATGCCAACAAAGATAAATACACCAACAGAATTAAACTGTACTTTTAGAAATTTCCCTCAAGTATAAATTAGCTGCCTTTGCCAGCAGTAATTTTTGGCCAAAAATTAAATAACAAAGTAATTTTTCTACAAAACTAGCAACTTCTTTGCATAAATTTTACATTTTGTTAAAATAAAATAAAACCTACCGCTCTGTCACCCTTGGCAAGATAAAGAACATCCAGAAGTGGATTCCAAAAACAAGGATGACTTGGAAGATAACTTTTCCTAAGACTGTCTTTCTGAGGTAGAGTGCTCGGTCTACCACCATTGTTCCAAACTGAATTATCAGCATCACCAAAAATGCCTCTGGCACTTGATCCTCTGACAAGGATGATGTTATGTCAGCAGCTGCTGAATGTTTCTGTGGAAGTCAAAGGAAACATGATTCACATATGCCATAGGCTCATAAGAATTAGGCCATTTTGGCCACTGAATCTGCTTTGTCATTCAATCAAAGCTGATTTTTTTTTTAAACAAACCCATTCTACCATCTTCTCTCCATAAACTTTTAATCTCTGCCTTAAACACACCCAATGATTTGGCCTCCAAGCCCTCTGTGGAAACAAATTCCACAGATTTGCTACTTCCTGGCTTAATATATGTAGTTACTTGTGTTTGTAATCTCTAGTATGCAGGAAACCCCAAGACTAGTAAATTTCTCTAAAGCAAAGTCCTGGTAGAGTGAGTTTCTATGTTATTGCCACTCAGTACATGGCTTGAGCAGATCACACTGAACTAAGTTCACATCTTTGAGACAAGCCATGTCTTCAAAGTGACTTCAAAGTGAGCATAACAATGTTGCTGCAGTTTGATAAACAAAAGGGCAGAGATTACCAGCATTTATAAACTTACTCATGTTTTTACATCTAGGATATTTAACTCTGAACCTGCTGGTTTATCCTGCATTTTGCTGAAGTGGACAAATCCTACTCCATGACAGGTAAACAAACCCAGATCCATTAAAGAACCTGGATGTTTAATTATCTGCAACATCCAAGAATCTCCCAAACTCAGCTACTGGAAAATGACGTTTAAGAAATCATTGGCTATATTCACATACTTACGTCAGTTTGGAGTAATTGAATCCCAGTTTGGCAATTGTCAACATTCAGAAAATGGACATCAGAAATTTAAACAGCTGAGGTTTTTGTTCTTGCCATATGAGAAACAAGCATCATAAGTTGGAAAGGCATAACATCCAGCATAATTTACCACAGGTGTGTGATTGTATTGACTAGAGATGCTTAATATTAGGATTACTCATGGTTCATTGGCAATAAAGGTTTGCCTCTGAAGTCCAAACACGGTGGGTGACTGTGGTTTGGGGAAGAGAAGTGTGTATTTAATTGTGAATATTGAATGCATATTTCCTCAACTTCTAAGTAACCTATTTCAATTTATAGTTGTATAAACAAGTAGTTCAATCTATTTTGGATCAACAGGTTCTGAAGAATTGGTGTATGAAATGCACTAAGTCAATCATGAAGAGATGTGAATTGCTAGAGATCTTTATGTTAATTGGAAAGACCTCCTTTATTGTTGGAGCTTTTCTTTGCAAGGCTACTGAAGTTTGGTTATGACTAGACTGAACTCCTGCCTCAGCAATGACCTGAACCCATTGCAATTTGCCTTTCGCCACAGTAGGTCAACGGCAGATGCAATTTCAATGGCTCTCCACATGGCTTTAAACTGCCTGGACAACACAAACACCTTCGTCAGGATGCTGTTCATTGACTATAGCTCGGTATTTAATACCATCATTCCCCCAATCCTGATTGAGCAGTTGCAGAACCTGGGCCTCTGTAATCTCCCTCTGTAATTGAATCCCTAACCGGAAAACCACAGCTGTGCAGATTGGTGATAACATCTCCTCATTGATCATCAACTCTGGCACACCTCAGGGGTATGTGCTTAGCCCACTGCTCTACCCTCTGTATACACATGACTGTGTGGCTAGGCATAGCTCAAATACCATTTACAAATTTGCTGACGATACAACCATTGTTGGTAGAATTTCCAGTGGTGATGAGAGGGCGTACAGGAGTGAGATATGCCAACTAGTGGAGTGGTGCCGCAGCAATAACCTGGCACTCAATGTCAGTAAGACAAAAGAGCTGATTGTGGACTTCAGGAAGGGCAAAACGAAGGAACACACACCAATATTCATAGAGGGATCAGAAATGGAGAGAGTGAGCAGCTTCAAATTCCTGTGTGTCAAGATCTCTGAGAATCTAACCTGGTCCCAGCATATTGATATAGTCACAAAGAAGGCACGACAGTGGCTATACTTCATTAGGAGTTTGAAGAAATTTGGCATGTCAACAAATACACTCAAAAATGTCTATAGTTGTACTGTGTAGAGCATTCTGACAGGCTGCATCACTGTCTGGTATGGAGGGGAGGGGGTGATTGCACAGGACCAAAAGAAGCTGCAGAAGGTTGTAAATCTAGTCAGCTCCATCTTGGGTACTAGTGTCTCAGAACGGCAGTGTCCAATATTAAAGGCCTCCAGCACCCAGGGCTTGCCCTTTTCTCACCGTTACCATCAGGTAGGAGATACAGAAGCCTGAAGACACACACTCAGCGATTTAGGAACAGCTTCTTCCCCTCTGCCATCCGATTCCTGAATGGACATTGAAGCTTTGAACACTACGTCACTTTTTTAATGTACAGTATTACTGTTTTCGCACATTTAAAAAAAATCTATTTAATATATGTAATTGATTTACTTGTTTATTTATTATGTTTTATTTTATTTTTTATTATTTTTCTCTCTCTCTCTCTCTCTGCTAAATTATGTATTGCATTGAACTGCTGCTGCTAAGTTAACAAATTTCACATCACATGCCAGTGATAATAAACCTGATTCTGATTCTAATATATAATAAACTTTTCAATTTCTCTATTATTTGATAATGGGTTTCATTCTTTTCTTTCTGCAGCATTCATTGATACCCAAACCTAAGGAACACCAAGAAAATAGAAGGTGTGGGCATGGCATATTAATAGTGTACACGGGAATGGAGTATAGATGGCGGAAATGGAGTATAAATGGCAGGAATGTTGCATAAGAGAATGAATGTTGTACAGGATAATCATTTAATAATTCTGCAGGCTTGATGATTTACTGTGCAAGGCTCTAAGAATGTGACACCAGTACATAAGAACCAGATTTTAAAAAAACTAAATAGCAGCAACAAAAGTAAAAGAAATATTGCAGGAAAAAAGTCATCATGGAAAATATATTATTGAAGTAATGTGAAGTAGTGTATCAAAGTGGAATGAATATTTTCATTTACAAATAATACATTGAGAAAAAATGTTTGCTCTGAATCAATTTGAAAGCAATAGTATGATAATATCCATCATCATCTGCTGAAGTTTCAACAGAAAATCAATGAGGGACTTCAAGAAAGACTGGGAAACAGACAGGGTTCTGGGTAAAGATGAAGAAAATGTCAGAAGGTTTACAGCAAGTACTCCAGATGTTGTCAGAAATGCTTTAAAATATTTACATACCCCAAACGCTCCAAAGCCAAAGACAATAACAATGAAGTCCACTACATCAGCCATGAACATCAACACATAGACATCTGTCACCGCACTGTACTCTGGGTGGATGATGTTGTAGAAGAAATGTCTTATTGGGAAATAGATTTGAAGTATTCTGAAAAACAATACAATTTGATTAAAGTTCTCCTGCAAGTGTTTACGGGAGAAGCTGATATATTTTAAACTTTATATAGCATACAAAAGCTAGTGAAACAGTGATTCGAGAGTTCTCCTTCCAGTTTAATAATTTGCAATTACTCTTATCAATGTAGTCTCCTCAACACTGGAGGGATGAGTTTGGGTGACTGCTTTGTGGAGCATCTCTGCTTAGTCTGTAGCTGTCAGGTTACGACTCTCTGACTTTGACCTTCTACCTAGCCCAATAAAGTCCAAGCCATCACTAAGAAAAAGCACTTTCATCCTTCAACTGGACACATACAAGCAAGCGCTTTTCCACTGAGGTTGGGTGAGAGTACAACTAGAGGTCATGGGTTAAGGATGAAAAGTGAAATGTTTAAGAGGATCATGAGGAAGACTTCATTCAGAGCATGGTGAGAGCATGGAAGTGGTGGATGCAGATTCGATTTCAACGTTTGGATAGGTACATAGATAGGAGCAGTGTGGAGGGTAATGGTCCAGCTGCATGTCAATGGGACTAGGCAGATTAATAGTTCAGCACAGGCTAGATGGGCCAAAGGGTCTGTTTTGGTGCAGTAGTGCTCCATGATTCTAATCCTGTAGTGATGCTATAGTGGACAGAGAAGAGGAATGTCTAAGATTACAACAATCTCGATCGACTAGGAAAGTGGGCCAAAGAATGGCAGATGGAATTTAACTCAGTCATAATGTGTTGCATTTTGGTAAATTGAACAAATGGCACAGTGAATAGTATGGTCCTGGAGAGTGGTCTGGAACAGAGAATCCTAGGGATACAGGTACAGCGATCCCTGGAAATGGAGACATATGTAGATAGTGTGGTGAGGAATGTGGCATGGTTGCCTTCATTGGTCACAGCATTGAGTACGGGAGCTGCAACATTACATTACAACTACACATGTAGTTGGTGAGACTGCATTTGGAGCATTGTGGGTAGTTTCAGCAAGAATGTCATTAAGCTAGAAAGGGTACAGAAAACATTTACGAGGATGTTGCTGGAATTGGAGAGCCTGAGTTATAAGGAGAGACTGGATAAGCTGGTTCATTTTGCCCTGCTGAGTAAGATGCTGATGGATGCTCTAACAGAGATATATAAAATCATGGGAGGCACTGATAAAGTGAAAGGTCACAGTCTTTTTCGAAGTATGGTGGAGTCTAAAACTATAGGATTAAGGTGAGACAGGAAAGATTTAAAAGTGACATGAGGGGAGTTTTCTCCTGCACAGTTTAGCGAGGGAGCTGTAGAGGTGGGTACACTTTCCAATGTACTGTATAAAAGGACATGCACACAGATAGGAAAAGTTTTGAGGGATATGGTGATAAGCAGCAGGGAAACAGGAATTCGAACTCGGCATGACTCTTTATGTATTTGTGACGAGAAGTCATTTAGTTCTGTTCTTGGGTTATTGATGCTTGACACAGGTAATCTATTCCAGAAAGACCAATTGATGTTAGCCTAATTGTACCAGTACTGAGGCTGATTCTTCTCTTCAAGAATCTATCAACTAAAATGCTTTCATCATTGACTTAAAGAAAAGAAAAATACAGCAGAAAGTCAAAATGCAGCTGCATAAAATTTTGGTTCAGCCTCACTTCGGGTATTGTGTGCAGTTCTGGTCACTCCATTATAGGAGGGATATGAAGGGTTGAGGAGCTTGCAAAAGAGGCCTGCCAGAATGCTGCTTGGAGTAGGTAATTAGAAATAAGGAGAGGTTGGACCAACCTGGATTGTTTTGTTTGGAGCATCAGAAGCTGTAGGGAGATATGATTGAAATATAAAATTGAGATGCATACACAGAGGGTGCTAGGTGACTGAAACCTGCAGCCAGGGGTAGCTGTGGAAGCCGATGTAACAGCGGTATTCAAGAGGGATTTAGATAAGCACGTGAACATACAGCGAATGGGGAGAGAGGAGGACTATGTATGGGCAAAAGGATTAGTTTAATTTGGCATCAGTGTTGGCACAGACATGGTGGGCTGTAGGATCTGTCCCTTTATTTTACAGTTTTACATGTTATGTACATTTAGGTGCATCAAAGATACCTCAAAATTTATTCTCTTATATTCCGTAATCAGTTTTACTTATTAATTTCAGAGCTGTGATGTTGGACAGATGGAAACTGATTTTTCTCTTTTATTGAACATCAGCATTAAGTGATCTGATGGCAGGCACCAGCCTTACAGAAAGGCACTTCATAGTCCCTTAAGTTTTCCTAAAGTCTGTCTTTAGAATAAACGTTAAATGTTTCTTTCCTAGAAAAAGAGGTCAAAATCCTTCTTTCAGACCAGTAGCAATTCGTATCACACTAGAAATTGAGAGCTATTTTCTGCCATGGACTCACATCCATCAGGAAACAGCGAATATCATTGGTGGTGTGGCACTGCTGATCAGAGATAGTGTCACAGCTGCAGAAAAGGAGGAAGTCATGGAAGGGTTATCTACGGAATCTCTGTGGGTGGAAGTTAGGAATAGGAAGGGGTCAGTAACTACTGGTTGTTTTTTTATAGACCACCCATTAGTGACGGGGACATCAAGGAGCAGATAGGGAGACTGATTCTGGAAAGGTGTATAATAACAGGGTTGTTGTGGTGGGAGATTTTAATTTCCCAAATATTGATTGGTATCTCCCTAGAGTGAGGGGTTTAGATGGGGTGGAGTTTGTTAAGCGAGTTCAGGAAGGTTTCTTGACACATAATGTAGATAAGCCTACAAGAGGAGAGGCTGTACTTGATCTGGTATTGGGAAATGAACCTCATCAGGTGTCAGGTCTCTCAGTGGGAGAGCATTTTGGAGATAGTGATCACAATTCTATCCCCTTTACCATAGCACTGGAGAGGGTGAGGAACAGACAAGTTAGGGAAACATTTAATTGGAGTAAAGGGAAATGTGAGGCTATCAGGCAGGAACTTGGAAAAATAAATTGGAAACAGATGTTCTCAGGGAAATGTACTGAAGAAATGTGGCAAATGTTCAGGGGGCATTTGTGTGGAGTTCTGCGTAGGTACATTCCAATGAGACAGGGAAAGGATGGTAGGGTAGAGGAACCATGTTGTACAAAGGCTGTTGTAAATCTAGTCAAGAAGAAAAGAAGAGCTTACAAAAGGTTAAAAAAAACTAGGGAATGATAGAGATCTAGAAGATAATAAGGCTAGCAGGAATGAGCTTAATGAAATTAGGAGAGCCAGAAGGAGCCATATGAAGGTCTTGGTGGACAGGATTAAGGAAGACCCCAAGGCATTCTGCAAGTATGTGAAGAGCAAGAGGATAAGACATGACAGAATAGGACCAATCAAGTGTGACAGTGGAAAAGTGTGTATGGAACCAGAGGAGATGGCAGAGGTACTTAATGAATACTTTAATTCACTACGGAAAAGGATCTTGGCAATTGTAGGGATGACTTGCAGTGGACTGAAAAGCTTGAGCATGTAGATATTAAGGAAGAGGATGTGCTGGAGCTTTTGGAAATCATCAAGTTGGATAAGTCACCGGGACCAGACAGAATGTACCCCAGGCTACTGTAGGCGGCGAGGGAGGAAGATTGCTGAGCCTCTGCAGATGATCTTTGCATCATCAATGAGGACAGGAAAGGTTCCGGAGGATTAGAAGGTTGTAGCTGTTGTTCTCTTATTTAAGAAAGGGAGTAGGGATAGCCCAGAAAATTATAGAGCAGTGATGCTTACTTCAGTGGTTGGTAAGTTGATGGAGAAGATCCTGAGAGGCAGGATTTATGAATATTTAGAGAGGCATAATATGATTAGAAATAGTCAGCATGGCTTTGTGAAAGGCAGATCGTGCCTTACGAGCCTGATTGAATTTTTTGAGGATGTGACTAAACACATTGATGATGGTAGAGCCGTAGACATAGTGTACGTGGATTTTGGCAAGGCATTTGACAAGGTACCCCATGCAAGGCTTATTGAGAAAGTAAGGAGGCGTAGGATCCAAGGGGACATTGCTTTGTGGATCCAGAACTGGCTTGGCCACAGAAGGCAAAGAGTGGTTGTAGATTGGTCATATTCTGCATGGAGTCTGGTGACCAGTAGTGTGCCTCAGGAACCTGTTCTGGGAACCCTACTCTTCGTGCTTTTT
This sequence comes from Hypanus sabinus, assembly GCF_030144855.1. Taxonomy (NCBI): domain Eukaryota; kingdom Metazoa; phylum Chordata; class Chondrichthyes; order Myliobatiformes; family Dasyatidae; genus Hypanus; species Hypanus sabinus. The sequence continues at coordinate 130,209,592 of NC_082706.1, forward strand.
ATAAATGACCTGGATGAAGAAGTGGAGGGATGGCTTAGTAAATTTGCTGATGACACAAAGGTTGGGGGTGTTGTGGATAGTGTGGAGGGCTGTCAGAGGTTACAGTGGGACATTCTATTCTATAGCCCTTAGCTTCGAATGGAGTCATTGGGACACCATCATGATGGGGTTTTTGTAGCAAGCTTTCTTGTTTTAACGAGGCCAAATTGCTAGCTCGATTCTCAACCCAGCACGGATGGAAAGCGTGCAAGGGAGAAGTGGGACATTGATAGGATGTAAAACTTGGCCGAGCAGTGGCTGATGGAGTTCAACACAGATAAGTGTGAGGTGGTTCATTTTGGTAGGTCAAATATGATGACAGAATATAGCATTAATAGCAAGACTCTTGGCAGTGTGGAGGATCAGAGGGATCTTGGGATCCGAGTCCATAGGACACTCAAAGCTGCTACGCAAGTTGACTGTGGTTAAGGCGGCATTCATCAACCATGGGATTGAGTTTAAAAGCCTAGAGGTAATGTTACAGCTATATAGAACCCTATCCAGACCCCACTTGGAGTTCTGTGCTCAGTTCTGGTCGCCTCACTAAATGAAGGATGTGGAATCTATAGAAATATAGAAAGGGTGCAGAGGAAATTTACAAGGATGTTGCCTGGATTGGGGAGCATGCCTTATGAGAATAGGTTGAGTGAACTCGGCATTTTCTCCTTGGAGCGATGGAGAATGAGATGTGATCTGACAGAGGTGTACAAAATAATGAGAGGCATTGATCATGTGGATAGTCAGAGGCTTTTTCCCAGGGCTGAAATGGCTAGCATAAGAGGGCACAGTTTTAAGGTGATTGTAAGTAAGTACAGAGGAGATATCGGGGTAAGTTTTTTTATACAGAGAGTGGTGAGTGTGTAGAATGGGCTGCTGGCGGTGGTGGTGGAGGCAGAAACGATAGGATCTTTTAAGAGCCTCTAGGTGGGTACATGGAGCTTAGAAAAATAGAGGGCAATGGGTAACCCTAGGTAGTCCTAAGGTAGGGACATGTTCAGCACACCTTTGTGGGCTGAAGGGCCTGTATTGTGCTGTAGGTTTTCTATGTTTCTATGCTTATAATTTATTTTAACCTCATAATAATTATTGGCAAATGCAGCATATCATGCATTTCAATGGCATGAATTCAAACTGGATACAAAGAATATAGGGCCACGATTCAAATATTTTACAACATCTTTCTATGTGTGCTAAATCTTTAGCAAAACAGCAGATTTTTTTTTATAACTAGATATTTCATCATTTCCCACAAAGATGACCATTTTCTAGAATTAGAATTATATCACTTACTTGGCGATGATAATGGCCTTTGCTTTTATCATTTGCTCTCTTAACTTTTCTAATAAAAGCTCTCTTTTGTTCTTTGGTTGAACACTGAGGGACCCACTTCCTTTCCGACTGCTGCTGTTTCGAGTACTTATGCTTCCTGTATGAAAATAGTAAAAGTATTCACCTTGAATTTTAAAATCAATCAAATGACTTAAAGTCAGTCAGCCAAATGCAAAAGAGAACTGCAGATGCTGTAAATCTGAAATAAAAACAGAAAATATTCAAACTTCAAAGTAAATTTATTATCAAAATATGTACAGTATTTGTCCCGTGATTCATTTTCTTGAGGGTAATAGAAATAATGCAAGACCACACTCAACAGGATGGCCAACAGTCAATGTGCAAAAAAAAAGTATAAATACAAAAAAAGTGGAACAAGTAAGCAATAAATATTGAGAATATGAGATGAAGAGTCCTTGAAAGTGAGTCTACCTCAGTAGGAACAGTTCAGTGATGAGATGAGTGATGTTGAGTGAAATTATCCCCTCTAGTTAAAGAGCTTGATGTTTGATGGGTAATATCCGTTCCTGAGCCTGATGGTGCAAGTTTTGAGGCTCCTGTACCTTCTTCCTGATGGCAGCAGTGAGGAGAGGTGGGTGTCTTTGATGATGGATGCTGCTTTCCTGCAACAGTGCTCCATGTAGATATGCTCAATGCCGGGGAGGACCTTACCTGTGATGGACTTTTTGTGGGCTTTTCCATACCAGGCTGTGATTCAACTAGTCAATATACTCTCCACCGCACATCTACAGAAGTTTGTCAAAGTTTCACATGATATGCCAAATCTTTGCAGACTTCTAAAAAAAACTAGAGGTGCTGCTGTATTTTCTTTGTAATGACTCAGGACAGGTCTTCTAAAATGATAAATCCAAGGAATTTAAAGTTGCTGACCGTCTTCACTTCTGACCTCCTGATTATAACTGGCTTATGGATGTCCAGTTTCCTCCTCTTGAAGTCAATAATCATCTCCTTGGTCTTCCTGACATTGATTGAGAGGTAATTGTTGAGGCACCACTCAGCCAGATTTTTTATCTCCCTCCAACATGCTGATTTGTCTCCATCCGTGAATTGGCCAACACCAATGGTGTCATTAGCAAACTTAAATATAGCATTGGAGCTCACAGTCATAAGTATAAAGCATTCAGCTCAGGGACTAAACACTCAGCCTTGTGGTGTACTTATGCTGAGGCAAATTGTGGAGAAGATGTTGCTGCCATTCTGAACTGACTGAGGTTTCCAAGTTAGGAAATCAAGGATCCCATTGCACAATGAGGCATTGAGGCCTAGGATTTGGAACTTATTGATTAGTTTGGAGGAGATGATAGTATCGAATGCTGATCTGTAGTCATTGAAGAACATCCTAGTGTATGGATCTGTGTTGTCCAGATGTTCCAATGAAATGGAATCTACTGTTGACATGTTGTGGGAAATTGGAGTCAATCCAAGTCACTTCTCAAGCAGGAGTTGATATCTTCACTAATCTCGCAAACAAAGTTGTAAATATTCAAAAAATCAGGCAGCTTCTGTGAAGAGAGTGAAATAGAGTTAATGATTCAAAGAATGAAAAACATGCAAAATCTAATAATCGGAAATAAGAGAAAAACAGATCTTCCTAACCTGAGATGTCTGATCCAAGATGTCTGATCTGCTGAGTGTTTCCAACAATTTATGCTTTTGAGTTGCCACATCCCGCTGAAGGCCTTTTATCAGAACTAGGAACAATATTAAAAATTGAACACATTTTATGTGTTAGAGAAAATGTGGGAGATGCTGGTGATGGAAATGTCTGTGACAGGTAGTGTGGCTGTCTCACAGCTCCAGGAACTTGCATTTCATCCTGACCATGGTTGCTCTTTTGCAGTTAGTCACCAGGTAGTCACCTGGTGCTCCAGATTTCCCTCCCATCGCAAAGATGTGCTGGCTATTACGTGAAATAGCTATTGTAAACTACCTCCTTTTTAGGGGTGTTAGGAGAATTGAATGTTTGGTGTAAATGGCTTGGTGTGTAGGGACATCTGGCAGAGAAATGGGGAGGTGTGGAATTGGTCTGAAAAGTTGCATAGTCCCAATGGGTGAAATAACTGCTCACTTCATATGTGAATATGAAAAATGTATAGTTAGTGGCCTTCAGAATGTCTTAAGGTCCTGAAAAGTCCTGTAGATGAGGATTATTGACTGTCCATTTTCCTCTACAGATGCTACCTTATTCACTGAGCTCCTCCATCAGTTCCTTTGTTGTTCCAGTTTCAGCATCTGCAGTACAAGACCTATAATTCATTCATTCTCAGAATCTGAGAAATTGAATATTCCATTTGCTGTGATATTTTTAGTTCAGACATCAGTGTACTATGTTGTGAATGAACCACATCAAACACCATCAGCCCCAATTAATCTCTTCGCTGTACAATTTGGTATTTGAGCATGACCTGACAAAGGTTTTCATATTTTCATATGTTCAACTTTCTTAGAGTTTCCAAAATAAGAGGGAACTTCATTGAAACATACAAAATCATGAGGAAAATTGATGTGGAGATGATTCTGGCCATCTCCTCCTGTGGAAGATTCCAGAAAGGGGTAACTTTTACAAAATAAGAGATCCTCCATTTAAGAAAGCAACGTTGTTCACACAGTGTCAGAAATCTTTGAAACTCGTTTTCTCACAAAACAGTGGAACTAGAGTCTGAGTACATTTAAGACATTAAGGAGGGGTTAAAAGTTACTGTGAGTAGATGTGAATGAAGAGTTGAGGTAACAATGCTTATAGCCATGATCTTATTAGGTGGCTTGATGCACTGAGTTGAACACTAATGTTCCTAAATCTTGAACAAATACCAAAGCAGATTTAGAACTGGAGTTGATTTATTATTGCCATGTGTACCGAGATACAGTGAAGAGCTGTCTTTCAGATAGATTGCACAGATGAATTCATTACACAGTGTGTTGAGCTAAGACAACATAAACAAGTAAAAGAATACAGAATAAAGTGTAACAGCTACAGTGCAGGTAAACAATAAAGTGCAAGTCCATGACCAGGTAGATTGTGAGATCAAAAATCCATCTCATCATTCTACGGAACCATTTACTAGTCCTATATCAGTGGGGGTAGATATTACAGTATCCTTGAAGCTGGTGAAAGATTTCTCAACCATCTTGTAAAAAGAATTTGCTTAGAACATAAGTAACAGAAAGATTAAATTTTACTGTCCTTTGTGCTTTCTGCATTATTTGCCATAACCATTATTTCCCTTGATTTCCTAGACACTCAATGGCCTATCCAGCCAGTAACAGAGTATTTCCAATCTTCTGAGGTAGAGATTTTCAAACATGTAGAATAATATCAACAAAGACACATCTTCATATTGTTATCCTGAATAATCTACCCTTTTCCATTTTATGTTGAAACTGATGCCTTTAATTCTAGACTTTATAGCCAAGGGAGGCAGCCCTGGGTCCCTGTCCTGTTAGGAGCTTGAAAATCTGCCTCGAAGTGGTTATGACTTTTCTTCTGAATTCCAAATCCAAAATCCTGAAAATATGTATCACCAGGCTCAAGGAGAGCTTCTACCCTGCTGTTATAAGACTATTAGATGGTTTCTTAGTACGATAAGATGGACTCTTGATCTCACAATCTACCATGAAATGAACTTGCTCATTATTATTTAGCTGTACTGGATTTTCTACATAGGTGTTACACTTTATTTTGCATTCTGCTACTTGTTCCGCTTGTTCTAGCTCAATACACTACATAATGATTTGATAGAACATAGAACTGTATAGCGCCCTTTGGCCCACAGTGTTGTGCCGACCTTTGAACCTACTTCTATTTGATCAGCATGACGACAATGCAAGACATGCTCTTCGCTATATCGATGTATGTGACAATAGTAAACCCATTTCCTGTTTAGGATCTATTCACTCAGTCTTTTCACACAGGATATGAGTTTAGTAAATGCACCATCTCAAAGGCAAATAATTTCTTTCTTGGTCATAGGAACCATAGCTGAATACAGTGGATGTAGCTCACCAAAGCTCACACATATACAACATGGATAGAACACAGAACAGTACAAGAAGAGGCCCTCAGCCTACAATGCCATGGCAAACTAGTAACCAAATGTCCAACTAAAGCCTTCTGCCTACACAATGTTCATATCCTGCACACTCATGTGCTAATCCAGGAGCCTTTTGAATGCTCCTATCGTATTTGCCTCCACCACCACTCCAGGCAGCACATTTCAGGCACTATGTAAAAATACTTAACCCACATATTTCCTGTAAGCCTAACCCCATCACTTTAAACACATGATCTGTGGTATTCTTATAAACCTCTGTCAGCCTCTGCCACTCCACAGAAAACAACCCAAGTTTGTCCAGTCTCTCCTTACAGTACATGCCATTTTAATTCAGGCAGCATCCTGGTAAACCTCTTTTGCCATCCATCGAAGGCCTCGACATCCTACCTATAATGTGATGACCAGAACTGAATGCAATACTCCAGATGAGGTTTAACTAGAGTTTAATAAAGCTGAAACGTAACATCCCAACTCTTGAACTCACTTGACTAATTTTACCAGAGGCAAATATACCTTTCACCTTCTTTACCTCACTCTCAATGTGCGCAGCTACTTTTAGGAAGCTGTAGATTTGGATCCCGGGGTCCCTCTGTACATCAACACTGTGCTGCATGTGTAATGAGACTGTGCACTGCTGATGAGTATTGCCTCTTTAGATATACAGCAAGACTTCATCACTTTTCCAATCAGCTCTCTGTAGTTAATAACGTCAGGTGACATGGTTGTGTAGCAATTCGAGCACCGCTGTACATTGACACTGATCACCAATCGGGTTTCAATTTCCACCACTGTAAGGAGTATGTATGTTTTCAGCATGAGAGCATGAGTTTCCTCTGGACACTTCACTTTCCTCCCTCATTCCAAAGCCATTTGGGTCAGTAGGTTAATTGGTAGCATGGGCTTGTTAGGCTGGAAGGTTCTGTTACTATGCTAAATTAAATTTTTAAAAGCTTACCCATCTTTCTCTTTCAATATTATCCAAATCTAGTTTCCCTACCACTGGGGGTTGCATCTTCAGCTGTCAAGGCCCCAAGTCCTCTTTCCCATATGACCTGACATCAATTTAGTTTTGCTCAATAATGCTCTTCTGATCAATTTTGAGATTTTTTTCTTTCCAACATTTTTATTGTTCCATATACACAATTACAGAATTCATAAGGATACTTATTATAAATCAAAATAAGATAGCACAAAGTACACTGTATATAAATCACAGTGATACAATCATGATATCCTATAATGATGATCAATCAAATAAAATAAGTTGAAGGATGAAATACAATAGTATGGTTAATTATATTATTTAAAAAAAATCTATACCCCCTACCAAGACAAAGCTGGTTGGTTAAAAAAAAGAGAGAAAAAAGAGTACCATATAGTCTTTTATAATAATAGCCCAGATCTATATTTTAATAACAATTCAAAGATTTTTAAAATAGTTCAGAAAGGGTCCCCGTAACGTTTGAAAATCTTGGTTAGAATCAGAAATCAAACAACGAATCTTCTCTAGATTTAAACATGACATAACATCACATAACCATTGAGCATGTGTGTGGGGGGGGGGGGCAACCTCCTTCCATTTAAGCAAGATCGCCCTCCTAGCCATAAGAGAAATAAAAGCCAGTACCTGCAAATGAGCAGGCTCCAAAATTATAACTCTTTCCTCAACAATACCAAATAAGGCAGTCAAAGGATTGGGCTTAAAACTAACTTGAAAAAGTACAGAAAAAGTTTGGAATACATCTTTCCAAAAATTTTCAAGACTCTAACATGACCAAAACATATGAATTAATTAAGTCTCTCCATTATTACATCTGTCACAGTAAGGAGATATATATGCAATATAATGAGAGAGCTGAGATATTTTAAAGCTTTGCCACAGATGCCATATTCTTTTTGCTGCATTGAGTGTAAGTATTTTCAAATCTTCACACATAAGTCTCAAATATAAAAATGTGCCATACCTCTTTGTGACCTATGGGATGATCGATTTGAGATCTGTGAACCTGTTGAACTTGATCTTCGGGCTGTTGCCTGTTCTGGAAAGTGGACGTGAATGGAATCGATGGATGCTTGTAAATCAATTGACTTTAGAGAACCAAGCGAGCTTTTCCTTTGACAGTCATTTCTGTGGTCTTCCTCACTCTCATCTTTACCAGAAGCATTTTCACTCTTTTCATCTTCATCCCACAAACCATGGCACTAGAATAAATTTTTTTGTTTTATAAAGCTGTAGCACGTAGCTGTAGTAGTGTATGGTAATACAATAATATGATGTCTGATTTTCAAGTGCATGCCTTACAAATGTAGCCTTACACTTCTTGAGTGAGACATCTAGTATTAATAACCATGACACAAATCCCAAATCAAAAAGGGGAATGTGTATTCTCCCCATCACCATGTGGGTTTCCTCTGTGTGCTCCAGTTTCCTCCCATATTCCAAAGTCAATAGGTTAATTGGTCGCATGGGTGTATTATTTGGATCATTTCAAATAATGATTCAAAAACCTATGATCACCATCTATAGAGCAGATTGTTTGATGACCATTAAAAATAGAAAAAGGACATTTTATGATTAGTAAAACCATTGCTACGGTATTCTATGAGGTAAACATTACCAATATTCCAATCACCAGTGACTTTATTACATAATAGATATTATTATGTATTATGTACCAAATAGATATTTAGAAACTTTGGATGTGATACTATAAAGAGGGCAAATTTGTTTCAAACTCTGTTATATATCCTACCTGGTCACATTTTCCACAAATTTCAACATAGAAAATCACGTTGACTAATGTTTAAGTGGCAGAAAGTTGTCCTGTACTTTCAGTAAATCAACAATATGTAATATAAATCTTTTTTTTAGCTCAGTTAATACAGATGTTGTAGTAAAGACCAAAATGGAGAATAATTAGGCTACCGCACCAGCATCTCATCTGGACACATTTATTCTTTCTTTGTTGGTCCCATTGCTACAGGGGTGCTGCTAGTAAAGCTGTCGCCTCTCTGCTCCTGCAACCCGGTTTCAATTGTAACCTAAAGTTTAAAGTAAGTTTATTATCATCCTACATATATGTCACCATATACAACCCTGAGATTTATTTTCTTGCAGGTATACGCAGTAAATCTAAGGACCATAATAGAAACTGCACCCAAAAGGATGGACAAACAATCCTTGGACAAACAAAGACAATAAACTGCAAATACAAAGGGGAAAATATAGTAATAAATATTGAAAACATGATGAGTCATTGAAGTAAGTCCATTGGTTGTAGAAATAGTTCAATGATGGGGCAAGTGAAGATGAATGAAATTATCCCCACTGGTTCAAGGTCTTTTTGACCAAAAGACCCATAAGATATACAGTAAGAGCAGAATTAGTCAATTTGGCCCAACGAGTCTACTCCACCATTTCATTACGGCTGATTCAATTTTCCTCTTGGCCCCAATCTCTTGCCTTTCTCTGTATCCTCTGTGCCCTGACCAATCAAGAATCTATCAATCTCTGCCTTGAATATCCATAAAGACTTGGCCTCCACAGCTGCCTATGGCAACAAATTTCACAGAGTCACCACTCTCTGGCAAAAGAAAATCCTCCTCAACTTCATTCTAAAAGGATGCCCCTCTATTCTGAGGCTGTGTCCCCTTGTCTTAAAGTCTCCCACCACATCCACTCTATCAAGGCCTTCCACCTTTCAATAGGTTTCAATGAGGTCACCCCTCATTCTTCTGAATTCTAGTGAATACAGGCCCAGAGCCATCAAACACTCTTCATATAACAAGCCACTCAATCCTGGAACCATTTTTGTGAACCTCCTTTGAACTCTCTCCAGTTTCAGCACATCTTTTCTAAGATAGGGGGCCCAAAAGTGCTCATAATTACATCCTTCCTTTTATATTCTAGTCCTCTTGAAATTAATGCTAAAATTGCATTTGCCTTTCTCGCCACAGACTCAACCTGCAAATTAAACTTTAGGGAATCCTGGACAAGGACTCCCAAGTCCCTTTGCACCTCAGCTTTTGTATTTTCTCTCCATTCAGGAAATAGTCAACACTTCCATTTCTTTTACCAAAGTGCATGGCTGTATATTTCCCAACACTGTATTCCATCTGTCATTTCTTTGCCCGTTCTCCTCATCTGGCTATGTCCTTCAGTAGCCTATTTCCTCAAAACTACCTGCCCCTCCACCTATCTTCATACTATCTGCAAACTTTGTAACAAAGCCATCACTTTCAACTTCCAAATCATTGACAAATAACGTAATAATAATCAGTCCCAACACAGACCCCTACAAAACACCACTAGTCATTGGCAGCCAACCAGAAAAGGCTCTCCATATTCCCACACGTTGCCTTCTGCCAATCAGCTGCTGCTTTATCCATGCTAGAAACTTTCCTGTTATACAATACCATGGGCTCATAGCTTGTTAAGCAGCCTCATGTGTGGTATCTTGTCAAAGGCTTTCTGAATATCCAAGTATATAACATCAAGCAATTCTCCTTTGTCTGTCCTGCTTCAAAGGATATCTTCAAGGAAATCCAACAGATTTGTCAGGGAATATTTTCCCTTGAGGAAGCCATGCTGACTACGGCCTATTTTATCATGGGCCTCCAAGTATCCTGAGACCTCATCCTTGATAATCAATTCCAACATCTTCCCTACACTGAGGTCAGACTAATTAGCCTATAGTTTCCTTTCTTCTGCCTCTCTTCCTTCTTGAAGTTTGGAAAGACATTTGCAATTTTCCAGACTTCAAGAACTATTCCAGAATCTAGTGATTCTTGAGAGATCATTACTAATGCCTTCAGAATCTCTTCAGTCACCCCTTTCAGAAGTCTGCGGTGTACACCATCTGGTCCAGGTGACTTATCTAACTTTAGACCTTTCAGTTTCCCAAGAACCTTCTGTCTAGTTATGGTAACTTCACACACTTCATCCACCTGCCCGCCCCCCCACCTCCCCCGACACCTGAAACTTCCACCATACTGCTAGTGTCTTCCACAGTGAAAACTGATGCAAAATACTTGTTCAGTTCATCTGCGATTTCTTGTCCCCCATTACTACCTCTCCAGCATCATTTACAAGCAGTCCAATATCCACTCTTGTCTCTCTTTTACACTTCATGTATTTGAAGAACTTTTGGTACCCTCTTTAATATTATTGGTGAACTTACTTTTGTATTCCATCTTTACCTTGTTAATAACTTTTTAGTTGCCATCTGTAGATTTTTAAAAGATTTCCAATCCCCGAACTTCCCACTATTTTTTGCTCTATTATATGCCTTCTATGACAGTTTTGACTTCTCTTGTTAGCCACAGTTGTGTCATCTTTCCTTTAGAACACTTCCTCCTCTTTGAGATGCATTTATCCTGTGCCTTCCGAATTAGATCCAGGAATTCTGCCATTTCTGCTCTGCTGTCATCCCTGCCAGTGTTCTTTTCCAATCAATTGTGGCCAACTCCTCTCTCATGCCTCTGTAATTCCCTTTACTTCACTGTAATACTGATTACATCTGTCTTTAGCTTCTCCTTCTGAAATTTAAGTGTGAGTTCAATCATATTATGATGGCTTTCCCCTAAGAATTCTTTTACCTGACACTCTCTAATTAATTCTATTTCATTGCATAACACCCAATTTAGAATAGCTGATCCTCAACCACAAGCTGCTCTGAAAAGCTATTTCACAGGCACTCTAGAAATATTCCCTCCTGTAATCCAACACCAACAAGGTTTTCCCAATCTATCTGCATAATGAAGTCCACCATGCCTTTTGGTTCACATTTTTTTATCTCCTATTGAAATTTGTAGGCCACATCCTTACTACCGTTTGGTGGTCTGCATACAACTCCTATCCATGTCTTTTTACTCTTACAGTTCCTTAGCTCAATCCACAATGATCCAACACCTTCTGAACCCATGCCAGCTCTTTCTAATGATTTGATATAATTTTTTGCCAACAGAGCAATGCCGCCCCCTCTGCCTTCCTGTCCGTCCTTTCGATACAATGTGTATCCTTAGACTAAGTTCCCAGCCATAATCTTTCATCTATGATTCAATTATGCCTACAATATCAAACCTGCTAATCTGCAACTGTGCTACAAGTACATCTACTTTATTCTATACATTGCGCGCATTGAGATACAACACCTTCAGTCCTGTATTCACCCTTTTTGATTTTGTTGTACCATGCTCAACCCTTTAATTCCTAACTTTGTCTGACGTCTTACATACATATACCTCCACAATCTCTCCACTAACTCTGGTTCCCATTCCCCTACAATTCTAGTTTAAACCCTATCATTAACAAACCTTCCCGCTAGGGTATTATACCTCTCCAGTTCAGGTGCAAACTGTCCCTTCTTTACAGGTCCCACCTTCCCTGGAAGAGAGCCCAATGATCCAAAAATCTTATGCCCTCCCTCCTACACCAACTCTTTAGCCATGTGTTAAACTGTATAATCTTCCTAGTTCATGCCTCACTGTTGTTGAGGGGTTGGCCACAAGGGTGCTCTGCACTGGCTCCTTAACTTCTTCCCTATTCCTGACTGTTACCAATTTCCTGTCTCCTGCACCTTGGGTATAACTACCTCTTTATATGTCCAATCTATCACCCCCTCAGCCTCCTGAATGTTCCAGAGTTCATCCAGTTCCAGCTCCAACCCCTTACCACAGTTCGTTAGAAGCTGCAACTCGATGCACTTCTTGCCATTTTAGTAGTCAGGGATACTGGAGTTCTCCCTGCCTTCCTACATCCCCCAAGAGGAGCATTTCGCATTAAGATGCTTGACATCTGCCCAGCTGAGCAGATGTAAAGAAGAGAAGGAAAAAACTCGAGCTTTTCTTTCCTTTGCTTCCTCTGAGTGAAGCCTCTCTTCACTGAAGCCTCGAAGAGCTAAAGCCTTAAGATCACCACTCTGACTCTGTCCACTCAGATGACGGCCGCTGTAATGATAGCCATTTCACTTTTCCCTGCGTTCCTTTAACTTGCTTTTACTAATCAATCCCAAACACTGATTGGCTGCTGGTCAAAGCTCTATTATGCAGCCACAAACCACTCCTGCCTTTTATCCTTGGACAGTGGACCTGTTTGAAGTCCAGACTTTGGATGTCCAGATTGGCTGCTGGTCAAAGCTTCAGTCATCATCTATTCTATCATCACCTTTGGTGGTTCAGAGGTAGTAACTGTTCCTGAACCTGGTGGTGTGAGGCATTAGACTCCTGTACCTTCTTCCTGATGGCAGCAGTGAGGAGAGCATGTCTTGTGATGTGGGGCCCCCGATGATGGATGCTGTTTTCCTGCAACAGCACTCTGTTTAGATGTGCTCAATGGAAGGGAAGGGCATTATCCTTGATGGACTGGGCCACAAGGGTACTCTGTGCTTTCTTTATAGTTGCACTTATGTGCTGGGCCAAGGACAGGTCTTCTGAAATGATAACACCAAAGAATTTAAATTTGTTGACCCTCTCCACTTTTGAATCCCTGAAGAGGACTGCCTCATGGATCTCCAGTTTCCTCCTCTGGAAGTCAACAATCAGCTCTTTGGTCTTGCTGACACTGAGTGAGAGGTGGTTATTGTGCCACTACTCAGCCAGATTTTCAATATCCCTTCTGTACACTGATTCACCTTTGACAGTGGTATCATCAGCAAACTTCAATGTAGCTTTGGAGCTGTGTTTAGCCACACAATCATAAGTGTAAAGCGAGTAGAGTGAGGGATAAGCGCAGAGCCTTGTGGTGTACCTGTGTTGATAGAATTATGGAGGAGATGTTGTTGTCAATCTAAACTGGCTGAGGTCTGCAACTGAGGAATTCAAAGATCCAATTGCACAAGGAGGTAGTGAGGCCAAGGTCTTAAAGCTTATTGATTAGTTTTGAGGGAATGATAATTTTGAATGCCAAGCTGTAGTCAATAAAGAGCATTCTGATTATTGTACCTTTGCTGCCTAGATGTTCCAGGGCTGAGTGAAGAGCCAATGAAATGGCATCTGCTGCGGACCTGTTGTGCCGGTAGGCAAACTGGAGCAGATCTGAGTTGCTTTTCCTGGCAGGAATTGATGTGTCCATCACCAACCTCTCAAATCACTTCATCACTGTGGATGTAGATTAAGTGCTATTGGTCTATAGTCACTGAGACAGGTTACCACATTCTTCTTAGGCCTGCTTGTATAGTTGAAGCCTGCTTGAAACAGGTAGGTACCTCAGAGTGCCAAAGTGAGAGGTTATGAACACGCCAACCAGTCAATCAGCATAGGCCTTTAGTACTCTACCAAATACTCCATCTGGGCTGGATGCTTTTCATGGGTTGACCTTCCTGATGGATTCTCTCATGTCACCCTCAGAGCCTGAAATAACTGGGTCATGGGGGGCTATGGGAGTTTGTGAAGGTTCTTCCATGTTTTGATGGTGAAAGCGAGCACAGAAGATGTTGAGTTCATTTGGAAGCGAATCCCTGTTGTCACCAATGTCACTTGATTTCATTCTGTGAGACACCATTCAAGCCCTGCCACAGCTGTCCTGCACCCTTCAGTGATTCAAGTTTAGTCCAGAATGCCACTTTGTCCACAAGATGGCTTTCTCGAGATCATACTTGGACCTCTGGTATCTTACTTGGTCAGCAGACCTGAAAGTATTTAGTCTGGCCCTTATCAGGTTGCAGATCTGCTGGTTCATCCAGGGTTTCTGGTTGGGGAAGGCTGAATGAGTTTTTGGGGACACGCTCAAATACAACTGTTTTTATAAAGTCCGTGACAATTCTGGTCCATTTACTGATGGGTCTATGAACATGGCCCAGTATACAGCCTCAAAGCAATCCCATAGCTGTTCCTTTGGTTCGCTCAACCACCACTTTGTTCTCCTTACCTCTGAAGCTTTGCTCTTTCACCTCTGCCTATACGCAGGTAGGAGAAGGACAGCCAAATGATCGGATTTCCTGAAATGTGGTCCCAGCATGAAACAGTAGGCATTCCTTATCATAGTATAGCAGTGGTCTAGTGTTTTGGTTCTGCTGGTGCTACAGGTTAGATTCTGATTGTAATTGGACATTGATATCTTCAAACAAACCTGGTTAACGTCCCCGACAGTAGTTGCTATCTATGTGGAGTTTGCACATTTTTCCTGTGACAGCATGAGTTTCCTCTGAGTACTCCAGCTTCTTCACACATTCAAAGTCGTGTTGGTTGGTAGGTCATGGTAAATTACACCCTTCATGTGAGGCCATGGCAAAATTGGTGAGGGGTTGGTAGGATTAGTGAGCGGGCAGTAGAATTGGTGAGCGGGTGGTAGAATTAGTGAGCGGGTGCTAGAATTAGTGAGTGGGTGCTAGAATTGGTGTATGGGGGTAGAATTTGTGAGTGAGCGTTAGAATTGGTGAGGGGTTGGAGGTGATGATCAGAATGTGAGACAAAATAAAACAGTTGTTAGTGGAAGCTCGATGGTCAGAATGGACTCTATGCTGTGACTACCCTTGCACTGCTTTCCCTTTGGCACTTTCTCCTATCGTCCATCATTTCTCCACATTTGCTTGTGTCTGACATTTTCCAAGAATTCCCAACAGTCCGATTTTACTGAAAACTGAGTTTTCTACTTCCCAGTCAATTCACTTGAAACTTTTCTCTTCAATTTGCCCATTTCCACAGCAAGTAGCTACAATTTTCCTCAAATTTTTCAAATGGACTTCATTTATAAGGAAGGTTAAAAACAGGATTCAGCCCCAAGTCTGTGAGGTGAGCAGGTAAACCAACAGTTAACAGGGTAATCATCACTGATTCCATTAGCAATTTTGTACCAACAGTATTGACTGTGTTCCAATCAGTCTACAAGATTTTAGCTGAGGGATGATTGGGAGGAGAGTGGCTGTTTTCTTTAGAAAGGAGTTGAGGGACACTTGAAGTGCATAAAATGTTGTGAGATCCAGAAAGAGGACTAGTTTTTTGGAGAAAGGGTCAAACACCCTGGAGCATCAGAGAAGGTCAGGATCTCTTCTCTTCCCTCCCCGCCCCTCGTCTCTCTCAGTGGGTAATAGTTATATCTGGAGCTCACAGCCTGAAAAGAGTAAGAGACTCCAAAATACTCATCTTATTTGAAAAATGCCTGGATGCGAGTGTGGAAAAGCTATGACCTATCAATCTTCAGCTGGCAGGGATAGTGGCCACCTGTGTTCTAAGATGGTTTGATCAGCACTCATGGGGAAAGTCTCATGTCCCCTTTCAACAAGAGAGTTCCATTAATTTCCATTCAATGGTTCTCTCTGAGCAGGATTTGTTCTTGACAATTGGTATTCAACATATGATAATGAGGGAAACATGCTGCCAACCATTCAATTGGCTACTCTTAATCAGGTACAGTGCCGATAAGAAGTATTCGCTCGCCCTCCCCTTGGAACTTCTTATGTTTTATTGTTTTACGACATTGAATCACAGTGGATTTAATGTAGCTTTTTTGCCATATTAGATGAGTCCATGGCCAGATCAGCTATGATCTAATTGAATGGCGGAGCAGGCTCGACATTCAAGCTCCTATCCTGCTCCTATTTCTTATGTTTTGACACTGATGAACAGAAAAATACTCTTTTGTGTCAAAATTAAAACAGATCTCCACAAAGTGATCCAAATTAATTACAAATATAAAACACAAAATAATTGATTGGCTAAGTATTCACCCTCTTTTAATATAGCACACCAAATCATCACTGGTGCAACCAATTGGTTTCAGAAGTCACATATTTAGTTAAATTGAGCTCTGTTTTTGGAGACCTGTGTACAGTCAAGGTGTTTCAATTGATTGTATTAAAAGGTCCATCTGCTGTTGAGTCAATATCCTGGCAAAAACTACACAATGAAGACAAAAGAACACTCCAAGTAACACCTTGAAAAGGTTATTGAAAAGTCTAAGTCAGGAGATGGAGACAAGAAAATTTCCAAGTAACTGAATATCCCTTGGAGTACTGTTAGTCAATCATCAAGAAATGGAAATAATATGACACAACTGTAAATCTGCCTAGGGCAGGCCTTCCTCAAAAATTGAGTGGCCGTCTAAGAAGGGGACAAGTGAGGGAGGCCACCAAGAGACCTTTGACAACTCTGGAGGAGTTACAAGCTTCAGTGGCTGAGATGAGAGAGATTGAACATACAACAACTGTTGCCCGAGTACTTCACCAGTCACAGCTTTATGGGAGAGTGGCAAAGAGAAAGCCACTGTTGTAAAAAAGCTAGAGTTTGCCAAAAGGCAAGTGGGAGACTCTGAAGTCAGCTGGAAGAAGGTTCTATGGTCTGATGAAACCAAAATTCAGCTTTTTGGCCATCAGACTAAACACTATGTTTGACATATGCCAAACACCACACATAATCAAAAACACACCATCCCTTTCATGAATCATGGTAGTGGCTGCATCATGTTGTGGGGATGTTTCACTGCAGCAGGTCCTGGAAGGCTTATGAATGCAGCAAAATACAGGGAAATCCTGGAGGAAAACCTGATGCAGTCTGCAAAAGAAATGTGACTTGGGAGAAGATTTGTTTTCCAACAAGACAATGACCCCAAGCAAAGCTGATCGAGATCTGTCCACACAGACTCAAGGCTGTAATTGCTGCCAGAGGTGCATCTACTAAACACTGACTTGAAGAGAGTGAATACTTATGTAATCAATTATTTTGTGTGTTATATTTGTAACTAATTTAGATCACTTTGTAGAGATAAGTTTTCACTTTGACATGAAAGAATCTTTGTTGATCAGTGTAAAAAAAAGCCAAATTAAATCCACTGTGATTCAATGTTGAAAAACAATAAAATTTGCGGGGGATGGGGTGGGGGGAGTTCAAACAGTGGTAGTCCACTGTCAAGTGAAGCCAAGTGCTTGCTTTGAAACCTAGTGAGAACACTTTGGACTGTGACTTTGGCTTATGTTATCAATTAAACCTTCATCTACATGGTCACATCATAATCCATTAAAGGTAACTGTAACCTTGAGCTACAACAAGCAAGATGCTGGAGACACTCTCTGGGTCAGGCCTGACCTGTTGTGTTCCTGCAGCACACCTTGTTCATTCTTCCAAATTCTAGCATCTGGATCCTTGTGTGTCAGCCTTGTTTCTGACTTCAATTTGCTTCTAAAATTTCCACAAGGAAGACATAAGTGGCCCTGAAACATTATCTCTGATCTTCTCACACAGATGTTGCCTGACCCACATGTGCACAATCTTGCTTTTGTAACGTGGTTATTGACTGGTTTCACCTTTGCCCTGAGGCTTGTTTCTTGGCATATTACTGAATGAAATGACAAATTCCTTAAGAATGTTGCGATGATTGTGAGGACTTAACGACATGTACTTAAAGATACAGGTGAAATATGGACCCAGGTGAAATGTATTTGCTGAGCTTTATTTAAATTACATCTAATTCAGGACGCTGTCATATTGGAAAGGAGGAAAGATAACAGAGTACAAGAATATTTATAGCCCTTAGTAAAATATTAACCAGAGCATCCATAAAAGTCCAAAGTTTTATGATTTGTGTAATGGAATCTTTATTATTGAAGGTATTGACCTCAATTCAGTGTTTTAAATGAAGGCAAGTAACAAAATCAATTGGTTAAATTTTTCAAGCTGATGGGTGTATGGTATATTGTTTTAAATTACCATTGAATCTAATCAATTGATCCCCATGTGGATCAGAACACAAAATTACACTTGAATCAATCTGTCCTTATATTTTTGAAAATTTTGTATTAATATACTCTGTCTGGAATTTTCCTTAGTTATACTATTTTTTATCCGGTATAATTCACCTTAAACCAATGAAAATTACATAATGAGGTTGTTGAATTTTAAGTGCAAATTAACATTCTGTGGAAGTTGAGCTTTCACAGTCTTTTGCATTCAAAACATGCAGTAGAAGCTAGTAGAATAAATAAATGCAAACCAGATGATGGTAACTACCAAGATAAAGGGTGAAATAGTTGATGTAATGTGTATATGTTTCAGAAGCACCTTGAAAAGGTGCTTTATGGGGGATTATTAAATAAGAGTGTACAGTATTAGGAGTAAAATGCTGGGATGGATTGAAGATTTGTTAATGGACAGAAAACAGATTAGGAATAACTGTGTTATTTTTGGGTTAGGAGGCAGAGCAGGCAAGAGCAGAGAAAGATTTAGATGGGCTTCATGAAGAGGAAGACAGGTTAAGCTAATCAGCAAAAACATAGTAGATGGAATATTCTGTGAATTAAGCAAATTGGCCAACTTTGATAGGAAAGATTGAAAATCATTCTTATGTTCAAGCAGAGGAAGATTTAACGCTGCTGCCGTTCAAAGAGATCTGGAAGTCTTTGTAGATGAATCATCCAAATAGAGGAAGCAATTGGAAAAGCAAACATCAGTGGCCATAATTTCAGTACTTGAGGTATCTGCTCCAATTACATCGAGCCCTGGTGAGATTGTACCTGAAATATTATGTACTAATTTGGTCTCTCTACCTACGGAGTGACATACATAGAATTGTAGGTAGCGCAATGAAGCTTCATCAGATAGATTCTTAGAATGGCCTTCTGGTGATTAAGCAGATCAGGAATACACTTGCTAGAACTTGAGAGAATGAGAGATGATCTAATTTCAACATACAAAATTGTTATGGGGCTTAACCAACCATAAGGAGGAATGATATTTCCCTTTGTTGTGGTGTCTATAATTGGAGTGTTACAGATTTAAAATAATCTGTTAGCTGTTCAGAATTGAGACCAAAAGAAATATATTCATTCATTAGAAAGCAAACCTCTGGAATTCTCTTCCCAAAAGAGTTGCAGCAGTTATGACACTGCACATATTCAAGAAAGTGCTTTTTAGATTTTAAAGGAATCAACGGGATATAAGATTACTATAGGCACATACAGATCAGCCATGATCACACTGGATGGCAGAGCAGGTGTGAGGGATCAAATAGCCAACTTCTGCTTCTAGTTCTTCTGCAGTTTGTTCTTAAACTCAAACTGCCCATAAAACTATCTGTCTCGTCAGATCAAATTCATCGTCATTGGCAGTATTTCACTAATAGAACTTGGGGTCAGAATATTAAAACCATCCACAGCAGAGCCTTTATCTCACTGCAGAGATGTAGTGTATACATAAAACCTTACTAACTGTCTGGGTTTGCAGGGGTTGGGTGAGGAGATTTCAATAGTGTTGGGAGCCCGGTGGTTATCGGTACCCATTCCAATTTGTACATTCCTACAAAAAGATTTCCAGTGGTCAACAGGCTGATTTGAATCTGGTTAGTGACCCTTTGTAAGCTCAGTGCAGTTCCTGAATTTTAGAATTAATAACATGATAACAAATGCGGTACCTTGGCTTTCATCACCCACATACCATAAAAGTTTGTAAAGGATTACCCAAAAAAGAAAATCTTCTATGGGAAGAGATGTTATTACCTTTAAGATGGATCGATGAAAGAACAGTGCAAGTAGTTGTATGAGGTCATAATGCACATAGCCATCCTTCTTCTCAATGCCGATAATGTTTGGGACAAAGTCAGGTTTGTCTCGGTTTATACTTAAATTTTTATTCCACGGAAAAAACCCAAACTGGAAGAAGTACTTGATCACAATAGTAACCTGTGGGAAGATGAAATACCATTTTTACAGAGAACATTCATTTGTATTCTAAAAAGTTAAACGAGCTAAATGTTTAAATGCCTACCTTAAGAACTAAGTACAGTTATGCATAATTATACTTTGCCTAAATGTAGCAGCATTACATTTGAGCTGAACAGATGATGTAAACTCCTTTACTGAGGGTCGATGCTATAATTTCAGATGAGCATTACAAGTTGACTGACTTCACAGAATGCCTCCTCTCCATACTTCTGGTGTGTGAGGGCATCACACAAGCGTTCAATGTTACCGACATGGTGGATCCCCTCTGCCATCGGATTTCAGAATGCTCCATGAACACTACCCCATTATTCATCTTTTGCGCTATTTAGTTATTTTGTAACTTATAGTAGTTTGTATGTGTTGTACTGTACTGCTGCCACAAAACAATAAATTTCATGACATATGTCAAATGTAATAAATCTGATTCAGTTTCTGATTGGTGTGACACGAGTTAAAAACATCTTCCATTTAAATTGGCAACCAGCGTTTGATTCTATTAGGCCAATTACATGACCCTCTTGTTCATTTCAGAGGCGTGGCTTGGAATAATAAGAGGTATCAGATGCAAGAACACTACCAATGGAGTCAGACAAATATACAATATTTTTGAGTAACCTAAACACTGGTAATTGGTTTCTGTATCCCGAAGTTATTTCACGCTATTTATATTCCCTCTCCCGATCTACCACCATCACCCATATAACTTGCAAGTTCTTGGCTTTAACTTGTCACTTAACCTGAATTATAAGGAATTGTAGTACAGTATATTTAGCTTTCCCATTTCAATGTCATTGAATAGACAATTTGCAAAAGCTGTTCAGTTCTGAAAAATGTTAATCTCCAGTTTTAGCCAATAAGGTTACAGAACATCACAAAACAAAATCTACAGACCTCTGTATACACAATCGCTGTCATCCAGAAACGCTTGCTTGGCCTAGGAACAGACAGCATAGCCCAGAGAAAAATTAGGATGGGAAGTACCAAGGTAATCATTGAAGCTGACACTATGTGATTGAGGATAATGACAAAGAAACACAGCATTTCCGACCGGGCTACCAGGGTATTATAGAGGGCAAAGAAGAGCAGCAGTGGCCGAGGCTGAGCTGTGTAGAACTTTTCTGAGTCTTCCAACTCTTCATCATAAAACATCCTGAAATGTAAGATGTTGGAATAACATTAGAGAAGGGTAAAGGCCCAATAATAAGAGATATGTATAGAACTGAGATATACAACTTACTTGTTGAGAAGCAGTTCACTGGCTGTTAGTTCATGGCTTAGACTTGGAAAGATAGGGTCTTCAAGTAGATCCGCTTTGCTATCTGGGGTGAGTGCCATAATTTGCTTTCCTCCAGCAGAATCTGAGCTAATGCTCAAATGCTCAAGGCTCACAGCTTTGCTGTATGAAGGAGGAACCTCTTCAGTCATGGTGTCTGTTGTATAAACAGGCACTGTCGCTTCTTCATCCTGCTCATCTTCCACCTCTTCAATCGTATCAGTGGTCCCTTGACGTGAATACAACATGGTGCACTGTGTTGGCTCACTAAGAGAAGAAATAATAAGGTTCAAACCTTCCTTTCAAAGACGTTTTAGATTTTTAATCTTTCCCCGTTCAAAGGCCTTGAAAATTTCTACTATTGTTAAAGCACAAGTGTGAAAGCTTTAAGTAGGAAGAGGTTCACTGTACTTTTAGCTCCATTTCATGCACATATTCCTCCCACATGCCATGAATGCTAACACAATTATACAAGAGCCCATGCTTGTAGATCATTACTAATGGCAGGAATGCAATTAAAATGTGTTGATGTAATGAAACCTAGATGGAGTAAAAAATACACATAAAGGAGATAATGTATCTAAATACTTCTAATCTACTTGTACTGTATTCATCTGACTTAAACACTCAAGAAAAATATCTGTGGATTTCCTACCAATTTTCGTTGCGTGCTCTATGTTTGCTGGCTCTCATTTTTATGTCAAAGTGACCATTCATGACAGTTAAAGTCTCACAGTAAGGATTTACAGGTATCACAGGCATCACAGTGTCCTTACACAACATGCATACATGTTCCAGCAGGCAGCAAGCAGAAGTAAGATTCATTGACTATTTTCCCCCTTTTCAAGACACTGTAATCAAATATAGCATCTTCATCAATACCTGACCAACCCCGGCTGAGTCAACAGAGGTCAGAGCCTGAATTGTGAACCTTCTTTTCCTGGATCCCTCAGTATCACAATGTCATAATTAATGAAAGGAAAAGAACTTGCTCTTTATTTTTAGTCCTTTCCTTTATCATAGCATAAGATTATCAAAGAAACTTTTAAGGCAAAAGTAGAACACTAGGAAAGTTTGCAGTGAAATTTATAGGTTCTGTTAGAACTCATTAAGTGTGTATTTGAGTATCTATAGTACCAATGGAGAAGAATATTATTGGATATATTAAATATTTGTCTTAATTCTGATCCTTCCAAGTATTTATGACTGAGCACCTTTGGAAACTGGATATTGGAATATCACAGCAATTAAGATGCTGCACAAGTCTCAACAAATGAATAGTTTAAGAACCAACAGTAAGATAATCAAGGTATCTGTGTTTCAAGTCTGCTGAAAATGTATTCGTTATTTAACACTTTCCACCTTCTTTCTTGAATCTCAGATTTCTGTTGATAAAAAGTCCAAAACAAGAAACTGTTTCATATATGTGAAAGCTTGGTTACAATGTGAAGCTCCAGCTTCCATGCTGAGGATATTGAGCCACTGGAGAATGTGCAGTTATGTATGTAATGTGAAATATAAACACTGCTATTCTGTGCCTTAATGAAGGGATGAATGATGGTGACCTTAGAGAGTTTGTTAAAATGACAAAGGGTATCAACAGCTTAGATGTTGTCAAAGTCTTTTCATTTGCTGGGGAGTTCAAAATTAGTTAGTATAAATGTAATATAATTAGTAATAAATAACCTAAACAATTTGGGCAGAAGTTCATAATGCTGGACATTGTAAGAATGTAAAAGTTTAGTGTCAAATGGAATCGCTTTTATATGGTAGGTGGAGATGATGCATGTGCACGGCAGAAAGGACAGATGGAATGTGGGCACAGGATGGGAAAAAGCAGTTGGAGTCACCCCAAATGACCTGTTTCCATGCTGAGAGCTTTTATATAACTCTAAAGGAATTCGAAATGTAGCCTCTACATTAAATTGCACAACGGAAAGTAATTGTGTAGGTTGGAGTAATGATACGGCTTTGAGGCTTCAACATACAGAATCATTTAATAACCATATTCTATTATTAAATTTATGGCACCCACGATTAAGTAACTGTGTTGTTATGCTGTATAAAGTAGGAACACATTTAAAGGTAGTAATCATGCCAACACATACTATGCAAACATATATATGCATTTAGTACATATATTAGTTATTAAAATTAAGCATGCATGAATAAGGCACCTTGACACTATACTGCCACTTTCAACCGATGAGGAGGACATATCAAGGCTGTACATTTTACGAAGCCTAGGTCGAGCACGCTCACTTGTTTTAGGAATATCATCTATATCATCTAGAGTTGACTGCCGTGAGTACAGCATGGTAGCTTCAGTGTAGCAGCTATCAGTACAAAACATTAAAATGACACAGAACATAGCAATTAGACAGAAGTGCACAAAACAGCCACATGCACAAAAGATTGCTTTAAAGAAAAAGAGGCAGAATTGCCAAGATTTTGCGAGTGTGCACTATTCTGAGGACTTCATTTCACTTCGTGACAATTTGAAAAAAAATGCACATGAATAAAAGGAGTATCATGTCAGTTAAAAAATCAAAAAATTGACTATTTGTCATTTTATTAGTTGTCCTCCTACATCAAAGAACCACCACATTGATAGCAATAAAGCAAACACGACTGATTGAATTTCATTGATCAGTGGAAAGATAAGAATGAAAAGATTTACTGGGAAAAAAAATCAAAAAGAACCTCCAAGATACAAAAACTACAGCAGATAATAAACAGCTGTTTTAAAATATATGCTTTTTAAATATAAGAATTAGGAACAGGAATCTGCCATTTGTCTTGTTGAGTCTGTTTAGCAAGGTCATGCCTCTACTTCTATTCAGCTCCATTTTCCTGTCCTCTTCCCCACATCTCTCCATCTCCTTAACACTACAGCTGGAGAATTGTTTGACTTGTGTAAAAATCCAACTGATTCACCAATGAGGAAAAGAATGGTCCACCTCCATCTTCCCTGTCCAAGATGCGATTCCAATGTTATCTACAGAGTTGATGCATTGGAAGTGAAATCTTCAATGCTGGCATTGCAAAACAGGCTGATGGTGAATCAGAAGTTGGTTCAGTCTTCACCTGAATGTTCAAAGAAATGGAAGGTCAGGCACGGTGTAAATTGGACTCAGATTTGTTAATGGCCTTTTCTGTACAATGAGTGTTTTAATCCTTTAATGCTGTAAGCCATATTGCCAAATGTCTAATGGAAATTTAGAGGCAAAGAGTAGGATTGAGATCAGGTGCAATGCACTTGAACAGGAGGATATAGAGACAGGTGCAGAATATACATAATCTGAATGTATATCACACAGTAAGTTAGAAAGAATGTACGAAAGCTTTTGGACCCTGCTTGGAATTATCACACTGTTTTTTCTTCTTTGTTTCAATGTTTGATGTAAATAAGGTACAATTCAAGTTGGTGTTTAGCTCAAGAAACACTTAGAAAACTGACTGAATTTTGTCCAGCTGCACCGGCTAAATTTTCCTTGTGCTCATTAGAATTTAGATATATTTGGTCCTGAGATAATGTTATGTAACAAATTTAAGTAGTAAAGGAAAATAAACAATAAGGGATGGTTAAATTAAAGAAAACTGAAAGTCACCAAACATAAATAAAAACACAAAATCTAATCATAAAATATTTTTCATTATGATCACACCTAGATGACATGCAAATAAAACTTAAACTACAAGATCAATTGAATAAATATCAGAAAGAATTTATAAAAATTGCATTGGTAGTAGCCAAAAAGGCTATTGCAGTTACTTGGAAATCGGATACATACTTAAGTATAGATCGTTGGAAGAAGGAAATTTATGGCTGTATTCCACTTGAAAAAAATTACTTACAATTTAAGAGATAAATATGAAACATTTTTGAAAATTTGGCGCCCTTATTTACAAAAGACTGGATTAAATATATAGGTGCTCCAAAGATGAAATAATTGGTTATTTGGGGAAAGAAATAAATATATATACTAAAGTTATTATGAACTCCATGGAGCATGTGGGGATCTTCCGATATCCAGGCACTCTTTCTTTCTTTCTTTCTTTCTTTCTTTCTTTCTTTCTTTCTTTCTTTCTTTCTTTATTTTTTTCCTTTCTTTCTTTCTTTTTTATATAGGGATGTTAGGGGGAGGGGTTAAGGGGAGGGGGGTAGGGTAAATATATTTTTTTCATATATTTTCTTTTATTTCTGTAATTATTTGAAAACTCAGTAAAAAGATTATTAAAAAAAAGAATAAAACAGCTAAGTAAAAAATCAATCACAGATGTTAATATGCAGGTAGACCAAGCAGGTAGGAGAGCTGATGAACTGTTAACATTAATTACAAAGGAGTGGAATGTAAGATTAAGTGGTGGATGGATGGAGGGTTGTGAGGTAGGATGGTGAAGAAGAAATTGGTGACTAAACTGGCTTTCTGTATGCAAGGATGATACCTTAGAAATGGTTCACTAGACTGATATCTGGGTAGAAGATGCTGTCACTTCAGGAGCGATTATGCTGAATAGTCCTTATGTTCCCAGCAGTATAGAAGGCAAATTACCACCACTGAAGTGCATTCAATTCTTTGGGCTTGCTAGGATAGAGGCTATTTACTTTAGCTAGAATCTTGAGCTTGAGTTCCAGTTTATGGGTCAAGATAGGTAGAAATGTTTTCTCTTATTGGGTTTTGACTCTTTGGAAATCTGCACCCACAAATGATGCTCAGTTATGTGTGTATTCACAAGTAAAGTCACAAACTCTTCAAGAGATCTTAAGGAAATAGAATTGGAAAGGTTTAAGCAAGATTTTATAACCACACTCATCATTTCAGGAACAGCTTCTTCCCCCTACCATCAGATTTCTGAACAGTCCATGAACCTATGAACACTCCCTCAGTATTCCTCTTCTTGCACTATTTCTTTATTTTTATAACCTATAGTAATTTTTATATCTTGCAGTGTTCTGCTGCCACAAGACAACAAATTTCACAACATGTCAGTGATAATAACACTAATTCTGAGTTAAGATGGAGACTGTAAGGGTTGCAATATCATCACTTGCTTGTACTCTTTAATATACTGAGTGATTAAAGGATTCATTAGAGATCCTACAATCAGTATGTCCTTCCCCTAATAAACATTTGAAGAAGCTGAATAGGCTTAAGTCAAACCACTGAGCTGATAAGGGAGACTAGCATAATGTAATGCCAGTCTATAACACAAGGGCATTTGCTAATATCCTTTAAGAAAAAAACATTTAAGGGTCTTAGATAACTAAAATTCATCACCCCAACTTTAACTCTAATTCCATGAAAATATCAATATCGAGGCAAGTTGGTGGAAATCAGTGTTAAGTATCATTCATAAAGAGAAAGTTGGGCAACATGATTTTTCATGAAGAGTGCAAATGTAACTGAGGATTAAATTGAAAAAGATCTGGAGGTCCCAGTAAAAAGAGCAGTCAACACGTCAACAAAGTCAACAAAATACAGTTGAAAAAGTAGAATCCGAACAAAATAGACAGCTTGTCAGTTATATTATTCTGTGACTAGACTATGAGAAATAAGTGGAAAATAGCAGTGGGAGCCAAGCACAGGGGTGCACATTAGAAGGGTGATGAGACTCAAAATGTTACTGAAGGTTGATTGGCAATTTCAACAAGAAACCACCTTATTCGGGCAGATAAACAATATTGAAAGATTAATCTAAATTACTGTTTTAAATTTAACAGTGGGAAAAGGGCTGGGGAGTGCATGTTCTAGATGGTTAAAGAAAGTTTTAACACTAATATCAGGAAATTGTTCTTCCACTGGAGTGATCAACACAGAGTAGAAAACCTGGAAGCATTTAGGAAACAATTAGATACAGCAGTGGAACACTGAAAGGCTGCTTTGGAATTATGTATTTTGTTGAATATATGGACCTCTTCAGATGTAAATATTGAGCTTTTGTAGAATAAGTTTCTGTGGTAACATTTACATTTGGGCTATTTGTAGGGGACAAAATGTCATCTAAGAATGCAACATCACTACATTGTATTTAAAATATTTTATGTTGATAAGTCAGAGTTTCAATGGAAATAATAATCAGTGTGATGAATAATCTTGTTCTGACAAAGTATTACAGAGGCTATGAGGCTAGATGTCTCTGTACAAATTTTCAGAATGAGAACAATATTCTAGAAAAGTTACAATAAGAACTTTACAGCAAACCACCACATGGAGATGGCTCTTGCCAAAGTTGTCAGTGACCTGGGCTCAGCACTGATGCCAACAGAGTCTCAGTTCTACGTTTGTAATTCTGCTGGATCTAAATGCTGACTTTGACACAATTGTCCTCAATATTCTCTCAGATCACTTTCACAACTGGTTGGCCTCTTTGGTAATGCCCATAATTGGTTTTGTTTATATACCTTGGGGAAATTTTTTTGTCCGTCTTGGAGACCAATTTTCTAAGAGATACAATGTACCTTTTGGTGTTGGTCAGGGAAGCTGTCTTAGTCCCCCACTCTTCTCTTTATGCATACTCCCCTTTGGAGACCTCATTAAAGAGCTTAAACTTGACTTACACAGTTATGTAGATGACACGCAATTGTACATCCCAGTTTGAGCTTGATGATAACATCCTGTTGTCTTTGACTTCTGGTATGACTACACCAAACAAATGATGGCTGCGATAAGACTGTTCTACTTTTGGCTGCTCCCACAGCCAAAAGAGATAAACTTATTGATAAACTTGGGAATTTGTCTCCCTTTGTAAAATCAGAAGGAACAAGCCTTAGGTGTTATCCTTGATTCAGATTTGAATTTTAAATCCCTCATAAAGAAATTGACCAGAGCAGCATTTCTACACTTAAGAAATATTGCAAAGGTATGTCTGTTTCTGTCACATAATGATGGGGAAAAATAATGCTTTATATCAAATAGGCTAGATAACTGCAATGCACATTTGAGTGGCCTTTCGAAGTAATCTACAGATAAACTTCAACTCATTCAAAACACCACTTTTAACTAAAATCAGGATGAGGGAACATATCGCTCCCATACTAGCTTCTCTGCATTGGCTTCCTGTATCCTTTAAAATCGATTTTAAAGTTATCTTACTTGTTTTTCAACTGCTTAGTAGTCTGGGATTGGAGTACCTCTTAGAATCGTTTTTGTTTTATAATCCTGGTTGGGCTCTCAGGTCTTCTGCCGGTCTCATAAATTTAAACAAACTCCCTCAAAAGATAAATGACAAGTCAGCTTTTTTGAACTACGCTTGTAAACTGTGGATTTCAATACCTAAATCGGTAAGGGATGCAGACTCTGTCGACACTTTTAAATGCCAGCTCAATACCTATTTTTTAACCTTGCTTTTAACAAACATCACTTTATCTTTTATTTTTAGGTTTCTTTTTATTTTATTTTTATGTTTGTACTTTTATCCCATTGTAACACACTTTGAACTAAATTATCTGTATGAAAAACGCATTTTAAATAAAGTTACACACACAAAATGCCGGAGGAACTCAGCAGGCCGGGCAGAATCTATGGAAAAGTGTACTGTATAATTGACGTTTCGGACCAAGACCCTTCATCAGGACTAGTCCTGATGAAAAGTCTTGGCCTGAAACATCGACTATACTCTTTTCCATAGATGCTGCCTGGCCTGCTGAGTTCCTCTGGCATTTTGTGTATGTTGCTCAGATTTCCAGAAGCTGCAGATTTTCTCCTGTTTATAAATAAAGTTATTACTATTATTATTATTACTATTATTATTAAGTGTGCTAGCCTCCAAAGACTATAGAAATTCAGATCAGTGAAAAGTGTTAATACCTCCCCTTCATATTGCTTATGCAGAGAGAGAGAGGACTAATTCCAGTACCAGCTAGTGGTCAGTGAAAGGATACACATACTTACTCTGTATTTAACGCAGCAGCCTCCTTGAAACCATTTTTTAAAAATTTGGTGCACCATATTCATAGAATGTTGCATCCTGACTGAATGCATGATCAATGATCATCAATAAATGCGCCAACCTCATTTAACACTACATAGCATAGTACAGAAGGTACAGTCAAAGGGTGTCATTACACCATTCCCACTGAATGTAAAACTGACTGAAAGCACCATCCTCATTGAAGGCATCACAATTGTTGAACACAACAGATGCAACGAATGCAGCAAACACTGTGACTACCCCACTCGCACTGAGGTACTAAGGTGTAGGAAGAGGCTGGGATCAAAAGTTTTGTCATGTCAAATGCGTCAAGGTCACCTGGTTAAAGTTTGAAAATGGTTTTGCAAATCTCCTTTGCACAATTATTTTCAACAGTAAATGGTGTGCTTCTCTAATGAAGGGTATTTCTTCCCATGCAACATGTGTGGAATAGCATTCCGAGTAGGCTTTGAGACACTGAAATTCTGAATCAATCTGCAGATGTAAGAGATGCAGTGGTTTCCTGGAAGGAAATGTGCTCAAGGTAGCCATATGCACCAGTAAGGCTTTTTTTGAACAACTTCAAACTCAGGCAATGGTCAAAGGAACATTGATTTAATTGCATTAATTATGCCAAAGTAGAGCAAATTACTTGATCACTTGGTGAAGACTTGTCAAGGTTCAAGGTCACTACACAACCATCACACATCTTGAGATACTTACAAATGAAGTGTTACGAATGAGGAGCAACTCTGATGGGCAGAAGGGTGCAAAGTCACCCCCCCCCTTTTGAGAATCGCAAAATCGCTACTATTTCGGGTCTGATCCCAAGGAAATGAGAGAGATAACAGCAAAAGATAGTTGTTATTGATTAACAGCTCATGTCAGTTAATGAGAGAGAGGCAACGCAGAGATACACAAAGTGGAATGTCTCCTCCTAACAAAAGTGGAACGGAACCATTGAATACTGCTATTGTCTCTTGGAGAAGGATTGTGTATTGAGTACTGTTCTATTCATTGAAACCCCTCAGGGGGCAACCAGAGGGGGCGGGTTTGATGGGTTGCATCATCCCAACCTGATTGACACCTGAGACCCTGTGAGTGGGGATAAAAGTAAAGTCTGGGGAACACCCCACAGACGCACCAGGAGAGACGCTACGAGACCGGTGGGGGCTTGTGTGATAAGTGACAAGTCCACCATGGAACGGTCTAGCTAAAGGACGGAGGGGTCATATGTGAATAGCCACAACAACAACGCATCGACAGATCAAGATCGTAAAGGAAAGTTGGCAAGACAATAGCTGTTACTCTCTCTCTCTCTCTCCAACAATTGCAACACAGTGACCAACAACTACTGCAGCCTGCATGAACTGAACTGAACTTTATATTTCCATCGGACAATTCATTATCCCCTAGACAACGATAGAGCTTACTTCTTATTGACTATTATTATACCTGCACTTTTAGGTTTAGTATTGATGACGTATATTATCTGTATATTTGCATTGATATTATTTTTGTGTATTTTTACTAATAAATACTGTTAAAAATAGTATCACCAGACTCCAACGGATACCCCTATCTTTGCTGGTAAGACACCCAGTTACGGGGTTCGTAACAGAAGCAATTCATAGTCTGTTTTTGAAACTGAATCGAAGAACTGGACCATTCCAGTATTATGGAATTTAGTATAAAACTTCAGACCAAATAGTTAAGTTTATTCATAAGAATAAAGCTAACAAAATTCTTTATATAAAACAAAAGGTGCTGGAAACATTAAATAGGTCAGGTCATAGATTCATAGAGGAATACCTGCCCTTCGGCCCATTGAGTCCATGCTGACCATGACGCCCAGCTAGCTGGTCTCAATTTCCCATTTACAGCCCATATCCCTCCAAGACCTGCCCTTCCAAGTACCTATACAAGTGCTTCTTATTGTACCTGCCTCAACTACTTTGTCTGCGTGAAATAGTTGCCCCTCAGTCACTTTTAAGTCTTCCCCCTCTCAGCCTAAACCTACAGTATATTCTCTATTTTTAGACTTCCCTACCCTGGGGAAAAGACTGTCATCATCCACTTTATTGATGTCCCTTATAATTTTAAACATTTCTAAAAGATCACCCCCCCCCCTCCCATTCTCCTATATACCAAGGAATAATAATCTAGCTTGGCCAACCTCTCCTTTTCACTTAGGCTCTAGTCCTGACAATATTCTCGTAAACCTTTTCAGCACTCTTCCAGTGTAACCATACTGCTCCTATAACTGGATCACCTAAAAAGTGCACAGGACACCAAATGCAGCCTCACCAACAACTTATATCACTATTAAATTTCTTGTTCTCCACAATACCTGTGATGTTGCCTTCAAAGAACTGCATACTTGTATTCGCAAGTCCCTCTGTTCCATTACACTATCTTGTGCCTTGTCGTTCATTGTATAAGTCTCATGCTAACTTGCCATCCCAAATGCATCTTCTCACATTTGTTTGCACTGAAATTCATTTGCTGCTCCTGGACCTACTTCTTTAATTGATTAAGATCCCCTTGTAATCTATGATCATTTTCTTCACTTTCAGCAACACCTCCTAATACTGTGTTTAATGCCCTGGTTAAGATTTCTACCGCTATGCTGTGAAGTATTTTATTTTAGCACTTTTCTGCAAAAGCAGTGTATCCCGCTGATAAGAGTGTTTTGTCTTTGGCTAAAGATAAGGAACTATGTTGCCGGCCTTAGGAATATTGTGGCATGTAGAGAAGGTTCTACAGAGCTGGGTGGGAAGTGATTTCCGAAGGACTGTAGTCTGCTTTGGTGGGAAATGCAGAGTGGGGCACAAGGGAAGATGCCGCAGAATGCCGTTGGAAGGAGGGTCCCTGTTTCAAGAAGTGCTTTCTGCAGATGAATGGCTCCAAGGAAGAAGGGCCAATACTCTTGAGAGATCTGTCATTTCTGGGCTATCGATAACTGTGTATAGGCAGTATTCACACAGCATTCGCTCAAATCGAGGTTCCTTTTATCGGAACATCCCAATATTCCTGTTTGGTTGAACCCCAAATCATACCGACCCTGGGTGTATATTACTGATGGACGGTGGCACTCTCATCACTGAGACATGTGGCTGTTAGCAGAGGTAGCTAACAAGCCAAGTAGGTGTATGAACCCCAGTGAGAGGGTTACATGTGTCATCTGCAAATTTGCTGATCAAGTCTTGTGCATTCGTATTAAACTCAGTTATATAAATAATGAATAGCAAGCATCTCATCACTGATCCCTGAGGCACACCACTAATCAGTGGCCTCCATTCTGAGAAACAACCCTCTGCTTCTCATCTCCAAGCCAATGATTCCTTGCAACTACCATGTCTCTCCCTGGATTCCATGGGACCTACCTTTTCAGGCCGGCCTACCATCAGGAACCTTGTCAAAGGCCTGACTAAATTCCAAATAGATAACATCCACTGCTCTATCCTCATCTACCTTCTAAAGGGTTTATCAAGCGTGACTTTCCACTAACAAAGCCATGATGACTACACCTAATTAGATTGTATCTATCCAAATGCTGGCAGATTCTGTCTCTCATAATTCCCTCCAGTGGCTAATGATGAGGCAGCTATCTCTACAAGTGCCTCTAGCATTTCATCTCTAGCTTCCCACAATGTCTGAGGATGCACTCTGTCATGTTCTGAGGATTTATCCATGTTAATGCACTATAAGGGTGCAAAGACTTCCTACCTGTTAGTCTGAATGTCCACCAAAACATTCTTACGTGTTTCCCTTATCTCTTGAGCTACCATGATTTTCTCAGTAAACACAGTGAGAAGTATTTGTTAATAATTGCACTCATCCCTTGCAGCTCAAGACACAGATGACCTTGCTGATCATTAAGGGAATCTATTCTCTCCCTGCCTACCATTTTACCCTTTTACATCTGTGGAATGAGAAAGACAGTTTGTGTTTCAGTTCATAGTTCTGATTAATGGTCTTTGACCTGAAATTTTAAGTCTGTTTTTCTTTCCCCAGTTGTCTTAAGCATTTGCTGGTTTTATTTCTGATTTTCAGCATCTACATTTTTAAGACACCAACTTCTCAAAGGAAACTGCTGACAAGCACCTTGGCTTGCACTACCTGCCGAATTGGTGAACTATAGAGTGGTCAATTCTCAATGGAAATTCAAGATCGACCACAAGCAGTCAATGCCTGAACTGGGTGTGTTCATTAATGCCAGGGTCCAGAGGAGATTCACAAGAATAATCCAGGAGTGAAAGACTTAACATATGAGGAGGATTTGAAGTCTCTGGCCCTGTAGTTGATGGGGTTCAGAAGGATGAGGGCGTATCTCATTGAAATGTACTGGATCCGAAAGACCTGGATAGAGTGAATGTGGAGAGAATGTTTCCATTAGTAAAAGAGGCTAGGATCCAAGGGCAGAGCCTCAGAATAAAGGGACATCAATTTAAAACTTAGTTGAGGAAGAATTTCTTCAGGCAGAGGGTGGTGAATCAGTGGATTCATTGCCAAAGAAGGCTGTGGAGGGCAAGATTGTTACTGAAACATCCACTGTTGATTTCCAGCCATAGATGCTGCCAGTTTCTCCAGGATCTCTTGTGATGTAAAATATTAAGTCTATTAAGCAGGCAGGCCAATCAGTGGTACTTGCGCAGATGTCTATGGTTACGCCATACAGTTCAAGATTACCACACAATTGCACATCTGCTTCAAGAGTGTTTTAGCTAGCATTTTTGTTAATAATTCATATCAGCTTAGACAGAATTGAATGATTCAGTATTTTCTCGCTGGATACACACAAAAGAATGACTCTTCCTGAGCCACTACCTGGACAAGCTGTCACGAGAGGCTCCAGAGTCTGTGCTGTCCATTCTCTGAGCACCCAGCTCTCGGGTTCCTTCGTGGACAACTACGGCATCACATCGGGCACTATTATCACTTCTGTCCAGACCTGACTCCCGGGAACTGTTCAGCTTCATCTGATGCTTGTAGTAATTATGGATACTGTCCCGGCATGGAACATTTCCCTGCAATAAAGTGACATAGGATAATTAGCAATTACATATTATTAACTTGTATTCAATGTGTTGATGAAAACAAATTTTGCTTAAAAGTTGGTTTAACTATCTGCATCAGTTCTTAAGAATCATTACAGAAGTCCTTGATTCCTCTATTCCTTTTAAAAATAGTTGAATCAGAATTAGATGTAACATCACTGGCATATGTAATGAAATTTGTTGTTTTGCGGCAGCAGTACATTGTAATACATAATAATAAAAGCTATAAATTAAAATAAGAAATATATAAAAATAAATGAAGCAAGTAGTGCAAAATGAAATAGTGAGTCGTGTTCATTGTCCATTTAGAAACGGCTGGCTGCAGCAATGAGAGATTGAAGATGTCCCTGAACGCTCCTGCCAGTGCGGGTTTCCAATGCCCTACCAGGTACACCAGCAGACCCTTGAGAGTGTTCACACTCTTGAAAGCTGCACTGATGCTGATCTCAAAGACAGAGATAACAGGGTAATCAGACTCTTCCGGAATTCGCACAGATATACTTTTATTCTCCTTTTCAAAATGTGTATAAAGGCATCTGGGAGTGAAGTATCACAGCCACTCATGATGCTAAGTTTCACTTTGTGGGAAGTAATAGTCTGCAACCTCTGCCTGAGCTGACTCTGACTTCAATTGGAATTGTTTTTCTTGCCCTTAAAATAGCCTTTTGTGGGTCGTACCTGAACCTCTTGTACAGTTCTGGATCACCAGTCCTGAATGCCATGGATCCAGCCCTCACCAGACTACACATCTTCTGGTTCATCCACAGCTTTTAGCTGGTTCTGTAACACTATATTCTGCATTCTGCTTTCCTTTTTATGGCCTCACCGTACTTATAAATTGAATTTCTGTCAGGGAGGCACACAAACTAAAGCTTTTCACTGGATCTCAGTACCTGTGAGAATAATAAACAAATACTGACACCATAAAGCTGCATTCTTGTGCTTTTGACTCTGAATTGTACTAGATTGGCTTATTATTGACACATTCATTGATGTATGTACAGTGGAAAAACATGCTGTACACTGCTCATTCAGATCAGAACATCACACAGTGATTGACATAGTACAAGGGAAAACAATACCAGATACAGAATAAAGTGTAACAGCGGGAAAAAGTGCGATACAGGTAAATAATAAGGTGCGAATATTAAGGAAGTAGGTTGTGAGGTCAGAAGTCCACCTAGAGAACCACTCCCCGTCTTATTATGGTGGGGCAGAAACTGCCCTGAAGCCTGGTGGTACATGCTTTCAGGCTTTTGTATCTTCTGCCTGCTGGAAGAAGGGAGAAGAGAGAATGTCCAGGTGGCTGGGGTCTTTGACTGTGTTGGCTGCTTTACCAAAGCAGTGAGAAATGCAGGCAGCATCCACGGAGGGGAGGCTGGTTTGTGTAATGTGCTGAGCTGTGTGGTGAACTACATATACCTATCTGGACAAGCCCCTCCCCCCCTCGGCTGACTGCTCCTGTGGCTCCTCCCACTGACCTCAGACCCCGGTATAAAGGCGATTGGAGACACCACCCTGGACTCGGTCTCCAGGATGCAGTGTGGTGGTCAGTTGCTGCTTGTTCTTTCTTCCAGCCAATAAAAGCCAATATCTCGCCTCACATCTCAGAGAGTTATTGATGGTGCATCAAGCTGCATCCACGGTTCTCTGCAATGTCTTGCAGTCACCTGCAGTGCAGTTGCCATACCAAGCTGTAATGCATCCATACAAAATGCTTTCCATGGTGACATCACCAGCAATCAGTCATCGGGGTTCAATTCCTCTGCCCTCTGTACGGAGTCTCTACATTCTCTCCATGACCAAGTGGTTTTCCTTCGGGTGCACTGCTTTCCTCCCACATTCAAAAGACATTTCAATTAGGGTTACTAACTTGTGGGAATGCTATGGTGACACTTACAGGCTGCCTGCAAATGACACACTTCATGCTTTGATAAGCATGTAATGAATAAAGCTAATCTTTATAATGCATCTGTAAAAATTGGTTAAGGGTTGACAGGGATGTGCCAGATTCCTTTTGCCTCCTGCTGAAGTGTCTTTGGTGAGCATTCTTGAATATGGCATCTTCATGGTTGGAACAGGGCATGCTATTTGTGATGTTCACTCCTAGGAACGGCATGTTCTATTTGAAACCTCATTCCTCTGGTCTCTAGAGGTGATTCTCAGCCAGCTGCCTGACACGCTGGCATTCTGCAAATTCTCCACCCATGTGTAACACTTAGCTTACCCCATGCTACTTACTGAAGCCCAGACTTGAGCCTCAAGCAAGCACGAAAAGCAGACGGTTTTGGTTTAGTGCTCACTTGGATGGACTACCAACCATCCCTATATTATCCTGAAGTGAGTGAAGATGAAAAGGGCAACAATGCCACATGATTTTTGGATCTGTGCTGTTTTTCCTTTTTTTGGTACTTAGGATGTTGGTGAAGCTCATATAAAGTATGTGACAGATATCCCTGTATAGTTAAACAGATTTCTGTCATTGATCCAGCAGACTGGAAAAGAACCCCTAGCTCTAAATGTAACGTTCTCCGAGGCACAGAGGGACCACAGGCTTGTTCCCAAAGTTTTAATCTTCAGTAGAAACAGGGAAGGACAATAGGATTGGAGATTGACGTAATGGTATCAAACTCACTAAGCATAATTAGTCTTTGGGAGGATTGGACACTGATTGAATGGTTGGAGCAAAAGGATATTTTGTTATAAGTAGATACTGAACAGAGGTAGTATCCTGTTGGTCAAAAGATAATTGCATAAATGTTTATCAATATATTATGAAGTTGCTTATTTATGACAGATAACATTAGAATTAGGCTCTTAGAACAATAATCATTGAATATGGCTTGTGTTTTTTTAAAATTACCATGGTGCTCTGCATCCAGAATGACTTAAATTACAATTATTATATCCCAAGTATAATTACTTACAACCTGAGTTCTGCAGTTCTCAGGTGATGATGAGCTCAGGGTGAGCTGTGCTTGGGCAACTTCCTTTCATATGTCCCAGTAAACTGGTGAGCAAAATAACTCGAATCTGAACTAATTAGAATGGGGAATAAATGTCTCCCTGCAACAGTCCTAGTAATATTAAATACAAGCGCTGAATAAGATTTGAAGCAAAATGATGTTAATATTCCATACCTTCTTCACTTCTCTTGTAAGCATGCACCTCTCTATCCTCAGGACAGTGGATATATCAATGCATTCCTTTGAGATTGAATTTAGCCATTTAGTAAAACTATCCACCAAAGCCAAGAAGAGGACCCAAGTGAACTTCAGGAGATTGAACACCCTCTTGAAAACATTATCTGGAAACAGAGAGAATGGGATTATTTAAAGAGACAGGAGAAACTGCAGATGCTGGAATCTGGAGCAACAGTCATTGACAACTCCTTTCTCCTCACAGACGCTGCTCAAACCGCAGTATTTCTCCAGCCGATTGTGCTTATATCCAGTTATAAAGCAGACCTTTAGCACATAGATTTTTAATCTAATGAAATTGTTGAAATTTTCAAAACTGTGATTGATAAGAGCGGAAGCAATCAGTGAACTAAGGCAGGTAGACGGCGTTAAAACCCAGTTTTTGTGATCTACATGATGAAGGAACAGGTCTGATGGAATTAAAGGTCCATTCCTCCTCTTTGTAGATGGAAACTATGGAACTCCAAATGAGATTCTCTAATTTAGAAACCACAGGTAAGTTTTCTCAATACACAATTTACACCACATCACTATCTTCTCTTAGTAAATTAATTCTTCAGTATAACTTGATTGGCCACTGGTATCCTTGTAAGAAATGAAGGCAAGCATATTGTAATCAAATCAAATTTTAATCATATTCTAATCACATGTATTTGTGTGCATTGCTCCAAATTTCCAGCATCTGTAGTGTTTTTTTCTGATAATATTTACCCCATTAGGCTCCCTTAAGATCTTAAACATTTGAATAAATTCAAATTCCAAGAAATACAAACACAACTATCTAGTCTCTCTTAATATGACAACCACGTCATCCCGGAAATTAGCCTAGTGAATCTCTTTTGGGCCTTCTGCAATGTTACAATATCTTTTATTTAGGTTAGGAGACTTGAACTGTTTACTTCTGGATGACCTCACTAATAACCTGTACAACTGTAAGAAAATCTCCCTTAAACTCCAACCTCTTTGCAATAAAGCCAATGTATCATTTGCCTTCTTAACTACACGTTGGACCTGCCTGCTGACTTCTTACAATGCATGCACAAGATTCCTTATTTTCTGTTTTCAATACATAGTCACATACATTATCCAATTTTCTGAACTCTTAGTGATTGAGCGAGCCTTTATTATCACACCTCCTCAAATGCCTTTTTAAAATCCAATTTAGAATCTCAAACTGAGGACCAGACCTATCTTTTTCCATGTTTACCTTGAAACTACTGGCATTATGATCACTGAATGCAAAGTGTTTCTCTCCACAAATGTCTGCCATCTGATTCCCTAACAGGATCCCTAATAGTTTAAATCCTGCCCTCCCCCGCCCCCCCCCCCCCCCACCACCACCATATAGAGCAATAGTAAACCTTCCTGCTAGGATGTTAGCCAACCTTCAGCTTAGGTGCAAACCATCCCTTCTGTCCAGGTTCTATTTCCCTGAATATCCAAAAATCTAAAGCTCTCCCTCCTGCACCAGCTCCTCAGCTATACATTAATGCATATAATCTCCTGCTTCTGCCCTTACTATCACGTGGCATGGGTAGCAATTCTCAGATCACAACCCTGGAGGTTCTGCCCTTAACTTAGCACCTCACTCCATGAAAAAATGAGAAAATCTGCAGATGCTGGAAATCCAAGGAACACACACAAAATGCTGGGCGAGCTCAGCAGGCCAGGCAACATCTATGGAAACGGTCCTGCTGAAGGGTTTTGGCCCAAAATGTTGACTGTACCCTTTTTCTGGATGCTGCCTGGCCTGCTGAGTTCCTCCAGCATTTTGTATGTGTTACTCACCTAGTTCCCTGAACTCACTTTACAGAACATCATCACTCCTCTTACCCAAGCTATTGGTAACAACATGGACCGCACCCAGTGGCTGCTCACCCTCTCACTTAAGAATGCTCTGGATTTGAGATTTCCCTGACCCTGACACCTGTGAGGCAATAAACCTTCGGGGAATCTCATTCTCATCCACAGAACCTCCTTTCTGTTCCCCTAACCAACAAATCCCCATCACTATAACTCACCTCTTCACCCCCCCTTCCCTCTGAGCCACAGAGCCAGACTGAACTGCTGTGGTTTTCAAAGGTGGTATACCTGTTGTTGAGGTGAATGGATACTCTACACTGGCTGCCTATACCCTTTCCTCCTCCTGATGAACACACAATTACTTGCGTCCTGCATCTTGGGGGCAACTACCTTGCTGTATGTCCTGTCTATCAACCCCTCAGCCTCCCATATGATCTGGATGGAGTTCATCCAGCTCCAGCTCTGACTCCTTAACACATTCTGTAGAAGCTGCATTTGAATGTACTTCTTGCAGGTGTAGTCGTTACGGACACAGGAGTTCCCTCTATCTTCCCAGATCCTGCAAGAGGAACTTTCCACTATCCTGCCCGGCATCCACACTTATCTAAATATGAAATAAGAAATGAAAAAGGAATAACTAATGAAAAAAAATCTACCCATGGCCTACGCCGCTCCTCACTAAAACCTCGATGAGCCAAAGTCTGAACCCCCCACTCCAACACAGGCCCACTCACACATTGGCCACTCTCACAATGGCCACCTCACTTAAAGCTAACTTTTTTTTAACTGGACTGTGCAAAATGCCTAATTATTAGAAATCCAACGTTTCCTCAGGACTGTGGCATGCAAAATGTGCCAACTGCTTCCTGCTCTCTTCTTTTAACCTCTTTATCCCTCCAATCAATCTGGTGTCTGCTTGGGACTGCATCATGCAAAATGTTCACTCTCAAAATCTACTGTATTTTCCCCTTCATGCAAGTTCACATCTCAAAATCTATTTTTCCCTTCTCATGAGTTTTCATGACTATAACAGGGAGTCAAAACTGTCCAATCCATCACCAGTACCAACATAAGTGCCATCAAAGATAGACATACAGAAAGGTGGCCAATAACATCATGAAGAATCCCATCCACCCTGCTCATGAACGGTTTATCCCACTCCCATCAGGGAGGAGGCTAAGTAGTATCCATGCCAGGACCATCAGACTCAAAAAGTTTATATATACATTTGGAAGTTTGATTGGAACTCTTTCACCCTAAGCTGACATACAGTATATATTTTGATTGAGTGGAGCAACATTTGAGTTGAAGGAAACTACGTGCACTCTATTGCAGAAAATTATGTAGTTTGGGGTCTGTTATAACAAAGCATTTTCCATAAAAGCTCAGACTTTCAAAAGGAAATCATACAGGAATGGAGAAAGCGTATGGGAATGGGCAAGAACAGATTGCTCAATAGGCCAAAACAGTTCTTTCTAGGTCACAATGATTCTACTACTTTGGCCACTGAGGAAACAGGTCAAATATTGAGTCTCATATATTAAAGTGAAACAAGGATGACATTGCATGCACTATTGTCATATATGAATTCCTGACATTTTTTCCATGTGTGAACCTGGATGTAACTTGTTATAATTAGGAAACTTTTCCCTGTGACTGAGCACTCACATAATTCCTGTATTTTGTCTACCTTCTTCTTGCAAAGTTGTCATACCTGGTCCATTAGATTGTTTATGCACTTCTTCTGGCGTGGGTAATTCTTCTGACTCCTCACATTCAATTGCAATGTGACCTAAACAAAAGAAAGTGGAATGACACCTCAGCAAACTCAAAATCCCTTCCAGCAGTGTCAATCCAGAATTTACTCAGTTTCTCTGGATTTGTTTTCAAACTACCTCAGTCACCTTATCATGCTTTGAAAATAGACAATTCTTAAAATGACTACTTGGTCTCAGAAGAAATTAAAATGAACAATGAAATACGTGAATAATACTCTTACATTCATCATCCCATTTTTGTCCAAGAAGCTTATGGATATAACTTAAATAAGAAATAGCTCATCTATTGAGGATATTTTACAGTTTGGTCCACTATTCAAGAAGATCTACGCCAACGATTTGCTTTAATACCATTTTCTCACCCTTTGCTATGTGTCCCTTGATCCTTATTCGCAATGTACATAAAAATATTTTCACTGTTCAATGACTGAGATTCTACAGACCTTCAGGATAGAAAATTCCAAAGTTTCAGCACCCTCTGAGTGCAGAAACATTTCTTCATTTCAGTCTTAAATGACTTACTCCACATTTTGAGACCATAACTCTAGCCTATAAATCAGATATTAAATCCATCTTACCTCTGCTCTATTACCATTTCTATGTCTTCATATCTATATTCTCCAGCTCTTTTACATTCCTTACTATATTTTCCAGCCCTTCCCCTATCACAATGCAGGCCTGCTGTTTCCTGTTCTCTTTTGTTCTCCTTTAATCAGTGGGGTCACTTTTCCCATTGCTGGAATCTATGTAGCATATAAATTCCTATTGTTACGAAGGATGAACAACTCTGATGGGCAGAAGGGAGCAGTCGCCCATGCCCCCCGTTTTGGAAAATTGCAAATCGCTACTGTTTCGATGCTGCTAACAAGGAAGTAAGAGAGACAAAAGGAAATCTGCCAGGGCAGTTGTTATTGATAACAGCTCATGAAAGTTAATGAGAGAGAGGCACAGCTAAGGTGGAATATCTCCTACTAACAAAAGAGGAACGGAACCATTGATTACTGCTATTGTCTTTTGGAGAAGGATTGTTTACTTGGTACTGCTCTATTCATTGAAACCCCTCAGGGGACAACCAGAGTGGGCTGGTTTGATGGGTTACATCATCCCAACCTGATTGACACCTGAGACCCCGTGAGTGAAGATAAAAGTGAGGTCTGGGGTAACACCCCTCAGACGCACCAGGAGAAATATTAGTGAGCATCAGAACCCCCACAAGACAGGGTGGGAGATCGGAGACTGAATGAAGGGTCGTTAAATTTTAACTCACAGTGTTTTGTAGCGAAACCAGTGGGGGCTTGTGTGTGTGTCCACCCTTGCCTGGGTGATGAGTCCACCACAGAAGAACGGTCTAGCTAAAGGACGGAGGGGTCATACGTGAATGGCCACAACAACAACGCATCGACGGATCAAAATCGTAAAGGAAGGTTGGCAAGATAATAGCTGTTACTGTTCGCACGATTTCACTCTCTCTCTCCACAATTGCAACACATCGACAAACAACTACTGCAGCCTGCATGAACTGAACTGAACTTTATACTTCCATCTGACAATTCATTATCCCCTAGACAACGATAGAGCTTGTTTCATTAGTGATTATTATTATACCCGCACTTTTAGGTTTAGTATTGCTAATGTATATTCTCTGTATATTTGCATTGATATTATTTTGTATATTTTTGCTAATAAATATTGTTGAAAATAGTATCACCAGACTCCAACGGACACTTCTATCTTTGCTGGTAAGACACCCAGTTACGGGGTACGAAACACTCTGAATACATTGAATCAAGAATCAAGAAGAAGCTGGAAGATGATCATCAGAGCTTTCACCACCTCCATTCAAAATTCCGGGATATCGGACTTCAGGTCTTCGGAATTTAGAAGCTTTCAGGCTTTTTAACTTCCCAGCATTTATCATTTGCTCATACTACTTTATTTTACTTATTACCAATGTAATTTTCTACAACAAAATTATCATCAATGTCTACTGGTTTCACCTGTCCTGGACATCCTCTCTTCTCCCTCCTTCCACTGGGCAGGAGGTACAAGAGCCTGAAAGCACATACTACGGGGCTCAGGGGCAGCTTCTATCTCATTGGTATACAACAACTGAATAGTCCACTTGTATGATAAGATGTATTCTCAACCTTTTAGTCTACCTCATCATCATCTTGCAACATATTGTCTGCCTGGACTACAATCTCTCTGAAAAAGTAACACCTATACTGCAATCTATTAAGACCATAAGACATGGGAGCAGAATTAAGCCATTTGACCCATTGAGTCTCATCCGCCATTCCATTATCGCTGTTTTATCATCCCTCTCAACCCCATTCTCCCATAGTTTTGGACACTTTAACTAATCAAGAACCCAACAACCTCATTGGGT
Source organism: Hypanus sabinus (assembly GCF_030144855.1). Classification (NCBI taxonomy): domain Eukaryota; kingdom Metazoa; phylum Chordata; class Chondrichthyes; order Myliobatiformes; family Dasyatidae; genus Hypanus; species Hypanus sabinus. The sequence continues at coordinate 130,253,098 of NC_082706.1, forward strand.
AAATATACCCAATGAATATAGCTGCCTGTGGCAATGAATTCCACAAATCCCCCAACAAAATTCCTCCTCAATTCTGTTTTAAATGGACACCACTCTACTCTGAGGCTGTGCCTTCTGCTCTTTAACTCCACAGCTATAGGAAACATCCTCTCCACATCCACTCAATATTCGATAGGTTTCAATTAGGTCCCTTCTTTATTCTCCTGAACTCCAGCGAGTATAGGCCCAGAGCCATCAGACATGCTCATATGTTAATCCTTTCATTCCCAGAATCATTCAGGTGAACCTCCTCTGGACCCTCTCCAATTGCAACACATCTTTTTTTAGTTAAGTGGCCCAAAACTGCTCACAATTTTCCCAAGTGCAGTTTCACCAATGCCTTATAAAGCCTCAGCACTACATCCTTGCTTTTATATTCTAGCCCTCGCAAAATGAATGCTAACAATGCAATGCCTTCCTTACCACCAGCTCAACCTGCAAGATAACTTCAGAAAATCCTGCACAAGGACTCCTAAGTCGCGTTGTACCTCTGATTTTTGAATTTTCTTTATGTTACTCTGCCCTTTTATTCCTTCTACCAAACTGCATGACCATACACTTCCCTGCATTGGTTCCCATCTACAATTTATTTGTCCATTTTCCTAATATGTCTATGTCCTTCTGCAGACTCCCTGCTTCCTCAACACCAGCTGTCCCTCCATTTATCTTTGCATCATCCGCTAACCTGGCCACAAAGCCATAAACTCCTTCATCCAAATCACTGTCATATAACTTGAAAAGAATTGGTCACAACACCAATCCCTGCAGAACACCAGGGGTCACCAGCAGCCAACCAGAAAAGGCCCCCTTTGTTCCCACTCTTTGCCTGCTTCCAGTAGCAGTTAGTCTATTTTCTATCCATGCTAGTATCTTTCCTGCAATATCATAGTCTCTTGTCTATATGGTATCACAGAGCCTCATGTGAGGCATCTTGTCAAAGGCTTCTGAAAATTCAAGTAAACAACATCCACTGAATCTCCTCTGTCTATCCTGCATGCTATTTCCTCAAAGAATTCCAACAGATTAGTAGGGCAAGATTTCCCCTGAAGGAAGCCATGCTGACTTTGGCCTATTTTATCATGTGCCTACAAGTACTCCGAAACCTCATCATTACTAAGTGACTCAAACCATCTTTCTGATCAACGAAATAAGGATAAATGGCCTATAATTTCCTTTCTTCCGCCTCCATTCATTCTTAAAGAGTGCAGTAACATAATTATTTCTTCTCCCCAAGGGAAAACTACCTCAAAGCACTGATGTGATGAAATGATCTATACAGATGGCATTGAAAACAAAATTTTTCACTTTACCTTGGAACAGCAGGAGATACTAGTTAACCAATTACCAACTTCCAGGATGCACTAATGAAAATCCAAATATCTGTTCCATTTAGCATTCAGTAGTGAGCACCATGAATTGGGACTTGGGAATATATTCCTGGAGTTCTTGACTCAATAATACCATGGGAAGACTTCCATCACAAGTAGTGCAGTGTTTCAAGAAGGCTGATTACCGACAATTGATCAGGGATAAATAAATAATGGGCATTAAACAGCATTAAAAATGTCCATATTTTGTTGTGCAGCAAAGGGAGAGCTGTATAATTAATTGCATCAAAAATCACCTTCCGTTTCTCTTTTACCGAATTCTCGTTTCTTCCTTTTTTCCTTCATTGCCGATTTGGAATTTTTCATCCAAGTCTGGTAAACGAACTGCAGAGAGAGAAGTTTTGCAGAGCTTCTTAATCACAGTTAAAAGGCAAATGTAGTTCAGTACAAAAAGGGTAGGGAAATGAAGCATAGAGCACAAATGGAATAAAAGTACTGGTATCACAGTGGGTTCAAAACATGGAAGGCAAATTAATTTCTTTATTAGAATTGTCAAACTCCTAACTGAACTATTGAGTTTAGGAAGATTTTTTTCCGGGACCTGTCATGATAAACTTTTACATTTATGTAAAAAATAAACTGATCATCAGAGTTTTAATGCATATATTACTTTGCATAAGATAATGTAACACAAAGTATCCTGAGACAAATTGGCATGTAAAATTTGGAAGTGCTGATTATGAAGTCTTCAAGTGACTTGAAATCAGGGAGGTGCAACTTGAACATAGTGGGTAGGATTCCACAGTATAAAGACCAGCATTATTCTGGCACTTTTGCCCTCATAAGTCACAGAATAAGTGGGATTGGAAATTGAAGACTCATTCTATGTTCTATTGTGGTTGTTCTAGAGCAAGCGTGCAAGAGCATCAATCTGCATTGACTGACAGAGTGCCTGATGAAAGGTCATCGGCCTGATACATTAAACCTGCTTCTCTCTTCACATGTATTTCCAAGCATTTCCAGCTATTTTGGCTGCTGTTGGTCTTCTTATTTTTTTGATGTTTAAATACCACAAAAGAGAGAGGCTCATTATCCACATGGAAGATTTACAGTATTTCAATCACAAGGCTTCTTCAAAAACAGTGGAATGTAATCATGTAATGATTTTAAGCTAACTCGTTCTATTTATGAAATACCTAATTAGAACATCACATAAATATAAGAACAATAATGTTATATGTTGGAAGAGAGGCTAAAATTTGGTCACGTATTTGGAGGAGTTGTTAGATGATTAAGAAGCATGGATAGTAATTAGTAAAGTTAATATTGGTACCGCTGATTTAGTTGCAGTTAGCTGTAAGCCTCTGCCTCAAGAATGATTTCTTTGGCACACAAAAATAATTTCTGGTGATGTACAGTATTTTCTCGATGTTTTGCGTCCCACAGTTGGTGTTACCAGTCGTGTGCACACACACACATGCAAAGCAAGCACGACAAAAGCCCGAAACAGCAACTCCGGTGTAAAGCAAGCACCAATGCAAGGCATGCAGCTTTTGCTATACCGAAACCAAAAGATGACCAGACCACTAACATAAAAATATACAAAATTAATCAGTAGTCAGAAGATACTATTACTGCTCTCTACAAAAACTATCAAATTTCATACCTCCAATTTTTTCTTCAATTTTCTTAAAAGTTAGTCACACCTGTTTTAATATATCATTGAAATCTCGCAAATAGATATTTCCACAAAAAATGGCCTTTGATTTTACACATTTAATGTATTTAATTTGCCTTTAATAGTACATAATGTTAAATTACAGTAATTGTTGCACTCTGGATTAGCTTTGTGTTTTGCTTATCCAAAAGTCTTGCATATTGATTGGAATATATAATATTTCCAGATAATTCTTCAGTTCAATTTCATTTTAAATTTGTTATTAAATTTTTCCCTGTCAACTTTTCGACTACCCTTCTCTCTATGCAATATCTTAGAATAAGTAAAAGATGCAGGTGGAAAGCCAGTTACAATCAGCTAAACTGATACTGATTAATGAGGGAAACTGCAATTCCACTTACTGGCACTCCCAGGAGATGACAGCAATAACAAATTGTCTGATCACTTCCACTGATATAAATAGATATTACATGATAATTGTACCATTGTGCTTTAACATCCATGTTTTATTTTTTTAAACCATTTCAGTCAATTTCTGAAACAAAAAAATCTTCATTCAAAATGCTGTATGACCAAAGAACTGCCAGCTAGTGGGAGTTTATTGTATTAAGTGAGATGACAGATCTTAGAATGAGATAAAATGGCTGAACACACCCATGGAATATCTAAGAAATACCTTTACACCTCTGGCTACCAACTGAAGTATGGTTTTTGGCAGTTTTAGGATAGACCTTGGCAATGCTATCATGGCTGATGCAAATTTCCGAACTGCTCTCTAAGGAGAAGGACAAAGTGAGGCAATTGTTAGTAGAGAGGCCCTAATAATTAGTTCAAAATCTTTGAGGAAAAATTCATGTTAGTGTTTTAAGGTTTGACATTCATCTGGGATGTTATTTATCTTTGGTTTACATGAAGAAGTGGAAATAGCAAAAGTTGATTTGGATTAGTGCTGAGATTTCTCCTGAAAATAAATATTTTGAATTTCTAAATTATCTACATTTAAAATAGAAAAGTAATTAGATTTTCCTCCTTACATTTGAGGTAATAAGTAAGTCATAAGGTGGAATATAGTGGACCTTTTTTTTTCTCTTATGCACTAATCCATTTCGACCTGACAAATGGTTTCACCCCAAAACATAACACCGTTAAATATAAGAAAACTCTCTTTGTAAAGTACTCTCCCCTCAAATCAAGTAACATCATGATGAACCTCCTCTTTACTCTTTCCAGTGCAACCACATCCTTCCTATTAAGTGGCAACCACACACAATACTTCCTGTGCAGTCTAACATAACTTTTCAACTTTTATATTCTATACCCCAACCTGTGAAAATATGAATGTCATCTGCCTCTTCCTTGATCACCTTATCTACCTTTCGTAGCCATTCCTGGAACCAAGTACTTGAACACCAGGTCCCTCTGTTCATCAACATTCCTCAACAACCTACCGTATGTATCCTGTCATTACTCGACTCCCTATAATGCATCACCTTTGTTAGAATTAAATTCCATCTGCTGCCTATCCTCACAACTTTCCACCTGATCTAATATGTTGCTGTAGTTTAAGACAACTTTCCTTGACATCCACAGCACCACCAACTTTTGTGACATTTGCGTACAGTGAAGAGGCTCCCGTCCCTGACAGGATTGGACGAAAAGGTCTGAGGTTGGAGCGTTATGTGTGAGGTATTTTATATCAGTGGATATTGGAAGCCAATGTTAAAGATGCTTTTTGCTATTGGTTCAAAAGTACATTGAAAGTGTCCAGGAATTTTAGGTGAAAGACAAAATTCAAGCAATGAGGGTGAGGAGTGTATAGTTACAATGAGTGATGGAAAGAGCTTGGGGTTGTATGAGTTATGAGTGAATATAATTGGTGCCGGAGAGGGAAGAGGGTTGGAATAAAAAAAAGACACACGATAGGACCCTCAATTTTGCATTTTTTAATATTTGGACAAAGGATGAAATTTGGGGTGATGAGGAGTTTTCATCTGTTCATTAGGCTGAAGTGGATTGTGTATGCACTAAAATGAATAGTTTAGCTGAATGGTGCTGAAAAATGCTGCTATTTTTAGGTGTATTAATGGTGTTGTCATGTTGCTTATCAGAATAACTAAAATGCTGAAACATTGGCATAGAGCCATGGCATGTAATCTACAATAAAGATTTGAATATCGAGTGGTTTAAATTCCAGATTATATCAGAAAAATCTTTGTTCCTCTTTTATTAAGAAATTTGCTGCTGTTATTTCTATATCAAGCACATTGGGACTTTGACTACATTTGTCAATGCAGAACTCGAAAAAAGAGCAAAAATCAGAGAATAAACCTGACAGAAATAACCTTAAGTGCAACACTTCAGTGAATGATCTCAAGCAAAAGCTTTATCCTTCAATTTAATCCATTAAAATCATTTTTTCCCTATAAATAAATCATTGCAAAACAGAATTCATCAGTGTCACTGAGAGGTTAATGATTAATATACAAGTTCTATATAGTTAACCTTGGACATTGGCAAAATGGAAACAAAAGTATTACCAGTAATTGGCACAATACTGCATTAAGAAGCATCAAGAAGAAAGAAAAATAATAAGAAAAATACACACAGCAGTATAACAATGCATTTTTACAGAGACTTGACAAAATCCTGCTTTCCATCTGTAGCATATCTGCATGGATTTATGTCACAGTTGATCAGGTGTACAAGCCAATCTAAAAGCACTGCCACAACGTTGATGTAAGCACTATTTAAGGTTCTTCTTCACATACTTTATGATCATGAAAATAGAGTTTGACTTGAAACTTTATTTCTCATGTTTTGATGCAGGAAGAAGAAATTCTTACATCCCAGTCTATCTGCTTAAGTAGATGCAATAAGTGACAAACAGTTATGATAAGCAAACAACATGTCTAACTTGAAGATGGGAAAGAACAGCGTACATTAAGATCCCTAAAGACATCCAGCTCAATATAAACACTTCCAAATTCTAGTTAAGTTCATGGTGATTTAAAAAGTTATAGCTGCAATAGAATGTGTAAAACATTTTAAAAATGTTATTCATTTAATGCATTTCTTTTTGTCAGTTATTCCAAAGAAAGGTATCAGCAGGAACATTGTGAAAGAGCTCACTTATTCAATTAGATATTGTACTATGAGTGTATAAAGAGCAGCTGGTGCATATCACAAGTCCTGGTTATGTGACTGCTGACACCAGGCAGACAATCTCTTAGGAGTATTGTTAAAGGATGGGGTCACCCGTCTTGTAAAGATACTGCCCAGAAGAAGGCCATTTCTGTAGAACTGGCTAAGAACAGTTATGATCATAGACTATGATCACCCATGTCATATGATGATGATGATGACGACGACAATGACTTCTAGAGGTCTTCATTGTCGTACAAGTCATCAGGAAACCTCAAATGACTATGCTTTCTTTGCTTACTTTAAACAACTGTATGGTGAATTTTCAAAGATTTAATTTTCCAATTCCAAACTTTTCACCGGGAAATTTCTTAAGCCTTTCCTTGTTCTGTCACCTGAATTTTGATTGAATTATAGTACAAATCCCATCTCCTCCATCAAAAGAGAATTTCATTGAACCACATTTTAAATTACAGTGATAGAGCATGAGAAGTTCCATGGGTTCTTTAAAATTCAGAGGTGTATTTCTAGTAGCCTTATCTTTGCTCTTGAAAACTCCAATGTTTACTGCAAACAATTCCTTGGCTGCTAGCACGAAATGAAGTGAAGAATAAGCTCACCATGTCTATGTTGACCATCAGGAAGGTTTCCATGCTAATCCCATTTACCTGCATTTAACCATTGCCAGTCAAGAGGCATTCGATTACTTAAATTAGTTACTAGATAGTTAAATATTGTGAGAGTACATGCCTCCACAACACACTCAGCAATACTTTACAGATTGCAACCACCCTGAGTGAAAACGTTCTTCTTCAAATCCCCTCTAAACCTCTCACCTTTACTCTACACATGTGCCCTGCAATTTTACGTGGAAATATTTCTTAGTATTCACTCTATCTATGCACCTCATAAATATGTATACCTACACTGCCTGGTTTCAGTTATCAGCAATGGCACAGCAATATTTTGCATGGTCTGATAAGTTGGAATCACAGTGCCTCCAATTACGGATAGTCAACACATGTTATCTTCACAGAGATGCTTAGATCCCACAAGTGAATAAAAAAATAGTTAGCACCAACAAGGCAAAGGTTAATGTTTGATGTGCAGGACTTCATACTCTCATTGGAAGTAATGAAGTTCCTTATCCAAACTCATCTAGTATCAGGTGCAAACTAACCATGTATTCAGATATGACCAGGTAAGTTTTTGCCTGAATTTTTAACAACTGAATGGGTATTCAGTTTCATGTTGTTGCTATAGAAGGTAAAGGCAAAGTAATCCAGCAGTAGTGGGGATAGAACAATCCTCAGCAAAGCCTGAAATTCTAGCCTAATTCAACAAGTCCTTCCAAATCTATGCCACTACAGTGAAGGACATGAGCAGCATACATAGAGAAATCCAGTCACCTACAAGTTCCTCTGCAAGTTGTCTAGTATCCTGACATGGAAGTATGTCACTATTCCTTTGTAGCAGATAGGTCTAAAACCAGGAAATCCCAGCTGTGGACAAGTAGTGTTTTGAGGGATGGGTAAAAATTGTTGGCCTTGTAGAAGATGCTAAATAGATGGTTTAGCATCTGGAAGACAAAAAAAGTCAATGTCTCAAATACAACATTAGACCCCAATAAGAAGTGCAGAAGCTCCTGATCCAAAACATTAATCTAACTTTCAGATGCCGGCTGATCAATACATTACTGTTATTTATTTGAATGGTTAAGGAACAGCTTGCTGTAATAGTCTTCAAATAGCCTGATGTAGGATGTTGAGTGACCTTCAGTCTTAATTTTAAAGTTATTAGTAAATGAACTGCTATATAATTCCAGAATATTACCTGGAACCCTGATTTCTTTGGTAGTTCTTCATCTTCCCTGACTTCTTCATCATTCTCCTCCTCACTGTCTGTCTCAAAGAGATAGTAGTCTCCACTTCGTACCACTACGCAGGAGAAAATAACATTAATGGTGCAAAGACAATGAAATGGTTGGGCTATTGAATTTAACCTTTCAAAAAGGTATAATGAATTTCTTCATTTGATTTTAACCAGCTGGTATGAATAAAACAGATGGAAAATTCTTAATTTGCCATGACAATAATGCCAAAGAGAGCAAGTGTAAAGAACATACAGCACTAATCTACCAAAACTGTTACCTGTATCCAACTCAAGGAATGCACAAGGAAATCAAGAGGAGGTAGCCAGGTTGACAGATCTTAAGAACGAACTAGTAGCAGATGGAAAATGTGAGAAAAGATGGAGAAACAGAGAACAAATATTGCAAAGACTGGCAATATTTCTGTGTCAGTATAGTAGATAAGAAAGTGAGATGTTAAAGCAGAGGCTCAATTGAAGTTAGGTCAAATGTAGATTCCGTGGACTGATTGTTAGAAATATAATTTTTCGCCTTGTGTTTTTCAATTTCAGTTCTAAATACTCCATGCAGAAGCATGCATTTTCAATGGAAATTAAATAAGACAAAATCTGGACAATAAGTAACATAAAATAACACTGAATTTCAGCATAACACAATTCATAACAAGCTTGTTTCATAAGGTTTGTCTTCAGATTTACATTTGAGTGAATGTCAGCACATGAAGGAAGCACATCTAGACATAGACATGGTTGTTCTGACAATGAATGTTAACTTTACAGAAGAGCTGTAAAAACAGTTAACTTTTTGTTAAAGTTATTTATTGATTACACGTGTACTGAATTGCAAATAAACTATTTAAATAATAATATATTATACCTTACAATCAATTCAGTATTCACTTGTAAAACGAATCACATAATGAAAGTAAATTGTCATTGACTTCACACATCTTTCTGTCTAGTTATATTTTCACTGTATTTACATCGAAAGGGTAATTGCTTAATCATAGGAGTAAGGGATGCAGGTGGGATGAGGACAATGAAGGTAGATGTAGCTGAATCAGCAGATGGTTTTAACTTGTGCGTTTAAATACAAGGTGAGAAGTATTGACCAGATCATGGCATTTGAATGTTAGTCTTAATTTTGTAGGTTTGCGCTTGCAGGATTCCCAGTAACACTGAGGCTTTGGTCCTGGGGCTCTGCTGTAGTGGAGCAGATAGAGAGTGGAGAGGAAGCCCCTGAATGAACCCTGATCTATCATTGTTCTGATGGCTTTTGTGCCATGCGATGCCCTCACCACAGTATTCAATGCAGCCAGAGATGTTTTAAAATGTTCACAATTGAATTAAATAATAAAAGGTACTTTAAAAAGTGAGTTACAGAAAAGTAAAAAAACTTAATTGTACAGTAATACAGAAAAACCCAGCGAAACTCAATGAGTCAGGCAACATCTATGGGGAGAACAGTCAAATGAACAATTCACTTCTTGGATTGAGACACAATATCAAGAACAAAAAGGAAAGAGATGCCAGTGATAGGTGGATCCAGCTGAGAGGGAGTGTGATAGAGAGGTAGGGACAGGGAGTGGCAAAGAAGTAAGAAGCTCGGAGGTGATAGGTGTAAGTGCAAAGGCTGAACAAGATGGAATCTGATAGGAGAGGACAGTGGATTATAGAATAAAGGTGAGGTGAGGAGAGGAACCAGTGGAAGGAATGTGTGGGTGGCAGTGGAAGGTAAAGAGATGGGGTAATGGGGGCTGGTGGAATAACAGGAACAAAAAGGGGGAATAGAAATGTGAGGTTATTGTGAGATAGAGAATTTGATATTCCTGCCATCAGGTTGGAGGTTACCAATATGGAATCTGAGGTGCTGTTCCTCTAACCTGTGTTGAGTCTCAGCTTGGTTGATATAACTCATTTTGAAGGTTGATTAAAGTCATGAGGAATAGGATTCATGGGAGATAGCATAGACTCAGTGGGTCAAATGGATGTCTATATCATAAGAAAATATGAAATAAATATGAGGTATGAACAGAATCAGATAAAGGTTGAAGTACCAGATAAGAAATGTATCCAGTCGCATTGTTCAAGAGGTTATCAACTCCTCCTTGACTGGAAAACGGACGGGTAAAACAGCCCAAAATGCCATGATGCGTGTTTAGTGATTCTCTTCAGGAGAACTTGACAGCCATTAGCATGATTTAGCACATTGCTAACACACTTATAAAGAATGGTTTATAAAATGGTGGCAAGCTCAGTTGTAGTGGCTTCTATGGGGACCAGGAAAAGTGTCATTGTCTTTTTTTTAAACACTTTTTTTTCAATCCCAAGATCCTGCTTGGGCATTAAAAACTTAAATCAGTGAATTGCACATTGGTGGAGAAACAGAAGGAGCTGAACTTGCTGGGGATTGCGCTGCTGCCTCTGGCAGAGAGGCATTGGAGGAATCTGTGCATGAAGGCAGTGCTCATTCTAACAGCATTTGTCTTAGCTGCTTTTCTTGTGAATGCAAGACCCTGTTGGACATTGCTAATATGCAATGCTGCGGTCTAATTCACCTATTTATTGCTGGATGGCAGGGGCATAACGAGGACTAGGCCTCAAGCCTGGTGTTGCCTGTTTACTGCTGCCCAGGAGAGAAGCGTTGGAGTTGGCTTGCTCCAGCAGAGTACTGTGGGCGCCTGTGGCATGGCATCCAAACTGGAGTTAGTTTCCCTCCCCACCACCCCCAGTGCTTGCTTGGCGGAAGACAAGCTGTATTGTGTTAGAATGCTGCAACACTCATGGACCTGGACAATATTTTTTGGTGTGACTGTATTTTATTGATATACCGTGCCTTGAAAAAGTATTGAGCCCCCAACCCCTTGTTCACATAAATGAGTACTACAACCAGGGAATTTGATCAATTTAACAGAGAGTTTTTATTTGTGAATTGCATGCTCTCTTTTTTTCCCCACAGCAGAGCCCAAAATACAGGGAAAATCGTAAAGCATGAGAAACTAAAAATTCAAAACCTGAAATGTCAGCAGTTCAAAAGTATTCATTCCCATTTGTTCAGTGCTCAGTTGAGCCACCTCTCTCTGCTATTACAGTCAGTAGTCTTTTTGAATGTATCTCTATTAGCATTGCACAATGCAATGGAACAAGATTTATTCATTCCTCATTGTAAAATCACTCAGGTCAGTGTGCCGGGTCAGTTGGACGTCTTGCCAGAGATGTTTGATCAGTTAAGGACAGGACACTGTCTGGGTCACTTAAGGACATCAATTTTCTTCATTTGATGTTGCTCTGGCCGTGTGCTTTGAGCTGCTGAAGAGCATCTCCATAGCATGATGCTGTCTCCACAATATTTTACACCGGGGATGGCTGATGTGCAGTATTAGATTTATGCCACACCTATCAGTTAGTGTTGAGGCCAAAAATTTCCACTTTAGTCTCATCCTTCTTCCATATCATTATGGTATCTTCAAAGTGATGCTTTGCAAAGTGTTTATGGACAAAGATTTATTTTTAGCCAGGATTTCTTCCTTGCCACTCGTCCACAAATACCCTTTTTGTGCAAGGCCTGAGAGATTGTGGAGCCATGAACATCATCTTCAATCGCAGCCACTGACTTCTGTTGTTCACTCAGAATGACTGTTCGCATCGCAGTAACCTCTCTTATAAGTGCCTTTCTTCTCCAGGAATGAAGTTTAGCAGGGTGGCCTGAACTGGGCAATGTGGCTAGGCAGACACTGAGCTCCGAGGTATGTTCAGCGCCCTTGAGATGGTCGTCTACTTTTTCCCAGATTTGTGCCTCTCTATTCTCATATCCCTGAATGGTTTTGATTGCTTTTTTGTCTTCATATTGGTTTTCATCTGTTGAGAATCTACCATACAGTTGGACCTTACAGAGACAGGTGATATTTATTCTTACGAATTCATTGAAAACAGGCGATCCTCCAGTTTCCTACATTAGCAAATTGGATGAGTTGGTAATGTATTACACCTGAGGATAGTTAGCATAATAATCACAAAGGGCATGAATATTTTTTCAGCCTCATAATTTTGGTTTTTAATTTTTAGTAATTTTTGGACAGGGTTTTAGAATTTTTCTTTTGATTTGACATGATGCATAATGCTTTGTAAATTACCTCAAAAATACTACTTCAGTATATTTTAAATTTAAAAAATGAGACAGTAAAGTGTGAAAATTATTGTGGGAGCTGAATACCTTTTCAAGGTATCGTATGTGCTTCCCATCCTGCATGTTCTATGTGCAATATATGCCCTGTGCTGTGCATGGCTATTGGTACTGTGCTTTTCAGCTTGGCTTTGGAGTAACACTGTTTCATTTGGCTGTATTCATGGCATTCATATATGGCCGAATGACAATTAAGCTTGTTTACCCACACCAATTGTCCAAAATAACTGAAGCCAAATATCTTAATAGTAAGCTCAAGCTAACCACTTTAAAGGTGTCAAATGGATTTGGCTTTTCAAAATTATAAATAGACAGAAAGGAATCAGTTGTGAAAATTAATGACAATTCTGTGTGAAAATCAAGCAGTCCCAGCAAACCTCGAATGAAGTCACACCCTCCCCCCAAAAGCTCACAGCATCCCAGAACTGACCTTAGCCTCCAAAATAACCAATTTGGTTTGGTGTCATACATTTAACAAATACTTCATTCCCTTGAATAGATCAAGACTTTCATTACTTTCATGCCTCGTTTATTCACATAAATAAAATTCAACCCAAAACACATCAATAAAGGAGGCCGCTTGATTGTGTCAAACAGGTGCAAGTAATGAAGTCTTACTGACTGGCTGAACAGCATTGTTATGCTTCCTGTGTGCATTAACAAGCTGCATTAACACAGGTGGCTTTATAGATCAGGAAAAAAACTTGAGAAAGCTAAGATACTGTGTCCTTTAATAATCAACCATTTAATTTTTGTTTCCATGTTGTGTTCATAACCAATAAATAAAAAAAGCAATTGACTTCCATCTGACTATTAGTGCCTGCAGCTGCTCCTGAAAAACTGAATTACTTTATGTAGTAGGTCAGTTAATTGCAATTGAAAAACAATGCTGTATAACTCAAATTCCTTAATTGCATCCAATAAAATGTTCAAAATTTGGCAGGCAAAGAATGACTGAACTAACAGCTTCAAAGACTGATCAGATACAGTGCAATGCAAAATGGTCAGATGATAATTAATACAGCTATAGTTTCACAATTGGTTATGCATTCAACATGGATTCAAATAATTATGGTGAATGAGTAGAGAATGACTTAGATGCAGCAAATTGGCATCTGTCCATCCTTAATTAAAACTGACCCATAAAGCCCATCAAAATAACAACAGTAGGATAAAAACAAATCCATGCTTTGAGCTCGAAGAAACATTGATTCATTATTTTTTTAAAACTGAAATTTTCAGATGTGCAGTTGTCTATTCAAGGAAATTTGGTTTATGAGTAGCACATACAACAGATGATTGAGGCAAACCTACTGGAAGCATGGTCAACCCAGGGTCGCCACCACTGCTTTTTTTTGCCCTTGGCTTTCTCTTTCTCTGGTTCTCCTAAAACAAAATAGGTCCAAACATTAATTTTGTCAAACAAAAGCAAAATGATCAGGTGGGCATGTCTGATATCAGCAGAGTTTACAACTCATGAGGTTTACACATGCCGAAACATGTTTACAAGCAATTTCATGCAAGAGAAAAAGTACTTTAGTAATACAAAGACAGTAACTATTGCACTTTTTCTCAGGACATCCATAATACGAATTATCTCCCCATTTCCAGAGTGGTTTCCCCCTAGCATTAATTGTTGTTTTTAATTATGAAATTGGTTTAAGATATTTGGTTTTCTGCCAGATAGTTCAAACCAACTTCATGTTTAAAACTTTTAAAATCAGCCAAACTACTGATAATTCTATATAATTAAAAATATTCATGGAGCTTAATTTAAACTGAAAGGACAAAGGATCAAGTAGCTGAGGGTGTGTCAGAATGTGTGGAGTTGACAAATTTACTGGCAAACTCCTTAGAGTCTGCCCGGTTGCCCTTTTTTCCAGTATGTCTTTCCCCAAAAGAGGAACCCACTTTCACTGATCAACCTCTCTATCCCAGTCCAAACAAAGAACATCATGTTCATCAACATTGTGAACGGGTTTCAGATATGAATTGGTTGTGGCAAAAGTATTGTTTCATTCTAATCTGGTGCATTATCTAATGATAAAGGGATCTCACCTATCCCATGCATATTTATTACTGCATTGTAATAGAGATCTCACATCTCCTAAATTATCAATGTACCAGTCCTTCAATTAAAAATGCCCAAACACTTTTCTTTTTGACAATAAAAGGAAACACATATGAATAAGATACACTACTCAATTCATCAGTACTTATTTCATAGCTTTGCACCAGTGCAACTCGTTTTGCCTCCGGACAAATGTGAGTCTGAGTATTCATTAATTACTGATTTTAGCCTATTGATTACTGCTAGAAATTTGCATGACAGTTCCTTACTTTTTGTTTTAAAAGTGACATTGTCCATTGGAAGCAAACTGAAAAACTGCCTGCATTAAATGGATAGCAAAGGAACGTTATACAAATCCTTTCAATACCAGTCTATCCATAGTGGCAGTAATTGCTAGGCTTTTACTACTAATAGATCATGCCCTGGCAATGACAACTGAATAATAACAAGAAATAAATAATCATAAGGACATTCCATAAAAAGTTAGGAAAATATTTTAACTGGATGTATATCAGTTCATGATGCTCAGAGAATGGATTGATAATGTTGAATCACAACCTGATATTTGTATGAATGATGCAAAAACGGGAACTCATTTCTCCTTCCCTATTTCTAAGAATGGGATACAGTTACTCTCTGCCACATCTAACTGTCATAGATGCACCATGCATAGTATCAACAGCAGTCCACTAAATATAAGGGGCTTCTATCACACAAGTCCAGCCCTGTACCTGGCACTATTCCAGCAATAGTTAAAAACTTTAATTTTCCCTTCCACCAAATCTGGAAAGAAGATGGCAGTTTCCATGCTGTATAATTCTATGAATCAACAACAGATTTAGGTGCAATGCTTGCATTAGATCCTTCTTAATTGCACTTCCACTGAAGGTTAAGATCCCCCCCCCCCCCAAGTCGAGAACACACTTTTATAGGTATGTTGGGACATTCTGATGTTGTGAAAGATGCTATAGAAATGAAAGAATTTTCAGGAACCCCAGCCAACAGCTAACCCAGATTCATGAGGGGTATGGATCGGGTGGATGCACATAGTGTATTTTCCCTCCAGGGAAGTACTAGAGGGTGTAGTTTTAAGGTAAAAGTTGAAACATTTAAAGGTGATCCAAGGAGCAACATCTTCATACAGAGGATGGTGCATATATGAATTGAGCTGCCAGAGAAACTGGTTGAAGCAAGTAGAATAACAACATTTAAAAGATATTTGGATAGTAAATGGTTAGAAGGCTATAGACGAAATGCAAGCCAATGGGATCAGCTTGGTTGACACAGATAAGTTGGGTCATAAAACTTATTTCCATACTGCATTGATCTGAAAACTGTAATGAAAATATAACAAAAGGGTTTTGCATCTATAGTTAAAACATTAAGCATTGAAAGAGTAGCTTCTGGAGGTGAATTATATATTAGCCAAAGATGGAAACCGAAAAACTGATCTTCTTAATCAAGGTTTAAAAATGCAACGTATGTTGATTTTGACTACCAACTGTTATGTTCCAGAAATACTGGATCAGTCATAAAGATGAATAAATTAATCTTACTGTGAAAGTGTCTCTGAAATAGTCATAACATAATTATGGTCTGACTGCAGAATTACTCACTTATCAAAATATCTCCATTGGAATTTCACCAATGAAATGATCATCTATCAAGTATAGAATTACTATCAACTTTATTACCTTATTGGCTTACTTATCTTTGGGACTTGACCGCATTAGGGACACTTATTCTTTTAACCTGTTGTGTTATTCTACATGATTGTAGAAAAGAAAATCTACTTCCCTCTTCCTTCTTGGCCTGTCAGTAGTTTTTGGTCCACAAGAATACAAAAATAGGAGCAGGAATTGGCTGCAAAGCACCTCCAGCCAGCTCTGCCATTTAATATAATCATGGCTGATCCACCTCAATCATCATCTCCTCTTCTGCACAGTTCCCCATAACCTCACTTCCTCGACCTAACTCCATTTAAAATATTTCCAATGAGATAGCCTCCACATTTCCCTGTGGTAGAGAAATCCGGAGAGACCCCATCATTTGCAAGAAGGAATTTTAATTCTGTCAGTTTTAAATTTGCAGGTTAAGTCAGTGGAGAGCACTCATTTCGAGAGGACTAGAATATAAAAGCAAGGATGTAATGCTGAGGCTTTATAAAGCATTTGTGAGGCCTTGGAGTATTGAAAACAGTTTTGGGCCTCTTATGTAAGAAAGAAAGTGCTGACATTTGAGACAGTTCAGAGGAGGTACCTGAGAATGAAAGGCTTATCATATGAGGAGCAATTGATGGATCTGGGCTGTTGTTCGCTGGAATTTAGAAGGATGATGGGGGGTGGGGTTCTCACTGAAACATATTGAATGCTGAAAGGCCTAAATATAGTGGATATACTGGCTACAGGAGACGCACTGCCCCCCCCCCCCCCCCGCTGAGGTTAACAAAGCTTTGGCTGACGACCTTAATACCTTTTACTGTAGATTTGAGAGGGTCCATCTTACACCTGTCCCTCCCCCCTCTTTGGTCTCTCTTCCTGTCTTCCCTCGACCATCACTCACTGGCACATCCCCCAATTACTGCAATCACCTCCCCACCATCTCTGCCCAGCCCCCCCTAGATCACAGCTTAGAATCAACGAAGGAGAAGTATGTCGACTGTTCCAGCGACTTAAGACCCGAAAATCTCCAGGCCCAGATGGGGTCTCCCCCTCCTGTCTACGAGCCTGTGCTGATCAGCTGGCTCCCATCTTCACTCAGCTCTTTAATAGATCTCTGGAGCTGAGTGCGGTTCCGACTTGCTTCAAGCGCTCTACCATCATCCCGGTCCCCAAGAAACCCACCATCACAGGACTGAACGACTACAGACCTGTCGCACTGACATCTGTGGTCATGAAATCCTTTGAACGCTTGGTGTTGAACCACCTTGAAGACCCTCACCAGCAGCCTGCTGGATCCCCTGCAGTTTGCCTACCGGGCAAATAGGTCAGTAGACAATGCAGTCAGCCTGGGACTACACTATATCCTGCAACATCTGGATCGTCCTGGGACCTATGCTCGGATGCTGTTTGTGGATTTCAGTTCGGCGTTTAACACCATCATCCCTCATACCCTCTGCTCCAAATTGTCTCACCTCACTGTGCCACCTGACCTCTGCGATTGGATTTACAGCTTTCTGACCAACAGAAGTCAGCAGGTAAGGATGGGACAGGTCACCTCGGATACTCGAATCACCAACACCGGCGCCCCCCAGGGGTGTGTCCTCTCTCCACTGCTGTTCTCCCTCTACACCAATGACTGCACCTCCTCCAACCCCTATGTGAAGCTTTTGAAGTTTGCAGACAACACCACCATCATCGGACTTATCCAGAACAGTGAAGAGTCTGCATATCGACAGCAGGTGGACCAACTGGCGCTCTGGTGCAGTCGGAACAATCTGGAGCTGAACACGCTCAAGACAAAGGAGATGATAGCGGATTTCAGGAGACATGTCCCCCCTCACAGTCCTCGGCAGCCCTGTGTCCACCGTGGAGAACTTCAGGTTCCTGGGAACCACCATCTCTCAGGATCTGAAGTGGGAGCAGAACATCAGCTCCATCCTGAAGAAGGCCCAGCAGCGGATGTACTTCCTGCGGCTCTTGAGGAAATACGGTCTGCCTCAGGAATTGCTGCTGCAGTTCTACACTGCAGTCACTGAGTCTGTCCTGTGCACCTCCATCACTGTGTGGTTTGGAGCCGCCACCAAGCAGGATAGAACCAGACTACAGCGCACAGTGAGGACTGCCGAGCGCATCATTGGAGCCTCCCTGCCCTCTATTGTGGACCTGTACTCTTCCAGGTTGAAGAAGAGGGTGGGGAACATCATAAAGGACTCCTTCCATCCTGCGCACGGACTGTTTGAACTGCTTCCATCTGGTAGGTGCTTCAGATCCCTCCAGACTAAGACTAATAGGCACTGGAGAAGTTTTTTCCCTACTGCGGTCGCTTTGCTGAACAGTTAACTGTCGGTTAACTGTCAGCTAACTATGACTTGGATTGCACTACCTGTATGTATAATCTATATTTTCATTTATATTTATCATTATTATTGTTATGAGCAGAGAGCCAACATCTGCCGGAAGTAAATTCCTTGTATGTGTACAGGTACTTGGTGATTAAAGTCTGATTCTGATTCTGATATGGAGAGTATGTTTCCTATGGTCAGAGAGTCTTGGACCAGAGCGTACTGGCTCAGATTAGAGGGGTGTCCATTTGGAATGGAGATGAGGAGGAATTTCTTTAGCCAGAGAACAGTGAATCTGTGGAATTAATTGCGACAGGCGGCTGTGTGGAGGCCAGGTCATTGGTTGTACTTAAAGCGGAGGTTGACAGGATTAGTCAGGGCGTGAAAGGTTACTGGGAGAAGGTGAGAGAAAGGGTTGAGAGGGAAATGGATCAGCCATGATGAAACATTGGAGCAAATTTGATGGACCAAATATCCTAATTCTGCTCATAGAAGAAGAAATAAAATGTCTGATCTCTAATCATGAAACTATGTCCCTTTGTTTGAGATTGTCCCGAGTTCCTAAGTGATCCCTCTGCATTACCCAATTGGGAAGGAGCACACTTGCCTGGTTCCATTCATATCTAGAAAGACCCAAGACTGCATGTGTAGGATTACCCACTGAGTTCATCCAGCAATTGGTTTTTGCTTTCCTGTTTTCTATCTGTGTCCCCAATCCACTATGGATCCACTCTTGGCTCCTTTCCCATTTTTTATCTGTGCATGCACCTTGGCAACATCATCTTCAGACATAATGTCAGTTTTCACATGGGTTCTGAGACTTCCCATCCCTAAATCACCACCAGCCATTTTGTGCCTTCCAACTGCAAGTCTGCCTGTGTGACTAAAGATTTCCTCCAATGAAGCACTGGGAAGACCAGAGGTTCTGCCTCATCAGCTGGCATAGAATCACAAAGAGGGCAAGCCTCTGGCTGTACTTCATTAGGAGCTTGAGAACATTTTGGTACATCACAGCAAATACATTTGCAAATATCGACACGTATATGCTGTAGAGCAGTCAGACCGGTTGCTTCACCACCTGGTACGGAAACTCCAACGCACAGGATCGAAAGATTGGGTTGCAGACACAGCCAGATCCCCATCATCAAGGATATCTTCAAAAAAGGATGTGCCTCAAGAAGGTAGCATCAACCATTAAGGAACTTCACCATCTAGGACACACCCTATTTTTATTAGTACCATCAGGAGCAGGAAAACTCATATTCAACATTTTAGGCACACCTTCTTCCCCTCCACCAACTGATTTCTGAATGGTCCATGAATCCATGAACATGACTTTGCTACTCCTCTTCTGCACTATTTATTTATTTTTGTAAGTTGTAGTAATTTTCTTATGTCTTGCACTCAAGCCACAAAACAACAAATCTCACAACATATGGTATGTCCGTGATTCCAATTCTGATAGAGTTGCTGACTCACAGTTCCAACAACATGTGGTATCTGTATGGAGTTTGCACCCTCTCCCCATTTCCTCCAACATTCCAAAGCCATGCAGTTAGTTGGTCAATTTTGCACTGTAAATTCCCCTGGGGTGCAGGTGTGAGGTAGAATCTAGGAGGAGCTGCTGGAATTGTAGGGAAAATAAGAAAGTGAGATTAGTGCAGATGGATGCTTAATGGTTGGCACAGACCTGCTGAGCCAAAGGGCTGGGTCCTGTGCTCTATGATGCTATGAATCCTCAACCAGTAACCTTATTCTTCTAGAGTCATGGAACCATGAAAATTATACAGCATGGGGACTGCTCTTTGGCCAGTCATGTCAATACTGGCATCACTAATCTATCCACTCTAATCACATTGCCCAGCACTTGGTCTGTAGCTTTCTATGCCATTAAATGCTGATCTAAACAGTTCCAAAATGTTAGGAAAGTACAGGTGTCTACCACTTACTCAGGTCACCTCTACAAGTAATTACTTATACCTCTGTATTATCATCTGACACTGCCTTGTCTCAGCTTATCCTCTGCTGAAACCTGCACCTCTTCCTTTGTTACCTCTGGGTCAGACTTTTCCAATTCAATCCACATTATCACAGCATCATCACCCTCCTCCCCCATTCAGAGGTGATCCGATACTTTACTGACAGCGTCCTAACTCAGACAAGTCCCATTTGCTCATTGCATTCAGTATACTGGTTTGCATTGGTACTCTTTTAAGCAATGCCTTGATTTTTTAAAAAAATTGTCAGTTTCGTATTTCTTCATGGTTTTAATCCTGCACAGGGCTTTGTGGGTGGAGAATGGGAAGGTAGATGAAAGCAATCTGAGAACAACAAATAGGCAGCCTGCTGTACCTGTTTACCACATTCTTTCCTGAATACCAATCAGGCCTTAACAGTACTTTGATTATGCCACACATACAAAATCTCTTCTGTTGCAAAGTGTACTCAATAACATTACTTCATGTCACTCACTGCCCACTGACATCAATAACAATGAAAATATAGAAAACATTCTTAATCCACTCCTCAGATTTTCACAGTCCTCCAGTAAAAGTGACATGGTCTCTAACATTTGTAAATATTAGTTTCTAAAACAACCAGGGTCCAAGATAAACAAGCAATAAATAGTATGCTTCCAATAAAATATGTAAGGACTTTTTTTTTTACTCTGCTAGATCATTAATTATGTGTATAAAGTATATATATATTGATAGCATTTCAGTCAATAGCAACTCTGATGGATGTTGGATTATAATTGGTTTAGCCATGACTCCAACATGGAGATAAAAGGCCTCTTAATTGTCAATGAGACAGAAATGGTCTTAACTCATCGTTCCTGCAATGAAGACACTGCATTTACTTTGTATCTTCCTGTAAATGCCTGCAAAAATGAATTTCTATGTGGTATATGATGACATACACTATAGGTACTTTGATAATAAATTTACTTTGATTTGACTTGAGGTATGTGCTCATATTAATTCAACTGTGCTTCAAATAACACATATCAAATACAAAACATTGTCGTTCAGCCGCAGCTGTAATGAGCTGTCAAGATGTATAAATGATATTGGTCAATTGTAGAATTAAAATGCATGCAGCAGGCATGCATTCCATAGAATATGTTGAAATACCTTCATCATCATCATCTTCCTGCTTCACCTTATTACCCTGCGCATCAACTGACTGTGTCAAACTCAGCATCCTCTCTTTGCCTTTTTTATACTTCTGCTGTCTTGTTTTGATGCGATCCATCCTGTTTAGAGTAAATGATTTGTACGTGAATGGAGCATGAATGAATACATTAGGTAACGATTCTTTAACTTCAACAAGCATTCACAAGCAGTCATATAATTCCCTGGAAAGGTATACTCATACAAGGTATCACATAGAATGGCCTACTGTCTCTTGAGTTGGTCCATTGACTTCTTTTCCTCTTCGAGTCTGGCCTTCACAGCTTTAACAATTGTTGCTTGAAATAGTTCTGCACCTCTGTAACAATACATGAGGCATTTATAGTAAACAGAAAATTATTACCAAATAAAAGCTACACTTAAAATGCTTCTTTAAATAAAAGAAAATATTGATCATTTGATACTAAATTGTTTCCTCCAAAAATGAAGAAATTTCAACACAGTCAATGGAAGAATGACATAAACTAATTTAAAGTGGCTAGACTAATTAATGTTTATGGTAAAATGATAAATTTATACTGAATTATCTTCAGTCCCATATTGATGTTAAGATTTATTTATTTTAAGCTTACCTTGATGCAAGTATTTGAGCGGATTTTATGTCCGCCACTACATGCAGGAAATAGTAACTCATAAAGACTCTCCTCTGTAGCAGTAGAAAGGAGAAACATATACTATCCCATATAATGCCTGCTTCACCACTTGGCAATGGGCATTTCTTAAGGTTCTCTGGAGGAGCTGTGGAAGAAAAATATTCTTTTAGATCAGCAAAAAATCAAAGTTGGTAAATTGATTTGTTAATTTCATATGCATTAGGGCACAGAGAAATACTTTGTTTTGCAAGCCAACCATACGGATGATTTCATCACTTAAATGCACTGAAGTAGTACAAGTATAAAGCAAGAACAGAATGCAAAGTAATATGTTACAGAGAAAGTGCAAACAGTAAGACGCAAGGCCATAATGAGGTAGATTGTAATGATCATCGATTTATGCATTGCACTAAATCTTGCCCATTTTTAGATTCAGATTCATTTATTTCTCGCATGTACATCAAAACATAGAGTGAAATGTGTTGTTAAATTTCACCAGAACATCCTTACTCTTAAAGATAAATGAATACATCTGAAATATGTGAGTTCCATGAACACTGATAAAATATTCAAACATTCCCGTTATTTAAAACTAAAGGATAACCAACATCAGTAATAAAGTCCTTCCCAATCTTCTGCTCATAAGTGACAATCAAATTGGGTATGGCACACCACAAACCAATTTCAACTCTAACTTCAAATCATGAACAAAAGGAAATGGGCAGCTGGAGCAACAGGTTTTCACTGAAGGTGATAAATATACAGGATTCAGTACAGAAAATATGATGGAATAAGGACATCTTAAGGAAATAAAAGGATATCTACTTAACTGCTCATCAGTTCATAGTATCCATTATAATCAAATCTGGCAATGCATTGGAAGTTGATTTTGCACGTGGATCTCTGACTTCTAAAAATTGTACGATTCCTTTGATAACCCCATTGACCACATTGGTGTACTTTTGGAAATTAGGTTACAGAGATAGTGATTCCATTATTTGCAAACTAAATAATCATGTGACAATGTTCGTACAACTGAAAATACTTTTTTTTGTAATTTATTTTTTATTGAAGTTCATCATCAAACATTTCCATAAGATGTATTTCAGATATTGTACATATATATCATATAATCATATATGTCACAAATCTCCACATAGTATTTATCTGAAGTACATGGTTTGTGTTGCAGGATTAACATTGAAACTATTTTGGTGAATAGACCATACACATTCATTCTTGGTTGTATGCAATAAAAGGAGATGTTGCAACATGGTGTGTCAGACTGAATCTCAACAGCTATGGCTAACTGTTCCAAACTAATTGCTTGCATTCAGCCATTCCACCTGAAGCTGGGGCCAAACTTGTTTGCATGCACAAGTCTTGGACTTACTGATAGACTATATTGGAGAGTTGCCTCAAATGTCTCTGACACCCCTTTTGTTCAATTATATTTTAAGGAAAAATTTATTTATTTATTATTTACATTTAATGATTGTAATTATTTTTGACCTTTATGTATTTAATTCAACATTTTTTAAAGATTATTCTACTTTTCAAAAACTAGTAAATTATTTGTTGATGGTTCTACATTGTTAACTTCAATGTTAAGCATTAAATCATTTGCATATTTCAGAGACAGCTGAAACCCAGTAAAATCCATCACAACATTAACAGGAGGCAAAGTTTACGAGGGGTCAGGTTGGTCACACTCCAAACCACTTTGCTCATTGCAAGCATTAGGACAATCGAACGTCCACATCTGGACTAAACATGGATCTGACAGACAGCAATTGGAGTGGTGGGTTTCATCCAATGCTGTCAGGCACATTTAATCTGGATTATTGAAGTCATAGAATCATGGAGTTATTCAACATTACAGCACAGAAACAGGTCCTTTTGCCCATCTTGTCCATGCCAAAACATTAATCTGCCTAAGTCCCATCAACCTGCACCAAAGCCCTCCAAACACCTCCTATTCATATACATATCCAAATTTCTCTTAAGTGTTGAATCAACTCAGCATCCAGCACTTCCACTAGCAACTCATCCCACACTCTCACCAACCTCTGACTGAAGAAATTCCCCCTTATGCTTCCCTTAAACATTTCACCTTTCACATTTAATTCATGACCTCTAGTTGTAGTCTCAGCCAACCTCAGCGAAAAAGCTTACTTGCTTTTACCCTACCTAAACCCCTCATAATTTTGTATACCTCCGTCAAATCTCCTCTCAATCTTCGATGTTCTAAGGAATAAAGTCCTAACCTATTCAACCTTTCCCTATAATGCAGGTCTTAAAATCCTGGCAACTCACCAATGTCTTATACAATTTCAACACAATATCCCAACTCCTGCACTGAATATATTGTTTTGCTAATGTGCCAAAAGCTGTCTTTATGACCCTATCTATCTGTGATGCCACTTTCAAGGAATTATGGATCTGTATTCCCAGACCCCTTTCTGTTCTATTGCTCTCCTCAGTGCCCTACTGCTCATTGTGTAAGTGCTACCCTGGTCAGTCCTCCCAAAGAGCCACACCTCACACTTGTCTGCATTAAATTCTGTCTGCCATATTTTCAGCCCATTTCTCAAGCTGGTCGAGATCTCACTGAAAGCTTTAATAGTCTTCCCTGCTGTCCACTACACCTCCAATCTTGGTGTCATCCAGAAATTTGCTGATCCAGTTCATCACATTATCATTCAGATCATTGACATAGATGACAAACAACAGACCCAACACCAATCCCTGCAGCTCACCACTAGTCCAAGTCCTCCTGTCAGACGCATTTACAGCAACTCTCTGATGTCTTCTGCCAAATACTGATCAAATTTATGACCGCATCTTGAATGCCAAGTGATTGAATCTTCTTGACCAACCTCCCAAGCATGCCCTTGTTAAAAGCCTTACTAAATTCCATGTAGTCAAAATCCACTGTCTTATCTTCATCAATTTTTCTGGTAACTTCTTCAAAATACTTTGTAAGATTATTCAGACATGATATAACACACCTGCCATGTTGACTATCCCGAATCAATCCCTGTCTATCTAAATAATTATATCTCTGGTCCCTTAGAATACCTTCCAGTTACTTCCCCACTACAGGTGCCAGGCTCACAAGCCTAAATTTTGCTGGCTTATTCTTAGAGCCTTTCTTAAACAATGGAATAACTTTAGCTTTCCTGCAGTTCTCTGTCATCTCACCCATAGCTAAGGATGTTTTAAATGTCTCTGATAAGGCCCCTGCAATTTTTGCACTAGCATCCTAATTTGCCTCAAGGTAGCAAACATCTCTGTAATCTGTAGAGAGTCCATAACCTCTCTGCTGCTTTGCCTCACATCTATAGACTCTGTGTCCGTTTTCCGAGTAAAAAAATATGCAAAAACTCTAAGATCTCCCTCATCTCTTTCAGCTCCATGCATTGATTACTATTCTGATCTTGCAGTTAACCAGTTTTGTCCTTTGTTATCCTTTTGTTCTTAATATATCTGTAGAAACTTTT
Organism: Hypanus sabinus; assembly: GCF_030144855.1. NCBI lineage: Eukaryota > Metazoa > Chordata > Chondrichthyes > Myliobatiformes > Dasyatidae > Hypanus > Hypanus sabinus. The sequence goes on from NC_082706.1 coordinate 130,278,700, forward strand.
TGGATCTTCCTTTACTTTGTCTGCTAGAGCAACTTCATGTCTTCTCTTAGCCTTCCTGATTTCCTCCTTAAGCGTTCTCTTGCATTTCTTCTATTCTTCAAGTACGTATTTGTTCCTGCCTGCCTATCCCTGCTATGCACCGCATTCTTTTTCTGAACAAGGGCCTTGGTATCTCTCGAAAATCAAGGTTCCCTAAACCTGTTATCTTTACTTTTTATTCTGACAGGAACATACAAACTCTGTGCTCTCGAAATTTCACTTTTGGAGGTTACCCACTTAACAAAGACAATTTTGCCACTGAACAACCAGTCCCAATTCACACTTGCCTGGTCCTTTTTGATATAATCAGAATTGGCCTTTCTTCAATTTAAAATCTCAACCCAAAAACCACACCTATCCTTTTTCATAATTACATTGAAATGGCATAAAGGTCACTAGATCCAAAATGTTCCCCTACACAAACTTCTGTTATCTGACCCACCCTGTCTCATTCCCTCATAGGAGATCTAGTGTTTCAGGTCAATGGAATCATGTTGGAAGCAGAGCACAAGAAAGATATTGAACTTTTCAAATATACAGCCCAAATTGAAATTTTGCTAAGTGTAATAGAAAAGCTAAATGGATCGATTACTTACGCTCATCATAGCCCTTAACAGTACAGACGAGGCCAAATGTTTGGATGAACCAACAACCTCTCAAAACCAAAGAATTGATATAGGCACATGCTCCTATCTGTAACAGAAATACATATTCATGAATAGATTTGTGTAGAGTAAATGCTTGCATATGCTTTCCTCTGGAGCAGCAGAGGCTGAGGGGAGACTTGATAAGAGTTTATCAGTTTAAAAGAGGCACAGAAATAATTTTCTCTCAGGGTAGAAATGCCAAGTAGTAGAGTACATGCATTCAAGCTGAGAGGGGGTAATGTTTAAAGGAACCGTGGCAAGTTATTTTTTACACACAGAGTGGCAGGGGTCAGGAATGACTTTCTAGGGGGTTGTGTTGGAAGCTGATGTGATAGTGGCTTTTAGATGAACACGGAGGGAATCAATGGTTATGGATCATACTTTGGCAGAAAAGAATTAGTTTAATTTCTCATCACATTTGGTGCAGACATTGGGAGGCAAGGCATCTTTTCCTGTGCTGTACTATCTATATTCTATGTTTTAGATCAATTTGAAATTGAAGAAAAATAGCTGGTCTGAGACAAGGCAAATATGAAACCACAGATGGTAATAAGACTGCATGGTTCACAACTCCATGTTGGGGAAGGAAAACTGTTGTCCCTGCTCAGTTTGGCTGAGATGTGATATATGGCATGCTGGCCTTTAACAGTCAAGGCATTGAGTTCAAGAGTAACAAAGTAATGTTGCAGTTTTATAAACTTTGGTTAGACAGCATATGGAATATTAATCCAGTTCTGGTCATTCCATTACAGGAAGGATATGGAGGCTTTGGAAATGGTGCAGAAATGACTTGCCGATATGTTGCCTAGAGTGGAGGGATAAAGGAGAGGACAGACAAAGTAGGCTTGTTTCTTCTGGATCAGTGGTGGCTGAGCAGGAGACCTGATAGAAGTTTAAAAAAATTATAAGAAGAAATAAATAGCTTGAATCTTTTACCCAGGATTGAAATGTCTAATTTCAAGGGTATGCATTAAAGGTGAGAGGGGAAATTTTCCAAGGAGATGCATAGGGAAGTGTTTTTTTTACACAAAGATTGGTAGAGACCTGGGATGTACTGCCAAGGGTGTTGGTGGAACAGACAATCAGAGAGCCCTATAGAATTGCAGAGAATGGAGGGATACAGACCACATGCAGACAAAAGGGATTTGTTTAATGAGCTGAATTAATTCTGCACAACATTGTAGGTCAAAGGCCTGTTCCTGTGCTGAAATGTTCTGTGGTCTATGTACATTTCGGGGAAATCCATTAATTATGGGGAGAATGCAGGTCTCTCTGATTGAAGCTGCTCATTGGAGCTTTGAGGCAGCAGCTCTCCTGTCCGAGCCTGCTTTCATCTCACGGGGCAACATACCTTATCAAAGGTGAAAACATTTGGCAGAAGGACATCAGGAAGAAAGTTAGGGATTTTAAACAAGGAAAAAAGTGGATGAAGACTGAGTTAGCCACATTTATAGGGAAATAACACCAGGAATTATTACCTATCAGAATTAACTGAGTGTGCACCTAAGCTGAATTTATATAACATTATTACACAATTAAATACTCCCCTACCAATCCTACCTCATATTTTTGATGGATAGAAACATGTAATTCTGGATATTTACTGAAAAGGAGGAAACTATATGGCACGATAAGCTCGTGCCAGCTGAAAAAGTGCTACAAAATTATATCCTGATAAACGATACAAGAACAAAACAAAAAGCCTTCACCAGAGCTTAGAGCTTGCAACAGTTACTTACAGATAGAATATTCTTCATTGTGATCACAAATACGTTGTAGGCAATAAGGCAATCCCAGTACTGCAGAATTATTTTAATGGGTTTTAATAAAAGCTCTCCACCAAAAAGTAGGAAATAAAAACAGGCAACCAGGTAACCCATGCAGAAGATGCTGATACGGGTAGTTCCTGTGATAAAGATGATTGTGAGCACGAACCAAAATAAGTAACTGAATCCAATAACTTTGATCATGTCCAGGTAAGACCTGTGTTTGAAAAAGATTTAAAAAAAATTAAGTGTAAGTTGCAAGACTATAAACATCACAATAATTTTAGTTACTGAAATGAGTTCCAATAAAGAGTCCCAGACCTTAATTGCTAACTGCTCCTCCCTCTCTCCTATTTCTCTTTCCACAGATGCTACCTGACCTGCTGTTTCCAGCACCTTATTTTTATTTCACATTTTCAGCAACTGTTTTTTAACCTCCACTGAGTGAAAGACTTTGAAGAATATATAACGCAGGCAAACAGGATTAGCATAGATAGGGATGATGACTGGCAAAGATATGCAGGGCTGAAGAGCAATTCTCTTCCAGGATAGCCAGGATCGCGATTTCCTTCACTTATTTGAGACACTATGCCACTTAATCGGACCAGGAGTCTGTTGCCAATTTCTAACTGGCACCAGTCGTGTGTATGCGATGTGGCTCTACACTGTGCTTAGAGTGGGCAGTCTTTAATAGTGTCACTGATAGTTGATGAAAAATAAGCAGCAAGACAATTCAGAACTGTTTTGCTCAATGCAGTTTCAAGCATTGAGGCTTGGAGATGCCAGAAACAGCCAGGAGTGAAAATGAAGTGATTTCTCTACTCAGCAAGTTAGGAACTGCAAATAGTTTGAAGGCATCAAAACCACCTTGAATGTTGCAATGAAAATGAAGACTTGGAGGATTCAATCATTGAAAGCATTGTTTGAAGGCAGTTCATTATCAGCACTGGGGAGGGGTGGGGGGTGTGTGTGTGTGCGTGCGTGAGCCCTTAACTCGTGGTGGAGTCGTTGGGGTGCTGTCATGACAAGCTTTTTGCACCGATCTTCTTGGTGATTGCTGATCATACGGCATGTCTTGGGCATCTGAAACCTGGTGGAGGGATGTCTTGGGCATCCCTCTCCAGGTTGTTTTTTACAAGGTTGAGTTGCTAGCTCAACAATCAACCCATGGATGGAGAGCGTGCAAGAGAGCCGGCCAGATTCGAACTCGGGACCTCTTGTCCCAAAGTCTAGCACTGTTGCCACCACGCCACCAGCCAGATGGACACACACAGTCAATCAAAAGAACACTGAATAAATTCCTCCGTCGATAACTTTTAATAACGAATACATTATTTTATAGTACTATTGTAGTTTTGGTAGTGTTCTAATTTGCTTTGTATTTTATTTAAATAAATAATTTGTTACTCAGTTAAATGGTAGTTTGTGTTTTTAATATCTTTTCAACTATTTCAATGGAACTTTGGCTAATTGGACCAGCCAAAAGGTACTGGTCCCAATGAACTGGGAGAGGGGGGAGAAGGGGAGAATGGGAGAGGGGAGAGCGAGTGGGTGTGTATTCACTTACAAACTATGACAAGTTTGGCTGTAAATGAATTCCCATTCTGATGATGATACTTACTATTTTCAATAAATTCAGTAGATAGAGAATAGTGAGCATTGGCACATGCTACTGGTCTCCCAGTAAATATAAAAGCTGTCGACCAGAGTTTATGCTTCACCTGCAATGAATGAAGTCTGGTACTGGGTTGTGTTGACTGAATGTCGCTGCATCCAGATCTCTGCAGATCTCCACATTGTCCCCAGCAACGATCCTCACTGCGGCTTTGTTTTCATCTTCAAACACCTGCCACTGTAGCGATGCACACAGCAACATCATAAAGTCATCTGAAAAACAGTGTTTTATGTGACTCCGATAGACATTCCTGTCAGACACAAGGGGAATTGTTGCAACTGAACATACGAATTAGGGTATACAGACCTGCTCTGCCAATCAACAAGAATGTGGCCAATTGATTTTAACTTTGGCTCCACGTTTGAGTCTACCTTTGAATCCTCAATTTATCAACAACACATCTACTGTTGTTTAAAAATAATCTGACACCGTTTGGTCATTACCCTTTGAGGGAAAGAGTTCCATAAACTCTCATCACGCAGAGAGAAAAAAGCTTTCTTTATCTCTGTCTTATTTCTATACAGAAATCCCTAGTTCTAGATACTGCCACAGGTGAATACTTGCCCTTATCATCCACCATGTTACACCATTTGCCACACTTTAGAATATCCTGCATTAATTAAAAGGCCTGGTATTACAATCTCCTTTCCTTTCTCCACAGACTGCCTAAATTGATCATCTTTGTCTTTCAAAAGACTCCTTTTCTTCCCTACAGTTCAAAACACGGAAACTCTAATCTTTATGGATATGTTAGAAAACAAAGTGGTCCTTAAGATTACAATTGTTTTGGCTGTCTGAAATGTTCTGATGTACACGTTCAGACAGCTTGATTTTTTTTCTTGGGCCTGAAACGATGTCAGGGTCAGTTTATTCCATTTTGTGGCCAAAGTGACCAGCATGGGCTTAATGGGCTGAAGGGCCTGTATCTGTGCTGAGTTGGTCTATGATTCTGTTCCAGAAATACAATCAGCCTCTTCATGCTCATGTCAACAATGTAAATTCCACATCTTTGTTGTATATGATGTTGCCGTTCCCATCCATGCACCTTTAGAAATTATGATGTCTTATTCTGAGGAAAACTGGGGCTGCTTTCTCCTGGAATGCCCATGATGATCCCTTCTCAGGAAATGTTCTACAATGGGACTGTCACAGTCCTCCAGAGGGAGCCAGATATTTTTATAAACTAACAACTGGTTTACCATCTTCCAGGATGGAATCCTTCCCAAAAAACTACATGGCAACCTCCCCAGGCATGAATTCCTGCTTTCTGCATATCCCTTCACTAATCAGATGATAAATCCCCTGGGAATCAACCATCTTTACCCTTGGCACAGATTCAGTAAGCAATTCACCAAGAAGCCAACATCCATCATCAAAAATCTCCACCATCTCTTCACACCTACCAGCGGATAGGAAATTCAAGAACAGCTACTTCCCTTCAACCATTCAGTTCCTGAAGCAGCCTGCACAACCCTACTCACTGCAGCTTAACAAAACTCCAACTACTCTGATCTCTTTGCATGAATTGTGGTCTTTTTTTGTAAACATTTAGTACAATTTATGTTTAATTTATGTTTCCATCATGAATGCTGATTATTTTCATACTAAATGCCTGTGATGCTGCTGTTAGTAAGTTTTTCATTGTACCTGTACACTCATGTAATAAACTCGAAATTGACTTTGATCTAATGGGAACCCATCATTCCCAGGGTCTGGTTGCTGCACACTCCACTACTGACCCCTCAGCACCCTCACTACCCTACTAATGCCCCATGAGCCCTCAGTCTCAGTCCATCACACTACCCCACCCAGGCTCCAATTGCCATCAGCACAAACACTACCATCACCTCACTCCCCTCCTCAAAATACAGAATTCAGCCTCCTCCACAACTCACTCCTGTTCCTACCACCTGGACTGCGATTTTCCACAAAGCAACCACTTCGTAGCCCAGTGACAGATATCGAGCATCCCAGTATGGCATCAGGCAAAGTGATTACCAACCAAGGAGAAAGGAGACACAGAAAATGTTGGAAAATCTCAGCAAACCAGACATCTGTGGAGAAAAAAGAAAGCCAATATTTCAAGCTTGTGGCCCTTCCAAAAATTTTCTGCTCCAGATTTCCAACATCTACAATTTGTTTTTTTAACTTTCAATTAGTTGTCTACAGAGAACTTCTGCTTGCTTGATTATTTAATTGGAACTTGCTCCAGTTGTGACTCCATGATTCAAAGGCAGAGCATTATTTTTACCCAGAGTTTTGTCATATCATAATTTCAGCACAACATTTAATCCTTACTAAATGAATATTATAGTTGCAATGGTTTAATTATTTGTTTCACTAATTTTGTATTTCATAGCTGTGGGAAATTACCATTAATATAGCTTGAACCCAGTATTCAGCAAAAAAGCCAACTGGTGCGGACACAAATGACTGCAGATGCTGGATTCTGCAGTGAAGAACAAGCTGATGGTGAACCTCAGCAATTGAGTAGCGTCTATGGCTGGAAAAACATTGTCCATGTTTTAGGTCAAGACTCTACATTAGGACTATAAATTCAGTATCTGTCCCAATACAGGATCTTGACTTGAAATGCGAACAATTCTTCCACCCCATACTCGCACCCCACCCAGACAGATGCTGCTGGATCCACTACGGCCCTCCCGCAGTTACTCGCAGTGCAATGGTTTAAAGGGGAGAATTTGGATGTTTATAGTCTCTGGTGGAAGATGATACTAGATTATAAAACAGACAGAGCTTTGAAATCACAGCAATAAATAAAATAGATGCTGTTAAACACCAGCAAGACATGGACTTGTTGAGAGCTGAAGGAATTCTGATTTACTTCTAACTTCAATCTCTAACACGAATGATATTTAAAACATCCTGCGTACTCACAGATAAGAAACATTGGATTAGGATTTATGATGAAATCTGGAAAGTACAACCACTTAATAAAGTTCGAATTAATGTTGGCACTAGCAAATCTCCATGGATACTCTGAAACACAAAAGCAATACAGTTAAATGCATCATTTGGTATTTAGGGATTGAAAAGGATTTGTCTATATTTCATTTTGGAATGCTTTGCTGTCACTAAGATCAAGAACAAGAATGTAGACCAACTAAAAACACATCTTGCTATTTCAGCTGTGAATGGCTTGCGAGCTGTACATTGTTCTCCTGCCCAGGTTATGTTATTCCAACTAAGATTATTCCATGAAAAAAATGTTTCTCTCTTAACTGACTAGATGGCTGTAATATTTGCTTCTTCCCTTGATGCCATCAGCAATTGTTGGAAGAGAGATAGTTGTACGTATATTTGTCAGAAGTATGTAACTCCATCATCTTCAGAGATATAAAGAGACATTAACAACATTAGCCTGTGAAGCATGCTTAGCTGTGCTAAGAGAGGTGAGATCAATGTGTGTGCAGTAAACCTTCCCTGGCAGTTAAAACATTTTGATTGCTTCTATTCCCCTCCTCTACATGGTTAAGCCTGCAGTCCCTGGTGGCCCTCTACAACAAACTTGCTCAGTTGCTGAATTGTGAGAAAATTGGTCTCATGCTTGAATTTTGTTGGGACCTTGCCTCAGTATTTGTTTGAGTACACCATTTCTTGGTTGAAAACCCAAGTATGCCAACACGTTTGTACATTTGTCTCAGTAGAAAAATAAGAACATTATGATCAATGCCAAACTTCCATGGAAATAGGGTGAGTAACTTTCATTGAATAATAACTCTTGATTATTGTCTTAAATTGATATTTGTTGAAGTGGGTTGCTTCATAATTTATTTAAAGAAAAATCAGACCTCTACTATCTAGTGTCTTAAATTCAACAATAATTCATAAAAATGACAGATTTATATCGTGCTTTCTAGACCTCAGGACATTCCAATCTGCTCTACAGCCAACAAGTGCTTTGGAAATATAGTCACCAGAATAATGGGTGAAATGAGCCAATCAATGTTTTGTTAAACTTAGAGAAAGTTGGTAATGGCCAAGTTAACTGTTTGAAGTCTTGGTTCGGAGATGGATTGGATTTCACGGTTAACTTGCACAACTCTTTCTTAAAGCTGTACCATGAAGCCCTTTATCAAGCGGAATATTAATTTTTTCAGGGAATGATTACAATCAATTCAGAAGATCACGACGTACCTTTGCAAGCAGCGGGTGGGATGCCAATGCAGAGCAGGTACTGGAAGGTCAGGATGCACGCCAGGAAGCAGCAGTATTTCGGCCAGATCTCAGCAATGGCTTTCCTGCGACGTCGGTAGAGTAATGCAAATAGCCAAAAGGCATGAAGCATGGCATACAGATCCATCCGTTGGCCAATCACATTGACTGTCATGAGGAAACATATCTGTGGGCAAAGTGAAAGAGAAGCAGGAATGGTGTCAGTTGTGAAGGTGCATCTTTAGACTAAAGTGTCAGGCTGGGAAAAAGCTGTTTAGAAGTAGCTAGATCTGGAAGGAATAATTGTCCCAGCATTTGCTGGGTTGATATAAAGAGTCAGGTAGGTTACCTGGAGGAGAAAGCTGGGTATCTTAGCAACAAAAAGGATATGGGGACACAAGAGATGGCAGACGCTGGAATCCAGAGCAATGCACAAGATTCTGGAGGAACAACAGATCAGGCAGTATCTATGGACGGAAATGGACAGTACATGTTTTGGGTCAAGATCCTTCATGGGGCATTGGAGTTGGAAGCTGAGTTCAAAATGGTGCTGTGAATGATCTCACCAAAGGTGCATCAGTGATCAGAGTAGGGGCAGTGATTGGAGACAAACAAAATTTATGACTGGGAGCTGAAAGACAAGATCTTCTCAATTGTTATTTGTAAAAGGCTCATCCAAAATAGATGGCAGTTACGGGGCAAGGGAGAAGTTAAGAGAGGTGGAGACTTGGTCAAGATGAATGCTATCAGATAGTGGCTGATATCATCTGTTTTGCATTATGCCTCTGCAAAATTGGTGAGATTCGGAAATCTGACAATTCTTATGTTTAACTGACTCTTCTCCACACAAGTTATTTCTGCACCTGAATTTCAATTTATGGAAGCTTTCTCTCTACAGCTGAGAGAATGGAGGGTTCTGACCTGAAACATCAACAGTTCTTTTCCTTCTGCAGATGGTGCTCAACCCAACGGGTTGTTTGTTTCTCTACTGGTGCTGCCTTATCTTTTATCAGCAAAACTAATTTCTTCTTTTTTCATTTTACATATATTTTCTTAAATTTGGTATCCTGCAACATTTAGTTCTCAACTTTGGTCACATTTTAACCATGTTTACACAATGTCTATTAAATCAAACCCACTTATCTCCATCTTTATTTAAGAAAAAATTATTTAGACATTGCCTTGCATGATCTCAGCACTTTCCAAACATGCTGCAGTTAATGAAGCATTTTTTACGAGAGCTCATTGCTGTAATTGAGTCACTGCTCAGGAAGCCAATATAAACAGCAAAGTAATAATGATCAACTCTCTTTTTAAGTGTTGGTTGGGGATGGCTGTTAGATAGGACTCCTGGGTTAATTTATACTCCTCTTCTTCAAGTCAATGAAGGAATGTCTTGCATCCAATTAAGGAAGTGAACAGGACTTCAGTTCAATGCTGATGTGAAAGATACAACTCCCAAAAGTGGAGCATTCCATTGAAGTATTACCCTTGACTGCTGTGCTCAATCCACAAACTTCTGAAGCAAGGGGGTCACAGGCTTTACAAAATATACATTGGACACTTATTGAGATACACACTCTTATTGCAAATGTGTTTGAGAAGAAAATTCACTTCACACATTCCCACTTACATTATCTGTACTACCATCCCTAACTAACCTCATTCACTACTGTTACTTCCTGTTCTCTTTTACTACTCACCCAGACACAGACTCTCTCTTTTTATAATCTGTGAGAGTCTTTGAATCATACAGCATGGAAATAGAATCTTCAGCCCAACTGTTCTATGCGGGCCAAGATTCTATCTAAGCTCATCCCATTTAGCCTGCATTTTCGTCATATCCCTTTAAACCTTTCCTATCCTTGTACTTGTCCAAATAGCTGTTAATTGTTAATGTGACTGCCTCAACAACTTCTTCTGGCTGCTCATTCTATATACTGACCGCTCTCTGGATGAAAAGGTTTCCCCCTCAGGTTCCTCTCGCTTTAACCCTACTCTCTCTAATTATTAATTCTCCAACCCTGGGAAAAAGATTGCACACTGTCTCTACCTATGGCCCTCATATTTTTATATATCTCTACAAGATCACCTTACATAGATCTGTTGCTTCTCTCTACTCCCATTCTTTCTCATGGTTCACTTTTTTCCTCTTCGCTATTGTGTTTCCTTGAAGAGTCATGTTAACTAAAACGGAGAGAAGGATGAACAAGCAAGGCCAGGGAGCATGCTGCCTGACTTTCTTAGTTTCTCCACCATTTTGTGTGTATTGCTTTGATTTTCTGCAGATTTTTTCTTGTCAAGAATGCATAAAAGCATCTACACAAACACTTAAATTGCCAGTGTATGAAAAGCTACCAATAAAGTACTTGGCGGTTGACATGGATGTCGTGTGTGAAAGGGCTTGGTTCTGTGCTCGATAACACTATGACAAGATTGGTTTTGTAAACGATATACCTCCAACCCAAACTTGTAGTAGAAGTAGTTGATGAAATACTTGGCACAGTCAACCAGTCCATTGTCCAGATGTTGTCTTGTGATGTCATGAAAGATCGTTTTTGTTACTGGAGGTGGAAGATTATTGCGAAGTCTAAAATATTCCTGATGGCGATAGACCGTCACTTCAAATGCTAAAACAGCGAGAATCAACAGGTTGTTCTGGAATAGAAAGAAAAGGAAACATTTTGATTGGTTAATCTGAAACTCTGAAGATATATTCTCGTTTTATTTGCCAACCTTTAACTTAACAGGTATTCCAACAGGCAGAAGGTTATTTTTCTTAGGATGGTAACTAACTTAGAAATGCAAACAATTGCTGTACAACAGCTAACGGATTTCCTGCAAAAACAATGTTTGATTGGCATGTTTGGTTGAGCAAGAAATGGAGGCCAGAAATGTGCCATTTGACCTTCAAAATAAATTTCAACTGTTAGGCAGAATCAGTGCAAAGCTAACAGTAAACCTTCTGATACTAGGAATGTCCAGGGAAATGGCTCAGTGTAGGGAAGTGGACTTGAGTAAAAGAGCCATAATCTTATTGAATGTGGGATTGCTGACACTCCTTCTTTCAGCACACGTTCTAGTAAAGAGACAAGGATCTGAAATGTCAAATGAGATTCTCCACACATTTGCTTAGTATTTTCAGCATTCCCCAATTTCATTACTTGGGTACCTGCCTGTGTTTTGCTTTCAACATCTGGAGGTGCACTTTAAGGAAGTAAGTTCTCTTGGTAGCTTTTCTCCCCCCAAATAGTTACACCAAGACATGGATGCAGGCATAGACACCAAGTCAAGAAAGAAAAAGTTGGGGAAACAGGGACAAGGCTCGCTCCTCTATAATTACTAAGCATGTTAAAGAGATAGATGGACAATTTCAACACATCTCTCCAAAGTTAAACTTATATTCCTGAATGCTGACCTATGTAAATGCATGGAAAACCAAAATAATAATAAAAGAGATTACATATAATAGTACACACAACCGAACACTCTCCTTTGGTGGACAGCTGTGAACATTTGACATATATATTTTAATTCCATCTTAAGTCTAACAAGAAGTTTTATTTCCAATGTGCTTGCAGAGGGATGATCAGACTAAAAGGTGACATTGATTTAAATAACAACATAGCAGGACAAAGTGTTCTTTATCTAATTGTGTTTTTGCGTGCTGTACTGTATCTGGAGTAACAATTATTTTGTTCTCCTTCACACTTTTGTACTGGAAATGACACTAAACATGCCTGACCCTTGAAGATGGGCAATGCCGACACAGTGATGGGTAATGTTATGGTGGTGACCTTTGAGGGAGAATGGATGCTGAATCCAGTGCCCAGAGAAGGTTAAGAAAATGTTTGAATGTATTTAAAACTGCACCAGGAAAGAACAGCATTGCATGGATTAAAGTGCTAATTAACTGGAAGAACTTATGGTTCATCTAGTAACATCTATTAACTTTCCCACTTAACATCACGGAAAAGTCTTATGAATGGTGCCATACTTAAACACTGCAGTGAGCTTTCCTTATATTTACTTTATATCAGCTGTGCAAACAGATAACACGACTTAAGAGGCAGTTTTAATATAAAATGAGCAAATGGCTGTTAAGTATGCAAGGAATGTATACACCAAACTGAATTCGTTGGTCAATAAAATAACTTGGGTGTTTTGAAGATGTGAGATACACATCCTTCTGCTTCTCTCCCAAGTAGTGATGTGGGACATTGATCGTGTGGATAGCCAGAGGCTTTTTCTCAGGGCTGAAATACCTAACACCAGGGAGCATAGTTTTAAGGTGCTTGGAAGTAAGTACAAGGGGGAACTCAGAGGTAAATTTTTCCACACAGAGAGTGGTGGGTGCATGGAATACACTGCCAGCGAAGGTGGTAGAGGTGGATACGACAGGGTCTTTTAAGAGACTCTTAGATAGGTACATGGAGCTTAGAAAAATAGAGGGTTATGCAGTAGGGAAATTCTAGGCAGCTTCTAGAGTAGGTTACATCGTCAGCACAACATTGTGAGCTGAAAGGTCTGTAATGTACTGTAGGTTTTCTATGTTCTATGTATAGTACCTCATCATCTCATCGTTCCAGAATATCTTCTAATCACTCTGGCAACTGTTTCTCGAGAGAAACAGTGATTTTTTAAATTTGTATTTTCATAAGGACAAATTGCTTCCTCAAATGATGCTTTGTTATTTCATCAACATGCAGCTTCTGCAGCAGGATTTGGTGTAACCTAATCAATCGGGAAACATGAGTAGTCTGAAGCAAGATCTGTCCTCTGGAATCTCTCGTCTGTGCTTTTATCAAACCTTATGACCGAGTTCCATTTGGCTGATTTTAGAGATTCATCTAAGTTAAAGGTTCATCTGAGATCCCATTCAAAAGAAAGATTCCACTCCAAAACTCTAAATTTCAGAGTATCTCAGAACTACAAAAGGAAAACAATCATAGCAGTGCCCATGAAGAGCAGGGTGAATGGCCTCAACGATTATTGCCCAGTGGTACTCATAAGCCAGAACCTACACCTGCTACAATTTCCAAATCACCACAACAGGTCTACGACTGGTGCAATCTCACTAGCTTGCCACTGGGCCTTGGATCACCTGGACAATAAGTAATGCCTACGTCAGGTTGCTGTTCATTGATAACAGCTCAGTGTTCAACACAATACTGCACTCACTTCTAATGAACAAGCTCCAAAACCTGGGCCTCTGGATCTCCCTCTGTAACTGGATCCTTGACTTCCTTACTGAGAGGCAACAGTCTGTGCAGAACAAAGATAATATCTCCTGCTTGTTGGCAATCAATACTGGCACACCTCAAGGATGTGTGCTTAGTCCACTGCTCTACTCTCTCTACATCCATGACTCTGTAGTTAAGCACAGCTCAAACGTCATCCATAGATTTACTGACGATGCAACTATTGTTGGCAGAATTTGAAATGGTGATGAGGTGGTGTACAGGAGTGAGGTAATTCAGCTGGTTGATTGGTGTCTCAACATCAATCTTGCACTCAGCATCAGTATGGTCAGGGAATTGACTGTGGACTTCAGGAGGGGGAAGTTGAGGGAACACTTACCAGGACTCATCGAGGGATCAGCAGTGGAAATGGTGAGCAGTTTCAAGTTCCTGGGTGTCAACATCTGTGAAGATCTACCCTGGGCCCAACATATTGATGCACAAGTGTGGCTATACTTCATTAAGAGTTTGAGGAGACCTGGTATGTCAGCAAAGGCACTCGCAAATTTCTAGTGTTGCACCGTGGAGAGCTTTCTAACTGGTTGCATCACCGCCTAGTACGGAGGGGTCACTGCATGCAAAAAGACGTAGGACGTTCTAAACTCAGCCAGCTCCATCATGGGCACTAGCCTCCCACACCTTCAAAGGGCGATATCTCAAAAAGTGGCAGCCATCTTTCAGGTCCCTCATCACCCAGGACACGCTGTCTTCTCAATGATACCATCAAGGTGGCTGTACAGGAGCCTGAAAACACACACTCAGTGTTTCAGGAACAGCTTCTTCCCCTCCACCATCAGATTTCTGAATGGACAATGAATCCATAAACATTACCTCACTATTTTTCCTCTCTTTTTGCAGTACTTAATTTATTTTTTGTATATACTTCTTACTGTAATTTATAGCTTTTATTATGCATTGCAATGTACTGCTGACGTAAAAAAATTAATTTCCTGACAAATGCTGGTGATATTAAAGCTGATTCTGATTTTTTTTTTACTATAAAGTGGATGGAAAGTAATTGACACTACTGAACTTTAGAACAAGCTGATAACCTTTGTGTAGCTCTCCATTACCAGAGACTGACATGCTTTCCATATTTTCCTTCAAAATCCAGTTCATTAATCAAAAATCTGTAGCTGCCATGGTGAGATTTGAATTCAGGTCCAGCTGTATTGTTAGTTCAGATCTCATGATTGTTTATCTGGTATTTTAACTGGTTGGACCAGCTCCCCTTCTTTCAGTAGATGTTAATTGATGTAGACACTCCAGAGACATCTAATTGTTTCAATGAAGGCAATGCTTTGCATAAAACAACACCGAAAGGTTTGGAAATGATGGTGTTCTCATCTGACGTTCATTCCTTGTTCACTTGCACAATGGTGTGCTTTCTGGAAAAAATGCTGGAATCAATAGGAAATCTGTAAGAGGAACTCAGCAGATCAGGCAGCATCCATGGAAATGAACAAATAGTCAACATCTTGGGCCGAGATCCTTCTTCAAGACTGGAAAGGAAGTGGGGGGGGGGGGGTGGGGAAGACAGAAGAGTGAAGGACAGCTAGAAGGTGATAGGTAAAGCTAGGTGGGTGGGAAAGGAAAGGGCTGGAGATGAAGGAATCTGATAGTAGGAGAGAAAGGACTATAGGACAAAGGGAAGGAGGAGGGGACCCAGGAGGAGGTGATAGGCATGCCAGAAGAGGTAAGAGGCCAGAGTAGAGTGATCCTTTTTTACCAGAAGGAGAAATCAATTTTCATGACATCAGGTTGGAGGCTACCCCAATGGAATATAAGGTGCTGCTCCTACACCTTGAGGGTGGTCTCATTGTGGCAGATGAGGAGACCATGGACTAACATGTCCAAAAGGGAATAGGAATTGGAATAAAAATGCTGGGCTGCCGGGACGTTCTGCTTTTGGTGGATGGAGCAGAAATGCTTGACGAAGCCATCTCCCAATTTATGATGGGTCTCTCCAACGTAAAGGAGGTCACATCGGGAACACTGGATACAAGAGAAGATCTCAGCAGATTCACAGCTGAAGTGTTGGCTCGGCTGGAAGGATCGTCTTGGGCCCTGAATGGAAATGGTGAATGGAAAAGGTGTAGCCCTTTGGTTACTTGCAGGGGTAATTGTCAGGAAGGAGTTTAGATGGGAGGGATGAATGGAAAAGGGAATTATGATCCCCATGGATAGCAGAGAGTGGTGGGGGGAGATAAAGAAATGTTTAGTGGCAGGATCACTTTGGAGGTGGTTGAACTTGCAGAGAATGAGTGGTTGAAGTTGCAGAGATGGTTGAAGGATGCAGAGGCTTCTGGGCTGGTAGGTAATGACAAGGATAACTCTAATACTGTAAGGTAGTGGGAAGATGGGATGAGTAAGAATGACTGGGAAATGGAGGAGATGCGGGTTAGGTGGTGGATGAAGGGAAATATCTTTCTTTGAAGAAGGAGAACATCTCTGATGCTCTGGAAAGAAAAGCCTTATCCCGGGAACAGATACGGTGAAGACGAAGGAACCGAGAAAAAGGAATAGCATTTTTATAGGAGATAAAGTGGGAAAAGGTATAGTCAAGAAAGCCTTGGAAATCTGTAGGTTTATAAAAGATGCTGGCTGGCAGTTTGTCTCCAGGATGGAGTCAGAGAAATCTAGAAAGGGGAGGAAGGTGTCAGAAATGGATCACGTGAATTTAAGGACAAGAAGGAAGTTACAGACAAAGCTGATGAAATTGAAGAGCTCAGCATGGGTGCATGAAGCAGCACTAACGCAGTCGTCAATGTAGCAGAAGGAATTGGGGAGCATTACTGGGAAGACATGGAACATAGTCTGTTCTACATAGCTATCAAAAAGGCAGGCATAGCAAGGGTGGCTACTCCATGAAGCTGGAGAAAGTGAGAGGAGGCAAAGGAGAAATTGTTGAGGGTGAGGGCCAGTTCTGTCAGACGGAGATGTGTGGTGCTGGAGGGGATCTGGTTGGATCTTTTACTGAGAAAGAAGTGGAGATATTTAAGGCCTCCTTGTTGGGGAATAGAAATGTATAGGGACTGGAAATCGATGGTGAAAATGAGGGAGTCAGGGCCAGGGAACTGCAAGTTAGTGAGGAGACTGAGGGCATGAAAAGTGTCGTGGATGAAGATGGGAAGGGACTGAACCAATGGGGATAGAATGGAGTCAAGGTATGAGAACATAAGTTCAGTAGGATAGGAGAAGGCAGAAACAATGGGCCTACGTGAACATATCTGGAATACTCAGAATATAATCTGTAATTTATTCATACCTTAAGGTACACTAGAAGAGGAGAAGACTTCTTGAGCCCAATCCAATTTGCGGGATCCACAGGGCTAGAGTAGAGAACGGAACTGTTCAATCTCTCAGCGCTCTCTACATTGGTCTCATTGAGTTGAGGCTGTGGAATTAAACATTCAAATATATTTATATAAAGATTTAAATAATGCATAATGCTAAATGCATTTTACATTCATTAAGCTAATGCCTGAAAGCACAAACCACCAGAGTCAAGAAGAGCTTCTACCCCATGTTCTGACTCTCGATGGACCTCTCACACACTAAAATATTCCAATGCACTATGTCGTAGCCCTTGCACCCTATTTGTCCGTCCTGTGCTGCATAATCTCTGTAATTTCAACACTATATTGTTTCATTTCTCACTACCAGCATGTAATTATGCATGGTATTATCTGTCTGGGCGGCATATAAAGTAAATCTCTTCAGTGCCTGGAACAATACACCGATGTAAAATATTTTCCTTTCAATCAGAGTGAAGCCATCGGTTCATATTTATTTCAAGACTATTAATTGTCATCAGATGAAAAAATAAGAGAAAAGCATTAGATGAAATATCAAAAAATGTAGAAAATATCGAATTATATGTTTCAAAAATTTAAATCTCATGGTATTAGAAAAATATAATGACTAATGCATTATGCTCCGTGCTGATATTATACTATATTACAAATAGCAGTTAAAATAACTTAACAAGAATGAAATGAACTTACAATATTCCACATAACACAGCAAAAGCTATTTGGAGAAAACAAACTTGTTTTCAATAAGGGAGATTGAATCCACACGTTACCAAATTAAATCTAGACAAGTCAGGATAAAACACATACAACTAAATCTGTAATGATCAGTCTGAGTGCGTTTTTTTTCTTTATTTGTTTGTGATTTTCTAGCTTTGCTGATCAGGAATCCATTCTCCATTCCTAAATTCTGAACCAACAAACCATTAAAAGCTCCTTCATTATGCCTCTAATCTGGATTTCCTCATGATACTGAAGGAGATAAGGGAAGAGATTGCTAGGGCCTTGAATGAGGTTTTTGTATCCTCTTTAGCCACAGACAAGATCCCAGAACACTAGAATAGTCAATATTTTTCCTTTGTTTAAGAATGACAACAGGGAGAAAGGAAGAAATTAGAGGCTGATAGAGAAATTACTGGAGAAGATTCTTACATACAAATAGTAAACCATGGACTTATTAGGAAAAGTCAGCATGGCTTTGTACAGGGGAGGGGATGTTGCTTACATACATGGACATTAGTAACATATTTGATAAGGTCCCTTGAGATACGCTGGTCCAGAAGAATGCCACTTAGGATCTATGGTGAGCTGATAAGTTGAATACAAAATTGGCTTGGACATAGAACTTATAAGGTAGTGGTGGAGGGGTGTTCCTTTGACTTGAGGTCTGTAACTAGTGGTGTTCCGCAATGATATGAAAATGCATGTGGTCTCATCAATAGATTTACAGATGACACAAAAATTGGTAGAGTTGTTGATAGTGAGGACAATTGTCAAAGGGTAATGAGGATATATATGGCAGATGGAGTCTAACCTGGACAAGTGTGGAGTGTTGTATTTTGAGAGATCAATACAAAAGCATACAGACTACGGCAGGACCCTTAGGAGCATTGATATACAGAAGGATCTAGAACTCACTGAAAGTGGTCACACTAGAGGATAGAGTGGCAAAGAAGGCACATGCATACTTGCCTTCATCAGTTGGTGTACTGGGTAGAAGCCACACCACAGGAAGGGTGTGAAAGATTTGGAGAGGGTGAGGAAGAGGTTCAGCAGAAGCTGACTGGATTGGAGAATACAGGCTATAAGGAGATATTAGACAAACGGAGCATCAGAGGCTGAAAGAAACATATAAAATCATGAGAGACATAGACAGTGTAGATAGTCAGAGACTTTTTCCCTAGAGTGGAAATGTCAAATACTGGAGGACATAGATTCAAGGTGAGAGGCAGCAAGTTTAAAGGAGATGTACAAGGCAAGCTTTTCTCCTCTACAGCTTGGTGGTTGATTAAATAGCCTGCCAAGGTAGGTGGTAGAAATAGATACAATATCAACATTTAAGAGGAATTTACAGAGAAGCCTGTGAAGGAATAGAAGAAAATAGACTATGTGCAGACAGATGGAATTAATTAGATTCATATGACCCTTGAAGACATGGTGGGCCAAAGTCCTTTTCCTGTTCTCTACTGTTCTATTTTCTGTACGTGCCACACATTAATATTACACCAGAGATGCCTCTTCACTGGCTATATCAGTTATGCCAGGCAGCTGAGTGCCTATTGATATGCAAATATCCAGTGTGGTGTTGAACTGAATGAGGATACTCGGCATCTGAATATTTTGTTATTATAATTTGCAGTGCATCTTATCAATAATCATTTAAATGTCCCAACTAAGTTAGATTGTGGGAGTCAGATTGGAGATACACTCAGCTACTTTATTAGATACACCCATACACCAGTTTGTTAATACAAATATTGAATCAGTCATTCATGTGGCAGTAACTCAATACATAAAAGCATGCAAGCTTATCAAGACCTCCAGCATGGCAGTGATGCAACAGTGTGGATGCCAGCTGCCGTAAAAACTCAAGGAAGAAGAAGACCAAACATCATAATGGGGAAGAAATATTATCTAAGCGACTTTGACCATGATCTCCTGCTGATACTGGGATCTCCTGAAATTTACAGAAAATGGTACAAAGAAAAAACATCCAGTGAGCAGCAGTTCTGTGGGTGAAAATGCCCGGTTAATGAGAGAGGCCAGCGAAGAATGGCCAGACTGGTTCCAGCTGACAGTAACTCAAACAGCCATGCATTACAACAGTGGTGTGCAGAAGAGCATTTCTGAATGCACAACACGTTGAACCTTGAAGAGGATGGGCTACAGCCGCAATAGCCCACAAACTTACCCTCAGTGGTCACTTTAATAGGTACAGGAGGTGCCTGATAAAGTGGCAAAGTGGCCACTGAGTGTATAAGCCATGATCCAGTAATCATGGTGTCAGGAACTCTGCTGGATCAGATGGGCATTTCCTGTCACCTGCGTTCTACCGAAGCAAAGCTTGTGAAAACCAGCCAGAGTTTATCATTATTGTGAGAATACTACCTCTGGCGACCCTAGTACCTTGCCCTTATTGTTCGCAAATGTGGCCACTTTTTCTTTCCTTAAAAGTGTAACTTTAAAGACAGTTTATTTCAGGAAGGAAAGGTCAGTAGTAGTGCATTCAGTCACAGCAGGTATAATGATTATTTACTTTAAATTAAAATGATGTATGGAATGAACTTTAAATAACATACTTACAATTGTACAGTTTGAAGAGTAGCTTAAAGGTTGAACAGATGATAATTGATATAACATTTTACAAACAATGATTATGCAGGTCATGACTGTGCAGATGCTCGATGCCAGAGGACGTAATTTTACATAAGGCAAAGCAAAGGCCCACGAGATTAAGAAGACATAATTCAGCAGGGAAACCTGTAGGAGTACAGTCTGATCAGTCTTCCACACTTCAACATGCAGATCATACACCAGGATACATAAACAAACAATATGCTATCTTTCTTAAAAAAGATGACACAGTTTGACTTACCTGAGACTCAGTGTAAGGAATCTAAATTGGAGAGAATTCAATTGATAGCATTTGTTGTTGGTAAGACTGCAGGCATTCACTGTTATGTGCATGTGACTGGTACACCAACTTAGGGAAAGGTTGAATAGGTCAGAACTTTATTCTTTGGAGTGCAGGAGAATGAGGGGAGATTTCATAGAGGCTTTCAAAATTATGAGGTGCAGAGATAGGGTGAATGTATGCATGCTATTTCCCCTCTGAGTAAGACGAGAACTAGAAATCATATTTAGGATGAAAGGTGAAATATTTAGGAGGAATCTGAAGGGAAACTTTTCAGTCAGATTAGTGCGAGTGTGGAATGAACCACCAGTGAAAGTGGTTGATATGGTTTCAATTGCAACATTTAAGAGAAGTTTTGATAGATACATGGATGGGATGGGATGGGTTTGGAGGGCTTTGGTCTGGGAGTTGCTAGATAAAAATAGGCAGAAGATAAGGCTGGCATGATCTGAATGGGCTGAAGGGTGATTTTTTGGTGAATGGTTGTGGTGTAACAATGATTACAACAATTATATGATACCTTTAACATAGCAACATTTTATCAAGGCAGTTCTCAGGACTCCATCAGGCCGCAAACAGAAAAGATAGCCAGAAAGTTCAATTTTGAGAAAGCAAATTCGTGTTTGAATTGCCTGCTGTTTCTGAGAAAAGGCATGACACTGTGAGAGCAGAGAAGGGTAAAGATTGGAACCGCTCTTCTGGCATGGTAGAGAAAAGCGAAAGACATGGCAAATATTTCAGACTAGTAAACAGTAGCATGATTCATATTGTGATGACGATATCCAACTCCCCATGCAATGGACATTAAATATTCCAGCTGCACAGTCACAGACATCTAAATTTTACAATTATGAGATTTTAATGCAAAATATATTTGGGATTAATAAAACTATCATTTTGTTCTCACACTTACCTCTTTCAATGTAATCCAAATGATGTAAAATGACACAATTTTGATTATGTGAAGTTCCAAAATCCACCAAGCCATTATTTGTAGTTTATGGAACGTCTCCATAAATTTTAGGAACAGCACAGTCAGACGGTCAATCACCAGGTGCCATTTATTTGTCCTTTCTTCTAAGATGGGGAGAAAAATAATTATTTCAGCTTCTAAGTCAGCTATTTCTAAAACAACTCAGGCAGAGACACAGGTGACAGCAAATCTTGGAATCTGGAACAATAAACAAAGTAATGGAGGAACTGAACAGGTCAGGCAGCATCTATGGAGGGAAATGGACAGTTGGCATTTACACCGCAAACTCTTTCTCTGGACTCACTTTAAACTGTGATGGTCAGATGGAGAGATTAGGGGTGTGGAAAGAGAAAGGATGCTGGATCAGGTGGACCAAGACAAGAGAAAAAAGAAAACAGGAGAAAAAGGGACAGCTACTGGAAGTTATATGTAGAATTTAATGTCATGCTGCCAGGTTGGAGACTGCCCAGGGAAATTTGAGGTGCTGTTCCTCTCAGTGGCCTGTCCTGTCAATTTACTACAATGGAAGTCACAAAGTTCTGGAATAAGAGTCCTTGAAAAATGAAATTCTTGTGCAAATCTGTGGAGTCTCTGTCGATAATTACCCAGGGAGAGGTCCATAGTTACCTCAGGTGGTGTACAAGGTAAAGAATAAACACCTTAATTACCCCTGTATTAGACAAATAAACAGTGCCCATTGATAAAAACAGGACACTCAGTAGATCAGGAAGTATATGTGGAAAAAAGAAATCCCCTGCGTCGATAGGAGAATCAGAGAGGGCTTAACAGTCATCCCAGAGAGAATATGGAAATAAGTGAGGGAATGAGACTGTTTTGGGAACAAGGAAAGATGATAGACTTCCTTTAATGTTGTAGAGAAATATGAGTATGAAATGCTTTTGCATTGACAGCAAAAGATGAATTCTCTACCCTTCCCTCTGCTACCCGTCTCCACTCACTCAGAGGCTTCAACCCCTATCTTTTGTCCACTTCTGCTTCACCCCACCCCTTCTGCTCTTGAAACCCCATCTCCTCTCCCCTCTTACAGTCCCAACTCAAAATGTTGATCTTGTCCATTTCCCTGCACAGATGCTGCCTGACTCACTGTGTTCCTCCAGCACCTTGCTTTTAGCTCCTGTTCCTACACTTGCACTTTCCTCTCCTGTGCCTCCAATCACAGACACTATTCCTGTATGCATTCTGTGTAAATAGTTGAGCCACTCTTTTCCAGTTCATTCATCACAAAGTACAATGCAGAGAGATTACCTGTTCACAAACAGATCCCTACCATAAGTGACCTTAGTTACTACTCATTACAGAGTGGCCCACAGATACCTGTGTGGTGGTGACTTAAACATGCCATTTGGTACCCAGGTCCTGAGGAGGATGCTGCACATTTATGGTCTTTTGAGAGGGACTGGAACTTGGGGCATATTCATCAGGATGACATTTTAATCCTCCAAAACAGAGCAAAACAATTTCTAGACAAACGTCTTTCAACGGGATCAAATTGTCTCAGTAGAAGTGGTAAATTCTGTATAATATTTCAGGCATGCAATATACATTCCATCTCTCAAAATTTAAATGCAGGGAAGACCACAAAGATTAAAAAAAGTACTGCAATTTAAGTTTTTATAGGTGGTTGAACTTCCACAGGGGGTTTATAGCAATCCACTCAATGCTCATAAATTACATAAGTAGCTTTGCACATTCAAAACCACCCAACTAATAATGTCACATGGTCTGGCATGCTAGATATTTACAATGCTTTATACAGACAAAACAGTTAAATGTGCTGTAATTTCCCCTTAGAAGCCCACTTCGATTCAACCTATCTGTGACATTCCCTTTGTTCTTCACAGTCCAGTCCCACCTTTTGTTACACTGAAATTAACCTGCTCTGAAATGTTGCAAGGTTTCAACCTGAAATCTTGATAGTTCCTTTTTTCCCACATGTACTGCTGAACCCATTGAGTTCCTCAAACAGATCGTTTCATGGACATGAAATCTTAACTGTTTTGCTGTTCACAGATGCTGCTTCATCTGCTGAAATGCTTCCAACATTTTCAGTTGTTACTGGACCTGAAATGTTGACTCCTTCTTCCTCTGCAGATGCTGTCTGACTTACTGAGTGTTTCCAGCATTCTCTGTTTGGATTTCAGACTTCCTGCATTTGCAGTTTTTTTGATTTTCTGATCACATGGATTTTTTTTTGAATAGGCACAACTGGAATAACTGCAAGGATTGTATCCCCAAACCATCTAGAGAGTGGCGACTATTTCATTTAAGGACAGAACTTGGAAAAATAAATCACCTCTACAATCTTCCTCTTCCTCCTCTTCTTCACCCTCCTCTGTCTTTTTGTCGTCTGTTCTTTCCTCTTTCTGAGAACTGGTGTTGATGTTCATCATGCCAATATCAGGCAGGCTTCCATCCTGATTCACTAACCTGTGGAGACATTAGGACTGTTACGAAGACATCAAGCACAAGGTGTGGCCCTATCAGGATTAGGTTCAGAGGCGTCTTGCCATAGAATGTCAAGCACGTTACTCTAGCTTTTTGACAGACGTTTTTCCATATGAGCATATTAGAATTAGGAGAATAATTGGCACATGAAGCAACTGTCTAAAACAGCTACATATTAAAATTGCTGCTTCAAGATTATGATTCAAAACTAAACTTGACATTTTCCCGATGGAGAAAAGTGTCATAGTTTAAATTGAGAGCATGAAATGGCAAGATGTGAGAGCAAGCATTTCATGTCTTTGGAAGACTTACGCATTCTGACGATTTGACATGTATAGCTTGATTCTGTACAGAGTAATTCACACAGGAAGAAAAAGAGGATGAGTACAGCACATTATGGAAAGAATATTACAAAAGAAAAGATTTGCATCAAGCCAGACAAAGTTTATTATCTTCCCCATAAGCTGGAAACTGCTTCACCCTTCTGTGTATTTTAGATTCTGTGCTAAAGCTGCGTGCGTTTCTATTCAGGATAATACATGCAACCCTCATCATTCAATGCTGACTTTTGCAAAACCTTATTGCATTCAAACAGTAATGGCCATTCCATACTTGAGATTTGCTTCAAACTATGCTGCTATCATTTTGTTTCAGGTGCATGGTCAAAAATTAATTCAGCTTTAGTTTGCTGGAAGTGAAAATGACAAAATACTTACTTGCCAGCAGTCTGCAGCTGTGTGTGAATATTTCACAAAGTGAAGGAGGGAAGGCAACTTGCATGCTTAGGCAGGAAATTTAGATCATGCACTTTCTCCACAAGCTATACATGATAGCACTATAGATCGACTGTACACATTTACCTTAAACTCTAAGAGCCCTCTCTACCATTGAGTACATTTACATGGAGTGCTGCCACAAGAAAGCAGCATCGATCAGAGAAGACCCCCACCACACAGGCCATGTCCTCTTCTTGCTACTACCATCAGGCAGAAGCCTGAGGTCCCACACCACTAAATTCAGCAACAGCTATTACCCTATAACAATCAGGCTCCTGAACTTGCATGGATGACTATGCTACTCTGAACTGATTATATGACCTAAAGAATCACTTTCATACACTTGTTACAACTCATGTTCTCGGAGTTGTTTTTGTTTGCATAGCTTGTCTTCTTTTGCACATTGGTTGTTTGTCAGTCTTTGTTTATGTATGGTTTTTCATAAAATTCTATTGTATTTCTTTTAGTCCTATAAATGCCTGTAAGAAAATTAACCCTAATGTAGTTCATGGTAACATATACATACTTTGATAATAAATTTACTTTGAACTTTGAAGAATAACTTTAGGAGGAATTCTTCTGTGGTCACTGGTATCAAGAGGGAGTGAGAGAATCAGCTGGTGATTGTAATCAACTCTCACACATTTGTTTCATTGAAGGCAAAAGTGTCAGTGTCTTCACAACTTATACTAACCAAGGAGGATTTCTTTCATAAAAAATTCAAAAAGGTTCTGTGTAATAGATTGATAATTCTTAATTCTAATTAAGTATACTCTTGCAGATAAATGTCAGTGAAGTTGAATTTAGTTATACTATAGATCTTTCTTCTGTGTTATTTATGCTGATCTAGGTTTTTATGCATCCAGAAAAAAATACTCCTGTTTACGTCGATGGTGCTGAGGTCAAGAGGATTGAAAGCATCACGTTCACAAGAGTGAATATGACCAATAGCTTGTCCTGGTCCAAATACAGATGCTATTGGAAAGAAAGCTCACCAATACCACGTCTTCCTCAGGAGTGGAAAGAAATTGGGCATGTCCCCTTTGAATCGATGCACCCCAAAAAGCATCCTGTCTGGATGCATCATAGTTGGTATGGCAACTACTCTGCCCATGGCTGCAAGAAATTGCAGAGAACTGTGTACACAGCTCAGCACATCATGGAAACCAGTCTCCCTTCTACAGACTCGGTCTTCAATTCTCACTGTCTCAGTAAAGTAGCCAACACTCTCAAAGACATCACCAACCTGTCTTCTCCCACCTCCAATCAGGCAGAAGATATGAAAGCCCTAAATCTCATTCCAGCAGGCTCAAGTACAGCTTCTAGCCTGTTGCTATAAGAATGGATCCTTAGTACAATAGAATGGACTTGGAGTTGCACAATCTACCTCATTATAGGCTTGTACCTTTATTGTCTGCCTGCACAGTACTTTCTCAATAATTGAAACTCTTTATTCTGCACTCTGTTATTTCTTTTCTTGTACTACCCCAATGCACCATGTGATGAAGTGATCTGTATGGACAGCATGCAAAACAAAAGCTTTTCACTGTACTTCAGTTTGTCTCATAATAATAAACCAATTCATCAGCTTTTAAAATGAGGGAGTAAAAATTATCAGTGAAATTCTGGTTAATAAGAATAAAATAAATAGGAGTAGGAATAGGGAGCCACCTCTTCCATTCAAAGATTATATATGAGATTTATTTGTCACATGTACATTGAAACACACAGTGAAATGGATCATTTGTCTTGTTGGAGACGTGCTGAGGCCAGACCTCAAGTTTCGCTATTTTTCCAGTGCCACTGTAGCATGCCCACAACATGGCTTGTCTGGCTTTAGAATGTGGGAGGAAACCAGAGCACCGAGAGGAAACCCAAGTGGTCACAGGAAGAACATAAAAATCTCTTTACAACGGTGGTGGGAATTGAACCCCGATGTTACAGCTAGAACTGTAAAACTTTATGTTAACTGCTACACTATCAGGCCACCATCCATCAAATATCCAGAGATAAATTAATCTGTTCTGTTTTAACATAATCACTGAGTATCTACAGCCTTCTAGGGAAATGAATTCCAAAATTTTGTCCTTCTATAAATGAAGAACTTTCTCCTTAGATAAATCTTAAATGGTTTACCACAGTATCACAACTAGGGAGAATATTCTTCCTGCCTCAACTGTGAACTGCCAAAATTCTCTTAGATAAGCACATAAACAAAAGAAAAACAGAGGGTTATGCAGAGGGAATCTTTAGAATTGATTGTGGAGTAGGTTAAAAGGCTGGCTCAAGTTGGTGGGCTGAAGGGCCTGTACTGGTCTATGAATTTTGTATACTTTATCGTGATCTCTTTTCAGTTTTCTAAACTTCAGATAATATAGTCATAGACCATTTTATCCTCCTTTACATACCAAACTTGCCTTCTCTGCAACCACTGAGTGAATCTTCTTGGAAGTACATTCTTTCATTAGGCAAGGTGAAACAAACTATGGACCAATGCCCCCACATAATTCCAATAAGAATTCCTTATTCCTCTGTTCAGATCCTCTTCAAAAGAAAGGCAAACATATCATCTGCACCTAAATATTAGTGGGTACATTAAAATCCTGTTAAACGTCAGCACTACCCAATCTCACTACATCTGAAATTTTGCTACTTTTCTATTAAGTGCACCGAAGTAGATTATTTTTTCATTTTTCCACATTACATTCCATCCACAATATTCTCACCGCTCTCTGAACTTATTCGTATCCACCTGAAACATCTTTACTTCTTGCTTTGTACTCCCAGTTCCACCTAGAGTCAAAGTTATACAGCATGGAAGCAAGCTCTTGAGTCCAACACACCCATGTCAGCCGAAGTGCCTTTCTGAGTACCACCGTTTGCCTGCCTTTGGCCCTTATCCTCTTTTCTATCCATGTGCCTACCCAAAAACATCTTACAATGCTGCAACTGCAATTCCTCTGGCATGTCACTCCACATAGCCACCACCCTATGTATGAAAAGCTTGCCCCTCAGCTCCCCTTAAATATTTCCCCTTTCACCTTAAACCTGTGCTCTCTAGTTTCGGATACTCCTGCCCTGGGAAAAAGACTGTGATCATCACTGAAGCTGTGACCATGTGGTATCATTAAGCTCTATAAGGTTAGTCACTCAGGGGAACAGTTCTAGCCTATCCAGTCTCTCCTCATAACTCAAGTCCCCACAATCCTGCCAACGTTCTGGTGAAACTTTCCTGCAGCCTCTCTAAATTAATTGCATCCTTCCTTTAATATAATTACCAGAACTACACAGAATATTCCAGGCGTGGAACCACCACTATCATTTCAATGGTTCACCTTAATGGTAGAGAATATATACCTTCAACTTGCAGTCCTTACATGTCACAACAGGAGTTGGGGTACCATGTTGTAGCCGTATCAAATGTTGGTAAGATGTCTACAACACGACTACAAACCTTGTTTAGTACTGTTGGTAAACTTGGTTCCCTCAGGAAAATATGTGACTTTGTCGTAAGTTTATGGTCCAAGCACATGCCCTGGGTTACCCCACTAGTCACAGCATGATCTTAATTTTAGTTTCTATCAGATAACCAATTCTCAGTCCTGGCCAGTATATTACTCCCAATTACACTTGCTTGATCATCCTCCTATACTGGCCCTCATCTAACACCTGAAACTAAGTACACCACATCAACTCCCATATCTATTCTAACAGTCATATCCACAATTAACTTCAGCTCATTGGTTGAGCATAATTTCCTCCCCAGAAATCCACATTTATATTCACCAAGCCTTTATTAATGATCCATCATGATCAAGTTCCAAAGAAAACAATTTGAATGTACTTTGAAGGGCAAAGTTTCATCTTATTAGCACAGCAGTTTTCTTCCATTTCACTGGATATATTGTCAGCCAAGGTGTGATTTTCTTACAAGTTTCTCCTATAAACTGTACCCTCGGAACAAAGGCATGTGCAATCTGTGGAGGTGTGGGGATTATGTCAAGCACTATGCAGAACTCCTAATAACCATTTACAGTGAATGTTTAGGATGGGGTTATGGACCTACTCACACACACTTAGCTTATATGAATAAGTATGTAAGCCTCCAAAAGCAATCTAACTTAAGGTCACATGCCCCACCTTTGAAGTAACATTGGAGGAGGTTTTAATGGTTTTAAAGGGTTTTGTGCAAGTTGAAGGGACTTTGTGGAATTGGAAAGCAAATGAATCTGTTTCTGTGCTGCTCAGTAAACTAAGCAGCCTGTCACAACATCTTGCACTGAATTAAGCCGTTCCCATATTACCTTATAAAAGTACCACTTTGCTTCAGACTGCTAATGTGAGGCTGACTTCAAAGGCAGCACCAGGTGATTGAGGGACATCATCATGTGAAATGAAGGGAAATTTAACTGATAAACACTATAACTCCAATCTCATCAAAACAGCAAGTATCAGCAGATTAAACTGATTAGTAAAAAACCTATTAGCATGATCTGAAAATAGCAGCTAATTTTCTCTCCTTAGATAAACACACAGATACACTGACAATATTAGGTAATTAGGATGTCCATATCTGCTATGCATCAATATATTAACATGTCTGGTGGCTTCATAGAGGCATTATGCACTGATATTGTGCACACTGTAACATGATAATTAAGTGGTAAAACTTAAGAGAGGCGAATGAGTGACTGATGAAATCGACAAGAATTAAAGCAAGTTCATGAAATTACCTGCACAAACATAGAACATGGAACATGAGCAAGCCCTTCAGCTCAGTGCATGTGCTAACCATGATGCTAATCCAAATTAATCCCATCTGCCTGCACATGGTCTATATCCCTTGGTTTGCTGCCTGATCATGTGCTGTGGATAAAGTGGCTCTTAAATATTGCTAACGTAATACTTTCTAGCACTCCCCCAGCATCACTTTACAGACTCCTACTGCTCTTTGTGTAAAAAAGTGTAAAAAACACTTGCTTGACGTACAAACAGAAAAAGCTGTGCCAACAGAAGGTGGGACAGGTTTAATGTCTCAGCTCAAAGACCTCTCATCAGACATGCTGAACATTTCTAGCATTTTTCTACTTTATTCCAGATTCCAATATCTGCATTTTTTTGCTTTTATAAATCTTTCTGGCACACACTTTTATTTAATTATACTTTAGTGAAAAAATGAGGGACATACTCTGTTATTTGACTTGCTTTGCTATGTAGGAATATTTGTCTCATTTTGAAATACAGCAATAATAGGAATGTATTTGGTAAACATTGGAGGAAAGAGTTGCTGTGAAAGATATTGATGGTTTTTGTCAGCATTAAATATATAAATGAAAGAAAGAAAGTGGTTTTTTCTAGGTGAGGTGCTCAGTATAAATGAGTAATAATCATTATTTTTTGGAATTGGGATAGAGCCCAGCTACTCTACCTCAGTCCAAAAGCAACAGATTAAATGCATTGGGTTTGGGTCAGGTCACTGACTAAAATATGCATAGACCTTTAGTTTGGATTTAAACATAGAACATAGATGGTATATCTCAGGAGCAGGCCCCTTGGGCTACAATATCTGCATGGATCACAATGCTCATTTCTCCTACCTGTACACCATTCATATCTATCCATCCTCTGCATATTCATGTATCTATCTAACAGCCTCATAAACTCCACTATTGTAGCTGCTTACACCAATACCCCTGGCAGCTCGCTCCAGGAACCTACCAATTTCTTTAAAATTTCTCCTCTCACCTTAAAGGCGTAATATTAATTACCTAATTTAACCCAGAAAGAGGCCTCTTGGTCCATCAGTTCCATGCCAGCTCCAAAGAGAGAAATCTTTTCAGTTTCCTTCTCCCCATTCTATATTGCCTGGACCTATCACTCCTGCCTGCCAGTCAGCTTCATGTTTGATTCCAAATTTACCCACTCTTGGGGATAATTTACACTAATTAATGACCATTCAACACTCCTTTGAGTTAGGGAGGAAATCAGGACAGAGAGTAAAAAAAACACCAGATGGCGATAGGGAAAATATGCAAACTCTGCACATCTGGCACCATGATCAGGTTTAGTCCCAGGTCCTTGGAGCTACACATCACCACCATCCTAGCTGTGGCCATGTAAGGAGACACACAAGATTCTGCAGATGCTGGAAATCTTCAGCAGTATACACAAGATGCTGGAGGAACTACGCAGGTCAGGTAGCAACTAAGGAGGAACATAAACTTCATATTCTGGCTTCTGCCCAACCCCACCCCCTTCCTTTCCAGTCCTGATCAAGGATCTTGGCCTGAAATGTAGACTGTCTATTCCCCTTCATCGATACTACTTGATCTGCAGAGTTCCTCGAACATCTTGTGTTTGTCATGTAAGACTTGGGTAAGGTTTTAACTTTACAACTGAGCAGATCTCTCTAACAGAACTCTACTTTCACAGCAAACTGCTCTCTCTTCAGGAATTTAATACAAAGAATTAGACACAACATTTCCCACTTGTTCACAGATGTCAATAATTACCCCACCACTCACTGATGATGCTCAGCATACCCTGACACACCCGGCTCATCTGATGTCAATTAATAAATATACTCCCAGGGGCCTACTTAATTCCAACCAAACACTTGGAGAAGCTGAAGGAACACCAGAGAAACTGCCAAATCCTTTTTGTTTTTATTGGTAATCCAGAGACCCTATTTGTGATTAAACTTAGTAAGAGTTAACATTGACTTTGTATAGGATGAAACAATTAATCAGAGATGACAGCAAATACATACCTTGAAATTCAGAAGCCAATATGATAAAAAAAAATTTGAAATAATCTTTTAAGTAACACTAACACTATTACCTCACATTGTTATACCATACAGTCATTATATTCAGGGATGCAATGATGCGATTCATTGAGATTCTGTTGCAGAAGCAGTTCCAAAAAAGGATATGATTTGCATGCTATAACTTATGGCAAATAAAATAAATGCAATGGACTTCTGTGATTACTAACAGTACCCACCTATTTACTAACAGATAAACACGACCATTAACTTTGGCATGGCTGGAAAATGGAGTGATGGGAAGCACATGAGTGAACAAAGAGAAAGGAGAGAGACATAGAAGTGATAAGAATCCACAGGTCATCAATTAGCCAACACAGCACAGAACACACAATAACATGCAGAACAAGTTACCACAAAAGCAACAGAAAATGACCACTGTTAAACAGAGTAAAGCAGGATATAATGGAAATGAACTATTGCACTTAGTTCAGGCACCTTTTTCCAAAAATACAACGCTAATTTCTCCCACTGTTGCAACAAATATAACAATACTGTCATCTTTGATTTTTTTCAAATGGTATGATTTTTCTTGATTATCTATTACACTTGCACAAGCGGACCCCAGGGAAGGTCACCTGCCCACACATCAGCTTGACATTTCTTGTGGGATGGGTGATGAAAGGCAAACGACATGGAACAAGCCATGATTTGCTGATGAATTTAATTGACCAGAAGAATAAATGCCTACTATTTAATGGGCTGATTTGGAGCTTTACTCAGTACTGTGGAAAAATGAGAGGACAGGAATGTAATATCTATCTAAACATGGAATACACAAAATGGGACAACTAATGACACTCTTGCCGTAATGAGAAGTTAATTATTTACCCAAACCCCAATTTTTCTGCACTATTTCTGATTTTGACTTGTAGTACTCTGTACCTGGATGATGCTGTAGCTTAAAACAGATGGATTCTTCTCAGAAATAATGAAGTGAGCTATCTTTTGTCTAAAGGATCTTGACTACCTTATGATAGGACTCTGCCACTTTGGGCCATACAAGGAAAATAATTATCTCCTTCAACCTGAATTCTCATCACCTCCACAACTCCTTCCTTCCTCTGCGTAGCCCCACTGACAACTGGTTTCTCTTTTTTTGGAATCTGGGCAGTTGCAGGCAAGACCCATTATTATTTCTCCTCTGGGACAGTTCTCGAAAAGGTTGGATGACTGCCTTGAAATGCTGCAGTCCTTCTGGTAAATGTGACTTCATAGTGCACTTAGGGAAAGGGTTCTAGGATACATGCCTACTGATGACGGACTGCTGATGTTTTTCCAAATCACAATGATGAGCTAGTTGGAGGAGAGGTGCTGGTACTTCCTCGTGTATGCTGTGCTTGCCCTACTTTGAGATGGATGCAGAGATTTGCTACGTCACCAAAGTCGCTGGCAAATTTCTACTGATGTACCACGGAGAGCATTCTGTCTGGTTGCATCACTGCCTGGTATGGAGGCGCCAATGTACAGGATCGAAAGAGGCTGCAGAGGGTTGCAGAGTCAGCCACTCCATCATGGTTACAACCCTCCGCATCCTTGAGGATATCCTCAAAATGTGGAGCTGCGTAAAGGTGGCATCCATTCTAAGGACCCTCACAATCCAGGAGGTGCCCACTTCTCATTACCACCATCGGGGGAAGAGATACAGGAGACAGAGGACTCACAAAAGCTTCTTCCCCTTCCCCATCAGAAATCTGGATGGCCCATGAACTCATGAACACTACTTCATTATCCCTTTTTTAGACTACTTATTTATTTTGCAACATGTAGCAATCTTATGCCTTTGCACTGTACTGCTGTCAGAAAAGCAACAAATTTCATGACATAAGTCAGTGATAATAAAACTGATTCTGATATACGGGAGGTACCGTCAGAGAAGCCTGGTTAAGTAAGTGCAGTGCATTTTATAGATGTTACACACTGCATCATTGTGAAGCAGTTTGCTGGTAAGCTGTTAGTACTGGCTACCCTCTTCACTGTTGCCTACGCGCCAGCTGCAGCTTTCTGGCTGCTCCAGAGAGCGCAATGGAACGCAAGGCCTGGTATAAAGTTTAACCCTGGATATTGTTTCCATTTGCCTCAGCTCTCTGCCTGCCTGGATTTTCACTTTCTCCATCAAGTTCAGAATCTGTTGGAATGGGTCGCATTGCAGAACCAGCCTGATATTCACTCTATTGAAAAAAAACTGGGATGAAAACAGAGCTGGTTCCTCAGTCTGCACCTACGACAATATATCTACAGACAACTTTACTAAGGCAAAGTGTTAAATTCACACAAATCAGAATTATATACAAACACGATTAATTAGCAGTAATTCAGAACTAAACAATGGCAATTAAAAGAATCAATGTAATTAATATATTTATTTTATTACTGTTATCATAATTAGTATAAAACAAATGAATAACAATGGCATTGTAGTACATACAGTAAATATGGTTTGAGGAAAAGCAGACTTCAACTGTCCTATTCATTTTATATTGAAATTTTAATGTCATTTATGTATCTTTTTAACTTCTTTTAAAATAAAATTCTGACAGAGAACAATTTTCATCTTCATTATTATTCATATTCTGGTGGATTGGATTGATTACCTTTTGTAGAACTTACGAACAAGAGAGGTTCTTCAACAGGCTGGTGATCAGTCTCAATATATGTCAGCTAAGGATAAAATCTAACCCTGTTGAATGAACCTTGAATTTTCATTAACTAAATTTAACACAGAAGATATCAAGAAGATATAATGTTTCATTGCTCTAAGTGTTACTACACTTAATATTTATCCCTCAGTTAGTCAATTACAAAATACATATATATTAGAGTTTTCATAATTATCACATGAACTATTATGTAACCCATTTCTGATACAATCAGTCAGGGCTGTGGGGAATCAATGTCATGGCATATAAATTTGTAATGCATAATCTGCCAACATATTAAAGAATGTTTCTCACCTATAGATAGTGCTCTCCTGCTTGCTGGTCACTGCTTTAAGGTCAGTGAGCTCCAGAAATCGATCATGAAAATAATGAAGGTGCAATATACACACGAGCAGGAAAGATGTGGGGATGAAAATGC
Source organism: Hypanus sabinus (assembly GCF_030144855.1). NCBI lineage: Eukaryota > Metazoa > Chordata > Chondrichthyes > Myliobatiformes > Dasyatidae > Hypanus > Hypanus sabinus. The sequence continues at coordinate 130,313,310 of NC_082706.1, forward strand.
TAGTAAACAGATCCGCAACTGTGAATTTCTCTAATCCAAGGTCCTTCAATCTTTAACAGAAAACAACAATTATATGTTTAGCTCTGAAAGGGAAATGCATTATCTTCAGTTCAAGTTTCTGTTCTAATTGGAATTTACCAAATTGTGTAAATTTTCATTTTGTGCATGCACAGTAATACACTTAGCTGATCTAGTCTTGTTTCTTAAGTTCTATTCCTGCACGTGCAACCTGTACCAGCTGTGAGTAAAGTGCACCCAATCCGCCATTTCGTCCAGTGGTTCACAATTCACAGATTTAACTTATTTATAATTGGGAGGTGGGTGTTGCTGGAAACACTTATATTCATTACAGATTCTGGGTCACATGTTTCATTATTAGCTATGGTATTTAAAGTAATGTCAGCTTTATTTACCTTCCATATTAGTCACTTGGGTAACCAGTATAATGTTTTGCTGAAATTAACAGTGATGTGTAATACAGTAAAACTCTGATAATCCACTGTCCAATTGTCTGGAAATCCTGATGGTCAAGCTCCAACTCATTTCAGCACATAGAACAGTACAGCACAGAAATAGGTCCATCAGACCAGGATATCCATGCCAACCGAATCCCATCTACCCATCCAACCCCTCCCTTCCCCATCTGTTCATGTGTCTTTTTAAATGCAACTTAAACATTGCTTTTGTGTCTACTTTCTTCACTTCTTGTAGCAGCACACTCTAGTCACTTATTGCATCATGAATCATTTACCTTATAAATTAATGGCCTATTTCTGTTCCTATGTCTAATAACCTTTAAAATTCGTCCCTCTCATCCTAAAGTTATGATCTGTGGTATTTGACACTTCCACCCTGGAAAAAAGACTCTGACTATCTACACACTTCTATCAGGTTGCCAATCAGCCTCCAAAACACTGGAGAAAGGAATCCAAAATTTGTCAAACATCTCCTTATGTTTAATTCAGGGAAACTTCTTGGTTCATCTTCAAAGCCTTCACAGCCTTCCTGAAAAGGAATGACCAGAAATGTGGCCAAGCCAAATTCTTATACAGCTACAACACAACTTCCTCACTTTTGTATTCAGCAACCTGTCCAATGAAGGCAAATATACCATACACTTTCTTGACCACCTTGTACATAGGGTGTAACCATCCATTCATAGGATATAGCTTTAAGGTGGGGCGTTGGATATTTAAAGGAGATACAGTATGTGGATTAGTTATTTTATAGACATGGGTTGCATAGAATGTGTTCTAGGGGTGGCTGTGAAACAGACACGATAGTGGCATGATGAAGGGTCTCGGCCTAAAACATTGACTGTTTACTCTTTCCCATAGATGCTGAGCTCCTCCAGCAGTTTGTGTGTGCTGCTTTGATTTGCAGCATCGGCAGATTGTCTCTTGTTTGTGAATGTTTTCAAGCCACTTGGACAGGTGCATGAAAATGCAAGGAATGTGAATTGGATCATGTGCAAACGCAGAGGCTTAGTTTAATTTGGCATCATAGTTGGCACAGATATGGGCTGAAGGGTGTTTTCCTATGCTCTATTACTTATATTCAAGGAGCTATGGACAAACATCCATAGATATGCATCATCTATGGGTTCAGCCCAATACATCATGGGCACATCCTTTTCCACCGTCGAAGACCTGCTTCAACAATGCCCATGCCATCTTCCTGCAGCTACCATCTGGCATGTGGTACAGAAGACTGGAGTCCCACAGTACCAGATTCAAGAACAGCTACTTCCCTTCAACCATTCAGTTTTTGAACCAACCAGCACAACCCTAAACACTACCTCAGTATAGCAACACCACAGCAGGCTATTTTTCTTTGCTCTAATTGTGTTATTTCTTGTAGAATTCGAGTATAGTTTTTGTATAACTGATGCTTTTCCTGTGAACGTTGTGCACCTGATACCATCTTGCTGCGATGCTGCTGCAAGTAAGATTTTCATTGCACCTCACGTGCCTACGGCAGTAAACTTCACTTCAAGTTGCACTCCAAGGTAACAGTCCGCTGCTAGGTCTTGACTGCGGACAGGGTGCATGGCTGGAGGTGGGTTTGGAGTCCAAAACAACAGGGTCAGGAATGCAGTTATGCAGCAGGATGGAGGGATTGAAACATTTTGTACATTTCTAGCTCCATTTCAACTTCAGGGTCCTCTGAAATACTAATTATACAACTGTGTAACAAGTTAAAAACTATATTGAAAGCATGTTTGGAATGAATGAGTGCAACCTAGAATACAGAACAGTACAGTACAGGAACAGGCCCTGTGACCCACTGTGTAGTGCTGAACTAACCAAACCAGTAATTAAATGCCTATTAAACTAATCCCCAATCCCTTCTCCCAAAACAAGGACCATATCCCTCTATTCTCTTCATATTCATCTACCGACCTAAGTGTTTCTTGAACACCTCTATCGTATTTGACTCCACCACCACCCTTGGCACATATTCCAGGCACCCACCATTCTTGCATAAGTTGCCCTGCACATCTCCTTTGAATTTACCCCCTCTCATCTTAAATTCACCCCCTCTCATCTTAAATTCATGCTCCCTAGCATTAGATGTTTTGACCTTGGTGTCTATCTACACCTCTCATAATCTTCTGTCAGATCTCCCCACAGCCTCACTGCTCCAGAGAAAACAATGCATGTTTGTCCATCCTCTCCTTATAGTACATGCCTCTTAATCCAGGCAGTATCCTGGTAAACCTCTGCAAAGCCTTCATGTCCTTCCTGTAATGGAGTGACTGGAATTGAATGCAATATTCCAATCGTCAGGAAAATTCACCAATCTGACACTGAGAGTTTATCAGGGCTTTACTGCAGTATTATTTTGTGCAGCGTACGAAGTCATTTCTCAGTTACTCACTTTTCAATATCCATTCCAGTCATGTTTTGCCACAGAGACGGGAATGAATCAAACTGATAGGTGTACACCAGGATCAAGACCAGCATTGTGTATGAGACAACAATAATCCAAAAGTACTTCAAGATCCGCCGCCACCAATCATAATGTACCTGGGGAGTAAAATGCCTTCAGAAGTATAAGCAGCCAAGGAAAGCAGAATTAAGTAACATAAATAATTATGATATTTGGAAACGCTGGATTTGCCTGCATCAGTTTCCAAAATAAACCTCTTAACTACCATGGTCTGAACAGTAATACCAAATTCCCATTGCCAGCCACACTCTCAAGGAATGGTTGTAAGATCAAGTCTATGGCATTGTAATTCCCTAAAGTATACTCCCAGAATTTATAGTTTACTGCTGGGAAATCACAGGCTAAAGAAAACTGAATACCTATTTCATTGAGGAATGCTTGGACGCATGATTTAAGTGGAAAAGAGGGCTTGTTCTGTGTGTTGCTAGATGCAGTGGTTCTTATACTGTGTTATAAAGTGGCAACACTCTCAGCCCTTGATTGGATCGTCTGAATTTTTCCTTGAGTAACAGCCTTTCAACACATTCCATGTTTTGGAGAAATGTTAACTCCATATTCCCACTACAGCTGTATTTAAAAATTACATTGGCAGTGCTGGATCCATCATTTAGTACATTTTTGCTGAAAGTCTTGCAGCCCATGAACTTCCTGCAATTGAAATGAGCTAAGTGTGGCACGGGCAATGAAGAGCAGGGATTTAGGATTCCTCTGGAAAACTTTGTTACCTGTTGTACAATTGTTGTTTATGTTTCTCTTGTCGATGTAGTGCTATGTGTTTGAGACGGGTTGCATCATCGCCTGGTACAGAGGCTCCAATCCCCAGGATTGCAAGAGGCATCCCAGAGTTGTGGACTCAGCCAGCTTCATCAAGGGTACAACCTCCACCATTGAGGACACCTCCAAAAGGTGGTGCCTCAAAATGGTGAGAGTCCTTAGTGATGGAAATACAGAAACCAGGAGATACTAACTTTCCAGAAATCTGATGACAGAGGGGAAGAAGCTGTCCTTAAAATGTTGAATGGGTGTCTTCAGGCTCCTGTGTCTCTTCCTTGATAGTAGTAATGAGAAAAGGGAAGGTGAGGGTCCTTAATATTTTTAAAAGGTATTCCTAAAACATTAGATTCAATCAGAAGAAAAGCTCGCCAGCAAATTTACTTTCTTAGGAGGATAAGAAGGTTCTGCTTGTCACTGATGACATTATTTTTACAGATGCACTGTTGAAGGTATCCTTACTGGTCACATCATTGTCTGTTATGGGAATTTGCATGCATTGTAATGAAAGAAGTTGCAAGTTGTGGACTCTGCCTAATATATCATGGGCACATCCCTCCACGCCATCTGCAGCAGGTGCTGCCTCAAGAAGGCTACATCCACATTAAAGATTCCCACCAGGCCATGCCACCTTTTCACAGTTCCCACTGGGCAGGAGGTACAGAATTTATTCCCATTTGTATTGCTGATACCTAGCACAGAAATGAGCAGAAAGACCTGAAGAAGGGTCTCAGCCTGAAACATTAACTATTTGTTCATTTCCATAGATGCTGCCAGACCTGCTGAGTTTCTCCGGTATTTTGTATGTGTTGCCCAGCACACGTCATTTGTACAATTTGCAATTTGGTCACTTTACATTTTCATCCATTTTTTGATCACCTGGTGACTTGAAGAAAATAAACAATTTACAGGAAGTGCAGAAGTATAAAAATGGTGCCTCAAAATTGTATTAGCTCTCTGTCAAATCACCTTTCCACCAATTACAACAAAAAACAGTCAACAGGGAGAAAAAGTGTTATGCCTGGAAAAATACTTCAGAATCAGGAGCAAATGACCACAAAAGCATCTGGTGCACCTGGACAGCATTTCACCAAGTAAGGGAAATGGTTCTCAAAGATCTGTTCCCCAAGCCTACCAATACTTATTCCACAGGTCAAAAGTCAGAATGTGTACTGTATATATGATATCAATTATATCTCTTTTAGATATAATCCCTCTGCAATTGGATCCTTGACTTCCTAACCAGAAGACCACAATCTGTGCGGATTGGTGATAACATCTCATCCTCACTTACGATCAACACTGGCGCACCTCAGGGGTGTGTGCTTAGCCCACTGCTCTACTCTCTGTGTACACATGACTGTGTGGCTAGGCATAGCTCAAATACCACCTATAAATTTGCTGATGATACAACCATTGTTGGTAGAATCTCAGGTGGTGAGAGGGTGATGCACCATCAATAACTCTCTCTGAGACGTAAAGGCAAGATATCGGCTTTTATTGACTGAAAGAAGGAACCAGCAGTGAGTGACCACCATACTACATCCTGGAGACTGAGAGGCCGGGCTCAGACCTCAATTGCCTTTATACAGGGGTCTGTAGGAGGAGCCACAGGAGCAGTCAGCAGGGGTCGTGTCCAGACAGGTATATGTAGTTCACCACAGAGGGCGTGCAGGAGTGAGATATGCCAACTAATGGAGTGGTGCTGCAGCAACAACCTGGCACTCAACGTCAGTAAGACAGAAGAGCTGATTGTGGACTGCAGGAAGGGTAAGATAAAGAAACACATACCAATCCTCATAGAAAGATCAAAAATGGAGAGAGTGAGCAGTTTCAAGTTCCTTGTTGTCAAGATCTCTGAGGATCTAACCTGGTCCCAACATATCGATGTAGTTATAAAGAGGGCAAGACAGCAGCTATACTTCATTAGGGGCTTGTCAACAAATACACTCAAAAATGTCTATAGATATACCATGGAGAGCATTCTGACAGGCTGCATCACTGTCTGGAATGGTGAGGGGGGGAGGGGGGGCTACTGCAATGGATCGGAAGAAGCTGCTGAGGGTTGTAAATCTAATCAGTTCCATCTTGGGTACTAGCCTTCAACATATCCGGGACATCTTCAGGGAGCGGTGTCTCAGAAAGGCAGCATCCATTATTAAGGACTTCCAGCACCCAGGACATGCCTTTTTCTCACTGTTACCATCAGGTAGGAGATACAGAAGCCTGAAGACACACACTCAGCAATTCAGCAACAGCATCTTCCCCTCTGCCAACCGATTCCTAAGTGGACAATGAACCCTTGGACACTAACTCACTTTCTTAATATACAGTATTTCTGGTTTTTGTACTATTTTTAATCTATTCAATATACATATACTGTAGTTGATTTATTGATTTATTTTCCTTCTATATTATGTATTGCATTGAACTGCTGTTGCAAAGTTAACAAATTTCATGTCACATACCGGTAATAATAAACCTGATTCTGATTAAATGTTTAAGTGTCTTTTAATTAAGGAATCTCACCAACTTAAAATGAAATTTCATTTTTTATGTAGGACCGAGATACTACGTGAATACATACCTGATAGAGAGCCACACAGAACAGGAACAGCATCATGTAGATAATCTTGTACATGACAATCTTGCCCTCAAAACTCACGAAGAAAAACATTCCACCACAGATGTAAATCCAATATTTGACAAACATTCCCATCACCAGGTTTCCTAATACTTTCATTATCTCTTTGCCTTGCTGGCTATCTTCTGCACAAACAGAAAAGACAAGGTTATCTGACAACTTTTAACTGAACTTTTTTGCATTTCCAGAGGAAGGTTTGTTGCCTCTAGTTCTCGGTGATGACACAGTGAATGGGTCTGTTGCCTTCCAAAGGACTTGCCAGATTTTTATTTATATGGTTGTAGATGAGGAATAGAGATTTGTGGCAGAGGGGAGATCATGGAGAGATTAGACTATTTGCTCAATTGTCTCCCTGATAAAACCCAAAATTTGCCTATTTTTATTTTCCCTCTTGCTAAATAAGTCAAGATTCTTAATGTTCTCAGGGTCAATCCAAGTGAGACATTGCTCCTCAAATATTCTAACCCAAACAATATAACAATCTGTTTTACCACTTTCTTCCACTTTGACTTCTGATAAGAGAGATCCTTTGTTCTTTTCAGCTTCACGACGCTCAGTAATATATTGACGGAGCAAAAGCCAAAAGGTCAATGCACACAGGATCTATTAAAAGAAGAGGATACTGATTAATCTGAACAAAGAAATAATTAATCATGTGCTGAGAGAAGCAGATACATTTCTGCAAAGACAAAACTTTGATTTACGTTTAAGACTTTGAGCTTGCTTTGTACAATTTAACTTCGGGCTATTCTGACAGCAGCTCCCACATATAAAGAAGAGTCACCATTGTAAGTACATCTAAACACCACCCCACTTCCAGGCACTCTTTATCCCTAGCAATGCACACTAAATGCTGGACAAAACTCAGCCAGTTAGGCAGTTTCTAGAAGGGAAATAAACAGTTGATGTTTTGGGCTGAGACTCCTTGTTGGGACCCTTAATTAAAAATGATTTCTCTAATGAGGAATTATAGCACCATTCCTTCATCCTCATTGGAACTCCCTTCCCACAACATCACACCACATTCATCATCGGGGAAGAGCAGACTAAGAGGGCAGCTGACCACAACCTTCTCGAGGGAAATTACAGTCAATAATTCACATTGAATAAATTAGGTAGCTATTAAAACACACAATAAAATACGAAATGATAATTCTGTTTCTCTTTCCCCAGATTCTACTTGATTCATAGAGCATAGCTAGCACTTTCCATTTTAAGTACACTGTACAATTAGACAAATGACAAAGGTGCAAAGAGCGGAATTCAGATATCAGTTCCAAGACAGTCATAATGGTATCTTGTAATATTATTTTAGTTAAACAAACCTTTGAACCGAGTTCAACGCATGGTGTCTCCATCTTTTTCAGTACTCCAGATGGCTCAGGAAGTTCATCTTCAGTAAGGTCGAGACTCCAGATATATTGTAGGGTTAACAGGATGTTTCCATAGAAGACCATGAATGGAGATGTGAGCATTGCATATCGTCGACGGTTTCGCATCATCCACAGTACACATGACCAAATCAACAACACAAAGGTGAGCCAACTATGGTAGGTAATACTCCAAGCCTAGATGAAAGCAATAAGATGATTAACAATTGTTCATATCTAAAATAAATTTCCCTCAGTGAACATACTGTATAACTGAATATAACTGATAATGATGAAAGCTAAAACACACAGAATGTCAAATCTTCAGTAGTTTGAGAGAGAAACTTGAGTATGAAACTGGAGTCTTGAACTTAAAGGCACAGTAATTAGTCAAAGTAAAGCAAATCTATAATCAAAGTACATATACACCTCCATACACTACCTTGAGATTCAGTTTTTTTGTAGGCATTCGCAATAGATACAAAGAAACACAATGGAAGTAATGAAAATGTTGGTTTGATTGGTTTGAGGATAGAGTTGGACAGAGCAGGCTGGTAAAATACATTAGAGTTTAACATTATAAATTGACAGTGACAGACGATTAAGAAGATGATTTATCAGTCTCCAGAAAAGACATAGTGGAGAGGAAAAAAGGGTGCATAAGAAGGATATATAGGCTGTAGCTGAGGAGGATAATAATGAGACCAACCTGAATGAAATGTTTGCAAAGTTGTGAAGATCAGTGGCAGTTAGAAGACTGAATACTTCATTGAAGTCAACACAGGACAACCACAAATATTATAAAGAGGAAAATGATCTGTCTAGTAGTTTCCAGTTCTGTAGAGTCGTAGAATTAGGTAGCAAGGAAATAGGCCATTTGTTCCATTAGCTCCATGCCAACCATCGAGCATCTGTATGCACTATTCTACACCTGTCTTATTTTACTCTTCTCTCATTCCCATCAACTCCCCAACTAACCTACAGACTCATTAACTTGCTCACCCCAATATTTTTAGGACGTGGGAGGAAACCCATGCGGTCTCAGGGAGAAGATTCAAACTTCACGGGGACAGTACCTGAGCTTGAGATTGAACCTGTCTCTTGGGAACTGTGACAAATAACTCCATGGCTACGTCACTGTTTTATCCTCATATACTTCTGCAAGCAATCAATTGCATTTTTTGCAATTTTTTTCCTTGAAACATGGCACCGGACATTTTGAACTTTCTTACCTCTGTATTCAAAACATTTCAGTATTGCTACTCCAGAGATTCAAAATGGTGGCCCCAAAATGTGCTGCTTTCAGGAACATTGGATTAGAACAGAAGTACAATTGTGTTATAAATGGGCAAGGCGCTGGTGAGGCCACATCGGGAGTACCATACACAATTCTGGTCCTCTGGCCTAAGAAAGGATGTAGCTCTAATGAGATTCACTGGGCTAATTCCAGGAATATGAGGGATGCCTCTCAACACAGAGTAAATAGTTTGGGTCTGCATTCTTTGGAGCTTAGAAGAATGAGGAATGATCTTATTGAAACATATACTGTAAGATCCTAACGGGTTTGGCAGGGTAGAGGTTGAGATGATTTTACAAGTTGAGAATCTTGTATGAAGTTTCAATTTAAGGGGATAGTTATTTAAAAGCTACATATAATTTTCTTTCATTACAGAGAATTCTCTGTCCCAGAAGATTAAAGAAGCTAGTTCCTTCGATGTAGATTCTTACGTTCTTAAGATATGCATCTCCGACGGAACTTGACCCAAGTACCCCTGGAGCCCTCCAAAACATAGGAATCTGTGCAGGAACTGACATCCTGTCTTGTATTATGTGAAATTTGTTGTTTTGTGGAAGCAGTACAGTGAAAAGACATAAAATTACTATAAATGACAAAAAAAATACACAAAGGCAAAATGCGATAGACTTCATGGGCTAATGAACTGTTCAAATATCTGATGATAGACATTAAAATTTCAGAATAATACCAAATTACCTGGAAATTATTTCATCATCATGTCATGACAGGAGAATGTAAAAAGACTACTGAAAGAAAGTACATGCATTGAATTATCCCAGGCAATTCTGATTGTGATGTTCTCAGCATTACATTTTGGAAGAGCCACTGCAAGTATTGGAGAGGCAGAATGATAAAGGAATATCTAGTTCCCATCAGTAATGTTTAAAATGAGTTGTGTGCTTCAGAGGTCATGACTTAGCAGTCCATGATGGCTATCCTTGGATCACACTTTTTCTGCTAAATGATCACTGCAATCAATAGTCTGTAACTTCCCTTTCAGAGTTGAGCTTTTGAACCCCCCCCCCCCCCCCTATACAACCTGGCATTTTTTGCAGTCTGGATGGTTGTGGTGCAACAGGTATGGCCCAAACTGAGGCCTTGGGGTGCAGGCCTGAGAGTGAGGAGTGAGTTAATGTATGGCCATTGAGGGAGTGGAGTTGGAACTGATTTGAGGCGGCACATGAGGATCTGAGGAGAGGCAGGCCAAGGCTAGGCACAATTGAGGTGGTGGGGCCCATGCCCAAGAGCGAGGAATGAGTCAAAGTTTGACGTATTTAAATGCCGGGTCAGATTGGAAAGGTCAGGTACGAGTTGCATCAAAATAGCAGGACCCAGATCCAAGAGCATACTGAAGCACCGGAGTCCAGACCTGAGGGTGAGGAACAAAATGAGGTTCGGCTGATTTAAGCAGCAGGCCAGATTGGAAAGGTTAGGGTGTCGGGAGCAGAGACCCGTGTTCAGCTTGCTGCTTGTCTCTGCTCTTGAATCGGCTATGACTGGCTTTGTGGCTGTGAACTCACTTCCGTGACCCTTAGTTATTGCTTGCACAATTTGTTTGTGTTTTTGCACATTTAACGTTTGATGGCCTTTTTTAATGGGTTCCTTTGGGTTTCTTTGTTTTGTGGCTGCCTGTTAGGAGATGAAACTCAAGGTTGTATAATGTATACATACTTTGATAATAACTGTACTTTGAAATGGATTAATACTAATGCTCCGAGTCTATTTCACCTCAGATCTGGTAATAACATCATCAATTTCCAAATGACTGCCCTCAGGATCATAAACTGAGACAGTTCTGAGTTTACTTTTCAAATATTGGATCCAAATGCGGGAGTTAAGACTGCAGAATCACTCCACCATGGGAGGAGGAGTTGGTGCACCATGACCCCTTCTACATACTGTGCAGGACAAACTGTGGAAAGCTCTCCTTTTGAGAGTATTGTTTGGCTCTTGAAACATTTCCACACTACAACAATACTCAAGGCACAGTTGTGCTTAGCTAGTATTAATTTAGAAATTAATTGAGCATAGAAACAGGTTATTTGGCCCAATTCATCTATACACATCTAACTACCCACCATGGTCTAATTCATTCATGTTTGGCCCATATCTCTTTAAGACCCCTATTATCCATGTGCTTATCCAAACGTCTCTTAAATGATGTCATTTTACCTGCCATAACCACTTCCTCTGGTAGCCCATTTCACATATTGACCACTCTGTGCAAAGAAATTGCTCCTCAGGTCCCTTCAGAATTTTCACCTCTCAACTTAAACTTATGCCTTCCAGATTGTACCTCCCCCTCCCCCCTGGGTAAAAGACTAACACAGCTTTGATGAATGAAGAATCAGGCTCCCAATTTTATCAACTTACCATCATGGCAATGAGCGCACAAATATAACTCTGCTTCATAATGAAACGGAAAATAGTGATAAGGCTGTTGAGTCTCCTGTTAACTGGTTCTTCCACAATACTTTCTTCCCTCTCTTTGTCTAGAAATAACAAACAAAAATATTTAAATCAGTTAAGTCTATCATAACCTGCCACAAATTTAATCAGCAGAAGGGCCTCCCCTGGCATTGAATGACTCTGGCAACCATAATATACCTGAAGATAAACCATGCTAGTTTTAAATTACAGAGATCAGCCATCAACAAAGTAACATATAATCTGTGGGTATAGAATGACAACATAAATATATAACTGAAATAATGGCAATTCTTTTCCCAATGCTTCAAAATCTTAAGCTAACAACCTAAAGAAGGAAGCTACTCAGCCCCTCAAATTCATACTGGCTCCCTTGGGAACAATCCATTTGGTCCAATTCCTTATTTCCTTGTACTCCTGAAAATTATTCTCCCTGGACCAGGCCCATCAACACCCTTTTGATTCCTTCTGCCATTAATTCACACAAGAGGTGGTTTATAGTCGGCCGCTAATTCACCAACACATCTTTTGGATGTGAGAGGAAGCTGGAACACACACAGTGCAGAGGTCACAAGGAGGATGTATAAACACCGATGTCAGGATTGAACCTGGGTTCCTGGAACAGTGAGATTTACTCACTGCACCACCCTGCCACCCAAAATGCCGGTGTGGGCTGAGGAATTTCTCTGACAGACTCACAGTGTCCAGCCATCTGGATGGAGGTAAACCTGGATTTATGTGGATCCAGAAACCCCTTTCACGCATAGAAGATTCTCCGGTAGTAGAATGGGAAAGGTAACATTTGAAGGCAATTTACTTTTTAAAATTTCATGTCATGGTTTTTAAAGACCTTAGTTTAATATCTTTATTGATTGCTAATGTGTCACCAAAATATTGTGCATTTTTGAAACTTTTGAATGATATTATTTTAAATAATTTACATTAGTTTTAGTACTTATAAGCGTCTTTGAATGTCAGGAACATTCAAAACTATGAAAAGAACTCTCTGCTCTACTGTGATACCAAAACCTGGCCTTAGCATTGCCTTCTATCAAATTTGACTGGGGCATTCCACAATACATTGCCTGATACTTAGTGTTCCTTTAGGCTTTGCTTCCTAACTTGCTGCTATGGGCGGTTAATGAGAGGGAGCCCTGGTGGAAGCAGGTGGGTGCCACTACACAGGGTAAAGGTGGGCCTTGGGCCTAGACTCAGGGAGATCTGGTCAAATATTTATCTGTACCATAGAGACACAAAATAATCATCTTGGATTTTCAGCAGGGGGAGAAAATAGCTGTTTTCATTACTTCCCAGTTAGCTTAATGCATTAAATTAGCAGCACAGAGGTGTAATAGCTTTACTACTCAACATATATTAGAATTTGCTGCTTAAACCCACTCAGGTTCAAGTGGCAGTTATTCTTGTAGAACTATCACCATGTATTACAACAGTGACAGTGAAAAACTAAGTAATGAAACTCAAGAAATCATATCCAAGACATCCTCAGCCCCATCATCTTAGTAGTTATCATATAGGACATATTTAACCGGGCCAACCATTGTAAATTTATGTTAATCAGATAAAGCTATACACTGCCCGAGTTGGATTCACTATGGGAAACAAATCTCCCAAGACTACTGAAAACATTGGTTTCATTCAACTGAGTTCACTTCAGACCAATTTTCACCCAGAACTAATTACCACTCTTGGGCTGACTGTTTGGAAAATATAACAGAAATTCAGTAGCACTCATCATTGAACTTACCAGGAGATACATTTCCCACTTCCCATTTGTATTGTGGAGTGGAGTACATCTCTAGTGAGACCGGACCATTTTCACCTTGCACTCCATTGTAGTCTGAAGGATTCCCATTCACTGTCGTTATCAAGGACTGGAAGGAGAGGGAAACATTTCTTAGGAGACCAGTGAAGGAAGCCAAACATGCAGTCAACATTTCCTCTGAATTGTTGTTTTGATTTTCAAATTCTGTTGAATTCACTGTCACTTTTCTTACAGAAACATCAAACTCAAGTAAGTTCTGCTTCTCTCTCAGGTGAGATCTCCTATTGCTTCTTTTCCATTGTTCATCCTTAGTGCTTTTAGCTTTTCTTCTGGTCTTTGATAAGATCTTGCCCTTTGTCCTATCCCTCCCTTTTCTATAACTTAAAACCAATTTGTACTCTTTTTTTTTCTAGTTCAAATAAAGAGTCTTTGACAGGAAATTTTAACTCTGTTTCACTTTCCATAGGCACTACGTGACCAGCGTTTCATTTTTCAGATTTCCATCTTCCATAGTGTTTATTCTCAAATAAACAGTATCAGATATCTTCACACTGTTTCCAAATTCCCTGTTTAAAAGAGCTTTCACAATGCAATGACATGAGGGGTATAGACAGGCTGAATGAATTTTTTCTCTTTGTTGGGGAATCAAGAGCTGGAGAGCATAGGTTTAAGATGACAGGAGCAAGATTTAATAGGAACTTGAAGAACAACCTATTTATTAAAAAGGTTGTATGTATGTGGCTGAGGCAGATATAATAACTATTTTTAAGACAGTTGGATAGGAATGGTTTTGGATGATATGGGCTAAACACTAGCAAATGGGATGAGCTTGAACTGGAAGCTTGGTTAATATGGACCAAGTAGGGCTGGAGGGGCAGTTTCTAAGCTGTAACCATGAATCTTTGACTTTATTACACTACTTCTCACATCTATTGAATTGCTCTCTAGAAACAAAAATAAGGAGGGAGTTAATTAGTACAGTTGACATTTCGGACAGAAACCCTTTCGACCTGAAACACTGTGTGCATTTTTCCATAGATGCTCCCTGGCCAGTTGAGTTCCTCCAGCATTTTGTGAGCGTTGCTCAGATTTCCAGCATCTGCAGATTTTCTCTTGTTTTTGATACTTGTTCATTTACTTATTGAAAAAAAAACGTTCCAATATCACATGTATTCATTGGAAAAAGTATGTGAACCTCCAGGGTAATGCCTTCTCCAAATGCTACTTGGAGTCAGATGGTCCAATCAATGAGATGAGATTAGAGACTTGGGCTGGAGAGGTGCCCTGCTCTAGAAAAAAAAGACACACAAAGGTCAGGCTACTGACAGAGCCAGGTCTTCTCAAGAAAGATCTTGCCTTAATCAAAACATCTTTCAGAGGACCTTAGAAGAAGAATTGTAGAGGTGCATGCTGGAAAAGGCTACCAAAGCATTTCTAAAACCTGAGTGCTCATCAGTTCAAAGTAAAAGGTATTGCCTACGAATGGAGGAAATTCGGTACTGTTGCTACTCTCCCTCGGAGTGGGCATCCTGCAAAGATCACACCACGAGCACAATGTGCAATACTGAAAGAGAAGAAAAAGAACCCAAGGGTCACAGCAAAAGACTTACATTCTTCTATAGAACTTGCTAAAGTCTTTGTTTATGTGTCCACTGAAAAACACTAATCAAGAATGGTGTTCATGGAAGACACCACGGAGGAAACCACTGCTCTCCAAATGAAAAAACACTGAAGCACATCTCAGGTTTGCAAAAGACCAGCTGGATATTTTATAATGCTTCTAGGACAATGTTCTGTGGGCTGATGAGAGAAAAGTTGAACTTTTTGGCAGAAATGCACATATGCACATTGCGATGTTTGGAGGAAAAAGCAGACCAACACCAAAACCTGATCCCAACTGTGAAGCATGGTGAAAGGAGCATCGTGGTTTGGGGCTGCTTTGCTGCCTCAGGGCCTGGACAACTTGCAATATTGAGGGAACAATGAATTCAAAATTGTATCAAGACATTTTACAGGAGAATGTCAGAGTAGCGGTCTGTCACCTGAAGCTCAATAGAAGTTGGATAATGCAATGAGGAAATGATTTGAAAGACAAGTGTTAATCAACAATAGAATGGTTTAAAAGAAGAAAACTCATGATTTGGAATGGCTGAGTCAAAATCCTGATCTTAATCCTACAGAAAAGTTGTGGAAGGACTTGAAGCAAGCTATTCATGCAAAAAAGTCCACCAACATCCCAGAGTTGAAACAGTTTTGTTAAGAGGAATGGCCTAAAATTCTTCCAAGCCAATGTGCAGGACTGATCAACAGTTACCAGAAATGTTTGGTTTAAGTAATTACTGTACAAGGGGTTCACACTAGTTACTCAAAAAGTTTTACATTCTTTTCCAACAAATATATGTAATATTGGATCATTTTTCTCAATAAATAAATAAACAAGTATAATGTTTATTGTGTTATTTACTTAATTGGGTTCTCTTTCTGTAGCTTTATGATTTACCTAAAGATCTGATTACATTTTAGGTCATATTTATGCAGAAAAAGAGAAAATTCTACAGGATTCACAAACTTTCTAGTGCCACTGTACAGTTACAAAAAAACATACATAGTTACAATAACACATTCAGTCACAAAAAGTAGTATCAGCACAAGTCCCTGAGGGGCTTGGTCTGAAGACTGATGGTGCATGGGAGGTTGTCCTGGAGCCATGTTTCTGCCAGAGCAAGTACACAGCAGTTTCTCATCTCGAGCTGGTTCAGAAGATGATGGCAAATCAGCTTGTCTTCCAGGGAGCAACCACTGGAGAGCAGTACCAATGGGACGGGCCAGCCCCAACCCAGCTCGAATTCCATCGTGCCTTCCATGCCTCTTACTCTCCCACACCACCTCTGACACCTCTTCCTCTGGGTGGCTGTTACAGGCGATGTTAGGGCTTGGTCTGTGTAACAACCAAGGTCATGCAGCTTCCCTGCCACGTGTCTCATCAATGAATCACTGAAACGGGCTAGCAGCATTTTATATTACTCATGTCCAAAAGGGTCTTGCAATCACAAGAAAAACATTTAAGACATATATTTGCACCATTTATTGGACCTAGAGAGGCTTTTGTAACTAAGCGTGTGACCATCTTAATGGAAATGCCCACCCGTCAATGTTCTCATTCGTAACTGCTTCCGTTCCTCATTCGCCTTCCCCCCACCTTTTTATTCTGGCATCTTCCCCCTTCCTTTCCAGTCCTGATGAAACGTCTCAGCCTGCAATGCGAACTGTTTATTCATTTCAATAGATGTTGCCTGGCCTGCCGAGTTCCTCCAGCATTTTGTGTGTGTTGCTCTGGATTTCCAGATTTTGCAGAATCTCTTGTGTTTATAATCGGTTGCCCCACTGCAAAGTCCCTTTGAGGTATGCTTACCCTTAAGAAGTTTAGATCTTCTCTTCTACAAAAGTTCAGTGAGACCCTCTCTCACTGCTCCCCCTCTGTGATCTCGGCTGCCCTCTGACCCTTCATGTACTCACCCAGGCACCCAGGCTGGTACCTCTCTTCCTTCCCTTTCTGCTACGGCCCACTCTCCTCACCTATCACATTCCTTTTCCTCCAGTTTTCTCCCTTTCGCACCCATCTGGCTTCACCTATCATCTCCTAGCTTGTATTTCCTTTCTCCAGTCTTTTTATTCTAGTGTTTTCTCCCTTGCTTTCTAGTCCTGATTGAAGGATCTCAGCCTGAAACATCGGCTGTTAGTTCATTTTCATAGATGTCATTTAAGCTGCTGAATTCTTCCAGCTTTTTCTATGTGTTGCTTCCATTTACCTTGTTTACAGATTGTCCCCATGCTTACTCCAGTTTCGTCCTTTCAAATATATCCTCCCTCTCCCACTTTCCCTGCAGCTTCTATCCTCTCCCTCTCAGTTCTGATCTAAAATACTGACTCTCTTTCTTGACCTGGAGGAACTCAGCGGGTCAGGCAGCACCTATAGAAGGGAATAAATTCTCAATGTTTCAGGCCAAGACCATTCCCCAGGACTGGATAGGAAGGGGCAAAAAGCCAGAATATGAAGGGTGGGGGGGGAGGAAGCACAAGCTAGGAGTGGGAAGGTAGGTGGGTGGGCGAAGGGTGATGGGGTGAGAATCTGGGAGGTGATGGGTGGAAGTGGTAAAGCAGTAGGTGGAAGAAGAGGGAATCTGATAGGAGAGGATAGTGGACCATGGGAGAAAGGGAAGGAGGAGGGTGCAAATGGGCAAGTGAAGAGAAAGAGTAAGTGGGAAGCCAGAAATGGGATGGATGAAAGGAGGAGAGGAGAGAGAAATTACTAAAAGTCAGAATCTGTTAGAAGGTATCATTTAGAGGTAATTATTGCTAAGGTTCTGGGCAAAAACTACTGGTCTTATTCATAATGATATCTTCTTATTTTGGTAAGTGTAAAGACTTCATTGAATGTTTAGTCCAAAGATGGACAGTTCAGATCTCTGAATGTATCATGTCATGGAGAGGTTAGAGTGCTGTCACTGAACTTCACATTTTAATTCAAAATACAATAAATCTAAAAAATGAAAAATGCCAGACAGCACCAGTGGGGAGAGAGAGAAAAAAAACAGATTTGATGTTTGTCTTTCCATAGGTGCAGCCTGATCTAAAGTATTGATACTATTTCATATTGCCAGCAGCTTTTTTCCCTCTGCTTTAAGTAAATTTGCAATTATAACAAGTTTGATGTCAACATGCAATTATTAACTACTGTGTGTTAGACATTGGTAAAAGAAAGTAATGTTTTAGTAACTTCTGGCACAACTTATATCACATTCACCTACTGAACAATTGGTTTGCATTACAAACATTCCAGATATCTTTTATTTTGCTCAGATAGCCCTGCTATACATAGGAATTCATTCTCAGTGTTAAATGTGCAAGATTTATGGGAGGAATATGTAAATGATAATTAGGAAATTGTTCTTGGGATAAAGAATGCCAATATACCCTTGTGAGAGCACAGTATTTTTTTCTACAGAACATTATTGAATGGAAACAATGTGATACAAAACAAAACTTGAAGAGTAAATAGTTGTAGATGATTTGAAAATCTAGTCTTACAAGTCTGGCAACCATAGATTTCTAAATCAGGTTTACTAACTTCAGAGAAGGGGGTGTCATCATGGGTAATCGTAAGGAGCTGGAAGAGACAGAGATGAAAATGTTACAATCAAGCATGCAATGGTCCATGCATACATAGAATTTTCAGCAATTATAGCTTATTTCAATAAACCTCAAATACATCTAAAGGAAGAGTGTGGTTACAAATCTTTAATACTTTCTCCATATACGAAAATCTGTTTACTGACCATAGATTGGCCAAAGTATATCGGCATACAATGAGATAATAGAAAATGCTGCAATTGATTTTGGGATCAGTTTTTGTTACTGTATAAGGCAAATTCATTTTCATGTTTCCAGTCCAAATGTTTGATGTGTAGCAGAGGCAGGTGAAACTCTGCATTAGGAAAATTTAAATGGAGAAGAAAACTTAATGGATGAAACGGTTTATAAATAGTACAAATTGGACAGATCAAACTCAAGTGCAGATGTCCTTAAATGCTTGAGGGATCTGGGTCAAATGCAGGCAAATGGGATGAGCGTATATGGGGATCCTGGTCAGACCACTTAGACCAAAAGGCCTGTTTCCGTGCTGCTCTGTATGACTCTAATGTTCCATAAATCCTTATTTCTACCTCTGTACAGTCCAAAAGGAAATGCAGATGGTGTGCTGAAGGTCAGTTACCTGCACTCTGACCTCCTGCTCTACTACTAAATCCAGTGGTGGTTCTGAATCATTCAGACCTGAAGAGCAGGCTGTCCCTCTCAATCCCAACAAATGGGTCCAAACAGAGCCAATCTCAATGAATACCTGAGTCAAACAGGTTACTCTAACCCTCCTCTCAGTCCTTCCTGCCATATTGTTGTGGAGTAGACTTGAATGGCCAAATGGCCTATTTCTGCTCTTATGTCTTATAGCCACAAAAGTGAGCTGATCTTCAGAACTAACAGGAAAGTATTCAGCCAATGACTGCAACCTAGGTCACTTGAACCTCTGCAGAACAGTTATTAATGTTGGTCTAAGAAACTAGACACAGAGATGAACAATTAATTTTCTGATTAATAAAGAAAATAGAGTTAACAAATACTACTATTCAGAAAGTACTCATTCACATCGGCAAATGTAAGCATGTATTGTATAGTTCAAACACTGGTGTGCCTTTGTTAGTAACATTACAAGAGAGAAAGCAATAACCTTTTATTCAATGTGAATTTTACTTCCTTTGCTACTGAATTCTGGACAATGATTGTAAATATGCACCCATCAGTATTGTGGCTACTGTGCTTACTATTAAATTTTGAGTGCGTAACTAAAGCAATGTTCACATGGACTGTGACCACATGGCAAGCTGCTTTGTATAACTCCACTTTTCTGTATCATATTCTTTTTTCAATCTATTCACTTCCATGATCTCTGAGTGATACTGGTAAAATGATGAATTACAATCAGACCAATTATAAACTACATAAGACTTTTTTCAAATTCAGCTGATATGACTGCAGACAATGTTAAATGAACTTCTTGATAATGAGTCTGACTTTAATGACATCACTGTACCATAACTGTGCGTCTGAATCCCAATGCATTGGCAGATAATAATGCCCTAATCCCAGGGCTCAGTTATGATACAGGCTGAGCCACACAAATTGAAAGAAGTTTCAAAAATGTATGTCAGTATTTCTGACAAAATACCTTCTTCTAATTAGGTGCTTGGTACTGAAGATGAGAGGGAGGATCATAAGGGAGGGGTAGAGGGGCTGGAAGGACAGAGAGAGGAGGGTGAGGTGATGCAATAATTCCAAGAGGAGATGTTTCCACTTGCTTGTTGCAGAAAAACAAGGGGCCATAAATAAAAGATAGTCACTATAAGCCCAACACGGAAATTCAGGGGGAACTCATTTAGAGTCAAATGAAACTAAAGATGCTGGAAATATTCAGTAAGTCAGGCCGTATCTGAAGAGGGAGAGAGTTAATGCTTCAGATAACTTCCCATCAGAACAGATAAAATGTTCAACAGTACAGCACAGAACAGATCCTTCAGCCAATACTTGTCTGCACTGAACACAATGCCATATTAAACTAAATCTCTTCTGTTTGCTCATGATCTATATCCATCCATTCCCTGCATACTCACTCACCTATCTAAAAACTTCCCAACATCACTATTGCAGCTACCTCTACAATATCCCCCCACTCCACACCAGCAGCCCATTTCAAGCACCCTCAGTGCCCCACACATCATCTTTAAACATTCCCACTCTTAATTTAATGCAGATCCTCTAGAATTTGACATTTCAACCCTGGAAAAAAAAGATTCTGCCTGTCTACTCCATCATTGCCTCTCATAAGTTTGTAAACTTCTATCAGGTTTTCCCTCAGCCTCCAACCCTCCAGAATTTGTCCAACCACTTTTCAGCTCATACCCTCTAATGCAGGCAGTGCCCTATCAAGCCACTTCTGTGCCCATTTCCAAAGTCTATGCAACCTGCTCAGGTTGATGACTTCCCAGCACTTCGACAAGTTCTGATGAAAAGTATCAAATTGAAATGTTAGTGCACTCTCCTTTGATGCTGTGAGATCTGCTGAGTGTTTACAGCATGCCCTGCTTTAATTCAGATGCCCAATAACTGCAGCATTTTATTTTTTATTTGTAGAAAATTAGGAACATTGAACTTGCTACCACAAGGAAACGATGGAAAGAACTGATCCACTAAGAGCAGATCAAAAGAAAATCTAGATAGGTTCAAAAAGAGGATTGAGAATTGAAGGAAATCTGATAAGGGGAGTCAAAGCTGAGTGAAAGGAAACTCCTTTGAAATTTAAATAGCAACAGAGATCTGCTGAAAGAGTGTTACCTCTGTATATTTCATTTTATGTCACCTATGCACCTATTCTTAAAAGTTCTAAAAAATTGTTTAAAAATAAAAATTGACTGTTACTTCTGAGGTGATTTTGTGGCTTAATCTTAGCCAAGCTGGATGCAAAGAGATTTCAGCTACAGGAGAATTTTCTATTCAATTATATAAAATAACACACCCTCAATGTCTCATCTCTTCTTTCTTTATAACAGGCTTATAAACAGACCACTCTGTAAAGTATACTCTGTAGTGCTCATTGATGCACTGTAAACCTGGAAAGCTCTTGCAAATACATTTAAGTATTACCCTAATCCGTATAAAAACAATTAAAAGCATGTGTCTCAAAAAAAGTAATTAAGCAATCCAGCTTTTAGAACAGCTCTCATCAATCTGATC
Organism: Hypanus sabinus; assembly: GCF_030144855.1. Lineage (NCBI taxonomy): Eukaryota > Metazoa > Chordata > Chondrichthyes > Myliobatiformes > Dasyatidae > Hypanus > Hypanus sabinus. The sequence continues at coordinate 130,334,897 of NC_082706.1, forward strand.
TACATGCAAAACTGTCACTGAACACACTGAGCCAAATTTTAACCTATCAAATGTCTAATACTTTTTCTGAGTATGACTGATCTAAACAATATTGTATGGAAGATATCTCAGTGTATGTTCATATTAGTGTATGCAAAACAGACAGGAAATGGCTACAGACACATAAACTGTGTGTTCTAATACAAAGAATCTAATTTAAAAAGTATCTCCTTAAAAATTCTGAAGAATATGCTGACATTACTGAGATTGAATATGAATGTTCTCCATTTGGAGTATGGTATTTTAAAGGTACCTACCCTTCTTTCATCTGTTGCATAATGTGCTGAATACCACAGACTACGTCTCACTTCAGCAGTGACTGGTAAATCATTTCCAAGCAGGTCTTTTTCTCCTTCTTCCTCATTTTCATTGTTTTCTCCCTCTTGGTTATTCTGTAAAAGTGATTTAACAAAATAGGATTTTGCAAAGTTATCACATGCATTGGCAAGTATTCTAAATATAGCAGAATTTTAAAAGGATCTAGTGCTTTCCTGACATATATGGTGAATAAACTCTTCTCAGGCTTCCAAGCTTCCATGACAAACTCTGCCATCTTCATCAAGGAGGACACATCAAGGATGAACACAGTAGAGTTTGTCATTGAAACATTGGTTAAAATCGATACCAGTACCTGGCTGGACGCTCAAGGAGAGCTTATTCATCATAGCAGATATTCATTTATGAAAGAACTAGTCTGCAGTTCTTTTTGTAAATTGCAAGCAGTAAATTGAAGTTAAACTGGCCCTCAGACGAAAAGATGATTTGCAAATGGTGACCAGCCAGACGTTAAAACAATGGAGTTGTGTTAATTGGCCTGCAACAATCCAGGTAACTATGGATTTAAGTAATTTGCACCATTGTAAGTAAGTTTGGGAAAGTGTCCCAGCAAGGGTATTTGAACTTTCAGAGGTTTTTTCCAACTGTAGATATGCAATTTAAAGGAAGAATTGTCAACACAAAATAGTGAGGTAAATGATGTCATTGTAACTATTGATACCATATTGAATCACCTACTTTTGCTGTTGGTCTTAAGGGTATAAAAATGTGACAAGACCAGAAGATATAGGAACAGAATTAGGCCATTTGGCCTGTCGAGTCTGCTCCGCCATTTCATCAAGGCTGATCCAATTTTCCTCTCAGCCCCCATCTCCTGCCTTCTCCCTGTATCCCTTCATGCCCTGACCAATTAAGAATCTATCAACCTCTGCCTTAAATATACATAAAGACTTGGCCTCCACAGCTGCAAAAAAATCCACAGCTTCAGCACTCTCTGGCTAAAGAAATTCCGCCTCAACTCTGTTATAAAGGAACGCCCCTCTATTCTGAGGCTGTGTCCTCCAGTCTTAGACTCTCCCACCATGGGAAACAACCTCTCCATTGACACTCTATCAAGGTCTTTCACCATTCAATAGGTTTCAATGAGGTGACCACTCAATGTTCTGAATTCTAGTGAATACAGGCCTAGAGCCATCAGACACTCTTCATATGGCAAGCCATTAAATCCTGGAATCATTTTTGTGAACCTCCTTTGAACCCTCTCCAGCTTCAGCACATTTTTTCTAAGATAAGGGGCCCAAACCTCCTCACAATACTCCAAGTGAGGCCTCAGCAATGCTTTATAAAGGCTCAACATTACATCCTTTCTTATATATTCTATTCCTCTCAAAAGGAATGCTTACATTGCACTTGCCTTCCTCACCACAGACTCAATGATGGACTGGGCTGCAATCACTTCTTTTTGTAGGATTTTCCTTTCAAGGGCACTGGTGTTCCAAACCAGGCTATGATGCCACCAGTCAGCATACTCTCCACAGCACATCTCTAAAAGTTAGTCAAAATTGTGGATGTCATGCCACACCTTTACAAACTTCAAAGGAAGTAGGGGTGCTGTTGTGGTTTCTTTGTAATTGAACATGTGCTGGGCCCAGGACAGGTCCACTGAAATGATAACACAGAGGAATTCAATGTTGATTATCCTCTCCACCTCCATTTTGGACTGAAACTCTTCACCTGGAACAATTTTGTCTGGGTAGCCTCCAACCTGTTGGCATATGACCTCCTCTACTGCCAAGATGAGGAGCAACACCTTATATTCAGTTTGATAGCCTCAAATTTGACAGTATGAACATCGATTTTCTCAAACCTCTGGTAACTGCCCCCTCCCTGCTTCACTATTCTCCATTCCTGTTTAACTCTCTCACATTATCTCCTTATTTGCCCATTTGCCCATCATCTCCCTCTGGTGCTCCTCCCTGTTCCCTTTCTTCCATGGTCTTCTACCCTCCCCTATCAGATTCACCCTACTCTAGCCCTTTATCTCTTTCACCAATCAACTTCCCAGCTCTTTAACTTCACCCCTCTCCTAGTTTTGCCCATCACCTACCACCCTGTACCCCTTTCTCCCCTCCCCCTCATTACTCCCCCTTCTTTTTTTAACCTTCCCCCTTTCCTTCCAGTCCCCATGAAAGGTCTCGGCCCAAAACACCGACTGTTTACTCTTTTCCATAGATGCTGCTTGGCCTTCTGAGTTCCTGCAGCATTTTGTGTGTGTTGAGCTGGAACAGTTCACCAGGTTCTGAATTATTTGTATTTTTAGCCCAATGAGTCATGTAAACGCAGGGGTGAAGAGATAGGTTTTCTGGAATATAGGACAATCAAAGCCTACGGGGTCAGGAAGGAATGTGGAATGGGAGCCAACAGAATATTCCTTCCATTCTTATCTTTGAAACCAAAGATGTTAAGAATGCCAATATTTTCTAAAACTATGTGTTGCTCTACATTTCTTCACAAATAATTGTTCAGCCATGGTTCATGTGGTATAAATAGTGCAGTTGAAAGCTGAAATCATAGTTATACAAATCAAAGAAGCACTTTGGGAGGAAGAGTCATTTCAGAGATTCTTATATCATCAGACAACGTGCATCCTCAATATACCAGGTTAGATGTGGAAAGCTTTATATCCTTTAGATATAGATATTCACTTTGAATTAGATAATTTGTAGGAGAAACCATGGCTAAAGAATCCTGAGGTTTTACAGCACAGGAGCTGGCCCTTCTGCTTATGAAGCTGTGCTAAACTAATTAAGTAATTACCAATACTAATTGGTTATGGTTATGTTCAGGTTTATGACAATAGCAGGAAACCTGTGTGGGAAAGTTTTTAAAGTGGAAAGCCGTTACATTGGGGCAGTCCTACTGTCCTGGGCCAGAAGTCCGGGTCCAATGGTATGACTAGTCATCACACCTGGGGCTCTTTCTTAGTTGAAGTGAATGTTGAAGACTTCCCAACCTCCCATTTCAGCCCGTGCTCTCTAATTCAGCCAGCAACCTGGCATACCTCTTCTGCACCCTCTCCAAAGCCTCCACATCCTTCTTATAATGGGGTGATCAGAATAGAATTCAATTTTCTAAAATTATTTTTATTTTTATCAATACAGCGTGGATCAGGTTCTTCCGCCCCTTCGAGCCAAGCTGCTCCAGCAACCCCGACAACCCCAGTTGAGCCTACTCTAATCATGGGACTATTTACAATGACACATTAACCTACTTGGTACATCTTTGGACTGTGGGAAGAAACTGGAGCACCAGGAAAATCCCACACATCCAGAGTCTCCTTACAGACAGGGCCAGAACTGAACTCTGATGCCCTGAGCTGTAATAGCGTAAAGCTGACAGCTACGCTACCATGTGCCCAACATAGGCAGCCAATGTACACCAGACCTCTGATGGATATATCAAATTTCAGATATTAAGATCATGGCTCATCAATACGACATACAACACAAGAATTATTTCCATAAATTTTGAACATTGCTCACCGTTACAATAGGTTCCTGAAGCCAGAGGCGGATGAGTGTTGCCAACGTATAATACAATAATAGCAGCATTACAGGATTGACATGTTGGGGCCAAGACATGTTGGGATTAGCTATAATCTTCCACGTTGTTGTGCAGTTTGTCTGAATCACTGGTGTTACACCAAACAACCTGTGATAAAAAGGAAGACGATTACCTCATAATGATGGTAAAACTGCAATATTAATGGTGTTACAATTATATTTTCATTGAAAGCAAGAGAGTATCAAAAATTAGCAAGGGGCATGACAAAGTGAAGTAGTTGCCATGGAAAGGAGGGTTGAAGACTAGAGGAAACACAGTAAAATACAGCAACAGTGACTTGAAGACAGCCCTTTTCATGCAGTGAGCCTCACACTCTATAGTCATAGCCAGAAAGGGTGAGGCAAACAGATCCAATTCATACCTTCAAAGGGATTTGTATAGCTACTCCAGTAAGGAAGAGGTGAAAATAAGTCACCAGAAAATGGGAACTGGATGGATTGCTTGCAGCTACCCAAACGTTCAGGGAACGTAACAATTTTATGTTTTGTTGACGTATTTAAGATAATTGAGATGCATATTTTTGCAGGCATGTTGCATGCATATGGAAGTTAAGGCTGGATTGATTCTTCAGTCAGTTATCATAATCTGATTGAATACAATCCTTTTTAAATAATAATCTACTTAAAATTCCTTACGGATTTTTTTTTATTATCATTGATCAAAGCCAGAACAAAGGTATATTTTCCGTTGAATGCTGAATGAAGAATTGCAAGACACGGAGCTATCCTCCACAATATGTTGGTAATGCACAAAATGCTTCATTGTGGGACTATTCTTCAATCTTTATCTCCAGGATAGGGCAACCATAAAGGCCTCTCTTTTCTCCTCTCAATGAAGGCATCTAACACACAGGCCTAGTTTACAAGCTCATATTTGTTATGGAGCTTAATGCATGGACAGAGGGTGCAATAAATTACAAGGTTAGTCTTTCATCTCTTGATGTTTGGTTCAAACCCAAATGAATGAGATTTCCCTCCCAATGAACATTAAATATATGAACAGTAGAATAAGTTGATCATTTACTCTCTCAGTCACAGTAGATAAGGTGATAAAATTATCAAATGAGAAATGCTGCCCAGAGGAGCTTTGAAATCAATGATGTATAAAATGAAAATGGAAATGTTGCTGTAGAAAACCTCCTTCCAGATGAAGTTTAGTATAATGCCAAGAATTTTATTGTATTCATATTTAACAAATAGACTGCATTTGGCTGATTTGAGCTAAGATATACTGGTTCAACCTGGGTCCTTTGAATAATCAAACAGTGAAGTCTGGACATTCAAGTGAGCTAGCTCCATTTTCTGATATCACAAGAGTCCGCAGAGACTAGAGGCTAAAGCAGAAATCAAACTGCAGGAGGAACTCAGCGGGTCAGGAATTGAATTTAGGAGCCGAGAAGTAATGTTACAGCTATATAGGACCCTGGTCAGACCCCACTTGGAGTACTGTGCTCAGTTCTGGTCGCCTCACTACAGGAAGGATGTGGAAGCAATAGAAAGGGTGCAGAGGAGATTTACAAGGATGTTGCCTGGATTGGGGAGCATGCCTTATGAGAATAGGTTAAGTGAACTTGGCTTTTTCTCCTTAGAGTGACAGAGGATGAGAGGTGACCTGATAGAGGTGTATAAGAGGATGAGGGACATTGATTGTGTGGATATTCAGAGGCTTTTTCCCAGGGCTGAAATGGTTGCCACAAGAGGACACAGGTTTAAGGTGCTGGGGAGCAGGTACAGAGGAGATGTCAGGGGTAAGTTTTTTAATCAGAGAATGGTGAGTGCATGGAATGGGCTGCCGGCAACAGTGGTGGAGGTGAATACAAAAGGGTCTTTTGGATAGGTACATGGAGCTTAGAAAAATAGAGGACTATAGGTAAGCCTAGTAATTTCTAAGGTAGGGACATGTTCGGCACAATTGTACTATAATTTTTTTCTATGTTTCTATGTCAGTCGTGCATATGTGGAGAGAGATGGGCAGTTAAAACTTTGAGTCAAGAGCTTTCATCCAAAACAGTGTAAAGTGGTGACGGGAGTTGAGGCAAGAACTGGAAAGTAATGGGCAGATTCAAGTGAGGAGGAATGATAAGCAGATGGAGAAGCGAAGTGTAGAAATTGTCACAGAAGCTTAGAGTGATAAGTAGAGGTAACAAAGGGCTACTGAAGATGGAATTTGATAGGAAAGGAAGGTCAAGCATAGACCAAAATAAGGGAGTTCGGTGGGCAGATGGGAAGAGTAAAGGGAGAGGACCCAGTGGAAGGGAGGTGGGTGTGAGCTCAATTTTTTGTTCTTTAAAACAAAGTTACAAATTGGGCTCAATTTGCAATTTTTTCCTAATACTTGTGTCATGTGGATAAACCAACAATCTAAACTGCAGTAACTGCAACATTTACATGCTGATTTCATAAAGCATTAGTTATAAGACAGAGCAAAGATAAAGGTCCTTTAGATACCAAGCTGAGCATCAACCAGTCATTGACACTAAATCTATTCTATCAAACCCTCACCAGACCCTAACCCTCACCTACGCACTTGCTGCAATTGAGCAACATTAATCTTCAGCAGCACACAAAAAAACTGGAGGAACTCAACATGTCAAGCTGCATTTAAGAAGGGAAATAAACAGTCGATGGAAAGGGTCCCGATGTAAAAGATTGTGTGTATATTTCCCTCCATAGGTGGTTACAAACCAAGAGTTCTTCCAGCTTTTTTTGTGTGTTGCTCCAGGTTTTCAGCATCTGTATCTCCTGAACCCACAAATCCTTGTCTGCTCTAACAAAGACATGTTGTGTTTACCTTGCATAGAAGTCACCCGGTGGGACAAGCTCTTGAAACAATTGCAGTTGGTAAAGGTAGAGTCCAATGAGGTGTCCTGCACTGAATATAGCCATCAATACACACAAACAGCTGAATATCAGCGGATCAAACTGCTTCCCACAGGACCACCATGTGCATAACCCCAAAAATACAAAGAAGTATACACCTGAGGTCAGAGATGGTAGTGTTATACCTGCAGAAAAACAAATAAATCATCAGGTTCTGAATGAGAGAGACATAACAGAGAATGAGTGATGACATATTTTTAATCAATATCATCTTTCTTCTATGATTCAACATTCAGCATGTTTAAAATTGAGCAACTAAGGACAGGAAATTAATCATTTACAAACAGCACAAGGATTGAGTAGATTTTGATTATACCCATACCAACCTGTTAAACCAAGTAAAATGGTAACAACTACTTTTCCAGTGGTTGTTATGATATTGCCAATAAATTCTTTTATTAGTGATGCATATGTTGCTATCCTGCGAAGAATATTTTGCCTAGTTCCTACTTCCATTTCTTCAGCCATATTTGTGACTTCAGAATCTTCCTCATAAATTAGAGCTTCATCCAGTTCAAGCTTTTCCTCTTCCTGCAAGAAGAAAGTCATTTTAATCAACTGCATGCAGGCAGATCTATCACAGGCACCACCTTCCCCATCACTGGTAACATCTACAGGAGGTGCTGCCTTCAGGTAGGCAGCATCTGTCACCAAGGTTGGGTCATGTGTTCCTCTTTCTGCTACCATCAGGCAGGAGGTACAGGAGCCTGAAGCTGCACACCACCAGGTTCTGGAACAGCTATTTTCCTACAGCCATCAGGCTCTTGAAGTGACCTGCACAATCCTAACCTGAGTTCAGTTATGAAACACTACAGACCACCTCTTTGCATAGCAATGGATTTCTCTTTCACTGGGTCTTTGTTTTCTGCACAATTTGTTTTCCACTGTATGATACACTTTTCTGTGTGTTACCTATGATTCTGCTAAAAGATTTTCGACGAACTGTACCTCATGGTACTCATGCACATAACTACGCTTAATTTAGGATTACTTTTTCTAATTCATAGGGCTCTCATCTCGGTTTGTACAATATGGATCTGACCCATGCCAAGCATGAAGATTTATAGATGCATCTCTTGACTGCACTCACATCTGAGCCACAATGATTGCAATAATTAACCACTATATTATGTAAAATAGTCACCCATTGCTCTAATTCATGGTTGGCCTGCCTCCATTATCCTTTTTGCTGTATATGCGTGAATGCTGTAACAGTGTGTAAGCAGATTCAGATCAGCCCCCAATATTTACACTGCTCCACAGCTTGTTGATCCTCACTGTCAACATTTATACATAGAGGTGAGCCTCAGGTGAGGCACCAGATGTTAGTGATGGTCAATGTAATCATTCGCTCAGCAAGTGAAATTTAAATTTACCCTTGAATAACTGTAACATAACTGTAGTAACTGTAGTTATGAGTAACATAACTGTAGCTTCCAAAATTCAACTCCATTGACTTCTAAAGCGTGAATTGACTTCAGAAGTTCAAAAGTCATCTTTATAATGAAGATAAAGAACAGTTTGTTTCTTGCAGTGGTGACTACAAACTGACTTTGTTCCAAAATTTGGCTCAATTAAATCTATTGGAACTGAATTTCAGGGCAGAATACAGAGTCACTTCTTAGATATTTAGCAATAGAGAAGTAGTGATCAAGAGGGAGAGGAAACTCTCTCCCAAATTTTTAAGTAACAGCTTTCTAGAAACTATTAAAGTAATTTGATAAATATCAATCTATATTATACCCAAGTTGCTTTGTTTCATAAAAATAATGAAACAAAATGTTTCATAAACAGGGCTTGATAAGCTGCCACTAAAAGTTCCCTTCATCTCTTAAGGTTCCAGGCATAAGCTTCATATTTTTAAAATAAATTTCTCCAGAATTACTTCAATTCTGCAGAGTAATTTAGCTAAAGGGCAGATCACACACATGGAAAGGGCTTCAATGCCTCTCTATGGAAATAATGGCACTTTGACTAACATTTCCCTACATCTAATATTTTGTGAGAAAACAGAAATGTTACAAACAAGTAATTAAGGTCGGCTGTACTCCATACAGATCTTCTGTAAGTCCTGCTCCAATGATTATAATATATCAGAGGAAGTTAACAACCTGTTCGGGAAGTTTTAACAAGCTGATTCTGGATAGTGAGTGGTGAGTGGTGATGGGTGCTGCTGAAAATTCTTTCTTAGTACTACAAAATAAAGACATGACTTGGCAGTAGGATAGTGTACAGGAATGGACTTCATCCTTGCCTGTAGAAGTAACACATTGCACTTGATTCACCAAATTAATTTCCATTCAAGACAGAAGAATTTTATCTATAAAAGGCTTTAAAATGTTTATTTTATATTGTAGAATATTGAAGTTTGTTTGAATTTAAATTTGCAAATTTAAAAAAGTAACATTTCCTGCACATTTTTTCTGAGCCTGTATTAATTGTTTTCAGACTGTGCATTAGGGAGGGTCTCGACCTGAAATGCTGACTGTTTACTTTTTTCCATAGATGCTGGCTGGCCAGCTGAGTTCCACCAGTGTTTTGTGTGTATAAGGGCATTAGGTTTTATTTGATTGCTAAAATGCTCCCTCTATTCACCAAAAGCTCCTATTCATTCAGAACGCTTCATCTTGTCCTTGTTGCTTCTGCGAAGTTCCTCTGTAGACATGGGTCTTACACTCTCTATATTCAATATTGTCATCTTCATTTCAGATGCTTCAAGAAGAGATTATCCTACATTAGTGAGCTGTTATTGCCACTGACACCTACCACTATCTCCCCCTAGGTGAACAGTTATGTACTGGACCAACAGGTCAGAAAGCAGATTAATGTTCTGGAGACACTCAAAACAACCACATTTAAATTTTATTTCAATATCCAGAATAAATGGATGGTATCAATAACTTTGACTGCAAAGAGAAGGAAAGGAATCTGTCTTACTTACATGGTGTGGAGCCTTGGTATAACCCCAGACCCCAGCATTATGATTAACTTTCTAAGTACACACTAAAATAGATTAGTTCAAGCCAATCGGCAATGGGCACCTAATATTTCTCTTAGATTTGCTTCCATCCTGCAAGGAATAAAAGGCAACATGGCATAGCATGCTTGCTGTGTAGATCTTCCATCAGGGTGACAGGCATGTGATAAAACCTTTGCCTAATTCTTTCCTCCAAGCCTAACAGAACTACAGGGATACCTTACCCCCTCCAGTCATTGGAAGATTGCTTACTGTACTTTCTCAAGGGAGACTGGGATGGGCAATAGATGTCTGCAATATATTTCATGCAATTGGCTTTTGTCAGCACTTAAGAATAGTTTGATTTATAGATCTTACAGAAGTCATTCCCATTGGAATTGTGTACTACATCATAAGTTTAGAACAACCCATCTTCTGATTTACCATGAACAACAGTAACTGAGTGAGTGTATTTTGTTAAGCATGCAATTACATATTTTTTTTAATTCATTTTAAATGCTCAGTTATTGTTGAAAGCAACTGTATAACTGAAGCAATTCTAGGAGAACCCTGATGCTAGAATACAGGAACTTGGTTTAACATTGGAAACACTGCATAGAATGTACTGTATCTATCTTTTACAATAATGAGATCATATAAATGATGATTCCCTATGGTAGTTTAATGAAAAGCCTGATTCCCTTCTGCTGTTGACCTTTCAGTTCTGGAGAATTATTTGTAAAATTAATCGTATCTGTCTGTAAAAATCATTGATATTAACTATGAGTATAATAATCATAAACACAAGAAATTCTGCAAATGCTGGAAAGCCGGAGGAAAACATACACAATGTTGGAGGAACTTAGCTGGTCAGGCAGCAGCTATGGAAAGAAGTAAACAGTTGATGTTTCAGGCTGAGACCCTTCATCAGGACTGGTATTGCCATTGGAAATGAGTGTAGCCCTGATGGGGCGGGGGTCTCAGCCCAAAATGTCAACTGCGTTATGTGTTGCTCCTTACAATAATCATGCAGTGAAGGTATGACAGAACTGAACTATCATGGTTAATTCATTATTTATCTACTCAATTATTTTCCCTCAAGCCATCAGGCTGATAAGCACCTCCACCCTTTAAGCCACCCTACCACACCTACCTGCACATCATGTAGCACCACTTTATGTACAATCAGTCTATGTATAACAGTTAATTGCACATTGTGTTTTTTTTAATATATATATTGTTTTTTTTTGTGTTCTTTACATTTATTGTATTTTTTTTAAATGCTGCATTGGAACCAGAGTAACAATCATTTCATTCTCCTTTACTAAAGAAAGGCAACTGACAATCCTGAATCTTCAGTTCAGTTCAGTTTAATTTCAGTTTATTGTCATTTAGAAACCACAAATGCCATGCAGTTAAAAAATGAGACAATGTTCCTCCAGAATGATATCACAAAAGCACATGACAAAACAGACTATATCAGAAAATCCACATAATCCAAATCCAGAGTGTGGAGAGGCTGCTGCATATTAATATCACGCTACCATCTTAGTGCGTTCCCCGGAAAGGCGCTCCAAACTCACCAGACGAAACAAGACTACCCAGACACACCAAGTCAAGAGACCAACTCTACCACCCAACAAACCAAAAACTAAAGCTACAAGACCTACACAAAACCACATAGTTACATATAGTTATAGTTAACATTTAGTTACAGCAGTGCAGGCAATACCACAATTGATAAAAAACAGACCATGGGCACAGTAAAAATAGTCCAAAGATGTTAAAAGATTATAAGTTCAAAAGAAACCACCACACAGTTTCCACAAGTCCTCAGGGTCCCGACAGACTCGTCATCCCACACAGGCGGCACCTTCAATTAGTCTTACCTACTGATTACCTGAACACTTAGCCCTGATTCTGAAACTATTGCTCACCTATCACGTTCATCACTCCTTTGCCATATTTGTCAACTGGTCTAAAATTTAATTCCTTCACTCAGCAATTTGTGTGGATCCTATCAGTGGGTGGTAAGACAAATAGCATTGGTATAAACAGCTCGGAGAGACATATTTCAACAGTAGTTATTCATAGACATCAACTAGCATGCAAGTCCAAAAATGGTTTCATCGTGAATTACAGTAAAATGGCAGACGACTTATCTGATGCCTTTACAAAGACCCATTCAACAAAGTATCATACTCAGCCTTCTGACAAACTTAGTTCAAGGAATACTTTCTCTATCCCTGTGTTCTTAAAATAGTACCAAGACGTAAATACTTTCTCATTAAAAGCTGGTCTTGTTTTTGATATTTGTTTTAAGGAATAGCATCCAAGGTTTACCTGGCGTCAGTGAAAGTACAAATAACATTTTTTCCTTTTTATTTTATGTTGCATATGAAAACTCATTTCCATAAGTCCATAAGACATAGGATCATTCAGATCCTTCAGCCCATCGAGTCTGTTACACCATTCCACCACTGTTGATTCATTATCCCTCTCAATCCCATTCTCCTGCCTTCTCCCTGTAACCTTTGATGCCCTGACTAATCAAGAACCTATCAACCTCCACTTTAAGTAGACTCATGATTTGGCCTCCAAAGCTGCCTGTAGTGATGAATTCTATAGATTCACTACCCTCTGGCTCAAGAAATTCCTCCTCATCTCTGTTCTGAAGGAATGTCCTTCTAGTCTGTGGTGTGCCCCCTGGTCCAAGACTCACCCACTAGAGGGAACATCCTCCCTACATCCACTCTGTCCAGACCTTTCAATATTCAATAGATTTCAATGAGATTCCCCTTCATTCTTCCAAACTCCAGCGAGTACAGGCCCAGAGCCATTAAACGCTCCTCATACATTAACCATTTCATTCCCAGAATTATATTTGTGAGCCTCCTCTGGACATTCTGCAATGCCAGCACATCTTTTCTCCGATGAGGGGCCCAGAACCACTCACAATGCTCCAAGTACAGTCTATTCAATGCTTTAGAAAGCCTCAGCATTACATTTTGCTCTTATACTCCAGTCCTCTTGAACTGAATGCTGACTGTCTGGGTAGGCCAATTGTCTCTGCCTACTGCTGCCTCACTGAACTCATGTCCTCATCCCATCCCACCTACATCCACAACACTTCCCATGCTCTCAAACACCTTTGTAACTTTCTATTCACTAACCCTGACCGCCTCAGTTTGACCCCCATCAAGAAGGCCTCAAAGCTCTCCACTTCTTTCTTAACAAAAGAACAAACCAATTCCCCTCCATCACCACCACCATTCTCCATCTGACAGAACTGGTCCTCACCCTCAACAATTTTTCACTTGTTTCCTCCCAATTTCTCCCAGCTCAAGGTATAGCCATGGGCATGCACATGGGCCCCATCTAAGCCTGCCTCTTTGTTGGTTATGTAGAAAAGTCCATGTTCAAAGCCTTCTCTGGTAATGCTCCCCAACTCAGCCTCCTCTGAAATTGATGACTGCATTGGTGCTGCTTCATTCACTCATGCTGAGCTCATCTATTTCATCAACTTCAACTCTAATTTCCACGCCTCCTAAAATCCACTTGGCCCATTTCTGACACCGCCCTACTCTTTCTTGATCACTCTGTCTCCAACTCTAGGGTCAAACTGTCAACCAACATCTGCTATAAAGCTACCACTTCCCACAGCTATCCTGACTATACCTTTTTCCGCCCGATCTCCTGTAAAACCGCTATTTTCTTTTCTTAGTCCCTTCAATTCTACTGCATCTATTCTCAGGCTGTGGCTTTCCCTTTCAGGACAGAGTCCTGCACAAGGACTCCCAAGTACCTTTGCATCTCTAATTTTTGAATTTCTCCCCCATTTAGTGTTACGAAATCCCATAAATGGATAACTTACCAGCAAAGATAGAGAGGTCCGTTGAAGTCTGATGGTACTATTTTTAAAATTATTTATTGATAAAGGGCACAAAAATAAGATTAATGCAAACATACAGATAATATACGTCATCAATACTAAATCTAAAGCGCGAGTATAATAATAACCAATAAGAAATAGCTCTATCGTTGTCTAGGGGATAATGTATTGTCCGATGGAAAGATAACAGTCACTGTCAGTTTGTTCAAGCTGCAGCGTTTTTGGGTTTAAGAGCAAGGCAGTTTAAACTTGCCCAGGTCTTTTATGATGCCAATCCGTTGAGTCAGGGGACTGGGTTTCCCCGTTGTTAGCTAAAAGCCGTTTTCCATGGTTCTAGCCACCAATTCCAGCAATGGAACTGAACGCAAGGGGCCTCCTTCAGATGACTTCCTGCTGTTACGTGGTCGCTTAACGTTTCTTCTGGTGCGGCTGAGGGGCTGTTCCTACAGATCCTCTTTTATTCTGACTCGCAGGGTCATAGATGTCAATCAGGTTGGGGGTGATGCAATCTCTCCCTCAACCAGCCCACTTTGCCTGAGGGCGTTCACGTGGCAGATTCTCCAATCCACAACTTTGTCTTCCGGAGGCAATGGCCATGTCCCATAGCTTTACATCGCCGGGGAAACGAGACATTCTGCACACCTCTCTCTCATTTCCTGGGCCCCTTGACCCAACCCAACAGTGATCTTGTGATTCTCACAAAGGAGGGGGCTACAGACGTAACATTAGAAAATAGTCTATGCCCTTAGTCCTTCTACCAAAGTGCATAACCATACCCTTTCCTATACTATATTCCATTTGCCTCTTCCTTGACCATAATTTCCCCCAATCTAAGTCCTTCTGCAGATGCCCCGCTTCCTCAATGCTACCTGCCCCTCCATCTATCTTCATATCATCTGTAAACTTGGCCATAATCCATTAATTCAAATCATTCATTTAAAACATGAAAAGAAGCAGTTCTAATACAGATCCCTACAGAACACCACTAGTCACCAACAGCCAACCAGAAAAGGTCCCTTTTATTCTCACTTTATACTTCCTGCCAGTCAGCCAATCTTCTATCCATGCTAATATATTTCCTGTAAATACTATGGGCTCTTATGTTGTTAAGCAACCTCGTGTGCAGTACCTTGTCAAAGGCCTTCTGAAAATCCAAGTAAAGAATATTCTTTGCCTACCCTGCCTGATATTTTCTCAACGAATTCCAACATATTTATTAGAGAAGATATCTCCTCAAGGAAACCATGCAGATGATCTTCCCAAACACTAGTCAGACTAACTGGTCTCTAATTTCCTTTCTTCTGCCTACCTCCCTTCTTAAAGAGTGGAGTGATATTTGCAAATTTCCAGTTCACTGGACCCATTCTGGAATCTTGTGATTCTTGAAAGATCATGACTAATGCCTTCACAATCTCTTCAGCTACCTCTTCAAACACTTGGGTGTAGTCCATCTGGTCCAAGTGATTTATCTACCTTCAGACCTTTCAGCTTCCCAAGTACCTTTCCCCAAGTAAAGGCAACAACACTCCCATCTGAATTTCTGGTGTACTGCTAGTGGCTTCCATAGTGAAGGCTGCTGCGAAATACTTATTAAGTTCTTTTGCCATTTCTTTGCCCCCATTACTACTCCTCCAGCATCATTTTCCAGTGGTTTGACAGTCACTCTCTATGTATTTGAAAAAAAACTTTGGTGTCCTCTTTTCTACTTTTGCCTACCTTCCCTTCATATTTCATCTTCTTTTCTCCTTATGGCTTTTTGTTTTGGTTGCTTTCTATTGGTTTTTACAAAGCTTCCCAATCCTCCAACTTCTCACTAATGTTTGCAATATTGTAACTATATCTAAATGCAATGCCAAAAATACTCGATTCCAATCCACATCCTGGGTGGAATTCTCTAGCACAAAACATTAATCAAGAGTTTTCATCCATAGTGTTGTGATGACACTAAGTTACAGGAGTGATGCACAGGGAATGGGAATAGGGGGATCTCTATTGACATTGCTGTTGAGGAGGGGGACAAACAAGAATTGCTCTTAGCATTGTAATTGGTTTATTATTTTTAGATATACCAAGACAGAGTGAACAGCTTACCTCGCATATTGTTTATTACTACTAAATCATTACATTGTGCATTGAGCTAGAATAAAGCAAAACAATAGCAACTTTGCAAAAGTAATAATGTGCAGAATAAAGTGTAAAAGTACCAAAAGAGTGAAGTGCAGGTAAAAGATAAAATTAAAGATCTTTACAAGGTAAATGGTAAAGCCTAGAATCCATCTTATCATACACGAGGTCCACTCAAGAGTCTGATAACTGGGATTAAAGCTGACCTTGAGCCTGGTGCTGTGTGCTTTCAGGCTTCTGTAACTTCTACCCAACAGGAAAGGGCAGAAGAGAAAATGTCTGGGGTGGGCTGGGTTTTTATTGTGCTGGCTGCTCTTCTGAGGCAGTGAGAAGTATAGATAGAGTTCATAGAGGGGAGGCTAATTCCTGTGAGGAGCTGAGCTGTATACACACCTGCCTTTTCTTCTTGTCACTTGTAGAACAGTTGCCAAACCAACCTGTTAAGCATCCAGACAAAATCATTGATGCATTGATAAAAACTGACAGGAGTCGACTGCCCATGCTAAATTTCTTTCACCGCCTGCGGATGTAGAGGCATTAGTGAGTACCTTGGCTGTGACGTCAATGTGGTTGGACTCGTACATGCTATCGAAAGGTGATGATGATCTGTATCTCGGACCCTGTGGGAGGCTAGTGCACAAATTGCTGGAACCCTAGCAGAGATATATAAAACATCTTTAGCCACAGATGAGGTGCTGAAGGATGGGAGGATAGGATTGGTTAAGAAAGGCTCTAAGAATAAATTAGGAACTTATAAGCCAGGGAGTCTGACATCAGTAAGGGAAAGTTATTGAAAAGTATTCTAAAAGACTGGATATTTAAACATTTGGATAGATAGGGACTGATTAGGGATGATCAACATGGCTTTGTGCATGATAAGTCATGTCAAACCAATCTTATGGTGTTTCTTGAGGAAGTTAACAGGAAACTTGATGAAGGCAAAGTGGTGGATGTTGTCTACATGGACTTGACAAGATCCAACATGGGAGGTTGGGAAAGAAAGTTCAGCCATTTAGCATTCAAGGTGAGTAGTAAACTGGATTAGACATTGTCTTTGTGAACAAAGCCAGAGAGTGGTAGCAGGTGGTTGCCTCTCTGACAGGAGGCCTGAGACTACTGATATGCCACAGTGATCTGTGCTGGCTGGGTCTGTTGTTGTTTGTTATCTCTATCAGTGATCTGGATGATTATGTGGTTAGCTGGATCAGCAAAGTTGTGGATTTGGGGTGCAGTGGACAGTGATGCCACTGGATTAGGTTTAGTAGTTGCATTGCTTAAGGAATTTATTGACTAAACTAGTGAGTGAATGAGTTTGGAATGTGTAAGTGCCCAAGGGGGATGCGCAGAGGCAGCTCCTATCACTGCATTTCAGCAGCACTTGAATGAGCCTTACTATTGAAGACTTTGGGGCCATTGCTGGAAAAAAGCCTGCTATATAATTCTTTGACAATGACTAAATATTATACAGTTACTTTATTTTAATTTAAGATTATTTATTCTTGGAACAGACCTCAGGTCTGGACTTAGATTAACATGAGAAGGTAATAGAACATGGCATGCTACAACAAATATAGATCCTTTGGCTCGTGATGCTGTGCCAAATTTTTAACCTACTCTGTGAAATATATCTTTTCTCCCCGCATAACTCTGTTTTACTTTCATCTTTAGATGCGCTTAAGAATCTCTTAAATCTCCCTAGTGTATCCCCTCCCTCTACCACCACCTCTGGGAGTGGTTTCCATGTATAACACTCGCTGTGTTAAAAAGTGTACATCTGGCATTAACCCCCCCCCCCCAACTCTTTCTTCCAATCTCCTTAAAATTATGCCTTCTCATATGAGCCATTTCTGCCTGGGCAATAAGGAGCTGGCTCTCCACTCTGTACATGCCTCCAGCATAGCACCTCTTCTTCTTTGCTCCAAACAGAAAAGCCCGAGTTCATTCAACCTCTCCTCATGATTCTGCTCTCTAATCCACACCACCTCTTGGCAAATCTCCTTTGCATCCTCTCCAAAGCATCTGCATCTTTCCTACTGTATAATAAGGCAACCAGAGCTGAACATAGTTCTCCAAGTGTGGTCTAACTAGTGTTTTATAAAGCTGCAATATTACCTTATGGCACTTGAACTCAGGCCATCAAATCATACAATTTCTTTACACCTCCCCATTAATTTGAGCAACAAATATGATGGGTGTATGGACATGGACCTCAACATCTCACTGTTCATCCGCAATGCTAAGAATCCTATCATCAACCATGTGCTCTGCCATCAAGTTCAATCTTCCAAAATGTATCACATCATACTGTTCCAGATTGAACTCCATCTGCCACTTCAGTCCAGCTGTGGATCCTACCAATAACCCACGCTAATCCATGACAAACTTTAACACTATCCACAATACCACCAAGTTTGTATCATCTGCAAACTTACTAACACACCTTTCCACTTCCCCATCAAAGTCATTTACTGTATCAAATTCACGAAGAGCAGGGATCCCCGCACAGATGCCCAAGGATCTGTGGGCAGTGAAAGAATGTTTCTGGCTGCATTCTGAATAGAAGAACATAGGGAATAGGAATAAGTTTATCAGCCTCTCAAACCTGCTTCACTATTCAATTCCCTTAATGAAAAAGGTATCTGAAGGAGTTGAGGAAAATGGAACTAACTGGACTGGTCATTCACCTGCATTCCCATGCAGAAAGCCTTAACCTACTTCACCTTTCCTTATAACTCAGATCCTCATGTCCCGGCAACATCTTAGTACATTTTCCCTGCTCTTTTTATTACTCTATTGTAGTAATGCATTGATTCTGGAATAAATTAAATCCATGAAAATTTCTCCAAGTACTTTCAGATAATTGAACCAAGTATCTAAAAGCTACACTGACCATAGAGGAACTCTGCATTGTGGCTTACTTAAAGACTGCAACATAGCCAAAGTCACAAAATCATTCAATTCCCTTTCCATTTTTCCTTACAGTATTGAAGCAGCCATCACCACTCTGATTGTCCACATGGATACATTTACTCCCTTCAAGACTATAAAGAGCCAAGTCGAGTTTCTATTGAGTCTACAATTTTCTGAGATAAAAGACATAGGGCTTCAAGTCTTTTGGTATAAGTGAGATCCTTTGACGTGGTGATCAGTCCCGGTGGCTGCTAGCCGAGCTTCTCCAGGGGTTTCCAAATCAGCCAGTAAGTGGAGTAGGCATGAAAATGCTTAACTGCACACAGTATATTAAATTAAGCTGAACTATCATCCTAAAAAAGAGACAAAGAAAGGAAAACAGGGAGGGTTGGAACAACATATAAGTATTCATCCTTGTTTTCTAAGCCACACTGGCTTTGACCAAGGTTCTGCACCAAAACTTACAAATTTTACCCTCCACCTAGAAAAAAAATGAAAAATGAATAAAAATGAAATATCATTTACTGCTTGATTTCCTTGGGAGTAAGTATTAACTGCTGACTTTGTAGGCTTGTTCCTCCATAGTATGTGTGCTAATCAAATCCACTGGATGGCAGAAGAGTCAAACCAATTCAATAGAGAATCCCTTGTGTTTACTAGACATCACTTTCTTCCTGGGAGAGCTAAGACAGTTACCATCAGTGATTCATTACTTATCAGTGTGATGGATGTTTATATATAAATGCACTCTGTTGAAGATCCTCATATTACATTTTGCTTCAGCACATTTCAGCATGTAGCTTTGCCAGCACATCATCAGGTGTGTGTGGTTCTGAGCTCATGCTACAGAAGGATTACATGTTAAGAACACATAAAACAGCTGACTGTCAGGACTTGGTGCAATTTGGTCAGCACCCTCTTCAGTATAGGTTCATATTTTTCAAATAAAAGTTAGCTTCTCAACTAGAAACTGCTCCAGCCAATGATCTGAGTGACAGTGGAGCAGGTCAATGGCAGGAGCTTCAAAATGTGTAGCACATAAGGCAGCTAGTAGCCCCATTCTCTGTCAGTTGAAATGCCTTTGTAAGTAGACACAAATCTAGGTTGGACAATGGCCGAAGATCTCAAAGAGGAAGCAGTAATATTGGAATGGAACTGAAACATTTTCCACAGATGAAAGATGACAAATCCTGATGTGTCTCAAATCATGGAATTCAGTGTGCTTTGAATTGTCTTAGGTGGGTGAACCTTTTGCCACTTTTTCCTATCTTTGTTTCAGGAGATGGAGATGACCATGCCACAGTCTCAGGATTCACTAATAACCAAGTGTGCTCCAGATACTTTCATTAACTTAACAAAATTTTTTTCACAGACCATGAAGTTATTTCCACATTAGAACTGTACAAAAAATCCTTATCATGTTGCAACTCAAGATGATCAATTCCCTTACACCACACCTTGCTGCAGGAGTAAACCTGCATACTTAATAACCATTGAATAAATCAACACGGTAGATTCTTTAACAAAGAGTGAGCTGTTTGATGACTTGCTGTCTGTGTATCAAAGAAAATTCTTCATCATATTAAAGTAACAATTATAACATTAGCTTATAGCGCTGAACAGATATTAAGGTAAAAGTGACTTGTTTTAAATGGTAAGCTTGTAATCAATCAAATCTACCTGAAGGAATGGAATGCTCTCATTCCATAATCTTCATCTGTGGAATCAACAGAAAGTGGCTGTGTGGTGAACTACATATACCTGTCTGGACACACCCCTCTGCTGACTGTGGTGAACTACATATACCTGTCTGGACACACCCCTCTGCTGACTGTGGTGAACTACATATACCTGTCTGGACACACCCCTCTGCTGACTGTGGTGAACTACATATACCTGTCTGGACACGCCCCTCTGCTGACTGTGGTAAACCATGTATACCTGTCTGGACACGCCCCTCTGCTGACTGTGGTGAACTACATATACCTGTCTGGACACACCCCTCTGCTGACTGTGGTGAACTACATATACCTGTCTGGACACACCCCTCTGCTGACTGTGGTGAACTACATATACCTGTCTGGACACACCCCTCTGCTGACTGTGGTGAACTACATATACCTGTCTGGACACACCCCTCTGCTGACTGTGGTAAACCATGTATACCTGTCTGTACACGCCCCTCTGCTGACTGTGGTGAACTACATATACCTGTCTGGACACACCCCTCTGCTGACTGTGGTGAACTACATATACCTGTCTGGACACGCCCCTCTGCTGACTGTGGTAAACCATGTATACCTGTCTGGACACACCCCTCTGCTGACTGTGGTAAACCATGTATACCTGTCTGTACACGCCCCTCTGCTGACTGTGGTGAACTACATATACCTGTCTGGACACGCCCCTCTGCTGACTGTGGTAAACCATGTATACCTGTCTGTACACGCCCCTCTGCTGACTGTGGTGAACTACATATACCTGTCTGGACACACCCCTCTGCTGACTGTGGTGAACTACATATACCTGTCTGGACACACCCCTCTGCTGACTGTGGTGAACTACATATACCTGTCTGGACATGCCCCTCTGCTGACTGTGGTGAACTACATATACCTGTCTGGACACACCCCTCTGCTGACTGTGGTGAACTACATATACCTGTCTGGACACACACCTCTGCTGACTGTGGTGAACTACATATACCTGTCTGTACACGCCCCTCTGCTGACTGTGGTGAACTACATATACCTGTCTGTACACGCCCCTCTGCTGACTGTGGTGAACTACATATACCTGTCTGGACACACCCCTCTGCTGACGGTGGTAAACCATGTATACCTGTCTGGACACACCCCTCTGCTGACTGTGGTGAACTACATATACCTGTCTGGACACACCCCTCTGCTGACGGTGGTAAACCATGTATACCTGTCTGGACACACCCCTCTGCTGACTGTGGTGAACTACATATACCTGTCTGGACACGCCCCTCTGCTGACTGTGGTGAACTACATATACCTGTCTGGACACACCCCTCTGCTGACCGTGGTGAACTACATATACCTGTCTGGACACGCCCCTCTGCTGACCGTGGTGAACTACATATACCTGTCTGGACACACCCCTCTGCTGACTGTGGTGAACTACATATACCTGTCTGGACACGCCCCTCTGCTGACCGTGGTGAACTACATATACCTGTCTGGACACACCCCTCTGCTGACCGTGGTGAACTACATATACCTGTCTGGACACACCCCTCTGCTGACCGTGGTGAACTACATATACCTGTCTGGACACACCCCTCTGCTGACTGTGGTAAACCATGTATACCTGTCTGGACACACCCCTCTGCTGACTGTGGTAAACCATGTATACCTGTCTGGACACGCCCCTCTGCTGACTGTGGTGAACCATGTATACCTGTCTGGACACACCCCTCTGCTGACTGTGGTAAACCATGTATACCTGTCTGGACACACCCCTCTGCTGACTGTGGTGAACTACATATACCTGTCTGGACACACCCCTCTGCTGACTGTGGTAAACCATGTATACCTGTCTGGACACACCCCTCTGCTGACTGTGGTGAACTACATATACCTGTCTGGACACACCCCTCTGCTGACTGTGGTAAACCATGTATACCTGTCTGGACACGCCCCTCTGCTGACTGTGGTGAACTACATATACCTGTCTGGACACGCCCCTCTGCTGACTGTGGTGAACTACATATACCTGTCTGGACACACCCCTCTGCTGACTGTGGTAAACCACGTATACCTGTCTGGACACATCCCTCTGCTGACTGTGGTAAACCATGTATACCTGTCTGGACACATCCCTCTGCTGACTGTGGTAAACCATGTATACCTGTCTGGACACGCCCCTCTGCTGACTGTGGTAAACCATGTATACCTGTCTGGACACACCCCTCTGCTGACTGTGGTGAACTACATATACCTGTCTGGACACGCCCCTCTGCTGACTGTGGTGAACTACATATACCTGTCTGGACACACCCCTCTGCTGACTGTGGTGAACTACATATACCTGTCTGGACACACCCCTCTGCTGACTGTGGTGAACTACATATACCTGTCTGGACACGCCCCTCTGCTGACTGTGGTAAACCATGTATACCTGTCTGGATACGCCCCTCTGCTGACTGTGGTGAACTACATATACCTGTCTGGACACGCCCCTCTGCTGACTGTGGTGAACTACATATACCTGTCTGGACACGCCCCTCTGCTGACTGTGGTGAACTACATATACCCGTCTGGACACTCCCCTCTGCTGACTGTGGTGAACTACATATACCTGTCTGGACACGCCCCCTGCTGACTGCTCCTGTGGCTCCTCCCACAGACCCCGGTATAAAGGCGATTGAGGCCTGAGCCCAGCCCTCATTCTCCAGGATGTAGTATGGTGGTCAATTGCTGCTTGTTCTTTCTTCCAGTCGATAAAAGCCAATATCTCGCCTCACGTCTCAGAGAGTTATTGATGGTGCATCAAGTTTATTGACTGGAAGTTTTAAAACATGGAAAGTATTTTACATCCGGCAAAATTAGATTTGGACCCCCAAACTCCAGAAGCAGTTCTTGCCTTTGAACTCTGGCTTGCATGCTTCCAATCATACCTGGAGGAGGTTCGTGCGACTGAGCCCACTATTATGCACAGAATTCTCCTCTCGAGGGTCACCCCGAAAGTTTACTCACTTATCAGGGACCTGCAGACTTACAAAGGGGCACTGGACGCCCTCAAACGACAGTACCTGCGGCTGGTGAACACTGTCTACGCAAGACATCGCTTAGCGACGCGGCGGCAGCGAACTGGCGAGTCAAGCCCTGCGTTTCTCCGAGCCCTACAGACACTCGTGCGAACTTGCGACTGCAAAGCTCTGACGGTGGAACAACATGTGGAGCTGCTAGTACGAGACGCCTTCGTTACGAGGATCAGGTCAGTGTACGTGCGCCAGTGGCTGCTGGAAAATGCTGACCTTACCTTACGCCAGGCGATCGAGACGGCCGAAACTCTGGAAGCTGCTCTGCACCACGCTGACGCTGTCCAGCCGAGCGATCCCCCGCCAGTCCCGTGGACACCTCAGACCCCGCCACCCGCGAGCGAATTCACCGCCACTGCTGCCAGTCGCGAGTCCACGAACTCCCCGAAACCGACCATAGCTGCTGCCAGTCGCAAGTCCGTGCAGTGTTACTTCTGCAGACTCGAAAAGCACCCCCGAAAACGCTGCCCGGCCTGAGAAGCGACCTGCTCCAGCTGCGGGAAGAAGGGCCATTTCACCAAGGTCTGTAAGTCTGAACCACGAGCAGGGTCGGGCAGCGCTGCGTGTGAGGCATGGGGGCCGCCATCTTCGTCGGTGCCACCTCGCCCCGCCCCCGACCCACCGGTGCTTGCCGGGCACCAAGATGGCAGTTCAACTCTGGCCTCCGTAACCCTCGACCAAAATGCCCCACACCAGCTTGCAAGGTCAATGATGGACATCCTGGTGGAGAGGCACAGGACTAGCTACCCGTTTGACACGGGCAGCACTGAGAGTTTTATTGACCCAGACACGGTGCAACGCTGCGGACTCGTGACACAGCCGGTAAGCCAGAGGGTCACCATGGCTTCTGGGTCGCATTCCACAGACATCTGGGGGGGTTGTGTAGCGACATTGGTGGTGCAGGGCACAGAATATCAGAACTTTGCGCTACTGGTCATGCCTCAACTGTGCGCGCCTGTGCTATTGGGGCTGGACTTCCAGAGCCACCTTGAAAGTGTGACCTTGGCATATGACGGGCCCTCCCACCACTCACTGTCAGGAATCCTCAGTTTTGTGGGACTTCGTCATATACCACACTACTGACCACACACACACACCGACCTGCACATCCCATCCAGCACCATGCCAACAGCTGCACTACTGACACCACTTGCAGCCTCTCCACCCTCAAGATCCCTCCCCCACCTCTGTTCGCCAACCTGACCCCCGACTGTAAACCTGTGGCAACTAAAAGCAGGAGGTACAGCGCGGGGGACCGGGCCTTCATTCAGTCAGAAGTGCAGCGGCTGCTCAGGGAGGGGATCATTGAGCCAAGCACAAGTCCTTGGAGGGCCCAGGTGGTCGTTGTTCGGACTGGGCAGAAAAATAGGATGGTCGTGGACTATAGTCAAACCATCAGTAGGTTCATGCAGCTTGACGCGTACCCCCTACCCCGCATCGCGGATATGGTCAACCAGATCGCTCAGTACAAGGTGTACTCGACCATAGATCTGAAGTCCGCTTACCACCAGCTCCCCATCCGCCCGGAGGACCACCCCCTACACAGCCTTCAAGGCAGGCGGCAGGCTCTATCACTTCCTGTGCATCCCCTTCGGTGTCATAAATGGTGTCTCTGTCTTCCAGAGGGAAATGGACTGGATGGTGGACCAGTGCCAACTGAAGGCCACATTTCCCTATCTGGATAATATCACCATCTGTGCTCACGACTGGTTGGATCACAACGCCAACCTCCAATGATTTTTCCAAGTGGCCAAAGCCCTGAAACTTACTTATAACAGGGACAAGTGTGTGTTTGGAACCACCCAACTCGCTATCCTTGGGTATGTCGTGGAGAACGGGGTCATTGGCCCTGATCCCGACCGTATGCGCCCCCTGTTAGAACTCCCTCTTCCCACCACCCTCAAAGCCCTCAGACGGTGCCTGGGCTTCTTTTCCTATTATGCCCAATGGGTCCCCCATTACGCAGACAAGGCCCACCCCCTGGTCAAGTCTACCACATTTCCCCTCTCTGCCAAGGCCCGCGCGGCCTTCAACTGCATTAAAGGGGACATTGCCAAAGCAACGGTGCATGCAGCGGACGAGACCATTCCCTTCCAAGTAGAGAGTGATGCCTCCGATTTCGTGCTGGCTGCTACCCTCGATCAGGCAGGCAGGCCAGTAGCATTCTTTTGTCGTACCCCTCAAGGCCCTGAAATTCCGCACTCCGCAGTGGAGAAAGAAGCCCAGGCCACAGTGGAAGCTATTAGGCACTGGAGGCACTATCTCGCTGGCAAAAGGTTCACCTTGCTGACCGACCAGTGCTCAGTTGCGTTTATGTTCAGCAACCAACAGTGGGGCAAAATCAAAAATGATAAAATTTTGTGGTGGAGAATGGAACTCTCCACCTACAACTATGATATCCTGTACCGGCCTGGAAGGCTCAATGAGCCCCCTGATGCTCTATCACAGGGAGCGTGTGCCAGCGTGCAGCTTGACTGGCTATACACCCTCCATGCAGATCTTTGCCACCCGGGGGGTCACCCGACTTTACCATTTCGTGAAAGCCCGGAACCTGCTGTACTCCCTCGAGGACATCAGGACGATGACCAGGGACTGCCAAGTCTGCACTGAGTGCAAACCGTACTTCTACCGTCCTGAAAAGGTGCAACTTATCAAGGCCATCCGCCACTTTGAGTGTCTGAGTGTTGACTTTAAGGGCCCCCTTCCCTCCACCGACCGCAATGTCTACTTTCTCAACATTATCGACAAGTACGCGCGGTTCCCCTTTGCCATCCCCTGCCCCGACACCACTGCCACATCCGTCATAAAAGCCCTGCGCCAGCTCTTCACTCTGTTCGGATATCCCTGCTATATCCATAGTGACAGAGGGTCCTCGTTTATGAGTGACGAGCTGCGCCAGTACATGCTGGCTAGGGGCATTGCTACTAGTCGGACCACGAGCTATAATCCCCGGGGTAATGGCCAGGTGGAGCGGAAGAATGCCACAGTGTCGTAGGCCACACTTTTAGTCCTTAAGTCGAAAGGGTTGCTGGTCTCTCGATGGCAGGAGGTCCTCCCTGAGGCACTCCACTCTATCCGCTCTCTGTTATGTATGTCCATCAATGCCACCCCTCACGAACACCTATTCTCTTTTCCCAGGAAGTCTGTCACTGGGACCACTCTACCAGTTTGGCTGATGTCCCCAGGGCCAGTGCTGCTCCGGAAACATGTGAGAAGCAATAAATACTCCCCGCTGGTCGAGAGGGTTCACCTTCTACATGCGAACCCCCAGTATGCCTACGTGGTCTTACCTGATGGGTGGGAGGACACGGTCTCCGTACACGACCTGGCACCCGCAGGAGCAGTAGACCACTACTCCGAACACTCCCCGGTAACTATGAACCCTGTACCCGAGGTGACACCGCGCACACCGAGCCCTACACAGACTCCTCACAACACTCCTATACCAGGCGTCTCGCACGCGCATATACCAGGTGCCTCGCACACGCATGAGGGATCACTAACGTCTAGTGGGCTGACACCACCAGTTAGGCCGGAACCAGCACAACCACCGTCTCTGGTGCAACCACCACCGGCACCTGTGCAATCATAGCCGGAGCTACGTAGATCACAGCGACAGATCCGACCACCTAATAGACTTAACCTGTAAATATACTTGTAAGTAACTTCGCCCCATGGGGACTCTCTTTTAAAACGGGGGGGGGGGGGGGAGAACGTGGTGAACTAAATATACTTGTCTGGACACGCCCCCCCCCCCCCTGCTGACTGCTCCTGTGGCTCCTCCCACAGACTCCTGTATAAAGGCGATTGGGGCCTGAGCCCTGCCTCTCAGTCTCCAGGATGTAGCATGGTGGTCAATTGCTGCTTGTTCTTTCTTCTAGTCAATAAAAGCCAATATGTTGCCTCACATCTCAGAGAGTTATTGATGGTGCATCAGGCCGGAAGCAGATTAGTTCAGTAGCAAATGTAATCTATACAGTTTAAACACCATAGTTTTCCTTGGCACTGTTTGCTGGCCACTGGATATATCAGCTATTGCATGTTTCCATTTTCCAAAAGAATGTTACTATTATATTGGAAGAGATGGTCAGAGATGGACTTCTACACTATAATCATATTAATGTGCTGTATTGAACAAAAGAAATGCTAACTTACTTCACCCACTACAATATTCAGCTAAATTGGACAATGGAATGGGCAGTTCCATTTTGACTTGGCAATCCCTCAGCATCAAGTCATTACCATGCTCAGTGCTTAGCTGAGAAAGTATCATGGAGGATAGCTCAATTGTTTCATAGCCTGATGGACAAGGAATGAGGGAAAATGGCTAAATGTGGACTTTGAGCAAGTTCAGAGAACATATTCATAGATTGTCAAATCTGAGAAGGAATGAATTGACAGGGAATTATATGAAATAGCAAAACTGAGAAAAGAAAAAATGTTTGAGGTTTAGGTATAGAGAATGTGGGTAATAGAGATTGTCCTTTTATACACCCACCGTGGCCTTCTGTTCAAACGACAGGAGTGTCAGGATGCTGGGGGTTAGGGATCCAATCGCAGACCCAGTACTGTGCACACAGTGATATTAATTGAGTAACAAATCCCGACGTGCAAACAAAGTCAACATCAAAGTTCAGGCAGAGATCAAAACATCCAGAGAAATCCAAAATCCAGAATCAGGAAACAGGCAGAGTCGATATTCAGATGGACAGAGTACAGATACTAATGCTGGAAAGGCTCAGGAAAACTCACTGACACAATCTGGCAACAAACAGGTGAAAACACAGGACTGAAATACACTGAGCAATAAACAGAGAGGCAGATGATAGGTGGAGCACAATGAGACACAGGTGGCAGCAATACAGGTGATAATGAGGAACAGATGAGAGAAGGGGCTGGTGTAGAGCAGGAACGGGGACAGGAACACATGGCAATACAAAACCACAGACTGACAGCTGAGGGAAACACACAAAAAGACAGAGTTCAACTGGAGGTACTGACAAGGGGTTCAACAGAATACTCTATGTAGTTACATGCATTTTGTTTTAGAAAGTAGGCTAAGGATTTAAAGGGTACCATGAGTGATCTTAATCTTTATATAGATATGCTAAAATAATAAAATCATGGATATTAAATTTCTAAAACATATATCAGATTTTCTTTAGATGAGTATGTTGAGGAGCAAAATAGCAAACCGGTATCCTAGAATGGGTATTGTGCTATGAGTGAGATATAGATAATTTATTGGACATCACTAATTGCACAGTAACAGAGGAAGCGGGAGATTCAACCATCTCCGAAGGCTCTGAAGTCACAAAGCCTAAACTTGTTTTTTTTTACATCAGATGTATTTAATTATGAATTTATAACCCCCAGCTGCAAAAGGAAAGAAGTATGAGAGGGATTGAATTCATGTCTCCTGTAGGTCCATGCCTACAGACATATGTCCAATACCTTAATCACATGCCTGTGCTATCATAAAGAATTCATGTTCCGTGTGTTTATGCTTCTTGTTATAAAGAACAATGTCAATTGTAAAAGTGCAGCTGATTTTGCTGCCCTCTGGCTTTCCCTGAAATGTGGCCAAACAACAACACGGCCGACTCAGCGTTTCATCTCAACAGAATGACTGTTCTGTGCAGACAGAAATTCGTGCAGCTCCACGGGAGGTAGAATCAGTGAGTACGTTAACAAAGATTGGTGCACAAACTCAACTGTAGTTTGCAATCACTGTTTGGGAGCAATTGAACATCTTACAATTAAATGCCAGGCACATACCCTGCTCAAGGAGTTTACTGTTGCATTCATCACCACTGTATACATTCCCACCAAAGCTACCCCTCTCCCAGGTGAGCAGCCACTGTCTGTAACAGCAGCAGACAGGGAAGTACTCTGCATATAGTCAAAGCCCATATGTCTGCTGGGCCAGACAGAACCCCAAGCAGAGTATTCATGGAGTATGCACACTAACTCACTGACGTCTTCATAGACTTCTTTAACACATTTCTTATCTAGGTTGCTATCCCCATATGCTTCAAATCTGCCAACATCATCTCTGTACTAAAGAACTCTTACACATTCAAAACTAAACATCTACCACCCAGTGGTACTGATGCTAATCATCATGATTTGCTTTGAACAGCTGGTGATGGAACCAATGAAAAACTCCATTCCTGCTACAATGGACACACCAATATGCTTACCAACAGAACCTCTCTATGACATATGCCATATCATCTGTCATGCACTTGGCCCTGACACACCTAGAAAACAAGGCCACTTATGTCACTCCATTTCCCAGTACATCTGCGCTCACTCCATCTTCCTGCCAATATAATAGTGATAGAGATTTTCTAGTCCTCATCTTCCACCCCATCAGCCTCTGCATCCAACACATTATCCTCTGCAACTTCCACCATCTCCAAAGGGATCCTACCACTAAACATATCTTTACCGTCCCCCAACTCCACTTTCTGCAAGGATCACTCCCTCCCTTGTCCACTCATCCCTCCCCATTAATCTCCTTCCAGACACTCACCTCTGCAAGTGGCCAAAGTGCTACACCTGTCCGTACAACCTTCTCCCTCACCTTGCTCACCTTTCCAGGTGAGGCACCACTTCACCTGCGAAGCTGTTGTGGTCGTCTATTGTGTCCAACATTGCCGATGTGGTCTCCTCTAGATCGGTGAGACCCATTGTAAATTGGGGAGCTGCTTTGTCAGCCCCCTCTGTACCATTTGCCACAAGTGGGACTTCCCAGTGGCCAAACATTTTAATGCCCATTCCCATTCCTGGCATGCCAGTCCACGGCCTCCTCTTGTGCCAAGACGAGACCACCCTGAGGGTAGAAAAGCAACACCTTGTATTCCGTCTGGATATCCTCCAACCTGATGGGTATTTCTCCTTCCGCTGAACAAAATTCCCCCACCTCCCTTCCTCTATTCCTCACTCTGACCTTTTACTTCTTCTCACCCGCCTATTACCATCCACCCCGGGTCTCTTCCATCTCCCCTTTCTCCTATTGTGCACTCTCCCCTCTTATCAGATTCTTTCTTTTCCAGCCCTTGACCTTTCCCACTCACCCGGCTTCACTTATCCCCTTCCAGCCAGACTCTTTCCCATTCCCCCGCTGTTTAATTCAGGCACCTCTGCCTTTCCCTCTCAGTCCTGAAGAAGGGTCTCAGCCGGAAATGGCGACTGTTTACTCTTTTCCATAGATGCCTCCTAACCTGCTGAGTTCCTCCAGCATTATATGTGTATTTCCAGCACCTGCAAACTTTCTCATGCTTTTCACCCTGTATCAGAATGCTGTTTCTGGATTTCAGTTTGTCCCACAGACCTTGATGAGCAAACTCCTACTCGTCGGACTGTATAGACCTCTATACAACTGGATATTGGACTCCCAAGCCAACAGACCGTAGGCTTTCAATTGAAAGTATCTCTGTAGCAATTGCAAAAACACTGAAGCCTTATATCCAGCTGTGTTGGCGCGTGGCCAAGTGGTTGAGGCGTTCGTCTAGTTATCTGAAGGTCATTAGTTTGAGCCTTGCCTGAGGCTGCGTGTGTGTCCTTGAGCAAGGCACTTAACCACACGTTGCTCTGCGACGACACCAGTGCCAAGTTGTACGGGTCCTAATGCCCCTCCCTTGGACAACACGTGGAGAGGGGAGACTTCCATAAAAAGAAAACCTTGCTCAGGCTTCCGCCCTGGAGACTTTCCAGGAAACTATCGAGATTAACAGAGGCCTACACACACACGTATCCAAGTGAACTGCATTTTTGTAATTTGTTAATATCTTTACGATTCCAGTCTTATTACTGTATTAGACAAAAATTTAGACAAATTGAATTAGAATAATTAGAAAGATTCAATATTACTTTTCATTGGAATGGTCTGTACTTCCCCAGTCAAGGTTTACTGCTGCTTCATAGATACAGTACTTCTACAGTACAGATACAGTACTTCTACTTTTAGAAGAAATATGAGAACTGAAGTAGGCTAGACAAAGCTGGCACTTTTATTGATTTACAATTATGTTGGAAATTACTGATAACCAACTTTATTTAGACAACACACAAAATGTTGTCAGATCTCAAAGCTTTGTACTAGATGTCATCATCTTCCATCTCCTGTGTCTTTGCCTTTGTTTGGAAATATCCACAGTAATGTAGGCCCTCTATTTATTTACAAGATCGAAGGAGTTAATTTTGGCCCATTGAGTTCACTCTGCCATGAATATTTCCTGTAATTTATTCATCCCACAATGCATCAACTCTCCTCCATCTCTGACTCTGTATCAAATTCTACCTCTCATCAACACACTGTGGAGGGAATGGCGATAGTCAATTAACTACTAGCCTGTACATCATTGGAATAGGGTAGAAAATTGCAGCACCTGTGGGCAAACTTACAGGAGGTGTGTGCAAACTACACAAAGACAACATCCAGGGTTAGGACTGAACCTCTGTTGCTGAACTTGTGAAGCAGCAGATCTACCAGTGGTACTGCAAACTAATTTCTTCCTGCATAGACTCACTGAAATTTATGACATAGGAAGCTGCAGCCCGACGCACTGCAACAAAAAAAAATCTATTTTGACCAACCTTGCTTCCATTCCTTTTAGATACAACTCTTTCAATGCCCATCCATGCATAACATCCTTTATGTTCCCTGAAACTGTTTTAAAGTTGGAGGGATGTGCAGATGGAACAGTCTGATAATGATGAGAAACTTATTCTGAAGTTCAATCCTTCTGTAAGTTAGATACTTGATTCCACATGCAATTGCTTTCTGGATGATCTTTGCAAATAACTGTGTCGGAAAGAAGTCATGAGGGACTTTTATAAGGTGAGATTATAGAATGGCACTTCACCTTCTTCTTCAAAGAAATAGAAGTAATTTTTTTCTAGCAACGGTTGTAAAATTGCTCTGATAGATTAAAGCTCTTGAGTAGATGTTATAGAGTTTTGAAATCCTAATGATTCTACCATTAGATCTTTAAACATGTGTTCCCCATCCATCAGCTTTTCAGAAAAGATTGTTCCACATCCTGGAACGAGCATCCACTTATTTGGAGTTGAAGTTCTAAACATACTACATATGAATTTAATCCATAGGCTTTCTGTATGCTGTAATAATTGCAAACACACTGAAGCATTCTATCCAGGTGAACAGCATCTTTGTAGCATATTCATAATTTGTAAATATCTTTATGACACCATCTTTGTTGTAAATTACTATTAAGGGTAACCGACTGCCAGCTGGAGAGCTCACACTCGACTCTTTGCCAGTCTGAAACAAACTGCATCCCCACTGAAACGATGCCTCCAAGACTTTTTTCTCTGAAACAGTAGACTGTAACCAGAACAACTGAAATAGGCTGTTGTGATCTCGGTCTTTAGACATGAGGGAGGCTGCCTGAGTTTTTGGAATTTCCAAGGTTTTCTATTTTTCTTCAGATTTTCCAGAATTTTTTGTTTGAAAACAGAACAACCACTTTAGTTCAGCTATCAACAAAGCTGAAACAGTAATAGAGGAAGTGCAGCGTGCCAAAATATCCTGACCTGTAATATGGTTTATAAACTAGGAACGTACATGACACTGCTTTAAAGTGGGTCTGTTTGCAACAGAGAATTGGCAGTCACGTGAACCAGTTCTACCATTCAGTCAGACCCAGAGGTAGGTGCCTGACCTGAAAAATCAACTGGCCATTTCCCTCCACGGAGTCTTTGTCTCCCGTTCCTCTCATATTTTTGTCTAGAAAAGATTTATTAATTTCAAGTCAAGGAATTGCACCTTTTTTCATGTGTAAATCACACATAAACATGATCTAATCCAGGTCAGATCAGGGTAGTCATTGTACCCAGGTTAAATCAGGGTAGAGATCATACACAGGTTAAAGCAGGATAGTGATCGTACCCAGGTTAGATCAGTGGAGAGATCATACCCAGGTTAGATATGGGGAGTGATCGTATCCAGTTTAAATCAGGATAGTGATTGCATCCAGGTGCAATTGTCTGTTTGGGAAAATAGTAAGGTATTACCACGTGCAATTCATCTTGTCGTTAACATTTTGCCATTTCTTGTATTCCCAATGATATTACATGTTGAAAAGCACACATTTCTTGCACTGCCAAAATTAATTGAATACAACTTCACCATACACCCACAAAGAACAAATCAAAGCACTGTGATAGAGGTATCAAATGAAAGGTCTCCTTTCTGATATCCATCTCTTCAACACAGCATCTGCCATCCAGCTTCCATTTCCAATGCAATCGACCACTTCACTGGTTGTTCCACAACTAAAGCTATTCAAAGATTTCTCTATTATAAAATATAAACAATAAAAGAATATTGTTAACCTGATGCAGAGGCTCAGGCATGTCATTCTCCACAACTTCCACCATCTTCAACGGGATCCTACCAACAAACACATCATTACTTTCCCCACCCACTCTCTGTAGTGATCGCTCCCTCCGTGATTTTCTTTCCCTTTCATCCCTCCCTACTAATCTCCCCCCCGGTACTTAACCCTACAAGCGGAGGGAGTGCTACGTCTGTCCAATCACCACCTCTCTCGTCTCCATCCAGGACCCCAGGCAGTCCTTCCAGGTGAGACAACTCTTCAGCTGTGAATCTGCTGGGGTAATCTAGTGTATCCAGTGTACTTCCTCTACATTGATGACACCCAATGTAGACTGGGGAACCACTCTGTGGAGCAGCTTTCCTCCATCTGCAAAAAGATGGGATTTTCTGGTGGCCGAGCATTTTAATTTCAACCCCATTCTCCATCTAACATTTCGGTCATAGCCTCCTCTACTTCCACTTTCAGGCTGGAGAAGCAACACTTTAAATTCCATGTTCCATCTGGGTAGTCTCCAACCTGATGGCATAACATCGATTTCTCCACCTTCCTGTAATTTTCCCCCTCCCCTCTCTTTTCTTCAATTCACTGTTCTGACCCCCACCTTACCTCTTCTCTTCTATTTACTTAATATCTCCTCCTTTTACCCTTTCTCCCATGGTCCACTCTCCTCTCCTATCAGATTTCTTCTTCTCCAGCTGTTTAACTTTTCTACCCAGCACCTTCTCACTTCATCCTTCTCCCTCACCCACTCGGTTTCATCTATCACATTCTAGCCCGTACTCTTTCCCCTCTGCCCACCTTATTCTGGCTTCTTTCCTCTCCTTTCCCAGTCCTGATGAAGGGTCTCTGCTCGAAACTTTGACTCTTTATTCATTTCTACAGATGTTGCTTGACCTGCTGAGTTCCTCCAGTACTTTGTGCAAAGTGCTCATTTTGGTATTTCTTAAAGGTGTTTGGGGTTCAGCCCCCAGAATCCTTGCCAGGCCTGACACCCTTTGGGTGAAAATGATTCTTGAATTCTCTAATCTTGAACAGGATTTTGAAACTATACCTATTGGGCCATGACAGACACTTTAAGCACAGAAGGACAGGGTTCCAAGCAGAACAATGGGCAGAAAGTTGATCTCCCAATCTACATCCTCAGCTCTTGCACCTTCTCTGCTCTGTACTCTGTTCCTCTTTTTACTACCTCAATGAAATTATATATGGGATGATCCATCTGGATGACGTGCAAAACAAAAAGCTTTCCAGTATATTTCAGTACACGTGACAATAAGAAACCTATCCAGTCAGGCACAAGGCTCAACTCCTCTCTAAGATTCACATGGCCCTTAATTCCGTAATCTGCCGAAAATTATCCCACCAAAACTTTAAATATCTCAGCTCTAAACAGCTCACCGGGGAATTGGCTTAAGAATTTGTGTCACTGTGTTAGTAGTAGCAGTCTTTAGATACACAGGACAGAGTTACACAAAGCCAACACACGGAATTGTTCACAGTTCAATTTACTGGAGCTCCTGCATTGGCTTACTGGACAGTGTACTGACTGGTGTGAAGTGGTACTGGTCTTCACAGACTATAGTAGATTCAAGGGAATACGTTGGATGTTTGTGAGTCATTGGCAGGGGGAGATGGAGTCATTTCGATGCTGGGATAAAATCAGGAGGGTGACAGGCGATCAGTTACAGAAAGATTTTATAAAAGAGTTAAAACTGGATTGGAATGATGGATGGATGGATGTATAGATAGTTTATTGATCCCAAAGGAAATCACAGTGTCACCGTAGGATTACAAGTACATGGATATACAAATATTTAAAGAGAAGAATTTTAAAAAAGTTACTTTAAAATAAAGATTTACAAGATTTGCAAATTCACACCGATAAGATTGCAATGCAAGAATTACCATAATATATTATACAGTAATGGATACACATTCACATAAGAAGTGATGGTAGTATTGCAAAGTATTGCACAGGGTGTGGTATAAAGTAAGGGCAGAAAGAAAGTGATCCAGAGAATGTCAATTGGGAGTCGGTGAGAGCTTACAGCAAAGACCTACGCAGCAGACCCAACACACTGTGCATGTTTCCTTGGATGCCTACATGACAGGCAGCACATTTCCACTGCAGACAGACCGCTATGAAAGAAACCCTTTTTATTCAAGCAAACAGGCACATATCAACATATTTGCACCAAGTGATTTTGAACTTAACATGTCTTGTAGCAGTGCAGTAACATGCTTAACTTGGAAGTAAGTCTCAGAATAAATTCTAAGGAGTCTCACTGGTTCCCTGGTGAGGTCACTTTGAGAGCTGTGACTACAGTCACTGAGCATCAACAAAAACAATTAGCGTTTATATAGCATCTTTAATTGAATAAATTATTTGAAGGTAC
This sequence comes from Hypanus sabinus, assembly GCF_030144855.1. Classification (NCBI taxonomy): domain Eukaryota; kingdom Metazoa; phylum Chordata; class Chondrichthyes; order Myliobatiformes; family Dasyatidae; genus Hypanus; species Hypanus sabinus. The sequence goes on from NC_082706.1 coordinate 130,371,152, forward strand.
TTCCCTAAATCAAGATGAAAGAGGTAGGTTTTTATGGAGCATCTTACAGGAGTAAGAAAGACGGAGAGGTGGAAAGAATCAAAGATGGAATGGAAAGATGGGGCCTCGGTAACCGTCAGGAGAGGGAAGGGCAGCAGTCGGAGGCTAGAGAGTACCCCTGTGGCTGTACCCCTCAACAAAAAGAACCCCTGATTGAATACTGTTGGGGGGGACAGAGGAAGAGGCGGTTGGCTTACAAATAGGGAAAGCTTGGAGACAGTGCAAGAGGTAAGATAGGCAGATGATCGATAAGGGACGTCCTCAGGCCGTTGGCTTGAGATGTGTCTGTTTTAATGCAAGGAGTATCATGAACAAAGCGGGTGAGCTTAGAGCGTAGATCAGTACTTGGAGCTATGATGTTGTGGCCATTACAGAGACTTGGATGGCTCAGGGGCAGGAATGTTACTTCAAGTGCCAGGCTTTAGATGTTTCAGAAAGGACAGGGAGAGAGACAAAAGAGGAGGGGGTGCGGCACTGTTGATCAGAGATAGTGTCAGGGCTGCAGAAAAGGAGGAAGTCATGGAGGGATTGTCTACTGAGTCTCTGCGGGTGGAAGTTAGGAACAGGAAGGGGTCAATAGCTCTACTGGATGTTTTTTATAGACCACCCAATTGTAACAGGGACATTGAGGATCAGATAGGGAGACAAATTCTGGAAAGGTGTAATAATAACAGGGTTGTTGTGGGAGATTTTAATTTTCCAAATATTGATTGGTATGTCCCTAGAGCGAGGGGTTTAGGTGGGGTAGAATTTGTTAGGTGTGTTCAGGGAGGTTTTTTGACACAATATGTAGATAAGCCTACAAGAGGAAAAGCTGTATTTGACCTGATATTGGGAAATGAACCAGGTCAGGTGTCAGACCTCTCAGTGGGAGAGCATTTTGGAGATAGTGATCACAATTCTATCTCCTTTACCATAGCTTTGGAGAGGAATAGGAACAGACAAGTTAGGAAAGTGTTTAATTCGAGTAAGGGGAAATAAGAGGCTATCAGGCAAGAACTTGGAAGCATACATTGGAAACAGATGTTCTCAGGGAAACATACGGAAAATATGTGGCAAATGTCCAGAGGATATTTGCATGGATTTCTGCATAAGTACATTCCAGTGAGACAGTAGTAGGGCACAGGAATGGTGGTGTACAAAGGCTGTTGTAAACCCAGTCAAGAAGAAGAGCTTACGGAAGGTTCAAAAAACTAGGTAATGATACATAGCTATAAGATTATAAAGGCTAGCAGGAAGGAGCTTAAGAATTAAATTAGGAGAGCCAGAAGGGGCCATGAGAAGGCCTTAGCAGACAGGATTAAGGAAAACTCCAAAAGGCATTCTACAAGTATGTAAAGAGCAAGAGGATAAGATGTGAGAGAACAGGACCAATCAAGTGTGACAGTGGAAAAGTGTGTATGGGACTGGAGGAGATAGCAGAGGTACTTGATGAATACTTTGCTTCAGTATTCACTACGGAAAAGGATCTTGGCAATTGTAGGTATGACTTACCGTGGACTGAAAAGCTTGAGGATGTAGATATTAAGGAAGAAGTTGTGCTGGAGATTTGGAAAAGCATCAAGTTGGTTAAGTCGCTGGAACTGAATGAGATGTACCCCAGGCTACTGTGGGAGGCAGGGGAGGAGATTGCTGAGCCTCTGGCGATGATCTTTGCATCATCAATAGGGAGGGGAGAGGTTCCAGAGGATTGGAAGGTTGTGGATGTTGTTCCCTTATTCAAGAAAGGAAGTAGAGATAGCCCAGGAAATTTTAGACCAGTGAGTCTCACTTCAGTGGTTGGTAAACTGATGGAGATGATCCTGAGAGACGTAATATGATTAGGAATAGTCAGCATGGCTTTGTCAAAGGCAGCTCATGTCTTAAGAGCCTGATTGAATTTTTTGAGGATGTGACTGAACACATTGATGAAGGTAGAGCAGCAGATGTAGTGTATATGGATTTCAGCAAGGCATTTGATAAAGTTCCCCATGCAAGGCTTATTGAGAACGTATGGAGGCATGGGATCCAAGGGGACATTGCTTTGTGGATCCAGAACTAGCTTGCCTGCAGAAGGCAAAATGTGGTTGCAGACGGGTCATTTTCTGCATGGAGGTCAGTGACCAGTGATGTGCCTCAGGGATCTTTTCTGGGACCCTTCCTTTTTATAAATGACCTGGATGAGGAAGTGGAGGGATGGGTTAATAAATTTGCTGATGACACAAAGGTTGGGGGTGTTGTGGATAGTGTGGAGAGCTGTCAGAGGTTACAGCTAGACATTGATAGGATACAAAACTGGGTTGAGAAGTGGCAGATGGAGTTCAACCCAGATAAATGTGAGGTGGTTCATTTTAATAGGTCAAATATGATGACAGAATATAGTATTAATGGTAAGACTCTTGGCAATGTGGAGGATCAGAGTGATCTTGGGTTCCGAGTCCATAGGACACTCAAAGCTGATACGCAGGTTGACTCTGTGGTTAAGAAGGCATATGGTCCATTGGCCATGATCAATCGTGAGTTTGAATTTAAGAGCCGAGTGGTAATGTTGCAGCTATACAGGAGCCTGGTCAGACCCCACTTGGAGTACTCTGCTCAGTTCTGGTCACCTCACTATAGGAATGATGTGGAAACCATAGAAAGGGTGCAATGGAGATGTTGCCTGAATTGGGGAGCATGCCTTAAGAGAACAGGTTGAGTGATCTCTGCCTTTTCTCCTTGGAGCAACAGAGGATGAGAGGTGACCTGATAGAGGTGTATAAGATTTTGAGAGGCATTGATCATGTGGATAGTCAGAGGCTTTTTCCCAGGGCTGAAATGGCTAACATGAGAGGGCACAGTTTTAAGGTGCTTGGAAGCAGGTACTGAGGAGATGTCAGGGGTAAGTTTATTATTCGGAGTGTGGTGAGTGTGTGGAATGGGCTGCTGGCGATGGTGGTGGAGGCAGAACCTAGGAAATTTCTAAGGTAAGGACATGTTCAGCACAGCTTTGTGGGCCAAAGGGCCTGTGTTGTGCTGTAGGTATTCTATTTTTCTACTTAGTTTAGAGTGCTGGGGCTGCTGATGGCAAAGTGATTGAGATTGGAAGAGCAAAGATTTCTCAGAGGACAAACAAATCAGGTGATGAATAGTGATGGAGAGGAACAAGTTCTGTGGCCAAAGGGTTGGAAGGTGGTTAGAGAAACAGTAAAGGTTTAAAAGTGAATGTTGGCATCTGGGTTGGCTTGGTCAAGGACTGGACTGCAGGGCCCAGTTCCATGTTGTATTACCCTGTGACTCTATGAGGAGAAGTGATGGAAGATTTTCCAAAATGCTGCTTAATTGGAGGCCAATATAACAAATAGTGGGTTGTGAGTCAATGCAGATCAGGAAAAGGCAGCAAGATTTTGGATGAACTACAGTTTATGGAAAATAGAGGATGGATGGAACATTGATCATGGCTCTGTTGGATGAGTCAGTTCCAGATGGGCATGATGGAGGTTTCTGCAGCAGAGGTAGGCAGGGACCAAGACACTGTGGTTCAGAAAACTGGACTCCACAGAAACCGCCTCAGTAGACAAGTGTGGAATACTGTTTCAGCTGCAGTGGATAAGCAACACACCAATGCCAAACAAATTAGAAATAATGTCAGAAAAATGTTCACAGTAAGGAAGATCATCCAAAACAATGGACTCGGATAGGTTTAGTGGAGCCAAAAACACTAATAAACAGCTGGATGCCATCGTAGGAACTTTTTTCTCACTTATTCTGAAGTATTTATTGAGCAATCATCTGCATTTCTTTGTTTTCTTAGTTATATTCCCTCGTGTTCAATTCCTTTTTATCTTCTTGTGTTTTTCTTTCATACTTTGATCCTTTCTCTCCCTTTGTTCAAGTTTCAACAAATTTTCAGCCACTGTGTGAGTTCCTGCAATGCTGACCTTCCCATAGAGAACTTATGTTATAGTAAACATTCTCCCCATAAAAAACGTTGTGCACATGAGGTAAGAGTATTAGTAAATACTCCAGAAGTGATCAAAGTCTCCATTTCAAAGAATAGTCTCTGTGGACTATAATTATTGTACTAGACTGAAGCAATAAAATTGTGTTGCACATCATCTTATTTTCTGGGGCACCATTTTACAGGCAAAGGCTGAAAACTAATTTGTAACCTAGAAGGGAAATGTATTAAATCAATTTTATATTTCAATTTTAATCACTAGATATTTAAGCTTACACTGTTAAACAAGTTGCCTTTACTAAAACCTAACAGGGAATGTCAAAAACAATTCAAAATGCAAAAACGTTTGATCCTAAAGACTTACACAACATAGAAAGTGTGCCCTCTAGCCCATGAAATCTGTACCAATGTTAAATTAACACTATTTTATTCTCCTCGCATTCCTATCTACTCCTAAAAGATTGCACACTCGCCTGCACAGGAGGAGTATTTTGCGGTGGCCAACCTATCACCACCTACATCTCTGGAACATGGAAGGAAACGAGAGCACCCAGTGGAAACCCACACAGCCACAGGAAGGACATACAGAATCCACACAGACAGCACTGGAAGTCAGGATTGAACCTAGGTTACTGAAGCTGGGAGGCAGCAGCTTCATGTCAATGGCATGGGAAACACAACTTTGAATAAAGATGCTCCTCTTCGCTTTCCATGTTACAACAATGAACACACTTCAGAAAGTAGTCCATAGGCTTTAAAGCACTCTGAGGCTTCTTAAGAGTGTTTAATAAGTTCTATGCAAATACAAGAATTTCTCTAGGAAAAAAAAGCATCATCCTTATTATACTCCAAGTTAGTCAATGTCGCATTCATTGACGCTGAATAAGATTAAGTTCACACATTTAAACTTTCCTTAGAAATAGGGTGTCTGTTACATCTACCCACTTCTAGACTCAATAATTACTTTGTGCATTTTTCTTTAGATAATGGCATATGGAGACTTGTCATTGTAATGCTGCATTGGACTCTCCCAGCAGCATCAAATTTACTAATTTACACTTAAAGTAAAAACAAAAAATGCTACACTCAGCAGGATGAGCAGCATCAACAGAAAGAGAAAAAGTTAATAAATGGTCATATACTTGACCATGAACTATTTCTCTTCCCACAGATACTGTCTGACTTGCTGCATGTTTCCAGCATTTCCTGTTTTTATTTCAGATTTTCTTCATCCAGTTTTTTTGTTTTTGTTTTGATTCTCATGTATAGATTTCCTTTAAACTGAATTTTCTAACCCAACGAGTCAGCTGACACCAACCAAAATCTGCAGTGACAAGAGAGACAGCTTCAAGCAGCATCACAACTAAACTGCAAATGTCACAGCCACTTTAAATGCATGCCTATTGACCATCTGCTTTTAATGCAACATATAAACAGCAATACAATAGCTTTATTTTATTACTTATTTAGTGATACAGTGTGGAGCGGGCTCTTTGACTCTTTGAGCCTCCCAGCCCCAGCAGCCCCCTAGCCTAATCACAGGACAATTTACATTGACCAATTAATCTACCAACTGATACGTCTTTGGACTGTGGGAGGAAACCAGAGCCCCTGGAGAAAACCCATGCATTCCACTGGGTGGATGCACAGACCCAGGAAAAGGCTCTGAACTCCGACACCCCAAGATGTAATTGTGTTGCGTTAACTGCTCCGCTTCTGAGCTGCTTTGCAACTCATGGGTTTTGAAAAGAAGGTTCTTTAAAGTCTCAGGAAACAGGATGTAGGGAAAGCAAAGAGAAAGAAAATTACCGGTTCTTCAATCTGGAACTCTGGGTTGTACTGTGCCATGTCCTCTGTTGGTGGTTGCTGAACTAAACTTTTACAGACGAGCCATGTAGCCAAGCCAGCAACAAACATTCCAACATCTGGAGCAAAGAGTCTGATAATATTCCCAGCATCTGCCCCACTCACACTGTGAAGAAAGAAGATATTCATCTTAAGTAAATGTGAATATTTTTACTGTAACATAGCATTCTGGTTAGACATACTTGCATTTTACATAGAGTATTAAAACTTGGTTGAAAGTTTCTAGCAGTATAAAACTGGCAATGATGCTAATCTGGCACTAGATAGAAAACTGAAACAATAGTTCCTGATCCAAGTAAAATGACCATAACCTTGATTAGAAGCTTTCATCTCACACTCAAAGGCTTCATGAATCAGCTAGAATCCTTTTCTTTGAGGCGCTTCCATCCCTCATTTTTCCTAGAATCCCACACCAGATACTATTCCCAACCAATATAGGGCAGTGTTGCTAACAGAAGGGCACAATGCACTGGCAGATTACAACAGAAATGCATTCCAATATTCCTCGTTTTCCCAGTGCCTTGAAGCAGCAGGTTACAGGTGAGTATGGAACCATGTGGGGATTTCTGAGAATGGCCATTGAAATTCCAACATGTTCCCTTCAGCACAAACCTGTTGGAAATATACAAGTAGTTAATTGCAAACATGTTTACACCAGACTATTCTAATAATTCTTTAACTAGCTCAGCAAAAACAATCTCCTGGTTATTACTTAGTTGTTTGTGGGATCTTGTAGATGGCTGGCATTAGTGGCATGGCATGTAGTCTTATGGGGAAATGTTGACAAGCCAGATTTGAAGAGAATGTTTTCTCATGAGAAAGAATTGGAACAAGGGATCAAAATATAAAAATATTTTGTCTCCTAAGAGAAGAGGCATCGCTTCACACTGCAATAGAATCACAGCCTTTGAATATATATCTTTGATAATCAAGAGTGTGAAAGATTTACCAGATAGATAGGAATCAAGATTTGAGATTACAGTTAGACCAGCCATGATCTTATTGAATAGAAAAGCAGGCTCGAGGCCAAGACGCCATTTTGTATGTTCACATTACGTATTTTTCTATACCTTAGATACAACAACAACTAATCTTAATCCATATGGTCCGTCACCAGCTGTGAATTAGTTTTGAAGGGTCCAGAGGACATTAGGGTGTGGTAGAAATGGGAGTTGGCTTCACATGTAGAAATAAAAATTATATTCTAGGGACAGACACAAATTCTTCTTTGTCATATTTTATTGCTTAACTGATGCAAAGAAATATCTGGACAAGGAGTGGAAGTAGAACACAAAAGCACATTTTTTTTTACTATTGTACTTACTTATTTAACAACTGAGTACATTGGCTAACATAAGACATACAGCACAGAGAAAGCACTGCCCACCCAGCTGGTGCTAGAGACCTCGCTCGAGGTCTCTAGTCATTCTGCATCTAATCTATCAGTATAAAGGGATTGGACACGCTGGAGGCAGGAAGCATGTTCCCGCTGATGGGTGAGTCCAGAACTAGAGGCCACAGTTTAAGAATAAGGGGTAGGCCATTTAGAACAGAGATGCGGAAAAACTTTTTCACCCAGAGAGTGGTGGATATGTGGAATGCCCTGCCTCAGAAGGCAGTGCAGGCCAAGTCTCTGGATGCATTCAAGAGAGAGTTAGATAGAGCTCTTATAGATAGCGGGGTCAAGGGATATGGGGAGAGGGCATGAACGGGGTACTGATTGTGTATGATCAGCCATGATCACAGTGAATGGTGGTGCTGGCTAGAAGGGCCAAATGGCCTACTCCTGCACCTACTGTCTGTTGTCTATAAAGCTCTGTTCCTTTCCCCTCATATCTTAGTCAAACATCCCCTCAAATATGTAAAGAATGCAATTATACAAGATATTTCCAATCTTAGAATGCCCCAAAGTATTACACAACCAATGGTATATAATTTTTTGAAGTCCAGCCTCTTTTGAGGGAAATCTAACATCTAAGTTGCATGCAGCAGATGACTTTAAAAGCCTTTCTGATAATGGCCAGCTAGAAAAGAAAAGGTAAGTTGGAAAGAAATTAATATATGGCCTCAACTTGCAACAGGTAAGAAACCAATCATAAACATGAGAAAATCTGTAGATGCTGGAAATCCAAAACAACACACACAAAATGCTGGAGGAACTCAGCTGATCAGGCAGCATCTATGGAAATGAACAAACAGTTGACGTTTTGGTCTAAGACCCTTCCTCAGGACTGGAAAGGAAGGGAGAAGATGCCAGAATAAAAAGGTGGGGGGAGGTGAAGGAGGACAAGCTAGAAGGTGATAGGTGAAGCCAGGTGAGTAGGAAAGATGAAGGGCTGGAGAGTATGGATAAATCACAAACACAAGAAAGTCTACAGATGCTGGAAATACAAAGCAACACACACAAAATGCTGAAGGAACTCAGCTGGTCAGACTACATCTATGGAAAAGAGTAAACAGTTGACATTTCAGACCAAGACCCTTCTTCAGTACTCAAGATGCTGCCTGACCTGCTGAGTTCCTCCACCATTTTGTGTGTGTTGCTTTGGAGAGGAAGTAATCTGATAGGAGAGGAGAGTGAACCATAGGAGAAAGGGATGGAGGAGGAGACTTGGGGAAAGATGATAGGCAGGTGAGAAGAGGTATGAGGTCAGAATGGGGAATGGAAGAAGTTGGGGAAGAGGGAGAGGTTTTTTTTTTAGTAGAAGGAGAAATTGGTATTCACATCATCATCGGAGGCTACCCAGACGTAACATAAGGGTGGCCTCATTGCGGCACAAGAGCAATAGTTTTGAACAATAACCCAGTGAGAGTACTTTGCACGATTCAACTGACCCAGCTCTCACAGGAGAATGAGTGATGTTCTAAGTTAATATTTCATTCAGTCACCAAGAGTGAATAGCATTTTCTTTAATAATCAATCATTATGTGAAATCAAGACCTTCACATATACATTGCAAATGTTAATAAAGTGCTTAGTTTTAATACAGAAGTAAAAATCAACAGAGCTGGGAGATGAAGCATATTTTTTAAAAGGAAACCAAAAGGGAACAAACTGCCCTTCACACTAAAAAGACGTATTCATTTCTCCATCTGTTTTGCAATGTGGACAAATATTGGCAAGATATCTTTCACCCTGTCTGCTGCAAACAGAGCAATAAAAATAGTATGAGTCATCCACAAACATTCACACAAGATTTCACAGTCCTGTCTGGATAAGATTTCTTTGAGCCCACAGAATAGCAGTGTTATGCTTAACTACCAAGTCTGCAAAAGAGCTGCACATAACAGTTATTGTGCACGAGCTCAGGTTCTGTTGTGCTTAACATATTCTGCTTCTATCACCCATTCTCCAAATGCTTCCCCATGGAATGCTTTCCTCTCCACCATGCAGAAGTTGCTAAATTGAAATTATTCATGATGGTAATGGATAAAGAAATTATTGGCTGATTATTCCCACATGCATTTCTGAGTCATAGAGCAGCATTGCTGGATAGATAAGGAATAGGAAAAATATATCATGGAAGCTTTTGAATTTTAAATTTCAGTCATGACTATTATCCAAACCATTGAAATGCATTCCAAGAAATAGAAAAAATAGGTTTCAGGGAGGGTAAACTGAAAAGTTCAAGTTCAAGTTTAATTGTCATTTAACCATACATTAAATACAGTCAAACAAAACAACTTTCCTCCAGGGCAAAGGTCTAAAACACAGTACCAGTAATCACACACAACATATAGAAAATAACCACTTCTAAAAAATCCACAATAAAAAAACTATTGTTTCATGTTGTAGGTTAAGTAGTAGGTTTTGCTAATAGTAGGTTTTGAATTAATGTAATTGTAGGAAATTCATGTGTAGGGCTCTTTGAATTGGAGAAGCAGCCATTATAAGAAGTTGAAATGCATTTCATGGCAAGGTTCAAGAGAGAAGAGTGAAAAGAAATGAAGGAAATTCATCAAAGCACAATTGTGTGCAAAGCCAATTGTCCAAGTTTGATTCTTGGCATTTGTTTCACATTTCAACTGTGCATTAATTCTGAGGTGGGGATTGAAATAGATACCGCTCATGGACTGAGTATGCATTCTCCAATGAGTGTGGTCAGTTCTCATCACAACATTGCCACTCTACTTGCATGATTGTCTGACTACTCAGAACTTATTAAGAAACAGAAAAACCTTTGTAAGATTTTGATCATATTTGCAGAACAGGTAGAAATGGCAAAATTTTCAGTATGCATTTTGTAAAAATTTTCTGATGGGGGTTATCTTAATTTAGGACACCAAGTGGAAATCTTACTTGGTAAGACCATTTTGCAGCCTTTAACCACGGCAATCATTCTGGTAAAAACCTTCCATACTGCCATTGAGTGAGGAGTTCCAGGATTCAGACCCAGCATTGATCAAGGATCAATGGTTTAACTTCATGTCAGGATATGTAACAAGAACGTTGAGGTTGCAGTGTTCCAATGCTTCCGGATTGTGATGGAGGGAGAAGCACAACATTAATGCCTTTTAATATCAAGGGTTGACTCTCTTGTTCAAGATAGTAATTGTTTAGCAGTTTTGCAGCACAAGCATTACTTACCAATTATAATGAATGTTAGTAAGAAAGTGATTGTAATTTGCTAAGAAATTGCAAATGGAACTGAACAGTGTGCAATTGTAGAACATCCCACTTTGAACCTTATGATGGGCGAAACATTATTGATAAGCTACTGAAGGTAGTTTAGCTTCACCCATAACTTGAGAAACTCCTGCAGAGATCTCCTGGGACCAGAATGATTTATCTATGACAACCATAACCATCTTCCATTGTGTAGAGTACAACTTTAATCATGGTAAAATTTCTTCCCTGTTGGCTATTTATTTCAGTTTTCCTTCTCCATTATAGAAAATAAAAAGGTGAGAGGACAAGCTGTTTAAACAATTTAAATAATTCCTTGGGTTGACACAGAGTAACATTTTTTTTGTAAACCAATCCCAAAGGTACAGTGGTGTGGATAATAGACCGTTCAGCTTACCACATACAACATATTGGTGTGTTTTTACCCAAACGCAGTAATCCCATTTGCCCATATTAGGACTATTTGTCAATTTATATGTCCTTAAAGCAGTGATTACGTCTGACTCCATCACCTCCACAAATCAACTGCTCAGTGTAAAACAATTTTTCCTCAGTTCCCCTTTCAAATTCCTTTCTCTCACCTTACAACTATGTCCTCATATTCCTGATACCTCTACCAAGGATAACAAAAAATTATGATGCTCTACCTTACCTTTGCCTGTTATAATTTAGTCAGGTCACCTCAAAGCTTTTTTGCTCCAGATACTCTCTCTTTCTAACAAGAGTTATCCATTCTAAGCTACATCCTAGTGAATCTCCTCTGCTTTCTCTTCAGCACAACCATATCCTTCCTCTTGGGAGATGACCTGAATAAATGCAATACTCCATGTGATGTAGCATAACTTCTCAACTTGTATCAACATTTTCAAGCAATGATGAATTTGAACCCTAAGATCACTCTATCCAACAGCTTTCCTTCATGCCTTACCAAACACTGCATATGTCCTACCAACATATCGTCTCATACTTATCAGGATTAAATTCCATCTGCCAACACTCCACCCAACTCATTTTAGCTTTAGACAACCTTTCACACAATCCACAACACTCCTGATTTTTCTGTAATCCATTAATTTATTAATTGTACCTCCTAGGTTCATAACCAAATCATCAATATATACCACAAACAACAAGAATCCAGCTTGATCCCTGTGGTATCTCAATGGTCACAACATTTCTATAAGTAAAACAATCTTCCATCACTACCTCATGTCTCCAAATTGTCAATCCAGCAACTAGCCTTAGATTCCATGTGCCAATCTTCTGGATTATCCAGTATTTAGTACCTTGTCAAGTGATTTACTTATGTCCACATAGACAATGTCAATTGCTCTGCCTTCACCTATCTTCTTTGTTACTTCATCAAAAAATTTCTCAATCAAATGAGTGAGCCAAGATTTCTCCAGCACAATACTATGCTGGCTAACTCTGATCAGACCCATTTGCAAATCTTCCCATCTGATTTTGTCAAGTAATTTCCATACAGTAATATGGACACTCACTGGCCTGTAGTTACCTAGATTATCCATGTTGCCCTTGTTAAATAAACAAACTATTTGACTTCCAATTTTCAGTCATCTCACCTGTAGCTAATAAAGATGTAGGGATCTCTGCAAGGCCCCAGTCATTTCCTCCCTTGCTTCCCCGACAATTTGGAATAGATCTCACCTGGCCCTAAGGACTTACCAATCCTTATATGCCCCATGACATCTAACATCTCCTCCTTCTTAGCAATAACACGCATAACCTCGAGTAAACCTCACATACTTTTCTTGACAGATTACCCCACAGATCCCGAAAAAGACTAACTCTTTCCGTGACTACATACTTTCTCTGAGATACAGAACATATTGGGATTCACCTTACCCTTTCTTGCCAGTGACTTCTTTTTGCCCTCCTAATTTCTTTCTTCAATTCTCTCTATATTCATAGAACATAGAATAGTACAGCATAGTTCAGGCCCTTCAGCCCAAAATGCTTTGCCGAACTGTTACTAGTGCTGAACTAATGCTGTCAAAGGGATACGGCCCAAAACATCAGCTGTACTCTTTTCCATAGATGCTGCCTGGCCTCCAACCTTTTGTGTGTGTTGCTTGGATTTCCAGCATCTAGAGATTTTCTCTTGTCTTTGTTGCCGAACTGTTAATTCCTCAATAGATTCCTTCAACCCCAGTTGCCTATCCCGGCCACATCCTTCCTTTTCATCAAGCCTTCAATATCCTTTGTCATCCAAGGTTTGCTAATGTTACCACCTTTGTCTGTCACTTTGGCAGAATATGCTGCACCAAGCTTTCACCGATTCTCTTTAAAAGGACTTCCAAATGTCTGTTGTCATTTTACCTGCAAGTATCTGTTATGAATTTACTTTCAGCAGTCCCTCTCATGCTATAGAGTTCAGTCTTCCCCCAATTAAAACCCTTGAGGACCAACTTATCCTTTTCCATAATCACCCTGAAATTACAGAATGAAAGTCACTGTTCCCAAAGTGTTCCCTCACAGACATTTCATCAACCAGTTTCACTGGGTAGTCAACATGCAAGAGTGTTGTCTCGCAAAACACAGGTTGAGTACATCCCATCTTCAGTGAGACTGTCTACATATTGTCTCAGAAAACTTTCTTGGAAGCAATTAGCAAATTCCAACTCTTCTGAGTCCCTTGCACTATGGTATTACAAATCAATGTTGAGAAAGATAACCTCCCCCGCCTACTACTATAACCATATTGCTATTTCCATGATTTGCCTACAAAATCTGTTCCTCTAATTCACACTGACTGTTGGAGGCTGGTGGCACTATCTCAGTAAGTGGATCGCCGCTCTTTTATTCCTCAATTGAAGTCAGAGAGTTATGTAGCACTGACAGGTTGGTTTAATTACCTCAGAAACTGCTGATCTCCTGGGTTTTTCACATATAGCCATCTCTAGTGTTTACAGAGAATACCATGACAAACACCACACATCAAGTGAGCAGCAGTTCTGTTGTTGAAAATGCCTTGTTAATGAGAGAGGTCAAAGGAGAATGGCCAGATTTCCTGTCCGGTTGAATGGTCAGAATGGCCATTCAATGTGACAGGAAGATGACAGTAACTCAAACATCCATGCGTTAATACAGTGGTGTGCAAAAGAGCATCTCTGAACACACAACGTGTTGAATTTTGAAGTGGATGGGCTACAAGAGGAGAACATGAGCATACAATACAGTCAGTGGCCACATTATTAGGTACCTCCTGTGCCTAATGAAATGGCCACTGAGTGTATAGTTTCTTCAACTTGCAATAGTGTTATGTTTTTATTTATTTTGTTTTGTTTTGTAAATTGTGTGTAATTTATGTTAGTTTGAGATCATGTAAGTTATAATTGTCATGTCTGTAACGTGCAGAGCTGCTGCTGCAAAAAACTAATTCTCATGGCAAAAACTGTACATTCACCCTCATAATTTTACACACCTTTCTAAGTCAAAGTTAAATTCCCCAGCTGTACAAGGGGAATCAATGGATACGAGATACAAGTCCAATATTTTGCCATTGCATCTTTGTTAAGGCTACACTCATGGGAACAGATAAAAAAACAAATCCCACAAGTCTGTAGACAACTCAGTGACACAGTCATCTGCCGACCCATTGCACTGAGGTTGAATAACAGGCAAATAACTGGGCCCAGTGACCTCTTTATTTTCTACCCGTCTGAGCAAAAGACTCTTTACAGGAAAAAAAACTATTCAGCAGAAAGCATGGAAACTAATCAGAGCATGCTGAGTGTCTTCTTAATATATTAATAACTTTATAATTATCTTTTCCCCCAACAGGGTAATAATTACCAGCTGCTGCTGTGCTTTGCCCATAGTTTTTAACTCTAACTTTCTGCTCCTGTTGTTGTGAAAGTCAAATTCAGTTTGGAACCATACAGTCAAAGCCCTGTACAACACAGAGATAGGCCTTTTGGCCTGTTCAGACCAAGATATTTTGTATATTCAAGTTAATTCTATTTCCTAGCACTTGATTCATATCCCTCTAAACTCTTGTCATTTATATATCTGTCCATATAGTTCATAAATGTATCTAATGTACCTGACTCAACCACCTCCACTCTCAGTTGGTTTATGAGCGAACACAGCAGAAATTTTCACTATTTTATTCAGTTTAAAATAAATGCTGTCAATACTTGAAAAGATAGGAAAGAAATCTTCTGGCACTTTAGCTCCTCCAGAAAAAGACCCCATACTTTTGTTCTCCAGATATGCAGAAAATGATTTGAAGATGTACTTTTCTGCAGATTTGAACTCATTGGGAAAGAGAAATCAGTAATATAAAATCTTGCAATGGACAGAGAAAACGCTTAGCCTACATGTAACTACAGCATGCCTGAATCTCCTCAAGCTTTCACCCACCTCGTCAGTCTTTGACTCCAAACACATCTTGGCTCAGTGCTCACAATAAAGGGCCTTATACATGAATTTCCTGCAATAAAGTTGGTTCAAAACAGATGTAAAACTTTAAAAGTTCAGCAAAAAATGAAGTAATGCTTTATGGTATTTCAATATGACTTAATTTGCGCTATTTTAAGGTTAAGTTGCAAAAGAACTAGAAGTAAGATGAGGAGATAAATTTCTGCCGAGTGAGTGTATTGCCTGGGTGGCTGTTGGAAGCAGATTCAGGAACAAATTTACAAAGGAAATTTGATGAATATTTAAAGAGGAAAAGTAATTTTTAGTCTCAGGACAGTGCGAGTAATTCAAAAAACTTCACAAGCACCTTGAGCTAAATGGTTTCATCAGTGCTGTGTCAGTCTATGACATTAAATTTCTTTTTGATTACCACTGTGATTCTGTGAGTAATGTTTGATGACATGAAAATATAAGAAATAGAAGCAGGTAAATGCCATTTGGCCCATCATTCTTGTTCCCCCATCCAACAGTATTGCAAATGATCTTCCATTTCAACATAATTTTCTTACACTAACACTATGGCCCTTGATTCCCTTAATAACCTAAAGTCTATTGCTTTTACTAATATATTCAGTAGCTGAGCTTCCGAAGGATCTTTAGCACATAATTCCGAAGATTCACCAAATACTGAGTAAAGAAGTTCTTCTCATCTCAGAGCTGAATAGGCTACCCCTTCCTTGAGATTGCTTCCCCTAATTCCCCGTGTCAGGGAAAATATCCACCTTTTTCATGTCCACCATGAATTTTGTAAGATTCAAGGGGATCTCTTCTCAATTTTCTGAACTGCAGAGGGGACAGACCTATACTGCTTATTCTCTCCTTTTATTCCCATTTCTCTGGATTAATTAGGTGAATCTTCATTGCTCTTTCTATCACAGACATATCCCAGATCAGCAGATTAGCTCCAGAGATACTTAGGTGCAACTTCAACAGAACCCAAGTAATTGGAATAAGGTGTTTTTTACTCTTGTACTTAAATCCTTTTGTATCGTTGGCCATCCTAATTAAAATAGTATCATGAGTGCACTTTCCTAAGCTATGTGGTATAGACATTGGTCCTTAGTTGATAATAACTGTACTGTACAGGAGTAGCTGAGTGTTGATGCCAACTGATACAGAATTTCAGAAGCAAAATACAATGCATAGTCACTTCTATATTGGCTACGTGACACAAAAAGCAGCCAGCATAGTCAAAGACCACTCCCACCTTGGCCAATCTCTCTTCTCCACCCTCCCATCAGGCATTAAGATACAAAAGCTTGAGAGCACGTACCATCAAACTCAAAGACAGCTTCTATCCTGTTGTTATCAGGCCCTCATACACTAATGCTGAACTCTTGATCTCCCAATCTACCTCATTGGTGCTCTTGCACTTTCTTTGTCTGCCTGCACTGCACTTTCTTGGTAATTACCAAGGCGGGGGGAGGGGGGGAGAGAGAGAGGGGTCAGAGTGCCAGGGAGAGAGAGAAATCTCTTCTGTGGAAAGTATAGCTTATACAAAAAAGATGGGTTACACCCGAACCCGAAGGGGAACAATATCTTTGCAGGCAGGATTGCTAGCGCTGTTGGGGAGGGTTAAAATAATTTGGCAGGGGGATGGGAATTGGAGGGATAGGGCAGTTAGTGTACGAGTAGATGCAATTTGTAGTGAGATTGTGAGGAAGGATAGGCAGATGACAGGGAAAAATTACAGTCAGTGGATGAGTTGAAGAGTAACATGGGAGCAAATTAAAAAAGGTGATGAATACAGGACTGAAATGGTTACATTTGAATGCATGCAGAGTATGGAATAAGGTAGATGATCTTGCAACACAGCTATTAGAGATTGGCAGGTGCAACGTTGTGGGCATCACTGAGTCGTAGCTAAAAGAAAATCATTGTATGGAACTTAACATCCAAGGATACACATTGTATAGAAAGAACAGGCAGGTAGGCAGATGGGGTGGGATGGCTCTGTTGGCAAAGAATGAAATCAAATCCTCACAAAGAGGTGACATAGGGTAGGAAAATATAGACTCCTTGTGGATAGAGTTAAGAAACTGCAAGGGTAAAAAGACCCTGATGGAAGTTGTATACAAGCCTCCAAACAGTAGCCAGGATCTGGGATACAAATTATGATGGGAGATAGAACAGGCCTGTAAAAAGGGCAAGATTACAATAGTGACATGGGATTTCAATACGTGGGTAGATTGGGAGAATCAGGATGATGCGGGATCCTAAGAGAGGGAATTTGTGGAATGTATACAAGATGGGCGTTTAAAGAAACATATGGTTGAGTCCACCAGGGGAGAGGCAATTCAGGATTGGGTGTTGTGTAATGGACCAGATTTGATTAGGGAGCTTAAGAGGAAAGAACCCAAGAAGGCTGTGATCATAGTATGATAGAATTCACCCTGCAGTCTGAGAGGGAGAAGATAAAGTCAGATGTATAAGTATTATAGCAGAGTAAAGGGAATTTCAAAAGCATGAAAGAAGTTGGCCAACGTTGATTGGAACTGGACACTAGCAGGAATGACAGTAGAACAGCAATGGCTGGTGTTTATGGGGGAATTCAAAAAGCTCAGGATAGATACATCTCAAAGTTGAAGTATTCTAAAGGGAGGATGAGGCAACAGTGGCTGACAAGGCAAGTCAAAGACAGCATAAAAGGAGAAGGGAGAGCATCTAGTAGAGCTCAACTTTGTGACAAGTTGGAGGATTGGAAAGCTTTTAAAAACCAGCAGAAGGCAACCAAAAAGCCATAAGAAAAGGCAAAAAATGAAGGTAAGCTAGCCGATAATATAAAGGAGGATTCCAAAAGCTTTTTCAGCTACATAAAGAGTAAAATAGAGTCTAGAGTTGATATTGGACCACTGCAAAATGTTCTGGAGAGGTAGTAAAGGGGAACAAAGAAATGGCAGATGAACTTAATAAGGTTTTTGTGTCATTTTTCACAATGGACGACACTAGTAGTATGCAAGAAATTCAAGGGTGTCAGTGATCAGAAGTGAGGGTATTTGCTATTTACTAAGGAGAAGGTGTTTGGGAAGCTGGAAAGTCTGAAGGTGGATATGTCACTTGGACCAGATAGACTATTCCCTAGGGTTCGAGTTCATTAATAAGGGATGAAGTTTCTTGTCACTTATTTGTTAATGACTTGGATGCCAAAATTTACAGCTTTGTGGCCAAGCCAAGTCTGCAGACGATAAGAGATGGGTGGAGGGGAAGTTAGTGTCAAAGAAGGGATTCTGCTGAAGGACTTGGATTGGGAGAGTGGGCAATAAAATGGGTGATGGAATACAGTGTAGGGAAGTGTACGGCCATGCACTTCTGTAGAAGAAATTAAAGCATAGATCATTTTCTAAGTGGGGGGAAAAATTCAAAAATCAGAGGTGCAAAGGGACTTGGGAATCCTTGTGCAGGATTCCTTAACTTGCATATTGAGGTGGTGGCAATGAAGGCAATTGAGGTATTGGTATTCTTTTTGAGAGGACAAGAAAATATAATGCTGAGGCTTTATAAGGCTTAGGTCAGCCAGCACATGGAGTATTGTGTGCAGTTTTGGGCCCCTCATCTGGCATTAGCGAGGGTCCAGATGAGGTTCAGGAGAGTGATTCCAGGAATGAAATGGTTAACAGAGGAGCATCTGATGGCTCTGGGCTTCTACTCACTGGGGTTTAGGAGAAAGAGGGGGGGAATCTCATTGACACCTATCAATTATTGAATGACCTACGTAAGGTGGATATGTGGAGATGTTTCCTATAATGTGCAAGTTTTAGTCAGAGGATGGTGAATCTGTGGAACTTTAGATGCAGACAGCAGTGAAGCCCAAATTACTGAGTGTATTTAAACAGAGGCATTTAGGTTTTATATGAGTCAGGGCGTCAAATGTTATAGAGAAAAGACAGGAGAATGGGATTGAAAGGGACAATAAATCAGTCATGATGGAATTGTGGACCAACTCGATGGGTTCAATAGTCCAATTCTGCTCCTATGTCTTATGGTCTTATTATCTGTGTGGATGGCAAGCAAACAAAAGCTTTTCATTTTATTTAGTATGTTAACAATAATACACTAATAATAACTACAAGAGAAATACTGTGGATGTGGGAAATTTGAAATAAACACAGAAAGCGCTGTAAATACTCAACTGGTCAGGTGGCATCTGTGGAAATACAGCACTTCAGTTCATCAGAAGTCAGAATAATTAAAGATAAGCAGCATTTAAGGCAGAGAGGAAAGGTTGGAGATGGTGGGATGACCTAGGCAGGGAACTAAAGAGTGGTCTGACATGATGAAAGGCAGGAAGGGCGAAGTGACAGAGTGATGGGCAGTACAAGATCAAAATGCAGAATTATTATCTGAATTTACCAAAGAAAGTTGGAAGGAATGCTGCAAATCCAGAGTGAAAAATGTGTATTGATAATTATCTTAAATTAATGTAGATTTTAGAAGGCACAAATAAGCCAAGTAAAACTCAGAAGATCCTGGAATAATATTAAGTTGTCTTGATACTTCTGTTTTTATCTTTAAATATAATACTTTACTTTGCTTATTCATAGTATTTTCTCGATCAATCTAAATTCTAATATCATTATAAATTTAATATCCTTTGTATGGGCTGTGCCCAAATTTACACATTAAGTGCCAGGTCATAGAGATTTGCAGCACAGAAATGGGACTTTTAACCCAAGGTGCTCTGAGTATCCATTTCACTGCTTATCGAATTTGCCTGCATTAGGGCCATATCCCAGTATTCCTTTCCTATCTGAGTACATGTCTATTTCAGTGCTCCATCTTCAACCTCCTCTGGATGCTCATTGGAAATAAGCATCATTGAAAAGCCCCTTCCTGAGATCTCCTTCAGGTCTGGTACACGAGGCGTTCGTAGTCTCAACAAATTATACAGCAGGGGAAAGAACCGGTTAAGTTTATCAGGTTTTAGTTTTTTCAATTTTCCCATCACTTACATCTAATCTTCTACCCTAGTTTGCTGTGACCTCAAAAATGTTTTTGGATCTTCTCTGAACTCACACCTACAGGAACTTAGCATGTTTTAATGTCTGAACTCACATTTACAAGAATTCAACATTTCAACTCTTTGATTCCTTCAACACCTTTGCATTGACAACAAGCTTCCATTTCTTGTTTACCTTCGCCAAACCCACTAACTCACTGCTAGATTTACTTGGCTCGCCACATTTGAATGTCCATCTGCTATAATATTTATATGTCAGTGAAATCTTTCAACATCCCCCGCTCTGTTTGCCAAACCCTGTACGTTTGTTAAATCTATTACTCACCTCATCTTTCACCCCGCAATGTAAATCATATTCTAAGGTCTTTATTTCATTGTTGACTTCTTGAAATATCTCAAACCTGCTTGCTCAGAGCAATTACGCTGAAATATAGTTTTAAAGTATTTGCAGATATATGGTTGAAAGCAAATAAATCACGCTTTGGCAATGCATCAGAGGTGAGATGTCTTTCACTTAAGCAGCCAACTTTTTAACTACTAAGCTCAATTAATGGCATTTCATGGCAGCAAACCACCAGGAACCAGAAATGGTGTGAAACTCACCACAAATTTTCTTTGAAAATTTAATTGGAACAATTTTTCAATAACTTTTTGCTAAATATTGGCATGTTTTATGTGATTTCCATCTATATTCATCAAACTAAGAAGGAGACATAAAGAGATAAACCATGCAAACAGGCCCTTCAGCCCAGTGAGTCCATGACAATGATTAACCACCCAATAACACTAATCTTACATTAATCACTTTTGTGTTATCCTCATATTCTCATCAGCTAACCCCCAATTCTACAAATCAGCTGCAGCACGGGGAATTTACAGTGACCAATCAACCTAACAACATGCACATCTTTGGGAGGAGGGGAAAAGAAGAGCATATTCGAGGGAAACCCATATAGTCACATGGAGAAAGTGCAAACTCCACCCAGACAGCACCAGAGGAAAGAATTATACACAGCTCTCTGAGGCTGTGCGACTGCAGCTCTACTTGTCAGTGGCACAGGAAAATGGAACACCTTCCCACTGTGAGAACCAACATTGGATATGCACAAAATTGTGCAGCAAATTTTAGGTGTTACTAAATGAATCTGATTGAGTTGCTGCAATGAGATTTTTTTTTATTATTAATGTGCAGTTTCCCTCCAAATGCTCCAAACCTTATGTTAGGGGATAGATAAGTTGCAATGTTAAAGGGAAAAAATATTTTTGTACACCTAACACTGCAAGTTGGAAGATTTAGGGACTTAAGACTTCAGATTACTGCCTGGAAGCAACAGTTGATAGAAAAGCTTTGTAAAACTGTCACTGCTGAAGGATCTCAGCCCAAAATGTCAATTGTACTCTTTTCCATAGATGTTGCTGAGTTCCTCCAGCATTTTTTGTGTGTTGCTGGGATTTCCAGCATCTGCAGATTTCCTCTTGTTTTTAAAAACTATTCCTGTTTGCTGGGGCATCTGCCCTGTCCTGGAATTGTTATGCCTCAGGGACCACTCATGTGTGTTGAGAAAATTAAGAAGTTAAAGTGTCAGGCATCTTCTGATAGGTCCAGGTAAGATTGCCTGGTGCAGTATGCAAATAACCAGACTGGACGAAGAGAGTCTCCCAAGCTAGCTGGTCACTGAGTTCACAAACGATGTGTCACTTTAACATAATAAATACAGTTTATACATTGTGACAAAAAAGCCAAATGGTAAAAGAATGGTAAAATTGCTGCAGAAATCCAAACAGATACTGAGTAATATTGTAAATATGTAGTTGTTTAAGCACTCTTTGCTTGTTCAAGTAATTCATTATGGGTTATATATAAAAGTATGTAAATGGCAAACATCACCACGCCACTGCGTCACATGTGTATGTCTTACTTAAAGTAAAAGTGGAAGTACAGGAGTTGTTCCACAACTCACTTGTTTTCCTTTCAATCAGTCATTATGTTTTGGAATTACAAAACATTAACAGTGGCGACAAGTAAGTTTTAACTGAACCCAAGATGATTTCCTACCTGCTGAAGTGCATTGAGATGTTTGAGTTAAAAAAAAGTGCAATGAGAAATGATTGAGCAAAATGAGAAATGGTTGAGTGCAGCATGTATTCTTCACAAAAGGAAAGACAATAAGTTTTAAAAAAGGTAAAAATTGGAAAAACTTGTGAGTTCATGAACAGTGAGTACCGTGTGATAATAATCATAAATTAAAAAAGGAGAAATGGCTGGCTACATTGGAAAGACAGACACATTTGATTGCACAAGAGGTAACTGGATTTTGTATACTTAACAGATTGAGCAGTATGTTATAGCAAATGGAATAGGTCATAAGAAGAGGGCACCAGTTTTGCTTAGTACATTGGATTTAAAGGCATACAGCTTGCTTAGAAGTTTAACTGTGCCGACCAAACCAGCCGAACTGAGCTTTGAGCCAAAACCTTTGTTGAATGCAGAATACTTTAGGTTTTACAAGTGGAATCAAAAGGAAGAGGAGTCCATTTCAGTGTACATTGTTGAATTAAAGAAGTTGTCTGAGAATTGTCAGTTCAGTAATGGGCTTAATGATGTACCAAGAGATCATTTAGTTTGTGGAATCTTACAAGGATGCATTCAAAACTGGCTCCTAAATGAAGTACAACTCACATTTAAAAGAGCAGTTGAAATTGTTATATCAACAGGAACTGCAGACAGAAATGCAGTTGAGTTGTAGTCAGGAATGAAAGTGAGCATGAACAAAATTGCAGTGTCAAAACCAAAACTTGTCTGACTAATCCAATTGTGTTACCATTGTGCCAAGAGTTCAAACTGAACAAACCAATGCAGACTTAAAGCTGAAACCTGCAGAAGATGCAACAAAGTAGGATACATACAAAGAGCATGTTGGGATGACAAAAGTAAATGAACTGCGCAGGGAAGAGATAAAAGTAAAAAGTCAATTTACAGTTTCAACATAGTACTAATCTAACAATGGTGAGAGTGACACAGGACTGGTAGCCTTGGGAGTTACAGTGTGAAAACTAATCATAGACAAGCAATATGATTTACACTACAGTGAATGACAAAATAATTAAAATGGAATTGGACACTAGTTGGGGTGTTTCAGTCATTCAACAAATGAGTTTGAATATACGAAACTGAAGCCTGAAGATATCCAGCTGAGAATTTATATGGGGAAAAAAGGTAACTCCTATGGGGATGACATTTGCAAAAGTGAAATACAACAACCACCAAGCCACATTGGGTTTGTATGTGATAAAATACAGGAGGGCCAGCACTGTGAGTATGTGAGTGGCTAAGACAACTACAACTCGATTGGAGATCCACACACCAGTTGCATGCCATATCCTCTGTAATAGAGTCAGCTGGAAGTGAACTGAGAAAGGTTCTGGATAATTCTACAGCAATATTCAAGGACCCCACTCTCCATTCCCCATTGGCCTGCAGCTTGCTCTTCCTCTCCTTCTTCTCATTCAGTCACTTTAGGTTACTTTCTCCACTTAAGTGCACCTACATGGAGATGGTGTTTCACATACAACATGGTGTGTATCACCTGGGGCACACCCTCTTCTTGGTACTCCCATTGAGGATGTGGTACAGGAACTGGAAGATCCACATTCAATGATTCAGGCACAGCTTCTTCTCCCCCACCATTGGATTTCTGAACAGTCCCTGAATTCTACCTCAGTATTCCTTTCTATTGCTCTGTTTATTTATTTTTGCAATTTCTATCAATGTTATGCCTTTGTAATGAACTGCTGCCATAATACAAAAAATCTCCTTTCATGTAAGTCAGTGATAATAAATCTAATTTCGAGCCAGAACTCCCTGCAGAAAACCACGTAGTCATATGGAGAACATGCCAACTCCACACAAATGGCATCTGAGGTCTTTAATCATTAATGAATATTAATTATTCTTATTTAATTACATACATCTCCTTGTTTAATTCAATCCCTACCCAATGAAAATTAAGATATTTCACTTCAATCCTACATAGAATGCAGCAACAATAAAATTCTCCTCTGCATTTGACTTAATTGTATTCTCTTTTTATGATTTCATGTATAACATTTCACTATGCAACTGCATTTCACAAATTGCAACTTCTAACCAGTAAAAGTGAACTTTCAAGAAGAATCCATTGATCTGCATTTGCTTGGAATGCAGCTTATCGGTAACATATTTCAATTTAAAATGGCACTAGTTATTCAATCTTAGAAACCATTTGAAGGTGTGGAAAGCCAAAACACGTCAGAAAACAAGTTCAAAATGTTGAATGCCATAGAATATATGTTTGGAATGGAAAGCTATAAGCTGCTAGAATTTGTAAATGAGAAAATCCAGCTCAAGCAATAAATCAAGGGCTAGCTGTACATTCTTGTAAAAACACTTCATTATTCACCAACACTAAGAAAAGCTATTTGTTTCTGATTAACAAGATGACTGTGTAGAGAAGTATTCCAAAACCACATTCAAAATTCATTCGGGATTATAATATGCTCTTAGAAAGTACATGAGGTGAAATAACAGAAACACTTAATTTTTTTTAGCTTAGACATTGTATGATAAGATTGTGTGCCATGCATAGTGACTTAATAAACTACCTCTATTATGAGCTATCTGAATTACCAAGTGAAGACATCCTAAAGTGAGGAACGAGAGAAAGCAAGATCTCTTGGAATTTATACAATGTCTCAAAGCTATTCACAGTAAGTGATATCCCTCAGAATGTGTCACATTTATTTTCCACATGTGCAATGACAATGCTGAAGAGCTATAAACTCAATGGAAAGCTAAGACTGATCTACATCTATAGAACATTGAAGACATTGCAAGTTGGCATTATTTTCCTGCGCTCTGATGAACAGGCATGGATGAAAGTCCCGAGTTTATTGAAAGCTAAACAGAGATTTGAATTTTGCTACTGCAAAATCTAAACCTTACCTACACACCACTCACATGATACAAAAACATGACAATGTATGCATGAAAATATCTTTGAAAAAGATTTTCCATAATTTCATAATCATTGATTCTTTGTCAGTCTTCTTTGCATTTCCCAGATCTATGAACAATTAGCACAATTCTGGTTTTCTCTTTGGTGATGTATCTTTCACTTTTTATATTTTTATGCAACTCTCCTCCATCCGTGTCTACCAAACTGTTCAAAGCCTGTATATTGGCACCTTTAATTTATTTCACCTAAACTTGAATTGAATTTACTCTACAAAGTTAGAAAATGCCAAAAACCCTCAGTTGGAATGGCAGAGTCTGTGGGAAGAAAAGCAGAATTAATATTTCAGGTCAAAAATCTGCTGAATGCTTCTAAAATTTTCTGTATTCAGATTTCCATCAAATGCAGTTTTCATATATTATGAAGTATTATTGATATTAAAGGACAATTTGTTGATGAAAGCAGTAAAAAAAAGCCCTTATAACACAATTAAACATCCCGGGGCAGACCAAATGCCTTAAAGCCAGTGAAGTGTTTACTGAAATGCAATACATACGAATAATGACACAGCAAGATCCAAGAATCAACAATGTTAGTGAGGTTGCATTTAGAATATTGTGTTCCCTTTTGGTCACCCTGCATAGGAGAATTGGAGTATTGTGCTTTGTTTGGATTGCCCTGCCATTGGAAAGCTGCTATTAAGCTGGAAAGACTGCAGAGGAGATGTATGAGGATTTTGCTGATACTTGAGTCGCTGAGTTATGGAGAGAGGTTGAGCAGGTTTAGTTTTTTTCATTAAAGCTTAGGAGAATGAGGGGTGATCTTACAAAGGTATATAAAATTATGAGCAGTACAGGGTGAATATATGATTGTTATTAAGTACCACCTTAGGACGGAAAGATCTAGTGGCCATTGATTCCCTTTGTAGCAGCTGTAGAACTTAAATTTGACCAATCAAAGGGATGATCTTGTACAAGTGTGCAAAATTATGAGGAGCACAGACAGTGGTAATATGCAGTCTTTCTCTCATTATTGGGGAATCAAGAGTGACCGGGCATTGGTTGAGGTTAGAGGGGAAAGGTTTAACAGGAACCTGAGGGGCATTTTTTTCCAACACCAGAGTGTGGTCAGTATATTGAATGTGCTGCCTAACTAGTTGAGGTAGGTACACTAAAACTTGTAAAAGGTACTTGAAAAATTCACAGTTGAGAGGAAAGGGACATACAGGCAAATGTATTTAACAAAAAAGTATTTCTTCTATGTGTATTAAAAGCACACTACACTTTTACACGCAACAACCTCGTAAAAACAGTGAGGTGGCATCTGAAACTGTTGTCTGGAGAAGAAATATTGACCAAGTCAGAGAGAACTCGCCCACTCTTTTTTCAATGAAGGCACAGCATCACTCAGGTCCACGAGGAGGCAGATATTTAACATATTATTTGAAGGCAAGTACAGCAGCAGAGCTCTCACTCAGCGCTGAAGTGACGACTCGGTACTCTGCTCCTCGGAGTGAGACTTCAGTCCAGACTTGAAGGTGAGAGCCAAAGCTGACACCTAATCAGAAGTTTGCTCTGAGCAGATGGGGAGGGCAATAAGAGGGGCCACATTATGTAATGCTCCAGAGAATAGAGTTAACAACAAATGTTGAGAATAATTAGCATACTTCAATGAGTGCTCAATGCACAATAGGGTCATTGTTCATGGAAGGAGTTGCAATATACTCTGGCATCTATCTCAATCTGACACTTAAGACACAGTTATAACAGATACTATTTATAAAACTGTCTGATCACACTGCCAACATTGAAGCAAATTTCCTTTAAAGATAGTTGCTCACACTTGTTAGCATGCCAGGGGCTTCGAACAGATATTCTATTCATTGCTCTGTGATTTCCAAGGTGTAAACCATTGACTTAACAACACAAGAACCACATCACAATTATAGAGCACAATGCACAGTTGCAGCAAAAAATATACCTCGGGATTGCCTGACCAAATCAGCATAAAAAACACAGTAAAACAATTCACTACTAAGACTGATAAATGTTAATGTGACATTTTGTCTCAACTTCAGAATTAATATATTTGAGTGAGTAGCTGTTGGAGGCATGGATGAACTACGAGAAAATAGTTGGGCCATGTAGTTTTTAAAATTAATTAAAATTAACTTGCAGCTCATCAGAAAATGAAGCAATCTTTGCAGCAAGACCAAGATAACATTGAACTGTTGTATTATCAGTGTCAAATAAATACCAAAACAATGCTGTAGATTTTGAACAAGTCTAACCACTTATCCTTGCTATCCAATAGCATTACCAATGCTGGATGCCCCACCATCAACAGCCTTGGGGTCACCACTGACCAGAACTTCAAGTGTACCATCCACGTAACTAGCACGTCGACAAGAAAGTTGAAAAGCTTGGTCTCCTGCAATGAGCGTCTCATTTGAATCTGACATCCTAGATTCTTTCTGCCATCTACAAGGTAAAAGGTGTATCAGAAGCATAATAGAACACTCTCTAATTTGCATAATTGAAGCATCAACAATTCATCTGAAATGCAGCACTATCTAGAACACAACAGCCCTTATTCACCTCCCTAAACATTCAGTCCCTAGACCACTAACACTCAATAGACAATAGACAACAGACAGTAGGTGCAGGAGTAGGCCATTTGGCCCTTCTAGCCAGCACCGCCATTCACTGTGATTATGGCTGATCATACACAATCAGTATCCTGTTCCTGCCCTCTCCCCATATCCCTTGACCCCGCTATCTATAAGAGCTCTATCAAACTCTCTCTTGAATGCATCCAGAGACTTGGCCTCCACTGCCTTCTGGGGCAGAGCATTCCACATATCCACCACTCTCTGGGTGAAAAAGTTTTTCCGCATCTCTGTTCTAAATGGCCTACCCCTTATTCTTAAACTGTGGCCTCTAGTTCTGGACTTACCCATCAGCGGGAACATGCTTCCTGCCTCCAGTGTGTCCAATCCCTTAATAATCTTATATGTTTCAATCAGATCCCCTCTCATCCTTCTAAATTCCAGTGTATACAAGCCCAGTCGCTCCAATCTTTCAACATATGACAGTCCCGCCATTCCGGGAATTAACTTTGTGAACCTACGCTGCACTCCCTCAATAGCAAGAATGTCCTTCCTCAAATTTGGAGACCAAAACTGCACACAATACTCCAGGTGTGGTCTCACTAGGGCCCTGTACAACTGCAGAAGGACCTCTTTACTCCTATACTCAATTCCTCTTGTTATAAAAGCCAGCATGCCATTAGCTTTCTTCACTGCCTGCTGTACCTGCATGCTTGCTTTCATTGACTGACGTACAAGAACACCTAGATCTCGTTGTACTTCCCCTTTTCCTAACTTGACTCCATTTAGATAGTAATCTGCCTTCCTGTTCTTGCCACCAAAGTGGATAACCTCACATTTATCCACATTAAACTGCATCTGCCATACATTTGCCCACACACCCAGCCTGTCCAAGTCACCCTGCATTCTCATAACATCCTCCTGACATTTCACGCTGCCACCCAGCTTTGTGTCATCAGCAAATTTGCTAATGTTACTTTTAATCCCTTCATCTAAATCATTAATGTATATTGTAAACAGCTGCAGTCCCAGCACCGAACCTTGCAGTACTCCACTGGTCACAGCCTGCCATTCCGAAAGGGACCTGTTAATCACTACTCTTTGTTTCCTGTCAGCCAGCCAATTTTCAATCCATGTCAGTACTCTGCCCCCAATACCATGTGCCCCAATTTTTCCCACTAATCTCCTATGTGGGACTTTATCAAAAGCTTTCTGGAAGTCCAGGTACACTACATCCACTGGCTCTCCCCTGTCCATTTTCATAGTTACATCCTCAAAAAACTCCAGAAGATTAGTCAAGCATGATTTTCCCTTCATAAATCCATGCTGACTCGGACTGATCCTTCTACTGCTATCCAAATGTGTCGTAATTTCCTCTTTTATAATTGACTCCAGCACCTTTCCCACCACTGACGTCAGGCTAACTGGTCTATAATTCCCTGTTTTCTCTCTCCCTCCTTTCTTGAAAAGTGGGACAACATTAGCCACCCTCCAATCAGCAGGAACTGTTCCTGAATCTATAGATGATGAATCTATACATGATTACCAATGCGTCCGCAATTTCTAGAGCCACCTCTTTAAGTACCCTGGGATGCAGACCATCAGGTCCCAGGGACTTATCAGCCTTCAGACTCAACATTCTATCCAACACCGTTTCTTGCCTAATATAAACTTCCTTCAGTTCATCCTTTACCCTAGTTCCTTTGGCCACTATTACATCTGGGAGATTGTTTTTGTCTTCCCTGCTGAAGACAGATCCAAAGGAGCTGTTCAACTCATCTGCCATTTCCTTGTTCCCCATAATAAATTCACCCGTTTCTGTCTTCAATGGCCCAATTTTAGTCTTAACTATTTTTTTGCTATTCACATACCTAAAGAAGCTTTTACCATCCTCCTTTACATTCTCGGCTAGTTTACCTTCGTACCTCATTTTTTCTTGGTGTATTGCCTTTTTTGTCATCTTCTGTTGCTCTTTAAAAGCTTCCCAGTCCTCCAGTTTCCCGCTCATCTTTGCTATGTTATACTTCTCTTTTATTTTTATACTGCCCTTTACTTCCCTCGTCAGCCACGGCCGCCCCTTACTCCCCTTAGGATCTTTCTTCCTCTTTGGAATGAACCGATCCTGCACCTTCTGCATTATTCCCAGAAATACCTGCCATTTTTGTTCCACTGTCTTCCCTGCTAGGGTATTGTTCCATTGAACTTTGGCCAGCTCCTCTCTCACAGCTCCATAGTTCCCTTTGTTCAACTGTAATACTGACACATCCGATTTTCCCTTCTCCTTCTCAAATTGTAGGTTAAAACATATCATATTATGGTCATTACCTCCTAATGGTTCCTTTACCTCAAGGTCCCTGATCAAATCCGGTTCATTGCACAACACTCTATCTAGAATTGCCTTCTCCGTGGTAGGCTCCAGTACAAGCTGTTCTAAGAATCCATCTCAGAGGCACTCCACAAACTCCCTTTCTTGGGGTCCAGTACCATTCTGATTCTCTCAGTCTACCTGCATGTTGAAGTCCCCCATGACAACTGTATCATTACCTTTGCGACATGCCAATTTTAACTCTTCATTCAACTTACACCCTACATCCAGACTGCTGTTTGGGGGCCTGTAGATAATTCCCATTAGGGTCTTTCTACCCTTAGAATTTCTCTGTTCTAGCCATACTGATTCTATATCCCCAGATTCTATGTCCCCCCTCGCAAGGAACTGAATATCATTCCTCACCAACAGAGCCACCTCACCCCCTCTGCCAGTCAGTCTGTCCTTTCGATAAGATGTATACCTTGAATATTCATTTCCCAGGCCCTGTCTGCTTGAAGCCATGTCTCAGTGATTCCCACAACATCGTACTTGCCAATTTCCAACTGAGCCTCAAGCTCATCTACTTTATTCCTTATACCGTGCATTCATATATACTTTTAATTCGGTACTCCCCTCTCCTTTCATATCAATTCCTATTTCACTTGGCCATACTGTATGATCTCTTCTTGAGCTTTCTACTCCATTGATTCTGTTGTCCTTTTTAACTTTTCTTATTTTCACTTTCCCTTTAACTCCATCCTTATATTTCCAGTTCATCCCCTCCCCTCCACTACTTAGTTTAAACACATCCGTGTTTAATAGAAGTAATATGTACCATCTTCAACATACACTGCAGTTATTTCTCTCAGCTCCTCTGTATACACCTAGCAATGACAGTACCTAGAAAGGCAACATGCACAATGTCCTGACATAGAATATATATTCCTTTTTTTTTATGAACACTAAGTCTAAAATCTAGATTTCACTACCCAACAGCACTGTTGGAATACACTCAGCAGGAAGACTGAAGATATTTTTGAAGCCAAATCAGCACTTCCTTTTCAAAATCAACTCAGGATGGACATTAAATGCCAGTGATGCCCACACCCTTAAAATTGAATAGATTTTAACAAGTGGGTACACCGCTTCAAAGATAGCACACATTGTTTGCAGTTTTCCTCACTGCAGCCAGATGAATCATATTCTAGAATATCTATTATATTGGAGTTAAAAAGAATACTTAAACAAGCTGATCTGACTAAGGTGTGTAGTTGACAATGGGCAGACACAAATTTCTTTAATTGGTGCCAATGTGCTTCAATGTAACATAGATTTTGCTTCATTTTTGGAAAAGACCACTTTTATTCCAAAAGCCACAAATTGAAATTACGTGTAATCAAAACACTCAACTTGTGCAGAAAAGCAGCTTCCAGAAGCAGACTAACTTACCTTCACGCTGAAAAGTGCCTGCTTTATATGTGTCATTGGCCCAACAATTGCCCATTAACTACATTACATCAGAACTGAAACCACTACATACTGCCATCTACATACTACATACTCAGGTCATTCATTCAGCAAATAATTAAAGCAAATTTATTCACAAGATAATTGCATACTGCCATATAGACAGAAAATTACCAAAGATAGTTCAGAAAACAATGAAATGGTAGCAGTTATACAGAGCTTTTCTAGAATGACCTCATGATGTCTAATAACCTTTATATAGGAAATGCAGCTGGAAATTTCATTTCATAAGATCTAACAAACAGAAAAAGATAATCATCATATCTATTTATAGAGACATTAACATAGGCTTAAAAATTAGGGCTATACCCTTACTCTTCCTCTGATAAGTTTTTGGGATCTTTTGATGTCCCCAGGAGAGACGGGTAGTGTATCAATTTAAGGAACACTAACCTGCAATCAACAGCTAAAACATCTTGTCGATATGATAATGCCGTTTATTACCTTGGCTGTGCATGAATATATGTCTACATTTCCCTCATTACAGAAGTGCCATCTCTTCAAATATACTACTCCTTTCTTCCCTCCCTCTCTCCTACCTTCTCAGTCTTTATCTTTCTTCTTTTCTTTCTTGCTCTGTCCTTTTGCTTGTGCACCTCTTTGTCAAACACCTAAAGTGGTGCTAGAAAGGTCGTAAACCCTGTAGAATTTTTTCTATTTCTGCATAAGTATAACCTACAATGTGATCAGATCTTCATGTAAGTAAACTAGATAGAGAGAATCAAATTAAATAAACACAAAAAACATTATACTTGTTCATTTATTTATTCATTCAGAAAAATGATCCATTATTACATGTATTTGTTGGAAAAAGTATGTGAACCTTTGCTTTCAGTGACTTATATGATCCCCTTGTACAGTAATAACTTCAACCAAACATTTCTGGAAATTGTTGATCAGTCTTGCACATCTGCTTGGAGGAATTTTAGGCCGTTCCTCCTTACAAAACTGTTTCGCCTCTGGAATGTTGGTGGGCTTCCTTGCAGAAACTGCTTGCTTCAGGTCCTTCCACAACATTTCTATAGGATGAAGGTCAGGACTTTGACTCAGCCATTCCAAGAAACAATTTTTCTTCTTTTTAAACCACTTTGTTGTTGATTTTCCCTTGTCTTCTGGATCATTGTCTTGTTGCATTATTCAACTTCTATTAAACCTCAGGTGACAAACTGCTACCCTGACAATCTCCTGTAAATTATTGCAATACAATTTTGAATTCATTGCTCCGTCAACAATTGTAAGCTGTCCAGGCCTTGAGGCAGCAAAGCAGCCCCAAACCATGGTGCTCTTTCCACCATGCTTCACACTTGGGGTGAGGTTTTCATGTTGATGTGCAGTACCCTTTTCCCCTCCAAACATAGCGGTGTGCATTTCAGTCAAAAAGTTCAACTTTTGTCTCATCTGTCCATAACACATTGCCCCAGAAGTGCTGTGGAACATCAAGGTAATCTTCTGCAGACTTGAGACATGCTGTAATGTTTTGTTTTTGTGGAGAGCTATGGTTACATCCGTGGTGTCCTTCCATGATCATTATTTAAGTTCAGTGTTTGGCTTGTAGTGGACACATGAACAGGGACTTTAGCAAGTTCTGGAGATTTTTGCAGGTCTTTTACTGTTACCTTTGGGTTTCTTATCCACCTCCTTCAGCATTGCACATTGTGCTCTTGGTGTGATCTTTGCAGATTGCCCACTCCTAGGGAGAGTAGCAACGTACTGAGTTTTCTCCACTTGTAGACAATTTCTTTTACTGTGGACTGATGAACACACAGGTCTTTAGAAATGCTTTTTTAGCCTTTTCTAGCTTGATGCATCTCTGTGATTCTTCTATGGTCCGCTGAAAGCTGTTTTGATAGAGGCATGGTGTACATGAACAGATCTTTCTTGAGAAGAGCAGGTTCTGTCAGTAACCTGACTTGTCTAACTTTTTAAAGGGCAGGGCACCTCTACAATCCACACCTCCAATCTCATTTCATTGACGGGAACACCTTGCTTCAAATAGAAGGTATTACCCCAGAGATTCACATACTTTTCCCAAAAAATACATGTAATATTGGATCATTTTTCTCAATAAATGAACAAAAAGGTATATTTTTTGTGTATTTTTTTTAAGTGGGCTCTCTTTATATAGTTTTAGGACTTAAATGAAGGTCATCACATTTTAGGTCATACTTATGCAGAAAAACAAAATTCTACAGGATTCACAAACTTTCTAGCACCACTGTATGTCAGAACGTTGTTCACCGACTGTAGCTCGGCGTTTAACACCATCATTCCTATAGTTCTGATCAAAAAGCTACAGAACATGGGTCTCTGTACTTCCTTCTGCAATTGCATCCTTGACTTCTTCACTGGAAGACCAGAATATGTGTAGATTGGTAATAACATAGCCTCTTCACTGACGATTAACTCTGACGTATCTCAGGGATGAGTGCTTAGCAAACTGCTCTGCACTCTCTATACTCGTGACTGTGAGACTTGGAATAGCTCAAATGCCATCTATAAATTTGCTGAGGATACAACCATTGTTGGCAGATCTTAGACAGAGATGAGAGTGCATACAGGAGCAAGATATACCAACTAGCTGAGTGCTGTCCCAACAACAACCTTGCACTCAACTTGAGTAAGACGAAGGAGCTGATTGTGGACTTCAGGAAAGCTAAGACAAAGGAACACTTATGAATCCACATAGAAGGATCGGAAGTGGAGAGAGTGAGCAGTTTCAAGTTTCTGGGTGTCAATATCTCTGAGGATCTAATCTGTTTGCAATATGTGGATGCAGCTATGAAGAAGGCAAGGGTGACTGTATTTCATTAGGAGTTTGAGGAGAGTTGGTTTGTCACTTAAAACACTTGAAACTTCCGCAGATGTACCATGGAGAGCACTGGAGCATTCAAACAGGCTAAATCACTGTCTGGTATTGGGGGGGGGGGGGGAGGCTGGGAGGGGTTACTGCACAGGATCAAAGGAAAATACAGAACGCTGTAAAATTAGTCACCTCCATCTTGGGTACTAGCCTCCGTCGCATCCAAGACATCTTCAAGTAGCGGTGTCTCAGAAAGTTGGTGTCCATTATGAAGGTGATTATCCCCATCACCCAGGACATGCCCTCTTCTTATTGCTACCATCAGAATGGAGGCATGGAAGCCTGAAGACACACACTCAGCAATTCAGGGAGAACTTCCTGCACTCTGCCATCTGACTTCTAAATGGACATTGAACACTACCTCACTACTTTTTTATTATTACTGTTTTGTCACTATTTTTAACTTAACTATTTAATACACATATGTGTCCTTATCATAATTGATTTTTTAAATATATTTTTCTATATTTATCATTTATTTCATTGCACTGCTGCCGTTAAACTAACAAATTTCACGACATTTGCTGGTGATATTAAACCTGACTCTGATTCTTTATTACTTTCATGTATCTTTTCTTCTCTTTCTGTTTTTGTCACTTTCATTCACACTATTCTTCACATCTTTCAATCCTTCCCAGGTTTTCCACAAGGAACCACACTGGTTTTCCAGTTCATAAAAACCCTCTAACCACAAAGCCATAACATTTTCTTTATTTGATTCATAAGTTCAGCTCACCACAGAATGAACACATTGTACTTTAAGGAAGATGTTTAATTAAACTCTGAGCAGATTCAAATAATTTCTAAGTACAAGAAGACAAGATATTCTTGATAAAATCACAGCTGCACAAACAGCTGAAGTGCCACTTCCAGCCCTGCGTACAGGGGGGGGGGAAAGTCTTGCAAGTAGTTACGTCACAAATATCTTACCTGTCAACAAATATAATTGATTTGAAAGCAGAGGATAACATCTTGTAATATTTCAACTAAAGATTCTTAAGCATTTCACAAAAAAATCCTTATTGCCTTCAAGTGGTAATGAAGTGTCTGAACTGGTTCTGCAGCTTACATTCTGTTTGTCTAATAAATCATTCAAAACCAAAGATCATCCTCGTCTGTTAATGCTACCTCATCATAATCTGCAGCAGTGAGAGCATTGTAACTCGCTCTTAAATCCAAATGATTTAACAACACTGTGATACAGGTTTGAGTGAGACAACCACAATAACTGTAATGTTTGCAGATATAAATTTTGCAACTGCAAATATTAAATCAGTGTTATAAATAAGATGGAAGTGAATGAGTAAAATTCACTTTGTCTTCTTGACAAACTATTGTGTGTGTGAGATGGAGAGGGGTGATGGGGAGAAGGGGAAGAGAGGATCTAACCAACCTTCAAAAATATCAAAACATAGGGGATATATTTCATGTAATAGGTCTGAAAGAAATTAATATTATGATCTATCATAAATGATTATTAATATTCTACTGAATTATAGAAACAGAAGCGCTGCCCTTCGGCCCACTGTGTCCATGCTGACCATCATGCCAAATTCAACAAATTCCTTCATATGGCTGTTATCCCTCTATTCCCTGCAGGTTCATGTGTCAATCCAAATGCCTTTTAAATATTGTTTTCATCTTTGGTTCCACTACCTCTCCTAGTCATCCACCAACATGGACAAATAAAAACCATCTTGCAAATCTCCTTTAAATATTCCCCTTCCCATCTTAAACGCACATGCTCTGGTATTTGACATTTGCACCCGGTGAAAAACTACCTTGACCATCTTAACCATGTCTGTAATAATTCTATATTCTTCTCCTCTTAGCCTCCAGCACTCTAACGAAAACATTTCAAGTTTGTCCTTACAGCTATTACACTCCAGTCCAGGCAACATCTTCATCAATCTCTTCTGTACCCTCTCATATTTGCTATGTTTCTATTTAATGGAATCTTCCCCTTCTTATAAGACTGTAAGATGATGGCATAGGACCACAGAGCATGGAGTCCACTCCATTCATTAAACACCCATTTACACTGATCCCACATTAACCTTACTATATTCTCCCTATATTCCAATCAACTGTCTCCAGAATCTACCACTCACCAACACACGAGGAGAAACTTACGGGGAAATTAACTTATTAACCCATGTACTGCATCTTTGGGATGTGGGAGCAAACCAGAGCATTCAGGGAAAACAAAGTCAGTTATTTTAGCATCCGCCTTGCTTGCTCGCATTCTTGGAAAGTTCCTCAGAATGTGTTCATGTAAAAGGCATAATACAAACTTATTTTCTCGTTGTGCTAGTACAAATACTTAATACACCTTACTTTCCTAACAACTGTGCATAAATTCATAATGTTAAGAGCTCCAGATCAAATAATACATCTTTTCATGACCACATTATTAAAATATGCACATGATTAAGAATAGCTTTAATATTTTTGCAGAATAACATTTATGTGAAATGCCTTTTGTTTTAAAGTGTCTAATTTGCATAGTTTGATCTGTGTGAGTTGATCCCTGCTTGAAACATGCTTTATTACCAGACTAACTTCATCAATTCCACAAGATGTTTAATGCATTATTTTTATTTTTTGACCTACGCTATAAAGCATGCACAATTCTTCAATGTATTATTATGGAAGCTGGCTAAAATTCCTCGCACAGTTTCAGCGAGCACATCCTTGTGCCAAGTACTTGCAGCAGTTTATAACATAGTTGGCTTCTGTTAAGCAACTGATATTTGCCAAAAAAATAACTTACTTATTTTCTGAGATGCATTCACTTCACAGGAATTCTCATTCAACTATTAGCATGACCTGTGTGTGTGTCTGGATTCCTGGTGCACCTTTATTTGGGTACACTGTTTTTCAAGATGTGTTTATCTTGAGCCTAAATTATTTTAACCTGCATTCATCCGGTGGGAAAGTCAACAAAATCTGGTCGCTCTTCTGGACCCGCATAGAAATATATGTTGAATAAATGCTAGTGTCCTTAAGATGTCAAATCATCAGCAAAATTTCTTTGCCCACACTGTGTTTGATGGGCCCAGGAATCTCAGCTGCACCCACAGATGAAGTGTCCAGAGAGCTCTGCTGTCCCAGAGCTGCACCGACCCGAGCTCAATCCTGATTTCCAGCGCTGGACATGTGGAACTTGCACATTCTTTCTGCAACCACGCATGCTTTTCCCAGCTATTCTGATCTCCTCCCACTTTGCAAAGCAACCAAGGCCAGGAGCAGAGCAGGCAACAACATTAATGTGTGCGTGAGTATGTGAAACAGAGAATGAGAAAGAGTGCTCAAGTTTACTGCTGTCATAGGTGTGTGTGTGTATGTATATGTAACAATGCCATGAAAGTTAGCAGCACAGCAAAATGAGGACAAACATAATTTAACATATATTTAAATCAACATAAATTATACATCACCTGCACAAGCACAAATTAAACTAGAGCAAGACTTTGAAAAGTGTGTGCGCGATTGTGTGAGAGCGAGCATATGTGAGAGTACACTAGAGAAGAGAGCACACAAGTGTAAGTGTGCGAGCATAAATGTGTAAATGTGTGCATTTGAGTGCAAGTGTGTGTGTGTGCGTGCATACCCATAACAATCCATCCGCTGTGGAGGAACAGGAAAGGGCAAGAGTGATAAACATAATATTAGATGGGAACAATGACTTACTGTTGGTTTCCACTGAAAATATGAAGTCGTTTCCTGTTTATTCGAGGCAGAGAATTATGTGCAAGATCATTCTGCATTTTGCTGAATTTTCTACCCACTGACTTTAATCAGAAAATAAATAATCTATGGAATAGTATGCACTAATATCAATGGTCAGTTCTTTAATCCACGTCCCTGTTGAGCGAAGCTCTCAACCAGGAACTATCCCTGAGCTGCACTGTCAAAAGTACAGCAAGAATCAGCTAGATACAAAGTGCCTGTGTATGAGACTGCACCCTTGTATAAATCACTTCTTTGAAAGAAAGTAAACAAACATTTCACTGAGAGCATCATCATTCATTCCAATTAAATTTAAAGCTCAAACCTCCCCTCACTCACAACTCCAATACATGAGATCTTAATGGTCTACCTTCCATCTAGACATCTTTACAGGTGATATTTCTGGGAGGTTTGTAAATATTGAATGACCTGAGGATAGCATATTTTACCATGAGAATTCAAAGGGAAAGCAAATGTGAACCTGGAACCTATACAACATCTGCTGTCCAATATTTATAACAGATTGTATTAGTGCTTATTCAAAGAAACCACAAGGAACAATTAGCATAAATTTAGAAGTAATAGATTTTGCTCCATTAATTTTTAGAATTTCTGGAACTGATTTCTTCACAATGACGGTAATCAAAATGCACAGATGATGCAATATTTAACCTATCAAGACAGAGCAGAGAAAAGTCCATTTAGTTCTCTGGACCCTGACTCGCTCTTTGGATGTGTTAATCAATTAGTTCCAATTTGCCTCTTCACAAAACTCTGCATTTATTTTTCACCCCAAGTGTTTATCAATACTCAATGGCTACTTTACCTAATAAATATCCACAGTGTATATTCGTGGTCTTCAGCTTCTGCAGCCCATCCACTTCAAGGTTTGATGTGTAATGGATTCAGAAATGCTCTTCTGCTGTAATGCATGGTTATCTGGCAGCTGTTACCTTTCTGTCAGCTTTTACGGCCATTCTCCTCTGACCTCTCTCACCTCTACTGTGCTTTCTCCCACAGAACTGCTGCTCACTGGATGTTTTTGTTTTTCACACCATTCTCTGTAAACTTTAGAAAGTGCTGTGTATGAAAACTCCAGGAGGTCTGCAGCTTCTGAGATACTCAATCCACCCTGTCTGGCACCAACAATCATTCGATAGTCATGGTCACTTAGATCACATTTCTTTCCCATTCTGATGTTTTATCTGCACAACAGAATTTCTTGACCATGTTTGCATGCTTATATGCATTGAGTTGATGCCATATGATTGGCTGATTATAGATTTGCATCAACGAGGTGTACAGGTGTACCTAATAAAATGGTCACTTATGTACTCTTTTGAAAGTTATTATTTAACCTCCTTCCTTTCTGTCTTGTGTTAGGGGTCACCCTAGTTTGGAATGATGTTATGGTTCCTCTGCTGATTGTTTACCTTTCTCCAAGGTCACTTGCCTGCTTGTAGAGAGTCTGCAGAAAGTGGTGGGCAGAGCAGGTTGATGGACAGCTGGTGTCCAACATGTGGAGATAAAAAGCAGATCCGCTGGGCCACAGGCAGACATACCACGAGACACACACAGTGTCGGACACTGAAAGAGCTTTGTGTACCCACATGCAGGTAGGGTTCTGGAGGATCGATTCAGGGAAATTGATCAGTGGCTCACAGTGTGAAAAGGTGTGACCGGTGGGGAATTATTTGTGTGTCCACCCTCGCCTGGGTGATAATTCCACCACTGAAGAACGGTCGTATGTGCTATGGTCATCGTCAGTGACTACAACAGGATTTCAGAAGACAACGGGAAGATCCACAGCATCACCTCTCTCTCTCTCCAACGTTACTCAACTAACTACCTTGAACTGAACTGAACTCTGTTCATCGTATCGTACGACAGTACCCATTTACCCCTAGATTTGAAAGAGCCTAGTTTTGTTCCTATTTCTACATATATATCATTGCTAACCTGTTTGATATATTTGCATTTATATTACTGTATTGCTTAGTTACTAATAAACACTATTAGTTTATAGTAATACCAGACTCCGGAGTGTTTTCCATTTCTGCCGGTTCGTTAACTCGGTCACAGGGTACGTGACACTTGTTATTCATAGTCATAAAAACTAACCACTTGAAACAATGGCTGTGTGCCCAACAACCTCTCTGATACAGAAATAAATCAGCAGGAGACACTGGAATCTGAGAATCATTTGAAGCATGGTTTCATTTTTCTTCTGACTCCAACTTTACCTTTCTCTTTATTTCCCTTTTTAAACTTAAGTTACTGGGTATATTTAAAGCAAAGGATGATCCTCAAAGGTTATGGGAAGAAAGTAAAGAATGGGGTTGAGAGGGATAATAGATCAGCCAATATGAAATGGCAAAGCAGACGGTATAGGCCAATTGGCCACGGACCAGTGGTTCGGGACCACTATCTTATGGTATTAACTTAATTCGACCTCTATTAATTAGCCTTCCTGTTTTTTTTTATTTCCCAATCTTCAAAAATATGCCCAGTTGCTTTTTCTACTCACTCAGGATCCAGAAACACTTTGAGCAGCTTTGTGGACAAGAGTTTTGAAGGATGCAGTATAACTACCTTTGGGCTATCCTGCTAAGACAAGTTGTGGCTCCACATTCAAGATTGTCTTATTGAACATAAGGCTCTTCTTAGGGTATTGTAATATTGCATGGTATTTAGAGATACTGCTTAACAAGAAGAAAAATCAGTTAATATGCTCAGTATTTTGTATTTCCATAAGAAAACATTTCCAGAGATTCTATTTCTTAACTTACCGAACAACCTAAGAAATAAAAGATATCCCTGAGCTAGTTCCATCTTTCAATGTTTATGTTGACCTTGTGCCCAACATCTATTTTGCTCGCCAATTACAATATGCCTTAGCGTCCAAAAACATCTAACAGTCTCAACCTTGGATACATTCAATGACTGAGTATCCACAGCCTGAGGCTTAGAATTCCAAAGACTACAATACTTTACATAGAGAAACCTCTCCCCACCTCATTCCTCAGAGGACAATTTTAATCCTAAAACCATGCATCTTAGTCTCCAGCTCTTGAGCCTGAGGGGAGAGAGATTTATTTTGGGAAGAGATTTAATCTGGTGAGAGATTTATTCTAGGGTGTTGAAGAAACATTTCTCTTCCTTGTTCAATGCTTCACCCAGGAATTGATATAGTGAAGTTGCACTGCATTGGTTCAAAAGTAAGTACATCCTTCTTTAGGAATAAAATAAATGTCAAATTATCTATCAAATCCTTGCACAAGTATAGAAAGGTTCCCTTACATTTGAATCCCAGCCATTTTTCGATAAAGGGCAACTCACCATTTGCTTACTGAATCGATTGCTGCTTTTGTAAATATATCTTCTATATCTTGTGAACCAACATACAGATTCCCCTGCATGCCATTCTTTACTAGCTCTCACCATTTAGGTTGTATTCCCTCCTGTTTTATTACTACTAGGTTTTACAATACAGGGCCATCCATCATTTTAAAAGTAATCAATATACAAATTGATAAGATGAAAAAAAAGGCTAGAAAAATGCTGGAGATACCTCTAAATATCATTAAAGCAAAGAAGTACATTGAGTTTGTACTCAGTTTTCAGAATGGAATGCGCTTGTTTTGAATAATCTGTGCCCATTCCAATAACAAGTCATGAAAAACATCTTATAAGCAAAATACTGTAGCTTCAGGAGCAGCACTATGGCACAGCGGGAATGCCGTTACTGAAAAGCTCCAGTAACCTCGGCTTGATCCTGACCTCAGGTGCTCTCCCTGTGAGGAGTCTACATATTGTTCTTGTGACCACATCGATTGTCAGGGGTATCCCTTTCCCTTCAAAATGCCACAGGCGTGCAGGCCAGTAGGTTAATTGGCTGCTGTAGCTTTCCCCAGTGCATGCGAGTAGTAGAAGAACTAAGATGAAGACCTTGCTTTCATTCTGAATAAACCAATTACTCTAAAAAAAAATTTTGATATATAGTCACCTTAACAACGTGTGTTTCCAGTTGCTGGTTTGAGTATAGCAAGATACCACAAAGAAGAACAACTCCTAGCCCACCAGGGTAGTCTCCAACCTGGCACCATGAAGAGAAAATTCTTCCTGCAACCATTTCCCCTATTTTTTCCCATCTCCTCTGGATCCAACTGCCCCTATCACCCTAATCTCCACCCCACCTACCCTCTCCAACTGCCCACCACTTAAACATTTCACCAACCTCCTTTCCTTTGCTCCTTGTCTCTACCAGATTCCATCATCGTCAGCCCTTCCTCACTTCCACCTATCACCTCCCAGATTTCTGCTATCACTCTTTGTCTCATCTGCATATCACCACCCTCCTCCCCTTTCACCTGGACACAACTATCACTTTCCATCTCTTGACCAACCATTCCCGCCAACAGTTCCTTTGTCCATTTCCCTCTACAGATGCAACCTCGCTTGCTAAGTTCTTCCAACACTTTTATTTTGGGTATGTGTTTCCACAGTACCTGGACAATTTGATTTGGTTATGTTGGTTGAAAGTTAACCAAGAGCATAGCAAGAATTGTTCAGCATGTGACAACACAATTGGGTGTGATCACTGGGGTGGCTCATT
Source organism: Hypanus sabinus (assembly GCF_030144855.1). Taxonomy (NCBI): domain Eukaryota; kingdom Metazoa; phylum Chordata; class Chondrichthyes; order Myliobatiformes; family Dasyatidae; genus Hypanus; species Hypanus sabinus. Next base: position 130,413,644 of record NC_082706.1, read on the forward strand.
TAAGACAGAAATGAGATGAATTTGCAGCAGTCTCTCACTGCTACATTTGGAAAGACAGCCTCGTTGATGTTCTCACTATTGGGATGGGGTACTTAAACTCCTAGCTGACTGAAAAGTGTGACTGATACCTGATAATACCAGCAGCCGTAAACACTTCTGCTTCTGCAATTCAAACTAAGTGAAAAAAATGTTTAAAACAATGACATTCAGCAGGACCACAAATCACTAAATTGTGCACTCAGAGAACATTAATTGCAGCATGCTGAATAGTCACATTTCAATCAAATGGCATGATTCAATTAGAAGAGTCTTCTTGTCACTTTTGCTCAACTACATTTTTGAGATAACACTATATATTATATATCATATGTATATCTGCAGTTATATATTTCCCTTCTTTCTCAAATAATCTGTGCCCATTGCATTACTAAACCATTACCAAACCAGAAAAAAACAGACACTGAAAGATAGACAGTGGATTCTGGTAAATTGGAACACATTGGGGCTAACATATTTTGGCCCAATTCAGTGGTTGTCCCAATTAGTTGAAGTTTCATGGAAATAAATTTTAAGAAGTATAAAAAAGAACTACCAATTAACTGAATAACAAATTATGTATTTAAATTAAATACAGAATAAATTAGAACACTAGCAAAACTATTACGGTATTATAAAACTGTATAATAGTTCCTAATAGTTATCACGGATGGACTTTATTCAGTGTACACTGCCATATTCTTTAAATTGACTGTAAATGAACAAAATCAGCGCAGACAGTGGGCTGCCTTCAAACAGTTCTTTTGATGATTACATTCAACAAATCTTAACGTTCAAAATGACTGTCAATATTTTTAAATGCCTTGCAGTTCCTAACTTGTTGAAGTAGTAAAATAATTTTATTTTTACTCCTGACCATTTCTGGCATCTCCAAGCATGAATGCTTGAAACTGCAGTGAGCAAAACAATTCTGAATTGTCTTACTGTTTATTTCTTGCCAACTATCGATGACAAATATCACTGCTTTTTGAACACAGACACGCAAGTAATGCCACTTAAAAACTATTCTCTCTAAGCACTGTGTAGTGTCTAACAGCCACGCGATGTGCACATGACTACTGCTAGTTAGAAAATGTACAACAACAGTCACCAGGGCCAATTAAGAGGCACAGTGTCCCAAATAAATGAAGGGAATCCGGCTATTTTCTTCTTTGTTCTTGAAGTGTTTGATGCACCATCAATAACTCACACTGAGACGTAGGCGAGATATCGGCTTTTATTGACTGGAAGAAGGAACCAGGAGTGAGTGTCTATCATACAAGGTCCTGGAGACTGAGGCCGAGCGTCAGGCCGCAGGTCTCCTTTATACAGGGGCCTGTGGGAGGAGCCACAGGAGCAGTCAGCAGGGGCGTGTCCCGACAGGCACATAGTTCACCACATTCACCCCCCCTTCGTTTGAAAAAGTCCTCATGTAGCGAAGGTTCTTACAAGTCAAGCCGATCAGGCGGTCGAATCTGTCGCTGCGATCTACGTAGCACCGGCTGTGACCCCATAGGTGCCGGCAACATTGGCGATTGCACAGGGGACGGGGGTTGCGCGTGTTCTTGCCCACTAGGCGCCGGTGATCCCTCATGCATGTGCGAGGCGCCTGGTATAAACGCGTACGAAACGCCCGGTATACAAGTGTCGTGAGGAGTCTGTGTAGGGCCTGGTGCGTACGGTGTCACCTCTGGTGCAGGGTTCACAGTTACCGGAGAGCCTTCAGGGTAGTGGTCTGCTGCACCTGCGGGTGCCAGGTCGCGGATGGAGACCGTATCCTCCCGCCCATCAGGTAAGACCACGTAAGCATACTGGGGGTTCGCATGGAGAAGGTGAACCCTCTCCACCAGCGGGGAGTATTTATTGCTCCGCACATGTTTCCGGAGCAGCACTGGCCCCGGGGACGTCAGCCAAACTGGTAGGGTGGTCCCAGTGACAGACTTCCTGGGAAAAGAGAATAGGCGTTCGTGAGGGGTGGCATTGGTGGACGTACATAACAGAGAGCGGATAGAGTGCAGTGCCTCAGGGAGGACCTCCTGCCATCGAGAGACCGGCAACCCTTTGGACTTAAGGGCTAAAAGTGTGGCCTTCCACACTGTGGCATTCTCCCGCTCTACCTGGCCATTACCCCGGGGATTATAACTCGTGGTCCGACTGGTAGCAATGCCCCTAGCTAGCAAGTACTGGCGCAGCTCCTCACTCATAAAGGAGGACCCTCTATCACTGTGGATATAGCAGGGATACCCGAACAGAGTGAAGAGCTGGCGCAGGGCTTTTATGACGGACGTGGCAGTGGTGTCGGGGCAGGGGATGGCAAAGGGGAACCGTGAGAACTCGTCAATAACACTGAGAAAATAGACATTGCGGTCAGTGGAGGGAAGGGGGCCCTTAAAGTCAACACTCAGGCGTTCAAAAGGGCGGGTGGCCTTGACAAGTTGTGCCGTGTCAGGACAGTAGAAGTGCGGTTTGCACTCGGCACAAATTTGGCAGTCCCTGGTCATCGTCCTGATGTCCTCCAGGGAGTACGGCAGGTTCCGAGCTTTCACAAAATGGTAAAATCGGGTGACCCCCGGATGGCAAAGTTGTGCATGAAGGGCGTACAGCTGGTCGAGCTGTGTGCTAGCACATGTTCCCCGGGATAGGGCATCAGGGGGCTCATTGAGTCTGCCAGGCCGGTACAGGATATCATAGGTGTAGGTGGAGAGTTCTATCCTCCACCGCAAAATCTTATCATTTTTGATCTTGCCCCGCTGTTGGTTGCTGAACAGGAACGCAACCGAGCGCTGGTCGGTCAGCACAGTGAATCTTTTGCCAGCAAGATAGTGCCTCCAGTGCCTAACAGCCTCCACTATGGCCTGGGCTTCTTTCTCCACCGCGGAGTGCCGAATTTCAGAGCCTTGGAGGGTGCGAGAAAAGAATGCTACTGGTCTGCCTTCCTGATTAAGGGTAGCAGCCAGAGCGAAATCGGAGGCATCACACTCCACTTGGAAGGGAGCGGTCTCGTCCACTGCATGCATCGTAGCTTTGGCAATGTCCGCTTTAATGCAGTTGAAGGCCGCGCAGGCCTCAGCAGAGAGGGGAAACGAGGTAGACTTGACCAGGGGGCGAGCCTTGTCTGCGTAATGGGGGACCCATTGGGCGTAATAGGAAAAAAACCCCAGGCACCGTCTGAGGGCCTTGAGAGTGGTGGGAAGAGGGAGCTCTAACAGGGGGCGCATACGTTCGGGATCAGGCCCAATAACCCCGTTTTCCACGACATACCCAAGTATAGCAAGGCGGGTGGTACCAAAAGCACACTTGTCCCTGTTATAAGTAAGGTTCAGAGCTGCGGCCACTTGGAGAAACCGTTGGAGGTTGGCGTCATGATCTGGCCTGTCATGACCACAGATGGTGATGTTATCCAGATAGGGAAATGTGGCCTGCAGTTGGTACTGGTCCACCATCCGGTCCATTTCCCTCTGGAAGACAGAGACACCATTCGTGACACCGAAAGGGACGCGCAGGAAGTGATAGAGCCGGCCGCCCGCCTCGAAGGCGGTGTAGGGGCGGTCCTCTGGGCAGATGGGGAGCTGGTGATAAGCGGATTTCAGATCTATTGTCGAGTACACCTTATACTGAGCAATCTGGTTGACCATATCCGCGATGCGGGGTAGGGGGTATGCGTCAAGCTGCGTAAACCTATTGATGGTTTGACTATAGTCCACCACCATCCTATTTTTCTGCCCAGTCCGAACAACAACCACCTGGGCCCTCCAAGGGCTTGTGCTCGGCTCAATGATCCCCTCCCTGAGCAGCCGCTGCACCTCCGACCGAATGAAGGCCCGGTCCCCCGCGCTGTACCTCCTGCTTTTGGTTGCCACAGGTTTACAGTCGGGGGTCAGGTTGGCGAACAGCGGTGGGGGAGGGATCTTGAGAGTGGAGAGGCTGCAAGTGTCGGTAGCGCAGCTGTTGGCCTGGTTCTGGATGGGATGTGTGTGTCCGTGTGTGTGTGTGGTCAGTAGCGGGGTATGTGAAGAAGTCCCACAAAACTGAGGATTCTTGACAGTGAGTGGTGGGAGGGGCCCGTCGTATACCATAGTCACACTTTCGAGATGGCTCTGGAAGTCCAGCCCCAATAGCACAGGTGCACACAGATTAGGCATGACCAGCAGTTCAAAGTCCTGATATACTGTGCCTTGCACCACCAAAGTCGCTACACAACCCGCCCGGATGTCTGCGGACTGCGACCCAGAGGCCAAATGGAACCTCCGACTGACCGGCCGCGTTGCAAGTCCGCAGCGTTGCACTGTGTCCGGGTGAATAAAACTCCCAGTGCTGCCCGTGTCAAACAGGCATCCAGTCCAATGCCCCTCCACCTGGATGTCCATCATGGATCTTGCAAGCTGGTGTGGGGCGCTTTGGTCGAGAGTCACAGTGGCCAGAGTTGGATCGCCGTCGGGGTACCCGGTCAGCATCGGAGGGTCGGGGGCGGGGCGTGCTGACGCCGACAAAGATGGCCGCTCACATCTGGGGTACCCGGTCAGCATCCGAGGATCGGGGGCGGGGCGTGCTGACGTCGACAAAGATGGCCGCCCACATCCCGGCATGCAAGATGGCGGCCCCCACGTTTCACCCGCAGCGCTGCACTCCGCTCGAGGTTGAGACTTACAGACCTTGGCGAAGTGGCCCCGCTTTCCGCAGCTGGAGCAGGTCGCTTCTCGCGCTGGACAGCGTTGTCGAGGATGTTTCTTTTGGCCACAGAAATAACAAAGCACGAGTTTCTGACGGGCCACAGCCATGGTCAGGGTCGGGGAGCTCGTGGAATGGCGACTGGCGGCGGCGTTGGCGAATTCGCTCCCGGGAGCCGGCGGTGGCGGGGTCTGAGGCGTCCACGAAACCGGCGGGGAATCGCGCGACTGGACAGCGTCGGCGTTATGCCGCGCAGCTTCTAGAGCGTTGGCCTTCTCTATCGCCGAGCTTAAGGTAAGATCCGAGTTCTCCAGCAGCCGCTGGCGCATGTACACTGACCTCAGTCCCGTCACAAAGGCGTCTCGCACCAGCAGCTCCGCATGCTGTTCTGCCGTGAGCGTCTTGCAGTCACAAGCTCGGACGAGTGTCTGTAGTGCTCGGAGAAACTCAGCGCACGATTCGCCAGGCCGCTGTTGCCGGGTAGCTAAGCGATGTCTTGCGTAGACGGTGTTCACCGGCCGCAGGTACTGTCGTTTGAGGGCGTCCAGTGCCCCTTCGTAGGTCGGCAGGTCCCGGATAAAGGAGTAAACTTTGGGGGTGACCCTCGAGAGTAGGATTCTGTGCATAACGGCGGGTTCAGTCGCACGAAGCTCCGCCAAGTACGATTGGAAGCATGCAAGCCAGTGTTCAAAAGCGAGAGCTGCGTCAGGGTCTTGAGGGTCCAAATCCAACCGGTCCGGACGCAAAACGGGTTCCATGTTTTAAAACTTCCAGTCAATAAAATTGATGCACCATCAATAACTCACACTGAGACGTAGGCGAGATATCGGCTTTTATTGACTGGAAGAAGGAACCAGGAGTGAGTGTCTATCATACAAGGTCCTGGAGACTGAGGCCGAGCGTCAGGCCGCAGGTCTCCTTTATACAGGGGCCTGTGGGAGGAGCCACAGGAGCAGTCAGCAGGGGCGTGTCCCGACAGGCACATAGTTCACCACAGTGTTGTCTAACATAAACGGCTGCCCTGATTAACTGATTGCCCAATGAACTGGAATTCATGGAATACAGAAGTACAATTCAATAGGTTCAGGGGAAACAGTGTGGCAGTTCACCATAATACAGCTATAATACAACACTTCACAACCCTACGGATAGCATTGCACAATACTTGGTTACTTTCTTGTAATCTAGAGATGATTATGCTCAAGTTTCCACTCACCTACACCTTTTAATCTTTTACTATTTGTTTTGTAACATTATTGCTATAGGTAATCTTTCCTACCTCAATTCCCCTTCACGTTTCTCAAATTACTTGTTCTTTGTGCATACTGAACACAATAATTGCACCCTGTTATCTTCCCTCATTTACTCTTCTGTTCACTTCCCTCAGAATTTGTAGGAGTTTTAAAACTCAAACTTGCTGGGTTTTCAATTTCAATTATATCAGTGACTAGAAAGGATATGGCAACCTGCCTCAATGATTACACGTCATAGCACATCTTACATACACTGTGATGAAGTGTTTTGAGAGGTTGGTGATAAAACATGTCAGCTACTGCCTGAGAAACAACTTGGATCTGCTCCAATTTACCAACTAGCATAACAGGTCCATATATACCATTTCATTGGCACTGCATTCAATCCTGGACATCTGGACTATAACGATATATACATCAGGATACTTTTAATGAACTACAACTCATCATTCAATACAACCTTTCCCTCAAAACTAATCAATAAGCTTCAAGACATTGGCCTCAATAGCTTGTTGTGTAATTGGATTCTTGATTTCCTCACTTGCAGACCCCAGTCAGTTTGGATTGGCAACATCTCCTCCACAATCTCCATCAACACAAAAGCACCACAATGCTATGTGTTTAGCCCCCTTCACACTTGATACTTATGACTGTGAGGCAAAGCACAACTCCAATGACATATTTATGTGTGGTGATTACACCACTGTTGCTAGCTGAATCAAAGCTGGTGACAAATCTGCAGAATCTAGATGGTTTTTAAACATTGCTGACGTACCTGCCTCAACTTGGCAGCTCATTCCAAATACGCATCCCCACTTGAATGAAAAAACTGCATCTGATGTCCCTCTGAAATATATGATCTCTTGCACTTAGTGCTCTCTGGGAAATAGGCTCTGTTTTTCACCCTGCCTGTGCCCCTTATGATATTATGTGCCTTCTTGAAGAACTCTATGAGATTTGCCAGATTTGACTTCCCACCCTGCCTTTCCAAATATTGGTAGATCCTATCCCTCAGAATCCTCATTGACAAGCTATCCATCACCAATGTCAGATGCTCTGATATCTTTCCCATTTTTATAAATCTGGTTCTTATCCTTCTGCAATCGCACTGCTCCACCGTTGGTGGCCACACATTCAGATGCTAAGGTTCCAACTCTGATATTGCCTTTTTCAACCTCTTTAACTCCCTTCCGTAAGAAAGAGAGGCAGGAACAGACAACTCTCACACTTGCTCTTCTATTCATAGACTAGTACAGCACAGAAACAGACCCCTCAACCTACCAAGATGTAAACTAAAACTAACCCTACTGTCCTGCCAGTTCATGTTCCTATCTAAATGTATCTCAAACGTTGCTTTGCATCTGCTTCCACCACCTCCCTGGCAGCAGGTTTTAGGTATCTACCAATGTGTAGAAATATAGTGTTGGTAATCTTCCTTAAATTTTCCCCTCCCAACTTAAAGCTGTGCCCTCTCATATTTCACATTTCCACTCCGGAATAAAGATTCAGACTCTCTACCCAATATCATTTTATATACTATTCAATATATAGTTTACATACAATTCAACAACTCATTCTTTATCTTAGCTCTATTTTCCTGTACTGAACCCATGTGTCTTAATTATCTTAATATCTAAAACGTATTGATCTCCCTGAGTAGAATATGTGCAGCAACTCAGCATTCACAACCCTCTTGGGTTAAGACTTCTAAAGATTCACAATCCCTTGAGTGAAGAAATTTCTCCTCATGAATGGCCAGCACCTACTCTTATGAGCCTTAGATCTCAGTACCTCAATCGCTGGAAATATCAACACCACATTTACCCTGTTAAGCTTCAAGAACAGGTGATATAATTCTAGAATTAGCAATATTATCTTTCATTTTAGATTTTTAGTAACTCTTGAACTTTGTTTCTCAAAGTACCAGCATTTTCATTCTTTGGCCTTTGCTTTCACATCTATCATTTATGTCCGCGCTAACTATATTAGCTATTTCCTTATTCTTTCCTTTCCCCAATGGTCACCCTGGTTCTTGATAAAATGGGGAAAAATATAAAACAAAAGAGTACAAGAGAACAAGTCACTCAGCCCTTCCAACCTGTCTCAGCATTCCATATAATCACCGCTGATCTACATCAGCCCTTAACTCATTCTCTGACCTAGATACCACAGTCTTTAATTCCCCAATCTTTCAAAAATTCTCAACTTCTACTGTAAATACTTCTCTTGAGCTAGTATCTACAGTGCTTTGGACAGAGAATTCCAAGGATTGACCAAAGGAGGATTAGGATTTGTCTAACTATCAAATGACAGCAGGTTTGGTTTGAGGAGGAATTAAAATCTGGGTAAGATTTGGAAGCTTAACTTTACTTGCCTTTGCCAAGCAATTATAATGCTTCATAAAAGTTAACCACGGTGTTTCATTTTATGGGGAGAAATATCAAGCACTGAGCTAAGTCCATTTCAGAGGAAAAAGAAGATAATGACATGATAGAGCTATATCTGAAAATACACAAGTTAATGAAACAAATCTTTAATTCAGTAAATTTTAATTTACATGCTACAATATTAAAAATTAGCATTATTCAATTTTATTCTCTCTTCCAAAACAAACCATGGATTAAAAACCCTTTCGTTGTTTAATACTAAACGTTGCTTAAGAACAGAAAAGCAAAAATTACTAATGCTGGAAATCTGAGATAAAAATTGAAAGTGCTAGAAATACTTAACATATCAAGCAGAATTTTGCAGGAAGAGAACTAGAGCTAATGTCTCAGGTATGTAACTCCCTCATTAATTCTTATCTATACTATACCGAACAGATGAAGAGCTACCGACCTGAAACTTTAACTCTCTTCCTCCCTCTACAGATGTTGCCAGACCTATTGCATATTTCCAGCACTTTTTGTACTTATTGCTTAAATGTAATCCAGAGTTTAAGATTATTTTCTTCACGCTGCAAACAGTTGGAAGTTCTGAATTTGCACAATACCTAGAGCATTAGTATAGTAGAGAAAAAATCCTTCACACAGTTTTAAGATCAACTGATATTCACATAAAGTCTCGTACATTCACAGCACTGAAAAGTATTAAAGTATTAGATGGAGATTTGTAGTGCAAGCAGAGTAAATGGGTACATGAAAAGTCAATGAAAATGGGATTAGGGCAAATGGTTTCTATGAAGAAATCTAACCAAATCATTGGTCCTTCAGCCTCTTTGTATTCTGTAACAAATTGCTGTAAGTTAAAGGCTACAATAATATACATCATTGGCCTTTGAGCTTTCTCTGCATGAAAGTTATTACATGCTATTATTGACTTTTTGGTAGTCCAGAGCATGGGATTAGAAATCTACATCACAAAAAACACTGAGGTTTCCCACCTTAGGTTTGAATTTAATTGAGATGTGAAGAGAGATTCTGCGCTAAAATGTGTTAGAGACACTGTCCTCTCTTCAAAGTTAGGCTACATCCACACTATGCCAGATAAATCCGTAACCAAAGCTTTTTCTCTTTGTTTTTACCCTCCATCCACACTAAAATGGCATTTTCATCCCCCAAAACCGGAGCTTTTCAGAAATGTTTTCCAGAGTGGGTATTTTTGAAAATGCTGCTTGGGCAGATCAGTGTGGACGGAGCAACCGGAGACTTTTGAAAATGCTGTCAGATGGCAGTGCGCTATTTCATTGTTTTCTTGAACACAACCTAACAATTTCAGAACAGATGGCAATGAGACTGAAGCCAGAAGAGTTAGAAATGTACTCACCAAATACATTGACCCATAACTTACTGAATAAATAAGTATACTGTACTCACTTTGCTGTTTTCTGTCCTTGCTCGTATGAAGGTGGTTTACCAATTTATGCAAGTACTTCTCTGACAATAGATGTGTAACAGCCTAATGTAACATTGTATGGAAATACAAGATAACACTGATGCAGACATGTTTTATACATTTAACAAGATACTTTATTAATGCAACAGAGTTAGTCAGTTTTTCAATGTTCGTTGTCAGCTGGGTCATACAGTCCGTGAATTCCCTGTCGGTTCCCTCCGTACACTCTGGTATTTGTTTTTTTTTAGTTTTAAGTTCTCCTGCATGAGAGCCAACAGCTGTCTGTCGTTTGAAGTTTTTCTGGTCTGTAACTACACAAATGCGCACTTTTACGGCGAGATTCGACACCAAACATGTTGCTTGTTTTCGGTAGATGTGTCCTGCGAATGCGCAGGAGGAGGAGATTCGCCAAAATCTCCGTTTCAGTGTAGATAGAGATATTTTCAAAAACGCATAGTGTGGATGCCTATTGTTTTTACACGAAACCAGTGTTTTCAAAATTATCCGGTCTAGCCTGAGTCTGCATTCTGTCAGTGAATCTGAATCTATCTAGTCAATCTAAACATTTTCACTACTGATAGATTAATTTCTATAAATTGTAACAAATCTGCAATTATAATGATCTATTTATTGGATAAATGTAGTATACAAATAAAACAAAATTAATTTACAACAGATGCTGAGTTGGGCAGTTGATAATCAGAAAATTCATCATCTTGTGTATATTCCCCTAAAATGGTCTGTTCAATAACTTCAAGCAATACACTGTAAAGACACAGGTGCAATTTTTTAGTTTTCTATTAACACGATAATAATAGCAATAGCAAATACTCACCTTTCAAATCCTAACTGTCTGAAGGTCTTTTCCCAATCCGTACCTAATAAAATAAAACATGACATAATTAATTCTGATAGTTATTATGTGGAGGATTCAATAAAATGCAATACAAACCAATAAAAATACCAATTTTAAAGCCTTGTGATTATGTGGCAAATTGTCCTTTTATTTTTCTCATAAAAATACATTCCATAGTACACCTTTGTTAGTCCCCTAATATACTACCAAAAGAATTGTCCTAAGAAGAGTAGTGAGTATATTTAAATTGTTTCAAGATACCTATCAGGCAGTTTGTTTGTGAAGTGTTATAGTAGCTGTGCTTATTCTCCGTGTTTGCTGCATGTCTACTTTTGACTTCAACAGCAGCATAGAACGGTTGACAGCTAAATCTTCTGCCCAGCCAGTTACATTTTATGAAAAGCAATAACACTGCAAATGTTTGAATCTGTATCAAAAACAGTAATGCTGGAAGAACTCAGCCCATCAAGGAGCATCTGTAGAAAGAGAAACCAGTTGTTTCCTCAAAACTCAATTACATTTATAATTTCGTGCTTCAGACAAATGCACCCCATTTGGTACAGTATTGTCTAACCAGCAAGGTGTCATATTGAACTAATTTTCACTTGGATTTTTTTCATTGGACTGAGTATTCATACATATTAAAATGCTTGATTTCAAATTTTCCAGCTTAATTTTGCCCTCATGAAAAACACTTGGATGTCAACAACAGCTATATCCAGTTTTTGCAAAGCACCATTTTTTGTACAAGATTTCAAAAACAATGTTGGCATTTACATTTTCACTTCTAATGAAAGCTCGCTGACATTTGGAAATTTGAATAGAAATTCTTGTTTAATTATAATTTTGAATTTCCTGCATTGTAATAGTGGCTTCACTTCTTGGCACTAAAACGCTCTGGAACGTTTTTAAAGGCATTAAAGGGATGCTACATATCTGCAAATCTTTCTTTGAAACATGCTCTCTGCAGCATTTTTCTACACTACTCTAACTGTAGCCCATTCCTACATAATCAGAACAATGATGGGCTGAGTACAAAACTAGAGCCAGTGAGTGTAAAAATAACACTTCTGCTCACTTTGTTCACATCGACAATCAATAATTCCAATTACTAACACTTGGCCCAAAACCTACAATGTCTTGACTATTCCAGTGCTGATCTGGGTGCTTCTTAAATGTAACTGTTGCTACCACGTTCTCACTGTCACAACCACAGATTTGGCAGTACAGTAGATATGGCAATTGTGCTTGTGAATTTGCACGTGTCAGGTAATTATTATTTAATAGTGATAGTATTTAACTCCATTATTGTCATTATAGTGCTTGTCGAGACTTGGACAGAGCATAGCAATGCTCCCCTGCTGTTTTACATTCAGCCTTCCCTGAGAAATTGGACTTTCAAATCAACTGACTCTGAAGACTAGCAGTATTCGTTTAATGTTTAGATGTTCTTTTCAGTCGCAGTGTAGGCTTCATTTTCCTTTTGAGAGTTTTAGTTAATGACCCTGTTTTGACCTAGCGTTTATTGTTTTATTTTCCCTTTAACAGGTCAATAGTTCACATACTTTAACATGAACAGTCTCTCTGCTCTCCTTTTTCTTCTTTCTAGGATGTGCATCTTGATCTAGGAAAGACAAATTTAAATCACTGGAGTATTCTCTATTTCCTTCTATTGATCCCTTTACAATATGATCTCTCTTCCTGGTCTCCTGATCCTCAACATCGCCTGACAAATCCTCTGTTTTCACATCTCCAATGATAACTCTCTTTTTAACCTTCCATTCATCCAGCCTTTGCATCTTCTTTTACAAGCAGCTTTTTGTCTCTTGTTCATGCAATAACCTGAATAGATTCTGGTTCATTATTCTCACAAAAGCCAAATACTTGCAGCTTTTGTGAAGCTCTTTTGAACTCTCTTCCAGCTTAATACTAACCTACATTTCACAGGTAACTGCCTGATTAATGTATCAGAAGCTTTCTCAGATACGCTGCCTACAAAAATTGTTCTAGTCTGACCACCACTTTCATCTCTGTCATGGTTCCTCTGAGCAGCATGGTTCTTACTTGGTCCCATATGCTTTCTAGCAGAGGCACAGAGGCTGGCACCAACACCTGTTTACCCTCTGTTGGGCAATGGTTCATGGTGTGCAGCATGGAGAGAATTGTAGCATCATCCAGTATATTACTTAATTTGCTTTCACTCTGTTGCAGGGGATGTGGTATATAAATGGTGGAAGGATCTCCAGTCAAGTTGTAGTTGACCCGGCCAGTCACACCCTGATAATGCTGGCCCGAATACATACAAGGCCAATGTGGCTTGTTGGTTGTTATATTTCAGTGTTACGAATGGCATTCACACAGGAGTTATCTTTCCTCCAGTACAAGTTCTTAGTTGGTTATCTACAGGCTTCAGTTCAGTACCTTTGAAATGTTGTTCGAACTCATGTTGTAGATTAACTGAAACAGCTGAGTCAGTGTTCAATTCCATTTTAATTAATCTTCCTTTCACTTCTGATGTAAGCCATATGGCTGGTCTTGTTTTTGCTTGTCTATTATTAGAAGAAGAAAAATAGCCCTTAACTCGGCAGTGGAGTTATCAGGGCACCGTCATGACTGTGTTTCCGTGGCAAGCTATTCTTGTTTTCATGAGGCTGAGTGGCTGGCTTGACACTCAAAGTGACTTGCATTCGAACTCAGGAAACTTCGCTCTGGAGTCCGGCGCTGACATTATTGCGACACCAAGCGGGACTCTACTATTAGTTTTCATGTTATTAATCTCAAGGCGAGCCTGATCTGTGTCATTCTCATCACTATCAGATTTTTCATCAATATCATGCAGATTAGTGCTCTTATTGAAACGGCAGCTTTTTACTTTTTTCACTTCCCTGTGTAGTTCATTTATTTTGTCTGTCATTTATCTTTGTGCCCTACTTTGTTGCATTTTCTGCAAATTTCCACCTTAATCCTACAACCAACTTAAACAAACTGCACAAGAATCTAAAGATGGCCATGATCCTTTGTATCCCCAATTACCATTACCATCGAGGCCACATCAGGAGTCTCTTCCTGACCGTTAGCACAGCCAGCACTGCCAGACATTTTAGCTACCACTTCAAAAGTTAGAGATCAACAATGGGGTGCGGGAAGGGGTACTGGTTCACTAGATGAAGGTCCGGTGGCGGAATATACCAGATCTCATGACTCTAGTGCGGGTCTGTACCCTATACACACATATCCAGCATTGTACAGGTGCCTGGTTGAAATTTACAGTCCATAAGTCTAGCTTTGAATTACAAGCTATAATAGAGTTAACTCCCAATCCCAAGGAGGATGTAGAGAAATTTATCCCTAAAATGGAACTGCTCCATAAATGTCATACTCCAAATGATGATGACATTTACGTAGTAATGGACACCTGTTTGGGGACAGTTAAGTGGAAACAAGTTAGAGAGTATATTGAATGGCCAAGGCAGGCCCAGGAAGTTGATCTAAACACCCTGTAGGCTAATCTACTAGAAGCATTGAAGAATCTAGATTCTTTGTAGATGAGCATAAGGTACACAGAGTCATGCAGAGAACAGATGAAAATGTTGATGATTACATGGAATGTGTGTATCTTGGATTACCCTCTTAAAGTGGGACGTCCATCTTGGTAAATGTTACTGTGTGAGGGCTACAGACGAGGTTAAAATAAATATTCACAGCAACCTGTGTGGGAGGAGGAAAGGTTAAACAAAATACTAAATGTTTTACAACATTGCCAGAGACAATTACCCACTGGAGTTGTTTTATGTTTCTGGGTAGCCTGGCAAAGGCTACAGTCTTGAAACCAGTCATCTTCCACCTCCACGGCGAACTGTGCAGCAGGCTACTCAGTTTACTGTAAAAAGATCCATTTGGACAACATCCCAAGCTTTGTCATGCCCAAATCCTGCTCATGGTAAAGAGTTCTGAGCCCGTCATTCCTCTTCGACTGCAGATGGACGACAAGTAGACTTATTGATTGATACTGGAGCCATTTTTTCTATAATCCATGCTTCCAAATGGCCATAAGCACTTCTAAGTGATGAATCAGTAAAAGTTGAGGGACTCATGGGGCAGTCAGTTTTGCTACCCCTTTCTCATAAGGTCATATCAGTTTCTTTGGACACGAAGGGAAACAACTGTTTCTAATAGCAGCCAGATCATGGATTAATTTATTGGGCTGGAACCTTCTTTATAAGTTGGGATGTATATGAGCATGCTCCCCAGAAGGGGCACAACTTCAGGTGCCTGAGACAGTTGACTAGATTATTTGTGCTTTACTAGAAGACTGTTCAGAAGTGACCAGTCTTGATGAATATTTGTCTGCTAATACATTAACTATGATTAAGCAACTGTTGGAACCGTCAGAGGCCCATTCAGTGCTTGAGAAATATCCACACCTGACGTCTGAGCGGAGCACAACTGTCCACTGTATGACATATTATTCTGCAGAGGGCCTGAACTACAGTGAAATAATTGCTCCAAGATTAATTCATTCCCTCTTGTTATTTTTACCCTCTGCGTGGGTCCTACTGCTGTAAAGTTGCCACCTGATGTTGCACCATTTTTTAAAAAATGCCACTCAAAGTGAGCCCACACATTCCCCTTTATATTGCTCCATCGATTCGCTCATGGGACTTGGGACCCATGGTTGATCATCTCCTGCATAAGGCATCAGAGGTTAACTATGCCCAGTTAGAGGGAACTCTTTCAGTATTTCCCCAGGCAATTGCTTTTATGTACAATAACCTTATTTCCTATTCTGGGTGAGTTTGATCATTGAGTCTCCAGTTTCTCCTTGGTAAGGGATGGTGAAATAACCAAGCACTTGCTTGCTCAATTACCAGAAACACCATGGACTGAGGACTGTCTACAGAACCTTTGAAAGTACAATTGGATTTAAAAAAATCCCTCCCACACAAACCTCAGCATCCCTAGGACCCAGAGGCAGAGAAAGGCATTACACGTATATTGGAAGCATTCCTGCAAAGGGGGATTGCCATTCCAACAGTGAGTCCATATAACACACGTACATTGCCAGTGCAGAAGCTGGGAAAGGACACCTACCATTTTGTCCAAGGTCTGTGTTGGGACCAATTCTTTTTATGTTATACGTCAATGATTTAGATGATGGAATTGATGGCTTTGTTGCAATTTTGCAGACGATATGAAGTTAGGTAGAGGGGCAGGTAGTTTTGAGGAAGTAGAGAGGCTACAGAAGGACTTAGAAAAATTAGGAGAATAGGCAAAGAGATGGCAGTTGGAATACAGCAAGGGTCCCCAATCTTTTTTTTTGCACCGCAGACTGGTTTAATATTGACAATATTCTTGTGGACCAACCGACTGGTTGGGGGGGGGGGGGGGGCGCGAACGCGTTGTTAATCACCACTGGAATATAGATGATAAGTCAACTAAGTCACTTATAAGTGGCTAATACACTCAATTTTGTTTAAAAGGGTATATCTAACAAATTGAATATTAAACACACAGCACATATTTTCCTCGCATGAACATACAAAATCATTGCAACACACCAATATCGCTGAATCAGTGGGAGCCCTGGGCTTGTTTCCCTGCAACAAGATGGTCCCATCGAGGGGTGATGGGAGACAGTGATACTCAAAGGGGGTTCCTTTCGTCCAGTCTATTCCGCAATTTAGTTTTTGTTGCATTCATTGCAGAAAAGCCCGCTTCGCAGAGATATTATGTTGAAAATGGAAGCAACGTTTTCAGTGCTTTCGTGGCTATCTCAGGTAGAGATGTTATGTCAAACATACTTTTCATCCCACCGTCATTTGCAAGCTCAAGGAGTTGATCTTCTTTCCACTCTGACATGGATGACGCGTGGGTAATGACCTTGCGTGCATTCAAGTTCCAACAGTGGGCATGACAGGTGCTGCTGACTCATATCGTTTCATATCACCAAATCATATCGTTTCCTCATGGCCTGGTAGCACATGCTTTGCGGCCCGGTACTGTTTTGTGCCCCGGTGGTTGGGGACCACTGGAATACAGCGTCGGGAAGTGCATGGTGATGCGCTTTGGTAGAAGAAATGTAACAGTTGACTATTTTTTAAATGGAGAGAAAATAGAAAAAACTGAGGGGCAAGTTGTCTTGGGAGTCCTTGTGAAAGATTCCCTAAAGGTTAATTTGCAGGTTGAGACAGTGGTGAGGAAGTAAAATGCAATATTAGTATTCATTTCAAGAGGTTTAGAATATAAAAGCAAGGATGTAATGTTGAAACTTTATAAAGCACTGGTGAGGCCTCACTTGGAGTATTGTGAGCAGGTTAGGGCCCCTTATCTTAGAAAGGATGTGCTGAAACTGAAGAGTGTTCAAAGGAGATTCATGAAAATGATTCCAGGATTGAATGGCTTCTCATATGAAGAGCATCTGATGGCTCCGGGCCTTTATTCACTGGACTTCAGAAGAATGAGGGCTGACCTCATTGAAGCCATTTGAATGGTGAAAGGCCTTGATAGAGTGGACGTGGGGAGTATGTTTCCTATGGTGGGAGAGTCAAAGACCAGAGGACACAGCCTCAAAAAAGAGCCTTTAGAGCAGAGATATGAAGAATTTCTTTAGCCAGAGAGTGGTGAATCTGTGGAATTCTTTGCCACAGGCAGCCGTGGAGGCCAAGTCTTTATGAATATTTAAGGCAGAGGTTGATAGGTTTTTGATTGTCCAGGGCATGAAGGAATACGGGGAGGAAGCAGGAGATTAGGGCTGAGAGGAAAATTGGATCAGCCATGATGAAATGGTGGAGCAGACTCAATGGGCCAAATGGCTTAAATCAGCTCCTATACTGTATGGAATTATGGTCTTATCTGAGGGCTATTAACAGATCTGGATACCATGGTTCCAAACCCAGCTATACTCCTTAGTTCTATTCCTGCTAACAGTAAATATTGTACATTGCTGACTTACGTGTGCCATTTTTTTTCCAATCCCAATTCACCCAGATCCCCAATATTTGTTCTCTTTCACCTACCAAAGCAAACAATATACCTGGACCCACCTCCCACAGGGATATACCAAGAGCCCAACCGTCTTCTCACAAACTCTCCAGAAGGACTTGGCAGATGTAGTTTTGCCATCTCAATCCATGCCCCTGCAACATGTAGATGATCTACTTTTATGCTGTCTGGATCACCAAGTCTCTTAATAGGACTCAGTAATGCTTTGTTGGGCCCTGGCTGACAAGGGCCACAAGTTGTCAAGACAAAATTTACAGCTTTGTCAACCCAAAGTCCATTACTTGGGCCACATCTTGAGTGGGATCTGCCACCTACTTTCAGATAAAAGGATGAGGGCCATTATCAGTTTGCCCAAACTATTCCTCAAGAAGGACCTTGTCCACTTCCTGGGTATGACCGGGTATTGCCAATGGTAGAACTTAATCAACTTCAGGACTTTGCTTCACCATCAGCTCCAAGGTCAAATTTCAAAGTAAAATTTGACCAATTGAAGTGGTCGATTGAAACCAACAAGTCCTTTACAACTCTGGTGACTACACCAGCCCTTGGACTCCCAGATTATGGTAAGCACAAAACCAGAGCTTTTTCTGTAGCAGTACTTACTCAACAGTATGGCAATGCCTCTTGTGCAGTCACCTATGACAGGACTCATCTGGACCCTGTAGCTGAAGGTTATCCTGGTTGTTGAGAGCTGTGGCTGCAGCCTACCATACAATAAATTTGTCTCAAAAGCTGACTCTGGGCTACACAGTTGTGGTTCACGTGCCTTGTGTTGACTCCACTTTCAAATTAAACAATTTCAGTGTGATGCACCGGAGGCCAAAAATATTTCATAATTAAAGCACACTGTGTGCAAGACTCTCAGGGCATCTGGTATCACCCTAACGGAGATTTTGTGGCACTCTCCCCCCACCAGCATGCCTTTAATGTACATGATTTGACACATGCAGGAAAAACAGAATGATGGGTATGATCAAAAATGAGTGATGTGTGCAGTAATTCCAACCTTAGTGAGAAAAGTAGTGGCAAATTGTATGATTTGGAAAATCACTGCCGGTACCAGCCACTGTTGGACCCTCCCCCGGGGACATGCATCTCCAAATGGACTTCGTGCCATTACCTAAATGTCTGGGCTATAATTATGTGCTTGTCAGTGAGTAAAAACATATCCAGTTCATAGAAATGATGCGATAACTGTCACTAAACTCTTCTTATGAGAATTTATTCCTAGAAAAATGATCTAGTACATTCCCAGTGTACATGATGAATTAACTCTTCTAATGGGCTTCCTTATGGGTTTGTGGATGGTATTAATCAAGTATTTCTTCAGTATCCTGGCGATCTTTCCAGAAGCTGTGGAAATACAAGGAAGACCGCGGTAGTGATGGGTTCCTCCTCACTGTTAGGCTTCTGGTGTTTCTATCTGCCCTCACACTAACGTACTTCCTCTATAAGGGGAACTACTGTAAGCAAATGGACGAAGTGGCCATGGGATCGCCCTTGTCACCAGTAATTGCTAATTTCTACATGGAGGACTTTGAGGAGAGGGCTCTGAGTTCATAACCCTTATGCCAAAATACTTCTTCAGATACGTCGATGACAACTTCATAGTGTGGCCTCAGACTGCAGCACTCCAACAGTTCCGTGACAGTATGCATCCAAACATTCAATTTACAATGGAGATGGAGAAGTGGGTGCCTCCCATTCCTGGGCATTCTAATATGACGCAAACCAGATGGTAGCCTCGGACACGGCATCTATCGGAAACCCACTCACGTGGACTTATACCTCAACAATAACAGCCACCATCACACCTCCCAACGTAGAGTGGTTCTTTCTACTTTGACTAACCATGCAAGAACTATTTCAGACTCAGAGATTCGCCCTGAGGAAATAAGACGATTACGCATGATGTTCCTACAAAATGGCTACGAGAAGGAAATCAGTCAGGCCCTTAAAAAAGCTGACAGAAAAAGCAGGAAACCTAACAACAAGGAGGAACCTAGCTCTATCCCGTCTTCCACAAACCTGAAAGGAAGCTCAAATCACAGCTTACATGGGTCAAAGACGGCCTGGGATTCCAGTCAGCTGGCATTACAGGATTCCCAAGGACCAGTGTGTATTGGCTAGACGAGACACGTGACGGAAACACGCATCAAGGAGCACGGATGTGTCATTTGAGTACTCAGAGAAATCGGCAGTAGCAGAACGTTGCACTCACTACGGCCATAGGATTGACTTCAACTGCACAAAACTACCATGCCGCCCCAATGGCTTTTGGGACTGCCTGGTAAAGGAAGCTATTGAAATAAAATTGGAGGAAAAGAATTTTAACCAAGACGAAGATCTCACTCTTAAGTAAGAACTGGAATTCCATTGTAAACAAGATGGGGACAGTGGAAACCTAATTGGATGAGGACTAACCAATCAGGAGGAATGGACGACAGGGGTATAAATACCACGAGACTAGACATGCCCAGGGATCATCCCTGATGAAGATGGCAGAGTTTGGCATAGGAAACCTCGGTTATAATCGATACCTGTACCTTGCCTGCGAAGTGTGAGGTGTTAGCCATCGAGATCTTCTCAGGGATTATTCTGAGGTTTGGAATCCGTGAAAAGATCTTGAGGGGACAACAGCTCACACTTCACAGGCAAGGTAACACAGGAACTAATGAAAGCCTTACAGTGTATGTACGACTTACCACCCTTGAAGCAGTTGAAAGAGAAAACAGGACCCTGAAAGGCAATCCGGCTAAATTGTGTGAGGAAGCTGGACTAAGGTAGCCAGAGGCACTTCCACTGGAGTCCATGTCAGTGCGCTGCACTCCAAACTGTGTAACGGGCCTGTCTCCGCATGGGTAATCCCATATGCTTGCCAGCCCCTCCTCCATCAAGTTACTGGGTGGATTACACATTCAGAAGGTGGGTTGCAATTGCAGCCTATACCCTGAATCACAGCCAGTTTGATGCTGCACTTTACATTGATAACAAAACTAAAACTGTAAAGGGAGCGTGGAACTGCACAACCCACAGAATGCTTCTTGCCAATCATACCTACAGTGGAGTGCAAAACCCCCCTGCACTGCAGCTGCTCCTTGGGATGGGGTGACGTTTATCACTGTAACCAGCAAGGGATGGAACTAGACTTAGGTGACACTCCAAAGCCTGTTAAAGGTAGTCACTGGGTGTGTGGCCAGCAGGCCTATCACTGGCTACCAAGAGTACTCCAAAAAACAGAAGGGACCCTTGGCCTGAACCAAAGCTGTTTTCTGGCCTACGTAGTTCCATATACAGTATGTATCACCTGCCCACACTCTCTCTATATCCCACTGCACGGTGCCACCACAGAGACTGAGCATTTCTGATTAATAGCATCCCCTTTCTGGGGAACTGCTGGACTCGCTCACAAGAGCATCAAGATGGCCTCAGCGCCAGGGAGATTGGCTAATGAGACAACCTTAGCGCTACATGATACAAGTCAGGCCATCACCACCAAATCAGTGGCAATCCTCACTATGGACCTTCAAAATTGATTAGCACTGGACCATTAGCTTCCAGTTTAAGGTGCCGCTATCAAAGGTGTGCAATGGCAAACTGGTAGTTTGAAAGGCAAGGGATTCGACCAAAAACATTACTTAGAACAGCTGTACTGAAGCAAATTGTGGTGAACTATCGCCACAGACAGTGCAGAAGGAGGTAGAGGCTAGGCGAGGCTGGTTTGGGGGATGAGCCTTGCTGAAGCATTGCGAGGCGCAACTTGTTTGAGCCAAGGTTGCAGACAGAGTTGGTATTGCTGCTGGAGATGGAGTGAGTGATTTGGAGGGCAGCAGATGCAGAAGAGTTTCGATGCTCATCCACTTAACCTGGGTGTGAGGTTGGATTGCTGAAGGTGCTGAGCCGATTTGGTGAGATTGAGAATGGCTTCAGGCATGTGGCCCACGTGTATCTTGGCGCCAAGGTCTGGGTCCCAGAGCAAGTCACGACCCAGTGCTTGAAGAATTTAAGTGCCGGCACAGATAGACTGGAAGCCCAAGTGTCAGAGTGGGGACAAGGGTTGAGTTGATTTCACTTGCTCTCCTGCAAATATTCATTTCTTTCTCCATGGTACCGAGGCTATGAACTGATTGGCCTGTTGTGTGTTTCTGCCCCACTGGCGTGATGAACCGTGGCTGAGGCTTGGGGCTGCTCTGGGAGCAGATCTGGGCAGTCAGTCTGCTTCAGAATGCTGTTGGTTTGCTTCTGTTTGGACGATTTGAGTTTTTTTCCCTCTATTTATCTATCCAGTGGTCTTTGGTCTTTCTTTTTTTTAAAATTGGAGTTTTCAGGTTTCTTGCTTTGTGGCTGCCTCTAAGCAGACAAATCTCAAGGTGTGCAACTGATACACTCTTTGTAATAAATGTGCTATGCATCTTTGAATCTTTTGTTGGCCTAGGGGGATGGTACATGTGCTATCATCGGCCAGAAGAGTTGCACACACATCCTTGATATGTTCCAAGAATATCACCAATTTAGCTGTATGCATCCGAGTAGAAGCTGATAACCAAGGCGGATTGAGAGTTGTCACATTCCTTCTAGTCTCTTGCCTGAGATTGCCCTGTGGAATGTTAGCCTGCAGAGCAGCCATCTCCATCAAGATAATCACCCCGATGAAACTGTCAGAGTTTCAGAGGCTCTGTGCTATTGAAATTCAGTAAGATTTATGTTGTCCTCTACAGGCCAAAGAGGAGGGAGTGCAGAAGTTGCAGTAAGGCAATGATAGCCTTAGATATAGGAGCAGAATTAGGCCACTAGGCCCTTCGAGTCTGCTCTGCCATTTCATCATGGCTGATCCACCTCAGCCCCAATCTCTGCCTTCTCCCCCATCCCTTCATGCTCTGACCAATCAAGAATCTATTAAACTCTTCCTTAAATATACATAAGTACTTGACCTCCACAACCATCTGTGGCAACAAATTCCACAGATTCAACTCTCTTATGGTTTAAGAAATTCCTTTTTATCTCCAATCTAAAAAGATGCCCTTCCATTTTGAGGCTGTGTTCTCTGGTCTTAGGCACTCCCATACAGGAAACATCCTCTCCACGTCCACTCTGTCAAGAGAGATTTTTGAAGTGAGACCACCGGAGACATCTCTGCTGACTACAAGTGGGTAAGATTATGGCTGTATGTACTCAAGCCAGATGAATGAGGCCTCTTTAGAGAGACTTTTCCAAAAACATTATGTCTTTTTACACAATAGCAGGTGCTGGAGGCAAAGAGATAGCAGAAGGATGGAAACATACCCAACAACTAAGGTTCTATTGTCTTCACTAACTTCAAAATATCATTGGCTGTCTGCGCAAAGTTTCGATTGACTTTACCATTCTCTGTTGTGAATAGTGATTGTTCCTGCCAGTAAGGAATTCATACGTATACAATTTACAATAATGAACACCCGTAACTGATAAGCCAATTCTGTATCAAAATGGCAGTTTTCCATTCAGGTTTCAGGACAGTGTGAGTGACAGGGTCTTACACTGCTCTCCTTGTGCACAAGTAAAATAACAAAGAATGCTCGAGTCCTAAGTGTGTGTTTGCTCTGGGCCCAGTTATTTTAGTTTAGTCAGCTCCATCATGGGTACCAGCCTCCATTGTATCCAAGACCTCTTCAAGGAGTGGTGCTTAGGAAGGCAGCATCCATCAGTAAGGATCCCCACCACCAAGGACATGCCCTCTTCACACTATCATCATCAGAAAAGAGATGCAGAAGTCTGAGGACACACACACTGAGCAATTCAGGAACAGCTTCTTCCCCTCTGACAGATGATTTCTAAATGGACATTGAAGCCATGAACACTACCTCACTACTTTTCTGCTTTTCTTTGCACTACATATTTTAACTTAACTATTTTATATATAAAAATGTAACTTGGTTTTTTTCTCTATATTTATTTATCATGTATTTCGTTGTAGTGCTGCCATAAAGTTCACAAATTTCATGACATATGCCAGTGATATTAAACCTGACTCTGATGATCGGTGACAGTTACTTTGACAGTCCATGCTTACTCCTGAAAAGTTAATGAGAAATTTTGTTGTAAAAGAAATTTATTTTTTACGGATTCTTTTAAGAGTCAGAAAAAATTCCACAGATGCTACCTGACCTTCAGGTCTTCCTGTATTTTTGCTTGCATTTCAGCATCTATACTCAATGTTGTCAGGTGCTTCCAGGGACTGAGCACACTAACAGATTTAGGAAGCTGACAACTCAATAGCAAAATGAATTTGTTACTCATTTTTGTACACAATGGACAATTGGAATAAGTCAAAAAATAACTGCAGAAGCTGAAAATCTGAAACAGAAACAGAAAATGGTGAAGGTCAGTCAGCAAGACAGACGGCATCTGTGGGTGATCTGTTTGCATGACTTAGTTTTTTTCTCTCTGCTCATTGGTTATTTTAATTTGTTCTACTGGGTTTCTTTGTTTTGTGGCTGCCTGTAAGGAGATGAATCTCAAGGTTGTATAAAGTAATCATATTTTGATAACAAATGTACTTTAAACGTTGAAAGAAGAACAGGGTTACTATTACAGTTGAAGATTTTGCATCAGAATTTCTGATGAAGGCCCCTCAACCAGACACACTAATTTTGTTACTTCTACAACAGATGGTCCCTGACCTGCTGAATGTTTAAAGTATTTTGTTTCTATTTCTGAAACTTGCCTGGAGTGGCAAGCACTAAACTACCAGCATCCCTCCCAGCTGTACTCACCTGCATGACTTCCAATGAAGTCAATGCAACGTAGTTGGGAATGAATGCGTGGAAGTGAGAACAGCCTGCAACCAAAACTTTCACCTGTACTGAACACCCATGATCAAAGGCAAAGTTCTGAGATTGCTTACCTTTTTTTTTGATTTTATTAACCTTAAAACATTATCTGGCCATAATCACTCAGTGCGTGCAAATTCAGTTTTCCAGAATTGGAAAAGTGATTGCAGCTTAAATATGCTTTATTAGCTGCAAGGAACATTGGGACATCCTGAATTTCTGAAATGCAATCTTTTTAGTTGGAATATTCATAATTTCTACCGATTTAACTGTGTAAACACTATCAATCTCAGCAGCACATTGGAACTGGCACTTCATAAAGAACAAGAAAGATTGTTCTGTTGAAAAATTTTACACCATACTTAGTAACTGCTCTTTGAATTCAGGTGAACATGCATGTTCTTATTACAGTTCCTAGCATTTGGTTTTCCTTTCAAATTAGTTCACCCAAAAAACAAAACAGAACAAAATGCTATTAATATTAACTCTATGTGCTTTTTAGACAATAAACTGGCAGAGAAATCATTACGAAAAAATAGGAAGAGACCAAACCAAACCCATTCAACACAAGGGATTCTACAGATACTGAAAATCCAAAGCAACACAAACAAAATGCTGGAGGAACTCAGCAGGTCAGGCAGAAATGAATAAACAGTTGACATTTCAGGAAGAGATCCTTCATCAGGACTGGAAAAGAAGGGGGAAGATGCTGGAATAAGAAGGTGGAGGGGGAGAGGACAAGCTTGTAGGTGATAGGTGAAGCTAAGAGGGTTGGGAAAGGGGGATGAATTAAGAAACTGGGAGGTGTTAGGTGGAAAAGGCATAGGGCTGGAGAAGAAGGAATCTAATAGGAGAGGAGTGAGGATGGTGGGAGAAAGGGAAGGAGGAGGGACATCAGGGGAAGGTGATAGGTGGGTGAGGAGAAAAGAAAAGAGGCCAAACTGGGGAATAGAAGAAGAGGGAAGGGGAGAGAAGAATTTCCAGAAGGGAAAAGTGCTACCGAGGCTGAATATGAGGTGTTGCTCCTCAATCCCAAGAGTGGCCTCATTCTGATGGAAGAGGAGTCCATGAACTTACATGTCACAACGAAAATGGGAAAGGAATTAAAATGGTTGGCCTCTGGGAAATTCTACATTTTGCGGATGGAGTGGAGGTGCTCAACAAAGCAGTCCCCAACTTACATCGGATCTCACCAATGAAGAGGAGGCTGCATTGGGAGCACTGGATACAGTAGATACCCCCAACAGGTTTGCATGTAAAATTTTGACTCACCTGGAAGGATTGTATGGGGCTATGAATGGAGGTGAGGGAGGTGAATAGACAGGTGTAGCATCTTTGTCTCTTGCAGAGTAAGTGTCAGGAGAGAGATTAGGTGGGTGGGATGTATGGAAGCATATCATTGCAGGAGTAATCCTTGTGGAAAGTAGAACGTGGGAGAAGGAAGGTAATGATGTTTTTGCTGGTAGGATCCCATTGAAGATGAAGGCCATCATGGAGTATGATATGTAAGATGTTGAGGCTCATGAAGTGGTAGGTGAGGATAAGAGGAATACTATCCTTGTTAAGGTAGCAGGAAGATGGGGTAAGCGTGGATATCCAGGAAATGGAGATGAAGTTGAGGGTAGCCATCAATGGTGGACAGAGGGGAATCCTGTTCTTTGAAGGAGGAGGACACTGCTGATATCCTGAAAGGGAAGCTCATTCAAGCTGTCTTACTGGAAGTTTGATCCAATGGCAACAGATTTTTGGCAAAGTACCAGAGTTTATCATAAATTTGTAGCTTATTAATATTTTTAATAGAATTTTAGCTGAGTTTCATCTTATAATTATTAATCACAGAAACAATAATGGCCAGCATGTTGTGACAAACCACAACTTCTCATTATAAAACTCCAACTGTCCAGCTCCTTGATGGTTTTTTTCCAATCCTTTCTCCTGTCTCACAAAATGACCAACTTATACAGTGAAGATTAATTCTCCTTGAAGTCAGCGCAAAACAAAACCTTTGCTTCTGGCATTTCTGCCATTCCCATTGAGTCTCCATCATTTTGAATTAAAAACATTCTAACCATTTATTCCAATTCAGTTTTGGTTCAATCATGTTGCAAGTGATCCAAGCCCCAAGTGGTGAAGTTTTCCACAGCCAGTTCTAACTCAGCTAAACTAATCACACAGAATAAAGCAAGACATGAGCTGTTGGAACCATGCGGCAAATCCATCATCGCTTGAAAGTGAAATGGCAGCTTAAGTTTCAGATGGCGCCTCTTTGTGGTAAGGTTAACATCTCCCTTCAGGAACTGATGTACTTCCTGAGAGCTCCATCACTTTCTGTTTCAGCCTGAAAGTTGCTGCATCCTGAACATTTTATGTGGAAAAAAGTATTCATTGGCACACGGCGCAAGGAATCATTAGGGTTATCATCGTAACTACAATTTAATTATTAATTGTTGCTGAAATAAAGAGTAAAATGCTGTTCCATTATATAACCCAGAATTATTTTTTTCATTTTGTTTACTGCTTATGTTGAGAAACTCTGGGGCCAGAGTAAAGAATTCTACAATTCCAGCACCCAGTTTTTCAACTGAGCAATAGTTAGTGAGGAATGCTACACCCAGAGGTACAGAAGCCGTCGGACCACAAGACTTAGGAGCAAAATTAGGATATTTGGCCCATTCAGTCTGCTCTGACATTCAATCATGTATGATTATTTTTCTTCAAACCTACTTTCCTGCCCCATCCCTGTAAATTGTTAACCCTTTACCATTCAACAACCTATGAATCTCCACTTTAAATACAACCAATAACTTGGCCTGCACAGCTCCCTGTGGCAGCAAATTCCACAGACTGTGACTTTGACAACTAAAGCAAAAAGAGAGAAACTTTTATGCCGTGCCACTTCAGAATATGAAACTACCTAATACATTGCCAGATAATTCAAATCCAGCACTCTGAGGTGAACCTGAGCCCAGGTCACTGAAGAAGGAAGCCAGTGTCTAACACACTATAAACAAATGATTTCAATCACTGAAGCAGTCGGTTTGTGTTCACCATGCTTCAGACCAGAGCTAAATGAAACCAACCTTGAAGTTCTGTTGTGCAGCAAAATGTGTTTCTGTGCCCGCAATAGACTTTGCCCAGAACATAACTGTGAAACAAATACTTAGCCCATCAGCACAACATGTCAGTGCTGATCAAATTCTTTGATGCTAATATGTCAGAGGATCCGTCCTGGGCCAAGTGCATGTGTCATCACAAAAAAGGCACAACAGCACCTCAACTTCCTTCAAAGTTTGCGTAGATTCAGGAGGTAACCAAAACATAGATGCAGCTAGTGAAGCTCATCAAAGGTTTTGGTGGAGAATGTACTAACCGATCACATCACTGATCACATCACCGATCACATCACTGATCACATCACTGCCTGGTATGCAAACCGATCACATCACTGCTTGGTATGCAAACCGATCACATCACTGCTTGGTATGCAAACCGATCACATCACTGATCACATCACTGCCTGGTATGCAAACCGATCACATCACTGATCACATCACTGCCTGGTATGCAAACCGATCACATCACTGATCACATCACTGCCTGGTATGCAAACCGATCACATCACTGATCACATCACTGCCTGGTATGCAAACCGATCACATCACTGATCACATCACTGCCTGGTATGCAAACCGATCACATCACTGATCACATCACTGCCTGGTATGCAAACCGATCACATCACCGATCACATCACTGCCTGGTATGCAAACCGATCACATCACTGATCACATCACTGCCTGGTATGCAAACCGATCACATCACTGATCACATCACTGCCTGGTATGCAAACCGATCACATCACTGATCACATCACTGCCTGGTATGCAAACCGATCACATCACTGATCACATTACTGCCTGGTATGCAAACCGATCACATCACCGATCACATCGCTGCCTGCTATGCAAACACCAATGATCAGAAATGGAAAAGCTACAGAAAGTGGTGGAGACAGCCCAGTGAATCACAAGCAAAGCCGTACTCCACCACTAAATACATTTATATGGAGCGCTGCCACATGAAAGCAGCATCTATCATCGAAGACCATCACCATCAGAAATCCCCACCATCCAGGTGAAACCCTCTTTTTGCTACTACCATCAGGCAGGATGTACAGGAGCTTTAGCTCTCTCATCACGAGGTTCAGAAACAGTTGTTACCCTGTAGCCATCAGACTCCTGCGCCAGCATGGATAACTTCAATCACTCTGAAGTGGTTTTATTGCCTACACACTGATTTTCAAGGAATTCCTTACAACTCATTGGGCTGTGTGCTCCGTCAGCTGTTGCTCATTTTGCTGATCCACGACTGTACTGCTAGATCCCATTTCAAACCAAATTATCAAGTTCACTCTCGACAGAACAGTGGTTGGCCTCATCAACAGCAAAACGAAATAGTATACAAAGAGGAGTTAGAGTGGGTGGTAGAATATTGTGAGTGTCAACGTGAACCAGACTAAAGAGATGATTGTGTCCTTTATGAAGGTGCAAGCTCACCACACATAAACAGCATCTCTGTGGAGAGAGCTAAGAGCACCAAGTTTCTGAGAGTGCACACAAAGGACGATCTCAGCTGCTCAATACCACCTCTTTAGCCAAGAAAGCACAGAAGCATCTCCACTTCCTGAGGCGTTTGAAGCAAGTGAGGCTTCCCTCTCTCCCCACCATTCTAACCAATTCTCACAGCATCACCATCGAAAGTGTTGACCAGCTACCTCACCGTCTGGTAAGGGAATTGCAAGGCATCCAATGCAGAACATTAAAAAGGACTGTGAGGACTGCTGAGAGGATCATCGGGGCCTCTTTCAGCAGTCTGAGGTATATATCAGGACTGTTGCATATGCAAGGCAGTTAGCATTGTCTATAATCTTTCCCATCTACCCAACAATCTCTTTGACCCCCTACCAACAGTCAGGAGGTACTGCATCAAGAGAACAAAGACTGCTGGTATAGGAAACAGCTTCTTTCCCCCGTCACACGAACTCGACAAACTCCGTCACCACCCACGTCTCATCACGCATGAAGCACCAGCAGCACTATACTCCTCACTTTTTGATTTGTGCCATAAATGCTCCTCATTATTTGTTAATTTATTTGTGGTAATATTATCTTTGTGTCGTATGTGAGTTACACATTGTACGCACTGTGTTATGCACTTAGTCTGGAGGAACGTTGCAGTGAGAACTTGATGTTAGTATGATTTTTATTTGCACAAATTTATTTTCTTTTGTACCTTGATTGCTTGATAGTCTTTGTCTGTTTATGCACAGTTTTTCTGTAAAACCTTTGTATTTCTTTTTCCCCCACAAAGAAAATGAATCTAAAGATGGTATATGGTAACATATACATTGATAATAAATTTACTTTGAACATGACTAAGTTGCCTATCTAAGCTAGTTTCATTTGCCTATCGTTGGCCCATATCCCTCTAAACTTCTCCAAGAACCTGGCCTTTTAAATGTCATAATTGTACCCACCATTTCCACTTTCACTGGCAGTTCATTCAGGAACGGTACTCACAACCATCTACAGTATGTGAAAAAAATGCCCCTCGGTTCTTTTTACGTTTTTCCCCTCTTACTTTATGCCTATGCCCTTGAATTGAGGACTCCCTTGCAGAGAGGCAAAAACTTTAGCTCTTCACCTTATCCATGACCTTCATGATTTTATAAAGTTCAATGATGTCACTCCCAACCCCCCTCACGATCAGGAGCAACTATCATCGCAGTATACTACTGTATACTTGGGCCTGTGAGAACCTCTCTTCCCTGTGGTAGGAGGTCATGGAATAAATGGCATTGGGCATTTCATGACCTCATCTAGTCTTCAGTGCATTAAACTTCGTATACTGTAGGTCGAAAGCCTTCCAGAAGGAACTTGCACAAAACTGGCATCGACCATCTGAGCAGAACAGCCTCAATATAGGCTGTCCCCAGGTAAGAATAGCTTCTGTTTTGACAAACACCTTTAAATCAATTTTGTCTACAAGTCAGAAAACACACAAAAGTCATTTAAAATGCTGATAAAAAAAGAATATGTCAGACTTCTGAGTTTAATAGTATTATGGGAGCTAATGGCATGCAAGAGTGTCCAAAGTCAGACATTCAAAGCCTGGGAACAGCCTGTACACTTTTCATACGCATTGCAATGTCTTGTCACTTCAGTTTGGCACCAGTTCCCTAACACAATACACACCTTCACATGTATAAATGCTTACGAATGGTGGATGAATCCACTGGACTGGTTTGATTGCAAGGCATTAAAAAAATACAGTGGAGCAATGTAAATACTATTACTGGTGACATCACATTGTTATCATATTGATGATCTAACAACAGACCTTCTAACAAGTAAAGCACAGGTCATTTCATACCCACATGACCTTGGAATGACTCCCTCCTTTGTAAGAACACATGCCAAGTACAACAAATAATAGTGTTCTCATTACCGTACAGTAAACAGCTTTCAATTGGCACTGCCTTTGACTTCTGTGCACAGTTTTGAATTGCACCTTATGAGATTTTTGCAGGTCCATTTTGGGTTCCTTAACTCTCTCTGTATCTCCATTTTTATCTGCGATTTTATCCCAGTGTGACAGGAGAAGGGACTTGTAATGCGACCAACATTAAACAAAACTTAGAGGGTAACACCGCCCTCAGCACGGTTTACAGAGTCATGGAGTACTACAGGACAAAAAGGCTCTTTGGCTCATCTACTCTATGATGACCTGATCTTCTGTCTAGCCCCATCTACCTGCACCAGACCATATCCCTCCAAAGCCCTTCCATACATGTATCTATCTAAACTTCTTTTAAAATTTATTACTGAACCCATATCTAATGCCTTTGCCGGCAGCTTGTTCCACTCTCTGAATGAGGAAGTTTCTCCTGAGATGCCTCTTGAATATTTCACATTCACCCTGAGCCTATGACCTTCTCACCCAACCTGAGGAGAAATCCTTTCCAAAAAGTTCTTTTCTTAAGCAGTGTCTGATGATTTATTTGTGTTTTAGTTCAAGCTCAGTGACAGAGATCATCATAATTTCCCATTTGGAGATGACAGAGATATGGAGCAGGTTGCTGGGCACTATCCCCTGGTTATCCCAAGTATCCCCCATTGCACCAAGTTCTACATTATAGCAGTGATCACATTAACATCCAGTCATCCCAATAAAAACAATCTAGTCATTATTGCTTTACTGATGGGAGCCATATCAACTGCAGTACAACAGTGAATATACTTTAAAAATTCTTTATTGGTTGTAAAGTGCTTTGGGACATTTTAAGGTTGTATACAGTACAAGTCTTTATTGGGCCATCATTTTGAAGAAAAATCACCTTAGCTACAACACAAATCTTTTCCCTGGGGAAGTAACTTGCTTGGCAGTTCGATCAATCTCAGGCAGGTAATGGGAAGTGATTTAAATCATAGTTACAACATTGAAGTTGATCGCTGCTGAACAAGAACTTCCAATAAATGTTCAACTGACAGGAGCACAAGGGTAAAGCCCAGATGTGTGTGACAGTGGGGAGGTTCATCAAGAGAAGGGAAATGACTCCCGTGCAGTCAAGATCTTCGAAATTTTTACGCTGTTGGGAATTTGTTTTTAGTTGGACTTTTCTCCCCATAAACGTGGGCACCGTGCTCTCTTAATAATTTGCAGGCAACCTTTGTGAATGGGAAGCTGATCTAAAAATTCATTTTTACAGACACCATACTGACTGCTAAAGGATATACTGTGTAACTGGCATCTGTAAAGCACAGGTTCCACTGAGTGATCTTCACTTGCTTATAAGCGAGCTTTCAAACTGTCTGCTCTCTACGTTCCTCTTCTGACAGTCATTAGCTTGTGGTTTGCGAGATGTTAAACCGAAAACCATGTGCTTGCAACCACGTACAATGAAACCCAGTCTTGGCTGAGTTGGTAACACCTTACCTTCTGCCTCAATGAAACTTAAGTTCGACTCCAGACTATTTTTAAGTTCAAAATTTGGCTGACACTCCAGATCAGAACAACAGGAGTGCTGCAGTATTTGAGATAATTTGGATTTAATGTGAGATCAGGGCCTGTCAAGAAGATTCCATGATGCAACTTCGAAGAGCAAGGTAGATGTCTGCATTGACCAAGCTGATATTTAACTCAGTCGACATCATTATGCACAGAAATACAATCAGAAAATGCTAGAAATGCTCAGCAAGAGTATTCCTCTGCGAGGGTAAGTTGGTTTAAGGAGGATCTGAAGCATATTCTTTTTAATGGAGAGAAAGGCTGACATCTGGAACATGCTGCTAGTGGAGTTGGGGGAATCAGATGCAACTGTAATGTTTAAGAGGCACTTAGACAAGTATTCAAAATAAGCCAGGTTCAAAAGGATATGAGGGCACATGAGAAGGCAAATGCTAGAACCTGGAGTGGAAAACAAACAGCTGGAAGAACTTTGCAAATCAGCAGCATCTGCGTTTGGAAGTGTGCAGATGACATTTCAGATCAAGCACGGCATCTGAACTAAAGAGAGCAGAGGAGAGACAGCTAGCAATAAAGAGGTAAGTAAATGATTATTTTCTTGAAAATGTATGGAATAATTTGCTTCAGGTTCATTTAAAGCGAGTTTACTATCGCGCTTGAAAAACCAGTATAGGGGGTAGGGGGAGGAGAGGAACAAGAGCACATAATGACAGCAGGGTTTAATTGGCAGATGGAGTCATGTGGGTGAGGATCCTAATGCAGGAAAATGCGATCAGTACAGATGGATAAAAGATGGGCATGGGGATTTCAGTGTCACACAGTTCCATTATTCTAGGATTGGCAATAAACTTATAAGCCAGAATAGTCTACGATTTGGAGGGAATCTTACAAGTGGTGCTGTCTCCTAACAATATACTTAGCTCTGGACAAACAATCTTCATGAAACTTGACCCATGGATTGAATTCTGCTTTGATCTACCTGAGGTCTGGGGCTTTGAGGCTCTTTCCAGATCAGGGTTTCAAGTTAAAATGAGGTGCTTAAAATCTGACATATTCTGGCATGCATTTCATTTCCTCTACGTCCCTCTTCTGGAAAGTAGCCCAGAAATCGTATACGAGGGGATCTCTGCAGAATGGATTGCAGTTGTGCTGATCTGGCTTGCTGCATTTCCCAAAGCACTGTTTGACAGAATTATTTAATTGTAATCATATTATGATAAACTAAATCCTTGAATTTTACTTGGAGCCATAATGTTCCCAATGGTATACATTTGTAAAGACAATGGCATGGCCAACAGCTGCTTCCTTCAGGATGTTGCATTCATTTTAAATATAAAACGCAGCTTTAAATTTTAAGTTCTCAAAAAAAATTCTCATTGCATGAGCATATCACCAGGTGCGCTAGAGCTTCACGACCCCGTCACCTGAATCGAAGGGAAGGGTTGAAATTGAGTTGGAGGTGGGGTCTAAGAACAGATGGGAAAGCAACTGAGAAAAATCCACAGGAGATTGCAGTTAGAGCACACACTCTTAGTAAATCTACCCAGAAAATATCCTGACCCTACGTCAATAGTGTGTAGACACTCCACAGCTCCAAGTGAGAAGTGTCCAAGGATCATGCACTAATGAGTTTGCTAACATGGTACTAAAAATATTCTCTGCATGTGAGTAAATAAAGTAATTCATATCAATACTGCACAAATGCATGAGATTGTGCAGATGCTGGATATCTTGAGCAACACATACAAAATGCTGAAGGAATTCAGCAAGCTGGGTAGCATCAATGTAAGGGAATAAACAGTCAATGTTTCAGAGGGACAGAAGCTAGAATAAGAAAGCAGGGGGAGAGGAAGGAGGATGAGATGGAAGGTGATAGGTTGGATCAGGTAAGAGTGGGTGGGGGAGGAGGATGCGTGACAGTTATCCCTACAAAAGTGGCAAGTAGTACACTTGTGCCTACACATCCTCCCTCAACACATTACAGAACCCCAGTTGTTCCAGGTGAGGCGACACTTCACCTGTGAGTCTGCAGGAGTCATCTATTGCATTCGGTGCTACTGGTGTGGCCGACTCTACATTGGAGACCGGTTTGCAGAGCACTTTTGTTCTGTCTGCTGCGAAAGGCAGAATCACCTGGTGGCTGCTCTTTTCAATTTGACTTCCCACTCCCATTTCTAAATGTCTGTCCATGGCCTCCTTGACAGCCATAATAAGACAAAATTGAGGTTGAAGAAGTGACGCCTCATATTCTGGCTAGGTAGCTTCCAACAAAAATTTCTCAAACTTCCTGTAATTACTACCCCTTCTCCCTTCTCTCTTTTTCTATTTCCTTTTCTGATTACCTCCCACCCTTTCTCTTCTCCTGCCCATCATTTCCCTTTGGTTCCCTTCCTCCTTCCCTTAATTCTTTGTTCCAATGTCTTATCATATTAAGTTCCTTCTGCTTCAGCCCTTTACCTCTTCCACCTGTCACTTCCCAGCTTCTTACTTCATCCCACCTCTCCCACCTGCCCATCTTCCAACTTGTACTCCTTTCCTTACCACACCTTCTTATTCTGACTTCTGCCCCCTTCCCGTTCAGTCCTGATGAAGGGTTTCTACATGAAACAGTGACTGTTTATTCCTCTCCATAGATGCTGCCTGATCTGCTGAGCTCCTCCAGCATTTTGTGTGCTTGCCTCTATCAGTAATTTCCCCAGTTAGTTCCTCAAGGCTGTTTTTCACCAGGGATGGTAGTGAGGATAAGCTTCCACTACCTATTAAAAGCTCCCAATGGTGTGCATCACAAGTAGCCTCTGACAACCAAGTCCTGCTTTGGGCTATTGTGTATGGCTTAGCTACTAAACCTAGCAACAATTTTCCTTCCAAACAGTATGTGATAGGCGCCTGGAACTGGCTGCTAGCAGTAGCAGTGGAGGCAGATACAACCGTGACGTTTGAATAGGTTTCAGATGAGTGCATGGATATGTAGTGAACAGGAGGATATGCACCATGTGTAGGCAGAAGTGTCAAGGTTAAATTGGCATCATGGCCAGTCAGAACATGATGGGCTGAAGGGCCTGTTCCATTGCTGAACTGATTTACTGTATGTTCTATGTCTTATGCTTTGAGAATTTATGTAGCAGGAAAAAAGATGATAAGTTTCTAGTTGCTACATCTTTCAACGTGGTTCCACAGCTTATATTACCTCTGTGCAAGTATTTTGTTTGCTCATAGTCAGTAGGTAGAAGCAAGAGGAAACGGTATTCAGTGTGAGCTCTGAGGTGTATGGGTCAGTAATTCTCAGTCCTTTCATGATAATATCACTCTCTGTTTGTACCTGCGCTTTTGCCAGGACTGCTGCTTTGGGCAAAAATAGAAACGGATTTCTGGGAATGCCTTGGATGTCTGTCAGAAAGGTGAGTGATAAAAGCATTTCAAGTGCTATATGTTCCAAATGAAGTATACAGAAACAGTTAGCCTAAGAGCAAGTGCACAATAGACCATGATAGGAAAGGAAAGGAAAACAAGAGAATGGATGCAATTTTCAATCTCAGTTGTATTTTTCTGAATTGAGGGCAGGATGTACTAAAACCTTAATTAAATGTGATTGGCAGTCAAACTGACAGATAGGTTAGGAAAAGATATTTTTGAATCAATGATACAGGCAATGCATTCCATGCACCAACTACTCTGAATAATAAAAAAAACCTTCCTCTAATATCCCCCTTACCTTAAAACCATGTCCTCTTGTATTGAGCAGTGGTGCCCTGGGGAAGAGGCGCTGGCTGTCCACTCTATCTATTCCTCTTAATATCTTGTATGCCTCTATCATGTCTCCTCTCATCCTGCTTCTCTCCAGAGAGTAAAGCCCTAGCTCCTTTAATTTCTGATCATAATGATCATTGACTCAGTGGTAGAGGCAGATACACTAGTGAAATTTAAGAGACTACTAGACAGGTATATGAAGGAATTTAAGTTGGGGGTTATATGGGAGGCATGGTTTAAGGGTCGGCACAACATTGTGGGCTGAAGGGCCTGTACTGTGCTGTGCTATTCTATGTTCTATAACCAGAATTTTTCTGATCTAACGTGAGATAATTTTGGTAGCAGGGAGAAAAGTATCCAGCATATCTAGCTGACAATATCTGACCAGTTTGGAAGTTATCTAAGGTATCAACTGGGTAAGATGGTTGACACCAAGTGCCAAGTTGCTCTGGTCATTGTGGTGTGGGGCAGATCTTGGTGCATGGCACAGTGATATTGCTGGTAGCACAGCCACCCCTCAGTTCCAGCAGCTCATGTCAGTCACTGGTGCTGGCTCTGGGGAGTTTTCACATGCTCTCTGTAACAGTAGGCATTTGCCTCTAGTGCAGTAGTGTTAAACCATATCCTGAAGCATGCAAATTGTGAGGCTAATTGTACGTTGTTCATTTCCCTAAAGTGCAGGTGAGTGTCAAAATATGGGGGTTGGGGCAATTGATGTGAATGGGGAAGAGTAAAGTGGGATTAGTGTAAGTGAGTGGTTGATTGTCAGCATGGAATGAGGTTGTGGGATTTTTTTTTGCATGATGAATCTGTGATAATGACTCTGTGATCATTTCCACTGAAAGCCATGTACTCAAAAATGTCTGATGCAGATCTGTTGATATAATTCAGAATGTCCATTAGCTAAGAATATATGTAATCTAAAAGATTTTAAGGGGCCCAACGGAAGTGTATGTATGGAGGCATGAGTTCAAATGCCACCTCGCAGGTGAAAATTTTAAACTCAGTTTATTAAGAAATAAAAAAATGAATATCAGTAATGATACTGTTGGGAAAATCCATTCAATCCTGTGTTCTTTGGAGAAGGATATTTAACACTTATCCAGTTCAGACTATACGAGACTCCATATTTTCAGGAAAGTAGCCATCCTTTGAAATGACCAGAAAGATCTCCAGTTCAAGGATAGTCGTGGATGTGTAATAAACAATAGTCCCAATAGTGATGTCTAGATTCTGCAAAGTAGTGAAGATTGGATTCTTATCAAAAACAGAAACTTCTCTGGGGTCTTTCTCCAACAGCAAAAGAGGGCCTGTCACAGCCATTTGATACATTGATGAGGCCCAAGAGACCAGGAGATGAGATGTAAACTAGCTAGTCCATATGTTATCCTACAGGAGACAAACATGAGGAATGGATAAAATCTCACTTTGAAGTCTCCTCAGGTTATAATTACTTTCCTCAGGAAAGCAAAGCGGAAGTTTCTCCACATCATTTAGTTAAGGACGATATGTACAAATTCTGGAAGCAATACTGACTATAGGTTCAATCTATTTAAATAATTTCTTATTTCAAACTCTATTCTGTATTCTCAGATGGTGATCCTATCTAAACTTAACAAATGGTTAGAATATATCAGTGAAGATTTCTTTGGAATGTAATTTGTTAATAGGTTTCAATAGGTACAGTTAATGTCAGAGAAATGTATACAATATACATCTTGAAATACTTTTATTTCGCAACCATCCACGAAAACAGAGGAGTGCCCCAAAGAATGGATGACAGTTAAATGTTAGAACCCCAAAGACCCCCATCTCCCCACTCCCACACTTAAGTAGAAGCAAAGCAATGACCCCCCCTCCCCCACCAGCAAAAACACATTGGCACCTCCCATCGAGCACTCAAGCATGCAGCAAAGCATCAATAAAGACACAGAGACTACTCCTTCACCTGGTAATTCAACATAGCACAGGCTCTCTCTCTCTCTCTCCCCCTAATGAGGGAAAAAGAGGTGTCCCTGTAATAAAGGTTATCTAACAATTCCTCAGTGTTTAAGTATTGTTGAAAGGATGCAAAGGTTAGTAACCAATTATTGATACATAAAATTATGAATTCAGAATAACTTCTCTGCTAAGAAAATGATTCTTTTAACATCTGCAGGGAGGTTGAAGAACTTGGATCTTATTCTACACAGAACTGAGTCAGAGGGAGCAGTGTTGTACAAAGTAGCTGTGTTGTTCATTCAGCCATTTAGTACTGTAAATCTCCTATGGATATGAGAAGGAAGGACAGCATTAGCTACTACCATTAACCATAAATCATACTTCAAAATCAGTGCCATTTGAACTATGTATACGACTGGTACTATGAAACTTGTGATATCAATTGACCAGATCACACAACCTCTTAGCTGCACCAGGTTTCTATCTACTTGCAAGTCATTTTCTGACCCCAGGAATAACCCTTCGGCATGAAACTAAGATTAGAAGGTACATGGTTAAAGTTAGAATCTAACAGATTGTTGAAGGAAAGACCACAACAATGAGAGATTTCCTCAATTGTCCCTGATGCACCATCAATAACTCGCTCTGAGACATGAAGGCGAGATATCGGCTTTTATTGACTGGAAGAAAGAACAAGCAGTTGTTGACCACCATACTACATCCTGGAGACTGAGGGCCAGGCTCAGGCCTCAATTGCCTTTATACCGGGGTCTGTGGGAGGAGCCACAGTCAGTGGGGAGGGGCCACAGGAGCAGTCAGCAGAGGGCGTGTCCAGACAGGTATAAGTAGTTCACCACAGTCCCTTAATTTCAGTGAGTACAAATTGGAAGTGAAAATAAACCCGCGTGGAAGAAAACAGTGTGCAAGTAATTCTCATTCGGGAGGAGGTACAGCAGCCTGAACATCCTGACTCAGTGTTTTAGGAACTTCTTCCCCTCTGCAAACAGATTTCTGAATGGTCCATGGACACTATCTCAGTATTCCTTTTGCACTATTGTTTTTTCACTATTGTATCTTAGAGTGATTTTTCAATGCCTTGCACTATTCTGCTACCACAAAACAACAAATTTAATGGTA
This sequence comes from Hypanus sabinus, assembly GCF_030144855.1. Lineage (NCBI taxonomy): Eukaryota > Metazoa > Chordata > Chondrichthyes > Myliobatiformes > Dasyatidae > Hypanus > Hypanus sabinus. Next base: position 130,452,952 of record NC_082706.1, read on the forward strand.
TACATCATTAAATAATGACCAGTGGATTATACTAACATCACTGTGCCATTAAAAACTTAAATTACTTCATCTGAAATCTGAATGGAATCGATGGAAATGTGCAGAAATTATAACTGGATCAGCAGACATGACTTCCTGTTGGTCAATGTTGATTCAACAGTGCCAAGGGCATGTTCCATTTATTTAATTATAATCTGTAATAAATTTAAAAAGTGAGCTTTTACAGATAACAAAACACTTGTCATATACTGCTTTAAATTCACATATTTATATCCTCTTCATAAAAAACATCTCTTGAAATTGAAGTTAAGCATGCACAGAATCTTCGTCTAACTCCAACTGTTTGAATACTAACAGGGTCATTACTTAGAATAGCCCAATCAAAAATTAGCTATCCCTGATTTTGCTGGCTACTTAATCCAAATTTGTGCAGCTATTACTAGGAGGTAAATGAAGGAGGTTACACATTTATGGATATATTAATTTTTCCACATAACTACAAGGAAATCAGACAACAGGAAAATTATTGGAAACATTTTAGCCTTATCACTTGTACATTTATAATATTGCATAATTTTTAGCCAACATATATATTTAGTTTGCAGTTTTATTTATCTACAGAAAGTATGGAATTTTAAACCTCAATTCAAATTGATATTCAAATTTCAGTTCATCATATCATAATTCTTTATGATTTTAGTTTGTCTTTCTAGACATTTGTGGTCACTTAACATGTTTACTGAGACTTTGAAGAATCACCAAAGTAATTAACTAAGGGAATTAAAAACTATCTTCAACCGCATGTTAATAATCTTTTACTCTTATTTAAATGAGCTGAGGTAAAGGAGATTATCAGTCTTCTCAGTTTAAAACATGAGGGAGATGATCACATCAATGGGCAAAGGAAAAGGCCCAGCTCACAGAATGTCAAACGTCACTTTTGCCCAAGGCAGAATTAATAATATGGTCGCAGTATAATATTACAGTGAGGAAGGTAAAGACCAGAGAGATAGGTCTGCATTATGGGGACTATCTAAATGCCAGATGTTATTATTGATGAATATTTCTCTCCAAAAAAATGTGGAAAACAGATCCTTTTGTTGGAATTACCAAATGTCAAGGGTGGATGGATGCTTGTTTCAGAATAAACTAATTCCTCAGAACACAATTTCATTAGCAGATCAGTACTATGGAAGTCATCAATCATGATGCACTTCTCAACATGTGGCCAGATAGTATGCTGAATGTCTGTTAATCCAGCTACTGACTGCACAATTTTATAGAAGAGAGGCTGAATATGAGAGAGAATCAGACTTTGATCAGATATACATGTGCTGGTAATTCGTGTGTTAGACTCATAGAAACAGATGGTCTTTTGATGAGCACCAAGAGAGAACTGTCACCCTTTACCACTCTCACTCACAGATCTGATTTCCGCTGTTCTTCCACTACCAAGTTATCTCCTACTTCAATGGCTCTGCTGATTACGATTCCATTTCTTTGACAGCTTCTTCCCAAGTGCCCAACCTATCAATATCCAGTTCCTGTTCCTTAAGGTTGTTATAGCTGGGGTTGGTAATAGGGATGAGCTCCCACTGCCTATTTAATGCTCCCAATGGCGTGCACCTCAAATAGCCTCTGACAACCAAATCCATCTCCTGGCCTTCACATGTGACTGAGCTATTAAGCCCAGCAGAACCATTTCTACTGACAGGAAATGGGGCAAAAGCTGTTTATTAGCAACTTAAAACCAGTCCCTTGGGCAGATGGCAACTCATGTAGAAGGAAAACTCCGATCTCAAAGCTCTGTTGCCTTGTGGCTACTGATGGGGATATCTTCAGCAATAAAACTGGAGGGGCAAGTTCCGAGCTGGAGTCCCTAAAGCAGTTCTATGTTGAGTTCAACGCTGACTGGCAACTCCTGCAATGCTGGTGGTTCCAAACTGCGTTGGTCCCTTTGGGTTCATCAGATGAGTGGAAAGAGGGAGCGTGGTACATGGGCAACAGCTACCTCTCCATATCGTACTGCCCCAGCCTGAGTATCTGGACTGCTAGGATGCAACATCCATAGTCAACCCTGGCCAACAGAGGACTCTCTCACTCACTGTCCCACAACACACACCCTAGACTGTTGTTATATAATTCAATACAGTCAGTATCGAGTCTCTGCTGGCTGCAGAACAATCTCATTCCCTTTTTCGTTTTTCAAACATGGCCATGAACTATAACCTGTTTCTCTGACCTCCCCTCTAGAACAGGGGCAAACCTTTGTATCTTCATAAACCACCAGGTTCAAGGATAGCTTCCATCTACTTATTGTAAGACCATTGATTGGTCCTTTTATAAAACATATATAAAAACATACAACAATTACAGCACGGAAACAGGCCATCTTGGCCCTTCCAGTCCGTGCCGAACGCTTACTCTCACCTAGTCCCACTGACCCGCACTCAGCCCATAACCCTCCATTCCTTTCCTGTCCATATACCTATCCAATTTTACTTTAAATGACAATTTAACAACAGAATCAACAAACTCATTCATAAGGCCAATGATGTTGTGGGGGTGGAAATGGACTCTCTGACTGTGGTGTCTGAAAAGTGGATGCTGTCCAAGTTGCATGCCATCTTGGACAATAACTCCCATCCACTCCATAATGTACTGGTTAGGCACTGGGGTACATTCAGCCAGAGACTCATTCCACCGAGATATAACACTGAGCGTCATAGGAAGTCATTCCTGCCTGTGGACATCAAACTTTACAACTCTGCCCTCGGAGTGTCAGACACCCTGAGCCAATAGGCTGGCCCTGGACTTATTTCCACTTGGCATAATTTACTTTACTTATTATTAGTTAATTATTTGTGGTTTTATATTGCTATATTTTTACACTATTCTTGGTTGGTGCGGCTGTAACGAAACCCAATTTCCGTCAGGATCAATAAAGTATGTCTGTCTGTCTGTCAATACCGAACCTGCCTCTATCACTTCTACTGGAAGCTCGTTCCACACAGCTACCACGCTTTGAGTAAAGAAATTCCCCCTCATGTTACCCTTAAACTTTTGCCCACTAACTCTCAATTCATGTCCTCTTGTTTGAATCTCTCCTACTCTCAATGGAAAAGGCCTATCCACGTCAAATCTATCTATCCCTCTCATAATTTTAAATACCTCTATCAAGTCCCCCCTCAACCTTCTATGCTCCAAAGAATAAAGACCTAACTTGTTCAATCTTTCCCTGTAACTTAGGTGCTGAAACCCAGGTAACATTCTAGTAAATCTTCTCTGTACTCTCTCTATTTTGTTGACATCTTTCCCATAACTCACTGACCAGAACTGTACTCAATACTCCAAATTCGGCCTTACCAATGCCTTGTACAATTTTAACATTACGTCCCAACTCCTATACTCAACGTGCTGATTTATAAAGGCCAACATACCAAAAGCTTTCTTCACCACCCTATCCACATGAGATTCCACCTTCAGGGAACTATGCACCATTATTCCTAGATCACTCTGTTCTACTGCATTCTTCAATGCCCTACCATTTACGATGTATGTCTTATTTGGATTATTCCTACCAAAATGTAGCACCTCATACTTATCAGCATTAAATGCCATCTGCCATCATTCAGCCCACTCTTCTAACTGGTCTAAATCTCTCTGCAAGTTTTGAAAACCTACTTCATTATCTACAACGCCACCTAGCTTTGTATCATCTGCATACTTACTAATCCAATTTACCACCCCATCATCCAGTTCATTAATGTATATGACAAACAAAATTGGACCCAGTACAGATCCCTGAGGCACACCACTAGTCACCGGCCTCCAACCTAACAAACAGTTATCCACCAGTACTCTTTGGCATCTCCCATCCAGCCACTGTTGAATCTATTTTACTACTTCAATATTAATACCTAACGATTGAACCTTCCTAACTAACCTTCCATGCGGAACCTTGTCAAAGGCCTTACTGAAGTCCATATAGACAACATTCACTGCTTTATCCTCGTCAACTTTCCTCGTCACCTCTTCAAAAAATTCAATGAGATTTGTCAAACATGATCTTCCACGCACAAATCCATGTTGACTGTTTCTAAACAGACCCTGTCTATCCAGATAATTATATATACCATCTCTAAGAATACTTTCCATTAATTTACCCACCACAGACATCAAACTGACAGGCCTATAATTGCTAGATTTACTCTTAGAACCCTTTTTAAACAATGGAACTGTTGTTTGTACGATAAAGATGCATCCTTGACCTCATAACCTACCTCGCCATCTCCTTGCACCTTATTGTTTACCTGCACTGCACTTTTCCATAACTGTAATTCTATATTTTGAATTTTGATATTGCTTTCCCTTGTATTCATAATGTTGTGAAATAATTTGAATGGATGGAATGTAAACCAAAGCTTTTTTCTGCATCTGGGTACATGTGACAAATACAAAACAATTATCAACTTCTCACCCTCCTAATAGCATTCCTCTTCCATTTCATTGTCCTCTGCGCCTTCCTTCTCCCTCTCATTCTCCAATTCTGCCAACAGGAACACTGTTCCTGGACTTGACTTCCAATATTCAGTTTCATAGGATATCTGGTAAATGCCCCAGTTTATGCCATGAAAAAAAATCTGAATCAACCTGAACCTTGTTTTGAAAAAAAATCTGAATCAATCTGAACTCCCTAAAGTATGGATAATTCATATGGCTGAGTAGGCAACACTTTAACCAGCAGAACTGTGTTAGGCATTCTCTTTCATACTACTACTTAACAGAATAGAAGATAACCTCTGGGTTATTGGGAACAAAGGGTGCATTACAAGAGTGGCTATTGAGAAAGCATGAGACAACTTTACATAAAAATGTTACAGTGGGAGCAGCAGTGATCATGGATCAACTAAATTGTTCATTGTCCTTCAATGTTCTTGGAAGAGGAGAATAGTTAGGAGGATAAATTTCACAGTGATCATGACTGTGAAACTGGAATTTTCATAATTCTTTCACAATTACTGTATTTTATTTGGAGAATAATAAAAGGAAACCCTTTCTGTTGATGCAATCTGCGGGCTGATCTCCAGAAGCACAACCCTCAAAATATCCCACCTTCTCCCTCATGCATTACTTCACTCGTCCAGGATTTACCTCAGTTCTAGTCACCTTTCCAGTTAGTGCTTTATATTCTCAATGTCGAATCTGGAGCAGCTGGTGAAATGGTCTGGAAAATGGCAGGCAGAATTTAATGCAGACAAGTGTGAGGTGCTTGACTTTGGGAGGACCAACTAGGGTAGGTTGTACATGGTGAGCAGCAGGGTATTGAGAAGGGCAGTAGGACAGAGGGATCTGAGAATACAGATCTATAATTCCTTGCAAGTGACCTTGATAGGGCTGTAAAGAAAGCTTTTGGCAATTTGGCCTTTGTAAACCAACATGTTGAGTACAGGAGTTGGGATGTTATGTTGAAATTGTATAAGATGTTAGTAAGACTTAATTCAGAGTATTGTGTCCAGTTTTGGTCACCTACCTAGAGGAAAGATGTAAATACGATTGAAGGAATGTCAAGAAAATTTATAAGGATGTTGCTGAGCCTCAAGAACCTGAGTCATGAAGGTTATAAATAGGGTAAATGCAAGCAGCCTTTCCCCCCCACTGTGGTTGGGTGAGACTATAACTAGAGGTCATAGGATAAAGGTGAAAGGTGAAATGTTTAAGAGGAACATGAAGAGGAACTTCTTCACTCTGAGGGTGGTGACTGTGTGGAACGAACTGCTAGTGCAAGAGGTGGTTGCGGAGTCAATTTCAAATTTGAAGAGAAACTTGGATAGGTATATGGGTGGGAGAGGTACGGAGGGCTATCATCTGGGTGTGCACTGATAGTACTAGGCAGCTTAATGGTTCATCACAGACTAGATGGGACAAAGGGCTTGTTTCTGTGTTGTAGTGTTCTATCACTATTGAAATGGAACAGAACAAGTTGGTGAGGATAGGGGCACACACAAACAGCATGTGAAATCAAAAGTGGTAGAATTGAAATAAATGAAAATGAGGGGATGGTCATAGTTAATGAGAGGGTGTGGAAAAATGTGTAAAACTTCAAGAAGAATGGCCAGCTACTGAACTACATCTAAGATTTTGACCAGTGGGAGGTTGCCTCAGCAGAAGCTGGTTATGTTTTGCTGGAGAAGAAGATGCCAGGTCTGAAGGGAGTGGAATATTGCTTCCTGGAACCTTAGGCAGGGTAACACCCAAACACTCCCACCTTCAGTAAGATTTCTAGCAATGTTCCTTTCTACTCAGGCCCAACAGGCCCAGCCAAACCCCTGATGGACAAACTTAGGTTGTTTTCTCTGTAGCAGAACCTGAGGGAGACATTATAGATGTTTCTATGGTCCGGGTGCAGGTTGATGGTTAACTCGGCAGATTAATGGTTTGGCATTAACAAAATGGCCCAAAGGGCCTGTTTTGATGCTGTTGTGTTCAATTACTCTATTCTCTATCACTTGATCTTTACAAGGTAATTCCATTCAGCATTCAGGGCTTCCTTTAGAAATGGGCTGCATTGGTAAGTTGGTTTATTATTGTCACATGTGCTGAGGTAGAGTGAAAAACTTCATTTTCATGTCTCTCTACGGTTCATTTCATCACATCAGTGCACTGAGGTGGTACAAGGGAAACCAGTAACAGAATGCACAATGTAGTGTTAGTTACAGAGAATGTACACTACAGATAGATAAGGTGAAAGGTCATGACAATGTATATTGTGAGGTCAAGAATCCATCTTATTGTACAGGAGGCCCTTTCAATAGTCTTATAACAGCAGACGTTCTCCCTGAACCTGGTGATAAGTATTTTCAAGCTTTTGTATTTTCTGCCTGACTTGGGGGTGGGGGGGTGAGGTGAAAGAGAAAATGTCCTGTGTTGGAGGAGCTTTTGATGATGTTGGCTGCTTTATCCAAGCAATGAGAATGTATAGAGTCTAAGGGGGAGAGGCTGGTTTTCATGATGCACTAAGCTGTGTCTACAATTCCCTGAAACCTGAAAATTTACAGGGACTCAAATTCCCACTCAGAATGCCCTTACCTCCCAAAGTCCCATGGAACTAAATACAGGACTTCTAAGATGTACTATAACATCATTTCAAAAAGCAAACTTAATTTCCTGCAATAACTGACCCATTGTGAGGAGAAAATCTTTTTTATAATCTTTTAGCTGGTGATATCATTACTTGCATCTTTTCTCAATGGTAAAATGACCCTGCCTCCAGATAAATCTCCAGTAAAAAGGGATTTGTAACAAGATCTAAATAAGTAAGTAATGATTCTTTGTTAATATACTTAAAACTGTAATCCAACTTTAATGAAAGCAATCATGACAGGAATATATGTATGCAGTCAAATATCCCAAGGTGCCCTACAAGAAAGTAGACTAGCATTACTTTACCCTTCTACCAGCAAAACAGATTTGAAATGAAAGCAGTTTTATGATTCAAGAGTCACACAAGCCAACTTGCACAGAGCAAGCTCTCATATAAAGCACTGTGATAACGTTCAAATAATCTGTTTTAGAAACGTTGGGTGAGGGTTCAATATTTGGCCAGGAGATCCTGAATTGTACACTTTATCCTTTACAAAACAGTGTCACAGTTTTGTCTCATCCACCTTGAAGACTAGATAGAACTTTACTTAATAGACAATAGACAGTAGGTGCAGGAGTAGGCCATTCAGCCCTTCTAGCCAGCACCACCATTCACTGTGATCACGGTTGATCATACACAATCAGTACCCCATTCTTGCCCTCTCCCCATATCCCTTGACCCCGCTATCTATAAGAGCTCTATCTAACTCTCTCTTGAATGCATCCAGAGACTTGGCCTCCACTGCCTTCTGGGGCAGAGCATTCCACATATCCACCACTCTCTGGGTGAAAAATTTTTTCCGCATCTCTGTTCTAAATGGCCTACCCTTATTCTTAAACTGTGGCCTTTAGTTCTGGACTCACCCATCAGCGGGAACATGCTTCCTGCCTCCAGTGTGTCCAATCCCTTAATAATCTTATATGTTTCAATCAGATCCCCTCTCATCCTTCTAAATTCCAGTGTATACAAGCCCAGTCGCTCCAATCTTTCAACATATGACAGTCCTGCCATTCCGGGAATTAACCTTGTGAACCTACGCTGCACTCCCTCAATAGCACAAATATCCTTCCTCAAATTTGGACCAAATCTGCACACAATACTCCAGGTGTGGTCTCACTAGGGCCCTGTACAGCTGCAGAAGGACCTCTTTACTCCTATACTCAATTCCTCTTGTTATAAAAGCCAGCATGCCATTAGCTTTCTTCACTGCCTGCTGTACCTGCATGCTTGCTTTCATTGACTGATGTACAAGAACACCTAGATCTCGTTGTACTTCCCCTTTTCCTAACTTGACTCCACTTAGATAGTAATCTGCCTTCCTGTTCTTGCCACCAAAGTGGATAACCTCACATTTATCCACATTAAACTGCATCTGCCATACATTTGCCCACTCACCCAACCTGTCCAAGTCACCCTGCATTCTCATAACATCCTCCTGACACTTCACACTGCCACCCAGCTTTGTGTCATCAGCAAATTTGCTAATGTTACTTTTAATCCCTTCATCTTCATTTAAGGACCCATTTAAAAGATAGGGCAAAACTTCCATGATAAACCAAAATATGACACCATTACATTTCAGGGTACATTAAAACCGTGGTCAATTAAATAGTTTTTAAGGAGCAACACACAAAAGCTGAAGGAATTCAGCAGGTCATGCAGTATTTTTGGAGTTTTACATCAAGATCTTTCATTTGGGCTGAAAAATAGAGGGGATATAGCCAGTAATTTTTTTAAAAAAAACATAAGATAATAAGACCTAGGAGCAGAATTAAGCCATTCAGCCTTTCATGCCTGCTCCATCTTTCAATCATGGCTAATTTATTATCCCTCTCAACCCATTCTCCTGTTTTCTCCCCATAACCTTTAATGCCCTTACTCATCCTCTCTTTAAATATACCCAATGCCTTAGCTTCCATAGGCATCTGTGGCATTGAATTCCACAGATTCACCACTCTCTGGCTAAAGAAATTCCTTATCATCTCTGTTCTAAAGGGACACCTTGTATCCTGACGCTGTGCCCTCTGTTCACAGCACACCCGTCCCCCCCACCACTATAAGTCCCCCCCACTTTTAATGTCCATTTTATCTAGGCCTAATCTAGCATTCTGGATTAAGAATTGGTTGGATACCTATGATTGTCAATGGACTGGATCTGCTTGGAGGCGAGCCATCAGATAAACTTCAAAGAGTCAACATTAAACATGTCTGTACTTTAATTAATTAATTAATAATCTGTATTTTTAAAATCACATTTGGGATCTGGGTGTATCCAGCAGCGCTAGTATTTATTGGCCATTCCCAATTGCTCAAGAAAATGATGGTGAGCTGCCCTCTTCATCCACTGCAATCCTTCTGGCGAAAGTACTCCAGGATATGGACTCAGCAATGTTAAAGAGCTTGTGAAATATTTCCAAATCATCCCGGTGTGCAAATTGGATGGGCATTTTTTCCAGTCCTCTTGCAGGGTCTTGACCCAAAATATTGACTATTTATACATTTCCATTGATGGTGCTTGACCTGCTGAGCTTCTCCAGCATTTTACGTGGCTTGTTCTGGATCTCCAGCATCTGCAGAATCTCTTATGTTTTGGATGAATAAGTTCTAGAATTAGCATTTTGGCATTTCTTTTCCAGTCTTCACCCAAAATGTCAACTGTCTATTTCCCTCCACAGAACCTGCATGGCCTACTGAATACCTCCAGCTTTTTGAATGTTGTTCCAGATTCCATCATCTGCAGTCTTTTGAATCTCCATTCTTTTTGGAGCTATTTAACACTCTCTGAATATCAGACTCAGGATTTTATCATGCAAACAGGTTAAAGAAATTATTACTCCTATTGCAGATTATTTTTTTCTATTTCCTTGTGCTAATGCCTCCTAAATCAAAAGAAAATAAAGACCTATCTTTTAGAGTTGAATTAAATGCATCCATTTGATTTTAGTGGGTTGAAATTGCTGAACTTGAAGGCTGTGCTAAATTCAATAGAGGGGCATAAGAACACAAGTAGGAACAGACATCCCACCCTTTCAGCCTACTTGCCATTCATCAGGATCACGGCTGGTCTTTAACCTCAATACACGCATTATTACTGATGTTATTAACATTCTGACTGGTTGCATTACAGCCTAGTGTGGCAGCTCCAGTGCACAGGAATGCAATGATTCCATGGGTTGTAGACTCAGCTAGCTCCATCACAGGCACAGACATCTTCAAGAGGCAGTGCCTCAAGAAGGAGGCATCCATTGTTAAGGACCCTCACTATCCAGGACATATCCTCATCTCATTACTATGATTGGAAAAGAGGTACAGGAACCTGAAGACCCAGAGTCAGTGATTCAAAAATTGCTTCTTCCCCTCCACCATCAGATTTCTGAACCAGTCCATTATCAACTCACTATTCTTATATTTGCATGATTTACTTTGACAATTTACAGTAATTTTATGTGAACTGTACCACTGCTGCAAAATAATAAATTTCACATTATCTGTCAGTGATAATAACTCTGCTTCTAGTTCAGATTCAGAAGTCTATCAATTTCTGCTAAGTTGAAACTGAAAACATAAAACTAAATCAATTAGCCTTTTGTGCTGTTCCATGATTCATCACAATCATGGTTGATCTGCCTTCACTGTAGCACAACCCCAATCTTCCTGTTGATGCCCATGTCTCTGGAAATCTATCTACCTCCTCCTTAAACATATTCAGACATGGACTCTACAATCCTCTGGTCTACAGGTTCACCATCCTCTGATTGGAAAATGTCTCCCCATCTCAATACTAAACCTCTTGCCATGGTCCCTTCATTCTTGCCACCCCAGCCAAAAGAACCGTCTCTCCCATCATCCACTCTGATTTTACTGAATGAACACAATGACTGAGCCTCCACAGCTCAAAACAGCACTCACTGTTTGGAAGCTACCTCTTGCTTAAGTATAATATAGGGTGTTGCTTTGTAAAATAAAATGCCATTTTCATTTTATTTCAGTCATGACTTAAGTAGTTCATGCTGGCCAGCTTTTAGTTAAACTGTTCATTGTTTTTTGTCTCCTGTCTATTTCTTATTTAGATCATGACCAGTTTAATAAAATCATCTTGAAGAATTGGTTCAATGTGCCAGCTAGGATTTAAGCATTTAATATTATATTTAATAAAGCAAAACTCATTTAAAGCCAACTTTGACTCCTCATTATTTTTAGTTCTATTGTCCTTTAACATTATAATAACAAGTTACAAATTGACTGGGAAGCCCAGGGATCAATGCTTACAGCAAGGGTTATGTTCGTTGGGAAGTCTGAAGTTAGACAATGTGTCTGTTGATTAGGGAATAAGCAAATTCCAAGATGGTGATGGGTAAGTTGTGTGGGACTGAGGCCAAGGTAATGGATAGCAACTAGCAAGAAAGTCCATAGACTGGGATGAGAGGGGAGGGGGCAAAGGGAGTTCAGAAATGGAGATGGGTGAATCCTGAAGACTGGGGGCCATGTGAGTCCGTTCTGGGGAATGAGATGACCACAAGATGTAGACCAGATGGGAAATAAGCACGATACAGACCAAATGGAAAATTGGGCATAACATTGGCAGATGGAATTTAATCCTGACAAGAGCAAGGTGATGCATGTTAGGAGTGCAACATTGACAGTAAATGGTTTCTGAAAGTGGTCACACAGATAGATAGGTGGTGAAGAAGGCATATGGTATAGGGTAGGGCATAGAATGCAAGAGTTCAGAGATTATGTTGCAACTTCACAAAACAATGTTTGGACCACACTTGGAATGTTGCATGCAGTTCTGGTCATCTCACTATGGAAAGGATATAGTTGTGCTGGAGGGAACACGGAAAGAACATAGGAAAGATTCACCAAAATATCACCTAGATTGAATAAAGTTAGTTATAGAGAGAAACTGGATAGGCTGAGCTTGTATTCCCTCGAGTGCAGAAAGCTAACAGGTGACATAACAGAGGGATATAAAAGTATTAGTCATAGATAAGGTAGATAGTCAGGATCTTTTTCTGTGATTAGGAGTATCAAAGCAAGAGGACATAGGCTTAAGGTAAGAGGAAGGAAGCTTAAACAGGATCTGAGGGGCAAGTTTGTTCTTACACAGGGAATGCTTGATATCTGGAACTCCCTGTAAGAGGGGCTGGTGAAATCAGATACTATCAAATTGTTTAAAAGATATTTCTATGGACACCCAGGTAGTGAAGGCCCTGAAAGAATGTGATTTTAATAAGGTCAAATGGGATGAGTGGAGATAAGTAAAAAGGTCAGCAAGTGGGCTGAATGGTTTTCTGTGCTGATACAGCTCTGATACAGCTGAAGGAAATTCAAAGACTGGAGCCCGGAGAAGAGTAGCTATGGGAGTCCAGAGATAGGGAGGAACTCGTCGAACATGAGCCTGGAGAAGAGTGGCCAGGGGAGTCCAGACACCAAGAGATGGAGGAAGAACTCGAGGAACATAAGCCTGGAGAAGTATAGAAAAAGGGTGGCAGAAGGCCTAACTGGATGGGTAGAGTTCTGTAGATGGATTTGGGTTACCTCAGAGTAGAGGGAGATGTCCTTGAATATTAGGCAAACAGGCAATAGAAGAGCAGCAGGCAAACTTTGGGCAGAATCTTAGGCTACATCCACACTAGAGCCGATAATTTTGAAAATGCCCATTTCGCATAAAAACAATAGGCATCCACACTAAGCATTTTAAAAAATATCTCTATCCACATTGAAATGGAGATTTCATCGAATCTCCTCCTATGACGCATGAGCAGAACACATCTACCAAAACAAGTGCCATGTTTAGTGTTGAATCTCACTGTGAAAGAGGGTGCGTATTTGTTCAGTTACAGACTAGAAAAACTTAAATGACGGGCAGCTGTTGGCTCTCGTGCAGGAGGACTTAAAGTAAAAAAAAAATACTGCAGCGTATGGAGGCAACCGACGGGGAGTTCATGGACTGTATGACCCGGTTGACGCAGAACATTGAAAAATTGACTAACTCTGCTGCATTAATAAAGCTCCTTGTTAAGTGTATAAAACATGTCTACATCAGTGTTATCTTGTATTTCCATACAATGTTACAGTAGGCTGTTACACATCTATTGTCAGAGAAGTACTTGCATAAATAGGTAAACCACCTTCACACGAGCAAGGACAGAAAACAGGGCAAAGTGAGTATACTTACTTATTCAGTAAGTTATCGGTCAAAGTATTTGGTGAGTACATTTCTAACTCTTCTGGCTTCAGTCTTGTTGCCGTCAGTTCTGAAATTGTTAGGTTGCGTTCAAGAAAATAATGAAATAGCGCGCTGCCGTCTGATAGCGTTTTCAGATTCCTCCGGTTACCCCGTCCACACTGATCTGCCCGAGCAGCATTTTCAAAAATACCCACCCTGGAAAGCGTTTCTGAAAAGCTCTGGTTTCGGGGGACGAAAACGCTGTTTTAGTGTGGACGGAGGTTTAAAAACGAAGAGAAAAAGCTTCGTATTTATCTGGCGTAGTGTGGATGTAGCCTTAGCTGAATAATCAAGTTTGGTGGACTTGTTCTCAGAACCACCCCAACAATCTTCTGAAGGGGCATTAAAATTCAGGAAAAATGGATCAGCTGGGAAAAGAATTAACTTATTGAAAAAGCTTACATCTTTCATTATTTTTAAATGAGAAAGGCTTGCAAAAGAAATGAAATCTTTGCAAATTAAAACAATTTCTTCTTAAATCATGAATTAAAATTTTATTAAAAAGGATTTCTCATAAAACTTGATAATATTCACAGCTTTATTAATTGTGGAAAATACTTTCACTACTTTGCAAAGAAAGTATTCTGGCAGTGCTTAAACACAAAGGTATGACTGATACAAGGTTGCACATTATTTATTTGTTTCCAGAATAATGAAATGGAACAGCAGAGAGAGAGAGTTTGCTATGACGTAATGAATTCTTTCAGTTTTCCCCTTCTTTGATATTTTCCTCTATAGATCTTCTATAGATATATGTTGCAGTCTAAATAACTTCTAGTTAAATCTGGTCCCTAACCGCAATGGTTCTCAAAAGACAGTCTGACAAGTACTTGGTCAAAGACTTTCCTTGGCTAGTAAAGGTCTTGCTTTTTGCATGGAATTAATTCTTAGTTGTGCCACTGTGAAACTGCCCTGGGCAGTCAATGCAGCCGTACTGCATGACAGTACATTCATGATCTATTATATGTTTACATATTCACTCTGTGGGTCTCCCTTCTCAATTAGAAGCATGCTCAGAGAGAAAACAAAATAAAGCATGGTCTGAAAATGAGCACATGGGAGCTAGAACCAACAAACAAAAATATATTCAAAGCAGGTCGTCAGAACCATTTGCCTGAAATTCAGGAAAACAGCTGGTTAAGAGTAATCAGCAGACATACTGTGTCGAATTGTTCAACTTAAAGCTTTTGGCAGAGCTTGCATTGGTTTAATAATGTATAGGATTACCAGAACTAATTACATCAGAATGAACATGGATAACACGTAAATCTCGAGATCCATGCGCTTCATTCACCGAACTAAGCATAACCTAAACTGCGACATCGAGAAATGTAAGGAAGGCCTTGTTAGCCTTTATTATTTTACACCCAAAATTATCGGGAATTTGAATGAGGTTATATTCACTTTCAGGAGTCCAATTTTGTGGCCCAGTGTTTTGAGAGAACTTAAGAGCTTGAAATAAAAAAAGCAGTGGACTCCTCACTGACCAGATAGCCCTGGATTGCTTGGTCAACACCAAAATATCAATAAGAATAATATAGTTTCAGACTGGAGACCAGGGCAGTGGAGTACCTGGGGACTGTTGTTCATCTCCTTGTCAGCTGTGTACTGGCACTGCCCACCACCCTATTCCACTCACCCACAACCACCGTCACTGCAATGTCAGAAATTTTAATAAGCATCTAAAGACCAAGGAAGTCACCTTGGCGACACAAGAAACTGCAAATGCTGGGATTTGCTGCAACACACAAAATGGTGGTGGGTTCAGTTCATTAGACTGGAAGGGAACGGACAGAAGATATGTTGGGTCAAGATCATTTATCTGGACTGGAAAGAAAAAGGGGAGAGAGCTAAAAAATGGTGGACGGTTGGAGTGGAGTAAGAGCTGGCAGGTGATCATTGGATCCAGGTGATTAAAGGTGATACACACAAAATTCTGCAAGTGCTGGAAATCCAGAGCAAAGCACACAAAATTCTGGAGGAATTGAGAGGTAAAAATGCTGGAGGGGCTCCAGGAACTCTTGTGTTTATGCTCATCTATTCAGGAACAGTTTCTTCCACCATCAGATTTCTGAATGGTCATGAACCAATGAACACCACCTTGTGATTTTATACATCTCAAAATGGTCACCTCATTCTCCTATGCTCCAAAGAATCAACTCATAACCTGCTCAGCCTCCCCCTTTACTTGATTCCCCAAATCCTGGAAACACTCTTGTAAATCTTTTCCACGCACTTTCCAACTTTCTTCAAACCCCTTGAATAAGCTCTTCTTCAGTGAGAGATAAAAGATCCCTGTGAGGTGTGGGTGCCTGTTACCTGCTTAACACTTGGCTAAGGAAGAGAATATGATAGAAAATGATGTGCATGGATTTTTTTTATTTGCAAACTACTAAACATCTGTTACACAGGAAATCTAATTCTTCACTTTGAATAATGAGATCTTGTAGAATTGTATTTCCGTACCAAACTATTGTTTGGAAGGAAATATATTTTAAGTACTCTTAACAAATATAATTACTTCGAGCAAGAAATTCAACTCCACTCAATAGATCATCAAATACTTTGAATGCATGTGTCTTTACTCACAGTTGCTGCAGCTAGCTTGCTCTTTTAAAATATGAAACTCAGATGTTCAGAATTGAAACCTTAAATATAAGCATGACATCAATATGCCTTTCCTTCTGTTAAAAACAAATGAGTTGTATATTATTACACTGATTTCTGCTGTGTATAAATTGTGAGCCATGATACAGCAGTGACAAAATTAAAAAAAAACATAATTGACATTAAAGCACCATAGGATGACCTGAGTTTGGAAAAGGTGCTTCATAAACACTAGAAGGCCTAATCTCAATCTTCATTTTACTACTAACATGGATGACAGGGATTGATTGGTTTCTTTCTAGGTCATGTCAGAGTCACAAGTCATACAGCATTACAGATCACCATTTCTCACTGACCATCAATGCACTATTCCACATTGTTGTCCACCTGATTTTCCTATACACTTTCTCTAAGTTTGACCACACATCTCTAGACTAGGGGTAATTTACAACAGCCATTTAACCTACCAACGTATGTCATGGAGATGTAGAAGGAAACAAGAGCACAGGGGGAAACCCACACAGTCACAAGAAAGAATGTGCAAACTCCACACGGACAGCACCTGAGGTTGGGATTGAAGCTGGGCCTGTGAGGGAGCAGCTTTACCAGCTGTGCCACTGCTCCAATGTCCTAGTCTGTAGCCATAAGTGAACTGCATGGAGTTTCTCTTGACGCTTACTATCAATTCAAAGTATTTATTGCGTATATTTATATATTGAAGAGCATATTCAATTATTTTATCTTCTGCTTAGACTTAGAACTTTACTTTAAATTAGATTTTTAATTTTATTTCCTTTAAGTTTTCTGCACTGTGCATATTGTGGGGCCAGCGGCCACACCAATGCAAGCTCTAAGACCTCCACCTATGTTTGACTCAACACCACTTACCGAGTGACTGGCATGTCACCAAACGCTTCGGCAAACTTCCATAAATTCACAGTGAAGAGTATCCTAACTGTTGCATTATGCCCTGGTATGGAAACACCAATGCCTCCAGAAATGGAAAAGGCTACAGGAAGTAGCAGATACTGCCCAGCCCATCACAGGCAAAGCCCTCGCCACTATGAGCTCATCTACAGGAGCACTGCCACAAGAAAGCAGCATCCATTATCAAGGATCCTCACCATCCAGACCATGGCCTTATCTTGCTACTATCATTGGGCAGGAGCTGCAGAAGCTTTAGACCCCACTCTACCAGGTTCAGGAACAGTTATCACCAGACAACAATCAGATTCTTGAACCAAAGTGGGTAACTTCACTCATCTTGACTCTGAACTGATTCTACGTCCTACGGATACACATTCAAGGACTTGCCGACTTATGTCTTGGTATTATTTTTATATGCACAGTTTGTCAGGAAAGCTCACCAACACCTCTACTTTCTGAAAAGGCCTAAGTGAGGTGGACTATGCACATTCTACAGATGCATCATGGAAAGCATCTTAGCAAGCTGCATCACTACATAGTACGGAACTGCATTGTGGCGGACCAGAGGCTCTACAACAAGCAGTCAAAACTGCCCAACGTGTTATGGGCACCAGCCTACTTTGCCATCAAGGGCATATACCTAGAAAGGTGCTGTGAAAGGGTCAATAATATCATGCAAGTTTCTACTCACCCTGCTCATGGACTGTTTGTTCCATTCCCATCAGGGAGGATGCTATGTAATATGCCTGCCTGGACTACCAGACCTGGACTTTCCCAGGCAGCAAGGCTGATCAACACTTCCACCCAATAACTCACCCCACCACACCCTCCAACACCACTTTATCATTTCTTGTTAGTCACCTTATATACAGACACTTCGACTCTTAGCATCACCTTATGGGCATAAGGTCTTATGTATTTATTTTTATTATATTTTTAATTATTATTGTGTTCTTTATTGTATTTTTATTGTGTGCTGCATCAGATCCAGGGTAACAACTATTTCATTCTCCTTTACACTTGTGTACTAGAAATGACATTAAACAAGCTTGAATACTTGTCTTTTTCTGCATATTAAGCTTTTGCCTGTTAAGCTTTGTCAGTTTAAATATAATTTTTAGTGAAGTTCTATTGTAGTTCTTTTTCCTTGTAAATGCCTACAAGAAAATGAATCTGAAGGTAATATATAGTAATGTAAGGGTACCTTGATACTACATTTACTTTGAACTTTGAGAGTGACTGTTCCAAAGCAGCCGGCATCCAAAGAAGCAAACAGCAGCATGAGTCAGTGTCTTCAGAAACAATAGAGAAAATGATGGAGGGGAAATAAGGTAAAACGGTTACTCATACCCAAAGGATGGCCGAAATAATAAAGCTTTTTGTATGGATTTGCATCATTAGTTGGCTGTCTTCCTGTCTGCTATTCAATTTATCCTTTAGGGAAAGTGCTACTTTTTCACAGCCTGCCCTTGCCAAATCCAGGCTTTCAACATAGTCTGTTGCTAGAAAGGGTGCTGACGTCTGTGCATGTTACTCCAGTTATTAAAACACTACACACACATTAACAGAAGGACAATGTGCACCATGCCATCAGGACACTGCAGCAACCTTCTTACCCTCAAAATCGCTGAAAGGATGATTATCAGCACAAACAAATGTCAAAATGAGTAAATTACAAATCTAGCCTGAAACAAAACAGTATCAATCTATAGTTTGTCACTCATCCAAACCCACTTTACAAACTGCTGGGCAGTTCTATACTTGCTTATCATCATTACATAGAACTGCACAAAGAATTTAACCTTTCACCCTGTTAATAAAATTATGTTTAAAGGAGCCTGAAATAATTTAAATATGAAGTTCTTTTCAAAAAAACATATAATTCTGCAGCAAATGCGTATTGAACACAATGCTGTAAGAAATCTAGGTGGAGATCAATACTGGGAACAGCATATTGAAATAGAAGAACGTCAGGAATGACAGATTTGTCAAACAATGGAATAAGGAGGCAACTCAGGTGGCTTCCATATAGTGTCAGCGCCTCTCCCTCCCTCAAACCTCTGCCTACATGTTACATAGCTCCAGCATTTTCTGCTTTTCATTTTAAATGAACAAATCAGAGGACTATTCACAATAGAAGAATTGCTATTGGTGCTGGTTTATTATTGTCTCATGTACCACGATACAGTGAGAAGCTGTTGTTTGTGAGCCATCCGTACATAGTGTAGGTGCATCAAAATAATAAGATGGAAAACAGAGGGCAGAATATAGTGTTACAGAGAAAGTGCAGTGCAGACAATCAAGTAAGGTCTGAGGGACATGACAAGATAAATTGAAGATCAGAAGTTCACCTTTCAGAAGTTCACCTGTGCAAGAGGTTAATTCATGAATGTTATAAAGTGAAATGAAATTATACCGAGGAACGGGTGGTACATGTTCCCAATGGCAGTGGGGGAGAAGAGGGAATGACCAGACTGAGAGGCATCTGATTATGTTGGCTGCTTTCCCAAGGCAGCAGGAAGTGTACACAGAGCCAACAGATGGAAGGAAGGCTGGTTTTCGTGACAGAGCAGGTTGTGTTCATAATTCTCTGCAATTTCTTTGGTTTTGGGCAACAGGAGTTGTCATACCAAACTGTGACGCATTCAGATAGGGATGCTTTCTAAACATCAGCTTTATTTGTCACATGAACCAAGAGACATACACTGAAATGCATCATTTGTGTTCCATGCATCTTTGGAATGTGGGGAAAAACTGGAGCACTGGGAGGAAACACGCATGGTCATAGGGAGTTTGTATAAACTCTTACAGACAACAGCAGGAATTGAATCCCAATCTTACAGCAGGTGGCATAAAGCGATTGCACTAACCACTACCCTACTGGAAGATCTTGAGTTCATCTTCTCGCAAGTGAGACTTCAAGAGTCTGATAACAACGGAATAGAAGCTATCCGTCTATTCAATAATTTTCTTACCATACACAGATCAATATTTTTCTTACCTCCAGACTGAGATTTCCAATATTTCTCTTGCTAATCTCAGTTGTGCCACTGTGCCAACCCTAAACTTAGACCATAAGACATAAGAGCAGAATTAGGCCACTCAACCATTAAGGCTGCTCCACAATTCCACCATGGCTGATCCCAGATACCAAACAAACCCATACACCTGCACTCTTGTCATACCCTTTGCTGTGCCCTGACTGATCAGGAAACTATCAACTTCTGCTTTAAATATACCAACAGACTTAGCTCCCAACGCCATCTCTGGCAGAGCATTCACAGATTCACTATTTTCTGGCTAAAACTCCTCCATCTATCTTTGTATTGTCATGTTCTGGTTCTGCTGTGGTTATTTCATTTAGCAGCTCTGTAAGAACTGTTTGCTATGCTTTCAGCCTGTTTGGGCTATTGTTGAAGAAAAGGGATTATCTGGAATGTGTGCCATCAAATTGGCAAGAGGTTTTGCTTGGTGAGGAACACTGAGGTTGGTTTTGGGCTTTTATTCGAGAGCAGATGAAGAGAGAAAACGCTGGGGAGAACTGAACATAGGACACGATCTGCTGGGAGACCTGTTTGTTTGAGATGGATTGCGAGCAACGTTCGGAAGGTGATGTGTGACCGAGAGTCCAGTGCGTGAGTGACAGAGATGTGAAGCTGAGTTCAACTTGTGCACATTTAACTGTTTAATTAGAATGGGCCCTTTTCTTTTTGTTATCCTTTACTAACCATTCAGTTAAAATCTATAAATATAATTCCTTTAATTGTATGCAGTATACTGTCTGTTATTTTGTGGCAATGATTTGTAACAGGGTAGTGAATTACATAACATCCACACAAAACAGGGGGTTAGGGGTGGGCTCGTGCCTCGATGTCACGCGTTTGGCAGGGCCGGAAATTGTCTTCCCTTGATGTATGCAGCCGAGGAAACCAGAGTGTTTCAGCATCATCCCCAAACTTTGCCACAAAGCCATCAACTCCATGATCCAAATTATTGACAAACAATGTGTAAAGTAGCACTCCCAATACTGACCCTGAGGAACACCACTAGCCACTGGCAGCCAACCAGAAAAGCCCCTTTTATTCCCACTCCCTGCCTCCTGCCTGTCATTCCTCTATCCATGCAAGTATCTTTCTTGCAATACCATAGGATCTCATCTTATTAATCAGCCTCATGTGTGGCACCTTATCAAATGCCTTCTGAAAATCCAAGTAAATGACATCCACTGCCTCTCCTTCATCCACCCTGCTTGTTACTTCCTCAAAGAACTCTAACAAATTTGTCAGGCAGGATTTTCCTTCATAGAAACTATGCTGACTGTAACTTATTTTATCATGAGCCTCCAAGTACTCTGCAACCTCCTCCTTAATAATAGACTCCAACACTTTTCCAACCTCTGAGGTTAGGTTAACTGGCCTTCTTCCCTTCTTAAACCATGGAGTGACATTTCCAGTCCTCTAGGACCATGCCAGAATCAAGTGATTTTGAAAGATTATGACCAATGCATCTGTTATCTCTTCAGCAGCCTCTCTCAGGACTCTGGGATGTAGTCCATCTGGCCCAGGTGACTTATCCACCTTAATACCTTTGAGGTTGTCTAGCACTTTTTCCTTTGTTATAGCAATGGCACTCAGTCCTGCTTCCTGACATTCACCCTAACCCTAACCCTAGCACACTGCTAG
This sequence comes from Hypanus sabinus, assembly GCF_030144855.1. Lineage (NCBI taxonomy): Eukaryota > Metazoa > Chordata > Chondrichthyes > Myliobatiformes > Dasyatidae > Hypanus > Hypanus sabinus. The sequence goes on from NC_082706.1 coordinate 130,474,544, forward strand.
TGTCCTCCACAGTGAAGACAAATGCAATGTACCCATTAAGTTCATCTGCCTTTTCCTTGTCCCCAATTACTACCTCACTAGCAACTTTTTCCAGTGGTCCAATATCAAATCTCAGCTCCATTTTACTCTTCATGTAACTGAAAAACACTTTTGGTCTCCTGCTTGATATTATTGACTGGTCTCATAATTCACCTTTTCCCTTCTTATAGCCTTTTTAGTTGCCTTTTGCTGGATCTTAAAAGCTTCCCAATCATCCAACTTCCCATTCACTTTTGCTACCATATATGCCCTTTCTTTGACTTCTACACAGTACTTAACAGGTGGTTGCCTAGCCCTGCCATTTGAGAACAACTGTTTCTGTGGGACATAACTATCCTGCACTCTATGAACTATTCCCAGAAACTTCAGCCACTTCTGCTCTGCCGTCATCCCCGTCAGTAGCTCCCTCCAATCCACCTGAGCAAGCACTCTCTCATGCCTCTCTAATTCTCTTTATTCCATTGTGATACTGAAACATGTAACTTATGCTTCACCCTTTCCAAATGGAAAACTAATTCAACCATCTCCTCAGGGTTCCTTTACATTAAGCTCCCGAATAAGATCTGGGTTATTACACAACACCCAATCTAAGATAGTCTTTCCCCGAATAGGCTCGAGTACAAGCTGCTCTAAAAAGCCATCTCAACAAACTCCCTCCCTTGCGATAGACACCAACCTGATTTTCCCAATCCCCTTGCATATTGAAGTCCCCCCCCCCCATTACAATTGTGTCACTACCCTTATTACATGCCTTTTCCAGCTCCCTTTGCAATCTCAATCCTACGTCTTGGCTACTATTTGGAGACCTATAATTTTTTTTAAATTCCCATAATTTTTTTTTACTCTTGAAGTTTCTTAACTCTGCACAAAGATTTATCATTCTCTGACCTCTCACCTCTTTCTAAACATGTAATTTCATCCCTTACCAACAGAGCCACACCACCACCGATACTTTCCTGCCCGTCCTTTTGATACAAAGTACATCCTTTGATGTTAAGCTCCCAACTATTTCTTACAGTCATGACCTTCAGCCCACAACTACATAACGATCAATCTTTAATTATGTCATGAGTTTGTCCACCTTATTCCAAATGCTATACGTATTTAAATACAGCACCTTCAGTATGCATTCTTCACCCTTTTGAATTTCGCTTCTGTAGCACAACTTAACTCTCTCTACATTTGTACCCTGTCATTGGCTCATTCCCAGTCACAGTCCTGTCCTCACTGTCACATGGCAGAAGCAGCAATCCTGATATCCAAGATCCTTCCCAATGCCCTGTATTCTTTTTTCAGAACTTCCTCCCTTTTCCTACCTATGTTGTTGGTATCAATATGTACCACGACCTGTGGCTGCTCACTCTCCCTTTTCAGCATAGTGTGGACGCATTGGGAAACATTGCAGACCCTGGCACTTGGGAGGCAAACTACATTCCGCGTTTCTTTCACATCCGCAGAATCGCCTGTCTGTTCCCCTGATGATAGAGTCCCCTATTACTGCTGCCATCCTCTTCAGTCCCCTGCCCTTCTGAGTTACTGGGCCAGACTCAGTGCCAGAGGCATGGCTGCTGTTGCTTCCCCCAGGTAGGTTGTCACCCCCCTCCTGCAACAGTACTCAACAGTACTTCTTGTTGAGGGGGATGGTCACAGGGATGCTCCCCACTGCCTGACGTTCTCCCTTCCCTCTCCTGACAGTCACCTATTTATCTGTCTCCTGTAGCCTTGGGGTGACTACCTGCCTGTAGCTCCTGTCTATCACTGCTCCACTTTCCCTAACAAGCCGAAGGTCATTGAGCTGCAGCTCCAGTTCCCTAACACGGTCTCTAACTTCAGCATCTTTACTGTTGTTTTATTCATGAATTGAATTTGCTCATTCCTAATTACCCTCACAAAGTCGTGGTGACCTGCCTTCTTGAATGATTGAACCCTACAGTAGAAAATATTTCCCTAGATCTAAAATCACCAGCTCCAAATTTTTGACACAGCAATGTTGAAGAAACAAGATACTTCTCCAAGTCATCATGGCCTGTGATTGGCAAGAGGAATTTAAAGTAGCCATGCTACCATCCATCACTTTTGCAGGTTAAGATGCCTCTCTGAAGTGTTTATGAATGTTGCACACTGTGGTGGAACTATGTAAATATTAATATATTAATGGTGTAGATGTGTCACATTAAGAAAGATAAGGATTTAATGAAATCTGGAGACAGGATCATTGATCTGACAGTCCAGTTGGCTGGAATCATTGTTAATGATATATTAAATAGATACAAAAAGCTAGAATGACTCAATACCTCTGGAGTTGAAGCAGTGGAGTGGGTTCGGTCTTCAAGGGGTTGGGGTTCAATATTATGAAAATGATAATAATTATAATTATGTTCACCATTATAAATAATAAGAGTTCATTGTAAATATCTAAACTTTGGGAAGAGGAATTCAAAAAAAACACTTTTTTATTGACAACTTAAGTAGGTCAAGATGGCTCTCCGATCTGCTGATAAGTGTTATACATTGTAGCCAAGGTCTACATTGGCAGGAGTGAAAGGCTGGATTGTTATCTGAATGCTAGTCAAACAAATAGCTTTCTCCTGGATAACGTCCAGATTCTTGAATTGTTTCAGCTGCATGAATTAGTGCAACAACAACTTACATTTAGATAGCACTTTAAATGTAGAAAAGTGTAAAAAAAAATCAGACGATAAGCAGTAAACCAAAAGCTGGGTCACAGAAGAAAATCTTAAGCAGCAGTTTTAAAGCGGAAAGAAAGTAAAGAGGTTGCGAGAGGAAAACAGAATGTCTGCAGGAAATCTGAAATAAAAACAGGAAATGCTGGAGATACAAAGCAGGTCGGGCAGTATCTGTGGAGAAACATATCCAAACCCTTCATCAGAATAGAGGAGTGATTAGAATATAATCAGAAGTGGAAAAGCAGAGAGTCATGGACAGAGGAATTGGGAGAAGCTCTGTAAGGATCTGAATTTTAAAAATCGTGACTGTGTTTTAACCAGGCGCCCTCAGGACAGGCGACCTTGTTCTGGCTGAAATTTGGTCTTGACATAACCACAAAGATTGGATGGCTCCATAAACAGAGACGTGAACAAGAAAGTCCAGTGAGGAATTACTCCAACATTCTTGTAAACAGTCAAAAGGTTCCTTAGTTAATCTTGAGTGAATCATTTAAATATCTAGTACTGATCAACAGTCACCCTCCCGATGATGGCAATTATCTGGCAATGCTGGTTCTACTGAAAATTAAGAGGAGAGCTAACACAGCCCTTTTGTTGGAGATGTTTTTGGGTGGCATCAATGACACTTGGGTTTTCACTCTGCTGACAGCCAACCCAGAGAGTTACGTTGGAAAATTACGAGAGTCTCGCCTCAGAATAGATGTCCCTTTCGAACAGTGATGAGGAGGAACTTCTCTACCCAGAGAGTGGTGAATCTGTGGAGTGCTTTGCCACAGCTGGCTGTGGAGGCTGAGTCACTGGGTATATTTAAATCAGAGGTCGATAGTTTCTTCGTTAGTAAAGAAATCAAAGGTTACATGCACAAGGCACTGGAATGAGGTTCGGAGCCAAAATAAATCAGCCATGATTGAATGGTGGAGCAGACTTTGATGGACCGAATGGCCAAATTCTGTACCTATGTCTTGTGGTCTTACTATGCTACCATAAAGAAACTGTTGACTATTGGATAAAATAGCATATTGTGATTTTCCTCACTTTTCAAACTGATAATATAATTTATAAATATTATGTTGTTCCATACACGAAACAGAAACATACAGCTTTTTAAATGTCCCTTTGTTTCACCAGCTGTGAACAAGAAAGTTTAATTACTTTGAGCACCTTTGCTTGCATCACTCAACAGTGTCAGCATTTTACTTATTAATATAGAACAGGCTGGAGAAAAATGTCTGACAGACCACTCTAGTGCCAGGATTTCCTGAGATTACGACAGCGTTCTTCATCATGTTGCTGTTTAACTATTCCAAGGATCGATCACAAAAGTCTTTCACAAATATTACCACAATTTTTTCGGCAACATATAATCAATCAAATACATCTCCCTGTTTGGTTAGAATCCTTAACATGAGTATAAAGTGAAACTTATGTTCACTGTATAATATTTAAGTTATTGAAATTACTGGAGTTTCATTTTTAAGTCTTGTCATTGAAGCCACGTGACAAAGCCAATGCCAGTGGCTGAGATTAATTTGTATACAGATATTGTCCACTTACAGTGTCTAGCTACAGAAATTGCCCAACTTTGATTGGTTGCTATTGGTATCATTTGTTTCTTCTGCTCTTTCCATAGTTCTCTGTAAATTAAATATATCTGCTATATAATAGAGTATTTGCTGTGCTCTATCTCTTAAGCTACATTTACTGACCACTTCATTAGGTACACCTACTCATTAATGTAAATATCTAACCCAGCCAATCAAGTGGCAGAAACTCAATGGATAAGAGCATGCAGAAATGGTGAAGAGGTTCAGTTGCTCTTCAGACCAAACATCCGAATAGGCAAAAACAAAAACTGTGATCCAAGTGACTTTGACCACAGAATGACTGTCATTGCCAGATGCTGTGGTTTGACTATCTCAGAAACTGCTCACCTCTTGAGATTTTCACACACAACAGTCTCTAGAATTTACAGAGTATGGTGCGAAAAACAAAAAGTATCCAGTCAGCAGCAGTTCTGTGGGTGAAATTGTCTTGTTAATAAGAGAGGTCAGAAGAGAATGGTGAGACTGGTTCAAGGTGACAGGAAGGTGGCAGTGACCAAATAACCATGAGTTACAACTGTGGTGTGCAGAGGAGCATCACTGAATGCACAACTCACCCAGCCTTGAAGAGGTAGGGGCACAGCAGCAGAAGACCACATATATACCCTCAGTATCCACTTTAGTAGGTACCTAATGAAGTGGCCACTGAGCGCATATTGATTTCAATTTGTGGCAGAACTTATAGAGGTATTGCCTTGCAGCCCCAACAGTCCGGGTTCAATCCTGGTGTTGCTGATGTGGAGCTTGTACATTCTCCCTGTGATTGCATTTCTTTTCCCTGGATGCATCCAAGCATAGACGGTATTCCAAAGGCAGTGCAGCTGGACCAGAAGTGTGGTTGGATCGCCCTGGGTGCTGAAAGGATGACTTGGGTTCCAGGTAGAAAAGATACAGTGCCCTACTTCTGGCCCAGATGTGAGGTTGGACCGCACTGGACACTGAACTGATTTGAAGACGTTGAGAGCGGCTTTGGTCTAGGTGACGGAATCTTGGCTCAGACTGAGTTGCTGGGTGACATGGTCCAGACTCAGAGCCTTTCACAATAGTCGGGTCCTAGTACGAGGTACAATGCATTGTTTAGACAATGTAAATGCCAGCCCAGATTGGAGGCTAAAGCCAATTTCTGTCACTCTCTGTGACCTTCACTCCACTCTCCAGGGCACTGAGCTGTTCGCTGATCTGTTGCTTGGTCAATTTAAATTCTGCCCCAGACTGACTGAGAAGACAACATGTCGGTCAAGAACAAGATCCATTTTCACTAATTTTCTGCAATGATCATCTTCATGGTCCAGAGGCTACTGGGACTGCCTGGCTACTGTGCTCCATGCCTGTTAATACGATGAACTGATGAGCATTTTCTATATTTAATTGCAATGGAATGCATAAACTTCAGACAGTGTATTGTGTGCTTTTGTTAATAGTTGGAACCACTGGAAACATAGTGCATGAGAATTTACATAACTATTTCTGCTAAAGCAATGTAAAAGCAGTTTTAAGTTCTTTAATTTATAAATAACATTTTTATATCCAGCATCACTTTCATCTACTTGCAGACAGAAATAAAAGATCTGAGAATGGATTATAAAATCCCCTGACATCTGGAATAAAACCGTTAAAGAAATAGAATCAGGAATAGTCTGACCCTGTACTACCATTCAATATCATTTGCCAGTCCTCAACGCAATTTTCCACTTGGACAAGCATGTCCCTATCTCACCAGGGTATGGGGCCACCAGCCGCCCTCATCTGGTTTAGCCTGCCTGTTGAAGCAGTGTACTGGAATGTGGCCGTTAAGGTTCGACTTGCTTTTGCTCTTCAATTTTAAAATACTCTTCTAATTTGAATGCATTCTTTCTGCTTCACTGGGGTCATCTGACAGTAGAACGCCAGGCTGTCAGTCTTGGTTTGGCTAAGAGAGAAGGATCCTAATGCTGAGAGATGGGTCCTTAGCTGTAATTGTTCACTGTTGTCGATTATTACAAATAATTGTGCACTTTGAATATGAAGGAATGGGGATTAAAACACATTAGGGCTCTGGGGATCTGAGTCCAACCCCGAAGCTGGGTGCTGTTTGCATGTTCTCTCTGTGTCTGTGTGGGTTTCTTCCAGGTGCTCTACATTCCTCCACCTCCTGAATATATGCTGGAAGTTAATTGACAAGCATAATTCACTCCTTGAAGTAACTGACTGATAGAACCAAAAGGAGTTGATAGATATATGAGTGAGAATAAATTTCAAGGCTAGAGGGGAAAGGGGAATGGAGAGAGACTGCAAGTGAGTGAAGTACAGAGCAATTTAAGTGTTCTAATGCAGTAATCACGAAGAGTTACCTGGTAGATCTAACCACGATGTTGCACATTAGCCTTTATTCCAAAGCTGTCCACCTTCAGCAATAAGGAGGTTTTGTTATAGTTTTGTAAGTGAGTCCACAGCTAGAAGGCTGTTCATAGCTTTGGTCCCCTAACTGAAGAAAAGATGCACTGGAGGAGGTCACAGACTAATTCCTGGGATGAGCCACATTCCAGTACACTGCTTCCACAGGCGGGTAAACTAGATGAGGGCGGACTGGGTGGCCTCATGCCCTGGTGAAATAGGGACATGCTTGCCCAAGCTTATGAAGTCAGTTCCCGCGGACTGGGTGAATGAGATCTACAGTGAGATCCAATGGCTAGGAAGGCAGTACTGTAATGCTCCACGGGGAGAAAAGGGCATGTCAAGGCATAGAAAACATCATGGTCATCTTCTGCAACCAAGGAAGACCCCAGTTTGTGACATATGTTTGCACCATTGGATCCAGACTTCTAAGGTCAAGAGAGTGGAAATGCCCCAGTGCAGCAGGTTTTCCATTTTAAAAACTCTCCTGCATAGGTTTCTTGTCATCGTTGAACACAATGGACAATCACCAATAAAAAATCCAATTATTCACCTCATTCTAGACATGACTTTGGCAAAATCTGAAATTTAGAAAATGTAATACTACTGTATTATTCTACTCATTTTCTCCTCACTGGACAACTTTCTCATCCTAAGAATTAATTTAATGAATCTTTAGGGTTGAAGTTGGAGTGTTATACAGCATGGAAATAGGTTCTTGGCCCCAAATGGTTAACAATCAAGATATCTACCTGAGATGGTTGTTGTCTATCTGAGCCATTTTCCTACATTTGACCCATATCCCTTGAGGACTTTCCTATCCACGTACCGGTCCAAATGTCTTTTAAAGTCTGTAATTTTACCTGCCTCTGCAGCTTCTTCTGGTACCTGCTTCCACATAGCCACCACCCTGTCTGTCTCTCAGGTTGTTCTTAAATATTTTCCTTTTCGCCGTAAATGTATGCCACTTCCCTAACCTGGGAGAAAGACGGTGACCATCCACCACATCCACTAACCCCTGATGATTTTATATGTAACCCACTCACCAGGGCTCATATATAAACTTGGTTCATTAGCTAACTCTTGAACAGCCACCTGACTCAGCAGTGAGAAGGCCCCTATGGGTCGGTGTGATTTGGGGTTCAACCAAACAGGACAGTTGGGATGTTCCAATTAAGGAACACTGATTGTAGCAAATGCTGTGTAAACACTGCTCACACACAATTATTGGTCACCAAGAAATGACAGATGGTACACCAGCATAAAATTATAAAGAAAGTATATTTATAAATTTTCAAATTTATCATACAATTAACAGGAAAGGAATAGAAAGAGAAAAGGGCCTATTACAGTTAAACCAGTTCAACGTGCACATAAACGTTAGAGCTCATTTCTGAAGTAGTTGAGTACATCATCGTACTTTCACACTGAACCCACACTCTGCATGATAGGCACAAGCTGCAGTCCGAACTACTCTCAAAGATCATCTCGAATGAACTGGTTAACAGCCCTTCTTACAACAGAGTCTCTCCTTTGGCCAGCATTCTGCCACATTGTGCCCTGTGCCCTGCTCCAATGATCTCGCTAAAGGACCCTAAACCAGATAGATCACTGTCCTTGGAAAATCTGATTCTGCCCAGCTCTTCCTCATATCTTCCCTCATATCTCACTGGCCAGAAAGTTACAACATGTACCCAGACAGTCTTGATTGGCTGACAAAACATTCCTAAGTTGAGCAACATGGCTCCTTATCTTTAGCCAAAGCCAAAACACCTTTACTATCAGGACACATTGTTTTTACAGAAAACTGCCAAAATAAAAATATCTTACAGCATAGCAGTTGAAATCTTACCCAGGGCATTACATATATAAATCTATAAGTCACATATCAACCTCCTATATTCCAGGGAAAATGTCCTAGGCTTTCCATCATCTCCTTCGAATTCCCAAGTCATCCAGTCCCAGTAACATTTTCATTACACCAGAAGATTTGCTGCATCCTACAAGAGGAATCTGCACCAGTACTCAAGGTGTGGAAATGCACAACAGCTTCTGCATCAAACTCTTTTCTAGATGCCTTTGAGCAACTCAATGTTGCCACATTTATGCTTTGCTGGAAAGCCACACACAGTAATACTTTGAAGCACATCCTTGATAGGAGAATAACTGCTGAGCCGTACATCCTTGTAAGAGCAGGACATTCACCTCTTCCATATGTCTCACTATCTCAGTAAAGCTGCCAGCATTGTCAAAAACCTCACCCACCCCAAATATCCTCTCTTCTCCCCTCATCCACTGGGCACAAGATACAAAAGACTGTAAGAACATACCACCAGGCTTATGGGCAATTTCTATCCATTACTATAAGACAATTGATCGGTTGCTAGTGCGATAAAATGGGCTCTTGACCTCACAATCTATCTCTGTATGATCTTACACCTCATTGCTTTCCTGCTCTGCACTTTCTCCATAGCTGATACATTTTGTTCTGCATTCTGTTATTGTTTTGATCTGCATGTACAGTGTGTAAGACATGCATACTATATCTTGTTACATGTCACAATAATAAACCAATTCCAATTCCCAAACCTTCCCAATATCAATGCTTAATGACATCATTGCATTGCATTCATTAGCAGCTTGGCCTGGAAGATAAGAATGTCTTGTTAATTGCAACCAGTGTTGGATGACTCATGCAGGAAGTTAACTGGACAAATTACAGAGAACAGCAGACAGCTCAGTACTTGTGAGTGGAAAAATCACATTTATAATCAAGGACTAATTTGGCATGTCAAGAGTAAATTCATACTGCAGCTGTAGTGTTGCACTCAGCCAGAAGCAGATATTGAATGAACTGAATTCTGTAGCATACATAGCTCATGAATGTTTATAAATATATGCACAGCTTCACCCCTTATAATTCAGAATAGTACAGTAGACAAGTGGTAACTAGGAGTACCCCACAAGGTCAAGTATCAGAAGGAATGATTTTTGATCTACATACAAATAACTGGAAAAACAAGATATTCCAATTACTGGTATCTAGACCAAAAAAGAAAAAAAATCAAGTTCTGGAGGAACTCAGCAGGTCAGGCAACATTGGAACTGAGAGCAGAGAGGGAAGATGGCTGATATCAAGAGAGGGCAAGAGGTGAGGTGAAGCCAGTGGATGTGAGGAGGACTGAGGAGCACTGAGGAGATGGTGAAGTGGGAATAGAGGCAGGTGGATGATAGGTGAATTCTATCATATTATGATCAGTCTCCTGAGGGTTCTTTTACCTTAAACTCCCTAATCAAATTTGGTTCATTACAAACACCCAAACTAGAATTGCCTTTCCCTTAGTGGATTCAACCACAAGCTGCTCTAAAAAACCACTTCACAGACGTTCTGCAACTCCCTTTCTTGGAGTACATCACCAACCTGATTTTCCCAATCTACCTGCATATTGATATCCCCTACGACTATCATAATATTGCCGCTTTTGTCTCACATTGTAATTTGTATCCCACATCCTGGCTAATGGTTGGAAGCTTGTATGTCCTTCTCATCAGGGTCCTTTTCCCCCTGCAGTTTCTTAACTCTACCCAGAAGGATTCTACATCTTCCTGTCCAATGTCATGTCTTTCTAAGGATTTTATTTCATGTTTTAACCCATCAGAGCCATCCCAACCTCTCTGCCTACTCTTCAATGCAATGTGTATCCTCGGATGTTAAGCTCCCTATTATCATCTCCTTCTAGCCACCACTCAGTGATGCCCACAAAATTATACCTGACAATCTCTAACTTTGCTACAAGATCAGCTACCTTATTCCATATATTGTGTGCATTCAGATCTAATATCTTCAAGTCCTATATTCGTTACCCTTTTCGATTTTGTCTCCTGTCATACTGCAACTCTTCCCACTGACTGCAATTTTGCCTTGTCGTCTGCCTGTCCTTCCTGACAATCTCACTACATACCACCTCTGGTTGTATACCAACTGCTCCATCCTCAGCCCTATCACTCATATTCCTATGCCCCTGCCAAAATTAGTTTAAATTGTTATGAACCCTGAAACTGGGTATCTTACCAGCAAAGATAGGAGTATCCGTTGGAGTCTGATGATACTATTTTTAACAGTATTTATTAGTAAAAATACACAAAAATAATACCAATGCAAATATACAGATAATATACGTCATCAGTACTAAACCTAAAAGTGAGGATATAATAATAACCAATGTGAAATAAGCTTTATCGTTGTCTAGGGGATAATGAATTGTCTGGTGGAAATATAAAGTTCAGTTCAGTTCATGCAGGCTGCGGTAGTTGTTGATCGCTGTGTTGCAATTGTTGGAGAGAGAGCAACAGCTATTGACTTGCCAACGTTCCTTTATGATTTTGATCTGTCGATGTGGTGTTGTTGTGGTCATTCACGTATGACCCCTCCGTCCTTTAGCTAGACCGTTCTTCCGTGGCAGACTCGTCACCCAGGCAAGGGTGGACACACACACAAGCCCCCACCGGTCTCGTAGTGTCTCTCCTGGTGCATCTGAGGGGTGTTTCCCCAGACCCTACTTTTATCCCTACTCACGGGGTCTCAGGTGTCAATCAGGTTGGGATGATGCAACCCATCAACCAGACCACTCTGGTTGCCCTCTGAGGGGTTTCAATGAATAGAACAGTACTCAATACACAATTCCTTCTCCAAGAGACAATAGCAGTAATCAGTGGTTCCATTCCACTTTTGTTAGGAGGAGACATTCCACTTTTGTGTATCTCTGCATTGTCTCTCTCTCATTTCCTTGGTATCAGACCTGAAATAGTAGTGATTTTGCGATTCTTAAAAAGGAGGGGGCGACCTTGTACCCTTCTGCCCATCAGAGTTGCTCCTCATTCGTAACACCCCCATCCTTCTAAGAATTTTCACCCAAAGGGGAAAATTAACTAATACAGAGTCTTACAGAATTTCAGAATTTAACACAATACAAAAGTGTTTTTTTCACTACAGAGTAATACAGTTATACATTCAATTTAGCATCTAAATAGTTAGTGATTACATTGTCACTTCCTTTAATATCTTGTACCTTAATAAATTCCTGTAGCATCGGACTCCAATTTAATAACCACTTTTTTAAAATTCCTTTTCTTCAGCAAAAACAAAACTAAAGGGTTGTGATCTTAAGTATATAGTACAAAATGTGAACCAATACATGTGTGATTATTCTGTAGTACATTACAAAAGTTTATGCAAATACTAATCTTTATTTTATCTTTAAACTTAACAGTCAACCTTCCTAGGTGTTGAATTTATTATTTACATGCTTTGTCGAAATCCCTTAAAACCAGATCCTGTTATTTAAAGTGGCATTTTTTCAACCTTCGCCTCTTTTCCAATTAACTCTCACGTGGTTAGCTTGCTCACCAGTGTGGAATAGGCTTTTGCATACTCCTTTCATAGGAGTTATTTTATCAACAATGTTTTCCAAACTTAGCCCATCTTCTGAACTTCCACACAATTCTTTATTTTTAAGCAAGTCGTTAGTTTTATCTTCAGGACCTTTCATTCTATTAGTTTTCAGGTTAACATCAGCAAGTGATCCCTCTTTGTCCACACAACATTTCAAATTCTGCCTCTTCACAGCACACCCTTGAATAACATTAGCGAGTGGGGCACCTTTACATTCCAAATCAAACTGTAATTGATTCACAGGCACTTTGGTAACAAGCCATTGTTCCTTCAGCCTGGTTACTGCTTCTGAAACCAATCCAGACTTTAAATTTTCTTTATTCAATTTAGGAACTACACTTTTCCCTTCTCCTTCAATAATAATATCCACATCACCACCTTTTATCTCTTCACTAACTTTTAATACACCTTCTAACACAAACAACTGGGAATTCTCACTTCCCACTAGTACCAAGGTTAACACTTACTTCACTGAACCAAGTCCATCTGACCCAAAAGGACTGCATTCCTTTTCAACTAAATCAGATACCTCAGACTTTTCCTGAGTTTCATTACTAGGTTCAGTACCACGTGCATCCACATCTTGAACACACTCAGACAGGACATCTGCCTCTTCCAGGCTTTCAATACCCGTCCCCTTTTCAAATTCTAAGTTCCCCTGATCCTCCCAGTTACTCTCTGGGCAACTCCCTTCCGGAGTAAACTCAACCCTGCGGGTTAAAACAACCTCATCTGCTAACCCAGCAGACTCCTTCAAGGTAATGGCATCCTTTTCATCTAGGGCTGCCCTTATATCATTATCAGGAACATACTTAAATTCTTCAACTTCTTCAAACAGTTCTGTCAAGCCAGACAGATCATCCATGTCCAACCCTGGACCTTCTAACAGCCTTATCTGTTTCTCATTTTTACTCCGTGCCTCTATAAATTCCCTCTTGGCTAAGGGTAGGTCTACCTCCTCTCCTTTACTCTCTTTCACCTCCCTATTCTCCGTTTTATCACCCTCTAAACCCTCTTGGTACAGGGTTGGTAAAAACGTCTCAGCCAAATCGATACTGGCCTGATTTAAACTGGTCTCTTTCTCAGCTGCCTTTCTCGACATGCTGCGAGTGGTCACGCATGCGGGATAGATCTTGGAACCTAGGGGCAGGTCCTCAACACTTACAGGCTGGCTCATCAGCTTCATTGCTGACCAAACCTCACCACCGGCTATATCATTACCCAGAAGGACGTCCACATCAATTCTCGGAAATTCCGACCATACCCCTATTTCAACTGGTCCAGATACCAGCTCACAATTTATAATGATCCCATGCAAAGGCACAGCTTCTGTCCCTTTTCCTATGCCTCTCAAAACTACCTCTCCCATCTCAGGATCAAAATCTAGTACCTTACCGAGAATCAATGACTGCTCAGCTCCAGTATCTCTCCAGATCCGCAACGGAACTGGTGTTTCTCCCTCTTTCACAGACACGGTCCCTTCTGAAATAAATTTCTCATGCCCCCCCCTTGTATTTTATCTACCTGGGGCTTTCTTGACGATTTGCTGATCGACACAATACACCCTATAGGGACTGTTGCGTTCCCTTTTTCTGTCTCCTTCCTCGGAGCAAAGCACTTAGATGCAATATGACCCACCTTTCCACAATTAAAACAGGTCAAGCCAGGAACCCTCCTGCCAGCCTGCCTTTCTTCCTCCTTACTTTTACCACTAGCTCCCGGCTGAATTTCTACCTCAGCGGCCGGGCTTTCTCTACCGTTCCTACGGTCTTTCTGGTAACTCTTATTCGAGGAAAACTTTGTCTTGTGGGTTAGGGCATATTCATCTGCAATCCTGGCAAATTCTGATATAAACTTATTCGGCTTCTCATTCAAATACGTCCGGATATCATCCAGAACACAACCTTTAAATTCCTCAATCAGAATTAACTCCCTGAAATGATCGAAATCCTCCTCCACATTTTCTGCCGCACACCAACGATCCAAGAGCACACCCTTCTCATAGGCAAACTCTGCATACGTCTGATTCCACACTTTCTTTAAATCTCTGAACTTTTGTCTATATGCCTCAGGTACCAATTTATAGGCCCGAAGAATGGCCTGTTTTACTTCCTCGTAATTCTCATACTCCTCCATAGACAACGCCGCATATGCCCATTGTGCCTTCCCTTTAAACACACTTTGTTACAACGCCACCCACTGATCTCTGGGCCACTTCTGATTCACTGCCACCTTTTCAAAATGCAAGAAATAACTATCAACATCAGTCTCCTTGAACGGAGGTACTAATCTAAACTCCCTACTAACATTAAACCTCTCCTCTCAGTCTGCCCCTTGGACCCTTCTCTCTTGCTTTAACTTCTCCATGTCCAGCTCATGCTGTCTCTGTTTCTCCTTCTCCTCATACTCCCTCTGTTTTCAGCTCTTTCCTCCTTTTCAGCTCTTTCCTTCTCCCTTTTCATCTCTAACTCCTTTAGCTGGAGCTCATACTCCCTTTTCCTCTGTTCTGCGTCCAGCCTCAATTTTTCCAACTCTAACTGAGCCGTCCCAATAGCTGGTACCTTTTCAGGGATCTCTTCCAATACCTCAGCCGAAAACACATTTTTCTCAGTATAATACTGAGTTATGGCCCTCCGCATCTCCCACTTTTTCATTGACAACCTTACCTCTGCGAGATTTAGTCCTTTCGCAATATTTACCAAGTCCGTCTTTGTGGCCTCCTCTAGCGCCTTCAAAGTCGGGTTTTGTGTAAATTCATCTACGTCTATCTTTGCTGGTTTCCCGTCTGGTTACCCGCACAACCAGATCAAAGTCTGGACTTAAAAGCCCAATTCACTGGCCCTCCAATTTGGTATCAAATCCCTAGACGAGGCCCCAAGTTGTTACGAACCCCATAACTGGGTATCTTACCAGCAAAGATAGGAGTATCCGTTCAAGTCTGATGATACTATTTTTAACAGTATTTATTAGTAAAAATACACAAAAATAATATCAATGCAAATATTCAGATAATATACGTCATCAGTACTAAACCTAAAAGTGCGGGTATAATAATAATCAATAAGAAATAAGCTCTATCATTGTCTTGGGGATAATGAATTGTCTGATGGAAATATCTTTCTTTCTTTTTCAATCTTTTTATTGAATTTCATATATAAAAAACATAACATAATATTGTATTAAATAGGTTATGAGTGCATTAAACTTAAAGTTAAATTAGTAACAAGATAACAATATCTTATTAAGCTATTGGCAAAAAAATCATATAATAATCAATCTATCCTATATTGATTATACATGAAAAAGATTAAGAATAGTCAACAAAAGAAAAAAATATATAAAAATACAAGAAAAAATATATATAAAAAATAATAAACCTAAACTAACATGGGCAATAATAATAGTTTATATGTATATGATAGTGTCAAAAACTCTGGAACTCCATACCAGAACAGAATAAAAAGAGAAAAGGTCTGGAAGCAGCCAAATTAATTCATATGAAAATGTCGAATGAACGGTCCCCAAGTTTCTTCAAATTTAATTGATGAATCAAAAATAGTGCTTCTAATTTTTTTTTAAACTCAGACAAGAAATAGTTTGAGAAAATGACTGAAATGTGGTGGGAGGATTTACTTCTTTCCAATTTTGTAATATAGACCTTCTGGCCATTAATGTTGCAAAGGCAATCATTTGTCTAATTGAAGGGGAAAGTTGACTATCATCCTCATTTGGTATACCAAAAATTGCAGTAATAGAATGAGGTTGTAAATCAATATTCCAAATTGAGGAAATGGTAGCAAATATGTCCTTCCAATAGTTTTGTAAGGTAGGACATGACCAAAACATATGGGTCAATGAAGCCACCTCTAAATGACATCTGTCACATTGAGGGTTAACATGAGAATAAAATCGAGCAAGCTTATCTTTAGACATATGAGCTCTATGTATGACCTTAAATTGTATTAAAGCATGTTTAGCACATATAGAAGAAGAATTAACCATTTGTAAAATTTTTCCCCATTTTTCCGTTGATGTATTGTATTGAAGTTCTTTTTCCCATTCCTGTTTAATTTTACTCGATACCTCTGGTTGTATCTTCATAATCATATCATAAATAAGAGCCACGAATCCCTTCTGACAGGGATTTAAAGTAAAAATCATATCTGAAAAATCTATCAAAGTTAAATTAGGAAAGGATGGTAAAACTTTATATAAAAAATTTCTAATTTGTAAATATCTAAAAAAATTAGATTTAGGTAACGTAAATTTGTTGGAAAGTTGGTCAAAAGACATCAAACTACCTTCAAAAAAAAGATCACAAAAACATATTATACCTTTCCTTTTCCATATGCTAAAAGCTTGATCTGTCAAAGAAGGTTTAAAAAAATAAGTAAGATAGGGCTATCAAGAACAAAGTTTTTCAGAGTAAAAATCTTACGAAATTGAAACCAAATTCGTAATGTATGTTTGACAATAGGGTTAGATATCTGTTTATTGAACTTAACTAAATCAGCAGGGAGAGAAGAACCAAGAACAGAGAATAAAGAATATCCTTGTGCATCATTACATTCTAAATTTACCCACTGTGGGCACAATGGTGAGTCTAAATCTAGTTTCCAATATATTAAATTTTGAATATTATTCACCCAATAATAAAATCTAAAATTAGGCAAAGCTAAACCACCATCCCTTTTAGATTTCTGTAACTGTCTTTTACTTAATCTGGGATTTTTATTTTGCCACACAAATGAGGAAATTTTTGAATTAATGTTATCAAAGAAAGATTTAGGAATAAAAATTGGTAAGGCTTGAAATAAATATAAAAGTTTCGGTAAAATCATCATTTTAATAGCATTGATCCAACCAACTAATGATAAGGATAAAAGAGATCATCTAGTAGTAAGTTGTTGAATTTGATGAAGCATAGGTAAAACATTCAATCTGAATAAATCTTTATATTTCTTGGTTATTTTTATACCTAAATAAATAAAGTTATCAGTAACAACTTTAAATGGTATCCTGTCATTCAGTAAAGTTTGCGCATTTAAAAGAAATAATTCACTCTTGTCCAAATTTAGTTTGTAACCAGAGAAACTACCAAATTGAACCAACAAGGATAGAATAGCGGGAATAGACCTATCAGGATCAGAAATATATAACAACAAGTCATCAGCATAGAGTGATAACTTGTATAACTTCTCATTACGGGTAATACCAAAAATATTAGGAGATTCATGAATAGCAATGGCTAAAGGTTCTAATGCAATTTTAAATAATAAAGGACTTAAGGGACAACCTTGTCTCGTACCACAAGATAATTGAAAAAAAGAGGATCTGTAATTATTCATAAGAACAGAAGCAACAGGTTTATAATATATTAATTTAATCCATGATATAAAATTAGAGCAAAAATTAAAATTTTTCAAGGCATTAAATAAGTATGTCCATTCAACTCTATCAAAAGCTTTTTCAGCATCTAATGAAATAAAACATTCTGAGGTTGTGGGTGGAGAAGTATAAATTATATTAATCAATTTTCTAACATTAAAAAAAGAATATTGGTTCCTAATAAAACCAGTTTGATCTCCTGAAATAATCTGTGATAGTATCTTTTCTAACCTAATAGCTAAAATTTTTGTAAGGATCTTAGAGTCTACATTTAGTAGCGATATAGGGCGATAAGATGCGCATAAAGTAGGATCCTTATCTTTTTTAAGAATTAAAGAAATAGTAGCTTCATAAAAAGACTGGGGTAATCTCTTCTTAATGAATGCATCATTAAAGATTTCACATAGCCAAGGGGAAAGCAAAGAAGTAAAAGTTTTAAAGAATTCTATAATATAGTCATCAGGACCAGAAGCTTTCCCTGAATTCATTGATGAGATAGCCTCTCCTACTTCAGCCATAGAAATAGGAGCATCAAACAAACTTTGATCTTCATCTGTCAGTTTGGGAATATTCAACTTGTTAAAAAAAAATATCCATCATAGACAGATCACCATCAAATTCTGATTGATATAAAGATTTGTAAAAATCTTGGAAAGCATTATTAATTTCTTTATGATCAGTAGTCAAATTACCGTCTTGTTTATGAATTTTAATAATTTGTCACTTAGTCAAAATAGCTTTTAATTGGTTAGCTAACAATTTACCAGTTCAGTCACTATGAATATAAAATTGAGCCCTGGTCTTAATTAATTGATTCTCAATTGAAGAAGATAATAATAAGCTATGTTCCATTTGAAGCTCAACTCTCTTCTTATAAAGTTCTTTGGTAGGAGTCACAGAGTAAATCTTATCAATTTCTTTAATTTTATCCACTAATAAAGCTATATCTAAATATCTTTGTTTTTTTTTACCAGCAGAATATGAGATAATTTGTCCACGAATAAAAGCCTTAAAAGAATCCCAAAGTATTCCTCTGTCAATTCCTTCGGTATAGTTTGTTGAAAAAAATAAGGCAATTTGCTGTTTTATGAAGGTAATAAATTCTGGATTTTGAAGCAAAGTAGCGTTGAGTCTCCAAGATCTAGTATTAATGGAAGAGTCCGAAATCTTGATAGATAACTTCAAAGGTGCATGATCCGAAATGGCAATAGAATCGTATTTACAATCAGTAACATCTGTTAATAAACGATGATCAATAAGGAAATAATCAATTCTAGAATAACTATGATATACATGTGAAAAAAACGAAAATTCTTTATCTTTAGGGTTCAAAAACCGCCATATCTCAGTAATTCCCGAATCGACCATAAAAGAATTAATAAGTAAGGCTGATCTATTCGGAAGAATTCGAATAGGTTTAGATCTATCCATCAAAGGATTCAAACAACAATTGAAATCTCCACCCATTATCAACATATATTCATTTAGATTAGGAAGGGAAATAAATAAACGCTTAAAAAATTCAGGGCAGTCAAAGTTTGGAGCATAAATATTAACTAAAGCCACTTTTCGATTAAAAAGTGAACCAGTAATCAAAAAGAATCTGCCCTGTGGATCAGATATAATTTCATGATGTATAAACAAAATTGAGGGGTCTATAAAAATAGATACACCCCTAATTTTGGCTGTACAATTCGAGTGAAATTGTTGACCCTACCAGAACCTAAAATAGTGTTGATTGTCCTCCTTCCTAATATGGGTGTCCTGTACAAAAATAATATTAGCATTTAGTCTATGGAATACTTTAAATATTTTTTTACGTTTAATCGGATGATTTAAACCATTAGTATTCCAAGAAATAAAATTAATAGACATCCATCATGCCAATATTAATTGTATATATCATAAAATGTTAAAAAGACAGATAACCCATAATTCAGGAAGAAGGAATAATGATATAGGAGCAACCGAAGAACATGACACCTCACCAATATTAATAATTTAAAGTCGGCCCATGAACTAAAAGCAAAAAAATAAAAAGCAAAAGCGTGAAAAAAGATCCCTACCCCCTCCCCCAACCCCTCGAAAAAAGAGCCAAGCGGCGGGCGCAAGAACTAATACTAATATTACCCCCATTTTCAAGATGGCAACTCCATGAAAATATAAAAAGAAGCTATATAATACCCAGATTAAAGTACAGGGTTGCAAAAAAATATATATATATCAATCAAAATGAAAAAAAGAAGTAATATAGTAAAGCAAAAGATCGTTAATAAAAAAGGATAAACATTAAAGTTTAAAAAAAGTGTAATATACCTTTAAAAAAAGATTCCATATTCAAATACAAGAAAAATGACGTTTCAAAAGCAAAGACTTATGGGAAGAAACGACATTTTGAAAAAACCATATTACAAAATATAAATGTAAGTTCAGCAATCTATTAAAAATTTAATAAAAAAGTCATCAAAATAGGATTAAAAAAGGATTCAACAGTCACTACAATATAAGAAAAGTCCAAAAAATCCAAAAGGTGGAAATATAAAGTTCAGTTCAGTCCATGCAGGCGGCGGTAGTTGTTGATCGCTGTGTTGCAAGTGTTCAAGAGAGAGAGAGAGAGAGAGAGAGTAACAGCTATTGACTTGCCGACTTTCCTTTACGATCTTGATCCGTCGATGCATTGTTGTTGTGGTCATTCACGTATGACCCCTCCGTCCTTTAGCTAGACCGTTCTTCCATGGCAGACTCGTCACCCAGGCAAGGGTGGACACACACACAAGCCCCCACCGGTCTTGTAGCATCTCTCCTGGTGCGTCTGAGGGGTGTTGCCCCAGACCCTACTTTTATCCCTACTCACGGGGTCTCAGGTATCAATCAGGTTGAGATGATGCAACCCATCAACCAGACCACTCTGGTTGCCCCGAGGGGTTTCAAAGAATAGAACAGGACTCAATACACAATTCCTTCTTCAAGAGACAACAGCAGTAATCAGTTGTTCCGTTCCACTTTTGTTAGGAGGAGACATTCCACTTTTGTGTATCTCTGCATTGTCTCTCTCTCATTTCCTTGGTATCAGACCTGAAATAGTAGCGATTTTGCAATTCTCAAAAGGGGGGGGGGGTGACCTTGTACCCTTCTGCCCATCAGAGTTGCTCCTCATTCGTAACAAAATCCTTCCCAACAGCTGTAGCACACCTGCCTGCAAGGATACTTGGTTCAGGTGTAACCCAGCCCTTTTATACAGGTTTGACCAAATAATCCAGAAATTAAGCAGAAATCTGAAACCCTGCCTCCAGCACCAATTTCTCAGCCATGTATTCATCTGCTATACCATCCTAAATCTTACTCTCACTGTTAAGTGGCACAGGCAGCGACTCAGAGATTACTACCCTGGAGGTCCGGCTTTTTAGTTTTCTACCTAAATCCCTGTATCCTCTCTTCAGGACCTCCTCCCTTTTCCTACCTATGTTGTTGGTACAAATATGTACCACAACTTCCAGCCCTTCACCCTCCCTCTTTAGAATGTTGTCAACCCGATCTGAGATATCCCTGCCTCTGACACGTGGGAGGCATCATACCATCCTGGTGTCTCTTACATGTCCCCAGAATCTCCTGACCACTTCTCCAACTATGGAATCCCCTATTATTTCTACACTCCTATTCTCCCCTCTTCCCTCCTGGGCCACAGAGCCAGACTCACTGCCAGAGACCTGGTTACTGCAACTTTCCCCTGCTAGGTCATCCCACTCCCAACAGTATCCAAAACAGTATATTATTGTTGAGGGGAATGGCCATGGGGCACTATGCACTAGCTACCAATTCCCTTTCCATCTCTCAGGTACTTGTCTCCTGCAACTTAGGGGTAACTACCTCCCAGTAGCTCCTATCTATCACCTTTTCATTCTCACATGTGAGCCGAAGGACATCAGGCTGCAGCTCCAGCTCTTTAATGCAGTCTCTAAAGAGCTGTAGCTCAATACACATTGTGCAGATGTAGTTATCAGGAAAACTGGAGGTCTCCCAGGGATCCCACATTTCACACAAAGAACATATGACTTACCCTGGACCTATTTTCATTGCATTAGGTATGAACTAACAGACAAAGAATTAGAGACAAAAAAAAATGCTAGAAACTTAAGTAGAGCCTCTGTCTGTTCTTGTCCAATACTGTTCACACCAACAATAGCTGCTCTGCTTACACCTCGCTGCTTTTCTTGGCCTTTGCCGAGTGCCTAAGAGATTATGATTGCAGTCCTCTGAAAAGTTCTAGAAGGCTCTGAGCTCATTTTAAACCTTGGAGAGTTTCAGCTAGAAGATGGGAGTGAAGAATTTGGAAACAATGCCAAGAGGAGACTGGACAGCAGTAAGGACAATGCCAGCTGTTTTCGTTGGAGGTGAATGGAAGGAAGCTGGTTAAAGGCCCATGGATTACAGGTTTAACATTTTGGAGTGAATACATGGACAGTAAGATAAAAAATTATTTTATACAGTGGGTGCTTTGACCTGGACCTCACACGCATAAGAGTGCTAAAAGATAATTAATTAGGACTTTAAAGAGGGAACTAGATAAATAATTTGCAGCACTATAGGGAAAAAGTGCAGAGGAAATGTGGCTGTCAGGACTGCTTGGCTTGGAATTGGAACTTCATGATCTGATACTTAATTTTTCAGTTAATCACATATTAAAATTATAAGTATTCCTTACAGCAGTTTCTGCATGGAACCTGATTGATTAGGATCTGAAAAAGTATAAACAAAAGCCAACTAACACACTAAGCGTGCCTCGATATGACACAATCCACCAGCATTTTGAATGATTTTGTAACTGACCCACTACTATGAGCTCCAACTGATGCAATTTCTCAAAGGATCTTCCAACATGAGCCAATTTAAGGAGATGCCTTGAACGATATCAATGGTCATCTTCCACAACTTGGGATGGGTTATCTCATCTTGGAAGGAACTCATTCAGTTATGATTGTATGCCACGTTTTCCATACACATTGGTAACTATTCTTGAGGACAACATTACTCCAAGTAAAGCACTTCCTGGCTTCTAATCTAAATATATACAGTCAGAACGTGCACTGATGTCTTCTAATATAGTGTCTTTCAGACTCAAGTAACTTATCTACTCAGACCAAAGCCAGGCTTTCATAAATAATTGTCTCTAATAAAATTTTCCAAGGTCCTGATAACTAACAGACTCCTATACTTATTCGTTATGTAGGGTAAAAGCTGGTATTTACTGCCTTGCTCTAAATGCCCTAAAAATGTATTGGTTATGATTAAAGACTAAGACTACCTTTAAACATTGAAACATACAGTGAAATAAGTTGTTTGCATCAAATCAAACCTGCAAGGATCTGCTGGGCAGCCCACAGTTGTCGCCACTCTTTTGGCACCAACTTAACACGCCCACAACTCATGAACCCCAACCCATCTTTGGAAAATGGGAAGGAATCAGAATACTCAGAAGAAACCCATGCAGTGATGGGTAGAACGTAGAAACTCCTTACAGGCAGCCGCGGGAATTGAACCCTTATCGATGATCACGGGTGCTGTAAAGTGATGCGCTAACATGTTGCCCAATCTTCTAATGGAATGGTAGACCATCTTCTAACCAAACGGGCTGCTGAAACATTTTAGGTGCAAGCTAAATGTTACTTGGCTCACAGATAGGGCAGATTGCATGAGGGTGGAAAAATCTTTCCTTCTCTTTAAGACGTTGAATAATTCAGATGCGATTTTACTTCAGTTTACTTACTCTTGTAAGTGCTTTCAATTCCAGATTTATTCAAATTGAAAAATTTTAAAACTGTATTTTATACCTGAGATTCAAACACATCTCCCATTCATGAGTACAGGCACCTAGATTATAATCCAGTCACTTATTTGAAATGCCACTGTATTCTCCAGTAAACAGTGCCCATTCCTTGGCCTCCCTCTAGCAAAAGCTATCGGTCCCTTGCTTTCACACATGAAGGGTCTTCTTCCAGCTCACTCAAGCCTCATTGGGAGTTCACTGACAAGTGTGCTCCTGGCATTACTGCAGGGACTGCATACCAACATATGCATGCTTATGCATATGTGTGTCAGCATGTTTAAAATACTGCAAGTGGATAACTTCACCGGGGCAGTTCATTTGCCCCAGGACATCACAGTAGCACTCATCAATTCAACACAGAAAACCTTTTATCTCAACCTAGTACTCTGCACAATATATCATTATCCCTCTTTTGCACTATGTATTTTATTTTTTATTGTAACTTATAGTATATTTTTATGTTTTGCACTGTACAGCTGCCACAATAAAAAAAAATCACAACATGCTGTATGTCAGTATTAACAGACCTGATTCTGATTTTACTCCATGCAGGTTCAGATTAGCTTATTGTCATATACAACAGGATGCAATGAAACTCATTGCTTGCATGAAATTATATGCAAGATAAAAAAAAATTACAACAGTAAATACTATGAGAGGAGCTGCCAAAGGAAGTGGTCAAGGCAGGTAAATTAGAGAGATTGAAAAGATGTTTGCATAGGAAAGGTTTAGTACAATATGGGACAAACGCAGGCAAATGGGACGAGCTTAGTTGAGATTCTTGCTCGGCATGGACCACTCAGGCTGCAGGCCTGTTTCCGTGTAGTGTGACTCTATGACATGCACAGAATAGCAGAATGGTGCAAAAGTTGTCATGCTAAATAACCAGAAGATTATTTTGGCAATACTGTTGCATCTATTACAGCTAGGTTAAGCATAGTCAATGGACTCAACTGTGAGGACAGAACAGTCCAGCAACAGTGCCATACTAGTAGCCAATAATAAGAATGCCTCATTCCCTATATCACTTCATTTATCACCTGACACATTGGCTTGAAACACATTGGTATAGTTATCAATTGCAGAGCTACAGTGATGTTATCTGTATTTGCACCATCTAATCCAGGGTACTGTCCGCGAAGAACATCTTCTGTTTGATCAAATTATAAAAAGGATCAATAAAATTGAGCCATGACAGAGAGACTGTTATTAGGATGATGCACGTTCCTGTAAAAGCAGAGTGTGTAATAACTATTCAGCTGGATCTCAGCACATCTTTTATTTTTCTGCACCTAGATCTGCAGTTGGTAGAGGAAAGTTTGCTTCCTAGATGAGGGCTACATGAGATTTACATAAGAGCAGAGAGTAACTTACTGCCTGTGACAATGCCCAATGTTCTGTGATGCCTAATCAAGAGAATAAGACACTCTAATGGATTTACAAATCCATATTAATATGACAAAATTTAAAACTGTGGGAATTTAGGACAACCTGGTCTGCTGCCAACCTAATAAAAATCACCATAAAAGCTAAATGTTTTTACCACATGTATGCGTCTGTGGTTCGTGTATACGTGCATGCACAATTATATCAATACTGTACAGAGATCTCAGTATCTAGTTTCCATACTAAACACAAATGCTGTCTGAATGGAGCCTGCACATTATCTCTGCAATTTTCATAAGTGTTCTTGGACATGCTTCAATTGTCTACCTGAACTATTTGAAAAGATATGTTATTGCTTTGTTAATGAGTTACTGTTAATTTTCCATAGTCTGAGTAGTTGGTGGAAGAATCAGGAAGGTGTGAATATGCATGTGTGACAGAACAGATTACAGGGAAATTGATAAAATAATGGGATTGATGGAACTGTTCTAAAAGCTGGTATAGACTCAATGGGCAGAATGGCCTCCCTCTATGTGACAAGAAACTGTGAATGTGTGCAAGCACACATGAACCTGCATTAACTTCTGCATACTTTGAATTCTTATTGATATGTGTTAATCTATCTGTACTTGGGTTTAAAATATCACAAGATAATTAGCACAATCTTCACCAGGAGCAGTTCATTTTCTTCAAGATATGAAAGCAGTCCAGGGACTCCCCAGGTTATTAATGACATGACTTTTGAAAATGTACTTTTACACAAATTCCTTCATACATTTTTAAAGCTTTTTTCCTCAAAAAGGTAATATCAATGATAAAATGAATCTCAGTTCTATTGATAAGTGAATACAGCATATATTTTACCATTTAATTATGGGTAGTGTTAAAGGGACATGAAATCAGGGCAATTCTGACTTAAGGGGAAATCAGTTTATGTACATTCCTCTGGAGCAGAACCCTTACATAATCTGGGACTGCTTGTATTCACCTTTCCAGGCACAAAAAGTAGTTTATCCCTATCAAGAAACCCACACAATACATCTTCTCATATGCTATACTCAAATTGGAAGGTAAAACATGTTTTAACAAAACTTTTATTGGCTTAAAACAGATTTAAACAGTTCCCAAGAGAAAGAATGGTGAACAAGTATTCATATGCCTCTAAAAGGGGCAATTGTTTCTTAAATTGATAGCATAGGAATTTTTTTTTTGATTTTTAGTATAGCATACAGAAAGGTTACCAAGTCAAGTTCAGTAGTTTTGAAAGTGAACTGGGTGTTTCTAAGATGTTATAAAATGCTGTTGGTAAGAGACTCCAGGTCTCTTCACCACATCAATGGATGTCTGGAAAACACTGAAGATTATAGAGAAGTTGGCTTCAGCCAAAGAAGTTTTTATTTTGTTAAATAAGATCTTACTGTAATTTCCATGCAACATTTGAAAATTTGATCTTAGTCTGCATGACACTTGATGGGCTCATCATATTAAGGACACAGCGTAAACATTGCCTCAAACACACATCTGGCCATTTTATTAGACACTCCTCTACACTGGCTCATATTTAATCAGCCATTCATGTGGTAGCAACTTAATGCATAAAAGCATGCAGACACGGTCAAGAGGTTCAGTTGTTGTTTAGACCAAATATCAGAGTGGGGAAGGAATGTGATCTAGGTGACTTTGAGCATGGATTGATTGCTGGTGCCAGACGGGGTGGATTAAGTACCTCAGAAACTGCTGATTTCCCGGGATTTTCAAGCACAACGGTCTGTACAGTTTACAGAGAATGGTGAAGAAACAGAAAAACAACCAGTGAGTGGCGGTTCTGTGGGCAAAACACCTTGTTAGTGAGTGAGGTTATAGGAGAATGACAGGAAGGTGACAATAACCCAAATAACCACACATTACAACAGAGGTGTGCAGAAGAGCATCTCTGATCACATTGAACCTTGAAGTTGATGGCTAAAGGTTCAGAAGATCATGCCCGGCTCCACTCCACTACTTAATAAATTGGTCATTGCGTGTATATCATCTGAAAGATATCTGTAACGGCTTTAAGTAACCATTTTCCCTTCAGATGATTTAACAGATAACAAGGAGTTAAGAAGAGAGGAAAAGTTGTACCTGCATTTCCATACCACTTTTCACATCCTTGGATGTCTCAAAATGACTTTTTGTCACTAAAGCGGTATTTTTTTTTAACTCTGTTGTAACTTTGAAAAGCTGTGCTATAAATTATTCACTATTTTTTCACTAGTAGCTTCAACACTGTGGTCACCACCACAGTCATTTCCTCCACTTCCCTTGGGGCTGTAAACCGAGAAACATAGGAAATACTGCCAGAGGCTTGTCAATGATATGAACACAGGAAATAGGAACAGGAGCAAGCCATACAGCCCCATTAGTCTGATTAATAAGAACTGCTGTTTAATAAGAACTTGATTGTTCCTGTGCCTCAAATACACTTCTCAACACAATCTCTTGAGTTTATAATCTCCATAAATTCTTGCTGAACAAAATCTATTCATTTCAGTGCTTAAAATATTCTCAATGGGGTATCCTTTGCCTTGGGGAGGAGAGAGTTTGGAAGTTTCACTATCTTCCTCATCTCAGGCTTATATCTTTGCCTGGATCTATGTCTCTTACACTCAATTCTCTGTTTTCAGTAGTAAGAAAGTCAATACCTCTCAGAATTTTACAAGTCTATGCTTATTTTAAATTCTTAAAAGCATTGCCTAACTGCAATCCCAAGTTTGCAATGCAGCACGAAACATTTTGATGAACTCCATTTCAAAAATTGCAATTACCTTAATACATGCAACATATATACAGACTGAATGCAAATGAGACTGGCCCTGAAGCTGCACTAGTGCTGGTGTGCAGGCATATGCCATAAAGGCTACAGGGAAGTTTGTCCTTCAGGTAAGTCTCCCGGACTGGATGAAGTGCATCCATGGGTTCTGAAGGAGGTGGCTTTGGAGATTGTGGAGGCATTGGAAATAATCTTCCAGGAATCAGTAGACTCTGCCATGGTTCCAGAGGACTGGAAGGTTGCAAATGTAGTTCCATTGTTTAAGAAAGGGGGAAGAAAAAGCAAAAAGAAAATTACAGACCTATTAGACTGACATCGGTAGTTGAAAAATTATTGGAGACGATCCTCAAGGATGAGGTTATGAATTACCTTGAGGTGCATGACAAAATAGGCCCAAGCCAGCATGGTTTCATGAAGGGAAGATCCTGCCTCACCAACCTATTGGAATTTTTTTGAGGTAATCTCAATTAAGATTGACAAGGGAGAGGCTGTGGATATTGTGTATTTGGATTTTCAAAAGGCCTTTGATAATGTGCTGCATAAGAGGCTGCTTAATAAGATGAGGGCCCATGGAATTACAGGAAGGATATTGGAATGGGTGGAGCATTGGCTGATAGGCAGAATGTAAAGAGTGGGAATACAGGGATCCTATTCTGGTTGGTTGCTGGTTACCAGCAGTGTTCCGCAGGGGTCTGTGTTGGGGCCTCTTCTTTTTACACTGCATATCGATGATTTAGATTATGGATTAAATGGTTTTGTGGCTAAATTTACAGATGACACCAAGATAGGTGGAGGAGCAGGAAGTGTTGAAGAAACAGAAAGGTTGCAGAGAGACTTGGTCAGTTTAGGAGAGTGGGCAAAGAAATGGCAGATGAGATACAATGTTGAGAAATGTACGGTTGTACATTTTGGAAGAAGAAACAATCGGGCATATTATTATTTAGATGGGAAGAAAATTCAAAAATCGCAAGTGCAAAGCGGCTTGGGGGTCCTAGTGCTGGATACCCTAAAGGTTGACCACCAGGTTAGATCAGCAGTAAGGAAAGCAAATACTATGTTGGCATTCATTTCAAGAGGAATAGCATATAAGACTAAGGAGGTGTTGATGAGGCTCTATGGGGCACTGGTGAGACCCCATTTGGAATACTGTGTGCAGTTTTGGGCCCCCTATCTTAGAAAGGATGTGCTGATGTTGGAGAGAGTTCAGAGAAGATTCACGAGGATGATTCCTGGAATACAGGGACTAACATATGAAGAGCATTTGTCGGCTCTTGGATTGCATTCATTAGAGTATAGAAGAATGAGAGGGAATCTCATAGAAACATTTCGAATGTTGAAAGGGTTGGACAGAGTAGATGTGGAAAGGCTATTTCCCTTGGTGGGTGAGTCCAGGACAAGTGGTCACAGAGTTAGAATTAGAGGGTACCCATTTAAAACAGATGAGAAATTTTTTCAGTCAGAGGGTCATGGATTTATGGAATTTATTGCCACATACAGCTGTGGAGGCTCAATCATTGGGGGTTTTTAAGGAGGAGATTGACAGGTATCTAATTAGTCAGGGTATCAAGTGATATGGGGAAAAAAACGGAAATTGGAACTAGACAGGAGAATAGTTTAGCTCATGGCAGAGTGGCGGAGCAGACTTGATGGGCCGAATGGCCTACTTCTGCTCCTTTGTCTTGTGATATCACGGGCAGCACTGTGGTACAACAGCTGGTGATGCTGTCCTTTTGTTCCAGGGACCCTTCAGAGATGAAAGTGAAGAGTTTGGACGCTCTCCCTGTGAGCACATGGTTTGCCGCAGAGGCTCCAGTTTTGTTGCAGATCCCAAGCTCACACTGGTCGGTAAATGGACCAGTGTAAATTGCCCCTTAGGTAACTTGCAGGATAATGGCAAAAAGAATTAAAGGGGAGTTGATAGCATGTGCAAGGGAGGATAAGTGGAGTGGTACAGGGAAGTAAGTAGAGGAGGAATGGAACCAACAGGATTGCACCTCTGGAAGCCAGCATGAACTTGATGAGCTGAATGGCCTCCTTTTTGTAAGGAGAGGGCAGAGAGAAAAAGTGAAAATAAAAGTGTTATTTATGAGCAAAGTACAAAGAGCAGGTTCCCTAAGTCACTCTAAGCAACACCACAGCAGAATCAATGGTAGGTTAAATTGTTAAAACCTAAAATTGTTAAAATGATCAACTGTGTTATCATTGTTGACCTCTACATTTTCAACATGTATTTGGTAACACCCACAAAATCCAGTATTATCTATTTCCCCATGTAAACCTTTCAAACAAATCATAGCAATATATTGCAAAGGATAGATTCAGAATATTCCTCAAGCAGGACTTCTTTCAAATAAAGTAACTAATACATGCTATAGTCCTTTTCCAACTGGAAAACAGGCAATGGGCCTGTAGTTATCCAACAGGCAGTTAAATGGTGCAGTATTGAGTTTGCAAAGCTCCAAACAAGGGTGTAGTGGATAATTAATGTCCTTCAGTGCTTTTTTTTTTGTAATCTTTATAGTTGATCAAGTAGAAACAAAAAAATCCAATTGGACATTGATTGGACAGAGCTTTGGGATGAACTGAGGTTTGAAAGACCAAGGCTCTATCAAATTAATATATGTTCATGATGATAATGCAGGAAATGTGGCAGTAAACTTGCACAACAGCTCCTGCAAATAGCAGTGTAATACTGACTTGATCATATGTTTTCACTATGTAGATTATGAGATAAATACTAACAAGGACACTGCTTTACAATTGGACCATGGCATTTCAATTAGAAACTGGGACGTACACATGGCACAGCTTTCAACAACCAGGCTAAAAGGGAGCAACTGTGTAGCACACTTTCTGTTTTTGTTAATTCATGCTCATATCTCTGGAAATTTGACTTGTACTCAAAGAGGAGAGCAGTAAGGAGACACTGGCCACTGTTGTGACAGATGCTGCTCACTTGGCAATGTGGCAACAGGCATTTTGTTAAATATGTATCTTTTAATTCTTCATTTAAAGTACAAAGTAAATTTATTATCAAAGTACACATATATCATATACAACCCTGAAATTCATTTTCTTGTTGGCACACTCAATAAATCCAACGACCATAACAGAATCAATGAAAGACTGCACTAACAGAGCAGACAACCAATGTGCAAAAGACAACGAACTGTGCAATGCAAAAAGATAAAAATAAGATGATGATGATGATGATAATAATAATAATAATAATAATAATAATAATAATAATAATAATAATAATAAATAAGCAATAAATATCAAGGACATGAGATGAAGAGTCCTGGAAAGTGAGTCTATAGGCTGTGGGAAGAGTTCAGCGATGCGGCATGTGAAGTTGAGTGAAGTTATCCCCTCTGGTTCAAGAGAGACAATAACTGTTTCTGAACCTGGTAGCATGAGTCCTGAAGCTCCTATGCATTCTCCTTGATGGCAATAGTGAGAAAAAAGCAAGGCCTGGGTGGTGGGTGTGGTGAACTATGTGCCTGTCGGGACACGCCCCTGCTGACTGTTCCTGTGGCTCCTCCCACAGGCCCCTGTATAAAGGAGGTCTGAGGCCTGACGCTCGGCCTCAGTCTCCAGGACATTGTATGATAGACACTCACTCCTGGTTCCTTCTTCCAGTCAATAAAAGCCGATATCTCGCCTTACGTCTCAGTGTGAGTTATTGATGGTGCATCAGTGGGGCTCCGTGATAATGGATGCTGCTTTCCTGCAACAGTGCTCCATGTGCATGTGCTCAATGGTGGGGGAAGGTTTTGCCCATGATGCATTTGGTTGTATCCACCACTTTTTGTAGGATTTTCCATTCATGGCATTACCAATACAAACATGCCAAGACAATGATCAATACATGACATCATTTATTGTTTACTCTACAAGTTTAAATCTGTTTTTAAAATCCCACTATTTTATTATACAAGACGTGAGATCTGATTGATACATAAATCACTATATTCCACTACAGAGGCTCCCAGTACAACTGAGACTCTTGTACATTCTTTGACACTAACTATGGAGTTATCCTTTTAATTATATCATATTACGGCTGGTAATCTGAAAGGCGGCATTTATAGTTTCCTGAACCATGCCCTATGATTGATGCCTCTTTTCAATACTTGGATTACACTCCTCGATCAGTTCCATCAGTTGAACTGGAGACAGCAGAGGCTGAAATCTGGAGCAACAATCAATCTGCACAAGAAGCCTCAAAGGTTGAGAGGGGAAAATAACTGTTGATGTTTCGGATCAAATCCCTGCATCAGTTTTTGAATCTCACAGTGTTCAGCCACTGTCCTAAAATTTTATCCCCAGCTACTTGAGTGACTTAATTCAGCAAAGAGTTTGACTCTGGATGAGGCGAGACATGTTTGCCTACACTGGCGGTCAGGTGGTCTCAATTTAAAATAAAAATATTAAGACACTATTGCTCTTCAAGGCAGGAAACATACCACGTCTGGCCTACACATGACTCCAGGGCCATAAAAATGTGGTTGATTCTGCAATGCCCTCTGAAATGACTCATTGAGCTACTCAGTTCAAAAACCACTGAAGATGAATGATAAGTGTTGTCCTTACCAAATCACAAAAAAAATTATTATAAAATCCAACATGTTTATCTTTTTTCCCCAAGCAACCTGTGCTCCAACTGTGTAAGGACCTCATTAAACTCCCAGAGACGAGGCGGAAAACTGTAGGACAATCTTTAAAGGGAGGCAAATCCATGATCTGCAACTCCAATAAAGTGCAACCACGAAATGCTCAGCTTCCTTTTTAAAGAATTCAGAACTGGTACTTAAAGTTATTTGGCTATGGGCTTTTAATTTGGTGAAGACTGACAGAAATATCCATCTCTTTTTCCGCTGACAACGGCCTAAGTGCTTACTGCCTTTTCTGTGGCTCTCACTTTGCATCTTTTAGATCTTGGTGTTGATTTGACAAAATGTCAACTCTTCATACTAGTTTTGCCGAACAGCTTCCTCATTTGGCAGCACTTTGTGGGGTGTTAATGTCAGCACAGGTGCTCCATCTGGCAACTGGTGAGTGACACTGAAAACAGAGTCACATTTTATATTGTCCTCTAATTATCAGATCTTCAATTTCTGTTGTAAGGTTACTTGTAAAGACAATGAACAGCACAAAAAGGCAGGCCTCAAAGCTTGAGCAGTTTTAATGTATGTCTCTTCTCCCAGCCCACTTCGTCTCACCCTTCCATTCCTATCTCCCTCATGTGACAATAAAGAATAGATTTCCCCAATTCCTTTAATGTTAAAATAAGTGAGAAGAGGACGTCATCTGAAAGGAGAGAGAGACCTGCTCCCCCAGGGTAAAAGGTGAAAATTGTTACCTCCTATTAACTTTATAACATCAGTTAGAACACAGAACATAACAGCAGAGTATATGCTGTCTGGCCCATGGTATTGTACCAAGCTTTTAAATGCTCTGAGTTAATCTAACTTTTCCCTCCTACATGGCCCTCTATCATCCATATGTCTATCTAAGCATTTCTTAAATGTCCCCAGAATATCTGTCCACCTTTTCCACCCACTCACCATATTCTCTGTTAAAAACATATCTATAATATCCCGTGTGTTTGTGTTTTTATCTATAATATCCCCTGCTTTACTTTCGTCCATTCTCCGTAAATTTATCCCTCTTCATATTTGCCATTTCTGACCTGGAGAAAAGTCTCCAGCTATCGATTCAATCTACGCCTCTTTTCATCTTGTACACCTCTATCAAGTAACCTCTCATCCTTCATCAAAGAGAACAGGCTCACCTCAGTGATGCAGATCTTTATCTTAACAAGAGAATGAACAAAAAGGCAGGTGGCTGGAAATAACCACCATCACATTTAATGACAGATCAGCTCAGATGCTGAATGGCTTCTAAGTTTTAAAGAGTGTCATTGGGTCAGATGCTTCTGATCATGACAGAGGCAGCCATCTTGCTGAGCATTTCAATTTTTTTGTGGTATTGCAAGGACTTTGCCACTTTCAGCATTAAAACAAACAAGGCAAGTGTAGGCTGGTGACAAGTTTGTTCTTTAGAATTATACCCTCCCTGATTACAAAGAATTTCCTGCTTGACTTTATCTACCACTATTAGCTTTTTACTCTATTCTTTTCTCTCCCACCAGCTTCCAAGGACATCTACGAGGGGTGATTGATAAGTTCGTGGCCTAAGGAGTCAATTTTAGAAAACCTACCACATTTATTTTTCAACATAGTCCCCTCTTAGACTTACACACTTAGTCCAGCAATCATGGAGCATACGGATCTTGGACCTCCAGAAAGTATCCACAGCAGGGTGATTGATAAGTTTGTGGCCTAGAAGGAGATGAGTTATACAGCCCTTTTTACATGCACATGCAGTTCAACTCTTTGAGTGATATGCAGAAGGTTTGAAGTTAATAACACATCTCCTTCTACCTTAGGCCATGAACTTATCAAACACCCCTGATGCATTATTAACTTCAAACTTTCTGTATAATCACTCAAAGAGTTGACCTGCATGTGCATGTAACAAGAGCTGTATAACTCATCTCCTTCTACCTTAGGCCACAAACTTATCAATCACTCCTCGTACTTTATAGATAATGTAATGGATTGTTATTCATGTTCATTTCTTAACTTCCTCATCAGTAGGTCACAGTCAGTGTGGATCAGAAATAACTTCTCTTCCTCCCTGGCGGTCACACTAGCAAAACTCAAGTATGCGTGCTTAGCCCACTGCTCTGTTCTCTCTACACCCGTTACTGTGTTGCCAGGCACAGCTCAAATGCCATCTATGAATTTGCCAATGGCACCACTATTTTTGGTAGAATTTCAGATGATGATGAGAAAGCGTAAAGGAGTGCAATCGATCAGCTGGTCGAGTGGTATCGCAACAACAATCTTGCACTCAATGTCAGTAAGACCAAGAAACTGATTGTGGACTTCAGGAAGAGGAAGTTGAGGGAACACACACCAGTCCTCAATGAGGGATCAGCAGTGGAAAGGGTGAGCAGTTTCAAGTTCCTGGGTGTCAACATCTCTGAACATCTATCTCGGGGTCAACATATTGATGCAATTACAAAGAAGGAACAACAGTGACTTTATTTCATTAGGAGTTTGAGGAGAATTAGCATGTCACCAAAGATTCAAGAAAATTTCTACAACTGCACCATGGTGAGCATTCTGTTTGCAACAGTGTCTAATATGGAGAGATAACTGCATAGGATCAGAAAAAGCTGCATAGAGTTAAAAACTCAGCCAGCTCCGTCATGGGTGATAGCTTCCCAAGCATTGAGAACATCTTCAAAACACAATGTCTCAAAAAGGAGCTGTCCATCATTGAGGACCGCCATCACCCAGGACACGCCCTCTTCTCATTGCTCAAGGAAGTGGTGCAGGAGCATGAAGACACATGCTCAGTGTTTTAGGAACAGCTTCTTCTCTTCTCCTATCAGATTTCTGAATGGACAACAAACCATATACACTACTTCACTATTTCCCCTCTTTTTTCTGCAATACTTACTTAATTTCACAAATATATATATATTAATTTCTGTAATTTATAGTTTTTTTTTTAATTATGCATTGCACTACATGTACTGCTGCTGGAAAACAACAAATTTCACAACATGGGCCAGCAACATTAAACCAAATTCTGATTCCAACTGTGTGTCATAGGAGGGGATATATAACACTACTATACCTTTAGCTGCCAATTCCAAATCTACTATCCAAATCAAGAGCCATAACATAAATTCTCTAACCATAGAAAAATAGAAAATAGGTGCAGGAGTAGGCCATTTGACCCTTCGAGCCTGTCTGCCATTCAGTATGATCATGGCTGATCATCCAACTCAGAACCCTGTACCTGCTTTCTCTCCATACCCCCTGATCCCTTTAGCCACAAGGGCCATATCTAACTTCCTCTTAAATATAGCCAATGAACCGGCCTCAACTGTTTCCTGTGGCAGAGAATTCCACAGATTCACCACTCTCTGTGTGAAGAAGTTTTTCCTCATCTCGGTCCTAAAAGGCTTCCCTTTGTCCTTAAACTGTGACCTCTCGTTCTGGACTTCCCCAACATCGGAAACAATCTTCCTGCATCTAGCCTGTCCAATCCCTTTAGAATTTTATACGTTTCAATAAGATCCCCCCCCCCATTATTCTAAATTCCAGTGAGTATAAGCCTAGTCGATCCAGTCTTTCTTCATATGAAAGTCCTGCCATCCCAGGAATCAATCTGGTGAACCTTCTCTGTACTCCCTCTATGGCAAGAATGTCTTTCCTCAGATTAGGGGACCAAAACTGCACACAATACTCTAGGTGCGGTCTCACCAAAGCCTTGTACAACTGCAGTAGAACCTCCCTGCTCCTGTACTCAAATCCTTTTGCTATGAATGCCAACATACCATTTGCCTTTTTCACCGCCTGCTGTACCTGCATGCCCACCTTCAATAACTGGTGTACAATGACACCCAGGTCTCGCTGCACCTCCCCTTTTCCTAATCGGCCACCATTCAGATAATAATCTGTTTTCCTGTTCTTGCAACCAAAGTGGATAACCTCACATTTATCCACATTAAATTGCATCTGCCATGAATTTGCCCACTCACCTAACCTAACCAAGTCACCCTGCATCCTCTTAGCATCCTCCTCACAGCTAACACCACCGCCCAGCTTCATGTCATCCACAAACTTGGTGATGCTGCATTTAATTTAATTCCCTCATCTAAATGACTTGGAGATGCTGCATTTAATTCCCTCGTCTAAATAACCACCTGAAACTAAAAATAGTTAAGCTAAAGAAAAGTAACAAAAACTGTATACTTACAATTGAATCCTGGCTTGATCTTGCTATTGACCTGTAGGCTGTATATGGTAATTTGAAACAAGGCATGAAGCAGCAGAAAGGTGAGGCTTGTGAAACACAAGGTTTTCAGTAAGCGGCCTGTATGTCCTGAAATAAAAAAGATCCATAATTAGTTCCTATGCAAGAAATTACAATTAAATTAAATAGCAAGGCAAGTGTAATATTGACATTGCAGATAGGAACACTGAATTTTGTACTACCTAGCTTTGCTTTCTTCTAGTAAAGGTAGCAGACTTTCACTTTAGCTGTCATTAACATTTTCCTGAGTGACATTTTCCCCCATCTCATTTTGTATGTACATGACAGAGAATTTTTTTTTTTAGTAAGTATGACATGGGCAAGGCATGTGTTTATTGGGTCTTGCTAGACATTTCAGGCATCCTTCATTAGGCAGTGATTTATTTAGTCACAATTGGCTGGGTTTGGTAAGAGTGGCACACTTCCATCCTAAAGCATATTAGTGAACCAGATAGTTGACAAAGTAACCCAGACCTTCCATAGTCTGTGTGGTGTCTGCAAGAGGCTGAGGACCCAATGAGCGGACATATTTATTACATTGGCTCCATTAGTCCAATCCTTTCTCTAACAGTATCTGCACTATTTGGCTTCTCTTGCCATAATTCCAACATTGTTTATTTTCTCTCTCCCTTCCAATTTCCTCCATATAAATTATCTGCAATTAAAAATCTCTCAGCAGCCTCCTTCAGCCAACACCGCCAACACTTACATCATTCAGATCAAAGACCTCCCCCCATTTCCCCCAACTGCACTTTTCTCACCTGCCTCAGCCCCTCTGCAATTTTAAACATGTTTGATTTCCAGCTTCTCTCAGTTTTAATGAAAAATGCCCTCCAGTCAGTAAGAGGACATCTGTGGAGAAAGAAACAAAGTCAACAGAGCTGATGGTTTAGAGTGATGCTTGGAATCTCCAGTTAAGATTAACGAAAAGTCATTGACTTGAGATGCTAACTTTACATCTTCCTCTCCACATGCAGCTTGATCTGCTGACTGTTTCCAGTGCTTACCACTTATATCTCAGACTTTCAACACCCGCCAGTTTTTGAACTTTCAACATGAAATGTTAACTGTTTCTTTATCCACAGAACCTCTTGAACTCTTCCAACATTTTGTTTTCCTTACCAGAAAGTATGGCAAATATAGTGCTAATTGTGTCTTTTAAAATAGAATTTGATAAATATTTAAAGGAAAAAGAACTGTATAGGGTTATAAAGAGGTGAAAATGGATCTAAATGGATTGATCTAAAATGGTTGTTACATAACAGTAGAAATTACTTCCTTTCTGTAATAAATCTGCTCCTAAATCAGTAATTCCTGATTTTACAGGTGTTTATATGGAACAGTGGGACTATAGAGAATCAGGACTGTTGCTGGAGCAGAGATCAGAAAGGCATAGCAAGACCCTGAGTGAAGCTAATGAAGAGGAAATGTTCCCATGTCACAAGCAACAGGAAGCAAAGGACAGAGATTTTAAAAAATAAAAGAAGAAATGGAGAAATTATTTTTGGTTGCAAGTTTTTATGACTTTGATCGTAGAGTCTGAAAAGGCAGTGGAAGCAGATTCAATAGTCACATTGAAAAGGGAATCAGATTAATAATTGAAAAAATAAGTGAGAAAAGGGTAAGGGAGTGATCGCATTTGGAAAGCTTTACCAGAGAGCTGGCACAGAATAACAATCTTCAGTGCTATCTGATTTTTGTTATCTCTAGGATTCCAAAATATGGAACATAACATTTTTATACAATTTTAATGAGGTAAATCTTGAATATAAATTCCCAGTCAAAATTAAAAGTTGTTTGTCTTTCACGGCAGCTCAAGGTATACTGCAGGAAACCAGAATGACGGAATGTGTATTTTCTTTTCATTTTTTTCTATCAATGTTAGAAACTAAAGAAACAATTTTGTCAGAAGAGAAACACTTGCCAGTGTCTTCAGAAATTAAAAGGTCAGAATTGGTCTTTGTCCCTTGGTATGCATGGATAAGAAGACCTCAAGCTGACTTTTTGAATTATGACCCTATTTGAAAATCTGTCTGTAAATAAATGAACTCGGGAGAGGAATAGATCTCAGTACGATGACTTTCGTAGTTAAATGCTGCGTCTCCGCTTACTTGGGCTGACATATCAAGGTTATCTATTGGCTAAATCCCTAGAGCACTGCTCACCTATGTCTGGTCATCAAAGGTGCAAAATAAACATCAATCTTTCTTTCTGAAAATGGCCAATCTTTTGGCATGGTATTTAAGAGAGGAATGTTGGCTAGTAAATCAAGCCAAAATTATTCTTAGAAGACTGCCAACTGAATCAAATATGACATTTATTGCACACTTTCCTCTTTGATGATACAGTCTTGCACTGAAATGTCAACCTAGCTTCAGCATTCAGTTCCAGGGCTGTGTGTTACCAATGGAGCCAAGAGATGTTTTCACAGCTGCCTTAAAGTTATCTGTATTTTTTTTCTCTAAATAGGAAGGCAAGGTATTCATATTTTTTAATTATTATTTTACATCAACTCAAAGCATATAGTAAATACAAATTTGGCAGAAGTATGTCTCACACAAGAACTACTACGAAGGATTAATTGGACCATAGAAGGTAACAAAATGAGGTAGGGTTATGTCAACTGGAAACTGCTAGATTTCTCAAGCTTGAGATTTTAGATTTTCACCTCCTTAGGGATAATTTCCTTTTTATTACTTAACAGGTTTTGTTTGTATGTTTCACATTTTTTCTTAGGACACTAGGCCATTTGGCCCATTCCTGCTGTGTTGGCTGTCAGCGCAATTCTGTTGGTTCCATTGCTCTACTTATTCTCCTGAAACCTATACCATTTTCACATGCAGGTCTGCTCCTACTCAATATTTCAGGCATCCACCTATGCTAAGGGTAGTTAACACCAGCCTGGTACTCAGTGCACCTGAAGAAAACCCATAGAGACACATGGAAATGAACTACAGTAACTCCATACAGACAGCATCCAAGGTCAGACCTCTGGAACTATGCCATTTTGCTTCCATTGTTTCCATTCTCTGCAGTTCAACAGAATGAAGG
Source organism: Hypanus sabinus (assembly GCF_030144855.1). Classification (NCBI taxonomy): domain Eukaryota; kingdom Metazoa; phylum Chordata; class Chondrichthyes; order Myliobatiformes; family Dasyatidae; genus Hypanus; species Hypanus sabinus. The sequence goes on from NC_082706.1 coordinate 130,514,058, forward strand.
AAGATTTTATAGTGGTATATAAAATTACAAAGGGCATAGATGCCTGCAGGCTTTTTCTCCTCGGGTTGGTTGAGACTAGAACAAAAGATTATAGATTTGGGGTGAAATGTGAAATATTTAAGGGGAATCTGAGGGGAAATTTCTACACTCAGATGGTGGTGTGTGTGTGAAACAAGCTGGCAGTGTAAGTGGTTGTTCTGAGTCCAATTGTAACATTTAAGAGAAGTTTGGAGAGAGGGGTTTGCAGGGATATGATCCATGTGCAGATAGATGGGACTAGGCAGAAGACCGGGTCAGCAATGGCTAGATGAACAGAAGGGACTGTTTCCATGCTGTACGATTCTAAGAACTCCGCCATTGGTATCCTTTGGGCTATCACTGGCCAAAAGCTCAACCGTGGTCACAAGAGCAGGTAAAAGGTTAAGCCAAGTTTACTCTTGTATAGACAGGTATGATTAGTTTCAAGCAAAACCAAAGAAATTTCTTTCATAGATTCAGACAACACAACGGAACATAAACCATAAAACAGAACAGATATTATACAACACAGTGAAGAAAAGGACAATACAAAACAATATATTTGTGAGAAAAATGTAGAAACCAAGCCCACGATAGTGTGAGAGCGGGTCCCTAGAGTTCTGTTCCTGAGGTAGGTAGGATTAGGAATGTGCAAGTCAGCTTGAAAACCTGATGGTTGGAGGAAAGAAGCTGTCACTGAACATAAACGAGAAAATCTGTGGATGCTGGAAATTTGAGCAACACACTCAAAATGCTGGAGGAGCACAACAGGCCAGGCAGCATCGAGGAAAAGGGCTGAGACCCTTCTGAGAAGCTGTGAAGAGTGATTCTGCGCTGACTGTCCCAGCACGTTTGACCACCTCCACATCTGGTACCCTCGCTTGCCCCTTGATGTGTAATATTTGGCATAAATGTCTGGGTTGTGTGAAAGATTGAATAGGTTAGGACTGTATTCCCTGGAATGTGGAAGATTAAGAGAAAATTGGACAGATATATACAAAATTATGAAGGGTATAGATAGTGTAAATGTAAGCAGGGTTTTCTCCATTGAGTTTGGGAGGGCCTACAACCAGAAGTTATGAAATAAGTGGAAAGAGGTTTAAGGGGAACATGAGGGGAAACTTCTTCACTCAGAGGATCGTGAGAGTGTGGAACCAGCTGGCAGCACAAGTGGTGCATGCAAGCATGATGTCAAGATTTAAGAGAAGTTTGGATAGGTGAATGGATGGTAGGGGGATGGACAGCTATGGTCCCGATGCAGGTCGATGAGGGCAGGCAGCTTAGATGGGCTGAAGAGCCTGTTTCTGTGTTGTATTTCTCTATGACTCTATGGTGGTCTTCAACTTATCCCTTGCCTTTCTAAATGTAAATAATTCCCATCACTCAGAAACTTTTCCGTTACAGTGGTAAGTGTGTAGTTGCTGGCTTATCCCTGCTGCTCTTCTTAAATCATGGCACAACATTAGTTACTCTCTGGTCTTCTGGTGCCTCCCACGAGCAGACATTTCGTTAGCTGCAGATGGCCTCTCTCCACACAGAACAAACCCACCATCTCAGGAATGAATCTTGTGAAACTTTACTGCTTTTGCTCCATTGCAGTTAAGTCCTTTTTCAGCTAGGAAAACTGGACTTGTACACAATAATCTCGATGTCATCTTATCAGGGGCACATACAATTGGAACAAGACACCTTTATTCTTTTGTTAGTGTTCTTCTGCAATGAAGACCAAAGTGCAATTTGCCATCCTGACTGCTTGCTGAACCTCATTATTAAGTTTCAGTGATTTATCTACAAGGTCCCTCCGAACACCAGAAACGGTTTAATCTTTCAATATTTAGAAATGGTTTGCTTAGTTTCTTTCTGTCAAAATGGATGACTTCACATTTCTACACTTTATATTATATTCTTATTATTCATTCAGTCTGTTCGCATTCCCCTTGGAACTTCTCAGCATCTTCCATATAGCCCACATTTCTTCCAATTTGGCACCATAACTAAATATGAATGTATTACATTTGATGACTTAGATAAGTTATTGCTATAGTTCGAAAACAGCTGGTGCTCAAGCATGAATCTCCATGGAAACTCTGGTCTCATTTCTAACCTGATACCTCCTGTTTCCCGATTGTTAACAAGAAGATTATCCCCATATCATGTGCTCTATTTAGTTTAATATTCTCTTCTAGGGTTCCTTAGCGAAGTCCGTACTGGTTCATCTTTACCTAATCTACTTGTTATCATCTTGAATAACATCAGTTAGTAATTCCTTCATTAGTCTGCTTTGACTCTGCCCAATCCTATTTTCTTACTGACTTGTTCCCGCTTCTTTAATAATAAGTTCCAGTATTCTTCCTACTTCTGAGCAGACAAACTGCTCTATAGTTTTTTTTTATTTATTAGCTTTATTTGTCACATGAACATTGGAAGATACAGGGAAATGTGTTGTTTGAATCAAATTAAATTAGTGAAGTTTGTGCTGGGTAGCCAGCAAGTTGAGCTGTGCTTCCGGTGCAAAAATAACCTGCCCACAACTCACTAACCCCAACTGGTGGTAAGTTTGAGATTGAGAAGCAGAGTGAGGTTGGGAAGCATGAACAAACTTTGATAGAAAGATGGGGCTCTCTTCTACAAACACGGATAGCAAGTCCATCGTTCACACTAAGATTAACACCGATCCTCTTGCTTTAAGTCTCTTTCATAACAACTCAGAGTTCTCTATACCCAATGGTGTATTGCAAAGCAGGAAAATTGTGAAAGAAAAACAGAAACTGGTTTTGGAAACACTCTGCAGGTCAGGCAGCACCTGCAGGAAAAGAAGCAGAATTAATATCAAACCAATCTGTGCACAACTAGCTCTTGCTAGACACAATCTGATAATGAGAAGATTCACACTGATTGAGGGAAATTACTGGCCAGGACACTAGGGGTGGATCCAGACTAGCATCCTTTCCCGATCACCTGATAAAGCAGAAAAAACTCCAGTTTAATGACTCAACTGAAAAAAAAAGGCACCTCTAGTCACGTAGCATGCCCACAAGACCTGGAAAATGACCGGCTGCTATACTCACAAACATTTGGTGAATGGCTTATTTCTATGGACTTTTTTGTTTAGACAGTTTTTTTAAATTATAATAGATATTAGCAAGAAGGGGAGACAATGGCATTTCAAGACTCTTGTACAGAGTTGGATGTTACATCTGCACAAGTTATTGGTGAGAGCACTCTTGGGGTATTGTGTTCATTTCAGATTGCCCAGCTTTGGAAGAATGTCATTTAGTGAAAAGGTGGCAAGGAAGATTCATGAGGATGTCACCAGGACTAAAGGGTTTGTGTTATAAAGAGAGAATAGATGGGCTGGGGACTTTTTATCCCTGGAGCGTAGGAGGCTGAGGAGGTAACTGTAGATATTTATAAAACCACGAGGGGCATAAGACCATAAAACAATGGAGAATTAGGCCATTTGGCCCACCAAGTCTGCTGCACTATTTATTCATAGCTGATTTATATTCTCTTTCAACCCCTTTCTCCTGCCTTCTTCATGTAACTTTTGAACCTTCACTTATCAAGAATTTATCAACCTCCATTTAAAATGACTTGACCTCCACAATTGTCTGTATCAATGAATTCCAAAGATTCACCATCCGCTGAATAAAGGAATTCCTCCTTATTTGTTCTGAAGGATGCCTTTTACATTCAGTGACCACTTTATTGGGTACAGGAATAGAACCCAATGTGGTCTTCTGCTGTTCCAGCTCATCCACTTCAGGATTTGACTTGTTGGGCATTCAGAGATACTCTTCTGCATACCACTGTTGTAACAAATGGTTGTTTGAGATCCTGTCACCTTGTCAGCTTTAACCAGTGTGGCCATTCTCCTCTGACTTCTTTCATTAACAATCCATTTTTGTCCATAGAATTGCCCCTCACTTGATGCTTTTTGTTTTTTGAAACTTTCTCCGGAAACTCTAAGGGACTGCTTGTGCATTAAAATCCCAGCAAATCAGCAGTTTCTGAGATACTGAAACCACCCAGCTGGGAACCAACAATTATTCCATGGACAAAGTCACTTAGATCACATTCTTCACCATTCTGATATTTCGTCTGAACAACTAGTGAACCTCTTTCACCATGTCTGTATTGTTTTATGCATGAGTTGCTGCCACATGATTGTCTGATTAAATATTCACATTAACAAGTAGATGTACAAGTGTACCTAATAAAGTAGCTACTGAGAATATTTTGATGCTGTGTCTTCTGGTCTTAGACTCGTTTGCCGTTAGATACATTCTCTTCACCTACAGTCTACCTCTGCCTTTCAATATTCATTAAGTTTCAATGAGATCCCCCAAAATTCTTCTAAACTACTGCGAGTCCAGGCCCAGGGTAATCAAATGTTTCTTATGTATTAACCCTTCCATGCCCAGGATAATTCTCATAAACATCCAATGTCAGCACATCCTTTCTTAGATATGGGACCTAATACTGCCCACAATGCTCCAAATGCAGTCTGACCAATGCCTTAGAAAGCTTCAACATTAGATCCGTGCTTGTGTATTTTGGTTCCTCTTGAAATGAATTCTAACATTGCATTTGCCTTCCTTTCAACACAACCTGAAATTAACCTTCAGGGAATTCTGCACTAGGGCCCTCAAGTCCCTTTGCAGGGACAATTACAATGTTTAAATGACATTTGGACATGTTATTGATAGGAAAGTTTTGAGGGATGTGGACCAAACAAAGGTAAATGGGGCTAGCTTGGTTCAAATCATAGTAGACGTAGACAAGTTGACTGAAAAAGCCTGTTCAATATTGTGCAACTCTAAAAATGAACTACTCTACATTTCTTAAGACACTAAGGGCAATTCAGCCCATTGAATCTATGCTGGCTGACAACCTGAACTTCCCTTCACATGTTCATCAACTCCACACTATTGCCAATTTATTCAATTAATTGATATAATTAAATTAATTTAATTTAATTGATTCTATTGCCAACCACCTACACTGGTGATAACTTACCTAAGAGCATGTCTCTGTGTTGTGGGAGGAAATCGAATCACTGAGAATTAAAAACACACAAAATGCAGGAGAAACTCAGCAGGTCAGGCAGCATCCATGGAAATGAATAAAGAGTTGATGTTTTGTGCCAAGACACTTCATCAGGTCTGGGAATTGGAGGTTGAGTTGGATAAGAGGCAAATGCAGTGTTAGAATCTATTTCAAGAGGAATTAGAATATATAAGCACTGGGAGTTACCCCACCAAGTCATGGGGAGAATAGGGAAATCATATACCTTCCAGAGCCTGAAGTTAGAATTGAACCTGGAGCCGAGTGGTAGCAGTACAACCTGCTTTGCCAATGTGAAGCTTCATTCAAAAAGCACTGCGCATGACAAGCTCACTCAGACGGAAGCTGTAGGCTACGGCCATCTGGAATTTCCTAAATCTTGGAGGCAGGCTAAAATTTATTTATAATTTATTTTTTTCATTGAAGTTCATCATCAACCAAACATGTCCATTTCAGACATTGTACATATATATCATATAATCATATGTCACAAATCTCCACAAAGTATTTATCTGAGTTATACACTTATAGAAAAGAGTGGAAAGAAAAAACAAGCAAAAGAAAAAAACTATGTACAAGTAGGGAGTGATCTTTTTTTTCTACAACATATTCATTGATTAGTGAGAATAAAATCAGGCCTATGATTTAGTTATGTAGTTAAACCATTCTTCCCAGTTTGAATCAAATTGTTCCAGCTTATCATTAACAGATGCTGTTATCTTATCCATTTTGTAAATGTCCATTGTAATTTCCATCCATGCATTTAAAGTTGGGCTCTCCTGTGATAAACATTTCCTGGTAAGAGTCTTTTTTTAAACCAGCCACCAACAGTATATTGATTAAATATTTATCTCTTTTCAACCATTCTTGAGATATATACCCAAAATATATGGTCTTACTCTCTAAGGGAATTTCACATTTAAAGGTGTCTTGTAGGGCATTGTGTGTCCCACTCCAATAGTCTTTGATAACAGGGCAATCCCAAAAAATATGATAATGATTTGCATTTTGATTTCCACAATTTCTCCAGCAAACAGGGAGGTTACCATCATAATGGGATTTCTGAAAGGGTGTAATAAAATATCTTATCAAGTTTTTCCATCCAAACTCCCTCCATTTCTGTGAACTGGTACACTTCTATTGATATCTCCATATTGTTGTCCATTCTTCCTCAGATATAATTATCCCTCCTTCCTTCTCCCATTTTGTTTTAATGTATGAAGTCGAATGTGTTTTAAGATTTGACTACTCCTTGTACATGTTTGAAATGATTCTACTACCATTATCTGAATTATATGCTTTTCTAAATAGCTCCATCAAGCATGCATTTGCCTTGGTTACATTTTTAAGCGTCCTATTAACATATTGTCGCATCTGTAAATACCGATAAAAGTCTTGTTTTTCTAATAAGCGTTTCTCTTTAAGCATTTCGAAACAGAACAGTGTTCCTTCTTTCATTATGTTGCAAAGAACTGTTATTCCTTTAGCTGTCCAGTCCTTAAATCTAACATCCAATTTATTTGGTGTAAAATCTGAGTCATATGCACACCATTTAAGAATTGCAATATCTCCCTCTAGATTCAACTCTTTTATAGTAGTTTTCCATATTTTAAGAGTCAATTTCACCCCTGGGTTATCAATAGTATTTATGTACCTTTGCAGGTTGTTATCAGACAAAATTGCTTGTATGGGGATGGGAAGTACCCGCTCCTCAATGTTTTTCCATTGAGTGTCACATGATGGGTTGCACCAACATATCACAGCTCTCAACTGTGCTGCAAAATAATAATCTCTGAGAAGGTAAGCCCCATCCCCCCCTTTTCCTTTGCTAATTGCAAAGTCTTGAGACAAACTCTAGGCCTTTTACCTTGCCAAATATACCTTGATAGTACCTTGTTCCATTCATAGAAATGATTTTGATTAATCTCTATTGGTAGGGTCTGAAAGAGAGAGAACAGTCTGGGCAGGATATTCATTTTAATAGACTCAATCCTTGAACTGAGACTGAAAAAAGAAATCAGGCTCCATCTTGCCATATCTTCCTTAATTTTTTTTATATATAAAGGCTGATAATTACATTCTGATAATTTTGCCAAATCTTTTGGCATAATGATGCCCAAATATTTGAAAGACTCCGTGTGCCATGCCCAGGAATATCTACTTTCAATTTCTCTTGGTGGGTTATAGTTATAGGAAAGTAATTGGATTTTATCTATGTTGATCTTATACCCTGATAATTGACCATTTTGTTCAAAGGATTGCATCAATTTAGGTAAAAAATATGTTAGGTTGCCCTAGATAGATCAAAATATCATCTGTGTAACAAGCCAATTTTATGCTCTGTCCCTTTAATAGTAATTCCCCTGATATCTTCATTTTGTCTGATGTATTGAGCTAATGGTTCCAGATATAATGCAAAGTGTAGTGGTGACCATGCACAGCCCTGTCTCGTGCCCCTTTCTAGGGTAAGACTATTTGATACTATATATCCATTGATTTTAATCCTAGCAGTAGGGTTGTCATATAGTGTCTATATAGTTTTAATAATTGTGTCTTGGAAACCAAATCTATGTAAAACTCTGTAAAGAAAATTCCAATTAACCAAATCAAATGCCTTTTCAGCGTCCACATTTATCACTATTGCTTTGATTTTATTTTTTTGTATATGATCCATAATGTGAAGTGTCCTTCATATATTGTCTTGTGTTTGGCGTTGTTGTATAAAGCCTGTCTGATCATTACGTATCAGTATGGGTAGGAACTCCTCTAATCGCTTGGCCATGATGGAGGTAAATAATTGATAATCTATATTAGGAATGGATATTGGTCTAAATGACCTGCATTCCATTTTATCCTTGCCTTCTTTTGGTGTAGCTGAAATTACCATTTCCTTCTAACTGGGTGGCATTTGTGCCTTTTTTAGAGCCCAGTTCAGTGTGGGGAGTAAAACTGGAATTAATTCATTTTTTAATTCTTTGTACCGCTCTGTCGTATACCCATCTGATCATGGTGACTTGCTTAATTTAAGCCTACTAATTGCAGCTTTTAATTCAACTTCAGTTATGTCAGCAGTCATCGTTCTATTTTGTTCTTCACTTAAAGTGGGAAACTCTAGAGAATTCAAGGAGGTGTCAATTTGGGTTATGCTTCCCCCGGAACTTTGGAATATAGAGTTTTGTAAAACACTTCAAAAGCTTCTTGAATTTCACTTAGCTTTTTTTTAAAATCATTTTTGTTCTTGGATCCCTAATTCTATGAATTGTATTTTCTGTTGTCTTTTTTTTTCAGTTTCCACACCAGTATTTTCATAGACCTAGATCCATTTTCATAATGTCTCTGTTTCAGAAACATTAAATTTTTCTTGATTTCTTGCATAGCCAAACTATTAATTTTATTCCTAATTTTTTAAATTTCCTCTAATGTATCCTGTGCCAAATTCAACTTGTGTTTTTTTACTCTAGTTCCTTCAGCCTATTTTGTAATTCCTCTAATGTTTTATTCTTTATTTTTTTTCTTATATGAAGATATCGCTATAATTTTCCCTTTTAAGACCACCTTCAGAGTATCCCATAAAATGGGAGGTGAAACCTCTCCATTATCATTAAATTCTAAGTAGAGACCAATTTCTTTTTTAATTTGTTCCTTAAAGTACAGATCATTGAGTAGGCTTGAATTTTGTTTCCAAATAGTATTCTTTGCTTGTAGGTCAAAATCAACAGAAAAATATATAGGTGCATGGTCACTTACAACTATTGTCCCAATTGCACAGGTGTTTATTTTGTCTTTTCCAAATGTTATGAAATAGTCTATTCTTGTATATATAGAATGGGGAGCCGAATAATGAGTGTAATCCTTTCTGTCGGGGAAAAGATCCCTTCATATATCAATTAAACCAACATCCTCAAAAAGTGTATTAACTTCCTTATGTAAAGATTTTGTTTCATAGGTTTTTCTATTGGAAGAGTCTAACTTTGGTTGTATTTGTAAATTTAAGTCTTCCCCACATATCAGGCGACCTTCTGTTTCCACTACCACAATATCAGTAATTTTCTGAAAGAAACCAATATCACTTCCCGGGAGTGCGTATATATTCAATAGAGTAACTGAATTTCCGTCTATATTCCCCCTTACCAGAATATCTCTGTCCTCTTTATCTCCTATTTCGAATACTTTTTCAAAATTTAGCTCACTTGAGATAAGAATAGCAACACCTCTCCAATGTCCTGATTTATATGAGGAGAAAAACAAATCAGTGAAGCCCATTCTCTTTAGTTTTCTATGCTCATTATCACTTAAGAGAGTTTCCTGTAAATATACTACAAGAGCTTGTTCTTTTTTCATTTTGGATAAAATTCTTTTACATTTAATTGGATTTAATAGTCCATTGATATTAAAAGAAATGAATTTTACTTTATCCTTAGCCATCTGTATTTATTTGTCAATGTATCATTGAAATTAGCAGAATAAAACTTAATTGATCTACTCCCTGAACACATAAGAACCAAGAAATGCAAATAATAACAAAAAAGGCAACAAAGGTGTGATTCCATGGCTGAGGTCTCTAGTAGATGACCTTGCATTGAGCTACAGGAAATGCCTAGCTGTGGGGGATAACCCTACTTGTGAGTTGAGGGCCCTCATTGCAGTATCCATAAAAGTCAGTGAACAAATATATTACTCAGAAAAGATTTCCCTGTGTACTCCTCAGATAGATAGATATATATATATATATATATTTGTTATACACACACACAGGCATACATACATATATATATATATATATATATATATATATATATATATTCTCATTTTGGCAGGGAAAAAGGAGGAAGTGAGCGAATAAAGAATAACTAAGTAATATAAAATCCACATTATAATAAGTATTTCTCAAGATAGGTATATCACCATCTACTTTTGCTTCCGTTTAGCTTCTCAACATTTTTAAAGTTAGCCAAAGCTTACGGCCCTACTGGAGGGGGTGAGGTCTGTCTTTAGAAAACTCCCAGTCTCTGCCTGATATTCTTCTCTCGGCCTCCTCCCATCTCCTGATTTCTCAATTCTCACACTATTTCCCAAGCAGAGTGGGATAATTCCTCTGCCAGGCTTTCCCTCGGTTTGATCACGCTGACGGGCAGCCCTCTGGCCTTCATGTCTGTAGTTGCCTCTTCCACTGTCTGATACAGTTGGATCCCATCTTGATAAAAACACTCAAAGTTCAGCAGGGTACGGAGTTTGAAATCTAATCCTTTCTTGCTTTAGTATCCGCTTTACTTCAGAGTATTCTTTACATTTCTGCATGACCACGGGGGGGGGGGGGGGGGGGGTAATCTTGATCAAAATATATTAATTTATCCTCTAAAAACACCCTCTTCTTACTCCAGGCCTGCAGCAACTTTCCTACAAACTCCGTCATAGACAAACCTTCCGCTCCTTCGGGAACGTTGTATATTCTGGTATTTTTCCGCTGTGATCTTCCCTCCAGGTCAAGCAGTTTACCTTCTTGTTGATTTAATATTTTTATCATCTTATTTAGGCATCTGTTCCACATTTTGCACGCGATCTTCCACCTTCTCAATTCGAGTCTCTGCCGCTGCTATTTTTTGTTTGACGTTGGCGAGCTCTGACTTAATATCATGGAGCTGCTGTTTTATATCGTTTTGAAACTCCCGTATCTCTTTCAAAATTTTGATCATATTTGCCGCTTCACCTGAACGAGGCCCAGCATCTGCCTTGCTAGCACGCGGTCGGGTAAGAGAGCCACTCGCTGCACTCCTCTCGTCCGCAGGTTCCGCAGTGTCACCTCTTTTATTTCCATTCCTTTTCCCCATTCTTGCCCCTCTTATCAGTTCAAATACTTTCGAAAAATCCTATATTTGATGCGTAATCGGGCAAAATATGTGTTTTTCCAGAGGAGCTATTGACTTAAGCTGCCATTCTTGACTATGACGTCACCGGAACCAGCAGGCTAAATTTAAAAGGTAATATCGAATAATCAATTTTCAAAACACAATTGGCTTGAGAAGGGAAAATACTGTTTGATGGACATAGCAATTGTAGGGTGTATTATTCCATATCAACATCTCACATCTGTCAGTAATTTTATGATCCTACCCTGACAGGCTTTTCAATAAAGTAAGCTTCGCATGCACAATTTCTTTGCTCCAGTTTCAGTGTGTGCATCATTCTGAGGCCTGTACCTGCTCGGAGTGATATGAATCTGACTGCACACATTTTACAGCTGGCTCCTTTATTTTTCTCCAGCCAAACAAAGCACAGCAGAGCATATGAGGCTCACACACATACACAGTACTCCGCGCCAGCACAAAAGTGTCAGTTACATTTTTTCACATTAGCCACAGAGCCAACAAAACTTGCAGCTCTGCCAAAACTTAACGGTTGCCGAATGACCTTGCTCTAAATCCCAGGCAAGCCCAACCTTCCCAAGGTTTGTTTTGTGATGCTTGCAAGGGTAGTCAGTAAAAAAATTGAGGTGATGGTGACCTGGAGGTCATCTTGCATTGTTCTCCAGAACTCCTCACACCTTACTTCCCCAACAATTCCATTCCCCTTGTAACCTCACCCCACCCCACCAATTTATCTTTTGTGATCTTCCCTAACACTGGCAAAAAGGCTTCAGTGACATACTCAATACAAATGTTGAGAAGTACAGCAGAATAATATAAAGAACAATACCTTGTCGATCCTTTCTTGGGCAATAATCACAAAATATGCTGTGATCACAAAAAAAAAACACTTGTGTAAGAACTGTGAAATAAAAAGCAGATGTTTTGGATTGTGTGGCTATTGATGACAGAAAGTCTGTAGCAGAATAAACAGTTAGAAAATATATAGCACAGTAGCAGTCTTCAATTCTCATACTGCATTCCTACACACGTTTAATATAAAGGCCCAGCAACACAATGGCATCTAATATTATGCATTCATTGTCACTATAGCTCATTTTAGTTTTCAGAAGTTTAATTCTCCATGTTGTGATGCACAACCTGTAATACAGGTCTTTTCTTCACAATTTTTGATGAGAGCAAGTGGGGAGAGAGAAGAGGGGGCAGAGGTTTAAAATAGAGTTGCCGATTTAAAAATGAAATAGGGAGGAATTTCCTCTCTCCCAGGGTCTTGAATCTTTGGAATCCTCGACCTCAACAGCTGTGGTGTCTGAATCACAGAATACATTCAAGCTTATGATGGACAGAATTTTGAAGTGTAAAGGACTCAAGGATTATGGAGAACGGGCCAGAACTGAAGCCAAGATGAGATCAACCATCATCTCACTGAATGGCAGCAGAGGCTTAAGGGGTTACGATGCCTACGCCTGCTCCTTAGGTACCCATGAGAGACATACAGTGAATTGAAAGTAATGAGATAAACGTTAAGGCTTAGGTTTAGGAAACACCAACAGAGAGGAGAGTTAACATACCAAGTCAATACACTTGTTGATGTTATCTCTATTCTCTCTTTATGGATGTTGTCTAAACTGCTAAGTGTTTCCAAAAGTGTCTGTTTTATTCAGATTCACAGCATCTGCATCACTATGGTGATTTATGATACAAGGATTAGAGGGAAGTTGAAGAAGCTTAGTTTTTCGCAGAAGCATGGCAGAGGTCAAGAGCACACTGGAGGCAAAAATTCTCATCATATTTAAAAGATTACTGCACGAAGGGCACGGACCAAGAGCTGCGATTGATCCCACAAGTGTTCAACTGGTATGAATATGACGATCCAGTTGGCTTCTTGGTGCACTGTAAACTTCTATATTTTTATCATCTTTGGGCATTGTTCCTGGGAATAATTTCTATCAAATATATTCCTTCACAGAATATGGATCCCTATGGATCCCTATTAGTATATAATTCATTATTCTGTTGTTTGGAAATATTGATGGTACAGCTTTGGCGCACCTGCTTCAATTTTCCACACACACTTTACACTCACCTGACTTACTGGAAAATTCATTACACTGTGATATGTTACACTCATAGAGGTAAATTGATTTTAAGTTGCTGCATTAATAGGAGTAAATTCCAATAGTTTTAAAAATCTACCTGCCCAGCACCACCAGTGTCTCGAGACTATTGGATTGTCAGACTTGTCACTCATTCGTTGCCCTCAATGTGACAATGGATTTTCTCTCTATTTCCAAACACCCTCAGGCTTATTCCAGGTGGGGCAATTGAATTTATAATCATGATTAGCTGATTAGGTTGCCAGGTATTAATTTTTTTTTAAGTCATACTATTACCAAACATGGCCCAAATGTTGGCTGTCATCTACCAGCCTTTGTATTTACAAGTTCTTGCCCAGATTCTAGATTATCCAAGACATTACACTCAGTAAGAAACTTCAGAGAACTACGGACACAGCTCAGCATATCAAAGAAAGCCATGAGCTCTGTCTACACTTCTCCTGGCCTCAGTAGTCTATATAATCAAAGACCCCAGCCACCTTGGCATTCTCCCCTCTTCCATCAGTTAGGAGATCTAAAAGGCTGAAAGCATGCACCAGCACGGTCAAGGACAGATTCTATCCCACTGTTATAAGATTACTGACTGGTTCCCTAGCATGATAAGATGGATTCTTGACCACACAAATTGCCTGGTTATGCATCTTTTAGTTTACCTGCATTACACTTTCTCTGTAACTGTTACATTTCATTCCACTTTCTATGTTGCTTTCCCTTGTACTACCTCTAATGAAATGATCTGGGTGGATGGGATGCAAAACAAAGTTTTCACTGTACCTTAGCACAGGTGACAGTTTACAGGTTGAATCACTGAAACTACCAGCAAAGAAAAACTCACAATGGAGGGAAGGTGATTGGAAGCTGAATAGAAAATGCAACCAAATAAAACCTCAAAAGTATCCTCCATCCTAGTTTTCACTGAAGTAATACACTCAAGAGTTTCTGCAGACGCTGGAATCCAAGAGCAACACACACAAAATAATGCAGGAACTTCAGCTGGTCAGACAGCATCTATGGAAATGAATAAACAGTTCGATGTTTCGGGCTGAGACCTTTCATTAGGACTGGAAAGGAAAGGGGAAGGTATTAAAGTAGTTTCCTTGTTCATAAAACCAACTCCAGTCAGAGGAAAAGGCATGCGTTAATGCTAAAATTTTAAAAAAACAAAGAAAATCCTGGAAACATTCACTGGGTCAGGCAGCTTCTATGGAAAAAGAAACAGTCATGTGAAAAACTCTTCAATGATTTTTATTGTTTGTTTTCATGTCATAAATATTGTCTGACCTTCTCATCACTGCCCAAAGCAGATGTTGAGGGCGGTCATATTCCCAGAGGATTTTAACAATTTATAAACTGCACAGAAATTTGTCATGGGTATTAGTTGAAGTTGTGGGAAGTCAGCCATTTTTGCATTTACTTTGCAACTTGGCATCCACTTAGAGCTTTTGGTTAAAGAACATAGAACAGCACAGGAACAGTCTAGTCAGCCAACAATGCTGTGCTTAACAAATTAAATTAGTAATCAAATGGCCAACTAAACTAATCTCTTCTACCTGCACAATGCCCATATCCTTTTCATTTTCCTCACCTTCATGAGCCTATCTAAAAAATCTCTAATATTTCTGCTTCTACCACCACCCCATGCAAAATATTCCAGGTAACCACCACTCTGTGTAAAGAACTTGCCCTACGTCTCCTTTGAAATTACCTCCTCTCATATTAAATGCATGCCCTTTGGTATTAGACATTTCAACGCTGGGGAAAAAGATGCTGTCTGCCTACTCTATGCATCTCTTAATGTTACAAACCTCTATACGATCTCCCCTCAACCTCCACCACTCCAGAAAAAAACAAACCAATCTGGTCCAACCTCTTGTTGTAGCACATGCCTTCTACCTTTAGCAACATCCTGGTAAACCTCTTCTGCACCCTCTCCAAAGCTTCAGCATCCTCCCTATAATGGGGTAGAACTCTATGCAATACGCCAAATGCAGCCTGATGAGTTTTCTAAAACTGCAACATAACTTCCTGACTGTTGAACTCAGTGCCATGTCTAATAAAGGCAAACATACCATAAGCCCTCTTAATCACCTATTAAACTGTGCAATCACTTTCAGTGGCTTTGACCTTGGACCCCAAGATCCCTCTGGTCATCAACACTGTTAAAGGTCTTGCCTTTAACAGTGTAATGCCTCTACGTTTGACCTACCCAGTTATTTGGTGCAGTGAATGCAGATTGCTGGTGCCGGGGACTCTCAATAGGGTTGATGGGTGCTAGGTGCTGAACATTAAGAAGAAGAAAACTGGTGGCCTCCAAGTTGAGTCTACAAAAGCTCATAACATATTCCTTCTTAGAATGGTTTTGTACGCAAACATTACACACCACAAATTAAAAACTTCAGGGTGGATTAAAGGCCCAAAGAGCTTAAATTCAGTAAGGAAGGGTCCAAAATAGGGAAGACATCTTCTTAAACACTAACTATATGCATAACCCTTTGGAAAAATGTACTCAAGAAGATTATTATCTGATTTTGATGACCATGTCTTTATTGATTCAAAGACAATTTATTGCTATAATAAAGAGCAACTTGCATCAGATAACCTAAAGCAGTGCCTCAGCAGAGATAGTTAGGTAAACCTCTGTTACTATGTGCCCACATGGAAACATATTCCATTTCCTGTATGTGGCTACAGGAAAATTTATAGCTACATAAGAATCTATTGCTGGTTCATAAAATCTTCCTCTTGGTCAAAATAACTGTTAAGCTGAGCTTGAAGAAAGGAAGATTCTATACAGTAACCATGATCAATACTGTTGTGAGGATATATCTGATGATGTGAAGTACAACAGTATGAAATAATAGCTTGTTCTACATCTTTCCCTATTCTATTATTTTCAGGGAATTTGGACACAACTGGAATTTTCTCTAAACTCTTTCAATCTTATTTACATCTTTCCAGTAGGTAGGTGACCAAAACTGCACACAATACTCTAAATTAGGTCTCACAAATGTTTTATACAACTTCAGTTGAATAGAGTCATGTGTAAGGATGGTAGATGAAAATCATTGGTGAACCGGATGTATTTTTATAACCATCATCATTCCCAAAAATGATCATAGTTTGCCAAATATTATCTGAATACAAGTTCCACAGCTGTCAACAGTGGGAACTGAATTTGGGTCACTGGATTGTTCATCCAGGTCACTCCATTACAAGTCCAATAAATTAACCACTGTGTCACCACTATGCTAAGTCTACCTGACTGTATTGTTATCACCTGGATCTGAAGATTTCTCCATTACTTGAAATCTATGAATAAATAAATTCCCTCAGTCATCAATACACTATAATGCTATAATGTATTATACACAAGAATTCATATTGAAGAAATCTTCATTACTTTTATTCCAGGAGGTTAAATTTGAAATACATTAAGTCAGTTCTATATCCCCTTCCAGAAAATTTTGAGCACTCAGGATGATGCAAAGTTAGAACAAAATCTTATTTTGCTCTTGCACACATCAATTTCCCTCTGAAACTCCTAATGTCAGAAGCTCAAAGAAGCCCTGTATCAGCATTGGAAGGAGTGGACCACCTCACACAAACTACTCGTCCTTTTGGCCATCTCTGCTCCATTTGTGGAAGAGTTTGTAATTCCCACATTGGCCCAATTAACCGCCTTTAATCACAAAAATGGTAAGGAAGCATATAATTCCTGATCTCGAGGAGCTCCCTAAGGTGATAAAGTCATGTTGTAGGAAAGAAGTTTCTATAATTTCACTGACAATCCACTTTAATCAGCATTACATTTTGGATGTGAACGTACACTTTATTCTATTGCTCTATAGATTCTAGAATTCCATAATCAACTATGAAAAGAACTGTCTATTTATTTAAGCTTTCATTAAAGGAAACCCCAAAGGAGCTTCTGTGCACCAAAATTTCATGATATAGTTGCAATTTCAGCATGTTACAAGCTAAAGCATGTCTGCAGAGTTTCAAAGTCCAGTAATGATACTGGCCGAATTTATTTTCTTGGAAAATCCTTTGTCAATATTGTTAATGTATATTGATTTATGGAACTTCTCGTTAAAGATTTATTAGAATATCTAAAAATTTGTTTGCTGTTCATACTTTTTTATTCTGCTACTCACCAACTGCTAATGTGAATGGGACAAAAGAATCAGGTACAACAGTGGAAAGCAGAATTAGAATCAGGATTTTTTAATCACTGACATACAATATGTTGTCCAATGTGCTGTACAGTGGCAACAGTACATTGGAACAAACTACTATACAATTTATAGTAAAGCTATTACGTACTAATATACAAGTAAAACCAACAATGCAAAATGTAAATAATGAGATAGTGCTCATGGGCTTTTCAGACATCTGATGGAACTGGAAAAGAAATTGTTCCTAAAATTCTGAGCTTGGGTCTTCAGGCTCCCGTACCAATTCCTCAATGGTGGTAATGCACAGAGAGCAAGTCCATATGGTGAGCATCTTTAATGACGGATGTCCACTCAATGGTGGGGAGGGTTTGACCTCTGTGGCCTGTTCTCCAATTTAATAAGAAAGTAACTGACTTAAATAGGGTGGATAGTGAGACACCTTTCCTCATAAGGAAGATATCTAAAAATAGAGGGAATCAGATTTAAAGCGAGTTAGAAAGTTAGGATCTGAGAGAAATAAGCATGTCACCTATAGCTTGACTGCAGTCTGAAACACACTGCCTGAGGATGTGCTGGAGCCAGGTACTCTCACAGCATCTGGATGAGCACTTGAATCACCAAGGCATAGGAGGCCAGTGCTGGTAAATGGGATCAGTATAGATGCTTATCATGGACACCATGGGCCAAAGGTTCTAATTCTGTGCTGTACGACTCCATGACTTTATGACTACCATCACCACCATCATCATGTATGACGTGGGCAGTCATGGCCTTCCATCTGTCTTCAATTTGAGAAGTTCTTCAAAACTTTTGCTTGTCCATCCTTTGACATAGCTCATGAATGTCACTCTGTTGACTGCAACTTCTTCTCTATCAATTTTTCCCATCATTGCAAGATGTTGGAGCTTTTCTTTCTTCAGTAAATGCCCAAGAAATTCCAGCTGCTGTTTCCTGACTGATGATATCAGCTCTCTTCTTATTCCCACTTTTTGCAACACTTCTTCATTTGCTACTCAGGCCTTCTATATTTTCATCATTCTTTTCAAAAGCCACATTTCTGCATCTTTGTGCCTGCCCTCATTTTGCTTTGATATTGTCTGATATTTACTTCCATACGTTAGTGTGGAATGAAATTCCACAACATTCTGAGTTTCACACCCATAGAAATTATGTTATTCTTTAGTATCTTGCCCAAGCACTCAAATATGCATTCAGTAATCCTAATCCTTCTAATTTCAACATCAGCCCTACTGTCAGATGTTACCGTGCTCCTTATTAATTGAACATTAATTAATGAAATGTTTGTTTCATTGCCCTCGTTCACTGTGCATTTTTGTATTTCTTTCTTCTCTGGGTCATTAACTCTTTGGAGCACATCTCTGCTTTCATGGATGTTTGTGATGAAAAAGAACTTCAGGATGCATGTTGTATATATTTCTGTGACATTAAATGTACCTATTGAAACCTATTGAACCAGTACATTCAGTCTTCTTGCAGTTGATGGTCAATCCCCCTTTGCACTTTCTTCATGACACCAAAGTCAAATGTCCTGCTACAAATCACCATGATGACAGCAAAAACAAAAACAAGAAACACAAGACTGCACAAGAGCAGTGTGGCTTCATTGAAGATAGTGTAACGCAAATTCTTTAGAATGGTTTGTGAATTCACCATAGAGGTCTAGAAAGACCTATATCTATGTTTCATCAATTATATCAAAGCATTTGATAAGGTGCAACATAAAGAACTTATTAGACTTGGACATCATAGGAAAGATAATCAGAATCATCAGAAATTTTGCATTGGGAACACAGAGCAGGAATGAGAGTTGAAAATGAGACAAGTGATTTTGTCCAGATTAAGAAGAGAGACAGGGTTGTGTTCTCATCCTTTATAGCAATAAGATTCTAAGAGAAATTAGCAGTATTCCAGGCATGATAATTGGTGGGTGCAATTTGAACAAGTCACGATATGCAGGCACATATCTAAAGAGAAGCTCCAAGAATTACTAGATGACCCTATTATTGTCTCATTTACTTACCAGTTCCCCATCGTCTTTGCTTCACACTTCAAGAATTATTCCTTTCCAGAAATGTTTGCACAAAAAACTCAAGCATATTGCCATCAATGCCAATCTAAAAGTGCAATTCATACATTATTTTTATTTCTCAAAAATGCACCAATCTTGCCAATAATAATGACTAAAATGGATTAAATATAAGATTTGGCAGAATTGGACCACTGTAATTTTTGCCAACTTTTTTTTCATCATTGGATTTTGCAATATTTTTCTATTCAAGTACTTTTATGCTAGATATTGACAGGCATTGCTATTGAATTACAATACGTTTAAAAGAGATAAATATTTATTTTTGTTATACTATGTACGTCATATGTATGTGCATTTAGGTTCCTACACAGGTTTCTACAAGTGTGTACACTTGTGTCAGTGCTGACTTGTGTATGTATTAGAAGCACTGTGAGTTTTCAGACTGTGGCTTATTGAGGCAATCGTCACCTGATGGAGTGGTTCTGAGCAGTGTGCAGTCAATACCACACTGGACTTCGCATCAGTGCATGGATTGCAGAACCATTTATGCAGTGACGGGCAAAGCTTTTATAGCAAGTGCTTAGCTCTGGTGGAGCTTTTATGAATTTGCAAGGAATACAAAACAACAGGACAGCCAAGACATCCATTAAGTGAGAGAATGAAATTGGTCTACAAATTCAGAACAGTGCTACGCACCTGAATAAATTATTTCTGGTGTAGAGCACTGTTACAACTCTTACAATTTCTCAAATTCAGAAATTACAAATTTCCTCATGTCTTTGCAGCACATGAAGTTATTTTGACCCGAGTCCATGCTGCCTCTCAGAGCAATCCCATTTTTCACTCATTTTTCTCTCAACTTCACTCTCCCCATTAAGTCCTCCCTGACTCTACCACCTACCCACATACTAAGGACAATTTACAGTGGCCAACCAGAATGTCTTTGAGACATGGAAGGAAACTGAAGGACCAGGTCACAGGGAGAAATTACAGACTCCCACAGAGGTCAAGATTGAATCTGAGATTTTTTTTAAAGAGCTGTGAGGTGAAAACTATTCCTTGCACTTTTGACCTGCCCAATCTGAATAGAGCATGCCTGATTGTAAGTAATTCTGGCTCAGTTTCTCTATTTGCCATGCATCAAATGAAATCACACCCTGTCTGCGAGTCTTTGTGAAGTTAGGTCATTCAAAAGCACCAATGAAAACAATGATACTTTCATTGGCACCACTGAAAAATAGCAGTCCAGCACTGAAACCCAGGTGGTTAACTACATTTTTGAACTTTCTTGCTTTCCTTGGATACCTCACAGTCCTCCTCAAAATCCACTGACCCTCCAGCAACCTGCTGGAAGAACTCAGCGGTTTGGGCAGCATCAGCAGGGGAAGAATAAATAACTGAAATTTTGAGGCAAAACCCTGCATCAGGGGACTTAAAAGAACAGCAGATAAACAATTCCTTTGATCCACATTGTCTAGGCTGACCATACCGTCAGCTTAAGCAGCACATCTGAGATACAAGAGACTGTGGATGCTGGAAATCTTGAGCAATGCATACAAAGTGCTGGAGGAACGCAACAGGTCAGACAGCATTAATAAACAGTCAACATTTTAGGTCAAGACCCTTCATTGGGACTAGAACGTAATGGTGCAGAAGCCAGAATCCTGACAGAAGCATTTCTCTGGCATTTCACATAAACTGCATATCTGCCTGCACATGCCATTCCATTCCTGTATCTGTTCCCTGTCTAATTATGTCTCTGTCTAAATGTCTTATAAACTGTTCCAACATTTAGCAAAGCCATGGTAAACCTTCCCAGAATCAGAGCTGAGATTTGAGTTTCATGGAGTTGCAAACTAATGGCATCCAATTAACTCTGACAACCAGCAAGTCTTTGGTATGCTGGAGGAAACCAGAGCACCCAGAGGAAACCAATGCGGTCACATGATGAAGGTGCAAACTCCATATAGTCAGCACCAGATTACAGGTTGCTTGAGATACAAGCAACAAACAACCTGCCTGGAGGAACTCAGTGGGTTAGGGAGCATCTGTGGAAGGAGATGGATAATCAACTTTTCAAGTCAAGAACCTTCATGTGGACTGAAAGACTCCCTTGCTGCATCACTGTGCCTTCTGAGATTTAGTCAATGGAAC
Organism: Hypanus sabinus; assembly: GCF_030144855.1. Taxonomy (NCBI): domain Eukaryota; kingdom Metazoa; phylum Chordata; class Chondrichthyes; order Myliobatiformes; family Dasyatidae; genus Hypanus; species Hypanus sabinus. The sequence continues at coordinate 130,535,503 of NC_082706.1, forward strand.
ATCCCATCACATCATAGTAATGTGTTTCCACAATTCCACAGAACACAGGAAACCATTTAGCCAACTGTCCATGCTGACTGTCAAGACAATCCCATTCTTGGACTTACTTTGCCTCACCCCTATTCTCCACACATTCCAGCAATATTGGCTTCAGGCTTGTTTTCATATTGGAAGCTTTAAATCTGCAAAAGAGCAAGTTATTGAGGACATGTCCAAGGACTTTAATTTGACCACTCTTGGACAGGGAAAGCAGGTGTTCATCATGTTCCAAGGTTTGGGATAGGGTAGAAGTATGGCAAGTTTCTGTAATGTGGGGATTTTGTCATTAGTGCCTCAGTAACTGGGGAAGTAGTGAATAAAATGAGGACCCAGTTTAATAAAACAGAGAAAATCAGACATACAAAGAAAATGTTAAGGGGCACACTCTTCATAGAAGCAAAAGAAAGAACCTCCAGACTGTTTCAGTTTCAGGCAGCAGAATGGAACAGACATTGCCTCACAGGTTAAGTCATGTCCTTGGGTGCTGTGTGTAGAGTTTGCACGCTGTTCCTGTGATCGAGAGCATTTTCTCCAGATGCTTCTGTTTCCTTCAATATCCCAAAAGCATAAGTTAATTGGCCACTGTAAGTTGTTTCTACTGTATTGGAAAGTGGTTGAATGTGGGAAGATTAACAATAGGTCAGGATACTTTTCAAAGTGGCTGGGTTTCTATCAAGGGCCCTGATCTGCAACGACACTCAAAACTGCAGATTTTCACAACCACAATTTCCTGCTCTTAAAGCTTGCCAGCCAGCCATTTTCTGATATTCTCCAGGCATGGTTGGAAGATGGTGCCTCCAGGATGCGGCCCTGTGGACAACCAATTCCAGGCAGATGTTGCCAACTGAGGTGTCACAGGAGAAGGAACAACAGGGTATCACTGCGGTGGATGGGTAGACGGAGGCATCTGTATGTCAAGCGTTTGCACTCTCACTCTCCTTCTCTCGAAGATGGGGAGAGTTTGCTGCCAACTCTTGAGTCGGAGATTCTCCAAATAAAATGTGAAGCGGTGGACTGGAACACTAACAGCGACTGTTAGTCTCCCTTTTCGCTGTGAAATGAGTGACATCTCTCTGTCTCTTACAAGAAAGAAAGAACCTGTGAGATGTTGAACTGTCGGGTAGCCAATAGCTTTTGTAGACTGTAGATAATGGTCTCTCTTTGAGTGCTTTGCGGTTGCTTGGTGGCTGGTGGGCACTGATGCTTTTTTTTTTGCTGAAGTGGGTGGGGGAAGAAGGGGAGGTCGATGAGCAGATCCTTTGCTGCTGCTGGCGTAGGGAGGGGGAAGAGTGGGCTTTGGCCCTCTAATGTTTTTCTGTTGTTCATCCTTTGTTTGGGTTTCCAGTTGTTCTTTGTATTTCTGGTTGTACGCTGTATAGATTCTCCGATAATAAATAGAACGATTTGAACCGTTTGGATGGGATTTTGCAAAACAAATGGGTGCTTGATGGACAGTTGCTGAATGGCCATATTATATCACTCAACAATCATAATTACTACGAAAAGGCAGTGAATATAATGGCATAAATAATTGTGTATTGTTTTATTAAAGTACATAACGCGGCAAAGTTAAATCTTATCTCCAGCATTTCTCCTTCTCCTGCCAAAAGCAAGCTGACCTAAAATGTAAAATATCTATTTTCAGCATTGAAAATGTGTTTTTTTCTGGGGGGGTGAGGCATAGTTGCACTGATTTCTACATTAAGTGTCTACATATTTGACCTAAGGCATTGCTGGAGGCATCGGCTCTGCATCTTGTTCACCAAACCCTCCAAAAGTTTGTGCTTTTTCAGTGAGATCACCACTCATTCTTCTAAACTCTTCAACCTGCTTCACCTCTCCATACAGGAAAATCCTCCCCCTCCCTGGAATCAATCTGGCAAATTATTGTTGCCTGCCTCCAAATAAATACATTACAAATTCCTGTAACATATGCTAATTGAGTCACAAAGAGATACAACACGGAAACAGGCGCTTTGGCTCACTATCGAAGCCAAACATCAACAACTCATTCACATTAATCTTACATCATTGCCATTTTGTTCTCAAAGCAATGGTTAATCAACAACTTGCACGCCTTTGGCACACGAGTGTAAACTGCAGCGCCTTGAGGAGACCCATGGGTCCCAAAGGGAACATGCCAATTCCGTACAGACAGCACCTGACACCAGGGTTGAGCCTGGGTCCTTGGCGGTGAGGGGTGATGGCTTTATTACCTGGGGACTGTGTATTTGACTTACAGTATGCTGGGAGACTAGATCTATACACAGTATTCTGGGCACAGTCCAAAGTGATTCATTTATAAATTACTTTTGCATTCAAATACCCTTAAACTGAAAAGAGCACCAAAATGCTTGCCTGCTGAACTGCTTGCTGAAAATTTATGTCATTTAGCAGTGATTCATGTACAAGACTAATACTAAGACTTTTTAAATCTCTCTCATCTAAAAAATGATCTATTTAAAAAAAAATTTGTCACGCTTGGTGACTTCATATTTTTCTACATTGTATTCCATCTGCCATGTCCTCACTTGACCTCCCTCAAAGTCCTCAATCTCATTAGATCCTCAAAAAAAACAATCAAGTTTTTAAGACACAGCAGCTGCTCCTTAAAGCCATGCCGACTATCCATACCAAGTCTATACTTTTCCAGATGCGAGTAGATTTTCTGGCTTGTCTCCATTGTCCTTTTAAACAGATGGAGAACACCAGCTATTCTCCAGTCCTTTGGAATCTTGACTATAGCTAAACAGCATACATCTGTGTAAAGACCCCAGCAATCGCCTTTCTTTCTTCTCTGAATAACCTTAGATAGATGTCATAATGCCTGGGTGCTAATCCACCTCATTGTTTTTCAGAAAAAAAACTCATTCTACTTATTAGCAACATTTCATTGAACATGAGCATATTCCTCACTGATCTCTCCATCCTCTATGCCCTTCTTCTTAGTGATTGCTGATGCAAAGTATTTGCTCAGTACCTCACTCACTTCTTCTGGATCCAGGAATATGTTCTCTCCCTTGTCCTCTAGAGACCTGACCCTCTCCCTAGTTACGTTTTGTTAATAATGTTTGTGGAAAATGGCTTGGGTTTCTCTTTAATCCTGTTCACCACTTCATTTCATGGCCACTGTCGGCTTTTCTGATTTCCTGTTTAAGTTCTCCCCTATACTTTTTTTTTGAGAGATACAGTTACAGGCCCTTCTGGCTCAATGTGGATGCGCTGCCCAGTTATAACTATATGACCAATTAGCTTACTAACCTGTCTATCTTTAGGATGTGGAAGGACACCAGTGCACCCGAGGAAATCCACACAGCTAAGGGGAGAATGTACAAGTCATTACAGACAACTATGAATTTGAACCTAGGGCACTAGTGCTGTAGTAATGTTACACAAACCACTAAGGTAAGTAGCTGTCCCCGTGTTGCATTTTTATTCAAGTAACAATGAACAGGTCGAACTGAATGAAACCTGCAGCCAACCACATAGATGTTACAGCTAAGAAAATGAGCCAATATCTCTATTTCTTCAGGATGCTGAAGGAATTTTTGACACATCCCCTTTGCCTTTCACCTGTTCTTATTGATGTCCCATGCATCAAGGATTGGTAATGACAACTGCTCTGCATGTGACTGCAAGAAACTGCAGAGAGCTTTGGACACAGCTCAGCACATCACAGGAACCATTCTCCACTCTATGGACTCTGCTGCACTTCTTGCTTCTTCAGTAAAGCAGCCAGCATGATAAGACACCCTGCCCAACTCAGACATGCTCACTTCTCCCTGTTCCCATTAGGCAGAAGATGCTTCTCCCTAAACCCGACTCCTTTCTCTTTTTGACTAAATTCGCAACGTATCTCACCCACCAACGTTCATAAACCTTGCCATCATTGCCGCTCCCTCTCTCACAGGATCATGTTGGTCCTGAATGCTAACCAGCTGGCCTTCAAACAGCTCCCACGTATAGGATGTGCTCTTCCCAGTGACAGCTATTCCCAATCTATTCTCCCCATCGCTTGCCTAAACACACTGTGTTACACTTTGAGATGAACAATGAAGTGACAATGTGAGGCACTTCATCTGTTTGGAAAGAACTTAATGAACAGGAAAGGGAGCTGAAAATTGTGGATCAGTAGTAGAAACAGCCAATAAGCTGTGACTCTGGTACAAACTACAATTTAGATGAGGGGGATTTTTAGTTAGAATTCATATAATGAAGGATGGAGGCAAGATTGAAATGTTTGATAAAGGGGTGACTTACGAAAAATGTCCAATTTATGAAAGCAAATTACGTAAATTACTGTGGAGAGGTAGACAGAAAAAGAAATAAGTTGGGGAATAATAGTGTATGGTGTGAATTAATAGATAAGGTGATGTCAGAGGTGAGGATCAATCAATGTCATGCTGCTTCCAATCCTCCAGAAGCCTTCTAAGAAACAGACACTGTGCTGGGAATGTGTACACTCCCCACTCTAAAGCCGACAATGGAGTCACAGACTCAGAGTTGAGAGCACAGAATCAGGCGCTGACAGATAGAATTCAGTTTGGACAATTATGAAGTGTTGCACTTTGCAAAGTCAAATGTAATAGGGAAGTATGCAATAAATGGCAGAATCTTCAGAGCACCGATGCACAGAGGTTTCTCGGGGTAACACAGCAGTGTTCAGCCTCATCAGTGACAATGATGAGTCGGCATACAAAGAGGAGGTAGACAGGCTTGTCGAATGGTTTTAAAACAACCCGCGCCTTGACATGGACAAAATAAAAGAGACGACTGCGAACATCAGAAAGCCGCAGGTTAACCGCTCTCCATCTCACATCAATGGCTCTGCCAGGGAGAGAGTGAAGAGCACAAAGTTCTTTGGTGTGCACATAATGGAGATCCAGCTGGGACCCACTACACCTCCTCATCAGTCAAGAAGGCACAGAATCGTCTGCACTTTCTGAGGAGATTGAGGTGTGCAAACCTCCCTTCCCCCATTCTAACAACTTTTGAAAGGAGCATCATTGAGAGTGTCCTGTCTGGCTCAGTCATTGTGTGGCACAGAATCTGCAGGGCATCAGATCACAAGATCTGCAGAGGTTAGTAAAAACAGCCGAGAAGATCACCGGTATCTTCCTCACCACACTCCCATCCCTAAATATGACATTTAGACCATAAGACAAAGAAGCAGGTCGGCCATTCAGCCCATCAAGTCTGCTCCGCCATTTTATCATGAGCTGATCCATTCTCCCATTTAGTCCCACTCCCCCGCCTTCTCACCATAATCTTTGATGCCCCGGCTACTCAAATACCTATCAATCTCCGCCTTAAACACACCCAATGACTTGGCCTCCACTGTTGCCCGTGGCAACAAATTCCACAGATTCCCTACCCTCTGGCTAAAAAAGTTTCTTTGCATCTCTGTTCTGAATGGGTGCCCTTCAATCCTTAAGTCATGCCCTCTCATACTAGACTCCCCCACCATGGGAAACAACTTTGTCACATCCACTCTGTCCATGCCTTTCAACATTCGAAATGTTTCTATGAGGTCCCTCCTCATTCTTCTAAACTCCAAGGAGTACAGCCTAAGAGCAGTCAAATGTTCCTCATATGTTAACCCTCTCATTCCCAGAATCATTCTATTGTATCTTCTCTGAACCCTCTCCGACTTCAGCACATCTTTTCTTAAACAAGAAGCCCAAAACTGTACAACAGTACTGAAAGTGAGGTCTTACCAGTGCCTTATAGAGCCACAACATCACATCTCTGCTCCTATACTCTATTCCTCTAGAAATGAACGCCAACATTACATTCGCCTTCTTCACCACCGACTCAACCTGGAGGTTAACATTAAGGGTATCCTGCATGAGGACTCCCAAGTCCTGTTGCATCTCAGAACTTTGAATTCTCTCCCCATTTAAATAATAGTTTGCCCATTTATTTCTTCTACCAAAGTTTACTGGGAACATTGTAGATGAAGGGTCCAAAGCATTATTGAGGTTCTTTACCACCAACCCCACAATCTCTTAGACCCACTACCATCAGGATGGAGGTACAGAAGCATCAGGACTAGAACTGCCAGACTGGGTAAGAGCTTCTTCCCTTAAGCTGTGAGAACAATGATTACTTTATCACCACCAAGATCTCATCTTTAGGACAGTGAGCTCTTTACTGCTTACCTGTGCTGCACACTGCATGCATTTTGAATTGTATTTTACTAACCTATTTATGGCAATATATTGTTTTATGTATATATGTTTTGTGGATGCACTGTTGTCCAGAGGAATATTGTTTCATCTGGTTTTATATACAGTACTTTGCAAAGTCTTAGGAACATGTATATAGCTAGAGAGCTTAACATTTATGCACCATACTGTAGTACGTACATGTATTGTACTGTACCATTGCTGAAAAAAATCTTGTCATATCTGAGTGATGATAAACCTGATTCTGAAATGGGTCCCTATTGTGGACTGAGAGTGGGAAGGGTGTAGGGAAAGGGGAATCATGGTTGGGAACAGTGGAAGGGAGTGGGAAGCACCAGAGAGCCATTTTGCAATGATTAATAAACCAATTGTTCGGAATCAAAACACCTTGGCTGGTGTCTCAGAACTGGGTGTGTCTGCACCTGCACCACTCCCTAACCTGGCACTCCTCCTCTAGCACCTGTATCACACCATTCCCACAGCACTCCACCCTTGCCATTCCCAAAATCCTTTGCCCCCACCAGAATTACATTCTTGCTTTCTACTCCACATTGACAAATGCAACACAGTGCAAAAAGTCTTAAGCACCCTCGCTATATATATATGCACCTAAGATCTTTGGACAGTACTGTATGTGCAGTCAGGTGACAATAAACTTGAATCTGAAGTCCATGAGAGTGGCAACACAAGTAGTTAAGGTGGTAAGGGAGGCATTGCCTTCATCAGTCAGGGTGATGACTATGAAAGTAGGAAAGTCATGTGGCATCAGCACATACAAACAAGCTGGAGGAACTCAGCAGGTCAGGCAGCATCTGTTGAAACGAGCAGTCGACGTTTCGGGCCCAGACCCTTCGTCAATGGATGCTGCCCGACCTGCTGAGTTCATCCAGCTTGTTTGTACGTGTTGATTTGACCACAGCATCTGCAGTATACTTTGTGTTTACAAGTCATATTGCAGTTGTACCACTATAGGAAGGACGTAAAGGCTTTGGAGAAGCTGCAGAAGAGGTTTACTGGAATGCTGCTTGGATTATTGGCTGTTAGCTGTAAAGAGAAGTTGGACAAACTTTGTTCATAATTCTGGATTGTTAGATGCTCAGGGACATCCTTATAGAAGTATATATAATCATCAGAGACATAAATAGGGTAATTAATCAGCGACATTTTACAGGGGTAAAGATGGTAAGTACTAGAGGGTATAACTTTCTGGTGAGAGGAAGAAAATTTAAAGGCAAGAGGCAAGCTTCACTTGTTTGATTCATACGATGAGGGGTTTCTCAGTGAGGGTTTATCGGAGCTTGCAGGCATGAATGGTCCTTTCTCAGACAGCTGGTTAAATAGAAGATAAGAGCATATTTCTCATGGCTGGAGAATCTAAAACCAGGGATATAAAACAGGACTAATTGAATAGCAATTCAACATCCTAGTCACTCCTTGGGTTAGGTATGTACCTAAATGACCACCAATTTGTAGTCACGGTTCCTTTTTTGGCAAATTGTAACATCTATTATTCAAGAATTGCCTGTGTTAAGACCAACATAAAGCAACATTTCCAGAAAGATTTGGTATACAAAATGATTGGAGAGCATTGATTCAATGCTCCATTTCAGTGGATGTTCTGAGAACAATTCATATGTCTAGTCATGACTGGGATGAAGTGGGTCACAAACCTGCTATAATTTCATCCTGGAGTCAAGAGAGGAGGCATCTGCATCTGAGACCTCGGACATTGATACTTGGGCATATAGTAGTTTTATATCAATTGTCAGAATTTACAACAGTACACAAACTGCTGGAAGAACTCAACTGGTTGAGCAGCATCAGTGGGAGGAAAGAAACTTCTTTTCTCTTCAAGCAACTGAATTCCTCCAGTAGACTCTTTGCAGGTTCCGGGCATGTGCAGTCACTAGTGTCAGAGTTAACAAGGAAGTCCCAATGTCTCAAATGCTGGGATGATATGGAATCCTTCCTTGGTGTGTGGGAATATGTCAAAGGAAGAGGTTCAAATAAGAGGATTAAGCAAATGTGAAGAAATGGCATTTACCCAGCCTCAGCTGGGTATTTACTCTTCCAAAAAGCAAACGCCAAACAGAATATTTTTCAAAATAGCTGAACTTTGCATTCATAGAATCATAAAATCATTGGAATCAGGTTACTTGGCCTGTCTCATCCATGCTGACATTTGGACAGCCTTATGTATTAAACCCATCACTCAGAGCTTGGTCCACAGCCTCTATGTACAAGTGATTCAAGTACTCATCTAATATCTTCTTAAATGTCAATGATCCAGTTTCAACCACTCCCTCAAGCAGTGTATTCCAGGTACATTTCCTGGGTGAAGAAGACCCTTCTCAAATCTGCTCAAATTCTCTTTCCAATTATCCTAACTCTATATCCTTTAGTTTTTATCTACCTCTGATCTGGAGAAAAGTTTCCTGCAGTATGTAGCCCTCAATTCTGAAAAATCTCAGTCATGTTCCTTCTGATCTCCTTTGGTCCAGGGCAAACAAACCTAGCATCTTCAATCTCTCTTCAAAATTAAACTGCTCCACCCCAGGGAACAACCCAGTGAATTTCCTCTCTACCCATCTCCAGTGCTATGACTTCCCACTTTGATGACCAGAACTGCATAAAATACTCCAGCTCAGTTGGAGCAAAAACTCCCCAATTCTGCATTCAATGTCATGGACTAATGAAGGATGGTATCCTGGATACCTTCCTAACCATATTGTCTGCCTGTGTTGCTACTTTCAGTACATTCCAATACAAACTATGCCACTTTATAGATTTCATATGGTGAGGAGCTTTTTCATTAATATTGCTCAAATGGTTCATTTCTTCTGCAAGTACCTACATATACTTGCAGCTAACTGAGAATGCACACACATCAGTAAAACTTCCAATCCTATTCAGACAGTAATTCATTGACTTCTTTCAGTGAATGCATTTGCCAGCCTTTACTCCATTTTACTATAAAATTCACTGTAAATACAAGCCTTGAAATTTATGAGTTCATTTACATTGCACAGAACAAATACACTTCTCATTAAGTTGTACTTTCTCCCAGACTCCAAATGACCACAGTAAAATAAAGACTGTGTTGAAAATCCCGACTTAAAACAAAATCAAACAAATGGTGCGATTATATCGTCACAATCACATCATTTCACATTCAGTCTTCAATGAATCTGGCACAGACAGGCAGGCTTATAAGAAACGATTGGGCAAGCTAGGCTTGTGTCTGCCAGAGTGAGAGGTTACTTAATGAAAATACTGGATGCAGGACACTGAGGACGGGATGGAAGTGGAAAGGGTGATTCCACTTGTATTATGTAATGACTTTTTAAAAATAAGAGGTTACTTAATGTTTTAAGACAAAGAAGATATTGTGTTTCGGACATTTAACAAGGTGAAGGGCAGTCCAATTGAAAGGTCACTAGGTATAGATGGAAAGGCAATATTAAGATTACATTGAAATCAGATATCAGAACAGACTCATGGGGCTGAATTGCCTACTAATACATATTAGTACTAATACTTTTAGGAACATATAACTATATGTGTATGAGGTACAAACATAGTGCATATTAGCAGAAGCATCAAATCTAAAATGTAACATTTTCATTATAATCGACTTGGGACATAACCACCATCACAGACCCGATGAGCCATGTGGCCCTTTCCTAAAATGCTCAACTCCACTATAACTTTGATAACTGGCTTTCTTGACTCCAATGTTCAAACTGGCTCTGATCAACCCATATATCTGCAAATCAACACTGAATTTTAGACATACTTTGCAAAACATCATCTCTACTATACAGAGTGTTTAATATTACTGACAAAGGGCTTCACAACTGGGCATTGATAACCAAGTATTAACTTTTGTTTTATTTTCTCCACAGATGCTGCTTCAGCTGCTGAGTATTTCTAGCATTTTCTGTTTTTATTTCAGACTTTTGGCACCTTCAGTAATTTACTATGGTATTAATGCTCTGAAGTGGACATCTCATGGAAAAGAACAATTGTTTAATAATGCAGGAGACACTTGAATGATAGAGTGTCAACTGCTCACTGCAAAAACAACCCAGGCAGCCTTCCCCCTCAGCTCCTTCCCCACCCAGTTGTGATGAAAGATCATCAAACTGAAACTTTGCACATTCTTCTCCCTACGGATGCTGATTGACACAATGTTTGTTCCACGCATCTTTAACCTTTTATCTGAGATTTTTCAGATCTACTGTAGTTTGCTATTGTTTTTCTCTGGTGTTTTCCCATCACTGCACCCAGATGTCAGCCTTTAGTTCATACATACTCCTTTCCCTTTCACTTTCAAACATCTGCAGCCTCCAGTCCCCGACACCAGTCCCTTATCCAATCTGAATTAAAGCATTGTAGCAGCACCTTCTCCCAATAGGACACAGGCTTCTTCCAGCAACCCAAATCTGGATCACATGAAGCTAACTTTGATGTTGCCAATCTATTTTACAGCAGCCTTCAATTTATCTTTTTTCCCCATGTATAATACTGTCATCCATCTCCTGTCTTGCAAGTTTAGTTTTCCCTCTCACTTTGTAGACAGTTACCAAATACTCATTCCACATCCTATACAAGATTGGCTCTTTTTAAGCTGCTGTTTTTTCCCACCAATCATTAAATTACTCTTTGATATTTTATCCTTTCTCATCCTAGCTTTGGGTGGAGAAGTGCGATTTAGGCAGCAAAACATACTCTAGTCGTTCTTGACTACACCAGCTATTTTCTTAAGTAAGTTTACTGATCTCTGTAGACATTCATACAAAATGCAGGTGGGACTATGTCTACTAAACATTTCATTCAATGGTACCCATGCAAACTCCAAGCAAAAGATGCAGTATGATACTCAAGGAAGCAGATGAGATCATATAAATCCCTTACTAATTATATTATTGTATTATATAGACATTTAGGTGCTTAATTCACATCATTCATAGTGTAGGCTGATTTATTGTTGATACATTTCCTTTGTATCCTCCACACCAACCCCCAAGTGTCAGTCTATCCAAGTTCGGACTGCAAGGACCTGAGTAACTGCAGCAAACATTGTCAGATATCTTCAGAGGCAATTGGTTTTCAGCTGTCTAAATGATATATTGCCAGGTTACAGTAAAAACTGTTGTTTAAATTGCCTCTCTAGGTTAATAAGGGAAGTGAAATGATGTTCATACCAATGTAATTTAAACATTGCACATTAACTTAATGAAGTGAAACTTAGTCAAACTTGTTACACATTTTCCAAAACGCTGCTTTTAATCTGTTCTCATATTTTACCAACAATGGAATGGTAAAACATATGGAGTGCATTTTAGAAAAGTTTAGAGTGCATTTGATAAAACTAATATTCCCCAAAAGTGGGAAGTTGCTTATACATTTTTATAATATACACTGATTTATGGAAATCCATTCATTCATCACAAGAACAACGAGAGAGGATCTCATTGCAATATATTATGGCTCTGAGGGAGTCTGACAAGTTTAATGTACAGAAAAGGTTTCCTTTGTGGTAATCTAGAACCAAGGGCTCAAAGTTTCAGAATCAAAGATTTCCAGCATCTGCAGAATCTGGTGTTCAGAATAAGAATTTGTCCATTTTGCATAGAGATGGGCAAAAGATCTTCTCTGAGTGTTGTGAATCTTAGGAATTCTATGCTCTACTGAGCAGTAAAGGCTGCTCACTGAAGTTATTTAAAGACAAGACAGACTGGTTACTGAATTCCTAGGAATCAGGAGTTATAGGGAGCAGTCAGGAAAGTGGAGTTGACCACAAACAGATGAGTCACGACTACTGAATGGAGCAGTATGACCTCTCTTAGCTTCTGTTTCATAAACTGTCAAGGATATTCACTGACAAATGAACCCACCTGGCATAGACCTGGTGTAAGACATTCTACTGGATGCATTCTGAAGCTTAAATCAGGTTTGGCCAGAATACATTTTTGTTTCATGTAATACGTCATTCTGATCTTTTGGAATCACAAGCTTCAATTTTAACATGGGCCAACATTCCCAGCTGAGTTCCAGGCACTTTCAATCTCCAGGTCTGAATTACTTTCTGGAATTAAAACCTGCAGAAGCCCAGCAGCAGGAGGCAAGAAACTGACTAGCCGGAATTTGTGGAAATCAGCCCCATTCAGCAGACTGGGGTCCTAATCGGGATGAGCAAAAAAAGGAAACCCCCAAAAAAAAATCAACAAAGTAACTTATCTCATTAACCTCTGACAAGACTTACTCTTAACAGGCATGAGACACTTCTGGCAAAACTGACGGCAGTACACAGGAGGAACTCAGCATCAGAGGAGGGAAATCAACAATCGGCATTGCGGGCTGAGACACTTCATCAGGACCATCTGAGATCTGATTAGGGGTTTTGGCTTAATACACTGACTGTTCATTCCCCTCCGTAGCTGTTGCTTGATTTGCCGAGCTCCTCCAGCATTTCGTGTGCATGCTCCAGATCTCCAGCGTCTGCAGAATCTTGTGTCTAGCAAGGCCAACATTGATGTTGAAAATCCAGTTGCAAATTGTCTGAAATGACAGGACTCAGCTTTGAATTATAAGGTCTAAACCTACTCACATTAAAGTCCTTAAACCTTTCCACCTGTAGGCCCACAGAACCCCAGGCACAGGCATAAAGCAGAGTGTTTCACCCATTTTACTAACAAATCTCACAATGCATGTCAGTGATATTAAACCTGATTCTGCCTCTACCGTCTGCCCTGTTACTACATGGCCTGTTCTTGGAAAGTAAAATCAGTTGCTTCTCACAGCCAATGCAGACCAATCAGACCACATGACCTCTATGCCAATTCACTGACAGGCTTAATCCCACTTTCCTGCTTCTGAGGACGGATGTAATGCTAGATATCAAACCTGGCCGTCTATCACAAGTCATTGAACCAACTTGCTTCTGATTTTCCTCAGTGACCGTAACAGATACTTCATGCTCTAAGTTTGTGACAATGTTTTGCAGGATTTAAGTCAAAAACTTGATAGAACCAGCAGAGAGTAGGTTTCATCATGGATTCACAATCCATACAGTACAGAAATTCAGCCAGTACGATTACTGTATAATTCAGTCGATCCCACATCCCAAGCTTTCCCTACAGCCCAGAAATTCTCTTTTGTTCTTTTCAGATACATTTAAATGGCACAATTGCATCAGCCTCCTCTAATTCTACTGGCAGTGCATTCTAGTCCCAAACCATCTGCTGTATATATTAAAGAAATACTCCATTAAATTTAGTGTCAATCTTGACAGAAATACTGAATGAATGTCAAGACCAAGGCCTGTTTGGGGTTAATGAGATCATTAATTCTTTTCCCCTTATTTTTGCTCTTCCCAGTCAGACCTCGATCCAAAAACTCTCCACCTTCATTGTTTTCGTGTGAATTTTTGATCCTTTCATCAATAGTGACAGCTTCAATCTATCTGCTCCATCTAAGCTCTTCATGATTATGAATATGATTATGAATATGATTATGCTCACTTAATGCAAACAAGACCAGCAAGCTGGTTATTGACTTTAAGAGCAGGAAACCAGAGGTCCATGAGCCACTCCTCATGGGGGATCAGAAGTGGAGCCAGCCAGCAACTGCAAATTTCTTGATGTTATCATTTCAGAGGATCTGTCCTGGGCCCAGCACACAAGTGTAATTACCAAAAGCACCACAGCGCCTCTACTTCCTTCAGAGTTTTTGAAGATTCGGCATAGCATCTAAAACTCTGACAAACTTCTATAAACGTGTGACGGAGTGTATAATGATTGGTTGCATCACAGCCCTTCATAGAAACATCAATGTCTTTTAACAGAAAATCCTACAAAAAGTAGTGGATACAGCCCAGTCCATCACAGGTAAAACCCTTCCCACCAGTGAGCACATCTACACAGAGTGCTGTCACAGAAATGCAGCGTCCATCATCAGGGACCCCTACCACCAAGGACATGCTCCCTTCTCACTGCTGCCATCAGGTAGATAGTACAGAAGCCTCAGGATCTGCACCACCAGTTCAGGAACAAACTATTACCCTTAAACCATCAGGCTCTTGAACCAGAGGGGATAAATTCACTCAATTTCACTTGGCCCATCACCAACCTGTTCCCACAAACGATAAACTTACTTTCAAGGACTCGTTCTCAATATTAATTGTTTGTTTATTTATTTAAATGTTTGCATTTGCACAGTTTATGGTCTTTTGCACATCAGCTGTTTGTCCTTTTGGGTGGTCTTTCATTGATTCTATTGTGTTTCTTCATTTTACTGTGAATGCCTGCAAGAAAATGAATTTCAGGTTTGTATATGATGACGTTAAATTTACTTTGAACTTTGAATACCCCAAACAGATCCCTTCAAATCCTCCTCTGCCAAAGGGAAATAACCCATCTGTTTTAGTCTATTGCAAAAAACACAAAATGCAAGAGAAACTCAGCAGGTCAGGTGGCATCTATGGAGAGGAACAAACAGTCGACATTTCAGGCCGAGACCCTTCATCAGGGCCTTGCTCTGGATAACCAGTATCGACAGAACATCGTGTTTATGTTCTATAGTTTTTCTTCTAAAATGCAGCTAAATCATTGGATTATAATGAATCATCTTTTCTGGTGCCTTCTATGCCTCTATTTTTAACAGCTCTCTCAACTTGTTCTGTCATCTTCAATAAATAATGCTCCTCACAATGCACATGCACTCCTCAGCAAAACTTTCACTTGCTCCACTGTACATTTCCCTCCAGTTCAAAGAATACCCATTCACTACTCTTCTCTGATTCCAGTTATTTATCCCTCTTGGGTAGAAGCCCCTTCTAATATATACTCTTTAATATTGATGACAAGCCTACGATTTGGCATTTTGTCAACACCTTTTAGAAGTCAATGTACACTACGTCAACCTTATTTCCTTCAGCCTGAACAACTCCCACCATACTTCTTCATAAAACTTTATCTGTTTAGTTAAGTACAAGTTACCTTTAACAAATCCATGCTAGCTTTCTCCAATCAATTCGCACTTAACTAACTGACTGCTAAATCAGTCCTAGTGCACACAAATTATACCTTTAAAAGGAAGCAAGACTTCAGAGAGGAATTTCCTCTCAAGGCAGTTGAAAAGTACCTCATTGAGCATTTCAGTTGCCAAGGCATAAAAGGCTACAGAGGAGGTATTGGTGAATGGGATTAGGATAGATAGGTAATTAATGACCAGCATGAACAGTGTGGGCCAAAGTGCCTGTTTGTGCACTGTATGGATCTGCAAGTCTATGGCATTTCTCCAAACCCTCCAGGAAATAATTATCCATAAATATAAGGCATATTTGAAAATGTCTACTCTCCAATTAAGTCCCACACTGTTTAGTTATTTTATTCCTAGAGTTCAGAGGTACTCTTCTGTCTGTCTGTCAAGGGAGATGATAACTGTGGATGGTTGAAGATAAAGCTGTATGTATGCCCTTCTACATTCCACTGACACCTCCAACCTCCCAAAGCCTTACAAGTTAGCGGTTCAATGGAAAATTCACCACCAACTGGGGTGAGAGTGCAACTCCAGCAGTGCTAAGGACTCATGGCACCAGTCCAAAACAAAGCAACCTGCTGGAGTGGCACTCCATCCACCACTGTTCAGCACACCATGACTATCATACTGTGTCTCATCTGCAGATGTCAGTGCCATTGTTCACTGAGGCTCCTCCAATAGTGCCTCCCAGAACTCATGACCAGGCACCAACAGTCTCCAGAGTTATGCTTACCCAATGAACCTGCTGGTCACACCACCACCTGCAGGTTCCCTCCAAGTCACACACCATCCTGACTTGGAAATGTATCAGCTCTTGGTCTAAACCCTGAAAACTTCCTCTCAAATGCACTTAGAAATGCAAGAACTTCCACCAGAAGGACTGAAGCAGCTCAAGAAGACAGCTCATCTCTACCTTTCCAAGAGCAACTAAGTACAGGCAGAACTCACACCCAACAAATGAATATGGATGTTTGGAACTTAACTCTCAAGTCAGGTTTAAGAGCAAAGCTGCACTGAAATAAATGGAGCAGCTCTAATGAGAGAGACAGCCTCCCTTCTGTTGAACAAGGACAATGCTAGAGCACAAAAGTTGGCCTTTCTCTACCACCATGTGGAGGACAGTGCTTTCACAGCTTTCTGCCCAGAATTTGAGACTTAATCCAGTTGACTCATTCAAACTCTCTGTAGTGAGAAATGTGGTCCCCTTATTATGGAGCCTAAAATTGCCTACAATATTCCAAATGCAATCTGACCAACACCTTCTAAAGCCACTGGTGATGTTGGAAGGAGGTCTAGCATACTTACTCTGGCCTATATAAAACTCTGTACCATCCTGAAATAATAACAGGGGAGTTAGCCCTGGTGACATAAGTGACTGCCATTGCTGAAAATCTACAGCAGCACACACAAAACGCTGGAGGAATTCAATAGGTCAGGCAGCATCTATGGCGGGAGAATTCCTCTAAAATCACTAAAATGATTCCTTAATCATTGCAATTTGTAGCTTACTATGCCCAAGTTACATCCTATGCTTTTGACATTACACCAATCATTTGCTGCAAAATGATGTGAAGTCCTGAGGCTATGATGGACTAATGCAATTGCTTACCATATAACTTGCAGCTAATTTTGTGCAAAAGATTCAGGAGATAGGTTAAGCAGGAAGTTAAAATGTTAGGTCATCACAAGTAAACTGTGTCTTTACTTGATCAGATTGCCAAATAATTCCAGGCACCAAGAGAAGAAGTTCCTGCCAAAGAGGAAAGAAGCCAATAAATATTTCATCTGAAGCTAATAAGATAAATTCAACCTCCAGCAATTGTGTGTACACAATGGATTTGCTGGTCATACTACACCAGGTTTATCTCATTGTTAACATCTGTACAATCCAGGGAAGATTTCTTGTGTATTGTTTGCACCAATGTGATTAGAATTATTACACTAGCATTTACTGTATGACTTCACTGAGTAGCAATCAATGCAAATCTTCCATTTGTATCAATTAAGTCATAGGCTGGTTGTTGTATTTCCTCTTGTGTAGCAATGGAAGATGAATCCATAGGACCATAAAATAGAGGAGCAGAATTAGACCATTCAGCCCATCAAGTCAATGAATATATTTACATGGAACACTGCTACAAGAAACTGGCGCCCACCAAATATTCCCACCATCCAGGCCATGCCCTCTTCTTGCTACTAACATTTGGAAGGAGGTCCCACAGCACCAGGTTCATTACAACCACTAGGCTCCTGAACCGGCATGGATAACTTCACCTACATCTCCAAACAGATTCTATGACCTACAGACTCACTTTCAAAGACTCTTTTACAACTCATGTTCTCAGTATTTTTATTATTTACAGTTTGTCTTCCTTAGTACCGTGATTGTCAGACATTATTTAAACATTTTAATGTATAATGCTTTAATGCTGATTTTAATGTTGAGTTTAGTGCTGATAAGCGTGAGGTGCTACATTTTGGTAGGAATAATCCAAATGGGACATACATGGTAAATGGTAGGGCATTGAAGAATGCAGTAGAACAGAGGATCTAGGAATAATGGTGTATAATTCCCTGAAGGTGGAATCTCATGTGGATAGGGTGGTGAAGAAAGCTTTTGGTATGCTGACCTTTATAAATCAGAGCATTGAGTATAGGAGTTGGGATGTAATGTTAAAATTGTACAAGGCATTGGTGAGGCCAAATTTGGAATATTGTGTACAGTTCTGGTCACCGAATTATAGGAAAGGTGTCAACAAAATAGAGAGAGTACAGAGAAGATTTACTAGAATGTTACCTGGGTTCCAGCACCTAAGTTACATGGAAAGATTGAACAAGTTAGATCTTTATTCTTTGGAGCATAGAAGGTTGAGGGGGGACTTGATAGAGGTATTTAAAATTATGAAGGGGTTAGATAGAGTTGACGTGGATAGGTTTTTTCCATTGAGAGTAGGGGAGATTCAAACAAGAGGACATGAGTTGAGAGTTAGGGGGCAAAAGTTTAAGGGTAACATGAGGGGGAATTTCTTTACTCAGAGAGTGGTAGCTGTGTGGAACAAGCTTCCAGTAGAAGTGGTAGGGGCAGGTTCGGTATTGTCATTTAAAGAAAAATTGGATAGGTATATGGACAGGAAAGGAATGGAGGGTTATGGGCTGAGTGCGGGTCAGTGGGACTAGGTGAGAGTAAGTGTTCAGTATGGACTAGAAGGGCCGAGGTGGCCTGTTTCCATGCTGTATTTGTTATATGGTTATATTTTATATAATTCTGCTGTATGTCTTTATTGTTCCTGTAAATGCAGGCAAGAAAATGAATCTCAAGGTAATATATGGTAATATATATGTACTTGGATAATAAATTTACTTTGAACTCTGCTCTGTCATTCAATCATTGCTGATTTTTTCCAATTTCCTGCCTTTTCCCTGTACCTTGTAGCCTCTTTAACAATCAAGAACCTAAATACTTGTCTTGAATGCACCAGTCACTTGGCTTCCTCAGCCCTCAGCAGCAACAAATTTACCTCCCTCTGACTGAAGCAATTTCTCATCTCAGTTTTAAAGGGATGTCCTTAATTCTGAGGCTGTGCCCTCGGATCCTAGGTTCTCCAACTAATGGAATCTCCACGTCCACTCTAATCAGGCCTTTCAGTATTTGATAGGCTTCAGTGAAAATGGTCCCCCTTTCAGAACTCCAGGTTTGGGCCCAGAGCCATCATATGCTAAGCCTTTCATTCCATAGATCATTCTTGTAAACCTTCTTTGGGCCAGATATGGAACCCAAAATTGCTCACAATATTTCCAATAATTCACAATTAACTAACTTAGACCACAGGGTGAAAAATTCAGAGTGTTTTGTCGAACACAGTTGCAACCAAGTTGAAATGGCTTATGCACTTGAGATCATTTGCAAACAAATATCCCTTCTTCCTGAAGATGTCCCTTGTCATGTCAAGCCACTTTTTATTGTCATTTCAACCATAACTGCTGGTACAGTACATAGCAAAAACTAGACAACATTTTTTCAGGACCATGGTGCTACACAACACAGTACAAAAACTAGACTGAACTACGTAAAAAACTACACTAGACTACTGACCTACCCAGGACTGCATAAAGTGCACAAAACAATGCAGGCATTACAATAAATAATAAACAAGACAATAGGTGCAGTAGAGGGCAGTAAGTTGGTGTTAGTCCAGGCTCTGGGTATTGAGGAGTCTGATAGCTTGGGGGAAGAAACTGTTACATAGTCTGGTCGTGAGAGCCCGAATGCTTCGGTGCCTTTTCCCAGACGGCAGGAGGGAGAAGAGTGTGTATGAGGGGTATGTGGGGTACTTCATAATGCTGTTGCTTTGCGGATGCAGCGTGTAGTGTAAATGTCCGTAATGGTGGGAAGAGAGACCCCAATGACCTTCTCAGCTGAACTCACTATCTGCTGCAGGGTCTTAGCTTATTAATTGCAAATATTTGGCAAGACTGTTTTGATTGTTTTGTTAGAAACAGATTGTTCACAGTTTATTGTTAGGAGTGCTGCAGTCAGGGTTTCCCACCTGCTTCAAAAGGGCATCAATCATACTGGTGCCCAAGAAGGGCAAAATGAGTTGCCTCAATTATTGCCCAGTGGTACTCAAATCTACTGTGAAGGAGCACTTGGAGAGGTTAGTCATGGCGAGAATTAAACCCTGCCTAAACAAGGGCATGGACCCACTGCAATTTGCCTACCACAACATGTTTACAGTGGTTATAATCACACTGGCTCTCCATTCAGCCATTTTGGACAACAGCACTATCCACACAAGGCTGCTGCTTTTTTAATTATAGCTGAGTGTTCAACACCATCACCCCCTTAGTATTAGTCAATAAGCTCCAAAACATATTAAAACTTTAGGAAGAGGAGAAATAAAATGTACTGAATCATTGTGGATAGCACTAAGAACTGTAAAGGTTGTACATAGAGACCCAAATATTAATAAGGATGTGGCCAACAAATTACAATAGGAGATAGAAAATGCATGTCAAAAGGGTAATGTTACAATAGTCATGGGGGACTTCAATATGTCGGTAGATTGGGAGAATAAAGTTGGTTCTGGATTCTGGGGGGGTGGGGGCGGGTGTTTCTAGAATGCCTACAAGATGGCTTTTTAGAGCAGCTTGTGGTTAAGCCCACTAGGGGATCAGCTATTCCGGATTGGGTATTGTGCAATGAACAAGAATTGATTAGAGATCTTAAAGTAAAATAACCCTTAGGGAAAGTGATCATAATATAATAGAATTAACCCTGAAAGCTAAAATCAGTTGTATCAGTATTACAGTGAAGGGAATTAAAGAGGCATGAGAGAGGTGTTGGCCAGAATTAATTAGAAAAGAACACTGGCAGGGATGATAGCAGAGTAGCATTTTCTGTAGTTTCTGGGAGCATTTCAGAAGGTACAGGATATGTACATCCTGAAGCAGAAGAAATATTCTAAAGGAAAGATGACACAACCATGGCTAACAAGAGAAGTCAAAACCAACATAAAAGCAAAAGGGAGGACATATAATAGAGCAAAGGTTAGTGGGAAGTTAGAGAGGATTGGAAAGCATTTAAAAAACAACAGAAGGCAACTAAATAGTCATTAAGGTAAGGATGGAATACAAAAGTTAGCTAATGATAATAAAGAGGATACCAAAAGTTTCTTCAGATACATAAAGTATAAAATTTAGGCAAGATTGGATATCTGACTGCTAGTAAACTATTCTGGAGAGTAGCAATAGGGCACATTGAAATGGTAGAAGAAATGAATAAGTATTTTGCATGAGTCTTCACTGTGGAAGACACTAGTAGTATGGTGGAAATTCCAAATGTCAGGGATCATGAAGTGTGTGAAGTTACCAAAACTAGAGAGAAGGTTTTTGGGAAACTGAAAGGTCCAAAGGTAGATGAGTCACCTGGACCAGATGGTGTACACCCAGGGTTCTGGAAGACAGCCAACGTGCATAGCAGCTTGGACTCTGACACCAAGATCCCTCTGATCCTCCACACTACCTAGAGTTTTACCATTAATACTATATTCTACCATCATATTTGACCTATCTTTCTTCTGATCTCCTTGTCCTTGTGCCTAGTGTATTTGACCTCTTGACCTCACACTAAAAATATTAAATTTATGTAGAACATCCTATTGGGTTAAAAGTTGTCCCCAGATTATGAATTCTCAACCCATGGATACCCATACATAAGTATAACACTGTATAATATTATTACATTGAAAAGTAGGCATTTGTTAATTTCTAGGATTGGAAAAATTAATTTCATCTCTCCTCTTTTAGTAATTGTTGTTTCTTATTGGTCCATTGAGTCAATGTGCCTGTTTCTACTTAGTGTCTCTGAGACCAAGTGTAACATTCTGGAGTGCAGCAGAACATAAGAAATAGCTAACACCATCTATCTAACAATTAAAATCAAAAGAGGGCTTCATTCAAATATCAATCTATTTTGTGATACGAAGTCATTGTTCAAGATATTTTAGGCCACCGCACATGAAATGTTCAATGGAGCCCAAAACTGCCCAATGCAACCTGGATGACCGATTGATCATTATTGGCAAAGAGGAGAAAAATCTCCGGATACTGGGAGAGTTATTTAAGAGACTTCCTGGGCTTGACATTAGGATCAAGGTAAACAAATGAATGTTTGTGCAGAAGAAAGTGGTTTATTTAGGCCTGAGTGTGGAATTATATAGTCAACAACCAGCCAAGGAAAATGTTGAGGTAATTGTTCAAATGAAAAATTTGAGAATGCTTGCAATACTCACCTTGCTGAGAAACAGTGCTCTATCAGGTCTGGCTGTGCTGTGTGTTATAACAGTACAGGCTGTACTGTGTGAAGTGCTGATCAGTGGTGAATGATGAAGGTGGGGAAGGAACAACCCACAACCTTTCTGAGAGTCTTGGTCACAAGTTAGGAGCAGTAAGGAAGACTGAAAGAGTGAATATACTTGTGAAAGGAAGGAGAGATGCTAAAGTACATGACTTTAGGAAGATAAGAAGTGAAACTTTAAAAGTGTCCTGCGATGAGTGTTACATTATCAACATGTATTGTGTCTCCAGGACCAAGGCAGATGAAATTAAGATCCTTACAAAGACCAAAGAAAACTGAAGTTGCAAGCTGGTTCCAGAGCTTGGTGACTCATTGCAAGCTACTCTCTGCAGGTCAGCTTACTAGAATTCAAAACACAGTGAATTAATTACATTAATAAATTTATAACTATTGTTCAACCACTTTTTTTTCTTTTACTTTACAGAGGAAAGAAGTGTAATGTATGTAAATGAATGTGTCATCACTAAATTACATATTTGATTGTGTATGGTTCGTTGTAGATAGCCTGAGAAAATTACAGAATAAATTAGATCTTCTAAATCATTCTATATTTCTCTTCATACTTGACATGTTACTGCAGCAAAAACACACACAGGGAATGTACCATTTAGGTGTTAAAACTGAAATAGACCTGACCGAACATTAAAAGCTTAAGTTGTAATTCTCTGATTGGTCCATTTAGCCCACACTTTCTATTCTGTGAAAGTTTGCACCACCATGGCAAAACTAGAAATGCTGCTACTTCAACTGTTCCACTAACCTGTGGTGCTCTCTGGGAGATTTGCCTGCTTTTCCTGTCACCTCAGAGGCTCTCCGGACTCCCCGCCCAGCCCCCTCCCCAAGAGCTCTGCTCCCAAACCTGCTGATTCAAAGTTTCAGTGGCCACTCTAAACTGCCCATGCTGTAGACGAGTGGCAGAATCTGCAGAAACTTGCAGGAAGACAGGAAAATTTAGTGGGAGAATGGGATCAGTCAGTGAGCCAGCATAGACTCGATTGACCCAGTGGCCTCCTGCTATGTAGTGAGAAAATAATGAATATTCCCTTATTATACCTAACATTGCAAAGATTTTCTGGAGGAATTCTGCTATCTGTTCATTTACTCTCAGTACAAAATGTATTTTCTGGAACAGTCAAAGTTGTTTGTAGATTATGACAGGCCAAGTAATTGCAAAACTCCACATCCAGAGAACCACAAATACGTTTGGATTTTAAGTCTGTACATAAATAGAAAGATATTATATATAAAAAGCTGCTAAACCTGTATAAATATTTTTGGAATTAATAAAACACAAATGGGATACAGCAGTATTTTTGGTTGTGCTCAGCTACACATTGGCATATTTGGTTTCCGGATTACACACAAGCAGTCTTTTATCCCTATTTACCAATGTTTACAGCACCTAGTGAGACTAAAATTGCTCCTTGTAAGTACATATGTTACTCCTGATTGTAGCTATAATAAATATTTCTTGCAAATTTATCTTTAAATTCTCAGTAAAGAAGCAGAAAAACAATCTCCAATGGTGTTATTATTTTAAAAAAGTGTTAGGATTGAAAGAAACCCCAGGGCTAAGTAATTGCAAAGTGAAAAATGTCTGATACTGGAACGCTAAAATAAAAACAGAGAATACTGATAATACACGACAGGTCTGCTGGAAAGTCAATGACCAGAAATGTCAACTCCATTTGCCTCTCACCAGCTGCTGACTGACCTGTTGAGCATCTGCAACACTTTGATTTTATGTCTTCTCACAGTCTAAAGGCTTGAGTTGATCGGTAATTAATATAAATTGGTGCTTCATGGTCATTTTACAGCGAAGAGCTCGTTTCCATTCTGTATGACTCCAATAACTCTGTATTATCAGAGAAGTGGATTTTATATATTCAGAGTGGTGGACACAGAGTTTCATCAGGGATAGAGCACTCCCCACCATCCAGGACATCTACAAGAGGGGATGTCTCAGGAAGACATTATCCATCCTCAGGGGCCTTCTGTCTGGGCCTCGGCCCTCTTCTTGATGCCACCATCAGGGAGGAGGTACAGGAACCTGAAGAACCATACCTCAGCATTCAAGAATAGCTTCTTTGCCACTGCCATTAAGTTCTTAAATTGGCCTGAAGAAACTTAACACCCCTATAATATATAATTTATGTTAACCCAAGTTTGTCAAGTGTGTAATGTACACTGCTATTGCTGCAAAAAAAGCTGATGTTTAATGGCATTTATACCCGATGCATATACTGTATGCTTCTGATAGTCAATCAGTTAACAATTCTTTTTAGATAAGAGTTAATTCTTTTTATCAAATCACGCTAAACATCACAGACACACAACATGTGCGTGCACACAAAGATGAGCACACACACTCACACCTAGAAATATTTGAACAATGCCTAAAATTTCATACTTTTCTGCTACAGTATTCCTGTATCAGTGGTAGTGATGAATTAGCATACAGGAGGGAGATTGAAAATTCAGCTGAGTGGTGTAATAACAATAACAATGTCAATAAGACCAAGGAACTGATTGAAGTCTTCAGGAAAGGGAAACCAGAGATCCATGAACCAGTGATCATCAGAGGATCAGAGTTGGAGAGGGTCAGTAATTTTAAATTCCCGGGTGTCAATGTCTCAGAGGACCTATCCTAGACCCATCATATAAATATTATTGTGAAGAAAGCACAACAGCACCTCTACTTCCTCAGGAGTCTGCAGAGATTCTGCATGTCATCAAAAGCCTTGGCAGATTTCTATAGATGTGTGATAGAAAGTGTGCTGACTGGCTGCATTACAGAATGGCATGGGAATGTCAATGCCTTTGAGGGGAAAATCATACAAAAGGTAGTGGATTTGGTCTAGTACCTCACGGGTAAAGCCCTTCCAACCATTGAGCATACCTACATGAAACATTGCCGTAGAAAAGCAGCATCCAAAGATCCCCACCACCCAGGCCATGATCTTTTCACACTGCTGCCATCAGGCAGAAGGTACAGGTGCCTCAGGACCTGCATCACCAGGTTCAAGAATAGTTAATACCCCTCAACCATCAGGCTCTTGAATAAAAGGTGATAACTACACTCATTTAAGGACTTACCTTGTTATTTCAGGCTCGTTATGTATTGGTATTTATTGCGCAGATTACTAGCCATTGATCCTGTTTACAGTTGCTGTTCTATAGATTTACTAAGTATGCCTGCAGAAAAAGAATCTCAGAGTTGGATGTGGCAACATATATGTAACTCAATAATAAGTTTTACTTTGAACTACTTACTTGTACCAAGTTTAAATTGGTGCTGATGCAGTTGACAGTTTTCCCAGCTCACACCTGGAAACTTGCACTACAGAGAATGCCACGACTAAAGACCAAGCAAAAATAAATTTCAGTCTAATATGGATCACGGAATTGCATGGAAATGTTTGCCCCTTTATCTTTCTCTCCATATCCTCTCTCTTCTGACCTAAATCTTTCATTCCTCTGTGGCCTCCGCTACTTCCATGACTGATTCTGATTTAAGTGCTTCTATCCATCTCTTATTTAACCTATCCACTCCCAGCCATTTCTGGCATTTCCAAGCTTGAATGCTTAAAACTGCAGCGAGCAAAAAAAAAACAGTATTTTATTATCTCAACGCTTATTTCTCATCAACAAACTCATGCAACTTATGATATTTTAACTCTAAGCACAGTAGTTTCTAACAGGCACACAAGTCCATGTGACTGACACTGGTTAGAAACTGTTTAGCAACAGACTCCTATCCCAATTAAGCAGCATACATAATGTCCCAAATAAATGAAGGGAATCCCAGCAATTTTCTCAATTAGTTTTTGTTCATTAAGAATTGCCCCCAAATAAACAGAATCTACTGTACATATCTTGAGATGTCTTGGGGTTGGGATACATCACAATACATTCAACAGATATATTCAGATTCAGGTTGGGTGAGTCGGAACTGCTCAGATGTATCAATTTGTCCACTATTCTTCATCAATAACAAGAAATAAATACATGTAGTGCAACCTGTCAGTTTCTCAATCTAGGACTAATGCTTCTGCTTCAGGTTTGGAGCTGGCACAGGACCATAACAAATTACAGGGAGCAGGCACATCTCTCGCAAGCATCAGCAGGATTTATTAAGGTGCTACCTGAAGAAGGCAACATCCATTGTCGAAGACCCCCCCCCCCACCAATCTCACAGCTACCACTGGGCAACAGCCTCAGAATACTGAAATCCCACAAAATCAGATTTAATAGATCAGACATGATGAAATGGTGGGGCAAACTCAATGTGCCAAATGGCCTAATTCTGCTCTTAAACTCTCATTAAGAACAGCTAATTCCCTTTGATTGTTCAGTCCTTGAATCAGTTTGCACAAACCCTGCCACCATCACCAGTTTGCACTTTATTGAACCGTGTTTTATTCTAATTGTATTTGTATGATTTTAGATGGTTTGTTTAATTTATGTCTTTCCAGTAAATGTTGCTTATCTGATGCTACGTGACTGCGATGCTGCAGGAAGTTTTTCATTCTGCCTGTGCACACATGTACTTGAACATGTGACAGTAAACCTGACTTTGAGTTTATAATTTAGGTTTCATTACTCAAGCCAATGTCAACTCTGTGTCATGTGCAAGTAGAGATTGATTACCAACACCATCCAACATGATATCAGATGTATGAAAAACCATAACAGACGAGATTCTGCAGATGCCAGAAGATGGGTCTCACCCTGAAATGTCAACTATTTATTCCCTGCCATGGCTGTTGCCCAACTTGCTGAGTTCCTCCAGCTGTGCCTGAAAACCCTAAAATCTGGAGCTAACGTTCCAAATAAGGGTTGTCTAACTTCTCAAGCCTGCAAGTCAACTGCTTTAACTGAATAAACTACCTCCTCCTCACCATCATTAATATTACTTTGTCAGCTTTCCAAGGACTAAATACTTGATATAGTATAATTATGCAACTCCAATACATAAAATTAGGTACAATTGAGCTCTGTTATTTTATAAAATGATGAAAATCAAATGGATATTTTCCAGTGTATTTTGCTGGAATTCATTACTTTTATGAGAATTCCTGTTGGTAAGTATATAATTTGTGCACTCAGTTTGAAAACCTGTATTTATTGATCATTTGAAACTCAATAATAAATGGCTCCAATGCCTAAAATAATAATTTTTAACAAGATTTAGGCAGCGTACTAACGTTGTTATTAACTAACCCCCTTTGCTGAATGAATGCTACTCTAATATCACTCGAGGTTTGACATCATCTAATACAAAGCAGCCCACACCGACTACCACCTCAAACATTCTCTCTCCAACACCATCAGACCCAGATTGCCATCTGTACCATCTGCAAAATTCACAACAGAAACTGGGCAAGGATTCTTTGGCAGTACCTCCAAGATGCACGCATCTCAAGCGGGTGTTCAGCGCCATCTTCCAGCCTTCTACTCACCGCTGCCAGAGGAAGGAGTCTCACCTGATGGTCTCTCCCTCCTTCAGGCTCACTGCTCCCAGAGGAAGGTCCCTGCATTCGAATGGTCTCTCTCCTTCCCTTGATGCTGTTGAAGGATGGTGCCAGAATCCTGGGTCATGAGCAAGATTCAATCGAAGGAGTTTGTGGATTGGTCTCAATAGTTCACGTTGTGATGTGCTTTAGGGTGTTCCTTTGTTTTTGCTATTTCGTGCTGTTTTGATTGGGGTGCCCTGCGGATAACGAGTGACACAGAGCTAGATTGAACTGAATATGCCTGGACTCTGTCGATGACTTTGTTGTTTGGCATTTTATATTCTGTGCTTTTCACTTGTGCTTTCTACTTTTTGCACAATTTGTTTTACTTTGCGCATGGGGGGAGGTGCTTTTCTTTGAAAGTATTCCATGGTTTTCTTTGTTTCATGGCTGTCTGTGGGAGCTGCATAATAAGTGTATTATTATTTTGATAATAAGTGTACTTTAATCTGTAAGTAGAAATGTACCAGCTGTATTTTCTCATTAACACAGGTAATTGTTCTGCAGAGATTTGAAACAAAAGACTCTCAAAAAGATCTTTTTACCTGATCTGTACCATGAGCCAAAAAGTTTCCATTTCCATATGATTTAAAACACCAGACTTGGACATACCAAATCACTGGGCAAATTGAGATCTGTAGTTCACAACAATGTTTCAGCCCACAATTAGTATAAAAGTGGAAGATTCTCACCGCAGTTCCATAGAAGTTATGGACACAGGTCTAATCATAATGTTGGCCAACCAATTTCAGGACAGGCCCGTTCTAAATTTATTGAAGAAGGTTTATGGATGATTACCTGTCATTTTTTTTAAAACATAAACATTGTTCATGTTGAATTGGATTGTTGAATTTATTAAAATTACTAAACTGATATAGTTAACATTTAAGGAAAAATGTTTTTATCCACTCTAGCAGCAAGAATGAAAGAAACACTACATTCTTTTTGTGTCCATGTCATATTCTATTCAAACAATAATGGATAGTGATAAATATACAGTCTCCTTGATATTTTCCATGCGTCATTATTAAGGCCCATGCTCCTTCCACAGACAAATATTTACTGACTGGATTAATCGCCAGATTAAGACACTGATACCAAAGAAGACCTCGAGGCATAATTTTGAAGAAAGAAAGACTGCTTTCATATAGCATCTTTCATAGCCTTGAACGTCACAAATGTTTCATTGTCACTGGAAGTGTAACCACTGTGGTGATGTGGGACAAATAAGCAAGCAGGTCTAAATGAATGGCAGTCAGTCTCTGGTGACGTAGCACCGGGGTCAAGATCAGTATTTAGGACAGGATGTGTTAGAGTGTGGGAGGAATACCTGAAATCAGGCTGAGAAGAATGAAAGGAGAATGGATAAATTCGAGATAGATTGAAAGAAGGGGTCAGTGAGGGACAAATGGGAAACGGAAGGATGATCTGAACTGGGAGTTGATGGGGAAACAAGTGTAAGTGGAGAGGATAGAGAGAAAGGACAGAAGTAGAAGTGACAGGGACTTCCTGTGCTGTTGCTTAGACCCAGTCAAAGAGCTTCTCATTCTTTCTATTTGCAAACAGAACCCAGCATTGAGCAGGCATATCCCATCATTTTCACGATATAACTGGTTGACCAGCCAATTGTTGCTCCTCATTGCACCATTTTGATTCCTTGCATAATCACCAATAAGCATGGAGTCATGGCAACAGGTTCCACTGATATACCATGAATAGAATATGGCAATGTCAGCCCAGTCACAAGGAACTAATTTGATGAATCAACTGAACTAATTAAATTATACCAAATTGATGTTTAGTAAAGTACATCAGTAAAAGTACAACGGATATTACAAGTCTAATGTGCAGTATAGAACTCAATCAAACTAGGGTTTTATAACAAGAGTTGTTTGCCTAATAATAATGTTAGAATGAATAAACTCTTCTCGGATTGCCATCCGGGTACAGGCATTAACTGATGATTCGATAACAAACTCTGCCATCTTCATCAGGGATGATGCCAAGGTATGTCTTGTCTGGTGGTATTTATGTTTCTGTCATCTGCCCTTCCTGATTGGTTAGCCCTCATCCAATCAAGTTTCTGCTGTCCCACGTTGTTTACAATCAAATTCCAGTTCTTATTTGGAGCGAGACCTTTGCCTTTGTTAATGTTCTATCCTCTAGTTTTATTTCAATGGCTTCCTTCACCAGGTTGTCCCAAAAGCATTGCCGCGGCACAGTCGTTTTGTGCCGTTGAAGACAATCTCATGGCCGTTGTGACTACAATGTTCTGCTGCTGCCGATTTTTCCATTCAATTTACAAATTCAAACATTCAACTGATGATGGAGATGGAAAAGGATGGTTGCCTTCTGTTCCTGGACATTCTAAAATGATGCAAACCAGATGATGGCCTTGGAATTGCTGTATATTAGAAACTCATTCACATCGACTTATACCTCAACAATAACAGTCACCATCAAACCTTCCAATGTAGAGCCATTCTTTTTACTTTGATTAGCCACGCAAAAATGATTTTGGACCTGAAGAGTCTCCATGAGGAGACAAGACATTTATGCATGACTTTCCTACAGAATGGCTACAAGGTGAAGGAAATCAACTGGGCTCTGAAAAGGGCTGACAGAAAAAAAAGCAGGAAATCTAACAATGAGGAGGAACCTGTCACTACAGCATGTCTTCCCTATATTTCCATGGTTTTTGGAAGGATCACCAGGATCCTGAAGAAATACTAGATTAATACCAACCACAAAACTGTAAGGAAACTCAAATTACACCTTACATGGGTCACAGGCAACCTGGGACTTGGGTCAGCTGGCATTTACACGATGCCCAAGGAGCAGTATATATTGGCTAGACAGGATGAATGATGGAAACACGCATCAAGGAGAACAGGAGATGTAGCCAGGGTTACCCAGAGAAATTGGTGGTAGCAGAACATTGCATTCTCAGTAGCCATAGGATTGACTTTGACAGCACAAAACTACTGTGTGTCGCAAACGTCTTTTGGGACCGCCTGATGAAGGAAGCCATTCAAATAAAATTAGAGGAAAAGAACGTTAACAAAGATGAAGGTCTCGCTGCAAGTAAGAACTGGAATTTGATTGTAAACAAGGTGGGGCAGCAGAAACCTGATCAAGAGGGACGGATGACTGAGTTATAAATACCACCGGACTAGACATGCTCAGGCATCATCCCTGATGAGGACGGCAAGTTTGTCATCGAAATGTCGGTTAAAGTTGATACCTGTACCCCACTGGAAGCCCAAGAAGAGTTTATTCATCACGTACACCAGGAAAGCACTAGATCTTTTTTCAATAATGTTAGAAATCTAAAAACTCAATGACTGATACAATGGATACAACATTCAATGAACAACCGTTTCATCAATCCATGCTACAGACCTATGTAACCATTTACAGCCAGGAATACAATGTAAGGTTACCATAAACACTTACGGGAATTTCACCCAAACCTCTATTATACAGCGAATTCCAGTTAACTGGGTCATATCAAGACCAATATATTTAGCCCCAATCAGCTAGAGCTTCATGGAAATAGTCAAAAATAATTAAAAAAAGACAAACTACCAGCTAATTGAGTAACAAATTACAGATTTCAATGAAATACAGAACAAATTAGAACCCTACTAATACTACTGTAGATTAGTTCCTAATAGTTATCAACTGAGTGATTTATCCAGTGTACACTGTTGCATTCTTTTAACTAAATGAAAATAATCAGCGTAGACACCTACTGCTGATAATGGACTATCTTCACAAATATCATTTTCCGTGTAATCTTCAAGATGATTGTCAATACCTTCAAATTCTTCATAGTACTTAACTTACTTAAGTTGTAAAATCAAGCAGTTCTTGAATTGTCTTATTGCTTACTATATTTATCTCCAATTATCAATGACAAAAATCACAGCTTTTTGAACACAAGCACATGCAACTGATGCTATTTAAAAACTGTTCATTCGAAGCACGATGTAGTGTGTAACAGCCACATAAATGCACGTGACTGATGCTAGTCAGAATTGTTTGGCAACAGTCTCCTGACTAATTAAGTGGCATAGTGTCACAAATAAATGGAGGGAATCCCTTTCCTTTACACCAGTGCCAATGTGGTATTGCATGTACAGTAAACTGCAAATTCCTGATGTCAAGTCATTGCAGTACCTCAACAAAAAAAAAGCTGCAAAATTCCCAGATCTTTTTGTGTGTTATTGCCTTAACTATTCATCGACTCTGCTATCATTTCTCCTAATCTTTATTGCTCTGAGTGAAGGAGATTCAAAGCATTTGTTCATGCTATACAGAATCAATGAAAAATAAGTACTAAATAGTAAAGTAAAAAGCATAGGCTGCAACCCCACATTATTCTAATTGAATGGATTTTCAGCAAATGTGACAATATCCTCTACAAGGTAAAAATCAAAAACTCCACTTACATAAATATTAGTTCATCGTTTTCTTATAAATACCTAATTTTACATTACATCTCAGCATTTGCTATTTTCCATGAAGGTGTTAACCAGTAGGTAGTGTCACACAGAAATGTAGCATAGAACTGTGAAGCAATTTGGTGACCACAATGTCCATTTTGTTGTCACTCAGATTTGAAATCCCTCATGTAATTATTTGAACTCATCTTCTATTATAAAAGTGATACTTGAGCGTTAAACTTTCTGTCACACATGGGCTCCCTGAAAGACCATGTCTTTTTCATAATTATATTTTTAATTACTGTTCTTTTCAAATGCCAGGCAACAAGCTTGAACTCTAAGGATGACTGGGTAGACTGATGTTGAATGACTGAAACTCATTCCAGTCCGAGTCATTCGTGGTTGCTGTGATTTTTTTCCCCACGTTCTTCACAATTAAATCAAGATTTCAATCACACAGCCTGCACAGATCCATAATTAAATTTCTGCACCCTGATACTATAAGAAAGAGAGAAGGGTTTACCTTCTACCTTCTGCAGTGTAACAGCTTTCACTAAATGATCTTTTAATGGGTGAGGTTCTTTATCTGCTCTCCCTCCACTAAACACTTCCATGATTTAATCGTCTCTGAACTTCTGACTGAATGCTTTAAACTGGATTAGTTCCATCAAGCTACTGGGATAGGTGAAGAGTCACTCTTAATGATGGGCCTTGGCCCAAAATGTCAGCTGTTTATTCCCCTCCATAGATGATAAAAGTGATGATTGAAGAACATGAGAAAAATGTGAGGTGTGGTTCCATTTGCTGTAAAATAGGGAGAAGATTAAACTGCAACACAGACCGACTTGGTGGAATGAATCTCTTTGAATTACTATTCATTCTGGCATATGCATCTGTTCCCAAGATGACTTGATTACAGCCAATTTCAGCCTGAATGCTAAAGTTATCAAGGAACTACGCAAGAAGATCTATTTAAGTGATATACTTGACTTGCTGAGATCCTTCAACATTTTGCATGCGAGCAATATATAGATTGTGTTAGGTTCAAACTATAATGAGTGGCATTCTACTTCCCCTAATCCCAACACGTACACGCTCTGTACTACATGAACATTTGAGGGTAATCAGAGTAGGTGCACAATTTTGAAGCTTAATGTTTGGGGAGACATTCAGATCCATTGACTAGAACCTATTTACTCTGGTGCATCACACAAATTCTGTTAAGTGTACGCACTGTGTCCTTGTCATTCATGAAGGGTAGGAGCATGGAGTTCCTATGGATGACAATGAAATACAGATACCACCAAGACTGCAGGGAATAGCCTTTCTGTAGCTACAATGACTTTTATTGAATTGAATTGACTTTATTTCTTACATCCTTCACATACAAGCAGAATCCTGCGATTAAGGGAGGTACAGTTCCCATACCAGGCAGTAATGCGGCCAGTCAGGGTGTTCTCAATTGTGCCCCTGTTGAAAGTTCTACAGAGTCAGTAACTGATAATATGCACCAAAACAAACTGAATACATAAATGCACTTTAGACACCAGTTCTGCACACACATACTGGAGCATGGTTCTGGCCCCATGCTCCAGGCTGCCTCATGAGTATATGTGCACCCTCTTGATGCCCCCGAAATTCATTTGAAGTGGAGCCTCAGACCAACTTCATGAGTGCTTGGATCGGCCAACAGTAAGCCAGCAGATAGTGAGATGGTGATTTAAGTTATTTACAATCCACATTAAAGAAAAACAATAGACAACAGTGATGATTGAAGAACATGAGAAAAAATGTGAGGGGTGGTTCCATTTGCTGTAAAATAGGGAGAAGATTAAACTGTAACACAGACTGATTTGAAGGAATGAATCTGAATTACTGTTTATTCTGTGTGTGCATCTGTTCCCAAGATATCTTGATTACAGCCAATTTCAGCTCAAATGCTAAAGTTATCAAGGAACTACACTCGAAAATCTACTTAAGTGGTCTCACTGGAGCCATTGAAAGCAAATTAGACTAGGGTTGTTTTACCCTTGGGGTTTCTGGCAGTAAACTTGGAAGAAAAGTTTCAATTTAGCAAGGAAATTAGTCCCCATCCCAGAAGTTCTGACAGATTTGTGAGCACCAACCTTCCACTGTGACATGCATGTTTATTACACTTTTTGTTCATTATCTAAATATTTTATGATATCTACAAAAATGAGTTTTCTTTTCCTGAGGTCTAGTTCTCATGTTTTAAACCAGCTATCAAGCAGACCACAAAAAGACAGCATTGAGAAATATATAAAAGTGCACAACAGATCTCCCTGCAATAATTATTTCAGATTTGTTTTACTTAGTCATTTGAAATAAGCCCCACTGCTGCATAAAAAAGTCTTGACTCCACTTGCCTACCTATTCTCCATAACCCTAGATTCTCCTGTACTCTACATATCCCTCTACATCTGATATATTGAATGACTCTGACCCACCAAGAAACCCATATTTTGTGAGAAGATATTTCTGCTCATGTTCATCTTAAACATGCAAAGCCACAGCCTAAAACGTTGTTCATGGGTTTGAGATTCCCTATATGAGGAAACATCTTGGCATTCACACTGTAAAACCCCCTCAGAATCTAAAAAACATTCAAAAATGCTGTAAGTACTCAGCAGGCCAGGCAGCATCTATAGAGAGAGAACATTTGAAGCTGCTGACCTAAACAAGAATGCTACTCATTTATTTGAGCTCCAGCCTGGTCAATTACTCTTCATAAGACGACTTTGTCATCTCAGGAATCAACTAAGTAAACCTTTGCTGGACAGTTTCCAATGCCAGTGCATCTCTCCTTAAAAATGAATAAAACTTGATGTGTTAATCTACAGCTTGGACACAAATATATTGTACAGTTGTAACAAGAATTCAGTCATCTTGATGTTCTATCCTTCATGCACCAAAGGCCAGCATCTCATTGTCACTCAATCACTTTTGGTGTTTAATTTATATGAATTCATTCTCTGCAGCACCAATTTATAGCCTCTTCCCCCTCTCCCCCCCCCCCCCCAATTAAAACAATGCTTTGTCACTGACTATCAAACTGAGGTGCAATTTTAACTCTGGATCATTTTTCAGCGTAGTGATGTTGAATAAGATCTGGAGTCAGCCTTTTGCTCTCTCAGTTCTGCTCCACCATTTAATATTATTGTAGCTAATCTATCTGTAGCCTCTATTCTAAATTCCCATCAACCATCAAAACTATTCACTCCTTAGTTCATCAAGAAATGATGTAAGTTTTGAAGAAGAGTTCCAAAGACTTGGAACATGCTGTGAAAGAAAAAAGAAAAATGGTGATCCCTATTTCAAGATTCACCCACAAGAGGAAACTCCCTCTCCAGATCCAGCTTACCAAGATCACCATAATTATATGTTTCAATTATCACCTTTCATTCTTTAAACTCTAGTAGATATAAACTTAACCTGGTCAAACATTTCTCCTAAGACAACAGGCCTATTCCATACACTGGTCTGATGAGCCTTCTCTCAACTAGCTCCAATACATTTGTAAATAAGGCCATCAACACTGTGCACTCACCAGTAGTCAATACATGTGAAGCATAATCTCCCTCTTATTGAATTTACTTTTCCTCAGCAATGAATTATAACACGTTGTTAGCTTTTCTAGTTGAAGTACATATACCTTAGCTTTCTGTGATTTTGTACTAAGTCACTGACATGTGCAATCCGTCACCACTACATTAGATGCACAATTCATTTATTTTGCTGTCAAAATGAGCAAAACAAGACCATAAGACATAGGAGCAGAAGTAGATCATTCAGCCCATCAAGTCTGCTCCAACATTCCATTATGGCTGATTTATTATCTCTCTCACACCCATCGTCTCCTATCCCTGTAACTTTTAATGCCCTGACTAATCAAGCACCTACCAACCTACACTTTAAATACTCTCAAGGACTTGGCCTCCACAGCTGCTCATGGCAAAGAATTCCACAGATTCACTACTCTCTGGCTAAAGAAATTCCTCCTCATCTCGATTATAAATGGACATCCCTCTAGTCCAAGTGTTCCCAACCTGGGTTCAATGGACCTCTTGCTTAAAGGTATTGGTAAATGGCAGAAAGTTAGTTGGCAACCCCTGCTCTAGTCTGAGGCTGTGCCTTCTGGTGATAGACTCATCCACTATAGGAAACATCCTCCTCACATCTATTCTATTCAGACCTTTCAATCTTAAATAGGTTTCATTGAGATCCGCCCTCATTCTTCGAATCTCCAGCGAGTACAAGCCCAGAGTCATCAAACACTCCTCATGCTCTTTCACTGTCAGAATAATATTTCCATATACTGAATAACCACCTCTGAACTCTCTCCAATGCCAGCACATCATTTCTTGGATAAGGGACCAAAACTATACACAATACTCCAAATTCAGCCCGACCAATGCTTTATAAAGCATCAGCATTACATCCCTGCTCTTATACTCTGGTTCTCTCGAAATGAGTGCTAATATCGCATTTGCTTTCTTTACCACCGACTCAACCTGCAAGTTAACCTTTAGGGGATGCTTTGCAAAGAATGCTCAGTCTCCTTGCACCTCTGGTTTTTGAATTTGCTCCCTGTTTAGAAAATAGTCTATGCCTTTATTCCTTCTACCAAAGTACATGACTATACAGTGCCTTACACTACATTCCATTTGCCACTTCTTTGACAATTCTCCCATTCAAAGTGCTTCTGCAGACTCTCGACTTCCTCAACGTTGCTTGCCCCTCCACCTATCTTTATATAGTCTGCAAATTTGGCCACAACACCGATTACATCATCCAAATCATTCACATATAACATGAAAAGGAGTGGTCCCAACACCAACCCCTACAGAAGACCACTAGTCACCAGTAGCCAATCAGTGTAGCCCCCTTCATTCCCACTCTGTCTGCTGCTAGCTGGACAATCTTCTATCCATGCTACTATCTCTCCTGTAAGATCTTGCTAAGCAGCCTCATGAGCACACCTTGTCAAAGGCCTTCTGAAAATCCAAGTAAGTAACATCCACTGACTCTACTTGCGTGTTATTTACTTGCATTATCTCACATTATACTCCATGTGCCAGATATTTTCTTGTTTGTTTAATGCGTCTATGTCCCTCTGTAGTTTCCTCACATCACTCTCATAATTTACTCCCTTATCTATAATTGCATTATAACACATTTAGCAACTATGTTTTTGCTTTTATCCAAGTTATTTACATAACTGTAAAAAAAAGCAAAATAAGGCCCCAGTCCCCGTCCCTGTGGTACACCACTTGTTAGATCTTGCCAAACAATTATGACTCCCTTCCTGTATCTTGTTATCCATTCCCCTTGACTTCCTGGCCTGCATGTAACTGTGGACAGAAGGTGGCCCAACCAACAGACAACCGCATAGGTATAAACATGGGCAACACGAGTGAATCTGCAGATGCTGGAAATAAATAAAAACACAAAATGCTGGCAGAACTCAGCAGGCCAGACAGCATCTATGGGAGGAGGTAGTGAAGATGTTTCGGGCATTCCTGATGAAGGGTTTCGGCCCGAAACTTCGTCACTACCACCTCCCATAGATGCTGTCTGGCCTGCTGAGTTCTGCCAGCATTTTGTGATTTTTATTTTAGGTATAAACATGTCTTTTTTTCTGTCCATGTGGCAAGAATGGCATGCCACAAGGATCTGTACTGGGCCTCAACCTTTCAAATTTTACATAAATGACTTACTTTACACTCAATACCCCATAATTAGCACTTGCAAAAAGACTGGCAAAGGGTCTGCCAAATAGAAGCAGGACTGATTTGATGAAAATGGCTATAAGATTAAGGAGATGATTAAAGTTATTGAGCGACACAGTAGCCTCAAAGGTCCATCATACATGTGCTGACCAAGATCCCAGTCTGAGCGAGTCCCATTTTTCCCCATTTGGCCCATATCCTTCTAATCTTTTCCTATCCATCTCCCAGCTCAAATGTATTTTAAACATTACAATTCTACCAGCCTCTACTACTTCATCTGGCAGTTTGTTCCATATACTGTTTATATGTGAAAATCTTGCCCCA
This sequence comes from Hypanus sabinus, assembly GCF_030144855.1. Taxonomy (NCBI): domain Eukaryota; kingdom Metazoa; phylum Chordata; class Chondrichthyes; order Myliobatiformes; family Dasyatidae; genus Hypanus; species Hypanus sabinus. The sequence continues at coordinate 130,573,669 of NC_082706.1, forward strand.
CAGGCTCCTCTTAAATATTTCTTCACTGACTTTAAAACTCTACTTTAGACTTTCCTGCCTTGGGGGAAAGACTGTGGCTATTCACCTCATGACTCTCTAAGATCAACTCTCAGTCTCTTACACTAGCAAAAAAAAGTCCCAGCTTATCAGTTTCCCCTTATAACTCAAACCCTCCAGTCCCATTAACCCCCTTGTAAATCCACTTTGCACCTTTCCAGTTTAATGACATCCTTCTTATTAACTACAGGAATAAAGTGTTCCTGAATTGGAAGCTCTATCATTCAATGGAAAAGAACTGACTGTAAAAGCACCTGAAGAAAAAGGTCCAGTAGAAAACTGGCCAACTAAAGGATGGAAGATGAGTGAAAGAAGTGGAGAAGGACTAAAAGGTGAAAGATGAAATATTTAAGGGGAATCTGAGGAGAAGCTTCTTCACTCAGAAGACCACGCAGCTGTGGAACAAGCTTCCAGCAGAAGTGGTAGATGTGTTTTCAACTGTAACATTTAAGAGGAGTTTGGATAGGTAGATGGATGGGAAGGGTTTGGGGGGATATGGTCTGGGTGCAGGTCGATGGGACTAGGCAGAATATCATATTGGCTTCAACTATATAGACAGAGGGTTTATTTTCCTGTGCTTGTAGTACTTTATGACCAGCAAATCTTTGACTGCCAGGTTGTTCAACACTGTTCAGACAAGTTACAGCCTGATCCCCTGGGCTCGCCCCAAAGAGTGCAGAGCAAGAGCAAACTTTGCTGGGACAGAGCAGCAGAAGACATTGCCTATCACAACCTACCCTTGATATGAGCACCATTGACTCTATCCCATGGGATAGAGTACAGTTCAAACTTACCATCACTCCTGACCAACAAAGCCATACAGCAACTGATTGTTTTCAATGGCTGATTTTTCTTCAATCTCACTCCCTCACATTTTTGTGTAACCATGAATCTCCTTCCCAATAAAGGACTTATTAATCTCTGCCTTTCTTACATCCAATGACTTGGCATCCACAGCCCTCTGTGGAACAGAATTTCTGATTCACGATCCTCTGTCTGATGAAATTCTTCCTTATCAGAATTCTAGATGGACCTTCCTTTATTCTTAAGCTATGTCCTCTGACTCTAGACTTGCTTACTAATGCAAACATTCCCTTTACATCCACTTCACCAAGGCCTTTCAGTATTCAGTCTGTTTCATTGAGATCTCCCCTCAAAATCTGAACTCTATTGAGTAATCGTAAGATTCTTGGCAGTGTGGAGGATCAGAGGGATATTAGTGTCTGAATCCACAGGACACTCAAAGCTGCTGCGCAGGTTGACTCTGTGGTTAAGAAAGCATATGGTGCATTAGCCTTCATTAATTGTGGGATTGAGTTCAGGAGCCAAGAGGTAATGGTATAGCTATATGGGACCCTGGTCAGACCTCACTTGAAGTACTGTGCTCAGTTCTGGTCGCCTCACTATAGCAAGGATGTGGAAACCATAGAAAGGATGCAGAGGAGATTTACAAGGATGTTGCTTGGATCAGGGAGCATGCTTTATGAGAATAGGTTGAGTGACCTCGGCCTTTTCTCCTTGGAGTGACAGAGGATGAGAGGTGACCTGCTAGAGGTGTATAAGATAATGAGAGGAATTGATCGTGTGGGTCGTCAGAGGCTTTTTCCCCAGGGCTGAAATGGCTAGCATGAGAGGACAAGTTTTAAGGTGCTTGGAAGCAGGTACAGAGGAGATGTCAGGGGTAAGTTTTTTTTAAAAAAAAACGCAGAGAGTGGTGTGTGTGAAATGGGCTTCCAGCAACAGTGGTGGAGGTGGATACGATAGGGTCTTTTAAGAGACTCCTAGACAGGTACACGGAGCTCAGAAAAATAGAAGTAACCCTAAGTAACTTCTAAGGTAAGCACATGTTCTGCACAGCTTTGTGGGCCAAAGGGCCTGTATTGTGCTGTAGGTTTTCTATGTTTACCGGACAGGGCTTCAAACGCTCCTCATACATTAAACCTTTCATTGCCTTGGATTACTCATCTCTCGTTTCTGCTAAGATTTAAATTGCTTTTCAGACGGAACCAGGAAGAGAAGGCTTCACGGCTTCTTTAACAGCACCAGGTACTCCCACCTTCAAAATTATGACTTGTGTTGTCTTAATTTAAAAGTCAATGCACATTCATTGTATAACTAAACAATGTATAACACCCCACTCTAAGTCGTCATGAAGTCTGCTGACAGAAACCAGAGACCCATGGCCATAAAAATAAGCATGAATTTATTAGCTCCATTACATCTGCAATGTATTAAAGTTTTGTTTATGTGCTACAGATGTTATTGTAAAGTATTTAGTTGGTGTGGAGTGAACATTGTTAAAAATAAGAGCTGATGGGAAGTATGGAGTAAAGTATGTCACTACAAGAAAAACAACGGGTACATCCAATGTTTAATATAAATTTGGATTTTAACAGCAGGCGTATGGGTATGCAAGCCTACTGCAGACAGACAGGATTGGCATAGGTAGGTATCACAGTCGACATGGATGAGCTTACAGTAACAGCCCATATTTCAGCTGCACATCTCTGTGTTTTAACTGCCCTCTGAAATAAAGCTGGCCAGTAATTTTCAGGACATTTAGCAATGGATGGTGGGACAGCTCTGCTGGGAATATCAGCGGTCTATGAACAAGTCCATTAAAAAGTTTTGGACTCTGCCTGGTATGCTACATTCTCTGCTTAACACAGCACATGCATCGTATTGGCATGACCTTGTAATCACTCAGCTAGTGTAACATTAAAAGAGTGCTGCAGGTTGTGTAAGCAACGTGACATAATCCAACAACTACTTTAGATTAAAGAACTGATGAGACAAAGGATCACAATACCAATGTATTAAAAGTTCGTCAACTAGCACTGTAATTTGTAAATTAGATTTACAAATTAGATTTACAAACAGCCTACTTATTCAAGCTAAGCCGAATAGATCAGTTTGCAATCCTTTCCATAACTTTCTAGACTCCAGCCTGTTTAAAACTATTGATTATTTTTCAGTTGTGGAAAATAATCATAATGCCAGCTGGCACCTCACAGGGTATAATTAGGAACATCAGTACTAAATATACAATGCTAACACTGAAGCTGAATTTAAATGTACTGTTAACAGAAATGCAGTACGTAATAAGGTGATTTAAAATGTTTGTTCAAACATTAGCTATAGCTATACAGGAAATTAATAATATCAACCTCATGCTGTTCACAGTTATATACAATCTGGCACTCCCCAGAATTAGCTTCCCTTTTGAGTTATTATTTTAGTTAACCTTGTTAGGTTTACCTCAATGTAATCTGTATTTTACATCTTCCACAATATTTTCGCTGACCTCAGGGAGTTGTAAGTCTTTGGAATTCTCTGTCCCAGGTGTAATTGGAATTGAAATTGATTTATTATTGCCATATATTCCAAGTTACAGTGAAAAGCTTGTCTTGCATATTGTTCATAGAGATCAATTCACTACACAGTGCATTAGAGTAGTTCAATATAAAGCAATAGCAGAATGCAAGAGTAACAGCTATATAGACATTACAGTCATTGGGTATGCTTCATGCTGAACTTTCTTTTCTGTATAACATGGAAATTAGGGGAATATATGAACAAAACAGGAAAGTGAAAATACAATGAGATATCACCCAATATCATATTGAACAGGACAGCATGTTACAAAAACCCTGCAATTACTACAATCACTATTTCCTTCCAAGACTTTATTGAAAGGAATGCGCTTGTAGATATTATTGCATGATTTCTAGGATTTAGAGAGGAAATTTGCTTTTATATTCACCATATCAAAAGTATGCCAACTAATGATTTGAAGAATTCTTACTATTGTACTGTAGGAATCAAGAGGGAATATTTGCAGGCTGCAGGCATTCAGAAATCATGGGAGTGACCAACTAACCTTTTTATGGTAATTTTGAGTGAGGGGTAAATATTGGCTAGGAGTCCAAAGAGAATACCCCTATCTCTTGGAAACAGTGTCATGGATCCTTTACTGTCATTAAAATGGTGTAGGGATCCTGTTGCATCCATTCATAGGTCTTTAATTAGGACTCAAACTCGCAAGCTTTTGACACAGAATCAGGAGCAGTGGTGATGGAGCAACACTGGCGGCAGCCTGTGATGGGTTTCCAAACTTGAGCAATTTGTTGCCAATCATTGACCTTACCTCATGGAATGCCCTGGCACAAGTCAATATCACTGAGCTCTAATTCCACACAACACCAATGTTGATCCTCCTAACTCAGTGTCTTAAGTTTTGAATGGTCTAGACTAATTCACCAGATGTGTCAATATGAATAAGGGGTGAGAGGGAAGGGACTGAGAGAATAGAAATGATAGGTTATCTTAGACTGGATAAAGACAAAGTAACAGGTTAAGTGACTCCAGATCCCACAAGAGTGCATCACCAAACCTGTCCATTGTTTATTTCGATGTCCATTCATGCTTTTAGTTGTGTGTTTTCTTTCCATGAATTGATGGGAAGATGAGCAACCTAGCACTAAAGTAACTAAAGCAACCTAACTAATTGTTGTTAGGGAGTCATTCTTAAGTCATTTCATTTTTGGCAGGATCAGGCTTTTTCCTTCTTTTCCAAATATTGGCACATAAAGCACAAATGCAGTTTGTAATGTGTAATTAAAAATATTTTATACACCTGTGAGTTGCCTTGATTTTAAAACTTCAGCAGCCACTGACTGAACTTGGCAGTTGTATCAATCAACAAAGAACAATCAGAATTGAAAGTCACTATCTATTAATAAAATGATAATCTGCAAAAATTTCCAAAAAGTAAATATATATGACAAAAAGAGCAATAATTATGAGACAAGTCAGAGTAATATCCTTAATTGCTGAAGCTGTCAGGCAGGTAAATTAATGTGAAGCTGCTACATGGTTATTTTTGCTAACATTTCAAAGATTAGAGGTGAACAGTTTAAAAAAATCTGAACTGCTGACTTTCTCCCTATATATACATTTACAACTTGGGTGCCTCAGTAGCAGAATGGTTAGTTTATGGTGGATGCTATTACGACTCAAAGGTGGTGGAGTTCAATTCCAATGTCACCTGGGAGGGTCTGTATGACTTCCCCGTGGAATGCCTGGGCTTTTTCCACATGCTCTGGTTTCCTCCCACAGTCCAAAGACATGCTGGTTCGTAGGTTAAATAGTCATTGTAAATTGTCCTGTGACTAGGCTAGGATTAGATCAGGATTTGCTGGGTGGCATAGCTCAAAAGGCCGATTCTGGGCTGAATCACAATAAATAAATAACATTAAGCAACGTTCCTTTATGCTGTGTACAAAGTTTCAAGCAGTAGTCAGGAAAGGTGTTTGGAGATGCCTATTACTGCTTTTGCAATGATCAACCATACAGAGGAAAACAGAGTCAAGCTTGGCTTTTCTGTGCAAGTTGTCAAATGTCCTACATACACTGGGGGAAGCTTTGAAGAATAATGAAAGCAAATATTCATTGTTTATAACATTTTCTGACTTCCAAGAATCAGAATCAGGTTTATTATCATCGCCATGTGACATGAAATTTATTAACTTAGCAGCAGTTCAATACAATACATAATCTAGAGGAGAGGAAAAAATATAAAATAAAACATAAACAAGCAAGTAAATCAATTGCATTTATTGAATAGATTTTAAAAATGTGCAAAAACAGAAATATTGTATATTAAAAAAGTGAGATAGTGTCCAAGGGTTCAATGTCCATTTAGGAATTGGAAGGAGCTGTTCCTGAATTGCTGAGTGTTTGCCTTCAGGCTTCTGTACCTCCTATCTGATGGTAACAGTGAGAAAAGGGCATGTCCTGGGTGCTGGAGGTCCTTAATGGACTCTGCCTTTCTGAGAAGCCACTCCCTCCCTAAAGATGTCCTGGGTACTTTGAAGGCTAGTACCCAAGATGGAGCTGACCAGATTTACAACCTTCTGCAGCTTCTTTCAGTCCTGTGCAGTAGCCCCTCCATGCCAGACAGTGATGCAGCCTGTCAGAATGCTCTCCATGGTACAACTATAGAAGCTTCTGAGTGTATTTGTTGTCATGCCAAGTCTCTTCAGACTCCTAATGAAGGATAGCCACTGTTGTGCCTTCTTCAGACTGGTTAGATTTGGATTATTAAGAGAGAAAGCACAAGTTACAGTTCCAGTCCCTAAAATTAAGATGGCAACTTTTAGCAACTGATAAGATAGACAAAGAGAAACTAGTTCCGCTGGTTGGATGTTCTTGGTCCACATACAAATCACAGGCTTAGGCCCCTAAGGGGTGAAGCTCGTAAGCAATGAAATTTTGAAGCTCCCTTATCCCAGTAGCAAGTGATTGAGGTCAATTGGCAATTTTATTCCTGAGAAGCTTTTGTTGATCAAAGTTATTAAAGATATGAAGCTAAATGATGTATGTGGGATAAAGTCACTGATGACCTCATGAAATATTAAAGTCATCTTGAAATACTGAGAGGCCTTTCACTGTTCCCAAAAAAGTACATGAGGTTGCAAGTATAGAGATATACCCCATTATAAGTCTGCCTAATGCATTGTAGATGGTAGAAAATTTTTGGTGCATCGGTATGGCTATTCACTTGCCAGGGATCAACTGGAACCAGAAGGAGACTTGAAGCCACAGTGCTGATGTGACTGGTCCAGTTGAGTGTGTGGTCAATGATGTCCCCAAGAAGTTGATGATGATTGAATCAGTAATGTTAATGCCATTTCATGTGATCAATAGAGTATTATGTTTCTCACTGGAGATGGTTGTTGTTTCTCACTTATGTAGAATGCATGTTACTTTCCACTTATCAGTGTTGCCTAAGCATATATATGTCAAGTGTTGACTGCTTCATTTCCTTCGGAGATGTGGATGGAACTTAACTTCATCCTGTCATCAGTGAAGTTGATGGAATCATCAATAAAGCAGCAAACAGGACTCTGCCCTGAATTGGAAGCTCCTTCACATTTGTCCTTGGGCTAGGATGATTGAACTACAGCAACAAAAGTTCTTTTCATCTGTGTGAGGATGACTATATATTTTGTAGTCCTAGATGCCCATTGGCCAGTCTTACCAGAACTCATGGATGCCACTTCCAGTCTAATATTGCCTTGATGTCAAGGGCAGGTTATTCTCACCTCAATTCTAAACCATACTTTTTTTTATATAGTTAAAAGTGAGAGCAACTGCCCATGATCAACCGGATCTGATGAAACCCTCATGGGGTCAGAACGAAATGATGAGGCTCCTAGGGCCTTCTCCTTCCATCTGTATACCACTGTGTTACCACCTCAGGTAGGTCAGCGCTCTTGGAGGGATAGAATGTACTCAGAGAACGTGATGAAGTATCTCTGGGTTGTGATATACAACAAAATTGTATTTAACGACAGACTTAAAACAGGACACGTAGTCATGTGCATATTTAACACAAAGTAACATTGTGTTCAGTCAGTAGAATTCAAAACTTCTAAAGTACAAGGTCAACCTCATTTTCTCTACAAGCATGCATAGGCAATGAGGATAAACTTGTTTCTCTTCTCTGGAGATGTCACCTATCACCAAAATAATGAAAAACATACTGTAATCTGCTGAAGAGACCACACTGATTAATTGAGCTTCAATGTTCACAAGAATCAAGTCAAACAACAGTGGTCTTGGTTCATAACCAGAAATAACACTGAATGTAAACCTAAATGGATGGTCTCCAGCAGATTTCAGTAGTTAGACTGTGCACATTCAGCTGAAGTCCTGGACCACTGAATTACACAGTCATTTTACCTTCTCTTAGCGAGGCTTGAGTGGATAGTTGCTGAGACATTGCTTCCTCACTCAGCCCAGGGATTCTAGAACTGGGAAGTATGGCGATAGGATAAAGAGTCAGCCTTTTACGACTGTGATGAGAAGGAACTTTGTTTCTTCCAAGGCTGTAAATCTTTGAAATTCTCCAACCTACAGAGCTGTGGACACATAGTGAATGCAGTCAAGACTGAGATCAAAGAACCCCAGCATCCGGGCCATGCCCTCTTTATGCAGCTACCATCAGGCAGGAACTACAAAGGTCTAAAGTCTCACACCACCAGGTTCAAGAGTAGCTTCTTCCCTTTAACCATTCAGTTCTGGAACCAACTAGCACAACCCTAATCACTACAGTTTAGTAATACTGAGACTACTTTCATCACCTTGCACTAAAATGCACTTAGATTTTTTTTTGTTCTAATTATGTTCTTGTAAAAATTGCCAATATTTTATGTTCAATTTATGTTTTTCTTGTGAATGCTGTGTAGGTGATGTTATGTGCCTGTGATCCTATTGAAAATTTTCATTATAGTTCAAAGCAATTGTATTATCTAAGTATTTATATGTTACCATATTCTTCTTTGGGATTCTTTTTTACCTTGCAGCTGGGCATACATGTAGTTGTGCAAATGAGATTAGACCTGACTTTGACTGATAGATTTAAAATGTAGAATATTTTAATGTACATCATAGGAACAGGCTGTTCAGCCAAACTAATTAAATAATGACAACTTATTAAACTTAACCTTTTTGTTCCACTAAGAGACTCGCTGGAAGAGGGGATGAGATTGTAGTAGATTTGAGAGGCCACATAGCCTAAACTTGTTTATTTCCCAGTCATTTACTACCAATTCATTTCCAGTCTAAGTTCAGTGTCTCAGTGCTCCTGCATTATATGTATTTTAATATGCTGACTGACAGTTCAACCCAAGATCAGTAGTTACAAAACAGGGATTGAGGCAGCAACTTTTTTACTTGAGCATTCTCAAGAAGGTCTAACTTTACATGCTGTCTTTGCACAGTAGTTGAAACTTTTCACTGCTCCATTTTGAAATTTAGCAATAACTGTGTAAAAAAAACATCCAAATTCACAAATAAGTTTTTAAGAGTAATACTTTAAGTAAATCCAAAATAAACTCTGCTTTATTTCAAGTGAACTTTCTTTGCAAAAAATAAAAAGCCTGTAATAAGCTGGCAAGCACCTAAGATCCTTGCTAACTGCAATTTCAAGCAGGAAGATAAAGCTGGCGAGCTAGCTCCAATTAATTTTTATTATGTGACTCATAGCCGAGTGATTTGCCAGAATCTAATCATGGTGCACTCAGTAAAAATCAATTAAAGAACAGGTTTGGAATTTGTTACGGCTCTGTGTAAAATTTTGTTGCTTCATAACCTTAGGAATTTCACTACAATATTTCATGAATGAACAAAGGTTAGATTTAAAGATCTGGCTGCACAATACCAGCAGTGGCAGTGCCCATCTCTATTCCAGCTGGAGAGATGCCGGAATCAGAGGCAGTCCATTTCCACTCTCACAAGCAAAACTATTAGCAAACACCTGACTGAGAGGTCAGTGTGAAGACCTGCTGAGTTCCCCCTGCATTTGTGTGCCCTGCTCAAGATTTTCAGCATCTGTAGAATTACTTGAGTCTAGGGAATGAACGGAAGGCAATGCTGATAGAATTAGACCAGGTACATAAAGGTGGCAGGGACTGGGTGACCAGTTAATGCTTCTGGGGTGTATATCCTATTTAATGTCCTTCTAGCCAACAATGCCTTCAATGCAAACTTGGCAAATCATGTACCTCAAACTCCAATTGGGTTGCAAAACAATCAAAATGGCTTTAAAATTTATGCCTCTTTCTAATGGGTTTAAGAGTAGCATGGAAACAGGCCCCTTGACCCCTTGATCCATGCCAACCAAGGTCTCCTAAGCTAGCTCCATTTGCTTAGTGCCTGTTGGCTGTTGTTTAAATAATGCCATCACTCAAGAAAAAAAATATCTATACTGCAAAGGCAGCTAATTAAAAGTTGAGGAATACTCATCTTTAGTTTACAAAATTGTTTAATGGGAAGGAGGGGAAATCAATGTTACTCTGGCTTATAATTTACAAATGGGATGTGGAGGAGAGAAAGAAGTGAGAATAATGGAGGTCCTGAGAATGCATAGCACCTGGTGACTCTGAAAGCACATTCAAAGGTAACATGCAGGAAATCTGAAATAGAATTGAAATATATGGCTCAGCAGGTTTGGAAACATCTGTGGAGAGAGAGAGTTTCCATGACTTTCAGCTGAACAGGTAAATCTAAACATCAGCTCAAATAGTCAATTCTGCTGCTCCATCATAGGTGCTGGGGTGCAACACTAACACTCCCACTTTCAAACCAGAAATTAAGTTTTGGTTCCCAAACCCTTTTCTCTCTCTAGTATGATTGCAACAAGCCAAATATCACCTTGTGGGGAATAGGAAAGGTCCTTTTCACCGTAATGACAAAGTCACTCCCTCCTCCAACAAAGGCTGAATTTCTGAATCCCTGGGAAATGGCTATTTGCTAAATGGTTTATTTTTGTCACACGTATTGACGACAATGAAAAGCTTTGCTTGCATGTCATGTATTGTCTCTGTATATCCTGCGGTGTTTTATTCCCTACCTCAATCTTTCCATACCTATGAAAGAGAGATAAAGAAAACAAATGCAGAATATTGAGTTACAGTTACAGATAAAATACTGAGCACTTAGACAAATAAAATGCAAAAACAGTGTCAGGGTAGATTGAGTGATTAAGAGTTGATCTTCATTGTGTGGGAGATCTGTTCAAGAGTCTAACAGTGGTGGAATGAAACTCTCCTTAGACCCAATGGCACACATTCCCAAATTCTTGTGTCAGTTGCATGATGGAAGTGCGGAGAAGAGAGCACAATTGGGATGGGAGGGTTCCGTGATTATGTTGGCTGTTTTGCTGAGTCAGTGTGAAATGGAGACAGTTACACTGATGGAAAGAACCTGATTTTCATGATGACTGGGCTGTAACCACAATTCTCTGCAATCTTTTGCAGTCTTGGACAGGGCAGTTGCCATATTGTGAAGCAATTATAAATTATAAGTCTGCTCTCAAGCTTCTACCAATTGATTTAAATCCATGTTCCCCAGGTTCACTTATCAGTAGGGGACTTTTTATTTGCCCTCCAAATGTTTCTCCTGATTTTCCACACCAATCCTCACAACATAGCCTCCTCAATACTATTCTATACCCAATTTTTTCAATGACAGAAAATTGATGTTTGGCTGTTTTCACAGTGTTGGGATCATATGCGCTTGCTTTGGTCTTCAACCCTCTTCAATCTTTTCCTAATTCACCTCTTGTGAGGCCACTAACATTGATCTCTTGGTCCATTTTGTCCTTCATAAGAAAAAGGTAAAATAATTTTGCAGATTTATTATTCCATTCTCCCACAGATAGCAACAAGTGAAAAAGGAAACCGAAGTCTTGGTCTGTTCAAGCCAAAGTGACATGATCAGAGGCTCACTGATTTTTAACTGCACATAACTTTAATTTCTTTTATGAAATAATAGTAATAAACTTTTCACCTCAATAATTAATGATTAAACAAGTTTGTGTAACAAGAACTATCGTGTCAATAGTAGTAGGTTTCAGTTGAAGCAATCTATCATATTATACATTGATCAATTATCACTTGCTGCAGGCATCATTTGCGAAATTGGACTGGTCATTTCAGAGATAAGAGCCAATGACACGGTGTGGAAGTGGAGTTGATGACAATACAAAAATATTAAAACTATCCACAGTACCAATGTAACTCCATAACAATGCAAGCTATGCAGCACGTGTCCAAAGTCTCTCATTTCAACTCCACTTTGCTTTTGACAACCAAAGACTAGTGATGGGGATGAGTGATGAGAAGCTATTGGAGCTCCACAAATGTCTCTACAATCAAGCCGTGCTCCTTTTCCCCTGAAAGTTTATTCCAATGTTCCTCCTCTTGTTCATACCACAGCACAAAAAGTTAACCATTTGGAATCGTGACTGTTATTAAAATATTTCTTTTGTCTGGTTATGTACTAACTGTTGTGACAAACCATTATAGCCTACCTATAATGCTGCTGAAACTTTTGAGTTATCCCAAATGTTTTAATATAATTATTAATATTATTCCTATTCTCACTGATATGCTCTCTTCTGTTTGCAGTACATTAGAGGATTCTTCTGTAATTTTGATGGAAGACCTGAAATACTTAGAGTCAAAGGTTTTCACATTGGATCAACAGAAAGCTTCAAACCATACTTTCTTTTTCAAATAACATAATTGTCTTGCCTTTAAAAGTTTAAACTTTAAAAGTTTCTGAAAAAAGGATGTTTAATAAGCCCTTCTGGCCTAATAAGCCTATGTTGCCCAATTACACACACGTAACTATGCTGGTATATTGGAGAATCAGTGCAAATGGAGTGAGTCATTCAGAGAGATGTCAAGGAAGAGATGTTCCAATGCCCATACAACTGGCTCGGATGCGAGTCTGGATTTCTCAGGGCACTGAGCTGATTTGCAGAAATCAAGAGTGGCTCGGGCTAGGCGATGAAATCTAGGCCAGGACTGAGTCACTGGGTGGCTTGTTCTAGGCCTGGAGCCTTTTGCTGCAGCAGTGCCTGGGTCTTAGTGCTAGTTGGACAATTTAAATGATATACGAAAAGACAGGGCATTGTGATCAGAGGCACGAGCCAATTCCACTCGCTCTCCCGCAATGTTCACTCCTCTCTCCATGGCGCTGTGGCTACGAAGACTGCCACTGGCTACTGTGCTCCCTGCACGCTAATATGAAGGACTGATACTGAGGCTTTGGGACTACTCAGGGGTTCAGATCTCAGGATTAATTTTGGTTCAGTATGCTGTTGCTCATTTCTATTGACAATTTCATCAACGTTGCCTCCAACTTGCATCATGGCCTTAAATTCACTTGGTCCAGTTCTGACATCTCCCTCTCCTTTCTCAATCTCTCTGTCTCCATCTGTGGGGACCAGTTGTCCGCATTTTATAAACATACTGATTCCTACAGTTATCTTCAATATACCTCTTCCACCATGCCTCCTGTAAAAATGCTACTTTGTTCTCTCAGTTCCTTCATTTCTGCCGTATCTGATCCCAGGATGAGGCTTTCTTTTCTCAAGACATCAGTGATTTCCTCCTCCTTCAAAGGACAGGGTTTCCCTCCCACCACTATTGGCGCTGCCCTCACCTACATCTCCTCCATTTCCTGGACATCCGCTCACCTTATCTTCTCTCTGCCTTTATCATGACAGAGTTCCTCACCTAACACCCCATGAATCTCCACATTCAACACATCATTCGCCACCAAAGGGATCCTACCACCAAACACATCTTTAACCTCCAACCCCCCCCATTCTCCATTTTCTATTGGTTGCCCCTCCATGATCTCCTTGTCCATCCGCCCCCCCCCCCCACTAACTTCCCTCCTGCCACTTATCTCTACAAGCAGCCAAAGTGCTACACCTGTCCATTCACCTCCATTCAGGCTCTCACCCAAACAATCCTTCCAGGTGAGGCAACACTTCATCTGAGAACCTGATGGGGTCATCTATTGCATCCAGTGCTCCAGATGTGGCTTGCTCTACATTGGTGAGACCCGTCATAAATTGAGGGACCCTTCGTTGAGCTCCTCCACTCTTTCTGCCAAAAGTGGAACTTCCCGGTGGCCAAACTTTTTGATTCCAATTCCTATTCCTCTTCTGACATGTCAGCCCATGGACTCCTCTTGTGCCACGATGACACTACCTTATGGTGGAGAAGCAACAGTTTATATTCTGTCTGGGTAGCATCCAACCAGATGGGATGAATACTGGATTCTCCCTCCAATAAAAAAAAAAGTACTCCCCCCTCCTCTCTTCTTCTATTACCCACTCTGGCCTCTTACTTCTTCTCAACTGTCTATTACCTCCCCTGTTGCCACCACCGCCCCCACTTCTAAGGTCCAGTCCCATCAGATTTTCTCTCCAGCCATTTACCTTTCCCACCCACCACCTTCCCCTACCCCCACCCCTCCCCCCACTATTTTATTCTGGTATCTTTTCCCTTCCTGCCAATCCTGAAGGTGGTTTTGGCTCAAAATATCAACTGTTTGTTTCCCCCCCCCACCCCCCATGGATGCTGTCTGAACTGCTGAGTTCCTCCAGCATCTTGTGTGATGATTTGGATTTCCAATATCTGCAGAATGTCTTTTGTTAGTAATAATAAGATATTTATTAAATACACACGATGGATTCTGTGCATTTTTGAGGGATGGAATTAATAAAGCTTTTCAATGTGAACTTGTGTTTGTTTCATCAAACACTTACATGTCAATTATTTCTCCAGTTCTAGCATTACTAATGCTCAAGTTATGCAAACAAAATATAGTTCACAGCTAAATTGGCAGGTGTGTTTCATTGGCAGACTCCTGTACAAAGTGCCAGCTCCCACTCTTTGTACCACAGTTTCCAGTTCTCACAATCAGGTTTATCATCACTGACATATGTCATGAAATTTGTTGCTCTATAGTGCAAGACGTTAAAAAATTACTGTAAGTTACAATGAGAAATAAACTAAATAGCACAAAAGAAAAAAAAAATTAGGTAATGCTCACAGACTATTAGGAAACCTGATGGCAGAGGGGAAGAAACTGTTTCTGAAACATTGTGTGCACATCTTCAGGCCCCTATACCTCCTCCTTATTCGCAATAATAAAGGATCCTCAAGCTACCATTATCCTCACCCTAGTTCCTCCCCAAACCTCTCTTCTCTCCAGAACCTCAACCTAGTGGCTTTGTGATTGTAGCTTTGGCAAGCAGGCTAATGGGACTACCATTGACACCACTCCAGCATCTCAAGCCATCACTGATCCTTGGGCGCTTTCAATATTCAACTTACTTTATCAGCCTTGTCATCTGCATTTTGGAACTTGAACTGAGGCACCAGGAAGGCAAAGAGAAGGGGAAGGTGGTGAAATGGGGGTTGAAAATGATTTCTGTACTTTAAAGTGCCTCAAATCATATCCATCTCTTGTTCTAATGACATTTGAAATAATAGGAGTAAGCCATCCTGCCATTCACCAGCCTGCATTTCATTAAGATTATAGCTTCAGTATCACTTTCCAGCACTTTTACTTATTCAAGGACCCATCCCATCAGCAGGAAGGTGGTGGTGAGCTGCCTTCCTGAACCACTGTTGTCTTCGAAGTGTGGTTTAACAATGCAATTGGGAAGAGTTCTAGTATTTTGACTTGCTGACGGTGAAGGAATATTGATACATTTCCAAGTCAGAATTGGACGTGGCTTGGAGAGCAACTTGCAGGGATTGATGTTTCCAACCTTTTGCTATCCTTGTGCTCCTGGCTGGAAAAGGTTGTGGGCTCGGAAGGTGCTGTCTGGGTGAGTTGCTGCAGTGCACTACCTGCTGCTGGTGGAGCGAGGGAATGGTTGTGGATGAGGTGCCTACCAAGCTAGTAAGGTGATGTAGATACAGAGCAGGAGCAGGCCTTTGGGTCCACAATGTCCACATGGTGCCAAATTAAACTAACTATCTTAGGGTGTAAACTTTTTGGATGTTGTCAAAGCTGCAATCATCCAAGCACATGAAGAGTATTTCATCCCACTCTTGACCTGAGGCCTGTAGGTGATGGACAGGCTTTAGGAGTCAGGGGATGAATTATTTACTGTAAGATTGCTACCCTCTGACCTGCTCTTGCAGATACCGGTAAATTGGTACTATTTCTGCAGCCATGATTCCTATTTTGAAAAATCATCACAACTAAGTCTTGACAACCATCAGAATAGAGATTCAAAAGATTCATCACCGAGTGAAAAATCTCTTGCCTACCCCAATTCTGACACCGTGTCCTTTAGCTGTTCAGTCACGGCAAACACCTTCCCTGCATCCAACCTGTGAAACTCTAAGAATTTTGATGAGGATTTCTCTAACTCTTCTAAACTCTACAGAATATGTCCCTGACTATTCCCTTTCTTATCATATGCAAACTCTCTTCCTCTGCTCAACTTAGCTCTGGTTAATTAAGAGGATATTCAAATGCCATTTCCCCTATTCAGTCCTTACTGTCTTATTTTAAACTTTCCACTGAATTTCCCACCCATGGATGCAGGAGTGCAAGTGGCACATTACAAAGCTTGACTTGGGTAACCTTGCAATTTTTGGATAAGCATTTGAATAGGGTCTAGAAGCAAAGGGATTTGGAGCAAATCATACAAAGATCAATGATAAATTAGGCCATTGACCACAGTGATTCACTTCCAAAGGGACAGGACTGAAATACAGAGGAATCATGCTGAACCTGCATTGAACTTGTTTAGGCCATACTTGCGTTTCAGTTCACAGTTGCAGTCTCGGAATTACATCAGGAGGAAGTGCAAGGGATTTACTGGAATGAAAGCAGAGCTGAGAGGGTATATTTTTGAGGCAAGGTTGAACCATCAGGAAAAGATAGATGACATTGTAAGATGGGAAACAGAGCATGCCCACAACTTACTAACCCTAATCTGTACGCTGTTGGGATATGGGAGGAAACTGGAGCACTCACTGGAAACCCACGTAGTCACAAAGTGAACAAACAGCGATGGAAATCAAAGTCCAGTCTTACAAAAGGCACTGTGTTGTGCTACATCTACACTACTGCACTGCCCATTAATCCCCTTGGTCAATAATGGGTCGGATTGTTGGACTGGATGGTCGGAGGGATTGAGGCTTATGTAGTTATGTCAGTTGGGTTCAACACTGACTTCTGCAAAAGTAATTTGTTTAACCCTTTGCAACTATGGGTAGATATCTAACCACCAGATCTCCTCATACAAGCACAGAGGTAAGCAGAATGTCTTGTCACAAAGGGCTGCAGGCTATGGGATGTGGTGAGAAAGCAGTATGAAGGGGAACAAATGAGGGAGGTAATATTGGGAAGAGGGAAGAGGGTATCCAGTGGGTGGAGTGTGTGGGCATTTGGCAGAGAGATTAGCTGGGGAGGAGAAAGATATAGGAATGAGGGTCTCGAGAAAGTGACAGATAAAGGGATATACATGAGAGGCCTTTCCTCCGCTGGCAGATGAGAGAAAGAAAGAAAAAAATCTGTAGTCTCTTGTGTCTCAGTTTCATTCAACACAGGCACATTCAAACATTCTGACTTTCCAGTATGAAAAAGCATACTTTTAGCTCTGTCCTGTTATTTAAGCTACAAGGCTTCCCTGTGTTACATTAATCCTGTCACCCAGGTGTTCAGGAATGCATTTTACAGGTCCCAAGAGGAGTATCCTGTACCCCAAAATTCCAAACCTATAATTGCCCAATATCTTTACACATTAGCTGTTTGGAAATAACAAATGCTGTAACTTATTAAAGCTGAGAAATTATAGTCTACAATCTGAACAAAGGATTGTATAAAATTATTTGGTTCACTGTATTTTTACAGCATCCACAAAAGGCTCATTAGTTCTTGAATTTATGCCAACACAATGGGTGGCGCAGTGGTGCAGCCACAAGCACCATTAGCCTACAGCCCCAGTGACCCATGTTCAATCCTCACTGCTTGTGCTGTCTACGTGGAGTTTGCATGTTCTCCCTGTTGCTGCCTGGACTTCAACCTAGAGTGCTGGAGTTACTTTCCACAACCCAAAGACATATTGGCAGGTCAAGTGGCTGTGAATAAGCCATTCAGTGCAGGTCAATCACAAAAAGAAACGAAGGTAAGTCGATGAACCTGTTTAATGGAGAATAAACTACAGAGATGCTGGAAGATGTATTTTGTTTAATATTTTATTTATGTGTCTACTTATATTTTATAATATTCTTATTTTTTAAATTATTCATTAGTTTTTAAATGTCTCTGCCATCAAAGATCATTCTCACAAACTGCATATTTCCCCTCCATACTGCTGGTTGTAAAGAACATCAGGGGAGTTTTGAGGCTGGAACTTCTCACAGCACCAACTAAGCCTGAGGTATCTGGACCTTATGACTGAGGTCTGAGATACAGCAAGGCCCCTGCATCTGTACACAATGGAAGCACAGGAAAAACATGATCATCCTGGGCAGATAGCTCAATCTAGCCCATTCAAAATGTCCAGTAAGGTCATGAACTGAACTATTTAAACTCTGGTGGAAATAATGAGATCTTCCTAAATATCTTATTGAAACATGGTATTTTCCATTTCTGGTAATAATCTACATTCAAACTTTTCCAGTAAGTTTTTGTCTGTATGGGAAATGGGATGTTTCCAGATCAACTCAAAATCCTGTTTCTTCTATGGCATTACAAGGAATGAATGGGAGGAGGCCAACAATCAGTCTGCTGGAGAACTAGTATCTATAGGAAGAGAGGAATCATCAACATTTCAGGTTGAAACAGTGTGCAGGACTGAGTGGAGAAGCGAGGCGACCAATATAAAGTGGAGATAGATAGTTCATCCTAAAACATTCGTATTTCCTTTCCCCTCCACTCCCCCAACAGATCCTACATAATCTTCTGAGTTCCTTCAGCAGACTGTTGCTCTGGATTCCAGTATCTTCAAACTATTTTGTTTACACAGGAGTAGGGCCTTCAGCAACTCCCCACATCTGTTCTTCTTCGCACGCTGTGCTCTAGCATTCAGGAGGTCAATGATTACAGTACATTTATTATCAAAATATGTGTGCTCTTTACAGCCCTGAGATTCATCTTTCCACAGGCAGTGACAAAACAAAGAAACGCCATGGAACCTGAGCAAAGAAATCATTATACACCCAACACGCAAAAAAAACAAATCGTGCAAACATCAATAATGAGGGAAAAAAAACAGAATTCAAAACATCAAACCACAGAATCACTGAAACACTCTAGAATGGTCTGTTTAATTCAGTTCAACTTAGTGCTACATTGTTCTTTGACTGCAGCCGCAAAGCCAGTCTGCCCTGATCAAAGTTCCACAAAATAGCAATAACAAAAAGGAGTAACTAGAAGCCAGAAGCATATGTAACATGAACTGCAGAGTGCAATCCACAAACTGCTTTGATTAAACCTTGCCCTAGATCCCAGCACCATTCTCCGGCAGCCACTGAGTGAGAGGGAGAGAGAGACCAGTCAAATGTAAGCACCTTCCTCCAGATTGGGGGGGGGGGGGAAGAAGGGGAGAGAGGGGGAGAGGGAGAGAGAGGGAGAGAGTGTGATAGCGAGAGAGAGAGAGCGAGAGAGACACGCACATGTAGGTCAAATGGCACTGAACACTCACTCGCCTTCTGCTCTCTTCATTGTTGATTTCAAATTTGCTTGACACTTTAATTGGTGAGATTGGCAAGAACTGGAGTCAATCATGGGCTCAAGCCTTTGTCTCCAGGCTTCTTGGTGTCCAGACCATGCACACCACTCAAACTTTCTTCAAGACAACAAAATGCCAGTTCGTTCAATTGGCCCAAAGACTGATTATCAAAATGTAAATCACAGGTCCCAAGCTTAGTAGTAGAATATTTTAAAGTAGTAGTAAAGGAAGTAGCTTCGTGAACTGTCTGAAGGACATCACCTTTGGTTGCGTTGTATGCTGGCTCCCTCCCAGGGTGTTACCTGAGAGGGAGTCTGTCAGTTAGTTTTCTTCAGTTGGAGGAGGCTGAGGGGGAATCTGATGTAAGTTTTCAAATGAATGCAGTAACCAGGGTCCCTGGATAAAGAGGACCCAACTAGAGGAAAGTGCAATTTTACATAAATCCTCCCAGACTCTGCCCTCTGGTATGCACCTCAAATTTCTTCTCCAAGGAAAAATGCAGAGATGACCTTTAGAAAAAGCCAATGCTTACTGCAAACTCTGCTTCAGATAAGATCGGACATTACAAATTCTGAGCCACCACACACATTTTCTTTCATTAAGCTGCTGATAGTTTTCTCACTAACTAGATCAGCTCCTCTCATCACTCCACTTGGTCTGCACCCAGACAAAGACCTATCACAGTTCAGTTGCCAGTAATAACTCCCATCAGCTACACTGACCTTCCCCAAAGGTCCTACACTTTACAAATTGGTGCCCAAGGGCTATCAAGGCTAATGATTTCACATTATGATGTTTGGGGTAATTGTTCATTTTTGACCCATATTAAATTCAGGTCATGGACAGATCTCAGGAATAGAAACCTTGCATAACACAGAGGTCACTTGCAGAGGCAGGGCAAAGCACTGGAAACTCCCCCCATGCACAGGTGCCTAGAACTAGAGGGCACAGGTTCAGGGTAAAAGACAACCAAAGGTACTGAAGTGGGATTGAAGTTAAACTTACCATTTTCTTTCAGAACATCGATGGGTATTTATCTTGAAATCAGATGCACAATTCCCAATAAGATAAGTCAGGTTGTTTTCACCCAGAGAGTTGTGGATCTGTGGAATGCTCGGCCTCAGAAGGCAGTAGAGGCCAATTCTCTAGATGCTTTCAAATAAGAGTTAGATGGAGCCTTAAAGTTAGTGGGGTCAAGGGATATGGGGAGAAGGCAGGAACGGGGTACTGATTGTGGATGATCAGCCACGATCACAGTGAATGGCGTTGCTGGCTCGAAGGACCGAATGGACTATTCCTGCACCTATTGTCTATTGTCTTCATTGGTACCAAAAATGTATCCATAACCACACTCCAATATATTCAACTATGCACCAATTTGGAAAGTAATAACAAGAGCAGCAAGCTTTTCATTACAAATTTTAAAGTTCTCCAAGCACAGGAGAACACAATTTTCCACAAATGATATTGTCTAATTTATGGAACAGACTTCCACATAAGTTTTAATTCTGCCTCAAGTGCAGAGTTGTGGGATTATTTTGTTAAGAGTAAGTTTAGTTATGTGGCTAAATATAACTTGGAGAGGAGATAAGGATAAAAATGTAGAGGAAGTTTAGAAAGGTGAAAGCAAAAAAAAAATAAACACAAAGTCAAACATAGCTGTGCAGAAATGTTTAACAGTTGATATTCGGTACATATGATAAGGTGCTGTTTAGACTAAAGAGATTTATCATGCGATTTTAAGCAAACTGCTGCCAAATATCTAAAAACATCCATCATGGTTTACTACATTTCAAGAAAGAAATCCATCATTGGTGAGTTCTTCTTTGATAGTAATCTGAATATATTAGTGTTATAAACTCCTAGCTATTAAAGTTAATGTACCTGGTTACTTTAGCATCTGGCTGTCAAAGGTAATTTGGGATAATCTGTCAGCCCACCCCCTTTGTGCTAAATTACTTCCAGCACCTCAGTAGACATCTTTTATACCTCCAGCATGATGGCATAAATGTTGTTTTCTTCAACTTCCAGTAATCTTTCCCCCCTTCCCCCTTCTATCTCTTTCCATTCCCTATTCTGGTTATTCTCTTAAACCTTCTCTTCTCCTCATTTGTCCATCACCTCCTTCTGGATCCCCTCCTCCTTTTTCTTCCATGGTCCACTGTCTTCCCCAATCAGATTCCTTCCTCGCTAGCTCTTCATTGCTTACACCAATCCCCCCCCCCAGCTTTTTACATCATCCCTGCTTGCTACCTTCCTTCCCACCTGCTCTCACCTATCACGTGCCAGTCTGTACTCCTCCTCCCACCTGATCTCACCAATCACGTGCCAGTCTGTACTCCTCCTCCCACCTGATCTCACCAATCACGTGCCAGTCTGTACTCCTCCTCCCACCTGATCTCACCAATCACGTGCCAGACTGTACTCCTCCTCCCACCAATCACGTGCCAGTCTGTACTCCTCCTCCTCCTCACACCTTCTTATTCTGGTTCTTCCTCCTTCCTTCCCAGTCATAATGAAGGGTCACAGCCTGAAATGTCAACTCTTTATTCTCCTCCGTAGAAGAAGCGTGACTAGCTGAGACCCTCCAGAATGTTGTGCAATTATGATAATAAACGACTTTGACCTTGACGGATCCTCAAAGAGGATGAAGAAACCAAATACGGCACATAGACACCACATGGTGCATAGATGTGGAGCTGATCCCAGCAAACCTAGAAATTAATTCTTAGGCACCAACACTGGATCTATGTACACTGAGCTATGTATTTCACTACATTTCCACAAGGGCTTTTATCGAAATTTGTCACCTTGTCTATAGTACTTGTGTACCACTGCTGATGAGAAGGGCACTGAATTTTCATAGATATCAGATGTCCAAGTTTCAAAGACAATTGCCACCCAGAAGAGTTAATCTGTTGTTTTGTGTTAGGGATTAGTACTGCTTAATTAGATTCAATCATTTCAGAAGTGATTTCCTTAATTACCATGCACCCTCTATTAGCTTTCCCCTGCCTTTGCCATCCTGAAAATTTTCATGAACTATATTTATTTAACACCTAGTTCAATAGAAACAATTGTTCATTTCTGTAAAGTGCTCTCAATTTCTAGTGAATCCAGTTTCCAGATTTATTTAGAAAATTTGGGAACAAAAATACATGAATACAGAACAGGTCAAGAGAAATACAAGTCATGCAACTAATATTTCAGAATAAAGTGCAGTTGGATTTGAGGTGAAAGAGGCATTTTAAAGTTCTATATGAAGAAAAATAACCTCCAAATATATAAAAAATGTTTTCATAAAACCACCAACTAAAATTAATAACAGATGCCTGTGTTAGAACTATGCAGTGACATATAATGATTAAATGTCTCTGAAGCTTTAAGAGTTCACATGATTAGATTCTCACCAAATCTAGATGGATGAAGAGTTTACCAAATCCAACCCATTCTAAACAGATAGGAATTGCTTCAAACTTTTTTCACACCTTTTACGATATTTGTGTTTATAGTATTAATTCTCTCACTCCGGGCCACAATTTCACAGAAAAGTACTACCAGTCGGGCTATGACACTGAACTGGTTTTCCTGAATCTGTTATGCTTGTGGCCGCTGACCTTAAATGATCAAAAAATATTTTCTCTCTGTTAGTAAGCAACACTTTGTGGTTAATTTCTAGCACAGCAGCTGATTCTTTAGATCATCCCCTTACCATAGCCTTCACTTCAATCTCATAAAAATACTGACTCAATCTCCTACAGAGTCGGGACACCTGATAAAAGCAGAATTCTACTCCATGTCTCAAGTTTCAATGTGCCATTCCCACTCTTTTTTTTAAATTCAGAGTTCCTCGTTAAGCACAACACTTCTTGGCAAATTAACTGTGTGTTTACCGGCAATTATGTGCTTTCTGTATCCTGACAGAGCTGGCCGTTATGAAGTGCAGCATTAAGTGATGAATTTAAGCAGTGTTGCAATGTGGATTTAAGTCAAGTGAGAACTGGAATGCAACTGCCAAAATTAAGTTCACTTAAGATCCTAAACAGCTGTCAATGAATGTTTTCACTTCCTTTCCCAATGTTGGACATGAACCAGAAGCAAAAGCCTATGACTGAGGCTATTGTCTCAGCCAAAATGGGCTGACCAGTTTCACCATTTCTAGTTAATTTTAACACTGCCAGAATTGGCAATGCCACTAATAGAAGGAATATTCAGATAGGGATAGACGGCTCCAATCCCTTGAGACCATATCATTAGTTACGTCTTAATTGATGAAGTATTTAAACTATACAGGCTTCCTGAACAGACTGTGGGTACATTCTATAACATATGTATAAATGCATGTACAAGAAAAACTCATAATAGCAGCACTTCACCACTTCTTACAAGATGCCTCTAATATCTTAAGGTTATATTTCAAATTATCCTAAAGGCGCAGTTTGAACCTACGTTCTCCTGGGGTTTATAGACTCCTACTTTAACAAGATCCTTGGAGAACATTAATAGTTGCACGTGCACTAACTTGAGTTTAGTTCATTAGTGCAAAAAAACTGTTAAAGATACAGAAACTGTTGTTGCCCAACCGAGTGATTTGACCAAGGATTACTTTAGGTTTGAGAACTGCCGAGCATGCTGTTTCACTCATTTGCAGTTTCCTGGAGCTCTGCTAAAATCAGCCAAACATTAAGCAACATTACTAAAGAACTATGTGCTGGGAATTGAGCAACTAAGGTTTATTGACCAGGCGCTTGCAACTGTGTGCTACGTTAAGTTTGTTACACGAGTTTTGTACAATAAATGCTGTAAACTTTAGACACAAAATGACAGGTACCCAACTACCCAATTCTTTTTTGTAACGACCTCTGTGCATGTTCCAGTCATCCCCTTCACTAACTCAGTGTAGTGGTGGCCAAGATTTTGACCAGCATCTTTTCAACTACAACACACCTGTCCTTTCAACACTACTCACACAGTTGCTTTGTAATTAAAATCTTGATTTCACACAAAGAGCCCACTGTCTCTGTTGACCATCAAAGTCAAAGTAAATTTATTACAGAAGGATGCATATGTCATCATGTACAACCTTGAGCTTGCAAGTAGTTGCAGGAAAATATGAAACACAGTTTGTGAAAAACTATACATAAACAAAGACTGACAAACAGACAACGTACAAAAGCCAAAAAGTTCAAATAAAAAAACTAAGAACATGAGCTATAGAGTACTGAAAGTCCGTCTGTAGTTATGGAATCAGTTCAGTGTTGAGCTGAGATACTACAAAGTTATTCCCGCTGGTTCAGGAGCCTGATGGTCGCAGGGTAATAACTATCTTGATCCTGGTTGTGTAGGATCCAAGGTTCCTGTGCCTCTTGCCTGATGCTACTGGGGAGAAGCATGGCCTGTATACTGGGGGTCCTTCAGAAATGGAAGCTGCTTTCTTGTAGCAGCGCTCCCTGTAAATGTGCTCAGTGGTGGGAAGGGCTTTGCCTGCAATGGAGCCAATACCTATTAGACTAATTTTACACTAATTGTGTTTTGTTCCCATCAACTCACGTTGTCTCCAGATTCTACACACATCCACCATGAAAGGCAAATTGCAGTGGCCAGTTAACTTACTAACCCATCACATCATTGGAACATGAGAGGAAAACAGAGTACCTGGAGGAAGTTTATTTAGTCATCGGGAAAATGTACAAAATTCACAAAGGAGATCAGGGTCGAACCTGCGCCACTGGCTCCATGAGGCAGCACCTCTGTTATTGACAGCACTGGATTCACAGAGTCATAGAACACTACAGCACAAAATCAGGCTGCTTGACCTATCTAGTCCATGGCAAACTTGTTCTGTCTAGTCCCATATACCTGCACTCCTCCACACCCTTCCCATCCAACTACCTATCCAAATTGCTCTTAAATCCTGATATCGATCCCACATCCACCACTTTTGCTGTCAGCTCATTCCACACTCTCACCACCTTCTGGGTGAAGTAGTTCATCCTTATGTTCCCCTTAAACATTTCAATTTTCACTTTCAGCCCATGACCACCAGTTCTAGTTTCACCTAACTTCAGTGCAAAAAGCCTGCTTGCATTTATCCTATCCACACCCCTCAATTTTTTATACCTCTATCAAATCTACTCTCATTCTGTTACACTCTAGGGAATTAAGTTCTAGCCTATCCAACCTTTCCTTATAACTCAGGTCCGCAAGTCCCAGCAACATCCTTATGAATTTTCTCTGCACTCTTCCAATTTTATTGACATCTTTTCTGTAGGTAGGTGACCCAAACTGCACAAAATAGTCCAAATTAGGCTCCAACAATGTCTTACACAAGTTTAGCTTGACATCCCAACTCTTGTACTCAATACTTTGATTTATGAAGGACAAATGTCTTCTTTATGACCATCTACCTGTGACACCACTTCCACTGAATTATAGATCTGTATTTCCATATCCCTCTGTATGACCACCCTTCTCAGTGTCCCACAGCTCGCCAGGCAAGTCTGACCCTGCTTTCTCCTCCCAAAGTGCAACACCTCACACCTCTCTGCATTAAATTCCATCTGCCATTTTCAGCCCACATTTCCAGCTGGTCCAGATGCTGCTGCAAACTTTGTTAGCCTTCCTCACTGTCCACTGTCCCCCAGTCTTGGTGTCAACCCCAAATTTGCTGATCCAGTTCTTTGCATTATCATCAGACCGTTAATATAGATGACAAAGAACAGAAGACCCAGCAGCAAACCTGCGGCATACCACTCATCACAGGCCTCTAGTCAGTGAGGCAACCACCTACCACTACACTCTGGCTTCTCCCATGAATACAATTTACAACCTCATTCCAAATGCCAAGCCACTAAACCTCCTTGACCAACCTCTCTTGCGTGACCTTGTCAAAGGCCCATGTAGATAACATCTACTGCTTTGCCTTCAACAACTTTCCTAGCAACTTCCTCAAAAATATCTACAAGATTGGTTTGACCTAACCTACCACACACAAAGTCATGTTGACCATCCTCAATCAGTTTATGACTTTCCAAATACGTATATGTCCAGTCCCTTAAAATGCTTCCCATTAACTTACCCATGACTGACGTTAGGCACAAGGGTCTACAATTTCACAGCTTATTCTTAGAGCCTTTCTTAAGCAATGGAACAACATCTATGAACCTGTTATCTTCACATTTTTATTCTAACACGCACATACAAGCTTTGTACAGTACTCTCAAAATTGCGCTTTTGAAGGCATTCCACGTACTATGTACACCTTTGCCAGAAAACAACATGTCCCAATCCACACTTGCCAGATTCATCTGATACTATCAAAATTGGTCTTTCTCCAACTTGGAGTCTCAATTTGCAGACCAGACTTATCCTTTTCAATACTTACTTTGAAACTAACGGCATTTTGATCACTAGATGGAAAGTGCTCCCCTGCACAAACTTCTGTCACCTGCCCCGTTTCATTCTCTAACTGCAGATCAAGTGTCACACACACTCTCATTGGGACTTCTACATACTGATTAAGGAAACTTTCACAGACACATCTGACAAACTCCATCATAACTAGTTCTTTTACAGTATAGGAGTTCCAGTCAATTTGTAGAAAGTTAAAAATCACCTACAGTAACAGCCTTTTGGTTCTTGCAAACAGTCTGCGATCTCTCTACAAATGTGTTTCTCTAAATTGCATGGACAGTTGCATGGTCCGTAACGTAATCCCATTAACATGGTCATACCTTTCTTATTCATCAGTTCTACCCATAAGACCTCACTAGATGGTTTCTCCAGACTGGTGTCCTGACAGCACTGCCATGACATTTTCCCTGATTAGTAACACTACCCTTCCTCCTTTAATCCTTCCTGCTCTGTTGCATCAAAAACAACAGAACCTTGGAATATTAAGCTGCCAGTCCTGCAACCAAGTCTCACTAATAGCTACAGTATCATTATTCCATGTGTTGATCCATGCCCTGAGGTCATCTGCCTTTCCTATGATACTTCTTGCAATATCCTTTGATACTTCATCAATTAATGAATACACTGACTAATGGCTATACTTATTGTCTCCACTACGAATGGCTACGAACTGCACAGGACAGGATAGCTAGGTGTTATTCATGGCAGCAATTTACAATTTACTGATATAAAATGAAGAAATATAAACACAAAGCATTCATAACCAATTTGGTCTTGGCAATTTCTTCAACTATTACTATTACTTGCAATTAATGCATCTTATAGAGCAATACACATTTAAATTTTTATTGAATATTTTCAGATAACACAAATTTAGTACTAGATGTTCCAACTAACCATAAACAAAGGATGAAAGATACAACATTTGATTGGGTAACATCACATACATTACACTTTGCTTTCACCCATGCAGCTTGATACAAATGTTCTTACCTTGCATTGTCTTTCTTGTAGGTTCGGAGAAGAGTGGAATAAGGAGGAGGAAGATGAGGTAGACAAATGATAGTCCATTGTATCGAAACAAACATGCTGAAAGGCAAGTGAGAATGGTTATCTACTATGAACTCTGTGTATTAGCTTCAGATTAACATTTACCACCAAAAAAATCAATTTACTCTTTATTTATGTGCTCAATGTTCAAGAGAAACTTATTACCAGTGAGATTGTGGTAACAGCCTTGTATATCAAATGAATGATAGAACCAGCTGACTAATGTAATCTAATATTTGGATTTTAATTGGAAAGCTGGAGAAGAAGCCTTGAGGCACTGATGCATAAATATCTGATTTGTTCAAGAAATGTATTCACTTTAAGCTTAGTCATATATAAAGCAAAGCAACGTCAAACAAAACCCATTAAACTCTCTAATGAGATCAGAAATATCATATTTCTTCAATGCAAGACACACAGTTACTACAGAATCATCTGCAATGACAGTTCTTTTGGGTCAACTTTAACTTATTCAAGATGAAGCTGAAGTTATCACCATTTGGTTTTATACCAAAAACAATAATTTGACATTCCTCCTTGCACAAGACCACACAGCAGGCCTGACTCTGAGAAAATTGATTCACCTATGCTTTTGCAGTAGAGCTAAACAGAAATTATAGCTTTCTTTGGACCCATTGCAATTTGCCTATCACCAACAGGTCAAATGCAATCTCAATGGCTCTCCACATGGCTTTAGACCACCTGGACAACACAAACACCTAAGTCAGAATGCTGTTCAGCGACTATAACTCAGCATTTAATACCATCATTCCCACAATCCTGATTGAGAAGTTGCAGAACCTGGACCTCTGTACCTCCCTCTGCAATTGGATGCTTGACTTCCTAACCAGAAGACCACAATCTGTGCGGATTGGTGATAACATCTCCCCCTCACTGAAGATCAACACTGGTGCACCTCAGGGGTGTGTGCTTAGCCCACTGCTCTACTCTCTATATAACCATGACTGTGTGGCTAGGCATAGCTCAATTACCATCTATAAATTTGCTGATGACGCAACCATTGTTGGTAGAATCTCAGGTGGTGACAGGAGGGCGTACTGGAGTCAGATATGCCAACAAGTGGAATAGTGCCACAGCAACAACCTGGCACTCAACATCAGTAAGACGGAAGGGCTGATTATGGACTTCAGGAAGGGTAAGACAAAGGAACACATATCAATCCTCATAGAGGGATCAGAAATAGAGAGAGTGAGCAGTTTCAAGTTCCTGGGTGTCAAGATCTCTGAAGATCTAATTTGGTCCCAACATATCGAGCAACACACGCAAAATGCTGGTGGAATGCAGCAGGCCAGGCAGCATCTATAGGGAGAAGCGCTGTTGACATCTCAGCCCGAAACGTCAACAGCGCTTCTCCCTATAGATGCTGCCTGGCCTGCTGCGTTCCATCAGCATTTTGTGTGTGTTGCTTGAATTTCCAGCATTTGCAAATTTCCTCGTGTTTGCCCAACATATCGATGTAGCTATAAAGAAGGCAAGACAGTGGCTATACTTCATTAGGAGTCTGAAGAGATTTAGCATGTCAACAAATACACTCAAAACCTCTATAGTTGTACAGTGGAGAGCATTCCAACAGGCTGCATCACTGTCTGGTGTACAGCACAGGACCAAAGGAAGCTGCAGAGGGTTGTAAATCTAGTCAGTTCCATCTTGGGCACTAGCCTACAAAGTACCTACGACATCTTCAGGGAGCGGTGTCTCAGAAAGGTAGTGTCCATTATTAAGGACCTCCAGCACCCAGGGGATGCCCTTTTCTCACTGTTACCATCAGGTAGGAGATACGGAAGCCTGAAGACACACACTCAGCGATTCAGGAACAGTTTCTTCCCCTCTGCCATCCAATTCCTAAATGGACATTGAATGCTTGGACACTATCTCACTTTAAAAAAAATATACAGTATTTGTTTTTTGCACATTTTTTAATCTATTCAGTATACTTGTACTGTAATTGATTTACCTGTTTATTATTTTAATTTTATTTTTTTTCCTCTTCTACATTATGTATTGCATTGAACTGCTGCTGCTAAGTTAACAAATTTCATGTCACATGCTGGTGATAATAAACCCGATTCTGATTTTTCATATTTATCATTTTCTCTCTCCAGCTAAGATATTGCTTCAGAGATATACAGCATGCATCCCCAAATTCCTTAGTATCAAACCCAAAATGGCTCTCAAAAGCAGCACTTGCATTTCACAATTCACGTTTCTTCCTCAGATGGCTTTTCACAGATCTCTTCAATAGCCATCCTATAGGCATCTCGTAAAGAGGCAGTTGACTTTGGCTGAGCTGCTGACCCTGAGGGGAGGCAGCACAGGACTGCAGCACCGCAAACATCCTCTCCCCTGTTACAGACCATGCACTGCTGACACTTGGCTGTCAGGGGAATGTACTTTTGACAGAAGGCGATCTGTTTCCAAGTGCAGTGCAGCAAAGCAGTCATGTTACAGTGACACTGCTCCCACTTGGGCAAGCATAGGTTGTGATTCACTGCACTGTTTAAAATGGATGTTACACTTGCACTCTGCTCATTTTTTTTTAAAAAAGGGACCCAGCTGGACATCAGCATTACACGCAATGCTGTGGCATTGATAATGGCACAACTCAATTTCTACATATAGATTTCTGAGCCTTCAATCCTCTTAACTGTGTCTCAGGGAGATTCACATGCTCTTAGGGCATTTTCTTCCCCAATTTTGCCTAACATCATTTTAGACTATAGAACTGTGTCCTTCAACCCACAATGTTGAATTGATCTTTTAACCTATCAATCTAACTCTTCCGTCCTACAAAGCCCACAACCATGTATTTTTCTTTCATCCCTGTGCCAATCTAAGAGTTTCTAAAATGTTCCTAACATATGAGCTTCCAGAATCACCACAGCAGTGAATTCCAGACACTTACAACTCTCTAAGAACCTACCACTGACCTCTCCCTTAAATATTCCTTCACTCAACCTTAAAAAAAATCCAAACAACACACACAAAATGCTGGTAGAATGCAGCAGGCCAGGCAGCATCTATAGGGAGAAGCGCTGTCAACGTTTCAGGCCGAGACTGTTCAGGCTTCGTACTACATTGGATGTTAAGTGTGTATGCAGGTATTAGAGAAATCAAAGTTCTCCACTGTACTTCAGTACATGGGAAAATAATAAATGAACTACACTGTCCTATGGTCTAAGGAAGACAAGAGGAGATTTGGAAAATGCTGTGACTGAAAACATACATCTTATTTTTCATTTTAAAAAAGGATTTCCAAGATAATTTGCAATCCAACTGGTGTTTTCTAAAAGCTTTATTGCCATTGGTGTATAGTTCCCTGAAGGTAGAATCTCATATGGATAGGGTGGTGAAGAAAGCTTTTCGTATGCTGGCCTTTATAAATCAGAGCATTGAGTATAGGAGTTGGGATGTAATGTTAAAATTGTACAAGGCATTGGTGAGGCCAAATTTGGAGTATTGTGTACAGTTCTGGTCACCGAATTATAGGAAAAATGTCAACAATATAGAGTACAGAGGAGGTTTACTAGAATCTTACCTGGGTTTCAGTACCTAAGTTACAGAGAAAGGTTGAACAAGTTAGGTCTTTATTCTTTGGAGCGTAGAAGGTTGAGGGGGGACTTGATAGAGGTATTTAAAATTATGAGGGGGATAGATAGAGTTGACGTGGATAGGCTTTTTCCATTGAGAGAAGGGGAGATTCAAACAAGTGGACATGAGTTGAGAGTTAAGGGGCAAAAGTTTAGTGGTAACATGAGGGGGAACTTCTTTACTCACAGAGTGGTAGCTGTGTGGAACGAGCTTCCAGTAGAAGAGGAAGAGCAGGTTCAATATTGTCACTTAAAAAAAAATTGGATAGGTATATGGACAGGAAAGGAATGGAGGGTTATGGGCTGAGTGCAGGTCAGAGGGACTAGGGGAGAGTAAGCATTCGGCACAGACTAGAAGGGCTGAGATGGCCTGTTTCCGTGCTGTTATGGTTATATGGTTATTGTAAATTAGGCAGCATGATTGCCACTTATGCAGAAGATCTCACAAGCAACAAGGTGATAATTAACCAGTTGCCCTGCTCTTTAGCTTTGAATGATCAAATACTGAGGATGTAGTTAATCAGACAAATAAGAAGAGATGGAAGACATGTGACATAGAAATATGATGATTTGGGGTTGGGACAAGAAACATCCTAGATAGTTCCACAATTAAGCTGCTCACTTAACTAAAGTTAGAATGGACCTCTGTGGTAGCTCATTTGGGCAAAAATCCACAACCATGTCACCACTACCATCTTTTTCTCACCTTTGGTTGAACTGTAGCTTTTATTCACTCTATTGGTAATTCAGAGGATGCTGCAGTAATTGAAGCAAGTGATGACCCTGATACAACCTGTGTAACGCTTGAATTAGTTCATCTAATTTGTGCCCATTTGTTCATACTGCATAGGCCCCATCAATAACCTAGTTCAAATACTTCCTGCAATGATCAAGTCAGAATGACATCCTACATGTAGACGTGCTGTGGACCTGGGACTCAGAAATAGATTGGGAGTATAGGCAAAGTTACATGAAAAGTGAACAGGAGCCTGTCACACCATTCAATACAACCATGGCAGATTTCCCCTTAGCCTCATTCTCCATCGCCCTCAATGCCCAAATATCATCTACCTTCTCCAGTCTCCACAACTCTCCGGGGCAGAGAACTCCAGACACTCAGCATGCTCTTCATTAATTCCTGCACTCCTCTGCCTTAATGGCTACTCATTCATCTTGTAAATAAAAGATTCTCCCACCAGTGAAAACAATGATTGTGACCTCCTGGGCTGAGGAATTAACAAAGTAAGGATGGAAGAGAAAGCAGCTCTAAGCGATGGAGAGATGAAAGATCTGTGTTAACTATCTGAAGAGATGAGAATGTCCTTTAATAGAATGTTGCTTAATATAATAAAATACTTTTATATCTACTATATACTAAAACCTACTCCTATGACATGACTCAATTGGTAACATTCTTAGCTCTGATCTAAGAAGACTGAGTTCAAAATTGCCTCTAGAGATTTGTGCACGAAATTAAGACTGATATCTCCATGCTGTCTTCCTTCAGTAGTGCAGTCAGGAGTCACAACAGATTCTGCAGATACTGGAAATCTTGAGCAACACTCACAAAAATACTCAGCAGGTCAGGCATCATCTATGGAGGGAAATAAACAGTCAACACTTTGGGCTGAGATCCTCAATCAGGATTGGAAAGGGAAGAGGCCCACCTTTTAATTCTGGTTTCTAATATATGCAAGGGGAAGACATGAATTAATTGAAATCAATGATTATTGCACAAATTCCTTGTACAGATGGGTTAATTATGAAGCTTCAGTAATTCCAGCCACCCACCCCTACAAAAATACTCACGAATATGAAACTAGTTGCTAGCAGTAGTGGTGACCATAGAACTGTTGGATAAATAAGCAAAAGAGATCTAATTTCCAAATGTCCTTAAGGAAAGAAAAGCTGCCATCTTCATCCTGTGTGGTCAAAGTCTGACTCCAGACCCACTAACGAGCTCAGTTTAAAATGCCTCCTGAATTGGCCTAGCAAGGCACTCAGTCCAGGTGGGGACAATTAGGAATGAACAATAAATGCTGGCTTTGCAAATACCCTAATTTCTTTAGAAAGCAAAGCAAAATTATTTGTTTTCTTCATTTGCTATGTTAAAGAAGTGAGCTGTCAAAACATAAAATAAGTTTGCAAATTTGTAGAGACAGAATCTGCCAATTATCTTTGACATAAAGTGAAAGAGAAGAGCCTTTAATCTCACAGCTGCTGTGTGATTACAGACTGCAGCCAAAATCAGAATATTATTAAACAATTACAATGAAAAGAAGGACTTCAGGAATGAAGTGATCAGCAACCCATTTGCTCAGAAAATGAATAATTATAAACTTGTTACTGACTTCCAGGTATCCAGTGTTGGAATTGGACTGCATTATTGAAAATTGCTCCTTGCTTGAATAATACCTCAATTGAAAAGTAAAATAAGTATCTTATTGGATATACTGTAACACTTTTCCAAGAGGATACAGCGCATTTAACTGCAAGTCTTTTTCAAATTACTCTATACATCTTAACTACTAAAGGAGGTGCTATTAATTTATGTGAGCATGCTCTTACACATTAATAATAAAACTTCTTAAGAATAAGAACCAGGATTTGCAATTAATCTCTTTATAATTGCTTCTGTGCTTTACAATTAGTATGTCCACATAAATATTTGCAGTTTTTCAACATAACTATTAATCTGTTTGTTTTAAAATCTATTTAAGTTTATTTTATACAATTCACCTGAAAACTGTTTGCAAAGGGATTCTGATTTTCCAGTAGATATTATGTTCACCACAGCTTCGGTTTTCCATCATTAACCAATGATAGGAGTCTCCATTAATTTCACTAGGTTATCCAAATATTAAACTCTTCTCTTTTACTGAAGTCACTTAGAACAAGACTTAGAAAAGGTTCAAAAGAAATGGCTGAGCAACTAACCATATTAAAGTATTCTCATTGACCATCACACTGGGAAGCAAAAGGCACCATTTTGAACCAATTTTGTATAAAATTTGAATCAAGATTATTAGCACTGACATACAGTATGCCATGAAATGTATTGTTTTATGGAAGGACACTACAAAAGCATAAAATATTACTGTACATTACCTAAAAACTAAACAAACAGCACAAAAATGGCCATTCAGAAATCTGAGGAAGAAGCTGTTCTTAAAATGCCAAGTGTGGGTCTTCAAGTTCCTATACCTCCTCCCTGTTCGGTTTCATTGTGAAGAGGTCCTTAATGATGGATGCTGCCTTTGGAAGATACCCTGGATGGCGGTGCTAAGTCTACAACGCTCAACAGCCTCTTGTGATCCTTTGTATTGGAGCTTCAACCCAGGCAACGATGGAATCAGTCAAAATGAGTGTCTTTTTATAAATGTTAAAATAAGACTTGTTCAATTCAAAATCAGAGACATTTGCTCTGAAACAAACACAGACCATGTACACAGGCTCTCTGAAGTTTTCAGAAAGAGGTTGTCTGATTTATTCTCCCGACACATTGGAGAAATCTAACCTAATCCCCCACCCCAGCATTCTGTGGAGCTAGACACTATAACTGGTCCCCCAAGTATTTTTTCCAAACATGAAGAGGATCTTCCACCTCAGCACATTCTTTGTCACCAAATCTATGGCATCTAGATCTTCTCAATGCCTTTATGGAGATAGGCCTTTTCTACTCAAGCTATCTAGATATCCCAGCATTTAAAGCACCTTGACTGAGTTACCTCTATTCCAAAAAAAATACAACACACTAACCAATCTTTTTAATCACCATATTTCTTCATTCTTGTCAGCACCGTCTGCCCTACACGCTCCCCTTTCTATCTCATCTTTCAGGAATCCAGTGTGACAGATTTTTCTGCCTTTGTGGAGATAGGTGCAGCTGATGAATACCCCAGTTGCTGAACATCTGAAACTAAACAAGGATCAGGAAGGAAAAGACACACCAGATTTGCTGGCCAGCACTTTGCCTTCCCTTCCTTTTAATCCAGCACCAGGTTTGTGCAGTCTGAGGGACGGCCATGAGATGGGACAGGGTGCACTCTTCTACAAAGGTCATCAAACAACGTGAGAGCAGGAGACAAAGCAGGGAAATATTACAAAATAAGATACAAAAACATTATTACCTAATAAACTCTTAGATGGGAAAATAGACAATAGAAAATTGGATGGCTATGTAGGAGGGAAGGGTTAGAATGATTTTAGAGTAGATTAAAAGATCAACACAACATACAGGGTCAAAGAACCTGCACTGTGCTGTGGTGTTCTGTCTTCTATGTTCATCGAGTAGGGTCCTGCTCCAAGGTTAGAACTTAGTGATGCAGTCCTTTGTGCATAAATGAGATTGTTCCACACCCCCTCCCAGTAGTGCTGCCACTTTCTTGGACTTAATTCTACCTTTCTCAGGTACTCTATTATCTAGCATACCTTTTTGCGCTACAATTGAGGAGGAAACACAGGAACCTGAAAGTCCACACTTAGTGATTCAGAAACAGCATCTTCTCTCTGCTATCAGATTTCTGAACTGCTTCATAAACCATGAATACTACCTCATTAATTTTTTGCACTATTTAATTATTTCATAATTGATAAAAATATTTTACTGCTTCTGCAATACAACAAATTTCTTTTCATATGTCAGTGATAATAAAGATTCAATCTCTGCTTCATCATGCTGTTTTGCGTTGGCTGCTGTTTTATTGTTGTGTTTTTTATTAGGATGTAGGCTGTTTACTCTGAGTTTCACACGGGTAAGAAGTTTAATTGCTTCCTGGTGTTTATGGCAATAAGCTAAACTGATATTCTGAAGCAACACACACATAATGCTGGAGGTGCTTAGCAAGACAAGAACATCTGTGAGGGGAATAAAAAGTCAAATTTCAATCTGAGAATCTTCATTGAGTTCTGAAGAAGGGCCTAGCTCCAAAATGCCAACTGTTTATTCCCCCCTCCATAGACATGCCTGTTCCTGCAGCACTTTGTGCATGTTGCTTAACAATTTCCAGCATCTGAGTAATGTGTTATGTCTATAATGTGATGTTCTGGTTTGTTCCTAGATTGGTTATTAGACCCTCAGGGTGATTATTAGACCAGTCTAGAACCACCTTAGCATGGCTGATCTTTGAATGGCTTCATTCAAATATCCAACAAGTTCATACAGGTTGAGTACCTGGCAGAAATAGGGGCTTCTGGGTGAAACCTGTCATCTGCATTATTAACCCATAAGAAAATAGGAGAACATGGCACAAGGCTCAGGAACAAGCAGCAACTAAAATGTCAGCTTCATCACATTGATAACCTACGCCCAGTGTCCAGCGACCTTACTTTTCAACAGCCAGCAAGGTGGTGATAAGTCACTGGAATCCACTTTACCAATAATCACTATGCTATTATTCAACTTCTGGTCAATTCATCAGTTGAGGGAGCCCTCGTCTAGATGAAGAGCATTTCGTCATCTCCACCCACGTTGTCCATCACCTCCACTACAGCCGTTAATGCCACCGTTCTGTCACTGCTGTTTCTGACATGCAGAGTCATAGTGCAACTATGAGATATGTGGGAACTGTACAGGTCTTATTTGGCATATTAATGAATGTACAAAATGCTACATCTTGCATAAAATTGACCGATTTTTAGCATTTGTTGTCCTCAGAAATTGGAGTTGATGTTAACACATATTTATTCAAGCCACGTTTATTGGCAAATATACAAGCACCAGGAGGCACAGGTAAAACGGCACATAATTACAGACAACACACAGAACAGAACTCATATAAATTGTACAAAGCAGTGAAGAGAAAATAAATGTGCAAAACAAGAAAAACACAATCACAGACATGTCTATGGAAGTGCAAGAGATGGTCCTTAGTGTTTTGTTGCCATGGTAAGGTATGGTTTTGAAGATCAGTTCAAGAACCTGGTAGCTGTTTCTGAGCCTGGTGGCGTGGCACTTCAGGCTTCCGTACCTCCTGCCAGCTGGCAGCAGCGAGAAGAGATTTAACTCCAATAATGGATATTCTTGAAGGCAGATGCTGTCTTATTAAGGCAGTTCCTCCTGTAGATGCTATCAGTGATGGGGTGGGGTTGTGCCCATGATGGACCAGGCTGTGACCACTACTCTCTCCAGCTTCTTGTATTTTCATGCACCAGGATCAAAACAGGATGAACTCAATTTCCAAATGTTAATTGTGCAAACCCTCTGAAATTTTTACAAAATTAAACATATATTTGGACATGCTTATTGTCGGTGCTCAACAGTCATAATATAAACACCCTCTGGCAAAACATTCAAATCTGGGTTGCCTCAATATTCATTCAAGGTCATAAATCCAGCGTAGCCCAAATTTGTGTCATGACAACAACCTTTCCCTCCAAGTCAGCAAAGGAAGAGAGCTGGTCATTGAAGTGGGGTTCTGCACAGGTTCCCATTTCCATCAACAATTCTGAGGTGGAGATGGTTGAGACCTTCAAGTTCCCAGGTGTAAATATCACTGATAGTTTGTCCTGGTCCAACCATGTAGATACCATGGCCAAGAAAGAGTTATCAGTGCTTCAACTTCCTGGCACGCATCTATTGACTCTCACCACAGACAACAATCTTTCTACATGTAGGGCAACTGCCCTACCCGAGATAAGAAGAAACCCCAGAGAGCTGTAAACACAGCTCAGCACAACGTGTAAACCAGTTTCCTCTCCATGGTCTCCATCTACACTTATGATGCCTCAGAAAAGCAGCCAATATAATCAAAGACCTCTCCCAGCCCAAATACATTTCTCTACTCCCTCCTCTCATTGGGAAAAAGGTACAAAACCCAAAAACACATACCAGCAGGCTCAAAGACAACTTGTATCCCACTGTTGTTATGCTATTGAACAGAGCTCTTGCATGATAAGATGGACCATTGACTGCACAATCTACCTCCTCATGGCCAGGAAGATTATTGTCTACCTGCACAGAACTTCCTTTCCAACTATTATACCATATTCTGTATCCTGGTATCCCTTGCATATCCTCACTCTATTGATGTAATTATATGATCCGTATAGATGGTATACAAAACAAGGGCTTCGCTGTATCTCAGTGTATGGGGCAATAAAAAAATCAATTACCATTTTTATATAGAGTGGCCTTTCCTCACATCACAATGGCCAACTTGTAAAAGGACGGGAGCGTCAGCAAATGGCTACATGGCTTATTGGAAGCTGGAGTCAAAGAGAGCAGGTGTTGAAGAGCTTGGGGGTGGTGAGAAGGGGGATGGGGGTGTTGTGCTGGGGAGGGGGGACTGGGAGTTTGCAATCATGAGACCATTGTTTTGTCTTGCCTTTGTTCTTCGTGTTCTATCTAAGTGGTGGCTTTGAAAGCAGCACAAGGTAATTCAAACTTCAGGGAAAACCACTTATTGGTCAGTAGGATTGAAATTTGTGTCAGAGGCTTCCTTTGTATGTGTACAAGGCTTTCAGTTTGTTTCAGGCATTCGTTTTCAAATATTTATCTATCATTATCAGGCTAAATATCTAAGTCTTTTTTTACTTCAAATGAATGTCACTTACGCAGCAAATTGTCGAGTGTGTTTATTAAAAACCTGAAGATCAGTGTTTTGAAAATACAAAGAAATGCTTGATGTAGAAACAGTTGCCACTGAATTGAAAAATCACAGCAGACATTTGCAATCAATTAATAGTTCAGATAAAATCTGCAGTTCAGGATATTAAATACAGAAACTGTACTTGGCATTAGTAATTGTGCCTAGAAATAAATCTTCACAATCATTAGCGCAGACTACATGGAAGTCACGCTGAAGAGAAACAAACATCTGAGACACAGCAGCCCTCAAATCTGAAAACAATGTGCTCCTTTATTCAAACTATTACTAATTCATTGCTACCAGACAATAACTATCTCACTCAAATGCCCAATAGTTACTTATTTCACATTCTTCAATTTGGTAAACATGACACTGGAAGCTTCTGAAAAACATTCCTTCAACAGAACTAAACAACGAATAAAGCCCACAGGCCAGGCAATGATAAAACAGCTTGATGCCTCCATGGCTAACTCCAGAAATAAATACAATTTGGCTAAATACAAAAAAGAATTCAGTTGACTTCTACACAAGACACAATCCTAGTGTCACTGCAGCCAAATATTATTTATTTTTTCTTATTACCACTAGCCAATTTGTCTTTAAGCAATGTTCAGGATCCAAGAAAATGGATTGATTACTCGCATTCAGATAAGACTATCAAGAGAAATACAAAGGGGACTGTTCAGATTTCAGAATAGTTTATTTGCAAAGAATGTTTTTCACAGGAAAAGTTATCCATGACATACTCAGGAGGATGCAGAAGTCTGCCTACAGGAAATCTTTACTTGGCTTCCAGTTACCAGAACAATGATGTCTGTAGAAATGTAGC
The DNA here is from genome assembly GCF_030144855.1 of Hypanus sabinus. Classification (NCBI taxonomy): domain Eukaryota; kingdom Metazoa; phylum Chordata; class Chondrichthyes; order Myliobatiformes; family Dasyatidae; genus Hypanus; species Hypanus sabinus. Next base: position 130,613,284 of record NC_082706.1, read on the forward strand.
ACAGAATATATTGATCAACTCAAACTTCAAGAAGCCCTAATCTTTTTCTTTTGTTAATCCATTTCTTTGCCTTCAGTATTAACCAATCAATCTAGGATTAAAAGCTAACTAAATGGTTGTACAGCAACCACAGAGTTTAAAGAGAGTGATGCCTTGGTCCAGGAACAAGGAGGTACCAAGATAATTGAGTTTAAATTCTTCCACACAAATGCCACCCTCTACGCCCTCTGGCTATACAGACAAAAGGAGTCCTGCTCAAGCAACTTACAGCCCTCAAAACCCATACTTAAAGCATTCGTCTGAAAAGAAGGGAACTAATTGGTGAAGTATTACAAATTGGCATTGTTGGCATTTCATAATATAGAAACAGGGAGACTACCAAGCCTCTTAAGCCTGTTGCAATGAGATCATGGGTGGTCTGTGACTTCAGTCACACTTGAAGGAATAATAGACTGTGGATGCTAGGAATGTGGAGCAGCACACAAAATATTGGTCATTCCAACAGCAGTCCAGAAGAAGGGTTTCAGCCCAAAATTTTGATTGTCAATTTCCCTCCATAGATGTTGCCTGGCCTGCTGAGGTGCTCCAGCATTTTGCGCATTGCTCCAAGTACTTGAATGTCTTTATATCCCTTTAAACCAGCCATTACCATAATTCCGTCAACATCAAGTTTATAATTGATGATTGTTGTCTGCAGATGCAAGTGTATCTTGGTCCAATTTATCCTAAGAAATTGTACTTATGTCTGCAGTATACTTATCAATCAGCTTACACTGAAAAAGTCGACTAACTAACAGCTGTATGCAGTTTTCACTGCTGGACCGGGCCAGTATGTATAATTACTGTAAAAAAAAACTTTCATGAGAAAGAATGTTCTGATACTTTCTGTAAAAGTGAAAAGTTTAGAAAATGATATGCACTGGGTGAAAGAGGCTCATCCTCCAATCAACTTCAACAGATTTATTCAGATACTTCTGACCCATGGTTTAGATATCCTGCTGTTCTAATTGCAAAGTCAAGGTCAAATATGTGCATGAAAAAATCTAAGCGATTCCAGTGTTCATGATAAGCTGTTGATATTATTGATGTTAACACTTTACAGAGATCTCATTAAAAGATACACCTAAACTCTATTGTTTTGGTGAATACAGTGGTTTCGGGTTAATTGGGCCATTGGTGAATCAGCGCAGCTACTCATTTGGGAGGACTCTTAAAAAACAAAAACTACTCGAGAAAATTGCCGGGTTTTCCTTTGTTTATTTAAGACACTATGCTTCTTAATTGGGGAGGAAACTGTTGCTGAACAGTTTCTAAGTAGCATCAGGCACTTGCACTTGCTTGGTCGCGAGGCACTACAGTGTGCTTAAAGCAAACAGTTTTTAAATAGTGTCTGGCATTTACTTGTGTTCAAAATACAGTGATCTTTTCTCACTGATAGTTGGCTAGAAATAAGTGGTAAGACATTCCAGGGTTGTTTTGCTCAGTGTGATTTCAAGCATTCAGGCTTGGAGATATCAGAAATGGCCAGGAGTGAAAGTGAAATGATTTCACAAGTTCAGTTAGGAACTCAGAAGAATTTGAAGGTATCGACAATTATCTTGATTGTTACAATGAAAATGAAAATTTGGAGGATGCAATAATCAATATCATTGTATGAAGGCAGTCCATGATCTACAATAGGAGTCTATGTTCATTTTGTTCATTTACAGTCAATCAAGAAAACATGCCGGCTCACATTGGATGAATTCCTCCATTGATAACTATTAGGGACTAATTCACAAGTTTTATAGTACTGTAGTAATACTGAGAGTGTTCTAATTAGTTCTGGATTTAATTTGAATGCTTAATTTGTTACTCAATTAAACAGTAGTTTGTCTTTTTTATGCCATTTTAACTATTTCCATGAATCTTCAGTTATCTGGAGCAGCCACTTAACTGGGCCAATATGTATTGGTCCCGATGTGTCCCAATGGACAGGAATCCATTGTATTTGAAAATAATCTATTAAGAGAGATCATTCTGAATTCATTCCTAGTAAAAATATAAAACAAAACACAAAGAAATGGAAGAACTCTGTGTAATCAGGCACATTGATATAGGGTAAACGGGCATTTGATGTTTCGGATCCTGACTCTTCACTGGACTGAGAAATAGAAGGGAAACAGCCAGCTTGAAAACAGCCAGCATGAAAAGGTGCTATAATAGATGCTAGAATCCAAGCTCCTTGTGTCTACAATATGAGGCAATATTGCAAAATATATTGTTTCAATATTTTACATTTTTTTAGAAAAAAAATTGAGAAGTTAATACATTGGTTTCTCCAGAGGACAATTCAGCAATTGTTTTGAAGTTGATCATTTACACTCCAAATCTTTATATCCAGAAGCATTTTAATAATATTAACTAGAACTACAAATCTGCCTGGGTATAAGGCACAAATATATAGAAGATGAATTTTCTGATTGTTTAAAGAAAACGAGGTCCATTTATTTGCCAACTATTAACTAGTGGTTGGAAGCTAAAATGTTAATGGTTTGTATGGAACAATTTGAATAGTTTAGAATGAAATAGTAAACTAAACTAGCCAATTTCTGTAGATCACCAGTTCCTACCAGGCATAATAATATTTATACTATCATGCTGCAAATTATTTCAATATCTACTGTACCGCAAAATATAATTTCCTTAAATTTTCATGTGTATGATCAATATAATCTATGTAGGTTGATTAATGAAGTTGATTTTATAAATCGACCCCGACATAATGTTTCACCACATTATACTGACTTTCTCTCTCTCTCTCTCTCTCTCTCTCTCTCACACATACACACCACACCCTATCTTCAGAAAATGTGATCTTTAGCTCTGTCTGATAATGTTCTGAACAAAATGGAACAAAAGGATAGGGTTCAAGTCCCTAAAAATCACATGACAAAGAAACCAATAATTTTTACTCAGTTTTCTCTTTTGCAATCACAGCTTGACTGTAAGATCCTTTCTCACAAATCATTTAGTTCCCTTCATTACTTAGAATATTTAAACTTCTTACATTATTTTCATAGGGACTTTATCTTTTTCATACCATGGTGATTAAAACAGTGCATGGTCTTTGAATTTTGGTCATCCAAATGATTTATTAATCACCTCAGTATTTTGACTCCATACATCCATTATACATTCATCCCAACATCTGAATTCCTTTATTCACTGCCACTGTATTGTAGTGAGAAACCCAAGTAATACTTATAAACTTATATCAAATCTCCCCTCAGCCTTTACCACTCCAGGGAAAACAACCCAAATTTTGCCCAACTTCTCCCTCCAGTACATGAGCTCTAATGCAGGCAGCAACCTGGTAAACCTCTTCTGCATCCTTTTCAACGCCTACAAGTCCTTCTTGTAATGGGGCAACCAGAATCAAATCCAACACTGCAACTGCAGCAAAGTCAGAGTTTTAGAAGTTTATTCTGTGAGCTTCATGTGAACAAGTGATTTTATTACACCCTATTGCATGTGAAAATAACCTGATCTGAATCAAATATTTCAACTTCTTCCACTGCCTTAGTTCAGTACCAAATTCCCACAGCAATTGATGATGAAACCTACTACTTTACCTTTCGAAGCTCACAACTCAAAAAACCAGTGAGTTGCATAATCAAAATCCTCCCTGATTAAGCTTTATTTGCCCTTTTTATGTTCTTACTTCTATTCAGGGTTATGTCCATATTTCCTTACGACACAGCAGGCAGAAATTTGGCTTACACAACAGTCCCATTACCCCCATCAATTTTCAATGAAATCTATTCTCACCTTCCAGCAATCCCCCCCCCCCCAAGATTCTACCCTTCATCTACACTCTAGGAGCAGCAATTGGCCCTACCATACATCCTTGGGCCACACGAGAAACTTACATGATCACAGCGAGAATGTGTAAATACCTCACAGTCAACGAGAGGTAGGATTGAACCCAGGTGACTGGAACTGTGGAGTAACAGCTTTAATATTTATGCCACTGTACCCAAGGTAGATTTCTAGCTACTTAAAAATATCAATGATTCAATTTGATTAAAGAAAAGTTTACAAGATCACAAACTTTGATAATAAATGTACTTTGAACATTTTTGAACATCACACTCTCAATGATCTGCTTTCAATTTTTCTAGTTTTTGATAATTGGTTTATTATTGCCGCGTGTGCCAAGATATAACAAGTAATTGTTATATGGTTATATGGTGAGTGTAAGCGTTCGGCACGGACTAGAAGGGCCAAGATGGCCTGTTTCCGTGCTGTAATTGTTATATATGGTTATTATATGGTCTTGCATGTCATCCATATCGATCATTCTAAAACTCAACTACATTGAGGTACTACAATGGGGAAAGCAATATCAGAAAGCAGAATATCATGTTACAATTACCATCACAAAGGAAGTGCAGTGCAAGTAGACAAACACGGTGCAAAGGCCATGTTAAGGTAGATTGGAAGAGCACCAGTTCACCTTTATTGTACAAGTGGTCGATTTAAGAGTCTTATAATGTCAGGATAGAAGCCAATCATGAGCCTAGTGGTATGCGTTCTTAAGCTTTGGCATCTTCTGCCCAGTGGAAGGGGGAGAACAGAGAATCATCTGGGGTGGGAGCGTTCTTGATTATGCTGGCTGTTTACCAAGCTGAGGAGCACCCAGACAGGATGCATCCTATGGTGCATTAATAAAAATGGTGAGGATATTCGAACAATTGTGTTTTTTTTAATGATTTAAAATGGTATAGAAACTGTTATAATGTCTCTCAGTTCTGACAGGAAGCAGAACTCCAGCCTGTTTTACCATCTGTCAAAGTGGGGCTATCAAAAGCCAACACTTTTGCAGCCAGATTCATATGCGTGAAGAACCATTCCAGATCAGATGAACCTGGTTCAACAGAGACCAGAGAAGGCAGTAAACCAGATCCAACAAAATCCAGTCCACAGTTTCCTGGGTTACTTTTGCTACCATGTTATAAAAAATGGTCTAACATCTGCTTTACAGAGTCCCCAAGCTGCTCCCTGGATGATTTGTACAACACATCCTTCAATTGTTTTCCCTGATTTCCTCAAGGATCCCTGGACACATTTTATCCCTATGATTTATTTACCTTAAGTCTGCACAGCTGTTTGGCAAGTGTGTGAGCTGAGATGTCTGGGTTCTCTCTTTGCCCACAGTGGGAGGTGTTGAATGAACTGACCAAGACCCAAAACCCAAGAGCTACAACAAATATGTCAGTTTATTCCAATGGTGCCCCTTGATTGACTCCAGAAGCTTCTACAAAAAGTGAAGCAACCCAGACAGCAGAAAACAACCCTACATTGCACTTAAAGAGGGAAGAGCTTCAACCAACAGCCAACTTTTTATAACCAATCCTACATATATTTTTCCCTTTGACAAGTCTTCAAAAAATAACTTGATGGTACACATACATTGAAGGAATTAGTGATGGTGGCTCACAGCCACAGAAACATAGACAAATCTGGACCTCCATTAATGTCTGTGTGGAGTTTGCAGACTCTTACTGTGATGGACTGGGTTTATAGAATGGTACAGTACAGTCCAGGCCCTTCAGTCCACAATGTTGTTCCTAGATTTTAACTACTCTAAGATCAATCTAACCCGTCACTCCCATGTACCTCTCCATTTTTCTTTCATCCATGTGCCTAAGAATAACTGAAATGTCTCTATTGTACCTGCTTCTACCACCACCACAACAATGCATTGCATGCATTTCCCACTCTCTGTATAAAAAAAACACTTATATAACCATATAAAACAGGCCATCTCGGCCCTTCTAGTCCCTGCCGAAAGCTTACTCTCACCTAGTCCCACTGGCCCGCACTCAGCCCATAACCCTCCATTCCTTTCCTGTCCATATACCTATCCAATTTTACTTTAAATGACAATACCGAACCTGCCTCTACCACTTCTACTGGAAGCTTGCAAACTTTTGCCCCCTAACTTTCAACTCATGTCCTCTTGTTTGAATCTCCCCTACTCTCAATGGAAAAAGCCTATCCACGTCAACTCTATCTATCCCCCTCATAATTTTAAATACCTCTATCAAGTCCCCCCTCAACCTTCTATGCTCCAAAGAATAAAGACCTAACTTGTTCAACCTTTCCCTGTAACTTAGGTGCTGGCATTGCTATCCTCCCTACACTTTCCTCCAATCATTTTAAAAGGTATATGCTTTCATATTTGCCATTGCCACCCTGGGGGAAAAGGTGATGGCTGTCCACTCTGTCTATAACTTGCATAATCTTCTATACCTCAAGTCTCCTCTCAACCTCTTTTGCTCTAAAGAGAAAAACTCTAGCTTGCTCAACCTTTCCTCATAAGGCATGCTCTCTAATCCCAGTAAATCGACTCTGCATCATCTCTAAAGCTTCCACATCCATCCCATAATAAGGCGACCTGAACTGAACACAATATTCCAAGTGTGGTCTAACCAGAGTTTTACAGAACTGCAACAATATGTGGGGCTCTTGGACCCAAATCCCCCAACAAATTAACACCATACACCTTCTATCAACTTGCACGGCAACTTAAGGGATCCCTCTGTTCCTCCACACTGCTAAGAATCATGCTGTTAACTTTGTACTCCGTCTTCAAGTTCAACTTTCCAAAGCGTATAATTTCACACTTCTTCAGATTGATCTCCATCTATCGCTTTTCAGTCCAGTTCTACATCCTGTCAATGCCCCATTGTACCCTACAACAACTGTTTATACTGTCTACAATGCCATCTACCTTCATGTCACCTGCAAACTAATTAACCCAACCTTCCTCTTTCTCATCGAAGTCACTGATAAAACTCATAAAAAGCTGGGGTTCCCAAACAGATCTCTGCAGAACATCACTGGTCCAGGCGAAATACACTCCACCGACCAGCATTAAGACCATAACACAAAGGAGCAGAATTCAACCATCTCACTCTGCTCTGACATTTGTTCATGGCTGATTTAATTTCCCTGTAGAGTTATAGAGAACTACAGCACAGAAACAGGCAAATTGGCTCATCTGGTCTGTATTCATTCCAGACTTGCACCAGCTTCTGATTAAAGTAGTTCTCCATCAGGTTCCTCCTAAATATTTCACCTTTCATTCTTAACTTCAAACCTCTAGTTTTAGTCTCACCAAAGCTCGGTGGAAAGAGTCTGCTGCCCATTTACACCCCTCATAATTTTGTTTACCTCTATCAAATTGCCCTTCATTTTCCTCTACTCCAGAAAATAAAATCCTAACGTTTTCAATATTTCCCTATAACCCAGGTCCTCAACTCCCAGCAACATCCTCATAATTCTTCTCCATACTCTTTCAATCTATTTTGTAGGCGGGTGACCACACCTCTGGACTTAACTGATTTGATGACCCTTTCTTGTCAAGGGAAAAGTGATGAGAACCACGTCCCCATGACCTCAGAATTGATCAAACTCTGAAGCACACTGAGGCCAAATTGGAGTATCGTGTGCATTTCTGGTCACCTACCTATATGAACAAATATAACTTCAAATATACAATATTTTAACAAGGTAGTTTAAACTTCTAAGTTGATAAATGTGATAGATTGGTGGACGTGTTTTGGTCAATAAAAATAAAACCAGGAAATACAAGAAATTCTCAGGATGCTACCTGGATTAGAGTGAATTTGTTATGAGGAGAGTTCAGAAGCACTGAGGTTGTTTTTCTCTAGCAACGCTATGAATAAACCTAACAGAAGTTAGAAAGGTAGCAAGGTGCATAGAGGTCGGCATGGTAATAGAGTGTTTGGTTTAATGTTTTATAGCACCAGCAATCAGAAGATTGGGGTTCAATTTCCACCACTCTGAAAGGAGTTTGTACATCCTCCCTGTGATTGTGCGGGATCCTCTGGGTGCACACTGCAGAAGGCCATTGGGTGAGGGTTATTAAGTTGTGAGCATGCTGTGTTAGGGTTGGAAGCTTGGGGATACTTGTGGGCCCCACCTCATCCTCTGACTGTTGGTCATGGGCACAAATGACATATTTTGCTGCACGTTTTGATGTACGTATGACAAATAAAGATAATTTTTAATCTCAAGTCAAGTTTATTGTCATTTAACTATATACATGTACACCGTGAAATGAGACCAGGATGCAAAGCACAGTAGGACACATAACAAACATACACAACACAATAACTAAGGAAAGTAGGAATTAAATCTACAAATGAATTACATATAAACTAACAATGCAAAGTGTATAAATTAAATATTATAGGGCATGGTACAAAGTAAATGGTGACTGTTCAAACGTGATGCTGCAGAATGTTCAGAAGCTGACCCCCATCCTGACCTTTCTTGTCTTTATGCTTTGGAGTCTCCAGACAAAGATGGCGGTGGACAGGTGGGTGGGATCCTTCATAATACTAAGGACTCTATGTACACAGTGCTCCTGATAAAAGTCCCTGATGGATAAGGGAGACCTCTATGATCCTCTCAGCTATTCTCCTGGGGACTCTGGTCCAGTGTCCTGCTGCTCCCATATCAGATGAAGATGCAGCTTGTCAGGACACTCTCAGTAGTGCTCCTGTAAAATTCAGTTAAGATTGGGGTGGGGGGGGGGGGGGGGTCGAGCCTCACTTGCCTCAATCTCCTCAGGACATGGAGGTGCTACAGTCCCTTCTTATTCAGGGAGATGATATCAAGGGACCAGGTTAGATTACCCATGAAGAGAACTTCCAGTAACCTGGTGCACTTAACTCTCTCCACGGAGGAGCTAGATGTGCGCAGAGGGGAATAGTCATCTACACTTTCCTAAATTCCACAATAGTTTCCTTGGTCTTCTACACGTTCAGACTTAGGATGTTGTCTCACACCAATCCACCAGCTGCTCCACTTCCTCCCTGTACTCTGGCTCATCGTCATCATATTATAAAATTATGAGAGAGATTTTATATTCTGGTACCTTTTTCCCATGGATGAAATGTCTATTACTAGAGGGCATGCATGAAAGTAAGAGAGGGTAAATCTAAAGGAGATGTACAGGAAAGATTTATTACACAGAATGTTGTGGGTGTCTATAATGCATTGCTGGGGTGGTGGTGGAGGCAATTATAATAAGGGTGTTGAAGAGGTGCATAGACCGACTCATGAAGTTGCAGAGATGGAGGGATAAGGATATTGTGTAGGCAGAAGGGATGAGTGGTGTTAAGTGTTGAATTACTACCATCAGGGAGGGAGTGCAGGAGCCTAAAGACACTGAATGTCTTAGGAATAGCTTCTTCCCCTCCACCATATATTTCTGAATGGTCAATGAACACTATTATTTTTGGCTCCTTTTTTGCACTATTTATTTATTTTTTTATACATTTCTTATTATAATTTATTGTATATTTTATGTACTGCTGCCGCAAAACAACAAATTTCACAAGATATGTCAATGATGATAATCCTAATTCTGATTCTAATATGAGTTTAATTGGCTTGACACAGCATCGTGGGCCAAAGGGCCTTTCCTACACGATGTTCTACGCTTTATAAGACCACAAGTCTTAGGAACAGAATTAGGCCATTCAGCCCTCAGAGCTGCTCCTTACTGGATTTTTTTTGTTTTTCACACCATCCTCTGCAAACACTTAGAGACTGCTGGACTGGAAAATCCCAGAACATCAGCAGTTTCTGAGATATTCAAACCACCTCTTCTGGCACCAAGAATCATTCCATTATCCTGCTTTTTGTGCTCCTCTACTCTGTTCTAAAAGGATGGCCTTCAAATCTGAGGCTGTGCCATCTGGTTCTAGACTCTGCACATCTGCTAACTAGACCTTTCAGTATTCGGTAGGTCATTGAGAGGCACGGCACATAAACAGGGTCTTCAGACCACTGAGTCCGTGCCAACCATCATCCCCTCATTTACACTAATCTCAATTTATTTTTATTCTCACCAAATTCTCTTCAACTTCCTCAGGGTTCCACCACTCAACTACACACCGGGGCATTTTACAGTAGGAAATAAACCTACCAACCTGGAATCTCTTGGGATGTGGGAAGCAACATATTGCCATTGCAGGGAGAACATGCAAACTCCACGTATGCTGAGATCAGGGTTGAACTCAAGACTCTGGGGCTGTGAGTCAGTGACTCAACTGACTGCATTTCTGTCTGCTCTTTTAAAACAGCCATTTTAGCATTCATATTTGACATTGCTGAAAGTAAGTTGAGAGTAAACAGCCACTTGGATCTTATAAATATTATGAGCATCATGAATTGCCATTTCCAAATATCCCAGGATAATCTCATGAAAAGCTATCACATGTGATGGTGACATGCAACTAGAAATAGAAGACCAATTTATTTTTTCAAGTGTAATAAATATTAAAAATATTGTAATAGTCATCAGGTCAGGCCACAGCTGTGGGAAAACAAAATGTTCAGGTCAAAGACCTTTCATCAGGGTTTTCTCTTCCCACAGATGAGGCCTGATTTGCTGAGCATTCCCAGTATTTCAAACATACGCAGATTTTTTATATCATCAAGTGGCTTGTACTATGTACTTTGCTGAATGTACTTAGAGATTTTTCTTCCCAAATTCAATCACTCAGGAGGTGACCATCACTGGAAATCCAAGAATCTGCTGTCCATTCTTGCTTACCCCTAGACTGAGACAGCAGTTGAGAAGCAACCAGATGACACATCTAGATTGCACATGTAGATGTCACATTGGACTGGGCAAGAATGGACATCAGCAAACTACATGAGTTTCTCTGACAATCCATTACTAAGGCTAGCTTTTTTTTAAAAAAAAAATACTTACTCCAAATTACCTAATTTTACATTCAAGTTATATTAATGCTGTAACTTAACCATAAACCAATTATACCTCAATGATCATAATGATGTGCAAATTTAGTTCATTATTGAACACTTTTTAAAAATCAACATAAAATATTTGAATTCTTGTTTATATTCCACATAACCTCTCAACATAAAATTACCTCAGTGAGGGAACAACGAGTTCACCGAGAGTTTTTCCACTTGTGCAATATTCCATTATCATCATTTTCAACACATATAAATTATGCAAGGTTGTTGGATATTCAAGGCTGATGGAATCACAATATATAATACTGCATGCCATTTGAATCAAGTAATAAACATATCAACAGCACACGGTGAAAATTAAAGTTCTACATTTTACAGTGGAGAAATGTGAGGTGAAGGCCATGCTTGTTCATTTGATATAGTTGTACAGCACACAAACAGGCCTCTTGTTTACCAACTTATACTCGTCCCACTTGCCTGTATTAGGACTGTACCCTTTTGTGCCTTGCCGATCCACGCGTCTGTCTAAATGACTCTTAAATACAGTAATTTATCCAACTCTGCCACCTTCTCTAGCAGCACACAAAGATTAAAAATCCTCTCACTTTACAATCATATCCTTACTTTTCATACACTTTATTTCGGGAGAAAAGATTTTGACCATCAATCTTATTTTTGCCTCTCAGTTTTACGTAGTTCTATCCGGTCATTCCACAGCCTCCATCATTCGAGGGAAAACAAACCCAGCCCACCCAATCTCTCCCCACAACTAAAGTTTGGCATTACGGTGGTGTAGTGGTTAGTTCACTGCTATTACAGCTCGGGGCGCTCCAGGGTTCAATTCTGCTACCATTCTGTAAAGAGTCTCTGTACATCTTCCCCATGGGTTTTCTCCAGGATCTCCTGTTTCCTCTCACAGTCCAAAGACTTACCAGGTAGCTTATTTGGTCGTTGTAAATTGTTCCATAGCCTAACTAGGGTTAATCAGGTTTGTCAGGGATTGCAAGGGGACAAAAAAGCCTACTCCGTGCGGTATCGCTAAAATAAAAATAAAGGCCTCCAAACCAGGCAACATTCTGGTCAATCTCCTCACATTGTAGCAGAACCAGGGTTTTGTAAAATTGCAACATCACTGCCCAACTCTTAAATAAAGACCTCTTCTTGTGAAGACAAGCATGCCATTTTCCTTCCTCACCATGGTAACCACCTGTGCTTCCACTGACAGGGAACTATGGATGTAGACCTCTAGTTCCTCAGCGTCCTGCCATTTACTATAGATGTTATAACCTGATTTTACTTCACAAAAAACATCACCTCAAACTTGTTACCTGGTAAAACATTAAACGATACAATTGTTAATTGAGCATCTTAAACTCTGGTGCACCAAAGCATTTCAGTTTTGTTCACTGATTCTCAGATTCCAGTCTTCACTTGGAAAATCTGATAGTACTCTATTTTTAATGTTATACTAAAAGCAATATATACCATTACTAACAATTATTGTTAAAATCAATTCAGATAATTTTAGAGCAGGTGATAGTTATTGATTTTTCCAATCATCCTTATCCCCTCTCCCCCCGCCCCCCGCAAAGTTGTAAATGTATCAGCTTACCACAAATACCCGCATTCCTGTCAAACAGTATCGGAAACATCAATCTCAATTCATCCAGCAGGTGCAGTTTTGTGAATGTCTCAACTTTTAGTCCAGAGAGGAAGCGATGGGTCCCTCATGCTGCCATTTGTCAAACTCTGTTATGCTGAATAACATTGCATCTGGTTGCTCAGCCGGTGACCATGAGATACGCTGGGTAGCACAGTCGTGTGGCACTTAGGGTCAGAGCACCAGGAACCTGGATTTGATCCACCCCCTGACAGTAAGGAGTTTGTACGTTTTCTCCATGACCATGCGGCTATCCTCTGGGTGCTCCTGTTCCCTCCCACATTCAAATGACATCTAGGTTAGTAAGATAAATTGGTCACATGGGTGTAATTGAGCTGCATGGGCTCATTAGGCCAGAATGGCCTGTTACCAGGAAATTAAACAATGATAGTGATGTGGAGCAAGTAAACTATCTCATCAAGATTATTGTACAAAAATATTCCTGAAGCACAACATTGACCAATAATTCTTACTAATACTGCTCAATAAACTTGAGAGGTTAAAAGGATCCACACTGGCAAATGACTGGCTACATCTATAAGACATAAAACAACTTCGGAAGCTTCAGTCCTACCATGGAGGCCCACACCAATGGGAGCCCACTTTAAAAAAGTCCAGCGTTGGACTGATGAGGGTCTGACAAGGACAATCTTCGTCTCCGAGTGTCTTCCTCAGAAACCTCACAGAGGATAGGATTTGCCCTGGCCTCTAATTTCCAAATCTAATGTAATCACTATATCAATAGAGTCACAGAGAACATTGAGGCAAACAGGCTCTTTGGCCCAACACACGCAAGCCAAAGATATCTATCTGAGCTAGTCCCATTTGCTTATATTCCTCTAGGCCTTTCCTATTATCAAGCATCTGTCCAAATGTCTTTTAAACATTGTCATTGTAATTGCCTATAGCTTCCCCGGCAAATCGTTCCATGCACGCACCACCCTCTGAGTGAAAAAAATTGTTCACCAGAGCCCTTTTACATCTTTCTCATCTCACTTTATATCTTTGCCTGATAGTTTTAAGACTCTCCTACCATGGGGGAAAAAACTGAACCTAGAGTATATAAAACTAATTTTACATACTATACCTCTGTAAGGGCACTCTCAACCTTCTATACTCCTGGGGGGTGGGGGGATACCTATCCAGTCTCTCCTTATAATTCAACCCATCCAGTCCCAGTAATAACCTTGTGCATTTTTTCTGCGCTTTTTCCAGCTTAATAATATTCTTCTGAAAGCTGGACAACCGGAAATGAACATGATACTCCAAACGTGGTCTCACCAGTGACTTGTACAATTATAATTTCCCAATTCCTGTAAATGCACTGACTGAAGTCATAATTTGCATCCAAAAGTCTGATTTTAAAGATTTTCAGGTGCTGGTCTTAAATAGTACTAAGTAAGTAAAGGTTCAAAAGTTCATTTATAATCAAAGTGTACAACTCTGATATTCTTCTTCTCCAGATTGCCACGAAACAAAGAAGAAAAAGAACATCGGCACAATCACCAACCTCTAAATCCTCCCTCCCCGCACAAAACACAAACAAAAATGGAACATGTACATGGGCTCCCAAATCCCCCAAGCCTGCACACAAAAAAAACAGAAAAATCAGGTGAAAAACACAAAATATAAAAAATTATAGTCTATAATCCAAGTCCACATCCAAAATGCAGAAAACCTGGGTAATGTTCTCCTGGGACAACAGCAGGCTAGCCCCTTTCAGGTCGCAGAGCGATCCCCAGTGACCAAAAGGCATGCAGCCAGTCCTCACCTTGATGTTTCAGTCTCTCTTGTTGCTTTCATTGGTGAACAATGGAAGCTTTAATCAATGAAATGGAGTCAAACTGTGGCTCTCGCCCTGTCCTGCTGCCTTCTCGCCATGAAGTCTGTACACGCTGCCTCTGTCTGCCAGAATCCTCTCGGAGACAACAGAGCACTGCAACACCCAAACTTTCACATTTGCCTCAATGTTTCAATCTCTCTCATCACTTTAGTCGGTGAAAGTGGAGTCAAACATAGGCTCATGCCCTGTCCCCCAGCACGCCTGGAATCTTCTCGGAGACTGTAGAGCACTGGATCACCCAAACAATCTCCAAACTGCAAACCACAGTTCCAAGATCACATTCAAAATGAAAAGCAAATGGAAAGGAGATAAAAGAAAAATACATGGTTTCATGGTCTATCTAGAAGATGCTGACTGAAGGAGCATTGTATGCAGGCACCGTTTTGACTGGAAGATATATATAAATAACTATAATTATATCTAATAACTGATAACAAATGGCTAATATATAATAAATTAACCAATATAATTTCATAGAAAATAAAAACACATTCTACAAAGTGAAAACAAAACTGAAAGTGCTGGAAATGCCCACCAGATCAGATAGCATCTCTGGAGGAATAACGAGTGAGTATGTATAACAGAAACCAGCATTTTCTATTTTTCTACCAGGTCCAGTTGGCTCCCCTGTCAATCAGCACTCTCCCAACTCCCCGTCATGACTAGTTCTAACATATTGTCTCCAGACTCTTGCCAAGGCTGAACACACCTTCAATGCTGCTTCTTCTTCAGTCATCATTTAACCCTCTGACACTTCCCTAAATTACAGCACATGCTTTGTGCCATCTTGCACAAGTGGTGACAGATTTGTGCACTGAGACTACTCACCTGGGAAACAGGAGTTGTGGTCATCCAATGTTACAGAGTCCTAAAGGCCCTTCAGCCCACACATGTTATGATGTTCCAGCCCATTGTTATCATTGACATGCTATTGAAACTTAACTTTTTGTGGCCATAGCACAGTACATTATAAGAAGAGGGCAATTATGTTTTAACAAACTCAAATTCACATACCCATTCTACATAATTTACATGTGTGCAACACAAACAAAAATATTAACTACTGTCATCAAGGTTGAAGAGTGCAGAATGTGAAAACTATTTTTCTCTCTGTGTGCTGGGTTTAGGTGCTGGTCACCGGAGACTGGCACTCAATTCACCTTGGGCTGTAGAACAAAGTGAACAGTAACAAATAGGCTTTGCTTTAAACTGCCGACTCAATTAGGAGGTTCCATTAACTTCAATAGAACTGAGCAACAAGCAGAACATGAAAAGCAAGGCTGAAGTGAGGGCAGAAAATGCTGGGGAAACATCTCAGGTCAGATGACAGGATAATGGAGTTGACCATCTCACAGAACTGAAATATTAACGGCTCCTTCCCCACCTCTGCCACCTGATAATTGAATGTTTCAAATATTTCCTTTTTCATTTTAGACATCAAGCATCTGTAGATTTTTTGAGTTCCATTTGCTGTTCTAAAAACATTTATTATGGACAGCTTGTGTTGGAATTTCACCCCAAAGATTTATTTAAACAAAAGTTGGATCAATGGAGGAAGCTTTCCGTTTATACTCTCTAGCTATAAAGTAACATTATGGGATCCCATGCACAGAGGAACACAGAGTCTGGTACGTCACAGTTAATTTTCCTTCGTTATGTCCTCAATCCCAACTTTCCTCCTCTGTGCTGCTGCCTTACACGACCATCCTGGTCTTTCACCTACATTCCTCGACAACCAGAAAACCAACTAGCTTCAGCACTGAGACATTTCTTGCTAAAACAACACATACTTATGTGAAGCCATGTAGAAAAGTTCCAAATGGACTCAGTGCTAGAAAAAGCTTCAGGTACTAGACGTGTTTTTATTTCAGATATGATTCCACAAAAACTCTTTCAAATCCATGGGAATGAAAGGACAGCAACACACACACACAAAGTAATGAAGGAATGTAACAGGTCTACCAGCATCTATGGATGAGAGTGTTTCTAGATTAATGATTTGATCTTTATTTCTCTAACTGACATTAAGAGACATGAAGTTCAATTGTTCAATGTATCCTGCCCCATGATGCATGTTAATTTACACAACATAATTTATTGCTGCTCCATTAATCTTAAACATGCAAAATGCTGGATATTCAAAGCAACACACACACTCACACACACACAAAATTCTGGAGGAACTCAGCAGGTCAGGCAGCATCTATAGAATTGAAAAAACAGTTGACATTTCAAGCCAAGATTCTTCTTCAGGACTGGAAAGAAGGTGGAAAGACGGCAGGATTAAAAGGTGGGGTGAGAGGAAGGAGGATTGCCAGAAGGTGATAGGTGATGCCAAGTGGGTAGGAATAGTAAAGGGCTGGAGAGGAAGGAATCTGATAGGAGAGGAGAGTGGACTATAGGAGAAAGGGAAGGAGGAGGTGACCCAGACGGAGGTGATAGACAGGTGAGTAGTAAATGGCCAGTTTACCGGTGACCCAAATGGAATATAAGGTGTTGCCCCTCCATCCTGGGGTAGCCTCATCATGGCACAAGAGGTGGTCATGGACTGACATTCCAAAACTGGAATGGGTATTAAAATGTTTAGCCACTGGGCAGTTCTGCCTTTAGCAGATGGAGTGGAGCTGCTCAACGAAGCAATCCCCCAATTTACTACAATGCAGAGAAGGCCACGTCAGGATCACCAGAAACAATAGATGACCTCAGCAGATTTGCAGGTGAAGCATTGACTCACCTGGAAGGACTGCTTGGGGCCCAGGATGGAGGTCTGGGAGGAGCTGAATGGACAGGGCTGGCATTTTGGCCACTTGCAGGAATAAATGCCAAGTGGGAGATTAGTGGGGAGGGATGAATGGACAAGGGAATCATGGGGGGAACGATCCCTGTAGAAAGCAGAGGAGGGATGTGCGAGGTAAAGATGTTTTTGCTGGTAGGATCCCTTTGGAGATGGTAGAATTTGTGGAGGAGGATGTGTTGGATGCGAAGGTAGGTAAGGACAAGAGGAACTCTATCACTGTTAAAGAGGTAGGAAGATGAGGTGAGCATGGTTATTTGGGAAATGGAGGAGATGCAGGTGAGAGCAACATCAATGGTAAAGGAAGAGAAATCCCATTCTTTGAAGAGGAAGGACATCTCTGATGTGTTGAAAAGTGAAGTCGCATCCTAGGAACAGCCCCTTTGATGACAAAGGAACCATTGATGTTTCCCTTAGCCACATCTTTTCAATTTCCTGAACATTGGTGCTCAACCCATCTTCCCTGCAAATGGGTAAAGTGCTACACCTGACCATTCACCTCCTCCCTCACCTCCATTCAGGGCCCCAGACAGTCCTTCCAGTTGATGCAACACTTAACTTGTGAACTTGCCAGGATCAAATATTGTGTCCGATGCTCCCAATGCAGCCACCTCTACATTGGTGTGACCTATGGTATTCCGGTAAAAGTAAATTTCCCCTCTTCTTCAGTTCCCCACTTTGGTCTCTTACCTCTTCTCACCTGCCTATCACCTCCCCCTGGTCTTCTTCTCCTTCTGCCCTATCTCCTGTTGTCCAATTTACTCTCCTTTATCTCCAGCTCTTTACCTTTCCTACCCACCTGGCTTCACTTATCACCTTCCAGCTTGTATCCTCCCTACCCCTCAGCTTTTAATTCTGGCTTCTTCCCCTTTCCTTTCCAGTCCTGAAGGGTCTCAGCCCGAAACGTTGGCTGTTTGCCCATTTTCATTGATTCTGCCTGACCTGCTAAATTCCTCCAGCATTTTGTGTGTGCTGCTCCATTAACCTGCCAGTTTAAACCAGAGCAATCAAGTACATTTGAAAATTACAAAAAATTAAACATGATAATTTACTAAAACTAAGCATTTTTTTAAGATTATCACCTGATATAAATCAATCAAGTCAAGACTCACCCAACCTAGCTGAGCAAGAAAGGCTGTCTTGGAATAACATAACTTGCCTTGCCAGATACTTAACACAAAGAAAGCTTTAATGTAAATCAATCCAAATGAATTATAGAAGTACTACATTTTATTGAATCACTGTTGCAGAGCAGATCTTGTTAAGATGTTTAAACACTTCGGTCTTTATAAACATTTTTAACTTAAATTGCAACTGAGAATCTAATGTGATTAACAGTACTTTTTACTTTCTGATTTTGCTCATCGTTCAGGAGATATGGAGAATCCAGTGTAGCTTATACCAATTTAGTTTAGTTCTACTCATCAATTATGGTCATAAATAGCTATTCACAATTGGTCTACTTCTCTAGAAGGGAATAACTTGATCCAGATGTTACACTAATTAGTGAACTAGCCTCCTTTAACATGTTATAAAATGAAGTAGGTCATAATGATAAGGATAATTCTTATAGTCTTATTGGAAAAGACTCAGTAATTATTGAACAAACTCAGAAAGTCAAATAGCCAATGCGAAAAGAGAAACAATGTTAATGCCCTAGCTTGAGACTCTTTTGAAACACTAAATCTATGTCTCTTTCCACGGATGCTGTCTCACCTGCTGAGAGTTTCCATTATTTGCAGTTTTCCTTCGGATGTTCAGCAGCCACAGACTTTACAGCGATTTCCATTTTATATCCTCTAATATCATCAACAAAGTGACTTGTGCTAGTTTACAGAGGGCTATTCAGAACATCATTACAAACAGCAACCACTTTTTGCTGCAACACAGAAAAAACTGGAGAAACTCAGTGGGTCGGGCAGCCTCTACTGTACAGAGAGAAATAGACAGCCAACATTTTGTGTCAAGACCCTCCATCTACATTGGAAAACAGAGGGGAGATAGTATGAAAAGGTGAAGTGAAGGATTGGAGCAAATGCTGCAGGCAATAGGTGGATCCAGGTGAGCAGGGGTGATAGGCGTTTAGGGGAGAGGAAAGAGGAGATAAATGCCAGAAGATGGGATATAGCAGGGAGAAAACCCCCACTCCCTCATCTGACTATTCGCCCTCTATAAATGTTATGTGGCATGCAGAGTTTCTCTCAATTCCAGTATCTCCTGTCTCTTGTGCCTCAAGTACTTCTTATTGCTTGCTCTGTATAGGCTTGGAATGCATCTTCCTGATTACAATCACACTTTGAATCATGTTAATTTCTGTCAGTGATATTTTGTCAAATCAGCACATTTCCCTCTAATTATTTGGAGAAAAATAACAGCTGTATTAATTTCATTGGTCATAACAATGCTTTATTCTATTAAGCCAATATGCTATCTGAACGCTTTCAAAGGCCACCTACTATAAAGTACTATATGTCAATTCTCCAGAATAAGCTTCAATCTATCATTAGACTTTAGTACATATTAGCTTTGATGTTTAAAGTCATAAGATTGTGTAATGTTAATCATGTGACTGAATTGTACCAAGGACAACATAAAACATCAACATTCTTAAACTTACAAATGAAAATGTTCCAGTCTTAATTTTCAAACAGGTTTTATTTTCCTTAGCAAAGATGGCAATGACTAGGTCCAGACACTAAAAGGGTAAATTTCATCCACGTTCCTGATCACTTACTGTTTTACTTAATTTAAAATCATATAGTGCATAAAGAGACCATATAGCTTGTGCTGGTTTGCTGAATGAGGGATTCAATATATTCCAAGCATCTTCCATAAGCCTGTACTTTTATTTTACTTTCAAGTTTTTAGTTAGTTTGCTTCTCAGCTTTTAGTTAGTTTTTAGTTAGTTTGCTTTTCAGAGATTAACCATGAATCAAGGTAAATAGGTAATTTTCACTATCTAGATTCAAACACAGAGACCCACCACTTTTTTGTGGATGAGTGTCTCCACTGTTGAGGGGTGTGTCAGTAGTCTGAGGAAAAGTGCAAAGGTTTGGGAATTGAGAGAAGTTAGGGAACAGATTTTACCCTTACTACACTTCTTGAAAGGCAACATGAGGATGCAGCTCAAAGGGGGAAGCAGGGGGACAAGGGTAGGAAAGAAGGAAGAGCGTGGAGGTGAAAAGTGATTAAGGATCTCCAGAGTCCAGGAGAATGGAAGGTGAAAGCAGATCCACAAGAAGACACTAGACAGTGTCTGAAGGGTAGATATTAAAAGGATGTGAGCATCTAGAAGTAGACAGCAGGTTTAGGTCTTCTTGCGACATAGAAGATAATAATCTTTGGAATTCTCTGCCCCAAAAGAGTGGAGGAGGACGAGTTATAAAGTGTTTCAGATTGAGATTTGCAGATTTTTAGACTTTAGGAGAATTATGGGGTAGACCAGATAGTGGAGCTGCAACCAAGGTACTATTAGCCATGTTCTGATTGAATGACAAAGGAAACTCAAGAGACCATAAAGTTTACTCCACTCACTTCCCTCATAATAATCCAAAAAGACTTCCTAATGAGGAAATGAAATATAAGCACTACCACAGTGTAAAGTTAATCATATGCCAACAAAAGAACCCACTGAATTTTATTTATGATTGCGCTGGACAATGCTCTTCCTCCAAATTCTTTTTGTTTATTATGGACTGCTCGAAGCTGAACACAAACTGTTTTAGACTACTTGATCCTCCAAGTTCCTACGTAATACAATAAATTAACTTTTATTGAATATATTGCATTTAATTGCATAACATCGCTGGAGTTTTGCGACTAAGCCAAAAATATTTTGTTGATGATTTTAATTTGTATGCAGTATCTGAGGCTTCTTCTTTTAGCAATACTCAGCCAGCATTGATGGATTCCAGTTGCAGTGATACTGTTTCCCCATGACCACAATGTCCTGTTAAAAACTTTCACCATCTGTATCACTGACAGTGCTAATATTTGCAGAAATGTAGTCTAAATGGGAATGCAGGATATGAATTTTTAGTAACATATTGCACTTTCTGATTTTGCTTGCTTGAAGGACAGTGTCAACCAGCTGCACATAGTTTGGTGCTCTGCAGTCGTGAAGTACATTTTCAACAACATCTTGGAACACCTTTCATGTGATTTTCTCCAGTCCCACTAAAAATTCTTTGAATTGCAAGTCACTGATTACCTGTTCAAGTTGCAGACCAACACAAATGTCTTCCTCTTAGCATCAGTTACACTGGGAAACAAGTCTCAAATTTCAAAATCCTTTGAGGAAATTTATAGCCTTTCTAAAGCCTGTCCTGCCATGTAGCATCTGTTCTGCCTAAGTATGCCTAGGCATGCTAGACAAGATAGAAAACCTTTCAGTTTGCATTGCAGGCAACATTTTAATTGACTTGAACTATGAATCGAAATAACAGTTATAGGCTTTTCATGGTGGTTTTCATAATTTGCAGCACAAAATTCATAAGATACACTCAAAAGTATTCAGGAAACAAGATCTCGTTGTCCAACGTAATTGATGGAAAATGGATAGCCACAAAATTAGGTTTAATTTTTCTTACCCATTTTTTCTTTGTGTAATGCTTTAATCCCCCGGTGAAATGAGTGCAAACTACTTGGTCAGTTTCCAGTAAAGTTTTGGTGTTCTGAATATCTATCAGTTTGACTGCGATGATCCCATGACAACAGTTATTGCAACAGATTCAGCAATCAGTGTTGGAACCACACCAAAGCAGCAGTGTTTACTGCCTCAGTCGTGTGGATGACACAGCCGCCTCTTTCCTGAACTCTTCAAAGCCAAATTTGTTCAACAACAGATGTTAATATTGGTCAGAGAAGTTGTAATCAACACTATCTCATCTTGTTTCCAAATTATCTTAGCCATTTTAAGTGAAATAAAACCTGCATAATTATGCAAATACGGTCCCTAAATGTGACTATAATAATTTAGAGGGTTTTTTTATGCTGCAAGTGTAAACATAAATGTGTCTTGGAAAGAGAAAGCAATGTTACTGTTCTGTAGTTTGGCAAAAATGAACCTTAACGTGTATCACTTTGAATTAAGATGATCATTTATTAGCGCAATTGCTGCAGTTTCGTATTGAAAGGGCACCCACGAATCACTGACAAAACTCATGCCCTGTTTTATCATGTGCAAGCTATATTTTAGATCTTTGCTGCACGTTCTTGCAGATGGTTGTTGTACTAGGAACTATGATGCCTTTGTAAATGCAAGATAATCTATTCCAGTTTCTTTTTGCTCAAGTGTAATCCTACCATTTCAGCTCTGAAAACATCTGGAGCTTGTTAAATTCTATGGCAGGATGCCTAACTTCTGGACTGAGCTCTCTTTTACAACTTTGCCTCCCAAAATACTATCCTTGATCAGTAAAAAGCTGACAGAGAAAATATAATATTCTTCAAGTATCAACAATTTGATCAGCTTCCACTAAAACTATGAAACTAAACTACTATAGATTATCAAAAAGTTTGAGATTTATACAAAATGAAAGCTTTGTAATATGCATGAGATGTTAAATAGAATAATCCTTGTAGCATGTATGTGAGATAATCATCAGATTTCAAAACCTATATTATGTAATATTATTCCAATAGATAATAATGAAAATCAATAAACTGCAGATGCTGTAAATTTGAAGTTAAAAACAGAAAATGCTGGAAACACTCAAATCAGTCAGCATCTATGGAAAGAACAACTGTTTATGCTTCAGATCTGAGAAAGAGAAACACAGGCTAGTTTTCAGCAGGAGGGAAGGTAGGGAGGGATCGGTGGGTCAAAGAAAAGATCTCCATTAGGGTGAGGCCAAGTGGGCCATTGGGGGCAGATACCAGTACATTGAACCTCCCTATCAGTGTAATTTGGTGTACAGAGCTGGCTTGGCTATACAAATTAATTTTTTTTAAAGTCTGAGCTAAAATGATGACAGACAGTAGTGATCAGTTCTTGTACACAGAAAGAATGACAGGGTTACATAAAGAGAATTCAAGATCAAATCCAGAAGGTTGCAGTGTGTTTTTTTTCTACCGATACTGCTTGATCTGCCAATATTTCTGACACTTCAGTTGGATGTAAAACCATCAGCTCATGTGTTATTTGTGTAAAAATGTATCTACATAAATATTAAACTAATGTCATTACCATGGATGCTGTTGATTTATAACTGAACTCTATTCCATCCTCCAGCACTTGGCCCACACCATATATGCCTCAAGTGGTTATCAAGAGACTTCTTAAATGTTGTCAAAAACTGCTTCCAGCACTCTCTCTGGCAACGTATTCCAGAAACTCACCACTCTCAGGATGAAAATGCCCCTTCAGATTATCTCTCACTCTCTCCCCCCCCCCCCTCACTTTCTTAAACATTTCCCATATTTTCTTACAACATGGGTGGCAATCCAGCTGACTTCTTTCACAAATTTCACACCATCCACCCTCACAACAGTGGTAACAGTAGCCAGTTAATTTACTAACCAATGTCTTTGGGATGTGAGAGGAAATCAGAGCATCCACGGGTGAAAATGCAAACTCTGTACAGACAGCACTGAAAGTTCGGACTGAGTTTGGGTCTCTGGAGCAATGGGTCAGCAGCTCCACTATCTGCACCGCTCTCCTCTGCAAAGCTTCCTGAGTGGATCCTGTCTATATTTCTCTACTCTTGATTATACAAGCGAGTAGCTTGTGCATTGGAGGGAATTGGATAATCTATGAAAACAGGCAAGTTGTTCATTTACACGTGTAGATAAGTTTGAAGTCCAGGTAAGTCTGTGACTGAGGTGTGGAAATGGGAATTAGAAATAACTCCAAAATTGAGGATTTTCAACTGATCAGAACTAGAATCAAATTATCACATATGTCGTAAAATTTGTTGTTTGCAGCAGTAGTACAGTGCAAGACATAAACATTATGACAAGTTATAAACAATAAGCAAATAATGCAAAAGGATAGCAAAGTATGTTTATGGGTCTACAGACCATTCGGAATATAATTGAAATAATTGAAGAACTGTCTTTTCAGGTAACAACAATCTACTGAAGAAACTCAGTGGACTTTGGACAAAGCAGATTCTACAACATCCAGAGTCTACAACTCTTCAGGGTAGAGAATTCCAGAGATTCACCATCCTCAAAGAGACCCTGGAGTTTGTAGAGTGGGACTCAAGCCTTGAACCGAGAGACATGAGAGCTACATCCCAAGCCACAGCTCAACTAACACCAACCTACCAAGCAGTTGACGAAAATGCCCAAGTTTCTTATCTGACTACACCTACCACCCTCAGTCACTGAGTTAGAGACTGATACAGCACACACAGAAACAGGCCCTCCAACTCAATTTGTCCATGCCCACCAAGATGCCCATCTGAACTAATCCCATTAGTCCCTGCATTTGGAGCATATCCCTCAATTTTTCCCAGATGTTTACCTGCCCAAGTGTCTTTCAATGTTGTTAATGTACCTGCTCAACAACTTCCTCTTGCCACTCATTCCATTTATGGATGAGACTTTGAATGGAAAAGTCAACCATCAAGTTTGGGCCAAATTTCTTCATCTCTCACCTTAAAACTATGCCTGCTAGCTCTTGATTCCCCAACCATGGTAACAAGACTATATGCATTCACCAGATGACAGCTTGGTCTCCTGATCAGAATGTTCTAAACAGAGAATCAGCTAGCAGGATTGAAATGAGGCACAGGGGTTAAATGCAAACTGTCAAGGAATTAGGTTTTTCACCATAAACACATCAGATGTTAAAATCTAGGCCAGTTAACTTCATAAAGAATGCATGGTTTAGCTTCCCATGAGATGTACAACATCTGCCTAGATGGCAAGCACAGTAGTACTGTTGGAAGCACTTTCTATTCCCCTCTGAGTATATACTTCTCCAGAAAAACTGTTGCAAAGACTTTCTAACAGTTAGCATTTCAACGTTGGTAGCGTGCATTACTGGTTTTCTCATTATATAAACATTCACAACATGGTACGAGAAAAGCAGTTAAAAGGGGCAGAATTCATAAAATACAGTGGATTACAGTTAATTGGAACACATCAGGACCAGTACATTTTGGCCAAATGAAGCAGCTGCCCCAGTTAGCCAAAGTTTCGTTGAAATAGTTTAAAAAATAAAAAGACAATCTACTGTTTAACTGAGTAAAAAGTTATAGATTTAAATGAAATACAAAACAAATTAGAACACATCTAATGCTACCACAGTACAATACAAATGTGTATTAGGTCCTAATAGTTATTGATGGAGGAATTCATCCACTGTACATGGCCATGTATGGGATGTCCAAAGAGGGTTAGCACATCTGGTGAAAAGGTTTGTGTCCATTCTGGAACATCTAGTGCTGATAATAGACTACCTTCATACAATGCTTTTGATGATTACATCCACTAAAGCTTCATTTTTATTGAACCATTCAAGATGATTGTCAATACCTTCAAATTCTTCATAGTTCCTAACTTGAAGTAGTTAAATAGTTCCATTTTTCCTCCCTGTTATTTCTGTCATCTCCAAGCCAGAATGCTTGAAACCGCAGGAGCAAAACAGTTTTGACTTACTGTTTATTTCTAGCCAATTATCAGTGACAAAAATCACTCTAAACAAGGTGAAGTGTCTAAGAGCCACACGAGTTCACACAACTGACACAAGTTAGAAACTGTTGAGCAACAGTCTCCTATTCAAATAAGCAGCATGAGAGGAATTCTGAATTAGATGTCGTTCTTTCAGAGTTGTCCCAAATAAGCTACTGCCCCAATTAACCAATGGATCAATTAACCAGAATTCACTCAAAGGGATCAATCACAATTTTTCTTTAAAAATACAGATCTGCTATTATACAAGTAATCTGCAATATAAACTTATGCAACATGCCATTTACAGTACCTTGAAAAAGTACTCAGCTCCCAACCCTTTGTTCACATGTGAGTATCACAACCAGGGATTTTGATCAATTTAACTGAGAATTTTTATTTGTGAATCACATGTTCCTTTTTCCACAGTTGAGCCACAAAAACAGAAAATAGTAAAACATGAAAAACTAAGAATTCAAAAACTGAGATGTTAGCAGTTCAGTAGTATGCATCCCCTTTGCTCAGTATGTAGTTCACAGGTTCAAGGCTCATTTATTATCAAAGTATACATCTCTGAAATTCTTATTCTCCAGATAGCCACAAAACCAAAAGAATGGCAGCACAATCATCAACCCTCAGATCTCTCCTCTTCCGCACACAAAAAAAATTAAAGATCAGGCGAAAACCACAGAATCAAAAAAAAAACAAGACTGGAAAAGAAAGTCCACAGTCTAAGTCCGCATCCAAAATGTAGAAAATCTGGACAACATTCTCCCTCTCTGTAGCAGAGTGATCTCACCAGCAATAAAAGGGCAGTCTCCCCTCTTCAGCAGCAGAGCGATCCCCAGCAATAAAACGGTAGGCAGCCAGTGTTTCTATCTCCCTCGTCCCTTTAATTGGAGAACAATGGAAGCTTTAATAGGTGAAATGGAGTCAAGCATAAGCTCACAGCTTCTTGTCACAAGGTTCCCACGTTGTCTTTGCCTCCTGGAATCTGCTCGGAGACTGCACCCAAACGATCTCCACACTGCAAATCACAGGTTCCAGAATCACATTCAAGATGAAAAGCAAATGAGAAGGTATAAAAGAATTGAAATATATGGTTTCATGATTTATCCAGAAGATGTCAACCAAAGAAGCATTGTACACAGGCACCATCTTGACCAGAAGTTGAACCACCTCTTGCTGCTATTACAGCCAGTAGTCTTTTTGCACAAATCTCTATTAGCTTAGCACAATATGGAGGAGCAAGATTTGCTCATTCCTACCTGCAAAATTGCTCAAGCTGTGCCAAATTAGTTGGGGAGCAGTAGTGGACAGGAATCTTAAGACTTGCTAGAGATGTTTGACTGGATTAAGGTAAGGACCCTGACTGGGCCACTCAAGGACATCAATCTTCTTCATTTGAAGCTATTCCATGGTTGCTCTGGCAGTATGTTTTGGGTTGATGTCCTTCTGAAAGACAAACGTCCTCCCCAGTTTAAGCTTTCTGGTAGAAGCTAGCAGGTTTTTATCCAGGATCCCTCTGTCGCAGCATTCAACTTCTCATCAATCCTGACCAGATCTCTAGTCTCTGCTACCTCTCCCATACTTTACAGTAAGGATGGCATTACCGGGCTGATGTGCAATATTAGATTTACACATGTACTGCTGAAAAAAAGCATATCCATGCCTGTACAGACTTTGCAAAATGTCACTTAGGAGATTCTGTAAAAATGTGGAAGATCTTGTGGTTGGATGACACTAAAGTGAAAATTAAGTGACACGTTTGGCATAAATCAAATACTGTGCATCAGCTAGATAACAGCATTCCTATAAAGTATGGAAGAGACAGTATTATACTATGGGGATTCTGTACTTTTCAGCAGCAGGGACTGAAAATCACAGTACAAGCCTTTCAGCCTGCAATGTTGTACCGACCTTTTAACCTACTCCAAGGTCAATCTAACCTTACTCTACCACATATCCTTCCATTTTTTCTTTCATTTATGTGCCTATCTAACAGCTTTTTAAATGTCTCTACCGGAAGGAGTTCCACGCACCCAGCACAATTCTCTGCGTTAAAAAACCTACCAATGTCATCCCGTCTATACTTCACTCCAATCAGCTTAAAAGCATGCCCTTTCGTATTAGCCACTGCCACCTGGAAAAATAAAGGCTCCGGCTCTCTGCTGACCCACTCTGTCAACTTCTACAGCTGGTGGAGATTGTGGAATCAGATACAATTGCTATGTTTAAGTAGAATTGAGGCAGACACCTAAATAGTCAAGGCAAAGGAGGATACTGTCCTAATGCAGGCAAGTCAGATTGGTGTAGATGGGTGAAGAGGTGATATGTACATGGTGGGCCAAAGGACATGTTTCAGTGCTGTACAACTCCAGGACAAAAATTAAGTAAAACCTCCCAATATTGCCTCAAAACAATGCATAAAAGGGTTTCTTGTTTTTACCATTGACATTCGACTGCTCCCTGATAATTATGACAGGAAGTAGGTTTTGGAGTGGTACTTGCAGACAAAGCTGAAACTGGAGCCTGAACCAAGTACAGACATTGAGGAGAACTCTAAAGTTTAAAGGAATGATAAATGAACTTGAAATAATTCTTGAAGATCTTGACGTAATGGAAGTTCAAGTTTGGAGTATCCAGAACGAGAACACAGTGTCAGGGCAAAGTGGCAGCGGTTTTGAGCTAAGATTCAAAGTTAAAAGTTCAAAAGCAAATTTATTACCAAAGAACAAATATGTCAACATATACAACCCTGAGATTCATTTTCTTGCGGCAAACTCAGTAAAACTGATAATCATAACAGAATCAATGAAAGATCATGCCAACTGGACGGACAAGCAACCCATGTGCAAAAGACAACAAACTGCTTATACAAAAAGAATAATAATAATAATAATAATAAAACAATTAATATTAAGAACATGAGATGAAGAGCCCTTGAAAGTGAAGAGAAACATTGTGATCCTATGGAATTATCTAATTCAGGAGGAATGTACAGTACTGCAGCATATTCAGGATAAAGGCCAATAGATTTCTATACCAGAGACTCAGGAGACTGCAGAAGCTGGAATCCGGAGCAAAACTATGATTTAGAAAACACTCAAAAACTTCTATACTGAATGATTCAAGGAAAATGAGGAAAGGCTCATCTGATGTAGTTCAGGCATGCATTAGTGCTGGGGTAAATCCTGCCCTTAGTTAGGGCTAAATTTTTTTGCTCACATCTTTTTTAAAGATTTGGATACATTACTAATTATGCCCTCAGTTTTAATGGATAAGTGAACTAAATTAAATCACAGTGGAGAATAACAGGGACTAAATGAGGAGGAAAGAATTACTGTATGTGCATCAGTCAGATCAAATATAACCCAGTACTTCATCCACTTGCCTGTTTGATCTGCATATCCTTAGTTTACCCTAGTTTCCAAAATCCTATCAATCTCGCTCACGAGTATTCTTAATGCTCACATTTTTCCGGGGCAGAGTTCCACTATTGAAAATATCCCTCAACTCCATCTTAAATAGACAAATTTGAATCTTTTGGACATTGCAATGTACTAAAAATCTATTCATTGCCATTGTTCATTAGATACTCTTACTTGAAGGATAAACAGCACGGACCGTTCACTAGAAATAGTGAATGGAAAGAATGCAGATCCATCACTTCAGGTACACAGTTAGGAAAGGTTTAAAGGTAAATGGACTAATTGGTGGCAAGTGGGATCAGCTCAGAGAGACAACTTGATTAGCATGGGCAAGCTGAGCTAGAAGGTCTATTTCCGGGCTCCCAAACTCCCTCAGTTCATTCATGTTCTACCACAATCTGTTGAAAATATACCCCATCACTTTAATATAAATTCTTATTATTCCTTGTGAAAGAAACTAAAATTGTCTTTCCGTTCAATAGTTGCTGAACACTCTTTTGTCCTTGTTGAAGTAAACTACTGCCGTAGTAACAGCACTCTGCCAACAGTTTTACTTCAGGAAAAACTAATGCCTTTATGGACAAATCTCATGGGATGTTTTGGCTCTGACTTACAACCCCTTTGAAAACTCAGACTGCGTATTAATTTTCAAGCCATTTGTGTCATTAAATACAAAATCCACTGCAAAATGCAAAGGTATTTGCATCCAGCACACATTTTTCAGAAAATGCATGCCAAATAATTTAGAGTATTGTGATTACCTGGCAACATGTCACAGAGCCCAATGATACATGGTCTCAAAGAACCTCTAAATTTATGAAATCTTTTTGTTCGGAGAAAATTTACTAAATGGTGCCTGGTGTTGATATTTTTCAGGGATCAAATTTTAGAAATCTTGCATATTTCTCAGGAGCTGGGAACTGAGTTAACGATGTGGAATAATAGAGACTTGACTATGGCAAAAAGAAAAAGCCTTACATTTTTGTACAGCATCTTGCATGAGCAGAGACTATCCTAATGTGCATTGTGACCAGTGATTGAAATGGACCTACAGCTGTAAAATCCTCATTATGAAATGATTATTTTATTATTTATTAAAATAATTATATTATTATTTTATTTAGAGATATAGAATGGAACAGGGCCTTCCATCCAGCAGCACATCTATTTAACTCTAGATTAAGCACAAAACAATTTACAATGACCAATTTACCTACTACCTGATACATCTTTGGAATGAGAGGAAATCAGTGCATTGGGGGTGGGGGAAAACGGGTCACCTAGTCCAGGGAGAATATGCAAACTCCTTTAAAGAAATTAAGGGCAAGGGACAGGAAGCAGAACCAATTATCTTCAGGAACCTTCCATCCTCATCACTGGAACAGAGATTAAAATCAAATAAACATCTTCTCTTGAGTAATGGCTGTTACTGATTAGGTCATCAGTGTGGACATTCTCAACTTTATATCCAATAGGACAGATGTCCAAGAAACTGGTCCCTCCACATTAAGAAATGGATCCATAACCTTATGATGCTAATTTGTTCTTTTAAAGCAAGAAAATTATTTGATGAATTCTAAGAATGGCTTGACTCAGTTCAGTTTCTAGAAATATAAATCAAATGGTTCACTCCAGTTACCAAAAAACATGTACAAGATAAATTTAGGCATTATTGGAAAAATAAAGTAATACATATTTATCTAGATTCATTTGCTGGGATTTTTTAAGAAGATGGGGTTATTTGGAAAATGCAATTTGCAATTGCACGGATAATGAAGTCAGTGAAGCTTCAATTGTAAATTATGTTCAGTACAATTCACTATTTCATCTGGAAAGTGTGTGGAGATTCCACATAGTGGAAGAGTAAAGAGATGATGTTGGATGTTGC
Source organism: Hypanus sabinus (assembly GCF_030144855.1). Taxonomy (NCBI): domain Eukaryota; kingdom Metazoa; phylum Chordata; class Chondrichthyes; order Myliobatiformes; family Dasyatidae; genus Hypanus; species Hypanus sabinus. The sequence goes on from NC_082706.1 coordinate 130,644,328, forward strand.
GCATTCATACTGATACAGAAAGAAGCACCACATTAAGCAGATGCATGAAATCTGATTCATCTCTCTCTCTCTCTCTCTCTCTCTCTCTCTCTCTCTCTCTCGGAAGTACTCAGCAAGTCAGGCAGGAAAGTGAACAGACAACGTCTTGGGCCAAGACCCTTCATCAGGGTGCAAGTTTAAAACATCAGGTTTGTTTTCTTCCATAGATGCTTGCTGACCTGATCTCCAGCATTTCGAGTGCAGGAAGGTGCTTAGTGGAAGCATCACTCTGGAGATGCAGGAAATGACAGAGGTAAAGGGAACCTGGTGGAATGAACTAGAGAAAACCTAACATGATTCTGGAAAAAAATTATTCTATCTGCCCACAGCCACTGATTTTCTGACCCTCAGCCTTGACCCCATATCCCTTATTGACAAGATCACAAGAAAATAGGTGCAGGATTAGGTCGCCTGGCCCCTCAAGCCTGCCCCACTATCAATATCAGATGAAAACATGTCTCAGCTCCTCTTTGTCAGCTCTTCACAAGCCTCAATTCACTAACCTTTCAAAAATTTATCTCCCTTCATCTTAAATACTTCTAATGGACTAGTATTCACAACCCTCTGAGGTAGAGAAGTTCAGAGATTGATCACCCTCTATGCATAAACATTGCTACATACCTCAATTTTAAAAACCCTGCTGCTTATCTTGTAACCATATCCCCTTGCTTGATACTCTTTACGAGTCAATACATCTCAATGTCTACCGTCGAGCCCCTTCAGGATCTCATGTATCAATAAGGTCACCCATCAGTCTTCTAATTGAAGAGATGGTAATCAGAATGGACACTCAAACTGCCCTGCCTTTCTTGATTGGACAACCCCTTTCTTCCAGGAATTGACCTGGTGAATCTTCTTTAAACTGCCTCCAGTGCCACTGTTATCCTTGATTATGTTATAGTTGAGGAAATCAAAACTGTGTATAGAATTCAAGGCGTAGAGCCTCCCCAAAATCCTGTAGAACTGCGACAAAACCTCCCATTTTTTAAAACCAACCCCTTTGCAATAAAGGCCAAAGTGCAGATTTCCTTCTTAATGATTGTTTACACCTTTCTGCAAACCTTGCACAACTCATGGTCCAGAAGATTTAGATCACTCAGCGCTTCACTCACTTTTACTCTTTCTCCATTTAGACAATACTCTACCTTCTGATTCCATCCAATGAAGTGCATGGCCTTGCCCTTTCCCACAACGAGCTCCATTTGCCAAGATTTTGCCCAATCACTCAATCTGTTTTATAAGGCTGATTGTAATGGGTTTTAATAACCCTTGGTCTCTCTCCCCTATGAACTCTTAGATCCAGCACTGGCCTTGACTCATATCTTCCTTTGTATGTGCTGTACTAGAACAGTGTGGGTAGTGAAATCCTCACATTTTTGTTGGGCTTATTCATCAATGTGCGGCACCTCGAACTTCGAGCATGATTTAATCTTCAAGCAGCCAACGCCCAAAGGATTGGCTGTAAGACACTCGGCAACTAATTAACACCAGTCAGTTCTCTGGCACCAATACCACTTGTAAAGCCAGAGGTAGAAAAGATTAATATAAAGTAATCAATAATTCATTTAATAAAGAATTCAGGAAATCATGTGGTATGCACTACCATAAAAAGTGGTTGAGGCAAGTGAGATAACTGTGTTTAAAGAGAAATTAGCTCAGATATTCACAGTACAATCATCTAACCACAATTCTTCTGGCTTAGTAATAAAGTCCAATAATTTGTTTAAATCTCACTTCTGTTTTAGTCCCTTAATTTGAAGCTTTCCACTGATGTTTAGGTCATTTATGTAGATAATGATCAACAATAATACCATTTATTCTTTTCTGCAAGTCTGAGTAACTAAATATTTTTTTTCTGTAACTGAAGATTTAAACAAGTTCTCTGTAACTAACACACTTTATTATGCACTCTATTGCTGGTTTCCCTTGTACTACAATGCATGTTGCAAAGAAATTATCTGTTTGCAAGGCATACAAAACAAACATTTTCACTGCTCCTCAGAACATGTTATTGAACAGGAAAGAATGCAGAAAAGATTTACCAGAATGTTTCCTGAACTGGACGAGGTGAGAGGTAAACTTACAGAAGCAGATAACATCATGAGGGGCATAGAAAGGTGAAAACACAGTTTGTCCCAGAGAGAGGGCTTAGGTGTAAGATCAGAGGAGAGAGATTCAAAATGAGACATGGGGAAAGCTTGTTCACACGAAGCTTGTGACCATTTGGACTGAGCTGATGGAAATAGTGGTTAAGATGGGCAAATGAGTAACATTTAAAAGCCATCCAAATAAAGACATAGATAGCAACACACTGTCAAAGTTCTGCTAAAGGGTTTTGGCCCGAAATGTCGACTATACTCTTTTCCTAGATTCTGCCTGGCCTGCTGAGTTCCTCCAGCATTTTGTGTATGTTGCTTGGGTTTCCAGATTTTCTCTTGTTTGGATAGGACAGCTTTAGAGGTCAATGGGCCAAATGCAGGAAGACGGGACAGTTTTAGAGGGTGATGGTACATTGCAGGAAGATGGGACAGCTTTAGAGGGCAATGGGCCAAATGCAGGAAGATGGGACAGCTTTGGAGGGCAATGGGCCAAATGCAGGAAGACGGGACAGTTTTAGAGGGTGATGGTACATTGCAGGAAGATGGGGCAGTTTTAGAGGGTAATGGCACATTGCAGGAAGATGGGACAGCTTCAGAGGGCAATGGCCCAAATGCAGGAAGACGGGACAGTTTTAGAGGGTGATGGTACATTGCAGGAAGACGGGACAGTTTTAGAGGGTGATGGTACATTGCAGGAAGATGGGGCAGTTTTAGAGGGTGATGGTACATTGCAGGAAGATGGGGCAGTTTTAGAGGGTGATGGTACATTGCAGGAAGATGGGGCAGTTTTAGAGGGTGATGGTACATTGCAGGAAGATGGGGCAGTTTTAGAGGGTGATGGTACATTGCAGGAAGATGGGGCAGCTTTAGAGGACAGTGGGACAAACATGGGAAGATGGAACTAGTTTGCTGGGCAACACAATCAATATTGTTGAGTTGCACTGAAGGCCCCATTTCCACATTGTATGACTCTGTGACAATAATAAAGCACTTTACCAATTTATCCCCAATCTCTACATTGTACGTTATTATCCAGTGCACCAAGGAAGAATGATCAAGGAAACTCTCAGTTAGTGCTACTGCCTCTCAGTTTCAACAAACTTAGTTTGATCCTGACCTCCAGTGCTGTCTGCTACCATATTCCCTCTGGGACCATGATGCTCTACTTGTAGTGGATTAATAGCTTAAAAGATGGAGTTGATGAGCATGTGTGAGAAAGAGCATGTTGCAGAAAATAAAAAGAACAAAACATCCACTGGGAATTAGCATTGACCAGATGGGCCAAGTAGGCTTATGCAGTAAAGGAACTGCAGATGCTTGAAGTCCAAAATAAAAGCAGAAAGTGCCACTATCTCATGCATTCTGACCTTACCTTGCATTGTACTTCAACCTAACAACTGCTTGTGGCAACAGTATTAAATTCTTTCCCTAAACTATTGCCCTATTTTTTTTAGCACCTGCCCTCCCCAACCCATTACAATGGCTATCTTCCTTTGTTGCCATCCAGTCTCCTCCTCTGCTCTGATCTCCACTTATTTCTTATACAGAGGGCCTTAGGATGTTTACCTACAGGATGTGGTCAGTGGCTAAAACTGTCAATTTGTGAAATTCCTTTACTCTATACATCTGCGCACCCATTTTGTCACATTGTGGTATTACACAGCGTGGATACAGGCCATTCAACGCAGACCATCCAAAAGCTCCACAAGTTATTCTTCGACACTTGTTACTTTTATAGAATGCCTTCAGATTTCTGGGGACCCTTCTTCGCCTTTTAATTTCCTTCGTAAGGCACCACTTTTGAAACACATAACAGGCCTCTAAAGCCACGAGTGTCCCACTCATTTTTAATCTTTATCTAACCCTCAATCTCAGTTGACATCCAGGGTTCCCTAAACTTATTACCCTTGGTTCAGAACCTTACAGGAACATATTGGCTTCGAACTCATGCGTTTTCTCTTGTAAATGCTTCCTTGATTCCTGTGATTTCTTGCCAGCAGGCCCATTTTCACCAGATGAGAATATCTGTCTTATTGTTTATGTCATTTCATCCTTACATGCAACAGTTTTCAGGAGCTAAAGCCAAATCATTTTACCCTTGAACTCTTTGTGGGATTCTTAAGGAATAAAATGCTTAGACATGGACTAGACAGGAAATAGCAGAAATTTCAAACCCTCCACACATACAGACCAATGTGCAACAGATTAAATTTATAAGCAACTAAACACAAACAGTGAGTCCTCTACCCACTTTGTAGTCAGAATGCAGAAGAAAGATACGTTGCACCATTATTCACCTCCCAGAGAGTACTTGAGACTGATGCTGATACATTATCACCTGATGCGCAACATAGCTATTGACAAACAATTTTCATAATGTGATTATCCCTTGTTGAGTTTTATGAGGGCAACTATGTATATTTTTTACTTGATTTTTATGCATTTTCTACAACACTACAAACAAAAAAAACCCAAAAACAAAATAGGAAATTAGTACAGTGCAAGATAAACATACAATAGTAATATAGTACAAAATAAAATAATTGAAAAAGCACCCAAGTTGAAGTCATGTAAAGTTAGTGTCCACCCCCAACCCCACAAAAAAAACTCCAGACCGATGTAGAAAATATAAATCAGAACATTCAAACCCCCAAAACTGTAAATACAATTGAAAACAGAATATAATAATGCCTACTACCAAAAATAGCTGAAAGCAAGGGACTGAAAAAAAAAACTTAATTAAAAGGAAAATTATGAAAATACTCAATAAAAGGTCCCCAGACCTTATGAAACTTTATATCCAAATTAAGAATTGAATAATGGATTTTTTCAAGATCTAAACAGGACATGATATCGTTAAGCCATTGAGCATACGTGGGTGGGGCAACATCTCTCCATCTAAGAAGAATTAGATGTCCAGCCAGGAGAGAAGCAAAAGATAATATTTGGCATTTAGTCGAACTCAAGCGTATATCTGTCTCACCCAAGAAACCAAACAGAACAATTAAAGGGTTAGGTTCTAAGTGGCGATTCAGAGAACAGGATAAAGTTATAAAAACATCTCTCCAAAATTTCTCTAAGCTAGGACAGGTCCAGTACATATGAATAAGAGAAGCCTCGCCACTTCTGCATTTATCACAAAGAGGACTAATATTAGGATAAAATTGAGATAGTTTATGATTGTTCATAGGGCCCATATGTCCAAATCTAAGCTGTAAAAGACAGTTGCGAACACAAAGAGAAGTTGAATTAACCGATTTGAGAATCGAGTCCCAAACCTCATCAGATAAAGGGATATTTAAGTCATGCTCCCAAGCCATTCTGATTTTATCCACAGGGGCACGCCGTAAGGATACTAATTTATCATGAATAAAAGATATTAAGCCTTTACCCAATGGATTAATAGAAAAAAATAAGTCCATAGCATTTTTCTCGGGCATTTCAGGGAAGTTGGGAAATGAAGGATTGATAAAATGTCTAATTTGGAGATATCTAAAGCAATGGGCATTAGGTAGATTGAACTTAGCAGAGAGCTATTGAAAGGATGCGAAGTGATTATCGATAAAAAGATCTTCAAAATAATTAATGCCCTTTCTATACCAATCATAAAATGTTGAATCATACATAGCAGATAGAAAAAGATGATTATGTAAAATATGACTAGAAAGGGAAAAACCATAAAAACCATAAAATTTCCTAAACTGGGCCCATATTCACAAAGTATGTCTAACAAGAGGATTAACAATTAGTCTAGACAAGCTACTAGGGAGTGCAGAACCAAGAAGTGCAGAAATAGATAGATCTTTCGTGGAATTCAGCTCCATTTCTACCCAATTAGGGCGATCAGACTGGCTATGAAAAAAAGACCAGGAGATAAGACAACGAATACTAGCTGCCCAGTAGTATAGACGAAAGTTAGGTAAGGCCATTCCATCCTGTTTTTTAGATTTTTGAAGATAAACTTTATTAATTCTGGAACGCTTACTCTTCCACAGATAGGACAAAATAATAGAGTCTAAGGAATCAAAAAAGGTTTTAGAAATGAAAATTGGAATAGATTGAAATAAATATAAAAATTTAGGGACAACATACATTTTAATAACATTAATATGACCTACCAAGGACATAGATAAAGGTGACCATTGGGACAAACTCTGTTTTGTAGAGTACAAAAGATTGCCAAAATTTTCACAAAAAAGATCTTTAAACTTCCTTGTAACTGTAATACCGAGGTAGGTAAATTGATTATCAACTACATTAAAGGGGAGGTTGCAAAATGCTAATACTTATGCTTCTTTATTAATTGAGAAAAGTTCACTCTTATGTAAATTAAGTTTATAGCTAGAGAACTGGCTATATATATCTTTTATCATAATCAGCAGGCCTGAAATATTAGCTTCCCTGTAAACCATACAGAAAAAAAAAGCAAAACAAACAGTATTAAGACAATAAGAAGAAAGCAGAGTTAGAAAAATTCTCTTGGCTGTAAATCTGAATATATACCCATGGATAAACTATTTTTGCATAGTAGAGCATATCTGAAATTCTAGTTTGCTGGTCCATGATTTTCTCTCTGTGAAATTAACAGACTCTAACACAAGGGCTGCGAATCTATATGATGCTTGTGTTGCCAAAAGTGCAGGAAGAGAACTTCACCACAATTACAGGGTGCAGGAGATAGTTAAAGATTTTATAGCAAGGTTTTATTGCCACAATGCAAACAGATACAAACAACCTCGTACAATATCATGTCCCACAGTTAGTTTCAAATGCAGCATGGGTGCTATACTTGTTCCACAATGCACACTTTATATTGAGTTATCTTTGTAACTTATGGAATTGTTTCTTTTTAGCAAAAAGCTGTCTTTGAAATAAGCCCTTCCATCCAGAGTCCATTCCAATCAACTATCCATTTACACTAATTCCAGTTTTTATTCTTCACGCTTTCTCATCAGGTTCCACCACTCACGTGCAAAGTTAGGGGCCACTTACAGTGGCAAATTAACCTATCAATGTTCATGTCTTTGGAACTGAAGAAGAACTCAGAGACATAGATTACTACAGCAAAGAAACAAGGTTCTTTGATCCACCCAGTCTATGCTGACTTAAAGCTTGCCTAGTCACATCTACCTACACATGCACCCTGCAGGTCCCTCTCATTCACAAACTATTAACATTTTCTTAAATATTACAATTGAAGCCTCATCTACTATGTTTTCACTCAAAGGAAGCCCACACAGTTACAGGAAAAATGTAGAAATTCCACAGAGACAGCACTTGGGGTCAGAACCAAGCCCAGATCACTGGAGTCATGAGGCAGTGGGTCTACCAGCTGAGCCATGGTGATGCAACAGACAAAGGATAAGTTTCCTGAAGCAGCAAATTCTAAAGGAAGCTTTGGAGTTGAGTCTCCACTGGTTGTGACACTGTGTCACCTGTGGAAATGAAGCAGTCATATTATAAAATAAATTAATGTAAATGTAATTATATCTATCATTCCATATCCATCATAGGATCTCCTATGACACTCCTACAAAACAATATTTTGTGGCAGTCGCATTGTACCATGCAGTACACCAATTTTTCTTTGAAATTCAAGAGTATCAAGGAACAGAAGTGAGTGCAGTTGCTATTAATAAGGAGAAGGCTCTTGGGAAGCTGGAAGGTCTGTAGATAGATAAGCCAACTGAAACAGATGGACTACACCACAATGTTCTGAAAAATGTAGCTGAAGTGTTTGTGGAGGCATTAGTAATGATCTTTCAACAATTGTTAGATTCTGGAATGGTTCCGGAGGACTGGAAAATTACAGATGTCACTCCACTCCAAGAAGGGAGAGAGGCAGAAGAGAGGAAATTATAGGCCAGTTAGCCTGACTTCAGTGGTTGGGAAGATGTTGAAGCCAACTATTAAGAATGAGGTTTTGGGGTACCTGGAGGCACATGATGAAATCGGCCAAAACTGGCCATGGCTTCCTTAAAAGGAAATTTGCCTGATAAATCTGTTGAAATTCTTGAGGAAATAAAAAGCAGGGTGGGCAAAGGAGAGTCAGTGGATATTGTTTACTTGGATTTTCAGAAGGACTTTGACAAGGCTGCTTTATAAGATAAGAGCCCATGGTATTACTAGGATGGATAGAAGATGGCCTTTTCTAGTTGGTTGCTAATGACTAGTGTTTCCCAGGGGTCAGTGTTGGGACCATCCCTTTTCATGTTATATATGAATACCTGGAATGATGGAATTGATGGCTTTGTGGTCAAGTTTGCAGATGGTACATCGCTGGGTGAAGAGGCAGGTAGTATTGACGAAGCAAGGAGTCTGCAGAAGGACTTGGACAGATTAGAAGAATGGGAAAAGAACTTTCAGATTAAATATAGCAAAGGGAATTATATGGTCTTGCACTTTGGTAGAAGGAATAAAGGTGCAGACTATTTTCTAAATGGCAGCAAATTCAAAAATCAGAGGTGCAAAGGGACTTGTACAGAATTTCCTAAAGATTTACTTGCTGGTTGAGTCAGTGGAAAGAAAGGTAATGCAATGTTAGCATTGATTTTGAGAGGAATACAAGAGCAAGGATGTAAGGCCGCAGAGGGCAAAGATGCCTTTATAAAGGCATTTGTCAAAATGCACTTTGGTACTGCGAGCAGTTTTACGCCCCTTATTTAAGAAAAGCTGTACTGGCATTGGAGAGGGTACAGAGGAGGCTCAGAAAAATAATACTGGGAATAAAAGAGTTAACGTACAAGGGACCTTTGGTGGCTCTGGGCCTGTATTCGCTGAAGTTTGGAAGAACGGAGGGGTGGGGTTGTAGTATGTGAAGGAAGAGAAATGGGTGCAGTTACTATTACAAGGAAGGTGCTCAAAAAGCTGAATAAACTAAAAGTAAATAAGTCACCCAGACCAAATGAACTACACACTAGGGTTCTGAAAGAGGTAGTGTTAGAGATTGTGGTGGCATTAGAGATGATCTTTCAAAAATTACTGGACTCTGGCATGGTGCCAGAGGACTGGAAAATTGAAAATGTTACTCCACTCTTACAGAAAGGAGGAAGGCAGGAAAAAGGAAATTAAAGACCAGTTAGCCTGACCAGTTAGTGGCTGGGAAGATGTTAGAGTCAATTGTTAAGGATGAGGTGATGGAGTAGTTGGTGACACAGGACAAGATAGTACAAAGTCAGCATGGTTTCCTTCAGGGAAAATCCTGCCTGATGAACATGTTGGAATTCTTTGAGGAGATTGCAAGTAGGATAGATAAAGGGGATGTAGTAGACGTTGTATATCTGGATTTTAAGTAGGCCTTTTACAAGGTGCCACACACTGAGGTTGCTTACCAAGTTAAGAGCCCATGGTATTACAGGAAAGTTACTAACATTGTTAGAGCATTGGCTGATTGGTTGGAGGCACCGAGTGGGAATAAAAGAATCCTTTTCTGGTTGGCTGCCAGTGACTAGTGGTTTTCTGCAAGGGTCAGTGTTCAGACTACTTCTTTTTATGTCATATAAAGGAGTCCCCCATTTTTCGAACATTCACTTTACGACTGTTATGAAAGACCTACATTACTTACCTGTTTTTGCGAACAGAAGGTGTTTTCATAGTTATGAAAAAAGGCAGCGCGCACCGAGTAGCCAAATTCCTTCCCCGGGACTGCATTCTAGCCAGCATTGCTTAAACACATGCCTGTCAGCATCTGTGCTTTATGTCGAATTATTTTGTACATCCGTTAGCAAGATGAGTTCTATGTTATCAGAAAAGCCTGAAAGAGCACGTAAGGGTGTTACACTTAGCGTAAAACTAGACATAGTTAAGCGTTTCGATCATGGTGAACAAAGTAAGGACATAGTGAGTTTGGCTAAGGGTTTGTGGAAGTTGACGGAGATGATGTTGAAGAGGTTTTGGCATTTCATGATCAAGAACTGATAGATGAAGAGCTGATGAAGAGGAAAGGATAACAATTGAAACTGAACACAGTAGCGAACAGCCCGAAGGTGAAGTCGTCCAGGAACTGAATGGGAAGCAATTGCGTGAGATTTTCGCTGCGATTAACAACTCTGCAGTAATGCAGAAAAGTATGACTTTAATTTTGAAAGGGTACGTAGGTTCAGGGCATATTTACAGGATGGTTTGAGTGCTTACAAAGAACTGTATGATAGAAAAATGCGCGAGGTTAAGCAGTCTAGCATAACTGTCATTTTTCAAGCCTTCCACATCAGCCACAGCAGACGACGAAACTCAACCTTCGACATCGAGGCAGGCAGACATAGAAGAAGGTGACCTGCCTGCCCTGATGGAAACAGACGACGATGAGATGACACCCCAGTCTCCCACCACCCCAACCTCCAACGACTCAGCCTAACACACCATCATCAGTGTGCTCGCTGTCTTCCCGATTCCGGTAAGTGATACTACACTGGGCGTACATTATTTCTACTTTATATAGGCTGTGTATGTTTATGTGTTATTTGGTAGCTTCATAGCTTGAAGGTTACTGGAAAGAGTGTTTCTGCCGAGAGCGCTTGTGCAGTGTGTTTCTGCCAGGAGTGCCTGCACCGTGTGGTGTTTTTGCCGCGAGTGCTGCTGAGAGCGCTTGCGTGAGATTTTCGCTGCGGTAGACAGTGCTGCCATAATTGTGGAATAGTATTCCTACATTATATAGGCTGTGTATTTATCAGATCATTCCAGCTTTTACTATATGTTACTGTTATTTTAGGTTTTATGTGTTATTTGGCATGATTTGGTAGGTTATTTTTTGGGTCTGTGAATGGTCACAGATTATTCCCTTATAAATAAATGGTAATTGCTTCTTCACTTTACAACATTCTGGCTTACGAGCCGTTTCATAGGAACACTCTACCTTCGAATAGCGGGGAAACCTGTATAAATGATTTAGATGATGGAATAGATGGCTTTGTTGCCAAGTTTGCAGATGACACAGGGATTGGTGAAGGGACAGGAAATGGGTAGGATGCAGAATGACTTAGATTAGGAGAATGGGCAAGAAAGTGGCAAATGAAATACAATGTTGGAAAATGCAGGCTCATCCACTTTGGTAGTAGAAATAAGACAGAAAATCCAGGAATCTGAGATGCAGAGGGACTTGGGAGTCTTTGCACAGAACACCCTGAAGGTTAATTTGCAGGTTGAGTCAGCGGTGAGGAAGGCACATGCCATGTTAACATTCATTTTAAGAGGTCTAGAAAATAAGAGCAAGAATGTGATGCTGAGGCTTTATAAGGCACTGGTAAGGCTCCACCTTGAGTATTGTGAACAGTTTTGTGCCCCTCATCTTCGAAAAGATGTGCTGGCATTGCAGAGGGTCCAGAGGAGGTTCACAAGGATGATTCCAGGAATGAAAGGGTGATTATACAAAGAATGTTTGATGGCTCTGGATCTGAATTCTGAATTCAGAAGGATAAGGGGAGATCTCAATGAAACCTTTTGAATGTTGAAAGGCCTAGACAGAGTAGATGTGGGAAGAATGTTTCCCATGATGGGGGAGTCTAGGACAAGAGGGCACAGCCTCAGGATCAAGGGACACCCTTTCAAAACAGAGATACGGAGAAATTTCTTTTGCCAAAGGGTGGTGAATTTGTGGAATTTGTTGCCACATGCAGCTGTGGAGGCCAGGTCATTGGGTGTATTTAAGGCAGAGATTGATAGGTTCTTGATTGGATATGGCATCAAAAGTTACAGGGAGAAGGCTGGGAACTGGGGTTGAGGAGGAGATAGAAAAAAAAGGGATCAGCCATGATTGAATGGTGGAGCAGATTCAATGGGCCAGATAGCCTAATTGTCCTCCCATGTCTTATGGTCTCATCGAAAGGTCTGGGTAGAGTGGATGTGGGGAAGATGTTTCCAGCAGTGGGTGAGTCTAGGACCAGAGGACACAACCTCAGAATAAAGAGAAGTCCATTTAAAACAGAGATGAGGAGGAATTTCTTTCACCAGAGGGTTGTGTATATGTGGAATTAATTACCTCAGATGGCTGTGAAGGCCAAGTCACTGAGTTAATTTAAAGTGGAGGTTGATGAATGGTCTTGAATGGTCAGGAAGTCAAAGATTACGAGGAGAAGACTGGGGAATGGAATTCTGAGGGATAATATATCAGCCATGCTGGAATGGTGGAGCATACGTGATGGGCTGAATGACTTCATTCTGTTCCTTCGTCTTGTCAAGTCCCGGCACCACCCTGTAAATTTCTCTGCACACTTTTAAGCTTATTGCTATCTTTCCCAAAAGCAGGTGAACAGATGTACACACAATACGCAAAATTCTTATAGCACACAAATAATTGAAGGTGTACACGGCGTCGATGAGCCCAACTGGGTTATTGTGTGTAGCTCTGCTCACCTAACTTCAGGAAAGATATCAATAAGCTTAAAGTATGCAGAGAAAATTGACAGGGATGTTGCTGGGACTGGAGTTAAAGGGAAAGGTTGAATAGATTAGCACTTTATTCACTGGAGAACAGAAGAATGAGGGGAGATTTTAAATCAAGGTATAAAAAATTATGAGGTTGTGGCGACCCACTTCCTAGTGCACTCGAACCAGCTCACAAATAGCCAGCGCGCCGACACAAAGGCCAGGTCCGCAACAAAAGCCTGCGGGGGTTTGTGAGTACATGTCCCTTACAGTATCTGCGTCCGGGGAGGGCGGGATGAGGGAGGCTTTAAAGCAAGGCTGTGAAGCTTGAATAAAATTATCTTTGACTGCAGTTTACTGACTCCGTGTCGTTATTTTATCGCTGCGTGTAGCACACTACTACAATTGGTGACCCCGACGGTCCAAACGATTTTTGGACCGGAGATGACCGACGCCGTATCGGTTCATGCAGTTTCGTTGAAACTGCCAAGCTTCTGGATGCTACGACCTCACCTATGGTTCCAGCAAGCAGAAGCCCAATTCCACATTCGGCAGATAACCTCAGAGGACACACGTTACTACTACGTGGTGAGCTCCCTCGACCAGGATACAGCGGCCCAGGTTGTGGAGTTTGTACAGTCTCCCCCGGCGGACGGCAAGTACACGGAATTCAAAGCCCTGCTCCTAAGGACGTTCAGACTCTCACGGCGCGAGCGGGCTGCCCGCTTACTGCACCTGGATGGCTTGGGAGACAGACCTCCATCGGCTTTAATGAATGAGATGTTGTCTCTGGCCGGCAGACACACACCCTGCCTCATGTTTAAGCAGGCATTCCTAGAGCAGCTGCCCGAGGATGACCCACTTCCTAGCGCACTCGAACCGGCTCACAAATAGCTGGCGTGCAGGCACAAAGGCCAGGTCCGGAACAAAGGGAAAAAGCCTGCGGGAGTTTGTGAGTACGTGTTCCTTGGAGCATCCGCGCCCGGGGAGGGCGGGATGAGGGAGGCTTTAAAGCAAGGCTGTGAAGTTCGAATAAAATTATCTTCGACTGCAGTTTACCGACTCTGTGTCGTTATTTTAGCGCTGCGTGTAGCACACCGCTTACAAGGTATATAAATAGGGTGAATGTTTGGAATCAAAATCAAGTTTAATATCACTGGCATACTGTATGTCATGAAATTTGTTGTTCTGTGGCAGCAGTGCATAATAAAAACTATAAATTACAGTAATAAAAAAGAAAATTAAATTAATAGTGTGAAAAGAGAAGGGAAGAAAATGAGGTAGTGTTGAAGGGATCATTATCAATTCAGAAATCAGATAGTGGAGAGGAAGAATCTGATCCTATAACATTGAATGTCTATCTTCAGGTTCCTGTACCTCCTCCTTGGTGGTAGCAATGAGATGGGGGTAGGCGAGGGCCTCTCATTGATGTTTTTAATGTCACCTTTTTGAGGCATCATCTTTTGAAGATGTTCTTGGTGCTGGTTTGTCTAGTGTCCATGGAGCTAGCAGAGTTTTCAACTTTCCACAGCTTTTTCCGATCCTGTGCTGTGGCCCCTCCCAATCAGAAAGTAATGCAACCAGTTAGAATGTTATCCGCTGTACGTACATATGTAGAAATTTTCAAGTGTCTTTGGTGACATACCAATTCTCCTCAAACTCCTGATGAAACATAGCCATTGTTGAGTCTTCTTTGTAAATTGCATCAGTATGTTGATAAATCTTCAGAGATGTTGACAGCCAGGAACTTGAAAGTGCTCACCCTTTCCACTTCTGATCCATCAACGAGGACTGGTGTGTGCTCCCTCGACTTCCCCTTCCTGAAGTCGACAATCAATTCCTTGGTCTTAATGACACAAGGTGAAAGGTTGTTGCTGCAACAACAGTCAACCAGCTGATTTATCTCACTCCTGTATGCCTTCTTGTCACCATCTAAAATTCTGCCAACAATAGTTGTGCCTTCAGAAATCTATAGATGCTGTCTGAGCTGTGCCTAGCCACATAATTACGGATATAGAGAGAATGTGACAGTGACAGAATGTGACATCACTGAGGAGATGCTATTTCTGATCCACACAGAATGTGGTCTCCCTGTGAGAAAATCAAGGATTCAGTTGCAGGGGGAGGTACAGAGAAGTTTGGATTGGTACATGGAAAGCTATGGTTCAAATGTAGAGGAGACTAGGCAGAAGACCACACTAACACTGACCAGATAGGCCAAAGTGCCTAAGCCTGTGCTGTGGTGCTCTATGAATCTATTTGGCCACATATCCAATATTCTTGGACTCTGTCTTTGGACATTGAATCAGAAGAGACAAGCTCAGCATAACCGAATACAACCCAGTTATTCCACGCTTTTTTGCACCACCCCACATCTTAAATCTTTTATGATGGCTGCCCTCAATCTTAAAGATCCTCAGCAGCCTGGACACATCCTCTTCACCTTACTACCTCAGGAGGAGGTACAGTAGCCTACAGGCCAACATCAGAGTTTGAGAATGGCTTCTTCCTCTCCACCATCAGAGACGTGAATGGCTCTTTTAACCCATCAGCACCACCTTACTTACTTCTTTTTGCACTTTTTTTTTGTAATCTATGGGCATCTTTAATCTGTTGCACTGCACTACTGCTACAAAACAACTTTCACGGCAACACACACAAAATTCCGGAGGAACTCAGCAGCCCAGCCAGCACAGATGCTGCCGGGCCTGCTGAGCTCCTCCAGCATTTTGTGCATCTTGCTTTGGATTTCTAGCATCTGCAGATTTCCTCATGTTTGTAATCAGTAATAACAAACCTGATTCTAAATATTTTTAAATATTTACACTTCAAGTCCAGGCTTCACCCGATATAAGCTCAAAATAAAAAATAGAAAAACATTAAACAACTGCAGATCTTATTTAAAAAAATGTGTGGACAAACAGTATATCAAAATATTGTAGCAAGTCTCCTGATAAAATCCACACATATCATACAATGATAAATATTTGTGATGGCAATGCCAAAACAGAGATTATAACTTGACAGCATTCCTGCCATGGATTGCAAGTGCAACACTTACAGACTCACACAGATTTCCTACTTTTCAAACCGGTTTGCCCACTGAATTTGCACAGGGTTAATCTGGTGTATGTACACCCATTGAAATCAACACAAGGAAGATCATATTCAATTTAACCAAGTTATTTTAAATGTTGAAATTGTTTTTAATCATGTAAATGTCTTTCATTTTTAAACACTTATCATTAATTCAATTATCTTTAAGAGTATTTTAATTTCTTTACACTGTTCCAATACAATTTTGGATGTTTGAAAGACATTCAGAATGTTAACGAACAAGAGACTGCAGATACTGGAATTGGCAGCAACAAACGCACTGCTAGAGGAACTCAGTGAGCTGAGCAGTATCTGTGGAAAAGAGGAAAGACATTTTTCTCTGTCCTGATGCTGGATTTTACACCCCCCCCCCAAAAAAAAAGTTGAAATTCCTCCTCTTGGCCCACAAATGCTGCTTGACCCACTAAGTTTCTCCAGAAGATTGGCAGTTGTTGCAGAAATACTTGTAGCTATGATTGCCACTGAGACTGGGATAGCGGCTTTATCAGTTATCAAAACCATTCCTTGGGCTGAACAATGAGCCAACCTTCCAGCAGAAAATTGCACCCAGAACACCTCTGGGAGAAACCACATGGTCCATGACTCAGTGAGAGACCAATCTTAGTCTCAGTCTTTATGTAGTGTGACATCTTAACATCCGCTCAACCATCCAAAGGTCGGTCACCATTTCATTGAGGGTCACAAAAAACAATTAACAATCATGCATATATTGCAAATCATTTCATTTCATTTCTCTCCCCCACCCCTTCCCCAGCATTAGAAAAAAAGAGAAAAATACGCAAAGTTTGGAATAGATTGTAACAATTTTTCCACTTCACTCATTGACATTTAAAAATGCACAAGCCTTTCATTTTGACATGCAGGCCACAATCTCTGATTCATCCACGAGGCTCACTCCCTCCACACAGTGATGCCTGTGCCAGCAGCTGTGAATAATTATTCTGAAGGCCTGTCTGTGAAGGTTGAAAATGGTCAGTCTGTTGTTCATTGAGTAGCTCCAGCAATGAAAAATAGAACTTTCAATTCCATTGATAGTGGAACATTTTTCATAATCAATTGCTAGACTGCATTTTATTTTCTCAGACCACTATGACCCTTGGCTGTTGTTTACCAGGCTATTAGTTGAATTATAATTTAACAACTGAGCATTATCCAGAGGCAAACTCTCAAGGATGGCTTAAATTCTCTTGGAAAAAAAAAGTGAAACATCTGCATTAAATCTAATGATTTTCTGGCCCATCTTTCTTCAAAGTGGAGAAGCATCTGTGATGGGAAATTGGCTGTTGGACACGGTCCTGCATAAATACTCATATACTACACATTTTCCAGGTATTAGCTTCTTCTTAATGGAAATATCTACCATTCCCAGATCTATATCAGTCACCCCAAAAACTAAGTCATCTTAAATCATGATGGATTACCCCAAAAGGAGAAGAGTTTCAAGAGGAGCTGAAAACAAGAAGGATACCTCCAGATAGCCATGACTGGCCAGACAAGCCTAGGCTTTATGCAGTGTTAGAGAGTCAGTCATATTATGATTGCACTACTTGAATATGAGTTCAAATCCCTCAATGGCAGGAAATGAATTTCAATTAATTACTTAAACAAATTAATTGATTTGAAATTTCATCTAATTGACTACAGGAAACCCCATCTGGACCTATATTTTATTCCAAGCTCACAACAATGGAGTTGAATCTTTACCTCCCTCTGAAATGCCACTCAGATCAAGAGCAATCAGAGCATAACCTTGCTGGTAAATGAGCCAACAAATAGTGGTAATGATGTTTACTTGAATCCAAATTGGAAATGATCTGGGTTTTGGATACATCATTAAAACATCCAATAACTTTTTACTAGCACATATCCTTTCTTGATTCAAAATGAAGCATGGAGCAATATAGCATGGATAAAGGCCCTTTAGCCCATCTAGTCCATGCTGTCTGCAGTGGCCAACCAGATAGTCCTATTTTCTTGCATTCAATCCATATTCTTCCAGGCCACACCAAGTGCATCTTAAATGATACTACTGTACCCACTTCAACTGCTTCCTCTGGCAACTCATTCCCTTTACATGAAAAAGTTGCCCCTTGGTTCCATTTTAAGTCTTTCCTTTCTCACCCTAAATCTTTGCCACTTGGTTTTGGACTCTGCTACCCTAGTGATCCAAATGTTTCTCACGGTATGTTCAAGCCAAAAGAAAACAATTTACACTGCGAATGGGTGTGTTCAATGAAGAGTTTTGCCTGAGAACACTGGGAATCACATTCTAGAATCTCGCAAAACAACAGTTAAGTAGATCTCTGTCCAAAGAAGAAACTTCAACCCATGCTTTAAAGAATTAACATAAGAGATATGCGCATCAGCTGAATTATTCATGTCACATGTTGATACACCAGACTGCTGAATGCTTTTCATTTTCTAAGATGATCATTAGTTGCCACATGTGCAAAGTGTGTAGCTTTTATGCTGTGTCACTTGGCAAAGTCAAAACATGTATTCAGTTTTGAGATACAGTAGTCCCATAAAGTTATATTACACTCACGTCACAGAAAGGAACTTCAATGTTTCCAAAGAAAATACCAACTCTGTTTCCCAAAAATCTCATCTGTCAAAACTACTTGGTTGGCTGACCAGCAAGTCAAAATACAAATAAATCTAAATCAAATAGATATAATTAATCAAAAATAATATAGCAGCAGAATTTAAAAAAACATTAAAACATGAATGGGACCACATATAGAAGGGCAAACTTGCTATTAAAGCCCCCAGCTAGCTTCAATCCATATATTATTTAAACAAACTTGCATAAACAGTGCAACTTTAGATGTCAGAAAAGCCAAGGCAGTAAATTGAAGGAGGGTGCTTCTATGGTCTGAGAATGCTAACAGACATATTGATATCAACCACAAACAAACAAATGCTTACACACACAAGTGACAAGAACTTTGGCCATCCTGTTCAAATGTGATTCAGTCTCTAAGTCCAAAGCAAATTGCTCAGGACACATCTGATATTGGATCATGAGCCACATTTAAATTAGCTTAATGGGATGTAATCATCAGGGCCCAGAAGTAAGCCACTCAACCCACAGAGTTGCTGCCTGTTTGAGCAGTGAAATCCCATCACTTCTGCTTTTCCCCCTTGGTCATCCAATTCTGATGACTAGGCACTGACTGACTCTATTCCCACTATTCTTATAATCACTCCCTTCAGCTCAGTATTTTAAGTCTGTGCTCCACCAATCCTCTCTCTCATTTTTGAATAATCCACCAATGGAAATAGCTTTCCTGTATCTACCCTATCTGCATCACCTGGCCATGATGTCTTCTGAACAATGATCCACAGTGAAAGGCTCTTGGAGATTGTGAGAAAATGAAAGACTTGGCTTTCTGACCATGGTTGGAAACAATTCATGAGATGTGCCATGATGACTAAGTACCATGGAATCACCCCACCTTTCACATCAGATTCTACTAGGATTGCATTTCTATGATAAGGTAATAAATCAGATCAAATTTGTGACTCAACTGAAATGCAACATTCTTATACTCCCCAACTCTTAGTGAGAGGAGCTTTCATAAAAACTCTCTTGTAATTCCACATCCATATTTGCAGACTGTAATTTATTCCTCCAATTCCAATACTACTATACTCTTCCATGTCCAAATAATGTTATGTGGTTCCAGTCAGTGCCTTCATTCTTCAACCCCACTTTTGCATTGACCCTTTAACTGCCAAAGAGTTAAAACAGAAATTCATGCAAAGCTGAAATAAGAATGTCGGAAGTGCCTATTGGAAAGGAGGTCATTAGCCTGAAATGTTGACTCCAAGTTTTTCTACACAGATGCTGTGTGACTTGCTGGGCATTCTTTTAGTCTTTAGTATAAACTGAATGTCATTATCATTTGGTCCAAGCACTGACTACAACGGAGCATCAGAGATGTGATAAGGATGTTTCCTCTTGTGGAAGAATCCAGAAAATGAGGTCAGTGTTTTTAAAAATAAAAGAGGGTCAGTCATTCATAACAGGATAGATATAAAGCTTTTTCTCTGAGATTTGTGGGCTTTTTTTTGTTGTAAAACCTCTTCTCCAAAAGATAATGGGACTGCAAAAAAAAAGCTAAAGTGAACTTGATAAGTGAGGATAAAAGGTGACTCTGAGCAGATGGGAAAATTGTACTGGGGTTACAATCAGATCAACCTTGATTTTATTAAATGATGGTTTAGGCTCGGCCAACACAGACAAACTTCCAGCAAAACGTAAGTGGCCAGAGGAACTCAGTATGTCAGGGAGCACCTGTGGAGACAGGGGCATTGTTGACATTTCAGGTCAAAATCCTGCCTCAGGACGGAGTGTAAAGGGAAGGAGGTCAATATAAAGAGGTCAGAGGAGGAGCTAATCAAGAGCTGGCAAGAACTGTTCTCCATAACCTCCATCTGCTGGCCATCTCCTATCTACACTTTCAGTCCTGATGTAGAGTCTTGACCCAAAACTTTGCCTCCACAGATAATATTTAATCATCAAGTTCTTCCAGCAGTATTTTTTCACTCCAGATTACACCACCTACAGTATCGTGTCTACACACGAACTTTACACTTTACCCACATTTCATAGAGAGTGGTAGTTCCATTTCCAACCCTCCGCAACCAACGGCTACTTTTGGCTGTGCAGAATAAATCTACCATTCCCCTATTTATCAGTCTCTCTCCCTCCCCCTCTAATCCTGTTCAGTATTTTCCACTTTCCCTGTCATCTAACCTCTCATCTTTCTCATTTCCAATCATGTCACTTCATTTCCCCAAAGAACATGGACACCAAATTCATGAAAGTACTTATGTATTGAAGTTACCTGTGCATTGTTGGTTTCTAGTTATGATTGTGATTTGGCATGCCACCATTGATACACGATGTGGAGAGTTGCATCACCACCTGGTATGGCAGCCCCAATGCACATGATCACAAGAGGCTGGAGAGAGCTGTAAACTCAGCCAGGTCCGTCATGGGCACAAGCCTCCCTACCATCAAGGACATCTTCAAGAGGCAGTGCTTCAAAAAGGCAGCATCCATCCTCAAAGACCCTCACCATCTGGAAAATGCCCTCTTTGGGGTGGAGGTACAGAAGCCTGAAGACCCACACTCAATGTTTTAAAACAGCTTCTAACCCTGCGTTATAAATGTTCTGAATGGCCCATGAAGCCACGAACACTACCTCATTTTTCATCTCTTGCACAATTTATTTATTTTGTAACGTAGAATAATTTTTATGCCTTTCACTGTACTGCTACAGTAAAACAAATTTCATAACATATGTCAATGATAATAAACCTGATTCTGATTCTATCAACCCTATTCATGAACACAAGCAAGCGTGTGCAGACTAGTTAAAGTTACTTTGTAATGCCTACATGCAAGTTTTCTTTTACTGGTTCATCGGACATGGACTAAGCTACCCCTGAACTGCATGCATTAGAGTCATACTGCACGGAGACTTGCCCTTCCGGCCAACCTTCAGCCACACATTTACACTAATCCAACACTAATGTCATTTCTTCATTCTCCCCACATTCTCATCTATTATGCACCCCCCCCCATTTACAGTAGACAATTAATTTACCAACCTGTGCATATTTGGAATGTGGGTGGAACACCCCAAGGAAATTTTGCAGCCAGAGAGAGAAAATGTGCAAACTCCACGCAGACAGCACTTAAAATCAGGATTGAACCCAGGCTGTGTGTGCTGTCAGGCATTGACTCCATTAGTACTTAAATTCTCTTTTGAAAAGTTAGCAATCACATTATTGGCAACTTGGAATCATACACAAGACACAAGCAGTCTGCACACAGCCAGACTCAGTACCCACACAGGCCTTGTTTGCAGAATTACAACTGAGCTTGCAGGCCACTGCAAGAGTCTGACAGCCTTCATTAATATGTCTCACACAAGATGAGCAGAAAGCATGATCACCATGCATTAAGTACCTGACCACATTTCACAATTGTTGTTCTGACACAATCCTTTTGCAAAGCACACATAAATGCTGCACTAAATGATAGAATTGAGGCCAAATACAAGCCAGCTGTTAAAATTTCTAAATTTCTTTTTGTGTTTATGAGTGCAAAAAGATGCTTTACTTCACAGATTATTAACAAAATGATGAGAAATTAACAAATAAAGATGTATATTGTAAAGAATTCAGTGCAATATTTTTCAAGTAACATTTTCCACTCCTGTAAGCCAGCATATTCCCAACAACTACACAAGGCAAACCACTCCAATTAGCACCAGTGAATAAAACAAATAAGCTGAGTTTGGATTCTCAGAGCCAGCTGGTGCAATGAATGACATACAAAACAGCTGGATAGAGATATGTGGAAAACTGGTATTGATGCTGATCGTGGGACACTACACTAGGGGAAAAAAGTCCTGAAAACACCTAGAAGGAAACCATTAATGTACGGGCCACTCCTGAATGAGTTTAAGAGTCAATGACAATGATTAGTTGTCTCTGTTTACACTGCACCACAAAGCAATAGTTTCATCATGAGCTGGACACTTTGCCCCTCTAAATGTCTCTCTGCCAGACCTTCTTTCCAATGTCCCAATCTAATTTTTGTTCCTCTTAGCATGGTTCAATTGTTTCTTAGTTAAATCCCTCTGTCGCAAGTGTATTTTAATCAAAACCTCTGTGAGCTGAATCAATCAACCCAGTTCTATTGATGCAAGTGGGAGACTCAATCATTTTATTTAGCCTTTAAAGTCCTATTCCGCTGTTTCTTTTGGAATTGAGTATTCTATTTTTAATCAAGCTGATGAGGTTATTGCTGGCATGGGTAAAATGGTTGTTACTGAACAAGTGATCCACACCCTTAACAATCTGGAGAAGTGAGCTCAAATCCTATTACGCAACTTGAGAATTGAAATTTATTTCATTAAGAAACTCCTCTTAGTAATGCTAAAAGTAAAATTGCTGCAATATTACACAAATTCAACTACTTCATCAAATCTGCTATCCTTATCCCAAATGGCTCATCTGTGAATCCAGCTTCAAGATCCACAATTAGTCACTGAGAGTAACAACACATGGCAAAGGAGGCATACAGCACGCTTACCTTCATCAGTCAGGTGCGGAGAATAAAAGTTGCGAGGTCAGGTTGCAGTTAATTCACACCTGGAGTCAAGTGAACATTTCTCATTGCTACGTTACAGAGAGGATGTGGAGGCTTTCGAAATGATGCCAAAGAAGTTCACCAAGATGTTACCCGGATTGGGGAATATTACCTACAAGGGTTGACAAATTTGGATCATTTTCACTGGAGCACTGGAGATGGAGGAGTAACCCGATAGAAGAGGCTGGACAAACTTTGAATGTTTGGGGCAGAGATAGTCAGAGTCTTTTTCCTCGGGATAGAAATGTCAAATGCTACAGAATGCAACTTTCAGATGAGGGAGGAAAAATTTATAAAAAATTAATATGGGAAGTTTTCTTTGCACAGTAGGTGTTGGGTATCTGGAATGTGATACCAGGCAAAATAATGGAAGCAGATACAACTGTAACATTTTAAGGGCATTTAATACAGACGCCTGACCAGACAGGGAAGTAAGGGATAAAGACTACATACAGTAAATGTGTCATTTAAATTGGCATCATGGTCAGCCAACGGACTCACCCCTATGTTGTAACATTTTGTTCTATTTCCTATGAGAAAGTTCAACAAGTTACTTATGTTCAAGGCTGATTAAGGATGGGAATTAAACGTTGACTTTGTTGGCAATACCTGCATAAGGATAAAACTATTGCAAAGGCTGTTGAGATCAAGAGTGTAAAAATGAACAAGTGAGCGAGGCCAAGCCTAAACACTCGTGACTGATCTGAGGTAACCTCACCTCAACATGCCCATCAGTAACCTTTCGCCCCTTGTTTCTCAAGTTTGTCTTAATGTTAAAAAAACTATTCTCACTCTCCTTTGAAGTGATTACAAAAATAGGCCCTTAAACTTTACAACGGAGTTGCTGTTTTAAATCTGTTCTAACATAAATAGGCAAATTATTTTCTAGGTTCTCCCATGGGCAAATAGCTCCCCACATCACCAATACTGCACTGCACTAGGGCTCGGAAGAAACTGGGATGAAAATCTATTCGTAATTAAAACAACAGAGCACCACAGTCAAGTAGTGGTTAGTGGTTAGGCCAGGCAGCATCTGTGAAGGCAAAGGCAGAGTTCATCTATCACGCTGATGACCGTTTATCTGATGGGCAGTTCCAACATTGTTTATATTCCAACTTGGCGAGGTTTGTGTTTCAACTCATTAATAGTTGTTCTTGCTAATGCTTTCAAACCACTGTTCACTGGTATTACTAAATTCCGCTTCTCCCATTATGAAAAAATATTACAATAATTCAAATGTATAGGAAAAAAGCAAAGTAAAATTCTCTCTAATATAAAATAAGGCATTTTGTAAATGATTCCTTTGAAAAGGCAAATTTTTACTGTAATCATTTAAATAATTCACCATTGAACCCATTTTCAGGAACACTTTGAAAAACATATGGATAATGATTTTCCTAATTTGACTGCAGTTTAGAGAACAACTTTCATTAAAATTGCACTTTATCACCTTTCTTGGAAGTGTGTCAAAACACACTTCAAATGCAATAAAATAAGGTGTCTGTTGTTAAGCAGTTTTGGAAAAACAAAATCCAAATAACGTCTGAAATCCAGAACAAGACACAGATGTCTGAAATAAAGAGTATGCTTAGCAATTAATGTGACATTTTGGCTCACTTTCAACAATGCTGAACCATTTCAGGTAGTCAGCATAATCTCTAGTGTGTTCAATGGTTAAAATTGATAAAAGGTGTATTGTTCTGATTTGCTACAATTATATTAGTTCCAGAGTAATCCACTCATCACTTGCTTGGCAGCAGCAACTCAATAAGCTAGTTTTTGATAGTAAAATTAAATGCAAATTTGGTCTGACCAAGTAGGGAGTAGATCAAATCCAGTAATATGTTTGTATGTCTGTTAATTTTGTCACCGACTGCCAAATATTGGACCTTGGGTCTATCCATATGTCTTTATCTTTTCCAGATTAAAAACAAAGTCTGAGCAGCCAACCCCTCAGCACCCGAGATATGACCCCTCCAATAGGTGAGGAGACCCTAGCCACTGTTCCCCTGAACATCTGGCCCCAAAATGCTCTTGAGAAATAGCAGTAATATAAGCAAACAAGAGAGGCAAAATGGCTAGCGCTGCAGCCTCACACCTTTAGGCTCAATCCTGACCTCAGGTGCCAGATGAACTTGCTGACAGTGTTTTAGTAATAACCTAGGATTTCTAAAACAACCTGCCTTTAGTAATAACCATCAAAACTACCAAGTTATTGCAAAAAGAAAACATTTCAAAGAGGAAATCTGCTGTTCTCACCCATTCTAGCCTACATGTGACTCCAGATATGTCTTATGTGGTTGTCTCTTAAATGGGTGAGAAGACATGTGGCAGCTCACCACTCCAGGGCAACTAGGGAGAGGCAAGATAATGCTGACCTCACCAGTGATGCCAACATCCTTAAAATGACTAGTGAAGCAGCATTCGACAGCACACTGCTACTCAACTCTAAACCAGCGCAAAAATATTCACTTTGAGTTTGCGGCTGGGTACGCGTCCACTCAGGATGCTGTTAAATGGCATGGCCTTTATGCACACTATAAGTAACTTCTATAATATAATTAATTTCTTCCCTAAAGGTTCAGAAAGGTCACAAAATTACAATTAACTTTTATTTGCCTTAATCAAATTTGATTACAATCAGTGGCTGATGACATTAAAGAAATTGATATGCAGGAAGACAAAGAATTGCTAGAGGTGCCGCCTGCAGTCCTAAAATCACAGAAACTACCCATTGGTCTGCAACATTTTACAAAACTAACGCAACATAAGTTAATAATTTAATGAACTTTTGTGGTGTTAGGTTCCGAGAGTCATACAGTATTTTTAAAGTGGCCCTCAGCCCCAATGGTCCATGCCGAACAAGATTCCCATTTTCTAGTCCCATTTGTCAACTTCAAAATCTTTCCTAGCCATGCACTTGCCCAACTGTCTTTTATAAGTTGTTATGGTAACTGCCTCAGCCATCTCCTCTCACAGCTCAATTAGTTTACTGACCACACTCTGGATGAAGAAATCATCCCTCAAGTTCCTATCGATTCCCATTGGTCACAGCTCAATGTTAAATACCATTGTCCCCTCAGTATTAATTGCCAAGCTTCCAAACCTGGGCCTTGTATCTCCTTGTGCAACTTCCTAATCAGGAGGCCAGAAACAGTACACATCACTGATAACATCTCCTCTCTGATAACCAACACAGGAGGCACCTCAGAGATGTATGCTTAGCTGACTGCTCTACTCTCTCTCTGCACACATGCCTAAGCACAGCTCAAACAGTTCTCAGTGAGGTTTCAGCAGTGGAAAGGGGTAAGCAGCTTCAATCTCTGAAGATCTCTCCTGGGTCAAACATATTAATGCAAGCACAAAGGCGACATGTTAGCAGCTATACTTCTTTGGGAGTTTGAGGACCTTGGCAAGTCAAAGACCCTGGTAAATTTCTCCAGAAACCATTCTGACTAGTTGCATCACCACCTGGTATGGAGCCTCCAAAGAACAGGCTTGCAAAAAGCTGCACCCTCACCACCAACAAGGATATCTTCAAGAGGTGATGCCTAAAAAAGGCAGTATCCACTATCAAGGACTCTCATCATCTGGAACATACCCTCTTCTCATTACTACAATCAAGAATGAGGTACAGAAGCCTGAAGATACACGGTCAATGATGCAGGAAAAGCTTCTTCCCCTATGTCATCAGATTTCTGAACAGTCCATGAACACTACCTCGTTGTTGCTTTTATTTAAACTATTTATTTATGTTATGATTCAGAGCAATTTTATGGCTTTGCAATGCTCTGTGTAGAACAACGTATTTCATGTCACATAATACAACGATAATAAATCAGATTCTGATTTCTTTTCAATCTGTTCCCTTTAGCTGATTCCCAACCAGGGATAAAAAGAAAAGACTATGTGCATTGACTACAACTTTCCCCCTCATGATTTTATAAACCGCAATAAAATAGAATCTAACCTCTACATGTACAACTGCAATATAAACCACACATACAAATACTACAAGTCTGCTTCAAGGTCAAATGAATTCTTGACAATTGAAAAACAATGCCAAGAAAGATTAAAGGTTCATTTTTGATTGCTTAAATATAACACAAACGATCTTACATTTTGGACAACCTAGTACTTTAACACCATAATTTAAATTAAATAAGAATAAGAGGTCAGTTATTGAGAATAAGAGGTCAGTTATTTGAGAATAAGAGGTCAGTTATTTAAAACAGAGTTGAGGAAGAGCTTCTTCTCCCAGAGAGTTGTGCAGGTGTGGAATGCACTACCTCGGAAGACGGTGGAGGCCAATTCTCTGGATGCTTTCAAGAAGGAGCTAGATAGATATCTGATGGATAGGGGAATCAAGGGATATGGGGACAAGGCAGGGACTGGGTATTGATAGTGAATGATCAGCCATGATCTCAGAATGGCGGTGCAGACTCAAGGGGCCGAATGGTCTACTTCTGCACCTATTGTCTATTGTCTATTGTCTATAAATTATATAAATATATCTGGGTTCATTTCACTTAACGGTAACAGCCTTTTCTTCTTTGTGTTGCCTGGTGGATTACTTGAGAAAGGATGGAGAGAGAAACCTGGAACCACAGACTGATTAGCCTGACATCTGTAAGAGGGAAAATTCTTAAAACTATTATGCAGCAGGGCACTTGTAAAGTCCTAATATGATTGCACAATGTCAATATGTATTTATGAACATTGTTTCTGACAAATCCATCATTTTCTTGAGGATGAATCTGGCAGGGTAGATAGGAAGGAACAAGTGGATGTTTTCTGTGTTCAATAGGATATGATACATGAGGTTATCACAGGGTATTAATATATTAACATAGACAAGCATTTGTTAGAGGACAGAAAACTAACAAACTGATGATCAACTCTTTAGGTATTTTCTGGTCTTCTGCTGTTATAACACATCCACTTCAAGTTCGATGAGTTTGGCATTCAGAAACGCTCTTCTGCACACCACTATCACCTTCCTGTCAACTTGAACCAGTCTGACCATTCTCCTCTGACCTCTCTCATCAGCAAGGTGCTTTTACCCACTGCTCACTGGATGTTTTTTTTTTGTTTATTGCACCATTCTTTGTCAACTCTGTTGCGTTCAAGTATCCCAGGAGAACAGCAGTTTCTGAGACACTCAAACCACACTGTCTGGCACTAACAATCATTCCATGGTCAAAGTCACTTAGATCACATTTCTTCCCATTCTGATGATTGTTCTGAACAATAACTGAACCTCTTGACCATGTCTGCGTGCTTTTATGCATTAAGTCAGCTGTTATAGACATGATTGGCTGTTTAGATAAGTGTGTGCATTAACAAGGTGCACTGGTGTGCCTAATAAAGTTACTGAATGCATGTATAAATAACTACTAGTGTCTCTCAAGAGTACATGGACTTCACCGATTATGATCAAAGCAATTATTTACATAGGGAAACTGGTACGGTATTTCCAAGTTTGCTGCTAATGCAAAAGTGGCAATGGGAAATAAGACGAGGAGCTGTGAACTGTTCAGTAATGGCTAGAATGACTTAATTGGAAAATAACTTGTGAAATGTGACCATATTCTGTTGTTAGAAAAAGTAAAACAAAATATGTTTCAAAAGATGAAAAAGGATATATGTTGGCATTGAAATGTATATCTGATCTTCATACATTAGGCAAAAAAAATGCAATTAGGAAAGCAAAGGACAAAAAAAATTAAACTTGAAATTAAAACTGCAAATGCTAGATATCTGAAATAAAAACAGAAAATGTTGGAAACACTCAGCAGGTCAGGCAGCATCAGTGTAAGCAGAAAAACAGTTCACATTTCAGGTATTTCATATCATAACTAAACAGTTAAAACATTTATCCTTTATTTAAAAAATAAGTCCCTTATCTTTTACAAAATATCGTAGGCCAAAGGGCCAATACTGTGCTGTAGTATTCTTATCCATGGAAATCTCCAAAACTTTCGAGGCTCTTTGGCAGCTATCTACAGTGCATTACAATCCACAGAAATAATATTAGGTTTCTCAAGGACAAAGAGTTTGCCCAGCAGTACTTATGACTAAGCATGGCCGTTAAAATCAATTACAACTTACAAATATTTCATATTAGGGCTAGTTTTATTTTATGGATAATAGTATGCAAAGCCCTCATTTTATTTTGTGAAAACTTTGATTTCCCTTTATAGCATTGAGAAAGCTGTAAAACAAAGGAAATCCTATATAAAAGCAAACACTAGGAAATCTGCAGATGCTGGAAATTCAAACAACACACACAAATTGCTGGTGGAACACAGCAGGCCAGGCAGCATCTATAAGGAGAAGCACTGTCGACATTTCAGGCCTAGACCCTTCGTCAGGACTAACTGAAAGGAAAGATAGTAAGAGATTTGAAAGTAGTGGGGGGAGGGGGAAATGCAGAATGATAGGGGAAGACCGGAGGGGGTGGGATGAAGCTAAGAGCTGGAAAGGTGATTGGCGAAAGTGATACAGAGCTGGAGAAAGGAAAGGATCATGGGACTGGAGGCCTCGGGAGAAAGAAAGGTACCGGCTGGGTAGCCTCCAACTTGATGGCATGAACATTGACTTCTCTAACTTCCATTAATGCTCCTCCTCCCCTTCCTACCCCATCCCTGACATATTTAGTCATTTGCCTGTTCTCCATCTTCCTCTGGTGCTTCCCCCTCTTCCTTTCTTTCTCCCGAGGCCTCCCGTCCCATGATGTCCCATGCATGTCAGAATCAGGTTTATTATCACTGACTTACAATATGTTAAATTTGTTGTCTTGTGGCAGCAATATAGTGCAAAGACATTGAATTACTATAAGTTACAAAATAAATTGTGCATAAAAAAAGGAATGTTGAAGTAATGTTCGTGGATTGTTCAGAAATCTGATGGTAAAAGGGGGAAAAACTTGTGCAAAATTTCATAGCATCACTAAGGGGAAAACAATAATAATTTCATCTTCATTATAACATCAAATGCATCTTGCATAATCCTGAAGCACTTTAACAGGGAAGATGCTGGAAAGGTGCTTCTCTGGTGGGAGGGTCTGGAACAGGAGGTCATAATCTCAAAATAAGGCTGAAATAAGGAGACATAGAGACATATCCTCACTCAAAAGTTGGCGGACTCCCCAATGACAGGAGCTGCAGTAGCTCATAAAATAGGAACTCTTCTAGTCTCTGCTTGAAAAGTATGGATTCTGTGGGAATCAGGGATATGGGATCGGTCAGGAAGCCAAGGTAAGGTAAAAGATTTTTCATGGAACTTCTCCTAAATTACATCACTAGATTTCTACATATCACTCACAGCTGTAGTGACTCACGCTCAATCCTGACCTTTGGCACTGTCTATGTGAAACTTGTGTGCTCACCCTGGCTTTCCTTCAGGTGCTCTGGCTCCCGCACAGATTCCAGGGACATGCAGGGTAGCAGGTTAATTGGACCTCGGAAATTTCCCCTAGACTGCAATCATCTTGTAGAATTTCAGGACAGACTTGGAAGGGGGGAAACATTGGAAGAATAAAACAGGCTTAGTGCAAGAATAGTGCAAATTAGTGTTTGACAGTTGGCCAAGACTTGTCACTGGGTTTGTGTCCTTGCCTTGTGACTCAGCAGAATATATTTTTGTGATGTATTAGCTCTACATTAAGTATTTCTAAATCTGTGCAATGTTTCAATTTTGAATTAAAACTATCCTAAAATCTCAAAATATGCATCTTTTTGTACTATTAACAACTATCCCAATTCTTCTGAAATTGCGTAATTTTGCTTTAAGTATGCAGTTTTCTTTTTTTAATCTCTTGACCGATAAACATTCATCTCAAACCATAACACTTCAAAACATAAACTGATGAGAACAGATGAGATCATAGTATCCTCAGATTCTTTTTAAATTTATCCATGTCTTAAAGTTGTATATTGTCCTTATCATTTGTTGCTGCACGTCAGAATAGTTTGAACCTGAAATTGATTAAAAATTTGCAATTTTTCCAGCAACTTCACCAAATGTTATAAATCATAGTTAAGATAAAAGATAATTTAAGTGTTGAGTCTGGAACAGATGGCCCTGGTAATAAAACTGCCAACGAATCAAGGGGAATTTCTCCCTCCTCACTGGAAAGTTCAGTAAAACTCCAATAATCCAGTACCCCTTGAGATTTTGGTGTTGCCACTCTAAAAGAATTTCTGGAGTACTATCCACTATTCGTGTTAGTTCATATTCTGGACCAGTGAGTAAGCCATCAGAATTCCCAAACAACCAATTGTCACCTTGGATCCCAAACCACCAGATTCATGAACAGTTATTCCATTGAACCATGAGGCTCCTGAACCAGTTTGGATAACTTCACTCACCCCAATATTGAAATGATACCACAAACTATGGACTCACTTTCAAGGCCTCTACAACTCATGCTCAATATGTCTTTTGTATTTGCACAGTTTGTCTTCTTTTGCACATTGGCTCTTTGTCAATCTTTGTGCAGATTTTAATTTATTCTAATGCATTTCTTTGTTCTACTATGAATGTCCACAAGAAAATGAATCTCAGGGTAGTAGATGGTAACATCTACAAACTTTGACAATGAACCTGGTCAGGTGTCAGGTCTCTCAGTGGGAGAACATTTTGGAGATAGTGATCACAATTCTATCACCTTTACCATAGCACTGGAGAGGGTGAGGAACAGACAAGTTAGGAAAGTGTTTAATTAGAGTAAGGGGAAATATGAGGTTATCAGGCAGGAACTTGGAAGCTTAAATTCGGAACAGATGTTCTCAGGAACAAATGTGGCAAATTTTCAGTGGATATTTGCATGCAGTTCTGCATAAGTACGTTCCAATGAGACAGGGAAAGGATGGTCAGGTAGAGGAACCATGGTGTATAAAGGATGTTGTAAATCTAGTCAAGAAGAAAATAACAGCTTACGAAAGGTTCAAAAAACTAGGTAATGATAGAGAACTAGAAAAAGGCTAACAGGAAGGAGTTCAAGAATGAAATTAGGAGAGCCAGAAGGGGCCATGAGAAGGCCTTGGCGGACAGGATTAAAGAAAACTGCAAGGTATGTGAAGAGCAAGAGAATAAGACATGAGAGAACAGGGCCAAACAAGTGTGACAGTGGAAAAGTGTGTATGGAACCGGAGAGATAGCAGAGGTACTCAATGAATACTTTCCTTCAGTATTCACTATGGAAAAGGATCTTGGTGATTGTAGGGATGGACTGGAAAGCTTGAGCATGTAGATATGTGCTGGAGCTTTTGGAAAGCATCAAGTTGGATAAGTCACTGGGGACTGAACCCCAGGCTACTGTGGGAGGCAAGGGAGGAGATTGCTGAGCCTCTGGCGATGATCTTTGCATCATCAATGGGGACATGGGAGGTTCTGGAGGATTGGAGGGTTGTGGATGTTGTTCCTTTATTCAAGAAAAGGAGTAGAGATAGCCCAGGAAATTATAGACTGGTGAGTCTTACTTCAGTGGCTGGTAAAATGAGCAAGAAGATCCTGAGAGGCAGGATTTATGAACATTTGGAGAGGCAAAAAATGATTAGGAATAGTCAACATGGCTTTGTCAAAGGCAGATTGTGCCTTACGAAACATAGAAACATAGAAAATAGCTGCAGGAGTAGGCCATTCGACCCTTCGAGCCTGCACCGCCATTCAGTATGATCATGGCTGATCATCCAACTCAGAACCCTGTACCTGCTTTCTCTCCGTACCCCCCGATCCCTTTAGCCACAAGGGCCATATCTAACTTCCTCTTAAATATAGCCAATGAGCCGGCCTCAACTGTTTCCTGTGGCAGAGAATTCCACAGATTCACCACTCTCTGTGTGAAGAAGTTTTTCCTCATCTCGGTCCTAAAAGGCTTCCCCTTTATCTTTAAACTGTGACCCCTCATTCTGGACTTCCCCAACATCGGAAACAATCGTCCTGCATCTAGCCTGTACAATCACTTTAGAATTTTATACATTTCAGTAAGCTCCCCCCTCAATCTTCTAAATTCCAGTGAGTATAAGCCTAGTCGATCCAGTCTTTCTTCATATGAAAGTCCTGCCATCCCAGGAATCAATCTGGTGAACCTTCTCTGTGCTCCCTCTACGGCAAGAATGTCTTTCCTCAGGTTAGGGGACCAAAACTGCGCACAATATTCTAGGTGCGGTCTCACCAAGGCCTTGTACAACTGCAGTAGAACCTCCATGCTCCTGTACTCAAATCCTTTTGCTATGAATGCCAACATACCATTTGCCTTTTTCACCGCCTGCTGTACCTGCATGCCCACCTTCAATGACTGGTGTACAATGACACCCAGGTCTCGTTGCATCTCCCCTTTTCCTTATCGGCCACTGTTCAGATAATAATATGTTTTCCTGTTCTTGCAAACAAAGTGGATAACCTCACATTTATCCACATTAAATTACATCTGCCATGAATCTGCCCACTCACCTAACCTATCCAAGTCACCCTGCATCCTCTTAGCATCCTCCTCACAGCTAACACCGCCGCCCAGCTTTGTGTCATCCACAAACTTGGAGATGCTGCATTTAATTCTCTTGTATAAATCATTAATATATATTGTAAACAACTGGGGTCCCAGCATTGAGCCTTGTGGTACCCCACTAGTCACTGCCTGCCATTCTGAAAAGGTCCTGTTTACTCCCACTCTTTGCTTCCTGTCTGCCAACCAATTCTCTTTCTACATCAATACCATACCCCCAATACCATGTGCTTTAAGTTTGCACACTAATCTCCTGTGTGGGACCTTGTCAAAAGCCTTTTGAAAATGTAAATATACCACATCCACTGGCTCTCCCCTATCCACTCTACTAGTTACATCTTCAAAAAATTCTGTAAGATTCATCAGACATGATTTTCCTTTCACAAATCCACGCTGACTTCGTCCAATGATTTCACCTCTCTCCAAATGTGCTGTTATCACATCTTTGATAACCGACTCTAGCATTTTCCACACCACCAATGTCAGACTAACCGGTCTGTAATTCCCCGGTTTCTCTCTCCCTCCTTTTTTAAAAAGTGGGGTTACATTAGCCACCCTCCAATCCTCAGGAACTAATCCAGAATCTAAGGAGTTTTGAAAAATTATCACTAATGCATCCACTATTCCTTGGGCTACTTCCTTAAGCACGCTGGGATGCAGACCATCTGGCCCTGGGGATTTATCTGCCTTTAATCCTTTCAATTTACCTAACACCACTTCCCTACTAACATGTATTTCCCTCAGTTCCTCCATCTCACTAGACCCTCGGTCCCTTACTATTTCTGGAAGATTATTTATGTCCTCCTTAGCGAAGACAGAACCAAAGTAGTTATTCAATTGGTCTGCCATGTCTTTGTTCCCTATAATCAATTCACCTGTTTCTGACTGTAAAGGACCTACATCTGTCTTGACCAATCTTTTTCTTTTCACGTATCTATAAAAGCTTTTACAGTCAGTTTTTATGTTCCCTGCCAGCTTTCTCTCATAATCTTTTTTCCCTTTCCTAATTAAGCCCTTTGTCCTCCTCTGCTGGTCTCTGAATTTCTCCCAGTCCTCAAGTGTGCCGCTTTTTTTTGTTAAT
Source organism: Hypanus sabinus (assembly GCF_030144855.1). Lineage (NCBI taxonomy): Eukaryota > Metazoa > Chordata > Chondrichthyes > Myliobatiformes > Dasyatidae > Hypanus > Hypanus sabinus. The sequence goes on from NC_082706.1 coordinate 130,678,704, forward strand.
TTATATGTTTCTTCTTTGGACTTGATACTATCCCTAATTTCCCTTGTCAGCCATGGGTGCACTACCTTCCCTGGTTTATTCTTTTATGAGCCTGATTTAATTTTTTGAGGATGTGACTAAACACATTGATGAAGGAAGAGCAGTGGATGTAGTGTATATGGATTTTGGCACGGCATTTGATAAGGTTCCCCATGCAAGGCTTCTTGAGGAAGTAAGGAAGCATGGGATCCAAGGAGACATTGCTTTGTGGATCCAGAACTGGCTTGCCCACAGAAGGCAAAGAGTGTAAGATGGGTCATATTCTGCATGGAGACCAGTGACCAGTGGTGTGCTTCAGGGATCTGTTCTGGGACCCCTACTCTTCGTGATTTTTATAAATGACCTCGATAAGGAAGTGGAGGGATGAGTTAGTAAATTTGCTGATGACACAAAGGTTGGGAGTGTTGTGGATAGTGTGGAGGGCTGTCAGGGGTTACAGCAGGACATTGATAGGATGCAAAACTAGGCTGAGAAATGGCAGATGGAGTTTAACCCAGATAAGTGTGAGGTGGTTCATTTTGGTAGGTCAAATATGATGACAGAATATAGTGTTAATGGTAAAACACTTGGCAGTGTGGAGGATCAGAGGGATCCTGGGGTCCAAGTCCATAGGACACTCAAAGCTGCTACCCAGGTTGACTCTGTGGTTAAAAAGGCATACGGTGTATTGGCCTTCATCACTCGTGAGTTTGAGTTTAAGAGCCGAGAGGTAATGTTACAGCTATATAGGACCCTGGCCAGACCCCATTTGGAGTACTGTGCTCAGTTCTAGTCACCTCACTACAGGAGGGACGTCGAAACCATAGAAAGGGTGCAGAGGAGATTTACAAGGATGTTGCCTGGATTGGGGAGCATGCCTTATGAAAACAGGTTGAGTGAACTTGGTCTTTTCTCCTTGGAGCGACGGAGGATGAGAGGTGACCTGATAGAGGTGTATAAGAGGATGAGGGACATTGATCGTGTGGATAGTCAGAGGCTTTTTCCCAGGGTTGAAATGGCTAGCTCAAGAGGACACAGTTTTAAGGTGATTGGAAGTAGGCACAGAGGAGATGTCAGAGGTAATATTTTTACGCAGAGACTGGTGAGTGCGTGGAATGGGCTGCCGGTGATGGTGGTGGAGGCGGATACGATAGGGTCTTTTAAGAGACTCCTTGATAGGTACATGGAGCTTAGAAAAATGGAGGGCTATGGGTAACCCTAGGTAATTTCTAAAGTAAGTACATGTTCCGCTCAGCTTTGAGGGCTGAAGGGCCTGTATTGTGCTGTAGGTTTTCTATGTTTCTAAATGTACTTTAAACTTTGAATTCCATATGCCGGAAATCTGAAATAAAAGAGAAAACCATCTATGGAGGGAGAAAGAATTTGTGGTTCACATCAGGAGACTTTACTACAACTTGGAAAGAGGTAAAACGTTGCCTGATATGGGTTGTTGAGATGGGTTCACTGGATATTTCAAAGAAACTGTAACAATATGGTAAATTACTAGTTTTCCATTCACAAGTCAACATGAGCCAGGATAAACTCAATTAAAGGGCAAAACATTGCAGATGCTGTTAGTATGAAATAAAGACAAAGTCTTAGAAACACTAAGCAAGATAGGCAATGCTTGTGGAGGAAGGAGAGGCAAAGTTAATATTTCAGCTCAATGGGCTGTTATAGGTCCTGGAACCCAAGACTTTATCCGTCAGACTGAAATGTAACATGGAACATTAAATAGTTACATCTTGATAAACTGGTCTATTATTGTAGCCAAGTAGAGTGAGAAGGATTTTGCATGCCCTTTATTTCATCGTATCAGTGCATTGAGGCAGCACAAAGGAGAAACAATGGCAGAATGCAGGATATAGTGCTTGCCTGGCTGGATAAGCAGGGACTGCACGGACAAGGATCACGTTCAGGCAGAAGAGATGGCATTTGATTCAGTATCATGTTCAATGGGCATACTCCACTGGTGTACTGTTCTCTGCTCTAACCTCATGTTAAGGGCAGGTAACATGAAAAGTGATTCTCTGAACCAACACAAGACTAAATGAAAGAGCAGCTCAAGGCTATATTGAGGAACAAGGAAACAAAATGTGAAAGAGATTCTAATAAATCAGATAAAGCTCACCCGCCTTGAGAATTGCGACCAACTATCCTCCCACCTGGAGTTTATCCTCCACACAAATTCGGATCAGGAAGTTAATCCAGAATAATCAGAACCATGTTTATTATCACGAATGTACAGTACGTCATGAAATTTGTTGGTTTGTGGCAGCAGTACAGTGGAAGAGATAAAAATTACAAAGATACAAAGAAATAAACACTGCAAGAAAAGAGGAATACCAAGGTAACATTCATGGACTTTCAGAAATCTGATGACAGAGGGGAAAAGCTATTTCTAAAACTCCTGGAAGCTGAGGGACCTTAATAATGAATGGCAACTTCCTGAGGAACCACCCCCTGAAGATGTCCTTTATGGTGAGGGAGTTGGCTGAATCACCAACCCTCTGCAGCCCCTTTCAGTCCCTCATATTGCAGCCCCCATTATGGGTGGTGATGCAGCCAGTCAGAATGTTCTCTACTTTACCCCTGAAGAAATTTGCTAGTCTTTGGTGTCACATTTTTGCAAAATTGATAAAAATTAAAGCTGAAGACCTACTGACACATTGGCGCCCAATTTATCTCATGAATTTATGGTCCAGCCCCTACTTCACAGTCTCAAGCCTAGAAGGTGGCTCAATTAATACCTAAAGTAGCACAGTGTGCTTCAATTTGAATTTCACCAAGCAAGAATCACTCTAGAGATGACAGCATTCCCAAACTGGACCGGGCATTCCTGGTTCTAAACCACACCATTTACAGGTTTCAGACCCACACCAAACATCGCTACTTTTTTGCAACGTGAGAGCAGTAACAAGGTTACTCTCCAATAATGATGAGAAGGCCTCCATGTAAATCACTTAAGAGCAACTTCAACTTAATCAGTTTGTAATGACTATAAACAGGACAATGGCCTATCACAATAATGACTCAACAGTAAAATTCTAACAGTAGAAAAATCAACACAATTTATGAAATATTTAAAATTAATTTAATTCCTGGTAATTTCACATGCTCAAATGAATCCTGTCAATAAATCCTTCTCTTACTCAGAAATATAGTTTTTTCCTCCAGTGGCCTAACTTAATGTTCATGAGACAACAGCTTGATTGCTTGTGTGACTTTAACCTAGCTACACCATAAGTGCCACCTCAGAATCTACAAACCTGCAGAGGAAGCAAGTCACCCCCTGATCCAAGAGGCTGTCTCAGACTAAACGAAAAATGTTAGATTTTATCCAAGAAACCTTCTATGACATAGTCTTTGCTGCTACAGTCAGGACCACAAGGTGTATCATGCTTTCATTATAAAGCTTTAAATGGTCTCAACATAATCAGAGTAAATCTTTCACTGTGGTGGGTTGTTAATTACTTGGAGATGAGTATCACTTTAGTACAGCTGCAGTTCCAAACCTTTATCCTAGCACTTTTGTAAGTTGTGCAAATAATAAATGACAGGCTTCAAACACAAACACACAAAATGTCCTTTCCTAGATTCTTTCTTTATAAATGCCAGCCTGCAGATAATTTTTCAACAAAAGACTACTGCAGTCAATCAACGACTTCTATACCATAATATATTTTCCATACACTGAGCGGGCAGCTGTTGACTGCATCTTTATGAAGGCATCAAATGAATCAACAGAAGTTGTAATACAATGCAGTAGCTAAGCAACCTACACAGTTTGACATCAGTTAACATCACACTTCATAATTTCGATTTTGGTTTGTATGGAAAGTCTAAAGCTGAGCATTAGCCATCGTTCTGACAGTGTGGGTGGGAAGAAATGCTGTTCCACCAACTATTACCACCATCTACAGCTCATCTGATACAACCTTCAGGTCAGTCTGTGAAGAGGTGATCAGCCCGGCCACTTGTTAAAAGCAAATTAGGCCACTTAATCCAACTGCAGATCAACAAATTGGTGATCGTCAGTTGCATCACATGGGAATGGAAAGGCCATGCACGGATTCCCACTTGTGACACCTTACATACTTCCATTTCGCATAGAAGATTGGAGAATTCATCCTTGGAAGTTATGCACAGAAATGACACGGAAGTAGAAAAAGTACTAAAAATGTTCATCAGTTAAGTCAGCATTCATGGAGAAAGGAATAGGGTTAACAGGACCAGTTGATGACTTCTCAGCAGAACATTTCATGAAAGCCTAGACTCCCGGAGGTTATTCTGTTTCACTTTCTACAGGTATTACCTGACCTGTCAAGCATCACCAACATTTACAAAGCCATCCTGCATCAAGCACAGAGGAAAATCAGTCAAATTAAATTTTGCATGCACAAGATGGAACAGATAATCTGCTGGTAGAAATGAGCAGGTCAAGCAGCATCTGTGGGAGGAATTGCCAATGTTGGGACCAAAATCCTGTATCAGGACTGAGAGTGGAGACATGATAGTCAGTATGAGTAGAAGAGGAATATGAGAAAGGAGTCCGAGGTAACTGGGGAAATGAGAGGGATACATAGCAAATTAAATTATGCTCCTGTCTCTGCAAAATTGTCTTAAAAATGACACAAAACAGAAAAATTTGTAAGCACTCGGCAATGCGATCTGTGGGTGAGAAATTATGTCTCCAAGGGTGATCCTGAGCTTTTAGTTATCAGCCACTTCAAAGCTCCACCTCATTTCCATTCTGACTTCTCTCTTCAGCCTCCTACATTAATCTGTTGCTTAACTTAGGCTTGAGAGCAATACCATTTCTTCTATCTGGACACGTTACAGAATTTAAAACGAAATAAATAAATTAGGAAATTACTATTTTTCCCTTTGTCCACAGTTGTGGTTAAACCTTCTCCGTTAAAACTTACATCTTTATTCTCTAAACCAGGGGTTCCCAACCTGGAGTACACAGACCCCTTGGTTAATGGTAGGGGTCCAAGTCATGAAGAAAGTTTGGGAACCCCTGCTCTAAAATCTGGATTTGGAAGCAACTAATTTCTTTGAATACTTTTGGTCTGTCATATTCAGCTGCCTCCCACACCTCAAAGATGTGTACGTTGTTACATTAATCAGCCCTACCAACTGCCCTTGTTGTAGGGTCTTTGGGTTTTGATGGGAAAGTGAGTAGAGGTTATAATTAATAGAAAATGGGATTGATCAGTGAGCTTGCAAACTTCTGATGGGCCAAAGCAATCCTATGTCAATCCTATGAGCTAAATAGGATTGTAAATATGGTTTTTAATTTCTACTATAAGTGTCAGGCATGACCTTATAATTTATCATTAAAATGTCTGGCAGAAAATGGAATTCTGAATTAATTGTGTTAAGACCCTGATTTTCCAAGTTAAATCTCCATGTCTTCCAAAACTGGGCTTGCTAATTGAAAATAAAATTACAAACTAAGACACACAAGCCTGAAAGCATGTACTAGCAGACTCCAGGACAGCTTCTAAAAGACTATTGAACAAGGCGTTAGCACGAAACAGATGGATTCCTGGCCTCACAATCTATTTCATTATGGTCTCACACGTTGCCATTTGCCTGCACTACACCTTCTCTGCAACTCTGACATTTGATTCTGCATTCTGTTATTGCTTTTCCCCTGCACTGATGATGGCATTGTGACAATAGTAAAACAATTTGGCAAAACTGGTTTAAAACAAGTCACTTACAGCATGGCCAGCCAGTAAGTATATCAGGGTTGGCTCCTTGATAAAGCTCCTGCCAGAAAAGTTAATTGCAAATGATACATTCACTTAATATCCCTCTTTTTCCTTTGATCCCAACATCCATTGCTGGCTTGCACAAGCCTTTATTCCCTTGTTGCTTTCTCATTCTGTATCACACAACCTTATATCTGAGAAAATGATCTCAAACGTACAATTACCAGTAACTCTGACTCTAATGTTGCTCTCAACAAGTTGACATGATCTCAGCCCCACAAACATCATTCAGTTAGTTTTGATTTTCTCATTCGTCTGCAGGGAGGCACCTGTTCTTCCAGTCACCTGGAATACATTTCAGTGAAGGTCATGAATCAGAAACAATACTCGGCTTCCATCTTGGCCCAGTGAGAATTTCCAGTAGTTTTTGCTTTTATTTTACATTTCCAACATCTGGGTGTGTTTCCTTTTGCTTTGGAATAAACAAGAGTATATTAAATAACATGATTTAGCACAGAAAGTGTGCCAAATGCATGCTTCAGGATGCTGGTGTTGGGAAATGTGAACACTTAGACTGCCTTTAACAACCAACTGAAAAGTAAGTAGTGAAAAGGGAGGATTTTGAAGAGATAGCAATCGTTGCATCTTTCCAGTGCTTTGAGGTGTCAACAGTTGGCCTGAAAACCCAGAGAGGGAGATCAAAAGCCAAAGACCTTTTCTACCCAGTAGAAAAGGAGTTCCAAGTGTCAATCCTTGATCATCAAATATTTTGACCCTAAATTAACTGAGGGCTGTGCTGGTACATTGGTACTTTGCCAAGAGCTGGCTCTCAAGATTAAAGAAAAAATGGTCCATGTGTTTCCAAGTTCTCATCATGAAACACAGAGCAGTATTGTGTAAGGGGAGGGCAAGAGCCTTTGTCTTGCACAATTTTGGAATATATCAAATCCTCTAGTTTCTAGTGTCACTGCACTTTAGCTTCAGCAAAGTGGTCAACAATGGCTTGGAGCTTCATCCACACACTGTGACTTAACAAATGGGGATCCTTAAATCTTAGTTCTGTGTGTGGTCACTAGAAATTAAACATTCATCATAAAGATTAGTTCCACAACCAAAGGAAACTTGTTGGCGATGAGAAGCAATATTATAGCAAGTAAGAATTGAAGAAAGTGTTGGGGCAATAATGCAGTCATGTTTGGCACTGCTCTTAAAGTTAAAGAGAAATACAGCATGGAAGCATGTCCCATATCCTTCTTAATTGAGAAACTGGTTTATTGATTTTACATATGCCTGGGTACAGTGAAAAACTTTGTTTTGCATGCCATCCAGGCAGATCATTTACAGAAAAAGTGCAGTGCAAACACCGAAAACACTTCCTATCTATATACCTATCCAAATGTCCTCAAAATCTCTTCAATTACATCAGTTCAATTTCAGACATGTTGGTTAACATCCTAGTGTGCATGTTTTTGGGATCAAGGTATCCCCTTATAATTGATATTAGGTTAGATCTGAAAGCTGTTCTTTCAACCATAAAGTAACCATGGCTAAACTTTCCTCTGGTGTGGTACTCGTAACTGAATTGTAAATTCAGTCTTCACAAACTGATTAACAATTTCATTGCAATCAGCAGGCATTGGCAATCTTAATTCACCCATCTCATAGTCATTGGACAGTCAGCAAACTGTTAACAAAGAAAAAAAGTTTCAGTCAGATTTAATACCCAGCTCTTATTAAAATAGTTTTTTTTTTGTAGAGTCTTAAGATGTTTTGAGGTTCACTGAATCAAAAGTATGTCTTGTGTGCGTTTAAATAGAATTTTGGAATTAGGTTCAAATCAAATCCATGCCTACAGAAACAAAAATGTAAGCATTTGTGCATCTGCTGCTATTTTGTAGTTGTATATGTGAAGGACTATCTTTGGAGTTTGGGCAGTTGCTTGCCTGGCATCCAACCAAAAGCAAATTCAAACTTGTCATCCCACAACTACCTGTCAGTTAAGCCAACTTGTTTGGTTGGGCAGCTCACAGTCAAATTATTGCATGGAATGCCATGTGGAGACAAGATGTTTGGATGTCAGTGGGAGGAAGCAGTAAAAATCTCTCTCCTCCTCCTCTGCGTGTGACTTACAACGTTTGTTTGCTAGTTAAGCAGCTCCAGAAGGTGGGAGTGGGGTGGATTTTGACTGCAATGCAAGACACAAGTGCTAAAGAGTCAGCAAAATAAACTAATTGCTGGAGGAACTCAGCATGTCAGCAGTGGAGGGAAATGGAGAGTCAACCTTTCAGGTCCTCCCCCAAATTTAGTCTCCAATTACTTGTCAGCCTTTGCCAGCTTGCCATAACTGAAGGCTTCTGAACACATTTTTAACTATTCCTGCCAGTCATGGAGACATACAGCTATCCCAAACAAAAACAAGCCCTTCAGGCCAACTGGTCCATGTTGACCAGGATGCCCATCATAGCAAGTCCAATTTGCCTGTGTTTGGCCCACATGCCTCCACACCTTTCCTATCCACGTACCTGTCTACAGGTCTATTAAATGTTGTTATTGTGCCTACCTCAAAAACTTCGTATCACAGTTTGTTCCACATATGCACTACCCGCTCCTTGAACAAATTGCACCTCAGGTCCTCTTTAAATCCTTCCCCTTTCATCTTAAACCCATGCCCTCTAGCTTTTTTAAAAATTCTCTTTCCATCTGTAAAGTCACCTCTCAGTCTCCTGTACTCCAATGTATAAAGTTCTAGCCTGCCCAACTTCTCCATAGCACCTTGGCCCTCTAGTTCCAGCAATGTTCTCATAAAACTTTTTTGCCCAGCTTAATGACATCTTTCCTATAACAGATACAACCAAAACTACACAATACTCCAAGTGCTGCCTCACCATCATCTTGTACAACTGCAAAGTCCCAACTTTATACTCAGATCCACAGATGTACTGAGTTCCTCCAGCAGATTGTGCGTTGCATTAGATTTCAGCACCTGCAATCTCCCGTGTCTCCTATTTTCAATGCCCTGACTGAAAGCTAGTGAACTAAGCACCTCCTTCACCCTGCCTGACTGCGACTCCTGCATCGGTACGGGTATTTCTCAATCCTTCTTTTCTGCAAACCTCCTGAGAGTATAACCCCCTTCAGTGTACAAGTCCTACCCTGGTCAGAAACACTTAAAATTGAGTCAACTAGGTCATGGTGTCCTAGAGGAATACAACATCGAAACAGGCCCTTCAGCCCACCACATCCATGTTGAACTCTTTGCCCATCTATACTAATCACATTTGTAGCACATCAGAATCAGGTTTATTATCACCAGCATGTGACGTGAAATTTGTTAACAGCAGCAGCAGTTCAATGCAATACATAATCTAGCAGAGAGGGGAAAAAATAATAATAAATAAAACATAATAATAAACAAGTAAATCAATTACATATATTCAACAGATTTTTTTTAATGTGCAAAAACAGAAATACTGTACATTAAAAAAGTGAGGTAGTGTCCAAAGCTTCAATGTCCACTTGGGAATCGGATGGCAGAGAAGAAGCTGTTCCTGAATCACTGAGTGTGTGCCTTCAGACTTCTGTATCTCCTACCTGATGGTAACGGTAAGAAAAGGGCAATACCTGAGTGTCAGATGTCCTTAATAATGGACACTGCCTTTCTGAGACACTATTCCCTGAAGATGTCCTGGGTACTTTGTAGGTTAGTGCCCAAGATGGAGCTGACAAGGTTTACAACATTCAGAAGCTTCTTTTGGTCCTGTGCAGTAGCCCCTCCATACCAGACAGTGATGCAGCCTGTCAGAATGCTCTCCACCGTAACAACTATAGAATTTTTGAGTGTATTTGTTGACATGCCAAATCTCTTCAAACTCCTAAAGAAGTATTGCCACTCTTCCCTCCTTTATGACTACATTGATATGTTGGGTCCAGGTTAGATCCTCAGAGATCTTGTCACTCAGGAACTTGAAGCTGCTCACTCTCTCCACTTCTGATCTCCCTATGAGGATTGGTATGTGTTCCTTCAGGAAGGGTAAGATGAAGTCCACAATCAGCTCTTTAGTCTTACTGATGTTGAGTGCCAGGTTGTTACAATGACACTATTCCACTAGTTGGCATATCTCACTCCTGTCACCACCTGAGAAATCTACCAACAAATTTGTAAATGGTATTTGAGCTATGCCTAGCCACACAGTCATGTGTATTTAGAGGGTAGAGCAGTGGGCTAAGCACACACCCCTGATGTGCGTCAGCATTGTTTGTCAGTGAGGAGGATATGTTATCAGCAATCCGCACGGACTGTGGTCTTCCATTTAGGAACTCGAGGATCCAATTGCAGAGGGAGGTACAGAGGTCCAGGTTCTGTAATTTCTCAACCAGAATTGTAGGAATGGTGGTATTAAATCCTGAGATATAGTTGTTGAACAGCGCCTTGATGTAGGTGTTTGTATTGTCTAGGTGGTCTAACGTCAGTTGAAGAGTCGTTGAGATTGCATCTGCCATTGATCTATTGTGGTGATAGGCTAAATTCAATGGGTCCAGGTCCTTACTGAGGCAGGAGTTCAGTCTAGTCATGACCAACCTCTCAAAGCATTTCATCACTGTAGATGTGCGTGCTACCGTGCAATGGTCATTAAGGCAGCTCACATTATTCTTCTCAGGCACTGATATAATTGTTGCCTTTTTGAAGCAAGTGGGAACTTTGCCCGTAACAGTGAGAGGTTGAAAATGTCCTTGAATACTCTCGCTAGTTATGTCAGTAACCCTCTATGTCTTGCCACTGAATTACCTGTATAAATGCCTCTCAAACATAGTGATTGTATCTGGTTCTACTGCCTCCTCGCACTTACCACTTAGATACATCTCAAAAATCCCTCTTGGCACCTTATACCCATCCATCTATTACCTGAAAAATTAAAATAATGTAAAATAACAAAAAAATTAACTTTATGAGGCCCCCCCAAAGTCCCAATGACTCCTTTCAAATAAATGCAAGTGGCCTCTTTCAGTGTTCTGATACCAACTGGATGATTCATCTGATCTTTGTCCAATCTCTATACCCACATCTGGCCAGCTGTCAGACTCTTGAGTTTACAGAGGTAACCTATATATTTCGGCAATTGTTAAAGAGTCAAATCTTCACTAAATTCTCTAAATAAATATATTTCAAAAGGTTATTTAATACTTTAGCCCTAGTGGTCAGAGGTGAAAAAATTGTAACGGTTAGTTATTACAATCACACATGCCCCTGAATTTTCTCAGGCATTTAGCAACGAAATCACTTGGATTGGAGACCGTACATCTCCAAAAACATTCAGACTGAGAAATCCATAACATGCAGCATAAATTGGGAAATTATGCATAGAAAGTGAAATGAAATGGCACAAAAATGTAGTTAAGAACAAAAAAAAGGTGGAAGAGATGAAGAAAAAAGATAATAAAGTGCTTTATTCTCCAGAAAGATTTGTAATCTGAATAAATGAAACTCTATTCGTGTGAAGTTCATTTTCTTTTGACAAGAATGTTAATTGGCAGTAAATAAGATCTATATAACATGAGATATTCACACACTCGATTAGACTAACCTGAATTTAGTGATCATTGAGTGAAAAATTAGCACAATCTAATGCATGTCACAAGCTAATTTGTACAGGCAGAAGAGATTTAGTTTAATTTGGCATCATGTTTAGCACAGACATTGTGGGCAAAAGGGCCTGTTCTTAAACTCAATGCCTTGACTAACAAAAGCAAAATTGTCAAATGCTTTTCTTACCATACTATTGAATTGTGTGACCAGTATTTGGTTGAAAAGTAGCAAAAGGGTGGAATAATTTGATCAGCAACTTCCATATATCCTGCCTCAACTACATGCCCGTAGATGCTAGAGGTTGTAGTTCCTTGTATCTGGTCTTCTTGAAGACGGGACCTCGGGTGCCATTTCTACTGCAGCTCTGAACCCAGATTGCCCTGAAGGCCTTTGTTCTAGATAACATTACTTTATTGTCATATACAATGAAATTCCTTGTTTGCATAAAGCTCTCAAGAGCACAGTATGCATGTTAATAGTACATATAATAGTGTACAAAACAGAAAAATGTAAAGATTGTAGTGCAAAATGGTGACAGTAGGCTGAATCAAAGGTGGTGATGAACCAGCATATAGGGAGATTGAAAATCTGGTTGAGTGGTGCCATAACAACATCTTGCTCAATGTCAACATGAGAAGCTGATTATTAACTACAAGACGAGGAATCTGGAGTTCCATAAGCTGGTTCTCATTGAGGAATCAAAGGTGGAGAGTTGTCAGCGACTTTAAATTCCTCAGTGTTACCATTTCGGAGGACCTGATCTAGGCTCAGCACACAAGTGCAATTATGAAGAAAGCATGGCAGTGCCTCTACTTCATTAAAAGATTGTGAAGATTCGGCATGATATTAATTCTTTGACAAATTTCTACAGATGGGTAGTGGAGAGTATATTGACTGGTTGCTTCACAATCTGGTATAGGAACACCAATAACCTTGAACAGAAAGTTGTACAAAAATATAGTGGATACATCAAGTCCTTTCCTCCGTTGAACACATCTACATCTACACTTAGCACTGTCACAGGAAAGTACATTCCATCAGGGACCCCCACCACCCAGGTCATGCTCTGCTACCATCAGGAAGGTGGTACAGGAGACTCAGGACTCACACTAACAGGTTTAGTAACCGTCATTACCCCTCAACCATCAGGCTCTTGAACTAGTGGAGATAATTTCATTCAACTTCACTCACCCCAATACCGAACTATTCCCACAAATTATGGACTCACTTTCAAGGACATTTCATCTCATGTTTTGTTACTTATTATTTATCTGTTTATTATTATTTCCCTCTTTTTGTTCTTTGTATTTGCACATTTTGTTGTTCATTGATTCTATTATGGTTCTTGGATTTACTGAGTATGCCCGCAAGAAAATGAATAAGAGGGTTGTATATGATGACGTATATATATACTTTGAAAATAAATTTACTTTGAACTTTTGAACTTAGAACATCATTGTCTGAAAATATCAGCCACATGCCACTAATATTTTCATTAGTTTAACAGTATACAGATTTTTCAGTCTAAACTTCAGCAATAATTTGCATAATGAGTCACAATACAATCGCTGCCAACCCAAGGGTTGGCTTCAATCAAAGCACAACCTTGAAAGCATGTGCAAATAAACAGAGCACAGAGCTTCTAATTCTCATTACTGGTTATATAGAACCATAGAACATTACGGCATAGAAACAGGACTTTTGGCCCTTCTTGGCTGTGCCAAACCATTTTTCTGCCTAGACCCACCGACCTGCACCTGGCCCATATCCTCCATACAACTCTCATCCACATACCTGTCCAAGTTTTTCCTATATGTTGAAGGTGAGCCTGCATTTACCACTTTATCTGACAGCTCATTCCACACTCCCACCACTCAGTGTGAAGAAGCCTCCCCCTACTGTTCCCTTTAAATTTTTCCCCCTTCACCCTTAACCCATGTCCTCTGGTTTTTTTCTCTCCTGACCTCAGTGGAAAAAGCCTGCTTGCATTCACTCTATCTATACCCATCATAATTTTATATACCTCTATCAAATTCCCCCTCATTCTTCTACGCTCCAGGGAATAAAGTCCTAACCCATTCAACCTTTCTCTGTAACTCAGTTTCTCAAGTAGGGGCAACATCCTTGTAAGTCTTCCCTGCACTCTTTCAACCTTATTAATATCCTTCCTGTAATCAACTGACCAAAACTGCACACAATACTCCAAATTCAGTCTCACCAAAGCCTTATACAACCTCACCATAACATTCCAACTCTTATACTTAATACTTTGATTTATAAAGGCCAATGTACCAAAAGCTCTCTTTACTACCCTATCTAACTGTGATGCCACTTTTAGGGAATTTTGTAACTGTATTCCTAGATCCCTCTGTCTACTGCACTCCTCAGTTCCCTACCATTTACCTTGTATGTTCTACCTTGGTTTTTCCTTCCAAAGTGCAATACCTCACACTTGTCTGTATTAAACTCCATCTACCATTTTTCAGCCCATTTTTCCAGCTGGTCCAGATCCCTCTGCAAGCTTTTAAAACCTTCCTCACTGTCCACTACCCCTCCAATCTTTGTATCAGCAACAAATTTGCTGATCCAATTTACCACATTACCATCCAGATCATTGATATAGATGACAAATAACAATGGACCCAGCACTGATCCCTGTGGCACACCACTAGTCACAGGCCTCCACTCAGAGAAGCAATCCTCCACTACCACTCTCTGGCTTCTCCCATTGAGCCAATGTCTAATCCAATTTACTACCTCACCATGTATACCTAGCAACTGAATCTTCCCTAACTAACCTCCCATGTGGGACCTTGTCAAAGACATTACTGAAGTCCATGTATACAACACAAAAAAAGCAATTACTAAAGCTGGAATATTGAAATAAAAGCCAAAAATTTGGGAAATACAAGGAGTGATAAGCTCGTGGCCCAAGGTAGACGGAGTCAATTTTAGAAAACCTAGCACATTTATTTTTCAACATAGTCCCCTCCTACATTTACACACTTAGTCCAGCAGTCGTGGAGCATATGGATCTTGGACCTCCGGAAAGTGTCTACAGCAGGGGTGACTGATAGGTTCATGGCCTAAGGTAGATGAGTGAAACAGCTCTCTTTACATGCACATGCAGTTCAACTCTGAGTGATTAAGTAGAAAGATTGAAGTTAATAACCCATTGGGGTGATTGATAAGCTTGTGGCCTAAGGTAGAAGGAGATGAGGAGATAAGGAGAAGGTGGTGAATGACCACCCCAACTGATTCCAGTGTTGCGATTGCCTTTATATCCACCATCAAACAGCTGCCCATTCCAGAGCATCTACAATGGGAGAGGGGCCAGTTTTATATATTTTTCCTAATTTTATGCACGATAAAATTACCTTCAGTCTACAGTTTGTGGAAATTTTGTTTGTTCCCTGATCAGCATACTGTTAATTGTCAAATATTTAATTCACCACTGATGAAGCACGATTGAGATCTTCATTTTCTTGCTTTGTGTAGTGTTTTTCTATTTTTCATTAACTTCTGCTCATTACACAGGTGAGGTCACTTCTCAGAACCGTCCATGGTGCACAGAAATCTACACATCGCCTCGGAACTTTCCCAGCAACTTGGGGAATTTTCAATTTGAGATGTCAGGGAGTGGTGGTAGAGTTTGAGACATTAAGGATATTTAAGAGATTCTTAGATACACAAGACCATAAGATATTGGAGCAGAATTAGGATATTTGGCCCATCAGACCTGTTCCACCATGGCTGATCTATTTTTCCTCTCAGCCCCAATCACCTGTATCCCTTCATGCCATGACTAAACAAGAATGCATCAACCTCTGTCTTAAATATACGTAAAGGCTTGGCCTCCACACACACAAGGATGAAAGAAAAATTGATGATTTGGGGCCCTGTAAGAGGGAAGGGTAATATTGATCATGGTGTAGGCTATAAGACCAGTACAGTATCATGGGCTGAAGGGCCATGTAATTATGTAATTACTTTACTGAGCTGCTTGTGAAGTTCCAAGTACAGCTCATAATCTCTGTGCCCAATGGTGTATCCTAACTACTGACCAAATGGTTTATCAAAAGATCAGATTAGAGCCTGCAATAACTAACCACCCCACACCCCAAAATAAAGTAGGTTTCTGTGTTGTGGTCCTAGACCTGGACAATGCTTGTACATAAGAACTTAATCACTTAACACATGGCACCAGCATAATGCTCCCGAGCGAGGCTCCAAAGCTGTGTGTGTGGTAGTTGCATGGGTTTCATCTGGGTGCCCTGATCTTCTCTCACCATCCAAGCGAGTTCCTAGTTGGTAGGTTAACAAGCCCCTGTATATTGCCCTTAGTGTATAGACAAGTGGTAAAAGTTGGGGGTTGATGGAAATGTGGGAAGAATAGAATGGGATTAATGCAAAGACAATGCAAATTACACTGTAGCTCACCAACTCATTCTCCCACCATGTCCTCTTTGATTCACTTGTCATTTGTGGTAATCTAGCAAGCAGCACATCCAGTTAGTAACACGAAGAATTGTTTCCTAAATGCAGTTATCAATTTTAAAAAGTGTCCAATGTTATTTTGTGACATTTAGCAAATTGCTGGTTCTGGAAAAAGCAATGCAGTGAAGTCACAGTTTTTGAAAATATTTTAGCTTTGTACTAAGTGGTTATTTAACAGGCAGATAATTTATAGCAACACAACAAAATTGGGAGGTCAAATAAAAGTGTTTATGAAAAGCTTATTTTAAGTGCTGGTATGATGAAATATTTATAGTTCCGTTCAAATTTAAATCCATACATTTAGCTGCATGACAACTCTTAATGCATCTTCTATTATTTGGATACATAATTAACTCAAATAATGTTCTTCTATGAAAGAAAAATACTCCCAGTCTACTATATACTAAATATAAGATCTGCAGGTATAGATGTCAAAGGGAAACAAAGGAATGAGTTGTAGCTTGCAGCAAATAAAGGAAAGCCTTAAATAAATAATTGTTTTAAAATATAGATTTATCAATGACATATTAAAAATACATGCACTATGAAAGCAAAATACAACTAATTTGATTTGGAGTATGCTGATGGCAGTAATATGGTGTTCATGACTTACTACATCAGTTAAAAATTCATTAATTTTGCATAATCTTTGTATTATAAGTAGTACTTTTTCTTATGCTGATGCATCTTACTTTACAAATGACTACTTCAGAAAATATTCCTCTGGCCGTAAAGCACATTTGGAAATTCTGAGATCAAAAAAGTAGTTGTATAATTAGAAATTTCTTATGTAATGCAAAAATTAAAATTTCTCTGACAGTTATTCATAATCATCACATTAACTGGTGAACTCATTTTAAGCCAAGCCTACTTGTAGCTGAATAGTTTCCTCAATGAAGCAACAGCTAGTGTTTCTGATTTAATTCTTCCTGTTCTATAGGGGTGATCGGGACAGAAACAAATCATTTTGATGTTTTTACTGGTAACTCAGTATCAGCAAATAAAGTTCAGCAGCAGCAGTCTTAAACACTGGAGTTCAACTTTCATTCTTTGCATTTTCATGTGAAGGTACAGAGTGCTTGTGGATTTGATCTTTTCTCAGTTCAGGTCAGCTCTGCATAGTTTACTTAAAACCTGTTACAGTAAAGTTGTTGTTGGCAAGCAACCTGGTTATTTGACGAATAAAGGGCTGTTGGGGGTGCACGCTGAAGGGGGAATACAGACTAGTTATTGACAACACTGCATCAGTTAATGAAGAGGATGAGGGGCTCTACATAACTAATAAATAACAGACAGTCTACCCAAAGCAAGGCACTGTTCAGATTTTTGTTTGCTCAGAGGTTGGTACAATATCACTGGCCAAATTACCTGTACTGTGCTGTAGTGTTCTATGTTTTATTCTGTTTAAGACTGGATGAAACAGAAGCTATGGCTCCGTCTCCCGATATAAGCTGGATAATTTCACCATGAAAACGCAGTGGGTGAAAAATAGTTACATAGAAATTGCATGCATAAAATTGATCACAGTTATCAAAAATAACACCAGGTCACCAAATTTGACAGACAGGGAAAATTACCCAACATCTCCAATCTGGATAGTCAAAAATATTAGTAAATATAACCATAAAATTAAAAGACTGTGCAAGAATTCTTCAAGAAAGTTCTTTGAGTTGAATTCATGCTCTGAAAAAGAATACACAGCTGTTTGGAAAGAGAATTAGTAACAGTATTGATTGAGGTGATCAAATTAGCCGTGAAGTATTAAACTTCCTGCATTGCCAAAGCAGGGAAGTTTTGTCTGGCGTAGTCAATGTTACTACTACAGGGAGGTGGTATAATAGAATAAAGGGGTATACTTCCAGTAGTGGAGAAAAAAATTCTTGCTTGTTTACCTTGAAAGTACCCATATATTTGAGTGCAGAACTTTCAAGGACATACAGTATAATGTGCGAGTGAAAAGGTTTTGGGCACTTTACTCAATCCATAGCTTCATCAATACCCAGAACCCAAAAGGGACCTCTTACAAATAAGTGCACATTGTACACATCTGACCCTATGCCCATGTAATTACTCCACAGGATTTTAGATAAAGGACTTGGCAGTAAATTTGTACCAACTTTATGAAGTTAAAACATGACATAGATTCTGAAACAAAATGTTTAATCCTCCAGGACACATTATGAATACTTGGCATTTTTTGCAATCAACTAAGTTGTTTTGCTTGACACCAATCTTTAGTTTTCACTGAACCTTTATTAAATACCCATGCCCGTGTTGTCCTTGGATTAGGTGTCAAATAGTTTGGGACAGGAGGAAGAGGGAAGACAGGAAATTACAATCAAGCTCACCTGATGCAACTGTTCAGGAAATGCAGAATCTATGTTTATCGTTACAGTCACATAAAGTTATAAAGGAAAATCAACATGGTTTTGTGACAGGAAATTACATTTGAGAAATATATTAATATCTAATATAACATTGAGGCACAGATACAGTAGATAGCCACTCTGTTTCTTACGGCAAGTGTGTAAAACTAGACAGCAAAGGTTTAATGTCAGAGGGGGGAGTTTTAAAGGGTTTTGAGGGGTTAATATTTGAACAGAGTTATTCATATCTGCAATGATCTGAAAGAGGTGGCTGAGGCAAGAATTGCACTAACATTCAAGAGGTATGTAGCCAAATAATTTAAGAAGCAGAACATAGAGGGATATGGAATGAGTGCAGGCATGCATGTTTTAGTAGAGATAAGCATGATAATCAGCATAGATACAGGGTGCTGAAAGGCCTGTTTCTATATTGTATAACTCTGACTCCAAAGCTGATACAGTTTTTCTCAGGATGTAATAACCCAAAATGCAAGAGGATGGTGCAGGGATAGGGGAGCTGTAGATGGAAATTAGATTTTTTTTTCCCAAATTGCTCGGAAACAAAGGCTCTTGATGTTGGCACGCACAATAACTTGTCACTTGAGCTATGCTTCTGAGATTAGAAGTGCGGTGAGCAGAACTGCTGCCTCATGGCTCAAGGTTGAACCCTGGCCTCTGGTGCTCTTAATGTGGACTTTACACAGTATCTGTGGCTGATTTCCATCCAGGTCTACAATTCCCTGCATATTGCTAGAGCCTGCAGGTTGGTGAGTCAATCTAGTGAGAATCTGGGGGGGAGGGGAGAGGTGAGAAGAATTTTTAAAATGGGATTTGTGTTGTATTAGTGTAACTGGGTGGTTATATGGGGGCCAAAGGGGCCATTTAGTGCTGTAACTTGGATTGATAACAAGTGAAATGGCAGATTGTTATTGGGAAGGTCCTGCTGATTTTCATCACTTATGCTGAAGAATTAGATGGAAAGACAAAGTAATGCAATGAAGTTGGCTCTGCTAGAGGGCAAAGTGATCTGGGAAGAGAATGCAACGAGCCTAGAAAATAATAAACAAGTTAAGCAAATCAGTGTAGAACAGTACAGCACAGGAACAGGCCTTTCTGTCCACAATGTTGTGCAGAACTAAGCTAGTAATTAAATGTCTAACCAAACTTTTCTCTTCTGCCTGCACATGGTCCACTTTCTGCACATTCACGTGCCTATTTAAGAACCTCTGTAATGCTTCCACTAAATTTGACTCCACCATCATCCCTGGCAGTGCATTTCCAGCAGCAACATTCAACCTTGCTCCTCTCACTTTGGTGTGGATATCTTGACTCTGAGAAAAAGATACTGGTCGTCTTACTGATCTTAGTTGATGATCTCACTGACTGAATGAGTAGGTGTGATGGGTGAATGGCCCATTCCCACTTCTCTTTCTTATGACCTTACTATGTTCTGGACAGTCTATAACCAGGGAGTACATTTCTTGAGATAGAGGCTGACAGCTCCAGCAACTGACCTTGTCCCTCCAGTGTGTCCTGTACCCTGCCTCGCGCAACATTAATCCTTTTGCTCAGTACACTCCTGGTGTGAAGTTTGGTTGTAGCCCGGAGCAGCAAGTTTGGAGGTTGCAAGCAGTGTTAGATATCGATAAACTCATTCAATTGGCTCTGCTCATCCTTCTGCACAGAATCACCAACATGCTACAATTAAACGAGAGGAAGTTTAGGCATACTTCCTGCTCGTGAAGTGCGCTTGGTGCACCATCGTCCTCATTGCTACCTGCTTGAAATTCTTTGTTATGAATTACTTGCATGGTAACTAGGAGATACCTCAGCCCTGCCTGATATTGGGCCTCCACAGTAAATCTCCCTTTGCTGAAACAGCTTGGTGTTCCAATGCTGTACATGTGGTGCAATGGTTGTAATCGTCAGACCATCACTACTGAAACTGGAATGCAGCCAACACATTCTTCATCCCGAGAGGCTTGACTGTGAACCATCAATTTTGATGGATGCAAAATATCCATCCAACTGAATAGCTGGAGATGGAAAATTTCGAATAATATTGACAACTGCCTCCAACTGAATTACTTCTTGGCAAACTAATAAGGAATTTGTGAGGACTATCATCCAAAAGATCTTGTTGCAATAAAACTTATAAAGGAATCTTGGATTTAGTTCAGGAGATAACTATTGATGTCATCTACAATCAATGTGTTATGCAATCCTTATTTGAGTATCTCTGTATGATCCAGAACAATTCAAATTCAAGCAGCTGCAGAGTATAGTGGACTCAGCAAAATACATCAAAAGCAGATCTATCCTCACCATCACTAATATCTACAGGAGTCACTGCTTCAAGAAGAAAACACCCTCACCATCAAGGCCAAACCATCTTCTTGCAACTACCATTAGTACCATTGGACTCAGAACCCCAAAGTCCCACACCATCAAGTTCAAGAACGGATACTTCCATTCAAACGTTTGGTTCCTGAACCAAACAACACAACCAAAAATCATTACAGTTTAGCACACTAACACTTTGACCACTTTTGCTTTGCTATGTTTCTGCTCTCATTGTGATCTCTTACAAAAAATGTGTAAAAATTTATACTTAGTTGATATTTTTCTTGCGACTGCTTCTTACACAATGTTATATGATTATGCCACTGTGAGTAAGTTTTTCAATGCATCTGTGCATACGTACACTTATGGATATAACAATAAATTCAACAGCACCTCTACTTCATTAAAAGTTTGCGAAGACTCAGTTTAGCATCTAAAACTTTGACAAACTTCTATAGATGTGTTGTGGAAAGTATACTGTATTGCCTGGTGCCATCACAGCCTGGTAAAGGGAAGACCAATGCCCTTGAATGGAAAATCCTACAAAAAAGTATAAGATATGATCATGGGTAAAGCCCTGCCCACCATATAATCTCTTGAACCAGCGGATAACTTCACTCACCCAATCACTGATCTGTTCCCACAATTTATGGACTCGCATTCAAGGACTCCTCATCTCATGTTCTTGATATTTACTGTTTATTTATTACTATTATTATTTCTTTTTCTCTTTTGTATTTGCAGAGTTGTTGTCTTTTGCACATTGGTTGTTTGTACTGTGTGGTCTTACAATGGTACTGTTATGTTTCTCAGATTTACCGAAAATGCCCACAAGGAAATATTGTAAATGGTAACATATATACATTTTGATAATACATTTAACTTTTGAACTTTGAAAATGTCAGCAATGTAATTATAAACTGTAGTCACTTGGAATACATCACTAAAAATGATTACTCTACCAATATTTGCTCTGGTCTTCTTGACAAATACTTCAGTGGTTAAGGCTACAGACCAAGTTCAGGTAAATAGGACTAAAATAGAGAGGAAGTGGTTAGTATAAGACAGAATAGACCAGAGGATCTAGGCATGACTTTAATCAATCCTAATAAACAACAATTGCCAGAAGTTACAACACTCTTGCCCCTGAAATAACCACTGGCTCCTATTTTAAGGACCACTAGATTTGTCAATTCTCTGAAATGCTCCATTCATCTTTTTCCAAATCCTTGGTAATACTTTGATTTGAACTCATTATTAACTGTCTTATCCCTTTGTTATACATTTTAAATTGTTTGTAGGCTCCATTCAGAACGAAAGATTTGCTCCACTCATCTTCCAGGGTTATCTTACATCTCAGAGGAACAGAATACAAGTTAATAATTTCTCTGAAATTCACACCCCAGATTTGAAGAGTTTCATTTTCTGCTCAGTTTGAGGATGTTCTTTAAGCTTTCATTTGCATTTCACAATACTGTGTCAGAACAATGCTTCAGTTCAGCGATGCATTTACTGTTGGTCTTCAAGCAATAATACCAAATTAAAATTGATAATAACAGAAACATCAACTGTGTTTCTGACTTGATGAGGATTTTGTGCTTTTATTTTACATTCAAATTTATATTGAATTACTTAAATTTACCATGTCCCAAGATATTACTAATACCATCGAACCAGCATATTTAATGAACAAACAAGATTATTCTATAGGCTCGGTATTTCAAAGCTATGCAAGATTAACTAAGGTGTTAGTTCTGCAAATTTAAGATTTACTGCCAGTAGTCCTATTGGTGAAAATGTTACTTTACATAAGACTTTATTTTATTTTAATGTAATTTATTACTATTATTAATAAAGTTTTTTAAAATCAGTTAAAACTAGAAAAAATACAACTCTTTTAGAAACAGAATCATAATCAGGTTTATTATCACTGACATGTGTCGTGAAATTTGTTAACAGCAGCAGTAGCACAATACAATACATAATATAGAAAAAATAATCAAACAATAAGTAAATCAATTACAGTATACATATATTGAATAGATAAAAAATCATGCAAAAAGCAGAAATAATATATATTTAAAAAGTGAGGTAGTTAGTGTTCATGGGTTCAATGGCCATTTAGGAATGGAATGGCAGAGGGGAAGATGCTGTTCCTGAATGGCAGAGTGTGTGCCTTCTGTACCTCCTACCTAATGGTAACAGTGAGAAAAGGGCATACCTTGGGTGCTGGAGGTCCTTAATAATGGACGTTGGTTTTCTGAGACTCCGCTCCTTGAGGATGTCCTGGGTACTTTGTAGGCTGATACCCAAGATGGAGTCAACTAAATTTATAACCCCCTGCTCTCCACTGTACATCCATAGAAATGTTTGAGTGTTTTTGATGACATACCAAATCTCTTCAAACTCCTAATGAAGTATAGTTACTGTATTGCCTTCTTTATAACTGCATCAATATGTTGGGACCAGGTTAGGTCCTCAGAGATCTTGACACCCAGGGACTTGAAACTGCTCACTCTCCACTTCTGATCCCTCTATGAAGATTGGTATGTGTTCCTTTGTCTTACCCTTCCTGAAGTCCACAATCAGCTCTTTCATCTTACTGACGTTGAGTGCCAGGTTGTTGCTGCGACACCACTCCACTAGTTGGCATATCTCACTCCTGTACGCCCTCTTGTCGCCACCTGAGATTCTACCAACAAAGCTTGTATCATCAGCAAATTTATAGATGGTATTTGAGCTATGCTTAGCCA
The DNA here is from genome assembly GCF_030144855.1 of Hypanus sabinus. Taxonomy (NCBI): domain Eukaryota; kingdom Metazoa; phylum Chordata; class Chondrichthyes; order Myliobatiformes; family Dasyatidae; genus Hypanus; species Hypanus sabinus. The sequence goes on from NC_082706.1 coordinate 130,701,988, forward strand.
CATAGTCAAGGGTATAGAGAGAGTAGAGCAGTGGGCTAAGCACACACCCGAGGTGTGCCAGTGTTTTTCATCAGCGAGGAGCAGAGCTATACTCTCTAGCATTTGACATTTTCAGCCCGGGGAAAAGTCTATCAACACATTGACTGCCTCTTGTAATATTATAAAATTCTATTAGCCTTTGCCTTTAACCTCCCTAACCAGTTGCTCTGGACAGCCTCCTTAACTCAGAGCTACTAAGATTTTGGGAACTGAGAGTTTGCCAGAAAGATTCACATCTCAAGAAAGAACAAACTTTAAAAAAAAATTCTGATTGACCCAAGTATTGCTGAAACAAAATTCTTCTTCGCAAGTCTTAACAAGAAAAATCACAGAGAATGGATACACCATCAGTGGATGCATTATGGATGGTGGTAAGTGGGTGGGAAGTGAAAGCAGAAGCTTTGCCAGAAAAATAGCCAATGGAAGTCAATTTATTGATTTTGCACCTTGAAGCTCATCAGCTGAAGTGCTCTCTCTACACTAGTGAAAATAGTGGAAGTGCATCCATTTTCCAATTAATTTGCAAAATCCTCTAAAATCTGTAATATATTTCACAATTACGTTCAAAAGCAATTTTGTTTAAGTCCTACTTAAAATGTAACAGCAACAATAATGATGAAAGGTCATTGATCTAAAAGACTGTCACACACCAGTGCACCACCCTATAATTTCATCAGTGAATGGAGGAGTTCTACATTACACAGCAAATGTGCAGAAGTTCTTGTTTCATCTTTAGATTGAATGGCTTAATTTCTCAGCTCCTTTCAGAATGAACATGTTCCACTGTTCACTTTTCACTGTTCCACTCTGTACAGTTTTAACTACCTCCTATTTCACCTGTATATTTCTTCTCAAAGTGATTGTCAACCATGCCTACACCCAGAAACAAAACCTTCTAAAGTATTCCAATAAACTTATATACAATATATAAAACACATACAAAAGGTAATGCTCACTTTGCTACTTTGCTTTACTGAGGAAAAATAAATCAAGGCAGTGTGAATTCCATTAAATTCTAAAGATCATAATTCTCCCTATGATGTTTTATTTTGGTACTTTGTGAAGAGTTACTTGTTCCACTAATAGTTAACTCAAATTTCAATAAGAAAAACGTTTTTTTTTAAAACCTGTGTTGTCCTTTTCTTATACTAGTCCGTCACAGCGTTCAGTTTAATTTCCTCTGCAACACTAAGCACGTAATCAAATTGTATTTACTTTCCTTTAATTACCCAGTATGACATCCATGCTGAGAACAACATAATTATTTGCAAGATTCACTTCTGTCTTTGGCATGCAACAAATTATTCGGGCATGTTTCTGCACAAATACTGCCAGCTTGTTACTTCAATTCATAATTTTTTAAAAGCGTGTTCCAAATATTTATGTCACTATTCAAGTACATTTACTTTTGAGTGTGGATGAGAAAGGTCATTTCCATGTGTTCAGGGATCCAGAATGAAGAACCACTGATTCAAGCTGAATGTACAAAACACTCAGCAGGTCACAGATCAGGCTGCAGCTCTGGAAAGAGTAATAGGGGTAAATGTTTCAAATCAAAATAGTGGATCTCAGGTCTGAAACATTAACTGTTTTCTCCTTTTTTCACAGATGATGCTCAACTACTGGGTGATTTCAACATTTTCTCATTTTATTTCAGATTACCAGCATTAGCAGTTTCTAAACTTGATTTAAAAACTCTTCATTTGAGATTACAGGCAATTATACTTTATATAAAAATGGACCATAATGTGGCACAGATAAAGGTTTAGTCTAAAATAGTAAGATGACAATAAAGAACAAGATGATGGCAGCAGCTGATGCAACTAACAGTGATGTCCTGAGGACAGTTCAGAAAGCTACTACTTTGTCTTCTTTTAAATATACTTCTAACTTGTGTGTGACAGGAGCCTGCAATTTACATTTTGATAATGTGTTTTGAGCCAAATGAACAACCTGGCACCTTTGCTGTCTCCGAAGGAATTCTACATGCTTGAGAGAAAGTTTGAGAACAGAGTATGTGGCCTGTTGGCAAAGCACAAACCCATGATCATGACCAGCACTCGTTGATCCACCAATTAAAGCACTGAGCAAGGTTGAACAAGTTAGGTCTCTTTTCATTGGAGCGTAGAAGGTTGAGGGGGGATTTGATCGAGGTATTTAAAATTTTGAGAGGGATAGATAGAGTTGACGTGAACAGGCTGTTTCCATTGAGAGTAGGGGGAGATTCAAACTAGAGGACATGATTTGAGAGTTAGGGTGCAGAAGTTTAAGGGAAACACGAGGGGGTATTTCTTTACTCAAAGAGTGATAGCTGTGTGGAATGAGCTTCCTGTAGAAGTAGTAGAGGCCAGTTCAGTTGTGTCATTTAATGTAAAATTGGATAGGTATATGGACAGGAAAGGAGTGGAGGGTTATGGGCTGAGTGCGGGTAGGTGGGACTAGGTGAGATTAAGGGTTCAGCATGGACTAGGTGGGCCAAGATGGCCTGTTTCCGTGCTGTGATTGTTATATGGTTATATGGTTCAAATCAATGGGGGTAAGAGCAGAAAGCGAGCAGGTATTCAACAACTATCTGCGCTTGAAAAGTTTTCTCTCTCCCTTGCTGATGCCGAAGGAAGATGCAGGACTCTTGGGTCTTGAGCAAGATTTGATCAGTGCATGGACTTGGATTTGTGGATTTATGGATTGGACTTGTTTTTTAGAGGACTCTACAATTCAGGTTATGCATTTCCAGCTACTCCTTCTTCATTGCTATTTTGTGCGATTTTGATCGGGGCAGACTGGTTCCATGGCCTGCAGTCACTGAATGACAAAGCACTAAATTGAACTGAACTAAACAGTCCTAGACTGTTTCAAGTACTCTGTGGTTTAATGTTTATTATTCTGTGTTACTAACTCCTTTTTTGCCATTTGCGCAATTTGTTTTTTCTGTCTTTTGGGTGTTTAATTGTTTTTTTTCCAGTCAATTGCATGGTTCTACTTTGTGTCGTGACTGCCTGTGGGAAGATGAATCTCAGGGTTGTATACTGCATACAAATTTTGATAATAAATGTACTTTGAATCTTTAGAATAATACCAGTACTCAGGACTTTATTGGAAACAAAGATGGAGAAATATTAGCTCACAGTAAGAGTAAAGGGTCTCCTTACTGCAAGAAATTATTGAAATGGTTGATGCATGGGTGGCATTCCAATGCTCACTATAACCTTGAACATATAAGGAACTCTACTACCCCATTCCGAGTTGGACCCATCACCTCTATGTTTACATGCAATGATTCCAAGTCTGAAAACAGGATTTTAAAATTCACATTATCATATATAATTTCTTCCCTAGCATCACCGCTTTCAAAGTATACAACCTCCAACACATCTACAATCCCATGATTAATTGAGGAATTTTCCATATCATTATAGCATTAATTGCCATGCAAATGTCCTGTGCTCTGGAATTTCCTCCTGAAATCCTTCAAATCTCCAGTTTCCTTTACAGCCCTGGTGGTATCCACTTCTTTGGCCAAGGCTTGGATCATTTGGCTACCATTCCATATGCCGTTCAATGCTGAATTCAGTTTGATTATGTTGCTATGAATCTGCTTTACGAAGATCTATGGGATGAAAAATTTTGCAAAGAAACTCACCTGACATGAGCCAATTATGTAAAATGACCTGCTTCTGTGATGTAAATTGCATGCAAATCAATCAATTGTAACACCTGGTACACTTAATTCAACTTACTTCATGCTTTGGCATTTTGCCAGTTTCTAATTCATATTTTTTTCCCCCGGTGCTGAACATTTGTTATCACTTTACCCCCAATGTCATACAACAGATCTAATTTTAATTCTTCACAAAGCACTTTACCATGTTACCTGAACCTTTAAAAGCAAATCAAAGTTCAAAATGATTTTCCTATAGCAAATAGGACAGGAAAACAAAACAATCTAAGTGTCGCTTACAATTCAGCACAAATTTGAAGTTAATCTTAATTGTATTTTCATGTTTTCAGTAGAGTTCACAGCATTTAAAAGTTACAATCATAGAAGGATCATTTGTTTTCCCCTGTGGATCTTAAAGTTTATACTTGGAAAGTCACTGTGAGAAATGCATTTCTTCACAATTCAATGAAGATTAAAACTGACCGAGTCATCAATGATTCTGTTTCAGCAAGTTCTAACATATAACAATACAGCAGAGTAAAAGGTCATTCAGGATACCTTGCCTCCAAATCTTTAAAAGAGTCGTCGTGTGTTTCTCTCATTTATCCTTACTATTATTGGACCAAATTAAACAGATTTTGCTCTTCACTGAGTATAAAGATGCCTAATAGCATTTAGTAGATATACCATCTAGTGACTAGTTGAATTTGCCACCCTCTACAGGGAATTTGTAACATCTGCAATGGGGATCTTCAACCAATCAGATTGAAGAATCTTCTGTGAGACAACGTAATCTGTGAATAAGGAAAAGTGGGGAACTACATCATTCTACTGGAAGGAAAGCACAAACAATGGGAAATAAAAACATTAGAACAAACAGAAAAGCTATTAATTCCTCCTCCCCTCCCACTACATTCTTGCTCCGACTTCTCATCTTTTTCCCCAGTCCTGATGAAGGGTCTCGGCCCGAAACTCCGACTGTTTGCTCTTTTCCATAGATGCTGCCTGGCCTGCTGAGTTCTTCCAGCATTTTGTATGTGAAGCTATCAAGTCTGCCATGTCCTTTAACCTACAACATTATTTTTTCAAAGAATCAAACTCCACAATTGAAAAGGTAAATTTTCAGGGCCAGAGATGTTGTTCAGTAATGATCATTACACTAGACCACTGAAGTTCAGAGGCTCCTGAACTCTTTAGAAAGGAAATAGTGAGAAATTATCCCCAATTCACATCATGAACGCATTCTCCAAAGGAGAACAGAGTGAAGTGTGGTAATAGCTCTGGACTTCCTCAACCACACAATAGGAGATGCTGCTAGTTTCACCAGTAATGATTGTTGTTGTGCTACAGATATTATACAGCTAAATCAAGGCCAATAAATTTTCAATTGTTTCCACTACCTTTACATGATTTTACATTCCACACCATTACAATTTTCAACACAAATAATTTTCCTTTTGGACCTACTTTTACTGGAAATTATATGAAATCCATTTACATTGGTTACTAATACTTATGACAACTGAAGAGTTGTGCTATTTTCACCTAAGTCCAGAACTTAAACACTCAAGTATTTATTGCTAATTGCTTTCTTTACTAAACTAATGGGGCTCACTGGAAGCACGTTTCAGTCTGTTGTACGGAAAGCTTGTAAATTGTCCTTCATCTGTAAATTGCACCATAACATTTGGGTGCTCTCAGTCCCTGAAGAAATATTTGGACAGCATCAATATGTCAGTGTAAATGACAAAACTATAATAATAGATGAATGGTAACAACTGAATCTTGAAATTGGAAACCAATGTTACACTCACCAGTTTACATTACAAGCAGCAATGCCCATGACTAAAATATCCATGATAGCACAAGTTGGATTTGAGATTCTGCAAATTAAATTTTCTAGTCTGGATACCACGTCTGCCCATTTGCCTTTTGTGAAGTTTTACAGCAACCCACCCCCAGCTGATATTTTCTCAAATTCTTAGTGCTTGGTACTTACGGTCAATTCTGAGCATTTCCAGTGCACTTACACAAACATCTGAGTAGCTCCACTGTGGTCCAGTCATTGGCTGGCTGCCAGCATAGGATAATACTGAGGATTGGACCATTACACATTTGATAGGCATGTCATTGCCATCTGAGACTATGTTACTTCAAAACATATATATGCTGAGCCAACGTTTTGGATGAAGTTGGACATGTTCCATGAGCTATTCATCGAATACAGACCAGGTTCTGTTCTCGGTAAGAATGATTTGATAAGTGTGAAGATTGCACAGCTATCTAAACTAATAGGATTGACTTGCTGCCATTAACACTATTAATTTTCATTAATTTGGACCTTGTTATGGAAGGCATAAAGTCCTATTGATTCACAAACATTGCAAATCATTGCAGTTTGAAATCAGTATGAAAAGGACTCTTCTGCATAATATTAAAGATATATTGAACAACATTATAATTGTTCCTTTCAATGTGACTCTGAGCTATTCACGATCATGTGGATGAATAAAATGGTTGACGATAGCAACCAAATGGAAAACCTCCATCTGAACCCAAAATATTGATTATCCATTTCTCTCCACAGATAATACCTGACCTGTGTTCTTCCAGAATTTTGTTTCCTTCTCAGGATTCCAACATCTGCAGTCTCGTGTCTACAACAGACTGACATACGCAACCGCTGCATTGTTAACACTTATCACCAGTGGTGTTTTCTTTTAAATACCATTGCTGTTCTGATAAGCTTATGTGGAAAAGCATTGTTTTAGGAACTTCAGTTAATTCCATATGCGAGTTATCCAGTCTCAACTGAACTAGCATTCCTTTCTATTATAGAACAGTGCACTAATGAAACAGGGCATTCAACAACTTAACTTGCACCCACCACCTCAGAGAGCAGGCTTTTTTCAAAATTAACTAGATATCAAAATATATTTCTCCGCCTCTTTCTGATTCCTCAGCAATTGCCATGACAAACGATTACACTGATGCCTCTAGGACAGAGAACCAACAGATTCCTATTCATAATCACCATTATAAGATGAAAATGAGGAGTCCAGATGCCAGGACTACTGACCCGGAACTTGAGCTTGAATCTTGATCTGGTGGCAAGATAATTTCAATTGCTATTTTAAATAACTATGACTTATCATGAAAATTCTATTCTTTCTCAAGAGAAAACCCAAGTCCTGCCAATGACTTCCCTGCAGCCTTGTGTTGGAAACCTGGACTTACTGAGTTCCCCAGCACTTAGTCTGGGTACCCTGCACCAGGTTAGACAGAAACACACCAAATTATTGACAGCAAGCACACCTGCATTCATGATAATGGCCAAAAAAATACTTTTCATAGAAGAGATCGGGCTTTTCCCAGTAGCATTACTTAGGCCCTACCATCCACGCTTGCCTTCCAACATGTTCAAAGAACAGTCTACATTTAAAAGACACAAGGATAATCATTTTTAGATTGTTGCAAGAGATACAATTTTTTAAGATTTCAAGGATATATTATGAATTTCAATATTGTTGACTGCTAGTTTATCAATTTTGTTTCAATTGTGATCTCCATTTTCTGACAATGAAACTAATTTAACCAAACGTGACCTTTGGTTTGTTTGACACTATTCAGATGCTTTCTGTTGGAAGATGGTAAGAATAGTGGAGAAAACAATAAAGTACCCCAGGACAACACCTATTTCTATAATCAAGTACATCTACCTAGATGCACTGAAATTACAGTACACTTAATGGCCAATAAAGAGAAAACCAGGGGGATTTGAAAAAAAAATCCAAATACACCCTATGCAGAGATTCAGCTGCTAACTAAGTACTTAACAAGTGTTAACAGATTTACTCAAAATGCAATTTTCATCTTGTGGTAATTTGAAGAATTAAAAATACTATCATATTTTTTCTTCCATCAGCAATATGTTATGGGTGGATAATTTCAAGTTACCTTACAGAAGCAAACAGGTTAAGAGATATCACAATCCAGAGTATGTTCAAAATAACATGTGACTGAATAGGAAGACAATCTCATTGATATAATTTACAGCCTGTGGAGTAAATGAACTAATGTTCAAAAAAAGAGGCAGAGAAATATTGAACAGAGAAGTCTGGAAAAGGCGATAGCATGGCCAACTACAAGCAAAATAGACAATCTCAATGTGGAAGCGTATCATTTAGCTTCTGTTCTACTGATCAGATCTGTGGCACTCGAGACTGGTGATCCAGAACAAGACAAGCAGTCCAGGTACGACCTATAGAACAACAAAGCAATTCCAGTTGAAGTTAGAGATGGAATCATATGCACGGTAGCTCTGGCAGAGTTTACAGCTCATTATTTCCCACAAGGCAAAACGTAACATTAAGAAAGACTGAGGTGCTTCACTCTCAGATGAGCTCAACACCTTTTACGTGCACTTTGAAAGGGAGAATAAAACTACATCTGTGCAAATCCCTAAGGCACCTGGTGACACTGTAATCTCGGTCTCTGAGGCCGGCATCAGATCACATTTCAAGAGGATGAGAAGGGGGTCGGGCTCTGATGGTGTACCTGGTAGGGCACTGAAAACCTGTGCCAACCAACTAGAAAGAGTGTTCAAGGACATCTTGAATCTTTTACTGCTGCAGTTGAAGGTTTCCACCTGCTTTAAAAGAGTGAATATCAGACCAGTTCAGGTAGGGGCACGGAGATACATCTCTACTAAAGGAAGTACAAGGATCTCCATCCTTCCTCTACCCTGCGGGTCACCCTTGGGCAAGATGTAACACTTGTTTAGCAGCCTCCTCCCCCCCCCCCACCCCCCCCCCCCCCCCCGATCAAGGTCATATGAAGCCATAGGAGCAGCTGGTGCACATCACAAATCCTGATTATACAACTACTGACACGAAGCAAACAACCTCTAAAGAGTATTGATAGTGGCTGGAGTCACCCATCGTGTAAAGACACTGCACAGAAGTTAATTGTCATTTAACTATATACATGAATATAACCATATAATGTATACAGAAATGAGACGTTTCTCCAAACCTGGGTGTAAAGCACAGTGGCACATAAAACACACAATAATTTGTGAAGGTAAGGATAAAATCTACAGATGGATCACACATAAATAACAAACTGAAGTGCATTAATATTAAATATTGTAAGGTACAGAACAGATTAACCAGTGACACTTGGAATATGATGCAGCAGGGAATTCAGAAGCCAAATGGCCTGGGAGAAGAAACTATTTTTCCTCCTGACTGTTCTTGTTTTTGTACAACATGGTCTCCTGCCTGAAGGGAGAAAGTCAAAGAGGATGTTGGATAGATAGGTGGGATCCTTAATAATACCAAGGATCCTGTGTATGCAGTGCTCCTAATAAACGTCCCCGATGGATGGTAGAGAGACCACTACCCTCACAATCCATTGTAGGGACTTCTGCTCACACACCAGAAGGAGATGAATCTTGTCAGGACACTCTCAATGGTACTCCTTTAAAATGCAGTTAAGATTGGGGGGGGGGGGGGCGGGGGGGGGAGCCTTGCTTCCCCCAGTCTTCTTAAGTAGAGGTGCCACAGTGCCTTCTTGTTCAGGGAGATGAAATTAAGGACCAGGTGAGGTCATCCATGATGTGAACTCCCAGGAACCTGGTGCACTTAACTCTCTCTACGGAGAAGCTATTTATTCACAGAGGGGGATGGTTTGTCTGCACTTCCTGAAGTCCACGATGATTTCCTTCATCTTCTCCATGTTCAGGCTTAGGTTGTTCTTCTCACACCAATCCACCAGCTGATCCACTTCATCTCTATGTTCTATCTCATCATTCTTCTTGTTAAGGCCAGATACTGTTGTGTCATCTGCAAACTTGATGACACAGGTTGAGCTGGATCCTGTGACACAGTCATGCGTTAGCAGTGGGCTGAGCACACAGCCTCGGGGAGTGCCAGTGCTCAGTGTAATGGGATGGGAGATGTTGCTGCCCACACACATTGACAATGGCCTCACTGTTAAGAAGTCCACTATCCAATTGCAGAGAGAGAAGGCAGAAATGGTAAACCACTTCTGTAGAAAAAATTGCCAAGAACGATCATGGTCAAAAAACCATGATCACCCATGTCGTGACACAGCACGTAATGATGATGAATCACAGCAGTGCCCGAGAAAAGCAGGGTCAGCCGCCTCAAAGACTATCACCCAGATGCATTCACATCTACTCTGACAAAGTGCTTTGAGAGCATGCTCATGTCTAGAAACAACTCTTACCCAAGGATCTGGACCCATCGCAATTTGCCCATGGCCACAGTGGATTATCAGCAGGTGCAATCTCACTGGCTCTCTGCTCTGCATTGGACCACCTGGACAACAGCAAAACCTATGGCAGAGTGATGCTTATTGAACACAGCTCAGCGTTCAACACCATTGTACCATCAGTACTAATCAACAAGCTCCAATTTCTAGTCCTCTGCACCTCCCTCTGCAACTGGATCCCTGACTTCCTCATCAGGAGACCAGTCAGTGTGGATCAGAAATAACATCTCTTCCTTACTGACAATCATTGGAGCACCTCAATTATGCATACTTAATTCCCTGCTGCTCTCTCTCTACACCCACAAATGGGTGGCTAGGCACAACTCAAAGAGCATCTATAAACTTGCTGACAACACAATTATTGTCGACAGAATTTCAGATGGTGACAGGAAGTCGTACAGGAGTGAGATAGATCAGCTGTTTGGTGTCATAACAACAACTTACATTCAACATCAGTAAGACCAAGGAAATGATAATGGGCTTCAGGAAGGGGAATTTGAGGAAATGCACGCCAGTTTTCATCGAGGGATCAGCAGTGGAAAGGGTGAGCAGTTTCATGTTCCTTGAGATCAACATCTCTGAAGGTCTACGCTGCACCCAACATATTGATGCATTTACAAAGAAGGCACAACAGCAGTGATATTTCATTAGGAGTTTGAGGAGATTTGGTATGTCACCAAAAGACTCCAGCTTTTCTTCAGATGTACCATGGAGAACATTCTGACTAGTTGTATCAGTGTCTGTTATGAAAGAGCCACTGCACAGAATCATAAAAAGCTGCAGAAGGTTGCAATCACAGCCAGCTCCATCATGGCATTAGCCTCCCCAGCATCAAGATCATCATCAAAAGGTGATACATCAAAAAGGCAGCATCCATTATTAAGGGCCCCTCACCACATGCCCTCTTCTCATTGCTACCGTTAAGGAGGCATGGAAACCTGAAGACACTCAACATTTTAGGAATAGTTTTGTGCCCTCCATCATCAGAGTTCTGAACAGACAATAAGCACATACACACTACCTCACTATTTTGTTTTTGCTCTTTTTGCACCAATTTAATTTTATACTGTACATTTTACTGTATATTATAGCTTTTATTATGTGCTGTTGCCAAAATACAAGAAATTTCATGACGTATGACTGTGATGTTAATGTGATTCTGATTCTGAGATAAACACTCTCATCATGTTCATATGAATTATTAACACCCTAAAGATCACGGTTAAAGTTTAGGTATCCTCTGCCTGATGGGAGGATGATGAAGAGAGAATGACTGGAGCACGAGACGTCCTTCCCAAGGAAACTGGAAGTGTCAATGGAAGGAGGACTGGTTTGCGTGATAGACTGGGCTACCTTCACAGCTACCTGAAATTTAATTGGAACCTACACAGTTCGTGAGCTCAGAGCTCATTGGTGGGACTTAATGCAAGTTAGAACAAGCAACCAATCTCACATTTTTTCTGAGTAAGGTGAAAGGCTGGGGGTGGGGGGGGGGAGAGAAGTTAGCAGTGCACACGAATAGCCAAGTTGGGATGGGCACTCCAGATTTGTGGTGACAGACCAAATAAAACGTTCCTGACTATCAGATTTATCAATACGCCAACACACACTTAAATATACTTTTTAGGACATGAAGTTAACACAGAGGTAGAGCAAGCATTAAAACATCAGATAATATCACAGCAGCTACTGCAAAATTTGAGTACAAGAGTAAAGATATTCCTCCTACCAAGACATAGGGCCTTGGTAAAACCACCTGTAAAGTAGTGCCTGCAATTTTCGTCTGCTTATCCAAAGACAAGCATACATGCTATAGTACCGCATAGATCAACAAGACTGATTCCCAGGATGGCAGATCTGTCATACAAGGACAAACCAAATAGGTTAGTTCCCTTTTCTCAAGCCTTCAAGAATTAGAGAAAGCCTTACTTAAATGGATACAATTCTTTGGGGCTTTCACAAGGTTGGGATGATACCTCCTCTGAAGAGTCCCAAATGTGTGGTTGGGGTGGGAGGAAATGAAAATAGGGCAGTGACAGTCTCACAACTTAGTTCATTATTAAGACTAGGGAAGAGGAGCCATTGCTCAACTCAGAGGGTGGCCAGCCACGGAAACTGTTGACATGGAGGGCTGTAGAGGCTCTATCCTATAATTGCATTCAGAACATAGATTAAAGATGTATGCACATTAAAGAAATTGAAGGATTTGGGGAAAGTTGAAAGAAATGCCGTTGCGCTGGATTGTCCAGGAGCTTATGAAATGTTGGGACAGATTAGATGTCAAATCCTGCTCCTTTTCTCACATTCTGGTTCTGTACAAGTTTGTGAGAAGGAAAAGTGTACCATTCTGAAGCTTAAGCTTATTGTCATCTGATTGTATATTTATGCAACAAAACAATGTTCCTCCAGAATACCAAGCAGCCACATAACATCACAGCTCATAAAACAAAATATTACCACAAATAAATGAAAATACAATTCAAAAATGCATGTAATACGTGGCACAGGTAAACAGTCAACAGCTCGCAGTCTTAGTGATGCGACCTTGGTGGTGGCAGGGCCTTCATTAGTCTCACAGCCCGAGGGAAGAAGCTGTTACCCAGTCTGGCAGTTCCAGTCCTGCTGCTCCTGTGCCTCCTTCCTGTTGGTAATGAGTCAAAGAGGTTGTGGGATGGGTGGTAGTGATCTTCAACAATTTTTCGGGCCCCTTGTATTCAATGATCCCAATAAATGTCACAAATGGTGGGGAAGGGAGTCACCAGTGATCCTCTCTGCAGTTTTTACTATGCTTTGTGAGGTTTGCCACCTGACGTTCAACACAATGATCAGGACACTCTCAATGGTGCTCCTGGAGGAAGTTATTCGAATAGGGGTGTGGAGCCATGCACACCTCAATCTCACAAAGTGTAGACACTGCTGTGCCTTTGTGTTTGATGAGCTGGTGTTATGGGTCCAGGTTAGATCATCTGTCATGTACACACCAAGCGACTGTGCTCCTCACAGCGGAGCCACTGATGTGCAGTGGAGAGCAGTTGACCTGAGCCTTCCTTAAGTCCACAATCATCTCTTTTATCTTGTCCACGTCAAGTCTCACACCATTTGACAATCTCTCTACCTCCCCTCTGTATGCCAACTCACCATTGTTGCTGATGAGGTGAAGCACAGTTCTATCATCAGCAAACTTGATACAGTTTGAGCTCGATCTAGCAGTGCAGTCGCGAGTCAGCAGCGAGTTGAGCACACAGGCATCAGTGCTCAGCGCGAGAGATTGTGAGACGTTACTGTCAACTTGGAATGATTGGTGTCTTTCCGTCCAGAAGTCCAAGATTCAGTTACAAAGAGGGGTGTCAATCCAAAGAGAACAGTTTACTCACCAGCCTCAGAAGGATTATCATGTTAAGAGACTACAACTTGGATTTTATTTTGGATTTTAAGTCACATTAAAGGAATGGCCAAGTAGAAAAACAGAATAGTTACCATGATCCTGGTGAGCATAAGGGGCCCCACAAAATAAACCAAGTCCCACTTCCTGTGTTGTTCTTATAAGTCAGCCTAACCTTGGCTTTTTCCTGCCTGAATATTAAACATTGGTCAATTGAATTCATTCAATAATTTTGCCAAATGTTCAAAGCAAGAAGCCTGTTAAATAGAAAGATTCAGCTCTCATTTTTACTGGTATCCAATTAAACAAACATTTAAATACATCAGCTGATCAGTTAAGTCTTTGCCAATGCATTGACTGGCTCTACCTTCTGGCAAAGGGCTGTAGAGAAGGACTATTATAATAGGAAGTTATTTATAATAGCACACATTCATTCCAATTATGATTCAAAATAGAACTTCAGCAAATTTGCTTTGCCCACAGGATTTATAAAATGCATTAATAAAAATATTGCCAATCACCATGGAACATGTATCTCAGATGTATTGCAGCATGCTTCCATTGTTGATAGAAAGCAGTATAAGATAATATGAAAGCCAAGAACAATATTCAAAAAATACTATATTCCCATTCAATGGATAATTATGTATTTTGATACAGAGTACAGTGTTTCATGTGATATTTTATAAACAAAAAAATGTCAATAAAGCAGTATTTATGACAACTTTTACTTCACATGATGAATTCTGATAATCTATCCTGAGCCCAACACATTGATACAATTATAAAGGCAGCATAGCAACAGCTCTACTTGGTTAAGAGTTTGAAGGGATTTGTTATATTTCCAAGGACTCTTACAAAATACGATACATGTACTATGAAGAGCATTCTGACTGATAACATTACTGTCTGATACAAGGTACAGGATCAAAAAGAGGCTACAGAGGGTTATTGATGAAGCTAGCTCCATCACAGGGACATCTCCAAGAGGTAACATTCATCACCAAGGACACTCACCACCTAGAACATGTCCCCTTCTCGTTACTGCCATCAGGGAGGTTTCACAAGAGCCAGAAGACCCACACTCGATTCAGGAACAGCCCCCTCCCCTCCACCATCAGAATTCTGAATGGGCTATAAATCCATGTAATTACCTTGAATTTCTTTTTTTTTGCACTATTTACTTCTGTGATTTACAGCAATGTTTGTGTCTGCACTTTACTGCCGTCGCAAAGCCACAAATGATGCCTTGCAAGTCAGTGATAATGAACCTGATTCCAACACGGAATGAGATCTTGCAAAAACTGTGGGTTTTGCACAAGTACTATATACGATTCAATGCACAGTATCAGAAGCTACAAAATAATACCATTGCATTCCAAAGATAGTCTTCTGGAGAAATTTCTCAGATCCTACTTAGAGTCATTGAGACATACAGCACAGATCCAGGCCTTTTAGCTTAAGTCATTCATGCCAACCAAGATCCTTAGCTATTGTAAGTTAATCTCATTTGCTCGTGTTCCTGTACAAGCATCTTTTAAATGTTGTAATTGTACTTGTCTCCACTGTGCCCTTGAACAGCTCCATATACTCACCACCGTGTGAAAAGTTACCCCACGTGTCCCATTGTAATTAATAACATTTCTCTATTCACACCCTAAACCTATGCTCTTTTATCCTAGAAAAAATGACTGACCATCCATTGTATCTACAGTTCTCATGATTTTATAAACACTACCTGTCTCATCAAGCTGGTAGCGTTTAGATAATTTTGAAACGTGGTTTAAAAAAAAATAGCCGGACCAGGTGCAGTACAAGCAACCCATTTGCACATATACAGGCGCAAGAGTTGGCAGATACTGGAACTGGGTACAATATGTGTTTCTGATTATTTAAAAGAGGTCTGAGACAATATCTGCATATTTCTGGTGACACAAGACTGCTGATGGTGGAATCTGGAGCAAAAGAAAAAGTTCTGGGGGAACTCAACAGGTCATGAACCTAGAGAGGGAAATTTCACACTGGGACTCTTCATCTGAACTCTTACCCAACACCTTCCCCAAAAATGTTTACACTGGTCATCACCCTTCTGTCCTCTATACAAAATGAAGGATCTTCACCAGAAACTCCAACTATCCATTTCCCTCCATAGGTCCTGCTGAGTTCCTCCAGCTCTTTTTCTGTTTCTGCATATTGCTAATCATTAACAAAAGCAACATGATGAAATTCAGAGGATATTCTACCCATTTTTGTAGACACAAAACAATTAATCTCTGGTTGAGTGTCACTGAAGAATGTGAATTGTCTCAAGAACTATTCGTTACTGAGCCATGACTTTGAGGATCAGCTGCTTGCATTGTAACCAGAAAGATCTTGGTGTGTGTACAAAAATGATATTTCTGGTATACCCATGAAATATGTTCTCCAATTCAATGTCCTTCCTATTCATTCTTGCTGTTCAACAAGGATTATGTATTCTATATAAACCGAATGGACATGTTCATGACTTAAGTAATCCGTGATTATATGCCATAATATAATGCAGTAGTAAAAGTGTTCAATACTGGAGGACACCTTGAGGAAATAATGTTTACAGGTACCCTCAACTGGCTTTTCATATCACTGAATTTTTTATTTCTATTTTTTCCTCTAGAACTGTGTCAATTTTTTTGTTTTTCAGTGAAAATCCTGCACTTTTATAATAGGCATTTAAACAATTGCATCTATCACAAAGGTTTAGTTATCACTCAAATACCAGGCAATAGGGTAAACAAAAATGTGATACTATCTGGAAGCAATTTACACAGTACAACAATTAAAGTTTCACTACAGTAGTAACAGTGTTTGAAAATAAAAATTTTGTTAAGGAAATTAAATGATCTTAAGAAATGGAAAAAGAGAAAAGGAGATGTACAGTGGGCAAATTTTATGAAATCAACTATAGACTACAAAATTTTATGAAATCAAGTATAGACTACAAAACATTAGATGCAACAAGGAATACAAAAAAACGTAAGGTTATTTGTCTATTCCTCCCTGCTCTAATTCCATGAGAATTTTTGCCTTCAATCATTTCATCTGTTTCTGAAAGCTACCAAATGGATTTGCATCATCTTTTTGGATTTCAGGTACAGTAAATTTCAGTTAATTGGGGTACATTGGGATCAGTACACTTAGGCCCAATTATGTCTAAGTTTCAAGGATATCATTAAAATTGTATTAAAAAAGACAAACTACTGTTTAACCGAGGAACAAATAATTAAATGAAATACAAAACAAATTAGAACATTACCAATGCTGCAACAGTGCTAAAAAACTGTATGTTCTTTCCTAATAGTTACTGGAGAAATTCAGCCACATATGGAATGTCCAGGAAGGGGGAGCACTTCTGTTGAAGGAGCTTAATCATGTCCATTCTGGGGTATCTCGTTCACCTTTGGTCCCCTCTGAACACTCCACTCTCACCTGCAGCTGTTTGCATGCCACAGCAGCTACACCCCAGTACTCTGCTTCAAAAAGCAGGCTCAATAAGATGAGGGTAGATGGCAGGCACAATACCCTGGTGAAATAGAGACATGCCTGTCCTTTCATGTGAAGTCAGCTCTGGCAGACTGAGTGGATGAGTTCAACAGTGAGATCCAATGGTCAAGGCAATTGTGCAACACTTCATGGAGAGCGAATGGCATGGATATCCACTGCAACCAAGGAAGACCACAGTTTGTGACGACTAGTTGTACCACTGGACCCCATCTTCTGAGGTCGAGAAAGTGGGACTGTCCCTTTGCAATGGCTTTGCCACCTTGACAACTCTCCCACATGGGTCTCACTATCAGATATGATAGATAACCAGCAGGCTGTCGTGTTCTTTTGGTTGACTGTAAATGAACACAATCAGCACAGACACCTAGTGCAGATAATGGACTGCCTCCATACAATTCTTTCAATGATTGCATCCCCCAAATCTTCATTTTCACTGTAACATTCAAGATGACTGTCAATACCTTCAAACTCTTCATATTCCTTTAATTGCTGAAATAGTGAAATCGTTTTATTTTCACTCCTGGCCGTTTCTGCCATCTCCAAGCCTAAACACTTGAAACCTCAGTGAGCAAAGCAATTCTAAATTATCTTACGGCTTACTTCTTGCCAACTATCAGTGATAAAAATCCCTGCTTCTTGAACACAAACACACACACACACACCGCTGATGCTATTTAAAAGTGTTTGCTCTAAGCAAACCTCTACACATTCACACAACCAACTCTAGTTAGAAACTGTTCGACAACAATCTCCTGTCCCAATTAAGTGACACAGAGTCTCAAGTAAATGAAGGGAATTCTGGCTATTTTCTTGATTGGTTTTTGTTCTTTAAGAGTTATCCCAAATAAGTCCCCGATTAGCCGATGGACCAATTAACTGGAAACCACTGTACTTTGTTTATAATCACAATTTACAATATAAACAAAGGGCTAGACATGTTAAAGAGCAGTTCAGAAGAAAATAAAAGTTTCTTGTGACTGAAAATAACCATAATTATATGTACTGTATATACATTCTAAGAGTGAATTTAAAGTAGAAATAAATGTTTAAATGCACCTTCTTTTTAAAAAAGTACTGCTGTAATGTTAACTCTGTTCCTGTCTCCACTAGATGCTACTCAATATTTTCCAGTTCTATCTCAGGCATATAGATCTGTATAATTTTGTATTTACATTATAGACTGTTCACAAAACTTTTAGTGATGTTAAGCATGTAATGTTCCAAAGTCAAGAAAAAATACAAATGCTAGAAATCCAAAATGAAAACAAATGTACTGGAAATGTTCAGGACATACAAATATTCATTGACCTGAAATATTAACCATTTCTTATTTCCCAAGTGCTACACAGCCTGCTGAGCATATCCACCATTTTCTGGTTTATATCAGATTATATATCATCATTCTAATTGAAAAATATGGTTCCAACAAAAAAAAAAATAAGCCTGTTGAAGGCTGCAAACAAAAAACTTTCCATAAAGTACTGTACAAATACTCATGCTTGTTAATTCAGCTTTTCTTTCTAAATCCAAGAACAATAGCTTTAATTTTATTCTACTCACAAGCATCAAGGTGGAAGCTGCACAAATCTTCCATTAATCTGACTCTTAGCTTCAAGGTCTATGGCTCAAAACTTGGATATGCCCCAGGAATATACAAGAATCTCTCAGGGTATTTTACAAACATGGACATTTATAGCATTTTACACACAATAAAATATCTCAGAGTATTCTTTAATCTGTAGATAGCGTCTTAGAATCTGTGCAAGAGAAGATAGTATGGACAAATGGCTGGAAATGCATTTCTTAAAATACAATCAAATTTAATCTCTAGATCATTAACTTAATTAAAAAAACACCTTACTAAAAAAACACCCAAATCCAACAAGATTATCTGACAGAATTACTACTTAATTATGGATCTCCTCAATTGTTGCACAGCTAATATCGATTTCTTCCTCCATACAACTTTTGGATATTTTAATGTAAGATTTTTCAAAGCAATATTGGTTGCAAAATTATTCCATCTAAAACTACCGCTGTATTTGGCCAGGCTGAGAACTCCGTGACTGTGCACACCAGCTCATTGACATCTTTATGTACATCTTCCATATTCTATGCATTCAGGCTGTCCCCACATGCTTCTAATCAGCCACCATCATCCCTGTACCAAAGAACCCAACAACTTCAGGATGAAATGACTACTGCCTGGCTGCACTGATGTCAATCATCATGAAGTGCTTTGAACAGCTGGTAATGGCTGCCTCACTGGACAATCACAAATATGCATACCATTAAAACCATTCTATGACAGATGCCATAGCCTCTGTTGTGCACCTGGCCCTGACATATCTACAAAATAAGGACACTACTATCAGAAAGCACTTCTCGTTGCAGACCCCGGTCAGCTTGGATTGGCAACAACCCTCTTCCACTCTCAACATTAGTACAGGTACACCACAAGGCTGTACACTTAGCTCCATGCTCTAATCGTTGTATAGATATGATTGCAAGGTGAAGCACAGCTCCATTGCCACATTTAAGTTTACTGATGGCATCACCGTCATTGGCCGAATCAAACCTGGTGATGAATCAGCATACAGGAGGGAGATTGAAAATCTGGCTGAGTGGTGCCACAACAACAATCTCTCTCTCAATATCAGCAAGACCAAGAAGATGATTATTGACAATAGGAGGAAACCAGAAGGCCATGAGCCAATCTTCATCAGGGGCTTGGATCTGGAGGGAGTCAGCAACTTAAAATTCCTCACTGTTATCATTTCAGAGGATCAGTCCTGGGTCCAACACGCAAGCGCCATTACAAAAAAAAAACACTGTAGCACCTCTGCATTCTCAGAGGTTACAAAAGATTTAGTGGAGAGTATATTGACTGGTTGCATCTTGGCCTGGTTTGGAAACACCAAACCCTTGAAAAGAAAACCCTCCATTTCAGGCACAGCACTGCAAGCCGACGGCTTTGCCAATCTCTGCAAAGACAGGACAGCTCAGTCTTTTAAATGTAGAGGGGGTGCAGCATGCTTAACTCAATGGTGGTTCTGTCTCAATCCTGCTCATATGTACTGGAACATCTAGCAATCAAATGTCATTTATTTGATCTGCCCAGGGTGTTTTCTACCACCATTCTAGTAGCGAAGTACCTTCCACCTCAGGCCAAACTCGGGCAGGCACTGGAGCAGCAGAGCTTCAAAACCAGACAGTGCACCAGTGTACCTTCCTGATCATTGCAGGGGATTTCAAACAGGGTAGCTTGAACCAGTAACGAAATAACAACTGCTTGCCACCCCTCTCACTGTGGAAAGAGTGATTATCTATCTCTCCCTTGTTAGTGACAGAGAGAGCCTGAGGGAAGTCAAAATGTTGGAGTGAACAGTTAGTTTTTAATGGATAATGATCTCTCTTTGGGGGCTTTGCTTTTGCTTGCGTGGTGGGTGGTGGGAATGCTGATGCAGAGGGGAGGAGTAGAAGAAAGGGTTGATGCTGCTTGTGCATTGGTAGGGGGTAGGGGGCTTTGAGGTTCTTACTTGTTTTTCCTGTCACTCATTCTTTGGGATTTTCCTTCTCTTTTGAGGATGGCTGTGGAAAGTGAGAATTTCAGGTGATATATTGTATACATTCTCTGATATTAAACAGAGCCATTGAACTACCAGCAACATATCACCCTGTGGAACCAGAGGAGCCAATACATCTGACCACAGTTACACCATCATCGAGCATGCTTACCACACCATTGCACACACACTTTGGAAAGTCTGATCACCTGGCTGTACTTCCACTCCCAGCATATAGGCAAAGACTGCAGCACCTGTGCTAAGGACCAAGGTATGGTCAAGAGAGGCAGCGGAACACTTACAGGACTTTGAGCTGGTGGACTGGACAACATTCAGGGATTCATCTTTGAATACGCCACTGTTGTCACTGACTGCATCAAGACCTGTGTGGAAGAGTGTGTGCCTATGAGAACAACCTAGACATACCTGAATCAAAAGCTGCGGAAGAACCAGGAGATTCATAGCCTGTGATATTGAAGGCTGGTGACCCAGAATTATACAAGTAGTCCAGGTAGTTATAGAAAATTACAGCACAGAAACAGGCCCTTTGGCCCATCTAGTCCATGCTAAACCATTTAAACTGCTTAGTCTCATCAACCTACACCCAGACTATAGCGCTCCCATCCATGTAACCATCCAAACTTCTCTTAAACGTTGAAATGAAAATCATATCCACCGCTTGCATTGGCAGCTTGCTCCGCACTCCCATCACCCTTAGTGAAGCAGTTTCCTCTCATGTTCCCCTCAAATATTTCACCTTTCACCCTTAACCCATGATCTGTAGTTGTAGTCTCACCAAACCTCAATGCAAAAAGCCTGCTTGCACTTACCTTATCTATATCCCTCAATTTCATTTACTTCAGTCAAATCTCCCCTTAGTTACCAACCTCACAGGGAATAAATTTCTAACCTATTCAATCTTTCCTTATAACTCAGGTCCTCCAATCCCAGCAAAATCCTTGTAAATGTTCTCTAAACTCTTTCAACCTTATTTACATCTTTCCTGTAGGTAGGTGACCAAAACTGCACACAATACTCCAAATTAGGTCTCACCAACATCTTGTACAACTTCAAAATAACATCCCAACTCTTGTACTCAATACTTTGATTAATGAAAACTGATGTGCTAAAAAGTTTCTTGACTACCATATTTACCTGTGACACCACTTTCAATGAATTGTGGATGGGTGTTCCCAGATCACTCTGCTCTACTGCACTCCTCAGTGCCCTAACACTCGCTGTGTAAGATCCACCCTGGCTGCTCCTCCCACAGTACACTTGCCTGCATTAAATTCCAGCTGCCATTTTTCAGCCCATTTTTCCAGCTGGTCCAGATCCAGCTACAGGCTTTGATAATCTTCCCCACTCTCCACTACACCCCCAATCTTGGTGTCACCTGCAAATTTGCTGATCCATTTTACCATATCATCAAAATCATTGGTGTAAGTGACAAACAACAACAGATGTGGCACTGATCCCTGCAACACATCACTAGTCACTGGCATCCAGTCAGAGAGGGAACCATCAACTAACACTCTTTGGCTTCTAATGCAAAGCCAATGTCTCATCAAGTTACTACCTCATCAGGAATTCCAAGCTACTGAAAATTCTTGACCAGCCTCTCATGTGGGACCTTGTCAAATGCTTTGCTGAAGTCCATGTAGATAACATCCACTGCCTTGCCTTCATCAATCTTCCTGGTGACATCCTTGAAAAATTCTATAAGATTGCTTGGAGACTACCTATAGCTCACAGAGCCATGCTGACTATTCCAAATCAAACTTTGTCTATCCAAATACTCTCATATCCTGTCTCTCAGAATACCTTTCAGTAACTTTCCCAGTACTGATGTCAGGCTCACTGTCCTGTAAATTCCAGGTTTAATCTTAGAGCCTTTCTCCAACAGTGGAACAACATTAGCTATCCCCTAATCCTCTACTACCTCACCTGTTGCTAAAGTTGATTTAAATATCTCTGCAGGGACGCCTGAAATTTTTGCGCTTGCCTCCCACAGCATCCGAGCAAACTCCTTGTCAGGCGCTGGGGTATTTTTCCACCCTAATTTGCCTCCAGACAGCAAATAACTCCTTTGTAATCCGTATATGGCCCATGACCTCTGCCTCACTTCTATCGATTCTAAGTCTATCTCCCGACCTACACACATAGGTACAACCTTCAGGAGGCTTTTATTTAGAAGAAAAAAAACAATTCTGATTGAGGTCAGAAACAGAATCTGATGCACATCAGCTGTAACAGTTTCTTCAGGCCATTACTTCCTACAAAGTGATACCTCACATCACTAACGGCTGTGATGCCTCACCCTCAGATGAACTTATTTATGTATGCTTTGAAAGGGAGGATAAACTACACCTGTGCTTATCCCTGCAACATCTGGTGACCCTGTGATCTCTGTCTCGGAGGTTGACATCAGAAGATCTTTCAAGAGGGTTAACCTTTGCAAGTGTCGGACAGCTATGGCATACCTAGCAGGGCACTGAAAACCTGTGCCAGCCAACTGGCTGGAGTGTTCAGAAACATCTTCAACCTCTCACTGCTGCAGTTGAATGTTTCCACCTGCTTCAAAAATGTGACAATTAGACCAATGCCCACAAAGAGGGTGAACTGCCTCAACAACCATCACCTAGTTGCACTCACATCCACTGTAAATGAAGTGTTTTGACATGTTGGTCATGGTCAGAATCAACTCCTACCTAAACAAATATCTGGACCAGCTGCAATCTACCCATCACCACAAAAGGTCTGCAGCTGATGCAGCCTCATTAGCTCTCCACTTGGTCTTTGCTCACCAACATCAGGCTGCTGTTTATTCATTACTTGCAACTCAGCATTCAACAAAATCATAGCCTCATTTTTGAGCAACAAGCTCCACAAATTGGCTCTATATACCTCTCTCTGCAACAGGATCCTTGACTTCCTCACCAGGAGAATATTGTCAGTGCGGATCAGAAATAACATCTCTTCACGGACAAATAACAATGACGCACCTCCAGGATTCATACTTAGCCCTCTGCTCTACTCGCTCTAAACCCACAACTGTCTGGCTAAGCACAGCTCAATCGCTATTTATAATTTACTGATGACACCACTCTTGTTGGCAGAATTTCAGGGTGATGATGAGGTGTACGCGAGCAAGATAGATCAACTGGTTGGGTTGTATTGTAACAATAATCTTGCACTCAATGTCAGTAATACCAAGGAATTGATTGTGGACTTCAAGGGAACACACACCAGTCCTCATCGAGGGATCTGCAGTGGAAAGGGTGAAGAGCTTAAAATTCCTGGGCCCAATATAATGACAGTGGTTATATTTCATTAGGAGTTTAAGGAGACTTGGTATATCAAAGACTTCCAAATTTCTAACCGGTGTACTGTGGAGAGCATTATAATTGGTTGCATCACTGTCTGCTATGGAGGGGCCACTACACAGGACTGGAAAAAGCTGCAGAAAGTTGTAAACTCTTCCAACTCCCTCATGGGCACTAGCCTCCCCAGCATTGAGGACACCTTCAAAAGGCGATGCCTCAAAAAGGTGGCACCCATCCTGAAGAGCCCGCGTCACCCAGGACATGCTCTCTTCTTATTGCCACCATCAAGGAGGGGGCACTGAAGTGCGAAGACACACGCAACATTTCAGAGACAGTTTCTTCAGAATTCTGGATGACAACGAACCCATGTATACTTCCTCATTATTTTTCTCCCTTTTAAAGTTTAAAGAAATAAAATATCAAGTATAACAAAATTTAAAATTGTAAAAGCCGTGCAGGATGCCAATAAAAGCAGCCACATAACTGCTCAGTTTTAGCTGCTCCAATCTCCATCAAATCTGAATTTTATCCTCACTGACTTGGTAAGAATAGTAGGTTGCATATCTCCCTTTTAAGTGGAATGAGGAGTCACTGAACCTTAGATCTATGCCTCAAGTGTTCAACCAAAATGTTACATTCTGATCAAAGAAGAATAAAGGGTTTAACAAGTGCTTCAGGGAGGTTGCAGTGGAGATTTACCAGGGCGCTGCCTGAATTAGAAAGTATTTCCAATAGGCTGAGTGAGCTGGGGCATCTCTCTTTAGAGTGAAAGAGGATAAATGGTGACTTCATAGAGGTGCATAAGAGGCAGAGTGGACAACCAGTGGCTTTTTCCCAGGGCAGAAATAGCTAAAATAAGAGGGCATCATTTAAAGGTTATTGGAGGAAAACTTATGTGAGGGGATCTCAAAGGTAGTTTTACATGAAATGCAAAGAGTAAATGTTGCCCGGACTAGAGGTAGATGTAGATACATTAGGGACATCTAAGAGACTCTTAGCTATGCACACAGATGGAAGAAATATGGAGGGTGACATGGGAGAGAAGGATTAGATTGATTTTGGAGGAGGTTAAATGGTCAGAACAATATCGTGAGTTAAAGAACTGTACTATTAGTGTCTATGTACTGAACCCACAAGTTAAACTCACTATAGGTTCAGCAACTTTCATTTCAATACACAGTAATGGCTGCAAGAAAGAGGGACAGGATCACGGAATTTATTTGGTTGGATTGATTTACATGCATCTGTTTTTAAAAAATATTTTCCAGTGTTGTTAGTTTCAAATATTTTAAAGAATGATAGGATTGATTATTGTGTTGCCCAAGAAAGGCAATCTCCGACTTTGCCAGAATTACCATACCATCAATGTGACCAGCCATGTAAGCAAGGTAATGCTCAGAACCATCCTGAACAGACTGAAACCTCAGGAAGAAGACATCATTGCAGAGGAACAAACTGGCTAAGGGCAGAAGCACCACTGATCAGATTTTCAGCCTCCGTACCCTCTGTGAGAAACACCTTCAGCACCAGAGAGAGTTCTATCATGTCTTCATAGACTTCAAGAAGGTGCTTGACAGAGTCTGGCATGATGCCTTATGGGCCACCATGAAGAAATTCAACATGGGCAGAAGCTGATTCTTACAATCCATCAGCTTTACGCCAAAGCAACCAGTGCAGTACTCGCTCAGGGCATCATCGGGGAGTGGTTCCATAGGAGTCCATCAGGGCTGCCTCCACTCCCCCACTCTCTTCAACTTCTTCCTGGAATGATCATGAGTGATGCCCTTGAAGATCATGTGGACACTGTCAATATCAGAGGGAGGAACATCACAAACCTGAGATTTGCTGACGACATTGATGGACTTGCAGGAAAAGAGGACAAACTGCCCAACCTGGTCAGCAATCTTGACAGAGCCTCCACAAAGTCTGGAATGGAAATAAGTGCTGAGAAAACCAAGCTCATGGCAAATGCCAAAGGTGGCATCACAACTGACATCTCAGTACATGGTCAGAAACTTAAGACAGTGCAGCAGTTCAAATACCTGGGGGCAATTATCAGTGATGAAGAATCAAGTCCAGAAGCCCTGGCAAGAACTGCACAGACAATGACTGCACTATCCAGACTCAAGACAATATGGAGGGACGGCAACATCACCATGAGGTACAAGATCAGACTCCTGTGTGCATTGGTATTCTCCATCTTCCTGTACACATGCAAGACATGGACCCTCACAGCAGAGCTACAGAGGAAGATACAGGCATTGGAAATGAGATGCTATTGCAACAGCTTGGGCATCTCATACTTGGACCACATCACAAACGAGCAGGCCCACAAGGCCATCCAGCACTACATTGGCCCTCATGAAGACCTCCTCACAATGATGAAGAAAAGAAAGCTGAGAAACCTGGCTCATGTAACCCCACTTTTTAAAAAAAGAGGGAGAGAGAAACTTGGGAATTAAAGACCGGTTAGCCTGACATCGGTGGTGGGGAATATGCTAGAGTTGGTTATCAAAGATGTGATAACAGCAGATTTGGAAAGAGGTGAAATCATCGGACAAAGAAAGCATGGATTTGTGAAAGGAAAATCATGTCTGACGAATCTTATAGAATTTTTTGAAGATGTAACTAGTAGAGTGGATAGGGGAGAGCCAGTGGATGTGGTATATTTACATTTTCAAAAGGCTTTTGACAAGGTCCCACACAGGAGATTAGTGTGCAGACTTAAAGCACATGGTATTGGGGGTATGGTATTGATGTAGATAGAGAATTGGTTGGCAGACAGGAAGCAAAGAGTGGGAGTAAACTGGACTTTTTCAGATTGGCAGGCAGTGACTAGTGGGGTACCGCAAGGCTCAGTGCTGGGACCCCAGCTGTTTACGATATATATTAATGATTTAGACGATCGAATTAAATGCAGCATCTCCAAGTTTGCAGATGACACAAAGCTGTCACGAAGGTGTTAGCTGTGAGGAGGATGCTAAGAGGATGCAGGGTGACTTGGATAGGTTAGGTGAGTGGGCAAATTCATGGCAAATGCAATTTAATGTGGATAAATGTGAGGTTATCCACTTTGGTTGCAAGAACAGGAAAACAGATTATTATCTGAACGGTGTCCGATTAGGAAAAGGGGAGATGAAACAAGACCTGGGTGTCATTGTACACCAGTCATTGACGGTGGGCATATAGGGACAGCAGGCGATGAAAAAGGCAAATGGTATGTTAGCATTCATAGCAAAAGGATTTGAGTACAGGAGCATGGAGGTTCTACTGCAGTTGTACAAGGCCTTGGTGAGACCGCACCTAGAGTATTGTGTGCAGTTTTGGTCCCCTACTCTGAGGAAAGACATTCTTGCCATAGAGAGAGTACAGAGAAGGTTCACCAGATTGATTCCTGGGATGACAGAACTTTCATATGAAGAAAGAGGACTAGGTTTATACTTACTGGAATTTAGAAGATTGAGGGGGGATCTTATTGAAACGTATAAAATTCTAAAGGGATTGGACAGGCTAGATGCAGGAAGATTGTTTCCGATGTTGGGGAAGTCCAGAATGAGGGGTCACAGTTTAAGGATAAAGGGGAAGCCTTTTAGGACCGAGATGAGGAAAAACTTCTTCACACAGAGAGTGGTGAATCTGTGGAATTCTCTGCCACAGTAAACAGTTGAGGCCGGTTCATTGGCTATATTTAAGAGGAAGTTAGATATGGCCCTTGTGGCTAAAGGGATCGGGGGTATGGAGAGAAAGCAGGTATAGGGTTCTGAGTTGGATGATCAGCCATGATCATACTGAATGGCCTACTCCTGCACCTATTTTCTATGTTTCTATGAGATGGTACGGCCACGTAACAAGATCCAGTGGCCTTGCAAAGACTGTTCTGCAAGGTACTGTGGAAGGGAAAAGGAGAGGCAGACAGAGGAAAAGATGGATGGACAACATTAAAGAATGGACAGGGAAAACATTTGCAGTGACCCAGGCTGTGGCACACAACCGTGACAGATGGAACAGACCGGTTGAAAGCTTGTCATGACGGTACCCCGACGACTCCACCGGGTGTTAAGGGCACAAGGCAAGATTGGCATGGACATGTGCAGTTTTATCAGGTCCAACTACCTAGGAGTAGGCTATTCAGTCTTTTGTGTTCCTTCTACCACTCAATAACATGGCTGATATGTTTTCTTGGTACCACTTTATTACACATCCCTTTATTATCAAAAAAAAAAGAATCTGTCTTAAACAGAGTCATCCACACTTTGCAGCCTTACAGATGCTGAATTTCAAAACCAATCACAATCCATTTGGGGAAGAAAAAGCCTTTTTATCCTAAATGATTCACACCTTGAGTCCATAATTCTTTTTAGTTTGAGACACCCAGCTAGGGGAAAACATTAGCTGTGAAGTGAGCTCAGGACTTTGCACATTTCACTTGGGTTACTTCTTATTCTTGAAGTCTAAAGGATAATAGGCCCAGTCTGTTCATTTGCTCATTGGAACAAACTAACCCAGGAATTCAACAAATAATCTGCTGGAGTCCCCCCACCACCCGCCCCACACAGATGCTGCACTACCCACTGAGTTCCCACAGCTGATTGGAGACACAGAAAGCTGAAGATACAGAAATCTGGAGCATCAATCAGCATCTGTGGGAGGAAAGGAACTGCTGATGCTTTGGGTTGAAACCTTGCTCTGACAAATGGCTTATACCAAAAACATTGACAGTTCCTTTGCTGGAGCAGATGCTGCTTGCCCTTGAGCTCCTGCAGCAGATCATTTGGTCTTCCAGATTCTAATGTCTGCTCCTTCTTGTCTCTCCATCTCAGCAATCAACCTGATTCTTGCCAGTAATTTTATTCATCAGTAGTAGATATCAGAAGCAAATTTATCCAAAAGGTTATTGAGTAGTCTATTTCTCTTATTCTGCCTGAAGTTTTGAATAAAATCTTAACTGCATTCCTAATCTGCAATAAATATGCCAACGTCGTTCACTTGGACAATGCAATTTATTTGTGTTAGTAAGACACACCAAACAAAGATGAATAACTTATACAATATAAAACTATTTGCTCTCTCATGATAATATCGATTTCTATTTTTAAAAAGGGAAAATAAAATTTTGCAAGGCAATGTGAACATTATTAGGAAAGAAAATTTAATAGCTGCCAATATGCAAAATCTTTGAGTATAATGAAAAACTAAACAAGAACTAGGATAAATAACTTCAGTAACTGAACTGTTAATGAAGCTTGAACAAGAATTGAAAGCCAAAACTTCCACAGCAATGCAAACAATTTATTCCTTGAGAGTTTCCTGCAAATTCCTACATCCATTTTGCTAGCCATTCTGACCAAATGTTTCTTGCCTGAATAGGTTTAGGCAATTTCTAAAATTGTGAAATCTGTTAAGAATTAATGTTTCAATCAAGAGCCACAAGATCATGAATGAATCATAAAGTTTAAGAGGCCATGTCTTTGTATTATAAGGGCAAGCTTGTATGCATCATGCCTTCATATCCCCACTTTACAGTCAATGAAGTCCTTTGAAGTGCAGTCACTGTTGCAAAGCAGGAAACACAGTAGGCTATTTTGCACTGCGACCTCCGATATCAGATAAAGACCAGATAATTTGAAAAACGTGCTTTCTTATGTTCAAAGATTTTCATTTGAGATAGCAGACAATGGATTCTTGGAAGAGGATAAAGAAGGGAGCCAGGATTTTGAGTTGTGACTTACTGCCCAAAGCAAACCACTTAAGATCAGCCAACATGTACAAGTTATACAGCAATTCACGATAACACGCACATTTTCCTCATGCATGGGCTACATGTCCATACATACCAATTCGATTTAAAGTGGTGCCACTAGTTTTAAAATCTTAATTTTACAATGAAAATCTCTCTGAAGTGGTACAAGACCATGGATAGTTAAAAAAAAAATCAGGTTCTGATTTCACCTATTTGACGAAATAACAATTGATTCCACTTTGAATTCTGTTCCTAAGCTATGAATTCAAGACAATTGCTGAGGTAATGCATAACAAGCAAATTCAGACTCCAATAAATACACTGCTGCGTTTCTAGACTGATTATCATTCTACGCAGATATTCACCCAACATTAGAGAAATTCCAGGTTCACAATAAAAAAAATGTGTTCTCATTCATTGATCGCCCAATTGCAACATGTATGTAAACACTGAAGTCACATCATGTATGATGTTACTATGATTGTGTCACCCTGAGCAATGGAATGAAATCTATTGATTGGACCCAGTAGCCAAGAAATGTCAAGTGCTCTGAGGTTCTAACACACCCTTTAAGAAGAAAGAGCTAATTCTGCATCACAAATTGCAGGGAATGCAAATGAAAATGACTCTGCAATGTCAGGTTCGCACTAGGGTTTTGTCAACATTGACTCCAATCTATTCTGTCATCATTAAAATAATTGTAAGTATGGGGAATAAAAGAGAAAGAACAATGGGAAAAAGAGTGAATTAGAATCAACAAAAAGCAAAAGCCTGATGAAAGTCATCAAGTCAAATCATGATTCCTTTTCATTCTCCCTCCACAGATGCTGTCAAACCTGCTGAGTATCTCCAATATTTTATGAATTAGTCAAATTGGTTCCAAAAGGCAGCAGAGATGGAAAGAATGGATTAAGAAAGATATAAGACAATTAAACATGAAACATGTACTGTATTAACTAAAATATTCTAATTGTTTCATAGCACACAAGGGTGCAGGTAAGATGAGAAGTGAATAATGTTTTGGTTTTAGCAAGGTTAGTGTAGAGTGTTATGTTGCGCAATTCCAAAACACAAAATTAATTGTAAAAAAGACAGGAGCCCAAAAGATGCAAATCTTAGCTTGTTTTTTTTTTCACTTTAAGCAAGGTGCACGTTTCTCATGGTAGGGTTAGACGTATGCAATTCACTTCTTTTTCCATATAACCCATAATGTATTATTTAAACAAAGTATGTTTAATCAACTACATATTTACAAAATTACTCAAATATTACTGGAATACTAAATAGACAACACTCCTCCCTGCAATCTCAATGACTCTTCATATGGCTTTAGACCACCCGGACAACGCAAACACCCATGTCAGGATGCAGCTCATTGACTATAGCTCAGCATTCAACACCATCATTCCCACAATCCTGACTGAGAAGTTGCAGAACCTGGACCTCTGTATCTCCCTCTGCAACTGGATTCTTTATTTCCTAACCAGAAGATCACAGTCTGAGCGGATTGGTGATAACATCTCCTACTCGCTGACAATTAACACTGGCTCACCTCAGGGGTGTGTACTTAGCCCACTGCTCACACATGACTGTGTGGCTAGGCATAGCTCAAATACCATCTACAAATTTGCTGATGATACAAGATGGTAACGAGAGGGGATATCCCAACTAGTGGGGTGGTGCCACAGCAACAACCTGGCACTCAACATTAATAAGACGAAAGGGCTGATTGTGGACTTCAGGAAGGGTAAGATGAAGGAACACATACCAATACTCAGAGGGATCAAAAGTAGAGTGAGAAAGCAGTTTCAAGTTCCTGGGTGTCAAGATCTCCGAGGATCTAACCTGGTCCCAACATATTGATGTAGTTATAAAGAAGGCAAGACATTATTATTCAATTGGAGTTTGAAGAGATTTGACATGTCAACATATACACTCAAAAACTTCGATAGTTTACCATGGAGAGCATTCTGACTGGCTGCATCACTGCCTGGTATGGAGGGACTACTGCACAGGACCGAAAGAAGCTGCAGAAGGTTCTAAATCTAGTCAGCTCCATCTTGGTTACTAGCCTACAAAGTACCCAGGACATCTTCAGGAAGTGGTCTTTCAGAAAGGCAGTATCCATTGTTAAGGACCTCCAGCACCCAGACTGTGCCTTTTTCTCACTGTTACTGTCAGGCCTGAAGGCACACATTCAGCGATTCAGGAACAGTTTCTACCCCTCTGCCATCTGATTCCTAAATGGACATTGAATCTTTGGACACTACCTCACTTCTAAAAAAAATATGTACAGTATCTATGTTTTAGCATGTTTTTTTATAACCTATTCAATATGCATAATTGATTTGTTTATTTATTATTCTTTTTTATTTTATTTATTATTATATCTGGTAGTTTATGTATTGCATTGAACTGCTGCTGCTGCTAAGTTAACAAATTTCACATCACATGCCAGTGATAATAAACCTGATTCTGATTATAAACTCTAATTCAATAGAGAATGCATCTCAACTATATATACAGTATGTAATACAAATATATACAGACATCCACAGTATAGTAAATTTTAAATTCTCCCATTCTGTGGAAGGCTTTCTTACTCTTGTGGGATAACATCTTTCCTGACAAAGAAGATCACTCTGCTTGGCAGATGAGACCTAGAACTGTGAAGGAGCCCAAGTTGTGTGTTATGAGTTGACTGAGACTGCAGGAAATAGTTTTGACAGTGCAGGCCACCTTCCTTTTGTAACAATTAAATCTGCTCTCCTCAACTGATCGATGTGTCTGCTATCACTTGGAGACAACACAATCTCCACTAGATAGAAGAGCAGTTGAGATCTATCCTTTATCTTTCAGAGCACCCACTTTTGATCACCTCTGTAGTTCTTTGCCAGGACTGCTTGTCCAGGAGTGAAACATCGAACCTTCTTGAATGAGGAGGCTTCAATTTGTCCCAGCTGTTTGTCCTGCATACTGCTTATGAGACTGGGTTCGAAGAGATACAAGCTTGAACACAAGGGACGAACCAGGGTCAGCACAGCTGGTGTGTTATTGATTATAGAGTGAGCTGCACTGTGCAAGGAGGAAATTGGTGAGATCCTGATTCAGTGTCTGTGTAGTGTGTTCTGCTGACATTGTTTGTAGTGTATTCTTTAGACTCTGAACAAACCTTTCCACAAAGCATTTGTAGCTTGGCGGTTTGGTGCAGATACTTATTCCATTCATTCTCAGCAATGACTGAAACTGCTCTGCAACAAACTGTGCTCCATTGCCACTGACTAAGTGTTCTGGAACTGTAGAAGAGGATGCAGTGGAGGCTCTTTTTTGGTTTCCACTTGGATCAACACTGATGAAATAGGAAGACTTTTGACTTCCATCAGGGAGAATACATCAAGGGGAGTATCCTTTTTTTGTAATTTTTTCAGGCACTTCCTTTTCCAAGGGAAAACAGGACAACCCATCAAACATTGGCATGATTAGCCATCCTCTTTAATTCAATCTTGTAACTGCGTCCTCCAAGAAACAAACCCCATCTCTGCATTCATGCTGTTGCTGTTAGTGGAACAACCTCTATGGATTGAAAATGGACACTAGCAGCTGATGAACAGTAATGAACGTAAACAGTGTCCCACAGAAGTTCTGGTTGAAACGTTTTACACCACAAACCAGAATCAAAGCCTCTGTCAATCTGTGTTTAATTATTCCCTGCAGTGGTAAGGGAATGTTAAACAAAGACTACAGGGCGTTCACTTCCATCACTAATAACATGTGACATGATAGCACATATATCATACAACGAGGCATCACAGGCAAGCTTCATTCGACAATGCAAATCATGATGAGTAAGTACAGTGTCTGACATCACCATTTCCTTTATCTTTTAGAAAGCCAGCTCACAATGCTTTGTTCATTGCCATTTCTTCCTAATCTGCAGTGATGCATGACCAGGTTTGACAGGAACCTGTTAAAGCAATTGACAAAACCTAAAAAGGACTGGAACTGCAGCATGCCCTTTGGCCTTGGAGCATCCACCACAGCTTTAATTTTCTCAGCACCCTTGATAATCCTTGTGTGTCAATAGTATGACCACAGTGATGCCTGGTTTAAAGAATTTACACTTGTCACCTTGTGCTTAGAGCCCATAATCTTCTAATCTTTTTAAACACCGTCTTGAGAATGTCATCCTTACCTGTAACAATGATGTCATCCAAGTATCACTGAGTGCCTGGGCAGCCTTGCAGGTCCTGGTCCACAGCGTTCTGTCAGAGTGAAGTTGCAGATGCTATTCCCAAAATAAGCTCATTATAGTGATAAATGGGCTTATCTGAGTGTTTCTGGTAAGAAACAGTTTGGACTCTTCTTCCATCTCCATCTGTAGGTAAACCTCAGTCGTCCACTTTGCTGAAGTGCTGTCCTCCGGAAAGGATGCAAAGATATCCTTGATCTGGGACGGACCTCAAAATCACCACAGATCCTGACAGAACCATTCTTCTTGTCTACTGGGAATACCAGTGCAGCCATGGACTCCACTCAGCCTTGGAAAGAATTCCATAGCTTTCAAGTGATCTAGCTCACTGGTTACTTTGTCACAGATGATATAAGGAACCAGATGGGCTTAGGAAAACTTAGGAGTGGCATTTTCATTTAACACCATTTTACCCTTGATATGTTTGAGTTTTCTAATGCCATCCTTGAACATTGGTGTGACATCATCCAGTACCCTTCTTAATTAGCTTTCAGTTGACTTGCAGGGGATGGGACATGCAAATGGTGGATGGATCTCCAATCGAGTTCTAGTTGGATTAACCACTCATTACCCCAAATGGCTGGCCCTCCTCTTTTACCACATTTCAGTCCAGTGTGGCTTGTCGGTTGTTGTATCTCAGCATTACAATTGTCATTGCCACAGTAGTTATCTTTTCTCCAGTACAAGTTCTTAGTTGGATATCCATAGGCTTCAGTTTAGTATCTGTGAAATGCCACTCAAATTCATTTTGGGAAATGACTGAAACAGCCAACCCAGTTTCCAATTCCATGTTAATTAACTTGCTGTTCACTTCTGGTGCAAGCCATATTGCTTGTTAGTTTTCACATTGTAAATTTAATGCTCTTTTTGAAACTGCAACTTGACTTTCTATCTTTTCCTCTTCCCTGTGCAGTCCATTTATTTTTGTCTGCCCAACGTGGTCTTTGTACGTTGCATTTTTCTGCAAGTTTCACATTAAATTTTTCTGGTGTACTGTATGTGAACTCCTGCCACAATGGTAACACAATTTGTTCATCCAGCATGGCCTCCAGATGCTGCAATTTTGTTCATGCTCACTTTTTTTGCTGACTGCAGCTCAGTTGTGTCTTTGTCTACTGTTTCCATTGATACAGCTATTACAACTGCACTTTTAAATGTCAGTTGTCCTTCTGTTAGGAGCTGTTTATGAATGTTTTCTTGTAAGATTCCACAAACTAAACAATTTTAATGCATCATTAATCCTATTACTGAATTGAATGCTCAGAAAATCTCTTCAATTCAGCCATGTACACTGAAATGGACACCAACTGATTCTACTTATGATACCTGTAGCGTTCTACAATCAACAATGGTTTTGGTTCTAAAAATTCCTGCATTAGATTCACGATATCAGAAATACTCATTTCTGCTGGTTAGATTGGAGTTGTCAAACTCTTAAATGAACTGTATGCCTTTCAATCCAATGCACTCAGCAAAATTGGTACTTGTTTTTCAATGACTATTCCATTTGCTTTAAAATACTGGTCAATTTGCTTTTTATACAATATAGATTTCTGTCTATCCGATGTAGTCAGCCATTTCTGCTTTGTTTTTAAAATGATCATAACCCAGTACTCACTGTTTATGAATGCCTGTATTCTTCCATTTTCTACCTGTTTTTAAAAAAAGGTGACCATGTCTTCCATTCTAAATACATGCTGTGCTACTTAAAAAAAACTCTAATGACTCTCTCCACAGGTAGATAATTATCTCAAGATCACTTTAAAAATACCTTGTCACCACTATTGTTTTGCAATTCCAAAACAGAACTTGAAGAAAAAGATGGGAGCCCATGACTTTGGGGCACCTTGAGTGGCAACTTATGTGGCAGCAGAATCTCCAATATACATATACTGTAATTGATTTACTCTTTTTTCTTCTATATTATGATTTGCATTGAACTGCTGCTGCTGTTAGCAAATTTCACGTCACAAGCCAGTGATATTAAACCTGATTCTGAGATGCGAGACTTTAGTGAGGCAAGCACGTATCATGTGGTAGTCACATGACATATGCAATCTTCTTCTTTTTACATATAACCCATAATGAGTTACTTCAACAAAGAAAGTTTAATCAACATATTTACAAGACTACTCAAATGTTCCTGAAATATTAAATACATGACATAGAGCAGCACAAGTCACCGCACAATCGGCAGCCATTCAGAGTGCTTGTATCATACAGCCACATTTGATGGGATTAATTTCAAATGAATATTTCAAACCACAAACCAATTCACAAACAAATTCTAAAGAAGTTTCTCAGAACACTAATGCCCAAGAACAGAAAAGCCAACTCATGTACTTGGTATTATTTATTTTCCTTTTTGCACATTGGTTGGTTGTCGGTCTTTCAGTGCAGTTTTTCATTCACTCTATTGTATTTCTTAGTTCTACTGTGAATGCCTGCAAGAAAATAAATCTCAAGGTAAACACGAGGAAATCTGCAGATGCTAGAAATTCAAGCAACGCACACAAAATGCTGGTGGAACACAGCAGGCCAGGCAGCATCTATAGGAAGAAGTACAGTCGATGTTTCAGGCCGAGACCCTTCGTCAGGGCCAACTGATTGAAAAGATTGTACGAGATTTAAAAGTGGAACAGGGAGGGGGAGATCCCAAATGTTAGGAGCGGGAGGGGTGAAGCTAAGAGCTGGAAAGTTGATTGCCAAAAGGGATCATGGGACGGGAGGCCTAGAGAGAAAGAAAGGGGGAGGGAAGCACCAAAGGGAGTTGGAGAACAGGCAAGGAGTGATTGTGAGAGGGACAGAGAGAGAAAAAAGGGGGAATAAATAAATAAGGGATGGGGTAAGAAGGGGAGGAGGGGCATTAACGGAAGTTAGGGAAATCAATGTTCATGCCATCATGGTTGGAGGCTACCCAGGCAGAATATAAGGTGTTGTTCCTCCAACCTGAGTGTGGCTTCATCTTGACAGTAGAGCAGGCCATGGATTGATATATCAGATTGGGACGTGGAAATAAAATGTGTGGCCACTGGGAGATCCTGCTTTCTCTGGCAGACCGAGCGTAGGTGTTCAGCGAAATGGTCTCCCAGTCTGCGTTGGGTCTCACCAATGTATAGAAGGCCGCACCGGGAGCACCAGACACAGTATATCACACCAGCCGATTCACAGGTTAAGTGTTGCCTCACCTGGAAGGACCGTCTGGGGCCCTGAATGATGGTGAGGGAGGAAGTGTAGGGGCAGGTGTAGCACTTGTTTCGCTTACAAGGATAAGTGCCAGGAGGGAGATCAGTGGGAAGGAATGGGGAGACAAATGGAGAAGGAAGTCGCATATAGAGCAATCCCTAAGGAAAGCAGAAGTGGGGGGGGGGGGGGAGGGAAAGATGTGCTTGGTAGTGGAATCCCATTGGAGGTGGCGGAATTTATGGAGAATTATATGTTGGACCGGGAGGCTGGTGGGGTGGTAGGTGAGGACAAGGGGAACCTTATCCTGAGTGGGGTGGCGGGCAGATGGGGTGAGGGCAGATGTGCGGGAAATGGGAGAGATGCGTTTGAGAGCAGAGTTGATGGTGGAGGAGGGGAAGCCCCTTTCTTTAAAAAGTGAAGACATCTCCTTCATTCTAGAATTAAAAGCCTCATCCTGAGAGCAGATGCAGCGGAGACGGAGGAATTGTGAGAAGGGGATAGCATTTTTGCAAGAGACAGAGTGGGAAGAGGAATATTCCAGGTAGCTGTGGGAGTCCATAGGCTTATAGTAGTTTATGGTGACATGTACTGTACATACTTTGATAATCAATTTACTTTAAACTTTGAGGTAGTACAGCTACTTTGGACAGTAGCACAAGGAATTGCAATGACTGTGGAACACTTGTAAGGGGGACCCTGGCAAGGAAGAAATATTAACCAACCTCCTCTCAGACAGGTAGGTTTGAAAGCTTATTTTTAAAAAGTATTGTTTGTAGGAGAGCGATTTGAGTTTTAAATTTCACATTGTTATGTGTCAAGAAAGGAAACTGCAGAAATTGGCTCATTTAAAGCAAAATAAATCTTGGAAACGAAGACAGTTCCTGTTTTGGCAATTCACATCACCTCTTCAGACATATTCTAAAAATTACACTATTGAAAATATGTAATCATAGTTTTCATTTCTATTGCTTATTAACAAAAAGATACCATGATTATATATTAATGCAGTGCTTCTTCAAAAAAAAATCTCATCACATTCTATACAAAAAGTGGGGAAAAGTAACATGAAACAAATGTGCAAACACAGAAAGAACAGTATGGCACAGGAATAGGCCCTTTGGCCCACCATAACTGTACTGAGCCAAGTTAAACCAAAATAATTCTGCCTGTATATGATCCATGTCCCTCCATTCCTTACATGTTCATTATTTTAAACACCACTCTCAATCTGCTTTCACCACTACCCCGGAAGTACAAGTAAAAAAAAACACCTTGCCCCACACATCTCCTTCAAACTTCCCCCCTCTCACTTTCAATGCATATACACTAGTACCAGTACACGGCATCAAAGGGTACGGGGTAAAGGCCAGGGCATTGGGCCGAGGAGGGGAAAAATTAAAGGATCAGCCATGATTAAATGGCGCAACAGACTCAATGGGCCAAATAGCCCAATTCTACTATGATTTACGGTCTACTTGATATTTCTACCCTGGGGGATTAAAGATTCTGACTGTCTACCCTATATGCCTCTCAATTTTTATAAACCGGTCTCCCCTCAGCATTTGACACTTCAAGAGCAAAAAACTCAAGTTTATTCAACCTCTCCTTTTAACACATGCCCTTTAAATCAGGTCAGCATCCAGATAAATCTCTGTTGTACCTTTCCAAAGCCTTTACATTCTTCCTGTAATGAGGTGACAAGAAATGCACACAATACTCCAAGTGTGGCTTAACCAAAAGGCTTTATGTAACTGCAAGGTGTCTTTGTTCTTTATGTTCAGTGTCTTGATTGGTTAATGCTTTTCTTTGCTACTCATGCTTTGTCAAACAGAAGGTCTTGCAGTTTTCTCAACTGCACTTTTCATACATGGTAGAGCTGACAGCTAGTTCAAGAACATAACAAAATAGGAGGAGTAGACTGCCAGCTCCTCAAGCCTGCTGGGGTGTTCAATATGATCACGACTGATCATATTGCTAGCTTCTTTTCTTTGCCAGTTCCCCATGAATGCATGTAATGATCCAGATTCCACCACCTTTGGGGCAGAGAAATCTGGAGATTCACTCCTCTCTGAGAAATGGTTGCAAGTACCTTAATTTTGAATTACCATTCCATTGTTCATGACTCTCTCTCTCTCTTGAAAACATCACAACAGCTAATCTGTCAAGCCTCCTTGGACACTTGCATGTTTGAATAAGGTCAGCCCTCATTCTTCTAAGCTCCATGGAATACAAATAGTCCAGCTTCTCATGATAGGACAGCTCTGTCATCCCAGAAATTAACCTGTGAAATCTTTCGAATGTTACTACATCCTTTTTCAGTTAAGGGATCCAAAATTGTGCACAGTATTCCAGATGTGGTCTTACCAACACCCTATACAAATGTAATAAAACTGCTCTGTCCTTAAACTCCAACTTTGTTGCAATAAAGTCTAAAGTGCAGCTATGTTGTGATTCATGCACCAGAACACTTAGATAGATCCTGCCAGACATCACCTATTTGCAATTTCTCTCCGTTTAATTTCCTTTTACCCAGTTACATGATCTCACACTTTCCTACATTAAACTCCATTTGGCTGGTTATAACCCACTGACTATATATCTTGTTTAGGAGAATCACATTGTCCTCATCGCAACATGCCCTTCCACCTACGTATGTATCATTGGCAAACTTGGAAACGTTGCATTTCATTCCCTTTTCTCATCAACATACATTGATAAGTTTGTGGTCTAAGGTAGAGAAGTCAATTTTAGAAAACCTAGCACATTTATTTTTCAACATAGTCCCCTCCTACATTTACACACTTAGTCCAGTGGTCGTGGAGCATACGGATCCTGGACCAGGAAGTGTCCACAGCAGGGGTGATTGATAAGTTTATGGCCTAAGATAGAAGGAGATAAGTTATACAGCTCTCATTATATGCACATGCAGTTCTACCGGAG
Organism: Hypanus sabinus; assembly: GCF_030144855.1. Classification (NCBI taxonomy): domain Eukaryota; kingdom Metazoa; phylum Chordata; class Chondrichthyes; order Myliobatiformes; family Dasyatidae; genus Hypanus; species Hypanus sabinus. The sequence goes on from NC_082706.1 coordinate 130,741,911, forward strand.
TGATTATGCAGAAAATTTGAAGTTAATAACTCATCGGAGTGATTGATAAGTTTGTGGCCTAGGGTAGAAGGAGATGTTATTAACTTCAAACTTCCTGCATAATCATTCAAAGAGTTGACCTGCATGTGCATGTAACTAGAACTGTGTAGGTCATCTCCTTCTACCGTAGGCCACAAACTTATCAGTCACCCCTGCTGTGGACACTTTCTGGAGGTGCAAGATCCGTATGCTCCATGACCGCTGGACTAAGTGTGTAAATGTAGGAGGGGACTATGTTGAAAAATAAATGTGCTGGGTTTTCTAAAATTGACTCCTTCTACCTTAGGCCATGAACTTATTAATCACCCCTCGTAAATAGTAAGAAACTTGCTGGGATACTCCATGGGTTACAGCTCTCCACTCTCAAAAGGTCCCACTTATTCTAACTTTGTTATCTATGTGAATTTTCAATCCCTGCTGATACACTTCCTCTAACACTTGGGGCTCTTTGTTTATGCACCAGCCTCTTGGGTGGCACTTTGGCGAATGCCTTTTAGAAATCTGACTGCATTACAGCCCCCTTTTCAACCTTCCCTGTCACTAACTCAAAGGTTTTACAACATAGCAGCAGCTCATACATACCATCCTTCCTGCCCATCTACTAACTCAACTTCCTTTCATTAGATCTGTATTTTTCTAAGCCTGGCTATTTAAGCACCTATCCTAATTTATCTTAAATGATTGTGTCAGACTCCACCATCTCCTCTGGCAATGAGTTGCAGATACGAAACAAACTTCCCCTCAAATTCTCTTTAAACTTCTCCTCTCACTTTTTCGATATCCCTACTACTGTATGTACATGCCATGTGCTTCTATGCCCCTCCAATTCTACCCACAGCCTTCCCACCACCTCATCAACTCTGAGCATAGTTTCCCACCTGTAGGGTGTGTACTACAAATATTCCCACAGTGCTGATAGGTAGATTTGGCAATTGGAGGGTTTGTAATCTTCAGGTTGGATAAGAGGGGGAAAGAAATGGCAGCATTCCAATCTTAACGAAGGACTCCATTAGTGCAATGATGAAGGAGGATATACAAGAATTTTAAAATAAGACCTTGTGGTATTGCTTAAAAATCAAGGGACAATCACTTTGCTGGGGGTATAGTACAGGGTACACACAGCAGGAGAGATACAAGGTAAACCATACAAACGTGGAAGGGTCATAGCTATGGGGCAGTTGTAAGAGATGCCAACTTCACAAACTTCAACTGAAATCATTGCAGTGGAGTTTCTTTTAAATGTGACCTTTCAGAAATTCAGATTGACTACGTTTGATTTCCAAGTGATTGGTTACTTCCTCTCTGGTTATTGACACTAGCATTTTGCCATCAATAGATTTGAGCTAGCTGGGCTCTGGTTCCCTGCCTTTTTGAACTGGCTGTTTTCGGTCTTCTGGTGCCCTCCCGAAAGTTAGTCAGGTTTGAATTAGTGGGTCTGCTGTTAGATGGGCTTGGTTTTGATTGTGGATCATCAATTTGATTATGGGCAACAAATTGATTGTAGGCTTCAGGAAGCAGAAATCAGAAGAACACAGCAGTTCTCAAAGGGGATCAGCAATGGAGCAGCTTCAAGTTCCTGGGCGTCAATGTTCCTGAAGATCTGTCCTGAGCCCAACATACTGATGCAATTACAATGAAGACACACCAGGGGCTACATTCCATTCAAAGTTTGAGGAGATTTGGTATGTCACCAAAGGCTTGAACAAACTTCCACAGATGTGCTGCATTCTGATTGGTTGTATCACTGTCCGCTTTGGAGCCACCAAACGTACAGGATTGGAGAAAGCTGCATACGGCTGTAAACTCAGCCAGTTCCATCGTCAGTACTAGCCTCCCCACCACAGGACATCTTCAAAAGGCAAAGCCTTAAGGTGGTAGCATCCATTATTAAGGGCACTCACCATCCAGGAATGTCCTCTTCTCCATACTGTCATCAATGAGGTACAACAGCCTGAAGTATGTTTGAGGAAACAGCTTCTTCCCTTCTGCCAATTGTATTTCTAAACACTCCATGAACCCAAGAACATTACATCACTTTTTGCTTATGTTTGCATTTTTTATATACTCCTATTGTAATTTATAGTAACTTTTATGTCTTGCACCATACTGCTGCTGTAGAACAAATTTCACAGCATTATTCAGTAATACTAAAACTGATTCTGACTAAACAGGTTCAGGTAACTGGCCAGCAAGTTCACATTTGCCTTTAACCCCAACTTACCTGCTCAGGTGAAATCCACAAAGCTCATCCTGTGAACTCAGGTAATGTCTTATCCCCTTCTCCTGGACCCAGGTGACAGCAGCATCTCCAGCTCACAAGAGTGACCCACCCCTGGATTAAAGGTGCAGAGGAAATGCCCTGCCCCAGGTGAGAAGTGAACGTGCTTGATCCAGCCCGGTGGTAGTAATTGGATAAGGAAGGTGGGGAGGGCAAACCCCTTCTCTCTACCAACCCAGCGCAAGCCGAGCACTCGACACACGTTTCACCAGTGTGAACTGCACACAGTTTCTGCAGCCCAGCCTACACTAAGACAAACTTTCTCTTGAAAGTTACTCACCGTCAACTCTGCAATGAGATACTGGGTGCAAGGGGGAGGAAGTTTATTTGAACAAGCTCCTTGTCTGCATTTCTACCCCTTCCAAGCGTAGATTGGTAGAGGAAAGGAAATTGCGATCGTACATGAACTTGTGTTGACAGACATTTAAACACCCTATTTATCAAAAAAAAAACCCTCTCCCAGGTCATCATTAAGACTTCAGTGAGGAGCTGGAACCTAGGCACATTCTGTCAGGAAAAGGCACCTGGAATATTTCAAGTGAATTGTTCCCGATGTCATGTCAACTGGCTCCGTCACCAACTCACCTTACAGAAGAAACCAGGTTCAAGCCCCCAACCCAGACGCACGAGCTGAGGTGCACGTCCGGGGGCCAGTCTGGCGGTGAGGGACTATCTGTGTAGATGTGTGGGAGCGAGGAAAGAGGCTTGGTTTCCCTGTTGTTTTGTGTTTTTCTGCTGAGCATCCTGGGCATGCTTTTTTTTGTGCCGGAATACGTGGCGACACTTGCGGACTTCGCCCAGCAGATCTTTCGGTTGTGCTGGTTGTTAAAGCAAAGGACGCATCTCACTATGTGTCGACGTATCTGAGATTAATAAATGCATGAATCTGAAGAACAGGGCTGAGGGAGTGCTGCACAGTCAAAGATGCAACCTTGCAATGTTAGACTAAAGGGTTCTCTGGCACAGTTTAGAAATATTCTATTTATGTCATGTCATAAAATTATATTTGCTCATTCGAAGGATCTTACTTTTCACAGGTTGGCTTTTTTAGGTTCCACATTATACTGCTTTCACAAGTGCTTGATTGGCTGCTAAGGTATAGATGTGGAGGGAGCTATGCAAATACAAGAAATTTTGTCCATGGCTGTCAATCAGAATGACATTTGGAAAAAAATATATACTTGAAATTAGAGGGACGGTCGGGTTACTAATGCTGGAAACAACGGCACCTCTGCCTCCCCTTCACTCGGTGGGCTTTTAACTGCAGACTTCGAAACGATCGAGAAGTCAGTTCCGTCCGAAGCCTGCCACTACCAGCCCCGCCGTGCCGCTCCGAACCGGGACTGTTTTCGCCCGAATCGGATGATGGAACCGAGACCAACGAACCAGCCGGTCCTACGCTGCGGGCGGGACAGCGATACCGGATTCCACAATTAAACTCGACTGTCTCGGAAACTCCCGTAACTTGCAAAGACAGTAAGAACTTTGTATTCATTTCCCAAATCTGGTTTAAGCTGCAGCCATTTCTACCTCCACAGGTCACTTGGGAAAATCTCTAGCTGAAAGTTCCTTCCTGACTGAAAGGATTTGATGAGGAGATCGAGATCTGCTCTGATGTTTACACGGAGCAAAATTGCCCGCGGTGTTAAAAGCATTTCGCTTGGGTCATTTTTTTTTCTTTGAATAGGCGGAAAAATCTCAATTAGTTTTCGAATTCTGTCATCTCAAGAGGTGGCATTTAGGGATAAAACGCACCTAATCAATTACAACGTCGTTTTCACTTTTAAAATGTCCCCATAACAATAAAAAGTCACTGTAATTGCTGGAAACGCAATGTTACAGTATTACATTTAAACAGCCGGACTTACATACATCTTTTTTAAAAAAGAATTGCTTCCAAACAACGCATTCTTTAGGGAAGTTTGCATTTATGGAGAGGAACTATAAAGCGAGAGGGGAAGGGGTGATACACAAAAAAATCTCAGATACTTCCGTCGGTTTGGTCAAATTGACATATCTTAAAAGGCTCTTATCTAGACGCTCTCTTACCAGCAACTAAACAGATGGGCAGAAGCAGTCTGAAGATCAGGCCACACACTACTTCCGATGCCATTGTGAGTAAGACGGTTCTCTTCTCAACCCTACCGCGGGGAGGAGGTCAAATACTCATCGGTTGCCCGCAGTTTATCATTCGCAACGTGCGAAAGAAAATAAGAAAATTCCATCAAATTCGGGCCGGATTTCAAAGCGACCTTCTCATGGTATCCTTGGAAAGTTGTCTCGGCGTTAGCCTTCCAGTCCCGGTAAATCTCAACAGATGGCTCGCGTCGCCCGCACATCCAAGTACCTGGTCAGTGGATGGAGTCTAGGGATCGTTACGGATAGTGTCCCGGGTGCCTCGACATTACAAAGAACTTGCCGGCCTTTACTGAGAGGTGGGTCGGTACAACTGAACCAGAAACGAGTGCCTTTCTGTACAAGCGGAACTTCACAGTGTTCCGCTATTAGATCCCTCATCCAGGATGACTCATCACGGTAAAACAGCAACACGTTTCACTGATGGTACCCCAGCCGATTACTGTCTGCGAGTATTCACTATTGGGTTGGCTCCCGCTGATCAATTTGTTGGTTACCTTGATTTCACAAAAAGAGAGAAATTGATTTTTCGTTTAGGAGCACGCCTATCTGTTCCCGAAGTTTGGTGCAGCGTTAGTTTTAATTCCCGCTGATTGTGGGTTGAAATTGCAGCCCGGTCTCGCTGATGCCCGGTGCGAGTCTAAATCCCCAGCCGCTCGCTGTTCCTTTGCGAGCTACAGTAGCCTCTCCACCTTCAATGAAACTAAGGCGAAACACCGCCCCACTTGCCCTGATTGACTTTCAGTCCGACCATTCACAAATCGAGGAAGCGACATGCATATGTGGAAAAGGAACACACCCAACTTGCAGACCGGCGAGTTGGAGGGGACTGTGTCTCGGAGCCAGTTTGGAAACTCCGCGTTCTCGAATTATCAGGGGGCCCTGTAGATTGACCTGTAATCTTTCAAATTAAACATTCAAAGCAATAACAGATAGTACTGACAATTTATAAAAATCTATGATTTTAATTATTAAAGTCCCAAATCTATAAACTTGAAGTTCGTTGCTGAAGAGCATATGTTTATTTATAAATCAATTTCATTCGTTAACAGGTGTAAAATGAAAAAAAAAACATTTTAAAATAGAATTTTTCTAAATTGACGTTGTTATGACAGTATTCGTGTACACGTTTCATCATATTTTACTCAAAAAGTGTGCTCCGTAGTGAACGAAAGATGGCCCGTGAAAGAGAGTGCAATTTTCCCCGTCTTTATTTCACACCCAGATTTACGCTCGACAATTCCCCAAGGCGTGTTCTTCAGTTTCAGGTGTCTCGGAGCATCGAAACGGGAAACAGAAAGAGTCACTGCTTTTCTTCACAGGAATTTAACTTTTTAAGCTCAGGAAGCTTGAATAATTGAGAACGTTTTCCTGGGGAAAATTTGTAGATGATCTTTCAACATCGTCAACAGGAAAGTGATTTGACATAAAACACGTAAGGATTTTGCTCTGCACATAATTCTCTATTGAACGAAACAATTCACTATGCAATGAATATTTTAAACTTTCCTCTTAACTTTTGAAGAGAACGTGGTTGTGGGATGGTGAGCATTTCTGCTATAGTGATAATCTGAAATTAGTCCAACCAATTGACCTGCAATGTATCCCAACTATTGAAGATGATTTTTTAAGATGATCAAGCTATTGAGAATTTGTTCATAATACATTTGGTAAGTGACATTATTATATAGAGGCAAAAAGAAGCTTCCAGATGCTGAAAACTGAAATATAAAACTAGAGCGCGGGAAGATCTCGAGGGGCTCGGTACTAAAGCAGGTTCTCCACCCGGAACCTATTCTTCCTCAAAATCTGCTTGACCTAACCAGTTCTTCCAGCGTTGATTTGTTTTTTTTTAAAAACTGTATAGTGTTACTGTAATAAAATGTTCCGTTTTTTTCTTTACACACGAAGGATTTAATTATTTATTACATTTACGTTGAAGCACATTAGCCTTAAATAGTTTTAGATCTAATTGGCTAATGTACACGGTGACTAATTGCCTTATAATTAACTTGTCAGCCAAATAACCAGGTGCCACCTATTTAATATAATTTTGTAATGTGATGGGGAAAAAAAACTAGGTTAGTTAGCAAGCAGTTAATTGGGTCTATTTCCCAGCTGGGTATAAATGGAATTCCTAATTAGCCTGAATGGTAGATAAATGATAGTTAGATACTTAACCAACTATCAATGCATGAATTGATTCACCTGGTGAAAGATAGAAATGTTTCATAGGAACAACACTTTGCTAATGAACAATTTAGTGATTTATTTGATAGCTATCTAAATAAGATTGGTCTCAGTTAAGCATTTAGACATCTACTGTGAAGGATAGGATGCATCATGAGAAATTTCCTAGTGAGAAGGATATGCTGTCTCATGGAATATTTGGTGACCTTCACAAAACTCATGGGTTCGGTTAGCTAATAACCAGAAGAAAGCTGGTTCTCGAGGTTGATGCTAGACTTCATCTAATCATGAGGCAAATTAGAGGAACAGCAACTTGTTTATCAGCTGAGTAGTCTATAAGCCAATGCATTGAACTATCTAATTTAGGAAAGTGTTTCCCCTCTCCACTTTTTCTCTCACGATCTTCCTGGTTCCAATCGTCTGTCAACACAGTTCATATATGATTGCAATTTTCTTTCCAACTGTCCCCTTACTTCTTTGCTCTTCCATGCTGCAATTTTTTCTCCTAGCAGATTCCATTACCTACAGCCATTTGTCACCTCACCTATCACCTCCCAGACTCTGTTGCTGTTTCTACTCTCCCCTGCTCCATCTGCTTATCATCCTTTCCCCCTAAGATTTACCTATTGCTTGCTAGCTTTTGACATACCCCATCTCCTTGCCACATCATAAAGTCTTTCTCACCTCTATCTTTCATTCCAGATCTTGACCTAAGAAGTTAACAGGCCATTTCTCTTCACAGATGTGATCTCACCTGCTGAGTTCCTTCAGCATCATTGCTGCATCATCTGCAGTCTATTGTGTCTCTGTCCGGCCATTGAGTTCTTGTACATTTACAAAGCCTTGAACACATGAGACTGGAGTTTCTATGCTGCACCGAAGAAGAGCTGCAATGGTTAGCTGTTCCTTCTTTTGTCTGACTTCTTAAACCAAGTCCCCCTCAGGCAATGTAAAATATCCAAAGACAGATTTCCTGCAGAACTGCTGAGTTCCACCAGCTGCCTTGGCTACTAATGTTTCCTAACCAAAACTACTGAACTGTTGATTGGGTCCTTTGCCTCAGTGCTGTGCCAAGCTGCCCACTGAATTTACAAGTGTACAAAACAACTTTATTCTGTAATGTACTTAATTGCCTGTACATGCTTTTGAAGATTTGAAAGGGCCAAAAGGTCACCAATAAAATGGTGCAAGATGATGCCCTTGGTACTGCAACCTCAGCTCCAGTCACCCAGGTTCAATCCCCATCTGCACAGATAGCACATTCTTGCTGTGAGAAATTGTATTTTGCTAGTTTTCTCCCATATACCAGTGGCATACTGCTGGGTTTACAATCTGTCTGTCGACACAGTTCATGTTCACAATCTAATGCCCTTCCCTTGGATAACATCGGTGGCATGGAGAGGGGAGACTTGCAGCTTGGGCAACTGCCAGGCTTCCATAAAAAAAATCTTGCCGAGGCTTGCACCCTGGAAACTTTCCAAGTTGCAAATCCATGGTCTATCGAGACTAACGGAGGTCTACTATTACCACTGCTAGGTTAGCTGGCTACTGTAAATTGGTATAGGTCAGTGGCAAAAGAATCAAAGGAGTTGGCAGGAGAGTCTAAATTTCAGGAATGTTGAGATCACTCTGCAGGAAACCAGCATGAACACAAAGAGCTTTATTTGTCACATGTACATCAAAACATGCACTGAAATACATCACTTGCATCAAATCAAATCAGTGAGGATTGTGCTGGACAGCCTACAAGTGTTGCGTTGATTCCAGGGCCAACATAGCATGCCCATAACTCACTGACTCTGAGCGTACATCTTTAGAATGAGGGAAGAAACCTAGAGAAACCTATGTGGTCATGGGGAGAACGTACAAAGACCTTACAGGCACCAGCGGGAATTCAACCTCCAATTTACAACTGAAGCTGTAAGATCATAATTTCAAACTCCTATTTTGTAATTCTCATCAATTATCTTCACATTTTTTTATTTTAGTTTCATTTATTATTTTCTGAATACCTTTAGTCTTATTTTAATTTTTGGAATAATCCTTGCTGGTTTTCTTTACACCATCTCCGATGCACCAACTGAGGGCTGACTAGTGCATATTCAGTATCAGTACTTGGGAAATTGCAGTGAATTTATTTACCACGATTTTGGCTCTGAGTCAAACTATCACAGTTAATGCCTTCCTATTCACCTACCATTTCCACTGACTCACCCAAGTTTCTCAGTGGATCATCTCCTGTAATGTCTTGGCCACTCTTTGCTTATTTAAATCGCTTGCAGTATCTTCTATTTTTTTTATGATGTGAATTTTACTGGCAAGACCTAATGCAAGCCTAATTGCCCCTTACTCCATTTTGGAGTCAATCCAATGAAGGGCCTCAATCTGAAATGCTGACTATTTCCCTCCATAGTTGTTGCCTGATCCACTGAGTTGCTTCAGGAAATAGATTTTTGCTGTTGATTCTGGCATCTACCATCTCTCGTGTCTCCAGGACAGCCACATTGCTAGGGGCTGGTGTGACACATAAGCTACAATGGCATCTTGACAGTGAATCAGAGAAATTTTAATGAAACTCTGGTGGTTTACGGGCCACCATTTATTTAATTTGGGCAACAAGAGAAATAGAGTTAACATTTCAGGTTACCGATCCTTTGTTAGAACCTTCCATCCCAGAGATGCTGCTCAGTCTTGTTGAGCAGATCATTTGTTGCTCCACATTTCAGTCTCTTATGTCTCCAAGAGAAAAGAAGCAAGTGGATTTCAAAATTGCAGAGAGGTTTTGGGGTGAGATGGACAGAACTATTGGATGTAAGATGAGGCTAGGCAAATGAGGTCTTCAAGACAATGGGTTAATAAATGAAGTTAAAGAACAAAGGAACTTGAAATCTATGAGATGAGTGTAGAGAATAAGAATGCAAAGCAATGTAGAAGTGCCCAAGCAAGAGAGAGAGGAAACACTGAGCCACTGTCACAGCTGAATGACCTAGCCTTTTAGGTTAGGAGAAAGGAAGTTACTTGAAATTTTAAAAAAAATTGTTAAACCACATCCCCTGTAGACTGCTGTGCAAATTTCACCACCAGGACATTGAGGGACAGATATGCAGACAGATTAAGCAAGGTATCAGTATCTCACTAGTCACTAGCTCTCACTAGTGCCTTATACAGCCTCAACTTCACATCACTGCTGTTATATTCTATACCTCTAGAAATGAATGCCAACAGTGCATTCGCCTTCTTCACTACCGACTCAACCTGGAGGTTAACGTTTAGGGTATCCTGCATCCCTTCGCATCTCTGCATTTTGAATTCTCTCCCCATCTAAATAATAGTCTGCCCGTTTATTTTTCCACCAAAGGGCATAACCATACACTTTCCCACATTGTATTTTATTTGCCACTTCTTTGCCCAGTCCCTATCCAAGTCTCTCTGCAGGCTCTCTGTTTCCTCAACACTACCCTCTCCTCGCTCCTCCACCTACCTTTGTATCATTGGCAAATTTAGCCACAAATCCATTCATCCATAGTCCAAATCTTTGACATACATTGTAAAAAGCACCGGTCCCAACAGTGGAACTCCACTGGTAACCGGCATCCAGCCAGAATAGGACCCCTTCATTCTCACTCTGTTTTCTGCCAACCAGCCAATGCTCCACCCATACTATTAACTCACCTGTAATTCCATGGACTCTCATCTTGCTAAGCAGCCTCATGTGTGGTAACTTGTCGAAGGCCTTCTGAAAATCCAAGTACACCACATCCACTGTATCTCCTTTGTCTACCCTGCCTATAGTTTCCTCAAAAAATTGCAGTAGGTTAGTCAGGCAAGATTTTCCTTTTGGAAACCATGCTGACTTTGACATATCTTGTCAAGTGCCTCCATGTATTCTGGAATCTCAGCCCTAACAATCAATTCCAACAACTTCACAACCACTGCTATCAGGCTAACAGGTCTATAGTTTCCTTTCTGCTGCCTCCCACCCTTCTTAAATAACGGAGTAATATTTACAGTTTTCCACTCATCTGGTAGAATCCCAGAATCTATCGATTCTTAAAAGATGATGTTAATGCCTCCGCAATCTCTCCAGCTACTTCCTTCAGAACCCAAGGGTGCATTCCATCAGGTCCAGGAGATTTATCCACCCTCAGACCATTAAGCTTCCTGAGCACCTTCTCAGTTGTAATTTTCACTGTACATAACTTCACTTCCCTGACACTCCTGAATGTCCGGTATACTACAGACGTCTTCCACTGTGAAGACTGATGCAAAATATGCATTCGGTTCCTCTGAGTCTCTCATTATAATATTTCCAGTGTCATTTTCTATTGGTTCTATATCTACCCTTGACTTGAAGAGCAAGAGGATAAGATATGAGAGAATAGGATCAATCAAGTGTGGAAAAGTGTGTATGGAACCAAAGGAGATAGCAGAGGTACCTATTGAGTACATTGCTTCAGTATTCACTACGGAAAAGGATCTTGGTGATTGTACTGATGACTTAAAGTGGACTGAAAAGCTTGAGCATGTTGATGTTAAGAAAGAGGATTTGCTGGAGCTTTTGGAAAGCATCAAGTTAGATAAGTCACTGGGACTGGACGAGATGTACCACAGGTTAATGTGGGAGGCGAGAGAGGAGATTGCAGAGCCTCTCGCAAAGATCTTTGCATCATCAATGGGGACAGGAGAGGTTCTGGAGGATTGGAGGGTTGCGGGTGTTGTTCTTTGATTCAAGAAAGGGAGTAGAAATAGCCCAGGAAATTATAGTCTGGTGAGTCTTACTTCAGCGGTTGGTAAGTTGATGGAGAAGATCCTGAGAGGCAGGATTTATGAACATTTGGAGAGGTAGAATATGATTAGGATTAGTCGTGATGGCTTTGTCAAGGGCAGGTCATACCTTTCATAAGGATTCATATGAATTTTTTGAGGATGTGACTAAACACATTGATGAAGGTAGAGCAGTAGATGTAGTGTATCTGGATTTTAGCAAGGCATTTGACAAGGTACCCCAGGCAAGGCTTACTGAGAAGATAAGGAGGCATGGCATCCAAAGGGAACTTTGCCTTGTGGATCCAGAACTGCCTTGCCCACAGAAGGCAAAGAGTAGTTGTAGATGGGTCATATTCTGCATGAAGGCTGGTGACCAGTGGTGTGCCTCAGGGATCTGTTCTGGAACCCCTACTCTTTGTGATTTTTATAAATGACCTGGATGAGGAAGTGAAGGGATGGGTTAGTAAATTCGCTGATGAAACAAAGGTTGGGGGTGTTATGGATAGTGTGGAGGGCTGCCAGAGGTTACAGCAGGACATTGATAGGATGAAAAAATGGGCTGAGAAGTGGCAGATGGAGTTCAACCCAGATAAGTGTCAGGTGGTTCATTTTGGTAGGTTAAATATGATGACAGAATCTCGTATCAATGGTAAGACTCTTGGCAGTGGTGGAGGATCAGAGATATCTTGGGGTTCGAGTCCATAGGACACTCAAAGCTGCTGTGCAGGTTGGCTCTGTGATTAAGAAGACATTCAGTGCATTAGCCTTCATCAATCATGGGATTCAGTTTAAGAGCCAAGAGGTAATGTTGCAGCTGTATAGGACCCTGTCCAGACCCTATTTGGAGTACTGTGCTCAGTTCTGGCTGCCTCACTACAGGAAGGATGTGGAAACCATAGAAAGGGTGCAGAGGAAATTTACAAGGATGTTGCCTGGATTGGGGAGCATGCCTTATGAGAATAGATTGAGTGAACTCGGCCTTATTTCCTTGGAGCGACGGAGGATGAGAGGTGAACTGAAAAAGGTGTATAAGATGATGAGAGACATTGATCATGTGGATAGTCAGAGGCTTTTTCCCAGGGCTGAAATTGCTATCAGAAGAGGGCACAGTTTTAAGGTGATTGGAAGCATGGATAGACATGTATACATATAGTATGTATATGTAAATATAAGCTATTTACGCAGAGAGTGGTGAGTGTGTGGAATGGGCTGCCAGCAACAATGGTGGAAGCAGATATGATAGGGTCTTTTAAGAGACTCCTGGACACATACATGGAGCTCAGAAGAATAGAGGGCTATGGGTAACCCTGGGTAATTTCTAATGGAAGGACATGTTCAGCACAGCTTTGTGGGCCGAAGGGCCTGTATTGTGCTGTTGGTTTTCTATGTTTTTTGTATGTTTCTCTTTTACTCTTTATATACTTAAAAGGCTTTTAGTATCTTCTTTGATATTAGACCCCATCTTCCTTTCATAATTCATATTTCCTTCCTAATATCCTTCTTAGTTTCCTTCTGCAAGATTTCAAAAGCTTCCCAATCCTTTATCTTCTCACTAGCTTTGGATTCCTTGTATGTCCTCTCTTTTGCTTTTATTTTGGCTCTGACTTCACTTGTCAGCCACAGTAGTGTCTTTCTTCCATTTGAAAATTTCTTCTTGTTTGGAATATATCTCTCTGGCACTTCCCTCATTTTTGCAGAAACTCCAGCCATTGCTGCTCTGCTGTCCTTCCTGCTGGTGTCCCTTTCCAGTCAACCTTGGCCAGTTCCCTCTCATGCCATTGTAATTTCCTTTATTCCACTGAAATACCGACACATTGGAATTTAATTCCACCTCAGATTTCAAAGTGAACTCAATTATATTGTGATCACTGTTCCCTAAGGGTTCCTTAACCTTAAGCCCTCTTATCACCTCCTGATCATTGCACAACACCCAATCCTGCACAGCCGATCCCTTAGTGGGCTCAACAATTTCTCTAATATAAACTGGGACCTTCTTAGTGCAAGTGAATTATATCAGGTAGAATATGTTGGGTGCATCAGGAAGGTTTCTTAAATCAATATGTAGGTAGTTCAACAAGAGGAGATGGTGAATCTAGTGTGGGCAAAGAGCCTGCCCAGGTGGCCAGCCTTTCAGTGAATGAGCAGTTAGGGAACAGTGACTACAACTCTTTAATTTTAAGGTAGCTATAGATAAGAATGAGTACAGATATCATGGGAGAGTATTAAACTGGAGCAGAGCAAATTACGAGAGCATTAGGCAAGAAGTAGAGACAGTTAATTGGGAACAGTTGTTTTAGAGGGTATTTAAAGAGTAACTGCACAGAGTACAGTTCTTATATGTTCCAGTCAAAAGGGAGGACAAGGATGGCAAGGTAAGAGAACCTTGGGTGTTGAGGGAGGTGATGGATTTGGACAAGCAAAAACAGGGCAAGTATATAAAGTATAAAGTGCTAGAATGAAACAAAGCCCTTCAGGATTATAAGAAGCTAAAAAAAAAGAACTCAAGAAAGGAATTGGGAAAGAGGAGCCATTAAAAGTCCTTAGTAAGTAATATTACTGAGTAAGAAAATACTTAATAAGAAAATTCCCAGGCATTCTATACACACATGGGGAGCAGGAGGATAAAGTGGGAGAGGATGGGACCACTCAAAGATAAAGGAAAAGGGAACATCTGCTTGGATGTGAAAATGTGGGTGAGGTCCTTAATGAGTACTTTACATCAGAGGACACAGAGGATAGGGAGATCAATACTGACGGTATTGATATGCTAGGGTATTTTGAAATAAAGGGTTAGGTAGTGTTGGGTCTCTTAAAGAGCATTAAGGTGGTTAAGTCCCCAGAGCCTGATGTATGTACCCCAGGCAGGTTATTGAGAGAGGCAAGTGAAGAGATTGCTGAGACCTTGACCAATATCCTTGTGTCCACCAGTCCTGGAAGACTGGTAAGTAGCTATTTTTTTTTTCTAATTTTGAAGAAGGAAACCAGGAATAATCCCAGAACCTATAGACTGGTGGTCTCACATCAATGGTAAGGAAGAGAATTCTTAGGGATATGATTTATGAGCATTTGGAAAATCATGGGCTAATTTGGGAGAGACATTATGCCTTTGTGTAGGGCAAGTTGTGTCTTACTAACTTGATTGAGTTTTTTTTGAGGTGATGAGGGTAGTTGATGAGAGTACAGGGGTAGATGTTGCCAACATAGATTTGGGAAGGCATTTGACAGGGTCCCCCATGGCGGGCTCATCCAGAAGATTGAGATGCATGGGATTGGTGGTGAATTGGCCACTTAGATTCAGAATTGGCTTGCCCATGGGAGACAAAGGGTGGTGGTCAAAGGGACTTATTCTAACTGGAGATCTCTGATTAGTGGTGTTCACGCAGGGATCTGTACTAGGGCCCCTGCTGTTTGTGATGTGTATAAATGACCAAGATGAAAATGTAGATGGGTGGGTTAGTAAGTTTGCAGATGATACGAAGATTGGTCATGTTATGGATAGCATAGAAGACTGACAAAGAATACAACAGAATATAGATCAGTTGCAGATATGGGCAGAGAAATGACAGATGGAGTTTAACTGAGCCATATGTGGTGTTGCAGCTTAGCAGGTCAAATGCAAGGAGAGTGTACACTGTTAAGGGCAAGATCCTTAACAGTACTGATGAGCAGAGGGATCATAGCTCCCTGAAATTGGCTACAGAGGCTGAGAGGGTGGTTAAGAAGGTAAATGGCATGCTTGCCTTTATTACTAGAGGCATTGAGTTCCAATGTCAGTAAGTTAAATTGAAGTTTTAGAAAACTCTATTTAGGTCGCATCTGGAGTATCGCATGCAGTTCTGGTCACCCACTATAGGAAGGACGTCGAGGCTTTGAAGGGTGCTGAAGAGGTTTACCAGGATGCTGTCTGTACTATAATAAAAGGCTGGACAAACTTGGGTTGCTTTCCCTGGAGCAAGGGAGGCTAAGGGAAGATCTGATAGAGGTTCATGAGAGGCATAGATTGAGAAGACTCTGTGGCGACCCATTTCCTGGCACATCCGAACCGACTCACAATTAGATAGCCTACGGGGGTTTGCGAGCACAGAGCTTTGGAGCCTCTGCGCCATGGGGGGCAGGTTGAGGGAGGCTTAAAAGTGAGGCTGAAGATTTCGAATAAAGTTTTTTCCTTCGACTGCAGTTACCGACTCCGTGTCGTAATTTTAGCGCTGCGTGTAGCACACCGCTACAACTCTATCTTTTCCCAGTGTTGAAATGTCTGATACCAGAGAGCATTTAAGGTAAGAGGAGTAATTTTAAAGGAGATTTGAGGGAGATCTATTTTACACAGACAGTGGTGGATGCCTGTTGTGCACTGCCAGGATTGGTGGGAGATGTAGATACATTAGGCACTTTTCAGAGAGTTTTAGATAGGCACATGAATGTATGGAAAAGGGAAGGATGTGGACATTTTGTAGGTGGAAGAGAGTAGTTTAGTTAGCCATTTGATTACAAATTTAATTGGTTCAATACAACATGTTGATGAAAGCCCTGTTCCCATGCTGTACTGCTCTATGTTCTATGAAATTATCAAATGAATCATCAATTGCTGTTATATATTCTACACCACATCTGTCAGTCTTTTTGCTACTGTTAACATCTTCCATATTCTCTGGAATTTCATTGACATGGGAAAGGTTTTGATGAAGGTCCAAGCAGTGAGTGACACAGGAGCATAGTAGCTCGTGTAACGCTTTACGGGGCCAGTGGTCGGGATTCAATTCTGCCATGGTTCTCCTTGTGACCAAGTGAGTTTCCTCATGGTGCTCCAAGTACCTCCCACTTTCCAAAGAGATACGGATAGTAAGGGTCAGCAAGTTGTGGGCATGTTATTTAGGTGGTGGAGGCAGGACAACACCTGCAATCTACACCCAGTGAATGTACATGTGACAACTAGAGCTAATCTTTAAAAGTAAACTCCAACCTAGAGATTTTCTAAATTTGTAGGATCCTCAAAACTTGTCAAGTAGGTTCAACTCTTGACCTCACAATCTACCTCATAATTATCTTGCACTTCCTCTGTGGCTTTTACACTTCATTCTATCTTGTTCTACCTGGGTAATGATCTGAACTGTATGAAAAATATGCAATAAAAGCTTTTCATTGTGTCTTGATACATGTGACAATAATAAACCAATTTCAATTCCAATCCCAAGTTCGTATATCCCCATTGGTCAATGGTTCTTCAGCACAGATCTCCAGATAGACCCATGGCTGCCTCAGGATAGATGCTCTTTGGCTCATGGAAATTCGATCCTTTAAATCAATACCTCAATTTTCCTGATAATAAAGCTCTTTATATAGTAATTATTAAAGTACATTGTAGAGATTTAAAAGAGGTTAAAAAAGGATTGCACTTTGAATAGAGCCTTGCACAACCACAGGACATCTAAAGAGCTTTACGGTTAATGAATGCATCATGAAGTTTAGTCACTGTTGTAATGGAGGAAACATCGCAATCAATTTTCAGGAAGCTCCCACGTAAAGCGATGTGATAAAGATCATAGAATCTGTGTCTGTCGGTTGTAGTCTAGGAGTAACTCCAGATGCTGATGACTGAGGTTAGATTAGAAATATTGGGAATATAGAGCTGGTAAAATAGCACTAATAATGTGATATTAACCAGAATGCTGCAACATGTTCTTTCTCCATGCATTTCTGATAACTTTGGTTTTATTTAGCTCCTCTGAATTCTAACATGCAGCCAATGATGATACATATAAATTAAGATATGTGTAAAATTGATTGGGAAATTGCTGCACTGGCTTGGATATTAACCCCTTCGCCCAGTTGAAATACTATGTTAAAGGGTTAAAATCTTAAAAACTCCACTTCATTCCCACGTTTCTACTAAAGCTTGAAAAGGAACTCTGTCCTTTCTCAAACCCAACCTTCCCACTTCCCCAAATCTACTTGCTCGCGTTTTTGTGGTAAATCCCTACTCTTGCAGTGAATTAGCCAGTATTTGGGTGGGACCCTAGAGAGCTTTAATTAAGTGATATCAAGTTGGTGGCTCATCTCCCCAGGGCCAGAGTGGATGATTTTTCTCTCCTTCACCCACTTTCTTAGCTGCGAACCTGGCATTAGGTATAGGGATCACATCAAGAAGCGTAATCATTTCATCACTTAGCTCATATTTTTTACTTTGCTGAAACAATGATATTGACCTTACTTCTAGACTTCAAAGTACTTTAATACCAAAATAATGTTACAACCAATAAACTGGTTGATCCATTTTCTACTTTTAACCCTTGGAATGTTAGACAATGGCATTTTTGATGAAGACATGAATAGCTTTTTATTCCTTTCATTTCAAAACACTTTTAAATACTCCACATTGGGATTTCTTTGCTCCTTCTGGATCTACACCAACCTAAATTTCTTTTGTATTCATTCAAGGGATGTGGACTTCTCGGGCTGAGCCAGCATTTGATTATCAATCCCCCGCTGCTCTTTAACTTGGCGCTGAGCTGCCTTCTTGAACCCTACCCACAAAGCCTAATGTTTTAAAAAAATACATCAGCCAGTGGTTGCAGTAAAGCAATCCTTTACATTACTCATCTGGTTGTTTTTGGATTTTGTTCTTTACTCACAGTATGTATGTATGTATGTATGGGGTACATGGAGTGTCCAGGGAGGGGCAGCACCTCTGGTTAAGGGGCTTGTCATGTCCATTCTAGAGTAGCTCACACACTTTAGTTCCCCAACAGACACTAAGCTCCCATGGCTCCAAGCAGCTGTACACCACTTCGACAGGTGAGCTAAACCGGGGTGAGGGTGGCAGGCAGCCTCATACCCCAGTGAGATAGGGACATGCCTGTACTAGTATGCAAAGTCATCTCAGGTGGATGATGCCAGCAGCCAGGATGGCAGTACTGCACACTCCGTGGAGAGAGAAGGGCACGGCAACGCAAAGAAGACGTCATGGTCATCCACTGCAGCCAAGGAAGACCCCAGTTTGTGATGACCGCTCGTACGACTGGACCTGAACTTCTGAGACTAAGGCAGTGGAACTGCCCCAGTGCAACAACTTTTCCACTCCTGTACAGGTTTCTGCTTTCCTGGTGGACAACCACCACAAGGTGTTAGATCACTAAGTGATTTAAATCAAATTCATTTCTATTTGTATTTCAACTGAGGTCTTCAGCTTTACAATATATAAAAGTTGTATGTCTCAAATCTGTTACTTTCAAAAAGTTTGCAATTTCTCCTCAAGATGTACAGCACAAAAAGTGGCCTCTGAGTCTGCACTAATCATCATGTCCCTATTAATCGTTACCTACGCAATTCACTTTATTCTCCCTCCACCCTCCCTATTTCTCTCAACCTCTTTCCAGATTCTACCGCTCGTCTACACTTCTGGCCATTGACTGATAAAGCAGCACATACTCAGAATGTGGCAGGGAACCTATGTGGTCACGGGGAGAATGCGCAAACTCCACACGGAGTCTGCACCAAAGATGAGGATTGAACCCCGGATACTGGAACTCTGAGAGTGCACAGCAGCTGGGTTGGCATTTTGGGCATAATGTTTCCAATGATTTAATAATAAAAATTAAAAAAAAACATGAAACATAACATGTTGAAATTTCTGACCGCAAGGAGACAGCTAGTAATTAAATTGCTAGATATCTCCCTGTGGTAAATTTCCACTTCATGGTTGGTAAGCTGGTGGAGAGGACTGCTTTCATACTGTAGAATTCACCTCATTGTAATTCTGTTGAAGGCGAACAGACACATAAATTCAGGGTGGGATGAGGCCACTCAGCCCTCAAGCTTGCTCCACATTAATATGATTATATCTGACAATAACCTCAACCATACATTCCCATCCACCTGTGGTAACCTTTTACCCCTTTCATTATCAAAGTCCTATCTATAATCAAAGGCTCAGCTTCTTTCATCCTTTGAGGAAGAAAATTCCATACAACCACCATCTTCAGAAAGAATGTAGCTCATCGCAGGGTTCAGAGAGAATGTAGTTAACAGCATCTCTGCCTTAAGTAGGCAACCCCATACTTTTAAACAGTGACAAGTGTCACTGTCAAGTCAAGTCCCATCTGGAGAGTCCTGTCATTCCAGTAGATACAACGCCATCCACCACACTTTACTCATTAAAAATACACCCTTCCAGATATTATTCAGATAAACCGTCTGAGCTGCTCCTAATGCATTACCCCAGTTATACTCTGATGCAGCTCTTTCTGGAATAGTTTACATATCTGGTCTCCCTATGAGAGGAGGAGAATCACCAAATTGATTGAGGGATGGTGGAAAGGTTAAGCAAATAAGGCCTAATGTTGCTGTCAAAGCCTAATCCCACAGTTCTCTGTGAGCTTCATCCAAACAAAGCTGAATACAGTTACTCAGTGCATTTTAATCCCAGATAGACATATATTTAAATAACTGAGAGATACGGGGTAATAAATTATGTTTATTCTATGAAATTGACTCGGTGTAGCCACATTAGAAAAGCAGAACCTCAGTCAGCTAAGTCACTACTTTGTGTTAAATGCCTTCAATAGTGAATGAATTTCTAGCCTTCTGTACACATTCTCCCACCATAATTCTGAACATCTCACCTAGGAATGTCATAACTTCCTTCTGAGCACTTTGCAACTGTTTGGAATCAGCACTGATCTTTCCTGTTTCCCATTATCATGCTCCTTTCCTTTTCTCCCTCTCTCATATCAATAAAATGCTTCCCTAATGGCCAGTCTCACGTAATCTGTATTAAACCATCTCCATGCAGTGCGTCCCCTCTCCATCAGCTTGACCAAGCGTACACTAGGTGACTGCTTTGCCAAATATCTGTCTTCTGTCCGCAAAACCATTCCTGAGTTCCTGCCGCATGCTCTTTCAGCTTCCTCTTTGCATTCAAACACCATCCTGTTTGTCCTCAACCTCTTCCACTGCCTGGGTGAGGCCAAATGTAGACTAGTAGAGAGGCTCCTCATATTCCACGTGGGTAGACTACCACCCAATGGCATAAACATTGAGTTTTTCAATTCTAGGTGAACTGCAGCACTCTGTGTTTCTTTCTCTCCATTGATTTATGCAGAATTTCTTACCTTCACTTCTTCCCAACCCCACCCCAAACCCCACCGGTACCACCTTTCCTCCCTCCCACTGTTTCCATCTGCCCATCATCCCTCCATAATTCAGTACAACATCACTGTCTTTACTTACCAGTTATCAGAATATGTCGCCCTTTGTTATCTCCACTTATCAAAGATTCAAAGTGCATTTATTATCAGAGGATGTATAAAATGTACAACCTTGAGGTTTGTCTTCTTTTATGCAGCCACAAAGCAAGAATCCTGAAAGAACCCAATTAGAAAAAGAAAAATTGAAAAAGACCAACAACCAATGCACAGAGAAACAGAAAAAAACTCAAATTATGCAAACAATAAGAACTTTATTGATCCTGAGAGTGAAATTATTTCATTACAGCAACAACATTTAAAGACACAGTGTGCAATAATAATAATAACTAATAATAATAATGTACAGAATAATATACACAATAGAAGCAAACAACAGCATTCTGGACCAAATTGAGTCCATAGACCCTGAATCTCCAGAGCAGCTGGAGTAGGCCCAAAGCCTCAGTTCATCATATAGCGGGGCAAATCTCTGTGAAGCTCATATACATGAAGCACATTACAATGGGAGCAATTTCACAGCAGCACCATGGAGAGAGGAGTGAACATTGCCGGAGAGCAAGCGAAATTGGCGAGATCCTCACCTCCAGTCATGGCACCCTGCTTTTCCAATCTTTCTGGGCTTGCATTTATATTGTCCAAATACTGGGTAATGACATACACTGGGTCCTGGGCCCCACCACAGCGATACGTTCCGGGTCTAGACCTCGCCGCTCTGCGACACGCTCGGGGTCTAGACCTCGCCGCTCTGCGACACACTCGGGGTCTAGACCTCGCCGCTCTGCGACACACTCGGGGTCTAGACCTCGCCGCTCTGTGACACATTCCAGGTCTAGACCTCGCCGCTCTGTGACACTCTCCGGGTCTAGACCTCGCCGCTCTGTGACACGCTCCGGGTCTAGACCTCGCTGCTCTGTGATACACTCCGGGTCTAGACCTGGCCGCTCTGTGACACACTCGGGGTCTAGACCTCGCCGCTCTGTGACACACTCTGGGTCTAGACCTCGCCGCTCTGTGACACACTCGGGGTCTAGACCTCGCCGCTCTGTGACACACTCCGGGTCTAGACCTCGCCGCTCTGTGACACACTCCAGGTCTAGACTTCGCCGCTCTGTGACACACTCTGGGTCTAGACCTCGCCGCTCTGTGACACGCTCCGGGTCTAGACCTCGCCGCTCTGTGACACACTCTGGGTCTAGACCTCGCCGCTCTGTGACACGCTCCGGGTCTAGACCTCGCCGCTCTGTGACACATTCCAGGTCTAGACCTCGCTGCTCTGTGACACACTGTGGGTCTAGACCTCGCCACTCTGTGACACACTCAGGGTCTAGACCTCGCCGCTCTGTGACACACTCCGGGTCTAGACCTCGCCGCTCTGTGACACACTGTGGGTCTAGACCTCGCCGCTCTGTGACACACTCCGGGTCTAGACCTCGCCGCTCTGTGACACACTCCGGGTCTAGACCTCGCCGCTCTGCGACACACTCCGGGTCTAGACCTCGCCGCTCTGTGACACGCTCTGAGTCTAGACCTCGCCGCTCTGCAACACACTCCAGGTCTAGACCTCGCCGCTCTGTGACACACTCCGGGTCTAGACCTCACCGCTCTGTGACACACTCCGGGTCTAGACCTCGCCGCTCTGCAACACACTCCAGGTCTAGACCTCGCCGCTCTGTGACACGCTCCGGGTCTAGACCTCGCCGCTCTGTGACACACTCCGGGTCTAGACCTCGCCGCTCTGCGACACACTCCAGGTCTAGACCTCGCCGCTCTGTGACACACTCCTGTCTAGACCTCGCCGCTCTGCGACACACTCCGGGTCTAGACCTCGCCGCTCTGCAACACACTCCAGGTCTAGACCTCGCCGCTCTGTGACACGCTCCGGGTCTAGACCTCGCCGCTCTGTGACACACTCCAGGTCTAGACCTCGCCGCTCTGCGACACGCTCGGGGTCTAGACCTCGCCGCTCTGTGACACGCTCCGGGTCTAGACCTCGCCGCTCTGTGACACACTCCGGGTCTAGACCTCGCCGCTCTGTGACACACTCCGGGTCTAGACCTGGCCGCTCTGTGACACACTCTGGGTCTAGACCTCGCCGCTCTGTGACACGCTCCGGGTCTAGACCTCGCCGCTCTGTGACACACTCCGGGTCTAGACCTCGCCGCTCTGTGACACACTCCGGGTCTAGACCTCGCCGCTCTGTGACACACTCCGGGTCTAGACCTCGCCGCTCTGCGACACACTCGGGGTCTAGACCTCGCCGCTCTGTGACACACTCCGGGTCTAGACCTCGCCGCTCTGCGACACACTCGGGGTCTAGACCTCACCGCTCTGTGACACACTCCGGGTCTAGACCTCGCCGCTCTGTGACACACTCCGGGTCTAGACCTCGCCGCTCTGTGACACGCTCCGGGTCTAGACCTCGCCGCTCTGCAACACACTCCAGGTCTAGACCTCGCCGCTCTGTGACACACTCCAGGTCTAGACCTCACCGCTCTGTGACACACTCGGGGTCTAGACCTCGCCGCTCTGTGACACACTCGGGGTCTAGACCTCACCGCTCTGCGACACACTCGGGGTCTAGACCTCGCCGCTCTGTGACACACTCCAGGTCTAGACCTCGCCGCTCTGTGACACACTCCGGGTCTAGACCTCGCCGCTCTGCGACACACTCGGGGTCTAGACCTCGCCGCTCTGCGACACACTCGGGGTCTAGACCTCGCCGCTCTGCGACACACTCGGGGTCTAGACCTCGCCGCTCTGTGACACACTCCGGGTCTAGACCTCGCCGCTCTGCGACACACTCGGGGTCTAGACCCCGCCGCTCTGTGACACACTCCGGGTCTAGACCTCGCTGCTCTGTGACACACTCCAGGTCTAGACCTCGCCGCTCTGCAACACGCTCCGGGTCTAGACCTCGCCGCTCTGTGACACACTCCGGGTCTAGACCTCGCCGCTCTGTGACACACTCCGGGTCTAGACCTCGCCGCTCTGTGACACACTCCGGGTCTAGACCTCGCCGCTCTGTGACACACTCCGGGTCTAGACCTCGCCGCTCTGTGACACACTGTGGGTCTAGACCTCGCCGCTCTGTGACACACTCCGGGTCTAGACCTCGCCGCTCTGCGACACACTCGGGGTATAGACCTCGCCGCTCTGTGACACACTCCGGGTATAGACCTCCCCGCTCTGCGACACACTCCGGGTCTAGACCTCGCCGCTCTGCGACACGCTCGGGGTCTAGACCTCGCCGCTCTGTGACACGCTCCGGGTCTAGACCTCGCCGCTCTGCAACACACTCCAGGTCTAGACCTCGCCGCTCTGCGACACGCTCCGGGTCTAGACCTCGCCGCTCTGCGACACACTCGGGGTCTAGACCTCGCCGCTCTGCGACACACTCGGGGTCTAGACCTCACCGCTCTGTGACACACTCCGGGTCTAAACCTCGCCGCTCTGTGACACGCTCCGGGTCTAGACCTCGCCGCTCTGCGACACACTCCAGGTCTAGACCTCGCCGCTCTGCGACACACTCCAGGTCTAGACCTCGCCGCTCTGTGACACACTCCAGGTCTAGACCTCACCGCTCTGTGACACACTCGGGGTCTAGACCTCACCGCTCTGCGACACACTCGGGGTCTAGACCTCGCCGCTCTGTGACACACTCCGGGTCTAGACCTCGCTGCTCTGTGACACACTCCAGGTCTAGACCTCGCCGCTCTGCAACACGCTCCGGGTCTAGACCTCGCCGCTCTGTGACACACTCCGGGTCTAGACCTCGCCGCTCTGTGACACACTCCGGGTCTAGACCTCGCCGCTCTGTGACACACTGTGGGTCTAGACCTCGCCGCTCTGTGACACACTCGGGGTCTAGACCTCGCCGCTCTGCGACACACTCCGGGTCTAGACCTCGCTGCTCTGCGACACACTCCGGGTCTAGACCTCGCCGCTCTGTGACACACTCCGGGTCTAGACCTCGCCGCTCTGTGACACGCTCCGGGTCTAGACCTCGCCGCTCTGTGACTCACTCCGGGTCTAGACCTCGCCGCTCTGCGACACACTCCGGGTCTAGACCTCGCTGCTCTGCGACACACTCCGGGTCTAGACCTCGCCGCTCTGCGACACACTCCGGGTCTAGACCTCGCCGCTCTGCGACACACTCCGGGTCTAGACCTCGCTGCTCTGCGACACACTCCGGGTCTAGACCTCGCCGCTCTGCGACACACTCCGGGTCTAGACCTCGCTGCTCTGCGACACACTCCGGGTCTAGACCTCGCCGCTCTGTGACACGCTCGGGGTCTAGACCTCGCCGCTCTGTGACACACTCTGAGTCTAGACCTCGCCGCTCTGCGACACACTCCAGGTCTAGACCTCGCCGCTCTGTGACACACTCCAAGTCTAGACCTCGCCGCTCTGTGACACACTCTGAGTCTAGACCTCACCGCTCTGTGACACACTCCAGGTCTAGACCTCGCCGCTCTGTGACACACTCCAGGTCTAGACCTCGCCGCTCTGTGACACACTCCGGGTCTAGACCTCGCCGCTCTGTGACACACTCCGGGTCTAGACCTCGCCGCTCTGTGACACACTCCGGGTCTAGACCTCGCCGCTCTGTGACACACTCCGGGTCTAGACCTCGCCGCTCTGTGACACACTCCGGGTCTAGACCTCGCCGCTCTGTGACACACTCCGGGTCTAGACCTCGCCGCTCTGTGACACACTCCAGGTCTAGACCTCGCCGCTCTGCAACACGCTCTGGGTCTAGACCTCGCCGCTCTGTGACACACTCCAGGTCTAGACCTCGCCGCTCTGTGACACACTCCGGGTCTAGACCTCGCCGCTCTGCGACACACTCCAGGTCTAGACCTCGCCGCTCTGTGACACACTCCAAGTCTAGACCTCGCCGCTCTGTGACACACTCTGAGTCTAGACCTCACCGCTCTGTGACACACTCCAGGTCTAGACCTCGCCGCTCTGTGACACACTCCGGGTCTAGACCTCGCCGCTCTGTGACACACTCCGGGTCTAGACCTCGCCGCTCTGTGACACACTCCGGGTCTAGACCTCGCTGCTCTGTGACACACTCCGGGTCTAGACCTCGCCGCTCTGTGACACGCTCCTGGTCTAGACCTCGCCGCTCTGTGACACACTCAGGGTCTAGACCTCGCCGCTCTGTGACACACTCCGGGTCTAGACCTCGCCGCTCTGTGACACACTCGGGGTTTAGACCTCGCCGCTCTGTGACACACTCAGGGTCTAGACCTCGCCGCTCTGTGACACACTCCAGGTCTAGACCTCGCCGCTCTGCGACACGCTCCGGGTCTAGACCTCGCGGCTCTGCGACACGCTCCGGGTCTAGACCTCGCGGCTCTGCGACACGCTCCGGGTCTAGACCTCGCGGCTCTGCGACACGCTCCGGGTCTAGACCTCGCGGCTCTGCGACACGCTCCGGGTCTAGACCTCGCGGCTCTGCGACACGCTCCGGGTCTAGACCTCGCGGCTCTGCGACACGCTCCGGGTCTAGACCTCGCGGCTCTGCGACACGCTCCGGGTCTAGACCTCGCGGCTCTGCGACACGCTCCGGGTCTAGACCTCGCGGCTCTGCGACACGCTCCGGGTCTAGACCTCGCGGCTCTGCGACACGCTCCGGGTCTAGACCTCGCGGCTCTGCGACACGCTCCGGGTCTAGACCTCGCGGCTCTGCGACACGCTCCGGGTCTAGACCTCGCGGCTCTGCGACACGCTCCGGGTCTAGACCTCGCGGCTCTGCGACACGCTCCGGGTCTAGACCTCGCGGCTCTGCGACACGCTCCGGGTCTAGACCTCGCGGCTCTGCGACACGCTCCGGGTCTAGACCTCGCCACCCAGCCTGAAGCCATTCCTAACATCTCCAAATTGGCTCAGGGCTAACAGCAATCTAACCTTGCACCTGGGTGAGGACGATGGGCATCGAAACTCCTCTGCCTCAACTCCTCTCCAAATTGCTCATTCCAACTCCATCTCCATCTCCAAAACCATCTGGAACATGTTAAGCTCGGACTTTGCAACTCACAAGATGGCTTATCCCTCAAGTCAGCCTTGCCTCTGCTCACCTCTTCATTGTTTGTGGTGATAGTTTACCACAATTTTCCTCATAGAAATTGTTATTAATGATGTTTTTAGTCGTATCTCTTGCCTTTTGAACTACCAGTAAAGCTGTTGCACAACTTCAGTAGTGCCATCTTAAGCCAGACCATCTTATATCATTTGTTTCTTCTTGACTATGCTCTTCCCCTACTTGGCTCTATTTGCCCCCTAGCGCCCTTCCCATTTGTTCCACCTATCACATGCCAGACCCTGCCTCTGCCTCCACAGATGCTGACTGAATCATTGTTTCTTCAGCAGTTTGTTCTGTGCTCATTCCTCCCCACGCTCTGCTTTGAGAACTGTAATCTCTCCACTCTTTCCCCAGTTCCAGGAAAGGGTCTCTGAGCTGAAATAGTGACCATTTTTTCTTTCAGCAAATACTGCTTTACCAGCTGTGTTTTTACAGCATTTTCTGTTTCTTGTCACTGATTCTCCAGCCAATATCTCAGGTTAAATTAATTCTGCATCTATAATCTCTCTGAACACTGCAACTCCGAATGCCTAATATTCAAATGAAATATTAATAATTTGTCACTGAGAGTTAGAGTCACAGCAAAAAAACAGAACTTTCAATTTTATAGATTTGATCTTGGGGGTCAAGTCCATACCTCCCTGAAAGTGGCCACCCAAGTTGATAGGACGGTCAAGGAGGCGTCAGCTATGCTTGTCTTCATTGGCTGGGGCATTGAGTAGTCTTCAGGAAGTCACGTTGCAGCTGTGTAACAATTGTAAAGCTGCACTTGGAGTATTTAGTGTAATTCTGGTCACCCTATTACAGGAAAGATGTGGAGACTTGGAAATGGGTGCGGAAGATGTTTACCAGGACACTGCTCGAGTTACGGAGATTGAGCTATATGGAGAGATTGGACAGACCTGGGTTGGTTTCTCCAGAGTGTTGGAGGCTGAATAGAGATCTGAGAGAAGATTATGAGAGGCATACATATGTTGGACAGTCAGAATCTTTTTCCAAGATTAGAAGTATCAAGTACTAGAGAACATGCATTTAAGATGAGCAGGGAATGTTTAAAAGGGTTGTGTGGGGTAAGTTATTTATAGAGAAAGTGACAGGTGCCTGGGATGGGCTGCAAGGGGTGGTGCGGCAAGCATAGGGAATAGTGCTATTTCACAGGCTGTGTGACAGATATATGCAGGGAATTGAGGTACAGTAGGTTTCAGTTAATCAGGGCAGCTGCTTCTTTGGGACAACTCTTAAAGTGCAAAATCTAAACAAGAAAATATTTCAGTAGGGTTTGGGACTCACCAGCTACCCTCTCCTGGTTGAGCCCGCCTGTCAAAGCGGTGTACTGGGACATGGCCGTTGTCGATTGCAAACAGCTATTTAGAGCCACAGTTGGGAGCTGAGTGTTCGATGGGGACCTAAGGTGAGTGAAGTGCCCCAGAATGGACACAACAAAGCCCTTCACCAGAACACCCCATACACAGATGAATTCCTCTATTGACAACTATTAGGAAGCTTTGGACACTACATCACTTCTTTTAATATACAATATTTCTGTTCTTGCACATTTTAAAAAATCTGTTCAGTATATGTAATTGATTTACTTGTTTATTATTATGTTTTATTTTGTTTTATGTCTGTCTCTCTGCTAGATTATGTATTGCATTGAACTGCTACTGCTAAGTTAACAAATTTCACATCACATGTTGGTGATAATAAACCTGATTCTGATTCTAATACACAGTTTTATAGTACTGTAGTAGCATTGGTAGTGTTCTAATTTGTTCTGTATTTCATTTAAATACATAATTTGTTACCCAGTTAAACTGTAGTTTTAACTATTTCCATGAATCTTCAGCTGATTGGGGCTGCAGCTTAATCAGGCCAAACTGTACTGGTCCTGATATGTCCTAATCAATTGGAATACACTGTATATAAATCAGCACAGGAAGAATAGAATTAATTAATTCCATATCAGGTTCCGCACAGACATTGTAGTTGAAAGGGCCTGTTCCTGTGCTATACTGTTCTAAGAAATCTTTGAGTTCATTGTGTTTTTGTTTTCAGAAATCATGCCTTTTAAATTTCATTCTCGCAGCTATTTAAGGATTCTAAAGGAAGTAATTAATGTAGTGGAGAAAGAAGCATTGTCTATCTTAAAGCTAAAATAAACCTAATTGTGATGTTCTATATTGATCAGAATAATAGCCTTGGGGAGCACATTGAGGATCTGGAAGGATGTCAATCTACATTCACCTTAATGAAGATAAGGCTTGTCACTTGAGTGAGCTCTTTCTAACCAGCAGGCTAATGTTCCTTTGCAGGTACTTCCTGAATAGCAAAGCATAGATTATCTCTTCAAACTTAAGAGATTTTTTAAAAACATCCAGCAATTAATCTCTCATGTCTACATGAGTATAACTTTGGTCATCTCAATATTTTGAGTAAGTGTTAAAACCTTCAGTAAAGAAGATGTTTAGTTGTGGCAGCATTTAGACCTAACTTATTATCATATAGTACATGTGAGATAAGATGTTTCTTCAAAAGCTGCTACGACAAAGTTAGTTCATCAATAGGCATTTGTCTTTCCATAAGAATTTCTCACTAATAAGGAACACACTGATCTATTGAAGCAAATTGGTTATACTGCCACCATAACTAATAATAATCGGATGAAAAAAAAGTCTGAAGAAATTTCACTCCAGTCCTGCCAAAGGGTCTCGGCCTGAAACATTGACTATACTCTTTTCCATAGATGCTACCTGGTCTGCTGAGCTCCTCCAGCAATTTGTGTGCGTTGCTTGGATTTCCAGCATCTATGGATGTTCTCTTGTTTGCCAGAAGAAATTTTGATGTCTCCAATAAAGATGTATTTTATTTTAAACAACACACACAAAATGCAGGAGGAAATTTGTGTGTGTTGTTCAAAATACTCGGGAAATAAACAAGTCAGGCAGTCATCCGTGCAGGGGAATGAACAGTCAGCATTGATCAGAACTGGAAATTATTTAGCTGCACTAGGATGGTTCTCTGAGTTACACCTGAACAATCCATGCTACTATAACAAGTACCAGCCTCCAACCTCATGCATACCCAAACCTCTGCTTGAAACTACTCTTCAGAGCTAATCTTTATCTGTCGGACACCAGCCAGATGTGGAATTGGCACAGCCTTCCAAATGGGACTCACATCAATTCAGAGACACTAGAGACTGCAGATGCTGAAATCTTGAGTATCACATAAAATGCTGGAGGAACTCATTGAGTTGGACCACATCTTTGTAGGGAAATAGACAATCACCGTTTCAGGCCAAGACAGAGAGGACTTAGCCAGTATAAATAGAAGGAAGGAAGGGGTGGAGCAAGAATGAAGAGGTGACAGGTGGATCCAGACGAGCAGGAGATATGCAGATGGGTGGGAGTGTGGGTTGGATAGTTAGAATGACATCAGAAGCTGGGAGGTGGTGATAGGTGGAAGTGACAAAGGGCTGAAGATGGTGGAATCTGATAGGAGGAGAAGGTGGTGCATAGAATAAAGCCAGGGAGTAGGGACGTGTAGGCAATGGACAGATGGAGAGACTGGGGGAGGGCAAAGGGATATGGAAATGGTGGCCAGGTAAATCAGGAGAAGGGAGAAAGAAGGAAAGGGACGGACAGGAAGCAACTATCAGAAGTTGGAGGATTTACCGTACATGTTACTATGTTGTAGACAGTGGGTGGAATATGTTCCTCTACTCTCTATTTAGCCCTATTTTCCTCTATTTCAGAAGTTAAGATTGAACACTAGTTAGTGGAAGGAACACACGTAAAATGCAGGAGGAACTCGGCAGGCTGGGTAGCTTCTATTGAAAAATGTATATATTTGACATTTTAGGCCCTTCATCAGGAGAGGGTAGAAGGTCATGGAAGATAGGGAAGGAAGAGGAGCTCCAGAGGGGGGTGATGGGCAGGTAAGGAGATAAGCTGAGAGAGGGAAACAGGACTAGCAAATAACAAAGGAGGGTTAGGGGGGCATTTACCGGAAGTTCAAGAAATCGATGTTCATGCCATCAGGTTGGAGGCTACCCAGATGAAAGAGAAGGTGTTGCTCCTCCAGCCTGAGTGTGGCCTCCAGCGCATAATTCTCTATAACCTCCATCATCTCCAATGGGATCCCGGTGCCATGCACATCTTTCCCTTCCCCAAAGCTTCTGCCGGATCATTCCCTACACTACTCCCTTGTCTACTTGTCCTTCTGCACTGATCTTCCTCCGGTACTTATCCAAGCAGGTGGAACAAGTGCCACACCTGCCCCTACCCCTCCTCCCTCACTCCTTCCAGGAGAGATGACACCTCACCTGTGAGTCTTTTGGGGTCATTTACTGTATCCCGTGCTTCCAGTGAGGCCTCCTGTATACTGATGAGACTTGATGTGGATCGGGAGACTGCTTCACCAAGCACCTACTAGAAAAATGCAGAACAAGTGGAATCCAGTATCCACCTATTTTAATTCCACTTCCCATTCCCATTCCAACATGTCAGTCCATGACCTCTACTGCCGCAATGAAGCCACTCTCAGGTCAAAGGAGCAACACCTTATATTCCATCTGAGAAGCCTTCAACCTGATGGCATGAACTTCAATTTGTCGAACTTCCAGTAATTGTCACCCCCCTTCACCATTCCCCACTCCTGTTTTCCTCTCTCACCCTGCCTTCATACTTGCCTATCACTTCCTCTGGTGCCCCTCCTCTCCTTTCTTACATCGTCTTCTACCCGCTATCAGATTCCCTCCCTCCAGCCCCGTATCTCTTTCACCAATCAACTTCCCAGCTCTTTACTCAGCCCCTCCCCTTTCACAGTTTCACCTCCCACCTTGTACTTCTTCCTCCCTTCTCCTCCCCTCCCAACTTTTTATCTCAGTTCTCATCTTTTTTCCAGTCCTGAAGAAGGGCCTCAGCCCAAAATGTCGACAGTTTACTCTTTTCCACAGATGCTGCTGAGTTCCTCCAGCATTTTGTGTGTTGCTTTTGGTTTCCACCATTTGCAGATTTTCTCTTGCTTGAGAGAGAGAGGGAAGGCAGAGAGAGTGAGAGAGACTGCGAGGCAGAGAGAGGGAAGGAGACAATGAGGAAAAGGGAGGGAAGGAGACAGCGAGGCAGAAAGAGGGAGAGAGGCTGCGAGGCAGAGAGAGGGAGAGAGACAGCGAGGCAGAGAGAGGGAGAGAGACAGAGAGACAGAGAGGGACGGAGGGGAGAGGGGGAGAGAGAGAAAGAGTTGTAGGAAATTGAGGCTAATCTCATTTGATTCTTTTAGCTCTTCACCTAACCACTCGATTAATGCTATTTTCACACTAACAGTTTTGTCGAGAAAGGAAGCCGCCAATGTGTTTTACTAGTTAGCAATACATTGGCAGTAATTGACAGAATATTTTTTCCACTAATGCAAAAAAACTTCAAATGCAAATCCACTCAATACATTCCTTTGTCAATTTTACTGTACTGAGAAGAAATGTCCACAACTATTTCCTCAAAAGTTATTGTATCATTAACATCATGTTAAAAAAAAACCTTGTGCAACTTGGTTAATTTTATAATGTTAGACTGCAACTGGAACATTGTATCCAATTCTGGTCACCTAATGTTAAAAAAGATGTGACAGTCCTAAATGTGGTGCTGAAATTATTTAACAGAATGGTTTCAAAGGTAAGGAATTTCAGCTGCAAATGTAGAATGGTGAACCTGGAGTTATTGTTGTTGCTGTAGAACAGAGAATTGGTCGAAGAGTTGATGGATGTATGTAAGATAATGATGGATTTAGAGCAACTAAATTGAGGAAAGCTATTTCTATTTGGATATGATTCAAGGACCCAGACACTTAGGGAAGCAAATTTGTAGAGAGAACAGGCAGTTGCAAGAAAAAAAAGGTTGTGATAGCAGGTGATTTTAACTTTGCACATATTAACTGTATCCCATACTGTAAAAGAACTGGATGAGATAGAGTTTGTCAAAATTGTTCAGGTAAGTTTCTTTCACTAATATATAGAGGTTGCAGCCAGAGGGAGCATGATGCTAGATCTCCTACTGGGGAATAAGGCAGAACAGGTAACAGAAGTGCATTCAGGTGAACATTCGGACTAGTGATCATATATCCATTAATTTCAAGCTAATTAGGGGGAAGGACTGGTCCTTGGGTTGAGATTCTAAATTGGAGAAAGGCCAACTTTGCTGGAATAGGAAAGGATCTGGCAGGTGTGGATTGGGAGAGGCTGTTTTTTTTTGGCAAAAGGATGATTGATAAGTGGGAGGCCTTTAAAAAATAAATATTGAGAGTACAGATTTTGTATGTTTCAGTTAGAATAAAAGGCAAGGCTTAAAGCTTTAGAGAACTTTAGTTTTCAAGGGATATTAAGGCCCTGGTTAAGAAGAAGAAGGAGTGCATATTGGGTATGGGCAGCAATGAACAAGTGAGTTGTTTGATGATTATAAGAAATGCAAGAGAACACTCCAGGAAATCAGGAGGGCTCTAAGAAAGCGTGAAGTTGCTCTGTCAAACAAGGTGAAGGAGAATCCCAAGGGTCTTCTACAGATGCGTTAAGAGTAAATGGATAGTAAGGAACAAAAATTATCCACTTGAAGATCAGTGTAGTCATTGATGCATGGAGCCAAAAGAGATGGAAGAGATTTTTTCACATCTGTATGTGCTTGGGAAATGGACACAGACTATAGAACTAAAACAAAATGGTGGTGAAGTCATGGACCATATACAGATTACAGAGAAGGAGGTGTTTGCTGTCTTGAGGCAAATTAGGTTGTTTAAGTCCCTAGGGACTAATGAGGTGGCCCTTGGACTTTGCAGGAACCCTGGCAGAGATATTTAAAATACCCTCAGCCTCAGGTGAGTTGCCAGAGGACTAGATAATAGCAAATGTTGTTCAAGAAAAGCTCTGAGAATATAAGAGAAATTATAGGCCAGCGAGCCTGACATCAATAGTGTGTAAGTTATTGAAAGGTATTCTAAGGGACATTATATATAAATATTTGGATAGATATGACCTGCTTTAGGATAGTTAACAAGGTTTTGTGCATGGTAAGTTATGGACAGAGCTTTTCTAGGAGGCTAACAGAAAAGTTGATGAAGGAAAAGCAGTGGACATTATATACACTTTAGAAAGGCTTTTGACGATGTCCGCTTGGGAGGTTGGTATAGAAGGTTCAGTGACTTGGCATTAAAGATGAAGTAATACATTGAATTCAACATCGGCTTAGTGGAAGAAGCTACAGGACGGTGGCAGAGAGTTGCCTCTCTGATTGGACGCCTGTAATTATTGGTATGCTGGGACAGTTATTGTTCGTCTTTGTGGGGCACGGAGGAGTGAAATAGAATAAAGGGATCTGGGAATACCGATCGATAATTCCTTGAAAGTTTCATCAAAGGGAGACAGGATCGTAAAAAGAGGTTTTTGGCACATTTGCCTTCATAAGTCTGAATATTGCGGACAGAAGTTGGGATGTTATGTTGAAGTGTTATAAAATGTTGGTGAGGCTAAATCTGGAATATTGTGTGCAGTTCTGCTCACCTACTATAAGAAAGCTCCCAATAATATTGAAAGAGTACTGAGAAAAGTTACAAGGATGTTGCTAGGACTCAAGGGCCTGAGTTATAGGGAAAGGTTGACTATGTTAGCATGTTATTCACTGGAGAACACAAGAATAAGGGGAGATTTGATGGAAGTAAACAAATTATGAGGGATATGGAAATCCAGCTTTTTCCACTGAGGGTGAGTGAGACTAGGTTAAGGGTGAAAGATGAAATATTTAAGGGAAACCCGAGGGGGAACTTCTTCACTCAGAGGGTGATGAGAATGTGCAAAGAACTGCCAGTAGACGTGGTGGATACAGGTTCCATTGCAACATTTAGGGGAAGCTTGTATAAGTATGGGCGGGATACGGTCCATCTGTGAGTCACTGGGACGAGGCAGAATAACAGTTTGGCATGGATTAGATGGACCAAAGGAGCTACTTTTCAGCTTTCAGCTCTATGACTATGAAATAGATTTCAGATTTACAGGGATGTGAAATAATTTTCTTCACACTGACAGGAGTTAAGATTTGGAATTCATTGTCCACAGAAAACAGTGGAAACAGAATCAGTCAATGCCTTCAAAAGAATTTGGATAAGTCACTGAGAAGGATTGAGTTGTAGAGCAACAGGGAAAGATTAGGATGGAGCATGTTTTCCCCAATAGTAGCTGGAATAGACTCAATGGGCTAAATGGCCTCTTTCTGAGGTTTAGCAGCTCGATGATTCTTTGGGTTATAATCATGGTTGAATATTAAGCTATAGCATGTCTCTGATAATCAAAAATATATTTTTCCATTTATTACATAAACAAGTTACAATTTACATTCAATACACAGAAGGGTTCGTTTAAGGTGTCTCACTTAGTGATGTGAATCAGTGACAAAACACCTACTTTCCATACACATTTACACTGATTGCCAGCAGTGTTGTGACCAGTTGACTGTGAACATTCCTCTCTTTCCTGAATTGACAGCACAACCTGGTGCTGAGGGGATAGAGTTGAAGGTCTTAGTCTGGATTATTTAATCAATCACCATGCACAAGATATCAGATGGAAATTTGGCTTGTACCACTGATAACTTTGAAGAAACTGAAGGCTAGGGGTGTGACCTTGTATCCGTAAGAGTTGACTGCATGATGTAACTTGGAAGAAACTTATGTATGTGATCTTATATCTATTGAGGTTGATTGCATGATTTCATAAAGTATATAGATGACCCGCTAAGCAACTCCTTGTCGCTGCACTAGTTTCTGTCATCACCAGGTAATTTTGGTTTTTGAATGGAGTGGATAATATGCCACTGGGTCTGTTTTCCTTGAGATTGCTCCCTTGTTCATTTTCAAACCTTGTCATTGAAACAAAGAGAGAGGAGTGATTTGTGACTGCTCACAAATTCATTTTTGTCAAAAGGAAAACAATGATATCAGTCATCCTAATGTCTTAATCAGCATTTCTCACCATTAAACACACACATAAAATGAGTGAAGACAGAGGACAGCACATGGAGTTTTTGAAAACACGAAGAGTGAAGGCTGCCTTAGAAAGCAGCATGCAGCGTAAGTTTACATTGCTAATGGCAATTTTGTTATCAGTACCACATACTGTACATTTCAAGCATAGCAGCAAGTAATGGGAATTAGAAACATAGAAAACCCACAGCACAATACAGGCCCTTTGGCCCACAATGCTGTGCCAAACATGTACTTACTTTAGACATTATATAGGGTTACCCATAGCCCTCTATTTTTCTAAGCTTCATGCACCTATCCAGGAGCCTCTGAAAAGACCCTATCGAATCTACCTCCACCACAATCACTGGCAACCCATTCCACGCACTCACCAGTCTCCGCTTAAAAAACTTATCCCTGACATGCCCTCTGTACCTACTCCCAAGCACCTTAAAACTGTGCCCTCTCATGTTAGCCATTTCAGCCCTGGGAAAAAGCCTCTGACTATCCACACAATCAATGCTTCTCATCATCTTATACACTTAATTGAGCGAGTTCAATAGCTTACATTCATTGTTTTGGTATGAAGAGATTCAGGATAGCATTAGTGATGCTTAGAAAAGAGAATTCCCTGATTTTTTTTTAAGGTCAGTTCTATCTGTGACCCCAACAATGTTAATGCCTAAATGCCCTCTGAATGGTCTGTAGGAATTCAGTCAGGTGAAGCCTAATCAGGAATGTGAGTTGTAGGCTAAATCTGGTGAAAGAGAGAACCGGTGATACTTTGCAATCTGAACACATCACTGATTAACAACGCTTGTATTGATTTGGTCTCTCTCATTGCTTGGAGAGTCACCCACTTGCTCAGGAGTCTGAGAACCCAGCAACCATTCCAGACCTCATTGGCTAAAGCTTGGACAACTTTAAATGACTGTGACATTCGGAAACATTCAAAAGTTATTTTGTTGATGGGGTAGTGGGAAAAAGATGGGACAAGACCAAGATTCAGATCAGCTATGATCTTATTTAACGGCGGAGCAGTCTTGAGGGTAGTTCTTACTTACTATGTTCCTATTATTTTTCCATTCTTAATGATAAAATGGTTAAAATCAAATATTAAATATAAAAACATTTAAAATAATTAAAACAATTAAGGAAGTTCAATTAATTCAACAAAATATGAATAACTAAGAATGCTCTTGTTCCTCTCAGCTATACCTCTCAAATGAAAACTGTTTTTTTTCTGTAGGACTAACCTGGTTCAATGAAACATACAAAAATGCTGGAGTAGCTCAGAAGGTCAGGCAGCATCTATGGAGGGGAATTAACAGTTGATGTTTTAGGCCGAGGCCCTTCAGTAAACAGGGTCAAATTGAGGAATGTTGTGCTGTTGAAACCCATGAGGATTTCAATGGCTGACTACAATGTCCCAGTGAAGAAAACTTCTGATTTCACTTGGGAATCCTAAACTTGGTGGCACTTAATGCCTGGCTCTGTTAACAGCTTGGATTGGGACTCTTTGTACTTCTGAATACGTTAATTGTACATGGAATAGTACATTCCAGGGGAATAGTCTAACCTATGGGTGGTGGGGTGGAGATAGGTCTCTCTCAAAGGTGGTATAAGGCGCTCCTTCTCGATGCTAGCCTGCAGGTCATCCTTGGGCAAGGTGTAGCACCTGCTTAGACCCCCACTCAGGGTCACATGAAGCTGTCGGAGCAGGTGGTGGATGGTCGTATGAGCAGCTGGTGCATATCACAAGTCCTGATTATGTGACCACTGACACCAGGCAGACAAACTCTGAAGGGTATTGATAAAGGCTGGGGTCACCCATCTTGTAAAAACACTGACCAGAAAAAGGAAATGGCAAACCACTTCAGTAGAAAAAAATTGCCTAGAACAATCACGGACAAGATCAGTAATGCCCATGTCATATGGCATGGCACATAATGAATGAATTAAGTATCTCTTACTAATAATATTATAATAGAGTAGTACCAATGTAGGAGATTTAAACAAAAACACAATTATTTAAATACCTGCTGAAACTCTTGCAATATAACCCCATGTTTGGAAGGCTGTGATCACCGCTGATACGAAATAGATAACTGTGCTAATTCAGAAACAAAAGAAAGCATAATGGCCTTTGTAAGTTATTGTTAACCTCCATATTCAATTGAAATTGCAGCATAAATTGTACATACATATACAAAATGATTCTATAAATCTTTTCTTTTCCGTAGAAATTAACCATTAAGTACAGTTTCTTCAAACTAAATTGAGATACAAAAGAGCAGAAGAGACAGGCAAGCCATGCCTTGGTGAAGGCCCGCCTTCTGAAAGTGAGCTTCAGTTGTATGATCAGGATAAATGCAATTCCCAATAGACGGGTATATGTTTTATCTATTAAAAATAAATGGGATATTGGACTGAAATGGAAATTCAAAATGTTAATGTATCTGATTGTTTGCCGGGCATTGCTCAGTAATCTATATCTAACTGTTGTTCTGACTAATATAACTTCAACCATTAAGTTACAAGGACAAGAACAGATATAAATTACTTTTGTATTTGCATTATTAATAAATTCAGCTCCATTATAATACCCAACAACTCTTTACTGACTGGGTACTTTTTGGGAAGCCAAAGCAAGAAAGGTAATTAAAATATTGAGTTCTGAGCTACTTCACCATAATGTAAGTTTTATTGACCAGGAAAACAAATTATGAGCCAATAATGTAATGACTGGTGCCAGTAATGTCAATGAACATCAAGTGCAGGTGAACCATCCTATTTGGTATGAGGGTTTCTTTCATTCTGATCACACATATCAATGCATAGTGTGAGATACAGGACCATGTAGGGTTAAGTTTGGTCATCAGGTTTGCTTTGAGTTTGATAAACAATCAAAAATTGTTGATGATGTTGATGTTCCACAATGTGGTCCTGTTACATCCTCATGATGTATCTGGTGACAGCAACTCAGTCCTGGATCGAAGTGACCCAAGGGATTATCAAAGCTAACAGCAAATGTTTTTATTGAAACATAAATGGAAGAAAGTGTAACAGGAAGCTCTGGTCTCATTAACACTTGTAGAGAGGCCATAACAGACAGTTAGGAAATGGCAGCTTTTCACAATACAATTATATGAAATAAAATTAAAGTTAATAGGAGAAAGCTAGTGAGTTTAGTAAATGTGCTAAGGTTGATGTAATGAAAAACAATGGGACTTAAGATGCACAATTTTTCAGGACCTGATGATTTCAATCCCAGAGTATTAAAAGAAAGAGGTGAAGGAAATTGCATATGCATTCATTATAATTTTAAAACAATATGAAAATGTTATTTAAGAATGGTTGGGGGTATTTCAGGGGAATTGCGTAGGGAAAACAGGTAGATGCCCTTCCTTCAGTTTAAAAAGACCTATAGGAAGGTTATCGGAATCTATCAGCAGAGAATGCAACTGACCACTTAAACACGTAGGAGGTAATCAGAAGAGGAAGGAAAGGAAGTTGTACCTCGCTAAACCTGTTGATTGTTTTAGGGAGACCACTAAAATGGTGAACTACAAATGCCTTGAGATATTTTCCATTTGATTTCCAGGAGACTTTTGATAAATTTCCACTCAAGTAAATACTAGCTAAAATGGAATTGTATAGCAGTCAGTTTAGCTTTTGTTATAGCTTGGTAATTATTGAGGTGAAGGTGAAGATGTAGGGATATTATTTCATTAAGGGAGTGTGAAGGTGGTGTCTCCCAGAGAATTGTATTGGATCTTTAACTTATGATGGAGGATTAGAGGCTAAGAGAAGAGACAGAATTTCTATCGCTCAATTTTTTTTTTTGCAAAATCTTCCAGATATTTGTCTTAACTCTTTTGTGCAATTGATGCACGTTCACATGAAGTCTACTGGGTACACACAGTGATATTAAACTGATGCCTTTTTGGTGAAATTCTGTTTTGCATTCTAGCTGCATGATATCCATGTAACCAGATCTTTGAAGAAGAACTTACTTATTTTTATTCCAATACAGGAGGAGGCCATTTGACCCATTGGGTTCTTCTAACTTCCAGGAGAGCAGTGGTGTCAATCCCATTATACTCTGCTTATTTTGCTGTGACTGTACAGTTTTTTCTCTCTCACACCTAAGCCCATGAACCCCTCTTTGATTATCCTTTTTATTGCCACACTTCTAACAAGAAGTAATTTCCAGTAATTGGTTAAGCTACCAGTGGGATGGCACCGATGCAACAGGTGTCAAACCTACATAGTCACAGAGAGAACATTGTAAACTTCATGCCGGCATCAAATAGGGATTGAACCCACGTCACTAGAGCTGTGAGACAGCAGCACCAGTTGCTGCATAATAAATGGTTGAGGCCTGTTTGGCTATTCATGAAGGGGCCTTCCGTGTTAACCGCAAGCAAAGCCTTGGGAATCCTCAACACAGACATTAGGCCAAATGAGACCACGTGACCTGGATCAAAAATAGACAAGGAAACTATTTGGCAATTGGTTCATTATTGTCATGTGTACCAAGATGCAATAAGAAGCTTTATTTGCCTATCATCCAGCCAGCTAATTCCATGTATAAGTACAAAGAGGTAGTACAAAAGGGAAATATGGTAGTAGAATGCAATACGTTGTGTTACCGTTACAGAGAAAGTGCACTGCAGCTAGTCAGTAAGTCTGAAATGCCATTCTTTCTTGATCTAGTTTTCTTGTTTAACTTTCCATCCAACTGCCTCCAAACCCTTAGATACTCCCATCACAAGAATGCCCCTTCAGCCCCGCACACAATCTGATTGTTCTCCATCAAATCTTTACACCTCTGATAAACTCATCAACAACCCTGATGTTCCTCCTCTGTTAACCCTTACTTGCCTTTGATAACCTCATTTACAGCCCCTCTGCTCCATTTGAGCTACTGTCCTCAAACAGTCCCAATGTAGAATATCAACTGTATCTCCATGCCCCACAGATGCTGCTCGACCCCCTGAATTCCTCCAATAGTTTATGCCAAACAAAGGCAGATGGGACTCCCTCACATGGAGAAATTGGGCCAAAGAGGTCCGGTTTCCATTCTACATGACTCTGCAATTCTATATGGAGTTGAAGTACAAATCAACTGTTATTTCATTGTTAAGACATTACCTTCAAGATGAGAGCATTGTTTGCAATCCTGGAATGTGATGCTCACTGCTCATATACCTGAAAAAGTGTGATACAACTCACTGAGTTGACTCTTGTTCAGCCATGGCTGGTAGTTCCACAGAGAACTGAGGTTGGCAGCTGCTGAATGATTGGCATGTCACAACCTGCTCTGCATGAGTATTGAAATGCAAAAACCATGACAAGCTGGAGGTGTACTGCTGGCATATCTGATATCCTGCTGGACTATCCACCAAGTATAAATGTGATGGAGATGGGAGAAAGATGCATACAAATCTGCACTTAACTTCAATTAAGGTTGTGCCAGAATATAGACAGTAATATCATTCAATTGTCCACAGACTTAAGATAGGTAAATGGGAGTTGTGTTGTTACAATGAGTAGTATAGATAAGGTGGTCCCAAAGGCCTGTTTCTGTCTAGTATGACTCTATGACTCTAGTAACAGTTAAATAGAGATAATGTTAATACTTTAAACACTCTTTATAATAATGCCAATTAGCTTTCTTATTTAAACATGTTTATTTTTCTGAAATAAGTTAAATATTCATAAAAATATCTCAAACTTTCCAAAAGATATCAAAATGATGTGGAAGTTTTTGACCAGGGACAAAGGGAAGCCACAGCAAGCAAAACTGTTGAAGATGAAGGTTCATATAATAGTAATTGTTTGGACAACATCTATATATAGATCTCAGTGTCTGCTGAGTGTCTGAATTGTTACTGAAGTAGGAAAACAAATTTTGGAGTTTGCACGTTCTTCCTAAGACAACATGACTTTCCTCTGACCGCTTTTGTTTTCAGCTAGATCCCAAACCCTTGAGTGTTGGTAGGTCAATTAACCACAGTAAACTGTGCAGCTGAGTGGTAGAATCTGCGGGTAGTTTATTGAAATGTGAGGAGAATAAAATGGGATTAGTCTAAATTTGAATTGCTGGAGCATCTCGGTGGGTAGAGCAGAATCTTCGGAAGAGGAAGAAATTGTCGATGTTTTGAGTAGAGACCTTGCATCAGGACTTAGAATGGAGAGAGAAGGTAGTTGGTGTAAAGAGGACAGGGGTGGCCTGAGACTGACAAGATGTGAGGGGTGATGGATAGGTGTCACATGGGGACATGGGTGTACTGGAGTTGGGAGACATGGGAAGGTGGAAAAATTGGTCAAATCAGATAAGGGAAAAAAAGGCAGAAAAGGGGGACGGTGATGGCTGAAAGAGGAGAGTGAAAAGCAGGGATATGAAGGCTGTAAGTCTTGGGAGAATGTGATTACTGGAGAAGTGAATGACAAATAGAGCAGATGGGGGAGGCAATCCAGTGGGTGAAGTCTGGATTTGTAGGTGGATGAAAGAGGAGGGGGAGTGGATGATGAGGGCTGGAATGAGGCTGAGAAAGTAGTGTAATGGCAGACTCAGCAGGCCAAAGGGTCTGCTGATGTGCTGTGAGGCTCAGTGACTCTATCTCAGTTTTGCACATAGCACAGCCAGCACCAAGAAACACCTGGTCAAATGTCTTAATTGTATTTGAATCCAATACAAGGCACAATTGATATAACCATCTGTATTTTTAAAAAGTGTTCATATTGCTATTTTCTATTGGCATTAAAAGGAAGTTAAACAAGCTGATCTATACACTGAACGTAGATTCCCACATTGCTGTAGAAATATGTCCCTTAAATTATGTACAGTATAATTTTTTAATAAAGAAGGCTTTTGACAAGGTTCTGCATGCTCACTCCACTTGAGTGTTGCGAATAGCAAACAAGCAGCAGCCAGCCCCTTCGCCTTTCAAATCATTGCTGGGGACTTCAATCAGGCTTCCTTGAAGAAATGTCTATCCAATTATCATGAACAGTTCTGGTGGACTGGTGGGCACCCAAATGCCTGTCACCTGCGATTGGAGATAATGGTGATGTCTGACGCCATATTGAGTTGTAATAAACCACTTAACCACTTAAACCACTGATTGTTGATGAATATGCTGATGTACCCTTCTCCTGGGGGCAAAGTCAACTTTGAATGTGACCATTAAACTCTTTGAAGGTTTGATGTTTTTTTTTAAAAATGTCTTTGTGTTTTATTGGCCTTTAATAACTTGCTGCTCAAGGTTTAGATTAATACCTGCTGGGCTGCCTCAAACTGAGCTTGCTGCTGTTGTATCTCCTGCTGAAAATGCCATGTGGATATAATACAGCACCTGATAGCTAATTTGTTGTGTTTGCGCACCTTTAACTACTGATGAGAACCAAAACCAGGAGATAGGTTGAAGCCAGAACTTGAATAAAGCTTTATTCAGTAATTTCTCACAACTAAAAAAACCTCAAAACTCCCTCTACATTCCAAAACAAAAATATTTAAGTGGTTTACCCAAGAACATTTGAGGCAACTATAGGAACAATGACCAATCAGTGAAAATCAGTGTGGGATTAGTTGTCAGTTGACCAACAGACATTGGTTGTTTCAGCTCACCATAACACAGTAGCACTTACATCCACTGTGATGAAGTGCTTTGAGAGGCTGGCAATGAAACATGACATCCTGCCTAAGGACCAACTTGGATCTGCTTCAGTTTGCCTCCTGTTACAATAGGTCAGCTTCAGATGCGATTTCATTGGCTCACACTCAACCCTGCAACATCTGGACAATGAAGATCCATGTATCAGGATGCTCTTCATTGACTACAGCTCTGCATCCTGCACTACCATTCCCTCAAAACTAAGCAATAAGCTTCAAGACTTTGGCATCAATGCCTCCTGGTGCAACTGGATTCTCAATTTCCCCACTTGCAGACCCCAGTCAGTTCAGGTTGGCAACAATATCTCCTGCACAATCTCCATCAGTACAGATGCACCACAAGGCTCTGTGCTTAGCTCCTTGCTCTCCTCGCTTTGTAGTTATGAATGTGTGGCTAACTACAGCTCCAATGCAATATTTAAGTTTGCAGATGATGCCATTGCCAAATCAAAGGAAGAGACTAATCAGCATATGGGAGAGAGACTGGAAATTTGTCTGAGTGATGCCGCAACAAGCTCTCACTAGTCAGCAAGACCAAGGAGTTGATTATTAACTTCAGGAGGAGGAAACCAAAGGTCCATGAGCCAGTCCTCAGCATGGGATCAGAGGTGGAGAGGGTCAGTAACTTTAAATTCCTTGGCATAACCATTTCAGAGGACTTGTCCTGGGTCCAGCACTTGAGTACCATTACAAAGAAGACATAGCAGTTGCTCTACTTTCTTAAAAAATTGTAAAGATTCAGCATATCTTCTAAAACTTTGAGAAAATTCTATAAATGCTTGGTCCTTAAATGGAAAATCCTGTAAAAGGTATTGGATACAGTTCAGTTCATCACGGGTAATGCTCTCCTCACCATTGAGGACATCTACAGGGAGTGCTGTCACAGGAAACCAGCATCCATAATCAAGGACCTCCATAATCCAGGCTATGCTCTCTTCTTGTAGCTGCCATTTGGTAGGAAGTTCAAGAATCTTAGTTCCTGCAGA
Organism: Hypanus sabinus; assembly: GCF_030144855.1. Taxonomy (NCBI): domain Eukaryota; kingdom Metazoa; phylum Chordata; class Chondrichthyes; order Myliobatiformes; family Dasyatidae; genus Hypanus; species Hypanus sabinus. The sequence continues at coordinate 130,786,279 of NC_082706.1, forward strand.
ACCAGGTTCAAGAACAGCTATTACCCTTAACGATCAGGCACCTGAATCCGAGTGGATAACTTTACTCAACACTGAACTGATTCCACAGCCTATGGACTCACTTTCAAGGACTCTACAACTCATGTTCTCAATGTTTATTAGTTATGTATTTATTACCATTGTTTTGTTTTTTTTTTCATTTTTTTTGTATTTGCACAATTTGTTGTCTTTTGCACATTGGATGTTTGTCCACTCTGTTGAGTATGGTCTTTCACTGATTCAATTTTGTTTCTTGTATTTACTGTGTATGCTTGCAAGAAATTGAATCTCAGGGTTTTATATGCTGACATATATATATATACTTTGATAATAAATTTACTTTGATTTTGAACTTTGATAGGTTGGTCCAGAAGGTTACAGCGCAAGTCTCCAGGGTTCAAACTTAGCTTGCTGATAAAAGCAAAATGTCTCTTTTAATTTTAAATGGAATTTTTTAATGGAAGTCTGAATAAATGGTGCACCACAGTGCAAGGAGTTTGTTTTTTATTTCTAATATATAAGGACTTGGATGAGAAATAGATAATCTGATTAACAATTTTGCAGATGACATGAAAATTGGTGGAGTCATGAAGGGCAAAGAAGATACAGTGGGTCATAGGTCAGCTGGAAATTTGGGTGGAGCAGTAGCTGGTGGAATTTAATCCAGACAAATATACCATAATGAACTTTGAAAACTCAAACTCTGGGAAGAGATATGGAGTAAATGGAAGGGGCTGTGGAATCAGTGATGTACAGAGAGATGTGGGATCCAGCTCAATAAGTAAATGAAAGTAAATGATGCCGGCAGATAGGATTGTGAAGTGAACGTTTGATGTGCTTTCCTTCGTAGACCAGGACACTGAGTGTAAGAGTTAAGACTAGATGCTGAAACTGTGGTAAACAGTGGTTTGACCATGTGAAGTATTTTGCAATCCACTCTGTAGGAAGAATGCAGTGCCAGTAGAGAAAATGAAAGAGGGTCATCAGGAGTGCAAGACTGTAGAGACTGGATTGGCGGGGTTTATTCCCACTCAAACACAAGAGATTCTGCAGGTAGTGGAAATACAAAGGCACACATGAAAAATGCTGGAGGAACTCAGCAGGTCAAGCAGTATCTATGGGGAGGAATAAACAGTTGATACTTTGGACTGAGACACTTCATCAGCCAAAACTTGAAAGGAAGGGTAAGAGGACAGAATAAGAAGATGAGAGGAAAGGAGAGAGTACAAGCTGTCAGATGGTAGGTGAAACCAGCGGAGGGGAAGGTGGGTGAATGGGTGTGGAAGTGGGGGAGAGGGGGTAGATGAAGTGAGAAGCTGAGAAATGATAGATGGAAGCGGTAAAGGGCTGCAAAAGAAGGAATCTGATAGGAAAGGACAGTGGATAATGAGATAAAGGGAAGGAGGAGGGCTCCAGAGGGAATGGGCAAGTGAGGAGAAGAGAAGGGATAAGAGGGGAATGGAAAAAAGAGAACATGAAAGGGAGAGAAATTACCAGATTAGCAAAATCGATGTTCAGGTTAGCTACTCAGACAGAATATGAAGTGTTGCTCCTCTAAACTGAGAGTGGCCTCATTGAGGCAGTGGAGGAGGCTATGGAATGACCTGTTGGAATGGGAATGGGAAGTAAGATTGAAATAGATGGCCTCCATGAATTCCCTACTTTTGTGTTGGATGGTGTGAAGGTGCTTGATGAAGTGATCTCTCAATCTACATTGGACCTCACTAATTAGAAGAGGCCACTCTGGGAGCACCGGATGCAGTAGATGATCCTGACAGACTCGCAGGTGAAGTATCATCTCACCTGGTAGGACTGTTTCTGGCCATGATTGGTTGTGAAGGAGGAGGTGCTTGCATGGATAAGTTCCAGGAAGGAGATCAATGGGGAAGAACAAATGGACAAGGGAGAACTAGAATGTTGGTGGCAGAGGGATGACCACATTGAAGTTTACAAAATTACAAGGCGCATGGATAGGACAGATAGTCAGAGGCATTTTCCTAGGGCAAGGAAATTCAGAACTAGAGAGCACAGATTGAAATTGAAAGGCAAATAAGTTAAAGGGGATATGAGGAGCACGTTTTCACACAGAGTGGTAATTATCTGGAATGAGCTACTGGAGGTGGTGGTAGAGACAGATGCAATCACAATGTTTAAAAGGAATTTTCAATATATTGGTGAGAAGGCATGCCAGAGGTCATAGTTCATTAGGAATTTGAAAAGATTTGGTATGTCACCAAAGTCCTTTGCAAATTTCTACAGCTGTATTATGAAGATCTTTCCTATTGGTTGCATCACTGCCTGATATGGAGGCTCCAATGTGCAGGGTTGAAGGAGGTGTCAGGCAATTGTACACTTAGCCAGTTCCATCATGGGCATAATTGAGGGTATCTTCAAAAAACTGTGCCTCAAGAAGGACTCAAACCTGTATCTGGAGAGGAAGTACCTGTATCTGTATCTGTATCTGCACACAGAAGATGGCTTTAACTGGTGAGGGTGAGGGAGTGGAAGGGAGGGAGACGGAGGGAGAGGGAGAACGAACATTGTGCATGTGTAGACAACAGCACATGTGCAGACAATAGATCAATGCATAGTACTGGGTAGGGGGAGTCATTGCTCTAAAAGAAATAGATCTATACATTACACTTCCTCCCCCTGTAGATTAATGCAACATTAAACCGTATATGTATCCATCAGGAACATGGAGTCCATGAGTGGGCCAGCGAAGTCAATATGAACACTTCTCTGGTGAAGACAGCCACTCCCATGTGTGTAATGGTGCTTGTGGGGGTGCATTTTGAACTTTTTGGTATCCTGGACAGCTCTTGACCTAGCTTTCAACCTGTTTATCTATTCCTGGCCAACACACGTAGCTCCGGGGCAAAACTCTTCATTTTGACTGTACTCAGGTGTCCTTCATGCAGATATAAGGCCTAAGTATGACCTGAGTTGTGACAAATTTTCCAGTTTGAGTGCCTGTAGCACTGCTTCAGTCTTCTCTTGTGACTTATTTAAGCCATGTTTGTCACTGACATGTCCACAATATGAAATTTTATTCTTGAAAATCTCGCATTTCTCTCTCTTTGCACACAAACCCTACTCACTCAGCCTGGTCAACACTTTTTTGCCAGTCACGATGATGTCATCAAGGTAACATTGTGTTCCTGAGATATCTCGGAACACCTGCTCCATTGGTCTTTGCCAAATTGCTGGAGTTGATGCGATGTCAAAGACAAGACAATTATGCTGGAACAGTCCCTTGTGAGTGTTGATTGTGAGGAACTTCCTGCTTAACTCTCCATTTGCAGATAGGCTTATGACAAGTCAGTCTTTGAAAACCTCTCCTCACCTGCCAAAGCTGCAAAAATGCCTTCTATTTGTGGCAGGGGATACTGCACAATAGGCAGCACCAGATCGCTACTTACCTTGAAATCCCCACATACACGAACGGCTCTGGTCTTCCCTTTTTCGATCACCGGGATAGCTGGACATGGCCCAATCACTCCACTCAATCTCGGAGAGAATGCCAGATGCCTCTAGGCTCAGCAGTTCTGAATCCACTTTAGGACGTAGTGTGCAAGGAACTGGACACACTTTATGGAATCTTGGTGTTGCTGTTTCATCCATTTTATTTCTGGCCTTAATTTCTTTGAGTTTACTAATCCCTTCTCAAGCACCTTCTCACTAGCATTAAGCAGTTGTGCCAGTCTCTAGTTAGTGCTGCCATTTGGGCTGTTGTTGCCTATTGATGTCACATTGAGAGCTTTGAGTGACAGTCTAGTTGGATTTTTCTCCACCATTCATGTCCAAAAAGTGCTGGCCCTCCACTTTTCAATACATAAAGCTCTAACTGTTGTAGTTTGACTTCCATACATCGCATTTACTTTCCATTTGCCTTTGGAAGACATTTTGTCACCTGTGTAGGTCTTTAGCATCACTGAGGTCTTCTCTAATAGTATCTTAGATAACAGTCTCTTGTAGGCAGCCTCTGAGGTTATGGACAAAGTTGACCCTGTGTTACACAGTTCAGGACTTTTGGCCTATAACGTGGTCCCAATCTTTTAATCTTTTCTAAGATCAATCTAACTCCTTCCCACATAGCCATCCAACTTTATTTTATCCATTTGCTTGTCCAAGAATCTTTTAAATGTCCCTAATACATCTGACTCTTCCACCATCCTTGGCAGCACATTCCACACACCCACCACTCTCTTGGCAAAAAAAACCTCTGAAGTTCCTCCTAATACTTACCTCCAATCAAATTAAAAATAAGTCTTCTCATATTAGCCATTTTCTCCCTCTAAGAAGTCTCTTGCTGTCCATTCTATCAAGTCACCTCTCATCCTCCTTCACTCCAAAGAGAAAAGACTTCTCACTCAATCTACCATTTTAAGACATGGTGTCTAATCCAGTCAGCATCCTGGAAAATCTCCACTGCATCCTCTATAAGCTGCCACATTATTCCTGTATTGAGAGGACCAGAATTTACATTACATAATATACTTATCTATTTTTGTATTTTCTTTTAAATCTTGCATTGCTTTGCTGCCACAAAACAACAAATTTTACAAAATTTATATCAATGATAACAATTCTGATTCTGATGCTTAGTTAGGAAAGGAATGAAGGGATATAACTTAGTTTCAGGTGAAGGGATCAAAATAGATTGACATCGCAGTTGGCATTGATAAGATGGACCAAAAGGGCTTATTTCTGTGTTGATGTTTTTAAGATTTACGGTTTCCACAATATAATTTTTGTTTAAGTTCTGCCAAGCTCCCAGATGTTTGACACTAATGTCACTCCTACCTTTGTGACCATCACTTTGTGAGCTTCATCATTCGTTTTTGTTCTACATTCTTTCTCAGCAGCCTGTCACATTGCACGTGCTGCACATTTGGCAAAGCGTAGAATCTGCTGCCTGGACTCATCTGGTACGAATCTGCAGTACACCATTAGAAGGAATAAGTGGGTGAGAATGATATAATATTATCATTGCCCTCCTCGAGCATCCATGCCTCATTCATGGAGGGTAATAATAATATTACGTAGAAGGTGACAGGCACACACTGCCAGGGTGGTGATACTACAGTTGATACAATAAAGAGACTCTTAGATAGGCACATTGATGGAATTAAAATGGAGGGTTATGGGCTGTTTAGGAGGGAGGGGTTAGATTGATCATGGAGTATGATTACCGTTTATAGATCAGGACAAATTTGTGGGCTGAAGAGTATGTACTGCTCTCTGTTCCATGTTCTACATGGTTCTTGTTTCATTGGCCATTTAATTCTATCCAGGCGATCAGACATGTCTTTGATGCAATGCATTACGTCAACAGTAGGCTGTGCTACTTTGCTACAAAGCCCTGTTATTAGAAGTGCTTGCTCAGCACTGAGAATATTCATCTGACCAGCTTGCAAAGTCATCAGATTCATTTTAAACACTGCACAGGATTCAAATTAACTTCACATAAATGAGCAAGGTAAAATATAAAACGGTTTGAACAGAGAGAGTGAACTTTCATTTTTGATGCTGACCACAATGCAATCCTGTAAAAAGTGTGAAAGGAAACATTTTAAAATTAAATTACCCTGGTGAACATTGTTATCAACCTAATCACCTGAACACTAGACCACTTTGGCTATTCTTCAGTGGTACCCATCTATAAGATCTGGGGTCAGCCCCTTTGTCAGTGTGGAATGGCTTATATGATTTCTGTGTCTTAGTTTATTTTAGAAGTCATTTCGGATTTTGAGTGTTTTCTTGCTAACCTTCAAGGTGATACTCAGAATTCCCCATGTTGGCATTATTAGCACCAGAACAACTATTGGAAGGTTTAAAGTCCAAGTTCAAAGTAAATTTATTATTAACGTACATATATATCATCCCATACTACCTGGCGATTCATTTTCAAGATTCATTTATTATCAACTAAGTAAAAATTATACAACCTTGAGATTTGCTTACTCACGGGGAGCCTCTAAACAAGAAACCTGAAAAAACCCAATTAAGAGTGAAAAAAAGAATAAAAATAAAAATAAAAGACCAACACTCAATGTGCAAGAGACCAGCATTCTGAACCAAAAGTGCATCTTTAGGTCCAAACCTTGGAGCAGCCTGGAGTAGGTCCAAAGCTTTGCTTATCAGTTCATCATATTAGCAGGCCAGGAACACGGCAGCCAGGGCAGTTCTCATAGCATCAGCACCATGGTGATCACCGACAAGGCAAATGAGTGAAATTGGCTCTCGTCCCGACCGACACCTTGTCTTTTCAGTCTATCTGGGCCAGCATTTAAATTGACTCAACAACAGGACAGCTAAAGTCTCCGGCACCCTGGAGAGAGGAGTGAAGATCACGGAGAGCAAGCAAAGTAGGCTTTCACCCTCGAGCTGGGCTGGCATTAAAATTGTCTGAACAGCATAAGGTACCTCGCACTAGGACCTGGGCACCGGGCCTAGACCACGCTGACCGGTAACTCGCTCTGGGCCCAGATTCCAGCCCGAAGCCACTCTCAAGCTCTTCAGATCAGCTCAGCACCCAGCACGGTCTAACCTCTCAACCGGGCCAGTTGAACATGTACCGGAACTCCAACTGCAATGGTTCTGCAACACACCATCTCGGCTTATCCTTTGAACTTGCCTCGCCATCGCTCGCCCCTTCACAGTTTGAGGTGATAATTTAACACAATTTACCACAATTTTCCTGATGTTTTTAGTCAGCTTGCAGATATCCACAGTAAAGCAAAGAAATACAATAGAATCAATTATTAAAAAAAATACGCACAAACAAAAACAACCAATGTGCAAATGACAAACTGTGCAAATAAATAATATTGAGAACGTGAGGTGTCAAGTTCTTGAAAGTGGTCCACAGATTGTGGAATCAGTTCAGAGTTGAAGTGAGTGAAGTTAACTACTTGTGTGGGACCCAACTCCTGTTCCTCCTTCCCGTTGGCAGCAGAAGGAAGACAGCATGCTCCAGACAGTGGAGCCCTTAACAATGGGTGCTGTTTTCTTGTGGCTGTGTCTTTGTAGGAGTTCTCAGTACTGGGAGGGGCTTTGCCGGTGATAGACTGGGCTGTATCAACCACTTTTTGTACACATCTCTATTCCTGGGCACAGGTTCAATGGTACTTGTACAGTTTTCCCTCAGTTACTGAGATCAGATCATTAGTTTAATTTCAGGTAAGGGCATTCATCACCAACGATCCCCACCATTCAGGCCTTGCTATTTTCTCACAGCTACTATCAGACAGGAGGAAATGAAACCTGAAGTTCCACACTAGCAGGTTTAAGAACAGTTACTTCGTTTCAATCACCCTTTTTTTGGACCAACTGGCAAAACCCTAATCACTGAAGTTTTGCAATACTCTTCATCGTTTTGCACTCAAATGGACTGTTTTTTTGTTCTAATTATGTTCTTTCTTGTAAAAACTGTGTAATTATGTTTAATTTATGCTTTTCTTGTCGCTGCAATGCCTGCAATGCTGCTGCAAGTAAGTTTTTATTGCACTTTTGCATATATGGTGCATGTGGCAATAAACTCAACGTTGACTTTGAGATAAAGAAATAAAGAAAATAGATTTTTAGAGTATTTTGCAAAATTCAGGGCACATCAAAGTGCTTTAAATACAGTCAAATACTACTAACATGTAGGAGCTGTTTGATTGTAGATAGGTGCTCCACGAGGATGAAATTTTGACTCTTACCTGACTACACCAGCATAGTAGACAGTTTCCATCCCTTTTCATAAACCATCAGATTCTCATTCCACTGCTCTGTTAGGCCCAAGGACAACTTCTATCCCACTGTTATCAGACTCTTGGACAGACAATTTGCATGATATGTTGGATTATTGGCCTCACAATCTAGCTTGTTATGATCTTTCACATTATTGTTTTTCCTGCACTTCACTTTTCAAGTTCAAGTTGAATTGTCATTCAACCATACATGAATACAGCCAAACGAAACAGTGTTCCTGCGGGTCCAAGGTGCCAAGCACAGTACCAACAGTCATACACAGCACAAGGCTCATTTAGCACATATAATTATGATAGCAGTAAACATACAGTCACAAAAAAGTATAGCCCAAGTCCCTGAGTGTCAAGTCCTGTAGGTTGATGGTGCATGGGATGTTCAAGCCTGCAGCAGTCCAATCATCACATGCTAACTGAAGCTGAAGACAAGCACAATCTAGCTTGTCTTCCACCGAGCAAAGCTTTGGAGGCCAGCCCCAACCCAGCCACACCATACTATCTAGTGCATCTCCACACCTGGAGGAATCAATAGGCAACCCCGGGCATGAGGACCTAGTCCATGCAACAATAAAGGCCACACAGCTCCCCCGTCATTGGTCTCTCCAGTGAACCATACCTGCAGTATTTCACATTACCAATGTACAACAATGAAGAGGTAAAATGATGCTGAATCGTTAAGTGCTAAGTGGCATTCCGAAAACTTCAAAACTAGTAGTCAAACTGATCTGTAATGAACAGAATTAACTATAACTAGTGAATAGACCTGAAGTTCCATTGAAGGCACAGAAAACTAATAAAATCCATCTGTTCTGATTAACAATTAGAGTGAACTCGAGCTGGGTTAAAAGTTCGTTTAAGGAAGCACGACTTTTGACTTCCAATCCTGACCATCTTGCTGGCAAACGTACAGACTCTGGTAAATAACACTGAAGATCTCAGAGCTAGAGTGCTGTACCAGAGGGGCATCAGGACCACTTTCGTTTTTTGTTTCATGGAATTATGGCTAATGCCTTCCATTCCGGACACAGTGATTCAGGTTGATGGGTTCATAATACACCGCCAAGTCAGGACCACTGAGTCTTTCAAAGGCAGAGGGGGTGGAGTATGCTTCATAATCAACTCCTCATGATGTACAAACATGGCCATGCTGTCCCAGTCCTGTTCACCAGAACTGTAAAACCTCATGATCAAGCGTCATCCATTTTATCTGACACAGGAGATTTCAGCGATCATCTTTGTAGCTGTTTTCATCCCACCGCAAGCTCCAGACAAACTGAGTGATGCAATGAAACAGCGCATCCTGATGTCTCCCCATCATTTTGGGGCATTTTAACCTGGGCAGCTTGAAAAAGTATCTAAATAATTATCACCAACCAATACTTGTAGTACCAGAGGAACCAACACACTGGACCACTGTCAACCACCATCAAGAGCATTTACCGTGCTATTCCACACCCACACATTGGAAAATCTGATCACCTGGCTGTACTCTACACCCCGAGTAAAGGCAGCTCCAGTAGCAAAGACCAAGAAGGTTTGGACAGGGCAGGCAGAGGAGTGCTTACAGAACTACTTTGAATTGGTGGACTGGACCGTATTCAGGGATTCATCTTCAAGTCTGGATGAGTAAGCCACAGCTGTCACTGACTTCATTAAAACCTGTGTGAATGAGAGTAATCAGAACATACTGTACATTCCCAAATCAAAAGTCGTCGATGAACCAGGAGATCCAAGGTCTGCTGAAGGCTGGGTCCGTGACTTTCAAGCCTGCACAAGAAAGCCAGGTACGACTTGCGGAGAGCTACTTCAAGAGCTAAGGAACAATTCCAAGCGAAGTTTGAGATGATATCGGATGTGCATCATCTCTCGCAGGATTTGCAAGAGATTACTTCCTACAAAACAAAACCCAACATCGTGAATGGCAGTGATGCTTCAGTCCCAGATGACCTCAACGCCTTCTATGCTCACTTTGAAAGGGAGAATAAAACTACAGCTATGAGAATCCCTGCAGCACCCAGTGATCCCTATTTCAGAGGCCGATGTCAGGCTATCTTTCAAGAGGGTGAACCCTCGCAAGGCAACAAGCACCAATGGGTTACCTGGAAAGCTTTGAAAACCTGTACCAACGAACTAGTAGGAATGTTCAAAGACATTTTTAATCTCTCAGTGCTACAGTGGGAGTTCCCACCTTGTTCAAAAGGGCAGCAATTATACTAGTGCCCAAGAAGAACAGGATAAGCTCCCTTTACAACTATCATCCAGTAGCAGTCACATTTACAGTGATGAAGCACTTTAAGAAGCTGGTAATGGCTGGAATTAACTCCTGTCTCAGCAAGGACCTAGACCCAATGCAATTTGCCTATAGCCACGATAGGTCCAGAGTGGACACCATCTCACTGGTTCTCCACGTGGACATGGATCATCTGATCAATACAAATACCTACGTAAGGATGCTATTTATTGACTACTGCTCAGTGTTTAACACCATCGTTCCTACTGTTCTGATCAGCAAGCTCTAGAACCTGGGCCTCAGTTCATCTTTCTGTAACTGAATCTTCAACTTTCTAACCAGAAGACTACAATCTGTGCGAACTGGAAATAACATCTCCACCTCACTAACGATCAACACTGGTGTGCGCTTGGCCCACGGCTCTACTCTCTATGTAACCATGACTGTGTGGCTAGGCACAACTCAAATGCCATCTATAAATTTGCTGATGATATAACAATTGTTCAGAATCTCAGATGGAGACAAGGGGGCGTACAGGAGTGAGATATACCAGCTGGGTGAGTGGTGTCGCAGCAACAACCTTGCACTCAACATCAGTAAGACCAAAGAACTGACTGTTGACTTCAGAAAGTGTAAGACAAGGGAACACACACCAGTCCTTACTGAGGGATCAAAAATGGAAAGCAACTTCAAGTTCCTTAGTGTCAATATCTCTGAGGACCTAACCTGGACTCAGCATATCAGTGCGGCTAAAAAGAAGGCATGACAGTAGCTATACTTCATTAGGAGTTTGAGATTTAGTCTGTCACCTAAAACACTCACAAATTTCTACAAATGTACCATGGAGAGCATTTTAACTGGCTGCATCACAGTCTGGTGTAGTGGGGTGGTGGGTGGGTGGGGCTACTGCACAAGGTCAAAATAAGCTGCAGAGAGTTGCAGACTTAGTCAGCTCCATCATGGGCACTCGCCTTCGTAGTATCCAGGATATCTTCAAGGAGTGATGCCATAAGAAGACGGCATCAATCATTAAGGACCTCAATCACCCAGGACGTGCCCTCTTACTACTTACTACTACCATCGAGGAGGAGGAGCAGAAGCCTGAAGCCACACACTCAATGATTCTTCCCCTCTGCCAGCCAATTTCTGAATGGACATTAAACCCATGAACACTACCTCGCTACTTTTTTCAATTCTATTTTTGCACTACTGACTTAATTTAACTATTTTACATATACATGTATGCTTCCTATAATTCATAGTTTTTTCTCTATTATTATGTATTTCATTGTATTGCTGCCACAAAGTTAACAAATTTCGCGACATACGCCAATGATATTAAACCTGATTATAATTCTGATTCTGAAAAGGAGCACTGGCTGAAGCAGGCTATAACTGTGATTGTATAATGTAGGATTGCAATGCACAGGATGATGCTTTGAAATAAGTAATAGTGTGATCTTAAACCAAGAGGAATCTCATTAGCAATGTTAGCAGGAGTCAGCCATTTAGCCATTTGTGCTGCTCTACTATTCAATAAGATTACGGCTGATCTTTTATCTCAACGTCATTTCTATGCACAAACCACTCATCCCAAAAACCTATCACTCTCTGAAATTAGGAGCTGACAGTTTGAAGTCAGAGTATAAAATACCATCTTTATGATATTTAACTGTCTACAATGGGTTAAGAGTGCTGAGATATGTGTGGTGTCAAGATTGAATGAAAAGCACCTGAATCCTTTGACTTGTCGATAACACATGTAACCCTCAGTTCGGCTAGCAGCTTAGTCTAGGGGAAGACAGCCTCCAGCCTGGCCAAACTTAAGACATGTTGATTGGGTGGATGCTGCGTGATGTAGTCCCCTGTTACAAATCAGTACCATGAAATAACAAACAGTACACAATATGCGATTAAATGATTGAGCTTTATAATTCTTAATTCAACTCTGTGGTTAGTAAAGAAACAAAAAAAAATGGGCCATTCTCATGAAACAGTCTAATGCGCAATGTTGGAGCTCATGCTTTCATTCATTTGTAGCCTGTCAACCTCCTCCAATGGCATCCACACCATCCGGCAGTCTACCAACTCTTTCCACTCGCGTCTTCTCTCTTCGTCTCTCCCCGATAAAAGACCGTGAAATTCCTGCTTCCAGATCCACAAGAAAGAACACTGTGCCACTCATTGGTGAACATACATTCCAAAGCCCCCGTTATCTCTAGTCATAACCCAAACATTGCTGCTACAGAGAAGCCATTACCTTACCGGTGAAACATTACAGAGAAGCCATTACATTAGCAGTGAAATCTTACAAAGTGTTACACACACACACAAAGCGTTGGAGGACCTCAGCAATTCAGGCAGCTCTTAGGGAGGGGAATAAACAGTCAACGTTTCAGGCCAAGACGTACAGATCTACTGATGAAAGATCTTGGCGCAAAATATCCACTGCTCATTTCTCTCCATTGATGCTGCCTAACCCATTGAGTTCCTACTCTTTTGATGAGTTACTCGAGTTTTCCAGCATCTTCAGAATTTCTTGTGTCTCTGTGAGCAAACTGATTTAAATTGTGTCTCTTCTGAAAACTTAACTATGATGTGCTTACTCAAATCTTGTGGATAGCACAGAGAAAATGTTGCCCAACTCCTGAGCACTGGCTGCTCTTCCAGGAACTATGTTGTGTGTGGTGATTTTGAGGAGAGGTATTTCTGCCCCTCCACACTTCCACCACCAAACAGTTTGTTTCATGTCCTAATTGACAGATGCTAGTCTGAGTGTGTGGATTTGGGCATTTTGTGGCAGAATCACAGCGGAGACTTCCATCTGCTCTTCTGCTTGGCCTGTCTCAGGAAAATAGCCCCCATGACATGAAGGGCAGATGTCATTGGGACCTCCACAGCTGAGGATTGGAATTATGGCAGGGTGGTAGGACTGCCACTGCACCACCAGTAGAGGGAGCTTACTGAAGCACATATTCCAAGCTTCTGATTTTTAAGACCTCAGTGAAGGAGAGGGGTTGAACTCAACTCTTCTCCTCTATTTGCAAAATCTTTGATCCCAAACTGTAGCCATGAGAACCTTTTAATGAAAACTTGAAACTAGAGGCTAGCATCATGTTAAACCAAGTAGTTATGCGATTACTTACTGCTATTAACAGAAGCTTCATACCATTGCATAACTGCAGTATCTGCATTTAATAGCAACTATGTCAGCTCTTACTGTCCAGATTCAAGTGACTTTACTTTAATTAATATGCTGTATTAGTTTTTAGCTTGGTAAAATGCAATTTGCTGAAGAGCATGTGTACATAGAGAGGCATGAAAGACTGGGGTGCTGGAATCTGAATCAACAAACAAAATGCTGGAGAAACTCAGTAGATCAGGAGGATGGAAAAGGACAGTCTACATTTTGGGTTAAGACCCTTCATCTAGAATCATTAACATATACTATAATGTATACTGTAGACACACACAGAGTATATATTTATTTTTAAGCCACCCGGTAGCACTGAAGATGATTAAACTTTGATTAAACCTTGGTATTCGACCAGGAATATGCAGCACCTAAAGTGACTCACACAATAAACATTCTAACAGATATTCAAGAACCAATGGACTAATTTCCCATCATTTGCATTAGTTAAATAAATCATTCAAAATGGCTATTTAAACAAGACAAAGTAAACATTTCTGAGTGCAGGAGTCCACAAGTTGTGCTTTCTTTCCAATGTAAAACATTGTCTTTCACTTATAATTTACTTACAGAATTTCGGCATTATGGTCAAGTCTAGGACTTATTACCCAAAACTTAAGCTAAGAGACTTGCTAGACCGTTTCAGTGCACAGTCCACATCGTCATGGATTTGAAGCCATATTAAGACCAGAATGGGTAGAAAATTGTATATATTTCCTTTCCTACTGAGCATTAATGAATCAGGTGGATTTTCACAACAATTCAGTAGTTCTAGAGTTGCCATTCCTCTCTGCTTAAATTGAGCAGCTTTTGTGGCGGGATTTAAATTTAGAATTTTGGATAACTAGTAAAACTATCATCCATCCCCACTCTACCCAGGAAAACAAAAAATTAGGGCAAAAGAATTGATGCATCTGCACCCACAACTCAATGTTTCAATTTATTTTCAACCATCTTTCATGACCCTATAGTCTTCATGAAAAATTGGACAGAACAGTGTAATGAAAAACTCGAGCTAAAATCCCAGAATCCATATACTTAAAAACACAAACTTATTTATTCAGTGTATACATATCATTAGAACATATGAAATGTTAACTGCATGTTGCACAGCCTAATAGTCATGTTGCTATGAAACAGCATATTCTTTAAACAATACAAAGTACAGCCACAGGAGAGCTACCGGTCTGAATGGTTTCTTTTCATTATTTTTCCAAGGCAGATTATTATATTAAAGTGTTGTCCTTTTCTCTTTTCTATGTTGACTTACTCCCTACACTGATCTGATCAATGTTGGCAAAATTGATCACAATTGTCTTTTGCCTTTTAAGAAGTCTTTAATGATAACTTATAGTGATCTACTAATGATTGCAGGAAAGTGGAGGTGAAGTCTAAGCTTAACTTTCTACTGGCAAAATTGATGCACCATGTGGATCCCTGTCTCTCACTGTATCTTGTTCACAATCAAGTGTAACTTATGTGGAAAATCCCACTCTGGCAGCTATGTCTGTTTGTAAGCTTGGCTTTGTGAGTCAATGCAGAGTAGCTGAACTCCACTGGGACATGTTCATAAACTTCATCCCAACGCTCTCCTTCATTCACCATCACTACTGGAACAGTCTCCTCTCCACAAATAAAATATTTTCCCAAGTAACAGAAAAATTTTTTAACTGAACTCAAAATAAATCCTGTATTTTACTCTGAAAATGGCAACACTAGTAATGAAGACTTACAGCATTCTTGTTTTCATCATTTGGGGCAATGAACAGAAAAGCTGTCAAGTCATTTTGCAGCTGAGTAAAATGATGGTTCTTGCATATTTGAAATATTGTTTTCAGTTCTAGTCACCACATTACAGGAAGGATTTCAAGGCTTTGGCGAGGGTACAGAAGAGTGTTTCAGTAGCGTAGTAGTTAGTATAACGTTATTGCAACGTCAAGGATGCAAGTTCAATTCCGCTGCTGTCTGTAAGGAATCTGTACGTTTTCTCCATGACCATGTGGGTTTCTTCTGAAGGGTTCATTTTCTTCCCAGTTTTCAATGATGGCTGGGTTAGTAGGTTAAGCAGTCACATGGGTGTGATTAGGCAGCGTGGTCTTGTTGAGCCAGAATGGCAATATTATTGTGCTGTATCTCCAAATAAAATAAATATAATAGAACTGAAGAGGCTCAGCAGGATGTTGCCTGGATTATAAAGTAGTCACTAAAAAGAGAAGTGGGATAAATTTGAATTGTTTTCTCTGGAGCATTGGAGGTTGAGGGGGTGACCTGATAGAATTATATTAAAAAAGACAAAGTTAGAATAGATAGTCAGAGTCTTTTTTCCCAGGCTGGAAATGTCAAATACCAGAGGGCGTCCCTTTAACATGAGAGAAAGAAAGTTTAAGGAGATTTGGAGCTAAGTGTTTTGTACAATGAGTGGTTGATGCCTGGAACACAGTGGTGAGTAGTGGAAGCAAATACAGTAGCAACATTTAAACACACACATGAGCAGGCAGGGAATGAAGTGATTTACAGCACGTGTAGGCAGATGTGAACAGCTTAATCTGTCATCATGATTCGCACAGACATCATGAGACAAAGGGCCTGATCTTTTGCTGTGTAGTTCAAAGGCCAATATTGTTTCTCCACTGTTTTATGAATTTGAATTGACTTTTTCTTACACCCTTCATATATTTGATTAAAAACATTACGTCCTCATCTAAATGCATAATGTGCAATTTATAGTAATTTATAATAAATAGTATGTACAACAGGACAGTCAGTATAGCATAGGTATACAACTATATCAGAGTGAATTAGTCAGACTGATGGCCTGGTGGAAGAAGTTGTCCCAGAGCCTGTTAGTCCTGGCTTTTATGCTGCAGTACCATTTTCCCAATGTTAGCAGCTGGAATAGATTGTGGTTGGGGTGACTTGGATCCCCAAAGATCCTTTGGTCCCTTTTTATGCACGTGTACCATTTGTAAATGTCCTGAATAGTGGGAAGTTCTCACCTACAGATGCACTGGGCTGTCCTCACCAGTCTCTGCAGAGTCCTGTGATTGAGGGAAGTACAGTTCCCATGCCAGGCAGTGATGCAGCCAGTCAGGATAATCTTAATTCTGCCCCTGTAATAAGAATTTGGGGACTCGTGCCAAACTTCTTCAACTGTCTGAGGTGAAAGAGGTGCTGTTGTGCTTTTTCACAGTACAGCTTGTATGTACAGACCACGTGAGATCCGTGGTGATGTGTATACTGAGGAACTTAAAGCTGTTTTTCTTAAAGCTGTAAACCTCTCACCCCCAGATCTATTGATGTCAATAGGGGTCAGCTTGACTCCATTCCTCCATTCTTACAGCACTGTTCTTGAGCATGGTGGTCTACCCAGAACAATTATCGAGGAGTGAGATAGGTCAGGATTCCGCAAAGGTAATTTGTGGGTTGAGGTAGTGGCAAGGAAGGCAAATGCAATGTTAGCATTCACTTCAAGAGGGCTCGAATACAAAAGCAAGGATATAATGTTGAGGCTTTATAAAGCACTGACGAGGCCTCACTTGGAATACAATATTTTAAGCCCTTATCTAAGAAAGGATGTGCTGACATTGGAAAGTTCAAAGGAGGTTGATGAAAATTATTTTGGGAATAAGAAGCTTAGCATATGAGGAGCATTTGATGACTATTCACTGGAATTCAGAAGAATGAGGGAATCTGATTGAACCCTATCGAACGTTGATAAAGTGGGTGTTGCAAGAAAGTTTCCTAGGGTGGGGTAGTCTTGGACTAGAGGACACAGCCTCAGAATAGAGGGACATCCGTTTAGAACCAAGATGAAGAGGAATTTCTTTAGTCAGCGAGTACTGAATCTATGGAATTCATTGCCACAAGCAGCTGTTTAGGCCAAGTCACTGGGTACTTTTAAGATTGAGGTTGATAGATTCTTGATTAGTCAGGACATGGAGGGTTTTGGGAGGAAGGCAGGTGATTGGGGCTGAGGGGGCAAATGGATCAGCCATTAAAGAATGGCAGGACAGACTCAATGGGCCAAATGGCCTCATTCTGGTCGTATATCTTATGGTCTTACTGACTGATGAAAGCATCTTCCCTGAATGCATTATGGCTTTGCATGGCAACTACTCTGCCTGTGACCACAAGAAAATGCATAAAATTGTGGGTACAAAAAGCGCATCACAAAAATCATCCTCTTCTCCATGGATTTTGTCTGCAGCTTCTTTTCTATGGACTCTATGAGGTAAGTATACTTCTTACTACCTCATTAAAGCAGCCAGCCCGAGGACATTCTCTATTCTTCCTTCTAATTGAGTAGCAGATACAAAACCCTGAAAACACATACTACCAGGTTCAACCCTACTGTTATTAGACTATTAAATAGTTCCCCAGTACAATAAGGTAGATTCCTGAACTCACGTTCTACCTCATTATGATCTTGCCCCTTACTGCTTACCTGCATTGCATCTTCTGTGTAGCTGTTACACTTCATTCTGTATTCAATTATTGTTTTATCTTGTTCTTCCTCAATGTACTGTGTAATGATTTGATCTACATGAACAGTAGCCATGTCAAGTTTGTTACTGAATCTCAGCACTTGACAATAACAAAGCAGTAGTGAAGCCATTGTTTTTCAGCACTTACTAAACTCCAGGGTGGTATTGGAAAACAGCCAATGTGACTCCTTTGTTCAAAAAGGGAGGAAGAGAGAAGGCCAGGAACTCTTGGCCAGTTGGTTTAACATCTGTTGCTGGCACAATACAAGATTCAGTAATTAGAGAGGAAGTAACTATTCATTCAGGAAAGCAGGATACAAGTGAACCTAGTCAACATGGCTTTATAAAAGGTAAATCATCTTTGACATATTTGCTCAAATTTTTTGAAGATGTGACATGGAGAGTTGATAGATGGGATCTGTTGATGTCATATATTTAGATTGCCAAAAGACATTTGGCAAGGTACCACATAAGGGGCTTGTGCATAAATTAAAGGTCTAAGGTGTTTGAGGAAGTGAATTAGCATGGGTTGAAAATTAGTTGTCACACAGAAAAGAAACAGTTGGAATAAATGGTTCCTTTTCAGGCTGGAGGTTTGTAATTAGTGGAGTACTCCTGGGATTGCTTCTTGGCTCTCTCAGATGCTTATTATTTACATTATTGATCTGCAGGAGGAAACAAAATGTTGGATCGTCGAGATTTCTTATAATATTAAAAGTTCCTCTAGTCCTCACCTTCCATCCTACTAATCCCTGTATTCAACAGACTTTTTAGGGAACATTCCCTTTGCATTTCACTAATCCACTCTAAATTTCCCAAATACCATCCTCCTCCTTACAGGTCTTTCCTTTGCAACTGCAGGTGATGCAACACTTGTCAATTCACTTCTTCCCTTCTCCATCCAGGAACCAAAATTATCCTTCCAGATGAAGCAGAAATTCACCAGTATTTCTTTCAATCTCATTTTCCCTGAGTGGAGGTCAGTGATCTGTGACTAGTGGGTGTACAGCAAACATCGGTGCTCGGACCTCCGGTGTTTGCAATATACATGTTCATGATTCAGATGAAAATGTTGGTGATCTGGTTGTTAAGTTTGAAAATGACAAAAAAATGAGGGGTTGTGGAAAATAAAAAAGTTTGTCATAAGATACAGAAGAATACAGTTCATTTGGAAGTTTTGGTGGAGAAATGGCAAATAGAGCTTAATTTGGAGAATTGTTCCATCTTGAGTGGAGGGTCAAATGCAGGTGTGAAGTATGCAGTAAGTGGCAGGACCCTCAGGAGAATTGGTATACAGGGGTGCAAGTCCACAATTCCCTAAAGGAGGCAACAGAAATGTCAAAGGCGTTCTGAAAACTCAAAATGCAAGTCTTTCCATTAAGGAAGCCATGCTGACCAGCCCATTTTACCATGTACCGCCAAGTAACCCGAAAGCTCTCCCTTAACAATTGACTCCAACATCTTCCCTAAGGTCAGGCCAACTGACCCATAATTTCCTTTCTCTGCCTTCCTCCCTTCTGGAAGATAGGAGTGACATTTGCAATTTTCCAGTCCTCCTGAACAGTGCCAGAATCTTGTGATTTTTGAAAGGTCATTACTAATGTCGCCACAATGTCCTCAGCTTCTTCTTACAGATCCCTGGGGTGTAGTCCATCTGATCCAACTGATTTATCTACCTTCAGACCTTTAGTTTCCCAAGCATCTTTTCTCTAGAAGTAGCAACTGCATTCACTAAAGTAAAAATATTTCACAATACACAATATTTCACAAATCTTCTCGGTTTTGCGGGCATGCGCAATAAATCCAAGAAACATAATAGAATCAATGGAAGACCGCACATAACGGGATAGACAAACAGCCAATGTGCAGAAGACAACAAACTGTGCAAATATGAAAGAAAAAATACTAATAATAAATAAATATGTAATAAATATGGAGAACATGAGGTGAAGCGTCCTTGAAAGTGAGTCCATAGGTTGCAGGAACAGTTCAGTGATCTGACAAGTGAAGTCAAGTGAAGTTATCCCCTCTGGTTCAAGAGCCTTATAGCTGAAGGGTAATAACTGTTACTGAACCTGGTGGTGTGGGTCAAGAGGTTCCTGTACCTTCTTCCTGATGGCAGCAGTAAGTAAAGAGCATAACCAAGATGGTGGGGGTCCTTGATGATGGATGCTGCTTTCCTGTGATAGTGTTCAGTGTAGATGTGTAAAATGGTAGGGAGGGCTTTACCTGTTATGGACTGAGCCATATCCATAACTTCTTGTGGGATTTTCCATTCAAGGGTAACGATGTCTCTATACTAGACCATGATGCAACCAGTCAATACACTCTTCACCACACATCTGAAGAAGTTTATCAAAGGTTTAGATGCCATGCCGAATTTTCAAACTTCAATAGGAAGTAGAGGTGATGCTGTGTTTTTTCATAATGGCACTTACCTGTTGGACCCATGACAGATCCCCTGAAATGATAACTCTGATGAATTTGAAGTTGCTGACCCTCTCCAACATTGATTCCCCCAATGAAAACTGTCTTGTGGATCTCTGATTTCCTTCTCCTGAAGCAAAAAATTAGCTAAATGGTCTTGCTGATGTGGATACATCTGACGTTGGTTCCAGGGCCATCCTCTCCAAGAGATGATTGGCTGGGAAGACACACCTTTGCTCAGTCTTCCTGCACAAGTTCAACTCCACACGGTGTGCTATAGAGTACAAGACAGGGAACTACTCAACATCAAATAGCCCTTGGAGGAATGGAGACATTGACGGATAGGAAACATTGAGCCCTTCCTGAACTGGACTGACCACCAGAATCTCACATCAGGGTCACTGTGCCATCTTCTTCAGGCAATTCAACTTCATCTCCCACCAACCCAGCACCAAGAACTCTTAGTTGGTCACCCTGTCATGACATATTGACTCAGCTGAAATGGAAATCAACCCTCAGCCCATCAGACCATCCTCCCAACTCCTTGCCTCAATCATCTGGGACCTTGAAAATCAGATCCTCCAGGCTCGACAGCACTAGCCTGCTCCAGCCCACACTCCTGGCCACTGAATGTACATGCTGGTAGCCATAAGCTCTGACACACTCTGGTGGGCCCACTCTTCACCCCATTCCAGCCATTCAGGTCTATGATGGACTCTGTATTTTCTATGATACCTGTTCTTGCAGCCCACTATAATGCAAATGTACATCAGTTTATCACTGTCTGTCCCGAATGTGCTCAGTCAAAATTCCTACCACCAGTGGCTTTCTGGGCTTCTGCAGACCCTACCAGTCTCTCAACACCCATGGCCCATATCGCCATGGATTTTATCACAGGTTTGCTACTTCCTGATTGGGCCATAGTGATCATGACAGTGGTAGATCAGTTCTTCAAGGTAACCCACTTCATTGTCTTCCCCAAACTTCCACATGGAAAGCATATCTGCTCTGGGCTGAACTTTCCCATAACCTGCATACCTCTTGCTTCATAGCTAACAACTCCCTTGCTAGCCACAGAGGAGCCAATGATGGAGGTCCCATCCAGGAGGGCCCAGCATGTTGCTGCTGGGATGCTTGGAAGAGGACACAGAGGGCCATTCTAACTGCTGCCAGGCCAACCAGCAGTGGAGGCCAGCCAAACTATTCCAGTCTGGGGACCATGTCTAGCTATCCACCTGAGATCTAACCCTGTGCACCAACTCCCACAGTTCTCACCCTGGTTCATTGGTCCCTTCAAGATTACCCACTAGATCTCTCCAGTCACTCACTGTTTCTAGATGCTGCCTTCACTCAGGATCACACTAACCCTCCACATGCTCTGCCTCGAGCCCATTGTCAACGGACCACTTAACCCACCTGAAGCTGCTTTGCAGAATCCAGGTTGGTGGAAGGTTTACACTATCTGCTGGTTAATAGATCCATGTCATTGTGCACAGGGTGTGCAGTACCTCATCAACTGGGGAAGGGTATGGCCAGAGGAGAGGTCTTTGGTTGGTTACAGTTTCAGCTTGGTTTCATCATACATCTAGAAGTTTCACCAGACCCACCTGGATCACCCCGGGATTTTGAGTGCTGGCTGCAGGAGGGGTTGGGTCCAGCACCTCCCTGTCTCCATACAAATAACAGGAATCACCTGCCACTCATTTCCATCACCTGCAGCCTACTTAAACGAGCTTTCACCCACAACCCTTGTTCACTCATCAAACCAACCAGCTGCTCCTAACTTTCAGATGCCTTGTTGTGTTAAGTATCTGTTACCTCTTATTTCGTGGCCCCTCGTGGCTTGTTCTTTTGTAGTTTATTATTTAAGTCATCACTCAATGCTAAATCATCTTCATTACTTTGTGTCTGGGTCAAGCATCTGCACCTTTTCACCATTGCTCATGACATGTGAGAATATTAAACCAAGTATTAATGATCATTTCATGCCTGAGACCCTGTTTTCATTTCAGATTTGTGACAGGTGCAGGTTTTATTTTCATTTTCTCCTGATACCCCAGGATCAATGTTTACAGTGACTAATGAAACTGAAATTCTAAAATCTTCCATTCAGGTCACAGAGCAATTTTGCAGAACCTCCTTCATAGAACATAGAAATCTACAACATATTATAAGCCCTTCAGCCCAAAATGTTGTGCTGACTTTGTAACCTACTCTAGAAACTGCCTATATTTTCCCTACAGCATAGCCCTCTACCTTTCAGAACTCCATATACCTACCTAAGAAAAGTCTCTTAAAAGACACTATTGTATCCACCTTTACCATTGTCACTGGCAGTGCATTCCACACACCCACCACTCTGTGTGAAAAACTTACCTCTGACATCATCCCTGTACCTACTTCAATCACCTTAAAATTATGCCCCCTTGTGTCAGCCCTGGGAAAAAGCCACTGGCTATCCACACGATCAATGTCTCTCATCAACTACCAGATCACCTCTCATCCTCCATCAATCCAAGGAGAAAAGGCCATGTTCACTGAACCTATTCTCATAAGACATGCTCTCCAATCCAGCCAACGTCCTTGTAAATCTCCTCTGCACTCCCTCTGTAGTATCCACATCCTTCCTATGGTGAGGTGACCAGAACTGAACACATTTCTCCAAGTGGGGTCTATCTTATATATCTTGAACATTATCTCACAGCTCTTGAACTCAATCCCATGGCTGATGAAGGCTATCACACCATACACCTTCTTAACAACACTGTCAACCTGCACAGCAGCTTTGAGTGTCCTGTGGACTCGGACCCCAAGACCTTGCTGATCCTCTACACTGCCAAGAGTCTTACCATTAATATTATATTCTGTCTTCAAATTTGACCTACCAAAATGAACCACCTCACACTTCATAGATTATATTGCTTTATTTCTAGTTTATTCATTCCTGGAACAAAGTCTCACCCTGATTTTCACAGGAAAAAAAAATACAGTAAACTATTTTGTACAATATTATCTGAAGTCACATATACGCTAAGCTGTTAAAGCAGAAAAATCTAACCCGAAAGGACATTGGCAAAAGAGATTTACTTTGGACTGAACAGCAATTGAATGTTCATCATATTAACATGTTAGTCAAAGAGGTGAGACTGGAGAAGTTGAGGTCATTGTCTCCAGAGGAAACAAGAATTAGAGCAGATCTGACAAAGTGATATGAGATCATAACCAGTTTAGAGAAGGTATAAGATTGGAATGTTCAAAGACCCAAATATAAACATTTCAGATTACATGCAAAAAATAATACAGGGAAGATATGAGGATAAGGTTTCAGCATTCATTTTAGTTAGGATGTGAAATTCAGTTCCTATAAGGGTGGAACAAACAGAATTGGTTATTGCCTTCAAAGAGAAATTGGGGAGACATGAGAGAGTAACTTGCAGGGCAGTGGGAATTGAGGATCTGACTGTTTTCATTACCATTCAAGAAGCCAGGCAAAGACACTGAGCAATCTTGCCAATGAATTGCGCTCACTTGAGCAAAGTTTACAAATAGGGTCTCGATACCTTACAGGAAGACATCAAGAGGGAAACAGACACATTGTCTGCACAATGGGTTTGGGAGGATACAACAGCGTGAGTGAATACAGCTGGTCATGGTCTGTGGAAGTCAGCCAATGCAGGAAAATGATGTCAAGACTGAGGAAATCTGTAAGGATAAGTCAACAGCAATGCTGTACATGGCCCAAACCCTGCAGTTACTTGCTGATATAATTCAAGGTCTCTCTGCTTCCAGTTTACTCTTGTACTATGGAAAGATGCTAGACCCAAACTGCAGGACTATTGCAGCCTGAATCAGGAATGTTGCATCTCATTGGAACATACTTGAAATGGTGTGGAAAGCAATAACTTTTAAAGGGGCTGCACGTCCAGAATATGAATTAGCATCTTTACATATAGGCTCTGAAACTATGCAGTTGTACACTGTGAATAATCGATATGTCTGTATTAATGCTTTGCTTTCAGGCAACAGTGTTTCAAATCTGCACTACATTTATCACTTGCCCATTTTTTAAACTGTTAACTCCAAGATAGCCTGGTGCCCAGGAAATTAAATGTGGATGGCATATTTGGGACAGCACAGCAGTGTAATGGTTAGCACAATGCTCTACACTACAGGCAACCCAGGTTTATTTCCTACCATGGTCTGTAAGGAGTTTGTATGTTCTCCCTGTGACCACATGGGTTTCCTCTCACAGTCCTGCTGGTTGGTAGGTGAATTGATCATTGTAATTTATACCATGATTAGGCTAGCAAATTGGGGGATTGCTGGGCAGCAGGGCTCGAAGGGCTAGAAGGGCCTATTCCACGCTTTATCTTGGGCAGGTAGGGCTCATCAGACTTGGATGGCAGGCTGCCTAGGAGAAGGAAAATTCTGATTTCAAACCTCCACTGCCTTCAGGAGTAAACCCCGAGGAAGAAATCCGGAGCCGGGGTCCCTAAGGCAGTTTGATGTTGTTTACCGCTTCACTCTGGCAACTTCTGCAACATACTGGTGCAAGCTTGCCCTTCCCTTGGAATACATCAGTGTCGTTGAGAGGGGGAGCCCGCTGCATGGGCAAAAACCGGTTCTTCAAATCTTCTTGCCCAGGCTTGTACCCTGGAGAGGACACAGTCCACCAGAGGCACAAACCCTGATCCTCTGCAATCAATGGCTGCCTACTAATCTCAATCAATCAATCAATCAATCAATAAATAAATAAATAAATAAATAAATAAGCATGCTAACAGGAGCAATGTTTCGGATTGCTGGCTGCTTTAAGGGTTGGTGTCCCGGTGGAGTGAGTACTTTAAGGGCTGGTATCTCCCTACTTATGACTTGTTTAATCCAAAGGTCTTGACTTTGAAAGTGATTTCCCAGCTGACAAGTAAGGGAAAAGAATGTTGGTATAGACAGTATGGTAGGCACAGGTCCAATCAGTCAGTGGGACACAGTGAGTGTATGAAAGGACTGTCTCCTAGAACAGCAGTGTCTATGTTGAATGGTGCTGTAAAGGTGAGTAGTCCCTGGACACTGCATGAGACTTACTGGATATGCAGCTCCCGGGCCTACTTGTGGCTCCCAGTGAGGTTGTAAATACACCACCTCGGTGCCCTGGATGAGCTTCCTGCCCATGATGGTTGGCATAGTAAGAGGCACCACACTGGCAGAAAATAATACCCTTTACCCAGTGTGGTTAGGCCAGACTGCCCCAGGAACTGATACACATGATCTCTGCAATAGAGACACTGGCTGAAGAGATGGCTGTAGCTCTCAAGCACATATGGAGGATGCACTGGGCCGAATGTCAGCTGAATTGATGGCTGTTTGAATGGTTGCCTTACAGAATTGGATGGCTTGCTTGCAGAAAGGTGTCACTTGTGCTGTAATCAGTCAAGAGTGCCTCTCGACATTCCTGATGAATCGGGGAACATAATTCACCTGCCTGATCACATCTGACAGACAGTGGATAAGATGATTAAAGTTCCATTGCTGTTACACTCTGGGCAGAAGCTGGTGGCTTCCTGGGGTGCCAGGAGGTTGGTGGACTACTGTAATACACTGTAATACAAAGGTATAAGAGCAGCATGTGGAAGAGCATCGGTCTCTTTTTGCTAGGGGCTTCACTTCAGAGGTGGGTCATAACGGCTCTGTGCCTGTACTCACTGGAATTCAGAAGAATGGAGGATATTTTATTGAAACCTATTGAATGCTGAACGGTTTTGATAGAGTGGATGTGGAAAGGATGTTTCCTATGGTAGGGGTGTCTAAGACCAGAGGACGCAGCCTCAGAGTAGAGGGATATACATTTAGAATCGAGATGAGGAGGAATTTCTTTAGCTGGAGAGTGGTGAATCTGTGGAATTCATAGCCATAGGCAGCCAGGTTGCTCGGTATGTTTAAAGCAGTTGTTGATATATTCTTTATTAGTCAGGGCAAGAGGGGATATGGGGAGAAGGCAGGAGGCTGGGGCTGAGAGAGAAATGGATCAGCCATGATGAAATGGCTGAGTTGATTCGATAGGGCTAATACTGCTTCCATTTCTTGAGGTCTTGGTCAGTTACGTTCCCAGTCAGTTTTTGATGTAGCTATCATAGGGGCTGCTTGTTATCACAGATCTAATTTATTTACATCAGACCTTGCTGTACTCATCCACAATCTTGATGACTGAAATTAATTCCAATTTTCACCACAAAGCAGAAAAAATATAAATCCAGTTTTAATCCTGCAATAACAAACCAAACGGAAAGATCATCAGCCCCACTTTTTCAATTATTGACTTCGTTTCTGAGCAGTCAGAGTGATGTATCACAATTGGCCATCTTGTATTATTAATTAAGGCTAGTGCAGGAGTGTTATTTGGAAACTGTGTTACAGTGCAGATGCTTCTAAAATGGAATTGTCAATAAAAGAAGGGATTTGACATCCATTTTTCTAGGGTTTATTTTGTTCTCCACAGCTAGCCGAGTTGATTGTGTGCTAAGAAGCTAGCAATATTTTGAGCAGACTTTATTAATTTTTTATTGAGTATATGCAGATTCAGCAGCAAGTGCATTCTTATCACCATTAATTTTAATATATCTCCCTGAGGTTGTGAGCGTCGCTAAGAAACTTGGTATTTACTGGACTTTCATGAGTGTCCTTGGGAAGGTGGTGGTGACAGCCCCCTTCAACCACTTCAATCCATGTTGTGAGATCACTCCCATGATACTGTCAGGTAAGGAGTTGTAAGGTGATGATGAAGACATTGCCAAGTCAGGAGAAAATGTGAATTAAGACAGAACCTCAGCATTTGCAGCTATCCCTGTACTGCCCCTATTCTTGTGGTTCCAGGTACAGTAGTTGAAATCAGGAGACTGACACGTCCAGTGGAAGAAATTGCAATGAGTTACTGAGTGCAGGTTCCAGATGGTCCCATCACAGCTTCAGCGTGTTGATAGTGCAGAGAATGAATCAATACCGAAAGCGAAGAATGGGGCGACAATCAAGTGAATTGTTATGCCCAAGATGAGAATGTTGAATTAGGGTTTAGAGTTATCATTTTTCTTGTAGTTTAACTTTCCAATGCTTGCTTATATTTATATTCAGATTCAGATTTAGTTTACTGTCATTTAGAAACCACAAATGCAATGCAGTTAAAAAAATGAGACAATGTTCCTCCAGAATGATATCACAAAAGCAAATGACAAAGCAGACTATACCAGAAAATCCACATAATGTTTGGCAATCCCCAATCCAGAGTCCAGAGAGGCTGCTGCGTATTAATATCACGCTACCATCTTAGCACGTTCCCCGGAAAGGAGCTCCAAAGCCACCAGACAACACAAGACTAAAAACTAAAGCTACAAGACCTGCACAAAACCACATAGTTACAACATATAGTTACAACAGAGCAAACAATATCATAATTGATAAAAAAAACAGACCATGGGCACAGTAAAAATAGTCCAAAGATGTGAAAAGACTATAGGTTCGAAAGAAACCACCACACAGTGTCCACAATTCCTCAGG
The DNA here is from genome assembly GCF_030144855.1 of Hypanus sabinus. NCBI lineage: Eukaryota > Metazoa > Chordata > Chondrichthyes > Myliobatiformes > Dasyatidae > Hypanus > Hypanus sabinus. The sequence goes on from NC_082706.1 coordinate 130,813,933, forward strand.
GTGCCACCAGAGTCGTCATCCCATGCAGGCAGCAGAAGGGAATACCCCCGCTATGGATTTACACGGCGGCCAACTCAGCCTCGCAGCACACAATGAAAGCTCCGTCAAACCCAGCCTCGCAGACACAGCACACACTGAAAGTGACCTGACCGCAGTGGACTCCGTGTCCGTCAAACCTCCGAGACTCTGACCATCCCCTCCGGCACAGCTTCTCCGAGCACCATCCTCTGGTGAGTGTATTAAGACTCCCCCGCCAACAGCCACTGGTAACGTGACCCCGAGGACTGGGGGTCTGTTCCTCTCAGCAGAGTCCCGGACCTCACAACAGCAGCAGCAACGAAGAAGGTCTTCCTGGAGATTTCCAGATGTTCCTCCGTACTCCCACGTCCAATCAGATTAGGATTGCGCACGGCACCCGGCTTAACAAATAACATATCAGCTCCAGAGTGGCCGCTGCAAGCTGCGTCGCACCGCCATCTTGGTGATCATAATCACCTACATACAGTATATACCATTCATGCAATTGTTCAATAATTGTAGTATAACTGATTTTGCATTTTCTAGAAGCTTCTTAGTTTTTCTGCAGCAGGTGTCACACCATTTGAATGTGGCTATTTCATACATTACATCTTATCAACGTGCTTTATGTGTTACACGGGGACATTGGGAGCGGACCCAAGTGCAGGACACAGACACAGATATAGTATAAACAGAACAGTGTTCATTGATAGTTACTAGGAAGGCCAGGAAGCAAGGACAAAAATGTCAACCTGGACATAAACGTTGGATAACAAACTGGTAAAACCTGGACTAGGACTTGGACTCGGACTTGGGGACTCGATAGTTAGGGGTCAGATAGGCAATTCTGTCGACGCAATCAGGAGACCGGATGGCAGTTTGCCTCCCTGGTGCCAGGGTTCGGGATTTTTCTGATCACGTCAAAGATAACCTGAAGTGGGAGGGTGAGGAGCCAGAGGTTGTGGCACATATAGATACCAATGACATAGGTAGGAAAAGGGAAGAGGTCCTGAAAGGAGAATATGGGGAGTTAGGAAGGCAGTGGAGAAGAAGGACTGCAAAGGTAGTAATCTCGGGATTACTGCCTGTGCCTCGTGACAGTGAGAGTACGGTCATGCACTTTGGTAGAAGAAATAAATGGGAAGACTATTATTTAAATGGGGAGAGAATTCAAAGTTCTGAGATGCAACGGAACTTGGGAGTCCTTGTGTAGGACACCCTTAAGGTTAACCTCCAGGTTGAGTCAGTGGTGAAGAAGGCGAATGCAATGTTGGCATTTGTTTCTAGAGGAATAGAGTATAGGAGCAGGAATGTGATGTTGAAGCTCTATAAGGCACTGGTAAGACCCCACTTGGAATACGGTGTGCAGTTTTGGGCTCCTTATTTAAGAAAGGGTGTGCTGAAAATGGAGAGGGTTCAGATAAGATTCACTGGAATGATTCCAGGAATGAGAGGGTTAACATATGAGGAACGTTTGACCGCTCTTGGACTGTACTCCTTGGAGATTAGAACCACGAGGGGGGACCTCATAGAAACATTTCGAACGTTGAAAGGCATGGACAGAGTGGATGTGGCAAACTTGTTTCCCATGGTGGGGGACTCTAGTACGAGAGGATATGACTTAAGGATTGCAGGGCACCCATTCAGAACAGAGATGCGAAAACATTTTTTTAGCCAGAGGGTGGTGAATCTGTGGAATTTGTTGCCACGGGCGGCAGTGGAGGCCAAGTCATTGGGTGTATTTAAGGCAGAGATTGATAGGTATCTGAGTAGTCAGGGCATCAAAGGTTATAGTGAGAAGGCAGGGGAAAGGGACTAAAGGGGAGATTGGATCAGCTCATGATGAAATTGCAGAGCAGACCCGATGAGCCGAATGGCCAACTTCTACTCCTTTTCTTATGGTCTTATGGTCTTGACTAGGAAACTGAATCATGAATCAGACTCGGAATTTGGAACACAGAACCTGGAGCTGGAACACGACTTGGAACTCGGAGCTTGAAACTGGGACACGACTTGGAGCTTGGAGCTTGGAACTGGAACACGACTTGGAGCTTGGAGCTTGGAACTGGAACACAACTTGGAGCTTGGAACTGGAACACGGCTTTTAGCTTGGAACTGGAACACAGCATTGAGCTTGGAGCTTGGAACTGGAACACAGTTTTGAGCTTGGAGCTTGGAACTGGAACCTGGCTTGGAGCTTGGAGCTTGGAACTAGAACACGACTTGGAGCTTGGAACTGGAACACTGCTTGGAGCTTGGAACTGGAACACGGCTGGGAGCTTGGAGCTTGGAACTGGAACCCGGCTGGGAGCTTGGAGCTTGGAACTGGAACCCGGCTTGGAGCTTGGTACTGGAACACAGCTTTGAGATTGGAGCTTGGAACTTGGAATTGGAACCTGGCTTTGAGCCTGGAGCTTGGAAATGGAACACGGCTGGGAGCTTGGAGCTGGAACACGGCTGGGAGATTGGAGCTTGGAAATGGAACACAACTTGGAACTTGGAGCTTGGAACTGGAACATGACTTGGAACTTGGAGCTTGGACCTGGAATAAGACTTGGAACTTGGAGCTTGGAACTGGAACTCGACTTGGAGCTTGGAGCTTGGAAATGGAACACGACTTTGAGCTTGGCGCTTGGAACTGGAACACGACTTGGAGCTTTGCGCTTGGAACTGGAACCAAGCTTTGTGCTTGGAGCTTGGAACTGGAACCCGGCTTGGAACTTGGAACTGGATCACGGCTGGGAGATTGGAGCTTGGAACTGGAATAAGACTTGGAACTTGGAGCTTGGAACTGGAACACGACTTGGAGCTTTGAGCTTGGAACTGGAACACGACTTGGAGTTTGGCGCTTGGAACTGGAACACTGCTTGGAGCTTGGAACTGGAACACGGCTGGGAGATTGGAGCTTGGAACTGGAACACGACTTGGAGCTTGGAGCTTGGAACTAGAACACGACTTGGAGCTTGGAACTTGGAACTGGAACACGACTTTGAGCTTGGCGCTTGGAACTGAAACACGGCTTTGAGCCTGGAGCTTGGAACTGGAACACGGCTGGGAGCTTGGAGCTGGATCACGGCTGGGAGATTGGAGCTTGGAACTGGAACACCACTTGGAACTTGGAGCTTAGAACTGGAACATGACTTGGAGCTTGGAGCTTGGAAATGGAACACGGCTTTGAGCTTGGCGCTTGGAACTGGAACACGACTTGCAGCTTGGCGCTTGGAACTGGAACACGACTTGGAGCTTTGCGCTTGGAACTGGAACCAAGCTTTGAGCTTGGAGCTTGGAACTAGAACACGACTTGGAGCTTGGAACTGGAACCCGGCTTGGAGCTTGGAACTGGATCACGGCTGGGAGATTGGAGCTTGGAACTGGAATAAGACTTGGAACTTGGAGCTTGGAACTGGAACACGACTTGGAGCTTTGAGCTTGGAACTGGAACACGGCTTGGAAACTTGAGCTTGGAACTGGAACATGACTTGGAGCTTGGAACTGGAACACGGCTGGGAGATTGGAGCTTGGAACTGGAATAAGACTTGGAACTTGGAGCTTGGAACTGGAACACGACTTGGAGCTTGGAACTTGGAACTGGAACACGACTTTGAGCTTGGCGCTTGGAGCTGGAACACGGCTGGGAGTTTGGAGCTTGGAACTGGAACACGACTTGGAACTTGGAGCTTGGAACTGGAACATGACTTGGAGCTTGGAGCTTGGAACTGGAATAAGACTTGGAACTTGGAGCTTGGAACTGGAACATGACTTGGAGCTTGGAACTTGGAACTGGAACATGACTTGGAGCTTGGAGCTTGGAACTGGAATAAGACTTGGAACTTGGAGCTTGGAACTGGAACACGACTTGGAGCTTGGAGCTTGGAACTGGAACACGACTTTGAGCTTGGCGCTTGGAACTGGAACACAACTTGGAGCTTTGCGCTTGGAACTGGAACCAAGCTTTGTGCTTGCAGCTTGGAACTAGAACACGACTTGGAGCTTGGAACTGGAACCTGGCTTGGAGCTTGGAACTGGATCACGGCTGGGAGATTGGAGCTTGGAACTGGAACACGACTTGGAACTTGGAGCTTGGAAATGGAACACGACTTTGAGCTTGGCGCTTGGAACTGGAACACGACTTGCAGCTTGGCGCTTGGAACTGAAACACGGCTTTGAGGTTGGAGCATGGAACTGCAACACGGCTGGGAGCTTGGAGCTGGAACACGGCTGGGAGATTGGAGCTTGGAACTGGAACACAACTTGGAACTTGGAGCTTGGAACTGGAACATGACTTGGAGCTTGGAGCTTGGAAATGGAACACGACTTTGAGCTTGGCGCTTGGAACTGGAACACGACTTGGAGCTTTGCGCTTGGAACTGGAACCAAGCTTTGAGCTTGGAGCTTGGAACTAGAACACGACTTGGAGCTTGGAACTGGAACCCGGCTTGGAGCTTTGCGCTTGGAACTGGAACCAAGCTTTGAGCTTGGAGCTTGGAACTAGAACACGACTTGGAGCTTGGAACTGGAACCCGGCTTGGAGCTTGGAACTGGATCACGGCTGGGAGATTGGAGCTTGGAACTGGAATAAGACGTGGAACTTGGAGCTTGGAACTGGAACATGACTTGGAGCTTGGAGCTTGGAACTGGAACACGACTTGGAACTTGGAGCTTGGAACTGGAACATGACTTGGAGCTTGGAACTTGGAACTGGAACACGACTTTGAGCTTGGCGCTTGGAACTGGAACACAACTTGGAGCTTGGCGCTTGGAACTGGAACACAACTTGGAGCTTTGCGCTTGGAACTGGAACCAAGCTTTGTGCTTGCAGCTTGGAACTAGAACACGACTTGGAGCTTGGAACTGGAACCCGGCTTGGAGCTTGGAACTGGATCACGGCTGGGAGATTGGAGCTTGGAACTGGAACACGACTTGGAGCTTGGAGCTTGGAACTGGAACACGGCTTGGAAACTTGAGCTTGGAACTGGAACATGACTTGGAGCTTGGAACTGGAACACGGCTGGGAGATTGGAGCTTGGAACTGGAATAAGACTTGGAACTTGGAGCTTGGAACTGGAACACGACTTGGAGCTTGGAGCTTGGAACTGGAACACGACTTTGAGCTTGGAGCTTGGAACTGGAACACGACTTGGAGCTTGGCGCTTGGAACTGGAACACGACTTGGAGCTTGGCTCTTGGAACTGGGACACAGCTTTGAGCTCTGAGCTTGGAACTGGAACACTGTTTTGAGCTTGGAGCTTGGAAATGGAACACTGCTTGGAGCTTGGAACTGGAACCCGGCTTGGAGCTTGGAGCTAGGAACTGGAACACAGCTCGGAACTTGGAGCCTGGAACTGGAACACAGCTTGGAGCTTGGAGCTTGGAACTGGAACCCGGCTTGGAGCTTGGAGCTTGGAACTGGAACCCGGCTTGGAGCTTGGTACTGGAACACAGCTTTGAGATTGTAGCTTGGAACTTGGAATTGGAACATGACTTGGAGCTTGGCGCTTTGAAGTGGAACCCGGCTTGGAGCTTGGAGCTTGGAACTGGAACCCGGCTTGGAGCTTGGAGCTTGGTACTGGAACACAGCTTTGATCTTGGAGCTTTGAACTGGAACCCGGCTTGGAGCTTGGAACTTGGAACTGGAACCCGGCTTGGAGCTTGGAACTTGGAATTGGAACACGACTTGGAGCTTGGAGCTTGGAACTGGAACACGACTTGGAGCTTGGAGCTTGGAACTGGAACACGACTTGGAGCTTGGAGCTTGGAACTGGAACATGACTTGGAGTTTGGCGCTTGGAACTGGAACACTGCTTGGAGCTTGGAACTGAAACCCGGCTGGGAGATTGGAGCTTGGAACTGGAACACGACTTTGAGTTTGGCGCTTGGAACTGGAACACGACTTGGAGTTTGGCGCTTGGAACTGAAACACGGCTTTGAGCCTGGAGCTTGGAACTGGAACACGGCTGGGAGATTGGAGCTTGGAACTGGAACACGACTTGGAACTTGGAACTGGAACACGGCTTGGAGCGTGGAGCTTGGATCTGGAACACGACTTTGAGCTTGGAGCTTGGAACTGGAACACCACTTGCAGCTTGGCGCTTGGAACTGAAACACGGCTTTGAGCCTGGAGCTTGGAACTGGAACACGGCTGGGAGCTTGGAGCTTGGAACTGGAACACAACTTGGAACTTGGAGCTTGGAACTGGAACATGACTTGGAGCTTGGAGCTTGGAAATGGAACACGACTTTGAGCTTGGCGCTTGGAACTGGAACACTACTTGGAGCTTTGCGCTTGGAACTGGAACCAAGCTTTGAGCTTGGAGCTTGGAACAAGAACACGACTTGGAGCTTGGAACTGGAACCCGGCTTGGAGCTTGGAACTGGATCACGGCTGGTAGATTGGAGCTTGGAACTGGAATAAGACTTGGAACTTGGAGCTTGGAACTGGAACATGACTTGGAGCTTGGAGCTTGGAACTGGAACCTGGCTGGGAGCTTGGAGCTGGAACACGGCTGGGAGATTGGAGCTTGGAACTGGAACACGACTTGGAACTTGGAGCTTGGAACTGGAACATGACTTGGAGCTTGGAGCTTGGAACTGGAATAAGACTTGGAACTTGGAGCTTGGAACTGGAACACGACTTGGAGCTTGGAGATTGGAACTGGAACACGACTTGGAGCTTTGCGCTTGGAACTGGAACCAAGCTTTGTGCTTGCAGCTTGGAACTAGAACACGACTTGGAGCTTGGAACTGGAACCCGGCTTGGAGCTTGGAACTGGATCACGGCTGGGAGATTGGAGCTTGGAACTGGAATAAGACTTGGAACTTGGAGCTTGGAACTGGAACACGACTTGGAGCTTGGAGGTTGGAACTGGAACACGGCTTGGAAACTTGAGCTTGGAACTGGAACATGACTTGGAGCTTGGAACTGGAACACGGCTGGGAGATTGGAGCTTGGAACTGGAATAAGACTTGGAACTTGGAGCTTGGAACTGGAACACGACTTGGAGCTTGGAGCTTGGAACTGGAACACGACTTTGAGCTTGGAGCTTGGAACTGGAACACGACTTGGAGCTTGGCGCTTGGAACTGGAACACGACTTGGAGCTTGGCTCTTGGAACTGGGACACAGCTTTGAGCTCTGAGCTTGGAACTGGAACACTGTTTTGAGCTTGGAGCTTGGAAATGGAACACTGCTTGGAGCTTGGAACTGGAACCCGGCTTTGAGCTTGGAGCTAGGAACTGGAACACAGCTCGGAACTTGGAGCCTGGAACTGGAACACGGCTTGGAGCTTGGAGCTTGGAACTGGAACCCGGCTTGGAGCTTGGAGCTTGGAACTGGAACCCGGCTTGGTGCTTGGTACTGGAACACAGCTTTGAGATTGTAGCTTGGAACTTGGAATTGGAACATGACTTGGAGCTTGGCGCTTTGAAGTGGAACCCGGCTTGGAGCTTGGAGCTTGGAACTGGAACCCGGCTTGGAGCTTGGAGCTTGGTACTGGAACACAGCTTTGATCTTGGAGCTTTGTACTGGAACCCGGCTTGGAGCTTGGAACTTGGAACTGGAACCCGGCTTGGAGCTTGGAACTTGGAATTGGAACACGACTTGGAGCTTGGAGCTTGGAACTGGAACATGACTTGGAAATTGGAACTTGGAAATGGAACACAGCTTGGAGCTTGGAACTGAAACACGGCTTTGAGCCTGGAGCTTGGAACTGGAACACGGCTGGGAGCTTGGAGCTGGAACACGGCTGGGAGATTGGAGCTTGGAACTGGAACACGACTTGGAACTTGGAGCTTGGAACTGGAACACGACTTGGAGCTTGGAGCTTGGAACTGGAACACGACTTTGAGCTTGGCGCTTGGAACTGGAACACGACTTTGAGCTTGGCGCTTGGAACTGGAACACTGTTTGGAGCTTGGAACTGGAACTCGACTTGGAACTTGGAACTGGAACACTGCTGGGAGATTGGAGATTGGAACTGGAACACGACTTGGAGCTCTGAGCTTGGAACTGGAACACAGTTTTGAGCTTGGAGCTTGGCACTGGAACACTGCTTGGAGCTTGGAACTGGAACCCGGCTTGGAGCTTGGAGCTTGGAACTGGAACACGACTTGGAGCTTGGCGATTGGAACTGGAACACTGCTTGGAGCTTGGAACTGGAACACGGCTCGGAGATTGGAGCTTGGAACTGGAACACGACTTGGAGCTTGGAGCTTGGAACTGGAATAAGACTTGGAACTTGGAGCTTGGAACTGGAACACAACTTGGAGCTTGGAGCTTGGAACTGGAACACTTCTTGGAGCTTGGAACTGGAACACGGCTGGGAGATTGGAGCTTGGAACTGGAACACGACTTGGAACTTGGAACTGGAACACTGCTGGGAGATTGGAGATTGGAACTGGAACACGATTTGGAGCTCTGAGCTTGGAACTGGAACACAGTTTTGAGCTTGGAGCTTGGCACTGGAACACTGCTTGGAGCTTGGCTCTTGGAACTGGAACACTTCTTGGAGCTTGGAACTGGAACACGGCTGGGAGATTGGAGCTTGGAACTGGAACACGACTTGGAACTTGGAACTGGAACACTGCTGGGAGATTGGAGATTGGAACTGGAACACGATTTGGAGCTCTGAGCTTGGAACTGGAACACAGTTTTGAGCTTGGAGCTTGGCACTGGAACACTGCTTGGAGCTTGGAACTGGAACCCGGCTTGAAGCTTGGAGCTTGGAACTGGAACACGACTTGGAGCTTGGCGCTTGGAACTGGAACACGGCTTGGAGCTTGTATCGGGAACCCGGCTTGGAGCTTGGAGCCTGGAACTGGAACACGGCTTGGAGCTTGGCGCTTGGAACTGGAACACGGCTTGGAGCTTGTAACTGGAACCCGGCTTGGAACTTGGAGCCTGGAACTGGAACACAGCTTGGAACTTGGAGCATGGAACTGGAACACGGCTTGGAGCTTGGAGCCTGGAACTGGAACCCGGCTTGGAGCTTGGAACTGGAAAACGGCTGGTAGATTGGAGCTTGGAACTGGAACACGGCTTTTAGCTTGGAACTGGAACACAGCATTGAGCTTGGAGCTTGGAACTGGAACACAGTTTTGAGCTTGGAGCTTGGAACTGGAACCCGGCTTGGAGATTGGAGCTTGGAACTGGAACCCGGCTTGGAGCTTGGAACTTGGAATTGGAACACGACTTGGAGCTTGGCCCTTGGAACTGGAACACTGCTTGGAGCTTGGAACTGGAACATGGCTGGTAGATTGGAGCTTGGAACAGGAACACGACTTGGAACTTGGAGTTTGGCACTGGACACAGCATTGAGCTTGGAGCTTGGAACTGGAACCCACCTTTGAGCTTGGGACTTATACCTGGAACACAGCTTTGAGGTTGGAGCTTGGAACTGGAACACGGCTTGGAACCTTGAGCTTGGACCTGGAACACGACTTGGAGCTTGGAACTAGAACTCAGCTTTGAGCTTGGAGCTTGGAACTGGAACACAGTTTTGAGCTTGGAGCTGGGAACTGAAACCCGGCTTGGATCTTGGAGCTTGGAACTGGAGCATGACTTGGAGCTTGGCTCTTGGAACTGGAAGACGACATGGAGCTTGGCTCTTGGATCTGGAACACGACTTGGAGCTTGGCGATTGGAACTGGAACACTGCTTGGAGCTTGGAACTGGAACACGGCTCGGAGATTGGAGCTTGGAACTGGAACACGACTTGGAGCTTGGAGCTTGGAAATGGATCACGACTTTGAGCTTGGCGCTTGGAACTGAAACACGGCTTTGAGCCTGGAGCTTGGAACTGGAACACGGCTGGGAGCTTGGAGCTTGGAACTGTAACACAACTTGGAACTTGGAGCTTGGAACTGGAACATGACTTGGAGCTTGGAGCTTGGAAATGGAACACGACTTTGAGCTTGGCGCTTGGAACTGGAACACGACTTGGAGCTTTGCGCTTGGAACTGGAACCAAGCTTTGAGCTTGGAGCTTGGAACTAGAACACGACTTGGAGCTTGGAACTGGAACCCGGCTTGGAGCTTGGAACTGGATCACGGCTGGGAGATTGGAGCTTGGAACTGGAATAAGACTTGGAACTTGGAGCTTGGAACTGGAACATGACTTGGAGCTTGGAGCTTGGAACTGGAACCCGGCTGGGAGCTTGGAGCTGGAACACGGCTGGGAGATTGGAGCTTGGAACTGGAACACGACTTGGAACTTGGAGCTTGGAACTGGAACATGACTTGGAGCTTGGAGCTTGGAACTGGAATAAGACTTGGAACTTGGAGCTTGGAACTGGAACACGACTTGGAGCTTGGAGATTGGAACTGGAACACAACTTGGAGCTTGGAACTGGAACACGACTTGGAGCTTTGCGCTTGGAACTGGAACCAAGCTTTGTGCTTGCAGCTTGGAACTAGAACACGACTTGGAGCTTGGAACTGGAACCCGGCATGGAGCTTGGAACTGGATCACGGCTGGGAGATTGGAGCTTGGAACTGGAATAAGACTTGGAACTTGGAGCTTGGAACTGGAACACGACTTGGAGCTTGGAGCTTGGAACTGGAACACGGCTTGGAAACTTGAGCTTGGAACTGGAACATGACTTGGAGCTTGGAACTGGAACACGGCTGGGAGATTGGAGCTTGGAACTGGAATAAGACTTGGAACTTGGAGCTTGGAACTGGAACACGACTTGGAGCTTGGAGCTTGGAACTGGAACACGACTTTGAGCTTGGAGCTTGGAACTGGAACACGACTTGGAGCTTGGCGCTTGGAACTGGAACACGACTTGGAGCTTGGCTCTTGGAACTGGGACACAGCTTTGAGCTCTGAGCTTGGAACTGGAACACTGTTTTGAGCTTGGAGCTTGGAAATGGAACACTGCTTGGAGCTTGGAACTGGAACCCGGCTTTGAGCTTGGAGCTAGGAACTGGAACACAGCTCGGAACTTGGAGCCTGGAACTGGAACACGGCTTGGAGCTTGGAGCTTGGAACTGGAACCCGGCTTGGAGCTTGGAGCTTGGAACTGGAACCCGGCTTGGTGCTTGGTACTGGAACACAGCTTTGAGATTGTAGCTTGGAACTTGGAATTGGAACATGACTTGGAGCTTGGCGCTTTGAACTGGAACACGACTTGGAGCTTGGCGCTTGGAACTGGAACACAACTTGGAGCTTTGCGCTTGGAACTGGAACCAAGCTTTGTGCTTGCAGCTTGGAACTAGAACACGACTTGGAGCTTGGAACTGGAACCCGGCTTGGAGCTTGGAACTGGATCACGGCTGGGAGATTGGAGCTTGGAACTGGAATAAGACTTGGAACTTGGAGCTTGGAACTGGAACACGACTTGGAGCTTGGAGCTTGGAACTGGAACACGGCTTGGAAACTTGAGCTTGGAACTGGAACATGGAGCTTGGAACTGGAACACGGCTGGGAGATTGGAGCTTGGAACTGGAATAAGACTTGGAACTTGGAGCTTGGAACTGGAACACGACTTGGAGCTTGGAGCTTGGAACTGGAACACGACTTTGAGCTTGGAGCTTGGAACTGGAACACGACTTGGAGCTTGGCGCTTGGAACTGGAACACGACTTGGAGCTTGGCTCTTGGAACTGGGACACAGCTTTGAGCTCTGAGCTTGGAACTGGAACACTGTTTTGAGCTTGGAGCTTGGAAATGGAACACTGCTTGGAGCTTGGAACTGGAACCCGGCTTTGAGCTTGGAGCTAGGAACTGGAACACAGCTCGGAACTTGGAGCCTGGAACTGGAACACGGCTTGGAGCTTGGAGCTTGGAACTGGAACCCGGCTTGGAGCTTGGAGCTTGGAACTGGAACCCGGCTTGGTGCTTGGTACTGGAACACAGCTTTGAGATTGTAGCTTGGAACTTGGAATTGGAACATGACTTGGAGCTTGGCGCTTTGAAGTGGAACCCGGCTTGGAGCTTGGAGCTTGGAACTGGAACCCGGCTTGGAGCTTGGAGCTTGGTACTGGAACACAGCTTTGATCTTGGAGCTTTGTACTGGAACCCGGCTTGGAGCTTGGAACTTGGAACTGGAACCCGGCTTGGAGCTTGGAACTTGGAATTGGAACACGACTTGGAGCTTGGAGCTTGGAACTGGAACATGACTTGGAAATTGGAACTTGGAAATGGAACACAGCTTGGAGCTTGGAACTGAAACACGGCTTTGAGCCTGGAGCTTGGAACTGGAACACGGCTGGGAGCTTGGAGCTGGAACACGGCTGGGAGATTGGAGCTTGGAACTGGAACACGACTTGGAACTTGGAGCTTGGAACTGGAACACGACTTGGAGCTTGGAGCTTGGAACTGGAACACGACTTTGAGCTTGGCGCTTGGAACTGGAACACGACTTTGAGCTTGGCGCTTGGAACTGGAACACTGTTTGGAGCTTGGAACTGGAACTCGACTTGGAACTTGGAACTGGAACACTGCTGGGAGATTGGAGATTGGAACTGGAACACGACTTGGAGCTTGGAGCTTGGAAATGGATCACGACTTTGAGCTTGGCGCTTGGAACTGAAACACGGCTTTGAGCCTGGAGCTTGGAACTGGAACACGGCTGGGAGCTTGGAGCTTGGAACTGGAACACAACTTGGAACTTGGAGCTTGGAACTGGAACATGACTTGGAGCTTGGAGCTTGGAAATGGAACACGACTTTGAGCTTGGCGCTTGGAACTGGAACACGACTTGGAGCTTTGCGCTTGGAACTGGAACCAAGCTTTGAGCTTGGAGCTTGGAACTAGAACACGACTTGGAGCTTGGAACTGGAACCCGGCTTGGAGCTTGGAACTGGATCACGGCTGGGAGATTGGAGCTTGGAACTGGAATAAGACTTGGAACTTGGAGCTTGGAACTGGAACATGACTTGGAGCTTGGAGCTTGGAACTGGAACCCGGCTGGGAGATTGGAGCTGGAACACGGCTGGGAGATTGGAGCTTGGAACTGGAACACGACTTGGAACTTGGAGCTTGGAACTGGAACATGACTTGGAGCTTGGAGCTTGGAACTGGAATAAGACTTGGAACTTGGAGCTTGGAACTGGAACACGACTTGGAGCTTGGAGATTGGAACTGGAACACAACTTGGAGCTTGGAACTGGAACACGACTTGGAGCTTTGCGCTTGGAACTGGAACCAAGCTTTGTGCTTGCAGCTTGGAACTAGAACACGACTTGGAGCTTGGAACTGGAACCCGGCATGGAGCTTGGAACTGGATCACGGCTGGGAGATTGGAGCTTGGAACTGGAATAAGACTTGGAACTTGGAGCTTGGAACTGGAACACGACTTGGAGCTTGGAGCTTGGAACTGGAACACGGCTTGGAAACTTGAGCTTGGAACTGGAACATGACTTGGAGCTTGGAACTGGAACACGGCTGGGAGATTGGAGCTTGGAACTGGAATAAGACTTGGAACTTGGAGCTTGGAACTGGAACACGACTTGGAGCTTGGAGCTTGGAACTGGAACACGACTTTGAGCTTGGAGCTTGGAACTGGAACACGACTTGGAGCTTGGCGCTTGGAACTGGAACACGACTTGGAGCTTGGCTCTTGGAACTGGGACACAGCTTTGAGCTCTGAGCTTGGAACTGGAACACTGTTTTGAGCTTGGAGCTTGGAAATGGAACACTGCTTGGAGCTTGGAACTGGAACCCGGCTTTGAGCTTGGAGCTAGGAACTGGAACACAGCTCGGAACTTGGAGCCTGGAACTGGAACACGGCTTGGAGCTTGGAGCTTGGAACTGGAACCCGGCTTGGAGCTTGGAGCTTGGAACTGGAACCCGGCTTGGTGCTTGGTACTGGAACACAGCTTTGAGATTGTAGCTTGGAACTTGGAATTGGAACATGACTTGGAGCTTGGCGCTTTGAAGTGGAACCCGGCTTGGAGCTTTGCGCTTGGAACTGGAACCAAGCTTTGTGCTTGCAGCTTGGAACTAGAACACGACTTGGAGCTTGGAACTGGAACCCGGCTTGGAGCTTGGAACTGGATCACGGCTGGGAGATTGGAGCTTGGAACTGGAATAAGACTTGGAACTTGGAGCTTGGAACTGGAACACGACTTGGAGCTTGGAGCTTGGAACTGGAACACGGCTTGGAAACTTGAGCTTGGAACTGGAACATGGAGCTTGGAACTGGAACACGGCTGGGAGATTGGAGCTTGGAACTGGAATAAGACTTGGAACTTGGAGCTTGGAACTGGAACACGACTTGGAGCTTGGAGCTTGGAACTGGAACACGACTTTGAGCTTGGAGCTTGGAACTGGAACACGACTTGGAGCTTGGCGCTTGGAACTGGAACACGACTTGGAGCTTGGCTCTTGGAACTGGGACACAGCTTTGAGCTCTGAGCTTGGAACTGGAACACTGTTTTGAGCTTGGAGCTTGGAAATGGAACACTGCTTGGAGCTTGGAACTGGAACCCGGCTTTGAGCTTGGAGCTAGGAACTGGAACACAGCTCGGAACTTGGAGCCTGGAACTGGAACACGGCTTGGAGCTTGGAGCTTGGAACTGGAACCCGGCTTGGAGCTTGGAGCTTGGAACTGGAACCCGGCTTGGTGCTTGGTACTGGAACACAGCTTTGAGATTGTAGCTTGGAACTTGGAATTGGAACATGACTTGGAGCTTGGCGCTTTGAAGTGGAACCCGGCTTGGAGCTTGGAGCTTGGAACTGGAACCCGGCTTGGAGCTTGGAGCTTGGTACTGGAACACAGCTTTGATCTTGGAGCTTTGTACTGGAACCCGGCTTGGAGCTTGGAACTTGGAACTGGAACCCGGCTTGGAGCTTGGAACTTGGAATTGGAACACGACTTGGAGCTTGGAGCTTGGAACTGGAACATGACTTGGAAATTGGAACTTGGAAATGGAACACAGCTTGGAGCTTGGAACTGAAACACGGCTTTGAGCCTGGAGCTTGGAACTGGAACACGGCTGGGAGCTTGGAGCTGGAACACGGCTGGGAGATTGGAGCTTGGAACTGGAACACGACTTGGAACTTGGAGCTTGGAACTGGAACACGACTTGGAGCTTGGAGCTTGGAACTGGAACACGACTTTGAGCTTGGCGCTTGGAACTGGAACACGACTTTGAGCTTGGCGCTTGGAACTGGAACACTGTTTGGAGCTTGGAACTGGAACTCGACTTGGAACTTGGAACTGGAACACTGCTGGGAGATTGGAGATTGGAACTGGAACACGACTTGGAGCTCTGAGCTTGGAACTGGAACACAGTTTTGAGCTCGGAGCTTGGCACTGGAACACTGCTTGGAGCTTGGAACTGGAACCCGGCTTGGAGCTTGGAGCTTGGAACTGGAACACGACTTGGAGCTTGGCGATTGGAACTGGAACACTGCTTGGAGCTTGGAACTGGAACACGGCTCGGAGATTGGAGCTTGGAACTGGAACACGACTTGGAGCTTGGAGCTTGGAACTGGAATAAGACTTGGAACTTGGAGCTTGGAACTGGAACACAACTTGGAGCTTGGAGCTTGGAACTGGAACCCGGCTGGGAGCTTGGAGCTGGAACACGGCTGGGAGATTGGAGCTTGGAACTGGAACACGACTTGGAACTTGGAACTGGAACACTGCTGGGAGATTGGAGATTGGAACTGGAACACGATTTGGAGCTCTGAGCTTGGAACTGGAACACAGTTTTGAGCTTGGAGCTTGGCACTGGAACACTGCTTGGAGCTTGGAACTGGAACCCGGCTTGGAGCTTGGAGCTTGGAACTGGAACACAGTTTTGAGTTTGGAGCTTGGAACTGGAACCCGGCTTGGAGCTTGTATCGGGAACCCGGCTTGGAGCTTGGAGCCTGGAACTGGAACACGGCTTGGAGCTTGGCGCTTGGAACTGGAACACGGCTTGGAGCTTGTAACTGGAACCCGGCTTGGAACTTGGAGCCTGGAACTGGAACACAGCTTGGAACTTGGAGCATGGAACTGGAACACGGCTTGGAGCTTGGAGCCTGGAACTGGAACCCGGCTTGGAGCTTGGAACTGGAAAACGGCTGGTAGATTGGAGCTTGGAACTGGAACACGGCTTTTAGCTTGGAACTGGAACACAGCATTGAGCTTGGAGCTTGGAACTGGAACCCGGCTTGGAGATTGGAGCTTGGAACTGGAACCCGGCTTGGAGCTTGGAACTTGGAATTGGAACACGACTTGGAGCTTGGCCCTTGGAACTGGAACACTGCTTGGAGCTTGGAACTGGAACATGGCTGGTAGATTGGAGCTTGGAACAGGAACACGACTTGGAACTTGGAGTTTGGCACTGGACACAGCATTGAGCTTGGAGCTTGGAACTGGAACCCACCTTTGAGCTTGGGACTTATACCTGGAACACAGCTTTGAGGTTGGAGCTTGGAACTGGAACACGGCTTGGAACCTTGAGCTTGGACCTGGAACACGACTTGGAGCTTGGAACTAGAACTCAGCTTTGAGCTTGGAGCTTGGAACTGGAACACAGTTTTGAGCTTGGAGCTGGGAACTGAAACCCGGCTTGGAGCTTGGAGCTTGGAACTGGAGCATGACTTGGCGCTTGGCTCTTGGAACTGGAAGAGGACATGGAGCTTGGCTCTTGGATCTGGAACACGACTTGGAGCTTGGCGATTGGAACTGGAACACTGCTTGGAGCTTGGAACTGGAACACGGCTCGGAGATTGGAGCTTGGAACTGGAACACGACTTGGAGCTTGGAGCTTGGAACTGGAATAAGACTTGGAACTTGGAGCTTGGAACTGGAACACGACTTGGAACTTGGAGCTTGGAACTGGAACACGACTTGGAACTTGGAGCTTGGAACTGGAACACGACTTTGAACTTGGAGCTTGGAACTGGAACACGACTTGAAGCTTGGAGCTTGGAACTGGAACACGACTTGGAGCTTGGCTCTTGGAACTGGGACACAGCTTTGAGCTTGGAGCTTGGAACTGGAACACTGTTTTGAGCTTGCAGCTTGGAAATGGAACACTGCTTGGAGCTTGGAACTGGAAACCGGCTTGGAGCTTGGAGCTTGTATCTGGAACCCGGCTTGGAGCTTGGAGCCTGGAACTGGAACACGGCTTGGAGCTTGGCGCTTGGAACTGGAACACGGCTTGGAGCTTGTAACTGGGACCCGGCTTGGAACTTGGAGCCTGGAACTGGAACACGGCTTGGAGCTTGGAGCCTGGAACTGGAACCCGGATTGGAGCTTGGAGCCTGGAACTGGAACCCGGATTGGAGCTTGGAGCCTGGAACTGGAACACGGCTTGGAGCTTGGAGCCTGGAACTGGAACCCGGATTGGAGCTTGGAACTGGAACACGGCTGGTAGATTGGCGCTTGGAACTGGAACACGACTTGGAGCTTGGAGCTTGGTACTGGAACACAGCTTTGATCTTGGAGCTTTGAACTGGAACCCGGTTTGGAGCTTGGTACTGGAACACAGCTTTGAGATTGGAGCTTGGAACTTGGAACTGTAACACGTCTTGGAGCTTGGCGCTTTGAAGTGGAACCCGGCTTGGAGCTTGGAGCTTGGAACTGGAACACAACTTGGAGCTTGGCGCTTGGAACTGGAACACGGCTTGGAGCTTGTATCTGGAACCCGGCTTGGAGCTTGGAGCCTGGAACTGGAACACGGCTTGGAGCTTGGCGCTTGTAACTGGAACCCGGCTTGGAACTTGGAGCCTGGAACTGGAACACAGCTTGGAACTTGGAGCATGGAACTGGAACACGGCTTGGAGCTCGGAGCCTGGAACTGGAACCCGGCTTGGAGCTTGGAACTGGAACACGGCTGGTAGATTGGAGCTTGGAACTGGAAAACGACTTGGAGCTTGGATCTTGGTACTGGAACACAGCTTTGATCTTGGAGCTTTGAACTGGAACCCGGCTTGGAGCTTGGAGCCTGGAACTGGAACACGACTTTGAGCTTGGAACTGGAACACAGCTTTGAGCTTGGAGCTTGGAACTGGAACACAGTTTTGAGCTTGGAGCTTGGAACTGGAACCCGGCTTGGAGCTTGGTACTGGAACACAGCTTTGAGATTGGAGCTTGGAACTTGGAACTGTAACACGTCTTGGAGCTTGGCGCTTTGAAGTGGAACCCGGCTTGGAGCTTGGAGCTTGGAACTGGAACACGACTTGGAGCTTGGCGCTTGGAACTGGAACACGGCTTGGAGCTTGTATCTGGAACCCGGCTTGGAGCTTGGAGCCTGGAACTGGAACACGGCTTGGAGCTTGGCGCTTGGAACTGGAACACGGCTTGGAGCTTGTAACTGGAACACGGCTTGGAACTTGGAGCCTGGAACTGGAACACAGCTTGGAACTTGGAGCATGGAACTGGAACACGGCTTGGAGCTCGGAGCCTGGAACTGGAACCCGGCTTGGAGCTTGGAACTGGAACACGGCTGGTAGATTGGAGCTTGGAACTGGAACACGACTTGGAGCTTGGATCTTGGTACTGGAACACAGCTTTGATCTTGGAGCTTTGAACTGGAACCCGGCTTGGAGCTTGGAGCCTGGAACTGGAACACGACTTTGAGCTTGGAACTGGAACACAGCTTTGAGCTTGGAGCTTGGAACTGGAACACAGTTTTGAGCTTGGAGCTGGGAACTGAAACCCGGCTTGGAGCTTGGAGCTTGGAACTGGAGCACGACTTGGAGCTTGGCTCTTGGAACTGGAAGACGACATGGAGCTTGGCTCTTAGATCTGGAACACGACTTGGAGCTTGGCGATTGGAACTGGAACACTGCTTGGAGCTTGGAACTGGAACACGGCTCGGAGATTGGAGCTTGGAACTGGAACACGACTTGGAGCTTGGAGCTTGGAACTGGAATAAGACTTGGAACTTGGAGCTTGGAACTGGAACACGACTTGGAACTTGGAGCTTGGAACTGGAACACGACTTGGAACTTGGAGCTTGGAACTGGAACACGACTTGGAACTTGGAGCTTGGAACTGGAACACGACTTGGAGCTTGGAGCTTGGAACTGGAACACGACTTGGAGCTTGGCTCTTGGAACTGGAACACGACTTGGAGCTTGGTGCTTGGAACTGGAACACGACTTGGAGCTTGGCTCTTGGAACTGGGACACAGCTTTGAGCTTGGAGCTTGGAACTGGAAACCGGCTTGGAGCTTGGAGCTTGTATCTGGAACCCGGCTTGGAGCTTGGAGCCTGGAACTGGAACACGGCTTGGAGCTTGGCGCTTGGAACTGGAACACGGCTTGGAGCTTGTAACTGGAACCCGGCTTGGAACTTGGAGCCTGGAACTGGAACACGGCTTGGAGCTTGGAGCCTGGAACTGGAACCCGGATTGGAGCTTGGAGCCTGGAACTGGAACCCGGATTGGAGCTTGGAGCCTGGAACTGGAACACGGCTTGGAGCTTGGAGCCTGGAACTGGAACCCGGATTGGAGCTTGGAACTGGAACACGGCTGGTAGATTGGCGCTTGGAACTGGAACACGACTTGGAGCTTGGAGCTTGGTACTGGAACACAGCTTTGATCTTGGAGCTTTGAACTGGAACGCGGCTTGGAGCTTGGTACTGGAACACAGCTTTGAGATTGGAGCTTGGAACTTGGAACTGTAACACGTCTTGGAGCTTGGCGCTTTGAAGTGGAACCCGGCTTGGAGCTTAGAGCTTGGAACTGGAACACGACTTGGAGCTTGGAGCCTGGAACTGGAGCACGGCTTGGAGCTTGGCGCTTGGAACTGGAACACGGCTTGGAGCTTGTAACTGGAACCCGGCTTGGAACTTGGAGCCTGGAACTGGAACACAGCTTGGAACTTGGAGCATGGAACTGGAACACGGCTTGGAGCTTGGAGCCTGGAACTGGAACCCGGCTTGGAGCTTGGAACTGGAACACGGCTGGTAGATTGGAGCTTGGAACTGGAACACGACTTGGAGCTTGGATCTTGGTACTGGAACACAGCTTTGATCTTGGAGCTTTGAACTGGAACCCGGCTTGGAGCTTGGAGCCTGGAACTGGAACCCGACTTGGAGCTTTAAGCCTGGAACTGGAACACGACTTTGAGCTTGGAACTGGAACACAGCTTTGAGCTTGCAGCTTGGAACAGGAACACTGCTTGGAGCTTGGAACTGGAAGACGACTTGGAACTTGGAGCTTGGAATTGGAACACGACTTGGAGCTTGGAGCTTGGAACTGGAACACGACTTTGAGCTTGGCGCTTGGAACTGGAACACAACTTGGAGTTTGGCGCTTGGAACGGGAACACCACTTGGAGCTTGGCGCTTGGAACTGGAACACTGCTTGGAGCTTGGAACTGGAACACGGCTGGGAGATTGGAGCTTGGAACTGGAACACGACTTGGAACTTGGAACTGGAACACTGCTGGGAGATTGGAGATTGGAACTGGAACACGACTTGGAACTTGGAACTGGAACACTGCTGGGAGATTGGAGCTTGGAACTGGAACACGACTTGGAGCTCTGAGCTTGGAACTGGAACACTGTTTTGAGCTTGGAGCTTGGCACTGGAACACTGCTTGGAGCTTGGAACTGGAACCCGGCTTGGAGCTTGGAGCCTGGAACTGGAACACTGCTTGGAGCTTGGAACTGGAACCCGGCTTGGAGCTTGGAGCTTGGAACTGGAACACGACTTGGAGCTTGGCTCTTGGAACTGGAAGACGACATGGAGCTTGGCTCTTGGATCTGGAACACGACTTGGAGCTTGGCGCTTGGAACTGGAACACCAATTGGAGCTTGGCGCTTGGAACTGGAACACTGCTTGGAGCTTGGAACTGGAACACGGCTGGGAGATTGGAGCTTGGAACTGGAACACGACTTGGAACTTGGAACTGGAACACTGCTGGGAGATTGGAGATTGGAACTGGAACACGACTTGGAGCTCTGAGCTTGGAACTGGAACACTGTTTTGAGCTTGCAGCTTGGAAATGGAACACTGCTTGGAGCTTGGAACTGGAACCCGGCTTGGAGCTTGGAGCTTGTATCTGGAACCCGGCTTGGAGCTTGGAGCCTGGAACTGGAACACGGCTTGGAGCTTGGCGCTTGGAACTAGAATACGGCTTGGAGCTTGTAACTGGAACCCGGCTTGGAACTTGGAGCCTGGAACTGGAACACAGCTTGGAACTTGGAGCATGGAACTGGAACACGGCTTGGAGCTTGGAGCCTGGAACTGGAACCCGGCTTGGAGCTTGGAACTGGAACACGGCTGGTAGATTGGAGCTTGGAACTGGAACACGACTTGGAGCTTGGATCTTGGTACTGGAACACAGCTTTGATCTTGGAGCTTTGAACTGGAACCCGGCTTGGAGCTTGGAGCCTGGAACTGGAACCCGGCTTGGAGCTTTAAGCCTGGAACTGGAACACGACTTTGAGCTTGGAACTGGAACACAGCTTTGAGCTTGCAGCTTGGAACAGGAACACTGCTTGGAGCTTGGAACTGGAACACGACTTGGAACTTGGAGCTTGGAACTGGAACACGACTTGGAGCTTGGAGCTTGGAACTGGAACACGACTTGGAGTTTGGCGCTTGGAACTGGAACACGACTTGGAACTTGGAGCTTGGAACTGGAACACGACTTGGAGCTTGGAGCTTGGAACTGGAACACGACTTGGAGCTTGGCGCTTGGAACTGGAACACCACTTGGAGTTTGGAGCTTGGAACTGGAACACTGCTTGGAGCTTGGAACTGGAACACGGCTGGGAGATTGGAGCTTGGAACTGGAACACGACTTGGAACTTGGAACTGGAACACTGCTGGGAGATTGGAGATTGGAACTGGAACACTGTTTTGAGCTTGCAGCTTGGAAATGGAACACTGCTTGGAGCTTGGAACTGGAACCCGGCTTGGAGCTTGGAGCCTGGAACTGGAACACGGCTTGGAGCTTGGCGCTTGGAACTGGAACACTGCTTGGAGCTTGGAACTGGAACACGGCTGGGAGCTTGGAGCTTGGAACTGGAACACGACTTGGAACTTGGAACTGGAACAGTGCTGGGAGATTGGAGATTGGAACTGGAACACGACTTGGAGCTCTGAGCTTGGAACTGGAACACTGTTTTGAGCTTGGAGCTTGGCACTGGAACACTGCTTGGAGCTTGGAACTGGAACCCGGCTTGGAGCTTGGAGCTTGGAGCTTGGAACTGGAACACTGTTTTGAGCTTGGAGCTTGGCACTGGAACACTGCTTGGAGCTTGGAACTGGAACCCGGCTTGGAGCTTGGAGCTTGGAACTGGAACACGACTTGGAGCTTGGCTCTTGGAACTGGAAGACGACATGGAGCTTGGCTCTTGGATCTGGAACACGACTTGGAGCTTGGCGCTTGGAACTGGAACACCACTTGGAGCTTGGCGCTTGGAACTGGAACACTGCTTGGAGCTTGGAACTGGAACACGGCCTGGAGATTGGAGCTTGGAACTGGAACACGACTTGGAACTTGGAACTGGAACACTGCTGGGAGATTGGAGATTGGAACTGGAACACGACTTGGAGCTCTGAGTTTGGAACTGGAACACTGTTTTGAGCTTGCAGCTTGGAAATGGAACACTGCTTGGAGCTTGGAACTGGAACCCGGCTTGGAGCTTGGAGCTTGTATCTGGAACCTGGCTTGGAGCTTGGAGCCTGGAACTGGAACACGGCTTGGAACTTGGAGCATGGAACTGGAACACGGCTTGGAGCTTGTAACTGGAACCCGGCTTGGAACTTGGAGCCTGGAACTGGAACACAGCTTGGAACTTGGAGCATGGAACTGGAACACGGCTTGGAGCTTGGAGCCTGGAACTGGAACCCGGCTTGGAGCTTGGAACTGGAACACGGCTGGTAGATTGGAGCTTGGAACTGGAACACGACTTGGAGCTTGGAGCTTGGTACTGGAACACAGCTTTGATCTTGGAGCTTTGAACTGGAACCCGGCTTGGAGCTTGGAGCCTGGAACTGGAACCCGGCTTGGAGCTTTAAGCCTTGAACTGGAACACGACTTTGAGCTTGGAACTGGAACACAGCTTTGAGCTTGCAGCTTGGAACAGGAACACTGCTTGGAGCTTGGAACTGGAACACGGCTGGGAGCTTGGAGCATGGAACTGGAACCCAGCTGGGAGCTTGGAGCTTGGAACTGGAACCCGGCTTGGAGCTTGGTACTGGAACACAGCTTTGAGATTGGAGCTTGGAACTTGGAATTGGAACATGACTTGGAGCTTGGCGCTTGGAACTGTAACACGTCTTGGAGCTTGGCGCTTTGAAGTGGAACCCGGCTTGGAGCTTGGAGTTTGGAACTGGAACCAGGCTTGGTGCTTGGAGCTTGGTACTGGAACACAGCTTTGATCTTGGAGCTTTGAAGTGGAACCTGGCTTGGAGCTTGGAACTGGAACCCGGCTTGGAGCTTGGTACTGGAACACAGCTTTGAGATTGGAGCTTGGAACTTGGAATTGGAACATGACTTGGAGCTTGGCGCTTGGAACTGTAACACGTCTTGGAGCTTGGCGCTTTGAAGTGGAACCCGGCTTGGAGCTTGGAGTTTGGAACTGGAACCAGGCTTGGTGCTTGGAGCTTGGTACTGGAACACAGCTTTGATCTTGGAGCTTTGAAGTGGAACCCGGCTTGGAGCTTGGAACTTGGAACTGGAACCCGGCTTGGAGCTTGTCAATTGGAATTGGAACACGACTTGGAGCTTGGAGCTTGGAGCTGGAACATGACTTGGAAATTGGAACTTGGAAATGGAATACAGCTTGGAGCTTGGAACTGAAACACGGCTTTGAGCCTGGAGCTTGGAACTGGAACACGGCTGGGAGCTTGGAGCTGGAACACGGCTGAGAGATTGGAGCTTGGAACTGGAACACGACTTGGAACTTGGAGCTTGGAACTGGAACACGACTTGGAGCTTGGAGCTTGGATCTTGGAACTGGAATAAGACTTGGAACTTGGAGCTTGGAACTGGAACACGACTTGGAGCTTGGCTCTTGGAACTGGAAGACGACATGGAGCTTGGCTCTTGGATCTGGAACACGACTTGGAGCTTGGCGCTTGGAACTGGAACACCACTTGGAGCTTGGCGCTTGGAACTGGAACACTGCTTGGAGCTTGGAACTGGAACACGGCTGGGAGATTGGAGCTTGGAACTGGAACACGACTTGGAACTTGGAACTGGAACACTGCTGGGAGATTGGAGATTGGAACTGGAACACGACTTGGAGCTCTGAGCTTGGAACTGGAACACTGTTTTGAGCTTGCAGCTTGGAAATGGAACACTGCTTGGAGCTTGGAACTGGAACCCGGCTTGGAGCTTGGAGCTTGTATCTGGAACCCGGCTTGGAGCTTGGAGCCTGGAACTGGAACACGGCTTGGAGCTTGGCTCTTGGAACTGGAACACGGCTTGGAGCTTGTAACTGGAACCAGGCTTGGAACTTGGAGCCTGGAACTGGAACACAGCTTGGAACTTGGAGCATGGAACTGGAACACGGCTTGGAGCTTGGAGCCTGGAACTGGAACCCGGCTTGGAGCTTGGAACTGGAACACGGCTGGTAGATTGGAGCTTGGAACTGGAACACGACTTGGAGCTTGGATCTTGGTACTGGAACACAGCTTTGATCTTGGAGCTTGGAACTGGAACACGACTTGGAGCTTGGAGCTTGGAACTGGAACACGACTTGGAGTTTGGCGCTTGGAACTGGAACACGACTTGGAACTTGGAGCTTGGAACTGGAACACGACTTGGAGCTTGGAGCTTGGAACTGGAACACGACTTGGAGCTTGGCGCTTGGAACTGGAACACCACTTGGAGTTTGGAGCTTGGAACTGGAACACTGCTTGGAGCTTGGAACTGGAACACGGCTGGGAGATTGGAGCTTGGAACTGGAACACGACTTGGAACTTGGAACTGGAACACTGCTGGGAGATTGGAGATTGGAACTGGAACACTGTTTTGAGCTTGCAGCTTGGAAATGGAACACTGCTTGGAGCTTGGAACTGGAACCCGGCTTGGAGCTTGGAGCCTGGAACTGGAACACGGCTTGGAGCTTGGCGCTTGGAACTGGAACACTGCTTGGAGCTTGGAACTGGAACACGGCTGGGAGCTTGGAGCTTGGAACTGGAACACGACTTGGAACTTGGAACTGGAACACTGCTGGGAGATTGGAGATTGGAACTGGAACACGACTTGGAGCTCTGAGCTTGGAACTGGAACACTGTTTTGAGCTTGGAGCTTGGCACTGGAACACTGCTTGGAGCTTGGAACTGGAACCCGGCTTGGAGCTTGGAGCTTGGAGCTTGGAACTGGAACACTGTTTTGAGCTTGGAGCTTGGCACTGGAACACTGCTTGGAGCTTGGAACTGGAACCCGGCTTGGAGCTTGGAGCTTGGAACTGGAACACGACTTGGAGCTTGGCTCTTGGAACTGGAAGACGACATGGAGCTTGGCTCTTGGATCTGGAACACGACTTGGAGCTTGGCGCTTGGAACTGGAACACCACTTGGAGCTTGGCGCTTGGAACTGGAACACTGCTTGGAGCTTGGAACTGGAACACGGCCTGGAGATTGGAGCTTGGAACTGGAACACGACTTGGAACTTGGAACTGGAACACTGCTGGGAGATTGGAGATTGGAACTGGAACACGACTTGGAGCTCTGAGTTTGGAACTGGAACACTGTTTTGAGCTTGCAGCTTGGAAATGGAACACTGCTTGGAGCTTGGAACTGGATCCCGGCTTGGAGCTTGGAGCTTGTATCTGGAACCTGGCTTGGAGCTTGGAGCCTGGAACTGGAACACGGCTTGGAACTTGGAGCATGGAACTGGAACACGGCTTGGAGCTTGTAACTGGAACCCGGCTTGGAACTTGGAGCCTGGAACTGGAACACAGCTTGGAACTTGGAGCATGGAACTGGAACACGGCTTGGAGCTTGGAGCCTGGAACTGGAACCCGGCTTGGAGCTTGGAACTGGAACACGGCTGGTAGATTGGAGCTTGGAACTGGAACACGACTTGGAGCTTGGAGCTTGGTACTGGAACACAGCTTTGATCTTGGAGCTTTGAACTGGAACCCGGCTTGGAGCTTGGAGCCTGGAACTGGAACCCGGCTTAGAGCTTTAAGCCTTGAACTGGAACACGACTTTGAGCTTGGAACTGGAACACAGCTTTGAGCTTGCAGCTTGGAACAGGAACACTGCTTGGAGCTTGGAACTGGAACACGGCTGGGAGCTTGGAGCATGGAACTGGAACCCAGCTGGGAGCTTGGAGCTTGGAACTGGAACCCGGCTTGGAGCTTGGTACTGGAACACAGCTTTGAGATTGGAGCTTGGAACTTGGAATTGGAACATGACTTGGAGCTTGGCGCTTGGAACTGTAACACGTCTTGGAGCTTGGCGCTTTGAAGTGGAACCCGGCTTGGAGCTTGGAGTTTGGAACTGGAACCAGGCTTGGTGCTTGGAGCTTGGTACTGGAACACAGCTTTGATCTTGGAGCTTTGAAGTGGAACCTGGCTTGGAGCTTGGAACTGGAACCCGGCTTGGAGCTTGGTACTGGAACACAGCTTTGAGATTGGAGCTTGGAACTTGGAATTGGAACATGACTTGGAGCTTGGCGCTTGGAACTGTAACACGTCTTGGAGCTTGGCGCTTTGAAGTGGAACCCGGCTTGGAGCTTGGAGTTTGGAACTGGAACCAGGCTTGGTGCTTGGAGCTTGGTACTGGAACACAGCTTTGATCTTGGAGCTTTGAAGTGGAACCCGGCTTGGAGCTTGGAACTTGGAACTGGAACCCGGCTTGGAGCTTGTCAATTGGAATTGGAACACGACTTGGAGCTTGGAGCTTGGAGCTGGAACATGACTTGGAAATTGGAACTTGGAAATGGAATACAGCTTGGAGCTTGGAACTGAAACACGGCTTTGAGCCTGGAGCTTGGAACTGGAACACGGCTGGGAGCTTGGAGCTGGAACACGGCTGAGAGATTGGAGCTTGGAACTGGAACACGACTTGGAACTTGTAACTGGAACCCGGCTTGGAACTTGGAGCCTGGAACTGGAACACAGCTTGGAACTTGGAGCATGGAACTGGAACACGGCTTGGAGCTTGGAGCCTGGAACTGGAACCCGGCTTGGAGCTTGGAACTGGAACACGGCTGGTAGATTGGAGCTTGGAACTGGAACACGACTTGGAGCTTGGATCTTGGTACTGGAACACAGCTTTGATCTTGGAGCTTGGAACTGGAACACGACTTGGAGCTTGGAGCTTGGAACTGGAACACGACTTGGAGTTTGGCGCTTGGAACTGGAACACGACTTGGAACTTGGAGCTTGGAACTGGAACACGACTTGGAGCTTGGAGCTTGGAACTGGAACACGACTTGGAGCTTGGCGCTTGGAACTGGAACACCACTTGGAGTTTGGAGCTTGGAACTGGAACACTGCTTGGAGCTTGGAACTGGAACACGGCTGGGAGATTGGAGCTTGGAACTGGAACACGACTTGGAACTTGGAACTGGAACACTGCTGGGAGATTGGAGATTGGAACTGGAACACTGTTTTGAGCTTGCAGCTTGGAAATGGAACACTGCTTGGAGCTTGGAACTGGAACCCGGCTTGGAGCTTGGAGCCTGGAACTGGAACACGGCTTGGAGCTTGGCGCTTGGAACTGGAACACTGCTTGGAGCTTGGAACTGGAACACGGCTGGGAGCTTGGAGCTTGGAACTGGAACACGACTTGGAACTTGGAACTGGAACACTGCTGGGAGATTGGAGATTGGAACTGGAACACGACTTGGAGCTCTGAGCTTGGAACTGGAACACTGTTTTGAGCTTGGAGCTTGGCACTGGAACACTGCTTGGAGCTTGGAACTGGAACCCGGCTTGGAGCTTGGAGCTTGGAGCTTGGAACTGGAACACTGTTTTGAGCTTGGAGCTTGGCACTGGAACACTGCTTGGAGCTTGGAACTGGAACCCGGCTTGGAGCTTGGAGCTTGGAACTGGAACACGACTTGGAGCTTGGCTCTTGGAACTGGAAGACGACATGGAGCTTGGCTCTTGGATCTGGAACACGACTTGGAGCTTGGCGCTTGGAACTGGAACACCACTTGGAGCTTGGCGCTTGGAACTGGAACACTGCTTGGAGCTTGGAACTGGAACACGGCCTGGAGATTGGAGCTTGGAACTGGAACACGACTTGGAACTTGGAACTGGAACACTGCTGGGAGATTGGAGATTGGAACTGGAACACGACTTGGAGCTCTGAGTTTGGAACTGGAACACTGTTTTGAGCTTGCAGCTTGGAAATGGAACACTGCTTGGAGCTTGGAACTGGATCCCGGCTTGGAGCTTGGAGCTTGTATCTGGAACCTGGCTTGGAGCTTGGAGCCTGGAACTGGAACACGGCTTGGAACTTGGAGCATGGAACTGGAACACGGCTTGGAGCTTGTAACTGGAACCCGGCTTGGAACTTGGAGCCTGGAACTGGAACACAGCTTGGAACTTGGAGCATGGAACTGGAACACGGCTTGGAGCTTGGAGCCTGGAACTGGAACCCGGCTTGGAGCTTGGAACTGGAACACGGCTGGTAGATTGGAGCTTGGAACTGGAACACGACTTGGAGCTTGGAGCTTGGTACTGGAACACAGCTTTGATCTTGGAGCTTTGAACTGGAACCCGGCTTGGAGCTTGGAGCCTGGAACTGGAACCCGGCTTAGAGCTTTAAGCCTTGAACTGGAACACGACTTTGAGCTTGGAACTGGAACACAGCTTTGAGCTTGCAGCTTGGAACAGGAACACTGCTTGGAGCTTGGAACTGGAACACGGCTGGGAGCTTGGAGCATGGAACTGGAACCCAGCTGGGAGCTTGGAGCTTGGAACTGGAACCCGGCTTGGAGCTTGGTACTGGAACACAGCTTTGAGATTGGAGCTTGGAACTTGGAATTGGAACATGACTTGGAGCTTGGCGCTTGGAACTGTAACACGTCTTGGAGCTTGGCGCTTTGAAGTGGAACCCGGCTTGGAGCTTGGAGTTTGGAACTGGAACCAGGCTTGGTGCTTGGAGCTTGGTACTGGAACACAGCTTTGATCTTGGAGCTTTGAAGTGGAACCTGGCTTGGAGCTTGGAACTGGAACCCGGCTTGGAGCTTGGTACTGGAACACAGCTTTGAGATTGGAGCTTGGAACTTGGAATTGGAACATGACTTGGAGCTTGGCGCTTGGAACTGTAACACGTCTTGGAGCTTGGCGCTTTGAAGTGGAACCCGGCTTGGAGCTTGGAGTTTGGAACTGGAACCAGGCTTGGTGCTTGGAGCTTGGTACTGGAACACAGCTTTGATCTTGGAGCTTTGAAGTGGAACCCGGCTTGGAGCTTGGAACTTGGAACTGGAACCCGGCTTGGAGCTTGTCAATTGGAATTGGAACACGACTTGGAGCTTGGAGCTTGGAGCTGGAACATGACTTGGAAATTGGAACTTGGAAATGGAATACAGCTTGGAGCTTGGAACTGAAACACGGCTTTGAGCCTGGAGCTTGGAACTGGAACACGGCTGGGAGCTTGGAGCTGGAACACGGCTGAGAGATTGGAGCTTGGAACTGGAACACGACTTGGAACTTGGAGCTTGGAACTGGAACACGACTTGGAGCTTGGAGCTTGGATCTTGGAACTGGAATAAGACTTGGAACTTGGAGCTTGGAACTGGAACACGACTTGGAGCTTGGCTCTTGGAACTGGAAGACGACATGGAGCTTGGCTCTTGGATCTGGAACACGACTTGGAGCTTGGCGCTTGGAACTGGAACACCACTTGGAGCTTGGCGCTTGGAACTGGAACACTGCTTGGAGCTTGGAACTGGAACACGGCTGGGAGATTGGAGCTTGGAACTGGAACACGACTTGGAACTTGGAACTGGAACACTGCTGGGAGATTGGAGATTGGAACTGGAACACGACTTGGAGCTCTGAGCTTGGAACTGGAACACTGTTTTGAGCTTGCAGCTTGGAAATGGAACACTGCTTGGAGCTTGGAACTGGAACCCGGCTTGGAGCTTGGAGCTTGTATCTGGAACCCGGCTTGGAGCTTGGAGCCTGGAACTGGAACACGGCTTGGAGCTTGGCTCTTGGAACTGGAACACGGCTTGGAGCTTGTAACTGGAACCAGGCTTGGAACTTGGAGCCTGGAACTGGAACACAGCTTGGAACTTGGAGCATGGAACTGGAACACGGCTTGGAGCTTGGAGCCTGGAACTGGAACCCGGCTTGGAGCTTGGAACTGGAACACGGCTGGTAGATTGGAGCTTGGAACTGGAACACGACTTGGAGCTTGGATCTTGGTACTGGAACACAGCTTTGATCTTGGAGCTTTGAACTGGAACCCGGCTTGGAGCTTGGAGCCTGGAACTGGAACCCGGCTTGGAGCTTTAAGCCTGGAACTGGAACACGACTTTGAGCTTGCAGCTTGGAACAGGAACACTGCTTGGAGCTTGGAACTGGAACACGACTTGGAACTTGGAGCTTGGAACTGGAACACGACTTGGAGCTTGGAGCTTGGAACTGGAACACGACTTGGAGCTTGGCGCTTGGAACTGGAACACGACTTGGAGTTTGGCGCTTGGAACTGGAACACCACTTGGAGCTTGGCTCTTGGAACAGGAACATGACTTGGAGCTTGGCGCTTGGAACTGGAACACTGCTTGGAGCTTGGAACTGGAACACGGCTGGGAGATTGGAGCTTGGAACTGGAACACGACTTGGAACTTGGAACTGGAACACTGCTGGGAGATTGGAGATTGGAACTGGAACACGACTTGGAGCTCTGAGCTTGGAACTGGAACACTGTTTTGAGCTTGGAGCTTGGCACTGGAACACTGCTTGGAGCTTGGAACTGGAACCCGGCTTGGAGCTTGGAGCTTGGAACTGGAACACGACTTGGAGCTTGGCGCTTGGAACTGGAACACGGCTGGGAGATTGGAGCTTGGAACTGGAACACGACTTGGAACTTGGAACTGGAACACTGCTGGGAGATTGGAGATTGGAACTGGAACACGACTTGGAGCTTGTCTCTTGGAACTGGAAGACAACATGGAGCTTGGCTCTTGGATCTGGAACATGACTTGGAGCTTGGCGCTTGGAACTGGAACACCACTTGGAGCTTGGCGCTTGGAACTGGAACACGGCTGGGAGATTGGAGCTTGGAACTGGAACACGACTTGGAACTTGGAACTGGAACACTGCTGGGAGATTGGAGATTGGAACTGGAACACGACGTGGAGCTCTGAGCTTGGAACTGGAACACTGTTTTGAGCTTGCAGCTTGGAAATGGAACACTGCTTGGAGCTTGGAACTGGAACCCGGCTTGGAGCTTGGAGCTTGTATCTGGAACCCGGCTTGGAGCTTGGAGCCTGGAACTGGAACACGGCTTAGAGCTTGGCGCTTGGAACTGGAACACGGCTTGGAGCTTGTAACTGGAACCCGGCTTGGAACTTGGAGCCTGGAACTGGAACACAGCTTGGAACTTGGAGCATGGAACTGGAACACGGCTTGGAGCTTGGAGCCTGGAACTGGAACCCGGCTTGGAGCTTGGAACTGGAACACGGCTGGTAGATTGGAGCTTGGAACTGGAACACGACTTGGAGCTTGGAGCTTGGTACTGGAACACAGCTTTGATCTTGGAGCTTTGAACTGGAACCCGGCTTGGAGCTTGGAGCCTGGAACTGGAACCCGGCTTGGAGCTTTAAGCCTTGAACTGGAACACGACTTTGCGCTTGGAACTGGAACACAGCTTTGAGCTTGCAGCTTGGAACAGGAACACTGCTTGGAGCTTGGAACTGGAACACGGCTGGGAGCTTGGAGCATGGAACTGGAACCCAGCTGGGAGCTTGGAGCTTGGAACTGGAACCCGGCTTGGAGCTTGGTACTGGAACACAGCTTTGAGATTGGAGCTTGGAACTTGGAATTGGAACATGACTTGGAGCTTGGCGCTTGGAACTGTAACACGTCTTGGAGCTTGGCGCTTTGAAGTGGAACCCGGCTTGGAGCTTGGAGTTTGGAACTGGAACCAGGCTTGGTGCTTGGAGCTTGGTACTGGAACACAGCTTTGATCTTGGAGCTTTGAAGTGGAACCTGGCTTGGAGCTTGGAACTGGAACCCGGCTTGGAGCTTGGTACTGGAACACAGCTTTGAGATTGGAGGTTGGAACTTGGAATTGGAACATGACTTGGAGCTTGGCGCTTGGAACTGTAACACGTCTTGGAGCTTGGCGCTTTGAAGTGGAACCCGGCTTGGAGCTTGGAGTTTGGAACTGGAACCAGGCTTGGTGCTTGGAGCTTGGTACTGGAACACAGCTTTGATCTTGGAGCTTTGAAGTGGAACCCGGCTTGGAGCTTGGAACTTGGAACTGGAACCCGGCTTGGAGCTTGTCAATTGGAATTGGAACACGACTTGGAGCTTGGAGCTTGGAACTGGAACATGACTTGGAAATTGGAACTTGGAAATGGAATACAGCTTGGAGCTTGGAACTGAAACACGGCTTTGAGCCTGGAGCTTGGAACTGGAACACGGCTGGGAGCTTGGAGCTGGAACACGGCTGAGAGATTGGAGCTTGGAACTGGAACACGACTTGGAACTTGGAGCTTGGAACTGGAACACGACTTGGAGCTTGGAGCTTGGATCTTGGAACTGGAATAAGACTTGGAACTTGGAGCTTGGAACTGGAACACGACTTGGAGCTTAGCTCTTGGAACTGGAAGACGACATGGAGCTTGGCTCTTGGATCTGGAACACGACTTGGAGCTTGGCGCTTGGAACTGGAACACCACTTGGAGCTTGGCGCTTGGAACTGGAACACTGCTTGGAGCTTGGAACTGGAACACGGCTGGGAGATTGGAGCTTGGAACTGGAACACGACTTGGAACTTGGAACTGGAACACTGCTGGGAGATTGGAGATTGGAACTGGAACACGACTTGGAGCTCTGAGCTTGGAACTGGAACACTGTTTTGAGCTTGCAGCTTGGAAATGGAACACTGCTTGGAGCTTGGAACTGGAACCGGGCTTGGAGCTTGGAGCTTGTATCTGGAACCCGGCTTGGAGCTTGGAGCCTGGAACTGGAACACGGCTTGGAGCTTGGCGCTTGGAACTGGAACACGGCTTGGAGCTTGTAACTGGAACCCGGCTTGGAACTTGGAGCCTGGAACTGGAACACAGCTTGGAACTTGGAGCATGGAACTGGAACCCGGCTTGGAGCTTGGAACTGGAACACGGCTGGTAGATTGGAGCTTGGAACTGGAACACGACTTGGAGCTTGGATCTTGGTACTGGAACACAGCTTTGATCTTGGAGCTTTGAACTGGAACCCGGCTTGGAGCTTGGAGCCTGGAACTGGAACCCGGCTTGGAGCTTTAAGCCTGGAACTGGAACACGACTTTGAGCTTGGAACTGGAACACAGCTTTGAGCTTGCAGCTTGGAACAGGAACACTGCTTGGAGCTTGGAACTGGAACACGACTTGGAACTTGGAGCTTGGAACTGGAACACGACTTGGAGCTTGGCTCTTGGAACTGGAACACGACTTGGATATTGGCGCTTGGAACTGGAACACTGCTTGGAGCTTGGAACTGGAACACGGCTGGGAGATTGGAGCTTGGAACTGGAACACGACTTGGAACTTGGAACTGGAACACTGCTGGGAGATTGGAGATTGGAACTGGAACACGACTTGGAGCTCTGAGCTTGGAACTGGAACACTGTTTTGAGCTTGGAGCTTGGCACTGGAACACTGCTTGGAGCTTGGAACTGGAACCCGGCTTGGAGCTTGGAGCTTGGAACTGGAACACGACTTGGAGCTTGTCTCTTGGAACTGGAAGACAACATGGAGCTTGGCTCTTGGATCTGGAACACGACTTGGAGCTTGGCACTTGGAACTGGAACACCACTTGGAGCTTGGCGCTTGGAACTGGAACACTGCTTGGAGCTTGGAACTGGAACATGGCTGGGAGATTGGAGCTTGGAACTGGAACACGACTTGGAACTTGGAACTGGAACACTGCTGGGAGATTGGAGATTGGAACTGGAATACGACGTGGAGCTCTGAGCTTGGAACTAGAACACTGTTTTGAGCTTGCAGCTTGGAAATGGAACACTGCTTGGAGCTTGGAACTGGAACCCGGCTTGGAGCTTGGAGCTTGTATCTGGAACCCGGCTTGGAGCTTGGAGCCTGGAACTGGAACACGGCTTAGAGCTTGGCGCTTGGAACTGGAACACGGCTTGGAGCTTGTAACTGGAACCCGGCTTGGAACTTGGAGCCTGGAACTGGAACACAGCTTGGAACTTGGAGCATGGAACTGGAACACGGCTTGGAGCTTGGAGCCTGGAACTGGAACCCGGCTTGGAGCTTGGAACTGGAACACGGCTGGTAGATTGGAGCTTGGAACTGGAACACGACTTGGAGCTTGGAGCTTGGTACTGGAACACAGCTTTGATCTTGGAGCTTTGAACTGGAACCCGGCTTGGAGCTTGGAGCCTGGAACTGGAACCCGGCTTGGAGCTTTAAGCCTGGAACTGGAACACGACTTTGAGCTTGGAACTGGAACACAGCTTTGAGCTTGCAGCTTGGAACAGGAACACTGCTTGGAGCTTGGAACTGGAACACGGCTGGGAGCTTGGAGCTTGGAACTGGAACCCAGCTGGGAGCTTGGAGCTTGGAACTGGAACCCGGCTTGGAGCTTGGTACTGGAACACAGCTTTGAGATTGGAGCTTGGAACTTGGAATTGGAACATGACTTGGAGCTTGGCGCTTGGAACTGTAACACGTCTTGGAGCTTGGCGCTTTGAAGTGGAACCCGGCTTGGAGCTTGGAGTTTGGAACTGGAACCAGGCTTGGTGCTTGGAGCTTGGTACTGGAACACAGCTTTGATCTTGGAGCTTTGAAGTGGAACCCGGCTTGGAGCTTCGAACTGGAACCCGGCTTGGAGCTTGGTACTGGAACACAGCTTTGAGATTGGAGCTTGGAACTTGGAATTGGAACATGACTTGGAGCTTGGCGCTTGGAACTGTAACACGTCTTGGAGCTTGGCGCTTTGAAGTGGAACCCGGCTTGGAGCTTGGAGTTTGGAACTGGAACCAGGCTTGGTGCTTGGAGCTTGGTACTGGAACACAGCTTTGATCTTGGAGCTTTGAAGTGGAACCCGGCTTGGAGCTTGGAACTTGGAACTGGAACCCGGCTTGGAGCTTGTAAATTGGAATTGGAACACGACTTGGAGCTTGGAGCTTGGAACTGGAACATGACTTGGAAATTGGAACTTGGAAATGGAATACAGCTTGGAGCTTGGAACTGAAACACGGCTTTGAGCCTGGAGCTTGGAACTGGAACACGGCTGGGAGCTTGGAGCTGGAACACGGCTGAGAGATTGGAGCTTGGAACTGGAACACGACTTGGAACTTGGAGCTTGGAACTGGAACACGACTTGGAGCTTGGAGCTTGGATCTTGGAACTGGAATAAGACTTGGAACTTGGAGCTTGGAACTGGAACACGACTTGGAGCTTAGCTCTTGGAACTGGAAGACGACATGGAGCTTGGCTCTTGGATCTGGAACACGACTTGGAGCTTGGCGCTTGGAACTGGAACACCACTTGGAGCTTGGCGCTTGGAACTGGAACACTGCTTGGAGCTTGGAACTGGAACACGGCTGGGAGATTGGAGCTTGGAACTGGAACACGACTTGGAACTTGGAACTGGAACACTGCTGGGAGATTGGAGATTGGAACTGGAACACGACTTGGAGCTCTGAGCTTGGAACTGGAACACTGTTTTGAGCTTGCAGCTTGGAAATGGAACACTGCTTGGAGCTTGGAACTGGAACCGGGCTTGGAGCTTGGAGCCTTGTATCTGGAACCCGGCTTGGAGCTTGGAGCCTGGAACTGGAACACGGCTTGGAGCTTGGCGCTTGGAACTGGAACACGGCTTGGAGCTTGTAACTGGAAACCCGCTTGGAACTTGGAGCCTGGAACTGGAACACAGCTTGGAACTTGGAGCATGGAACTGGAACCCGGCTTGGAGCTTGGAACTGGAACACGGCTGGTAGATTGGAGCTTGAACTGGAACACGACTTGGAGCTTGGATCTTGGTACTGGAACACAGCTTTGATCTTGGAGCTTTGAACTGGAAACCCGGCTTGGAGCTTGGAGCCTGGAACTGGAACCCGGCTTGGAGCTTTAAGCCTGGAACTGGAACACGACTTTGAGCTTGGAACTGGAACACAGCTTTGAGCTTGCAGCTTGGAACAGGAACACTGCTTGGAGCTTGGAACTGGAACACGACTTGGAACTTGGAGCTTGGAACTGGAACACGACTTGGAGCTTGGCTCTTGGAACTGGAACACGACTTGGATATTGGCGCTTGGAACTGGAACACTGCTTGGAGCTTGGAACTGGAACACGGCTGGGAGATTGGAGCTTGGAACTGGAACACGACTTGGAACTTGGAACTGGAACACTGCTGGGAGATTGGAGATTGGAACTGGAACACGACTTGGAGCTCTGAGCTTGGAACTGGAACACTGTTTTGAGCTTGGAGCTTGGCACTGGAACACTGCTTGGAGCTTGGAACTGGAACCCGGCTTGGAGCTTGGAGCTTGGAACTGGAACACGACTTGGAGCTTGTCTCTTGGAACTGGAAGACAACATGGAGCTTGGCTCTTGGATCTGGAACACGACTTGGAGCTTGGCACTTGGAACTGGAACACCACTTGGAGCTTGGCGCTTGGAACTGGAACACTGCTTGGAGCTTGGAACTGGAACACGGCTGGGAGATTGGAGCTTGGAACTGGAACACGACTTGGAACTTGGAACTGGAACACTGCTGGGAGATTGGAGATTGGAACTGGAATACGACGTGGAGCTCTGAGCTTGGAACTAGAACACTGTTTTGAGCTTGCAGCTTGGAAATGGAACACTGCTTGGAGCTTGGAACTGGAACCCGGCTTGGAGCTTGGAGCTTGTATCTGGAACCCGGCTTGGAGCTTGGAGCCTGGAACTGGAACACGGCTTAGAGCTTGGCGCTTGGAACTGGAACACGGCTTGGAGCTTGTAACTGGAACCCGGCTTGGAACTTGGAGCCTGGAACTGGAACACAGCTTGGAACTTGGAGCATGGAACTGGAACACGGCTTGGAGCTTGGAGCCTGGAACTGGAACCCGGCTTGGAGCTTGGAACTGGAACACGGCTGGTAGATTGGAGCTTGGAACTGGAACACGACTTGGAGCTTGGAGCTTGGTACTGGAACACAGCTTTGATCTTGGAGCTTTGAACTGGAACCCGGCTTGGAGCTTGGAGCCTGGAACTGGAACCCGGCTTGGAGCTTTAAGCCTGGAACTGGAACACGACTTTGAGCTTGGAACTGGAACACAGCTTTGAGCTTGCAGCTTGGAACAGGAACACTGCTTGGAGCTTGGAACTGGAACACGGCTGGGAGCTTGGAGCTTGGAACTGGAACCCAGCTGGGAGCTTGGAGCTTGGAACTGGAACCCGGCTTGGAGCTTGGTACTGGAACACAGCTTTGAGATTGGAGCTTGGAACTTGGAATTGGAACATGACTTGGAGCTTGGCGCTTGGAACTGTAACACGTCTTGGAGCTTGGCGCTTTGAAGTGGAACCCGGCTTGGAGCTTGGAGTTTGGAACTGGAACCAGGCTTGGTGCTTGGAGCTTGGTACTGGAACACAGCTTTGATCTTGGAGCTTTGAAGTGGAACCCGGCTTGGAGCTTCGAACTGGAACCCGGCTTGGAGCTTGGTACTGGAACACAGCTTTGAGATTGGAGCTTGGAACTTGGAATTGGAACATGACTTGGAGCTTGGCGCTTGGAACTGTAACACGTCTTGGAGCTTGGCGCTTTGAAGTGGAACCCGGCTTGGAGCTTGGAGTTTGGAACTGGAACCAGGCTTGGTGCTTGGAGCTTGGTACTGGAACACAGCTTTGATCTTGGAGCTTTGAAGTGGAACCCGGCTTGGAGCTTGGAACTTGGAACTGGAACCCGGCTTGGAGCTTGTAAATTGGAATTGGAACACGACTTGGAGCTTGGAGCTTGGAACTGGAACATGACTTGGAAATTGGAACTTGGAAATGGAATACAGCTTGGAGCTTGGAACTGAAACACGGCTTTGAGCCTGGAGCTTGGAACTGGAACACGGCTGGGAGCTTGGAGCTGGAACACGGCTGAGAGATTGGAGCTTGGAACTGGAACACGACTTGGAACTTGGAGCTTGGAACTGGAACACGACTTGGAGCTTGGAGCTTGGATCTTGGAACTGGAATAAGACTTGGAACTTGGAGCTTGGAACTGGAACACGACTTCGAACTTGGAACTTGGAACTGAAACACGGCTTGGAGCCTGGAGCTTCGAACTGGAACACAGCTTGGAACCTTGAGCTTTGAACTGGAACACAACTTGGAGCTTAGAACTGGAACACGGCTTGGAGCATGGAGCTTGCAACTGGAAGACGACTTGGAGCTTGGAACTGGAACACGGCTTTTAGCTTGGAACTGGAACACAGTTTAGAGCTTGGAGCTTGGAACTGGAACACAGCTTTGAGATTGGAGCTTGGAACTTGGAATTGGAACATGACTTGGAGCTTGGCGCTTGGAACTGTAACACGTCTTGGAGCTTGGCGCTTTGAAGTGGAACCCGGCTTGGAGCTTGGAGTTTGGAACTGGAACCAGGCTTGGTGCTTGGAGCTTGGTACTGGAACACAGCTTTGATCTTGGAGCTTTGAAGTGGAACCCGGCTTGGAGCTTGGAACTGGAACCCGGCTTGGAGCTTGGTACTGGAACACAGCTTTGAGATTGGAGCTTGGAACTTGGAATTGGAACATGACTTGGAGCTTGGCGCTTGGAACTGTAACACGTCTTGGAGCTTGGCGCTTTGAAGTGGAACCCGGCTTGGAGCTTGGAGTTTGGAACTGGAACCAGGCTTGGTGCTTGGAGCTTGGTACTGGAACACAGCTTTGATCTTGGAGCTTTGAAGTGGAACCCGGCTTGGAGCTTGGAACTTGGAACTGGAACCCGGCTTGGAGCTTGTAAATTGGAATTGGAACACGACTTGGAGCTTGGAGCTTGGAACTGGAACATGACTTGGAAATTGGAACTTGGAAATGGAATACAGCTTGGAGCTTGGACCTGAAACACGGCTTTGAGCCTGGAGCTTGGAACTGGAACACGGCTGGGAGCTTGGAGCTGGAACACGGCTGAGAGATTGGAGCTTGGAACTGGAACACGACTTGGAACTTGGAGCTTGGAACTGGAACACGACTTGGAGCTTGGAGCTTGGATCTTGGAACTGGAATAAGACTTGGAACTTGGAGCTTGGAACTGGAACACGACTTCGAACTTGGAACTTGGAACTGAAACACGGCTTGGAGCCTGGAGCTTCGAACTGGAACACAGCTTGGAACCTTGAGCTTTGAACTGGAACACAACTTGGAGCTTAGAACTGGAACACGGCTTGGAGCATGGAGCTTGCAACTGGAAGACGACTTGGAGCTTGGAACTGGAACACGGCTTTTAGCTTGGAACTGGAACACAGTTTAGAGCTTGGAGCTTGGAACTGGAACCTGGCTTGGAGTTTTGAGCTTGGAACTGGAACCCGGCTTGGAGCTTGGAACTGGAACACGGCTTGGAGCGTGGAGCTTGCAACTGGAACACTACTTGGAGCTTGGAACTGGAACACGGCTTTTAGCTTGGAACTGGAACACAGCTTTGAGCTTGGAGCTTGGAACTGGAACACAGTTTTGAGTTTGGAGCTTGGAACTGGAACCCGGCTTGGAGCTTGGAGCTTGGAACTGGAACCC
This sequence comes from Hypanus sabinus, assembly GCF_030144855.1. Lineage (NCBI taxonomy): Eukaryota > Metazoa > Chordata > Chondrichthyes > Myliobatiformes > Dasyatidae > Hypanus > Hypanus sabinus. Next base: position 130,853,694 of record NC_082706.1, read on the forward strand.
GGCTTGGAGCTTGGAGCCTGGAACTGGAACACGGCTTGGAGCTTGGCGCTTGGAACTGGAACACGGCTTGGAGCTTGTAACTGGAACCCGGCTTGGAACTTGGAGCCTGGAACTGGAACACAGCTTGGAACTTGGAGCATGGAACTGGAACACGGCTTGGAGCTTGGAGCCTGGAACTGGAACCCGGCTTGGAGCTTGGATCTGGAACACGGCTGGTAGATTGGAGCTTGGAACTGGAACACGACTTGGAGCTTGGATCTTGGTACTGGAACACAGCTTTGATCTTGGAGCTTTGAACTGGAACCCGGCTTGGAGCTTGGAGCCTGGAACTGGAACCCGGCTTGGAGCTTTAAGCCTGGAACTGGAACACGACTTTGAGCTTGGAACTGGAACACAGCTTTGAGCTTGCAGCTTGGAACAGGAACACTGCTTGGAGCTTGGAACTGGAACACGACTTGGAACTTGGAGCTTGGAACTGGAGCACGACTTGGAGCTTGGAGCTTGGAACTGGAACTCGACTTGGAGCTTGGCTCTTGGAACTGGAACATGACTTGGAGCTTGGCGCTTGGAACTGGAACACTGCTTGGAGCTTGGAACTGGAACACGGCTGGGAGATTGGAGCTTGGAACTGGAACACGACTTGGAACTTGGAACTGGAACACTGCTGGGAGATTGGAGATTGGAACTGGAACACGACTTGGAGCTCTGAGCTTGGAACTGGAACACTGTTTTGAGCTTGGAGCTTGGCACTGGAACACTGCTTGGAGCTTGGAACTGGAACCCGGCTTGGAGCTTGGAGCTTGGAACTGGAACACGACTTGGAGCTTGTCTCTTGGAACTGGAAGACAACATGGAGCTTGGCTCTTGGATCTGGAACACGACTTGGAGCTTGGCGCTTGGAACTGGAACACGACTTGGAGCTTGGCGCTTGGAACTGGAACACTGCTTGGAGCTTGGAACTGGAACCCGGCTTGGAGCTTGGAGCTTAGAACTGGAACACGACTTGGAGCTTGGCTCTTGGAACTGGAAGACGACATGGAGCTTGGCTCTTGGATCTGGAACACGACTTGGAGCTTGGAACTGGAACACGGCTCGGAGATTGGAGCTTGGAACTGGAACACGACTTGGAACTTGGAACTGGAACCCGGCTTGGAGCTTGGAGCTTGTATCTGGAACCCGGCTTGGAGCTTGGAGCCTGGAACTGGAACACCGCTTAGAGCTTGGCGCTTGGAACTGGAACACGGCTTGGAGCTTGTAACTGGAACCCGGCTTGGAACTTGGAGCCTGGAACTGGAACACAGCTTGGAACTTGGAGCATGGAACTGGAACACGGCTTGGAGCTTGGAGCCTGGAACTAGAACCCGGCTTGGAGCTTGGAACTGGAACACGGCTGGTAGATTGGAGCTTGGAACTGGAACACGACTTGGAGCTTGGAGCTTGGTACTGGAACACAGCTTTGATCTTGGAGCTTTGAACTGGAACCCGGCTTGGAGCTTGGAGCCTGGAACTGGAACCCGGCTTGGAGCTTTAAGCCTGGAACTGGAACACGACTTTGAGCTTGGAACTGGAACACAGCTTTGAGCTTGCAGCTTGGAACAGGAACACTGCTTGGAGCTTGGAACTGGAACACGGCTGGGAGCTTGGAGCTTGGAACTGGAACCCAGCTGGGAGCTTGGAGCTTGGAACTGGAACCCGGCTTGGAGCTTGGTACTGGAACACAGCTTTGAGATTGGAGCTTGGAACTTGGAATTGGAACATGACTTGGAGCTTGGCGCTTGGAACTGTAACACGTCTTGGAGCTTGGCGCTTTGAAGTGGAACCCGGCTTGGAGCTTGGAGTTTGGAACTGGAACCAGGCTTGGTGCTTGGAGCTTGGTACTGGAACACAGCTTTGATCTTGGAGCTTTGAAGTGGAACCCGGCTTGGAGCTTGGAACTTGGAACTGGAACCCGGCTTGGAGCTTGTAAATTGGAATTGGAACATGACTTGGAGCTTGGAGCTTGGAACTGGAACATGACTTGGAAATTGGAACTTGGAAATGGAATACAGCTTGGAGCTTGGAACTGAAACACGGCTTTGAGCCTGGAGCTTGGAACTGGAACACGGCTGGGAGCTTGGAGCTGGAACACGGCTGAGAGATTGGAGCTTGGAACTGGAACACGACTTGGAACTTGGAGCTTGGAACTGGAACACGACTTGGAGCTTGGAGCTTGGATCTTGGAACTGGAATAAGACTTGGAACTTGGAGCTTGGAACTGGAACACGACTTGGAGCTTGGCTCTTGGAACTGGAAGACGTCATGGAGCTTGGCTCTTGGATCTGGAACACGACTGGGAGCTTGGCGCTTGGAACTGGAACACCACTTGGAGCTTGGCGCTTGGAACTGGAACACTGCTTGGAGCTTGGAACTGGAACACGGCTGGGAGATTGGAGCTTGGAACTGGAACACGACTTGGAACTTGGAACTGGAACACTGCTGGGAGATTGGAGATTGGAACTGGAACACGACTTGGAGCTCTGAGCTTGGAACTGGAACACTGTTTTGAGCTTGCAGCTTGGAAATGGAACACTGCTTGGAGCTTGGAACTGGAACCGGGCTTGGAGCTTGGAGCTTGTATCTGGAACCCAGCTTGGAGCTTGGAGCCTGGAACTGGAACACGGCTTGGAGCTTGGCGCTTGGAACTGGAACACGGCTTGGAGCTTGTAACTGGAACCCGGCTTGGAACTTGGAGCCTGGAACTGGAACACAGCTTGGAACTTGGAGCATGGAACTGGAACACGGCTTGGAGCTTGGAGCCTGGAACTGGAACCCGGCTTGGAGCTTGGAACTGGAACACGGCTGGTAGATTGGAGCTTGGAACTGGAACACGACTTGGAGCTTGGATCTTGGTACTGGAACACAGATTTGATCTTGGAGCTTTGAACTGGAACCCGGCTTGGAGCTTGGAGCCTGGAACTGGAACCCGGCTTGGAGCTTTAAGCCTGGAACTGGAACACGACTTTGAGCTTGGAACTGGAACACAGCTTTGAGCTTGCAGCTTGGAACAGGAACACTGCTTGGAGCTTGGAACTGGAACACGACTTGGAACTTGGAGCTTGGAACTGGAACACGACTTGGAGCTTGGCTCTTGGAACTGGAACACGACTTGGAGTTTGGCGCTTGGAACTGGAACACTGCTTGGAGCTTGGAACTGGAACACGGCTGGGAGATTGGAGCTTGGAACTGGAACACGACTTGGAACTTGGAACTGGAACACTGCTGGGAGATTGGAGATTGGAACTGGAACACGACTTGGAGCTCTGAGCTTGGAACTGGAACACTGTTTTGAGCTTGGAGCTTGGCACTGGAACACTGCTTGGAGCTTGGAACTGGAACCCGGCTTGGAGCTTGGAGCTTGGAACTGGAACATGACTTGGAGCTTGTCTCTTGGAACTGGAAGACAACATGGAGCTTGGCTCTTGGATCTGGAACACGACTTGGAGCTTGGCACTTGGAACTGGAACACCACTTGGAGCTTGGCGCTTGGAACTGGAACACTGCTTGGAGCTTGGAACTGGAACACGGCTGGGAGATTGGAGCTTGGAACTGGAACACGACTTGGAACTTGGAACTGGAACACTGCTGGGAGATTGGAGATTGGAACTGGAACACGACGTGGAGCTCTGAGCTTGGAACTGGAACACTGTTTTGAGCTTGCAGCTTGGAAATGGAACACTGCTTGGAGCTTGGAACTGGAACCCGGCTTGGAGCTTGGAGCTTGTATCTGGAACCCGGCTTGGAGCTTGGAGCCTGGAACTGGAACACGGCTTAGAGCTTGGCGCTTGGAACTGGAACACGGCTTGGAGCTTGTAACTGGAACCCGGCTTGGAACTTGGAGCCTGGAACTGGAACACAGCTTGGAACTTGGAGCATGGAACTGGAACACGGCTTGGAGCTTGGAGCCTGGAACTGGAACCCGGCTTGGAGCTTGGAACTGGAACACGGCTGGTAGATTGGAGCTTGGAACTGGAACACAGCTTGGAACTTGGAGCATGGAACTGGAACACGGCTGGGAGATTGGAGCTTGGAACTGGAACACGACTTGGTGCTTGGTACTGGAACACAGCTTTGAGATTGGAGCTTGGAACTTGGAATTGGAACATGACTTGGAGCTTGGAGCCTGGAACTGGAACACGACTTGGAGCTTGGCTCTTGGAACTGGAACACGACTTGGAGCTTGGAGCTTGGTACTGGAACACAGCTTTGATCTTGGAGCTTTGAACTGGAACCCGGCTTGGAGCTTGGAGCCTGGAACTGGAACCCAGCTTGGAGCTTTAAGCCTGGAACTGGAACACGACTTTGAGCTTGGAACTGGAACACAGCTTTGAGCTTGCAGCTTGGAACAGGAACACTGCTTGGAGCTTGGAACTGGAACACGGCTGGGAGCTTGGAGCTTGGAACTGGAACCCAGCTGGGAGCTTGGAGCTTGGAACTGGAACCCGGCTTGGTGCTTGGTACTGGAACACAGCTTTGAGATTGGAGCTTGGAACTTGGAATTGGAACATGACTTGGAGCTTGGCGCTTGGAACTGTAACACGTCTTGGAGCTTGGCGCTTTGAAGTGGAACCCGGCTTGGAGCTTGGAGTTTGGAACTGGAACCAGGCTTGGTGCTTGGAGCTTGGTACTGGAACACAGCTTTGATCTTGGAGCTTTGAAGTGGAACCCGGCTTGGAGCTTGGAACTGGAACCCAGCTTGGAGCTTGGTACTGGAACACAGCTTTGAGATTGGAGCTTGGAACTTGTAATTGGAACATGACTTGGAGCTTGGCGCTTGGAACTGTAACACGTCTTGGAGCTTGGCGCTTTGAAGTGGAACCCGGCTTGGAGCTTGGAGTTTGGAACTGGAACCAGGCTTGGTGCTTGGAGCTTGGTACTGGAACACAGCTTTGATCTTGGAGCTTTGAAGTGGAACCCGGCTTGGAGCTTGGAACTTGGAACTGGAACCCGGCTTGGAGCTTGTAAATTGGAATTGGAACACGACTTGGAGCTTGGAGCTTGGAACTGAAACACGGCTTTGAGCCTGGAGCTTGGAACTGGAACACGGCTGGGAGCTTGGAGCTGGAACACGGCTGAGAGATTGGAGCTTGGAACTGGAACACGACTTGGAACTTGGAGCTTGGAACTGGAACACGACTTGGAGCTTGGAGCTTGGATCTTGGAACTGGAATAAGACTTGGAACTTGGAGCTTGGAACTGGAACACGACTTGGAACTTGGAACTTGGAACTGAAACACGGCTTGGAGCCTGGAGCTTCGAACTGGAACACAGCTTGGAACCTTGAGCTTTGAACTGGAACATAACTTGGAGCTTGGAACTGGAACACGGCTTGGAGCATGGAGCTTGCAACTGGAAGACGACTTGGAGCTTGGAACTGGAACACGGCTTTTAGCTTGGAACTGGAACACAGTTTAGAGCTTGGAGCTTGGAACTGGAACCTGGCTTGGAGTTTTGAGCTTGGAACTGGAACCCGGCTTGGAGCTTGGAACTGGAACACGGCTTGGAGCGTGGAGCTTGCAACTGGAACACTACTTGGAGCTTGGAACTGGAACACGGCTTTTAGCTTGGAACTGGAACACAGCTTTGAGCTTGGAGCTTGGAACTGGAACACAGTTTTGAGTTTGGAGCTTGGAACTGGAACCCGGCTTGGAGCTTGGAGCTTGGAACTGGAACCCGGCTTGGAGCTTGGAGCCTGGAACTGGAACACGGCTTGGAGCTTGGCGCTTGGAACTGGAACACGGCTTGGAGCTTGTAACTGGAACCCGGCTTGGAACTTGGAGCCTGGAACTGGAACACAGCTTGGAACTTGGAGCATGGAACTGGAACACGGCTTGGAGCTTGGAGCCTGGAACTGGAACCCGGCTTGGAGCTTGGAACTGGATCACGGCTGGTAGATTGGAGCTTGGAACTGGAACACGACTTGGAGCTTGGATCTTGGTACTGGAACACAGCTTTGATCTTGGAGCTTTGAACTGGAACCCGGCTTGGAGCTTGGAGCCTGGAACTGGAACCCGGCTTGGAGCTTTAAGCCTGGAACTGGAACACGACTTTGAGCTTGGAACTGGAACACAGCTTTGAGCTTGCAGCTTGGAACAGGAACACTGCTTGGAGCTTGGAACTGGAACACGACTTGGAACTTGGAGCTTGGAACTGGAACACGACTTGGAGCTTGGAGCTTGGAACTGGAACTCGACTTGGAGCTTGGCTCTTGGAACTGGAACATGACTTGGAGCTTGGCGCTTGGAACTGGAACACTGCTTGGAGCTTGGAACTGGAACACGGCTGGGAGATTGGAGCTTGGAACTGGAACACGACTTGGAACTTGGAACTGGAACACTGCTGGGAGATTGGAGATTGGAACTGGAACACGACTTGGAGCTCTGAGCTTGGAACTGGAACACTGTTTTGAGCTTGGAGCTTGGCACTGGAACACTGCTTGGAGCTTGGAACTGGAACCCGGCTTGGAGCTTGGAGCTTGGAACTGGAACACGACTTGGAGCTTGTCTCTTGGAACTGGAAGACAACATGGAGCTTGGCTCTTGGATCTGGAACACGACTTGGAGCTTGGCGCTTGGAACTGGAACACGACTTGGAGCTTGGCGCTTGGAACTGGAACACTGCTTGGAGCTTGGAACTGGAACCCGGCTTGGAGCTTGGAGCTTAGAACTGGAACACGACTTGGAGCTTGGCTCTTGGAACTGGAAGACGACATGGAGCTTGGCTCTTGGATCTGGAACACGACTTGGAGCTTGGAACTGGAACACGGCTCGGAGATTGGAGCTTGGAACTGGAACACGACTTGGAACTTGGAACTGGAACACTGCTGGGAGATTGGAGATTGGAACTGGAACACGACGTGGAGCTCTGAGCTTGGAACTGGAACACTGTTTTGAGCTTGCAGCTTTGAAATGGAACACTGCTTGGAGCTTGGAACTGGAACCCGGCTTGGAGCTTGGAGCTTGTATCTGGAACCCGGCTTGGAGCTTGGAGCCTGGAACTGGAACACGGCTTAGAGCTTGGCGCTTGGAACTGGAACACGGCTTGGAGCTTGTAACTGGAACCCGGCTTGGAACTTGGAGCCTGGAACTGGAACACAGCTTGGAACTTGGAGCATGTAACTGGAACCGGGCTTGGAACTTGGAGCATGGAACTGGAACACGGCTTGGAGCTTGGAGCTTGGAACTGGAACACGGCTTGGAGCTTGGAGCCTGGAACTGGAACCCGGCTTGGAGCTTGGAACTGGAACACGGCTGGTAGATTGGAGCTTGGAACTGGAACACGACTTGGAGCTTGGAGCTTGGTACTGGAACACAGCTTTGATCTTGGAGCTTTGAACTGGAACCCGGCTTGGAGCTTGGAGCCTGGAACTGGAACCCGGCTTGGAGCTTTAAGCCTAGAACTGGAACACGACTTTGAGCTTGGAACTGGAACACAGCTTTGAGCTTGCAGCTTGGAACAGGAACACTGCTTGGAGCTTGGAACTGGAACACGGCTGGGAGCTTGGAGCTTGGAACTGGAACCCAGCTGGGAGCTTGGAGCTTGGAACTGGAACCCGGCTTGGAGCTTGGTACTGGAACACAGCTTTGAGATTGGAGCTTGGAACTTGGAATTGGAACATGACTTGGAGCTTGGCGCTTGGAACTGTAACACGTCTTGGAGCTTGGCGCTTTGAAGTGGAACCCGGCTTGGAGCTTGGAGTTTGGAACTGGAACCAGGCTTGGTGCTTGGAGCTTGGTACTGGAACACAGCTTTGATCTTGGAGCTTTGAAGTGGAACCCGGCTTGGAGCTTCGAACTGGAACCCGGCTTGGAGCTTGGTACTGGAACACAGCTTTGAGATTGGAGCTTGGAACTTGGAATTGGAACATGACTTGGAGCTTGGCGCTTGGAACTGTAACACGTCTTGGAGCTTGGCGCTTTGAAGTGGAACCCGGCTTGGAGCTTGGAGTTTGGAACTGGAACCAGGCTTGGTGCTTGGAGCTTGGTACTGGAACACAGCTTTGATCTTGGAGCTTTGAAGTGGAACCCGGCTTGGAGCTTGGAACTTGGAACTGGAACCCGGCTTGGAGCTTGTAAATTGGAATTGGAACACGACTTGGAGCTTGGAGCTTGGAACTGGAACATGACTTGGAAATTGGAACTTGGAAATGGAATACAGCTTGGAGCTTGGAACTGAAACACGGCTTTGAGCCTGGAGCTTGGAACTGGAACACGGCTGGGAGCTTGGAGCTGGAACACGGCTGAGAGATTGGAGCTTGGAACTGGAACACGACTTGGAACTTGGAGCTTGGAACTGGAACACGACTTGGAGCTTGGAGCTTGGAACTGGAACCTGGCTTGGAGTTTTGAGCTTGGAACTGGAACCCGGCTTGGAGCTTGGAACTGGAACACGGCTTGGAGCGTGGAGCTTGCAACTGGAACACTACTTGGAGCTTGGAACTGGAACACGGCTTTTAGCTTGGAACTGGAACACAGCTTTGAGCTTGGAGCTTGGAACTGGAACACAGTTTTGAGTTTGGAGCTTGGAACTGGAACCCGGCTTGGAGCTTGGAGCTTGGAACTGGAACCCGGCTTGGAGCTTGGAGCTGGGAACTGGAGCACGACTTGGAGCTTGGCGCTTGGAACTGGAACACGGCTTGGAGCTTGTATCTGGAACCCGGCTTGGAGCTTGGAGCCTGGAACTGGAACACGGCTTGGAGCTTGGCGCTTGGAACTGGAACACGGCTTGGAGCTTGTAACTGGAACCCGGCTTGGAACTTGGAGCCTGGAACTGGAACACAGCTTGGAACTTGGAGCATGGAACTGGAACACGGCTTGGAGCTTGGAGCCTGGAACTGGAACCCGGCTTGGAGCTTGGAACTGGAACACGGCTGGTAGATTGGAGCTTGGAACTGGAACACGACTTGGAGCTTGGATCTTGGTACTGGAACACAGCTTTGATCTTGGAGCTTTGAACTGGAACCCGGCTTGGAGCTTGGAGCCTGGAACTCGAACCCGGCTTGGAGCTTTAAGCCTGGAACTGGAACATGACTCTGAGCTTGGAACTGGAACACTGCTTGGAGCTTGGAACTGGAACACGACTTGGAACTTGGAGCTTGGAACTGGAACACGACTTGGAGCTTGGAGCTTGGAACTGGAACACGACTTTGAGCTTGGAGCTTGGAACTGTAACTCGACTTGGAGTTTGGCGCTTGGAACTGGAACACTGCTTGGAGCTTGGAACTGGAACACGGCTGGGAGATTGGAGCTTGGAACTGGAACACGACTTGGAACTTGGAACTGGAACACTGCTGGGAGATTGGAGATTGGAACTGGAACACGACTTGGAGCTCTGAGCTTGGAACTGGAACACTGTTTTGAGCTTGGAGATTGGCACTGGAACACTGCTTGGAGCTTGGAACTGGAACCCGGCTTGGAGCTTGGAGCTTGGAACTGGAACACGACTTGGAGCTTGGCTCTTGGAACTGGAAGACAACATGGAGCTTGGCTCTTGGATCTGGAACACGACTTGGAGCTTGGCGCTTGGAACTGGAACACCACTTGGAGCTTGGAGCCTGGAACTGGAACCCGGCTTGGAGCTTGGAACTGGAACACGGCTGGGAGATTGGAGCTTGGAACTGGAACACTGCTTGGAGCTTGGAACTGGAACACGGCTGGGAGATTGGAGCTTGGAACTGGAACACGACTTGGAACTTGGAACTGGAACACTGCTGGGAGATTGGAGATTGGAACTGGAACACGACTTGGAGCTCTGAGCTTGGAACTGGAACACTGTTTTGAGCTTGCAGCTTGGAAATGGAACACTGCTTGGAGCTTGGAACTGGAACCCGGCTTGGAGCTTGGAGCTTGGAACTGGAACACGACTTGGAGCTTGGAGCTTGGAACTGGAACACGGCTTGGAGCTTGGAGCTTGTATCTGGAACCCGGCTTGGAGCTGGGAGCCTGGAACTGGAACACGGCTTGGAGCTTGGCGCTTGGAACTGGAACACGGCTTGGAGCTTGTAACTGGAAACCGGCTTGGAACTTGGATCCTGGAACTGGAACACAGCTTGGAACTTGGAGCAAGGAACTGGAACACGGCTTGTAGCTTGGAACTGGAACACGGCTGGTAGATTGGAGCTTGGAACTGGAACACGACTTGGAGCTTGGAGCTTGGTACTGGAACACAGCTTTGATCTTGGAGCTTTGAACTGGAACCTAGCTTGGAGCTTGGAGCCTGGAACTGGAACCCGGCTTGGAGCTTTAAGCCTGGAACTGGAACACGACTTTGAGCTTGGAACTGGAACACAGCTTTGAGCTTGCAGCTTGGAACAGGAACACTGCTTGGAGCTTGGAACTGGCACACGGCTGGGAGCTTGGAGCTTGGAACTGGAACCCAGCTGGGAGCTTGGAGCTTGGAACTGGAACCCGGCTTGGAGCTTGGTACTGGAACACAGCTTTGAGATTGGAGCTTGGAACTTGGAATTGGAACATGACTTGGAGCTTGGCGCTTGGAACTGTAACACGTCTTGGAGCTTGGCGCTTTGAAGTGGAACCCGGCTTGGAGCTTGTAACTGGAACCCGGCTTGGAACTTGGAGCCTGGAACTGGAACACAGCTTGGAACTTGGAGCATGGAACTGGAACACAGCTTGGAGCTTGGAGCCTGGAACTGGAACCCGGCTTGGAGCTTGGAACTGGAACACGGCTGGTAGATTGGAGCTTGGAACTGGAACACGACTTGGAGCTTGGAGCTTGGTACTGGAACACAGCTTTGATCTTGGAGCTTTGAACTGGAACCCGGCTTGGAGCTTGGAGCCTGGAACTGGAACCCGGCTTGGAGCTTTAAGCCTGGAACTGGAACACGACTTTGAGCTTGGAACTGGAACACAGCTTTGAGCTTGCAGCTTGGAACAGGAACACTGCTTGGAGCTTGGAACTGGAACACGGCTGGGAGCTTGGAGCTTGGAACTGGAACCCAGCTGGGAGCTTGGAGCTTGGAACTGGAACCCGGCTTGGAGCTTGGTACTGGAACACAGCTTTGAGATTGGAGCTTGGAACTTGGAATTGGAACATGACTTGGAGCTTGGCGCTTGGAACTGTAACACGTCTTGGAGCTTGGCGCTTTGAAGTGGAACCCGGCTTGGAGCTTGGAGTTTGGAACTGGAACCAGGCTTGGTGCTTGGAGCTTGGTACTGGAACACAGCTTTGATCTTGGAGCTTTGAAGTGGAACCCAGCTTGGAGCTTGGAACTTGGAACTGGAACCCGGCTTGGAGCTTGTAAATTGGAATTGGAACACGACTTGGAGCTTGGAGCTTGGAACTGGAACATGACTTGGAAATTGGAACTTGGAAATGGAATACAGCTTGGAGCTTGGAACTGGAACACGGCTTGGAGCATGGAGCTTGCAACTGGAAGACGACTTGGAGCTTGGAACTGGAACACGGCTTTTAGCTTGGAACTGGAACACAGTTTAGAGCTTGGAGCTTGGAACTGGAACCCGGCTTGGAGTTTTGAGCTTGGAACTGGAACCCGGCTTGGAGCTTGGAACTGGAACACGGCTTGGAGCGTGGAGCTTGCAACTGGAACACTACTTGGAGCTTGGAACTGGAACACGGCTTTTAGCTTGGAACTGGAACACAGCTTTGAGCTTGGAGCTTGGAACTGGAACACAGTTTTGAGCTTGGAGCTTGGAACTGGAACCTGGCTTGGAGCTTGGAGCTTGGAAATGGAACCCGGCTTGGCGCTTGGAGCTTGGAACTGGAACACGACTTGGAGCTTGGCGCTTGGAACTGGAACACGGCTTGGAGCTTGTATCTGGAACCCGGCTTGGAGCTTGGAGCCTGGAACTGGAACACGGCTTGGAGCTTGGCGCTTGGAACTGGAACACGGCTTGGAGCTTGTAACTGGAACCCGGCTTGGAACTTGGAGCCTGGAACTGGAACACAGCTTGGAACTTGGAGCATGGAACTGGAACTCGGCTTGGAGCTTGGAGCCTGGAACTGGAACCCGGCTTGGAGCTTGGAACTGGAACACGGCTGGTAGATTGGAGCTTGGAACTGGAACATGACTTGGAGCTTGGATCTTGGTACTGGAACACAGCTTTGATCTTGGAGCTTTGAACTGGAACCCGGCTTGGAGCTTGGAGCCTGGAACTGGAAGACAGCTTGGAACTTGGAGCATGGAACTGGAACTCGGCTTGGAGCTTGGAGCCTGGAACTGGAACCCGGCTTGGAGCTTGGAACTGGAAAACGGCTGGTAGATTGGAGCTTGGAACTGGAACACGACTTGGAGCTTGGATCTTGGTACTGGAACACAGCTTTGATCTTGGAGCTTTGAACTGGAACCCGGCTTGGTGCTTGGAACTGGACCACGACTTAGTGCTTGGCTCTTGGAACTGGAACACGACTTGGAGCTTGGTGCTTGGAACTGGAACACGACTTGGAGCTTGGCTCTTGGAACTTGAACATGACTTGGAGCTTGGTCCTTGGAACTGGAACACTGCTTCGAGCTTGGAGCTTGGAACTAGAACATGACTTGGAGTTTGGAGCTTGGAACTGGAACACGACTTTGAGCTTGGCTCATGGAACTGGAACACGACTTGGAGCTTGGCACTTGGAACTGGAACACTGCTTGGAGCTTGGAACTGGAACCCGGCTTGGAGCTTGGAGCTTGGAACTGGAACACGACTTGGAGCTTGGTGCTTGGAACTGGAACACGACTTGAAGCTTGGCTCTTGGAACTGGAACATGACTTGGAGCTTGGTGCTTGGAACTGGACCACTGCTTGGAGCTTGGAAATGGAACACGTCTTGGAGCTTGGCGCTTGGAACTGGAACAGGCCTTGGAGATTGGCTCTTGGAACTGGAACACAGCTTTGAGCTTGGAGCTTGGAACAGGAACACAGTTTTGAGCTTGGAGCTTGGAACTGGAACCCGGCTTGGAGCTTGGAGCTTGGAACTGGAACCCGGCTTGGAGCTAGGAACTGGAACACAGCTTTTAGCTTGGAACTGGAACACAGCTTTGAGCTTGGAGCTTGGAACTGGAACACAGTTTTCAGCTTGGAGCTTGGAACTGGAACCCGGCTTGGAGCTTGGAACTTGGAATTGGAACACGACTTGGTGCTTGGAGCTTGGAACTGGAACAAGACTTGGAACATGGAACTTGGAACTGAAACACGGCTTGGAGCCTGGAGCTTGGAACTGGAACACGGCTTTTAGCTTGGAACTGGAACACAGTTTTGAGCTTGGAGTTTGGAACTGGAACCCGGCTTGGAGTTTTGAGCTTGGAACTGGAACACGGCTTGGAGCGTGGAGCTTGCAACTGGAACACGACTCGGAGCTTGGAACTGGAACACGGCTTTTAGCTTGGAACTGGAACACAGCTTTGAGCATGGAGCTTGGAACTGGAACACAGTTTTGAGCTTGGAGCTTGGAACTGGAACCCGGCTTGGAGCTTGGAGCTTGGAACTGGAACCCGGCTTGGAGCTTGGAACTTGGAATTGGAACACGACTTGGTGCTTGGAGCTTGGAACTGTCACAGGACTTGGAACTTGGAGCTTGGAACTGGAACACTGCTTGGAGCTTGGAACTGGAACACGGCTGGTAGATTGGAGCTTGGAACTGGAATACGACTTGGAACTTGGAGCTTGGAACTGGATCACTGCTTGGAGCTTGGCACTGGACACAGCTTTGAGCTTGGAGCTTGGAACTGGAACCCAGCTTTGAGCTTGGAACTTGGAACTGGAACACAGCTTTGAGGTAGGAGCTTGGAACTGGAACACGACTTGGAGCTTGGAGCTTGGACCTAGAACACGACTTGGAGCTTGGAGCTTGGAGCTTGGAACTGGAACACCACTTGGAGCTTGTCTATTGGAACTGGAAGACGACATGGAGCTTGGCTCTTGGAACTGGAACATGACTTGCAGCTTGGCGCTTGCAACTGGAACACTGCTTGGAGCTGGAAACTGGAACACGGCTCGGAGATTGGAGCTTGGAACTTGAACACGACTTGGATCTTGGAGCTTGGAACTGGAACCCGGCTGGGAGCTTGGCCCTTGGAACTGGAACACTGCTTGGAGCTTGGAACTGGAACACGGCTTGGAGCGTGGAGCTTGGAACTGGAACACGACTTGGAGCTTGGAACTGGAACATGGCTTTTAGCTTGGAACAGGAACACAGCTTTGAGCTTGGAGCTTGGAACTGGAACAAAGTTTTGAGCTTGGAGCTTGAAAATGGAACCCGGCTTGGAGCTTGGAGCTTTAAACTGGAACCCAACTTGGAACTTGGAACTTGGAACTGAAACACGGCTTGGAGCCCGGAGCTTCGAACTGGAACACGACTTGGAACCTTGAGCTTTGAACTGGATCACGACTTGGAGCTTGGAACTGGAACACGGCTTGGAGTGTGGAGCTTGCAACTGGAACACGACTTGGAGCTTGAAACTGGAACACGGCTCTTAGCTTGGAACTGGAACACAGTTTTGAGCTTGGAGCTTCGAACTGGAACCCGGCTTGGAGCTTCGAGCTTGGAACTGGAACCCGGCTTGGAGCTTGGAACATGGAATTGGAACACGACTTGGAGATTGGCCCTTGGAACTGGAACACTGCTTGGAGCTTCGAGCTTCAAACTGGAACACAGCTTTGAGCTTGGAGATTCGAACTGGAACACGGCTTGGAACCTTGAGCTTGGAACTGGAACACTACTTGGAGCTTGGAGCTTCGAACTGGAACACAGCTTTGAGCTTGGAGCTTGGAACTGGAACACGACTTGGAGCTTGGCGCTTGGAACTGGAACACTGCTTGGAGCTTGGAACTGGAACACTGCTGGGAGATTGGAGCTTGGAATTGGAACACGACTTGGAGCTTGGAGCTTCGAACTGGAACACAGCTTTGAGCTTGGAGCTTGGAACTGGAACATGACTTGGAGCTTGGCGCTTGGAACTGGAACACTGCTTGGAGCTTCGAACTGGAACACGGCTTGGAACCTTGAGCTTTGAATTGGAACACGACTTGGAGCTTGGAACAGGAACACGGCTTGGAGCGTGGAGCCTGCAACTGGAACACGACTTGGAGCTTGGAACTGGAACACGGCTTTTAGCTTGGAACGGGAACACAGTTTTGAGCTTGGAGCTTGGAACTGGAACCCGGCTTGGAGTTTGGAACTGGAACACGGCTTGGAGCGTAGAGCTTGCAACTGGAACACGACTTGGAGCTTTGCTCTTGGAACTGGAACACGACTTGGAGCTTGGTGCTTGGAACTGGAACACGACTTAGTGCTTGGCTCTTGGAACTGGAACACGACTTGGAGCTTGGTGCTTGGAACTGGAACACGACTTGGAGCTTGGCTCTTGGAACTGGAACATGACTTGGAGCTTGGTCCTTGGAACTGGAACACTGCCTCGAGCTTGGAGCTTGGAACTAGAACACGACTTGGAGCTTGGAGCTTGGAACTGGAATACGACTTTGAGCTTGGCTCTTGGAACTGGAACACGACTTGGAGCTTGGCGCTTGGAACTGGAACCCGGCTTGGAGCTTGGAGCTTGGAACTGGAACACGACTTGGAGCTTGGAGCTTGGAACTGGAACACGACTTGGAGCTTGGAGCTTGGAACTGGAACACGACTTGGAGCTTGGCGCTTGGAACTGGAACACTGCTTGGAGCTTGGATCTGGAACCCGGCTTGG
Source organism: Hypanus sabinus (assembly GCF_030144855.1). Classification (NCBI taxonomy): domain Eukaryota; kingdom Metazoa; phylum Chordata; class Chondrichthyes; order Myliobatiformes; family Dasyatidae; genus Hypanus; species Hypanus sabinus. Next base: position 130,869,389 of record NC_082706.1, read on the forward strand.
AGCTTGGAACTTGGAACTGGAACACGACTTGGAGCTTGGAGCTTGGAACTGGAACACGACTTGGAGCTTGGCTCTTGGAACTGGAACATGACTTGGAGCTTGGTGCTTGGAACTGGAACACTGCTTGGAGCTTGGGAAATGGAACACGGCTTTGAGCTTGGAGCTTGGAACTGGAACCCAGCTTTGAGCTTGGAACTTGGAACTGGAACACAGCTTTGAGTTAGGAGCTTGGAACTGGAACACGACTTGGAGCTTGGAGCTTGGACCTAGAACACGACTTGGAGCTTGGAACTGGAACACGGCTTTTAGCTTGGAACTGGAACACAGCTTTGAGCTTGGAGCTTGGAACTGGAACACTGCTTGGAGCTTGGAACTGGAACACGGCTGGTAGATTGGAGCTTGGAACTGGAACACGACTTGGAATTTGGAGCTTGGAACTGGAACACTGCTTGGAGCTTGGCACTGGACACAGCTTTGAGCTTGGAGCTTGGAACTGGAACCCAGCTTTGAGCTTGGAACTTGGAACTGGAACACAGCTTTGAGGTAGGAGCTTGGAACTGGAACACGACTTGGAGCTTGGCGCTTGGAACTGGAACACTGCTTGGAGCTTGGAACTGGAACCCGGCTTGGAGGTTGGAGCTTGGAACTGGAACACGACTTGGAGCTTGGAGCTTGGAACTGGAACACGACTTGGAGCTTGGAGCTTGGAACTGGAACACGACTTGGAGCTTGGCTCTTGGAACTGGAACATGACTTGGAGCTTGGCGCTTGGAACTGGAACCCGGCTTGGAGCTTGGAGCTTGGAACTGGAACACGACTTGGAGCTTGGAGCTTGGAACTGGAACACGACTTGGAGCTTGGAGCTTGGAACTGGAACACGACTTGGAGCTTGGCGCTTGGAACTGGAACACTGCTTGGAGCTTGGATCTGGAACCCGGCTTGGAGCTTGGAACTTGGAACTGGAACACGACTTGGAGCTTGGAGCTTGGAACTGGAACACGACTTGGAGCTTGGCTCTTGGAACTGGAACATGACTTGGAGCTTGGTGCTTGGAACTGGAACACTGCTTGGAGCTTGGGAAATGGAACACGGCTTTGAGCTTGGAGCTTGGAACTGGAACCCAGCTTTGAGCTTGGAACTTGGAACTGGAACACAGCTTTGAGTTAGGAGCTTGGAACTGGAACACGACTTGGAGCTTGGAGCTTGGACCTAGAACACGACTTGGAGCTTGGAACTGGAACACGGCTTTTAGCTTGGAACTGGAACACAGCTTTGAGCTTGGAGCTTGGAACTGGAACACTGCTTGGAGCTTGGAACTGGAACACGGCTGGTAGATTGGAGCTTGGAACTGGAACACGACTTGGAATTTGGAGCTTGGAACTGGAACACTGCTTGGAGCTTGGCACTGGACACAGCTTTGAGCTTGGAGCTTGGAACTGGAACCCAGCTTTGAGCTTGGAACTTGGAACTGGAACACAGCTTTGAGGTAGGAGCTTGGAACTGGAACACGACTTGGAGCTTGGCGCTTGGAACTGGAACACTGCTTGGAGCTTGGAACTGGAACCCGGCTTGGAGCTTGGAGCTTGGAACTGGAACACGACTTGGAGCTTGGAGCTTGGAACTGGAACACGACTTGGAGCTTGGAGCTTGGAACTGGAACACGACTTGGAGCTTGGCTCTTGGAACTGGAACATGACTTGGAGCTTGGTGCTTGGAACTGGAACACTGCTTGGAGCTTGGGAAATGGAACACGGCTTTGAGCTTGGAGCTTGGAACTGGAACCCAGCTTTGAGCTTGGAACTTGGAACTGGAACACAGCTTTGAGGTAGGAGCTTGGAACTGGAACACGACTTGGAGCTTGGAGCTTGGACCTAGAACATGACTTGCAGCTTGGAACTGGAACACGGCTTTTAGCTTGGAACTGGAACACAGCTTTGAGCTTGGAGCTTGGAACTGGAACACTGCTTGGAGCTTGGAACTGGAACACGGCTGGTAGATTGGAGCTTGGAACTGGAACACGACTTGGAACTTGGAGCTTGGAACTGGAACACTGCTTGGAGCTTGGCACTGGACACAGCTTTGAGCTTGGAGCTTGGAACTGGAACACGACTTGGAGCTTGGAGCTTGGCACTGGACACAGCTTTGAGCTTGGAGCTTGGAACTGGAACACGACTTGGAGCTTGGAGCTTGGCACTGGACACAGCTTTGAGCTTGGAGCTTGGAACTGGAACACGACTTGGAGCTTGGAGCTTGGCACTGGACACAGCTTTGAGCTTGGAGCTTGGAACTGGAACACGACTTGGAGCTTGGAGCTTGGCACTGGACACAGCTTTGAGCTTGGAGCTTGGAACTGGAACACTACTTGGAGCTTGGAGCTTCGAACTGGAACACAGCTTTGAGCTTGGAGCTTGGAACTGGAACACGACTTGGAGCTTGGCGCTTGGAACTGGAACACTGCTTGGAGCTTGGAACTGGAACACTGCTGGGAGGTTGGAGCTTGGAACTGGAACACGACTTGGAGATTGGCCCTTGGAACTGGAACACTGCTTGGAGCTTGGAGCTTCGAACTGGAACACAGCTTTGAGCTTGGAGATTCGAACTGGAACACGGCTTGGAACCTTGAGCTTGGAACTGGAACACTACTTGGAGCTTGGAGCTTCGAACTGGAACACAGCTTTGAGCTTGGAGCTTGGAACTGGAACATGACTTGGAGCTTGGCGCTTGGAACTGGAACACTGCTTGGAGCTTCGAACTGGAACACGGCTTGGAACCTTGAGCTTTGAATTGGAACACGACTTGGAGCTTGGAACAGGAACACGGCTTGGAGCGTGGAGCCTGCAACTGGAACACGACTTGGAGCTTGGAACTGGAACACGGCTTTTAGCTTGGAACGGGAACACAGTTTTGAGCTTGGAGCTTGGAACTGGAACCCGGCTTGGAGTTTGGAACTGGAACACGGCTTGGAGCGTAGAGCTTGCAACTGGAACACGACTTGGAGCTTGGAACTGGAACATGGCTTTTAGCTTGGTACTGGATCACGACTTGGAGCTTTGCTCTTGGAACTGGAACACGACTTGGAGCTTGGTGCTTGGAACTGGAACACGACTTGGAGCTTGGCTCTTGGAACTGGAACATGACTGGGAGCTTGGTCCTTGGAACTGGAACACTGCCTCGAGCTTGGAGCTTGGAACTAGAACACGACTTGGAGCTTGGAGCTTGGAACTGGAATACGACTTTGAGCTTGGCTCTTGGAACTGGAACACGACTTGGAGCTTGGCGCTTGGAACTGGAACACTGCTTGGAGCTTGGAACTGGAACCCGGCTTGGAGCTTGGAGCTTGGAACTGGAACACGACTTGGAGCTTGGAGCTTGGAACTGGAACACGACTTGGAGCTTGGCTCTTGGAACTGGAACATGACTTGGAGCTTGGTGCTTGGAACTGGAACACTGCTTGGAGCTTGGGAAATGGAACACGGCTTTGAGCTTGGAGCTTGGAACTGGAATCCAGCTTTGAGCTTGGAACTTGGAACTGGAACACAGCTTTGAGGTAGGAGCTTGGAACTGGAACACGACTTGGAGCTTGGAGCTTGGACCTAGAACACGACTTGGAGCTTGGAACTGGAACACGGCTTTTAGCTTGGAACTGGAACACAGCTTTGAGCTTGGAGCTTGGAACTGGAACACTGCTTGGAGCTTGGAACTGGAACACGGCTGGTAGATTGGAGCTTGGAACTGGAACACGACTTGGAACTTGGAGCTTGGAACTGGAACACTGCTTGGAGCTGGGCACTGGACACAGCTTTGAGCTTGGAGCTTGGAACTGGAACCCAGCTTTGAGCTTGGAACTTGGAATTGGAACACAGCTTTGAGGTAGGAGCTTGGAACTGGAACACGACTTGGAGCTTGGAGCTTGGACCTAGAACACGACTTGGAGCTTGGAGCTTGGAGCTTGGAACCTGGCTTGGAGCTTCGAGCTTGGAACTGGAACCCGGCTTGGAGCTTGGAACATGGAATTGGAACACGACTTGGAGATTGGCCCTTGGAACTGGAACACTCCTTGGAGCTTGGAACTGGAACACGGCTTGGAGCGTGGAGCTTGGAACTGGAACACGACTTGGAGCTTGGCGCTTGGAACTGGAACACTGCTTGGAGCTTGGAACTGGAACACTGCTGGGAGGTTGGAGCTTGGAACTGGAACACGACTTGGAGCTTGGAGCTTCGAACTGGAACACAACTTTGAGCTTGGAGCTTGGAACTGGAACACGACTTGGAGCTTGGCGCTTGGAACTGGAACACTGCTTGGAGCTTGGAACTGGAACACTGCTGGGAGATTGGAGCTTGGAACTGGAACACGACGTGGAACTTGGAACTTGGAACTGAAACACGGCTTGGAGCCTGGAGCTTCGAACTGGAACACGACTTGAAACCTTGAGCTTTGAACTGGAACACGACTTGGAGCTTGGAGCTTGGAACTGGAACACTACTTGGAGCTTGGAGCTTCGAACTGGAACACAGCTTTGAGCTTGGAGCTTGGAACTGGAACACGACTTGGAGCTTGGCGCTTGGAACTGGAACACTGCTTGGAGCTTGGAACTGGAACACTGCTGGGAGGTTGGAGCTTGGAACTGGAACACGACTTGGAGCCTGGAGCTTCGAACTGGAACACAGCTTTGAGCTTGGAGCTTGGAACTGGAACACGACTTGGAGTTTGGCGCTTGGAACTGGAACACTGCTTGGAGCTTGGAACTGGAACACTGCTGGGAGATTGGAACTTTGAACTGGAACACGACTTGGAACTTGGAGCTTGGAACTGGAACACAGTTTTGAGCTTGGAGCTTGGAACTGGAACACAGTTTTGAGCTTGGAGCATGGAACTGGAACACTGCTTGGAGCTTGGAACTGGAACACGACTTGGAGCTTGGCGCTTGGAACTGGAACACTGCTTGGAGCTTCGAACTGGAACACTGCTGGGTGATTGGAGCTTGGAACTGGAACACGACTTGGAACTTGGAGCTTGGAACTGGAACACTGCTTGGAGCTTGGAACTGGAACCCGAATTGGAGCTTGGAACTGGAACACGGCTGGAGCTTGGAACTGGAACCCCGCTTGGAGCTTGGAACTGGAAAACGACTTGGAACTTGGAGCTTGGAACTGGAACACGACTTGGAGCTTGGAGCTTGGAACTAGAACACGACTTGGAGCTTGGAGCTTGGAACTGGAACACTGCTTGGAGCTTGGAACTGGAACCCAGCTTTGAGCTTGGAACTTGGAACTGGAACACAGCTTTGAGGTAGGAGCTTGGAACTGGAACACGACTTGGAGCTTGCAGCTTGGACCTAGAACACGACTTGGAGCTTGGAACTGGAACACGGCTTTTAGCTTGGAACTGGAACACAGCTTTGAGCTTGGAGCTTGGAACTGGAACACTGCTTGGAGCTTGGAACTGGAACACGGCTGGTAGATTGGAGCTTGGAACTGGAACACGACTTGGAACTTGGAGCTTGGAACTGGAACACTGCTTCGAGCTTGGCACTGGACACAGCTTTGAGCTTGGAGCTTGGAACTGGAACCCAGCTTTGAGCTTGGAGCTTGGAACTGGAACACGACTTGGAGCTTGGAGCTTGGACCTAGAACACGACTTGGAGCTTGGAGCTTGGAGCGTGGAACCTGGCTTGGAGCTTCGAGCTTGGAACTGGAACCCGGCTTGGAGCTTGGAACATGGAATTGGAACACGACTTGGAGATTGGCCCTTGGAACTGGAACACTCCTTGGAGCTTGGAACTGGAACACGGCTTGGAGCGTGGAGCTTGGATCTGGAACACGACTTGCAGCTTGGCGCTTGGAACTGGAACACTGCTTGGAGCTTGGAACTGGAACACTGCTGGGAGGTTGGAGCTTGGAACTGGAACACGACTTGGAGCTTGGAGCTTCGAACTGGAACACAGCTTTGAGCTTGGAGCTTGGAACTGGAACACGACTTGGAGTTTGGCGCTTGGAACTGGAACACTGCTTGGAGCTTGGAACTGGAACACTGCTGGGAGATTGGAGCTTTGAACTGGAACACGACTTGGAACTTGGAGCTTGGAACTGGAACACAGTTTTGAGCTTGGAGCTTGGAACTGGAACACAGTTTTGAGCTTGGAGCCTGGAACTGGAACACTGCTTGGAGCTTGGAACTGGAACACTGCTGGGAGTTTGGAGCTTGGAACTGGAACACGACTTGGAACTTGGAGCTTGGAACTGGAACACAGTTTTGAGCTTGGAGCCTGGAACTGGAACACTGCTTGGAGCTTGGAACTGGAACACTGCTTGGAGCTTGGAACTGGAACACTGCTGGGAGATTGGAGCTTGGAACTGGAACACGACTTGGAACTTGGAGCTTGGAACTGGAACACAGTTTTGAGCTTGGAGCCTGGAACTGGAACACTGCTTGGAGCTTGGAACTGGAACCCGGCTTGGAGCTTGGAACTGGAACACGGCTTGGAGCTTGGAACTGGAACCCGGCTGGCAGCCTGGAACTGGAACACTGCTTGGAGCTTGGAACTGGAACACGGCTGGTAGCTTGGAACTGGAACCCCGCTTGGAGCTTGGAACTGGAAAACGACTTGGAACTTGGAGCTTGGAACTGGAACACGACTTGGAGCTTGGAGCTTGGAACTAGAACACGACTTGGAGCTTGGAGCTTGGAACTGGAACACGACTTTGAGCTTGGCTCTTGGAACTGGAACACTACTTGGAGATTGGCGCTTGGAACTGGAACACTGCTTGGAGCTTGGAACTGGAACCCGGCTTGGAGCTTGGAGCTTGGAACACGGCTCGGAGATTGGAGCTTGGAACTGCAACACGACGTGGAGCTTGGCTCTTGGAACTGGAACACGACTTGGAGCTTGGAGGTTGGAACTGGAACACTACTTGGAGCTTGGAGCTTCGAACTGGAAAACAGCTTTGAGCTTGGAGCTTGGAACTGGAACACTGCTTGGAGCTTGGAACTGGAACACTGCTGGGAGATTGGAGCTTTGAACTGGAACACGACTTGGAACTTGGAGCTTGGAACTGGAACACAGTTTTGAGCTTGGAGCTTGGAACTGGAACACAGTTTTGAGCTTGGAGCCTGGAACTGGAACACTGCTTGGAGCTTGGAACTAGAACACGACTTGGAGCTTGGCGCTTGGAACTGGAACACTGCTTGGAGCTTCGAACTGGAACACTGCTGGGAGATTGGAGCTTGGAACTAGAACACGACTTGGAACTTGGAGCTTGGAACTGGAACACTGCTTGGAGCTTGGAACTGGAACACGGCTTGGAGCTTGGAACTGGAACACGGCTGGAGCTTGGAACTGGAACCCCGCTTGGAGCTTGGAACTGGAAAACGACTTGGAACTTGGAGCTTGGAACTGGAACACGACTTGGAGCTTGGAGCTTGGAACTAGAACACGACTTGGAGCTTGGAGCTTGAAACTGGAACACGACTTTGAGCTTGGCTCTTGGAACTGGAACATGACTTGGAGCTTGGTGCTTGGAACTGGAGCACTGCTTGGAGCTTGGGAAATGGAACACGGCTTTTAGCTTGGAACTGGAACACAGCTTTGAGCTTGGAGCTTGGAACTGGAACACTGCTTGGAGCTTGGAACTGGAACACGGCTGGTAGATTGGAGCTTGGAACTGGAACACGACTTGGAACTTGGAGCTTGGAACTGGAACACTGCTTGGAGCTTGGCACTGGACACAGCTTTGAGCTTGGAGCTTGGAACTGGAACCCAGCTTTGAGCTTGGAGCTTGGAACTGGAACACGACTTGGAGCTTGGAGCTTGGACCTAGAACACGACTTGGAGCTTGGAGCTTGGAGCTTGGAACCTGGCTTGGAGCTTCGAGCTTGGAACTGGAACCCGGCTTGGAGCTTGGAACATGGAATTGGAACACGACTTGGAGATTGGCCCTTGGAACTGGAACACTCCTTGGAGCTTGGAACTGGAACACGGCTTGGAGCGTGGAGCTTGGAACTGGAACACGACTTGCAGCTTGGCGCTTGGAACTGGAACACTGCTTGGAGCTTGGAACTGGAACACTGCTGGGAGGTTGGAGCTTGGAACTGGAACACGACTTGGAGCTTGGAGCTTCGAACTGGAACACAGCTTTGAGCTTGGAGCTTGGAACTGGAACACGACTTGGAGTTTGGCGCTTGGAACTGGAACACTGCTTGGAGCTTGGAACTGGAACACTGCTGGGAGATTGGAGCTTTGAACTGGAACACGACTTGGAACTTGGAGCTTGGAACTGGAACACAGTTTTGAGCTTGGAGCTTGGAACTGGAACACAGTTTTGAGCTTGGAGCCTGGAACTGGAACACTGCTTGGAGCTTGGAACTGGAACACTGCTGGGAGATTGGAGCTTGGAACTGGAACACGACTTGGAACTTGGAGCTTGGAACTGGAACACAGTTTTGAGCTTGGAGCCTGGAACTGGAACACTGCTTGGAGCTTGGAACTGGAACACTGCTTGGAGCTTGGAACTGGAACACGGCTTGGAGCTTGGAACTGGAACCCGGCTGGCAGCCTGGAACTGGAACACTGCTTGGAGCTTGGAACTGGAACCCGGCTGGGAGCTTGGAACTGGAACCCCGCTTGGAGCTTGGAACTGGAAAACGACTTGGAACTTGGAGCTTGGAACTGGAACACGACTTGGAGCTTGGAGCTTGGAACTAGAACACGACTTGGAGCTTGGAGCTTGGAACTGGAACACGACTTTGAGCTTGGCTCTTGGAACTGGAACACGACTTGGAGATTGGCGCTTGGAACTGGAACACTGCTTGGAGCTTGGAACTGGAACCTGGCTTGGAGCTTGGAGCTTGGAACACGACTCGGAGATTGGAGCTTGGAACTGCAACACGACGTGGAGCTTGGCTCTTGGAACTGGAACACGACTTGGAGCTTGGAGCTTGGAACTGGAACACTACTTGGAGCTTGGAGCTTCGAACTGGAACACAGCTTTGAGCTTGGAGCTTGGAACTGGAACACTGCTTGGAGCTTGGAACTGGAACACTGCTGGGAGATTGGAGCTTTGAACTGGAACACGACTTGGAACTTGGAGCTTGGAACTGGAACACAGTTTTGAGCTTGGAGCTTGGAACTGGAACACAGTTTTGAGCTTGGAGCCTGGAACTGGAACACTGCTTGGAGCTTGGAACTAGAACACGACTTGGAGCTTGGCGCTTGGAACTGGAACACTGCTTGGAGCTTCGAACTGGAACACTGCTGGGAGATTGGAGCTTGGAACTGGAACACGACTTGGAACTTGGAGCTTGGAACTGGAACACTGCTTGGAGCTTGGAACTGGAACACGGCTTGGAGCTTGGAACTGGAACACTGCTTGGAGCTTGGAACTAGAACACGACTTGGAGCTTGGCGCTTGGAACTGGAACACTGCTTGGAGCTTCGAACTGGAACACTGCTGGGAGATTGGAGCTTGGAACTGGAACACGACTTGGAACTTGGAGCTTGGAACTGGAACACTGCTTGGAGCTTGGAACTGGAACACGGCTTGGAGCTTGGAACTGGAACACGGCTGGAGCTTGGAACTGGAACCCCGCTTGGAGCTTGGAACTGGAAAACGACTTGGAACTTGGAGCTTGGAACTGGAACACGACTTGGAGCTTGGAGCTTGGAACTAGAACACGACTTGGAGCTTGGAGCTTGGAACTGGAACACGACTTTGAGCTTGGCTCTTGGAACTGGAACATGACTTGGAGCTTGGTGCTTGGAACTGGAACACTGCTTGGAGCTTGGGAAATGGAACACGGCTTTGAGCTTGGAACTTGGAACTGGAACCCAGCTTTGAGCTTGGAACTTGGAACTGGAACACAGCTTTGAGATAGGAGCTTGGAACTGGAACACGACTTGGAGCTTGCAGCTTGGACCTAGAACACGACTTGGAGCTTGGAACTGGAACACGGCTTTTAGCTTGGAACTGCAACACAGCTTTGAGCTTGGAGCTTGGAACTGGAACACTGCTTGGAGCTTGAAACTGGAACACGGCTGGTAGATTGGAGCTTGGAACTGGAACACGACTTGGAACTTGGAGCTTGGAACTGGAACACTGCTTGGAGCTTGGCACTGGACACAGCTTTGAGCTTGGAGCTTGGAACTGGAACCCAGCTTTGAGCTTGGAGCTTGGAACTGGAACACGACTTGGAGCTTGGAGCTTGGACCTAGAACACGACTTGGAGCTTGGAGCTTGGAGCTTGGAACCTGGCTTGGAGCTTCGAGCTTGGAACTGGAACCCGGCTTGGAGCTTGGAACATGGAATTGGAACACGACTTGGAGATTGGCCCTTGGAACTGGAACACTCCTTGGAGCTTGGAACTGGAACACGGCTTGGAGCGTGGAGCTTGGAACTGGAACACGACTTGCAGCTTGGCGCTTGGAACTGGAACACTGCTTGGAGCTTGGAACTGGAACACTGCTGGGAGGTTGGAGCTTGGAACTGGAACACGACTTGGAGCTTGGAGCTTCGAACTGGAACACAGCTTTGAGCTTGGAGCTTGGAACTGGAACACGACTTGGAGCTTGGCGCTTGGAACTGGAACACTGCTTGGAGCTTAGAACTGGAACACTGTTGGGAGATTGGAGCTTGGAACTGGAACACGACTTGGAGCTTGGAGCTTGGAACTGGAACACGACTTGGAACTTGGAACTTGGAACTGAAACACGGCTTGGAGCCTGGAGCTTCGAACTGGAACACGACTTGAAACCTTGAGCTTTGAACTGGAACACGACTTGGAGCTTGGAGCTTGGAACTGGAACACTACTTGGAGCTTGGAGCTTCGAACTGGAACACAGCTTTGAGCTTGGAGCTTGGAACTGGAACACGACCTGGAGCTTGGCGCTTGGAACTGGAACACTGCTGGGAGATTGGAGCTTTGAACTGGAACACGACTTGGAACTTGGAGCTTGGAACTGGAACACAGTTTTGAGCTTGGAGCCTGGAACTGGAACACTCCTTGGAGCTTGGAACTGGAACACAGCTTTGAGCTTGGAGCTTGGAACTGGAACACGACTTGGAGCTTGGCGCTTGGAACTGGAACACTGCTTGGAGCTTGGAACTGGAACACTGCTGGGAGATTGGAGCTTGGAACTGGAACACGACTTGGAACTTGGAGCTTGGAACTGGAACACAGTTTTGAGCTTGGAGCCTGGAACTGGAACACTGCTTGGAGCTTGGAACTGGAACCCGGCTTGGAGCTTGGAACTGGAACACGGCTGGAGCTTAGAACTGGAACCCCGCTTGGAGCTTGGAACTGGAAAACGACTTGGAACTTGGAGCTTGGAACTGGAACACGACTTGGAGCTTGGAGCTTGGAACTGGAACACGACTTTGAGCTTGGCTCTTGGAACTGGAACACGACTTGGAGATTGGCGCTTGGAACTGGAACACAGCTTTGAGCTTGGAGCTTGGAACTGGAACACTGCTGGGAGATTGGAGCTTGGAACTGGAACACGACTTGGAACTTGGAGCTTGGAACTGGAACACAGTTTTGAGCTTGGAGCCTGGAACTGGAACACTGCTTGGAGCTTGGAACTGGAACCCGGCTTGGAGCTTGGAACTGGAACACGGCTGGAGCTTGGAACTGGAACCCCGCTTGGAGCTTGGAACTGGAAAATGACTTGGAACTTGGAGCTTGGAACTGGAACACGACTTGGAGCTTGGAGCTTGGAACTGGAACACGACTTTGAGCTTGGCTCTTGGAACTGGAACACGACTTGGAGATTGGCGCTTGGAACTGGAACACTGCTTGGAGCTTGGAACTGGAACCCGGCTTGGAGCTTGGAGCTTGGAACACGGCTCGGAGATTGGAGCTTGGAACTGCAACACGACGTGGAGCTTGGCTCTTGGAACTGGAACACGACTTGGAGCTTGGAGCTTGGAACTGGAACACTACTTGGAGCTTGGAGCTTCGAACTGGAACACAGCTTTGAGCTTGGAGCTTGGAACTGGAACACTGCTTGGAGCTTGGAACTGGAACCCGGCTTTTAGCTTGGAACTGGAACACAGCTTTGAGCTTGGAGCTTGGAACTGGAACCCGGCTTGGAGCTTGGAGCTTGGAACTGGAACCCGGCTTGGAGCTTGGAGCTTCGAACTGGAACACGGCTTGGAACCTTGAGCTTTGAACTGGAACACGACTTGGAGCTTGGAACTGGAACACAGCTTGGAGCGTGGAGCCTGCAACTGGAACACGACTTGGAGCTTGGAACTGGAACACGGCTTTTAGCTTGGAACTGGAACACAGTTTTGAGCTTGGACTTTGGAACTGGAACCCGGCTTGGAGTTTTGAGCTTGGAACTGGAACCTGGCTTGGAGCTTGGAACTGGAACATGGCTTGGAGCGTGGAGCTTGCAACTGGAACACGACTTGGAGCTTGGAACTGGAACACGGCTTTTAGCTTGGAACTGGAACACAGCTTTGAGCTTGGAGCTTGGAACTGGAACACAGTTTTGAGCTTGGAGTTTGGAACTGGAACCCGGCTTGGAGCTTGGAGCTTGGAACTGGAACCCGGCTTGGAGCTTGGAACTTGGAATTGGAACACAACTTGCTGCTTGGAGCTTGGAACTGGAACAGGACTTGGAATTTGGAGCTTGGAACTGGAACACTGCTTGGAGCTTGGAACTGGAACACGGCTGGTAGATTGGAGCTTGGAACTGGAACACGACTTGGAACTTGGAGCTTGGAACTGGAACACTGCTTGGAGCTTGGCACTGGACACAGCTTTGAGCTTGGAGCTTGGAACTGGAACACGACTTGGAGCTTGGAGCTTGGAACTGGAACACGACTTTGAGCTTGGCTCTTGGAACTGGAACACGACTTGGAGATTGGCGCTTGGAACTGGAACACTGCTTGGAGCTTGGAGCTTCGAACTGGAACATGGCTTGGAACCTTGAGCTTTGAACTGGAACACGACTTGGAGCTTGGAGCTTGGAACTGGAACACTACTTGGAGCTTGGAGCTTCGAACTGGAACACAGCTTTGAGCTTGGAGCTTGGAACTGGAACACTGCTGGGAGATTGGAGCTTGGAACTGGAACACGACTTGGAACTTGGAGCTTGGAACTGGAACACAGTTTTGAGCTTGGAGCCTGGAACTGGAACACTGCTTGGAGCTTGGAACTGGAACCCGGCTTGGAGCTTGGAACTGGAACACGGCTGGAGCTTGGAACTGGAACCCCGCTTGGAGCTTGGAACTGGAAAATGACTTGGAACTTGGAGCTTGGAACTGGAACACGACTTGGAGCTTGGAGCTTGGAACTGGAACACGACTTTGAGCTTGGCTCTTGGAACTGGAACACGACTTGGAGATTGGCGCTTGGAACTGGAACACTGCTTGGAGCTTGGAACTGGAACCCGGCTTGGAGCTTGGAGCTTGGAACACGGCTCGGAGATTGGAGCTTGGAACTGCAACACGACGTGGAGCTTGGCTCTTGGAACTGGAACACGACTTGGAGCTTGGAGCTTGGAACTGGAACACTACTTGGAGCTTGGAGCTTCGAACTGGAACACAGCTTTGAGCTTGGAGCTTGGAACTGGAACACTGCTTGGAGCTTGGAACTGGAACCCGGCTTTTAGCTTGGAACTGGAACACAGCTTTGAGCTTGGAGCTTGGAACTGGAACCCGGCTTGGAGCTTGGAGCTTGGAACTGGAACCCGGCTTGGAGCTTGGAGCTTCGAACTGGAACACGGCTTGGAACCTTGAGCTTTGAACTGGAACACGACTTGGAGCTTGGAACTGGAACACAGCTTGGAGCGTGGAGCCTGCAACTGGAACACGACTTGGAGCTTGGAACTGGAACACGGCTTTTAGCTTGGAACTGGAACACAGTTTTGAGCTTGGACTTTGGAACTGGAACCCGGCTTGGAGTTTTGAGCTTGGAACTGGAACCTGGCTTGGAGCTTGGAACTGGAACATGGCTTGGAGCGTGGAGCTTGCAACTGGAACACGACTTGGAGCTTGGAACTGGAACACGGCTTTTAGCTTGGAACTGGAACACAGCTTTGAGCTTGGAGCTTGGAACTGGAACACAGTTTTGAGCTTGGAGTTTGGAACTGGAACCCGGCTTGGAGCTTGGAGCTTGGAACTGGAACCCGGCTTGGAGCTTGGAACTTGGAATTGGAACACGACTTGGTGCTTGGAGCTTGGAACTGGAACAGGACTTGGAATTTGGAGCTTGGAACTGGAACACTGCTTGGAGCTTGGAACTGGAACACGGCTGGTAGATTGGAGCTTGGAACTGGAACACGACTTGGAACTTGGAGCTTGGAACTGGAACACTGCTTGGAGCTTGGCACTGGACACAGCTTTGAGCTTGGAGCTTGGAACTGGAACCCAGCTTTGAGCTTCGAACTTGGAACTGGAACACAGCTTTGAGGTAGGAGCTTGGAACTGGAACACGACTTGGAGCTTGGAGCTTGGACCTAGAACACGACTTGGAGCTTGGAGCTTGGAGCTTGGAACTGGAACACGACTTGGAGCTTGGCTCTTTGAACTGGAAGACGACATGGAGCTTGGCTCTTGGAACTGGAACATGACTTGCAGCTTGGCGCTTGCAACTGGAACACTGCTTGGAGCTGGAAACCGGAACACGGCTCGGAGATTGGAGCTTGGAACTTGAACACGACTTGGAGCTTGGAGCTTGCAACTGGAATAAGACTTGGATCTTGGAGCTTGGACCTAGAACACGACTTGGAGCTTGGAGCTTGGAACTGGAACACGACTTGGAGCTTGGCTCTTGGAACTGGAACATGACTTGCAGCTTGGCGCTTGCAACTGGAACACTGCTTGAAGCTGGAAACTGGAACACGGCTCAGAGATTGGAGCTTGGAACTTGAACACGACTTGGAGCTTGGAACTGGAACACGGCTTTTAGCTTGGAACTGGAACACAGCTTTGAGCTTGGCGCTTGGAACTGGAACACAGTTTTGAGTTTGGAGCTTGGAACTGGAACCCGGCTTGGAGCTTGGAACTTGGAATTGGAACACGACTTGGTGCTTGGAGCTTGGAACTGGAACACGACTTGGAACTTGGAACTTGGAACTGAAACACGGCTTGGAGCCCGGAGCTTCGAACTGGAACACGGCTTGGAACCTTGAGCTTTGAACTGGAACACGACTTGGAGCTTGGAACTGGAACACGGCTTGGAGCGTGGAGCTTGCAACTGGAACACGACTTGGAGCTTGGAACTGGAACATGGCTTTTAGCTTGGAACTGGAACACACTTTTGAGCTTGGAGCTTGGAACTGGAACCTGGCTTGGAGCTTCGAGCTTGGAACTGGAACCCGGCTTGGAGATTGGAGCATGGAATTGGAACACGACTTGGAGATTGGCCCTTGGAACTGGAACACTCCTTGGAGCTTGGAACTGGAACACGGCTTGGAGCGTGGAGCTTGGAACTGGAACACGACTTGGAGCATGGAACTGGAACAGGACTTGAAACCTTGAGCTTTGAACTGGAACACGACTTGGAGCTTGGAGCTTGGAACTGGAACAATACTTGGAGCTTGGAGCTTCGAACTGGAACACAGCTTTGAGCTTGGAGCTTGGAACTGGAACACGACTTGGAGCTTGGCGCTTGGAACTGGAACACTGCTTGGAGCTTGGAACTGGAACACTGCTGGGAGATTGGAGCTTTGAACTGGAACACGACTTGGAACTTGGAGCTTGGAACTGGAACACAGTTTTGAGCTTGGAGCCTGGAACTGGAACACTGCTTGGAGCTTGGAACTGGAACCCGGCTTGGAGCTTGGAACTGGAACACTGCTGGGAGATTGGAGCTTGGAACTGGAACATGACTTTGAGCTTGGAGCTTCGAACTGGAACACAGCTTTGAGCTTGGAGCTTGGAACTGGAACACGACTTGGAGCTTGGCGCTTGGAACTGGAACACTGCTTGGAGCTTGGAACTGGAACACTGCTGGGAGATTGGAGCTTTCAACTGGATCACGACTTGGAACTTGGAGCTTGGAACTGGAACACAGTTTTGAGCTTGGAGCCTGGAACTGGAACACTGCTTGGTGCTTGGAACTGGAACCCGGCTTGGAGCTTGGAACTGGAACACGGCTGGACCTTGGAACTGGAACCCCGCTTGGAGCTTGGAACTGGAAAACGACTTGGAACTTGGAGCTTGGAACTGGAACACGACTTGGAGCTTGGAGCTTGGAACTAGAACACGACTTGGAGCTTGGAGCTTGGAACTGGAACACGACTTTGAGCTTGGCTCTTGGAACTGGAACACGACTTGGAGCTTGGCGCTTGGAACTGGAACACTGCTTGGAGCTTGGAACTGGAACACGACTTGGAGCTTGGAACTGGAACCCGGCTTGGAGCTTGGAGCTTGGAACACGGCTCGGAGATTGGAGCTTGGAACTGCAACACGACTTGGAGCTTGGCTCTTGGAAGTGGAACATGACTTGGAGCTTGGCGCTTGGAACTGGAACACCGCTTGGAGCTTGGAACTGGAACACGACTTGGAGCTTGGCTCTTGGAACTGGAACACAGCTTTGAGCTTGGAGCTTGGAACCGAAACACAGTTTTGAGCTTGGAGCTTGGAACTGGAACCGGGCTTGGAGCTTGGAACTTGGAACTGGAACCCGGCTTGGAGATTGGAACTTGGAATTGGAACACGACTTGGTGCTTGGAGCTTGGAATTGGAACACTATTTGGAACTTGGAACTTGGAAATGAAACACGGCTTGGAGCCTGGAGCTTCAAAATGGAACACGGCTTGGAACCTTGAGCTTTGAACTGGAACACGACTTGGAGCTTGGAACAGGAACACGGCTTGGAGCGTGGAACTTGCAACTGGAACACAGCTTTGAGATTGGAGCTTGGAACTGGAACACAGTTTTGAGCTTGGAGCTTGGAACTGGAACCCGGCTTGGAGCTTGGAGCTTGGAACTGGAACCCGGCTTGGAGCTTGGAACTTGGAATTGGAACACGACTTGGTGCTTGGAGCTTGGAACTGGAACAGGACTTGGAACTTGGAGCTTGGAACTGGAACACTGCTTGGAGCTTGGAACTGGAACACGGCTGGTAGATTGGAGCTTGGAACTGGAACACGACTTGGAACTTGGAGCTTGGAACTGGAACACTGCTTGGAGCTTGGCACTGGACACAGCTTTGAGCTTGGAGCTTGGAACTGGAACCCAGCTTTGAGCTTGGAACTTGGAACTGGAACACAGCTTTGTGGTAGGAGCTTGGAACTGGAACACGACTTGGAGCTTGGAGCTTGCAACTGGAATAAGACTTGGATCTTGGAGCTTGGACCTAGAACACGACTTGGAGCTTGGAGCTTGGAACTGGAACACGACTTGGAGCTTGGCTCTTGGAACTGGAACATGACTTGCAGCTTGGCGCTTGCAACTGGAACACTGCTTGAAGCTGGAAACTGGAACACGGCTCAGAGATTGGAGCTTGGAACTTGAACACGACTTGGAGCTTGGAACTGGAACACGGCTTTTAGCTTGGAACTGGAACACAGCTTTGAGCTTGGCGCTTGGAACTGGAACACAGTTTTGAGTTTGGAGCTTGGAACTGGAACCCGGCTTGGAGCTTGGAACTTGGAATTGGAACACGACTTGGTGCTTGGAGCTTGGAACTGGAACACGACTTGGAACTTGGAACTTGGAACTGAAACACGGCTTGGAGCCCGGAGCTTCAAACTGGAACATGGCTTGGAACCTTGAGCTTTGAACTGGAACACGACTTGGAGCTTGGAACTGGAACACGGCTTGGAGCGTGGAGCTTGCAACTGGAACACGACTTGGAGCTTGGAACTGGAACATGGCTTTTAGCTTGGAACTGGAACACAGTTTTGAGCTTGGCCCTTGGAACTGGAACACTCCTTGGAGCTTGGAACTGGAACACGGCTTGGAGCGTGGAGCTTGGAACTGGAACACGACTTGGAGCTTGGAACTGGAACACGACTTGAAACCTTGAGCTTTGAACTGGAACACGACTTGGAGCTTGGAGCTTGGAACTGGAACACTACTTGGAGCTTGGAGCTTCGAACTGGAACACAGCTTTGAGCTTGGAGCTTGGAACTGGAACACGACTTGGAGCTTGGCGCTTGGAACTGGAACACTGCTTGGAGCTTGGAACTGGAACACTGCTGGGAGATTGGAGCTTTGAACTGGAACACGACTTGGAACTTGGAGCTTGGAACTGGAACACAGTTTTGAGCTTGGAGCCTGGAACTGGAACACTGCTTGGAGCTTGGAACTGGAACCCGGCTTGGAGCTTGGAACTGGAACACTGCTGGGAGATTGGAGCTTGGAACTGGAACACGACTTTGAGCTTGGAGCTTCGAACTGGAACACAGCTTTGAGCTTGGAGCTTGGAACTGGAACACGACTTGGAGCTTGGCGCTTGGAACTGGAACACTGCTTGGAGCTTGGAACTGGAACACTGCTGGGAGATTGGAGCTTTCAACTGGAACACGACTTGGAACTTGGAGCTTGGAACTGGAACACAGTTTTGAGCTTGGAGCCTGGAACTGGAACACTGCTTGGAGCTTGGAACTGGAACCCGGCTTGGAGCTTGGAACTGGAACACGGCTGGACCTTGGAACTGGAACCCCGCTTGGAGCTTGGAACTGGAAAACGACTTGGAACTTGGAGCTTGGAACTGGAACACGACTTGGAGCTTGGCGCTTGGAACTGGAACACTGCTTGGAGCTTGGAACTGGAACACGACTTGGAGCTTGGCTCTTAGAACTGGAACACAGCTTTGAGCTTGGAGCTTGGAACCGAAACACAGTTTTGAGCTTGGAGCTTGGAACTGGAACCGGGCTTGGAGCTTGGAACTTGGAACTGGAACCCGGCTTGGAGATTGGAACTTGGAATTGGAACACGACTTGGTGCTTGGAGCTTGGAATTGGAACACTATTTGGAACTTGAAACTTGGAAATGAAACACGGCTTGGAGCCTGGAGCTTCAAAATGGAACACGGCTTGGAACCTTGAGCTTTGAACTGGAACACGACTTGGAGCTTGGAACAGGAACACGGCTTGGAGCGTGGAACTTGCAACTGGAACACAGCTTTGAGATTGGAGCTTGGAACTGGAACACAGTTTTGAGCTTGGAGCTTGGAACTGGAACCCGGCTTGGAGCTTGGAGCTTGGAACTGGAACCCGGCTTGGAGCTTGGAACTTGGAATTGGAACACGACTTGGTGCTTGGAGCTTGGAACTGGAACAGGACTTGGAACTTGGAGCTTGGAACTGGAACACTGCTTGGAGCTTGGAACTGGAACACGGCTGGAAGATTGGAGCTTGGAACTGGAACACGACTTGGAACTTGGAGCTTGGAACTGGAACACTGCTTTGAGCTTGGCACTGGACACAGCTTTGAGCTTGGAGCTTGGAACTGGAACCCAGCTTTGAGCTTGGAACTTGGAACTGGAACACAGCTTTGTGGTAGGAGCTTGGAACTGGAACACGACTTGGAGCTTGGAGCTTGGACCTAGAACACGACTTGGAGCTTGGAGCTTGGAGCTTGGAACTGGAACACGACTTGGAGCTTGGCTCTTGGAACTGGAAGACGACATGGAGCTTGGCTCTTGGAACTGGAACATGACTTGCAGCTTGGCGCTTGCAACTGGAACACTGCTTGGAGCTGGAAACCGGAACACGGCTCGGAGATTGGAGCTTGGAACTTGAACACGACTTGGAGCTTGGAGCTTGCAACTGGAATAAGACTTGGATCTTGGAGCTTGGACATAGAACACGACTTGGAGCTTGGAGCTTGGAACTGGAACACGACTTGGAGCTTGGCTCTTGTAACTGGAACATGACTTGCAGCTTGGCGCTTGCAACTGGAACACTGCTTGGAGCTGGAAACTGGAACACGGCTCAGAGATTGGAGCTTGGAACTTGAACACGACTTGGACCTTGGAACTGGAACACGGCTTTTAGCTTGGAACTGGAACACGACTTGGAGCTTGGAACTGGAACACGACTTGAAACCTTGAGCTTTGAACTGGAACACGACTTGGAGCTTGGAGCTTGGAACTGGAACACTACTTGGAGCTTGGAGCTTCGAACTGGAACACAGCTTTGAGCTTGGAGCTTGGAACTGGAACACGACTTGGAGCTTGGCGCTTGGAACTGGAACACTGCTTGGAGCTTGGAACTGGAACACTGCTGGGAGATTGGAGCTTTCAACTGGAACACGACTTGGAACTTGGAGCTTGGAACTGGAACACAGATTTGAGCTTGGAGCCTGGAACTGGAACACTGCTTGGAGCTTGGAACTGGAACCCGGCTTGGAGCTTGGAACTGGAACACGGCTGGAGCTTGGAACTGGAACCCCGCTTGGAGCTTGGAACTGGAAAACGACTTGGAACGGAGCTTGGAACTGGAACACGACTTGGAGCTTGGAGCTTGGAACTAGAACACGACTTGGAGCTTGGAGCTTGGAACTGGACACGACTTTGAGCTTGGCTCTTGGAACTGGAACACGACTTGGAGCTTGGCGCTTGGAACTGGAACACTGCTTGGAGCTTGGAACTGGAACCCGGCTTGGAGCTTGGAGCTTGGAACACGGCTCGGAGATTGGAGCTTGGAACTGCAACACGACTTGGAGCTTGGCTCTTGGAACTGGAACATGACTTGGAGCTTGGCGCTTGGAACTGGAACACTGCTTGGAGCATGGAACTGGAACACGACTTGGAGCTTGGCTCTTGGAACTGGAACACAGCTTTGAGCTTGGAGCTTGGAACCGAAACACAGTTTTGAGCTTGGAGCTTGGAACTGGAACCGGGCTTGGAGCTTGGAACTTGGAACTGGAACCCGGCTTGGAGATTGGAACTTGGAATTGGAACACGACTTGGTGCTTGGAGCTTGGAACTGGAACACTAATTGGAACTTGGAACTTGGAAATGAAACACGGCTTGGAGCCTGGAGCTTCAAAATGGAACACGGCTTGGAACCTTGAGCTTTGAACTGGAACACGACTTGGAGCTTGGAACTGGAACACGGCTTGGAGCGTGGAACTTGCAACTGGAACACAGTTTTGAGATTGGAGCTTGGAACTGGAACACAGTTTTGAGCTTGGAGCTTGGAACTGGAACCCGGCTTGGAGCTTGGAGCTTGGAACTGGAACCCGGCTTGGAGCTTGGAACTTGGAATTGCAACACGACTTGGTGCTTGGAGCTTGGAACTGGAACAGGACTTGGAACTTGGAGCTTGGAACTGGAACACTGCTTGGAGCTTGGAACTGGAACACGGCTGGTAGATTGGAGCTTGGAACTGGAACACGACTTGGAACTTGGTGCTTGGAACTGGAACACTGCTTGGAGCTTGGCACTGGACACAGCTTTGAGCTTGGAGCTTGGAACTGGAACCCAGCTTTGAGCTTGGAGCTTCGAACTGGAACACAGCTTTGAGCTTGGAGCTTGGAACTGGAACACGACTTGGAGCTTGGCGCTTGGAACTGGAACACTGCTTGGAGCTTGGAACTGGAACACTGCTGGGAGATTGGAGCTTTCAACTGGAACACGACTTGGAACTTGGAGCTTGGAACTGGAACACAGTTTTGAGCTTGGAGCCTGGAACTGGAACACTGCTTGGAGCTTGGAACTGGAACCCGGCTTGGAGCTTGGAACTGGAACACGGCTGGAGCTTGGAACTGGAACCCCGCTTGGAGCTTGGAACTGGAAAACGACTTGGAACTTGGAGCTTGGAACTGGAACACGACTTGGAGCTTGGAGCTTGGAACTAGAACACGACTTGGAGCTTGGAGCTTGGAACTGGAACACGACTTTGAGCTTGGCTCTTGGAACTGGAACACGACTTGGAGCTTGGCGCTTGGAACTGGAACACTGCTTGGAGCTTGGAGCTTGGAACACGGCTCGGAGATTGGAGCTTGGAACTGCAACACGACTTGGAGCTTGGCTCTTGGAACTGGAACATGACTTGGAGCTTGGCGCTTGGAACTGGAACACTGCTTGGAGCTTGGAGCTTGGAACACGGCTCGGAGATTGGAGCTTGGAACTGCAACACGACTTGGAGCTTGGCTCTTGGAACTGGAACATGACTTGGAGCTTGGCGCTTGGAACTGGAACACTGCTTGGAGCATGGAACTGGAACACGACTTGGAGCTTGGCTCTTGGAACTGGAACACAGCTTTGAGATTGGAGCTTGGAAATGAAACACGGCTTGGAGCCTGGAGCTTCAAAATGGAACACGGCTTGGAACCTTGAGCTTTGAACTGGAACACGACTTGGAGCTTGGAACTGGAACACGGCTTGGAGCGTGGAACTTGCAACTGGAACACAGCTTTGAGATTGGAGCTTGGAACTGGAACACAGTTTTGAGCTTGGAGCTTGGAACTGGAACCCGGCTTGGAGCTTGGAGCTTGGAACTGGAACCCGGCTTGGAGCTTGGAACTTGTAATTGGAACACGACTTGGTGCTTGGAGCTTGGAACTGGAACAGGACTTGGAACTTGGAGCTTGGAACTGGAACACTGCTTGGAGCTTGGAACTGGAACACGGCTGGTAGATTGGAGCTTGGAACTGGAACACGACTTGGAACTTGGTGCTTGGAACTGGAACACTGCTTGGAGCTTGGCACTGGACACAGCTTTGAGCTTGGAGCTTGGAACTGGAACCCAGCTTTGAGCTTGGAACTTGGAACTGGAACACAGCTTTGTGGTAGGAGCTTGGAACTGGAACACGACTTGGAGCTTGGAGCTTGGACCTAGAACACGACTTGGAGCTTGGAGCTTGGAGCTTGGAACTGGAACACGACTTGGAGCTTGGCTCTTGGAACTGGAAGACGACATGGAGCTTGGCTCTTGGAACTGGAACATGACTTGCAGCTTGGCGCTTGCAACTGGAACACTGCTTGGAGCTGGAAACCGGAACACGGCTCGGAGATTGGAGCTTGGAACTTGAACACGACTTGGAGCTTGGAGCTTGGAACTGGAATACGACTTGGAGCTTGGCTCTTGGAACTGGAACATGACTTGCAGCTTGGCGCTTGCAACTGGAACACTGCTTGGAGCTGGAAACTGGAACACGGCTCAGAGATTGGAGCTTGGAACTTGAACACGACTTGGAGCTTGGAACTGGAACACGGCTTTTAGCTTGGCGCTTGGAACTGGAACACAGTTTTGAGCTTGGCGCTTGGAACTGGAACACAGTTTTGAGTTTGGTGCTTGGAACTGGAACCCGGCTTGGAGCTTGGAACTTGGAATTGGAACACGACTTGGTGCTTGGAGCTTGGAACTGGAACACGACTTGGAACTTGGAACTTGGAACTGAAACACGGCTTGGAGCCCGGAGCTTCGAACTGGAACACGGCTTGGAACCTTGAGCTTTGAACTGGAACACGACTTGGAGCCTGGAACTGGAACACGGCTTGGAGCGTGGAGCTTGCAACTGGAACACGACTTGGAGCTTGGAACTGAAACATGGCTTTTAGCTTGGAACTGGAACACAGTTTTGAGCTTGGAGCTTGGAACTGGAACCTGGCTTAGAGCTTCGAGCTTGGAACTGGAACCCGGCATGGAGCTTGGAGCATGGAATTGGAACACGACTTGGAGATTGGCCCTTGGAACTGGAACACTCCTTGGAGCTTGGAACTGGAACACGGCTTGGAGCGTGGAGCTTGGAACTGGAACACGACTTGGAGCTTGGAACTGGAACACGACTTGAAACCTTGAGCTTTGAACTGGAACACAGCTTTGAGCTTGGAGCTTGGAACTGGAACACGACTTGGAGCTTGGCGCTTGGAACTGGAACACTGCTTGGAGCTTGGAACTGGAACACTGCTGGGAGATTGGAGCTTTCAACTGGAACACGACTTGGAACTTGGAGCTTGGAACTGGAACACAGTTTTGAGCTTGGAGCCTGGAACTGGAACACTGCTTGGAGCTTGGAACTGGAACCCGGCTTGGAGCTTGGAACTGGAACACTGCTGGGAGATTGGAGCTTGGAACTGGAACACGACTTTGAGCTTGGAGCTTCGAACTGGAACACAGCTTTGAGCTTGGAGCTTGGAACTGGAACACGACTTGGAGCTTGCGGCTTGGAACTGGAACACTGCTTGGAGCTTGGAACTGGAACACTGCTGGGAGATTGGAGCTTTCAACTGGAACACGACTTGGAACTTGGAGCTTGGAACTGGAACACAGTTTTGAGCTTGGAGCCTGGAACTGGAACACTGCTTGGAGCTTGGAACTGGAACCCGGCTTGGAGCTTGGAACTGGAACACGGCTGGAGCTTGGAACTGGAACCCCGCTTGGAGCTTGGAACTGTAAAACGACTTGGAACTTGGAGCTTGGAAGTGGAACACGACTTGGAGCTTGGAGCTTGGAACTAGAACACGACTTGGAGCTTGGAGCTTGGAACTGGAACACGACTTTGAGCTTGGCTCTTGGAACTGGAACACGACTTGGAGCTTGGCGCTTGGAACTGGAACACTGCTTGGAGCTTGGAACTGGAACCCGGCTTGGAGCTTGGAGCTTGGAACACGGCTCGGAGATTGGAGCTTGGAACTGCAACACGACTTGGAGCTTCGCTCTTGGAACTGGAACATGACTTGGAGCTTGGCGCTTGGAACTGGAACACTGCTTGGAGCATGGAACTGGAACACGACTTGGAGCTTGGCTCTTGGAACTGGAACACAGCTTTGAGCTTGGAGCTTGGAACCGAAACACAGTTTTGAGCTTGGAGCTTGGAACTGGAACCGGGCTTGGAGCTTGGAACTTGGAACTGGAACCCGGCTTGGAGATTGGAACTTGGAATTGCAACACGACTTGGTGCTTGGAGCTTGGAACTGGACCACTATTTGGAACTTGGAACTTGGAAATGAAACACGGCTTGGAGCCTGGAGCTTCAAAATGGAACACGGCTTGGAACATTGAGCTTTGAACTGGAACACGACTTGGAGCTTGGAACTGGAACACGGCATGGAGCGTGGAACTTGCAACTGGAACACAGTTTTGAGATTGGAGCTTGGAACTGGAACACAGTTTTGAGCTTGGAGCTTGGAACTGGAACCCGGCTTGGAGCTTGGAGCTTGGAACTGGAACCCGGCTTGGAGCTTGGAACTTGGAATTGGAACACGACTTGGTGCTTGGAGCTTGGAACTGGAACAGGACTTGGAACTTGGAGCTTGGAACTGGAACACTGCTTGGAGCTTGGAACTGGAACACGGCTGGTAGATTGGAGCTTGGAACTGGAACACGACTTGGAACTTGGTGCTTGGAACTGGAACACTGCTTGGAGCTTGGCACTGGACACAGCTTTGAGCTTGGAGCTTGGAACTGGAACCCAGCTTTGAGCTTGGAGCTTCGAACTGGAACACAGCTTTGAGCTTGGAGCTTGGAACTGGAACACGACTTGGAGCTTGGCGCTTGGAACTGGAACACTGCTTGGAGCTTGGAACTGGAACACTGCTGGGAGATTGGAGCTTTCAACTGGAACACGACTTGGAACTTGGAGCTTGGAACTGGAACACAGTTTTGAGCTTGGAGCCTGGAACTGGAACACTGCTTGGAGCTTCGAACTGGAACCCGGCTTGGAGCTTGGAACTGGAACACGGCTGGAGCTTGGAACTGGAACCCCGCTTGGAGCTTGGAACTGGAAAACGACTTGGAACTTGGAGCTTGGAACTGGAACACGACTTGGAGCTTGGAGCTTGGAACTAGAACACGACTTGGAGCTTGGAGCTTGGAACTGGAACACGACTTTGAGCTTGGCTCTTCGAACTGGAACACGACTTGGAGCTTGGCGCTTGGAACTGGAACTCTGCTTGGAGCTTGGAACTGGAACCCGGCTTGGAGCTTGGAGCTTGGAACACGGCTCGGAGATTGGAGCTTGGAACTGCAACACGACTTGGAGCTTGGCTCTTGGAACTGGAACATGACATGGAGCTTGGCGCTTGGAACTGGTACACTGCTTGGAGCATGGAACTGGAACACGACTTGGAGCTTGGCTCTTGGAACTGGAACACAGCTTTGAGATTGGAGCTTAGAAATGAAACACGGCTTGGAGCCTGGAGCTTCAAAATGGAACACGGCTTGGAACCTTGAGCTTTGAACTGGAACACGACTTGGAGCTTGGAACTGGAACACGGCTTGGAGCGTGGAACTTGCAACTGGAACACAGCTTTGAGATTGGAGCTTGGAACAGGAACACAGTTTTGAGCTTGGAGCTTGGAACTGGAACCCGGCTTGGAGCTTGGAGCTTGGAGCTTGGAACTGGAACCCGGCTTGGAGCTTGGAACTTGGAATTGGAACACGACTTGGTGCTTGGAGCTTGGAACTGGAACAGGACTTGGAACTTGGAGCTTGGAACTGGAACACTGCTTGGAGCTTGGAACTGGAACACGGCTGGTAGATTGGAGCTTGGAACTGGAACACGACTTGGAACTTGGTGCTTGGAACTGGAACACTGCTTGGAGCTTGGCACTGGACACAGCTTTGAGCTTGGAGCTTGGAACTGGAACCCAGCTTTGAGCTTGGAACTTGGAACTGGAACACACCTTTGTGGTAGGAGCTTGGAACTGGAACACGACTTGGAGCTTGGAGCTTGGAGCTTGGACCTAGAACACGACTTGGAGCTTGGAGCTTGGAGCGTGGAACTGGAACACGACTTGGAGCTTGGCTCTTGGAACTGGAAGACGACATGGAGCTTGGCTCTTGCAACTGGAACATGACTTGCAGCTTGGCGCTTGCAACTGGAACACTGCTTGGAGCTGGAAACCGGAACACGGCTCGGAGATTGGAGCTTGGAACTTGAACACGACTTGGAGCTTGGAGCTTGCAACTGGAATAAGACTTGGATCTTGGAGCTTGGACATAGAACACGACTTGGAGCTTGGAGCTTGGAACTGGAACACGACTTGGAGCTTGGCTCTTGGAACTGGAACATGACTTGCAGCTTGACGCTTGCAACTGGAACACTGCTTGCAGCTGGAAACTGGAACACGGCTCAGAGATTGGAGCTTGGAACTTGAACACGACTTGGAGCTTGGAACTGGAACACGGCTTTTAGCTTGGAACTGGAACACAGCTTTGAGCTTGGCGCTTGGAACTGGAACACAGTTTTGAGTTTGGTGCTTTGAACTGGAACCCGGCTTGGAGCTTGGAACTTGGAATTGGAACACGACTTGGTGCTTGGAGCTTGGAACTGGAACACGACTTGGAACTTGGAACTTGGAACTGAAACACGGCTTGGAGCCCGGAGCTTCGAACTGGAACACGGCTTGGAACCTTGAGCTTTGAACTGGAACACGACTTGGAGCTTGGAGCTTGCAACTGGAACACGACTTGGAGCTTGGAACTGGAACACGGCTTGGAGCGTGGAGCTTGCAACTGGAACACGACTTGGAGCTTGGAACTGGAACATGGCTTTTAGCTTGGAACTGGAACACAGTTTTGAGCTTGGAGCTTGGAACTGGAACCTGGCTTAGAGCTTCGAGCTTGGAACTGGAACCCGGCATGGAGCTTGGAGCATGGAATTGGAACACGACTTGGAGATTGGCCCTTGGAACTGGAACACTCCTTGGAGCTTGGAACTGGAACACGGCTTGGAGCGTGGAGCTTGGAACTGGAACACGACTTGGAGCTTGGAGCTTGGAACTGGAACACTACTTGGAGCTTGGAGCTTCGAACTGGAACACAGCTTTGAGCTTGGAGCTTGGAACTGGAACACGACTTGGAGCTTGGCGCTTGGAACTGGAACACTGCTTGGAGCTTGGAACTGGAACACTGCTGGGAGATTGGAGCTTTGAA
Source organism: Hypanus sabinus (assembly GCF_030144855.1). Lineage (NCBI taxonomy): Eukaryota > Metazoa > Chordata > Chondrichthyes > Myliobatiformes > Dasyatidae > Hypanus > Hypanus sabinus. Next base: position 130,897,170 of record NC_082706.1, read on the forward strand.
CTGGAACACGACTTGGAACTTGGAGCTTGGAACTGGAACACAGTTTTGAGCTTGGAGCCTGGAACTGGAACACTGCTTGGAGCTTGGAACTGGAACCCAGCTTGGAGCTTGGAACTGGAACACTGCTGGGAGATTGGAGCTTGGAACTGGAACACGACTTTGAGCTTGGAGCTTCGAACTGGAACACAGCTTTGAGCTTGGAGCTTGGAACTGGAACACGACTTGGAGCTTGGCGCTTGGAACTGGAACACAGCTTTGAGCTTGGAGCTTGGAACTGGAACACAGCTTTGAGCTTGGAGCTTGGAACTGGAACATGACTTGGAGCTTGGAGCTTGGAACTGGAACACTGCTTGGAGCTTGGAACTGGAACACTGCTGGGAGATTGGAGCTTTCAACTGGAACACGACTTGGAACTTGGAGCTTGGAACTGGAACACAGTTTTGAGCTTGGAGCATGGAACTGGAACACTGCTTGGAGCTTGGAGCTTGGAACTGGAACCCGGCTTGGAGCTTGGAACTGGAACACGGCTGGAGCTTGGAACTGGAACCCCGCTTGGAGCTTGGAACTGGAAAACGACTTGGAACTTGGAGCTTGGAACTGGAACACGACTTGGAGCTTGGAGCTTGGAACTAGAACACGACTTGGAGCTTGGAGCTTGGAACTGGAACACGACTTTGAGCTTGGCTCTTGGAACTGGAACACGACTTGGAGCTTGGCGCTTGGAACTGGAACACTGCTTGGAGATTGGAACTGGAACCCGGCTTGGAGCTTGGAGCTTGGAACACGGCTCGGAGATTGGAGCTTGGAACTGCAACACGACTTGGAGCTTGGCTCTTGGAACTGGAACATGACTTGGAGCTTGGCGCTTGGAACTGGAACACTGCTTGGAGCATGGAACTGGAACACGACTTGGAGCTTGGCTCTTGGAACTGGAACACAGCTTTGAACTTGGAGCTTGGATCCGAAACACAGTTTTGAGCTTGGAGCTTGGAACTGGAACCGGGCTTGGAGCTTGGAACTTGGAACTGGAACCCGGCTTGGAGATTGGAACTTGGAATTGGAACACGACTTGGTGCTTGGAGCTTGGAACTGGAACACTATTTGGAACTTGGAACTTGGAAATGAAACACGGCTTGGAGCCTGGAGCTTCAAAATGGAACACGACTTGGAAGCTTGAGCTTTGAACTGGAAAACGACTTGGAGCTTGGAACTGGAACACGGCTTGGAGCGTGGAACTTGCAACTGGAAAACGGCTTGGAGCTTCGAGCATGGAACCGGAACCCGGCTTGGAGCTTGGAACATGGAATTGGAACATGACTTGGATATTGGCCCTTGGAACTGGAACACTGCTTGGAGCTTGGAACTGGAACACGGCTTGGAGCGTGGAGCTTGGAACTGGAACACGACTTGGAGCTTGGAACTGGAACACGGGTTTTAGCTTGGAACTGGAACACAGTTTTGAGCTTGGAGCTTGGAACTGGAATCCAGCTTGGAGCTTGGAGCTTGGAACTGGAACCCGGCTTGGAGCTTGGAACTTGGAATTGGAACACGACTTGGTGCTTGGAGCTTGGAACTGGAACATGACTTGGAACTTGGAGCTTGGAACTGAAACACGGCTTGGAGCCTGGAGCTTCGAACCGGAACACGGCTTGAAACCTTGAGCTTTGAACTGGAACACGACTTGGAGCTTGCAACTGGAAAACGGCTTGGAGCTTGGAGCTTGGAACTGGAACACAGTTTTGAGCTTGGAGCTTGGAACTGGAACACGACTTGGAGCTTGGCGCTTGGAACTGGAACACTGCTTGGAGCTTGGAACTGGAACACTGCTGGGAGATTGGAGCTTTCAACTGGAACACGACTTGGAACTTGGTGCTTGGAACTGGAACACAGTTTTGAGCTTGGAGCCTGGAACTGGAACACTGCTTGGAGCTTGGAACTGGAACCCGGCTTGGAGCTTGGAACTGGAACACGGCTGGAGCTTGGAACTGGAACCCCGCTTGGAGCTTGGAACTGGAAAACGACTTGGAACTTGGAGCTTGGAACTGGAACACGACTTGGAGCTTGGAGCTTGGAACTAGAACACGACTTGGAGCTTGGAGCTTGGAACTGGAACACGACTTTGAGCTTGGCTCTTGGAACTGGAACACGACTTGGAGCTTGGCGCTTGGAACTGGAACACTGCTTGGAGCTTGGAACTGGAACCCGGCTTGGAGCTTGGAGCTTGGAACACGGCTCGGAGATTGGAGCTTGGAACTGCAACACGACTTGGAGCTTGGCTCTTGGAACTGGAACATGACTTGGAGCTTGGAGCTTGGAACTGGAACACGACTTTGAGCTTGGCTCTTGGAACTGGAACACGACTTGGAGCTTGGCGCTTGGAACTGGAACACTGCTTGGAGCTTGGAACTGGAACCCGGCTTGGAGCTTGGAGCTTGGAACACGGCTCGGAGATTGGAGCTTGGAACTGCAACACGACTTGGAGCTTGGCTCTTGGAACTGGAACATGACTTGGAGCTTGGCGCTTGGAACTGGAACACTGCTTGGAGCATGGAACTGGAACACGACTTGGAGCTTGGCTCTTGGAACTGGAACACAGCTTTGAGCTTGGAGCTTGGAACCGAAACACAGTTTTGAGCTTGGAGTTTGGAACTGGAACCGGGCTTGGAGCTTGGAACTTGGAACTGGAACCCGGCTTGGAGATTGGAACTTGGAATTGGAACACGACTTGGTGCTTGGAGCTTGGAACTGGAACACTATTTGGAACTTGGAACTTGGAAATGAAACACGGCTTGGAGCCTGGAACTTCAAAATGGAACACGGCTTGGAACCTTGAGCTTTGAACTGGAACACGACTTGGAGCTTGGAACTGGAACACGGCTTGCAGCGTGGAACTTGCAACTGGAACACAGCTTTGAGATTGGAGCTTGGAACTGGAACACAGTTTTGAGCTTGGAGCTTGGAACTGGAACCCGGCTTGGAGCTTGGAGCTTGGAACTGGAACACGGCTTGGAGCTTGGAACTTGGAATTGGAACACGACTTGGTGCTTGGAGCTTGGAACTGGAACAGGACTTGGAACTTGGAGCTTGGAACTGGAACACTGCTTGGAGCTTGGAACTGGAACACGACTTGGAACTTGGTGCTTGGAACTGGAACACTGCTTTGAGCTTGGCACTGGACACAGCTTTGAGCTTGGAGCTTGGAACTGGAACCCAGCTTTGAGCTTGGAACTTGGAACTGGAACACAGCTTTGTGGTAGGAGCTTGGAACTGGAACACGACTTGGAGCTTGGAGCTTGGACCTAGAACACGACTTGGAGCTTGGAGCTTGGAGCTTGGAACTGGAACACGACTTGGAGCTTGGCTCTTGGAACTGGAAGACGACATGGAGCTTGGCTCTTGGAACTGGAACATGACTTGCAGCTTGGCGCTTGCAACTGGAACACTGCTTGGAGCTGGAAACCGGAACACGGCTCGGAGATTGGAGCTTGGAACTTGAACACGACTTGGAGCTTGGAGCTTGCAACTGGAATAAGACTTGGATCTTGGAGCTTGGACATAGAACACGACTTGGAGCTTGGAGCTTGGAACTGGAACACGACTTGGAGCTTGGCTCTTGGAACTGGAACATGACTTGCAGCTTGGCGCTTGCAACTGGAACACTGCTTGGAGCTGGAAACTGGAACACGGCTCAGAGATTGGAGCTTGGAACTTGAACACGGCTTGGAGCTTGGAACTGGAACACGGCTTTTAGCTTGGAACTGGAACACAGCTTTGAGCTTGGCGCTTGGAACTGGAACACAGTTTTGAGTTTGGTGCTTGGAACTGGAACCCGGCTTGGAGCTTGGAACTTGGAATTGGAACACGACTTGGTGCTTGGAGCTTGGAACTGGAACACGACTTGGAACTTGGAACTTGGAACTGAAACACGGCTTGGAGCCCGGAGCTTCGAACTGGAACACGGCTTGGAACCTTGAGCTTTGAACTGGAACACGACTTGGAGCTTGGAACTGGAACACGGCTTGGAGCGTGGAGCTTGCAACTGGAACACGACTTGGAGCTTGGAACTGGAACATGGCTTTTAGCTTGGAACTGGAACACAGTTTTGAGCTTGGAGCTTGGAACTGGAACCTGGCTTGGAGCTTCGAGCTTGGAACTGGAACCCGGCATGGAGCTTGGAGGATGGAATTGGAACACGACTTGGAGATTGGCCCTTGGAACTGGAACACTCCTTGGAGCTTGGAACTGGAACACGGCTTGGAGCGTGGAGCTTGGAACTGGAACACGACTTGGAGCTTGGAACTGGAACACGACTTGAAACCTTGAGCTTTGAACTGGAACACGACTTGGAGCTTGGCGCTTGGAACTGGAACACTGCTTGGAGCTTGGAACTGGAACACTGCTGGGAGATTGGAGCTTTGAACTGGAACACGACTTGGAACTTGGAGCTTGGAACTGGAACACAGTTTTGAGCTTGGAGCCTGGAACTGGAACACTGCTTGGAGCTTGGAACTGGAACCCGGCTTGGAGCTTGGAACTGGAACACTGCTGGGAGATTGGAGCTTGGAACTGGAACACGACTTGGAGCTTGGAGCTTCGAACTGGAACACAGCTTTGAGCTTGGAGCTTGGAACTGGAACACGACTTGGAGCTTGGCGCTTGGAACTGGAACACTGCTTGGAGCTTGGAACTGGAACACTGCTGGGAGATTGGAGCTTTGAACTGGAACACGACTTGGAACTTGGAGCTTGGAACTGGAACACAGTTTTGAGCTTGGAGCCTGGAACTGGAACACTGCTTGGAGCTTGGAACTGGAACCCGGCTTGGAGCTTGGAACTGGAACACGGCTGGAGCTTGGAACTGGAACCCCGCTTGGAGCTTGGAACTGGAAAACGACTTGGAACTTGGAGCTTGGAACTGGAACACGACTTTGAGCTTGGCTCTTGGAACTGGAACACGACTTGGAGCTTGGCGCTTGGAACTGGAACACTGCTTGGAGCTTGGAACTGGAACCCGGCTTGGAGCTTGGAGCTTGGAACACGGCTCGGAGATTGGAGCTTGGAACTGCAACACGACTTGGAGCTTGGCTCTTGGAACTGGAACATGACTTGGAGCTTGGCGCTTGGAACTGGAACACTGCTTGGAGCATGGAACTGGAACACGACTTGGAGCTTGGCTCTTGGAAATGGAACACAGCTTTGAGCTTGGAGCTTGGAACCGAAACACAGTTTTGAGCTTGGAGCTTGGAACTGGAACCGGGCTTGGAGCTTGGAACTTGGAACTGGAACCCGGCTTGGAGATTGGAACTTGGAATTGGAACACGACTTGGTGCTTGGAGCTTGGAACTGGAACCCCGCTTGGAGCTTGGAACTGGAAAACGACTTGGAACTTGGAGCTTGGAACTGGAACACGACTTGGAGCTTGGAGCTTGGAACTAGAACACGACTTGGAGCTTGGAGCTTGGAACTGGAACACGACTTTGAGCTTGGCTCTTGGAACTGGAACACGACTTGGAGCTTGGCGCTTGGAACTGGAACACTGCTTGGAGCTTGGAACTGGAACCCGGCTTGGAGCTTGGAGCTTGGAACACGGCTCGGAGATTGGAGCTTGGAACTGCAACACGACTTGGAGCTTGGCTCTTGGAACTGGAACATGACTTGGAGCTTGGCGCTTGGAACTGGAACACTGCTTGGAGCATGGAACTGGAACACGACTTGGAGCTTGGCTCTTGGAACTGGAACACAGCTTTGAGCTTGGAGCTTGGAACCGAAACACAGTTTTGAGCTTGGAGCTTGGAACTGGAACCGGGCTTGGAGCTTGGAACTTGGAACTGGAACCCGGCTTGGAGATTGGAACTTGGAATTGGAACACGACTTGGTGCTTGGAGCTTGGAACTGGAACACTATTTGGAACTTGGAACTTGGAAATGAAACACGGCTTGGAGCCTGGAGCTTCAAAATGGAACACGGCTTGGAACCTTGAGCTTTGAACTGGAACACGACTTGGAGCTTGGAACTGGAACACGGCTTGGAGCGTGGAACTTGCAACTGGAACACGGCTTGGAGCTTCGAGCTTGGAACTGGAACCCGGCTTGGAGCTTGGAACATGGAATTGGAACACGACTTGGATATTGGCCCTTGGAACTGGAACACTGCTTGGAGCTTGGAACTGGAACACGGCTTGGAGCGTGGAGCTTGGAACTGGAACACGACTTGGAGCTTGGAACAGGAACACGGCTTTTAGCTTGGAACTGGAACACAGCTTTGAGATTGGAGCTTGGAACTGGAACACAGTTTTGAGCTTGGAGCTTGGAACTGGAATCCAGCTTGGAGCTTGGAACTGGAAAACGACTTGGAACTTGGAGCTTGGAACTGGAACACGACTTGGAGCTTGGAGCTTGGAACTAGAACACGACTTGGAGCTTGGAGCTTGGAACTGGAACACGACTTTGAGCTTGGCTCTTGGAACTGGAACACGACTTGGAGCTTGGCGCTTGGAACTGGAACACTGCTTGGAGCTTGGAACTGGAACCCGGCTTGGAGCTTGGAGCTTGGAACACGGCTCGGAGATTGGAGCTTGGAACTGCAACACGACTTGGAGCTTGGCTCTTGGAACTGGAACATGAGTTGGAGCTTGGCGCTTGGAACTGGAACACTGCTTGGAGCATGGAACTGGAACACGACTTGGAGCTTGGCTCTTGGAACTGGAACACAGCTTTGAGCTTGGAGCTTGGAACCGAAACACAGTTTTGAGCTTGGAGCTTGGAACTGGAACCGGGCTTGGAGCTTGGAACTTGGAACTGGAACCCGGCTTGGAGATTGGAACTTGGAATTGGAACACGACTTGGTGCTTGGAGCTTGGAACTGGAACACTATTTGGAACTTGGAACTTGGAAATGAAACACGGCTTGGAGCCTGGAGCTTCAAAATGGAACACGGCTTGGAACCTTGAGCTTTGAACTGGAACACGACTTGGAGCTTGGAACTGGAACACGGCTTGGAGCGTGGAACTTGCAACTGGAACACGGCTTGGAGCTTCGAGCTTGGAACTGGAACCCGGCTTGGAGCTTGGAACATGGAATTGGAACACGACTTGGATATTGGCCCTTGGAACTGGAACACTGCTTGGAGCTTGGAACTGGAACACGGCTTGGAGCGTGGAGCTTGGAACTGGAACACGACTTGGAGCTTGGAACAGGAACACGGCTTTTAGCTTGGAACTGGAACACAGCTTTGAGATTGGAGCTTGGAACTGGAACACAGTTTTGAGCTTGGAGCTTGGAACTGGAATCCAGCTTGGAACTTGGAGCTTGGAACTGGAACCCGGCTTGGAGCTTGGAACTTGGAATTGGAACACGACTTGGTGCTTGGAGCTTGGAACTGGAACATGACTTGGAACTTGGAGCTTGGAACTGAAACACGGCTTGGAGCCTGGAGCTTCGAACCGGAACACGGCTTGGAACCTTGAGCTTTGAACTGGAACACGACTTGGAGCTTGCAACTGGAAAACGGCTTGGAGCTTGGAGCTTGGAACTGGAACACAGTTTTGAGCTTGGAGCTTGGAACTGGAACACGACTTGGAGCTTGGCGCTTGGAACTGGAACACTGCTTGGAGCTTGGAACTGGAACACTGCTGGGAGATTGGAGCTTTCAACTGGAACACGACTTGGAACTTGGAGCTTGGAACTGGAACACAGTTTTGAGCTTGGAGCCTGGAACTGGAACACTGCTTGGAGCTTGGAACTGGAACCCGGCTTGGAGCTTGGAACTGGAACACGGCTGGAGCTTGGAACTGGAACCCCGCTTGGAGCTTGGAACTGGAAAACGACTTGGAACTTGGAGCTTGGAACTGGAACACGACTTGGAGCTTGGAGCTTGGAACTAGAACACGACTTGGAGCTTGGAGCTTGGAACTGGAACACGACTTTGAGCTTGGCTCTTGGAACTGGAACACGACTTGGAGCTTGGCGCTTGGAACTGGAACACTGCTTGGAGCTTGGAACTGGAACCCGGCTTGGAGCTTGGAGCTTGGAACACGGCTCGGAGATTGGAGCTTGGAACTGCAACACGACTTGGAGCTTGGCTCTTGGAACTGGAACATGACTTGGAGCTTGGCGCTTGGAACTGGAACACTGCTTGGAGCATGGAACTGGAACACGACTTGGAGCTTGGCTCTTGGAAATGGAACACAGCTTTGAGCTTGGAGCTTGGAACCGAAACACAGTTTTGAGCTTGGAGCTTGGAACTGGAACCGGGCTTGGAGCTTGGAACTTGGAACTGGAACCCGGCTTGGAGATTGGAACTTGGAATTGGAACACGACTTGGTGCTTGGAGCTTGGAACTGGAACCCCGCTTGGAGCTTGGAACTGGAAAACGACTTGGAACTTGGAGCTTGGAACTGGAACACGACTTGGAGCTTGGAGCTTGGAACTAGAACACGACTTGGAGCTTGGAGCTTGGAACTGGAACACGACTTTGAGCTTGGCTCTTGGAACTGGAACACGACTTGGAGCTTGGCGCTTGGAACTGGAACATGACTTGGAGCTTGGCGCTTGGAACTGGAACACTGCTTGGAGCTTGGAACTGGAACCCGGCTTGGAGCTTGGAACTGGAACACGGCTGGACCTTGGAACTGGAACCCCGCTTGGAGCTTGGAACTGGAAAACGACTTGGAACTTGGAGCTTGGAACTGGAACACGACTTGGAGCTTGGAGCTTGGAACTGGATCACGACTTTGAGCTTGGCTCTTGGAACTGGAACACGACTTGGAGCTTGGCGCTTGGAACTGGAACACTGCTTGGAGCTTGGAACTGGAACACGACTTGGAGCTTGGAACTGGAACCCGGCTTGGAGCTTGGAGCTTGGAACACGGCTCGGAGATTGGAGCTTGGAACTGCAACACGACTTGGAGCTTGGCTCTTGGAACTGGAACATGACTTGGAGCTTGGCGCTTGGAACTGGAACACTGCTTGGAGCTTGGAACTGGAACACGACTTGGAGCTTGGCTCTTGGAACTGGAACACAGCTTTGAGCTTGGAGCTTGGAACCGAAACACAGTTTTGAGCTTGGAGCTTGGAACTGGAACCGGGCTTGGAGCTTGGAACTTGGAACTGGAACCCGGCTTGTAGATTGGAACTTGGAATTGGAACACGACTTGGTGCTTGGAGCTTGGAACTGGAACACTATTTGGAACTTGGAACTTGGAAATGAAACACGGCTTGGAGCCTGGAGCTTCAAAATGGAACACGGCTTGGAACCTTGAGCTTTGAACTGGAACACGACTTGGAGCTTGGAACAGGAACACAGCTTGGAGCGTGGAACTTGCAACTGGAACACAGCTTTGAGATTGGAGCTTGGAACTGGAACACAGTTTTGAGCTTGGAGCTTGGAACTGGAACCCGGCTTGGAGCTTGGAGCTTGGAACTGGAACCCGGCTTGGAGCTTGGAACTTGGAATTGGAACACGACTTGGTGCTTGGAGCTTGGAACTGGAACAGGACTTGGAACTTGGAGCTTGGAACTGGAACACTGCTTGGAGCTTGGAACTGGAACACGGCTGGTAGATTGGAGCTTGGAACTGGAACACGACTTGGAACTTGGAGCTTGGAACTGGAACACTGCTTGGAGCTTGGAACTTGGAACTGGAACACAGCTTTGTGGTAGGAGCTTGGAACTGGAACACGACTTGGAGCTTGGAGCTTGGACCTAGAACACGACTTGGAGCTTGGAGCTTGGAGCTTGGAACTGGAACACGACTTGGAGCTTGGCTCTTGGAACTGGAAGACGACATGGAGCTTGGCTCTTGGAACTGGAACATGACTTGCAGCTTGGCGCTTGCAACTGGAACACTGCTTGGAGCTGGAAACCGGAACACGGCTCGGAGATTGGAGCTTGGAACTTGAACACGACTTGGAGCTTGGAGCTTGCAACTGGAATAAGACTTGGATCTTGGAGCTTGGACATAGAACACGACTTGGAGCTTGGAGCTTGGAACTGGAACACGACTTGGAGCTTCGAGCTTGGAACTGGAACACAGTTTTGAGCTTGGAACTGGAACACGACTTGGAGCTTGCAACTGGAAAACGGCTTGGAGCTTCGAGCTTGGAACTGGAACACAGTTTTGAGCTTGGAGCTTGGAACTGGAACACGACTTGGAGCTTGGCGCTTGGAACTGGAACACTGCTTGGAGCTTGGAACTGGAACACTGCTGGGAGATTGGAGCTTTCAACTGGAACACGACTTGGAACTTGGAGCTTGGAACTGGAACACAGTTTTGAGCTTGGAGCCTGGAACTGGAACACTGCTTGGAGCTTGGAACTGGAACCCGGCTTGGAGCTTGGAACTGGAACACGGCTGGAGCTTGGAACTGGAACCCCGCTTGGAGCTTGGAACTGGAAAACGACTTGGAACTTGGAGCTTGGAACTGGAACACGACTTTGAGCTTGGCTCTTGGAACTGGAACACGACTTGGAGCTTGGCGCTTCGAACTGGAACACTGCTTGGAGCTTGGAACTGGAACCCGGCTTGGAGCTTGGAGCTTGGAACACGGCTCGGAGATTGGAGCTTGGAACTGCAACACGACTTGGAGCTTGGCTCTTGGAACTGGAACATGACTTGGAGCTTGGCGCTTGGAACTGGAACACTGCTTGGAGCATGGAACTGGAACACGACTTGGAGCTTGGCTCTTGGAAATGGAACACAGCTTTGAGCTTGGAGCTTGGAACCGAAACACAGTTTTGAGCTTGGAGCTTGGAACTGGAACCGGGCTTGGAGCTTGGAACTTGGAACTGGAACCCGGCTTGGAGATTGGAACTTGGAATTGGAACACGACTTGGTGCTTGGAGCTTGGAACTGGAACCCCGCTTGGAGCTTGGAACTGGAAAACGACTTGGAACTTGGAGCTTGGAACTGGAACACGACTTGGAGCTTGGAGCTTGGAACTAGAACACGACTTGGAGCTTGGAGCTTGGAACTGGAACACGACTTTGAGCTTGGCTCTTGGAACTGGAACACGACTTGGAGCTTGGCGCTTGGAACTGGAACACTGCTTGGAGCTTGGAACTGGAACCCGGCTTGGAGCTTGGAGCTTGGAACACGGCTCGGAGATTGGAGCTTGGAACTGCAACACGACTTGGAGCTTGGCTCTTGGAACTGGAACATGACTTGGATCTTGGCGCTTGGAACTGGAACACTGCTTGGAGCATGGAACTGGAACACGACTTGGAGCTTGGCTCTTGGAACTGGAACACAGCTTTGAGCTTGGAGCTTGGAACCGAAACACAGTTTTGAGCTTGGAGCTTGGAACTGGAACCGGGCTTGGAGCTTGGAACTTGGAACTGGAACCCGGCTTGGAGATTGGAACTTGGAATTGGAACACGACTTGGTGCTTGGAGCTTGGAACTGGAACACTATTTGGAACTTGGAACTTGGAAATGAAACACGGCTTGGAGCCTGGAGCTTCAAAATGGAACACGGCTTGGAACCTTGAGCTTTGAACTGGAACACGACTTGGAGCTTGGAACTGGAACACGGCTTGGAGCGTGGAACTTGCAACTGGAACACGGCTTGGAGCTTCGAGCTTGGAACTGGAACCCGGCTTGGAGCTTGGAACATGGAATTGGAACACGACTTGGATATTGGCCCTTGGAACTGGAACACTGCTTGGAGCTTGGAACTGGAACACGGCTTGGAGCGTGGAGCTTGGAACTGGAACACGACTTGGAGCTTGGAACAGGAACACGGCTTTTAGCTTGGAACTGGAACACAGCTTTGAGATTGGAGCTTGGAACTGGAACACAGTTTTGAGCTTGGAGCTTGGAACTGGAATCCAGCTTGGAACTTGGAGCTTGGAACTGGAACCCGGCTTGGAGCTTGGAACTTGGAATTGGAACACGACTTGGTGCTTGGAGCTTGGAACTGGAACATGACTTGGAACTTGGAGCTTGGAACTGAAACACGGCTTGGAGCCTGGAGCTTCGAACCGGAACACGGCTTGGAACCTTGAGCTTTGAACTGGAACACGACTTGGAGCTTGCAACTGGAAAACGGCTTGGAGCTTGGAGCTTGGAACTGGAACACAGTTTTGAGCTTGGAGCTTGGAACTGGAACACGACTTGGAGCTTGGCGCTTGGAACTGGAACACTGCTTGGAGCTTGGAACTGGAACACTGCTGGGAGATTGGAGCTTTCAACTGGAACACGACTTGGAACTTGGAGCTTGGAACTGGAACACAGTTTTGAGCTTGGAGCCTGGAACTGGAACACTGCTTGGAGCTTGGAACTGGAACCCGGCTTGGAGCTTGGAACTGGAACACGGCTGGAGCTTGGAACTGGAACCCCGCTTGGAGCTTGGAACTGGAAAACGACTTGGAACTTGGAGCTTGGAACTGGAACACGACTTGGAGCTTGGAGCTTGGAACTAGAACACGACTTGGAGCTTGGAGCTTGGAACTGGAACACGACTTTGAGCTTGGCTCTTGGAACTGGAACACGACTTGGAGCTTGGCGCTTGGAACTGGAACACTGCTTGGAGCTTGGAACTGGAACCCGGCTTGGAGCTTGGAGCTTGGAACACGGCTCGGAGATTGGAGCTTGGAACTGCAACACGACTTGGAGCTTGGCTCTTGGAACTGGAACATGACTTGGAGCTTGGCGCTTGGAACTGGAACACTGCTTGGAGCATGGAACTGGAACACGACTTGGAGCTTGGCTCTTGGAAATGGAACACAGCTTTGAGCTTGGAGCTTGGAACCGAAACACAGTTTTGAGCTTGGAGCTTGGAACTGGAACCGGGCTTGGAGCTTGGAACTTGGAACTGGAACCCGGCTTGGAGATTGGAACTTGGAATTGGAACACGACTTGGTGCTTGGAGCTTGGAACTGGAACCCCGCTTGGAGCTTGGAACTGGAAAACGACTTGGAACTTGGAGCTTGGAACTGGAACACGACTTGGAGCTTGGAGCTTGGAACTAGAACACGACTTGGAGCTTGGAGCTTGGAACTGGAACACGACTTTGAGCTTGGCTCTTGGAACTGGAACACGACTTGGAGCTTGGCGCTTGGAACTGGAACATGACTTGGAGCTTGGCGCTTGGAACTGGAACACTGCTTGGAGCTTGGAACTGGAACCCGGCTTGGAGCTTGGAACTGGAACACGGCTGGACCTTGGAACTGGAACCCCGCTTGGAGCTTGGAACTGGAAAACGACTTGGAACTTGGAGCTTGGAACTGGAACACGACTTGGAGCTTGGAGCTTGGAACTGGATCACGACTTTGAGCTTGGCTCTTGGAACTGGAACACGACTTGGAGCTTGGCGCTTGGAACTGGAACACTGCTTGGAGCTTGGAACTGGAACACGACTTGGAGCTTGGAACTGGAACCCGGCTTGGAGCTTGGAGCTTGGAACACGGCTCGGAGATTGGAGCTTGGAACTGCAACACGACTTGGAGCTTGGCTCTTGGAACTGGAACATGACTTGGAGCTTGGCGCTTGGAACTGGAACACTGCTTGGAGCTTGGAACTGGAACACGACTTGGAGCTTGGCTCTTGGAACTGGAACACAGCTTTGAGCTTGGAGCTTGGAACCGAAACACAGTTTTGAGCTTGGAGCTTGGAACTGGAACCGGGCTTGGAGCTTGGAACTTGGAACTGGAACCCGGCTTGGAGATTGGAACTTGGAATTGGAACACGACTTGGTGCTTGGAGCTTGGAACTGGAACACTATTTGGAACTTGGAACTTGGAAATGAAACACGGCTTGGAGCCTGGAGCTTCAAAATGGAACACGGCTTGGAACCTTGAGCTTTGAACTGGAACACGACTTGGAGCTTGGAACAGGAACACGGCTTGGAGCGTGGAACTTGCAACTGGAACACAGCTTTGAGATTGGAGCTTGGAACTGGAACACAGTTTTGAGCTTGGAGCTTGGAACTGGAACCCGGCTTGGAGCTTGGAGCTTGGAACTGGAACCCGGCTTGGAGCTTGGAACTTGGAATTGGAACACGACTTGGTGCTTGGAGCTTGGAACTGGAACAGGACTTGGAACTTGGAGCTTGGAACTGGAACACTGCTTGGAGCTTGGAACTGGAACACGGCTGGTAGATTGGAGCTTGGAACTGGAACACGACTTGGAACTTGGAGCTTGGAACTGGAACACTGCTTGGAGCTTGGAACTTGGAACTGGAACACAGCTTTGTGGTAGGAGCTTGGAACTGGAACACGACTTGGAGCTTGGAGCTTGGACCTAGAACACGACTTGGAGCTTGGAGCTTGGAGCTTGGAACTGGAACACGACTTGGAGCTTGGCTCTTGGAACTGGAAGACGACATGGAGCTTGGCTCTTGGAACTGGAACATGACTTGCAGCTTGGCGCTTGCAACTGGAACACTGCTTGGAGCTGGAAACCGGAACACGGCTCGGAGATTGGAGCTTGGAACTTGAACACGACTTGGAGCTTGGAGCTTGCAACTGGAACACAGCTTTGAGCTTGGAGCTTGGAACTGGAACACGACTTGGAGCTTGGAACTGGAACACGACTTGAAACCTTGAGCTTTGAACTGGAACACGACTTGGAGCTTGGAGCTTGGAACTGGAACACTACTTGGAGCTTGGAGCTTCGAACTGGAACACAGCTTTGAGCTTGGAGCTTGGAACTGGAACACGACTTGGAGCTTGGCGCTTGGAACTGGAACACTGCTTGGAGCTTGGAACTGGAACACTGCTGGGAGATTGGAGCTTTCAACTGGAACACGACTTGGAACTTGGAGCTTGGAACTGGAACACAGTTTTGAGCTTGGAGCCTGGAACTGGAACACTGCTTGGAGCTTGGAACTGGAACCCGGCTTGGAGCTTGGAACTGGAACACGGCTGGAGCTTGGAACTGGAACCCCGCTTGGAGATTGGAACTGGAAAACGACTTGGAACTTGGAGCTTGGAACTGGAACACGACTTGGAGCTTGGAGCTTGGAACTAGAACACGACTTGGAGCTTAGAGCTTGGAACTGGAACACGACTTTGAGCTTGGCTCTTGGAACTGGAACACGACTTGGAGCTTGGCGCTTGGAACTGGAACACTGCTTGGAGCTTGGAACTGGAACCCGGCTTGGAGCTTGGAGCTTGGAACACGGCTCGGAGATTGGAGCTTGGAACTGCAACACGACTTGGAGCTTGGCTCTTGGAACTGGAACATGACTTGGAGCTTGGCGCTTGGAACTGGAACACTGCTTGGAGCATGGAACTGGAACACGACTTGGAGCTTGGCTCTTGGAACTGGAACACAGCTTTGAGCTTGGAGCTTGGAACCGAAACACAGTTTTGAGCTTGGAGCTTGGAACTGGAACCGGGCTTGGAGCTTGGAACTTGGAACTGGAACCCGGCTTGGAGATTGGAACTTGGAATTGGAACACGACTTGGTGCTTGGAGCTTGGAACTGGAACACTATTTGGAACTTGGAACTTGGAAATGAAACACGGCTTGGAGCCTGGAGCTTCAAAATGGAACACGGCTTGGAACCTTGAGCTTTGAACTGGAACACGACTTGGAGCTTGGAACTGGAACACGGCTTGGAGCGTGGAACTTGCAACTGGAACACAGTTTTGAGATTGGAGCTTGGAACTGGAACACAGTTTTGAGCTTGGAGCTTGGAACTGGAACCCGGCTTGGAGCTTGGAACTTGGAATTGCAACACGACTTGGTGCTTGGAGCTTGGAACTGGAACAGGACTTGGAACTTGGAGCTTGGAACTGGAACACTGCTTGGAGCTTGGAACTGGAACACGACTGGTAGATTGGAGCTTGGAACTGGAACACGACTTCGAACTTGGTGCTTGGAACTGGAACACTGCTTGGAGCTTGGCACTGGACAGAGCTTTGAGCTTGGAGCTTGGAACTGGAACCCAGCTTTGAGCTTGGAGCTTCGAACTGGAACACAGCTTTGAGCTTGGAGCTTGGAACTGGAACACGACTTGGAGCTTGGCGCTTGGAACTGGAACACTGCTTGGAGCTTGGAACTGGAACACTGCTGGGAGATTGGAGCTTTCTACTGGAACACGACTTGGAACTTGGAGCTTGGAACTGGAACACAGTTTTGAGCTTGGAGCCTGGAACTGGAACACTGCTTGGAGCTTGGAACTGGAACCCGGCTTGGAGCTTGGAACTGGAACACGGCTGGAGCTTGGAACTGGAACCCCGCTTGGAGCTTGGAACTGGAAAACGACTTGGAACTTGGAGCTTGGAACTGGAACACGACTTGGAGCTTGGAGCTTGGAACTAGAACACGACTTGGAGCTTGGAACTGGAACACGACTTTGAGCTTGGCTCTTGGAACTGGAACACGACTTGGAGCTTGGCGCTTGGAACTGGAACACTGCTTGGAGCTTGGAGCTTGGAACACGGCTCGGAGATTGGAGCTTGGAACTGCAACACGACTTGGAGCTTGGCTCTTGGAACTGGAACATGACTTGGAGCTTGGCGCTTGGAACTGGAACACTGCTTGGAGCTTGGAGCTTGGAACACGGCTCGGAGATTGGAGCTTGGAACTGCAACACGACTTGGAGCTTGGCTCTTGGAACTGGAACATGACTTGGAGCTTGGCGCTTGGAACTGGAACACTGCTTGGAGCATGGAACTGGAACACGACTTGGAGCTTGGCTCTTGGAACTGGAACATAGCTTTGAGATTGGAGCTTGGAAATGAAACACGGCTTGGAGCCTGGAGCTTCAAAATGGAACACGGCTTGGAACCTTGAGCTTTGAACTGGAACACGACTTGGAGCTTGGAACTGGAACACGGCTTGGAGCGTGGAACTTGCAACTGGAACACAGCTTTGAGATTGGAGCTTGGAACTGGAACACAGTTTTGAGCTTGGAGCTTGGAGCTTGGAACTGGAACCCGGCTTGGAGCTTGGAACTTGGAATTGCAACACGACTTGGTGCTTGGAGCTTGGAACTGGAACAGGACTTGGAACTTGGAGCTGGGAACTGGAACACTGCTTGGAGCTTGGAACTGGAACACGGCTGGTAGATTGGAGCTTGGAACTGGAACACGGCTGGTAGATTGGAGCTTGGAACTGGAACACGACTTGGAACTTGGTGCTTGGAACTGGAACACTGCTTGGAGCTTGGCACTGGACACAGCTTTGAGCTTGGAGCTTGGAACTGGAACCCAGCTTTGAGCTTGGAACTTGGAACTGGAACGCAGCTTTGTGGTAGGAGCTTGGAACTGGAACACGACTTGGAGCTTGGCGCTTGGAACTGGAACACTGCTTGGAGCTTGGAACTGGAACCCGGCTTGGAGCTTGGAGCTTGGAACACGGCTCGGAGATTGGAGCTTGGAACTGCAACACGACTTGGAGCTTGGCTCTTGGAACTGGAACATGACTTGGAGCTTGGCGCTTGGAACTGGAACACTGCTTGGAGCATGGAACTGGAACACGACTTGGAGCTTGGCTCTTGGAACTGGAACACAGCTTTGAGCTTGGAGCTTGGAACCGAAACACAGTTTTGAGCTTGGAGCTTGGAACTGGAACCGGGCTTGGAGCTTGGAACTTGGAACTGGAACCCGGCTTGGAGATTGGAACTTGGAATTGGAACACGACTTGGTGCTTGGAGCTTGGAACTGGAACACTATTTGGAACTTGGAACTTGGAAATGAAACACGGCTTGGAGCCTGGAGCTTCAAAATGGAACACGGCTTGGAACCTTGAGCTTTGAACTGGAACACGACTTGGAGCTTGGAACTGTAACACGGCTTGGAGCATGGAACTTGCAACTGGAACACGGCTTGGAGCTTCGAGCTTGGAACTGGAACCCGGCTTGGAGCTTGGAACATGGAATTGGAACACGACTTGGATATTGGCCCTTGGAACTGGAACACTGCTTGGAGCTTGGAACTGGAACACGGCTTGGAGCGTGGAGCTTGGAACTGGAACACGACTTGGAGCTTGGAACAGGAACACGGCTTTTAGCTTGGAACTGGAACACAGCTTTGAGATTGGAGCTTGGAACTGGAACACAGTTTTGAGCTTGGAGCTTGGAACTGGAATCCAGCTTGGAACTTGGAGCTTGGAACTGGAACCCGGCTTGGAGCTTGGAACTTGGAATTGGAACACGACTTGGTGCTTGGAGCTTGGAACTGGAACATGACTTGGAACTTGGAGCTTGGAACTGAAACACGGCTTGGAGCCTGGAGCTTCGAACCGGAACACGGCTTGGAACCTTGAGCTTTGAACTGGAACACGACTTGGAGCTTGCAACTGGAAAACGGCTTGGAGCTTGGAGCTTGGAACTGGAACACAGTTTTGAGCTTGGAGCTTGGAACTGGAACACGACTTGGAGCTTGGCGCTTGGAACTGGAACACTGCTTGGAGCTTGGAACTGGAACACTGCTGGGAGATTGGAGCTTTCAACTGGAACACGACTTGGAACTTGGAGCTTGGAACTGGAACACAGTTTTGAGCTTGGAGCCTGGAACTGGAACACTGCTTGGAGCTTGGAACTGGAACCCGGCTTGGAGCTTGGAACTGGAACACGGCTGGAGCTTGGAACTGGAACCCCGCTTGGAGCTTGGAACTGGAAAACGACTTGGAACTTGGAGCTTGGAACTGGAACACGACTTGGAGCTTGGAGCTTGGAACTAGAACACGACTTGGAGCTTGGAGCTTGGAACTGGAACACGACTTTGAGCTTGGCTCTTGGAACTGGAACACGACTTGGAGCTTGGCGCTTGGAACTGGAACACTGCTTGGAGCTTGGAACTGGAACCCGGCTTGGAGCTTGGAGCTTGGAACACGGCTCGGAGATTGGAGCTTGGAACTGCAACACGACTTGGAGCTTGGCTCTTGGAACTGGAACATGACTTGGAGCTTGGCGCTTGGAACTGGAACACTGCTTGGAGCATGGAACTGGAACACGACTTGGAGCTTGGCTCTTGGAAATGGAACACAGCTTTGAGCTTGGAGCTTGGAACCGAAACACAGTTTTGAGCTTGGAGCTTGGAACTGGAACCGGGCTTGGAGCTTGGAACTTGGAACTGGAACCCGGCTTGGAGATTGGAACTTGGAATTGGAACACGACTTGGTGCTTGGAGCTTGGAACTGGAACCCCGCTTGGAGCTTGGAACTGGAAAACGACTTGGAACTTGGAGCTTGGAACTGGAACACGACTTGGAGCTTGGAGCTTGGAACTAGAACACGACTTGGAGCTTGGAGCTTGGAACTGGAACACGACTTTGAGCTTGGCTCTTGGAACTGGAACACGACTTGGAGCTTGGCGCTTGGAACTGGAACATGACTTGGAGCTTGGCGCTTGGAACTGGAACACTGCTTGGAGCTTGGAACTGGAACCCGGCTTGGAGCTTGGAACTGGAACACGGCTGGACCTTGGAACTGGAACCCCGCTTGGAGCTTGGAACTGGAAAACGACTTGGAACTTGGAGCTTGGAACTGGAACACGACTTGGAGCTTGGAGCTTGGAACTGGATCACGACTTTGAGCTTGGCTCTTGGAACTGGAACACGACTTGGAGCTTGGCGCTTGGAACTGGAACACTGCTTGGAGCTTGGAACTGGAACACGACTTGGAGCTTGGAACTGGAACCCGGCTTGGAGCTTGGAGCTTGGAACACGGCTCGGAGATTGGAGCTTGGAACTGCAACACGACTTGGAGCTTGGCTCTTGGAACTGGAACATGACTTGGAGCTTGGCGCTTGGAACTGGAACACTGCTTGGAGCTTGGAACTGGAACACGACTTGGAGCTTGGCTCTTGGAACTGGAACACAGCTTTGAGCTTGGAGCTTGGAACCGAAACACAGTTTTGAGCTTGGAGCTTGGAACTGGAACCGGGCTTGGAGCTTGGAACTTGGAACTGGAACCCGGCTTGGAGATTGGAACTTGGAATTGGAACACGACTTGGTGCTTGGAGCTTGGAACTGGAACACTATTTGGAACTTGGAACTTGGAAATGAAACACGGCTTGGAGCCTGGAGCTTCAAAATGGAACACGGCTTGGAACCTTGAGCTTTGAACTGGAACACGACTTGGAGCTTGGAACAGGAACACGGCTTGGAGCGTGGAACTTGCAACTGGAACACAGCTTTGAGATTGGAGCTTGGAACTGGAACACAGTTTTGAGCTTGGAGCTTGGAACTGGAACCCGGCTTGGAGCTTGGAGCTTGGAACTGGAACCCGGCTTGGAGCTTGGAACTTGGAATTGGAACACGACTTGGTGCTTGGAGCTTGGAACTGGAACAGGACTTGGAACTTGGAGCTTGGAACTGGAACACTGCTTGGAGCTTGGAACTGGAACACGGCTGGTAGATTGGAGCTTGGAACTGGAACACGACTTGGAACTTGGAGCTTGGAACTGGAACACTGCTTGGAGCTTGGAACTTGGAACTGGAACACAGCTTTGTGGTAGGAGCTTGGAACTGTAACACGACTTGGAGCTTGGAGCTTGGACCTAGAACACGACTTGGAGCTTGGAGCTTGGAGCTTGGAACTGGAACACGACTTGGAGCTTGGCTCTTGGAACTGGAAGACGACATGGAGCTTGGCTCTTGGAACTGGAACATGACTTGCAGCTTGGCGCTTGCAACTGGAACACTGCTTGGAGCTGGAAACCGGAACACGGCTCGGAGATTGGAGCTTGGAACTTGAACACGACTTGGAGCTTGGAGCTTGCAACTGGAACACAGCTTTGAGCTTGGAGCTTGGAACTGGAACACGACTTGGAGCTTGGAACTGGAACACGACTTGAAACCTTGAGCTTTGAACTGGAACACGACTTGGAGCTTGGAGCTTGGAACTGGAACACTACTTGGAGCTTGGAGCTTCGAACTGGAACACAGCTTTGAGCTTGGAGCTTGGAACTGGAACACGACTTGGAGCTTGGCGCTTGGAACTGGAACACTGCTTGGAGCTTGGAACTGGAACACTGCTGGGAGATTGGAGCTTTCAACTGGAACACGACTTGGAACTTGGAGCTTGGAACTGGAACACAGTTTTGAGCTTGGAGCCTGGAACTGGAACACTGCTTGGAGCTTGTAACTGGAACCCGGCTTGGAGCTTGGAACTGGAACACGGCTGGAGCTTGGAACTGGAACCCCGCTTGGAGATTGGAACTGGAAAACGACTTGGAACTTGGAGCTTGGAACTGGAACACGACTTGGAGCTTGGAGCTTGGAACTAGAACACGACTTGGAGCTTAGAGCTTGGAACTGGAACACGACTTTGAGCTTGGCTCTTGGAACTGGAACACGACTTGGAGCTTGGCGCTTGGAACTGGAACACTGCTTGGAGCTTGGAACTGGAACCCGGCTTGGAGCTTGGAGCTTGGAACACGGCTCGGAGATTGGAGCTTGGAACTGCAACACGACTT
Source organism: Hypanus sabinus (assembly GCF_030144855.1). NCBI lineage: Eukaryota > Metazoa > Chordata > Chondrichthyes > Myliobatiformes > Dasyatidae > Hypanus > Hypanus sabinus. The sequence goes on from NC_082706.1 coordinate 130,918,533, forward strand.
GGAGCTTGGCTCTTGGAACTGGAACATGACTTGGAGCTTGGCGCTTGGAACTGGAACACTGCTTGGAGCATGGAACTGGAACACGACTTGGAGCTTGGCTCTTGGAACTGGAACACAGCTTTGAGCTTGGAGCTTGGAACCGAAACACAGTTTTGAGCTTGGAGCTTGGAACTGGAACCGGGCTTGGAGCTTGGAACTTGGAACTGGAACCCGGCTTGGAGATTGGAACTTGGAATTGGAACACGACTTGGTGCTTGGAGCTTGGAACTGGAACACTATTTGGAACTTGGAACTTGGAAATGAAACACGGCTTGGAGCCTGGAGCTTCAAAATGGAACACGGCTTGGAACCTTGAGCTTTGAACTGGAACACGACTTGGAGCTTGGAACTGGAACACGGCTTGGAGCGTGGAACTTGCAACTGGAACACAGTTTTGAGATTGGAGCTTGGAACTGGAACACAGTTTTGAGCTTGGAGCTTGGAACTGGAACCCGGCTTGGAGCTTGGAACTTGGAATTGCAACACGACTTGGTGCTTGGAGCTTGGAACTGGAACAGGACTTGGAACTTGGAGCTTGGAACTGGAACACTATTTGGAACTTGGAACTTGGAAATGAAACACGGCTTGGAGCCTGGAGCTTCAAAATGGAACACGGCTTGGAACCTTGAGCTTTGAACTGGAACACGACTTGGAGCTTGGAACTGGAACACGGCTTGGAGCGTGGAACTTGCAACTGGAACACAGTTTTGAGATTGGAGCTTGGAACTGGAACACAGTTTTGAGCTTGGAGCTTGGAACTGGAACCCGGCTTGGAGCTTGGAACTTGGAATTGCAACACGACTTGGTGCTTGGAGCTTGGAACTGGAACAGGACTTGGAACTTGGAGCTTGGAACTGGAACACTGCTTGGAGCTTGGAACTGGAACACGACTGGTAGATTGGAGCTTGGAACTGGAACACGACTTGGAACTTGGTGCTTGGAACTGGAACACTGCTTGGAGCTTGGCACTGGACAGAGCTTTGAGCTTGGAGCTTGGAACTGGAACCCAGCTTTGAGCTTGGAGCTTCGAACTGGAACACAGCTTTGAGCTTGGAGCTTGGAACTGGAACACGACTTGGAGCTTGGCGCTTGGAACTGGAACACTGCTTGGAGCTTGGAACTGGAACACTGCTGGGAGATTGGAGCTTTCTACTGGAACACGACTTGGAACTTGGAGCTTGGAACTGGAACACAGTTTTGAGCTTGGAGCCTGGAACTGGAACACTGCTTGGAGCTTGGAACTGGAACCCGGCTTGGAGCTTGGAACTGGAACACGGCTGGAGCTTGGAACTGGAACCCCGCTTGGAGCTTGGAACTGGAAAACGACTTGGAACTTGGAGCTTGGAACTGGAACACGACTTGGAGCTTGGAGCTTGGAACTAGAACACGACTTGGAGCTTGGAACTGGAACACGACTTTGAGCTTGGCTCTTGGAACTGGAACACGACTTGGAGCTTGGCGCTTGGAACTGGAACACTGCTTGGAGCTTGGAGCTTGGAACACGGCTCGGAGATTGGAGCTTGGAACTGCAACACGACTTGGAGCTTGGCTCTTGGAACTGGAACATGACTTGGAGCTTGGCGCTTGGAACTGGAACACTGCTTGGAGCTTGGAGCTTGGAACACGGCTCGGAGATTGGAGCTTGGAACTGCAACACGACTTGGAGCTTGGCTCTTGGAACTGGAACATGACTTGGAGCTTGGCGCTTGGAACTGGAACACTGCTTGGAGCATGGAACTGGAACACGACTTGGAGCTTGGCTCTTGGAACTGGAACATAGCTTTGAGATTGGAGCTTGGAAATGAAACACGGCTTGGAGCCTGGAGCTTCAAAATGGAACACGGCTTGGAACCTTGAGCTTTGAACTGGAACACGACTTGGAGCTTGGAACTGGAACACGGCTTGGAGCGTGGAACTTGCAACTGGAACACAGCTTTGAGGTTGGAGCTTGGAACTGGAACACAGTTTTGAGCTTGGAGCTTGGAGCTTGGAACTGGAACCCGGCTTGGAGCTTGGAACTTGGAATTGCAACACGACTTGGTGCTTGGAGCTTGGAACTGGAACAGGACTTGGAACTTGGAGCTGGGAACTGGAACACTGCTTGGAGCTTGGAACTGGAACACGGCTGGTAGATTGGAGCTTGGAACTGGAACACGGCTGGTAGATTGGAGCTTGGAACTGGAACACGACTTGGAACTTGGTGCTTGGAACTGGAACACTGCTTGGAGCTTGGCACTGGACACAGCTTTGAGCTTGGAGCTTGGAACTGGAACCCAGCTTTGAGCTTGGAACTTGGAACTGGAACGCAGCTTTGTGGTAGGAGCTTGGAACTGGAACACGACTTGGAGCTTGGCTCTTGGAACTGGAACACGACTTGGAACTTGGAACTTGGAACTGAAACACGGCTTGGAGCCCGGAGCTTCGAACTGGAACACGGCTTGGAGCTTGGAACTGGAACATGGCTTTTAGCTTGGAACTGGAACACAGTTTTGAGCTTGGAGCTTGGAACTGGAACCTGGCTTAGAGCTTCGAGCTTGGAACTGGAACCCGGCATGGAGCTTGGAGCATGGAATTGGAACACGACTTGGAGATTGGCCCTTGGAACTGGAACACTCCTTGGAGCTTGGAACTGGAACACGGCTTGGAGCGTGGAGCTTGGAACTGGAACACGACTTGGAGCTTGGAACTGGAACACGACTTGAAACCTTGAGCTTTGAACTGGAACACGACTTGGAGCTTGGAGCTTGGAACTGGAACACTACTTGGAGCTTGGAGCTTCGAACTGGAACACAGCTTTGAGCTTGGAGCTTGGAACTGGAACACGACTTGGAGCTTGGCGCTTGGAACTGGAACACTGCTTGGAGCTTGGAACTGGAACACTGCTGGGAGATTGGAGCTTTCAACTGGAACACGACTTGGAACTTGGAGCTTGGAACTGGAACACAGTTTTGAGCTTGGAGCCTGGAACTGGAACACTGCTTGGAGCTTGGAATTGGAACCCGGCTTGGAGCTTGGAACTGGAACACGGCTGGAGCTTGGAACTGCAACCCCGCTTGGCGCTTGGAACTGGAAAACGACTTGGAACTTGGAGCTTGGAACTGGAACACGACTTGGAGCTTGGAGCTTGGAACTAGAACACGACTTGGAGCTTGGAGCTTGGAACTGGAACACGACTTTGAGCTTGGCTCTTGGAACTGGAACACGACTTGGAGCTTGGCGCTTGGAACTGGAACACTGCTTGGAGCTTGGAACTGGAACCCGGCTTGGAGCTTGGAGCTTGGAACACGGCTCGGAGATTGGAGCTTGGAACTGCAACACGACTTGGAGCTTGGCTCTTGGAACTGGAACATGACTTGGAGCTTGGCGCTTGGAACTGGAACACTGCTTGGAGCATGGAACTGGAACACGACTTGGAGCTTGGCTCTTGGAACTGGAACACAGCTTTGAGCTTGGAGCTTGGAACCGAAACACAGTTTTGAGCTTGGAGCTTGGAACTGGAACCGGGCTTGGAGCTTGGAACTTGGAACTGGAACCCGGCTTGGAGATTGGAACTTGGAATTGGAACACGACTTGGTGCTTGGAGCTTGGAACTGGAACACTATTTGGAACTTGGAACTTGGAAATGAAACACGGCTTGGAGCCTGGAGCTTCAAAATGGAACACGGCTTGGAACCTTGAGCTTTGAACTGGAACACGACTTGGAGCTTGGAACTGGAACACGGCTTGGAGCATGGAACTGGAACACGACTTGGAGCTTGGCTCTTGGAACTGGAACACAGTTTTGAGATTGGAGCTTGGAACTGGAACACAGTTTTGAGCTTGGAGCTTGGAACTGGAACCCGGCTTGGAGCTTGGAGCTTGGAACTGGAACCCGGCTTGGAGCTTGGAACTTGGAATTGGAACACGACTTGGTGCTTGGAGCTTGGAACTGGAACAGGACTTGGAACTTGGAGCTTGGAACTGGAACACTGCTTGGAGCTTGGAACTGGAACACGGCTGGTAGATTGGAGCTTGGAACTGGAACACGACTTGGAACTTGGTGCTTGGAACTGGAACACTGCTTGGAGCTTGGCACTGGACACAGCTTTGAGCTTGGAGCTTGGAACTGGAACCCAGCTTTGAGCTTGGAGCTTCGAACTGGAACACAGCTTTGAGCTTGGAGCTTGGAACTGGAACACGACTTGGAGCTTGGCCCTTGGAACTGGAACACTGCTTGGAGCTTGGAACTGGAACACTGCTGGGAGATTGGAGCTTTCAACTGGAACACGACTTGGAACTTGGAGCTTGGAACTGGAACACAGTTTTGAGCTTGGAGCTTGGAACTGGAACACTGCTTGGAGCTTGGAGCTTGGAACACGGCTCGGAGATTGGAGCTTGGAACTGCAACACGACTTGGAGTTTGGCTCTTGGAATTGGAACATGACTTGGAGCTTGGCGCTTGGAACTGGAACACTGCTTGGAGCATGGAACTGGAACACGACTTGGAGCTTGGCTCTTGGAACTGGAACACAGCTTTGAGCTTGGAGCTTGGAACCGAAACACAGTTTTGAGCTTGGATCTTGGAACTGGAACCGGGCTTGGAGCTTGGAACTTGGAACTGGAACCCGGCTTGGAGATTGGAACTTGGAATTGGAACACGACTTGGTGCTTGGAGCTTGGAACTGGAACACTATTTGGAACTTGGAACTTGGAAATGAAACACGGCTTGGAGCCTGGAGCTTCAAAATGGAACACGGCTTGGAACCTTGAGCTTTGAACTGGAACACGACTTGGAGCTTGGAACTGGAACTCGGCTTGGAGCGTGGAACTTGCAACTGGAACACGGCTTGGAGCTTCGAGCTTGGAACTGGAACCCGGCTTGGAGCTTGGAACATGGAATTGGAACACGACTTGGATATTGGCCCTTGGAACGGGAACACTGCTTGGAGCTTGGAACTGGAACACGGCTTGGAGCGTGGAGCTTGGAATTGGAACACGACTTGGAGCTTGGAACTGGAACACGGCTTGGAGCGTGGAGCTTGCAACTGGAAAACGACATGTAGCTTGGAACTGGAACACGGCTTTTTGCTTCGAACTGGAACACAGTTTTGAGCTTGGAGCTTGGAACTGGAACCCGGCTTGGAGCTTCAGCTTGGAACTGGAACGCGGCTTGGAGCTTGGAACATGGAATTGGAACACGACTTGGAGATTGGCCCTTGGAACAGGAACACTGCTTGGAGCTTGGAACTGGAACACGGCTTGGAACTTGGAGCTTGGAACTGGAACACAGTTTTGAGCTTGGAGCCTGGAACTGGAACACTGCTTGGAGCTTGGAACTGGAATCCGGCTTGGAGCTTTGAACTGGAACACTGCTGGGAGATTGGAGCTTGTAACTGGAACACGACTTGGAGCTTGGAGCTTCGAACTGGAACACAGCTTTGAGCTTGGAGCTTGGAACTGGAACACTGCTTGGAGCTTGGAACTGGAACACTGCTGGGAGATTGGAGCTTTCAACTGGAACACGACTTGGAACTTGGAGCTTGGAACTGGAACACAGTTTTGAGCTTGGAGCCTGGAACTGGAACACTGCTTGGAGCTTGGAACTGGAACCCGGCTTGGAGCTTGGAACTGGAACACGGCTGGAGCTTGGAACTGGAACCCCGCTTGGAGCTTGGAACTGGAAAACGACTTGGAACTTGGAGCTTGGAACTGGAACACGACTTGGAGCTTGGAGCTTGGAACTGGAACCCGGCTTGGAGCTTGGAGCTTGGAACACGGCTCGGAGATTGGAGCTTGGAACTGCAACACGACTTGGAGCTTGGCTCTTGGAACTGGAACATGACTTGGAGCTTGGCGCTTGGAACTGGAACACTGCTTGGAGCATGGAACTGGAACACGACTTGGAGCTTGGCTCTTGGAACTGGAACACAGCTTTGAGCTTGGAGCTTGGAACCGAAACACAGTTTTGAGCTTGGAGCTTGGAACTGGAACCGGGCTTGGAGCTTGGAACTTGGAACTGGAACCCGGCTTGGAGATTGGAACTTGGAATTGGAACACGACTTGGTGCTTGGAGCTTGGAACTGGAACACTATTTGGAACTTGGAACTTGGAAATGAAACACGGCTTGGAGCCTGGAGCTTCAAAATGGAACACGGCTTGGAACCTTGAGCTTTGAACTGGAACACGACTTGGAGCTTGGAACTGGAACTCGGCTTGGAGCTTCAGCTTGGAACTGGAACGCGGCTTGGAGCTTGGAACATGGAATTGGAACATGACTTGGAGATTGGCCCTTGGAACAGGAACACTGCTTGGAGCTTGGAACTGGAACACGGCTTGGAACTTGGAGCTTGGAACTGGAACACAGTTTTGAGCTTGGAGCCTGGAACTGGAACACTGCTTGGAGCTTGGAACTGGAATCCGGCTTGGAGCTTTGAACTGGAACACTGCTGGGAGATTGGAGCTTGGAACTGGAACACGACTTGGAGCTTGGAGCTTCGAACTGGAACACAGCTTTGAGCTTGGAGCTTGGAACTGGAACACTGCTTGGAGCTTGGAACTGGAACACTGCTGGGAGATTGGAGCTTTCAACTGGAACACGACTTGGAACTTGGAGCTTGGAACTGGAACACAGTTTTGAGCTTGGAGCCTGGAACTGGAACACTGCTTGGAGCTTGGAACTGGAACCCGGCTTGGAGCTTGGAACTGGAACACGGCTGGAGCTTGGAACTGGAACCCCGCTTGGAGCTTGGAACTGGAAAACGACTTGGAACTTGGAGCTTGGAACTGGAACACGACTTGGAGCTTGGAGCTTGGAACTGGAACCCGGCTTGGAGCTTGGAGCTTGGAACACGGCTCGGAGATTGGAGCTTGGAACTGCAACACGACTTGGAGCTTGGCTCTTGGAACTGGAACATGACTTGGAGCTTGGCGCTTGGAACTGGAACACTGCTTGGAGCATGGAACTGGAACACGACTTGGAGCTTGGCTCTTGGAACTGGAACACAGCTTTGAGCTTGGAGCTTGGAACCGAAACACAGTTTTGAGCTTGGAGCTTGGAACTGGAACCGGGCTTGGAGCTTGGAACTTGGAACTGGAACCCGGCTTGGAGATTGGAACTTGGAATTGGAACACGACTTGGTGCTTGGAGCTTGGAACTGGAACACTATTTGGAACTTGGAACTTGGAAATGAAACACGGCTTGGAGCCTGGAGCTTCAAAATGGAACACGGCTTGGAACCTTGAGCTTTGAACTGGAACACGACTTGGAGCTTGGAACTGGAACTCGGCTTGGAGCGTGGAACTTGCAACTGGAACACGGCTTGGAGCTTCGAGCTTGGAACTGGAACCCGGCTTGGAGCTTGGAACATGGAATTGGAACACGACTTGGATATTGGCCCTTGGAACGGGAACACTGCTTGGAGCTTGGAACTGGAACACGGCTTGGAGCGTGGAGCTTGGAATTGGAACACGACTTGGAGCTTGGAACTGGAACACGGCTTTTAGCTTGGAACTGGAACACAGTTTTGAGCTTGGAGCTTGGAACTGGAATCCAGCTTGGAGCTTGGAGCTTGGAACTGGAACCCGGCTTGGAGCTTGGAACTTGGAATTGGAACACGACTTGGTGCTTGGAGCTTGGAACTGGAACACGACTTGGAACTTGGAGCTTGGAACTGAAACACGGCTTGGAGCCTGGAGCTTCGAACCGGAACACGGCTTGGAACCTTGAGCTTTGAACTGCAACACGACTTGGAGCTTGGAACTGGAACACGGCTTGGAGCTTGGAGCTTGGAACTGGAACACAGTTTTGAGCTTGGAGCTTGGAACTGGAACCCAGCTTGGAGCTTGGAGCTTGGAACTGGAACCCGGCTTGGAGCTTGGAACTGGAACACGGCTTGGAGCGTCGAGCTTGCAACTGGAACACGACTTGGAGCTTGGAACTGGAACATGACTTTTAGCTTGGAACTGGAACACACTTTTGAGCTTGGAGCTTGGAACTGGAACCTGGCTTGGAGCTTCGAGCTTGGAACTGGAACCCGGCTTGGAGCTTGGAACATGGAATTGGAACACGACTTGGAGATTGGCCCTTGGAACTGGAACACTCCTTGGAGCTTGGAACTGGAACACGACTTGGTGCTTGGAGCTTGGAACTGAAACACGGCTTGGAGCCTGGAGCTTCGAACTGGAACACGGCTTGGAACCTTGAGCTTTGAACTGGAACACGACTTGGAGCTTGGAGCTTGAAACTGGAACACTACTTGGAGCTTGGAGCTTCGAACCGGAACACAGCTTTGAGATTGGAGCTTGGAACTGGAACATGACTTGCAGCTTGGCGCTTGCAACTGGAACACTGCGTGGAGCTGGAAACTGGAACACGGCTCAGAGATTGGAGCTTGGAACTTGAACACTAATTGGAGCTTGGAACTGGAACACGGCTTTTAGCTTGGAACTGGAACACAGTTTTGAGCTTGGAGCTTGGAACTGGAACCGGGCTTGGAACTTGGAACTTGGAACTGGAACCCGGCTTGGAGATTGGAACTTGGAATTGGAACACGACTTGGTGCTTGGAGCTTGGAACTGGAACACGACTTGGAACTTGGAACTTGGAACTGAAACACGGCTTGGAGCCCGGAGCTTCGAACTGGAACACGGCTTGGAACCTTGAGCTTTGAACTGGAACACGACTTGGAGCTTGGAACTGGAACACGGCTTGGAGCGTGGAGCTTGCAACTGGAACACGACTAGGAGCTTGGAACTGGAACATGGCTTTTAGCTTGGAACTGGAACACAGTTTTGAGCTTGGAGCTTGGAACTGGAACCTGGCTTGGAGCTTCGAGCTTGGAACTGGAACCCGGCTTGGAGCTTGGAACATGGAATTGGAACACGACTTGGAGATTGGCCCTTGGAACTGGAACACTCCTTGGAGCTTGGAACTGGAACACGGCTTGGAGCGTGGAGCTTGGAACTGGAACACGACTTGGAGCTTGGAACTGGAACACGGCTTTTAGCTTGGAACTGGAACATAGCATTGAGCTTGGAGCTTGGAACTGGAACACAGTTTTGAGCTTGGAGCTTGGAACTGGAACCCAGCTTGGAGCTTGGAGCTTGGAACTGGAACCCGGCTTGGAGCTTGGAACTTGGAATTGGAACACGACTTGGAACTTGGAACTGAAACACGGCTTGGAGCCTGGAGCTTCGAACTGGAACATGACTTGGAGCTTGGAGCTTGGAACTGGAACACTACTTGGAGCTTGGAGCTTCGAACTGGAACACAGCTTTGAGCTTGGAGCTTGGAACTGGAACACGACTTGGAGCTTGGCGCTTGGAACTGGAACACTGCTTGGAGCTTGGAACTGGAGCACTGCTGGGAGGTTGGAGCTTGGAACTGGAACACGACTTGGAGCTTGGAGCTTCAAACTGGAACACAGCTTTGAGCTTGGAGCTTGGAACTGGAACACAGTTTTGAGCTTGGAGCTTGGAACTGGAACACAGCTTTGAGCTTGGAACTTGGAACTGGAACACGACTTGGAGCTTGGCGCTTGGAACTGGAACACTGCTTGGAGCTTGGAACTGGAACACTGCTGGGAGATTGGAGCTTTGAACTGGAACACGACTTGGAACTTGGAGCTTTGAACTGGAACACAGTTTTGAGCTTGGAGCCTGGAACTGGAACACTGCTTGGAGCTTGGAACTGGAACCCGGCTTGGAGCTTTGAACTGGAACACTGCTGGGAGATTGGAGCTTGGAACTGGAACACGACTTGGAGCTTGGAGCTTCGAACTGGAACACAGCTTTGAGCTTGGAGCTTGGAACTGGAACACGACTTGGAGCTTGGCGCTTGGAACTGGAACACTGCTTGGAGCTTGGAACTGGAACACTGCTGGGAGATTGGAGCTTTCAACTGGAACACGACTTGGAACTTGGAGCTTGGAACTGGAACACAGTTTTGAGCTTGGAGCCTGGAACTGGAACACTGCTTGGAGCTTGGAACTGGAACCCGGCTTGGAGCTTGGAACTGGAACACGGCTGGAGCTTGGAACTGGAACCCCGCTTGGAGCTTGGAACTGGAAAACGACTTGGAACTTGGAGCTTGGAACTGGAACACGACTTGGAGCTTGGAGCTTGGAACTAGAACACGACTTGGAGCTTGGCTCTTGGAACTGGAACACGACTTTGAGCTTGGCTCTTGGAACTGGAACACGACTTGGAGCTTGGCGCTTGGAACTGGAACACTGCTTGGAGCTTGGAACTGGAACCCGGCTTGGAGCTTGGAGCTTGGAACACGGCTCGGAGATTGGAGCTTGGAACTGCAACACGACTTGGAGCTTGGCTCTTGGAACTGGAACATGACTTGGAGCTTGGCGCTTGGAACTGGAACACTGCTTGGAGCATGGAACTGGAACACGACTTGGAGCTTGGCTCTTGGAACTGGAACACAGCTTTGAGCTTGGAGCTTGGAACCGAAACACAGTTTTGAGCTTGGAGCTTGGAACTGGAACCGGGCTTGGAGCTTGGAACTTGGAACTGGAACCCGGCTTGGAGATTGGAACTTGGAATTGGAACACGACTTGGTGCTTGGAGCTTGGAACTGGAACACTATTTGGAACTTGGAACTTGGAAATGAAACACGGCTTGGAGCCTGGAGCTTCAAAATGGAACACGGCTTGGAACCTTGAGCTTTGAACTGGAACACGACTTGGAGCTTGGAACTGGAACACTGCTTGGAGCTTGGAACTGGAACCCGGCTTGGAGCTTGGAACTGGAACACGGCTGGAGCTTGGAACTGGAACCCCGCTTGGAGCTTGGAACTGGAAAACGACTTGGAACTTGGAGCTTGGAACTGGAACACGACTTGGAGCTTGGAGCTTGGAACTAGAACACGACTTGGAGCTTGGAGCTTGGAACTGGAACACGACGTTGAGCTTGGCTCTTGGAACTGGAACACGACTTGGAGCTTGGAACTGGAACACGGCTGGAGCTTGGAACTGGAACCCCGCTTGGAGCTTGGAACTGGAAAACGACTTGGAACTTGGAGCTTGGAACTGGAACACGACTTGGAGCTTGGAGCTTGGAACTAGAACACGACTTGGAGCTTGGAGCTTGGAACTGGAACACGACGTTGAGCTTGGCTCTTGGAACTGGAACACGACTTGGAGCTTGGCGCTTGGAACTGGAACACTATTTGGAGCTTGGAACAGGAACACGACTTGGAGCTTGGAGCTTGGAATATGGCTCGGAGATTGGAGCTTGGAACTGCAACACGACTTGGAGCTTGGCTCTTGGAACTGGAACATGACTTGGAGTTTGGCGCTTGGAACTGGAACACTGCTTGGAGCATGGAACTGGAACACGACTTGGAGCTTGGCTCTTGGAACTGGAACACAGCTTTGAGCTTGGAGCTTGGAACTGGATCCCGGCTTGGAGCTTGGAACTGGAACCGGGCTTGGAGCTTGGAACTTGGAACTGGAACCCGGCTTGGAGATTGGAACTTGGAATTGGAACACGACTTGGTGCTTGGAGCTTGGAACTGGAACACTATTTGGAACTTGGAACTTGGAAATGAAACACGGCTTGGAGCCTGGAGCTTCAAAATGGAACACGGCTTGGAACCTTGAGCTTTGAACTGGAACACGACTTGGAGCTTGGAACTGGAACTCGGCTTGGAGCGTGGAACTTGCAACTGGAACACGGCTTGGAGCTTCGAGCTTGGAACTGGAACCCGGCTTGGAGCTTGGAACATGGAATTGGAACACGACTTGGATATTGGCCCTTGGAACTGGAACACTGCTTGGAGCTTGGAACTGGAACACGGCTTGGAGCGTGGAGCTTGGAACTGGAACACGACTTGGAGCTTGGAACTGGAACACGGCTTTTAGCTTGGAACTGGAACACAGTTTTGAGCTTGGAGCTTGGAACTGGAATCCAGCTTGGAGCTTGGAGCTTGGAACTGGAACCCGGCTTGGAGCTTGGAACTTGGAATTGGAACACGACTTGGTGCTTGGAGCTTGGAACTGGAACACGACTTGGAACTTGGAGCTTGGGACTGAAACACGGCTTGGAGCCTGGAGCTTCGAACCGGAACACGGCTTGGAACCTTGAGCTTTGAACTGGAACACGACTTGGAGCTTGGAACTGGAACACGGCTTGGAGCTTGGAGCTTGGAACTGGAACACAGTTTTGAGCTTGGAGCTTGGAACTGGAACCTAGCTTGGAGCTTGGAGCTTGGAACTGGAACCCGGCTTGGAGCTTGGAACTTGGAACTGAAACACGGCTTGGAGCCTGGAGCTTCGAACTGGAACACGGCTTGGAACCTTGAGCTTTAAACTGGAACACGACTTGGAGCTTGGAGCTTGGAACTGGAACACTGCTTGGAGCTTGGAACTGGAACACTGCTGGGAGATTGGAGCTTGGAACTGGAACACGACTTGGAGCTTGGAGCTTTGAACTGGAACACAGCTTTGAGCTTGGAGCTTGGAACTGGAACACGACTTGGAGCTTGGAACTGGAACACGGCTTGGAGCGTGGAACTTGCAACTGGAACACGGCTTGGAGCTTCGAGCTTGGAACTGGAACCCGGCTTGGAGCTTGGAACATGGATTTGGAACACGACTTGGATATTGGCCCTTGGAAATGGAACACTGCTTGGAGCTTGGAACTGGAACACGGCTTGGAGCGTAGAGCTTGGAACTGGAACACGACTTGGAGCGTAGAGCTTGGAACTGGAACACGACTTGGAGCTTGGAACTGGAACACGGCTTTTAGCTTGGAACTGGAACACAGTTTTGAGCTTGGAGCTTGGAACTGGAATCCAGCTTGGAGCTTGGAGCTTGGAACTGGAACACAGTTTTGAGCTTGGAGCCTGGAACTGGAACACTGCTTGGAGCTTGGAACTGGAACCCGGCTTGGAGCTTGGAACTGGAACACGGCTGGGAGCTTGGAACTGGAACACGGCTTGGAGCTTGGAGCTTGGAACACGGCTCGGAGATTGGAGCATGGAACTGCAACATGACTTGGAGCTTGGCTCTTGGAACTGGAACATGACTTGGAGCTTGGCGCTTGGAACTGGAACACTGCTTGGAGCTTGGAACTGGAACACGACTTGGAGCTTGGCTCTTGGAACTGGAACACAGCTTTGAGCTTGGAGCTTGGAACCGAAACACAGTTTTGAGCTTGGAGCTTGGAACTGGAACCGGGCTTGGAGCTTGGAACTTGGAACTGGAACCCGGCTTGTAGATTGGAACTTGGAATTGGAACACGACTTGGTGCTTGGAGCTTGGAACTGGAACTCTATTTGGAACTTGGAACTTGGAAATGAAACACGGCTTGGAGCTTGGAGCTTCGAACTGGAACACGGCTTGGAACCTTGAGCTTTGAACTGGAACACGACTTGGAGCTTGGAACTGGAACACGGCTTTTTGCTTCGAACTGGAACACAGTTTTGAGCTTGGAGCTTGGAACTGGAACCCGGCTTGGAGCTTCGAGCTTGGAACTGGAACGCGGCTTGGAGCTTGGAACATGGAATTGGAACACGACTTGGAGATTGGCCCTTGGAACAGGAACACTGCTTGGAGCTTGGAACTGGAACACGGCTTGGAGCATGGAGCTTGGAACTGGAACACGACTTGGAGCTTGGAACTGGAACACGGCTTTTAGCTTGGAACTGGAACACAGCTTTGAGCTTGGAGCTTGGAACTGGAACACAGTTTTGAGCTTGGAGCTTGGAACTGGAACCCAGCTTGGAGCTTGGAGCTTGGAACTGGAACACGACTTGGAGCTTGGCTCTTGGAACTGGAAGACGACATGGAGCTTGGCTCTTGGAACTGGAACATGACTTGCAGCTTGGCGCTTGCAACTGGAACACTGCTTGGAGCTGGAAACCGGAACACGGCTCGGAGATTGGAGCTTGGAACTTGAACACGACTTGGAGCTTGGAGCTTGCAACTGGAATAAGACTTGGATCTTGGAGCTTGGACATAGAACACGACTTGGAGCTTGGAGCTTGGAACTGGAACACGACTTGGAGCTTGGCTCTTGGAACTGGAACATGACTTGCAGCTTGGCGCTTGCAACTGGAACACTGCTTGGAGCTGGAAACTGGAACACGGCTCAGAGATTGGAGCTTGGAACTTGAACACGACTTGGAGCTTGGAACTGGAACACGGCTTTTAGCTTGGAACTGGAACACAGCTTTGAGCTTGGCGCTTGGAACTGGAACACAGTTTTGAGTTTGGAGCTTGGAACTGGAACCCGGCTTGGAGCTTGGAACTTGGAATTGGAACACGAATTGGTGCTTGGAGCTTGGAACTGGAACACGACTTGGAACTTGGAACTTGGAACTGAAACACGGCTTGGAGCCCGGAGCTTCGAACTGGAACACGGCTTGGAACCTTGAGCTTTGAACTGGAACACAACTTGGAGCTTGGAACTGGAACACGGCTTGGAGCGTGGAGCTTGCAACTGGAACACGACTTGGAGCTTGGAACTGGAACATGGCTTTTAGCTTGGAACTGGAACACAGTTTTGAGCTTGGAGCTTGGAACTGGAACCTGGCTTGGAGCTTCGAGCTTGGAACTGGAACCCGGCTTGGAGCTTGGAACATGGAATTGGAACACGACTTGGAGATTGGCCCTTGGAACTGGAACACTCCTTGGAGCTTGGAACTGGAACACGGCTTGGAGCGTGGAGCTTGGAACTGGAACACGACTTGGAGCTTGGAACTGGAACACGGCTTTTAGCTTGGAACTGGAACATAGCATTGAGCTTGGAGCTTGGAACTGGAACACAGTTTTGAGCTTGGAGCTTGGAACTGGAACCCAGCTTGGAGCTTGGAGCTTGGAACTGGAACCCGGCTTGGAGCTTGGAACTTGGAATTGGAACACGACTTGGAGCTTGGAACTGAAACACGGCTTGGAGCCTGGAGCTTCGAACTGGAACATGGCTTGGAACCTTGAGCTTTGAACTGGAACACGACTTGGAGCTTGGAGCTTGGAACTGGAACACTACTTGGAGCTTGGAGCTTCGAACTGGAACACAGCTTTGAGCTTAGAGCTTGGAACTGGAACACGACTTGGAGCTTGGCGCTTGGAACTGGAACACTGCTTGGAGCTTGGAACTGGAACACTGCTGGGAGGTTGGAGCTTGGAACTGGAACACGACTTGGAGCTTGGAGCTTCAAACTGGAACACAGCTTTGAGCTTGGAGCTTGGAACTGGAACACAGTTTTGAGCTTGGAGCTTGGAACTGGAACACAGCTTTGAGCTTGGAGCTTGGAACTGGAACACGACTTGGAGCTTGGCGCTTGGAACTGGAACACTGCTTGGAGCTTGGAACTGGAACACTGCTGGGAGATTGGAGCTTTGAACTGGAACACGACTTGGAACTTGGAGCTTGGAACTGGAACACAGTTTTGAGCTTGGAGCCTGGAACTGGAACACTGCTTGGAGCTTGGAACTGGATCCCGGCTTGGAGCTTTGAACTGGAACACTGCTGGGAGATTGGAGCTTGGAACTGGAACACGACTTGGAGCTTGGAGCTTCGAACTGGAACACAGCTTTGAGCTTGGAGCTTGGAACTGGAACACGACTTGGAGCTTGGCGCTTGGAACTGGAACACTGCTTGGAGCTTGGAACTGGAACACTGCTGGGAGATTGGAGCTTTCAACTGGAACATGACTTGGAACTTGGAGCTTGGAACTGGAACACAGTTTTGAGCTTGGAGCCTGGAACTGGAACACTGCTTGGAGCTTGGAACTGGAACCCGGCTTGGAGCTTGGAACTGGAACACGGCTGGAGCTTGGAACTGGAACCCCGCTTGGAGCTTGGAACTGGAAAACGACTTGGAACTTGGAGCTTGGAACTGGAACACGACTTGGAGCTTGGAGCTTGGAACTAGAACACGACTTGGAGCTTGGAGCTTGGAACTGGAACACGACTTTGAGCTTGGCTCTTGGAACTGGAACACGACTTGGAGCTTGGCGCTTGGAACTGGAACACTGCTTGGAGCTTGGAACTGGAACCCAGCTTGGAGCTTGGAGCTTGGAACTGGAACCCGGCTTGGAGCTTGGAACGTGGAATTGGAACACGACTTGGAGCTTGGAACTGAAACACGGCTTGGAGCCTGGAGCTTCGAACTGGAACATGGCTTGGAACCTTGAGCTTTGAACTGGAACACGACTTGGAGCTTGGAGCTTGGAACTGGAACACTACTTGGAGCTTGGAGCTTCGAACTGGAACACAGCTTTGAGCTTGGAGCTTGGAACTGGAACACAACTTGGAGCTTGGCGCTTGGAACAGGAACACTGCTTGGAGCTTGGAACTGGAACACTGCTGGGAGGTTGGAGCTTGGAACTGGAACACGACTTGGAGCTTGGAGCTTCAAACTGGAACACAGCTTTGAGCTTGGAGCTTGGAACTGGAACACAGTTTTGAGCTTGGAGCTTGGAACTGGAACACAGCTTTGAGCTTGGAGCTTGGAACTGGAACACGACTTGGAGCTTGGCGCTTGGAACTGGAACACTGCTTGGAGCTTGGAACTGGAACACTGCTGGGAGATTGGAGCTTTGAACTGGAACACGACTTGGAACTTGGAGCTTGGAACTGGAACACAGTTTTGAGCTTGGAGCCTGGAACTGGAACACTGCTTGGAGCTTTGAACTGGAACCCGGCTTGGAGCTTGGAACTGGAACACGGCTGGAGCTTGGAACTGGAACCCCGCTTGGAGCTTGGAACTGGAAAACGACTTGGAACTTGGAGCTTGGAACTGGAACACGACTTGGAGCTTGGAGCTTGGAACTAGAACACGACTTGGAGCTTGGAGCTTGGAACTGGAACACGACTTTGAGCTTGGCTCTTGGAACTGGAACACGACTTGGAGCTTGGCGCTTGGAACTGGAACACTGCTTGGAGCTTGGAACTGGAACCCGGCTTGGAGCTTGGAGCTTGGAACACGGCTCGGAGATTGGAGCTTGGAACTGCAACACGACTTGGAGTTTGGCTCTTGGAACTGGAACATGACTTGGAGCTTGGCGCTTGGAACTGGAACACTGCTTGGAGCATGGAACTGGAACACGACTTGGAGCTTGGCTCTTGGAACTGGAACACAGCTTTGAGTTTGGAGCTTGGAACCGAAACACAGTTTTGAGCTTGGAGCTTGGAACTGGAACCGGGCTTGGAGCTTGGAACTTGGAACTGGAACCCGGCTTGGAGATTGGAACTTGGAATTGGAACACGACTTGGTGCTTGGAGCTTGGAACTGGAACACTATTTGGAACTTGGAACTTGGAAATGAAACACGGCTTGGAGCCTGGAGCTTCAAAATGGAACACGGCTTGGAACCTTGAGCTTTGAACTGGAACACGACTTGGAGCTTGGAACTGGAACTCGGCTTGGAGCGTGGAACTTGCAACTGGAACACGGCTTGGAGCTTCGAGCTTGGAACTGGAACCCGGCTTGGAGCTTGGAACATGGAATTGGAACACGACTTGGATATTGGCCCTTGGAACTGGAACACTGCTTGGAGCTTGGAACTGGAACACGGCTTGGAGCGTGGAGCTTGGAACTGGAACACGACTTGGAGCTTGGAACTGGAACACGGCTTTTAGCTTGGAACTGGAACACAGTTTTGAGCTTGGAGCTTGGAACTGGAATCCAGCTTGGAGCTTGGAGCTTGGAACTGGAACCCGGCTTGGAGCTTGGAACTTGGAATTGGAACACGACTTGGTGCTTGGAGCTTGGAACTGGAACACGACTTGGAACTTGGAGCTTGGAACTGGAACACAGTTTTGAGCTTGGAGCCTGGAACTGGAACACTGCTTGGAGCTTGGAACTGGATCCCGGCTTGGAGCTTTGAACTGGAACACTGCTGGGAGATTGGAGCTTGGAACTGGAACACGACTTGGAGCTTGGAGCTTCGAACTGGAACACAGCTTTGAGCTTGGAGCTTGGAACTGGAACACGACTTGGAGCTTGGCGCTTGGAACTGGAACACTGCTTGGAGCTTGGAACTGGAACACTGCTGGGAGATTGGAGCTTTCAACTGCAACACGACTTGGAACTTGGAGCTTGGAACTGGAACACAGTTTTGAGCTTGGAGCCTGGAACTGGAACACTGCTTGGAGCTTGGAACTGGAACCCGGCTTGGAGCTGGGAACTGGAACACGGCTGGAGCTTGGAACTGGAACCCCGCTTGGAGCTTGGAACTGGAAAACGACTTGGAACTTGGAGCTTGGAACTGGAACACGACTTGGAGCTTGGAGCTTGGAACTAGAACACGACTTGGAGCTTGGAGCTTGGAACTGGAACACGACTTTGAGCTTGGCTCTTGGAACTGGAACACGACTTGGAGCTTGGCGCTTGGAACTGGAACACTGCTTGGAGCTTGGAACTGGAACCCGGCTTGGAGCTTGGAGCTTGGAACACGGCTCGGAGATTGGAGCTTGGAACTGCAACACGACTTGGAGCTTGGCTCTTGGAACTGGAACATGACTTGGAGCTTGGCGCTTGGAACTGGAACACTGCTTGGAGCATGGAACTGGAACACAACTTGGAGCTTGGCTCTTGGAACTGGAACACAGCTTTGAGCTTGGAGCTTGGAACCGAAACACAGTTTTGAGCTTGGAGTTTGGAACTGGAACCGGGCTTGGAGCTTGGAACTTGGAACTGGAACCCGGCTTGGAGATTGGAACTTGGAATTGGAACACGACTTGGTGCTTGGAGCTTCAAAATGGAACACGGCTTGGAACCTTGAGCTTTGAACTGGAACACGACTTGGAGCTTGGAACTGGAACATGGCTTGGAGCGTGGAACTTGCAACTGGAACACGGCTTGGAGCTTCGAGCTTGGAACTGGAACCCGGATTGGAGCTTGGAACATGGAATTGGAACACGACTTGGATATTGGCCCTTGGAACTGGAACACTGCTTGGAGCTTGGAACTGGAACACGGCTTGGAGCGTGGAGCTTGGAACTGGAATACGACTTGGAGCTTGGAACTGGAACACGGCTTTTAGCTTGGAACTGGAACACAGTTTTGAGCTTGGAGCTTGGAACTGGAATCCAGCTTGGAGCTTGGAGCTTGGAACTGGAACCCGGCTCGGAGCTTGGAACTTGGAATTGGAACACGACTTGGTGCTTGGAGCTTGGAACTGGAACACGACTTGGAACTTGGAGCTTGGAACTGAAACACGGCTTGGAGCCTGGAGCTTCGAACCGGAACACGGCTTGGAACCTTGAGCTTTGAACTGGAACAAGACTTGGAGCTTGGAACTGGAACACGGCTTGGAGCTTGGAGCTTGGACCTGGAACACAGTTTTGAGCTTGGAGCTTGTAACTGGAACCTGGCTTGGAGCTTCGAGCTTGGAACTGGAACCCGGCTTGGAGCTTGGAACATGGAATTGGAACACGACTTGGAGATTGGCCCTTGGAACTGGAACACTCCTTGGAGCTTGGAACTGGAACACGGCTTGGAGCGTGGAGCTTGGAACTGGAACACGACTTGGAGCTTGGAACTGGAACACGGCTTTTAGCTTCGAACTGGAACATAGCATTGAGCTTGGAGCTTGGAACTGGAACACAGTTTTGAGCTTGGAGCTTGGAACTGGAACCCAGCTTGGAGCTTGGAGCTTGGAACTGGAACCCGGCTTGGAGCTTGGAACTTGGAATTGGAACACGACTTGGAACTTGGAACTTGGAACTGAAACACGGCTTGGAGCCTGGAGCTTCGAATTGGAACATGGCTTGGAACCTTGAGCTTTGAACTGGAACACGACTTGGAGCTTGGAGCTTGGAACTGGAACACTACTTGGAGCTTGGAGCTTCGAACTGGAACACAGCTTTGAGCTTGTAGCTTGGAACTGGAACACGACTTGGAGCTTGGCGCTTGGAACTGGAACACTGCTTGGAGCTTGGAACTGGAACACTGCTTGGAGCTTGGAACTGGAACACTGCTGGGAGGTTGGAGCTTGGAACTGGAACACGACTTGGAGCTTGGAGCTTCGAACTGGAACACAGCTTTGAGCTTGGAGCTTGGAACTGGAACACGACTTGGAGCTTGGCGCTTGGAACTGGAACACTGCTTGGAGCTTGGAACTGGAACACTGCTGGGAGATTGGAGCTTGGAACTGGAACACAACTTGGAACTTGGAACTTGGAACTGAAACACGGCTTGAAACCTTGAGCTTTGAACTGGAACACGACTTGGAGCTTGGAGCTTGGAACTGGAACACAGTTTTGAGTTTGGAGCTTGGAACTGGAACCCGGCTTGGAGCTTGGAACTTGGAATTGGAACACGAATTGGTGCTTGGAGCTTGGAACTGGAACACGACTTGGAGCTTGGAACTGGAACACGGCTTTTAGCTTGGAACTGGAACACAGCTTTGAGCTTGGCGCTTGGAACTGGAACACAGTTTTGAGTTTGGAGCTTGGAACTGGAACCCGGCTTGGAGCTTGGAACTTGGAATTGGAACACGAATTGGTGCTTGGAGCTTGGAACTGGAACACGACTTGGAACTTGGAACTTGGAACTGAAACACGGCTTGGAGCCCGGAGCTTCGAACTGGAACACGGCTTGGAAACTTGAGCTTTGAACTGGAACACAACTTGGAGCTTGGAACTGGAACACGGCTTGGAGCGTGGAGCTTGCAACTGGAACACGACTTGGAGCTTGGAACTGGAACATGGCTTTTAGCTTGGAACTGGAACACAGTTTTGAGCTTGGAGCTTGGAACTGGAACCTGGCTTGGAGCTTCGAGCTTGGAACTGGAACCCGGCTTGGAGCTTGGAACATGGAATTGGAACACGACTTGGAGATTGGCCCTTGGAACTGGAACACTCCTTGGAGCTTGGAACTGGAACACGGCTTGGAGCGTGGAGCTTGGAACTGGAACACGACTTGGAGCTTGGAACTGGAACACGGCTTTTAGCTTGGAACTGGAACATAGCATTGAGCTTGGAGCTTGGAACTGGAACACAGTTTTGAGCTTGGAGCTTGGAACTGGAACCCAGCTTGGAGCTTGGAGCTTGGAACTGGAACCCGGCTTGGAGCTTGGAACTTGGAATTGGAACACGACTTGGAGCTTGGAACTGAAACACGGCTTGGAGCCTGGAGCTTCGAACTGGAACATGGCTTGGAACCTTGAGCTTTGAACTGGAACACGACTTGGAGCTTGGAGCTTGGAACTGGAACACTACTTGGAGCTTGGAGCTTCGAACTGGAACACAGCTTTGAGCTTAGAGCTTGGAACTGGAACACGACTTGGAGCTTGGCGCTTGGAACTGGAACACTGCTTGGAGCTTGGAACTGGAACACTGCTGGGAGGTTGGAGCTTGGAACTGGAACACGACTTGGAGCTTGGAGCTTCAAACTGGAACACAGCTTTGAGCTTGGAGCTTGGAACTGGAACACAGTTTTGAGCTTGGAGCTTGGAACTGGAACACAGCTTTGAGCTTGGAGCTTGGAACTGGAACACGACTTGGAGCTTGGCGCTTGGAACTGGAACACTGCTTGGAGCTTGGAACTGGAACACTGCTGGGAGATTGGAGCTTTGAACTGGAACACGACTTGGAACTTGGAGCTTGGAACTGGAACACAGTTTTGAGCTTGGAGCCTGGAACTGGAACACTGCTTGGAGCTTGGAACTGGATCCCGGCTTGGAGCTTTGAACTGGAACACTGCTGGGAGATTGGAGCTTGGAACTGGAACACGACTTGGAGCTTGGAGCTTCGAACTGGAACACAGCTTTGAGCTTGGAGCTTGGAACTGGAACACGACTTGGAGCTTGGCGCTTGGAACTGGAACACTGCTTGGAGCTTGGAACTGGAACACTGCTGGGAGATTGGAGCTTTCAACTGGAACATGACTTGGAACTTGGAGCTTGGAACTGGAACACAGTTTTGAGCTTGGAGCCTGGAACTGGAACACTGCTTGGAGCTTGGAACTGGAACCCGGCTTGGAGCTGGGAACTGGAACACGGCTGGAGCTTGGAACTGGAACCCCGCTTGGAGCTTGGAACTGGAAAACGACTTGGAACTTGGAGCTTGGAACTGGAACACGACTTGGAGCTTGGAGCTTGGAACTAGAACACGATTTGGAGCTTGGAGCTTGGAACTGGAACACGACTTTGAGCTTGGCTCTTGGAACTGGAACACGACTTGGAGCTTGGCGCTTGGAACTGGAACACTGCTTGGAGCTTGGAACTGGAACCCAGCTTGGAGCTTGGAGCTTGGAACTGGAACCCGGCTTGGAGCTTGGAACTTGGAATTGGAACACGACTTGGAGCTTGGAACTGAAACACGGCTTGGAGCCTGGAGCTTCGAACTGGAACATGGCTTGGAACCTTGAGCTTTGAACTGGAACACGACTTGGAGCTTGGAGCTTGGAACTGGACCACTACTTGGAGCTTGGAGCTTCGAACTGGAACACAGCTTTGAGCTTGAAGCTTGGAACTGGAACACGACTTGGAGCTTGGCGCTTGGAACAGGAACACTGCTTGGAGCTTGGAACTGGAACACTGCTGGGAGGTTGGAGCTTGGAACTGGAACACTGTTTGGAGCTTGGAACTGGAACCCGGCTTGGAGCTTGGAACTTGGAATTGGAACACGAATTGGTGCTTGGAGCTTGGAACTGGAACACGACTTGGAACTTGGAACTTGGAACTGAAACACGGCTTGGAGCCCGGAGCTTCGAACTGGAACACGGCTTGGAACCTTGAGCTTTGAACTGGAACACAACTTGGAGCTTGGAACTGGAACACGGCTTGGAGCGTGGAGCTTGCAACTGGAACACGACTTGGAGCTTGGAACTGGAACATGGCTTTTAGCTTGGAACTGGAACACAGTTTTGAGCTTGGAGCTTGGAACTGGAACCTGGCTTGGAGCTTCGAGCTTGGAACTGGAACCCGGCTTGGAGCTTGGAACATGGAATTGGAACACGACTTGGAGATTGGCCCTTGGAACTGGAACACTCCTTGGAGCTTGGAACTGGAACACGGCTTGGAGCGTGGAGCTTGGAACTGGAACACGACTTGGAGCTTGGAACTGGAACACGGCTTTTAGCTTGGAACTGGAACATAGCATTGAGCTTGGAGCTTGGAACTGGAACACAGTTTTGAGCTTGGAGCTTGGAACTGGAACCCAGCTTGGAGCTTGGAGCTTGGAACTGGAACCCGGCTTGGAGCTTGGAACTTGGAATTGGAACACGACTTGGAGCTTGGAACTGAAACACGGCTTGGAGCCTGGAGCTTCGAACTGGAACATGGCTTGGAACCTTGAGCTTTGAACTGGAACACGACTTGGAGCTTGGAGCTTGGAACTGGAACACTACTTGGAGCTTGGAGCTTCGAACTGGAACACAGCTTTGAGCTTAGAGCTTGGAACTGGAACACGACTTGGAGCTTGGCGCTTGGAACTGGAACACTGCTTGGAGCTTGGAACTGGAACACTGCTGGGAGGTTGGAGCTTGGAACTGGAACACGACTTGGAGCTTGGAGCTTCAAACTGGAACACAGCTTTGAGCTTGGAGCTTGGAACTGGAACACAGTTTTGAGCTTGGAGCTTGGAACTGGAACACAGCTTTGAGCTTGGAGCTTGGAACTGGAACACGACTTGGAGCTTGGCGCTTGGAACTGGAACACTGCTTGGAGCTTGGAACTGGAACACTGCTGGGAGATTGGAGCTTTGAACTGGAACACGACTTGGAACTTGGAGCTTGGAACTGGAACACGTTTTGAGCTTGGAGCCTGGAACTGGAACACTGCTTGGAGCTTGGAACTGGATCCCGGCTTGGAGCTTTGAACTGGAACACTGCTGGGAGATTGGAGCTTGGAACTGGAACACGACTTGGAGCTTGGAGCTTCGAACTGGAACACAGCTTTGAGCTTGGAGCTTGGAACTGGAACACGACTTGGAGCTTGCGCTTGGAACTGGAACACTGCTTGGAGCTTGGAACTGGAACACTGCTGGAGATTGGAGCTTTCAACTGGAACATGACTTGGAACTTGGAGCTTGGAACTGGAACACAGTTTTGAGCTTGGAGCCTGGAACTGGAACACTGCTTGGAGCTTGGAACTGGAACCCGGCTTGGAGCTGGGAACTGGAACACGGCTGGAGCTTGGAACTGGAACCCCGCTTGGAGCTTGGAACTGGAAAACGACTTGGAACTTGGAGCTTGGAACTGGAACACGACTTGGAGCTTGGAGCTTGGAACTAGAACACGACTTGGAGCTTGGAGCTTGGAACTGGAACACGACTTTGAGCTTGGCTCTTGGAACTGGAACACGACTTGGAGCTTGGCGCTTGGAACTGGAACACTGCTTGGAGCTTGGAACTGGAACCCAGCTTGGAGCTTGGAGCGTGGAACTGAACCCGGCTTGGAGCTTGGAACTTGGAATTGGAACACGACTTGGAGCTTGGAACTGAAACACGGCTTGGAGCCTGGAGCTTCGAACTGGAACATGGCTTGGAACCTTGAGCTTTGAACTGGAACACGACTTGGAGCTTGGAGCTTGGAACTGGACCACTACTTGGAGCTTGAGCTTCGAACTGGAACACAGCTTTGAGCTTGAAGCTTGGAACTGGAACACGACTTGGAGCTTGGCGCTTGGAACAGGAACACTGCTTGGAGCTTGGAACTGGAACACTGCTGGGAGGTTGGAGCTTGGAACTGGAACACGACTTGGAGCTTGGAGCTTCAAACTGGAACACAGCTTTGAGCTTGGAGCTTGGAACTGGAACACAGTTTTGAGCTTGGAGCTTGGAACTGGAACACAGCTTTGAGCTTGGAGCTTGGAACTGGAACACGACTTGGAGCTTGGCGCTTGGAACTGGAACACTGCTTGGAGCTTGGAACTGGAACACTGCTGGGAGATTGGAGCTTTGAACTGGAACACGACTTGGAACTTGGAGCTTGGAACTGGAACACAGTTTTGAGCTTGGAGCCTGGAACTGGAACACTGCTTGGAGCTTGGAACTGGATCCCGGCTTGGAGCTTTGAACTGGAACACTGCTGGAGATTGGAGCTTGAAACTGGAACACGACTTGGAGCTTGGAAGCTTCGAACTGGAACACAGCTTTGAGCTTGGAGCTTGGAACTGGAACACGACTTGGAGCTTGGCGCTTGGAACTGGAACACTGCTTGGAGCTTGGAACTGGAACACTGCTGGGAGATTGGAGCTTTCAACTGGAACATGACTTGGAAATTGGAGCTTGGAACTGGAACACAGTTTTGAGCTTGGAGCCTGGAACTGGAACACTGCTTGGAGCTTGGAACTGGAACCCGGCTTGGAGCTTGGAACTGGAACACCGGCTGGAGCTTGGAACTGGAACCCCGCTTGGAGCTTGGAACTGGAAAACGACTTGGAACTTGGAGCTTGGAACTGGAACACGACTTGGAGCTTGGAGCTTGGAACTAGAACACGACTTGGAGCTTGGAGCTTGGAACTGGAACACGACTTTGAGCTTGGCTCTTGGAACTGGAACACGACTTGGAGCTTGGCGCTTGGAACTGGAACACTGCTTGGAGCTTGGAACTGGAACCCGGCTTGGAGCTTGGAGCTTGGAACACGGCTCGGAGATTGGAGCTTGGAACTGCAACACGACTTGGAGCTTGGCTCTTGGAACTGGAACATGACTTGGAGCTTGGCGCTTGGAACTGGAAACACTGCTTGGAGCATGGAACTGGAACACGACTTGGAGCTTGGCTCTTGGAACTGGAACACAGCTTTGAGTTTGGAGCTTGGAACCGAAACACAGTTTTGAGCTTGGAGCTTGGAACTGGAACCGGGCTTGGAGCTTGGAACTTGGAACTGGAACCCGGCTTGGAGATTGAACTTGGAATTGGAACACGACTTGGTGCTTGGAGCTTGGAACTGGAACACTATTTGGAACTTGGAACTTGGAAATGAAACACGGCTTGGAGCCTGGAGCTTCAAAATGGAACACGGCTTGGAACCTTGAGGTTTGAACTGGAACACGACTTGGAGCTTGGAACTGGAACTCGGCTTGGAGCGTGGAACTTGCAACTGGAACACGGCTTGGAGCTTCGAGCTTGGAACTGGAACCCGGCTTGGAGCTTGGAACATGGAATTGGAACACGACTTGGATATTGGCCCTTGGAACTGGAACACTGCTTGGAGCTTGGAACTGGAACACGGCTTGGAGCGTGGAGCTTGGAACTGGAACACGGCTTTAGCTTGGAACTGGAACACAGTTTTGAGCTTGGAGCTTGGAACTGGAATCCAGCTTGGAGCTTGGAGCTTGGAACTGGAACCCGGCTTGGAGCTTGGAACTTGGAATTGGAACACGACTTGGTGCTTGGAGCTTGGAACTGGAACACGACTTGGAACTTGGAGCTTGGAACTGGAACACAGTTTTGAGCTTGGAGCCTGGAACTGGAACACTGCTTGGAGCTTGGAACTGGATCCCGGCTTGGAGCTTTGAACTGGAACACTGCTGGGAGATTGGAGCTTGGAACTGGAACACGACTTGGAGCTTGGAGCTTCGAACTGGAACACAGCTTTGAGCTTGGAGCTTGGAACTGGAACACGACTTGGAGCTTGGCGCTTGGAACTGGAACACTGCTTGGAGCTTGGAACTGGAACACTGCTGGGAGATTGGAGCTTTCAACTGGAACACGACTTGGAACTTGGAGCTTGGAACTGGAACACAGTTTTGAGCTTGGAGCCTGGAACTGGAACACTGCTTGGTGCTTGGAACTGGAACCCGGCTTGGAGCTGGGAACTGGAACACGGCTGGAGCTTGGAACTGGAACCCCGCTTGGAGCTTGGAACTGGAAAACGACTTGGAACTTGGAGCTTGGAACTGGAACACGACTTGGAGCTTGGAGCTTGGAACTAGAACACGACTTGGAGCTTGGAGCTTGGAACTGGAACACGACTTTGAGCTTGGCTCTTGGAACTGGAACACGACTTGGAGCTTGGCGCTTGGAACTGGAACACTGCTTGGAGCTTGGAACTGGAACCCGGCTTGGAGCTTGGAGCTTGGAACACGGCTCGGAGATTGGAGCTTGGAACTGCAACACGACTTGGAGCTTGGCTCTTGGAACTGGAACATGACTTGGAGCTTGGCGCTTGGAACTGGAACACTGCTTGGAGCATGGAACTGGAACACGACTTGGAGCTTGGCTCTTGGAACTGGAACACAGCTTTGAGCTTGGAGCTTGGAACCGAAACACAGTTTTGAGCTTGGAGTTTGGAACTGGAACCGGGCTTGGAGCTTGGAACTTGGAACTGGAACCCGGCTTGGAGATTGGAACTTGGAATTGGAACACGACTTGGTGCTTGGAGCTTCAAAATGGAACACGGCTTGGAACCTTGAGCTTTGAACTGGAACACGACTTGGAGCTTGGAACTGGAACATGGCTTGGAGCGTGGAACTTGCAACTGGAACACGGCTTGGAGCTTCGAGCTTGGAACTGGAACTCGGCTTGGAGCGTGGAACTTGCAACTGGAACACGGCTTGGAGCTTCGAGCTTGGAACTGGAACCCGGATTGGAGCTTGGAACATGGAATTGGAACACGACTTGGATATTGGCCCTTGGAACTGGAACACTGCTTGGAGCTTGGAACTGGAACACGGCTTGGAGCGTGGAGCTTGGAACTGGAACACGACTTGGAGCTTGGAACTGGAACACGGCTTTTAGCTTGGAACTGGAACACAGTTTTGAGCTTGGAGCTTGGAACTGGAATCCAGCTTGGAGCTTGGAGCTTGGAACTGGAACCCGGCTCGGAGCTTGGAACTTGGAATTGGAACACGACTTGGTGCTTGGAGCTTGGAACTGGAACACGACTTGGAACTTGGAGCTTGGAACTGAAACACGGCTTGGAGCCTGGAGCTTCGAACCGGAACACGGCTTGGAACCTTGAGCTTTGAACTGGAACAAGACTTGGAGCTTGGAACTGGAACACGGCTTGGAGCTTGGAGCTTGGAACTGGAACACAGTTTTGAGCTTGGAGCTTGGAACTGGAACCCAGCTTGGAGCTTGGAGCTTGGAACTGGAACCCGGCTTGGAGCTTGGAACTGGAACACGGCTTGGAGCGTGGAGCTTGCAACTGGAACACGACTTGGAGCTTGGAACTGGAACATAGCTTTTAGCTTGGAACTGGAACACAGTTTTGAGCTTGGAGCTTGGAACTGGAACCTGGCTTGGAGCTTCGAGCTTGGAACTGGAACCCGGCTTGGAGCTTGGAACATGGAATTGGAACACGACTTGGAGATTGGCCCTTGGAACTGGAACACTCCTTGGAGCTTGGAACTGGAACACGGCTTGGAGCGTGGAGCTTGGAACTGGAACACGACTTGGAGCTTGGAACTGGAACACGGCTTTTAGCTTCGAACTGGAACATAGCATTGAGCTTGGAGCTTGGAACTGGAACACAGTTTTGAGCTTGGAGCTTGGAACTGGAACCCAGCTTGGAGCTTGGAGCTTGGAACTGGAACCCGGCTTGGAGCTTGGAACTTGGAATTGGAACACGACTTGGAACTTGGAACTTGGAACTGAAACACGGCTTGGAGCCTGGAGCTTCGAATTGGAACATGGCTTGGAACCTTGAGCTTTGAACTGGAACACGACTTGGAGCTTGGAGCTTGGAACTGGAACACTACTTGGAGCTTGGAGCTTCGAACAGAAACACAGCTTTGAGCTTGTAGCTTGGAACTGGAACACGACTTGGAGCTTGGCGCTTGGAACTGGAACACTGCTTGGAGCTTGGAACTGGAACACTGCTTGGAGCTTGGAACTGGAACACTGCTGGGAGGTTGGAGCTTGGAACTGGAACACGACTTGGAGCTTGGAGCTTCGAACTGGAACACAGCTTTGAGCTTGGAGCTTGGAACTGGAACACGACTTGGAGCTTGGCGCTTGGAACTGGAACACTGCTTGGAGCTTGGAACTGGAACACTGCTGGGAGATTGGAGCTTGGAACTGGAACACAACTTGGAACTTGGAACTTGGAACTGAAACACGGCTTGAAACCTTGAGCTTTGAACTGGAACACGACTTGGAGCTTGGAGCTTGGAACTGGAACCCGGCTTGGAGCTTTGAACTGGAACACTGCTGGGAGATTGGAGCTTGTAACTGGAACACGACTTGGAGCTTGGAGCTTCGAACTGGGACACAGCTTTGAGCTTGGAGCTTGGAACTGGAACACGACTTGGAGCTTGGCGCTTGGAACTGGAACACTGCTTGGAGCTTGGAACTGGAACACGACTTGGAGCTTGGCTCTTGGAACTGGAACACAGCTTTGAGCTTGGAGCTTGGAACCGAAACACAGTTTTGAGCTTGGAGCTTGGAACTGGAACCGGGCTTGGAGCTTGGAACTTGGAACTGGAACCCGGCTTGGAGATTGGAACTTGGAATTGGAACACGACTTGGTGCTTGGAGCTTGGAACTGGAACACTATTTGGAACTTGGAACTTGGAAATGAAACACGGCTTGGAGCCTGGAGCTTCAAAATGGAACACGGCTTGGAACCTTGAGCTTTGAACTGGAACACGACTTGGAGCTTGGAACTGGAACTCGGCTTGGAGCGTGGAACTTGCAACTGGAACACGGCTTGGAGCTTCGAGCTTGGAACTGGAACCCGGCTTGGAGCTTGGAACATGGAATTGGAACACGACTTGGATATTGGCCCTTGGAACTGGAACACTGCTTGGAGCTTGGAACTGGAACACGGCTTGGAGCGTGGAGCTTGGAACTGGAACACGACTTGGAGCTTGGAACTGGAACACGGCTTTTAGCTTGGAACTGGAACACAGTTTTGAGCTTGGAGCTTGGAACTGGAATCCAGCTTGGAGCTTGGAGCTTCGAACTGGGACACAGCTTTGAGCTTGGAGCTTGGAACTGGAACACGACTTGGAGCTTGGCGCTTGGAACTGGAACACTGCTTGGAGCTTGGAACTGGAACACGACTTGGAGCTTGGCTCTTGGAACTGGAACACAGCTTTGAGCTTGGAGCTTGGAACCGAAACACAGTTTTGAGCTTGGAGCTTGGAACTGGAACCGGGCTTGGAGCTTGGAACTTGGAACTGGAACCCGGCTTGGAGATTGGAACTTGGAATTGGAACACGACTTGGTGCTTGGAGCTTGGAACTGGAACACTATTTGGAACTTGGAACTTGGAAATGAAACACGGCTTGGAGCCTGGAGCTTCAAAATGGAACACGGCTTGGAACCTTGAGCTTTGAACTGGAACACGACTTGGAGCTTGGAACTGGAACTCGGCTTGGAGCGTGGAACTTGCAACTGGAACACGGCTTGGAGCTTCGAGCTT
This sequence comes from Hypanus sabinus, assembly GCF_030144855.1. Lineage (NCBI taxonomy): Eukaryota > Metazoa > Chordata > Chondrichthyes > Myliobatiformes > Dasyatidae > Hypanus > Hypanus sabinus. The sequence goes on from NC_082706.1 coordinate 130,948,827, forward strand.
GGAACTGGAACCCGGCTTGGAGCTTGGAACATGGAATTGGAACACGACTTGGATATTGGCCCTTGGAACTGGAACACTGCTTGGAGCTTGGAACTGGAACACGGCTTGGAGCGTGGAGCTTGGAACTGGAACACGACTTGGAGCTTGGAGCTTGGAACTGGAACACAGTTTTGAGCTTGGAGCCTGGAACTGGAACACTGCTTGGAGCTTGGAACTGGAACCCGGCTTGGAGCTGGGAACTGGAACACGGCTGGAGCTTGGAACTGGAACCCCGCTTGGAGCTTGGAACTGGAAAACGACTTGGAACTTGGAGCTTGGAACTGGAACACGACTTGGAGCTTGGAGCTTGGAACTAGAACACGACTTGGAGCTTGGAGCTTGGAACTGGAACACGACTTTGAGCTTGGCTCTTGGAACTGGAACACGACTTGGAGCTTGGCGCTTGGAACTGGAACACTGCTTGGAGCTTGGAACTGGAACCCCGCTTGGAGCTTGGAGCTTGGAACACGGCTCGGAGATTGGAGCTTGGAACTGCAACACGACTTGGAGCTTGGCTCTTGGAACTGGAACATGACTTGGAGCTTGGCGCTTGGAACTGGAACACTGCTTGGAGCATGGAACTGGAACACGACTTGGAGCTTGGCTCTTGGAACTGGAACACAGCTTTGAGCTTGGAGCTTGGAACCGAAACACAGTTTTGAGCTTGGAGTTTGGAACTGGAACCGGGCTTGGAGCTTGGAACGTGGAACTGGAACCCGGCTTGGAGATTGGAACTTGGAATTGGAACACGACTTGGTGCTTGGAGCTTCAAAATGGAACACGGCTTGGAACCTTGAGCTTTGAACTGGAACACGACTTGGAGCTTGGAACTGGAACACGGCTTGGAGCGTGGAACTTGCAACTGGAACACGGCTTGGAGCTTCGAGCTTGGAACTGGAACTCGGCTTGGAGCGTGGAACTTGCAACTGGAACACGGCTTGGAGCTTCGAGCTTGGAACTGGAACCCGGATTGGAGCTTGGAACATGGAATTGGAACACGACTTGGATATTGGCCCTTGGAACTGGAACACTGCTTGGAGCTTGGAACTGGAACACGGCTTGGAGCGTGGAGCTTGGAACTGGAACACGACTTGGAGCTTGGAACTGGAACACGGCTTTTAGCTTGGAACTGGAACACAGTTTTGAGCTTGGAGCTTGTAACTGGAATCCAGCTTGGAGCTTGGAGCTTGGAACTGGAACCCGGCTCGGAGCTTGGAACTTGGAATTGGAACACGACTTGGTGCTTGGAGCTTGGAACTGGAACACGACTTGGAACTTGGAGCTTGGAACTGAAACACGGCTTGGAGCCTGGAGCTTCGAACCGGAACACGGCTTGGAACCTTGAGCTTTGAACTGGAACAAGACTTGGAGCTTGGAACTGGAACACGGCTTGGAGCTTGGAGCTTGGAACTGGAACACAGTTTTGAGCTTGGAGCTTGGAACTGGAACCCAGCTTGGAGCTTGAAGCTTGGAACTGGAACCCGGCTTGGAGCTTGGAACTGGAACACGGCTTGGAGCGTGGAGCTTGCAACTGGAACACGACTTGGAGCTTGGAACTGGAACATAGCTTTTAGCTTGGAACTGGAACACAGTTTTGAGCTTGGAGCTTGGAACTGGAACCTGGCTTGGAGCTTCGAGCTTGGAACTGGAACCCGGCTTGGAGCTTGGAACATGGAATTGGAACACGACTTGGAGATTGGCCCTTGGAACTGGAACACTCCTTGGAGCTTGGAACTGGAACACGGCTTGGAGCGTGGAGCTTGGAACTGGAACACGACTTGGAGCTTGGAACTGGAACACGGCTTTTAGCTTCGAACTGGAACATAGCATTGAGCTTGGAGCTTGGAACTGGAACACAGTTTTGAGCTTGGAGCTTGGAACTGGAACCCAGCTTGGAGCTTGGAGCTTGGAACTGGAACCCGGCTTGGAGCTTGGAACTTGGAATTGGAACACGACTTGGAACTTGGAACTTGGAACTGAAACACGGCTTGGAGCCTGGAGCTTCGAATTGGAACATGGCTTGGAACCTTGAGCTTTGAACTGGAACACGACTTGGAGCTTGGAGCTTGGAACTGGAACACTACTTGGAGCTTGGAGCTTTGAACTGGAACACAGCTTTGAGCGTGGAGCTTGGAACTGGAACACGACTTGGAGCTTGGCGCTTGGAACTGGAACACAGCTTGGAGCTTGGAACTGGAACACTGCTTGGAGCTTGGAACTGGAACACTGCTGGGAGGTTGGAGCTTGGAACTGGAACACGACTTGGAGCTTGGAGCTTCGAACTGGAACACAGCTTTGAGCTTGGAGCTTGGAACTGGAACACGACTTGGAGCTTGGCGCTTGGAACTGGAACACTGCTTGGAGCTTGGAACTGGAACACTGCTGGGAGATTGGAGCTTGGAACTGGAACACAACTTGGAACTTGGAACTTGGAACTGAAACACGGCTTGAAACCTTGAGCTTTGAACTGGAACACGACTTGGAGCTTGGAGCTTGGAACTGGAACCCGGCTTGGAGCTTTGAACTGGAACACTGCTGGGAGATTGGAGCTTGTAACTGGAACACGACTTGGAGCTTGGAGCTTCGAACTGGAACACAGCTTTGAGCTTGGAGCTTGGAACTGGAACACGACTTGGAGCTTGGCGCTTGGAACTGGAACACTGCTTGGAGCTTGGAACTGGAACACGACTTGGAGCTTGGCTCTTGGAACTGGAACACAGCTTTGAGTTTGGAGCTTGGAACCGAAACACAGTTTTGAGCTTGGAGCTTGGAACTGGAACCGGGCTTGGAGCTTGGAACTTGGAACTGGAACCCGGCTTGGAGATTGGAACTTGGAATTGGAACACGACTTGGTGCTTGGAGCTTGGAACTGGAACACTATTTGGAACTTGGAACTTGGAAATGAAACACGGCTTGGAGCCTGGAGCTTCAAAATGGAACACGACTTGGAACCTTGAGCTTTGAACTGGAACACGACTTGGAGCTTGGAACTGGAACTCGGCTTGGAGCGTGGAACTTGCAACTGGAACACGGCTTGGAGCTTCGAGCTTGGAACTGGAACCCGGCTTGGAGCTTGGAACATGGAATTGGAACACGACTTGGATATTGGCCCTTGGAACTGGAACACTGCTTGGAGCTTGGAACTGGAACACGGCTTGGAGCGTGGAGCTTGGAACTGGAACACGACTTGGAGCTTGGAACTGGAACACGGCTTTTAGCTTGGAACTGGAACACAGTTTTGAGCTTGGAGCTTGGAACTGGAATCCAGCTTGGAGCTTGGAGCTTGGAACTGGAACCCGGCTTGGAGCTTGGAACTTGGAATTGGAACACGACTTGGTGCTTGGAGCTTGGAACTGGAACACGACTTGGAACTTGGAGCTTGGAACTGAAACACGGCTTGGAGCCTGGAGCTTCGAACCGGAACACGGCTTGGAACCTTGAGCTTTGAACTGGAACATGACTTGGAGCTTGGAACTGGAACATGGCTTGGAGCTTGGAGCTTGGAACTGGAACACCGTTTTGAGCTTGGAGCTTGGAACTGGAACCCAGCTTGGAGCTTGGAGCTTGGAACTGCAACCCGGCTTGGAGCTTGGAACTGGGAATTGGAACACGACTTGGTGCTTGGAGCTTGGAACTGAAACACGACTTGGAACTTGGAACTGGAACACAGCTTGGAGCGTGGAGCTTGGAACTGGAAAATGACATGGAGCTTGGAACTGGAACACGTCTTTTTGCTTCGAACTGGAACACAGTTTTGAGCTTGGAGCTTGGAACTGGAACCTGGCTTGGAGCTTCGAGCTTGGAACTGGAACGCGGCTTGGAGCTTGGAACATGGAATTGGAACACGACTTGGAGATTAGCCCTTGGAACTGGAACACTCCTTGGAGCTTGGAACTGGAACACGGCTTGGAGCATGGAGCTTGGAACTGGAACACGACTTGGAGCTTGCAACTGTAACATTGCTTTTAGCTTGGAACTGGAACACAGCTTTGTGCTTGGAGCTTGGAACTGGAACACAGTTTTGAGCTTGGAGCTTGGAACTGGAACCCAGCTTGGAGCTTGGAGCTTGGAACTGGAACCCGGCTTGGAGCTTGGAACTTGGAATTGGAACACGACTTGGTGCTTGGAGCTTGGAACTGGAACACGACTTGGAACTTGGAACCTGGAACTGAAACACGGCTTGGAGCCTGGAGCTTCGAACTGGAACACGGCTTGGAACCTTGAGCTTTGAACTGGAACACGACTTGGAGCTTGGAGCTTGGAACTGGAACACGACTTGGAGCTTGGAGCTTCGAACTGGAACACAGCTTTGAGCTTGGAGCTTGGAACTGGAACACGACTTGGAGCTTGGCGCTTGGAACTGGAACACTGCTTGGAGCTTGGAACTGGAACACTGCTGGGAGATTGGAGCTTGGAACTGGAACACGACTTTGAGCTTGGAGCTTCGAACTGGAACACAGCTTTGAGCTTGGAGCTTGGAACTGGAACACGACTTGGAGCTTGGCGCTTGGAACTGGAAACAGCTTGGAGCTTGGAACTGGAACACTGCTGGGAGATTGGAGCTTTCAACTGGAACACGACTTGGAACTTGGAGCTTGGAACTGGAACACAGTTTTGAGCTTGGAGCCTGGAACTGGAACACTGCTTGGAGCTTGGAACTGGAACCCGGCTTGGAGCTTGGAACTGGAACACGGCTGGAGCTTGGAACTGGAACCCCGCTTGGAGCTTGGAACTGGAAAACGACTTGGAACTTGGAGCTTGGAACTGGAACACGACTTGGAGCTTGGAGCTTGGAACTAGAACACGACTTGGAGCTTGGAGCTTGGAACTGGAACACGACTTTGAGCTTGGCTCTTGGAACTGGAACACGACTTGGAGCTTGGCACTTGGAACTGGAACACTGCTTGGAGCTTGGAACTGGAACCCGGCTTGGAGCTTGGAGCTTGGAACACGGCTCGGAGATTGGAGCTTGGAACTGCAACACGACTTGGAGCTTGGCTCTTGGAACTGGAACATGACTTGGAGCTTGGCACTTGGAACTGGAACACTGCTTGGAGCATGGAACTGGAACACGACTTGGAGCTTGGCTCTTGGAACTGGAACACAGCTTTGAGCTTGGAGCTTGGAACTGGATCCCGGCTTGGAGCTTGGAACTGGAACCGGGCTTGGAGCTTGGAACTTGGAACTGGAACCCGGCTTGGAGATTGGAACTTGGAATTGGAACACGACTTGGTGCTTGGAGCTTGGAACTGGAACACTATTTGGAACTTGGAACTTGGAAATGAAACACGGCTTGGAGCCTGGAGCTTCAAAATGGAACACGGCTTGGAACCTTGAGCTTTGAACTGGAACACGACTTGGAGCTTGGAACTGGAACACGGCTTGGAGCGTGGAACTTGCAACTGGAACACGGCTTGGAGCTTCGAGCTTGGAACTGGAACCCGGCTTGGAGCTTGGAACATGGAATTGGAACACGACTTGGATATTGGCCCTTGGAACTGGAACACTGCTTGGAGCTTGGAACTGGAACACGGCTTTTAGCTTCGAACTGGAACACAGTTTTGAGCTTGGAGCTTGGAACTGGAATCCAGCTTGGAGCTTGGAGCTTGGAACTGGAACCCGGCTTGGAGCTTGGAGCTTGGAACTAGAACACGACTTGGAGCTTGGAACTGGAACACGGCTTTTAGCTTGGAACTGGAACACAGTTTTGAGCTTGGAGCTTGGAACTGGAATCCAGCTTGGAGCTTGGAGCTTGGAACTGGAACCCGGCTTGGAGCTTGGAGCTTGGAACTAGAACACGACTTGGAGCTTGGAGCTTGGAACTGGAACACGACTTTGAGCTTGGCTCTTGGAACTGGAACACGACTTGGAGCTTGGCACTTGGAACTGGAACACTGCTTGGAGCTTGGAACTGGAACCCGGCTTGGAGCTTGGAGCTTGGAACACGGCTCGGAGATTGGAGCTTGGAACTGCAACACGACTTGGAGCTTGGCTCTTGGAACTGGAACATGACTTGGAGCTTGGCACTTGGAACTGGAACACTGCTTGGAGCATGGAACTGGAACACGACTTGGAGCTTGGCTCTTGGAACTGGAACACAGCTTTGAGCTTGGAGCTTGGAACCGAAACACAGTTTTGAGCTTGGAGCTTGGAACTGGAACCGGGCTTGGAGCTTGGAACTTGGAAGTGGAACCCGGCTTGGAGATTGGAACTTGGAATTGGAACACGACTTGGTGCTTGGAGCTTGGAACTGGAACACTATTTGGAACTTGGAACTTGGAAATGAAACACGGCTTGGAGCCTGGAGCTTCAAAATGGAACACGGCTTGGAACCTTGAGCTTTGAACTGGAACACGACTTGGAGCTTGGAACTGGAACACGGCTTGGAGCGTGGAACTTGCAACTGGAACACGGCTTGGAGCTTCGAGCTTGGAACTGGAACCCGGCTTGCAGCTTGGAACATGGAATTGGAACACGACTTGGATATTGGCCCTTGGAACTGGAACACTGCTTGGAGCTTGGAACTGGAACACGGCTTGGAGCGTGGAGCTTGGAACTGGAACACGACTTGGAGCTTGGAACTGGAACACGGCTTTTAGCATGGAACTGGAACACAGTTTTGAGCTTGGAGCTTGGAACTGGAATCCAGCTTGGAGCTTGGAGCTTGGAACTGGAACCCGGCTTGGAGCTTGGAACTTGGAATTGGAACATGACTTGGTGCTTGGAGCTTGGAACTGGAACACGACTTGGAACTTGGAGCTTGGAACTGAAACACGGCTTGGAGCCTGGAGCTTCGAACCGGAACACGGCTTGGAACTTGGAATTGGAACATGACTTGGTGCTTGGAGCTTGGAACTGGAACACGGCTTGGAGCTTGGAGCTTGGAACTGGAACACAGTTTTGAGCTTGGAGCTTGGAACTGGAACCCAGCTTGGAGCTTGGAGCTTGGAACTGGAACCCGGCTTGGAGCTTGGAACTTGGAATTGGAACACGACTTGGTGCTTGGAGCTTGGAACTGAAACACGGCTTGGAGCCTGGAGCTTGGAACTGGAACACGACTTGGAGCTTGGAGTTTCGAACTGGAACACAGCTTTGAGCTTGGAGCTTGGAACTGGAACACGACTTGGAGCTTGGCGCTTGGAACTGGAACACTGCTTGGAGCTTGGAACTGGAACACTGCTGGGAGATTGGAGCTTGGAACTGGAACACGACTTGGAGCTTGGAGCTTCGAACTGGAACACAGCTTTGAGCTTGGAGCTTGGAACTGGAACACGACTTGGAGCTTGGCGCTTGGAACTGGAACACTGCTTGGAGCTTGGAACTGGAACACTGCTGGGAGATTGGAGCTTTCAACTGGAACACGACTTGGAACTTGGAGCTTGGAACTGGAACACAGTTTTGTGCTTGGAGCCTGGAACTGGAACACTGCTTGGGGCTTGGAACTGGAACCCGGCTTGGAGCTTGGAACTGGAACACGGCTGGAGCTTGGAACTGGAACCCCGCTTGGAGCTTGGAACTGGAAAACGACTTGGAACTTGGAGCTTGGAACTGGAACACGACTTGGAGCTTGGAGCTTGGAACTAGAACACGACTTGGAGCTTGGAGCTTGGAACTGGAACACGACTTTGAGCTTGGCTCTTGGAACTGGAACACGACTTGGAGCTTGGCACTTGGAACTGGAACACTGCTTGGAGCTTGGAACTGGAACCCGGCTTGGAGCTTGGAGCTTGGAACACGGCTCTGAGATTGTAGCTTGGAACTGCAACACGACTTGGAGCTTGGCTCTTGGAACTGGAACACTGCTTGGAGCATGGAACTGGAACACGACTTGGAGCTTGGCACTTGGAACTGGAACACTGCTTGGAGCATGGAACTGGAACACGACTTGGAGCTTGGCTCTTGGAACTGGAACACAGCTTTGAGCTTGGAGCTTGGAACCGAAACACAGTTTTGAGCTTGGAGCTTGGAACTGGAACCGGGCTTGGAGCTTGGAACTTGGAACTGGAACCCGGCTTGGAGATTTGAACTTGGAATTGGAACACGACTTGGTGCTTGGAGCTTGGAACTGGAACACTATTTGGAACTTGGAACTTGGAAATGAAACACGGCTTGGAGCCTGGAGCTTCAAAATGGAACACGGCTTGGAACCTTGAGCTTTGAACTGGAACACGACTTGGAGCTTGGAACTGGAACACGGCTTGGAGCGTGGAACTTGCAACTGGAACACGGCTTGGAGCTTCGAGCTTGGAACTGGAACCCGGCTTGGAGCTTGGAACATGGAATTGGAACACGACTTGGATATTGGCCCTTGGAACTGGAACACTGCTTGGAGCTTGGAACTGCAACACGGCTTGGAGCGTGGAGCTTGGAACTGGAACACGACTTGGAGCTTGGAACTGGAACACGGCTTTTAGCTTGGAACTGGAACACAGTTTTGAGCTTGGAGCTTGGAACTGGAATCCAGCTTGGAGCTTGGAACTTGGAATTGGAACACGACTTGGTGCTTGGAGCTTGGAACTGAAACACGGCTTGGAGCCTGGAGCTTCGAACTGGAACACGGCTTGGAACCTTGAGCTTTGAACTGGATCCCGGTTTGGAGCTTGGAACTTGGAATTGGAACACGACTTGGTGCTTGGAGCTTGGAACTGAAACACGGCTTGGAGCCTGGAGCTTCGAACTGGAACACGGCTTGGAACCTTGAGCTTTGAACTGGAACACGACTTGGAGCTTGGAGCTTGAAACTGGAACACTACTTGGAGCTTGGCGCTTGGAACTGGAACACTGCGTGGAGCTTGGAACTGGAACACTGCTGGGAGATTGGAGCTTGGAACTGGAACACGACTTGGAGCTTGGAGCTTTGAACTAGAACACGACTTGGAGCTTGGAACTGGAACACGGCTTTTAGCTTGGAACTGGAACACAGTTTTGAGCTTGGAGCTTGGAACTGGAATCCAGCTTGGAGCTTGGAGCTTGGAACTGGAACCCGGCTTGGAGCTTGGAGCTTGGAACTAGAACACGACTTGGAGCTTGGAGCTTGGAACTGGAACACGACTTTGAGCTTGGCTCTTGGAACTGGAACACGACTTGGAGCTTGGCACTTGGAACTGGAACACTGCTTGGAGCTTGGAACTGGAACCCGGCTTGGAGCTTGGAGCTTGGAACACGGCTCGGAGATTGGAGCTTGGAACTGCAACACGACTTGGAGCTTGGCTCTTGGAACTGGAACATGACTTGGAGCTTGGCACTTGGAACTGGAACACTGCTTGGAGCATGGAACTGGAACACGACTTGGAGCTTGGCTCTTGGAACTGGAACACAGCTTTGAGCTTGGAGCTTGGAACTGGATCCCGGCTTGGAGCTTGGAACTGGAACCGGGCTTGGAGCTTGGAACTTGGAACTGGAACCCGGCTTGGAGATTGGAACTTGGAATTGGAACACGACTTGGTGCTTGGAGCTTGGAACTGGAACACTATTTGGAACTTGGAACTTGGAAATGAAACACGGCTTGGAGCCTGGAGCTTCAAAATGGAACACGGCTTGGAACCTTGAGCTTTGAACTGGAACACGACTTGGAGCTTGGAACTGGAACACGGCTTGGAGCGTGGAACTTGCAACTGGAACACGGCTTGGAGCTTCGAGCTTGGAACTGGAACCCGGCTTGGAGCTTGGAACATGGAATTGGAACACGACTTGGATATTGGCCCTTGGAACTGGAACACTGCTTGGAGCTTGGAACTGGAACACGGCTTTTAGCTTCGAACTGGAACACAGTTTTGAGCTTGGAGCTTGGAACTGGAATCCAGCTTGGAGCTTGGAGCTTGGAACTGGAACCCGGCTTGGAGCTTGGAGCTTGGAACTAGAACACGACTTGGAGCTTGGAACTGGAACACGGCTTTTAGCTTGGAACTGGAACACAGTTTTGAGCTTGGAGCTTGGAACTGGAATCCAGCTTGGAGCTTGGAGCTTGGAACTGGAACCCGGCTTGGAGCTTGGAGCTTGGAACTAGAACACGACTTGGAGCTTGGAGCTTGGAACTGGAACACGACTTTGAGCTTGGCTCTTGGAACTGGAACACGACTTGGAGCTTGGCACTTGGAACTGGAACACTGCTTGGAGCTTGGAACTGGAACCCGGCTTGGAGCTTGGAGCTTGGAACACGGCTCGGAGATTGGAGCTTGGAACTGCAACACGACTTGGAGCTTGGCTCTTGGAACTGGAACATGACTTGGAGCTTGGCACTTGGAACTGGAACACTGCTTGGAGCATGGAACTGGAACACGACTTGGAGCTTGGCTCTTGGAACTGGAACACAGCTTTGAGCTTGGAGCTTGGAACCGAAACACAGTTTTGAGCTTGGAGCTTGGAACTGGAACCGGGCTTGGAGCTTGGAACTTGGAAGTGGAACCCGGCTTGGAGATTGGAACTTGGAATTGGAACACGACTTGGTGCTTGGAGCTTGGAACTGGAACACTATTTGGAACTTGGAACTTGGAAATGAAACACGGCTTGGAGCCTGGAGCTTCAAAATGGAACACGGCTTGGAACCTTGAGCTTTGAACTGGAACACGACTTGGAGCTTGGAACTGGAACACGGCTTGGAGCGTGGAACTTGCAACTGGAACACGGCTTGGAGCTTCGAGCTTGGAACTGGAACCCGGCTTGCAGCTTGGAACATGGAATTGGAACACGACTTGGATATTGGCCCTTGGAACTGGAACACTGCTTGGAGCTTGGAACTGGAACACGGCTTGGAGCGTGGAGCTTGGAACTGGAACACGACTTGGAGCTTGGAACTGGAACACGGCTTTTAGCATGGAACTGGAACACAGTTTTGAGCTTGGAGCTTGGAACTGGAATCCAGCTTGGAGCTTGGAGCTTGGAACTGGAACCCGGCTTGGAGCTTGGAACTTGGAATTGGAACATGACTTGGTGCTTGGAGCTTGGAACTGGAACACGACTTGGAACTTGGAGCTTGGAACTGAAACACGGCTTGGAGCCTGGAGCTTCGAACCGGAACACGGCTTGGAACTTGGAATTGGAACATGACTTGGTGCTTGGAGCTTGGAACTGGAACACGGCTTGGAGCTTGGAGCTTGGAACTGGAACACAGTTTTGAGCTTGGAGCTTGGAACTGGAACCCAGCTTGGAGCTTGGAGCTTGGAACTGGAACCCGGCTTGGAGCTTGGAACTTGGAATTGGAACACGACTTGGTGCTTGGAGCTTGGAACTGAAACACGGCTTGGAGCCTGGAGCTTGGAACTGGAACACGACTTGGAGCTTGGAGTTTCGAACTGGAACACAGCTTTGAGCTTGGAGCTTGGAACTGGAACACGACTTGGAGCTTGGCGCTTGGAACTGGAACACTGCTTGGAGCTTGGAACTGGAACACTGCTGGGAGATTGGAGCTTGGAACTGGAACACGACTTGGAGCTTGGAGCTTCGAACTGGAACACAGCTTTGAGCTTGGAGCTTGGAACTGGAACACGACTTGGAGCTTGGCGCTTGGAACTGGAACACTGCTTGGAGCTTGGAACTGGAACACTGCTGGGAGATTGGAGCTTTCAACTGGAACACGACTTGGAACTTGGAGCTTGGAACTGGAACACAGTTTTGTGCTTGGAGCCTGGAACTGGAACACTGCTTGGAGCTTGGAACTGGAACCCGGCTTGGAGCTTGGAACTGGAACACGGCTGGAGCTTGGAACTGGAACCCCGCTTGGAGCTTGGAACTGGAAAACGACTTGGAACTTGGAGCTTGGAACTGGAACACGACTTGGAGCTTGGAGCTTGGAACTAGAACACGACTTGGAGCTTGGAGCTTGGAACTGGAACACGACTTTGAGCTTGGCTCTTGGAACTGGAACACGACTTGGAGCTTGGCACTTGGAACTGGAACACTGCTTGGAGCTTGGAACTGGAACCCGGCTTGGAGCTTGGAGCTTGGAACACGGCTCTGAGATTGTAGCTTGGAACTGCAACACGACTTGGAGCTTGGCTCTTGGAACTGGAACACTGCTTGGAGCATGGAACTGGAACACGACTTGGAGCTTGGCACTTGGAACTGGAACACTGCTTGGAGCATGGAACTGGAACACGACTTGGAGCTTGGCTCTTGGAACTGGAACACAGCTTTGAGCTTGGAGCTTGGAACCGAAACACAGTTTTGAGCTTGGAGCTTGGAACTGGAACCGGGCTTGGAGCTTGGAACTTGGAACTGGAACCCGGCTTGGAGATTTGAACTTGGAATTGGAACACGACTTGGTGCTTGGAGCTTGGAACTGGAACACTATTTGGAACTTGGAACTTGGAAATGAAACACGGCTTGGAGCCTGGAGCTTCAAAATGGAACACGGCTTGGAACCTTGAGCTTTGAACTGGAACACGACTTGGAGCTTGGAACTGGAACACGGCTTGGAGCGTGGAACTTGCAACTGGAACACGGCTTGGAGCTTCGAGCTTGGAACTGGAACCCGGCTTGGAGCTTGGAACATGGAATTGGAACACGACTTGGATATTGGCCCTTGGAACTGGAACACTGCTTGGAGCTTGGAACTGCAACACGGCTTGGAGCGTGGAGCTTGGAACTGGAACACGACTTGGAGCTTGGAACTGGAACACGGCTTTTAGCTTGGAACTGGAACACAGTTTTGAGCTTGGAGCTTGGAACTGGAATCCAGCTTGGAGCTTGGAACTTGGAATTGGAACACGACTTGGTGCTTGGAGCTTGGAACTGAAACACGGCTTGGAGCCTGGAGCTTCGAACTGGAACACGGCTTGGAACCTTGAGCTTTGAACTGGATCCCGGTTTGGAGCTTGGAACTTGGAATTGGAACACGACTTGGTGCTTGGAGCTTGGAACTGAAACACGGCTTGGAGCCTGGAGCTTCGAACTGGAACACGGCTTGGAACCTTGAGCTTTGAACTGGAACACGACTTGGAGCTTGGAGCTTGAAACTGGAACACTACTTGGAGCTTGGCGCTTGGAACTGGAACACTGCGTGGAGCTTGGAACTGGAACACTGCTGGGAGATTGGAGCTTGGAACTGGAACACGACTTGGAGCTTGGAGCTTTGAACTGGAACACGACTTGGAGCTTGGCTCTTGGAACTGGAACACAGCTTTGAGCTTGGAGCTTGGAACCGAAACACAGTTTTGAGCTTGGAGCTTGGAACTGGAACCCGGCTTGGAGCTTGGAGCTTGGAACTGGAACCCGGCTTGGAGCTTGGAACTTGGAATTGGAACACGACTTGGTGCTTGGAGCTTGGAACTGGAACAGGACTTGGAACTTGGAGCTTGGAACTGGAACACTGCTTGGAGCTTGGCACTGGACAAAGCTTTGAGCTTGGAGCTTGGAACTGGAACCCAGCTTTGAGCTTGGAACTTGGAACTGGAACACAGCTTTGAGGTAGGAGCTTGGAACTGGAACACGACTTGGAGCTTGGAGCTTGGACCTAGAACACGACTTGGAGCTTGGAGCTTGGAGCTAGAAACTGGAACACGACTTGGAGCTTGGCTCTTGGAACTGGAAGACGACATGGAGCTTGGCTCTTGGAACTGGAACATGACTTGCAGCTTGGCGCTTGCAACTGGAACACTGCTTGGAGCTGGAAACCGGAACACGGCTCGGAGATTGGAGCTTGGAACTTGAACACGACTTGGAGCTTGGAGCTTGCAACTGGAATAAGACTTGGATCTTGGAGCTTGGACCTAAAACACGACTTGGAGCTTGGAGCTTGGAACTGGAACACGACTTGGAGCTTGGCTCTTGGAACTGGAACATGACTTGCAGCTTGGCGCTTGCAACTGGAACACTGCTTGGAGCTGGAAACTGGAACACGGCTCAAAGATTGGAGCTTGGAACTTGAACACGACTTGGAGCTTGGAACTGGAACACGGCTTTTAGCTTGGAACTGGAACACAGCTTTGAGCTTGGCGCTTGGAACTGGAACACAGTTTTGAGTTTGGAGCTTGGAACTGGAACCCGGCTTGGAGCTTGGAGCTTGGAACTGGAACACGACTTTGAGCTTGGCTCTTGGAACTGGAACACGACTTGGAGCTTGGCGCTTGGAACTGGAACACTGCTTGGAGCTTGGAACTGGAACCCGGCTTGGAGCTTGGAGCTTGGAACACGGCTCGGAGATTGGAGCTTGGAACTGCAACACGACTTGGAGCTTGGCTCTTGGAACTGGAACATGACTTGGAGCTTGGCGCTTGGATCTGGAACACTGCTTGGAGCTTGGAACTGGAACACGACTTGGAGCTTGGCTCTTGGAACTGGAACACAGCTTTGAGCTTGGAGCTTGGAACTGGAACCCGGCTTGGAGCTTGGAACTGGAACACGGCTTTTAGCTTGGAACTGGAATACAGCTTTGAGCTTGGAGCTTGGAACTGGAATCTGGCTTGTAGCTTGGAACTGGAACACAGCTTTGAGCTTGGAGCTTGGAACTGGAACACAGTTTTGAGCTTGGAGCTTGGAACTGGAACCCAGCTTGGAGCTTGGAGCTTGGAACTGGAACCCGGCTTGGAGCTTGTAACTTGGAATTGGAACACGACTTGGTGCTTGGAGCTTGGAACTGGAACACGACTTGGAACTTGGAATTTGGAACTGAAACACGGCTTGGAGCCTGTAGCTTCGAACTGGAACACGGCTTGGAACCTTGAGCTTTGAACTGGAACACGACTTGGAGCTTGGAGCTTGGAACTGGAACACGACTTGGAGCTTGGAGCTTCGAACTGGAACACAGCTTTGAGCTTGGAGCTTGGAACTGGAACACGACTTGGAGCTTGGCGCTTGGAACTGGAACACTGCTTGGAGCTTGGAACTGGAACACTGCTGGGAGATTGGAACTGGAACACTGCTGGGAGATTGGAGCTTGGAACTGGAACACTGCTTGGAGCTTGGAACTGGAACACTGCTGGGAGATTGGAGCTTGGAACTGGAACACGACTTGGTGCTTGGAGCTTGGAACTGGAACACTATTTGGAACTTGGAACTTGGAAATGAAACACGGCTTGGAGCCTGGAGCTTCAAAATGGAACACGGCTTGGAACCTTGAGCTTTGAACTGGAACACGACTTGGAGCTTGGAACTGGAACACGGCTTGGAGCGTGGAACTTGCAACTGGAACACGGCTTGGAGCTTCGAGCTTGGAACTGGAACCCGGCTTGGAGCTTGGAACATGGAATTGGAACACGACTTGGATATTGGCCCTTGGAACTGGAACACTGCTTGGAGCTTGGAACTGCAACACGGCTTGGAGCGTGGAGCTTGGAACTGGAACACGACTTGGAGCTTGGAACTGGAACACGGCTTTTAGCATGGAACTGGAACACAGTTTTGAGCTTGGAGCTTGGAACTGGAATCCAGCTTGGAGCTTGGAGCTTGGAACTGGAACCCGGCTTGGAGCTTGGAACTTGGAATTGGAACATGACTTGGTGCTTGGAGCTTGGAACTGGAACACGACTTGGAACTTGGAGCTTGGAACTGAAACACGGCTTGGAGCCTGGAGCTTCGAACCGGAACACGGCTTGGAACTTGGAATTGGAACATGACTTGGTGCTTGGAGCTTGGAACTGGAACACGGCTTGGAGCTTGGAGCTTGGAACTGGAACACAGTTTTGAGCTTGGAGCTTGGAACTGGAACCCAGCTTGGAGCTTGGAGCTTGGAACTGGAACCCGGCTTGGAGCTTGGAACTTGGAATTGGAACACGACTTGGTGCTTGGAGCTTGGAACTGGAACACTATTTGGAACTTGGAACTTGGAAATGAAACACGGCTTGGAGCCTGGAGCTTCAAAATGGAACACGGCTTGGAACCTTGAGCTTTGAACTGGAACACGACTTGGAGCTTGGAACTGGAACACGGCTTGGAGCGTGGAACTTGCAACTGGAACACGGCTTGGAGCTTCGAGCTTGGAACTGGAACCCGGCTTGGAGCTTGGAACATGGAATTGGAACACGACTTGGATATTGGCCCTTGGAACTGGAACACTGCTTGGAGCTTGGAACTGCAACACGGCTTGGAGCGTGGAGCTTGGAACTGGAACACGACTTGGAGCTTGGAACTGGAACACGGCTTTTAGCTTGGAACTGGAACACAGTTTTGAGCTTGGAGCTTGGAACTGGAATCCAGCTTGGAGCTTGGAACTTGGAATTGGAACACGACTTGGTGCTTGGAGCTTGGAACTGAAACACGGCTTGGAGCCTGGAGCTTCGAACTGGAACACGGCTTGGAACCTTGAGCTTTGAACTGGATCCCGGTTTGGAGCTTGGAACTTGGAATTGGAACACGACTTGGTGCTTGGAGCTTGGAACTGAAACACGGCTTGGAGCCTGGAGCTTCGAACTGGAACACGGCTTGGAACCTTGAGCTTTGAACTGGAACACGACTTGGAGCTTGGAGCTTGAAACTGGAACACTACTTGGAGCTTGGCGCTTGGAACTGGAACACTGCGTGGAGCTTGGAACTGGAACACTGCTGGGAGATTGGAGCTTGGAACTGGAACACGACTTGGAGCTTGGAGCTTTGAACTGGAACACGACTTGGAGCTTGGCTCTTGGAACTGGAACACAGCTTTGAGCTTGGAGCTTGGAACCGAAACACAGTTTTGAGCTTGGAGCTTGGAACTGGAACCCGGCTTGGAGCTTGGAGCTTGGAACTGGAACCCGGCTTGGAGCTTGGAACTTGGAATTGGAACACGACTTGGTGCTTGGAGCTTGGAACTGGAACAGGACTTGGAACTTGGAGCTTGGAACTGGAACACTGCTTGGAGCTTGGCACTGGACAAAGCTTTGAGCTTGGAGCTTGGAACTGGAACCCAGCTTTGAGCTTGGAACTTGGAACTGGAACACAGCTTTGAGGTAGGAGCTTGGAACTGGAACACGACTTGGAGCTTGGAGCTTGGACCTAGAACACGACTTGGAGCTTGGAGCTTGGAGCTAGAAACTGGAACACGACTTGGAGCTTGGCTCTTGGAACTGGAAGACGACATGGAGCTTGGCTCTTGGAACTGGAACATGACTTGCAGCTTGGCGCTTGCAACTGGAACACTGCTTGGAGCTGGAAACCGGAACACGGCTCGGAGATTGGAGCTTGGAACTTGAACACGACTTGGAGCTTGGAGCTTGCAACTGGAATAAGACTTGGATCTTGGAGCTTGGACCTAAAACACGACTTGGAGCTTGGAGCTTGGAACTGGAACACGACTTGGAGCTTGGCTCTTGGAACTGGAACATGACTTGCAGCTTGGCGCTTGCAACTGGAACACTGCTTGGAGCTGGAAACTGGAACACGGCTCAAAGATTGGAGCTTGGAACTTGAACACGACTTGGAGCTTGGAACTGGAACACGGCTTTTAGCTTGGAACTGGAACACAGCTTTGAGCTTGGCGCTTGGAACTGGAACACAGTTTTGAGTTTGGAGCTTGGAACTGGAACCCGGCTTGGAGCTTGGAGCTTGGAACTGGAACACGACTTTGAGCTTGGCTCTTGGAACTGGAACACGACTTGGAGCTTGGCGCTTGGAACTGGAACACTGCTTGGAGCTTGGAACTGGAACCCGGCTTGGAGCTTGGAGCTTGGAACACGGCTCGGAGATTGGAGCTTGGAACTGCAACACGACTTGGAGCTTGGCTCTTGGAACTGGAACATGACTTGGAGCTTGGCGCTTGGATCTGGAACACTGCTTGGAGCTTGGAACTGGAACACGACTTGGAGCTTGGCTCTTGGAACTGGAACACAGCTTTGAGCTTGGAGCTTGGAACTGGAACCCGGCTTGGAGCTTGGAACTGGAACACGGCTTTTAGCTTGGAACTGGAATACAGCTTTGAGCTTGGAGCTTGGAACTGGAATCTGGCTTGTAGCTTGGAACTGGAACACAGCTTTGAGCTTGGAGCTTGGAACTGGAACACAGTTTTGAGCTTGGAGCTTGGAACTGGAACCCAGCTTGGAGCTTGGAGCTTGGAACTGGAACCCGGCTTGGAGCTTGTAACTTGGAATTGGAACACGACTTGGTGCTTGGAGCTTGGAACTGGAACACGACTTGGAACTTGGAATTTGGAACTGAAACACGGCTTGGAGCCTGGAGCTTTGAACTGGAACACGGCTTGGAACCTTGAGCTTTGAACTGGAACACGACTTGGAGCTTGGAGCTTGGAACTGGAACACGACTTGGAGCTTGGAGCTTCGAACTGGAACACAGCTTTGAGCTTGGAGCTTGGAACTGGAACACGACTTGGAGCTTGGCGCTTGGAACTGGAACACTGCTTGGAGCTTGGAACTGGAACACTGCTGGGAGATTGGAACTGGAACACTGCTGGGAGATTGGAGCTTGGAACTGGAACACTGCTTGGAGCTTGGAACTGGAACACTGCTGGGAGATTGGAGCTTGGAACTGGAACACGACTTGGAACTTGGAGCTTGAAACTGGAACACGGCTTGGAGCTTGGAACTTGGAATTGGAACACGAATTGGTGCTTGGAACATGGAACTGAAACACGGCTTGGAGCCCGGAGCTTCGAACTGGAACACGGCTTGGAACCTTGAGCTTTGAACTGGAACACGACTTGGAGCTTGGAACTGGAACACGGCTTGGAGCGTGGAGCTTGCAACTGGAACACGACTTGGAGCTTGGAACTGGAACACGGCTTTTAGCTTGGAACTGGATCACAGTTTTGAGCTTGGAGCTTGGAACTGGAACCTGGCTTGGAGCTTCGAGCTTGGAACTGGAACCCGGCTTGGAACTTGGAACATGGAATTGGAACACGACTTGGAGATTGGCCCTTGGAACTGGAACACTCCTTGGAGCTTGGAACTGGAACACGGCTTGGAGCGTGGAGCTTGGAACTGGAACACGACTTGGAGCTTGGAACTGGAACACGGCTTTTAGCTTGGAACTGGAACATAGCATTGAGCTTGGAGCTTGGAACTGGAACACAGTTTTGAGCTTGGAGCTTGGAACTGGATCCCGGCTTGGAACTGGAACCCGGCTTGGAGCTTGGAACTTGGAATTGGAACACGACTTGGAACTTGGAACTTGGAACTGAAACACGGCTTGGAGCCCGGAGCTTTGAACTGGAACACGGCTTGGAACCTTGAGCTTTGAACTGGAACACGACTTGGAACCTTGAGCTTTGAACTGGAACACGGCTTGGAGCCTGGAGCTTCGAACTGGAACAGGGCTTGGAACCTTGAGCTTTGAACTGGAACACGACTTGGAGCTTGGAGCTTGGAACTGGAACACTACTTGGAGCTTGGAGCTTCGAACTGGAACACAGCTTTGAGCTTGGAGCTTTGAACTGGAACACGACTTGGAGCTTGGAGCTTGGAACTGGAACACTACTTGGAGCTTGGAGCTTCGAACTGGAACACAGCTTTGAGCTTGGAGCTTGGAACTGGAACTCGACTTGGAGCTTGGTGCTTGGAACTGGAACACTGCTTGGAGCTTGGAACTGGAACACTGCTGGGAGATTGGAGCTTTGAACTGGAACACGACTTCGAACTTGGAGCTTGGAACTGGAACACAGTTTTGAGCTTGGAGCTTGGAACTGGAACATAGTTTTGAGCTTGGAGCCTGGAACTGGAACACTGCTTGGAGCTTGGAACTGGAACCCGGCTTGGAGCTTGGAACTGGAACACTGCTGGGAGATTGGAGCTTGGAACTGGAACACAACTTGGAACTTGGAGCTTGGAACTGGAACACAGTTTTGAGCTTGGAGCCTGGAACTGGAACACTGCTTGGAGCTTGGAACTGGAACCCGGCTTGGAGCTTGGAACTGGAACGCGGCTGGAGCTTGGAACTGGAACCCCGCTTGGAGCTTGGAACTGGAAAATGACTTGGAACTTGGAGCTTGGAACTGGAACACGACTTGGAGCTTGGAGCTTGGAACTGGAACACGACTTTGAGCTTGGCTCTTGGAACTGGAACACGACTTGGAGCTTGGCGCTTGGAACTGGAACACTGCTTGGAGCTTGGAACTGGAACACGACTTGGAGCTTGGCTCTTGGAACTGGAACACAGCTTTGAGCTTGGAGCTTGGAACTGGATCCCGGCTTGGAGCTTGGAACTGGAACTCTATTTGGAACTTGGAACTTGGAAATGAAACACGGCTTGGAGCCTGGAGCTTCGAACTGGAACACGGCTTGGAACCTTGAGCTTTGAACTGGAACACGACTTGGAGCTTGGAACTGGAACACGGCTTGGAGCATGGAGCTTGGAACTGGAACACGACTTGGAGCTTGGAACTGGAACACGGCTTTTAGCTTGGAAGTGGAACACAGCTGTGAGCTTGGAGCTTGGAACTGGAACACAGTTTTGAGCTTGGAGCTTGGAACTGGAAGGCAGCTTGGAGCTTGGAGCTTGGAACTGGAACACGACTTGGAGCTTGGCTCTTGGAACTGGAAGACGACATGGAGCTTGGCTCTTGGAACTGGAACATGACTTGCAGCTTGGCGCTTGCAACTGGAACACTGCTTGGAGCTGGAAACCGGAACACGGCTCGGAGATTGGAGCTTGGAACTTGAACACGACTTGGAGCTTGGAGCTTGCAACTGGAATAAGACTTGGATCTTGGAGCTTGGACCTAGAACACGACTTGGAGCTTGGAGCTTGGAACTGGAACACGACTTGGAGCTTGGCTCTTGGAACTGGAACATGACTTGCAGCTTGCCGCTTGCAACTGGAACACTGCTTGGAGCTGGAAACTGGAACACGGCTCAGAGATTGGAGCTTGGAACTTGAACACGACTTGGAGCTTGGAACTGGAACACGGCTTTTAGCTTGGAACTGGAACACAGCTTTGAGCTTGGCGCTTGGAACTGGAACACAGTTTTGAATTTGGAGCTTGGAACTGGAACCCGGCTTGGAGCTTGGACCTTGGAACTAGAACACGACTTTGAGCTTGGCTCTTGGAACTGGAACACGCCTTGGAGCTTGGCGCTTGGAACTGGAACACGGCTTTTAGCTTGGAACTGGAACACAGCTTTGAGCTTGGCGCTTGGAACTGGAACACAGTTTTGAGTTTGGAGCTTCGAACTGGAACCCGGCTTGGAGCTTGGAACTTGGAATTGGAACACGACTTGGTGCTTGGAGCTTGGAACTGGAACACGACTTGAAACTTGGAACTTGGAACTGAAACACGGCTTGGAGCCCGGAGCTTCGAACTGGAACACGGCTTGGAACCTTGAGCTTTGAACTGGAACACGACTTGGAGCTTGGAACTGGAACACGGCTTGGAGCGTGGAGCTTGCAACTGGAACACGGCTTGGAGCTTGGAACTGGAACATGGCTTTAGCTTGGAACTGGAACACAGTTTTGAGCTTGGAGCTTGGAACTGGAACCTGGCTTGGAGCTTCGAGCTTGGAACTTGAACACGACTTGGAGCTTGGAGCTTGCAACTGGAATAAGACTTGGATCTTGGAGCTTGGACCTAGAACACGACTTGGAGCTTGGAGCTTGGAACTGGAACACGACTTGGAGCTTGGCTCTTGGAACTGGAACATGACTTGCAGCTTGCCGCTTGCAACTGGAACACTGCTTGGAGCTGGAAACTGGAACACGGCTCAGAGATTGGAGCTTGGAACTTGAACACGACTTGGAGCTTGGAACTGGAACACGGCTTTTAGCTTGGAACTGGAACACAGCTTTGAGCTTGGCGCTTGGAACTGGAACACAGTTTTGAATTTGGAGCTTGGAACTGGAACCCGGCTTGGAGCTTGGACCTTGGAACTAGAACACGACTTTGAGCTTGGCTCTTGGAACTGGAACACGCCTTGGAGCTTGGCGCTTGGAACTGGAACACGGCTTTTAGCTTGGAACTGGAACACAGCTTTGAGCTTGGCGCTTGGAACTGGAACACAGTTTTGAGTTTGGAGCTTCGAACTGGAACCCGGCTTGGAGCTTGGAACTTGGAATTGGAACACGACTTGGTGCTTGGAGCTTGGAACTGGAACACGACTTGAAACTTGGAACTTGGAACTGAAACACGGCTTGGAGCCCGGAGCTTCGAACTGGAACACGGCTTGGAACCTTGAGCTTTGAACTGGAACACGACTTGGAGCTTGGAACTGGAACACGGCTTGGAGCGTGGAGCTTGCAACTGGAACACGACTTGGAGCTTGGAACTGGAACATGGCTTTAGCTTGGAACTGGAACACAGTTTTGAGCTTGGAGCTTGGAACTGGAACCTGGCTTGGAGCTTCGAGCTTGGAACTGGAACCCGGCTTGGAGCTTGGAACATGGAATTGGAACACGACTTGGAGATTGGCCCTTGGAACTGAAACACTCCTTGGAGCTTGGAACTGGAACACGGCTTGGAGCGTGGAGCTTGGTACTGGAACACGACTTGGAGCTTGGAACTGGAACACGGCTTTTAGCTTGGAACTGGAACATAGCATTGAGCTTGGAGCTTGGAACTGGAACACAGTTTTGAGCTTGGAGCTTGGAACTGGAACCCAGCTTGGGGCTTGGAGCTTGGAACTGGAACCCGGCTTGGAGCTTGGAACTTGGAATTGGAACACGACTTGGAACTTGGAACTTGGAACTGAAACACGGCTTGGAGCCTGGAGCTTCGAACTGGAACATGGCTTGGAACCTTGAGCTTTGAACTGGAACACGACTTGGAGCTTGGAACTGGAACACGGCTTGGAGCGTGGAGCTTGCAACTGGAACACGACTTGGAGCTTGGAACTGGAACACGGCTTTTAGCTTGGAACTGGAACACAGCTTTGAGCTTGGAGCTTGGAACTGGAACACAGTTTTGAGCTTGGAGCTTGGAACTGGAACCCGGCTTGGAGCTTGGAGCTTGGAACTGGAACCCGGCTTGGAGCTTGGAACTTGGAATTGGAACACGACTTGGTGCTTGGAGCTTGGAACTGGAACAGGACTTGGAACTTGGAGCTTGGAACTGGAACACTGCTTGGAGCTTGGCACTGGACAAAGCTTTGAGCTTGGAGCTTGGAACTGGAACCCAGCTTTGAACTTGGAACTTGGAACTGGAACACAGCTTTGAGGTAGGAGCTTGGAACTGGAACACGACTTGGAGCTTGGAGCTTGGACCTAGAACACGACTTGGAGCTTGGAGCTTGGAGCTAGAAACTGGAACACGACTTGGAGCTTGGCTCTTGGAACTGGAAGACGACATGGAGCTTGGCTCTTGGAACTGGAACATGACTTGCAGCTTGGCGCTTGCAACTGGAACACTGCTTGGAGCTGGAAACCGGAACACGGCTCGGAGATTGGAGCTTGGAACTTGAACACGACTTGGAGCTTGGAGCTTGCAACTGGAATAAGACTTGGATCTTGGAGCTTGGACCTAAAACACGACTTGGAGCTTGGAGCTTGGAACTGGAACACGACTTGGAGCTTGGCTCTTGGAACTGGAACATGACTTGCAGCTTGGCGCTTGCAACTGGAACACTGCTTGGAGCTGGAAACTGGAACACGGCTCAAAGATTGGAGCTTGGAACTTGAACACGACTTGGAACTTGGAACTGGAACACGGCTTTTAGCTTGGAACTGGAACACAGCTTTGAGCTTGGCGCTTGGAACTGGAACACAGTTTTGAGTTTGGAGCTTGGAACTGGAACCCGGCTTGGAGCTTGGAGCTTGGAACTGGAACACGACTTTGAGCTTGGCTCTTGGAACTGAAACACGACTTGGAGCTTGGCGCTTGGAACTGGAACACTGCTTGGAGCTTGGAACTGGAACCCGGCTTGGAGCTTGGAGCTTGGAACACGGCTCGGAGATTGGAGCTTGGAACTGCAACACGACTTGGAGCTTGGCTCTTGGAACTGGAACATGACTTGGAGCTTGGCGCTTGGATCTGGAACACTGCTTGGAGCTTGGAACTGGAACACGACTTGGAGCTTGGCTCTTGGAACTGGAACACAGCTTTGAGCTTGGAGCTTGGAACTGGAACCCGGCTTGGAGCTTGGAACTGGAACACGGCTTTTAGCTTGGAACTGGAATACAGCTTTGAGCTTGGAGCTTGGAACTGGAATCTGGCTTGTAGCTTGGAACTGGAACACAGCTTTGAGCTTGGAGCTTGGAACTGGAACACAGTTTTGAGCTTGGAGCTTGGAACTGGAACCCAGCTTGGAGCTTGGAGCTTGGAACTGGAACCCGGCTTGGAGCTTGTAACTTGGAATTGGAACACGACTTGGTGCTTGGAGCTTGGAACTGGAACACGACTTGGAACTTGGAACTTGGAACTGAAACACGGCTTGGAGCCTGGAGCTTCGAACTGGAACACGGCTTGGAACCTTGAGCTTTGAACTGGAACACGACTTGGAGCTTGGAGCTTGGAACTGGAACACGACTTGGAGCTTGGAGCTTCGAACTGGAACACAGCTTTGAGCTTGGAGCTTGGAACTGGAACACGACTTGGAGCTTGGCGCTTGGAACTGGAACACTGCTTGGAGCTTGGAACTGGAACACTGCTGGGAGATTGGAACTGGAACACTGCTGGGAGATTGGAGCTTGGAACTGGAACACTGCTTGGAGCTTGGAACTGGAACACTGCTGGGAGATTGGAGCTTGGAACTGGAACACGGCTTGGAGCTTGGAACTTGGAATTGGAACACGACTTGGTGCTTGGAACTTGGAACTGAAACACGGCTTGGAGCCCGGAGCTTCGAACTGGAACACGGCTTGGAGCGTGGAGCTTGCAACTGGAACACGACTTGGAGCTTGGAACTGGAACACGGCTTTTAGCTTGGAACTGGATCACAGTTTTGAGCTTGGAGCTTGGAACTGGAACCTGGCTTGGAGCTTCGAGCTTGGAACTGGAACCCGGCTTGGAACTTGGAACATGGAATTGGAACACGACTTGGAGATTGGCCCTTGGAACTGGAACACTCCTTGGAGCTTGGAACTGGAACACGGCTTGGAGCGTGGAGCTTGGAACTGGAACACGACTTGGAGCTTGGAACTGGAACACGGCTTTTAGCTTGGAACTGGAACATAGCATTGAGCTTGGAGCTTGGAACTGGAACACAGTTTTGAGCTTGGAGCTTGGAACTGGAACCCGGCTTGGAGCTTGGAGCTTGGAACTGGAACCCGGCTTGGAGCTTGGAACTTGGAATTGGAACACGACTTGGAACTTGGAACTTGGAACTGAAACACGGCTTGGAGCCCGGAGCTTCGAACTGGAACACGGCTTGGAACCTTGAGCTTTGAACTGGAACACGACTTGGAACCTTGAGCTTTGAACTGGAACACGGCTTGGAGCCTGGAGCTTCGAACTGGAACATGGCTTGGAACCTTGAGCTTTGAACTGGAACACGACTTGGAGCTTGGAGCTTGGAACTGGAACACTACTTGGAGCTTGGAGCTTCGAACTGGAACACAGCTTTGAGCTTGGAGCTTGGAACTGGAACACGACTTGGAGCTTGGCGCTTGGAACTGGAACACTGCTTGGAGCTTGGAACTGGAACACTGCTGGGAGGTTGGAGCTTGGAACTGGAACACGACTTGGAACTTGGAACTTGGAACTGAAACACGGCTTGGAGCCTGGAGCTTCGAACTGGAACACGACTTGAAACCTTGAGCTTTGAACTGGAACACGACTTGGAGCTTGGAGCTTGGAACTGGAACACTACTTGGAGCTTGGAGCTTCGAACTGGAACACAGCTTTGAGCTTGGAGCTTGGAACTGGAACTCGACTTGGAGCTTGGTGCTTGGAAGTGGAACACTGCTTGGAGCTTGGAACTGGAACACTGCTGGGAGATTGGAGCTTTGAACTGGAACACGACTTCGAACTTGGAGCTTGGAACTGGAACACTGCTTGGAGCTTGGAGCTTGGAACTGGAACACTGCTTGGAGCTTGGAACTGGAACACTGCTGGGAGATTGGAGCTTGGAACTGGAACACGACTTGGAACTTGGAGCTTGAAACTGGAACACGGCTTGGAGCTTGGAACTTGGAATTGGAACACGACTTGGTGCTTGGAACTTGGAACTGAAACACGGCTTGGAGCCCGGAGCTTCGAACTGGAACACGGCTTGGAACCTTGAGCTTTGAACTGGAACACGACTTGGAGCTTGGAACTGGAACACGGCTTGGAGCGTGGAGCTTGCAACTGGAACACGACTTGGAGCTTGGAACTGGAACACGGCTTTTAGCTTGGAACTGGATCACAGTTTTGAGCTTGGAGCTTGGAACTGGAACCTGGCTTGGAGCTTCGAGCTTGGAACTGGAACCCGGCTTGGAACTTGGAACATGGAATTGGAACACGACTTGGAGATTGGTCCTTGGAACTGGAACACTCCTTGGAGCTTGGAACTGGAACACGGCTTGGAGCGTGGAGCTTGGAACTGGAACACGACTTGGAGCTTGGAACTGGAACACGGCTTTTAGCTTGGAACTGGAACATAGCATTGAGCTTGGAGCTTGGAACTGGAACACAGTTTTGAGCTTGGAGCTTGGAACTGGAACCCGGCTTGGAGCTTGGAGCTTGGAACTGGAACCCGGCTTGGAGCTTGGAACTTGGAATTGGAACACGACTTGGAACTTGGAACTTGGAACTGAAACACGGCTTGGAGCCCGGAGCTTCGAACTGGAACACGGCTTGGAGCTTGGAGCTTGCAACTGGAATAAGACTTGGATCTTGGAGCTTGGACCTAGAACACGACTTGGAGCTTGGAGCTTGGAACTGGAACACGACTTGGAGCTTGGCTCTTGGAACTGGAACATGACTTGCAGCTTGGCGCTTGCAACTGGAACACTGCTTGGAGCTGGAAACCGGAACACGGCTCGGAGATTGGAGCTTGGAACTTGAACACGACTTGGAGCTTGGAGCTTGCAACTGGAATAAGACTTGGATCTTGGAGCTTGGACCTAGAACACGACTTGGAGCTTGGAGCTTGGAACTGGAACACGACTTGGAGCTTGGCTCTTGGAACTGGAACATGACTTGCAGCTTGCCGCTTGCAACTGGAACACTGCTTGGAGCTGGAAACTGGAACACAGCTCAGAGATTGGAGCTTGGAACTAGAACACGACTTGGAGCTTGGAACTGGAACACGGCTTTTAGCTTGGAACTGGAACACAGCTTTGAGCTTGGCGCTTGGAACTGGAACACAGTTTTGAGTTTGGAGCTTGGAACTGGAACCCGGCTTGGAGCTTGGACCTTGGAACTGGAACACGACTTTGAGCTTGGCTCTTGGAACTGGAACACGCCTTGGAGCTTGGCGCTTGGAACTGGAACACGGCTTTTAGCTTGGAACTGGAACACAGCTTTGAGCTTGGCGCTTGGAACTGGAACACAGTTTTGAGTTTGGAGCTTCGAACTGGAACCCGGCTTGGAGCTTGGAACTTGGAATTGGAACACGACTTGGTGCTTGGAGCTTGGAACTGGAACACGACTTGAAACTTGGAACTTGGAACTGAAACACGGCTTGGAGCCCGGAGCTTCGAACTGGAACACGGCTTGGAACCTTGAGCTTTGAACTGGAACACGACTTGGAGCTTGGAACTGGAACACGGCTTGGAGCGTGGAGCTTGCAACTGGAACACGACTTGGAGCTTGGAACTGGAACATGGCTTTAGCTTGGAACTGGAACACAGTTTTGAGCTTGGAGCTTGGAACTGGAACCTGGCTTGGAGCTTCGAGCTTGGAACTGGAACCCGGCTTGGAGCTTGGAACATGGAATTGGAACACGACTTGGAGATTGGCCCTTGGAACTGAAACACTCCTTGGAGCTTGGAACTGGAACACGGCTTGGAGCGTGGAGCTTGGAACTGGAACACGACTTGGAGCTTGGAACTGGAACACGGCTTTTAGCTTGGAACTGGAACATAGCATTGAGCTTGGAGCTTGGAACTGGAACACAGTTTTGAGCTTGGAGCTTGGAACTGGAACCCAGCTTGGGGCTTGGAGCTTGGAACTGGAACCCGGCTTGGAGCTTGGAACTTGGAATTGGAACACGACTTGGAACTTGGAACTTGGAACTGAAACACGGCTTGGAGCCTGGAGCTTCGAACTGGAACATGGCTTGGAACCTTGAGCTTTGAACTGGAACACGACTTGGAGCTTGGAGCTTGGAACTGGAACACTACTTGGAGCTTGGAGCTTCGAACTGGAACACAGCTTTGAGCTTGGAGCTTGGAACTGGAACACTGCTGGGAGATTGGAGCTTGGAACTGGAACACGACTTGGAACTTGGAGCTTGGAACTGGAACACAGTTTTGAGCTTGGAGCCTGGAACTGGAACACTGCTTGGAGCTTGGAACTGGAACCTGGCTTGGAGCTTGGAACTGGAACACGGCTGGAGCTTGGAACTGGAACCCCGCTTGGAGCTTGGAACTGGAAAATGACTTGGAACTTGGAGCTTGGAACTGGAACACGACTTTGAGCTTGGAGCTTGGAACTGGAACACGACTTTGAGCTTGGCTCTTGGAACTGGAACACGACTTGGAGATTGGCGCTTGGAACTGGAACACTGCTTGGAGCTTGGAACTGGAACCCGGCTTGGAGCTTGGAGCTTGGAACACGGCTCGGAGATTGGAGCTTGGAACTGCAACACGACTTGGAGCTTGGAACTGGAACACGGCTGGGAGATTGGAACTGGAACACGGCTGGGAGATTGGAGCTTATAACTGGAACACGACTTGGAACTTGGAGCTTGGAACTGGAACACGACTTGGAGCTTGGAGCTTGGAACTGGAACACGACTTGGAGCTTGGAGCTTGGAACTGGAATAAGACTTGGAACTTGGAGCTTGGAACTGGAACACGACTTGGAGCTTGGAGCTTGGAACTGGAACACGACATTGAGCTTGGCGCTTGGAACTGGAACACGACTTGGAGCTTGGCGCTTGGAACTGGAACACGACATGGAGCTTGGAGATTGGAACTGGAACCAAGCTTTGAGCTTGGAGCTTGGAGCTTGGAACTGGAACACGACTTGGAGCTTCGCGCTTGGAACTGGAACACTGCTTGGAGCTTGGAACTGGAACACTGCTGGGAGATTGGAGCTTGGAACTGGAACACGACTTGGAACTTGGAGCTTGGAACTGGAACACAGTTTTGAGCTTGGAGCCTGGAACTGGAACACTGCTTGGAGCTTGGAACTGGAACCCGGCTTGGAGCTTGGAACTGGAACACGGCTGGGAGCTTGGAACTGGAACCCGGCTTGGAGCATGGAGCTTGGAACTGGAACACTCCTTGGAGCTTGGAAATGGAACCCGGCTTGGAGCTTGGAGCTTGGAACTGGAACCCGGCTTGGAGCTTGGAACTTGGAATTGTATCACGACTTGGTGCTTGGAGCTTGGAACTGGAACACGACTTGGAACTTGGAGCTTGGAACTGGAACACTGATTGGAGCTTGGAACTGGAACACGGCTGGTAGATTGGAGCTTGGAACTGGAACACGACTTGGAACTTGGAGCTTGGCACTGGACACAGCTTTGAGCTTGGAGGTTGGAACTGGAACCCAGCTTTGAGCTTGGAACTTGGAACTGGAACACAGCTTTGAGGTTGGAGCATGGAACTGCAACACGGCTGGGAGCTTGGAACTGGAACACGGCTGGGAGATTGGAGCTTATAACTGGAACACGACTTGGAACTTGGAGCTTGGAACTGGAACACGACTTGGAGCTTGGAGCTTGGAACTGGAACACGACTTGGAGCTTGGAGCTTGGAACTGGAATAAGACTTGGAACTTGGAGCTTGGAACTGGAACACGACTTGGAGCTTGGAGCTTGGAACTGGAACACGACGTTGAGCTTGGCGCTTGGAACTGGAACACGACTTGGAGCTTGGCGCTTGGAACTGGAACACGACATGGAGCTTGGAGATTGGAACTGGAACCAAGCTTTGAGCTTGGAGCTTGGAGCTTGGAACTGGAACTCGACTTGGAGCTTCGCGCTTGGAACTGGAACACTGCTTGGAGCTTGGAACTGGAACACTGCTGGGAGATTGGAGCTTGGAACTGGAACACAACTTGGAACTTGGAGCTTGGAACTGGAACACAGTTTTGAGCTTGGAGCCTGGAACTGGAACACTGCTTGGAGCTTGGAACGGGAACCCGGCTTGGAGCTTGGAAATGGAACACGGCTGGGAGCTTGGAACTGGAACCCGGCTTGGAGCTTGGAACTGGAACACGGCTGGGAGCTTGGAACTGGAACACGACTTGGAGCTTGGAGCTTGGAACTAGAACACGACTTGGAGCTTGGAACTGGAACATGGCTTGGAGCTTGGAGCTTGGAACACGGCTCGGAGATTGGAGCATGGAACTGCAACACGACTTGGAGCTTGGCTCTTGGAACTGGAACATGACTTGGAGCTTGGCGCATGGAACTGGAACACTGCTTGGAGCTTGGAACTGGAACCCGGCTTGGAGCTTGGAACTGGAACACGGCTGGGAGCTTGGAACTGGAACCCGGCATGGAGCTTGGAACTGGAACACTGCTTGGAGCTTGGAACTGGAACACTGCTGGGAGATTGGAGCTTGGAACTGGAACACGACTTGGAACTTGGAGCTTGGAACTGGAACACAGTTTTGAGCTTGGAGCCTGGAACTGGAACACTGCTTGGAGCTTGGAACTGGAACCCGGCTTGGAGCTTGGAACTGGAACACGGCTGGGAGCTTGGAACTGGAACCCGGCTTGGAGCATGGAGCTTGGAACTGGAACACTCCTTGGAGCTTGGAAATGGAACCCGGCTTGGAGCTTGGAGCTTGGAACTGGAACCCGGCTTGGAGCTTGGAACTTGGAATTGTATCACGACTTGGTGCTTGGAGCTTGGAACTGGAACACGACTTGGAACTTGGAGCTTGGAACTGGAACACTGCTTGGAGCTTGGAACTGGAACACGGCTGGTAGTTTAGAGCTTGGAACTGGAACACGACTTGGAACTTGGAGCTTGGCACTGGACACAGCTTTGAGCTTGGAGGTTGGAACTGGAACCCAGCTTTGAGCTTGGAACTTGGAACTGGAACACAGCTTTGAGGTTGGAGCATGGAACTGCAACACGGCTGGGAGCTTGGAACTGGAACACGGCTGGGAGATTGGAGCTTATAACTGGAACACGACTTGGAACTTGGAGCTTGGAACTGGAACACGACTTGGAGCTTGGAGCTTGGAACTGGAACACGACTTGGAGCTTGGAGCTTGGAACTGGAATAAGACTTGGAACTTGGAGCTTGGAACTGGAACACGACTTGGAGCTTGGAGCTTGGAACTGGAACACGACGTTGAGCTTGGCGCTTGGAACTGGAACACGACTTGGAGCTTGGCGCTTGGAACTGGAACACGACATGGAGCTTGGAGATTGGAACTGGAACCAAGCTTTGTGCTTGGAGCTTGGAGCTTGGAACTGGAACTCGACTTGGAGCTTCGCGCTTGGAACTGGAACACTGCTTGGAGCTTGGAACTGGAACACTGCTGGGAGATTGGAGCTTGGAACTGGAACACGACTTGGAACTTGGAGCTTGGAACTGGAACACAGTTTTGAGCTTGGAGCCTGGAACTGGAACACTGCTTGGAGCTTGGAACTGGAACCCGGCTTGGAGCTTGGAACTGGAACACGGCTGGGAGCTTGGAACTGGAACCCGGCTTGGAGCTTGGAACTGGAACACGGCTGGGAGCTTGGAACTGGAACACGACTTGGAGCTTGGAGCTTGGAACTAGAACACGACTTGGAGCTTGGAACTGGAACATGGCTTGGAGCTTGGAGCTTGGAACACGGCTCGGAGATTGGAGCATGGAACTGCAACACGACTTGGAGCTTGGCTCTTGGAACTGGAACATGACTTGGAGCTTGGCGCATGGAACTGGAACACTGCTTGGAGCTTGGAACTGGAACCCGGCTTGGAGCTTGGAACTGGAACACGGCTGGGAGCTTGGAACTGGAACCCGGCTTGGAGCTTGGAACTGGAAAACGACTTGGAACTTGGAGCTTGGAACTGGAACACGACTTGGAGCTTGGAGCTTGGAAATAGAACACGACTTGGAGCTTGGAGCTTGGAACTGGAACACGACGTTGAGCTTGGCTCTTGGAACTGGAACACGACTTGGAGCTTGGCGCTTGGAACTGGAACACTACTTGGAGCTTGGAACTGGAACCCGGCTTGGAGCTTGGAGCTTGGAACACGGCTCGGAGATTGGAGCTTGGAACTGCAACACGACTTGGAGCTTGGAGCTTGGAACTAGAACACGACTTGGAGCTTGGCTCTTGGAACTGGAACATGACTTGGAGCTTGGCGCTTGGAACTGGAACACTGCTTGGAGCTTGGAACTGGAACACGGCTTTTAGCTTGGAACTGGAACACAGTTTTGAGCTTGGAGCTTGGAACTGGAACCCGGCTTGGAGCTTGGAGCTTGGAAAACGACTTGGAACTTGGAGCTTGGAACTGGAACACGACTTGGAGCTTGGAGCTTGGAAATAGAACACGACTTGGAGCTTGGAGCTTGGAACTGGAACACGACGTTGAGCTTGGCTCTTGGAACTGGAACACGACTTGGAGCTTGGCGCTTGGAACTGGAACACTACTTGGAGCTTGGAACTGGAACCCGGCTTGGAGCTTGGAGCTTGGAACACGGCTCGGAGATTGGAGCTTGGAACTGCAACACGACTTGGAGCTTGGAGCTTGGAACTAGAACACGACTTGGAGCTTGGCTCTTGGAACTGGAACATGACTTGGAGCTTGGCGCTTGGAACTGGAACACTGCTTGGAGCTTGGAACTGGAACACGACTTGGAGCTTGGCTCTTGGAACTGGAACACAGCTTTGAGCTTGGAGCTTGGAACAGAAACACAGTTTTGAGCTTGGAGCTTGGAACTGGAACCGGGCTTGGAGCTTGGAGCTTGGAACTGGAACACGGCTTTTAGCTTGGAACTGGAACACAGTTTTGAGCTTGGAGCTTGGAACTGGAACCCGGCTTGGAGCTTGGAGCTTGGAACTGGAACCCGGCTTGGAGCTTGGAGCTTGGAACTGGAACCCGGCTTGGAGCTTGGAACTGGAACCCGGCTTGGAGCTTGGCGCTTGGAACTGGAACACTGCTTGGAGCTTGGAACTGGAACACGGCTTTTAGCTTGGAACTGGAACACAGTTTTGAGCTTGGAGCTTGGAACTGGAACCCGGCTTGGAGCTTGGAGCTTGGAAAACGACTTGGAACTTGGAGCTTGGAACTGGAACACGACTTGGAGCTTGGAGCTTGGAAATAGAACACGACTTGGAGCTTGGAGCTTGGAACTGGAACACGACGTTGAGCTTGGCTCTTGGAACTGGAACACGACTTGGAGCTTGGCGCTTGGAACTGGAACACTACTTGGAGCTTGGAACTGGAACCCGGCTTGGAGCTTGGAGCTTGGAACACGGCTCGGAGATTGGAGCTTGGAACTGCAACACGACTTGGAGCTTGGAGCTTGGAACTAGAACACGACTTGGAGCTTGGCTCTTGGAACTGGAACATGACTTGGAGCTTGGCGCTTGGAACTGGAACACTGCTTGGAGCTTGGAACTGGAACACGGCTTTTAGCTTGGAACTGGAACACAGTTTTGAGCTTGGAGCTTGGAACTGGAACACGGCTTTTAGCTTGGAACTGGAACACAGTTTTGAGCTTGGAGCTTGGAACTGGAACACGGCTTTTAGCTTGGAACTGGAACACAGTTTTGAGCTTGGAGCTTGGAACTGGAACCCGGCTTGGAGCTTGGAGCTTGGAAAACGACTTGGAACTTGGAGCTTGGAACTGGAACACGACTTGGAGCTTGGAGCTTGGAAATAGAACACGACTTGGAGCTTGGAGCTTGGAACTGGAACACGACGTTGAGCTTGGCTCTTGGAACTGGAACACGACTTGGAGCTTGGCGCTTGGAACTGGAACACTACTTGGAGCTTGGAACTGGAACCCGGCTTGGAGCTTGGAGCTTGGAACACGGCTCGGAGATTGGAGCTTGGAACTGCAACACGACTTGGAGCTTGGAGCTTGGAACTAGAACACGACTTGGAGCTTGGCTCTTGGAACTGGAACATGACTTGGAGCTTGGCGCTTGGAACTGGAACACTGCTTGGAGCTTGGAACTGGAACACGACTTGGAGCTTGGCTCTTGGAACTGGAACACAGCTTTGAGCTTGGAGCTTGGAACAGAAACACAGTTTTGAGCTTGGAGCTTGGAACTGGAACCGGGCTTGGAGCTTGGAGCTTGGAACTGGAACACGGCTTTTAGCTTGGAACTGGAACACAGTTTTGAGCTTGGAGCTTGGAACTGGAACCCGGCTTGGAGTTTGGAGCTTGGAACTGGAACCGGGCTTGGAGCTTGGAGCTTGGAACTGGAACACTGCTTGGAGCTTGGAACTGGAACCCGGCTTGGAGCTTGGAGCTTGGAACTGGAACCCGGCTTGGAGCTTGGAACTGGAACCCGGCTTGGAGCTTGGCGCTTGGAACTGGAACACTGCTTGGAGCTTGGAACTGGAACACGGCTTTTAGCTTGGAACTGGAACACAGTTTTGAGCTTGGAGCTTGGAACTGGAACCCGGCTTGGAGCTTGGAGCTTGGAAAACGACTTGGAACTTGGAGCTTGGAACTGGAACACGACTTGGAGCTTGGAGCTTGGAAATAGAACACGACTTGGAGCTTGGTGCTTGGAACTGGAACACGACGTTGAGCTTGGCTCTTGGAACTGGAACACGACTTGGAGCTTGGCGCTTGGAACTGGAACACTACTTGGAGCTTGGAACTGGAACCCGGCTTGGAGCTTGGAGCTTGGAACACGGCTCGGAGATTGGAGCTTGGAACTGCAACACGACTTGGAGCTTGGAGCTTGGAACTAGAACACGACTTGGAGCTTGGCTCTTGGAACTGGAACATGACTTGGAGCTTGGCGCTTGGAACTGGAACACTGCTTGGAGCTTGGAACTGGAACACGGCTTTTAGCTTGGAACTGGAACACAGTTTTGAGCTTGGAGCTTGGAACTGGAACCCGGCTTGGAGCTTGGAGCTTGGAACTGGAACCCGGCTTGGAGCTTGGAGCTTGGAACTGGAACCCGGCTTGGAGCTTGGAACTGGAACCCGGCTTGGAGCTTGGAACATGGAATTGGAACACGACTTGGAGCTTGGCCCTTGGAACTGGAACACTGCTTGGAGCTTGGAACTGGAACACGGCTTGGAGCGTGGAGCTTGGAACTGGAACACGACTTGGAGCTTGGAACTGGAACATGGCTTTTAGCTTGGAACTGGAACACAGCTTTGAGCTTGGAGCTTGGAATTGGAACACTGTTTTGAGCTTGGAGCTTGGAACTGGAACCCGGCTTGGAGCTTGGAGTTTGGAACTGGAACACTGCTTGGAGCTTGGAACTGGAACACGGCTGGTAGATTGGAGCTTGGAACTGGAACACGACTTGGAACTTGGAGCTTGGCACTGGACACAGCTTTGAGCTTGGAGCTTTGAACTGGAACCCAGTTTTGAGCTTGGAACTGGAACACAGTTTTGAGCTTGGAGCTTGGAACTGGAACACGGCTTTTAGCTTGGAACTGGAACACAGTTTTGAGCTTGGAGCTTGGAACTGGAACCCGGCTTGGAGCTTGGAGCTTGGAAAACGACTTGGAACTTGGAGCTTGGAACTGGAACACGACTTGGAGCTTGGAGCTTGGAAATAGAACACGACTTGGAGCTTGGAGCTTGGAACTGGAACACGACGTTGAGCTTGGCTCTTGGAACTGGAACACGACTTGGAGCTTGGCGCTTGGAACTGGAACACTACTTGGAGCTTGGAACTGGAACCCGGCTTGGAGCTTGGAGCTTGGAACACGGCTCGGAGATTGGAGCTTGGAACTGCAACACGACTTGGAGCTTGGAGCTTGGAACTAGAACACGACTTGGAGCTTGGCTCTTGGAACTGGAACATGACTTGGAGCTTGGCGCTTGGAACTGGAACACTGCTTGGAGCTTGGAACTGGAACACGACTTGGAGCTTGGCTCTTGGAACTGGAACACAGCTTTGAGCTTGGAGCTTGGAACAGAAACACAGTTTTGAGCTTGGAGCTTGGAACTGGAACCGGGCTTGGGAGCTTGGAGCTTGGAACTGGAACACGGCTTTTAGCTTGGAACTGGAACACAGTTTTGAGCTTGGAGCTTGGAACTGGAACCCGGCTTGGAGCTTGGAGCTTGGAACTGGAACCCGGCTTGGAGCTTGGAGCTTGGAACTGGAACCCGGCTTGGAGCTTGGAACTGGAACCCGGCTTGGAGCTTGGCGCTTGGAACTGGAACACTGCTTGGAGCTTGGAACTGGAACACGGCTTTTAGCTTGGAACTGGAACACAGTTTTGAGCTTGGAGCTTGGAACTGGAACCCGGCTTGGAGCTTGGAGCTTGGAAAACGACTTGGAACTTGGAGCTTGGAACTGGAACACGACTTGGAGCTTGGAGCTTGGAAATAGAACACGACTTGGAGCTTGGAGCTTGGAACTGGAACACGACGTTGAGCTTGGCTCTTGGAACTGGAACACGACTTGGAGCTTGGCGCTTGGAACTGGAACACTACTTGGAGCTTGGAACTGGAACCCGGCTTGGAGCTTGGAGCTTGGAACACGGCTCGGAGATTGGAGCTTGGAACTGCAACACGACTTGGAGCTTGGAGCTTGGAACTAGAACACGACTTGGAGCTTGGCTCTTGGAACTGGAACATGACTTGGAGCTTGGCGCTTGGAACTGGAACACTGCTTGGAGCTTGGAACTGGAACACGGCTTTTAGCTTGGAACTGGAACACAGTTTTGAGCTTGGAGCTTGGAACTGGAACCCGGCTTGGAGCTTGGAGCTTGGAACTGGAACCCGGCTTGGAGCTTGGAGCTTGGAACTGGAACCCGGCTTGGAGCTTGGAACTGGAACCCGGCTTGGAGCTTGGAACATGGAATTGGAACACGACTTGGAGCTTGGCCCTTGGAACTGGAACACTGCTTGGAGCTTGGAACTGGAACACGGCTTGGAGCGTGGAGCTTGGAACTGGAACACGACTTGGAGCTTGGAACTGGAACATGGCTTTTAGCTTGGAACTGGAACACAGCTTTCAGCTTGGAGCTTGGAATTGGAACACTGTTTTGAGCTTGGAGCTTGGAACTGGAACCCGGCTTGGAGCTTGGAGTTTGGAACTGGAACACTGCTTGGAGCTTGGAACTGGAACACGGCTGGTAGATTGGAGCTTGGAACTGGAACACGACTTGGAACTTGGAGCTTGGCACTGGACACAGCTTTGAGCTTGGAGCTTTGAACTGGAACCCAGTTTTGAGCTTGGAACTTGGAATTGGACCACGACTTGCTGCTTGGAGCTTGGAACTGGAACACGACTTGGAGCTTGGAGCTTGGAACTGGAACACGACTTGGAGCTTGGCGCTTGGAACTGGAACACGACATGGAGCTTGGAGATTGGAACTGGAACCAAGCTTTGAGCTTGGAGCTTGGAACTAGAACACGACTTGGAGCTTGGAGCTTGGAACTGGAACACGACTTTGAGCTTGGCGTTTGGAACTGGAACACGACTTGGAGCTTGGAGCTTGGAACTGGAACACAGCTTTGAGGTTGGAGCTTGGAACTAGAACACGACTTGGTGCTTGGAGCTTGGAACTGGAACACTACTTGGAGCTTGGAGCTTGGAACTGGAACACGACTTGGAGCTTGGAGCTTGGAACTGGAACATGATTTGGAGCTTGGAGCTTGGAACTAGAACACGACTTGGAGCTTGGAGCTTGGAACTGGAACACGACTTTGAGCTTGGGGCTTGGAACTGGAACATGACTTCGAGCTTGGAGCTTGGAACTAGAACACGACTTGGAACTTGGAGCTTGGAACTAGAACACGACTTGGAGCTTGGCGCTTGGAACTGGAACACGACTTGGAGCTTGGAGCTTGGAACTAGAACACGACTTGGAGCTTGGAACTGGAACACGGCTTGGAGCTTGGAGCTTGGAACACGGCTCGGAGATTGGA
Organism: Hypanus sabinus; assembly: GCF_030144855.1. NCBI lineage: Eukaryota > Metazoa > Chordata > Chondrichthyes > Myliobatiformes > Dasyatidae > Hypanus > Hypanus sabinus. The sequence goes on from NC_082706.1 coordinate 130,986,783, forward strand.
GCATGGAACTGCAACACGACTTGGAGCTTGTCTCTTGGAACTGGAACATGACTTGGAGCTTGGAGCTTGGAACTAGAACACGACTTGGAGCTTGGAACTGGAACACGGCTTGGAGCTTGGAACTGGAAAACGACTTGGAACTTGGAGCTTGGAACTGGAACACGACTTGGAGCTTGGAGCTTGGAACTAGAACACGACTTGGAGCTTGGAACTGGAACACGGCTCGGAGATTGGAGCATGGAACTGCAACACGACTTGGAGCTTGGCTCTTGGAACTGGAACATGACTTGGAGCTTGGCGCATGGAACTGGAACACTGCTTGGAGCTTGGAACTGGAACCCGGCTTGGAGCTTGGAACTGGAACACGGCTGGGAGCTTGGAACTGGAACCCGGCATGGAGCTTGGAACTGGAACACTGCTTGGAGCTTGGAACTGGAACACTGCTGGGAGATTGGAGCTTCGAACTGGAACACGACTTGGAACTTGGAGCTTGGAACTGGAACACAGTTTTGAGCTTGGAGCCTGGAACTGGAACACTGCTTGGAGCTTGGAACTGGAACCCGGCTTGGAGCTTGGAACTGGAACACGGCTGGGAGCTTGGAACTGGAACCCGGCTTGGAGCTTGGAGCTTGGAACACGGCTCGGAGATTGGAGCTTGGAACTGCAACACGACTTGGAGCTTGGCTCTTGGAACTGGAACATGACTTGGAGCTTGGCGCTTGGAACTGGAACCGGGCTTGGAGCTTGGAGCTTGGAACTGGAACACGGCTTTTAGCTTGGAACTGGAACACAGTTTTGAGCTTGGAGCTTGGAACTGGAACCCGGCTTGGAGCTTGGAGCTTGGAACTGGAACCCGGCTTGGAGCTTGGAGCTTGGAACTGGAACCCGGCTTGGAGCTTGGAACTGGAACCCGGCTTGGAGCTTGGCGCTTGGAACTGGAACACTGCTTGGAGCTTGGAACTGGAACACGGCTTTTAGCTTGGAACTGGAACACAGTTTTGAGCTTGGAGCTTGGAACTGGAACCCGGCTTGGAGCTTGGAGCTTGGAAAACGACTTGGAACTTGGAGCTTGGAACTGGAACACGACTTGGAGCTTGGAGCTTGGAAATAGAACACGACTTGGAGCTTGGAGCTTGGAACTGGAACACGACGTTGAGCTTGGCTCTTGGAACTGGAACACGACTTGGAGCTTGGCGCTTGGAACTGGAACACTACTTGGAGCTTGGAACTGGAACCCGGCTTGGAGCTTGGAGCTTGGAACACGGCTCGGAGATTGGAGCTTGGAACTGCAACACGACTTGGAGCTTGGAGCTTGGAACTAGAACACGACTTGGAGCTTGGCTCTTGGAACTGGAACATGACTTGGAGCTTGGCGCTTGGAACTGGAACACTGCTTGGAGCTTGGAACTGGAACACGGCTTTTAGCTTGGAACTGGAACACAGTTTTGAGCTTGGAGCTTGGAACTGGAACCCGGCTTGGAGCTTGGAGCTTGGAACTGGAACCCGGCTTGGAGCTTGGAGCTTGGAACTGGAACCCGGCTTGGAGCTTGGAACTGGAACCCGGCTTGGAGCTTGGAACATGGAATTGGAACACGACTTGGAGCTTGGCCCTTGGAACTGGAACACTGCTTGGAGCTTGGAACTGGAACACGGCTTGGAGCGTGGAGCTTGGAACTGGAACACGACTTGGAGCTTGGAACTGGAACATGGCTTTTAGCTTGGAACTGGAACACAGCTTTGAGCTTGGAGCTTGGAATTGGAACACTGTTTTGAGCTTGGAGCTTGGAACTGGAACCCGGCTTGGAGCTTGGAGTTTGGAACTGGAACACTGCTTGGAGCTTGGAACTGGAACACGGCTGGTAGATTGGAGCTTGGAACTGGAACACGACTTGGAACTTGGAGCTTGGCACTGGACACAGCTTTGAGCTTGGAGCTTTGAACTGGAACCCAGTTTTGAGCTTGGAACTTGGAATTGGACCACGACTTGCTGCTTGGAGCTTGGAACTGGAACACGACTTGGAGCTTGGAGCTTGGAACTGGAACACGACTTGGAGCTTGGCGCTTGGAACTGGAACACGACATGGAGCTTGGAGATTGGAACTGGAACCAAGCTTTGAGCTTGGAGCTTGGAACTAGAACACGACTTGGAGCTTGGAGCTTGGAACTGGAACACGACTTTGAGCTTGGCGTTTGGAACTGGAACACGACTTGGAGCTTGGAGCTTGGAACTGGAACACAGCTTTGAGGTTGGAGCTTGGAACTAGAACACGACTTGGTGCTTGGAGCTTGGAACTGGAACACTACTTGGAGCTTGGAGCTTGGAACTGGAACACGACTTGGAGCTTGGAGCTTGGAACTGGAACATGATTTGGAGCTTGGAGCTTGGAACTAGAACACGACTTGGAGCTTGGAGCTTGGAACTGGAACACGACTTTGAGCTTGGGGCTTGGAACTGGAACATGACTTCGAGCTTGGAGCTTGGAACTAGAACACGACTTGGAACTTGGAGCTTGGAACTAGAACACGACTTGGAGCTTGGCGCTTGGAACTGGAACACGACTTGGAGCTTGGAGCTTGGAACTAGAACACGACTTGGAGCTTGGAACTGGAACACGGCTTGGAGCTTGGAGCTTGGAACACGGCTCGGAGATTGGAGCATGGAACTGCAACACGACTTGGAGCTTGTCTCTTGGAACTGGAACATGACTTGGAGCTTGGAGCTTGGAACTAGAACACGACTTGGAGCTTGGAACTGGAACACGGCTTGGAGCTTGGAACTGGAAAACGACTTGGAACTTGGAGCTTAGAACTGGAACACGACTTGGAGCTTGGAGCTTGGAACTAGAACACGACTTGGAGCTTGGAACTGGAACACGGCTCGGAGATTGGAGCATGGAACTGCAACACGACTTGGAGCTTGGCTCTTGGAACTGGAACATGACTTGGAGCTTGGCGCATGGAACTGGAACACTGCTTGGAGCTTGGAACTGGAACCCGGCTTGGAGCTTGGAACTGGAACACGGCTGGGAGCTTGGAACTGGAACCCGGCATGGAGCTTGGAACTGGAACACTGCTTGGAGCTTGGAACTGGAACACTGCTGGGAGATTGGAGCTTGGAACTGGAACACGACTTGGAACTTGGAGCTTGGAACTGGAACACAGTTTTGAGCTTGGAGCCTGGAACTGGAACACTGCTTGGAGCTTGGAACTGGAACCCGGCTTGGAGCTTGGAACTGGAACACGGCTGGGAGCTTGGAACTGGAACCCGGCTTGGAGCATGGAGCTTGGAACTGGAACACTCCTTGGAGCTTGGAAATGGAACCCGGCTTGGAGCTTGGAGCTTGGAACTGGAACCCGGCTTGGAGCTTGGAACTTGGAATTGTATCACGACTTGGTGCTTGGAGCTTGGAACTGGAACACGACTTGGAACTTGGAGCTTGGAACTGGAACACTGCTTGGAGCTTGGAACTGGAACACGGCTGGTAGTTTAGAGCTTGGAACTGGAACACGACTTGGAACTTGGAGCTTGGCACTGGACACAGCTTTGAGCTTGGAGGTTGGAACTGGAACCCAGCTTTGAGCTTGGAACTTGGAACTGGAACACAGCTTTGAGGTTGGAGCATGGAACTGCAACACGGCTGGGAGCTTGGAACTGGAACACGGCTGGGAGATTGGAGCTTATAACTGGAACACGACTTGGAACTTGGAGCTTGGAACTGGAACACGACTTGGAGCTTGGAGCTTGGAACTGGAACACGACTTGGAGCTTGGAGCTTGGAACTGGAATAAGACTTGGAACTTGGAGCTTGGAACTGGAACACGACTTGGAGCTTGGAGCTTGGAACTGGAACACGACGTTGAGCTTGGCGCTTGGAACTGGAACACGACTTGGAGCTTGGCGCTTGGAACTGGAACACGACATGGAGCTTGGAGATTGGAACTGGAACCAAGCTTTGTGCTTGGAGCTTGGAGCTTGGAACTGGAACTCGACTTGGAGCTTCGCGCTTGGAACTGGAACACTGCTTGGAGCTTGGAACTGGAACACTGCTGGGAGATTGGAGCTTGGAACTGGAACACGACTTGGAACTTGGAGCTTGGAACTGGAACACAGTTTTGAGCTTGGAGCCTGGAACTGGAACACTGCTTGGAGCTTGGAACTGGAACCCGGCTTGGAGCTTGGAACTGGAACACGGCTGGGAGCTTGGAACTGGAACCCGGCTTGGAGCTTGGAACTGGAACACGGCTGGGAGCTTGGAACTGGAACACGACTTGGAGCTTGGAGCTTGGAACTAGAACACGACTTGGAGCTTGGAACTGGAACATGGCTTGGAGCTTGGAGCTTGGAACACGGCTCGGAGATTGGAGCATGGAACTGCAACACGACTTGGAGCTTGGCTCTTGGAACTGGAACATGACTTGGAGCTTGGCGCATGGAACTGGAACACTGCTTGGAGCTTGGAACTGGAACCCGGCTTGGAGCTTGGAACTGGAACACGGCTGGGAGCTTGGAACTGGAACCCGGCTTGGAGCTTGGAACTGGAAAACGACTTGGAACTTGGAGCTTGGAACTGGAACACGACTTGGAGCTTGGAGCTTGGAAATAGAACACGACTTGGAGCTTGGAGCTTGGAACTGGAACACGACGTTGAGCTTGGCTCTTGGAACTGGAACACGACTTGGAGCTTGGCGCTTGGAACTGGAACACTACTTGGAGCTTGGAACTGGAACCCGGCTTGGAGCTTGGAGCTTGGAACACGGCTCGGAGATTGGAGCTTGGAACTGCAACACGACTTGGAGCTTGGAGCTTGGAACTAGAACACGACTTGGAGCTTGGCTCTTGGAACTGGAACATGACTTGGAGCTTGGCGCTTGGAACTGGAACACTGCTTGGAGCTTGGAACTGGAACACGGCTTTTAGCTTGGAACTGGAACACAGTTTTGAGCTTGGAGCTTGGAACTGGAACCCGGCTTGGAGCTTGGAGCTTGGAAAACGACTTGGAACTTGGAGCTTGGAACTGGAACACGACTTGGAGCTTGGAGCTTGGAAATAGAACACGACTTGGAGCTTGGAGCTTGGAACTGGAACACGACGTTGAGCTTGGCTCTTGGAACTGGAACACGACTTGGAGCTTGGCGCTTGGAACTGGAACACTACTTGGAGCTTGGAACTGGAACCCGGCTTGGAGCTTGGAGCTTGGAACACGGCTCGGAGATTGGAGCTTGGAACTGCAACACGACTTGGAGCTTGGAGCTTGGAACTAGAACACGACTTGGAGCTTGGCTCTTGGAACTGGAACATGACTTGGAGCTTGGCGCTTGGAACTGGAACACTGCTTGGAGCTTGGAACTGGAACACGACTTGGAGCTTGGCTCTTGGAACTGGAACACAGCTTTGAGCTTGGAGCTTGGAACAGAAACACAGTTTTGAGCTTGGAGCTTGGAACTGGAACCGGGCTTGGAGCTTGGAGCTTGGAACTGGAACACGGCTTTTAGCTTGGAACTGGAACACAGTTTTGAGCTTGGAGCTTGGAACTGGAACCCGGCTTGGAGCTTGGAGCTTGGAACTGGAACCCGGCTTGGAGCTTGGAGCTTGGAACTGGAACCCGGCTTGGAGCTTGGAACTGGAACCCGGCTTGGAGCTTGGCGCTTGGAACTGGAACACTGCTTGGAGCTTGGAACTGGAACACGGCTTTTAGCTTGGAACTGGAACACAGTTTTGAGCTTGGAGCTTGGAACTGGAACCCGGCTTGGAGCTTGGAGCTTGGAAAACGACTTGGAACTTGGAGCTTGGAACTGGAACACGACTTGGAGCTTGGAGCTTGGAAATAGAACACGACTTGGAGCTTGGAGCTTGGAACTGGAACACGACGTTGAGCTTGGCTCTTGGAACTGGAACACGACTTGGAGCTTGGCGCTTGGAACTGGAACACTACTTGGAGCTTGGAACTGGAACCCGGCTTGGAGCTTGGAGCTTGGAACACGGCTCGGAGATTGGAGCTTGGAACTGCAACACGACTTGGAGCTTGGAGCTTGGAACTAGAACACGACTTGGAGCTTGGCTCTTGGAACTGGAACATGACTTGGAGCTTGGCGCTTGGAACTGGAACACTGCTTGGAGCTTGGAACTGGAACACGGCTTTTAGCTTGGAACTGGAACACAGTTTTGAGCTTGGAGCTTGGAACTGGAACACGGCTTTTAGCTTGGAACTGGAACACAGTTTTGAGCTTGGAGCTTGGAACTGGAACACGGCTTTTAGCTTGGAACTGGAACACAGTTTTGAGCTTGGAGCTTGGAACTGGAACCCGGCTTGGAGCTTGGAGCTTGGAAAACGACTTGGAACTTGGAGCTTGGAACTGGAACACGACTTGGAGCTTGGAGCTTGGAAATAGAACACGACTTGGAGCTTGGAGCTTGGAACTGGAACACGACGTTGAGCTTGGCTCTTGGAACTGGAACACGACTTGGAGCTTGGCGCTTGGAACTGGAACACTACTTGGAGCTTGGAACTGGAACCCGGCTTGGAGCTTGGAGCTTGGAACACGGCTCGGAGATTGGAGCTTGGAACTGCAACACGACTTGGAGCTTGGAGCTTGGAACTAGAACACGACTTGGAGCTTGGCTCTTGGAACTGGAACATGACTTGGAGCTTGGCGCTTGGAACTGGAACACTGCTTGGAGCTTGGAACTGGAACACGACTTGGAGCTTGGCTCTTGGAACTGGAACACAGCTTTGAGCTTGGAGCTTGGAACAGAAACACAGTTTTGAGCTTGGAGCTTGGAACTGGAACCGGGCTTGGAGCTTGGAGCTTGGAACTGGAACACGGCTTTTAGCTTGGAACTGGAACACAGTTTTGAGCTTGGAGCTTGGAACTGGAACCCGGCTTGGAGCTTGGAGCTTGGAACTGGAACCCGGCTTGGAGCTTGGAGCTTGGAACTGGAACCCGGCTTGGAGCTTGGAACTGGAACCCGGCTTGGAGCTTGGCGCTTGGAACTGGAACACTGCTTGGAGCTTGGAACTGGAACACGGCTTTTAGCTTGGAACTGGAACACAGTTTTGAGCTTGGAGCTTGGAACTGGAACCCGGCTTGGAGCTTGGAGCTTGGAAAACGACTTGGAACTTGGAGCTTGGAACTGGAACACGACTTGGAGCTTGGAGCTTGGAAATAGAACACGACTTGGAGCTTGGAGCTTGGAACTGGAACACGACGTTGAGCTTGGCTCTTGGAACTGGAACACGACTTGGAGCTTGGCGCTTGGAACTGGAACACTACTTGGAGCTTGGAACTGGAACCCGGCTTGGAGCTTGGAGCTTGGAACACGGCTCGGAGATTGGAGCTTGGAACTGCAACACGACTTGGAGCTTGGAGCTTGGAACTAGAACACGACTTGGAGCTTGGCTCTTGGAACTGGAACATGACTTGGAGCTTGGCGCTTGGAACTGGAACACTGCTTGGAGCTTGGAACTGGAACACGACTTGGAGCTTGGCTCTTGGAACTGGAACACAGCTTTGAGCTTGGAGCTTGGAACAGAAACACAGTTTTGAGCTTGGAGCTTGGAACTGGAACCGGGCTTGGAGCTTGGAGCTTGGAACTGGAACACGGCTTTTAGCTTGGAACTGGAACACAGTTTTGAGCTTGGAGCTTGGAACTGGAACCCGGCTTGGAGCTTGGAGCTTGGAACTGGAACCCGGCTTGGAGCTTGGAGCTTGGAACTGGAACCCGGCTTGGAGCTTGGAACTGGAACCCGGCTTGGAGCTTGGCGCTTGGAACTGGAACACTGCTTGGAGCTTGGAACTGGAACACGGCTTTTAGCTTGGAACTGGAACACAGTTTTGAGCTTGGAGCTTGGAACTGGAACCCGGCTTGGAGCTTGGAGCTTGGAAAACGACTTGGAACTTGGAGCTTGGAACTGGAACACGACTTGGAGCTTGGAGCTTGGAAATAGAACACGACTTGGAGCTTGGAGCTTGGAACTGGAACACGACGTTGAGCTTGGCTCTTGGAACTGGAACACGACTTGGAGCTTGGCGCTTGGAACTGGAACACTACTTGGAGCTTGGAACTGGAACCCGGCTTGGAGCTTGGAGCTTGGAACACGGCTCGGAGATTGGAGCTTGGAACTGCAACACGACTTGGAGCTTGGAGCTTGGAACTAGAACACGACTTGGAGCTTGGCTCTTGGAACTGGAACATGACTTGGAGCTTGGCGCTTGGAACTGGAACACTGCTTGGAGCTTGGAACTGGAACACGGCTTTTAGCTTGGAACTGGAACACAGTTTTGAGCTTGGAGCTTGGAACTGGAACCCGGCTTGGAGCTTGGAGCTTGGAACTGGAACCCGGCTTGGAGCTTGGAGCTTGGAACTGGAACCCGGCTTGGAGCTTGGAACTGGAACCCGGCTTGGAGCTTGGAACATGGAATTGGAACACGACTTGGAGCTTGGCCCTTGGAACTGGAACACTGCTTGGAGCTTGGAACTGGAACACGGCTTGGAGCGTGGAGCTTGGAACTGGAACACGACTTGGAGCTTGGAACTGGAACATGGCTTTTAGCTTGGAACTGGAACACAGCTTTGAGCTTGGAGCTTGGAATTGGAACACTGTTTTGAGCTTGGAGCTTGGAACTGGAACCCGGCTTGGAGCTTGGAGTTTGGAACTGGAACACTGCTTGGAGCTTGGAACTGGAACACGGCTGGTAGATTGGAGCTTGGAACTGGAACACGACTTGGAACTTGGAGCTTGGCACTGGACACAGCTTTGAGCTTGGAGCTTTGAACTGGAACCCAGTTTTGAGCTTGGAACTTGGAATTGGACCACGACTTGCTGCTTGGAGCTTGGAACTGGAACACGACTTGGAGCTTGGAGCTTGGAACTGGAACACGACTTGGAGCTTGGCGCTTGGAACTGGAACACGACATGGAGCTTGGAGATTGGAACTGGAACCAAGCTTTGAGCTTGGAGCTTGGAACTAGAACACGACTTGGAGCTTGGAGCTTGGAACTGGAACACGACTTTGAGCTTGGCGTTTGGAACTGGAACACGACTTGGAGCTTGGAGCTTGGAACTGGAACACTGCTTTGAGGTTGGAGCTTGGAACTAGAACACGACTTGGTGCTTGGAGCTTGGAACTGGAACACTACTTGGAGCTTGGAGCTTGGAACTGGAACACGACTTGGAGCTTGGAGCTTGGAACTGGAACATGATTTGGAGCTTGGAGCTTGGAACTAGAACACGACTTGGAGCTTGGAGCTTGGAACTGGAACACGACTTTGAGCTTGGGGCTTGGAACTGGAACATGACTTCGAGCTTGGAGCTTGGAACTAGAACACGACTTGGAACTTGGAGCTTGGAACTAGAACACGACTTGGAGCTTGGCGCTTGGAACTGGAACACGACTTGGAGCTTGGAGCTTGGAACTAGAACACGACTTGGAGCTTGGAACTGGAACACGGCTTGGAGCTTGGAGCTTGGAACACGGCTCGGAGATTGGAGCATGGAACTGCAACACGACTTGGAGCTTGTCTCTTGGAACTGGAACATGACTTGGAGCTTGGAGCTTGGAACTAGAACACGACTTGGAGCTTGGAACTGGAACACGGCTTGGAGCTTGGAACTGGAAAACGACTTGGAACTTGGAGCTTGGAACTGGAACACGACTTGGAGCTTGGAGCTTGGAACTAGAACACGACTTGGAGCTTGGAACTGGAACACGGCTTGGAGCTTGGAGCTTGGAACACGGCTCGGAGATTGGAGCATGGAACTGCAACACGACTTGGAGATTCGCTCTTGGAACTGGAACATGACTTGGAGCTTGGCGCTTGGAACTGGAACACTGCTTGGAGCTTGGAACTGGAACACGACTTGGAGCTTGGCTCTTGGAACTGGAACATGACTTGGAGCTTGGAGCTTGGAACTAGAACACGACTTGGAGCTTGGAACTGGAACACGGCTTGGAGCTTGGAACTGGAAAACGACTTGGAACTTGGAGCTTGGAACTGGAACACGACTTGGAGCTTGGAGCTTGGAACTAGAACACGACTTGGAGCTTGGAACTGGAACACGGCTTGGAGCTTGGAGCTTGGAACTGGAACACAGCTTTGAGCTTGGAGCTTGGAACCGAAAAAGAGTTTTGAGCTTGGAGCTTGGAACTGGAACCGGGCTTGGAGCTTGGAACTTGGAACTGGAACCCGGCTTGGAGATTGGAACTTGGAATTGGAACACGACTTGGTGCTTGGAGCTTGGAACTGGAACACTATTTCGAACTTGGAACTTGGAAATGAAACACGGCTTGGAGCCTGGAGCTTCGAACTGGAACACGGCTTGGAACCTTGAGCTTTGAACTGGAAAACGACTTGGAGCTTGGAACTGGAACACAGCTTGGAGCGTGGAGCTTGGAACTGGAAAACGACATGTAGCTTGGAACTGGAACACGGCTTTTTGCTTCGAACTGGAACACAGTATTGAGCTTGTAGCTTGGAACTGGAACCCGGCTTGGAGCTTCGAGCTTGGAACTGGAACGCGGCTTGGAGCTTGGAACATGGAATTGGAACACGACTTGGAGATTGGCCCTTGGAACTGGAACACTCCTTGGAGCTTGGAACTGGAACACGGCTTGGAGCATGGAGCTTGGAACTGGAACACGACTTTGAGCTTGGGGCTTGGAACTGGAACATGACTTCGAGCTTGGAGCTTGGAACTAGAACACGACTTGGAACTTGGAGCTTGGAACTAGAACACGACTTGGAGCTTGGCGCTTGGAACTGGAACACGACTTGGAGCTTGGAGCTTGGAACTAGAACACGACTTGGAGCTTGGAACTGGAACACGGCTTGGAGCTTGGAGCTTGGAACACGGCTCGGAGATTGGAGCATGGAACTGCAACACGACTTGGAGCTTGTCTCTTGGAACTGGAACATGACTTGGAGCTTGGAGCTTGGAACTAGAACACGACTTGGAGCTTGGAACTGGAACACGGCTTGGAGCTTGGAACTGGAAAACGACTTGGAACTTGGAGCTTGGAACTGGAACACGACTTGGAGCTTGGAGCTTGGAACTAGAACACGACTTGGAGCTTGGAACTGGAACACGGCTTGGAGCTTGGAGCTTGGAACACGGCTCGGAGATTGGAGCATGGAACTGCAACACGACTTGGAGATTCGCTCTTGGAACTGGAACATGACTTGGAGCTTGGCGCTTGGAACTGGAACACTGCTTGGAGCTTGGAACTGGAACACGACTTGGAGCTTGGCTCTTGGAACTGGAACATGACTTGGAGCTTGGAGCTTGGAACTAGAACACGACTTGGAGCTTGGAACTGGAACACGGCTTGGAGCTTGGAACTGGAAAACGACTTGGAACTTGGAGCTTGGAACTGGAACACGACTTGGAGCTTGGAGCTTGGAACTAGAACACGACTTGGAGCTTGGAACTGGAACACGGCTTGGAGCTTGGAGCTTGGAACTGGAACACAGCTTTGAGCTTGGAGCTTGGAACCGAAACACAGTTTTGAGCTTGGAGCTTGGAACTGGAACCGGGCTTGGAGCTTGGAACTTGGAACTGGAACCCGGCTTGGAGATTGGAACTTGGAATTGGAACACGACTTGGTGCTTGGAGCTTGGAACTGGAACACTATTTCGAACTTGGAACTTGGAAATGAAACACGGCTTGGAGCCTGGAGCTTCGAACTGGAACACGGCTTGGAACCTTGAGCTTTGAACTGGAAAACGACTTGGAGCTTGGAACTGGAACACAGCTTGGAGCGTGGAGCTTGGAACTGGAAAACGACATGTAGCTTGGAACTGGAACACGGCTTTTTGCTTCGAACTGGAACACAGTATTGAGCTTGTAGCTTGGAACTGGAACCCGGCTTGGAGCTTCGAGCTTGGAACTGGAACGCGGCTTGGAGCTTGGAACATGGAATTGGAACACGACTTGGAGATTGGCCCTTGGAACTGGAACACTCCTTGGAGCTTGGAACTGGAACACGGCTTGGAGCATGGAGCTTGGAACTGGAACACTCCTTGGAGCTTGGAAATGGAACCCGGCTTGGAGCTTGGAGCTTGGAACTGGAACCCGGCTTGGAGCTTGGAACTTGGAATTGGACCACGACTTGGTGCTTGGAGCTTGGAACTGGAACACGACTTGGAACTTGGAGCTTGGAACTGGAACACTTCTTGGAGCTTGGAACTGGAACACGGCTGGTAGATTGGAGCTTGGAACTGGAACACGACTTGGAACTTGGAGCTTGGCACTGGACACAGCTTTGAGCTTGGAACTTGGAACTGGAACACAGCTTTGAGGTTGGAGCATGGAACTGCAACACGGCTGGGAGCTTGGAACTGGAACACGGCTGGGAGATTGGAGCTTATAACTGGAACACGACTTGGAACTTGGAGCTTGGAACTGGAACACGACTTGGAGCTTGGAGCTTGGAACTGGAACACGACTTGGAGCTTGGAGCTTGGAACTGGAATAAGACTTGGAACTTGGAGCTTGGAACTGGAACACGACTTGGAGCTTGGAGCTTGGAACTGGAACACGACGTTGAGCTTGGCGCTTGGAACTGGAACACGACTTGGAGCTTGGAGCTTGGAACTGGAACACGACTTGGAGCTTGGAGATTGGAACTGGAACCAAGCTTTGAGCTTGGAGCTTGGAGCTTGGAACTGGAACACAACTTGGAGCTTGGCGCTTGGAACTGGAACACTGCTTGGAGCTTGGAACTGGAACACTGCTGGGAGATTGGAGCTTGGAACTGGAACACGACTTGGAACTTGGAGCTTGGAACTGGAACACAGTTTTGAGCTTGGAGCCTGGAACTGGAACACTGCTTGGAGCTTGGAACTGGAACCCAGCTTGGAGCTTGGAACTGGAACACGGCTGGGAGCTTGGAACTGGAACCCGGCTTGGAGCTTGGAACTGGAAAATGACTTGGAACTTGGAGCTTGGAACTGGAACACGACGTTGAGCTTGGCTCCTGGAACGGGAACACGACTTGGAGCTTGGCGCTTGGAACTGGAACACTACTTGGAGCTTGGAACTGGAACCCGGCTTGGAGCTTGGAGCTTGGAACACGGCTCGGAGATTGGAGCTTGGAACTGCAACACGACTTCGAGCTTGGAGCTTGGAACTAGAACACGACTTGGAGCTTGGCTCTTGGAACTGGAACATGACTTGGAGCTTGGCGCTTGGAACTGGAACACTGCTTGGAGCTTGGAACTGGAACACGACTTGGAGCTTGGCTCTTGGAACTGGAACACAGCTTTGAGCTTGGAGCTTGGAACAGAAACACAGTTTTGAGCTTGGAGCTTGGAACTGGAACCGGGCTTGGAGCTTGGAGCTTGGAACTGGAACACGGCTTTTAGCTTGGAACTGGAACACAGTTTTGAGCTTGGAGCTTGGAACTGGAACCCGGCTTGGAGCTTGGAGCTTGGAACTGGAACCCGGCTTGGAGCTTGGAGCTTGGAACTGGAACCCGGCTTGGAGCTTGGAACTGGAACCCGGCTTGGAGCTTGGAACATGGAATTGGAACACGACTTGGAGCTTGGCCCTTGGAACTGGAACACTGCTTGGAGCTTGGAACTGGAACACGGCTTGGAGCGTGGAGCTTGGAACTGGAACACGACTTGGAGCTTGGAACTGGAACACGGCTCTTAGCTTGGAACTGGAACACAGCTTTGAGCTTGGAGCTTGGAACTGGAACACAGCTTTGAGCTTGGAGCTTGGAACTGGAACCCAGCTTTGAGCTTGGAACTTGGAATTGGACTACAACTTGCTGCTTGGAGCTTGGAACTGGAACACGACTTGGAACTTGGCGCTTGGAACTGGAACACGACTTGGAGCTTGGAACTGGAACCCAGCTTTGAGCTTGGAACTTGGAACTGGAACACAGCTTTGAGGTTGGAGCTTGGAACTGGAACCCGGCTTGGAGCTTGGAACTGGAACACGGCTGGTAGATTGGAGCTTGGAACTGGAACACGACTTGGAGCTTGGAGCTTGGAACTGGAATAAGACTTGGAACTTGGAGCTTGGAACTGGAACACGACTTGGAGCTTGGATCTTGGAACTGGAACACGACTTGGAGCTTGGCGCTTGGAACTGGAACACGACATGGAGCTTGGCGCTTGGAACTGGAACACGACATGGAGCTTGGAGATTGGAACTGGAACCAAGCTTTGAGCTTGGAGCTTGGAACTAGAACACGACTTGGAGCTTGGAACTGGAACACGACTTGGAGCTTGGAACTGGAACACGGCTTGGAGCTTGGAACTGGAACACGGCTTTTAGCTTGGAGCTTGTAACTGGAACTCGACTTGGAGCTTGGAGCTTGGAACTAGAACACGACTTGGAGCTTGGCTCTTGGAACTGGAACATGACTTGGAGCTTGGCGCTTGGAACTGGAACACTGCTTGGAGCTTGGAACTGGAACACGACTTGGAGCTTGGCTCTTGGAACTGGAACACAGCTTTGAGCTTGGAGCTTGGAACAGAAACACAGTTTTGAGCTTGGAGCTTGGAACTGGAACCGGGCTTGGAGCTTGGAGCTTGGAACTGGAACACGGCTTTTAGCTTGGAACTGGAACACAGTTTTGAGCTTGGAGCTTGGAACTGGAACCCGGCTTGGAGCTTGGAGCTTGGAACTGGAACCCGGCTTGGAGCTTGGAGCTTGGAACTGGAACCCGGCTTGGAGCTTGGAACTGGAACCCGGCTTGGAGCTTGGAACATGGAATTGGAACACGACTTGGAGCTTGGCCCTTGGAACTGGAACACTGCTTGGAGCTTGGAACTGGAACACGGCTTGGAGCGTGGAGCTTGGAACTGGAACACGACTTGGAGCTTGGAACTGGAACACGGTTCTTAGCTTGGAACTGGAACACAGCTTTGAGCTTGGAGCTTGGAACTGGAACACCGTTTTGAGCTTGGAGCTTGGAACTGGAACCCGGCTCGGAGCTTGGAGCTTGGAACTGGAACACTGCTTGGAGCTTGGAGCTGGAACACGGCTGGTAGATTGGAGCTTGGAACTGGAACACGACTTGGAACTTGGAGCTTGGCACTGGACACAGCTTTGAGCTTGGAGCTTGGAACTGGAACCCGGCTTTGAGCTTGGAACTTGGAATTGGACTACGACTTGCTGCTTGGAGCTTGGAACTGGAACACGACTTGGAACTTGGCGCTTGGAACTGGAACACGACTCTGAGCTTGGAACTGGAACCCAGCTTTGAGCTTGGAACTTGGAACTGGAACACAGCTTTGAGGTTGGAGCTTGGAACTGGAACCCGGCTTGGAGCTTGGAACTGGAACACGGCTGGTAGATTGGAGCTTGGAACTGGAACACGACTTGGAGCTTGGAGCTTGGAACTGGATTAAGACTTGGAACTTGGAGCTTGGAACTGGAACACGACTTGGAGCTTGGAGCTTGGAACTGGAACACGACTTGGAGATTGGCGATTGGAACTGGAACACGACATGGAGCTTGGCGCTTGGAACTGGAACACGACATGGAGCTTGGAGATTGGAACTGGAACCAAGCTTTGAGCTTGGAGCTTGGAACTAGAACACGACTTGGAGCTTGGCGCTTGGAACTGGAACACGACTTGGAGCTTGGCTCTTGGAACTGGAACACGACTTTGAGCTTGGAACTGGAACACGACTTGTAGCTTGGTACTGGAACACGACTTGGAGCTTGGAACTGGAACACGGCTTGGAGCTTGGAACTGGAACACGGCTTTTAGCTTGGAGCTTGTAACTGGAACTCGACTTGGAGCTTAGAGCTTGGAACTAGAACACGACTTGGAGCTTGGCTCTTGGAACTGGAACATGACTTGGAGCTTGGCGCTTGGAACTGGATCACTGCTTGGAGCTTGGAACTGGAACACGACTTGGAGCTTGGCTCTTGGAACTGGAACACAGCTTTGAGCTTGGAGCTTGGAACAGAAACACAGTTTTGAGCTTGGAGCTTGGAACTGGAACCGGGCTTGGAGCTTGGAGCTTGGAACTGGAACACGGCTTTTAGCTTGGAACTGGAACACAGTTTTGAGCTTGGAGCTTGGAACTGGAACCCGGCTTGGAGCTTGGAGCTTGGAACTGGAACCCGGCTTGGAGCTTGGAGCTTGGAACTGGAACCCGGCTTGGAGCTTGGAACTGGAACCCGGCTTGGAGCTTGGAACATGGAATTGGAACACGACTTGGAGCTTGGCCCTTGGAACTGGAACACTGCTTGGAGCTTGGAACTGGAACACGGCTTGGAGCGTGGAGCTTGGAACTGGAACACGACTTGGAGCTTGGAACTGGAACACGGCTCTTAGCTTGGAACTGGAACACAGCTTTGAGCTTGGAGCTTGGAACTGGAACACCGTTTTGAGCTTGGAGCTTGGAACTGGAACCCATCTCGGAGCTTGGAGCTTGGAACTGGAACACTGCTTGGAGCTTGGAACTGGAACACGGCTGGTAGATTGGAGCTTGGAACTGGAACACGACTTGGAACTTGGAGCTTGGCACTGGACACAGCTTTGAGCTTGGAGCTTGGAACTGGAACCCAGCTTTGAGCTTGGAACTTGGAATTGGACTACGACTTGCTGCTTGGAGCTTGGAACTGGAACACGACTTGGAACTTGGCGCTTGGAACTGGAACACGACTTGGAGCTTGGAACTGGAACCCAGCTTTGAGCTTGGAACTTGGAACTGGAACACAGCTTTGAGGTTGGAGCTTGGAACTGGAACCCGGCTTGGAGCTTGGAACTGGAACACGGCTGGTAGATTGGAGCTTGGAACTGGAACACGACTTGGAGCTTGGAGCTTGGAACTGGAATAAGACTTGGAACTTGGAGCTTGGAACTGGAACACGACTTGGAGCTTGGAGCTTGGAACTGGAACACGACTTGGAGCTTGGCGCTTGGAACTGGAACACGACATGGAGCTTGGCGCTTGGAACTGGAACACGACATGGAGCTTGGAGCTTGGAACTGGAACACGACTTTGAGCTTGGCGTTTGGAACTGGAACACGACTTGGAGCTTGGAGCTTGGAACTGGAACACAGCTTTGAGGTTGGAGCTTGGAACTAGAACACGACTTGGAGCTTGGAGCTTGGATCTGGAACACGACTTGGAGCTTGGAGCTTGGAACTGGAACATGACTTGGAGCTTGGAGCTTGGAACTGGAACATGATTTGGAGCTTGGAGCTTGGAACTAGAACACGGCTTGGAAACTAGAGCTTGGAACTGGAACATGACTTGGAGTTTGGAGCTTGGAACTGGAACACGACTTGGCGCTTGGAACTGGAACACGACTTGGAGCTTGGAGCTTGGATCTGGAACACGACTTGGAGCTTGGAGCTTGGAACTGGAACACGACTTGGAGCTTGGCGCTTGGAACTGGAACACGACTTGGAGCTTGGCTCTTGGAACTAGAACACGACTTGGAGCTCGGAGCTTGGAACTGGAACACGACTTGGAGCTTGGCTCTTGGAACTAGAACACGACTTGGAGCTCGGAGCTTGGAACTGGAACACGACTTGGAGCTTGGAGCTTTGAACTGGAACACGACTTTGAGCTTGGCGCTTGGAACTGGAACACGACTTGGAGCTTGGCTCTTGGAACTGGAACACGACTTGGAGCTGTGAGCTTGGAACTGGAACACTGCTGGGAGATTGGAGCTTGGAACTGGAACACGACTTGGAACTTGGAGCTTGGAACTGGAACACAGTTTTGAGCTTGGAGCTTGGAACTGGAACACTGCTTGGAGCTTGGAACTGGAACACTGCTGGGAGATTGGAGCTTGGAACTGGAACCCGGCTTGGAGCTTGGAACTAGAACACAACTTGGAGATTGGAGCTTGGAACTAGAACACGACTTGGAGCCTGGCGCTTGGAACTGGAACACGACTTGGAGCTTGGCTCTTGGAACTAGAACACGACTTGGAGCTCGGAGCTTGGAACTGGAACACGACTTGGAGCGTGGCGCTTGGAACTGGAACACGACTTGGAGCTTGGCTCTTGGAACTGGAACACGACTTTGAGCTTGGAACTGGAACACGACTTGTAGCTTGGAACTGGAACACGACTTGGAGCTTGGAACTGGAACACGGCTTTTAGCTTGGAGCTTGTAACTGGAACTCGACTTGGAGCTTGGAGCTTGGAACTAGAACACGACTTGGAGCTTGGCTCTTGGAACTGGAACATGACTTGGAGCTTGGCGCTTGGAACTGGAACACTGCTTGGAGCTTGGAACTGGAACACGACTTGGAGCTTGGCTCTTGGAACTGGAACACAGCTTTGAGCTTGGAGCTTGGAACAGAAACACAGTTTTGAGCTTGGAGCTTGGAACTGGAACCGGGCTTGGAGCTTGGAGCTTGGAACTGGAACACGGCTTTTAGCTTGGAACTGGAACACAGTTTTGAGCTTGGAGCTTGGAACTGGAACCCGGCTTGGAGCTTGGAGCTTGGAACTGGAACCCGGCTTGGAGCTTGGAGCTTGGAACTGGAACCCGGCTTGGAGCTTGGAACTGGAACCCGGCTTGGAGCTTGGAACATGGAATTGGAACACGACTTGGAGCTTGGCCCTTGGAACTGGAACACTGCTTGGAGCTTGGAACTGGAACACGGCTTGGAGCGTGGAGCTTGGAACTGGAACACGACTTGGAGCTTGGAACTGGAACACGGCTCTTAGCTTGGAACTGGAACACAGCTTTGAGCTTGGAGCTTGGAACTGGAACACCATTTTGAGCTTGGAGCTTGGAACTGGAACCCGGCTCGGAGCTTGGAGCTTGGAACTGGAACACTGCTTGGAGCTTGGAACTGGAACACGGCTGGTAGATTGGAGCTTGGAACTGGAACACGACTTGGAACTTGGAGCTTGGCACTGGACACAGCTTTGAGCTTGGAGCTTGGAACTGGAACCCAGCTTTGAGCTTGGAACTTGGAATTGGACAACGACTTGCTGCTTGGAGCTTGGAACTGGAACACGACTTGGAACTTGGCGCTTGGAACTGGAACACGACTTGGAGCTTGGCGCTTGGAACTGGAACACGACATGGAGCTTGGCGCTTGGAACTGGAACACGACATGGAGCTTGGAGCTTGGAACTGGAACACGACTTTGAGCTTGGCGTTTGGAACTGGAACACGACTTGGAGCTTGGAGCTTGGAACTGGAACACAGCTTTGAGGTTGGAGCTTGGAACTAGAACACGACTTGGAGCTTGGAGCTTGGATCTGGAACACGACTTGGAGCTTGGAGCTTGGAACTGGAACACGACTTGGAGCTTGGAGCTTGGAACTGGAACATGATTTGGAGCTTGGAGCTTGGATCTAGAACACGGCTTGGAAACTAGAGCTTGGAACTGGAACATGACTTGGAGTTTGGAGCTTGGAACTGGAACACGACTTGGCGCTTGGAACTGGAACACGACTTGGAGCTTGGAGCTTGGATCTGGAACACGACTTGGAGCTTGGAGCTTGGAACTGGAACACGACTTGGAGCTTGGCGCTTGGAACTGGAACACGACTTGGAGCTTGGCTCTTGGAACTAGAACACGACTTGGAGCTCGGAGCTTGGAACTGGAACACGACTTGGAGCTTGGCTCTTGGAACTAGAACACGACTTGGAGCTCGGAGCTTGGAACTGGAACACGACTTGGAGCTTGGAGCTTTGAACTGGAACACGACTTTGAGCTTGGCGCTTGGAACTGGAACACGACTTGGAGCTTGGCTCTTGGAACTGGAACACGACTTGGAGCTGTGAGCTTGGAACTGGAACACTGCTGGGAGATTGGAGCTTGGAACTGGAACACGACTTGGAACTTGGAGCTTGGAACTGGAACACAGTTTTGAGCTTGGAGCTTGGAACTGGAACACTGCTTGGAGCTTGGAACTGGAACACTGCTGGGAGATTGGAGCTTGGAACTGGAACCCGGCTTGGAGCTTGGAACTAGAACACAACTTGGAGATTGGAGCTTGGAACTGGAACACGACTTGGAGCCTGGCGCTTGGAACTGGAACACGACTTGGAGCTTGGCTCTTGGAACTAGAACACGACTTGGAGCTCGGAGCTTGGAACTGGAACACGACTTGGAGCGTGGCGCTTGGAACTGGAACACGACTTGGAGCTTGGCTCTTGGAACTGGAACACGACTTTGAGCTTGGAACTGGAACACGACTTGTAGCTTGGAACTGGAACACGACTTGGAGCTTGGAACTGGAACACGGCTTTTAGCTTGGAGCTTGTAACTGGAACTCGACTTGGAGCTTGGAGCTTGGAACTAGAACACGACTTGGAGCTTGGCTCTTGGAACTGGAACATGACTTGGAGCTTGGCGCTTGGAACTGGAACACTGCTTGGAGCTTGGAACTGGAACACGACTTGGAGCTTGGCTCTTGGAACTGGAACACAGCTTTGAGCTTGGAGCTTGGAACAGAAACACAGTTTTGAGCTTGGAGCTTGGAACTGGAACCGGGCTTGGAGCTTGGAGCTTGGAACTGGAACACGGCTTTTAGCTTGGAACTGGAACACAGTTTTGAGCTTGGAGCTTGGAACTGGAACCCGGCTTGGAGCTTGGAGCTTGGAACTGGAACCCGGCTTGGAGCTTGGAGCTTGGAACTGGAACCCGGCTTGGAGCTTGGAACTGGAACCCGGCTTGGAGCTTGGAACATGGAATTGGAACACGACTTGGAGCTTGGCCCTTGGAACTGGAACACTGCTTGGAGCTTGGAACTGGAACACGGCTTGGAGCGTGGAGCTTGGAACTGGAACACGACTTGGAGCTTGGAACTGGAACACGGCTCTTAGCTTGGAACTGGAACACAGCTTTGAGCTTGGAGCTTGGAACTGGAACACCGTTTTGAGCTTGGAGCTTGGAACTGGAACCCGGCTCGGAGCTTGGAGCTTGGAACTGGAACACTGCTTGGAGCTTGGAACTGGAACACGGCTGGTAGATTGGAGCTTGGAACTGGAACACGACTTGGAACTTGGAGCTTGGCACTGGACACAGCTTTGAGCTTGGAGCTTGGAACTGGAACCCAGCTTTGAGCTTGGAACTTGGAATTGGACTACGACTTGCTGCTTGGAGCTTGGAACTGGAACACGACTTGGAACTTGGCGCTTGGAACTGGAACACGACTTGGAGCTTGGAACTGGAACCCAGCTTTGAGCTTGGAACTTGGAACTGGAACACAGCTTTGAGGTTGGAGCTTGGAACTGGAACCCGGCTTGGAGCTTGGAACTGGAACACGACTTGGAGCTTGGAGCTTGGAACTGGAATAAGACTTGGAACTTGGAGCTTGGAACTGGAACACGACTTGGAGCTTGGAGCTTGGAACTGGAACACGACTTGGAGCTTGGCGCTTGGAACTGGAACACGACATGGAGCTTGGGGATTGGAACTGGAACCAAGCTTTGAGCTTGGAGCTTGGAACTAGAACACGACTTGGAGCTTGGAGCTTGGAACTGGAACACGACTTTGAGCTTGGCGTTTGGAACTGGAACACGACTTGGAGCTTGGAGCTTGGAACTGGAACACAGCTTTGAGGTTGGAGCTTGGAACTAGAACACGACTTGGAACTTGGAGCTTGAAACTGGAACACAACTTGGAGCTTGGAGCTTGGAACTGGAACACGACTTGGAGCTTGGAGCTTGGAACTGGAACATGATTTGGAGCTTGGAGCTTGGAACTAGAACACGGCTTGGAAACTAGAGCTTGGAACTGGAACATGACTTGGAGCTTGGAACTGGAACACGGCTTGGAGTTTGGAGCTTGGAACTGGAACACGACTTGGCGCTTGGAACTGGAACACTGCTTGGAGCTTGGATCTGGAACACGACTTGGAGCTTGGAGCTTGGAACTGGAACATGACTTGGAGCTTGGCGCTTGGAACTGGAACACGACTTGGAGCTTGGCTCTTGGAACTAGAACACGACTTGGAGCTCGGAGCTTGGAACTGGAACACGACTTGGAGCTTGGCGCTTGGAACTGGAACACGACTTGGAGCTTGGCTCTTGGAACTGGAACACGACTTGGATCTGGGAGCTTGGAACTGGAACACTGCTGGGAGATTGGAGCTTGGAACTGGAACACGACTTGGAACTTGGAGCTTGGAACTGGAACACAGTTTTGAGCTTGGAGCTTGGAACTGGAACACTGCTTGGAGCTTGGAACTGGAACCCGGCTTGGAGCTTGGAACTGGAACACGACTTGGAGTTTGGAGCTTGGAACTAGAACACAACTTGGAGCTTGGAGCTTGGAACTGGAACACGACTTTGAGCTTGGCTCTTGGAACTGGAACACGACTTGGAGCTTGGCGCTTGGAACTGGAACACGACTTGGAGCTTGGAGCTTGGAACTGGAACACTGCTGGGAGATTGGAGCTTGGAACTGGAACCCGGCTTGGAGCTTGGAACTAGAACACAACTTGGAGATTGGAGCTTGGAACTGGAACACGACTTGGAGCTTGGCTCTTGGAACTAGAACACGACTTGGAGCTCGGAGCTTGCAACTGGAACACGACTTGGAGCTTGGCGCTTGGAACTGGAACACGACTTGGAGCTTGGCTCTTGGAACTGGAACACGACTTTGAGCTTGGAACTGGAACACGACTTGGAGCTTGGCTCTTGGAACTGGAACACGACTTTGAGCTTGGAACTGGAACACGACTTTGAGCTTGGAACTGGAACACGACTTGGAGCTTGGAACTGGAACACGACTTGGAGCTTGGAACTGGAACACGGTTTGGAGCTTGGAACTGGACCATGTCTTGGAGCTTGGAACTGGAACGCGGCTTGGAACTTGGAGCTTGGAACTGGAACGCGGCTTGGAACTTGGAGCTTGGAACTGGAACGCGGCTTGGAACTTGGAGCTTGGATCTGGAACACGACTTGGAACTTGGAGCTTGGAACTAGAACACGACTTGGAGCCTCGACTTGGAGGACTTGGACAACGAGGGGACAGAATACCCAACTCAGAGAAATGACAAATGACTGGACCTACTCAGCTGGACGGACTAGGACTTGCCCCATGAACAGCAGACGACGATCTCTCGATTTGTCCGAAGGATAGCGCTCGTGTAACCCACAGCCTTTTATTTTGCAGTTTCAAAATTAAGATCAGGTGCCTTAATCAAGGCACCCAACAGCACACGGGGAAAGGAAATAACTGAAGTAATGAGTCCACGGATTGGACCGTGACATTATGTCTAATCAGAGTATGAGACGAACATGTCTTTTTTGTCTTTCCTTGCTCATTCTTTGCTCTTTTAACGCTTAATAAAACATCCATAACTAACAAGTTTTATGCCTCATTCTTAACTGTAGTTGTATCTCTGCATCAATTTCACCAGATCAACTCTACTAAATTTAGTGAATGTTGTTGGAACTGTATTTATTTGTGTTTGTAAACTAATTCCATATCCCTTAATTCACTAAACACTTATCAGTCTATGACTTGAATATACTCTGCTGCTGAGCCCCAGCGCCCTCTAAAGATCCACTTCCCGGTGGATAATGCCTTTTCTCTCGTCTCTGTCCTGAAACGAGCACCCCATATTTTGAAACTGTGATTCCTAGCAGCTCAACCAAAGGAAATATCATCTGCACATCTGCCTTGTCAAGCCACTTAATATTGTGTGCTTCAATCGCATCGCATTCTTGTAAACTGAAGGGAGTACTTGCCTGATTATCCTTTCCACATACAAGAAGACACCCATTTCCCATTCCCCAACCCAGCAGCAAGCCCAAGCACCTCTAAGGGATCAACTTAATGAACAAATTGTGATTTGATTACACATTGCAACCTCACCAGGGCACTATGTATTGTGACAAGGTATCATCACCCTTAAACTCAGAAACTCTTGCTAGAAATGCCAACTTTCTATTTGCTTCCATATTGATTGCTGTAGCAGCATGTTGACTTTCAGAGATTGTGCACAATGTAACCAGATCTGTCTGAAAATCAACAACTTTCATCCTCTCAGTTTTGTACTTTTCTAACTTTCTACAGCATTTTTCTAAGTGCATGACCTCACATTTTTCCATCTGCCACGGCCTTGTCCATTCACTCAGCCTGCCTATAATCCCGCTGAAGCCTCTCTTCACTCTTCTCACAGCCGACACTGCCATCTGCCTGCATCTCTTCACACTTAGCATTCTTTTAGCTTGTGTCATGTCCATGATGGAAAGACTTTGACGAGTCAGGAGGGAAATCATTTAGAATAATTACAACTTAGGGAATGTTGCTTGTTACAGGAAAGATTTAGAAATGGTAAGTGGCTATTATTTATAAGCAAAATACTGCAGATCCTGGAAATACAAAATAAAACCAAAAATAACCTGTTCCTCTCTTCACAGATGCTGTCTGCCCTACTGAGCATTTCTGGTATTTTCATTTGTATTTGGGGCATAATTTATTTGGTTGGAGACAGCCATTTCATTGATTTTTTTCATGGTTTGTATAGTCAATACCTGAATATTATTTAGGTCTTGCTGGTGGTGGACTTTTACATAATCAGCAAGTTCTGAACAGAACTGAACATTGTGCTATGTTCAGCTAACACCCAACCACTCCACCTCTGATCACAGAGGGAAGATTATTTAAGATGGTGCCAAGATGCAGTCTCCGACGAAGTCACAGCTCAGATTTAGGCTGGTAAGAATGGTTTTGGGGACAGAGAGGGAAATTAGAGGACAGGTTAGTGTTTAGAGGGCAGGGGTGTGAAGGAATTAGAGTTTAGGCCACTGCTCTGCATTCAAAGGCCAGTGACGTGGTTGGATGTGGGAATGGCAGACTGCCAAGAATGAGGCTTCCTTTCAGACAGGAGACTGAGGGCTAATGACCTCGCAGTTAAACAAATCAGGGAAACTGGAGTTCAGGACCTAGTGTCTGAGTGCCATTATCGGCGAGTCTGGCATTCAGGGCCTGGAGTTTGGATCCTCATTTGTCATCATCATTGAGTCCTGGGTCAATACCAATGATCAGAGATCGAAGGCTGATTGAAGTCCACATCGAATCACAAAGCTCTATTGGAAGTCCAGATCAAAATACAAAGAAGTCCAAACATTGAGGCCCAATGGCTGGATCCCCCATTTTGCAAATCTTTGCAAATCCTCTGGGAAAATCAAAGGCCCAATGTCAGTGAATCCATGGACCCACTAGAGACTGGAGGCTGCAGATGGCCTGTGCTGAGATTAGAGATAGTATGTTCTACTTTGATGTGTTCTGAGTTCTGCCAGCGTTGTGAGCATGCCAAGTTTGCATCAGAATTTGTGGCACCCCAACACATAGGATCATAGAAAAGTACAGCACAGAAGCAGACCCTTTGGCCCATCTAGTCCATGATGAATCACTTAAACTGCCTACTCCCGTCACCCTGTATTGGAACCATGGCCCTCCATATCTCTAACATCCATGTACTTATTCACACTTTTCTTAAATACTGAAATTGCATGCGCTGCTTGCACTGGCAGTGCCTTCTTTTGGTGTGTTTGGTGTTAACACAAACAACACATTTCACTGTATGTTTCAATATACATGTGATAAATAATTCTGAATCTGAACTAGTTAAGATGCCCTGAGGATGTCGCAGCATCCGGCAGCTTGTTGGAGAACAAAGTCCAATTATTCTCTAACTCAGCCATCTTTATTTGTAAGGAAGATATTGGGTGCAGGAAATTTGAGTTAATTTGAGGTCAATAAAATAAAGAAATGCACCCCAATAAGTTAACTGGAAGTTTTAAAATATTGTTTCACTGATAATACTCCAAATCGGTGGTAAAATTCAAATTGGTAAAGCTTACAATTCCCTTCCCTGGCACACCTTAAACAGTAGAGTTTAGTGGCATTATGATCACTTTGAAATAAAATTGACTTAATCTTTTTGTTTTAATCATGCTCTGCCATGTAAAAATTGTGTACAATTTATGTTTAATTTACATTTGTCTATTGAATGCTGCTTATCTGATGTTATATGCCTGTGAATTGTACATCAATTTGTGCATATAACAATAAAATTGACGTTGTTTTTCTTTGATGTTGCTGCACTTGTCTTTCAAAGAGCTCATGTTGACTCAGAGTCTGGGTGCACTGGTCAATAGTATAACAGTAGTAACCTGGTCAGCAGAAGTAAATTTCAATAATACCAGTTTGCTCTGCATGCATTTTACCAACTTCAAATCAGCTCTGTGTAATGGAGCTCTGAAGTCATTATGTCTCGACACTGAAATGACCAAAATTACCTGAATTTGCTGAATTTTGGTGAAAATCATTTTTAAAAATACTGTATCGCACCAGAAATAAAAACTAAGAAACTCAGGCTCTAATGATGCATTAAAAGTATTTTCTATTCACATGCAATTCTAAAATGACATGACTTAATTAATGCTCTTCACAAACCTTGGCAAGAATAAGCTATGTCAAAGGACAAATGTATACTATTAATCTCCCAGTGTTTGCCTGCTGCAGTCTGTCAAAGTGTTGCATGACATTGGGTTAAGTAGTCGTTTTAACCCTTATTTTGTATTTAGTTAGGATGTCACTCAACTACTTGTGGGACTGTGTGAGGTGGCCTCTTCTGTATCTCAGCGGGAACTTCTTGTTCACTACATCATTCCTCTCAAATTTTCTCAGGTTATAGATCATAGAGAGTCCTTCAACACAGGAAGGGGCCCTTTGGCCCCTCATAGCCATTCTGACCTTCAATCATCTGAATATATTAATCCCATTTACTAGCACTTGTTCTGTCGCCTTCAATCTCAAGGGGTGAGAGGTTCTGAAATCAATGGATAACAGTAAGAAGTGTTGTAAGAGTAAATTCACTGGATCTCCCTGACTTTGGCTGGAGGAAAAATATGGAGACAAAATACAATGATATTCTAACTACCCCTAACTACCCCAACTACCTATCAACTGCTTGGCCGAAGTAAATTATGAGCCCAAGTGTTTCACTAAGTCAGCTTCAGAATCAGGAAAATGGGCATTTGTCCTTTATGAATTCGAATCCGAATCAGAACCAGGTTTAATATCACTGGCATATGCATGAAATTTGTTAACTTTGTGGCAGCACTACAATGCAATACATGATAATATGGAAAGATAACTGAATTATTATAAGTATATATACTTATGTAACACTCGCTTCACCTAGCGGCTTGAACTCAGCGGTGATAACCTGGCCATATCTCAAAAATCTCGTTTGAGTGGATGCTGCGTGATGAGTCCCCGGTTACAAATCAGTATCCCAAAACAACAAACAGTACACAATATGCAATTAAATGATTAAACTTTATAACTCTTGCTTTGACTATGTGGTTAGTAGAGAAACAGAATATAAAAGAAAAAGGGCACCAATCTTATCAAACAGTCTGCACAATCGTTGGAGTTCACTCAGTAGTCTGCCTTCCACTACTCGATCTCCTCCGAGAGTCGCAGACTTTCAGACCCCCGCTCGGAGTCCACTCCGTCTGGCGGCCTACTGAATCTCTCCATTTGAGTCTTCACTCTTCACCCCTCTGGCAAAAGCCCGCGAAACCAACAGCTTCCAGAATCACAAGACAGGGCAACAGACACCTGATTGGCTAACATTCATAATTATCTACAGTCCAAACATTCCTGCTGCAGAGAAACCATTACCTCAGCAGTGAAACATTACACAGAAGCCATTACATTCTCCTCCCACTGAATTTAGTCATGTCCTCATGACATTGAGATAATTCACCAACCTTTCCTGCAAAACACAAAGCCCAATCCAGGTATAAAAGGCAGTGGCATAGCTCCCCAAAGCAGTAGAGATCACACCCTCTTCCCCAGGCACTGCATAAGCCAGCCTATCCGGTGGTTTCCTAATTCTCTGAGACCTCCGTACTCCCTCGCCTAACTCTTCAGGCTCAGACCCTACCGGGGATAGCTCGGGTCTACTTGGCGAATCCTCCCTTGATCTATCACTCATGCCCCCTGCAACTCGGAGTCCCCTGTCCTGTGTTCAGGCCCCGCTTCCTCTGCTTCAGGGTCCTGTTGTAACCCAGGCTGTCCACAGATAGCCCCCTCCCCCACTTCACCTGACTCAGTGGGAGAAGGGCCAGGAGTCCCTTCCTCAATCAATGGGGAGTTAGTGAAAGGCAGCATGTACCACACATCCAGGTCATCATCCTCTGAATCAGTATTCCTCTCCTTTTCCTCTGCCTTCACGGTGATGGCAAACTGACACATGGCTTTCGCCCCAGGGGCAGGAACGCTCTCCCACTCCTCGCCCCTGTCCAGTTTCTCATGCACTCATCGTGACAAAACAGCTGCATCAATGTTCCGGCTCCTGGGCTGGTACTTCAGGCTGAAATCATAGGCGCAAAACGCTACCGACCACTGGTGGCCTGAGGCATCCAGTTTCGGTGAGGTCAGGATATGAGTTAGGGGGCTGTTGTCCATCCCACCTCAAACTTGGCCCCGTAGAGATAGTCACTCAGCTAATCCACCACCGCCCATTTCAATGCCAGGAATTCCAACTTGTGCATGGGGTAGTTTTTCTCGGAGGGTGACAAACTCCGGCTGACAAACGTCACAGGCCTCAATCCAGTGCCCTGATCCTGATATAGGACGCACTCTAAACCCTCTCAGCTGGCATCCGTGTGCAGTACATATCGGTGGTCCGCAAAAGCCAGCACCGACGACTGGATCAGCAACTCTTTCAGCAACTGAAAGGCCTCCTCACATTTTACACCCCACCTCTGTTCAACGGGCTCCAACAGGTTTAAATATTCTCCACCCTCTGGTTCTTCTTCCCCCTCCTTTTCTTCCCCAAAGGAGGGTAACCACACAGAAGCTGATTCAAGGAGGTAGCCCTTCACGAATCTCCAATATTAACCACAGAATCCCCAGAACGAGCGCAGAGCGCTCACAGTTTGGGTCCTTTGGCAGACCTGGCACTTGTCCAGGGAGAGCTTTAACCCTTCAGCTTTCAGGAGGCCCAGCACCTTCAGCAGCCTCGCTTCATGTTCTTCCAAGGTGGATCCAAATACTATGAGGTCATCCAGATACACCAACCCCTCAAGCAAGTTCATATCCCCCACCGTCTTCTCCATGACCCGCCGGAAGGTGGCAGGGGCTCCCGATATGGGGCATCCTTTCGGACTGGAAGAATCCCAGGGGACATATAAATGCTGTCTTCTCCTTGTTGGCCTCAGTCGTCGGGATCTGGTAATATCTACTCCTCAAATCCAGCACACTGAACCACTTCACCCCACTCAGACAGGCCAGCGGGACTTTGACCTTTGGGGCTGTATACTGGTCAGGGACAGTGCTCCGGTTCAGGGTCCTACAGTCCACACACATGCATAACTTCCTGGTCTTCTTCCGGGGACACATAGGGGCTTCAGGAATTAGTGCTGATCCCAGTTTCCTTCAACTTACACAAATGCTGCCGCACGTCTTCCATGTCTACAGGGGCCAGTCACCATGACCCTGAACGGGGTGTCCTCAGTGCTCAGCTTTTTCCCCTTTTCCAGTTTCTCCCCCACCCCCAGCGAGCCTCATGGGGACACTAGACATTACCGTCACTGGGAACAAATATGCCAGGGGAAACCCTCGCTTGAAGGTGACCTCCCTCTTTGTAGGGTTCCTGATGATCACTGCCATCCTGCTTGCCTGTACAACTGAGGGCTTCTGCACCTCAAGCCTCACCAGTAGCCCAGCAGGAAATCCCGTCTCCCCTTCATGGTCTTCTGGAGCGTCCACTAAGAGGGCTTCGCCCTCAGGTGCGCCAGGAAATTTGAGGGTCCCCATCACTCTCGTTGCTTCCCCAGGCTGTACCACCATTGGCTTCGACTGGGTGAACCACACAGTCCCTCGTTTAAATTCGGTATCCGGCCCAATGCTGCCACGCTCTTCCTCAAAATCAGCTCCAAACCCTGGGTGCACGGACAATGTCCCCACAAAGCTCTCACCCGCCTTCTCCTTGCAGGCCCCATGAGCCTCCTCACAAGAGGGGTGTTGGTCCCCACCAGAATTGAAACGCCGTCCTTCTCAGCAGGGTCCGGACAAACCAACACCAGTGTATCAGGGACCTCAGACACCCCCACATCGGTCTCCGAGGACTCCAATTTCACCGACAAATAACCATCGTATGGATAATCACCAGCACTGATAACCCCAAATCTCCATTGCCCTGAATGGTATTAATGGTAAATGCTTCAGATACCAGTTGTAAAATGAACAGTATGACATGACCTGTGACCCGGTGTCAAGCTTTAGCATATATTCCCTTTATCTGCAGTGACACTCTGGATCGTGGTCCCACTAAGCCTTCAGGAATAGGGTCTTTTGCTTTCGGGGGTTCCTTGGTACATTGCTGGGAACGTGTTCCCAGGCCGTTCCCTCACTGGGTCTCCTCTAAATTTCCCGACACCTCTCGCTGCTTAGATACCCAGGGGCTCGCTCTCCAAGGGGCTTCCTGCCACTCACATTCCCTCTGGAAATGACCCTCTTACAGTTATAGCAGACGCTACCGGCCGCCCCTCTTCTCGCGGAACCCCGGCCACCCGCAGCTCTCTGCCTAGTCCGTCCCCTTGGGGGGGGGGCCCTCTCTACCAGAACTATCATCCAGAGGGTCCACACCTGCTGTTAACACCCAGGACAACTCAGTTTTCAGCTTTGCCACTTTCCCAGAACTCAATTCCGGCCACTGATTCGTCTTCAGGGCAGTCAGGTTACAGTAAACTTGGGTGTGGCATCATCAGAAGCCCCCAATTGATCGGCTGCTCAATCTTGCCTGACAGTATGGACAACCCAAGGCCCCACCTGCCCTGGGACACCGATAGATGCTGGCAGTCCCACCGCCATTACATCAGCGCTAGTCTGAACTAGAACGAGGTCTGAGCCTGCCATCTTATCAAACTTTCACGCTACGATTTCAACTTTGCCAACAGCTTTAACAAGACTCAAAAAAGGAATTAACAATTCATCTGGGGTACAAATATCCACCCCACTCAACACACACGCATTACATGTAATTACCAGTAATCCCACAGAGGCACACCAGCACTGATTTAAACAGGGTAATCATACAGCATCCAACAAAATCAATCCAGGAAGTAGCCCCCAACATTGTAACGTTCACTTTGCCGAATGGCTTGATCTCGTGGGTGACAACCCTCTGCCCGGCCAAACTTATGAAATTTTGTTTGGGTGGATGCTGCACGATGGGTTCCCTGTTACAAATCAGTACCCCAAAACAACAAACAGTACACAATATGCAATTAAATAATTAAGCTTTATAACTCTTACTTTGACTATGTGGTTAGTAGAGAAACAAAATATAAAAACAAAAGGGTGCCAATCTTATTAAACAGTCTGCGCACAAAGCTAGAGCTCACTCAGTAGTCTGCCTTCCACCACTCGATCTCCTCTGAGCATCGCTGACCTTCGGACCCCCGCTCGGAGTCCACTCCATCTGGCGGCATACCCCAAATCTCTCCATTCACGTCTTCTCTCTTCATCCCTCTCTCACCCCTCTGGCAAAAGCCCGCGAAACCAACAGCTTCCAGAATCACCAGAGAGGGCAATAGACTCCTGACTGGCTAACATGCATAATTATCTTGTTACGAAGGTGAAGCAACTCTGAGGGTCCAAAGGGTACAAAGTCACCCCTTCCTTTTTGAGAATCACAAGATCGCTACTATTTCAGGTCTGAGACCCAGGAAATGAGAGAGAGAAAACCCAGAATACACAACCAGGTGGAATGTCTCCTGACATCAGCGGAACGGAACCACTGATTACTGCTATTGTCTCTTGGAGAAGGAATTGTGTATTGAGTACTGTACTAGTTATTGAAACCCCTCAGGGGACAACCAGAGTGGTTTGGTTGAGGGATTGCGTCATCCCAACCTGATTGACATCTGAGACCCTGAAAGAGGGTCTGGGGAACACCCCTCAGACACACCAGGAGAAACGCTAGAAATCCCGTGACAGCATTTTATAGCGAAAGCCGGTGGGGGCTCATGTGCATCCTCCCTTTCCTGGGTGGACAGCTCACCACGGAAGAACGGTTTAGCTAAAGGAGAGGTCACAATTGAACGGCCACGACAACGAGACACCTGACGGATCAAAATCATAAAGGAAGGTTGAAAAAACCCGTAGCAGTAAATGTTCCCATTCTCTCTCTCTCTCCAACAATTGCAACACAGCGACAACCAAAAAGACGGCAGCTTGTGTGAACTGCAGTGAACTTTATATTTCCATCAGACAATACATTATCCCCTAGACAACGATAGAGCTTACTTCTTATTGATTATTATTATACCCACACTTTTAGGTTTAGTATTGATGACATATATTATCTGTGTATTTGCATTGATATTATTTTTGTGTATTTTTACTAATAAATACTGTTAAAAATAGTATCACCAGACTCCAACGGACGTCTCTACCTTTGCTGGTAAGTGACCCAGTTACGGGGTTCATCACAATCTGCAGCCATTACCCAAACATTCCTGCTATAGAGAAACCATTACCTCGGCAGTGAACATTACACAGAAACCATTACATTAGCCTTAGCAGTGAAACATTACAAAGAAGCCATTACATGTACAATAAATAGTTAAGTTAAAATAAGTAGTGCAAAAACAGAAATAAATAAGAAGGAGTAGTGAGATAGTGTTCAAGAGTTCAATGTCCATTTAGAAATCAGACGGCAGAGGGGAAGAATCTGTTCCTGAATCACTGAGTGTGTGCCTTCAGGCGTCTGTATCTCCTACCTGATGGTAACAATGTCTATTCCAGTCCTTGTTCAGAATACCTGACCTAGCATTCTTGTACTGTGTAAGAGCTTGCAGGTTTTCAGGGATGCTCTTCATGACTGTGCTTTCTGTCAGAACTGAACCAGTAGTTGCAGTCACCATGGCCTGTGTTAATACTGATGTGCTAACACATACAGTTACACACCAAGAAACACACCTCTTGTCCAACTCATGCCAGCTGAATTGCCCTGTGAACTAGGCCCATCTGCCCATGTTTGGTATACAGCCCTCTAAACCTCTCCTATCCTTGTACTTATCTAGATGTTTCTTAAATATTGCTAATCTGCCTACCCCCAACCACTATTTCTAGCAGCTCACTCCCAATATGCACCACACTTTGCGTGAGGTAACTGCTCCTGATGTCCCTTTTAAATCTCTTGCTTCAGATCTAATACCTATTTTCAGCACCCTCTCCCTGGGAAAAATACTATGTATCTCTCCTTGCTTATGCCACTCATGATCTTATGTACTCTATCAGCTCACCACTCAATCTCCTACATTCTGGGGAATAAAGTCCTAGTCTTACACAACCTCTCCTTGTAACTCTCCTACCTCACATTTATCTGGATTGAAGACCAATCTATCTGGACAGGCCTCTGCAATTTCTTCTGTAGCTTCTCACGAAGTTTGAAAAATGCACTAAGCCAAGCCTTGGGGATTTATCCACCTTAATACACTTTAAGGCCACCAATCCCCTTCCCTATGGTGTACGGGAACATCAGTCATTTGCCCATTTCCTTAGCTTCCATCATCTTCTACACAGGAAAAACTGAGGAGAAATGCTCATTAAAAATCTCTCTCATTTCCTTTCATTCCACACACACATGGCCATGCTGAACTTTAAGGGAATCTACTCTCTGCCTGGACACCCTGTTTGACAGGAGTTCAGTGACAACCCAAGTGCAGAGGAAGAGATACAGAAATGGAATGATCAACACACACAAAATATTAGAGGAATGCAGCAAACCAGGCAGCATCTATGGATAAGAGTACAGTCAACGTTTTGGGCCAAAACCCTTCGGCAGGACTGGAGAAAAATAGCTGAGGGGTAGATTTTAAAGGCGTAGGGAGGGATGAGAGAAACACAAGGCAATTGGGTGAAACCTGGAGGGGGAGGGATGAAGTAAAGAGCCGGGAAGTTGATTGGTGAAAGAGACAGAAGGTCATGGAGGAAAGAAAAAGTGTGGAGGAGCGCCAGAGGAAGAAAACGGGCAGGCAAGGAGATAACAAGTGAGAGGGAAAAAGGGATGGGGAATGTGGAAGTGGGGTGGAGTGGGGTAGGGGGGCATTACCAGAAGTTCAAGAAATCAATGTTCATGTCATCTGGTTGGAGGCAACCCAAAAAAAAGATAAGATGTTGTTCCACCAACCTAAGTGTGGCCTCATCACAGCAGTGGAGGAGGCCATGGACGGACATATCTGAAAGGGAATGGGAAATGGAAGTAAAATGGGTGGCCACTGGGAGATCCTGCTTGTTCAGGCAGACGGAGTGTAGATGCTCGGCAAAGTGGTCTCCTAATCTACATCGGGTCTCACTGATTTACAGGAGGCCACATCGAGAACACTGAACACAGTCAATGACCCCAACTGACTCACAGATGAAATGTGGCCTCAACTGGAAGGACTGTTTAGGGCCCTGAATGGTAGTGAGGGAGGAGGTGTAGGGTCAGGTCTGGCACTTGTTCCGCTTGCAAGGATAAGTGCCAGGAGGGAGATCAGTGGGGAGGGACAAATGAAAAAGGGAGCTGTATAGGGAGCAATTTCTGCTGAAAGCAGAAAGTGAGAGTGAGGGAAAGATGTGCTTGGTGGTGGAGGTGGTGGAAATTGAGGAGAATTATGCACTGGATGTGGAATCTGGTGCGTGGTAGGTGAGGACAAGAAGAACCCGATCTGCCAGAACAAGCGGGATTTCCCGGTGGCCATCCATTTCAATTCTACTTCTCATTCCCATTCTGATATGTCCGTCCATGGCCTCCTCCACTGGCAGGACGAGGCCACACTTAGGTTGGAGGAACAACATCTTATATTCTGTTTGGGTAGCCTTCAATCTGATGGCATGAACATTGATTTCTCAAACTTCCCAGAATGCCCCCTACCCATCCCCCCTTTCACCATTCCCCATCCCCTTTTCCCTCTCACACCTTATCTCCTTGCCTGCCCATTGTCTCCCTCTGGTGCTCCTCCCCCCTTTTCTTTTTTCCATGGCCTTCTGTCTCTTTCACCAATCCACATCCCAGCTCTTTACTTCATCCCTCCCCCTCCCAGTTTCACCTGTCACCTTTTGTTTCTCTCTTCCCTGCACCACCTTTTAAATCTAATCCTCATCTTTTTATCCCCCAGTCCTGCCAAAGGGTTTCGGCCCGAAACATTGACTGTACTTTTTTCCATAGATGCTGCCCAGCCTGCTGAGTTCCTCCAGCATTTTGTGTGCATTGCTCAGATAACCAGCATCTGCAGATTTTCTCTTGTTTGTGACAGAAATGGAATGAAGAGTTCCCTAAGTTTTATTCAAAACTGTACAAAACTAAAAAAATATATACGCTATGCCAACAGGGCCACTAACTAAAAACTCTCAAACTAACTGAAGACTAATGCTATCACTGCAGGTCAAAAGCAGTTACCTAGAACTTAATTAATACCTGTACTGCTCATCTATCTAAATCACTAATCTTCTTTCACGGAGAGTGGCCTAAGGTAAGTAGGCTCTGTTGTCATCACTGGGCTTCAATCAAGACTTGAGAAGGCTGAAACAAAGTTAAATACAACAGAGTTAAGTACAATTACAAAGAAACCCTGATTGGTTGGAATATGTGCATTCACATAAACTGGAGGATTACTGTGGAAACGTGAATCTTGTTGATGCCCAACAGCTGACCATCAGAACCTGGATATGAAAATTTTCTCTCAATTGTTGAGCAGAAATTCCCCATCTCCGAGCCTGAGAGATATCCATGAGGTTCCTGGCTGTCCTGGAGTCAATAAACGCCTGAAGCTAATGGGTTAGGGGCTCTCATAATAGGGAAGCTGGGAGTGTTACTTGATGAGGGAAAGGTGTTTGCAGAGAGAATCAACCCATCAGCATTCCCCTTCTTCCTGACAGCTCTTCTCTTTTACTGGGCACTTGGGAATCATGCCCAGAAGTGTCCTGGAGAGCCACAGTACAGGTAAAAACTTGTTTTTCTGTGCCATTCTCATTTCTCCTGAGATAGATACTCCTTCGCATGGGCTCCTCCATTGTCTATAGGGTGAAAAGAGAGAGGGTGAAGACTGGCGATGATCTAACAAGTAGAAGTGTCAGGGCAATTTCTCTTTGCACCACTCAGCTGCCCAGTTGTCTATTTGAATGGCCAGATTTGTCAGGTCATCCAGGATGTTGTATTCATCACAACCTGTGATCTCACACTGGACCTGTGCTCAGCCCACACTGGAAAGCAGTGATGAAAGATCTCTCATTCCACCCCATCTTAACCGTAAGAGGGTGGAACTTTACTGCGTAGTCCCTCACTGACCCTCTCCCTTGGCACAGGTCCAGGATTTGGTGGGCAGCCACCTGGCCCCATACTAGAAGGACAATCATACTCTTGAACTTGACTACAAATTGCTGTAAAGATTGGCCTGCAGGCGAACCTTGTTCTTGTTGGCCATTGAAGAGGCTGAGTGGGGTCCACCTAACAGATTCACCATGGAAGCCAGTTTACATGCATCATCTCTGCATTGACCTGGCTGTGCTTGGAGGATTAGCTCACACTGGATAATAAAGTTTCTGCAGCTGTTGGGATCAACGGAGAACTTCTTGATTTGCAACCATTTGTGTATTACGCAACCATGGCGGTGGACAAACCCAAGTGCAGAACACGGGCACAGAGACAGAGTCAGGAGGCATTCTTGGTGAAGCAAGCACTATCCAGGAGCAATGCTAGACTTAGAACTGGCCATCCTAAGAACCATGAAACAAGGTTACTCACACCAGAGTCGACCAATGAACTGGCAACTCCTTGTTGTGGTCACAGGGCTTTTATAATGCATTTGCTGATGGAAAGCAGGTGTTTGTAGTTAGTGGAACCTGGGAATGATGGGAAACTAAACGAGGTGATTGAGGCCCAATTCCTGAGGTAAATAGCCAGGTGGGGGATTGCCAGAAGGGACCATGACAGTGTGGGATGGTGAGGGATTTGGGGGTTGACGGCCCCGATTAGTTTTGTTCATTTTTTTGTACAGGGAGGAGGGATTTAAGGGTCAATGTGCCTGATCAGTTTTTGGTTGTTTTTTGTGCAGGAAAGGGGATTTAGGGGCTGATGTGCTGATCTATTTTGTTCTTTTTTTGTGTGCGTGGGAAAAGGGATTTGCGGGTCAATGTACCTGATCTGTTTGTGTTCATTCTTTGTACAGGAAAGGGGATTTGGGGGTCAATGTGCCTGTTCTGCTTTGGTTCTTTTTTTTGTGGGGAGGTGGGATTTGGGGGTTGATGATCGTGCTGCCTTTTTTTCTTACTTTGATTTCATGGCTACTCGGAGAACTGAAGAATTTCAGAATTGTATACTCAGTTAATAAATGAACCTTTGAACTTTTTTCTTATTGTAACATAGTATTTTTATGTATCGCTCTGACTGCTGCTCTGAAACAATAAATTTCATGACTTTGATAGTAAATCTGTTTTCTGGTCCTGAATATCTGACATAAATCTCCTCTTCTATAAAGATTTAGGCTCTCCAGAAGTAGAAACATAATTCTGAATCCGGAGAAAAATATAATATTGAAAGAGACTGTTGCACCTGTGCTCTCCCTTGAAAGAGCTATCTTCTCAGTTCAATTACCTCTTTTCAAATGTTTTCTTCCCTGTGTGTACTTATCCAATTCCCTTTAGAAAATTACTATTGATTCTGCTCCCATGACCCATTGCAGAATAGTCCAAATCAGTATAACTCACTGTACAGAAAAACATTGTCTAGCTTTCTCACCAGTTACCTTAAATCAATGTTGTCTGGTGACCGTCCCATCCACCAATGAAAACAGTGTTTCCTTATTCACTCCATCAAAGTATTTTACAGTTTTAAATGCCTGTTAAATCTCCCTATAACTGCTTAAAGGAAAATAATCTCATTTTCTCCATTTGCGTAAATCTTGTGAATCTCAGCGAGATCTTGACATATTTCTTAAAATGTTTCAACTAAAATTGGACACAAAACTCCAGAAGCAGCCAGTGACTATTATAAAGTATTTGCACAACTTGTATGTTGTGTATATTTTGAAAGCAAAAGCTCCTGAAAATGTTTTGTTCCTTGTGGTAAATGAATATAGCATAGACTCATGTAGTGTGTAATTACAAACCTGAATAAACCATTACTACTTGTCTCTTTGCTTCTCTCCATATTCCCTGCATTTAAAATAATAGGAAAATGAGTGTACAAACATTACAAATTGGTGACAAGGATAAATATTTTACAGATTGGATTGAGAGTACAGAAAGGTACATTTTTCAAAGGCTTACCTACAATGGCACTGGAAAGTTCGTGAACCCTGTAGAATTTTCTTTATTTCTGCATAAGCATGACTTAAAATGTGATCAGATCTTCATGTAACTCATTAGATAGAGAGATATGAGATCTGTAATGCATGAGATAGAGAGAATGCAACTAAATAAATAACACAAAAACATTATACTTGTTCATATGTTTATTGAGAAAAATGATCCAATATTACATGTTTTTGTTGGATAAAGTATGTGAACCTTTGCTTTCAGTAACTGGTGTGACCCCCTTATACAGCAATTACTTCAACCAAACATATCCAGTAAATGTTGATCAGTCCTGCACATTGCTTGGAGGAATTTTAGGCCATTCCTCCTTATTAAACTGCTCTGACTCTGGGATGTTGGTGCATTTCCTTGCATGAACTCCTTGCTTCAGGTCCTTCCACAACATTTCTATAGGATTAGGGTCAGGATTTGGCTCAGCGATTCCAAAACATGAATTTTCTTCTTTTTCAACCATTCTGTTGTTGATTTAGTCTTGTCTTTTGGATCATTGTCTTATTGCATTATCTAACTTCTATTAAAGCTTCAGGTGACAGACTGCTACCCTAACATTCTCCTGTAAAATGTCTTGATACAATTTTGAATTCATTGATCCCTCATTTATTGCACACTGTCCAGGCCTGAAGGAGCAAAGCAGCCCCAAACCATGATGCTCCTTCCACCACGCTTCACAGTTGGGATGAGGTTTTGGTGTTGGTGTGCAGTACCATTTTTTCTCCAAACATGGCATTGAGCATTTCTGCCAGAAATTGTAACTTTTGTCTCATCTGTCCACAGGCCATCATCCCAGAAGCATTGTAGAACATCCAGGTGGTCTTTTGCAAACTTGAGATGTACAGCAATGATTTTTTGGACAGAAGTGTTTTCCTTCAAGTTGTCCTTCCATGAACACCATTCTTGTTCAGTGTTTTTCTTATGGAGGACACATGAATAGAGAATTTCACAAGTTCTAGAGACTTCTGCAGGTCTCTTGCTGTTATCCTTGTGTTCTTTTTCACCTCCTTCAGCTTTGCATGTTGTGCTTGTGGTGTGATTTTTGCAAGATGCCCACACCTAGGGAGAGTAGCAAACTTGTACTGAGTTTCTTCCATTTGTAGACAGTTTCTCTCACTGTGAACTGATGAACACTCAGGTCTTTAGAAATGCTTTTGTAGCCTTTTCCAGCTTCATACACCTCTACAATTCTTCTTCTAGGATCCTCTGAATAAATAAATGAACAAGTATAATGTTTTTTGTGTTATTTATTTAATTGGGTTCTTATTATCTAGTTTTAGGACTTATGTGAAGATCTGATCACATTTAAGGTCATAGTAATGCAGAAATAGAGAAAATTCTACTGAGTTCACAAATCTTCCAGCACCAATGTAGAGACAAAAAGAGGCTAATATCTTCAGAAGGGAGTCAGTGGCTTGAAGTCGCACCAACTCTGATGAGCTAACTCTGAGCAAGTATCAGAAGGTATAGACACAAGGGGTACACAGCAGAGGAAGCTCAGTTTACTCTTTC
The DNA here is from genome assembly GCF_030144855.1 of Hypanus sabinus. Classification (NCBI taxonomy): domain Eukaryota; kingdom Metazoa; phylum Chordata; class Chondrichthyes; order Myliobatiformes; family Dasyatidae; genus Hypanus; species Hypanus sabinus. The sequence continues at coordinate 131,026,577 of NC_082706.1, forward strand.
TTATACCCCATTTTGAGATTGCAGGCTGCATGATTAGATTGACCTTGTTCAGTCCTCAGTGACTGGACAGTGGGCCACCAGCAGAAATCACGTTGTACAACGATCACCACAGCCAGCTGACCGAGCAGCATTTCAAGCAACTGCTTATTTTCAAGAGCCTTATCTCTTTTTTTTCAGCAGTAAATTATCATGTTCCTTGGTCCTTTGTCTCTCAGGAAGGCACGTAGACTTTGTCTCATCTCTTAGCCCCTCACGTCTCCACGTAACCTGTTTCATACCACACTGACATCACTGTGCCATGTACTTTCATTGTTTCTTCAGCCTCTAACCAAATTCCCTGTGTTCGTTTGCAAATTCAATTTTCTTTTAGACATTGATATTGTTCAAATCTATTACCATATTCCTGTTAAACACTTAATTCATGTAGTTTCTCAAGATTTAGGTGGTTAACTGGACATTTTGAGAATTGTACCAGTAAAGGAACTTCTAATGGTTTGATGAGTCAGAGGATGCGGACCACTGCATTCTGTTATTGTTTCTCCCCCTTTTAACCATCTCAATGTACTTTTGTTTTGATGGGATGCAAAACAAAGCTTTTTAATGTATCTTTGTACATGTGATAATAATAAATTATTACCAATTACCAGAACGGTGGAAAAACTTGTACGCTCTGGTGTGACATCAGTGGCAGGTAGGATTTTAGTTGTGGCCTTAGCAATTAAATTGGCATGAAGTCATAGAGTACAACAGCACAGAAACAGGGCCTTGGACCCATCTAGTCCATGCAGCATATTCGTCACCTACTGCCATCTATCGGCACCTGGACCATAGCCTGCTCTGCCTCTCTCATTCGAGTACTCACCCAAACTTACCTTAAGTATTACAATTTGACCTGCATCTCACCACTTCCACTGACAGTTCCTACAGAAAACACATGAAATTATTCTTAGATTAATTAAGATATTGATAATGAGAATATACCTGCACCAAAACTGTACCTTAAGGAAGCTGTAATAGAAAACTGAAGCAAAAAAATGCCAGAAGTACTTTTTAGTATATATTCATTCATGGGATGTCAGCTTTGCTGGCAAAGCCAGCATTAAATTGCCCATCCTTAATCAAATTTGAGAGGATGGTGGTGAGTTCCTTTAGTTATTTATTGTGGTTATGTAGAGATGCTGCTTCTTCCGCCAATGAGCCTGCAATATCCACTTACACACATGTAACCATTTAACGTATTAATTATGCGTCTTTGCAAAGTAGAAGGAAATTGAAGCACCAGAGGAAGCCAAAGGGTCATGGAGAGAATGTACAAACACCTTTCAGACAGTGGGGCAGTTGAAGCCAGGCCACTGGAGCTGTAATGGTGTTACACTAACCGCTACACTAGTGTGCTTTTTTGAACTGTTATAGTCTTTGAGGAGTGGACATACCCACAAAGTTGTTATGGAGGGACTTCCAGGATTTTGACACAGCAATGGTGAAGGAATGGAAATATATTTCCAAGTCAGAAAGGTGTGGACTTGGAGGCCAAATTTTAGTCAGTCATGTTTCCATGCTTTTTCAGCCCTTGTTCTTCTCTCTGGGAGAAGTCATGGGTTTGGAAGGTATTATCGAAAGAGCTTTTGTGTAAAATGTTGCTAAAATGCATCAATGGTAATATGAGTGAATAGCTCAAAGATTAAGCAGCATCTTTGGAGAAAAAAACAGGACTTGCAGAAGGGCCTTGGCCCAAAACATCAACTGTACTCTGTAACACAGATGCTGCCTAGCCTGCTGAGTTCCTCCAGCATTTTGTGAGAGTTAACATAGAGTTTGTATTGATGAATTTTCATCAAAATAATCATCAGCCTAAACATTTAACTCTCTTCCATAAGTTCTGAAATTTGTTGTTGGTTGCAGTTGTACAGTGCAAGACATACAAATTTCTTTAAGTTGCAAAATTACATAAGTATTTCTAAATGAGGTAAAGTTCCAGACCATGCATTCAATGATAAGTGCGTTGTTTGATCAATGAGTCAATTCAATTGAAATTATTAAGCACACAGAGTATTATATTTTAGCCTTGTGCGTAGAACAACTATTTCAATAAAAATGGCATTGAGAAAATCCAAAGAATTTTATACAGTGAGAGGTTCAAATGTAACAGTGGTTTATGATTGAACTGCAGTACTATTCTACCTATGTTTGCAAAATTGTTTCATCTGCCTGAGTAAGACACACAAAATGCTGGAAGAACTCAGCAGGTCAAGCAGCAACAGGCATAGATGCTGCCTGATCTGCTGAGTTCCTCCAGCATTTTGTGTGTATTACCCATCAATGGCAAGGAAGTGTCAAGTCAAAGGAAATTGACCCATTGGATCAGCATGTGGAACAATGATATTGCTGCAATCATGGACACATGGTTGAGGGAAGGCCAGGGCCGGCAGCTCAGTGATCCAGGGTTTAGATGTTTGCAAAAGGGAGGGAATATGCACTGACAAGGAACTCCAGATAATGAGTTTTTCGCTGGTTTTAATATTTAAGATACTGGGTGATTGGTAAGGGAATGGCTGAGATACATTTTTCATCACATAGAAATTTACAATGAGTAGGCTTTTTTTTAGAATGAAGGACCATTGATTTAAGCTGAAAATGAGAAGGAATTTCTTCTCTCAAAGGGTTGTGAAACTTCGGAATACTCCACCCTGTTGAATATATTTAAGATTACATAGGCAGGAAAGTGAAGCTGAGCCTAAGATTAGATCAGGCATCTTTTTATTGATAGGCAGAACAGTCACAAAGGACTGAACCAGACTTTCCTGATCCTACTTTTTAAAATTATGTTCTCAGAACAGTTTATTGTATTTCAAGTATGGTCCCTTTAAGGTTTGATTCAACTTTACTCTCCTCAATATGGACCCCAATGCTTGGTATATGTTGTGTATCAAACTGGCCATGTCTTTTAGCAACATCTAAGCATTCTTGATTCCCAGCAATGCAATCTTTCCAATACAGGAACAACTGTGTTAGCAATCCTAATGCATTCTATTCTCCATTAGGGGTGTGTGTGTGTGAATCAACTATGTGTAAATGAGGATATAAAAGAAAATGGACATTTTATATTTCCGGATAATTGTGTGTTTTATTAGAGCTCTGCTAAATAATATCTATACTGTTGAGAAAATGAATAACATTTGGGAATATGAGTTCACAAAAATTGAACATCAACAAAAATACAATTTGAGGAAGAGTTGTAATCAATTCAAATCTGATAACTGACTCTTAAAAGCCTGATGCTTTGACAATAAGTAGCAATTCCTCTTGGGGTTCTTGCACAATAATGTTGCCGGCACTATGAAAGCAAATCAGATATATATCTAAGTACGATTGTAATATTAATCTTACAGTATATCATTCTGCTCTGCGCCATTTATTGAATCAGGATTCTGTACTGTGCCACTTAGGAAGCCTTTCATTGATTACCCAGTTTAGGAGTATTGGTTTATCATTAACTAAAATGTTGCATGTCTAACAGAAATATTTGAGTTTTACCAGAACAGCTATTTCCTTCTAAAGCAAGTGAACAAATGGTGTCTTAAAATCGTATTTCACTGATGTACTCCAAGCCAAAGCCCTGTCTCAAAAAGGGACTCAAGAGAATGCAGATAGTGAAATCTAGAGCCAAAATATGTGCTGTTGGAGGACCTCGATGGGTCAGGCAGCTATGGGAGAAAATGGACAATCATGCAGAGCATTCTGACAGGCTGCATCACTGTTTGGTATGGAGTGGGGTGGGGTGGGGGGCTACTGCACAAGACCAAAAGAAGCTGCAGAGGGTTATAAATTTAGCCGGCTCCATCTTGGGTACCAGCCTACAAAGTACCCAGGACGTCCTCAAGGAGCGGAGTCTCAGAAAACCAACGTCCATTATGAAGGACCTCCAGTACCCAGGGCATGCCCTTTTCTCACTGTCACCATCAGGTAGGAGATAACGAAGCCCGAAGGCACACACTCAGAGATTTAGGAACAGCTTCTTCCCCTCAGCCATCTGATTCCTAAATGCACATTGAACCCATGAACACTACCTCACTTTTTTAATATATATTATTTCTGTTTTTTGCATGATTTTTAATCTATTCAATATACATATACTGTAATTGATTTACTTATTTATTGTTATTATTTTTTTTCTTCTTCTTCTATATTATATATTGCATTGAACTGGTGCTGCTAAGTTAAAAAAGTTTCACGACACATGTCGGTGATAATAAACCTGATTCTGATTCTGATTCTGGTTGAAACCCTTCATCTGAACCAGCATCTTGAAATCAGTTGAAGGGACTCAATCTGAAATGTTAACTGTGTATTAGCCTCCAATGTGTTCCTCCAGTAGCTGATTATTTCTTCATGCCCCAAATTCACACACTTCAGACCTTAGTTTAGTTTAGTTGCTTCTCAAGATAGTCCTGGATTTTGTGAGAAGATTATGAAAAAAATGTGTGCAGAAAGAATGGCAACAAGAGATTCTGCAGACGCTGGAAATCTTGAGCAACACAAACAAGACACTAAAGAAACTCAGCCGGTCAGGCAGCATCTATGGAGGAAAATCCACAGCTGGTTTTTGGACCAAGACCCTTCAGCAAATCCTTTGTAGATGCTGCCCAACCCATTCAGTTCCTCCAGCATTTTTGTGTGTATTTTTGAAATATCCAGCTGTGTCCACAGTATGATGGGTGAAATTTGAGTAGGAATCCATAGAGAAAGATTTGGAGTCAGACATTTGCTAAGGAAAGAAAATGTGACTGAGGATTTGAGTTTTGGTTAATATCCTATTGAAGATCTGAAAAAGAAAGACACACCACTGAGTCAGCAAGACAAATGGGCCAGTTGGAATCCCCACCAGAAAATGGAGGAGAACTTGAGGGTGGGATTTCTGCAAGAGAAGTGACAGTGAATTCAACTGTAAATGAAAATTTTAAAATATTGTAAGTGCTGGAAATCTAAAGTAAAACCAGAAAAAGCTGGAAATGCTCAGCTGGTTGGGCAGCACCTGTGGAAAGAGGAACATTTAATTTTTCAGTCCCTTTTCAGGTGTGTTATTCACAGATGTGATGTGGCTGGATCCTTTAACAATAGATCATGGAGACATTTTATTGTTTCTGAAAATCCCATCAACGTTGCTGCTATAGGCTCAGTCTCACTGATGCTGATTTAATGTGATGTGGTAGAAATGCACCGAGAGAGGTTGAATACCATTATGGCCAAAATGTCCCCAAAGGAAATAGTCCAGAGAGAGAGAGAGTTAGAGGCAGTGAACTTCACAAGCTCATAGCAGAGAGCAGGAAGCCAAGTTGTGTGACAGACAGCGCTCATGAAGACACAGAGACAGAGGGTTAAGAAGAAATCCAATTACATAATTTTATAATGGAAGTGATACTATAGTGCTTCTGTTTATCATATGTAATTCTTGAATAGTAGTCACTTATGGGTGTATTGGTCTGTGATAAGTTTAAAAGTTGCAGTTTAGAAAATGTATGTAGAATACCGTACTGCGCTGATGTAGCAGCAATTGTAGTACATAATGAAAAAATAATCATATATGAATCCAAGGTCTGAAGAATCTTTAAGTGATATATTAATTCTGCTTCTCTCTCCACAGACAGACCATAAGACGCTGTCAGACCTGCTAAGAATTTCCAGCATTTTCTGTTTCAATTTAATTATATGTGAAGGTATTACCCAGGTGACTGCTTGAGATGATTATCACTAAGGAGTAGATCTTTTAGAGATATTAAATTTAGTTTAAGGCATTGAGAATGGAGTTGAGAGTTGTTCCAGACAGGATTTGTGCTTGGTCACGTGTTTGGTCTGTATGACAAGAAAACAATCTCAATGTCACAAAACCAAAGGAGCTGGTTGTGGACTACAGGAGGAATGGAGACAGGCTAACCCTATTGCATCAATGGATCTGAGGTTGAGAGGGTGAACAGCTTTAAGTTCCTTGGCATACACATCACCAAGGATCTCACATGGTCTGTACATACCGGCTGTGTGGTAAAAAAGCACAACAGCGCCTCTTTCACCTCAGACAGTTGAAGGAGTTTGGCATGAGTCCCCAAATCCTAAGAACTTTCTACAGGAGCACAATTGAGAGCATCCTGACTGGCTGCATCATTGCCTAGTACGGGAACTGTACTTCCCTCAATCATAGGACTCTGCAGAGAGTGGTGCAGACAGCCCAGCACATCTGTAGATGTGAACTTCCTACTATTCGGCCATTTACAGAGACAGGTGCGTAAAAAGGCCTGAAGGATCATTAGGGGCCCGAGTCACCCCAAGTACAATCTGTTCCAGCTGCTACCATTCAGGAAACAGCACCGCAGCATAAAACCCAGGACCAACAGGCTCCGGGACAGCTTCTTCCATCAGGCCATCAGACTGATTAATTCACGCCGATACACCTGTATTTCTATGCTATATTGATTGTCCTGTTGTACATACTATTTATTACAAATTATTATAGATTGCACGTAATGTAAAGATTTTTACTTGTGTATGTGAAGGATGAAATAAATAAAGTCAATTCATATGCATGTACACTTAGTGTTTCCCTTTTCATTGTAGTGCACTTAATCCTTGGTCTGGAACACTCACAGATATATACACTCAGTGGCCACTTTATTAGTTACAACTGCTTCTTCAAGCAAAAATCTGATCAACTAATCATGTGACAGCTACTTAATGTATAAAAGCATGCAGACATGGTCAAGAGGTTCAGTTGTTTTTCAACATCAGAATGGGGAAGAAATGTGATCTAAGTGACATTGACCATGGAGTGACTGTAGAAAGCTGTTGTTAGGATGGGTGTGTTACATTTTTAAAGGAAAAACAGTGTAATATATATTGAGTGCATATGTACCTTTAATAAGAGTGTGAGCTTTGATACACCGTTGTAATGGCCACAGCTGTTCATCCGAATCAGTTTAATATCACTGGCATATGTTGTGAAATTTGTTGTTTTGTGGCAACAGTACATTGCAACACATAATAATAATAAAACAATAGATTTCAATATATATTGCTTATTGTAATTTATAGTTTTACAGAGCAAAACAAAACAAAAAACTAGTGAGGTGGTGTGCATTGGTTCATTGTTCATACAGAACTCTGATGGTGGAGGGGAAGAAGCTGCTCTTGAATGTGCATCTTCAGCAACGTTCCCTCTATTGTTTTTTTACAGCTGCGCTGATTGTTCTGAGCAGAAAATATTTTACATGGTTTGAAAACTAAGTGCCGCTCTATGTTAACACGATATAAAAAGAAAATTTTAGTTACTGTGCGGTCACACAGCCACACAGATTAGAGGGAACAGAGGTTTGAAGGCTCCTGTGCCTCCTCCTTGTTGGTAGTAATGAGAAGAGGCATGTCCTGGGTGATGTGGGAACTTAATGTTGGATGCCGTTTCTCTGAGGCATCGAACTTTGATGGTGTCTCCGATGCTGGGGAGGTTAGCGCCCATGATGGAGCTGGCTGAGCCTGAAACTTTCTGTCACTTTTTCTGATCCTGTGCAATGGCCTCTCTATACCTAACAGTGGTGCAACCAGTTAGAATGCTCTCCAAGGTACAGCTGTAGAGGTTTGCAAAAGTCTTTCATGTCACACCATCACCTCAAACTTCTGCTGTCATGTCTTCTTTGGAATTGAATCAATACATTGACCCAAGGTAGATCTTCAGAGATATTGAATTTAAAACTGCTCACCCTTTCCACTCCTGATCTCTCAACGAGGACTGGTGTGTGTTCTTTGATTTCCCCTTCCTGAGGTCTGCAAAGAGTTTCGTGGTCTTACTGACATTGAGCGCAAGATTGTTGTTCCAATACCGCTCAACCTGCTGACCTATCTCACTCTTATGACTTCTCATCACCTTCTGAAATTCTGCCAACAATAGTTGTGCCATAAGTAAATTTATAGATGGCATCTGAGCTGTGCCTAACCACACAGTTGTGGATGTAGAAAGAGTCGAGTAGTGGGCTAAACATGCATCCTTGATGTGCGCCAGTGTTAGTTGTCAGTAAGGAGGAGATATTTCTGTGGTGAACTACATATACCTGTCTGGACACGCCCCCTGCTGACTGCTCCTGTAGCTCCTCCCACAGACCCCTCTATAAAGGCGATCAAAGTCTAAGCCCGGCCTCTCAGTCTCCAGGATGTAGTATGGTGGTCACTCACTGCTTGTTCCTTCTTCCAGTCAATAAAATTGATGCACCATCAATAACTCACTCTGAGTAGTATGGGGGAACGTGTGCTAGCGTACAGCTCGGCCAGCTATATGCTCTTCATGCACAACTTTGCCATCCAGGGGTCACCTGATTTTACCATTTTGTGAAAGCCCGGAACCTGCCGTACTCCCTGGAGGACATCAGGACGATGACCAGGCACTGCCAAATCTGCGCTGAGTGCAAACCGCACTTCTACCGTCCTGACACGGCGCAACTTGTCAAGGCCACCCGCCCTTTTGAGCAACTGAGTGTTGACTTCAAGGGCCCCCTTCCCTCCACTGACCGCAATGTCTATTTTCTCAATATTATCGACGAGTACTCGCCGTTCCCCTTTGCCATTCCCTGCCCTGACACCACTACCATGTCCGTCATAAAAGCCCTGCGCCAGCTCTTCACTCTGTTCGGATATCCCTGCTATATCCACAGTGATAGAGGGTCCTCCTTTATGAGTGACGAGCTGCGCCAGTACCTGCTGGCTAGGGGCATTGCTACTAGTCGGACCACGAGTTATAATCCCCGGGGAAATGGACAGGTGGAGAGGGAGAATGCCACAGTGTGGAAGGACACACTTTTAGCCCTTAAGTCAAAAGGGTTGCCGATCTCTCGATGGCAGGAGGTCCTCCCCGAGGCACTCCACTCTATCCGCTCTCTGTTATGTACGTCCACCAATGCCACCCCTCACGAACACCTATTCTCTTTTCCCAGGAAGTCTGTCACTGGGACCACCCTACCAGTTTGGTTGACGTCCCCAGGGCCAGTGCTGCTCCAGAGACATGTGAGGAGTACTAAATACTCCCCACTGGTCGAGAGGGTTCACCTTCTACATGCGAACCCCCAGTATGCCTACGTGGTCTTACCTGATGGGCGGGAGGACACGGTCTCCGTCCGCGACCTGGCGCCCGCAGGAGCAGCAGACCACTGCCCCGAACAATCCACGGTAACTATGAACCCTGTACCCGAGGTGACACCGCGCACACCGAGCCCTACACAGACTCCTCACGACACTCATATACCGGGCGTTTCGTACGCATATATACCAGGTGCCTCGCACACGCATGAGGGATCACTGATGCCTGGTGGGCTGGAACCAGCACAACCTCCTGTGCAATCACCACCACCGGCACCTGTGCAATCACCACCACCGGCACCTGCGCAATCACCACCACCGGCACCTGTGCAATCACCACCACCGGCACCTGTGCAATCACCACCACCGGTACCTGTGCAATCACCACCACCGGCACCTGTGTAATCACCACCACTGGCACCTGTGCAATCACCACCACCGGCACCTGCGCAATCACCACCACCGGCACCTGCGCAATCACCACCACCGGCACCTGTGCAATCACCACCACCGGCACCTGTGCAATCACCACCACCGGCACCTGCGCAATCACCACCACTGGCACCTGTGCAATCACCACCACCGGCACCTGTGCAATCACAGCCGGTGCTACGTAGATCGCAGCGACAGATACGACCACCTGATAGACTTAACCTGTAAGAAACTTCGCCACATGGGGACTCTTTTAAAACAAAGGGGGGGGTGAATGTGGTGAACTACATATACCTGTCTGGACACACCCCCTGCTGACTGCTCCTGTGGCTCCTCCCACAGACCCCTGCATAAAGGCGATCAAGGCCTGAGCCCGGCCTCTCAGTCTCCAGGATGTAGTATGGTGGTCACTCACTGCTTGTTCCTTCTTCCAGTCAATAAAAGCCAATATCTCACCTTACGTCTCAGAGTGAGTTATTGATGGTGCATCAATTTCCAATCTGTACTGACTGTGGTGTTCTGATGAGAAAGTTAAGGATACAGTTGCAGAGAGAGATTTTGAGATCCAGGTTTTGGAGCTTGTTGATTAGTTCTGAGGGGATGATGGTGTTAAGTGCTGAGCAGTAATCACTAAACTGCAGCTGACATAGGTATTACTATTGGCCAGGTGATTCATGGAGAGCTGACTGCAATTCGTAAATGCTGTCTGCTTAGTAACTTGTCACTGAGTGGTAAGAAAGAGACAATAGATTCCAACTGGTTGTAACAATAAAGTAAATGCTTTAAGGTACTGTTCTGACTTTGCAGTCTCTGGTACTCAACGTTCTGCTGATTGCTTTTCCCAGCAGGAGTGAATCTGAACACTCCACCGGTCTGGAGACCTGTCAGCCGCATTCTCTGCCAGATGCTCATCAGAGCAGTTCATAAATAAAGCAATAACCATTGGTTTAATAGAAATCTATATTATGCATCTACTTTGAGTGTGGAGAATGGCCTTCCCCCAGCATCCTGTGAGTTCTTAAATTGTGTAATTGACTGATCAATTTGAGTGTATGTTTGAAATTGGCCTTGAATGTAGGCAGATCCATGAAAGGTTGTACCAGATTGGCAAAAACACTAAGTTAAATTCATTGTTTCAATTTTTTCTTTTGATTTTTTTTTTGCTAAAGATAATTGGCAAAAAAAGGCTAAGGGTGATGAGGAGGACAGTTTTTATAGAGTAGGATTTGGGGTGAAATTAGAGGCTCTTTCTAAGTGACATGTAAGAAAAATGACCAAGAAACTTCTCTGATAATTCTTCTAAATTTTGACAATCCCAGTTTATTTAATAAGCCTCACTTATTCTGTCCAACATAAGACAGTAGCAGTAGTAGCAGGAGGCTATATGGCTCGTCGAACATAGAACATAGAAATCTACAGCACATTACAGGCCTTTCAGCCCACAATGTTGTGCTAACCATGTAACCTACTCCAGAAACTGCCTAGAATTTCCCTAGTACATAGCCTTCTATTTTGCTAAGCTCCATGTATCTATCTAAGAGGCTCTTAAAAGACTCTATTGTATCCACTTACGATATGCACCCACCACTCTCTGTGTGAAAAACTTACCCCTGACATACCCTCAGTACTTATTTCCAAGCACCTTAAAACTATGCCCACTTGTGTTAGCCACTTCATCCCTGGGAAAAAGCATCTGGCTATCCACACGATCAATGTCCCTCATCATCATATACACCTCATACATCAAGCTGGCTCCGCAATTCAATAAGATCATGGCTGATCTGGCCATAGACTCATCCCCACCTGCTTGCCTGTTCCCCATAACCCTTAATTCCCCTATTATACAAAAAACATATTTTATATAACATATTAAATGTTTTTCTTTTTAGCATCTTTCCAGTTTTTTGGCTGAGAACACTTAGCTGGTCAAGCAACAACTAGAGAAACAGAAGAGAATCTATGACAAAGAAAACGAGCTGCTGGAGGAACTCAGCACATCAGGCAGCATGAATAGAAGGAAGTTCAAAACTCTACTTCCCTCGCTGAGCTCCTGCGGCAGCTAGTATTTTCCTGTGGAAAGAGAAACATGTTTAACAGTTTCAGATCAAAGACCCTCTTTCCAGATTTCCATCATCTACTATTTTTTATTAAAAGATTGTAGAATTTTGTACCTTGGTGGCAGAGAGCATTTGGAATCTGGAAGAACTAAATGCTCTATTCCACAAGGGACTGAGCGCTCAGCTGAAGAACGGCCTTGCAGTCTGAGACCTGGTGGAGGATCTAGAGAATCTTATGAACCTGCCAATTTGACGATAACTGTTAGATGGAAAGGAGAAGGGATAGACTAAGGGGATGATTCAGAAGACACTCTTCTTCCATTATATCCTCTGTCCTCTCCTATTCCCCGGGCTAAGACTCCTCCTCGACAGCCGCCGATCACAGCCTCTGAGGAGCCTCTGAAAGTAGGGTGAACCATGCTCTCTCTCTAGCCAAAAGGGGAAGACAGGAGAGGTGCCACATTTACTGTGCCATACATTATCAGACCTCTTGACCCATGCTGCGGGGAAACTCCCAGGAATGTCTAGCATAGGGAGGGCTGTGATGCTTGAAGTCCAAGTTTAGTTTCCTGCAGAGTGGTGCTCCCCACATTACTTTCATGGGGAGATCAACAATATTTCCTAGATGTTTTTACTGACTCCAGTGCAGCTTTTTTGGACCTTGGACTGACCAGAAGATAGAAAATCCCCTTTTCGCATCTCAACCAGTGGCTCAATGCTATGGAGACCATAAAACCATGGGATATGGGAGCAGAATTAAAGCAGTTGACCCATTGAGTCTTTTTCACCATTTCATAATGGCTGATTCAATTTTCCTCTCAGCCCCAAACTTCTGGCTTCTTCCCGTATCCCTTCATGCCCTGACCAATCATAAATCTATGAATCTCTGCTTTAACATTGCATTTGCCTCCCTCACTACAGACTCCTACAAATTAACCTCATGGAATCCTGCACAAGGACTCCTAAGTCCCTTTGCATCTCAGTTTTTTTGTATTTAGTAAATAGTCAATCTTTTCATTTTTTCTACCGAAGCGCATGGCCGTACACTTCCTGACACTGTATTCCATCTGCCATTTTTTTGCCCATTCTACTAATCTAAGTTCTTCTGTAGCCTCTCTACTTCCTCAAAACTATTTGCCCCTCCACCTACCTTCATATTACCTGCAAAGTCATTGGTTCCATCATGCAAATCATTGACATATGACATAAAAAGAATTGGTCCAGCACAGACCCCTGTGGAACACCACTAGTCACCAGCAGTCAGCCAGAAAAGGCTCCCTTTATTCCCACTCTTTGCCTCCTGCCAATCAGCCACTGCTTTATCCCTGCTAGAATTTTTCCTGTAATACCACGAGCTCGTAGCTGGTTAAGCAGCCTGATGTATGGCAACTTGACAAAGGCCTTTTGCAAATCCAAGTGCACAGCATCAACCAATTCTCCTTTGCATGTTACTACTTCAAAGAATTCCAACAGATTTGTCAGGCAAGATTTTCTCTTGAGGAAGCCATGCTAACTACGGCTTGTTTTATCATGTGCCTCCAAGTACCCAGAGACCTCATCCTTAATTATCGACTCCAAAAACTTCCCAACCACTGAGTTCAGACAAACTGGCCTGGAGTTTCCTTTCTTCTGCCTCTCACCTTTCTGGAAGAGTGAAGTGACATTTGCAATTTCCTGGTCCATTCCAGAATCTAGTAATTCTTGAAAGATCATTACTAATGCCTCCACAATCTCTTCAGCAACCTCTTTCAGAACTCTGGGGGTGTACACAATCTGGCCGGGGTGACTTATCTTCCTTCAACCCTTTCAGTTTCCCGAGAACCTTCTCTCTAGTAATGGTAACTTCACACACCTCATGCCCCCTGACACCTGGAACTTCCATCATACTGCCAGTGTCTTCCACAGTGAAGACTGATACAAAATACTCATTCAACTTATCCATTATTTCATTATCCCCTATTACTACCTCTCCAGCATCATTTGCCAGTGGTCCAATATTCACTCTCACCTCTCTTTTACACTTCATGTATCTGAAAAAACTTTTGGTATCCTCTTTAATATTATTAGGAGCTTACTTTCATATTCCATCTTTACCTTCTTTATGACTTTTAGTTGCCTTCTGTTGGTTTTTAAAAGCTTCTCAATCTTTGAACTTCCCACTGATCATTGCTCTATTATATGCCCTCTCCTTGGCTTCTCTGTTGGTTTTGACTCCTCTGGTTAGTCAAAGTTCTTTATCCTGTGCCTTCTGAATTGCTTCCAGTGCTTCCAGAAATTCCAGTCATTGCTGCCCTGCTGTTATCCCTGCCAGTGTTCCTATCCAATCAATTCTATCATCTCCAAGCACCATGTGGGTTCACCTAACATGGCCCATGAGTGCCAGTCCCTTGGCTCTGGTTCCAAGATTTGTTGAGGGACAATTCACCTACAAAGAAAGATTACTTTTGGACGCCCAGGTTGTTCAAGGGAAAAGGCAGTCCCTTGTGGATCAGGAGTAATATGAATCAAAAGTAAAAAGCTGGCTTCGTTCATGGGACACCTCCGCACCTCCCTTGATAGAGGACTTTCACCAGCACCATTCTGATCACTCTGGGCCATCAGCAGCTGGGCGTAAGGGTGATTCTGCCATGGTCCCAACCAAACAGCTGTAGGCATCCTAGTTTCAGTGCTCCAACTCCCCTGAGTACTGTTAGCTGCCACTGTCCCTTTAAAACTCAGACTGCCTATCATCGCCTGCCACATCCCTTCATGGAAATCTTGTACTTAAAGGCCTCGTGCTGTGCAGTCAAAGCTCAATTGTAGGAGTTAAGTTTCTAGTACTGCTGTTTGTGATTTTGCCTTTGCATTTTGTTTATGTCATCTTGTTTATTTCAAGTCTGAGTTAGCTCCAGAACTTACTCTGCACTTGGGTTCACCAGCATCCTTTGTTCTCATTAAACTCAGTCTCAAAGTAAGAGTTTGCTATTCAAGACCAAAAAGCAAAACAATTTCTTCAGAGGAATTTGAGCTCTGTCACTACATATGTTCAAGACTGATGAGGGAGGGGATTCTGGATATGAAGGGAATCAAAGGATATGTGTTTAGAAAGGTGGTGTTGGTGTCAAGGAAATAGACATCACTGTGCTGACTATCAAGTATCCATTTACCAATCTATGTTAATTCCATTTTATTTTTCCCACATTCCCGTCAACTTCCCCAGATTATATCATTTGTTTTCAACATCGGGACCTTTCAGCAGCTGTTTAATCTACCAATATCTTTTCTCTGTGGGAGAGTCCACAGCTCACCAAAGTGGAGAATTCTAAAGTTCTAAAGAATCACCTTCTTCTGAACAAGGAGATTTCACCCAATCACAGTCCTTGCCAAGATGCCCTGTCCAGGCTAGTCCCATTTGCCAATAATTAGCCCGAACTTTCCAAACCTTTCCAATCCATGTACCTGGCTAT
Source organism: Hypanus sabinus (assembly GCF_030144855.1). NCBI lineage: Eukaryota > Metazoa > Chordata > Chondrichthyes > Myliobatiformes > Dasyatidae > Hypanus > Hypanus sabinus. The sequence continues at coordinate 131,041,620 of NC_082706.1, forward strand.
CCGTCTTTTTAAAGTTGCTGTTGTACCTGCTGCAGCCACTTCCTCTGGCAGGTCATTCCACAGATATCACCCTTCATGTATACATAAAATATAAGTTGCCCCTCAAATTTCTATTAAACCTCTTCCCACTCACCATAAACCTATGCCCTCTGGAGTGTTATAGCACAGGAACCTTGGCCTGTGTAGTCCATGCCAAGCTGTTTGCTTTACCTAGTGCCATCTAACTGCACCTGGTCCAGGAAACTATCCAAACTTCTCATAAATGTTTCAGTTAAACCCACGTCCACCACTTCCGCTGGCAGCTCAATTCACACTCACACCACTCTCTGAGTGAGACTCAATTCTTGATTCCCCAACCCGAGGAAAAAATACACTATCTACGCCCCTTATGATTGTTCCCACCTCTATAAGATTACCCTTCAGTCTCTTACCTCTATGGAATAAAGCCACCTTCCCCACTTCGCTCTCAATGCCAGGGTTTCATTGTGGAAGATATGCCTGTCAAAAGTGGATTGAGTTTGAAAAGAACATTTAAATATTTGCTGGACCTAGAGCCTGCAAACACACGATGTTTGCTAAACAGGATTTCATGTGAGCTAGTACATGGACAGCCAAGGATTAATTGTGCTCATGGATGGTCCAAGGCATTTGAGCAGTCAAGTTGAGAATAACAAAGGTATGGATGGTCTACCTTCCATTGCTTGCTTCCTGAATAGCATATCCAGCAACCTCATTGAAAATCTTTGTGGAATTAATTGCTGTCAACTTTTAAACCACTTTTGGTGTTATTTAAAAGAAAAGTTTAGTGCAACCCTAGGCTTCTCACATAGTGGTTCACTAACTCATTTTCACACCACAGAATGGTCCTCTAGATACTTGTAAACATGTAATCTAGAAGAAAAATTAATACCTAAAATTTTGTTAATCTGGAAATTACTCAATTGCATACAAGTTATGAAATTGAACAGATGGCTAAGCCAATTGTTTTTGCTGTTGTACTTTACATTAAGCAGCCAGGCACATTTGTTTCCCTCAATTAGCTCAAAAATCCCTGCAGTGCTAGACGGGGGCTGCACTTAGTTTTATGGCAATCGTAAAGCCACCAAGGAGATGCACAGAAGATATGCATAGTTTATCTTCAAATCAATTTCTGCATGATGACATTATCTGCAATAAGCAGATTTGTAGATCTAATTACAGCAAAAAGTAAAAAAAAAGTTGGGATTTTTTGTTTTACGAGATCAATACCAATATTCATGCTGCCATTCCAATGGAAATCTCAGAGTAGTTGTATTTGTCTAGCACCTTTTGCAACCTCGGAAAGTCTAACAACACCTCGCAGCTAAATAAATACTTTTGAGGCATAATTGTTTTGCAATTCAGGCATAAGTCCTTTGAATGCTATTAACCAAGCCAGTTGGACTGACTTTCCAAACAGTGAAGGAGATTATAGGGATGTTGGCAGTCTCAGTGTTGGGATTCATTGAGTTCTGACAATGCCTGCTGGCATTAACTGGGGTGTGGGCAAATAGTTTCATTTGAGGCTCATTCCTCAAACAATCCTTGCATTGTTCTGGAGTTACAAGATCTCATCAACTAACTCTCATGGTTACCCCTTTTTTTCACAGAAAAGCACACTGTTAAATAGTTACCCTTTTAGCTCTGAGCCAAGTATTACCTTCTGAGTAGTTTCCTTGTGCAGGAAGATCCAAATCTATCCAGCAGCTAATGCTAAACAAGTGTCTGTCTGGGCAAATTGGTTTATTAAAGAGGCCTGACATATCTGGGTTCAAGTCCTTCACCAGAAACTTTGGCATGATTATTTTGTTTTTTCCAGATCCCATGGTATTACTTAAAATAAAGAAGTTGTGTTTAGTGGCCTGGCCAATATTTATAAACCAAATTTACAAAAGCTGTTAAACAGTTTGTGTTATTGTCTTTTCTATGAAGTTTTGCAACTACAGAGCCCCAGGTTACAACAGGGCCCCTGTTGATGATAATTTTTCATTAGTGGGCAATGAACAAAAATAATGTGTGGGAGAGGATCACAGAAAAGGCTGTGATGGGAGAGTGAACACCAGTCAGCTTACAGACTCAGGTCATGAATGTGCTCGGCTCAACCCACCGCACAATTTTGCAGGACAGAGTAGGGTGGGGATGTGGAGGGAAGGCACATGGAAACCCGGATGTCTGTAGCCCTGCAGGAACTAGCAAATCCATTCCCATCCGCCCTGCTGGCCTCCTAGGGAAATTCTCACCTTATTCCTGAGAAAGGCCACCCGCATACAGACCCCAGAACTGGCACTGCGGCTCATACCTACTGTAAATATCACATGCACCTCGATTGTGTAGAGCCTCACAGTCCATCTGCAACTGGCTAACTGCAAGTCAATCATCTCATCGACTCACCTGTAAAATCAGCTAATTTCAAAAGAATTATCAGAAAATGTTTGTAATTTCGAAGATTCGTGAGTGAGCTCATTATATCCATTACAGGAGTCCATATTCAGACATTTGTAACACAGATACAGACTACAAATATCAAAAATATTTTTCTTGCTCTAAAACAGCTTGAGAGACTCTGAAAGCAATGGGAAGTGCATGTGGAAATGCAAGTTTTCCTCCTATATTAAAGTCATTAAGTTACACAGCACCAAAATTGTCCCTTCCTGCCCATTTCATCCTTTTTGCACTAATTTGATTTGCCTGTATTAGGTTTGTATGTGTCTATAGTTCGTTTATTTCAGTGCTTAACTAAATGTGGTAAGTCAATGTGTAATTCCACTGCCTTACCTTGCAAGATCAACCTCCATCTGCCTAAAAATCATCCCTTCAGATTCCCTTTAAAACACTGTCATTTAAACTTATGCCCTCTTCAAAGCCAGAACATCCAATGTGGAACAGTACAGCACATGACAGGCTTTTTGGCCCATGATACTGTGCTAAACTAATTAAGTTAATAACACATCATCCATTCTGCCTGCACATGGTCCATATCCATCTATCATCTGTATGTCCATTTATCTATCTGCAAGACTCTTAAATGCCTCAATATTTTCTACTTCAACCTCTGCCCCTGGCAGTGCATACTATGCACGAATCACCATCTGTGTATAAGAACTTGGTCTCAACATTCCTTTAAACTTTCCTCTTCTCAGTTTACTGAATATGACCCAGTCCATCATGGTAAACCCCGGTCCGCCATTGAGAACATCTGCATGAAACATTGCTGTAGGAAAGCAGCATCCACCATCAGAGATCCCCACCACCCAGGCCATGCTCTCTTTTCGATGCTGCTATCAGGTAGAAGGTACAAAAGGCTCATGTCTCACACCAGCAGGTTTAAGAGCAGTTTCTAGCCCTGAACCATTAGGCTCTTGAATGAAAGGGAATAACTACACTCATCTGCCCCATCCATTGAGATGTTCCCACAACCAATGATCTCACTTTAGAACTCATTATCTCATGCTATCATTATTTATTGATACTTATTAATACTTGCATTCACATAGCTTGTTGTCTTCTGCACTCAGGTTAATCTTTTATTGATTCTGTTATAGTTACTATTCTAAAGATTTGCTGAGTATGCCCACAGGAAAATGAATTTCGGGGTTGTATATCGTGACAGATATATGGACTTTGATAGTAAATTTACTTTGAACTTTAAAAGTATCCCCTCTTGTATTATTCATTTGGACCATGGGATGTATATTGTGGAGTTCTTCTTTGGTCTTAAACCCACCTTGTAAGGGAACTCTCTACAGGTTCCTCATCCTTTCGCAGATTTGTGTTGCTGTCAGTGGCACCTCTTACATATATTTAGCCCAAAGAAAAAAATTACTTCCAATAATGACCAAACTTCCTGATTCAGGCAAGAAAATATCTTGCAAAATTCTATTTTTTTAGTTTCCAGTCTGGAACATATATCTTTTAGTATTTAGCAAAAGTTAATATGTCAGAGTATTGACAGCACCCTTTAATCTACGTCAATTCTTAAGTCAAATTAAAGTACATAGGATAATAGATACACTGTATTCCAAGGTACTGAACAAGTGGGGAGGTGGAATGAAAGTTGAGTGAAATTCCCCTTTCAGCCAAAAACAGGGGATGCTTGTTTTCTCTGTAATTAACTACTGCTGGCTGATGTTTGAAGTGTGGACTTTGGAGAATGTGCTCCTGATAGTGGGTTGTCAAATACACGGCAAACAATCAAATTCTTATTTCTCTTCAAAACAGCAGTCTTTTCTCAGAGCAATTCCTGAAACATAAGACAGGCAAGCATTTCCAATTTTGCAATTAACTGTGGTTCTTTCACAGTCAATACCAGGCTCTGTCACTTCGTGGGTGTCAGGTAAAAGAACGAAAACCCTGCAGTTATAGAGTTTCTTTCATACCTCTTTGAGGACATCCAGTCAGTGCCTTAAAGTGTGTTAATTGTTGTGATGCAGAAAACACGTCAGCACATGTGGACGCAGTAAGCTCCCATAAGGGGAAATATCTGATCTGATAAGCTGGAGAGAGTAGCAATAGAAGATAATGGAGTCTGGAAGCAAAAGCAAGATACTGAAGGAACTCAGTAGGTCAGGCAGCATTTGTGGATGGGAATGGACAGCCCATACTTCGGATTCAGACCCTTCACCTGATCTGACAATCTGTTCTTAGCAGCACACACAAGATGCGGGAGGAACTCAGTAGATCAGGCAGATTCTATGGAAAAGAGTAAACGGTTGACATTTTGGGCTGAGACCCTTTGTCTCAACCCAAAACATCAATTGTTTATTCTTTTCCATAGATGTTCCCTTACCTGCTGTTCCTCAACAGTGTGCATTGCCAGCATCTGCAGCTTTTCTCAAATCTGTTCTTGGTGACTTTATTGGAGAGGAAAGGGTTAATTAGAAAACTAGGGAGTACTTCCTGCATTTCTTTGAATGTGTTATGGGATTTTCCACTAAAAATTGCAGAAAGCACCTCAATATAACATCCCTTTCAAAGGATGTTACCTTCAATAGCGCAGTCTTCCTTTTGTCCCCCCTCTAAAGTGTCCTCCTGAATTCTTTCACTTTAGACTCCTGAATCTTCAACTCTCTCATTCATAAGAAAAGGTTCTTTCCACTTCGTTCCTGATTATTTTGGTGGTAGCTCTTTCTGTACAACAGTCAAAGTGTTTTTATTCACACGATTATGGCTATCTCTGGCATGGCTTTCAATGCCATGCTCATTGCTAACTCTGCTCAATCACTGTCTACTTAAAGAAGGACAATCAACTTTGAAATTGGCCCCCAATCATTTGTACTGAGTGGTTAATATGTTTTTTGTAATGAAATGCTGGCTGCTTGGTAAGTCACCTGAGGTATTTGAAGATTAAACTTACAAGGTTCATGCTGATCCAGGCACCAGGATTCCTTTCCATATCATATGCTCTCGAGACCAGAACTACCTAGAGTAAATTTCAAGGCACTGGAAAGATACCACCAGCACTGTCTATCCAAAATCCCCATAACTCCTCAAAACTGACATTAGTACCTTTTCCCTAACAACATTGAGGACCTACTTATACCAATCCAGCTGCACTGGGAAGGTCACATTGTTTACCTGCCAGATACAGACTTCTAAAAAGATGTTCTAATCCAATCCATTCCAAGGTGGGCTAGATTCAAGGATGTGCTGAAAGCCTGCTACAAAAATAAAAATCAACACCTCTAATGATTCCTGAGCCTCTTGGACGATGGCTGCTCTAAGTGGAGTTGATGTTGGTGTGGTCCTAAAGGACAAGCATCAGGACCACATGGGAGGAGTGATAACAGTAGCATCAGCCACCCACCATCAAGCATGCATGCATTCCATGAAATGTTTGAGTCCTGATGCAGAGTTTCAGCCTGAAATTTTAACCAGAAGCTTTGTCATAAATTTAAACTTACAATCCAGTGCAGTACTACAGTGCAGTACAATCAAGTTGCACTGTTGCAGATACCAACATCCAGATGAGACGTTAAACCAAATTCTCCCAACCAGATCCCATGGCATTACTTAAAATTAAAAAGTTGTCTTTAATACTTTTAAACTAAATTTACAAAAGGTGGTAATCTGTTTGTGTTATTGTCTTGTCTGTAAAATTTGACCACTACAGAGTCCCAGGTTACAACAGGGCACCCGGTCCTGACAATTTGTCATCAGTGGTCAATGAACAGAAATAATGCATGGAAGAGGATCACAGATAAGGCCGTAATGGGAGAGCGAAAGGGTGCAGGCAGAGTGGCCACCAGCCAGCTTACTGACTCAGGTCATAAGTCTGCTCGGAGCTCCCAAATCAGCTCGGCTCAACCCAACCCCCAATTTTTGCAGCTTGGAGTGAGGTGGGGGTGTGGAGAGAAGGCGCACAGAAATACCCAATTCCAATGCGGATGCTGGCCTTGACTGCTCTTTTCCATTCTCCTCCAGCATTCTGTGATTCAGACTTCCAGCATCTGCATTCTCTCTTGTGTCTCCAAGTCAAATACTTCTGCCTTGTCTATAGATGACTCACCACTTCCCAAATTTGTTCTTGTTAGTTACCTCAGACCCCACAAAGCTGGAGTGGAGGCAAGTAATCCTAGATCCCAAGAGACTGCCTAAGAAGAAGAAGAAATAATTAACTTGCAGGGCCTATATCCAGAGGATTAGACTATTAATTGGGTCAAAACATGTTCAAATCCCATATGGTGGAGATACAGGGCAGATCGGAAATAACGTCTCCTCCTCATTGACAATCATCAGCTCAAGCATATGTGTTTAGCCCTCGGTTCTACTATCTCTACACCCACAACTATGTGGCTGAGCACAGCTCAAAAGCCACCTACCGATGACACATATAGAGCTTCAGATGGTGACAAGGAGGCAAGAGGATAGATCAGCTGATTGAATGATATCAAAACCTTGCACTCAATAAGTCCAAGGAATTGATTGATTGTGGACTTCAGGAAGAAGTCGAGGAACACGCATCAGTCCTCATTGAGGGATCAGCAGTTGAAAAAGTGAGCAGTTTCAAGTTCCTGGGTGACAACGTCTCTGAAGATCAATCCTGGGTCCAATGTATTGATGTAATTACAAAGAGCACAACGGTTATATTTCACTAGGAGCTTAGGGAGACTTGGCATGTCACCAAAGACTCTAGTAAATCTCTACAGATGTAGAGTGGAGAGCATTCTAACTGGTCGCACCACTGTCTGGTATGGAGAAGCCACTGCACGGGATCAGAAAAAGCTGCAAACCCAACCAGTTCCATTATGGGCACTAGACACCTCACCTCAGGACACCTTCAAAAGGCGATGACTCAAAAGGGCAGCTCCCACCACTAAGGACCCACGTCACCCCAGACACACCCTCTTCTCATTGCTACCATCAAGGAGGAAGTACAGGACCCTGAAGACACATGCTCAACGATTTAGAAACACCTTCTTCCCCACTGCCATCAGACTTCTGAATAAACCCATGTAAACTACCTCACTAGTCATTTTCTTCTCTTGCTCTCTTTTTGCACTGCTTATTTAATTATATATGTGTGTGTGTTTATCTTATTGTAATTTATAGTTCATTTTATTATGTGTTATAATGTACTGCTACTGCAAAACAACATATTTCACGATAGAAAATATGCCAGTGATATTAAACCTGATTCTGATTCTGAATTTAAATTCAATCAGTTAAATAAATCTGGAATTAAAAAGTCATAAAGTATAGAAAAAGCACAGTTGAGATAATAAATCAGCCATGATGGAATGGCAGAGCAGATTTGATGGGCCAAACAACTTAATTTTGCTCCTATGTCATATGTATTATAACCTTAAAACTATCAGATTGTCATAAATTCCCATCTGTCTTACTGATTTTTTTCAAGAAAGGAAATTTAACTGTGATAGGCCCATCAATGTGATTGACTGTTAACAGCCTCCTCATTAGAGGCAATACAGTCTGATTTATTTATTCATTTAGTGATACGGTGAGGAGTTGGCCCTTCTGGCCCTTTGAGCCACACTGCCCCAGTAACCTCACAACCCTAATTAACCCTATCCTAATTAGAGGGAAATTTCCAGTACGTCTTTGGACTGTGGGAGGAAAAATGATCACCCGGGGAAATCTTGTGCCTTCCACAGGGAAGGCGTGCAGAGACTCCTTACAGACGGTGCTGGAATTGAACTCCGAATTTTGGAACATCCCAAGCTGTAACAGTGTTGCGCTAACTACAGCACTATTGTAGATGCTGTTGCCATCGACACCCTCAGGAACAAGCAAAATAACTTATTCTTCACTTCTGATGTCAGCTCTGTCATCAGTAAAATGAGAAGATTTCTCGGGCTGGACACAAAGCACTGCCGATAGACTATGCACAGAGCAAGGGAGGGCCATTGAATTGTGATGGAATGGCCCTGAATTTGTGTGAAGTCCTGCATCAAGCTGAGTGCTTTAAAAATGGGAGATGTAATTACATCTCATGTTATGCATAATTAATGATCCAAAAGCAAATTATATCCTACATCTACTTCTCCACATGCGGTGTCATCTGGGAGGCCTAAAGCAAATCTAGGAGAATCTAGAGAGCAGTTTCAAGTGCTGTGCTTGGAGCCTGGGCTTTACATGGGCTCTGGATTGATAGGTGTTTCCCAGAGACTTCGGAGAAAACGGCAAATCCAAGGGCATTGAGGTGGAAAAACGGTTAGAGCATGCAAGCATTTTGAAGTTCACTTATCATGTGGGGAGGTGACTTAGTGACACTGAGCGAGTGACAGCTTTGAATAAGTGTAAGAACACTCAGAAATCAATATCAGGTTCAGAGAGCACTTGGGTTGAGTGGTTGGGTCTAGCAGCTGTCAGAAATACTAATGGGAAGGGGAAGTATTTGTATTAAAGTGGTCTGGCGGTGAGAGAGCATTGTCTACTTACAGCGCGGAACACTGGCAAGACTATTGAAACTCTCAACAAGTTTGTTCCAAGCCTGCTTTGAGTGCCAGTCACCATGAAAAAGGCAACTATGAATAACCAGAACTCAGACTTAGTTGCTGCTTCACACCAATATGCCTGTCAGCTAGAATTACAGTATATACTGCAGATGGTATAAAAATGTGAAAGTTCTCCATAAGTTCCACACAAACCTTCACTTGCATTCTCCGTAATATAACCATCCTTTCCTTTCAGATGCACGTAATAAAAGAATTTCTGGACAGAATGGAAATTATTTGGGTAATTTCACTGACAATTAAGCCTCAAAACAACATAGCTCTAAGTGGCCATGACTGATTTTGTGTACATAATTTGCATGCAACTCTCCTCCACCCTAGACATTATTCAACACAATGTCCCTGTCAAAACACTGACTTCATTGAAAGCCCATTTTTCCATGTCCTGCTCCCCAGTTCTGGATGCCAGAGATGATATAATGACGTAGAAGTCAGTGTTGCTGCCTCACCAATCCAGACAGCAGGGTTTTGCCCTGGCTTTGTGTGAAGTCTACAGAGATTATAGAACATAGAACAACACAGCACAGGAATAGGCTCTTCTGCCATAGTTGATGTATCAAACTCACAAAACCACTTCCCTCTGCCTACACAATGTCCTTATCCCTGTATTCTCTGCATATTTATATGCCTCCATTACCATTAGTGGCAGCACATTCCAGGCACCAACTGACTTCAGTTTAAAAAACTTGCCCCACACATCTCCTTTGAAGTTACTCTTCCTCACTTTAAATGCATATCCCTAGTATTAGATACTTCGACCCTGGGAACATCTTGACACACCATCTTGACTCCCACCTTGAAATTGCAAAGTTCCCACATTCTCCCTGTGACTCCTTGGACTACCTCCCATCCCTGAATCCCAGGACTCTCCCAGTGCTCTATATTTTTAAGAACAGTCATGCCCTACATGAATGTATTGGAAACTTTAAAGATTGATGCTATTTCTTGAAATGGAAGTGGCCCTGTCAGGTAATCTAAGGCAGCTGGGTAGTGCCTGAGAACACTATTATCTGGGAGGACCATGAATGGAGATGTGAGGGAATTCTAGCCTCATCAGCCAAGTCAGCTCTAGCAATCAAAAAGTAAGAGATATTGCAGCCTGACGAAACTCACAGTTTCCTCTCACATCCCAAAGCTACTTCGGGATGCTGCCTGGATTAGAGGGCATGTGTCAGAATGAGAGCTTTGTCTGTCATGGTTCCGGTTGGCTGTTCCCCTTTAATGCTTCTTTCTCCCTGATTATGCCCTAATTTCAGTCATTAGATTTCTGATTGCTGCTAGTTTACTTAATTACAGTACACCTGGTTTTCATCAAAGACTGTGAAATAAGTACGATGGCGTCACCATCACAGGTTGCCCGTTTGTTGGTCTATTCTTGTGTGATACTTCGTTCCCTTGTCCGATTAGAACCGTTAGTTCTAAGTTCAGCTCCAGTTTCAAGATAGTCCCTGTAAATCCTGTCTCCTTGCAAAGATTCCTCTGGTTTGCTGTTCTCTGTTCATGTCTATGCCAGCATCCCCAACTCAGTCAACGTGCCAGTGTCCTGCACTTGGGTTCTCCTCAGTCAGGGCAAGCAACATTGTCAAACTTGGGTTGTGTTCTCTAGAGTGCCAGAGGCTGAGGGAAATCCGATAGAGGTTTTAAGATGATGAGAAGCACTGATAAAGTAGACAGACAGTATCTTTTTCCCAGGGTTGGAATGTCTAATACCAGAGGGAATACATTTAACCTGAGAGAGGGCAAGCTCTAAGGAATTAAGAGGGGGCAAGATTTTTTTTACACAGAGTGCCTGGAATGTGCTGCCTGGGGGTGGTGGCAGAGGCAAGGACTTTTAAGACAGGTTTAGATAGGCACATGAATGTGAGAAAAATGGAAGGATGTGGACACTGTGAAAGACATTAGTTTTGTTGGCCATTTCCTGTGCTCTATGGTTCTATGTTCCATATGCTGGTCAATTAACTGGCTACTAATTGTGGTCCATGTGGGTACCAGTGATGTAGGAGAAATGATGAAAGAGGTTATACTGGTGGTATTTGAACAGCTAAGGACTAAATTAAAACATAGAACCATAAGGGTATCAAATCTCTGGACTATTAACTGAGCAATGTGCAAATTAGCACAGCGTTTGTAAAATCAGCAAGTTAAATGCATGGTTCAATGATTAGTCTGGGAGAAGTGGGTTTGAATTCTCGGGACATAGGTACCAGTCCTGACAAAGGAAGAAGTGGTTCTGATGGGATGGACTCCATGTGAACCATGTTGGTATCAGGGTCGGGGTGAATCACATAATTAGAGTTGTGTATAGGGCTTTAAACTAAATAGTGGGGAGGGAGAGTCAACAGCTTGGAAAATATGGATAAATTAAAAGGGAGGATGAATGCACATTAATAACATCTCCAGAATAATAAGATAAAAATCTTAGAAAGAGATAAGAATTTAACTTCAGGCAACATGAAGTAGGGTGATGAATACAGGACTGAATTTGTTATATTTGAAAGCACACAGTGAAGATTTGATGTTGTGTAATGAACTAGATTACATCAGGAAGCTTAAGGTAAAGGAAGGCCTTAGGAGACAGTGATCATAATATTCTGGTGGAACTCAGTAGGCCAGGCAGCATCTATGGAAGGGAATAAAGAGTCGAAATTTCACACCAAGACCCTCCAACAATACTGGAAAGGAAGCGGGGGGGGGGGGCTGGAAAGCCAGAATAAAAAGGTGGGGGAGGAGGGAAGAAGGAGTACAAGCTAGAAGGTGATAGGTGAAGCCGGACAGTGAGGGAGGGAGATGTAGTGAGAAGCTGGAAGGTGATAGGTGGAAAAGGTAAAGGCCTGAAGAAGGAATCTGATAGGATAGGAGAGTGGGCTATTAGAGAAAGCAGAGGGAAGGCAAAGGGAGTTGATAGACAGGTGAGAAGAGAAAAGGTAAAAGCCAAGCCAGGGTGGGAAATGGAAGTGGGGAGGGGGAGAAATAACCAGAAGTTAGAGAAATTGATGCACATGCCATCAGGTTGAGGGCTACCCAAACAGAATGAGGTGTTGCTCCTCCAACATGAGAGTCAACTCATTATGGCTAGAAGAGGCCCCCTCTCCTTCCCCTTGCCTCTTCCATTCCCCTCTCTGACTCCTCTCTTACATCTTCTCTTCTCACCTGCCTGTCACATCCCTGTGGGGGCTCTCCACTGTCCTCTTCTCCAGGAGTCCACTCTCCTTTCCTGTCAGATGTCTGCTTCTTCAGCCCTTTACCATTTCCACCTATCACCTCTCAGATTCTCACTTCATCCCCCTCACCAACCTGGCATCATCTATCATCCTCTAGCTTCTACTACTTCCCCTCCTTCATGTTCTGGCTTCTTCTCCCTTCCTTTTGAGCCCTAATGAAGGGTCTCAGTCCAAAGCAACAAGTGTTTATTCCTTCCCATGGATGCTGTCTGACCTGCTGAGTTCCTTTAGTAAATTGCATGTGTTACTCTGGATTTTCAGCAGCAGCATAAACTCTTGTGTTAGTGATCATATTATGATCACCCTGCAGTTTGAGAGGTAAGCAGATAAATTTCAAGGTGCATAATTTATACATTCTTTGATAGTACACATGCTTTGAATTTTGAAGCTTCAAAACCATGAGGGGGAGAAGGTAAAATTAGATATATTGGTATCACAGTTGAGCAAACAGGCATGAGAGAGGATCTGGTCAAAGCTAATTGTAAAGGGACACTAGCAGGGATTATGCTAGCCTTTTAAAGATTAAAGAGTAGCTTTATTGGCCACATGTACATCAAAACATGCAGTGAAATACATTGTTTGCATCAAATCAAATCAGTGGGGATTGCGCTGGGCTGCCTGCAAGTGTCACTACACATTCAGTGGCAACATAAGGTGCCCACATCTCAATAACCCTAAACATCCATCTAGGAATGTGGGAGGAGCAGAGGCTGGAGTTTCTCAGAGTCATTTTAAACATGCAAGATCGGTTCATCCCAAAGAAGAAGAAACATTCTAAAGGAACAATTCAGCAACAAGGGAAGTCAAGAAGCAAAAGAGAGGTCATACAATATGGCAAAAGTTAGTGTGAAGTTAGATGATTGAGAAGCTTTTAAAAACCAATGGAAGACAACAAAAAGCCAGAAGAGAAAAGACAAAATATGAAGATAACTAGCCAATGATATAAAAGAGAACATTTTTTTTCAGACATATGAAGAGGAAAAGAGAAGTGAGAATGGATATCGGACCACTGGAAAATGACACTGGAGAGGTAGTAATGGGGAACAAAGAAATGAATATCTACAAACCCCATTTCCAGAAAAGTTGGGATATTTTCCAAAATGCAATAAAAACAAAAATCTGTGATATGTTAACTCACGTGAACCCTTATTTAACTGACAAAAGTACAAAGAAAAGATTTTCAATAGTTTTACTGACCAACTTAATTGTATTTTGTAAATATACACAAATTTAGAATTTGATGGCTGCAACAGACTCAAAAGTTGGGACAGAGGCATGTTTACCATTGTGTTACATCACCTTTCCTTTTAATAACACTTTTTAATTGTTTTGGATCTGAGGATACTAATTGTAGTAGATTTGCAATTGGAAATTTTCTCCATTCTTGCTTGATATAAGACTTCAGCTGCTCAACAGTCTGTGGTCTCCGTTGTCTGATTCTCCTCTTCGTGATGCACCATACATTTTCAATAGGAGATAGATCTGGACTGGCAGCAGGCCAGTCAAGCACACGCACTCTGTGTCTACAAAGCCACGCTGTTGTAGCCCGTGCAGAATGTGGTCTGGCATTGTCCTGCTGAAATAAGCATGGACGTCCCGGGAAGAGACGTCACCTTGATGGCAACATATGTCTCTCTAAAATCCTAATATACGCCTCAGAGTCAATGGTACCTTCGCATACATGCAACTCACCCATGCCGTGGGCACTGATGCACCCCCATACCATCACAGATGCTGGCTTTTGCACCTTTCGCTGATAACAATCAGGATGGTGGTTTTCATCTTTGGCACGGAGAACTCAACGCCCATTTTTTCCGAAAACTAGCTGAAATGTGGACTCATCTGACCACAGCACATGGTTCCACAGTCTTTTGGTCCATCTGAGATGAGCTCGGGCCCAGAGAACTCGCCAGCGTTTCTGCATATGATTGATGTATGGCTTCCTCCTTGCGTAATACAGTTTCAAGTTACATTTCTGGATGCAGCGACAGACTGTTTTAAACTGACAATGGTTTTCCGAAGTACTCCCGAGCCGAGGTGGCTATAATTGTCACAGTAGCATGATGGTTTCTTAGGCAGTGCCGTCTGAGGGCTCGAAGATCATGCGCATTCAACAGTGGTTTCCGACCTTGCCCTTTACACACTGAGATGTCTCTGAATTCTCTGAATCTTTTCATAATATTATGTACTGTAGATGTTGAAAGACCTAAATTCTCTGCAATCTTGCATTGGGAAATGTTCCTTTTGAACTGACTAACAATTCTCTCACGAATTTTGGCACAAAGGGGTGAGCCATGACCCATCCTTGCTTGCAAAGACTGAGCCTTTGATGGACGCTACTTTTATACCAGGTCATGTTACCTCACCTGCTACCAATTAGCCTGCTTAATGTGGAGTCTTCCAAAACCGGTGTTACTTGAATATTCTGCACACTTTTCAATCTTATTTTAACTCTGTCCCAACTTTTGTTGAGTGTGTTGCAGCCATCAAATTCTAAATTTGTTTGTATTTACAAAATACAATTAAGTTGGTCAGTAAAACTATTGAAAATCTTTTCTTTGTACTTTTGTCAGTTAAACAAGGGTTCACGTGAATTAACATATCACAGATTTTTGTTTTTATTGCATTTTGGGAAATATCCCAACTTTTCTGGAAATGGGTTTTGTATTTTGTGTCAGCTACCAGCAACATGCCAAAAATTCAAGAGTCAGTTTGTATGAGAGAGAGTAATCACTACTGCTAAGGAGAAGGTGCCAGGGGAGCTGAAAGGTCTAAAGGTAGATCAGTTATGTGGACCAGATGAAATACACCCCAGGATTCTGAAAGGGGTAGCTGAAGGTATTGTGGAGGCATTAGTAGTGATCTTCCAAGAATCTCTAAATCCTGGAATAGTTCCGGATGACTGGAAAATTACAAATTTCACTCCTCTCTTTAAGAAAGGAGGCAAAAGACAGGAAATTGGATGCCAGTTAGCTTGACGTCAGTGTTTGGTAAGATGTCAAAGTCTGTAATTAAGGGTTAGACACTGGTGTACTTTAAGGCACATTATATAATAGGGCAAAGTCACCATGATTTCCTTAAGGAACTCTTGACAAATTTGTTGGAATTATTTGAGGAAGTAATGGGAGTACAGACAAAAGAGAGTCAGTGGATGTTGTTTACTTAAATTTTCAGAAGGCCTTTGAGAAGGTGCTGCACACGAGGCTGCTAATCGTTAAGACAACATCATAACACAGGAAAATACTTCTGTGGATAGAAGATTGACTGACTGGCAGAAAACAAAGAGTAGGAGTAATGGGGGCATTTTCTGGTTGACTGCCTGCCACTAGTGGTGTACTGCAGAGCTCAGTGTTGGGCCCATGTTTTTCATGTTATATGTTAATAATCTGGATAAAGGAAATGATAACTTTGTGGCCAAGTTTGCAAATGATACAATGAAAGGTAGAGAGGCAGGTAGTGTTAGGGAATCAGAAGGTCTGCAGAAGGACTTGGAAAGATTAGGAGAATGGGCAAAGAGGTAGATGGAATGGTGTAGGGAAGTGTATGGTAAATGCACTTTGGTAGAAGGAATAAAGTTGTTGCTATTTTCTAAACTGGGAGCAGATTCAGAAATCGGATGTGCAAAGGGTCTTAAGAGTGTAAGTGCTGGATTCCCTAAAGGTTAACTTGCAGTTTGAGGTGGTAGTAAGGAAAGTAAATGCAATGTTAGCATTTATTTCCAGAGGAATAGAATATAAAACAAAAATGTAGTGTTGAGGCATCATAATCTGTTGGACAACCAAATATGGAAAATAGTGAGCGGTTTTGGGCTCCATAACTGGTTTACAAGAATGATGCCCAAAATGAAAGGGTTAATGTATGACGAGTGTTTGATGGTTCTGGGACTGTATTCACTGAAGCTTAGAAGAATAAAGTGGGAATCTCGTTGAAACCTACTGAATATTGAAAGGCCTGGATGAAGTGTACATGGAGAGGATATTTCCAATAGTAAGAGTCTAGGACTAGAGAGTCCAGTTTCAGAATAGAGGGACATCCCTTTAGGACAGAGATGAGGAGGAATTTCTTTAGCCAGAGAATTGTAAATTTGTGGAATTCATTGCCACAGATTACTCGGGAGATGACGACACTGGACATTTTTAAAAGAAGAGGTTAATAGATTCTTGATCAGATTATGTCAAATATTACGTAGAGAAGGCAGGACAATGGGTTGAAGGGGAAAACCCTTCTTCATGAAGCAGACTTGATGAGTCAAATGACCCAGACCTGCTCCTAATCCTTATCAGCTTAATGTCTTATGGATGGGAGTCTTGGAAATCAGCATATCATTATATATTAAGAGGAGGTTATTTGATTCACCCTTGTTGACAAGCTTTTGGTGGTTGAGATGAAAAATTTGCCAGAATTCCTACAATATAAGAAAGCTAATTGGTCCACCATTTTCTATCCCTGGCACTTTATATCTGTTGAGGATATGGATAGAGAATTGGATAAGATATAACTGGGGCAGTTTTAACATAATTGTCTGGGCAGGAAACCAGTGACTCACACAGAAAATTGGTCCAAACTCTCATGAATAAAATGGCAATTCAGTTGAGTTAGAAAAACCTGCAGGAGAGGAGGCATTGAGGGGAAGAAAGAAGCAAAATTCTTTCAAGATGATGTCTCTTTAAAAGAATCTGCTGACTATTATTCAACAACTCATATTCCCGAGGGTGAAGAGATTGGGATTTAACGTTGTTAAATCAGTACATCAATAGCTTTCAGAGAATGCATTGAACATACTTAGGAAGGAATTGTGTGGACTTTGGGTGAACATAAAATGTCTATGGACAACATTAATTTTCCTTTATGAGTACTGGATGCAGTTTTGTTGCCTGATAGTTTAAACAGTAATGAAGAGTAATGGTGAGAGGGGAATAATGTGGGCATATATAGAATGACACAATCTAAAAGGAAAGTGCATTAATCCGCTAGGATTAGTAACATATTAAAACATAATTCCTTTTCATACAATTATACCCAGCAGTCGAGAGATTTGTAATGTCCCAAGAAACAGGAAATTTTGATATATTAAATTCTCTTGTTTATATGGGCTCAGACTCTTTCTGCATCAAGATTTAAATGGTTAAATTTAATATCAGAGAATATATACAGTATACAACCTTTAGATGGGTAGATATATCAGTGTTTGAAACGTACTTATGGTGAAGAAGTGATGCAAAATAGACCTGGTGATGTAGTCACTCGCCTTGTGCTTTGTACACTCAAATGGGGAATGCTACCCAGTTCCAGAATGCATTTCCATGCTTATCTGGATCATTGCGCATCGTATCTATTGCAAACTCTTTGTGACAAAAGTTCTTGCTCTCAATGGCTAAGCTTTAATTTTAAGCTTATGTTCTCCTGTTCTAGATTCCCAACCAGAGGAAACAGTTTCTCCTTGATGTAGAATTATAAGATTGCATGATTCACTCAAGGCTATTTGCCCTGAACTGATAACTACACAGTTAAATTTTGACTGTCTAAAGTATTTCAGTTATTGGCTGACTGGCTTCATTTACCAACTACATTGAACAGAGAGCATAATTGAACTAACCTGTCTTCTCTCTGGATTTTACTCAGTATAATTTAAAAGTGAACTAAGAGCAAGTCGAAGTGATCCAGCAAGAAAGCTTCACCCCGATGTACAGTCGTTAATGTACCTGGTGGCTTATTCTGAAATTGAATGAAAAATAAAACTAAGACATTGATTTAATTGAAGATATGATTGGATACTTAATAATAATGCAAGATGCAAACAAATACCGTACATTTTAAGAAGGAATATTTCAGTACTGAACAAATAACGTTCAACAGTTGGTCCAACTGTATATCATCATCATATGGATATCAGTCAATAATTGTATAATCTAATTTTCCTTGTCAACATTGCCACTTATTTAATTATATACAAATTCTTAAAGTTGCACACTTTCAAGCCCTATCAATTGCCTTCTCTACCCTCTACCTGGGGATGTGTTGATTAGATCAGTCTATTTTTCACCTTAATTTTCTCTTTGGTACAGCAATAATCTGTAAAAGCTCAGGCATCTAATTTCAAGCTTAATCATTAAACCTTTGCTTTTCTCTTTCCATCTTTCTCCCTGTTTAAATCTTCCTATAAAATTATCACAGCAGAAGTAAAGATAGATGCATAATTTAAAGCCCTTATTCTCCACTACTACTTGCCTGCACTTTGTTCCTCTCACCAATGTCTCCACCTTCCTCAGCTTCAACAGAATATCTGCTAAGACTTCCCTCCAGCGTTTGCTTCTTCCCTCTTTGGATCACTCCCTGATTTTCATAAAACTCATCAACTCTATTAAGCTTAATTTGATCCCCAATTACCTCTCAGGTTCTTCTACCAAATACTTCTTCCTACCTGCTAACATCATCAATCTCCAAATCATTATCTTTTAAAAAATCTTAATTTGCTATGCTCTGCAATTTATCATTCTTCCACAAGTTCCCTCTCACTCTCTAGAGGCATTGGGACATACTACAAGCACAGTAATAGCTCAGCTCATCCATGCCATCTGTGATGTCCTTTTGCTCATGCTTGCACTTTACACCTCAAAACCTATCCCAGTCATGCACCAGTCCAAATGCCTTTTAGATGGAATTAACGTATCAGCCCCAACCCCTTCCTTTAGCAGCCTGTTCGGTATAGTCACCACCCACTGCTTAAATATGTCGCCCCCTCAGGTCCCTTTTAAATCTTTCCACTGTCACCTTAAATCTCTATCGTCTATCCTTGGTTCCCCATTCTCCTTACTTTGTTCCTCATGATTTTTTTCCTGCCTCTACAAGATTGCCTTTCGGTCTCCTATGCTCCATGGAATGAAGCTACCTCCACCTCTTTGCTCTCAATGTTAAAGCTTCACCATAAAAGATGGATTGAGTTTGAAAGAAAAAGGTTTGTGGACCACGGTCCATCGTAAGTGTGTGAACACAAGCTGATGACTTCACAGGATTTCATGTGAGGTAGCACATGGGCAACTGAGATTTGACTGGCTTCATGGATGTTCCAATGAAGGCAGCTGGCCAAGCAGGTATTTAAGTGTTTTAGCTGAAAATAACAAATTCATGGATGGTTTGATTTCTGCTGTACGTTCAATATAATGATTGAAACTGTTGGTGGTATTCATTTCTGTTAACTTGTAAACCAGTTCTGTGTTCTCTCAAAGAAAATTTAACACAACCCTGGGCTTCTCCCAGAGTGGTTAAGTAACTCAGTTTCATGCCACAAAATGGTCCTTCAGATGGCTGTGAAACTGAGCTGGAGAAAAATAAATTGTTCAACAAAATTGTTAAAGATCTGGAAATTACTCCATGGCATATGAGCTATGAAGTTAAACAGATGGTTAAGCCAATTGCTTTTGCTGTTGACCTTTACATTAAACACCAAGGCACATTTGTTTCCCTAAATTAACTCAAAAATCCTGCAGTTCCTGGGGAATAGAAAGAATTCTGTGTTCACCCTAACTTATGCCTCTCATTTTTCACCTCTGTCCACCATGCTCCAAGGTAGGTAGTATAAGCCTTCCCAAACTCTCCATAAATTCAGGCCCTTGATTTTTGGCAATATTCTCATAAATCTTCTTTAACTGTCACAACACTTTGTTATTCTCATGATTTTAAAGCATTAGAGCACAGAAACAGTCCCTCCGGCCCATTGGGTCCATATCAACATCGTAACAGTCCCTCTGGCCCACTGGGTCTGTACCAAATCATAACAGTCCCTCTGGCCCACTGGGTCCATATCAACATCATAACAGTCCCTCTGGCCCACTGGGTCTGTACCAAATCATAACAGTCCCTCTGGCCCACTGGGTCCATATCAACATCATAACAGTCCCTCTGGCCCACTGGGTCCATATCAACATCATAACAATACCTCTGGTCTAGAGTCCTTACCAATATCGTAAGAATCAATCTGACCCTCTGAGTACACCCCAATACCAAAGCGATTCAATATTAATCCTATTTCATTCTCCCCACATTCCCTTCAACTCCCCTATGGTGTCATAGACTTAGGCAGCACAGAAACTGGTCCTTCGACCAACTTGTCCATGCTATCTACCTGAGCTCAACACATTTGCCTGCATTTTGCCCATATTTCTCTGAACTTTTCCTATCTATGTACAGTCCCTACCCAAATGGGCTTTTAGAAGTAATTGTACCCATCTCTGCAGCTTTCTCTAGCAGCTCATTCCATATACCCACTGCTGTCTTGTGCCAAGTTCGCCCATTAGTTCCTCTTAAAATCTGTTTCATACCTCTGTTAGCTTTAGACATCCTTATCCTGGGAAAAGATTGTATCTGTCCATCATGTCTGTCAGGATTTTATATTCCTCCATAAGGTCAGCCCTCAGTCTCCCACATTCAAGGAACAAAAGTCTCAGCTTATCAAGTCTCTCCTTACACCTTAAGCTTTCCAGTCTCTGTAAAATCATCAATAATCTTTTCTACACTGTTTTCAGGTTTTGTGCATAACTTTTCTACCACTGCCAGTTTAAGTGGATTCAAGCTTCCATCTTCCACATTTCAGAGACAGTGCTCAGAAAGTCTTTTAGCCTCTCTTCAGTGGCTGTCTCTACGGTTTCATATTCTTCTGTGCATAACGGACAGCAATGCTCCAAGGCAGTGAATTGAAGTCCCATCCATTCAGAAAGCTTATAAGCAAACAGAGCTGATGTGTGTACAATGCTAAAGATGATTAAAGATTTCTGTAAGATAGTTAATACTGCAGTTATGATAGGCATTCTTACTTTATCATCTACCAACTACCTTTAGTTGTTAATGCTCTCTATGTGTCACAGGCTGTACAGACAGATGACTGTGTGGAGGAACACCAGACTCCCATGTTGAAACAGGAACAAGAGTTTATTCATAAGAATCCATGGCTTGGCTGAGAGACACCATGAGGTCAATCATTCTCAAAACACAAGGCCCCTGCGATGTGCTAATTGAGAGTCCATTTTAAATAATCTCAGTACACTGAAAACCCATGGCAGTCAAAATAAATGTGACAAGATTAAACAGAAAGCACAAGGTCTTAACGACTCTCAGTAAGACAACGATTAACAAATACAAGTACATAGTCTCACAAGACTTGTGACATAATGACTTACTGCTGCCTCCTAGATATGCTTATATTTAGCTAAGAAGTGATATTGATTGGAATATTAGGATCTGCTGGTTCCTTCAGAGAACCAGCACGGGCGAGATTGGCTAAATGGTCACCGATTATGTCTTACGATCATGACACAAATATATATTTTAAACTGCTGCATTTCACAAGCCTCACTTGCCTTACACTCCTCCCTTTCTGCTGTTCATCCTCTGCCACCTGTGTTAAACCCAAAAATAAAGTAGAAACTTCATACTCTATTCCAGTTCAGAATTCAGTTACTTCAACATCGAGCGATCAAGAGCAAATTTTATTCCTCAGTTATTCAGGGCTGAGTTGCTCCCAACCACCATTTCAGATCTTGTAATAAAGCATCAGAAATCTATCATTCTGCATTCCTGATTAATTTAAGAAGCTGCAGTTATTTCTTTTTTAGTCCGATGGAATCAGTAGAGATTAGATGCTACAATCCAGAAACTGCACAGGTTAGATACAGTTTATTCCCTCGTAGACCATTGCCTAATCTGAATTTCTCTTTGCAATACAATTCCAGATGATACATTTCTGAACAGTGGGAATAGAATTGAAGGCGAGTTAGACCATAAGACATAGGAGTAAAATTAGGCCACTTAGCCCATCGAGTCTACTCTACCATTCAATCATGGCTGATCCTTTTTTTAATCTCCTCCTCAACTCCAGTTCCCAGCTTTCTCCTCACAACCTTTGATGCCATGTCCAATCAAGAACCTATCGATCTTAAATACATCCGAAGACCTGGCCTCCACAGCTATATGTGGCAACAAATTCCACAAATTGAGCACCCTTTGGCTGAAGAAATTTTCCACATCACAGTTTCGAAAGGATACCCCTCTATTCTGAGGCTGTGCCCTCTTGTCTTTGACTCTCCTACTATGGGAAACATCCTTTACACATCTACTCTGTCAAGGCCTTTCAACATTCAAAAGAGTTCAATGAGATTCCCCTCATCCTTCTGAATTCCAGTGAGTTCAAACCCAGAGCCATCAAATGTTCCTTTTATGATTACCCTTTCATTTCTGGAATCATCCTTGTGAACCTCCTCTGGACCTTCTCCAATGCCAGCACATTTTTACTAAGATGAGGGGCCCAAAACTATTCACAATACTCAAGGTGGAGCCTTACCAGTTCCTCATAAACCCTCGGCATCACATCCTTGCTCTTGTATTCTAGACCACTTGAAATGAAAGCTAACATGGCATTTGCCTTCCTCACCGCCAACTCAACCTGCAAGTTAACCTTCAGGGTGTTCTGCACAAGGACTCCTGAGTCCCTCTGCAGCTCAGATTCCTGGATTTTCTCCCCGTTTGGAAAATGGTCCATATATTTATTTCCAATGTGCATGAGCCTGCATTTTCCAACATTGTATTTCATTTGCCACTTTCTTGCCCATTCTCCTAATCTGTCTCAGTCCTTCTGCATCCTACCTGTTTCCTCAACACTACCTGCCCCTCCACCAATCTTCATATCATCTGCAAACTTGGCAACAAAGCCATCTATTCCATCATCTAAATCATTTATATATGACATTAAAATAAGTAGTCCCAACATTGACCCCTCTGGAACACCACTAGTCACTGGCAGCCAATGAGAATAGGATCCTTTTATTCCCAGTCACTGCTTCCTACTAATCAGCTAATGCTCTAACCATGTTAGTAACTTTCCTGTAATACTGTGGGTTCTTAACATGGTAAGCAGCCTCATGTGTGGCACTTTGTCAAAGGTCTTCTAAAAGTCCAAATATACAACATCCACTGCATCCCCTTTATCTATCCTACTTGTAATCTCCTCAAAGAATTCCAACATGTTCGTCAGGCAAGATTTTCCCTGAAGGAAACCATGCTGACTTTGTACTATCTTGTCATGTGTCACCAAGTACTCCATCACCTCATCCTTAACAATGGACTCCAACATCTTCCCAACTTCTGAGGTCAGGCTAACTGGTCTATAATTTCCTCTTTCCTGCCTTCCTCCTTTCCTAAAGAGTGGAGCAACATTTGCAATTTTCCAGTCCTCTGGCGTCATGCCAGAGTCCAGTGATTTTTGAAAGATCGTCTCTAATGCTCTAATGCTACCATTTTCAAAACCCTTGTGTGCAGTTCCTCTCATCCGGGTGACTTATGTATCTTTAGGTCTTTCAGCTTTTTGAGCACTTTCTTTCTTGTAACAGTAACAGCACCCACTTCTCTTCTTCTCACTCTCTTGAGATCCATTGTCAACCTGATTTTCCCAATCAACCTGCATGTTAAAATCTCCCATGACTACCATAACATTGCCCTTTTGACTCACCTTTTCTATTTCCAGTTGTAACCCATGGTCCACCTCCCAGCCACTATTGGGAGGCCTGTATACAAATGCCATCAACATCCTTTAACCCTTGCAGTTTCTTAATTCATCCCACAAGGATTCAACATCTTCCGATCCTATGTCACAGCTTTCTACTGATTTGATGCCATTCTTTACCAGTAGAGCCACACCACTCCTTCTGCCTACCTTCCTACCCCTCCGATATAACGTGTAACCTTGGACATTCAGCTCCCAATTACAACCATTCTTCAGCCACAATTCAGTGATGGCCATAGCATCAAGCCTGGCAATCTGTAATATTGCAACAAGATCATCCACCTTATTTCTTATACTACATGCATTTAGATACAATACCTTGAGTACCGTATTTGCTATCCTTTCTGACTCTGCATCCTAATGATTTGATACTCAGCCTGTTGGCTGCAACTAAATCCCATCACCTGCCTGCCCTTCCTGACAATCTGACTGCACACTACCTTTACTTTTTTTTACCACCTTTTGAATCTACCTTTCCTGAGTCCCTTCTTTCCAGTTCCCACCACCCTGCCAAGTTAATTTAAACCCTCCCCAACAGCTCTAACAAACCTACCCGCAAGAATATTGGGTTCAGGTGCAACCCGTTACTACCTCCCCCAGAAGAGATCCCAATTATCCAAGAACCTGAAGCCCTGCCCCCAGCTCCAGCTTCTCAGCCATTCATTTATCTGCCAAATCATCCTGTTTCTACCCTTGCTAGCCCATGGTACAGGTGGCAATCCAGAAATTACTACCTGGGAGGTCCTGTTTCTGAGCTTTCTCCCTAGCTCTCTAAATTCTCTTTTCAGGACCTCATTGCTTTTCCTTCTTATGTCATTGGTACCAATATGTATCAACCACTCAACAGACGACACCTTTGCCACCACCCTCCACCTCGCCCTCACCCACCTGGACAAAAAAGACACATACATTTGAATGATGTTCATAAAACTTCAGTTGAGCATTCAACATAATCATTCCTCAGCACCTGATTGGATAGCTGAAACTGCTGGGCCTGAACACCTCCCTCTGCAACTGGATCCTAGACTTCCTGACTGGGAGACCTCAATCAGTCCGGATTGGGAGCCGCATCTCCAACACCATCACACTGAGCACGGGGGCCCCCCAGGGCTGTGCGCTCAGTCCACTGCTGTTCACTCTGCTGACCCATGACTGTGCAGCAATACACAGCTCAAATCACATCATCAAGTTCACCGATGACATGACTGTGGTGGGTCTCATCAGCAAGAACAATGAGTCAGCTTACAGAGAGGAGGTGTAGCGGGTAACAGACTAGTGTAGAGCCAACAACCTGTCTCTGGATATGAACAAAACAAAAGAGATGGTTGTTGACTTCAGGAGAGCATGGAGCGACCACTCTCCGCTGAACAGTGACAGCTCCTCCGCAGGGATTGTTAAGAGTACCAAATTTCTTGGTGTTAACCTGGCTGAGAATCTCACCTGGTCCCTCAACACCAGCTCCATAACAAAGAAAGCCCAGCAGCATCTCTACTTTCTGCGAAGGCTGAGAAAAGTCCATCTCCCACCGCCCATCCTCTCCACATTCTACAGAGGATGAATTGAGAGCATCCTGAGCAGCTGCATCTCTGCCTGTTTCAGGAATTGCACTGTCTCGGATCACAAGACCCTGCAGTGGATAGTGAGGTCAACTGAGAAGATCATCGGGGTCTCTCTTCCCACTATTATAGACATTTACACCACACACAGCACCCACAAAGCTAACAGTATTGTGAAGGACCCTACGTACCCCTCACACAAACTCTTCTCCCTCCTGCCATCTGGAAAAAGGTACCAAAGCATTCGGGCTCTCACGACCAAACTGTGCAACTGTTTCTTCCCCCAAGCTTTCAAACTCCACAAAACCCAGAGTCTAGACTGACATCTGCATCATTTATCATTATATTGTAATTTGTTCTCTACTGTGCCTATTGTCTTGTCTATTAATTATTGTACAGCCCTGCATTGTTTTTGTGCACTTTATGTAGTCCTGTGCAGGTCTGTAGTCTACTGCAATTTTTATGTTGTTTTATGTAGTCTAGTGTAGCCTTGTGCTGTCTCACATAGTCTAGTGTAGTTTTGTGTTGTTTCATGTAGCACCAGGGTCCTGGAGGAACGTTGTTTCATTTTTATTGTGTACTGTACCAGCAGTTTATGGTCAAAGTGACAATAAACTTGACTTGACTTGACATCTGGCTGCTCCCCCTCCTTCTCCAAAATGTTGTGGACGCGATCTGTGACATCCCTGACCCTGGCACCTGGGAGGTAACATACTATCCAGGAGTCCTGTTCAAGTCCACAGAATCTCCTGTCAGTTGCCCTCACTATCGAGTCCCCTATCACTACCACTCCCTCCTCTCTCTCTTTCCCTTCTGCACCACAGACCCGTGCTCAGTTAACAGGCATATGGGCATTATCAGAGACATTAGAGACATTATTAGTGGCATGCATAAAAATCACTTAACTGCTGTTAATCTGAAATTCTGTTGACATGCAGTGTACAACATCGCAACAGGTAAATTGTATTTCAGTGATTAATAACAATTTCCTTATCAGTAAAACAGCAAGCATTTGCAGCCAGCTAATTTATAATAGATCAATGCAACAAATGAACAAATAATTATATCTTCTTTGAAACATTGCTCGGATTCTAGTTTTAAGTTTTAAGTTGCCAATGTCTTCAAATTGCAGGAACCCAATTGACTATTTGTCTGACTGTTACAAAACTGACACATTGCTAATAAATGAAGCATTCATGTTAAAAAGACAACTCCCACCCTAAAAAGTCTTCATTCAAATTAATGTAGAATATAGACTTCCTCACTATTTCGGTCCACTTACAACATTAGATGGAGGAGCAACACTGCGATTGGAATTTCCCCACTGACAAAATTCCATGAGGTTCTAGTTACTGGGCATGAATTACATCTTCTAAATTACAATAAATGTTTAACAACACCATAAATATTGGTGAGATTAAATATTTTGTTCCCCTCAAAATTTCAAAACGTTCCACTGGAATGATGGGTAGCACTCAGATCTGTTCTTAATTTGTATCCGTGGTGATGGATGACTTAATTCTGTATCAGTGACATTTATTGGCAACTATATTATTTCAGAAAGGAAGGTGGTGATGAAGAGTATGTGGTTTTAACTAAAAAGGAACAACTGTGACATAATCAAGAAAGAAGATTTATCCAACTAATGCTCCAATTACAATTGGCTTTTTTCGTGTGTGTCAAGACATTTAGTTGTGGGCAAGTTTTGAGAGTAGATTCTGAGGACAGTTTAGGGAGGGGCATGTTAATACAGGTCTGTCAGCATGAATGAAAATCATGTTGCCCTAACCTAATTGGTGATTTGAAGAGGTAACAAAGGATCTCTGTAAGCATAGCTTATTTGACATCATCTACATAGAAAGTGGTAATGTTCAACCCATGGCAGATTGAATAAGAAAACAAAAACCTCTGGAGTTCAAGAGAAATTCAATAATTGGATCCAAAGTTCAAGAAAGGGATGGATTTTTGTTTATTAAGGGAATCAAGGGATTTGCATTTGGTTCAGGAAAAGGACATTGCAGGAAACATAGAAATATAGAACATAGAAAACCTACAGCACAATACAGGCCTTTCAGCCCACAAAGCTGTACCGAACATGTCCTTACCTGAGAAATTACCTAGGGCTACCCATAGCCCTCTATTCTTCTGAGCTCTATATACCTGCCCAGGAGTCTCTTAAAAGACCCTATCGTATCCCCTTCCATCACACGCTGGCAGCCCATTCCACGCACTTACCACTCTCTGCATAAGTGACAGACATCTCCTCTGTACCTACTTCCAAGTACCTTAAAACTGTGCCCTCTTGTGCTAGCCACTTCAGCCCTGGGAAAAAGCCTCTGACTATCCACACAATCAATGCCTCTCATCATCTTTTACACAGGAGCAGGTCAGTCATGATGTTATCGAGTGATGAAGATGACAAGTGAGTTTGAATGGTCCATTCCTGCTTTTAGTTCTTATTTTCAGGCTGGTATTGTAGGATGTAAAGATTAAGAGTTAATGGTTTTGACTGTAACAGCAGTGTTCCACATTGTCCATTGCTGTATCCCTTGCTTTTGATGGTATACATCAATAACGTTGGCTTAATTGTTAAGACATGGTTAAGAAATTTGCTGATGATACAACAAAACTTCAATTCAATAGTGAAGAACCAATAGACAGTATGAAAATATCAAGGGACGAAGTATGAGATGATGAAAAATGAGAAATGAAATTCTAGAAATGTAAAGGAATCCACAGTGCAAAGGAAAACAGAGCAATGCGCAGTAGCTAGTAGGATACTAGACAATGTAGAAGAAGAAGGACCTGTCCTTGTGCACAGATCCTTGATGGTAGCAGAGTGAGAAATAAGGGGATTATTTGGTCTCTTCTGTGCTTTTAATATCAGCAGCACTATGATTCTTTGACTTAAAGATTTTCCTTATTCTGAAATAAGCTCTTTGTCCCCTACACCTTTGAATACCTTCCTATGTTGTCCAGCTTGTTGAATCTCAGATTAACATTAGTATTGCATTCTTGCTTAACTCTGCGCAAATGATGCTATTCTTGCCCCTAAAGTGTCCAGCACACAGCAAACAGAACAAGATAGTACTTTTGTCGATCCATCCAAGTTAACTTCAGGTGTCAATAGACGAGTATGATTTCAGCTCCCTGATTCTAGCCATTTAATGGAATTCCTCAAGGAATGAAGAATTTGCTATCTTAATCTGAATCCTGTTTGGCTCTCATATCTAAAGGCCATGCTCACAACTAAAATAATATAGAGCATTTTATGAAAAGGACCCAAGGTCAATATGCCAGCATGATATGCTGAGCTCTTACAAGAACATCTTTAAGCAACTTGACATAAAATTGTTCATTTTAATTTATCACACAGTCTACCAGTGTAAGCTGTCTGAGTAACCAGCAGCAATATGAAGAAAACAGGAAAATCCCTAACTGAGATGTAATGGTCAGTGACAAATTTCCACCATTTTATGTTGGAAGGCCCAATAGAAGTCTGTGCTGCCAGTTGGGGTTATATCGCTTCAGAAATATTCTTTAAGTCATAACATGGAACTAAGTGAGGTGGATAAATTTCCAGGACATGACCAAGAGAAACCCGTGACATTTTGAGAAAGAAATCTGATATTGCTGGGGACCCGACAGAGATTTGTGTCTTTGTCAGCCCTTGGTGTGTTAATGAATGTCTAGAGGGTGAGTAATGCTGTGACTTTATTTAAAAAGGGCTGTAAGTACAAGCTAAGGAACATAAAACATTGGAGCAGAATTAGGCCATTCAGCCCATCAAGATTGCTCTGCCATTCTATCATGACTGATTCTGGATTCCACTCAACCCCATACACCTGCCCTCCTGCCGTATCCTTTCATGCCCTGACCAATCAGGAAACAATCAACTTCTGTTTTAAATATACCCATACACTTGGCCTCCACCACAGTCTGTGGCAGAACATTGCACAGATTCACTGCACTGAATAAAAAAAATCCTTCTTACATCTGTCCTAAAGGGTCACCCCTCAATTTTGAAGCTGTGCTGTCTAGTTCTGGATACCCCCACCATAGGAAACACCCTCTCCACATCCACCTTATCTGGTCCTTTCAACATTCAGTAGGTTTCAATGAGATCACCCTGCATTCTTCTAAATTCCAGTGTGTACAGGCCCAAAGCTGCCAAATGCTCCTCATATGTTAACCTCTTCACTTCTGGAATCATCCTTAGGAACTTCCTCTGGACTCTGTACAATGACAACACACTCTTTCAGAGATAAGGGGTCCAAAACTGTTGACAATACTCAAAGTGCAACCCGACTAGGGTCTAAAAAGCATTATATCCTTGCTTTTATATTCTACTCCACTTGTAAAACTTGCCAATATTTGCATTTGCCTTCTTTACAACAGACTCAGCCTATAAGTTAACCTGACGAAGGGTGTCAGCCCGAAACGTTGACTGCTCATTTCAACGGATGCTGCCCGACCTGCTGATTTCCTCCAGCTTGTGTGTACGTGTTGATTTGACCACAGCATCTGTAGTGTACTTTGTGTTGCCTATAAATTAACCTTCTGGAGTCTTGCTCAAAGGCTCCTAAGTCCCTCTGCACCTCTGATAATTGAATGTTCTCCCCTTATAGATAATAGTCTGCACTATTGTACCTTTTGCCAAAATACATTATCATATATTTCCCAACACTGTATTCCATCTGCCACTTTGTTGCCCATTCTTCCAATATGTCCAAGCCCTGCTGCAATTGCATTGCTTCCTCAGCACTGCCTACCCCTTCAACAATCTTTGTATCATCTGAAAACTTTTCCACAAAGCTATCAATTCTATTATCTAAATCACAGAAAAACAATGTGAAAAGTAGTGGTCCCAATACTGACCCCAAAGGAACACCACTAGTCACTGGCAACCAACCAGAAAAGGCCCTCGTTATTCCCAAACACTGAATCCTGGCTGTCAGCCATTCCTCTATCATTGCCATATCTTTCCTGTAATTCCATAGGATTTTATCTTGTTAAGCAGTTTTATGTGTGGCTATCCTCAAAGAACTCTGACAGTTTTTTCAGGCAAGATCTCCCTTTACAGAAATCATGCTGACTTTGACTTATTTTATCATGAGTCTCCAAGTACAGCAAAACCTCATCATTAACAATAATTCCAACACTGTCCGAACCACTGAAGTTAGGCTAACTGGCCAAAAATATCCTTTCTCTTTGCTTTTCTCCTGTCTTAAAGGAGGAAGGGACATCTGTAATTTTCCAGTTCCCCAAGACCACATCGGAATCAAGTGTTTCTTGAAAGGTCATGACCATTATCTCTTCAGCTTCTTCTCCCAAGACTTTGGGATGTAGTCCACCTGGTCCCAGTAACTATCCAGCTTAAGACCTTGGAGTTTACCTAGTACTTTTTCATTTGTAATGGTAATGGCACTCACTCCTGCTCCCTGACACTCACAGGCCTCTGGCACACTGCTGGTGCTTTCAACAGTGAAGACAGATGCAAAGTATTCATTAAGTTCATCTGCCATTTTGTTTGTTCCCCATTACTACCTCACCAGTATCATTTCCACTAGCCCAATATCAATTCTCACCTCCCTTTTACTCTTTATATAACTGAAAAGAACTTTTAATATCCTGCTTTATATTATTGCCTAGTTTGCCCTCATATTTCATCTTTTCCCTTCTTATGGCCTTTATAGTTGCCTTTTGTTAGATTTTAAAAAGCTTCCCAATTATCCAACTTCCCACTTACTTTTGCTACCTTATCTGTCCCCTCAATGGCTTTAATGCAATCCTTAGTTTCCCTTGACAGCCATGCTGTCTACCCCTGCCATTTCAGAACTACTTCTGTGGGACATACAGTGCCTCTAAAATATATTCACCTCCTCTTTGAAATTTTCATGTTTTACTGTTTTAAAACATTGAATCACAGAGGATTTAATCTGGCTTTTTTGACACTGATCAACAGAAAAAGACCTTTTCATGTCAAAGTAAAAACAGATCTCTACAAAGTGATCTATATTAATTCCAAATATAAAACATAAAATAACTGATTGCATTAAGCATTCACCCCCTTTAATATGAACACCAAATCATCACTGGTGCAGCCAATTGGTTTTAGAGGTCATGTAATTAGTTAAATGGAGACCTGTGTGCAGTCAAGTGTTTCAATTGATTGTAGTAAAAATACACCTGTTTCTGGAAGGTCCAATTGCTGGTGAGTCAGTATCCTGGCAAAAACTACATCATGAAGATAAATGAACACACTAAGCAACTCCATGTAAAGGTTATTGAAAAGCACAAGTCAGGAGTTAGAGACAAGAAAATTTCTAAATGAGTGAATATCCCTTGGAGATAGTTAAGTCAATCATCAAGAAATGGAAAGAATATGGCGCAGCTGTAAATCTGCCTAGAGCAGGCCGTCCTTAAAAACCAGACAAGAAGAGAACTAGCAAGGGAAGCTACCAAGAGAACTATGACAACTTTGGAGGAGTTACAAGCTCCAGTGGTTGAGATGAGAGAGATTGTGCAATGACACAGAGAAAGCTGCTGTTGAAATAATGTCACATGATATCTCAGCTAGAGTTAGCCAGAAGATATGTGGGAGACTCTGAACTCAACTGGAAGAAGGTTCTATGGTCTGATGAAACCAAATTTAAGCTTTTTGACTATCAGTCTAAATGCTATGTTTGGCATAAGCTGAACACCACACACCAAAAACGTGTCATGAAGCATGGTGGTGCCTGCATCATGCTGTGGGAATGCTTCAGTGCAACAGGCCCTGGAAGGCTTGTGAAGGTAGAGGGTAAAATGAATGCAGCAAAATACAGGGAAATCCTGGAAGAAAATATGATGCAGTCAGATTAACCGTGCCATGGGAGGAGATTTGTTTTCCAGCAAGACAATGACCCCAAGCATAAAACCAAAGCTATAGAGGAATGGCTTAAAAACAACAAAGTTAATGTCCCAGAGTGGCTAAGTCAGAGTCTAGACCTCAATCCAATTGAGAATTTGTGGATGGAATTAAAAGGGGCTGTTCACTGATGATCCCCATGCAATCTATCAGAGCTTGAGTGGTTTTATGAATAAGGATGGGGAAAAATTGCAGTGTCCAGATGTGCAAAGCTGGTAGAGACCTATCCACACAAACTCAAGGCTGTAATTGCTGCTAAAAGTGCATCTACTAAATACTGACTTGAAGGGGGTGAATACTTATGCAATCAAATATACTGCGTTTAATATTTGTAATTAATTTAGATCACTTTTTAGAAATCTGTTTTCACTTTGACACATCAGAGTCTTTTTCTGTTGATCTGTGTCAAAAAAGCCAAATTAAATCGATTGTGATTCAATGTTGTAAAACAATAAAACATGCAAACTTCCAAGGGGGGGAGTGAATACTTCTTATAGGCACAGTATCCACCCTGCACCTTGTGAACTATTTCCAGAAACTTCAGCCACTTCTGTTCTGCTGTCATCCTCCTCCAATCCACCTGAGCTTCTCTAATTCTGTTTATATAATTGCAACTCTGATACACGTGACTTGTGCTTCTCCCTCTCAAATTGCAGTATGAATTCAAGCATATTGTGATCACTGCCTCCTAATGGTTCAATTACGCTAAGCTCCTGATTGTTAATGATTTGGAAGAGAAGATAGGTCCCATGAATAAAAGATTTACAGAAGTTATAGGTGTTTGTTCTTCAAAATTGGTGATTTTTGTAAACTGATAAAGCTTGTCTAAGGTTATTACAAGATCTAGATCAACTGAAGAAGTGGGAAAAGAAATGGCTGAGGGAATTTAACTCGGACAAGAGCAAAGGGTTGTATTTTGGGAAGTTAAACAAGGCCAGGATACAAGCTGTGCATAGCAGAACCCTTCCTGCCCTGAATTACACTTGAGTATTATTAAAGAGCTAGACCTTGGAGTCAAAGTGCGTAGCTCCCTGAAATTTGAATACAGCCAGCAGTACAGTGAAGAAGGCATTTGATGTGCTTACCTTTCTTGTCAAAAGCATTGTATATAAGAGTTGGGTGTCACCTTGCAGCTGTATTGGTTGTAGGTTGGGCCACAGTGAGAGAAAGGTGTACAGTTCTAGTCTCTAGGCTCTATGAAAGATGATTAAGCTTGAGAGAGTACAGAAAAGATTCACAAGCATTTTTCTTGGACTGGTGGGCTTGACTGAACTGTTTATCCTGGAATGAAGAAGGTGTAGTGATCCTAATACTGACCCCTGCAGTACACCACTAGTTACTGGCAGCCAACCAGAACAGGTCCTCTTCATTCCCAGTTTTTGTCTCTATCAATGCCAGTATCTTTCCAGTATTACCATGCACTTTTATCATGTTAAGCAGCCTCATGTGCAGCACTTGTCAAAAGCCTTCTGAAAATCCAAGTAAACAACATCCACTGATTCTCCTTTGTTTATCCTGCCTATTATTTCCTCAACCAATTCCAAAAGATTTGTCAGGCAAGATTTCCCCTTAAGGAAAGCATGCTGACTTTGGTCCAAGTACCCCAAAACCTTATCCTTAATAATGAACTCCAACATCTTCCCTACGACTGAAGTCAATCTAATCATCCTACAATTTCCTTTCTTCTTCCTCACTCACTCCTTAAAGAGTGTACTGATATTTGTAATTTTCAAGTCCACCAGCATCATTCCAGAATCTATTGTTTCTTGAAAGATTGCTAATGCCTCTACTATCTCTTCAGATACCTCTTTCATAACTCTGGGGTGTATTTCATCTGGCCCACATAACTTCCTCTTAGTAATAGCAACACCATTCACTTCTGCCCCCTGACACTCTTGAAATTCTGGCTTACTGTGAGTGTATTCCATAGTGAAGCCTGACACAAAATACATCTGTCCGCCATTTCTTTGTCCCCCATTACTACCTCTCTAGCATCATTTTCCAGTGGTCCGATATCCACTCTCGCCTCTCTTTTACACTTTATATGTCTGAAAAGACTCTTTTATATTATTGGGCAGTTTACCTTCATATTTCATCTTTCCTTATTACATTCTTATTTGCTTTCTGTTGGTTTTTAAAAATTCCCTAATATCCTAACCCAATCAATTTTTGCAAGGGCATCTGGACTGTACAGCTGAGTCCGTGGCTGTGACATGAGCTTCCCCCCCCCCCCCCCACCACCATTTGTTGGGGAGTGTAAAACTAGAGGGCTTGGTTTGAAGGTGAGGAGGGAAAGAAGAGAATCTGAGGGGCAAGTTGTTCACACAAAAGAAAGAGAGAGAATGGAAACAGACCCTTTGGTTCACTGAGTCTACACCAACAATCTATCGCCTGGGTTCTAGACTGTCATATTACAATGTAGTAATTACATTAGATGAATATTACAATAGATGAATTCTCCACCTATTCACTTCTCCAAACACTCTGATGGTACATGGCTACAGGGTTTCAACGATTAGAAGCAACATCACTCAAGCAGTTATGCGATTTCCTGTACAGAAGTCTGCTACTATTGACGGATCAAAAGGACCCTTTCAAAATAACACTGGCCATCATGCAGCACAAGCCATCCCAGGGCTAATAAAGGAAATCTTTAAACATTTCTTCCTG
This sequence comes from Hypanus sabinus, assembly GCF_030144855.1. NCBI lineage: Eukaryota > Metazoa > Chordata > Chondrichthyes > Myliobatiformes > Dasyatidae > Hypanus > Hypanus sabinus. The sequence continues at coordinate 131,076,518 of NC_082706.1, forward strand.
ATGGAAGAGGCAAATTCCATCAAGCTGTCTTGTGCATACTTGACTGGGGATTCCATTGTCTCTTTGACTCTGCACACGTCTGGCACTGGAACAGAACAAGATACTTGGTGGTTATTGATTGACATGTTGCTGCTGGAATCACAGAGATTTGCAATTGAAAATAGACAGTATGAACAATATTCCCACAACTCCTCTATCGTCACCATAGTTGACGCCATATCCAAAGAAAATACTTGTTGCTCGCTGTGTGAATCTGTAATCTGCAGTGAGAGAATATGTCTGAAAATCTAACTGTATCCTCCAGTTCCTAGCAGAAAAGTTCCATTCCCGAAAATCCAGCCATAGACCGTAACAAAAATGACTGAGACATTTTTTATAGGCATCTTCTCAGAGATGCTCTACACACTTGCAATTCAAACCTTCCTCTCTCTTCCAGCAGCAGCTCGAGTCCAACTTGAATTTCTCTCAAAGGCTATAAGAGGAGAACTAATGGAATTCATTCAGCAACTGGACTTATTCATAGAGTCATAGAGCACAGAAACAGGTACTTCAGCCCATCTAGTCCATGCCAAAACCATTTAAGCTGCTTAATCCATCGACCTGCACCAGGACCATATCCATCCTTACTCCTACTATCTATGTACCTATCCAAACTTCTCTTAAATGTTGAAATTGAGCTCATATGCACTACTTGTGCTGGCAGCTGATTCTACACACCCACAACCCTCTGAATAAAGAAGTTTCCTCTCATGTTCCCCTTAAACTTCTCACCTTTCACCCTTAAGCCATGACCTCTGCTTGCAGTCCCATCCAACCTCAGTGGAAAAAGCCTGCTTGCATTCATATTATCTATACCCCTCATAATTTTGTATACCTCTGTCAAATCTCCTCTCAATCTTCTATGTTCTAAAGAATACAGCCCTAACATTCAACCTTTACTTACAATTCAAGTCCTCCAGACCCAGCAACGTTCTTGTAAGTTTTCTCTGCACTCTTTCAACATTGGTTGGATCCTTCCTGTACGTAGTTAACCAAAACTGCACATAATACTCCAAATTAGGCCTCACCGATATCTTATACAACTTCAACATAATATCCCATCTCCTGTACTCAATACATTGATTTATGAAGGCCAGTGTGCCAAAAGCTTTCAGTGTGCCCTATCTACCTGTGACACCACTTGAATTATGGACCAGTATACACAAATTCCCTTGTTCCACCACACTCCTCAGTGCCCTACCATTTACTGTGTAAGATCTACCCTGGTTGATCCAATAAAAAGCAAAACCTCATTTGTCTGCACTGAATTCCATCTGCCATTTTTTAGCCTATTTTTCAGCTGATTCAGATCCCTCTGCAAGCTATGATAGTCTTCCTCACTGTTCACTACACCCCCAATCATGGCGTCATCCACAAAGTTGCTGACCCAGTTAACGATATATCATCCAGATTACTGATGTAGATGACAAGCAACAAAGGACACAGCATCGATCCCTGCGGCAGACCACAAGTCACTGTCATCCAGTCAGAGAGGCAACCCTCTACTACCACTCTTTGGCTGTTCCTGCAAAGCTAATGTCTAATCTAATTTACTACCGCATCCTGAATGCCAAGCAACTGAACATTCTTGACCAGCCTCCCACGTGGGACCTTGTCAAAAGCCTTGCTAAAGTCCATGTAGACAACATTTACTGCCCTATATTCATCCACTTCCCTGAATAACTCTGTAAGATTGGTTAGACATGACCTACCATGAATGAAGCCATGCTGTCTATCCTTAATCAGTCCATGTCTTTCAAAATACTTATATATCCTATTCCTTAGAATACCTTCCAATAACTTCCCCCAACTGATATCAGATTCACCATTCTACAATTTCCTGGTTTATGTTTAAAGCTTTTCTTAAACAGCAGAACAATATTGGCTATACTCCAATCTTCTGATGCCTCACCCATGGCTGAGGGTGTTTTAAATATCTCTGCTAGTACCCCGGCATTTTCTGCACTTGTCTCCCATAGGATCCAAGGGAACACCCTGTCAGGCTCTGGGGATTTATCCATCCTGATTTGCCTCAGTGTAGCAAACACCTCCTCCTCTGTTATTTGTACTGGATGCATGGAATTGACACTGCTTTGCCTTGCTTCAATCCATAGGCTCTGTCTCCATCTCCTGAGTAAATACAGATGTGAAGAATTAATTTAAGATCTCCCCCATCTGTTTTGGCTCCACACATAAATTACCATTCTGATCTTCCAGAGGATCAACTTTTCCTCTTGCAGTCCTTTTGCTCTTAACATATCTCTAGAATCCCTTAAAATTCCTTCACCCTGTCTGCTAGTGCAGCTTCATGCCTTCTGTTGGCCCTCCTGATTTATCTCTTAAGTGTTCTCTTGCATTTATTGTGCTCCTTAAACACCTCATTTATTCCTACTTGCTTATACCTGCTATGCACCTCCTCTTCTCTTAACCAGGGCCTCAACATCTCTTGAAAGCCAAGGTTCCCTACACTTGTTATCTTTACCTTTTTGACAGGCATTTACAAGCTCTGTACTCTCAAAAATTTAACTTCTGAGGGCCCCCACTTACAAGTACACCTTTGCCAGAGAGCACCTTCAAAATGGGCCTGCCCAATTTTGGAATCTCAGTCCGCAGACCCGACCTATTTTTTAGCATATTTACTTTGAACCTAATGGATGCGAAATGTTCCCCTTCACCAATTTCAGACACCTGCCCCGTCTCATTCTCTAATAGCAGATCTAGTATTGCACGCTCTCTCATTGGGACTTCTATGTATTGATGAAGGAAACATTCTTGAACACATTTGACAAACTCTATCCCTTCTAGTCCTTTCACAGTATGGGGTTCCCAGTCAATATGTGAAAAATTAAGATCACCTGCTATAGCATCCTTATGTTTCTTACAACAGTCTGTGATCTGTTCACAATTTTGTTCCTTAAAATCCCTCGACTGTTGGGTGGTCTGTAATATAGCCCCATTAACGTGGTCATACCTTTCTTAATTCTCAGTTCCACCCATTACGCCTCACTAGGTGAGTTTTCCGGTTTGTTCTGACTAGTAACACCACTTCTCCACCTCTAATTCCTACCACTCTGTCACGTATAAAACAACAGAACCCTAGAATATTGAGAGGCCAGTCCTGCTCCTCCTGCAACCAAGCCCCACTCATGGTGAAAACAGCATCATTTTGTGTGTATTTTCATTGACTGAATGTAAATTGGATGAATAAAATTGTAAGAAAAAAAATGCATTAAATAGTCCAAGAAAGCCATTCTTTGTCAGGGAGCACCTGTGAAGGGAAAATCATATTAGTATTTCATTAGAACTGGAAATAATTGCAGTGAGCTGTTTCTAAATAGCCAAGGAAATTTAAAGGAGTGAATTTTCTTGAAGGGTCTTTGACCTGAAATGCGACCTCTGTTTCTCTTTCCACAGATGCTGCCTGACCCACTGAGTGTTTCCAGCATTTTCAGATTTTATCGCTGTGTTTCTGCATCTGCAGTTTTTTTACATTTGCAAGCAACGGAATGACTGGGAATAGAATGAGGGACAACAGTAGTTAAAAGACAAAACAGAATGTACTGTTACATTTTTTTTAAAAAGCACAAGAGGAGATGCAACTGTTTACAGCAAAGGCAAGCCAGCACAAGCTGTGGAATATACCGGGCAAGTGTTAGGAGACGTGCAGAGGGTCAGGCAATTGATGAAAAGCAGAGGTTCAAATCCTTTCTGCTCTGTCTCAGAGATTTCATTGGTGGGTGAATTTGGCAATGGGAAGTTGTCCATCTAAGAAAAGACCCTGTACATTTTTCACTGTATCAGTGTACAATGATCATTATATTCATAATTTAAAGCGAATTGGAGTTGATTTATTTAGAGATGTAGCTCTTTAACAGGCTCTTCTGGCATTACAAGCCCAATTACATCCATGTGACCAATGAAACTACTAACACATATGTCATTTTGTTTAACCATTTGGTTCTTGTCGGAGTTTGTTCGCATGATTTATAGGGATTGGTTTGGTTTTGGTTTATTACTGTCACTATAATGCAACACACTCTGCTGGAAGAACTCACGGGGACTGTAGGAAGAAAAAAACTGCTGACGTTTTGGACCAAAATCCTGCAATGAGGACTTAAATAAGCATTTAAATCCCCATTTAAAGGTAAAGGACAGCTAACCAATGGAGACAACCTTAGTTAAATCTGGCAGCATTTATGGAATGAGAAATCAGTTTGAAGTTCAAAGAAAATTTATTATCAAATACTGCTGAAACCCTTTTTTTTTACTAGGCATCTCTTGAGATGAGGATCATTAGCCCCTCGCTAAAAGCCACAGGACTCATTGCTGAGTAAACCATCTTTCACAGACTCAATATGTCTAGGGTTGATATGACTTGGGTCCCACCAAACCTGGGAAGCTGGGATGTCTCACTCACCCAAATCCCAATCTGTGTGAATACTATGCAACCACAGGCTCCATGCAGTTGCCCGTCAGTAAGAAATAACAGACCGTACACTGCATTAAATTATACAGAAAATATATTTACAAATGTCAGCTTTATCAAACAGTCAGAAAAAAAGGGGAAAAAATGGCCCCTTACAGTTAACCCAGTCCAAATGTGCACATAAGTTGGAGCTCATCTTGAAGTTGTCTTTAACTCATGTGCTAGACCCATGGTCTTTGTGAAAACACACACCACCTTCTGAATGTCACTTGAAATCCATCTCAAATAGATGGGTTTCCCCATGGGAGTTCTGGTCCTTCCTCCTCAAAGCCGTTCATCAGCACCAGGCACCTTGTGCAACAGGGATGACATCCTCAGTCATCCTCCCTCCTGTCTTCTCCCAGCTCTCGCCAAAAAGACCTCGACCCACTCCAGTGTCCATCACAGAAACCTCTCCACACAGCAAATCTAAAACCTTCTCCCACTTCCACCATCCTGATTGGCAGACACAACATTCCGAAGTTGGACAATATAGTCGCTTATCTTTAGCTCAAACCCAAACATGCTGAAAGCAGAACAGACTGCTCTTACAGAACTGCTGAAGTGAAATACCTGCAGCATCGCAGTAAAAATCTGAACCAGCGTGTGACACTAGCTTGAGATTTATTTTCTTTCAGGCATTTAAAGGAAAATAAAAATACAATAGAATGAATTGAAAACCTACTGATACACAAGCAAAGACTGACTAAAAACACTGTGCAAAAAGGAGACAGACTGCAAATAAAAATAACAATGAGAACATTAGATGTGGAGTCCTTGAAAGAGAGTCTGGAGATCATAAAGTCAGATCAGAGAGGTTTTGAATGAAGTTATCCACACCAGTTCAGGAGGCTGATGGTTGGAGGATAATATCTGGTGGTATGGGGCCTATTTCTTGTGTATGTCCTGCCTGATGGTAATAATGAAATGAAGGCATGGCCTAAATGTTGGAAGTCTTTGATGATGGATGCTGCTTTCTTGTGGCAGCAGTCCATGTAAGTGTACTCAGTGATAAGAAGGGTTTTGCCTGTGATAGACAGGGCTGTATTCACCATTTCCTGCAGATTTTTCTCTGCTGAACATTGAAGCTTAAATAAATGGCCATGATGTACCTAGTTAGGACACACTCCACAGTGCATCTATAGAAATTTGTCAAAGTTTTTGGAGACATGCCAAATCTCCACAAACTAGGCAAATACATCTATGCAAATAGAATTCAAACAACGTCTTCAAACTGAAACATTAACTCTATTTCTCCTTCCACTGATGCTACCTAATCTGCTGAGTATTTCCAACATATTTTGCCTTTATTTCAGATTTCCAACAAGGTTCTGGCAAAGATCTTCAGCCTGAAACTTTATTTCGCACAGACACTGCCTGACATGTTGAGTCTTTCCAGTGTTTTCTGTTCCCCAGCATCTGCAGTATGTTTTGTTTTCATTAGTTACACATTGGAACTTACAATTCCCATGGATAAATATTTAATAAATATTAATATGCATTTTATTCAATCACAATGATTATTTGCCCCATTCATGCTGTAGAAACTGCAGAATTTACAGTTAAATTATGCAAATACTTGCAGCAATTGGCATGGATTATAAACGTAGTTTATGCTTCAGGGATCTGATCCAGGCTCAGTTTTGAAACAATAGATCTCTTGATTTAACTAATGTGTGCACAGACATTGGATTTTCTGTTTAATTGGTGCTCAGAACTCTATCTCAAGCAGATAGCTTTAGTCAAGGTTTTTTTTCTGGACTGATTGTGATATATTATCCATTAGTTTCCTACAAGTGCAGAGTAAAGAACATCTAAAAACCACACCGGATTTGTGAGAACCCTATTTAAACTGGGCACATCATATTTCAACTTTGCATTGATAAAAGTCATGAATGCAAACAATTAGCCAACTATTTAGAAATTGGCTTTTAGTGAGAGCTGTGTTTAAAGATTGTTTTATGTAGTAGATTTCATCATTATTAGGTTTCACTTTTTGAAAGAGTCAGCAGTTTTGCAATGTCATAGTCATTAACGTGGCTACTTTAATATAGGATGCCAGAAGTGTCATTTGCATTGTTCTGTACTAATCTAACATTATGTTAAATATTATGTGTGGAAACTGGGTGACAGTCAGGAAGGGGAAAGGGGTTAAGGGGCAAGTGCAGAGTGCCTCCTCAACAACAGGAAACCTGTTTCCTCAACTTTGGAGGAAAGTCAGAGTGGTCGGGTCTGCCACTGTGACTCAGAAGGGAAGGGGGAAGAAGAGGTGTGCTGGGGATTCATTAGTCAGGTGAGCAGGCAGGAGGCTCTGTGGGCGGGAACGAGTTTCAGGGATGGAATATTGCCTCCCGAGGGGCAGGATACAGGACATCTCAAGTTGTCAAGTCACTTTTTATTGTCATTTTGACCATAACTGCTGGTACAGTACATAGTAAAAATGAGACAACGTTTTTCAGGACCATGGTGTTACATGACACAGTACAAAAAAACTAGACTGAGCTACGTAAAAAACAATACAGAGAAAAAAAAATCTACACTAGACTACAGACCTACTCAGGACTGCATAAAGTGCGCAGAACAGTGCAGGCATTACAATAAATAATAAACAAGCCAATAGGGCAGTAAGGTGTCAGTCCAAGCTCTGGGTATTGAGGAGTCTGATACCTTGGGGGAAGAAACCGTTACATAGTCTGGTTGTGAGAGCCAGAATACTTCAGTGATCTCAGATCGAGTACTCTGTGTTCTTAAGTGGGAGAGTGAGCAGCCTCAGGTCGTGGTCCGTGTAGGTACCAATGACATGGGTAGGGCAAGTGACAAGGTTCTGCATGCAGAGTTCAGAGAGTTAGGTGCCAAGTTAAAGGGCAGGATCTCCAGGGTTGTGATCTCAGGACTGCTATCTGTGCCATGTGCTGGAGAGGCCAGAACTAGGATGATTATACAGTTTAATTCATGCCTAAGGAGTTGGTGTGGGAGGGACAGCATATGATTTTTGGATCTTTGGGTTCTCTTCCAGGGAAGGTATGATCGGTATAGAAGGGGCAGTTTGCAACTGAAATAGAGGGGACTAATATCCTAGAAGACAGTTTTGTTAGTGCTGTGAGGTGGGGGGATTTAAACTAGAGGTCCAGGAGGATGGGAGGCGGGCACCAGAGGTTATGAAGATGGATATTGCTAAGGCCTCAGACAAAGTATGAAATCAAAAGGTTGGTGGGACCAAAATCCTGAGCTCCATTTATTTCAGTGCAAGGAGACGGATAATAGTGCTGAAGATGAGGTAGCTGGTTTACAAACAGAGGCAATGTGTAATGAGGAGAGGCTGTTGATATGGCAACGGGATGACTTGCAACTTAAAAGGTGGACAAAATTGAAAAGGGTGAAGGCAGGACTAAAGATGTTATATTTGAATGTGCGCAGTATACAGAATAAGGAAGATGAACTTGCAGCACAGTTGCAGATTGATAGACATGATGTTGTAGGCATCACAGAATCATGGCTGAAAGATTATAGCTGGGAGCTTAATGTCCAAGGATACAAAATCGTATTAAAAGGACAGGCAGGAATGCAGAGGGGGTGGCATTGCTCTGTTGGTAAAAAAATGAAATCAAGTCATTAGAAAGAGGTGGCATAGGGTTGGAGGGTATTGAATTATTGTGGATAGAGCTAAGAAACTGCAAGGGTAAAAAGACCCTGATGGGAGATATATACAGAACCCCAAGCAGTAGTAAGGATGTGGTCTACAAATTCCAGTCAGGTTAGTGCTGGGTTCCAGGATGGAGAACTTCTTGAGTGCCTACAAGATGGCTTTTCGGAGCAAGTCATGGTTTGAGCCCATGAGGGGATTGGCTATTCTGGATTGGGTGCTGTGCAATGAATCAGGAATGATTAGAAAGCTTTAAAGACCAAGAAACCTTCAGAGCAAGTGATCATAATATGATTGAATTCACCCTGAAATTTGAGAAGAAGAAGCTAAAACCAGATGTAGCAGTATTGCACTGGAGTACAGGGAATTACACAGGCTTGAGAGAGGAGTTGGCCAGAATTGATAGGAACAGAACACTAGCAGGGATGACTGCGTAGCAGCAATAACTGGAATTTCTGTAAGGCACAGGATATATACATCCCAAAGAAGAAGTATCCTAAAGGAAAGAAGACACAGCAAGAGAAGTCAAAACCACCGTAAGAGGCAGAGATGACATATAATAGAGCAAAAACTAAGTGGGAAGTTAGATTGGGAAGCTTTTAAAAACCAACAGAAGGCAACTAGAAAGTCATTAAGGAGGAATATGAAAATAAGCTAGCCAATTATATTGAAGAGAATACCAAACGTGTAAAAGAGAGGCGAGAGTGGATATCAGACCACTGGAAAATAATGCTGGAGAGGTAGTAATGGGGAACAATGAAATGGTGGATGAGCTGAATAAGTATTGTACAACACTGTGGAAGACACTAGCAGTATGGTGGAAGTTCCAGGCATCAGAGATCATGAAGTGTGTGAAGTTACCATAACTAGAGAGAAGGTTCTTGGGAAACTAAAAGGTTCAAAGGTAGATAAGACACCTGGACCAAATGGTGTACACCACAGGGTTCTGTCAGAGGTGACTGAAGAGATTGTGGAGGCATTAGTAATGATCTTTCAAGAATCATTAGGTTCTGGAATGGTTCTGGAAGACTGAAAAACTACAAATGACACTCCACCCTTCCAGAAGGGAGAGAGGAAGAAGAAAGGAAACTGAACACCCATTGAGTCTGACCTCAGTGGTTGGGAAGATGTTTGAGTCGATTATTAAGGATGAGTTCTCAGGACACTTGGAGGCACATGATAAAATGGACTGTAGTCAGCATGGTTTCCTCAAGGGAAAATCTTGCCTGACAAATCTGTTGGAATTCTGTGAGAAATATCAAGCAGGATAGATAAAGGAGAATCAATTGATATTGTGTACTGGAATTTTCAGAAGGTCTTTGACAAGGTGCCATACATGATACAGTTTGATACGCAACGAGATCATGGTACTGTATTACAGGAAAGATTCTTCCAAGGATAAAGCAGTAGCTGATTGGCAGGAGCCAAAGAGAGCCTTTTCTGGTTGACTGCCAGCAACTAATGTTGTTCCAGAGGGGTCTCTGTTGGGACCAATTCTTTTTACATTATGCATCAGAGATTTGGATCATGGAATTGAAGGCTTTGTTGCAAAGTTTGCAGACAATATGAAGACAGGTGGAGGGGTGGATAGTTTTGAGGAAGCAAAGGGGTACAGAAGGACCTCGACAGATTAGGAGAATGGGCAAAGAAGTGACAGATAATAAAGTGTTGGGAAGTGTATGGCCATGCACTTTGACAGAAGAAATGAAAGGGTTGTCTGTTTTCTAGATAGAGATAAAATATTAAAACAAAACTGAGATGCTTAGGAACCTGGGAGTCCTTGTTAATTTGCATATTGAGTCTGTGGTGAGGAAGACAGATGCAATGTTAGTATTCATTTCAAGAGGACCACAATATAAAAGCAAGAATGTAATGTTGAGACTTTATAAAGCACTGGTGAGGCCTCACTTGGAGTATTGTGAGCAGTTTGGGGCCCCTTACCTTAGAAAGGGTGCTGAAACCAGAGAAGAGTCAAAGGAGGTTCACAAAAATGATTCTAGGATTGAATGGCTTGTCATATGAAAAGCACTTGATGGCTCTAGGCCTGTAAAGAATTCAAAATAATGAGGGATAACTTCATTGAAACCTTTTGAATGGTGAAAGGCCTTGATGGATTGGATGTGCAGATGCTTCCTATGGTGGGAGAGTCTAAGACCAGACAATACTGCCTCAGAATAGAGGAGCATCCGTTTAGAACAGAGCTGAGGAGGAGCTTCTTTAGCCAGAGAGTGGCAAATCTGTGGAATTCTTTGCCACAGGCAGCTTTATGTATATTTAAGGCAGAGGACGATAGATTCTTGATTGGTCAGGGCATGAAGGGCGATGTGGAGAAGACAGGAGATTGAGGGTAAGAGGAAATTCAGCCATGATAAAATGGTGGAGCAGACCTGATGGGGAAATGGCCTAATTCTGCTCCTTTATCTTACATTCCCATAGCACTCAGAGTAGGTAAATAGGAAATGTTAAGTATAAAGTGATCCCAAATAAATCAAGAGGTTCACAGCAGTAAGAGTTTTTCTTCCTTCTACCGTCTGCGTGAGATGATGGGCTGTCGGGACTTTGAGACTTTCTCTTAAACCGTGCCATGGACTGCTGTTTATCAGATTACGGTTTGCACCGTTGAAATTAGGTGTTATAATTATCTGGTCTTTGTCAGTTAGTGCTTTATCAATTATGCTATTGTCCACACTGTTGAAACTATATGTTAACTATAACTATATGTAACTATGTGGTTTTGTGTAGGTCTTGTAGCTTTAGTTTTGTCTGATGGGTTTGTAGTTCCTTTCCGGGGAACGTGCTAAGACGGTAGCGCGAATATTGATACGCAGCAGCCTCTCCGGACTCTGGATTGGGGATTACCAAGTGTTATGTGGTTTTTCTTGTGTGGCCTGTTTTGTGCTTTTTTGTGATATCATTCCAGAGAACGTTGTCTCATTTTTTTAGCTGCGTTGTATTTGTGGTTCATAAATGACAATAAACTGAATCTGATCTGATCTGAGATCTCAAGGCAAACATCGCTACTGAAGGAGAAGTAGAATTCACCAATGACACCAAAGAATCATGCATGGTGATGAGGCTGTGTGCAGGAGTGGGATTGGTCAGCTGGTTGCGTTGTATAGTAACAACCTTGCACTCAGTGTCAGCAAGACCAAGGAGTTGATTGTGGACTTTACAAAGGGAAAAACAGGTAAATACATCCCAGTCCTTATTGAAGAGTCTGAGGTTGAAAGAGTGAGCAGCTTCAATTTCCTTATTGTTAACATCTTGGAGAACCCATCCTGGGACCAGAACATAAATGCAATCAGATAGAAAGTTTGCCATCACCCGTCTTAAAAGTTTACGGGGTCTCAGCACGTCATGTGCACCATGGAAGACACTCTGTTGGTTTTATCATGGTGTGGAAATTCAAATGCACAAGTTATCAAGAGGCTACAGAGAGTGACAAACTCAACCAAATCATCATTGGTATAGCTCTCCCTACCATCAAGCATGTCTACAAGAGGCAATATCTCAGGAAGGTGGCAACTGTTATCAGGGATGCTCTGCATAACACTACCAACTTTCATATCATCCACACACTTAATAATCATATATCCTACATTCACATCCAAATTGTTAAAATATGTCATAAACAACAAGGTCTCAGCACCAAGTGGCAATTAAAATCAGTAAGAGATTACAACACTGTTGTACATCTACTGGTCCCAGATGTATGCACAATTCATGCCTTTTTCTTTAAGCACAAACTACTAATTTCACTACAAATCCAAAAGACCAAAAGGAAGTACTCAATTGCCTATTCACCCGCAGTTGTATGTATATTCAGTCTGTGACCAGTATATAACTCTTTAGCTGCAAACTCACCATGTTGTCTTCTCCTTTTACAGCAGTCCCAAATGTGATACCGTGCAACTTATATGCGTAGAAAATTAATCAGTCCTATTACAACATTGATCCATTTGGCACGAGTTTATAGCCAAAATTATTTATTTGCCGTTCGATTTCCCCCAAAACCAATGAATCCTTTGAGATCTTCCAAGGACAAACCATCAGAAGATGTTCTCAAAATCAATGAAACAATCCTGCTAGACCTGAGCCCAGGCCATCTCTCATCTTCTTATCTGATCAACTCAGAAAAAGTCCAGCAAAATAAATTTTTTTTAGATTCTTCTGGCTCCTTTGAAGGATAGTGTAGGAAGTTGTCCCCTAGTCCCCTGGTCAAATTATAGCTATCCATTTTTCAGGCCACCTCACCCAGTGACTGTTCCTATCATTAAAATGCTGTCTACGGAGCTGGTGAAAGAGAATGGTCATACTTGCAAACTTGGAGGCTGCAAAGTTGCAGTAAAGGTGGGTCAACAGAGTCATGGTGTTGAAATGCGACACTTTTGCAACAGAACTTAAGGAACTATGGAGATCTGGAACTTACTCACTGACAGGGTGCTCAAATCAGCAATCCTTTAAAATCTACCTGGATACTTACTTGTAGAGCCAAAACCCAAAGGGAAATGAAATGAGAGCTAAGAACCTAGGTTAATTTAAGATCTACTTTTGGTCAGTATTGACAAGAGGGCCAAATAGCCTCCTTCAGAGTGGTTGTCTATGATTCTCTGTACTGCATCTACCCTAGTGTAAGAGATCCTATAACACCCCAGGATTTTGAACACTACTTATTACTCAATAAATATTGCTAAAAAATTAGCAACTTCCTGTATGTCATTCTTTAACATTATAACAGTGATTATACTTCAAATACAATTTACTGGTTGTAAGTCATTTTGGGATTAAGTGAATGGTGCTATGTAAATGCACTCCTTTCCTTGTGCTCCCTTTTGAAGTCTGTGATATTTGGCATCCAACCTGTTTCAGTTAACTCATTTCTTTAGCATACGTTTTATCCAGACTTATTTATGCTTGGTCAAACTAAGTTATTCATGTGAACTTAACTATCAACCTATTCACTTATTCACACAAGCTTTTCTGAAAACTGTTTCACTTTCTCTGTCCAAAGTGTGGCACCATGCCTTGACAAATATCGGTTAAAGAAGGAATCAATTAATCTCTTGGCATTACATACAGCATACTTAATAACACTTTTAAAACAGAGTAAGTCATCTTAAAGCACTCCGAATTAGCAAAACTGTACTAATCTAAACCACCATCCTTGCTCAATTGAATTTATATAAGGCTCCAGTCCACACAATATATATCTGATTATTCACTATATTGAAATAATCAAGCAAGTCACTGAGCTTTAACCAACCAATAAACTTGCATCAAAGCAGGTCCCAGACATGGGTGTCAATGTCATTCCCGGTGCCAGCATTTTGCATGGTCCCACTCATGGATACAGAACTGATTTGAGAGCTCTCCTGCTCATATTTCCAGTGTTGTCTTGCAGAAGCTTTTGAGATGATTGAAGAATTGTTTATTGCACAAAAGGACTTATTTCAGAATGCAGACAGTTGGCGAACACCAGGATGCACTGGGAAATTGTAGAATGGCTGTTGTCAATTCTCAATGACTTGACAAGACGAGTTTCCCCCTGGTGTTCTGAGTTTCTTCCACATCATAGCAACTATGCAGGTTGGTAGGTTATTTGGCCATTGTAAATAGCCCCTGGTGAATGTGAGCAAAAGGAAGTGGGGGACAGGTAATGGTTATACTGGAAGAATAAAATGGGTTAGATTGTAATTCATACAGAAACTTTCCACTCTGTGGAGGCCGAGGTCATATTGAAAATAGAGACGGTTAGATTTCTAGATGCAAAGGAAATCTACAAATATGATAGTGCTGAAAAGTTGTGCTGAGGTAGGAGATTGGCTGTGGCACTGATGAATGTTGGGATAGGCTTGAAGGCCCAGATAACCTATTCCTCCTATTTCTCACTTTTCTATGCACAGAGAGGCTTTGGTCTGGACTACATTAGAGCAGTTTCCATATAACATTGAACTGCACAGCACAATACAGGCCCTTCAGCCCCTAATGTTGTGCTGACCTTTTAACTTATCAAGTCATCTTTTGCCCTCCTTTGCTCCAAAGAGAGAAGCCCTAGCTCACTCGATCTTTCCTCATAAGATCTGCTTTAATCCAGACAACATGTTGATAAATGTTCTCTGCACACTGTCTGGTCATTTGGGAAAGAGCTTCCACCTCCTTCCCATATGACCAGAACTGAACTGTGCATTCTAAAGTGTGGTTGAAGGGGGCCATGGTTGACATATATAAAATTGTAAGTGACGTAGATAGGGTAGACTGCAGGAACCTGCAAGTCAAGCTTATTGTCATCAGGTGAAGTAAAGTACTATGAAAAGCTTGCTTGCAGCAGCATCACAGGCATGTAGATTCAGTCAACACAGAGAAAATAATTATACTTAAATTATACAGACTGTGGACTCAGTCCAGTCTATCACTGGCACAGCTCTCACCACGATCAAGAGCAAGAAGGTGGTCTCAATCATCAAAGACACCCACCATCCAGGTCATGCCCACACCTACTGATACTATGGAGAGGAGATACAGAAGATTGAAGTTTCACACCAGGAGGCTCAGGAATGTCTACTTTCCTACAAACACCAGGTTCTTAAACCAACCTAATAATACCTTGGCAACAGAATACTATGGTCCACCTCTTGGTGGGGATCTGAGGGGTCTATCTTCACCCAAACAGCAAAAAGTATTTGGAATGCAATGTCAGAGAAAGCAGCATAAGTAGCAGAATGTACAAAATGTCTTGTTGAGCACTTGAATGGTGTCTAGTTGGTACGGAAGGCAACAGGTCGAACACTGGAAGATGGGATAAATAAGAATATGCACTTACTGGGTAACAGGGACATTGTGGGGCAAATAGCCTGTTTGCCACTATGCCTCTGTGAGTGGTGCCCTATAGACAGCAATCTCTGTTTCCTTGGATGGTACCTAAAGGAGCTTGGCTTCGGGAATGATATCATCCTTTATGCCCTGATGAGGAAGTCGCCTGAGGATAACTTGTCACAGGAATTTACGAAAGAGACAAACCCAGCCAAAAGTGGTCATCATTGTCCTTTGATCTGGGAAGTAATCCATCTTCAGTTGCATAATAATGAAAATACGGCATTACGGAATTGAATTTCCAGGCCAAAGAATGAATCTTGAAGAGGCTGCCAGCAGCAGGTTTTCTGATGTTACATTGCACAATTTGTTCCTAGAGGTCCTCAACAGCCAATTCATGGATACAGAGCTTGAAAGCTCTAATTACTAAGTTGTAAGTGAATCTTTGGATTTTGGACATTTTTACTAACAGATTCAATATTTCTAACAATGTGATGTAACGTTAAAAAGACATCCTTTGAGAATGGAGCTTCTTTGTTTCCTGAAACATAATTTTAAAGCTTTAGCAATGTGTTTATGATTGACTCAGAAACAGTAAAAAAGGTAGTTAATTAAATTTAGTTATCTTTCACTATCTGAATAATTCAGTAGCTTCCCCACTTATTGGCCAGAGTTCAAATTCAAAACAGATGCCAATGTAACATGTTGCAGTTGAGCTAGCTATTGGTGAAACTGCACTTGAAGCACTGTGTGTAGTTTTGATCACCCTGTTATAGGAAAGACATGGTTAAACAAGAAAGAACACAGAGAGATTGACTAAGGTGTTGCTAGGATTAGAGAGTCTGAGTTTTTGGGAAAGGTTGGCCAGGCTGTGTGGGTTGTTGGCAGAAAACAATGCTACACACCCAGCTGTTTTTACATCCTTGTCATTTAACCCTAGCAGCTCTCTTTCTGAGGAGGAACTGTAACTGTGATTAGCTTCGGTATCTCAATGTACTGAATTTGCCCTTTTGCTTCAGAAGCAAAGTCGAAGGATACACATACCAGAAAGTGTCTAAAATTGTCTCTGCATTGACTATTTGTGGTAGGATGGTCAACTGGTCGAAGGCAGCCGATACCAGAAGACTTTCCTGAATTTTGATGTAGACACAGCCAATTCCATCACACTATTGCTCTCCCTGCCACTAAAGACATCTTCAAGAAGCAATGTCTCACAAGGGTGACATCCATCATCAGAGACCTCACCGTCTGGGTTATGCCCTCTTCTCAATGCTGCTATCAGGCAGGAGGTACAGGGGCTTGAAGAACCACACCTCAAGGTTCAACAATATCTTCCCCACCACCATCAGGTTCTTGAACCAACCTGAAAATCCTTATATTACCTCAACCTATAAGTCAAGTCAAGTTTATTGTCATTGGTATTTAACCATATTATGTATGTATGATATAGTTTATTGTCATTTAACTATATACATGTATATAATGTATTTAACCATATTATGTATATATAATATAGATTATTGTCATTTAACTATATAGTTTCTTTGAATCAGGGTGTAAAGCACAGTAGTACAATAACACCATGATAACTTATGAAAGTAGGGATAAAATCTACAGATGAATCACATATAAATAACAAACTAGAGTACATTAATCTTTAACATTGTAAGGTACGATATGGATTAACCAGTTGCATTTTGAATATGATGCAGCAGGGAGTTCAGAAGCCTAGTGGCCTGGAGGGAGAAACTGTTCCTCATCCTGATCGTTCTTGTTTTAATGCATTATAATCTTCTGCCTGATGGTAGAAAGTCAACGAGCATGTTGGATGGATGGGTGGAATCCTTAATAATACCAGGGGTCCTGCATACACAGTGCTCCTGATAAATGTCCCGATGAATGGTATGATTCTCTCAGCTGTTCTCACAATCCTTTGTAGGGACTTCTGATCCGATGCTCTGCTGCTCCCATACCAGATGGAAAGGTAACTTGTCAGGACGCTCTCAAAGATGTAAAAGATGGGGGAGGAGCCTTGCTTGCTTCAATCTTCTTAGGAAGTGGAGGCACTGTTGTGCCATATTCAGAGAGCTGATATTAAAGGACCAGGTGAGGTCATCTGTGACGTGAACTCCCAGGAACTTGGTGCACTGAACTCTCTCAACAGAGGAGCCACGTATTCGCAGAGAAGGATGGTTCATCTGATACGTCCTGAAGTCCACAATGACTTCCTTTGTCTTCTCCACATTCAGGCTTAGGTCACTCTTCTTGCACTAATCCACTAGCCGCTCCACTTCCTTTCTAAACTTCATCTCATCATTGCTCTTGATCGGGCCAACCACTGCTGTGTCATCCCACAAACTTGATGACACGGTTTGAGCTGTATCCTGCGACACAGTTGTGCATCAGCAGTGTGAACAGCAGTGGGCTGAGCACACAGCCTCGGGGAGCGCCAGTGCTCAGCATAAAGGGACGAAAGATGTTGCTGCCCACACGAGACTCAAAAGATTCTGCAGATGCTGAAAATCCACAGTTACACACACAAGATGCTGGAAGAACCCAGCAGGTCAGGGAGCATCTATGGAAAGGAATAAAGAGTTTGCTTTTCAGGCTGAACTGTTAGCTCTTTTTTCCCTTTCCATAGATGCTGCCTGATCTGCTGAGTTCCTCCAGCATTTTGTATGTTGTTCAAACTATATTTCTCTCTCTCTCCCTCCCTCCCTCTCCCTCTCTCTCAACTTGCTTTAGCATCATTATGTTTATTTTGTCAGAAATTATGTGTAACTTATGCTAGCTTAAATTTATGTTAACTCATACTTATCGTTTTTTAATGTACTGTGCTATTGCAAAAAGCCAAATTCTTGGCATTTATACCCTATGTCAATATACTGATGACAGTAAACTTGAAATTGAAGTTGAACTTGATCAGCAATCGACACAGGTGCACAGAAAGGAGGCAGCAGGTGCTGAATTATATATGTATTTCTTCAAAGGCCACAGAGGTCACTGGCAAAGCCACTGTTTATTGCCTATTCTTCAATAACTAAAGTGGCCCCGTTTCAGGCAGGTTACTGACTGAGATTATATGTTTCTTGGCTCAATGAGACGGAGAAGCTGGTTCAGAGCCTCCAGTATCCTCGAGATGCTGCCAGGAAGCAGAGCAGAGAAGTTTGGCCCAAAAGCGATTAAAGAAATTTGTTGGAGCGGTGGAGGAAAAGCGGATGGAACACATCTGCGAGAGTAAAGAAATTATTGACACTTTGGGTCAAAACCCTGCTTCAGGACTTATGCAGCAGACTGTTTGTTGCTCCAGATTCCAGCACCTGTAGACTTAAGTGTCTCTAAAATTTGACCCTATCTTGTTTCTCTCTTAATATAGTCTGAAGCAGAATCCTATTAATCAGTATAAGCACCACTTTTTCCCTCAAATTTCCTTATTCCGTACACAGCAGCACTTTCAAAATGCAAACAAAGTTCATTAGTTTTGTGCTGATATAAATGGAGTCACATTCTCAATTAAATCCTGAAAATAACAGCACAAGAGAGCTATTAAGTTGTTCTATGTAATATAATCATCTGCCCTTTAATCTAACATTTGAACTAATCAATACAAAGTAGTGGATAATATTGTTCATGCTCTGATGCTCATCCACAGCAGAAATGGGCTGATGACATTAATTGGGCTCTCTACTTGCATTCCAGGTTTGCTGTTTCTCTATTTAAAAATAATGCTAAAATATCATCCAGCTGCCTGGAAGACATTATGTCCATGGCTTTGGGCACATTCCCTGGAGAATAGTGTGAAGTAATGGAAGGATCTGTAGACTAACTGATGTCAGAGCTTCTTCCCTGGCTTTGGCCATCATTGTTCCAGCCAATCTTGACGTACACGGCTGTTTTTAAATGGCTCCTATAGAAAGAGTGGCACAGAGGCTTCAGGCTTGTTTGCATTGTGCGATCTGAGAGATACCCAGAGAAAAGAAGGGACTGAGTGTCAGTAATCTACCGAACATTAAATAATGAATTTGGAAAATGTCTCCACTGTCACAATGGTCTGTAGAGATGCCTACACTCTGAGACGAGGCTATGATTGCTCAAAACTGAAAGCAAAATCGCATTTTGACACTGAGAATGTAAGAAAAGTAGTCTATTAACAATCGAAACTCATTTACTCAAACACCAAATGACAAAACGTTGTGTATGTCCAAAGACTGACAGTGAAACACAATAATGATCCCTTGATATTCTGTTATCCAGCATGATAATATGTAATATGCAGCCTGTTGCTTTTAGAGATTGGTTTGTCAAAGTTTTATATTGCATGTTTGGCAAAAATCACTGCATTGTGACGTCCAGAGCCCCTTCTAGTGTGTGTGTGTGTGTGTGTGTGTGTGTGTGTGTGTGTGTGTGTGTGTGTGTGTGTGTGTGTGTGTGTGTGTGTGTGTGTGTGTGTGTGTGTGTGTGTGTCCGTCCATGTCCTGTAAGCCCAGGTTTGATATACATTTCCTGGCACAGAACAAATTCCAGGCCAGTGTTTGTATATCACGAGTTCCATTGATGAACTATGATTATTACATTATATTTTTAAGATAAAGCAAAGTTCTCACCCATTCTTATAATAACAGGAATATAACAGAACTTAAAAAAGCATTTTGACATTTTGAGGGATATGAAAGGTTTAGAGGGATATGGGTAAAATACAGGCATCTTGTTCAGCATGTTCAATTTGGATTCTAGGACTCTAGCAATAAGATGGGGGGGGGTTTGTTCTTGGAACCAACATAAGATGTAGGAGCAATATTAGGCAATTCAGCGCATCAAGTCTGTTCTATCATTCCATCATGGCTTATTTATTAAACCTCTCAACACCATTCTTCTAGTTTCTCCCCATAACGTCCAATGCCCTGACAGATCAAGAACCTATCAAGCTCAGCTTTAACTATACCCAATGACTTGGCCTCCACAGCTATCTAGGGCAATGTATTCCTCAGATTTGCCACCCTCTGGCTAAAGAAATTCCTCTTCATCTCTGTTCTAAAGGGACATCCTTTTATTCTGAGGTTGTGCCATCTGGTCCTTGATTCCCCCACTAAAGAAAACATCCACTCCATCTAGCCTTTTACTTCTGGATAGGTTTCAATGAGATCACCTCTCATTCTTCTATACTCCAGACAGTACAGGCCCAGAGCCATCAAATGCTCTCCATACGTTAACACTTTCATTCCTGTAATGTAACACATTACATTTGCATTCCTTACCACCGACGCAAACTGCAAGTTAATCTTTGGGTAACCCTGCCCGAGCAAAACCCTTTGCACCTCTAGTTTCTGAATTTTCCTCCAGTTTAGAAAATAGTCTACACCTTTATTCCTTCTACCAAAGTGCATGACCATACACTTCCCTGCACTATATTCTATCTGCCACTTCTTTGCCCATTCGCTTAATCCATCCGTCCTTCTGCTGACTCCCCTGATTCCTTAACACTGTCTGCCCCTTCACCAATCTTTGTATCTTCTACAGCCTTGGGCATAAATCTATCAATTCCCTCATCCAAATCATTGACATAGAATGTGAAAAGAAGCAGCCCCAACACTGATGCCGGTGGAATACCGCCAGCCAAGCATAAATAGCCCCCTTTATTCCTAGTCTTTACCTTCTGCCAGTTAACTAATCTTCTATCTGTGGTAGGATCTTTCATGGGCTCTTATCTTGTTTAGCAGCCACATGTGGGGCACCTTGTCAAAGGCCTTTTAAAATCCAAGTAAGCAACATCCACTGTGTCTGCTTTGCCTATCCTGCCTGCTATTTCCTCAGAGTTCCAACAAGTTTGTCAGGCAAGTTTTCCTCTTAAAACTTTGCCCTATTTTATTATGTCCATCTAAGTGCCCAGAAAACTCAACCTTTATAATGGACTCCAACATCTTCTCAACCACTCAAGTCTATATAGTCAACTTGACAATAATTTTGTTTCTTCTATATTCCTCCATTTTTAAAGAATGAAGTGATTCTTGTAAAATCACAACTAATGCCTCCAAAATCTCTTCAGCAGCCTTTTTCAGAATCCTGGGGTGTAATTCATCTGGTCCAGGTGTCTTATCCACCTTCAAGCTTTGTCATCTTCCCAAGCACCTTCTACTCAGCAATAGCAACAACACACTCACTTCTTCCTGACAGGGTGAATAGCCTTTTTCTCTGTAGTAATAATTGTGATTTATTAATTAATTTCCATTAACTTATCCTCTTTATTAATAGTTCCCAGATATACCTATTTGGAACAAGCCTGGGCTTGGTGATGGTGCTCTTGCCACATATTTAAAAGCTAATGAATTAATGCAACATTTTACAATGAGAATACATTTTTACCTGGTGTTCAGTGCAGTGCCGTGGCATCAAAGAGGCATATAGAGTGAGATAGATCAATAGGGTGGTGTCACAACCCTAACATCAGCAAGATCAACTAACTGATTGTGGACTTCAGGAAGGGGAAGTTGGGAGATACTCAATGAGTGGTGAATGGTGGAAAGCGTAAGCAGCTTCAGGTTCTTGGGCATCCACATCTCTGAGGATCTGTCCTGGCTGCAACACATCAATGCAATCGGAAAAAGACATGCCAATGGCTCTAGTTTGTTAAGAGTTTGAGGACACTTCTAGGTCACCTTGGCCACTGCAAATTCCTACGGATATACCTTGGACAGCATTCCGGTTGTTGCAGCACAGCCTGGTAAAGAGGCTGCAATGTGTAGGATCAAAAGAGAATGAAGAGGGTTGTAGACTCAGCCAGTTCTATTATGGTCCCTACCCTCCATGCCATCGATGACATGTTCAAGAGGCAGTACCTCAAAAAAGCGGTATCCATCATCAAGAACCCTCACCATCTGGGACATGCCCTCTTCTCATTACGACAATCAGGGAGGAGGTACAGGAGCCTGAAGACCTGCACTCAATGACTCAGGAATATTTTTCTTCCCATTGCCATGAACCCATGGACAGAACCCTCATTATTCCTTTTTGTATGATTTATTCCTTTTGTAATTTACAGTAATGTTATGCCTTAGTACTATATTGTTGCTGAAAGCAACAGATTTCAAATAGTACATCATAAATCAGTAATAATAAACTTGATTCTTGATCTATCAGTAGCAGACCATGATGAGAGACATTATACAGACATCCTCTCCATCCTAGCAGACATTTTCATCCCATGCCACCATTCGAAGTCATTGATAATAGTCTCCTCTCACCCTCAGCATTACCTGAACAGATTATCTTTCGCATTTGACAAACAAGAAAAGCACTGAGGGTCCGGAGGTAGAGTGGGCTCGAGGCCCCAGAGCAACCATGGTCATGTAACTGGTGGAACAATCCTCTTCCTTAAATTCTTCAGTGTTCATTAATCAATAAAGTGAATTGAGGCTGAGCTTGGACTGCAGTGTCCCAGTAAAACCACATTTTATAATAGACACTCTGCATAGTTGAGTATGTGAAAGCAGTAGCTCATTATCTTTTCACGAATTAGGAAAGTATTAGTCAAATGAAATTAAATAATCCACCTCTTCAGGGTAATCACTCCATTCCTGTAATTAATCAAAGGGATACAGTTAAAAATGGCAATAAAAAATACAAAGTTTGAAGTAAATGTATTATGTATGTCCATGTATCAGTCACCATATACAGCCCTGTGATTCATTTTCCTGTGGGCATATGCAGCAATTCTATAGAATAATAACTATAACAGAATCAATGAAAAATCAACCAGAGTGCAGAAGACAACAAATTGTGCGAATGCAAATATAAATAAATTGCAAAAAATAATGAGAACATGAGATAATGAAATAAAAAGACCTTCAAGTGAAATAATTGGTTGTGGGAACATCTCAATAGATGGGCAAGTGAATGTGGTTATCCCCTTTTGTCGTGAGGTAGTAACTATTCTTAAACCTGGTGGCGCAAGTCCTGAGGCTCTTGTACCTTCTAGCTGATGGCATGGCCTGGGTGGTGAGGATCCCTGGTGATGGATGATTCTTTCTTAAGACAGTGTTTCATGTAGATGTTCTGAAAGGCAGTTTCAAGACACTTCCATCAAATTTGTGAAAAAGCTGCAAAAAACTGACAAGGTATTGTAGGCAACAGGCTAGGTTCTGCTAGTGTAGATGGATGGTTGATGTTTGGCATGATCAAGGTGAGAAGAGCTTCTTTATGTGCTGTAAGTGTCTATGATAATTTAAAATGCACAATTGCTCTAATTATGATACACAGAGAGTTTGCAACCTCGTTCCAGCAAGTGCCGTCCAGGTACACTGTCTCAACAGAATCCTTCTTAAGGCACCATTTGGGGATTGTACAATATGGGCCCTTATCCATTGCCTCCATGAAGTAGAGAAGTAGTAAAGTTACTTAAACACTTGCAAAGTGTCCTCTCACTCTTTTGTGTTTGCCACACTTCAGGAAGAATGTGAAGGTTCTAGAAAAGGTGCAGAAAAAAATGATTAGGCTGATTCCAGGCAGGAGATGGTTTTCATGGTGATTTTGGACTGCAGAAGCTGGAGCTGATAATACTGAAGCAAAACATACTAAGAGGGGAGTTGATGGAGAAGTAAAAGATAGAGGTAAACTGTTCATTCTAATGGAGGAATCACGGTCCAGATTTAAAACTTAGAGGAAAGTTATAAAAGAGATAGAGTATAGAATATAGAGCATGGTATGGGCCCTTTCTTTCACGTGCCAAACTATAAAAACCTGCATGATCAATCCCTAAACTTGCCTCCATTCACCTTGAATGGATATCCTATGATATCGGCCATTGCTGGCATGGGGAAAAGGCGCTGGCTGTCCACATGATCTATACCTCTCATAATCTTATACAGCTCTATCACATGTTCCTTCGCTCCAAAAAAAGTGCTATCTCGCTCAACCTTTCCTGATAAGACAGAATTAGAGATGTGAAGAAAAACTATTTTTACTATTAGTAAAAGGACCACTTTTACTCTCGGTAGTTTAGACCAGAATTCACTACCTATATGGGATGAAAAACAGAACCAATCAGAGTTTTTGAAAGGGAATTAAACAGACATTTGAAAGAGAATTGGTTATAGAGATATGGGGAGAACACAAGGAATGGATTTGATTGATTGCTTTGGGAAAACAAGCAAAAATTCGATGGGCTAAATTGCTCCCTCTGTGCAATGATAATCCCACCGTTTTAAATTCAAGATTCATCACGATAGACTTGTTCAAATTCTGAATGGGCCCTCAGCACCCATCAGCTGGAAACCCCACAAAGTAATGTAATGTTCTCAGGTTATCAATTATATCTGTCATGAGCCCTGCAGGCCTGAGCATTTGTATTTATTAATTGTTGTCTTATCTAGCGTCGTCCAGTTGCTTGTTAGTGCACACCATGACAATTCTTCAGAAAGTGCCGAGAACACCAGTCACTATTGAGCAAATACATGAGCTCAGTCGATGGATCTGATATAAGTTAGGCATTCTGACTCCAAGCTCCGCAGAATATTACAACTCTGTGTGCTATCTACTTTCTACTTCACTATTTTATAGGTTCAGATAGGTAGACTGGGGTTTTCTTCTACTTGACTACATGCACAGCAAAATTCTACCAGTCCCATATTGAAATTATTTCAGGAACATCTTTTTTGTTAATGCAGCGCTGGCCAGTTTGGGTTTTGCTGGGGCTACTTGTCTCAGGGCATCATCACAGCTTTGCTCCATCTTTTGACTGACTGAGATACCCAGTCACCCTGGTAAAAATGAGGTCAATGGGCATCAATGGGAAAATACACCAGCAGCTAGAGTTATATTGCACACAAAGGAAATATCAGCTTGACCTGCAAATGTATCTCTGTTCAGAATCCTGCAAGTCTTTATTTGGCAACAATGTAGGAATCCCTTTCTGAGACAGCAGTGGCACAAGAAGGAACCTTACCCACCCCTTCTCAAGAATATTTAAGAGCGAACATTTAAGGCTGTTGTGCTGCAGAAGCAGCCTCACCGGATTTCGAGGTGAATGGTCACGAGTTAGAATCCAGCCAGCTCCTTGCACACTTTCTATTCATGCTGGGCTTCATGTGGAGCTAGCAACTTGGCCTCATAAAAAACAGTTAAATGGCAAAAAAAATGACGCCTGATACGCCACAAGGCAGGAAAAGGATCAACAATTTAAGGCTGTTCTTGCCAGTGATATTATGATCCTAAAAGAAGAAAGTAAATGCTTCTTTGCATTAATGCATAGTGTAAGTAAGCTCTGCAATTCTAGATATTTTGATGTTGTTGTTGTTCATCCTTCAGAGTCGAAGACGACCACGACTTCTGTCGGGTGGAGAGTTTGAGACTGTGGGGCCGGAGGTGACTTGTGAGGCCAATCCGGGCTCTGAAAGCTCGCCCACATGTGGGACACATGAGGATAAGTGCTGCAGTGGAAGTGGAGGTAGCTCCAGCCTTGCGCGCGGCACGTTTCCTCTGAGCCTCTGCCATACGTCTGATTTCTGCTGCACACGCTCCTTTAGTGGTTCTGCTCCACCAGGTTGGGCGGTCCAGAGCAAGCGATTCCCAGCTACTGGGATTGATATTGAGGTCTTTGAGGAACACTTTGAGGCAGTCTTTGAAACAATAGACAATAGGTGCAGAAGTAGACCATTCGGCCCTTCAAGCCTGCAACACCATTCTGAGATCATGGCTGATCATCTACTATCAATACCCAGATCCTGCCTTGTCCCCATATCCCTTGATTCCCCTATCCATAAGATACCTATCTAGCTCTTTCTTGAAAGCATCCAGAGAATTGGCATTCCAGACCCCCACAACTCTCTGGGAGAAGAAGTTTTTCCTTAACTCTGTCCTAAATGACCTTATTCTCAAACCATGCCCTCTGGTACTGGACTCTCCCAGCATCTGGAACATATTTCCTGCCTCGATCTTGTCCAATCCCTTAATAATCTTATATGTTTCAATCAGATCCCCTCTCAATCTCCTTAATTCCAGCGTGTACAAGCCCAATCTCTCTAACCTCTCTGCGTAAGACAGTCCGGACATCCCAGGAATTAACCTCGTGAATCTACGCTGTGTTTCTTCTGCCCTCCAACTGAGCGCTTGCCCTGGCTCAGCTCTCCATACAGCAGCTGTTTTGGTAGTCGACTGTCAGACATCCTGACGACATGGCCAGCCCGTCTGACTTGGGCTTTCTGTAGGAGGGTGTAGACGCTGTGGGTGCTAGCCCGCTCCAGGACCTCCATGTCTGGGACTTTGTCCTGCCATCGTATGTGGAGAAGTCTGCGGAGGCAGCTCAAGTGGAAGTAGTTGAGCTGTTTAACGTGTCTGCTGTAGACAGTCCAGGTCTCGCTGGCATAGAGGAGGGCGGTGAGAACCACTGCTCGGTAGACCTTCAGCTTGGTGGTAAGGCTGAGTCCTCTCCGCTCCCATACATTCTCACGGAGTCTCCCAAAGGCGGCACTGGCTTTGGCAATTCTGTTGCTGATCTCTGCATCTATGTTCACCGCTCATGATAGAGTACTGCCCAGATAAGTAAAGCTGTCAACTGCCAGTAGCTTCTACCCCTTTACTGTGATGTGTGGTAACTGGTAGGGCTTTCTGGGTGCGGGCTGGTACATAACTTCGGTCTTTTTGGTGCTGATTGTAAGTCCGAAGTTGTCACAGGCTCGTGAGAGGCAGTCCATGTCTCACTGCATCTTCTGCTCTGTGCTGGTGTTGAGGGCACAATCATCAGCAAAATTGCAATCATCAGCGATGATTGCGCCCTCAACGCCAGCACAGAGCAGAAGATGCAGTGAGACATGGGACTGCCTCTCACGATTGCGCTTGAGATATTTAAACTTCTAATGAAAGGTCCCAAGTCTGAACTGTTAACTTTTTTTTCCTCCACAGATGCTGACTGCCTTCTGATTGTTTCCAACATTTTCTGTTTTTTTTTATAATTTCAGATTTCCAGTACCATTTATAGGAACTGGTTCTCCAGCTCTTGGGTTTTAATTGACAATCAGTCTGCTGGAAGAACTCAGAGGTCGAGCAACATCTGTTGAGGGGAAGAAATTGTCAATGTTCTGGTCAGAACTGTGTCTTTGGATCAATGATGCCAGGCTTTAACCTGTAACATCAACAAATCCTTCCTCAACCTCTCCCCTAAACCCTGCTCCGTGAACCGATGCTGCTCAACCGGCTGATTTCCTCCAGTAGGTCGCGTCTTGCTCAAAACTGCAGCATCTGCAGATTCTTGTCTCTCCTTGGCTCTTATCAGACTGCACCTGCATTAAAGGGTTTCATTAAGACGTGCGCTTCAGATCGAGATTTCATATACCAAGCGGTATGGAACATAGTGAGAAAATCTTGTCTGTTCATTATCAACTGATAGCAACAATATTAGAATATCAATTCAATCTTTGTTTCAACTGGCTTATAAATGGAACGCCCTGTAATTTTCATTAGTCACATAGGAAACAATTAAAAGAGTATTACACTGTTAAGTTATTTGAAGGTAGAGTGAGAAAATGTTTATCATAAATGATGTTGTCAGGCATCATGAATTTTTAAAATACAAAAATGTTGATTGCATTACCAAGGTCATTGAATACTACCTGGAAGTGGCTACCAACTACAATGAATAAGAGTACAAATTAAGCATTCTGTTATCATCACATAATGT
The DNA here is from genome assembly GCF_030144855.1 of Hypanus sabinus. Lineage (NCBI taxonomy): Eukaryota > Metazoa > Chordata > Chondrichthyes > Myliobatiformes > Dasyatidae > Hypanus > Hypanus sabinus. Next base: position 131,104,142 of record NC_082706.1, read on the forward strand.
GCTTATAAAATTCCCTATCGAATAGCAGTTTCTCTGGTGTCAGAAATCAAATCTGCGCCCTGAAATATTATAAAGGGATACAATGCAGTGAGACTGCCTGTGCTTCTGAATTGACAGAGGCATGAGATGATTCAACAGGCTCCCTGATTTTGTCTCACCATGAAGTGTAACAAAGTGGATCAATTTCTTGTGAGCTTGCACCGTTGGGAAAGTTCTGAAAGCTTTCAGCATGTCAGGCAGCATTGGCAGAAGGAGAATTCTTATGAATGTTTTATTTCTGATGATACTGCGATACTGATGAAAGTAGGTTTTTCATTGCAGCAGTTGATATGGACACGTGCATAAGACAATAAACTCAACTTTGACTTTGATTTTGAGACACAGGATTAATGTTTCAGGTTCAATACTCTTCGTCAGATTTAAGAAAAAATAAGAGAGACTAATCCCAATTCTGATGAAATATCAATCTGGAAAGCTAACTCTTATTCTCTCTTCACAGCAGCTGCCTGACCTGCCAAGAGTTTCCAGGACTTTGTTTTATTTCATAAATCCAGCATTTGCAGCTTATGTTTTAATTTTAATTTTCTCCTCATTATCTATGTCTGATGAAAAGCTTATTTTGCTTAGAGTACCAACCTGGCTTGATGTGCTATTCCATCATTATGATATTATTTTTAATATTAATTGTTATTGATCTTGAATTGGCTTACAACGTGAGTATAGAAAAGAAGTGACAAGTATGTGATATTGTCTGACTTTGTTTAAATAAAACATACAAAAGCAAAAAGGCAAGTTCATTCTTTATTTTAAAAGTAAACATTGCTACTGTCCCAAAATTAACGTACTGTAGCTTTTCAGCCCTTTTCAAATTTCTAGTCTCCACACTATGAAAATAATGTATCTTGCAAAATGGTAAATGCTGAATAGATCTACACATTGAAATCAAAATACTGAGGTGTTTAGAAAGGTCTGAACAGATTGGAAGGCTTTTTTTTAATAGAAAAAGAGAAAACATCATTTTAAGATGTTCAAAAAAGATCTATAACTACATCAGGCTGCTGTATGTTGATTACAGATCAGCATTCAACACCATCATCCCTTCAGTATTGATCAACAAGCTTCAAAACCTGGTCCTCAGTACCTCCCTCAGCAACTGGATCCTTGACTTCCTCATCAAGACACCACAATAAATATGGATCGGAAATAACATCTCCTCCTCACTGACAATCAACACTGGCACACTTCAGGGATGTGTGCTTAGCTCTCTGCTCTACTCTCCCTACACCTTTGATAATGTGTGTAGGCACAGCTCAAATGCAATCTATAAATTTGTCAGTAACACAGCTATTCTTGACAGAGTTTCAGGCGGTGACAAGGAGGCATACAGGAGTGAGATGGGTCACCTGGTTGAATATATCAAAGCAACGACATTCAACTCAACATCAGTAAAACCAAGGAATTGGTTGTGGACTTCAGGAAGGGGAAGTCGAGGAAACACACACCAGTCCTCACTGAGGGATCAGCAGTAGAAAGGGTGAGCAGTTTCAAGATCCTGCATGTCAACAGCTCTGAAAATCTATCCTGGGCCCAACCTATTGATGCAAGAAAGGTACAACAGTGGCTATATTTCATTAGGAGTTTCAGCAGACTTGGTATGTCATCAAAGACCCTTGCAAATTTCAACAGATGGACCCGTGGAGAGCATTCTAAGTGGCCGTGTCACCATCTGGTATGGAGGGGCCACTGCATAGGATCAAAAAAAGCTCAACCGTGGGCACTAGCCTCCTCAGCATCGATGTTATCTTCAAAAGGCAGCATCCATCATTAAGGACCCTCATCACCCTGGAAATGCCCTCCTTTCATTGCCACCATCAAGGAGGTGGTACAGGAGCCTGAAGGCACACAGGAACAGCTTCTTCCCCTCCACTATCAGATTTCTGAATGGATAATGCAACCATGTACACTACCTCACTATTTTTTTCTTTTTTTGGCTGTCTTTTTGCACTAACTTTATATATGCAGTATATATATTTGCAGTATATCTCTTTATATATGCAGTATATATACTGTATTCATTATCTGCACTACATGTCTGCACTGATCTTATTCATTTACAGTCAATCAAAAGAACGTGCTGCATACATTGGGTGAATTGTTCGATCAATAATGATTAGGAACTAATGCAGTTTTAAAGAACTGCATTAATATTGGTAGTGTTCTAATTTGTTATGTATTTCATTTAGATGCATAATTTTTTACTCATTTAAATGGTATTTTGCATTTTCCATGAAACTTTGGCTAATTTCAGCCAAAACGTACTGGCCCTGATATTTTTGAAATTAACTGGAATGCACTGTATATTGTGTGCACATTGTAAACTATAGAGAGAGAGAGAGAGAGTTAAGTATTGCAATTCACTGCTGCCACATAACAACAAATCCCATGATATATACCAGTGATATTAAACCTGATTCTGATTCACAAGAGAGAGACGTGCTAGACTAGAATATTAATTTAAAAGCCAACCCAAATCCTAGTGTGAAGCCAACTAATCCAAATCCAAAACAAGCCATAAGATTTTAGCCCAGAAGTAGTGGCAAAAGTATACCAAGAGGGATTTATTTTGCTGCACCTCCATTGGTATTCATCATAGAACAGAGGGTACATGCAGTAATACTAAGCAAAATAATCAGTTCCTGACCAGTACTAAGTCCAACTATATAATTTGCTATGGTATGGAGGTAAAAAGCTGGTCTACTGCCCTCACAGTGTCCATGTACAAAGCTAGGAAGAGAGTTAAAGACCTTCTCAAAAATCACTGAAGCTAGAAGCTTCTTTCAGGGAATTTAATGAGATATGAGATCTTACTTGATATTGTCGTTTCAATGGAAAATAACGAGGAAATGCAGATGGAAGTCTTTCTACACTGTGTGCTTCAAGTTGAAAAATTATCCCACACAGGAAATCATATAAAAGACCGCTTACATAGAGGAAGTGAAATTCATACAAACTGAACTGCTTACAAAATGAGCGGTGCCTCCAGAGGCCAGAACACTCCCCGGCTGGCATCCATGGGCTGTCAACTTAACTACTGAAACTAAAAGTCAAATAACCTTTCATTATGTTTTTGGCAGAAGGAGGATAGTCTTGGAGACTGACCTTGAAAACAATCTTACAGCGCAGTTTTTAACCGGTCTCACTCTGAAGATGTCAGCCTTTATGACATACTTGTTCATGGCAATGTTTGAGGAGCAGAGTGGGCGCAAGGTCCTCACCCGGAATGATGATTGGGTGAGGTATCTCTGAAGTGAGCTGTGTCCTTTTAATCCATCCTCCAACTCACAGTAGCCCCTCAGAGTCAAGAAAAAGACAGAGTTCACTCTGTACTTGAATTGGGAGAGGTTCCTACTTCATGATGCACTGCACTTCCTCTGCATGCAAATGGATTCGAACCATTGCCTGATTCAGTTACTCAGCATTGAGATTGTTTACAAATGTGCCAACCACTACAGAGACTTTCATGGCTACTCCTTCAGTCTTCTGTTTCATATAGATACTGTTCCCACAGGGTCTGAAATGACTTTGGCATCCATTCTCCAGGACATTAGTGTTGAATTCACTGAGAGTAGGCTGATGAGAACTATCAAGGCAGACTTCACCTACTATCACCAAACCTAGGTCCAGTCATTGGACATAAGGTGCCTCGTGCTGACCGTTGTGCATAGATGGTGTCTCTGCCAAGCAACAGGAGGATCTCAGCAGAAGAGTCAAGCAGGAAAGGGATGGAGTTCTTGTCAGCTTAATGTCTGAATGACTGAGCAGCCTCAGGAGTTGGATTTCATCCCTCTTGTGGGGAATAGGGTCACACCCAATGGAGGTTGGCAAGGGTAAGCAGATTTCGCCTCTTATTGGTTCCATGACAAATCCACTCTCTATTCACCCAGCAACTTCTGATATTCCAGAACATTTGCATGAGGAAGTAGCTACATCTGATGGATGCTCAGCTGTGCTAGAGCCAACAGCAGCTGCCCAAGGTGCTGGCCCTGAATTTACAGCAGTATTTGGGTCTTATTCTTCTGTAGTGTCAATAGGTTCTTTGCAGTTTCCTGGAGAGAGCTGGTGCTTGCTGCACCATGTGTCCTTCTGTTTTCTGCAATATATCGTCACCTTTTCTCCAGTTCTCCTTGCTGCCAACCCCAGATTCCTCACCACTCTCCAAATGACTGTCTTGTCCACATTTGAATTGACTTTGCCACCAGGCTTCTCGGGCCAGTCTCAACATCTCACTCAAACTTGTCTATTTGGTGATTTGTCACCACAGCCTGGTGTGGTGAGTGAGGACTGTGCAGCTGGATCTGCAGCAGCTCCTGTTGAAAGGTGAGCCACTGATTCACTCGGTGCACCATTCAGCCTTGTCTGCTCTTAGTAAATGATGAACACCCACGTTTCCCAATTTGGGTGACCTTTGGCATTTCTCGCTTTCTACCTCAAATGAGGGTTCATCTTTCTTGAGGGTTGAATCTGAAGCAAAGAATGCAAGTTCAAGAGGAGGACTGGGGAAGGGTGTTCTGTGAAGCATGACAGGAAGCTGGTTCCTGTCTTTGTCTAATAGTTTCATTTCACCCTCTGGAGAGCAGCATGTCGTATTAGAGGACTTGCACTCAGTCATGTTCCCAGCGAGATGACCAACACTCAGTCAGCTGCTCCCTCATACACCTTTGCTTCTGCTTCACGCTCCCCCTGGAGCGTACACGATATAGCCTGTAGGTGAGATTTCTCCACCTCTGTGCCAGCTTTCTCCTTTTGCTCTTCAACTTTGAGCTTAGCAAACTCTGCTCTCCTTTTTGTTGCTTCAGCTCTGGCGCAGGCTTGTGCAGCAGCGATACAAATTGTGGCTTTGCGAAGGCGTGATCGCGTGATGCACCACGTTCTGCCCTGACTTCCAGGACGCAGCGACCGACATTGCCCGGATAAGAAGCTGACATTGTTGCGTATGGCGTCCAGTCCATGGGCGCTGCTTTTGAAGATGAGTTACCTTTTCACTCTACCGCCCTCACAGTGCACGTGTGCTCCCTTCTCAAGGAAGTTAAACACCTTCTCAAAAATCACCTGAGCTGGAAGCCGTCTTCACTACTTTTAACGAGAACTTACTTGTGAAAGGATATTGCTGTTTCAAGGGCAAATGAAGAGGGAGTGGGTGTCTTTCTACACAGTGTGCTCCAAGTCGAGATCCAAGTTAATTAACAAAGGAAGTGATATAAGAAACAGCTTACATACGGGAAGCGATGTTTGGACAAAATGATCTGCGCCTCTCAAGACCAGAACAGCTGGGGAAGCCAGAGTAGGCCAGTTAAGGGGAAATACATAGTAGAAAGAAACAGAAAAGCTTATTGTCCAGATGAGGAGAGAGTAGGTATAGAAAGAACATAGAACTGGAACAGCCCCATTGGCCCTTCGTCAGGTCTCAGCTCGAAACGTCGAGAGCGCTTCTCCCTATCGATGCTGCCTGGCCTGCTGTGTTCCACCAGCATTTTGTGTGTGTTGTTGTTAGAAATGTATGCAATAGTTTCAAGCAGGTGAAATCCTGCAGTCCCTCTAGCCCGTCCTTCCACAGTATTTTCCTGGAATATCTTTCTGATAACCTTCAGTCTCATTTGTTAACAATTACCTGCAAGTTCCTTTTCCAAGCACTTTATGGTTCTTTTATTGACCAGTCGTCCTGGTAAATATACACAGCAACCTTCCTTTCAGTGCGAAAGTACTTTTTCCATGTTTTTAACTCACTCTCCTTAATTTGTAAATTTGTATTGTGTTGACATTCAAAATGCAGCAGTAATCTTCACTCACGTCCCATTTATCCCAACTTTCCATAATTTAGACCAATTTCACCATTTTCCTTGCCTTTCCTTTCCAGACCTGGGTTGGTTAATCCTTCTTCAAACATCATCCCCTTAAGTTCTAGGATCAACTTTACAGCCCTGATCTTTGTAGCTGCCAATATCCTTTGTACTGAGAAGCCTAAAGTTACCAGATGTGGTTTCATCAGGGCCAAATACAAACTTGAAATAATTTCTTCAAATTCATAAACTAATCCCGCTACATGGAACGCCAACATTTTTGTTGCTCCCCCAGCCACAGGATATGTTGAATGGAGATTAAAATGATAGATCATAATCCAAAAGTCTGCATGCGAGACAAAGCTTGAAAGCATAGTAATTGACTTTAAGGGGATACAGACACAATAGGGGAATGGACAGCTTGGCGGCAGATGAAATTTAATGATGAGTGTTTATATTTGGGAGGAGGGAGGACAAGAGGCAAGATAAGCTAGAGACTAGGAACAAGATCAAAAGGTACTAGCAGAGCAAGTTGAGAAAGTGTCTAACAAAGCACATGGGATTCTGGGCTTTACAAATGGTGAACCTTTAGAAAACTCTGCTTCTTGGCGTCATGCTTTAGTAAAGATATAAAAGCTTTAGATATTTACTAAAATTAATCTGAGAGTGTGTGGATTGACTAGAGAGGTTAGGACTATTCTCCTTAGAAGTGAAAAGACTGGGGTATAATAGGATTTAGACCAAGCGCATAGAAAGGGGCGATTGGTATTAGTATTGATTTATTGCTGTCATATGTACAGAGATCAGTGAAAAATTTTGCATGCCATCCAGGTGTATCACTGTAGCATAGTAGTTAGTACAACGCTTTACAGTCCGGTGAGTCGGGTTCAATTCCCATCGCTGTCTGTAGGGAGTTTATACATTCTCCCCGTGGCCATGTGGATTTCCTCCCATGGTCCCAAGATGTACCAGTTGGTAAGTCATTGTAAATTGCCCCATAATTAGGCTAGGATTAAATTGGGGAACCGCTTGGTGGTACAGCTCAAAGGGCCAGAAGAGCCTTTTCCACAGTGCACCTCAATAAAATTTTAAAAATTTAAAAATCATACTGTACAAGAAAAACAGATTGTGGACTTTGGTCATAAAGTCATAAGATCCTTTGGTCCATCTAGTCCATGCCAAACTGTTATTCTGCCTAGTGTTATTGACCCACAACTGGATCACAGCCCTCCATACCCCACCCTTCCATGTACTTATCCAAACTTCTCTTAAGTATTGCAATCAAACCTGTAGCCATCACTTCCACTGACAGCTCATTTCACATTGCGCCACTCTTTAAGTGAAGAAGCTTTTCCCAGGTTCCCCTTAAATATTTCTAACTCAACCTCAGCGGAAAAAGTCTGCTTGCATTTATCCTACCTATACCTGTTGTAATTTAGAGATCTCCATTAAATTTCCTCACTCTTTAACACTCCGGGAATAAATACCTAACCTATTCAGCTTTACCCCAGAACTCGGGTCCTCAAGTCCCAGCAGCTGTTGCGTTCCAATTACAGAGAAAGTGCTCAGCAGGTAATGAATGAAGTGTAAGGGTTGCAACAATGTAGACTGGGAGATCAAGAACTCATCTTCAGCATTTGAGAAGACCATTCAAGAGACATCGAGATGTAAAGGGAAAAGAAAGGAAAGTAGGACTATCTGGATAGTATTTAGAGAGAGCAGGGATGGGTTCAAAAGGCCAAATGACTACTTCCATCCTGTAATCATTTTGTGATTTTATAATTTGATAATGTCTAGGGCATCAGTTCACACCCTCCATGATAGTCGGGGAACTTGAATTCAGTGTTTCATATAAAAATGTAAACAGCAACTGGATTAATGTTAAAACTCTTTTGGTAGGCCAGTGTTATATGATTGCAGATCCACCAGTGTTATATGATTGCAGATCCACCAGTGTTATATGATTGCAGATCCACCAGTGTCTCCTAACAGCTCCCCCAAGTGCCCTAGTAAACATTGTGTTCAGGAGCTTTAAGAATAAAAATGAGCGTTATTTATCCCATACATAAAAACATACAGTACATGTGTTGCTTGCATCGAGGATGTGCTGCATGCAGTCCACAAGCGTCATCCTACTTCCAGCATAATCATAGCATGCCCACAATTTACTAACCCTAACCTGTACATCTCTGGAATGTGCAAGGACACTGGAATACCTGGAGGAAGTCACAGGGAGAACATACAAACTCTTTACAGTCAGCCACAGGAATTGAACCCAAATCTCACAGCCAGCACTGTAAAGTGCTACGTTTACTGCCATACTGTTATGGTGCTCCAGTTGCATCCCAAAAACCGAAGACAAAATGTACAATTCTCATGTTGATAGTTTTAATGGCATATCAGGACAGCGCTAAGAACTCCTTCCTGCACCAATAGTCCAATTACTGGCAGCCCATGGATTTAACAATTCCAGAGCAGTGACTGAATTCTGATCCCAGTAATGGAATCCAGTTTCACAGACTTGCAGTAATCCATAGACTACTCATTCACCCTGTATTCAACAAACCACAGGCTCTCTCTCTCTCTCCCTAATAAGGAAGAAAGAGGTGTCTCCGTTTCACAACTAGAGGAGAGACATAACAAACAATTGGTTTGTTTACGAAGTTACAAGTCTGTTGTGAAGCTTTTTCCAAGCTCTGTGCCCAAAGATCTCAGGTCTCCGGACACACAGCCTTACATCTTCCGACAACACGCTGATCTCCTGCCCCAACACTGACCTACAATCCCCCCCCCCCCATCTCCAGAGCCACAGAATCTTGGACCTCCAAAGGCGAGTGAAGCTCTTCGGCCACGCACTTGGTGTACTTGAATCCCCGAGAGCAGGTCCATTCTCATAAAGAACCATAGTCAGCGTGAAACTCCAGGTCAGGGTCTTCAAAAGAATCTTGAAAGGGAAAAAGAGAGATGTTAAAGATAGAAATAGAGCTGCTTCCGAAGATGTAAGCAAAGGAGTCGGCGTTAGGCGCCAGTGATTCTCATAAACTCCTCCTTTTCAAAGAAATCTCAAAGATAAAGTCACACATATCCTGTCCTATTTAAGGTATCACAAAAAAAATGTGGTACTTTTCTGATAATGGAAATTCAGCAGTTAGTTTGTACACAGCAAACTCCCACAATCTGTAATTACCCTGTATGCCCAGATCCTCAGTTTTATTGATGTTGATTAATAGTTACAATGCTAAGAAAAGCAGCACCTCTAACAAGTGTGACACTCTGTCACTGCCGCACTGAGGAGACGGCCTGGATTGCTGCCATCAAGACTCAGGAATGGGACTTAAACCCAGAACCTTCTTATTGGAGAGAGTTCCATATGTAACAAGACATTAGACAGGCTGCATTTGGAATATTGTGGTCAGTTTTGGTAACCTTGATACAGAAAAAAATGCTATTAAGCAGGAGAGAGTGTAAAGGAGATTTACAGGGATGTTGCTGGAACTCAACAGACGAAGTTATAGAGAGAGGTTGAGCAAACTGGAAGAATCTTTCATTGGAGCTTAGACGATTGAGTGGTGAATCAAATTATGAGAGGCATAGTTAGGATGAATGTGCAGGCTTTTTGCCCTGAGTGGGGGAATTAACAACTGGAATGAGAGGAGAGCAACCTAACAGGTTTCTGAGGGGTATTTTTTCATCCAAAAGGGGGTCAGGATATGGAGTGAGCTGCTGAAGGAAGAGCTTGAGGCTGGTACATTAATGACATTTAAAAGGTACTTGGGCCGAAATGTGGACGGGAAATGTTTAGAGGGACATGGACCAAATGCAGACAAATGAAACCGGCTTAAAATGGAACCTCAGTTGGCATGTATCAGTTGGGCCAAAAGGGGCTGTTTTCTTGCTGTATAACTCAATGAATCCACAACTCTACCCAATATATAAATGAAAATGAATCTCAGGATTGTATATGGTGGCATATAGGCACTTTGATAATAAATTTACTTTGAACTTTAAATAAGTTTTACGACAATGGGAAGGTGAGATGATAGTTGGATGAGCAGGCAGTCGGGTTTTGGCCCAAAATGTTGACTGTACTACTTTCCATAGATGCTGCCTGGCCTGCTGAGTTCCTCCGATATTTTGTGTGTGTTTCTCAACCAGATGATCTTTTAGGCAGGAGGATTGAAAACTAACATGAAAAGAGACAACTTCAGAATTATTATGATGACTTCAAAGAAAACAAAAAATATTTTCGTGTCCTAATTAGAAAATGGACCAGACAGAAGGGTTGCTTTTATCCAGTCAGAGTAGGGACAATGGACCAAATTACCTCCTTCAATTTAGGATGATTCTATGACAGAATACAGACATTCTCTATGCCGCTCACACACCTCCACAATACTTTCAAACATGTACTTCTAGTGTCAGAGAAATAACATTGAAGTGATTTAGTTTTACTGAAACCAATTATGATTCACAACTCATACTTCAGCAAGGACCTTGAGCCTGTTTGCATTCTGGATATTGCAGAATAATGATTCTAGTGTTCCAATAATACTTGTCATCAGCACATTCTTATGGATCCATATCACTTTATTTAAGTGTTCCAAAGATAAAATTACATAGCTCTGCCAGTTTGAAGCTATTGTGCAGTCATTTGCTTCAGGCTGTTCAGGACTAATTTGTGAAGATAATTACTGCAAATTGGAATTCTGAGAGGTAGTGTGGGTCAATCATCATTTAACCAGTGTATTCCTGATCATTGCTGATATTTGAGATAATTACACCCTGAACCACAATATCTGATCACATCCCTCATACATACTAAGAGTGGCCACTTTATTAGATACCTCCTGTACCTACTAAAGTGGCCACTGAGTGTATGCTGATGGTCTTCTTTTGTTGTAGCCCATCCACTTCAAGGTTTCACATGTTGTACATTCAGAAATACTCTTCTGCACACCACTGTTGTAATGCATGGTTACTTGAGTTACTGCCCCCTTCTTATCAGCTTGAACTAGTCTGGTCATATTCCTCATCAACAAAGTATTTTCACCCACAGAACTCTTTCACAGGAAACAGTTATAGTCATGGAGTCATAGGGAAGTACAGCACAGAAATGGGCCCTTTGGCCTTTCTAGTCTATGCTGAAATCATTTAAGCTGCCTACACCCATCAACCTGCACCAGGATCAGAGCCCTCCATACTCCTACTATTCACATACCTAACCAAACTTCTCTTAAACGTCAAAGTCGAGCTTGCAGGCACTACTAGTGCTGGCAGCTCATTCCACACTCTCACAATCCTCTGAGTGAAGAAGTTTCCCTTAAACTTCTCACCTGACACCTGTAACCCATGACCTGCTTGCATTTACCCTATCTATACCCCTCATAATTTTGTATACTTCCATCAAATCTTCTCTCAGTGTTCTACGTTCTAAACAATACAGTCGTAACCTATTCAATCTTCCCTTATAACTCAGGTCCTCCAGACCCGGCAACATCTTTGTAAATTTTCTCTGTACTTTTTAAACTTATTTACAACCTTCCTGTAGGTAGGTGATCAAAACTACACATATACTCCAAATTAGGCCTCACCAATGTCTTATACAACTCAAAATAACATCCCATCTCCTGTACTCAATACACTGATTTACGAAGGCCAATGTGCCAAAAGTTTTCTTTATGATCCTATTAATCTGTGATGCCACTTTCAACAAATTATGACCCTGTATTCCCAGATCCCTTTGTTCTATCACACTTTTCAGTGCCTTACAGTACACTGTGTAGGATCCAACCTCATTGGTCCTACTGAAGCATAAAACCTCATACTTGTCTGCATTAAGTTCCGTCAGCCATTTTTCAGCCCATTTTCCCAGCTGGTGCAGATCTCAATGCAAGCCATGGTAGCCTTCTGTAACCAGAGAGCCTGTGCCTGTCACGTGACAGCACTGCCCTCACCTGGTCGGAGGTCACACCACCTGCCAATCAACATTTTTCCTCTCCCAACTAATCAATGCACACTTAACCATTGGCCACCTTAATTGGATTAACCTGCCGTTGTCCCCCGACCTATAAAAGGTACTACACGTGCTTGGCCCACTCTCTTTTGCCATCCTTGAGGGACCACCCTGCTTCACTCCAGTCTGAAGATCGCAGATCAGCACTGGAGACACGTGGTAAGGTGTGCATTGAATAGGGTTGTGGGAGCATTTATTGTTGTCCCTTTAGCAAAGAGCTGTGCTTGCCCATGGTCAAGGGGGGCAGGTACTGTAGTTACTTTTCCCTTGCTTGTATGTGTACCTGTACTCTGTCCCAACACTGTTTTCCCCATGTATTGTACTGCAGACCCAACTTTTCCCAAGCTCCTCTATTCTAAGCACATTTGTGCCAATATTGTAGCCATTTGTGTTGTTCCCAAGCTTTTTCTCCCCTTGTAAATAAACTCCTTATTATTAAAACCGTGTGTCCAGAGATCCTGCCCTTAAGACCCAAAGAATCTTTATCATTTCTATCACAACACCTTCCTCACTGTCACCTATATCTTGGTGTCATCCACAAATTTGCTGATCAGGTTTAATATTATCATCCAGATCATTGATATAGATGACAAACAACAAAGGACCCAGCACCAATCCCTGCGGCATAATAACTAGTCACAGGCCTCCAGTCAGAGAGGCAACCCTCCACCACCACTCTCTAGCTTCTCCCACAAAGCCAATGTTTAATCCAATTTACTACCTCTTTCTGAATGCCGAGTGACTAAACCCTCTTGACCAGCCTCCCATGCGGGACCTTGTCAAGTCCCCTACCAAAGTCCATGCAGACAACATCCTCTGCCTTGCCTTTATCCAATTTCCTGGTAACATCCTTGAAAAACTCTAAGATTGGTTAGACATGACCTACTACATTCGAAGCCATGCTGACTATCCTAAACCAGTCCATGCCAATCCAAATACTTATACATCCGGTCCCTTAGAATACCTTCCAATAACTTTCCCACAACTGATGTCAGACTCACCGGCCTATAATTTCCTGGTTTATGCTTGGAGCTTTCATTAGCTATCTTCCAATCATACGGTACCTCACCTGTCACTGCACATCTCTGCTAGGACCCTAGCAATTTTTGAACTTGCCTCCTGTAGGGTCTGAGGGGTCCTTGGATTTATCCATCCTGATTTGCCTCAGAGTAGCAAACATCTCCTCCTTTGTAAACTGTACAGGGTTCATGAAGTTGATGCCACTTTGCCTCCCTGCTATAGACTCTGTATCTGTCTCCTAAGTAAATACAGATGCCAATAACTAATTTAAGATCTCCCCTATCTGTTTTGGCTCCACACATGGATTAAAATTCTGGTCTTCCAGAGGACCAATTTTGCCCCTTGCAGTCCTTTTGCTCTTAACGTATCTGTAGAATCCATCAGAATTCTCCTTCACCTTGTCTGCATGAGCAACTTCATGTCTTCTTTTGGCCTTCCTGATTTCATTCTTAAGTGTTCTCTTGCATTTCTTGTTCTCCATAAGTATCTCATTTGTTCCTACTTGCCTATACCTGTAAATCAGTTCCTTTTCTCTTTTTTTCTCATAAACAGGGCCCAGGGCCAGGGTCTCTTGAAAACCAAGGTTCCCTACACTTGTCACATTTACCTTTTATTCTGACAGGCACATACTAGCTTTGAGCTCTCAAAATTTTGTTTTTGATGGCCTCCCACTTTCTAAGTGCACCTTTGCCTGAAACAGCCTGTCCCAATCCACACTTGCCAGATCATTTCTGATACCATCAAAACTGGCCTTTCTGTAACTTATAATCTCAACCCATGGACCAGATCTGTCCTTCTGCATATTTACTTTGAAATTAATGGCATTTTGGACACAAGGTGTAAAGTGTTCCCCTACATGAACTTCTGTCACCTGCCCAGTTTCATTCCCTAATTGGAGATCCAATATCACATGCTCTCTCATTTTGACTTCTACTTTCCTGCACACATTTGACAAACTCTATCCCATCTAGTCCTTTTACAGTATGGGATTCCCAGTCAATATGTGAAATTACTGTAACCATCTTATCTTTCTTGCAACAATTTGTGATCTCTTTACAAATTTGTTCTTCTAAATCCCTACGACTGGTGGTCTGTAAGATAGCTCCCTTAACATGGTCGTACCTTCCTTATTTCTCAGTTCCACTCATAACACCTCACTACTCGAGTTCTCCAGTCTGTCTTGATGGAGCACTGCCGTGACATTTTCCATGACTAGTAATGCCATCCCTCCTCCTTTAATCTCTCCCGCTCACTCACATCTAAAACAACAGAACCCCAAAATACAGAGCTGCCAGTCCTGCCCCTTCTGTAACTAAGTCCATGCCCTGAGCACATCTGTTTCTCCCATGATACTTTTTGCGTTGAAATATACGCAGCTCAGGACAGTAGTCACACCAAGCTCAACCTTTTGATTCTTGACTTTGTTTGAGGTCTTAGCAACATCTGTCTCCACAACCTCTCCACTAACTGTTCTGGCACTCTGGTTCCCAACTATATGCAACTCCAGTTTAACTCTGGGATGTTTTTATTGGGGGTTTTTTTTTGCATTATTCTCTGTAAACTCCAGACACAGTTGTGAAAATTCCATGAGATCAGCAGTTTCTGAAGAGGACAGCAGCAGTAATAGGGGACTGTATAGTTAACAGGACAGGTAGGCGAATCTGTGGGTGCGAAAAAGGAACAAGGATTGTAGTTTGCCTCCCAGGTGCCAGGGTTTGTGATGTTTCTAAATGCATCCACAATATCCTGAAATGGAAGGATGAGCGCGTGGTACATATTAGAACCAACGACACAGATCAAAAAAGAGAGGAGGACCTGAAAGCAGAAAACCGAGAATTAGGAGGGAAGCTGAGGAGCAGGACCTCAAGGGTAGTAGTCTCGGAATTGCTGCCTGTGCCATGAAATGGTGAGCATAGGAATAGAATGAGGTGGTGGATAAATGTGTGGCTGAGAGATTGGAACAGGGGGCAGAGGATCAAATTTCTGGATCAGATTTCTGGTCCTGACTAAGGGTCTCGGCCCAAAACATCGACAGTGCTTCTCCCTATTGATACTGCCTGGCCTGCTGTGTTCCACCAGTATTTTGTGTGTGTTGTTTGAATTTCCAGCATCTGCAGATTTCTTCGTGTTTGCTCTGGATCATTGGTACCTCTTTTGGGGCAGGTGTGACCTGTACAAAAAGGACATGTTGCACTTGGATCTGATGGGGATCAATATTCTTGCAGGAACGTTTGCTAATGCTATTGGGGAGAGTTTAAATTAGATTGGGGGGGGTGGCTGGAACTGATGTGAAGAGGCAGAAGATGGGGCAGTTGGCTCACAATTAGGGACAGCTTGTAGGGAGTTTGTGAGGAAGGAGAGGCAGATGATAGAGCAAAGATACACTCTGCTTAATGGTTTGAGATGCGTCTATTTTAACGCAATGAGCATCACAAACAAGGCAGATGAACTTAGAGCGTGGATCAATGCGTGGAACTATGATATTGTGATCATTATAGAAACCTGGATGTCTCTGGGACAGGAATGACCGCTGAGAGTGCCAAGCTTTAGATGCTTCAAAAAGGACAGGGAGGGAGGCAAAAGAGTTGGGGGTGTGGCATTGTTGATCAGGGATAGTGTCATGGCTGCAAAAAAGGAGGGAATCATTGAGGAATGGGCTACTGAGTCAGTGTGGGTGGAACTCAGAAACAGGAAGGGGGCAATAACTCTACTGGGTGTTTTTATAGATCCCCCAATAGTAACAGGAATATCAAGAAGCAGATAAGGAGATAGATTCTGGAACAATGCAATAATAATGGGGTTGTTGTGATGGGAGATTTTAAACTTTCCTAATATTGACTGGCATCTCCTTAGACTGAGGGGTTTAGATGGAGTGGAGTTTGTTAGGTGTGTTCAGTAAGGTTTCCTGACACAATATGTAGACAAGCTAACTAGAAGAGAGGCTGTACTTGATCTGGTATTGGGAAGTGAATCTGGTCAGGCGTCAGATCTCTTGGTGGAAGTGAATTTTGGAGGTAGTGATCATAACCCCATCTCCTTTAGCACAGTGCTGGAGAAGGATAGGAGCAGACAACTTAGGAAAACATTTAATTGGGGTAGGGGGAAATATGATGCTATTAGGCAGGAACTTGGGAGCATAAACTGGGTGCAGATGTTCTCAGGGAAATGCACAGCAGAAATGTGGCAAACTTGCAGGGAATGTTTGCATGGTGTTGTGCATAGGTATGTTCCATTGAGGCAGGGAAAGGATGGCGGGGCAAGAGTACCATGGTAACAAAGGATGTGGAAAATCTAGTTAAAAAGAAAAGAAAAGCTTACAAAAGGTTCAAGAAATTAGTTAATGATAGAGTTCCAGCAAATTACAAGTTTACCAGGAAGGAGTTGAAGAATGAAATTAGGAAAGCTAGAAGGAGACAAGAAAAGGCCTTGACAAGCAGGGTTAAGGAAAACCCCAAGGCATTTTACAAATATGTGAACAGCAAGAGGATGAGCCATGTGAGAATAGGACCAATTAGGTACAATAGTAGAAACGTGTGCATTGAGTCAGAGGAAGTAGCAGAAGTACTTAATGAATACCTCAAGGACCTGGCAGTTATGGGGATGACTTATACTGGACTGAAGCACTTGAGCTGGAGCTTTTGAAAATCATTAAGTTAGAAAAGTTACTGGGACTGGATGAGATGTACCCCATGCTATTGTGGGAAGCAAGGGAGGAGATTTCTGAGCCTCTAACAATGATCTTTGCATCATCAATAGGGATGGGAGGCATACCAGAGGATTGGAGGGTTGCAAATGTTTTTCCCTTGTTCAAGAAAGGGTGTAGAGATAACCCAGGAAATTATAAACCAGTGGTGGGTAAATTGTTGGAGAAGATCCTGAGAGATTAGATTTATGAGCATTTGGAGAGACATAATCTGATTAGGGATAGTCAGCATGGCTTTGTCAAGGGGAGTTCGTGCTTTACAAGCCTGATGGAATTCTTTGAGGATGTAACAAAACTCATTGATGAAGATAGAATAGTGGATGTAGTGTAAATGTAAGGCATTTAATAAGGTTCCCTATGCCAGGCTCATTCATAAAGTGGTGAGGCATGGAATCCAAGAAGACCTTGCTTTGTGGATCCTGAAATTACGGGAAAGTGTAGTTGTAGATGGTTTGTATTCTGCATGGAGGCTGGTGACCAGTGGTGTTCCACAGGGATCTCTTCTGGGATCCCTCCTCTTTGTAATTTTTATAAATGACCCGGATGAAGAAGTAGAAGGGTGGGTTAGTAAGTTTGCTGATGACACAAAGGTTGGAGGTGTTGTGGATAGTGTGGAGGGTTGTCAGAGGTTAGAGCGGAACATTGATAGGATGCAAAACTAAGCTGAGAAGTGGCAGATGGAGTTCAACCCAGATAAGTGTGAGGTGGTTCATTTTGGTAGATCAAATCTGAAGACAGTATTTAGTGTTAATGGTAAGATTCTTGGCAGTGTGGAAGACCAGAAAGATCTTGGGGTCCGAGTCAATAGGACACGCAAAGCTGCTAGGCAGGTTAACAACATTGTTAAGAAGGCATATGGTGTCTTGGCCTTCATCAACCATGGAATTCAGTTCAAGAGCCATAAGGTAATGTTACGGCTATATAAGACTTTGATCAGACACCACTTAGAGTACTATGTTCAGTTCTGGTCACCTCACAGGAGGATTGTGGATACTATAGAAAGAGTGCAGAGGAGATTTACAACAATGTTGCCTGAATTGGAGGGTGCACCTTATGAGTATAGGTTGAGTGAACCTTGGCTTTTTCTCCTTGGAGTGACAGAGGATGGGAGATGACTTGATAATGAGAGATGATGAGAGGCATTGTTTGTGTGGACAGTCAGAGGCACTTTCCCAGGGCTGAAATAGCTAACATGAGGGGGCACAGTTTTAAGGTGCTTGGAAGTATGTACAGAGGGGAGGTCAGGGGTAAGTTTTTTTATGAAGAGAGCAGTTGGTGTGTGGAATGCACTGCAGGCGACAATGGTGGAGGTGGATACAATAGGGTCTTAGATAGGTGGAGCATAGAAAAATAGAGGACTATGCGGTAGGGTAATTCTTGGCATTATCTAGAGTAGGTTAAATGGTTGGCACAATATTTTGGGCCAAAGGGCCTGTAATATGCTGTAGGCACCATGTTCCCTGTTCTATGTTCTGAGATTCACAAACCGCACCATCTAGCACCAACAATCATTCAACAGTCAAAGTCACTTTGGTCACATTTTTTCAACATTCTACGTTTCGTCTGAACAACACTGAACCTCTTGAACATGTCTGTCTGCTCTTATACATTGAGATGCTGCCACATGATTGGTTGAATAGATATTTGCATTAACAAGCAGGTGTACAGGTGTATCTAATAAAGTGGCTACTGTGTGTATGGTGCAAAGAATAATTTAAATTGTTTCTACTAGTTACACAAGCAGGCGATTTTTAAAAAAATTCACAAAAATGTCTTAGTTTTAACCTATGCAGAAGTCTTTTGCTTACATTTAACCATAAAATCATAAACACATTACAGCATCAAAAGAGATCAAAGAGTCATTGGATCCAGGCCAGATGCCTGGAGACAAAATTATTCCGTTCCATTTCCTCACTATTTCTTGCAGTCCTGGAAGTTAATTTCCCCCAATTTCCTTCAATTCCCTCTTAAAAGTATTCATTGACTCTGCGGGGAGCTAATACCTCACAGATCTTGTAACCTGGATTCAATTGACCTCCATTGCTGAATGAATGGAGTTTGCATATTCTGTCATGGCTGCTTCCTCCAAGCATTTACCTGAACCCAAAGACATGTTGACATCTTGATTAGAAACGTCAGTTCAGGTGAAAGGCCTCAATCTGAAATATCAATTCTCTATTTCCCTCTGTTGGAGATTGGTACTGGTAACCCGTTGTGTTCCCTCTAGTTTTTTGTTTGTCGGTTGCTAGGTTGATTAGTTGCCATAAATTTGAGTTAGCGTCATAAACAAGGAAAAATGCACTTTGGCATATCAGGCACCCGTGATACGGATCCCTACAGTAATTCTATGATATTCTTCTGGAACTCCCATCATTTCCCCAAGATTCAATCACTCAGATGCCTCTTTGGGGAAATTTACAGTGGCTAATGCTCACAAAATGTTGGAGGAGTTTGATGGGTCAGGCACCATTAATGAAGAGAAATAAACAGTCAATATTTCAGGCCAAGATCCTTCATTAGAACTGGAAAAGGGAGGGGGGCAGAAACCAAAATATGAAGGTGGCGATGGGAATGAGTTCCAATTGGCAGGTGATAGGCGAGACCGGGGAATAGTGGAAGATGTAAAGGGTTAATGGGGAAGCAATCTGATAGAAGAGGACAATGGAGCATGGAATATTGGGAAGGAGATACTTAACCAGAGAAAGATACAGAATGAGTCATAAGAGCAGGGGGCAGCTGCCAGAAATGAGGGAAAACAAAAGGGAAGACTGGAAAGCAGAGTAAAGCCTCAGTGAGGACAAGTCCAGAGCCAGAAAATGCTCCTTAAGCTCTTTCATTTTGAGGATCATTTTCATAAAACTCCTCTGGACCCTCTCAAACTCCAGTACACACTTCCTTAGATACTGCAAAGGGCCAAAAAACTGCTCACGATATCAAAATAGGGTACCTAACAAAGCCTCAGCATTATATCCTTGTTTTTATATTCTACTGTTGTCAAAATAAATGCTAACATTGAATTTACTTACCTCACCACTGACTCAACCTTCAAGTTTAGGGAATCCCACACTTGGTCTCCCAGGTCCCTTTGTACCTCTAACTTCTGAAATCTCTCCCCTCTTAGAAAATGCCTATATTCCTTCTACCAAAGTGAATAACCATACACTTCTCTACACTGCATTCCAGCTGAACGCTTGTTTCTCAACTGTTAGAAACACCTTGAACTGAATGGTTTCCATCTGGATTGCTAACTCCATAACCTTCCTATTCTTAGAGTACAGTTGGAACCCTCTCTTCCTCAATGTTTTACATTGCTACACCAGCTCTTTTTCCTGGACAAAGCATTCATTCCCATCACATACATGAAAACATTGCCAAATATTGGAAAGGAGGAACAAAATTAATGTACTTATTGAAGTTAGCCAAAACTGTGACACGAGCTTATCTTCAAACATTGGATTTACTGTCTAACTTCAAACCACGTGGATGAAATGGCATGTGGTATTGGGAAGTAATTGTTCTGCTAAGTAAACTGTGGAAAGTGGCTGTGCAATTATATATATGCTGTTGAAGAGATGATAGTTGCAGGTTAAAATGGGGATGGAGTGGAACTGTCAAGCACACTCCCTTCCCCAGACATTCAATTAACTAGTCACAATGTGGGAAGCCATGAGGTTAACCAAAGCCGAGTCCCTACGGGGATTGAAAGAAAAAAAATCAGAGGAAGAGAAGGTCAGATGCTTCTAATGGTTTGGCAAGATGGTGGTTGAGTTATTGTATTGGCATCTAGAGACCTGGACTAAATACTGAAGACAAGATCAGCATCACAGCTGAAGAATCTAACTTCAACTAACTAAACAAATCTTTGAA
This sequence comes from Hypanus sabinus, assembly GCF_030144855.1. Classification (NCBI taxonomy): domain Eukaryota; kingdom Metazoa; phylum Chordata; class Chondrichthyes; order Myliobatiformes; family Dasyatidae; genus Hypanus; species Hypanus sabinus. The sequence continues at coordinate 131,124,582 of NC_082706.1, forward strand.
ATTTAGAAAAAAGGTAATGGTGACTGGTTCTTGTTGTTAAGGATCCATCTGTTTCCCTAATATCTGTCAGCGATGGAAAGCTGTCTGACCTAAATGTGACTCCGGATGTAATGCAATAAAGCAGACTTTGTCATTTAATTTTCAAATGGAAACACAAGAACAGATCAGTCTCTTGTGTCTCCTCACTGTTGCTTCATCCCTAACTTTTCCCTTTTTGATGAAGGGTGATTAGCTTGAAATTTTAACTCTGGGCTACTGCCTCCAGAGAAGAGGCCTGAGCTGTTGAGCACTTACTCTGTTATTCCAGACGTATGCTTCTGCAACAGCATTTTGCCTTTGGATGATCCCGGGGCTCGATTTGCCAGGTAAATGAGAGGAGCAACTGGAAGCCAATACGGAGTCAACTGCTTCTTTGCAAGCCGCATCGTATTAACGCCATGACAGAGTTATTTGTTGGGGTCTGCCAGTAATAGTCTCTCATTTGCCCAGTTTTTGTCTGGTTTGGGTACTCAGGAACATTACTTGGTATTTATTAACCAGATCTTCTTCCACCAAATCATAGTCATGCAGCAAGGAAATTGGTCCTTCTGTCTGCACCGACTAACAAGCTGTCTAGGCCTCGCTGAGATTGCACAAGGAATACCATGTGAAGTTCTGCTGGATGCCATTGCAAGAGGAAGAATGTAATTCAGCTTGAGAGGGTGCAGAAAAGATTCACAAGGATGCTTCCAGGACTGGAGGGCATGAATTATGAGGAGAGATAGGATAGGCTGGAACTGTTTTCCATGGAGTGAGGGGTGACCTTACAGAAGTTCGTCAATTCATGAAGAACATAAAGAAGGTACATAGAGTCTTTTTCCCCAGGGTAGGGGAATCAAACACTGGAGGACATGGGGTGAAAGGGAAAATAAAGACAGATCTGAGAGGCTATTTTCCCACATTTTGAATGAGTTTGTTGAATGAGCTGCCAGAGGAAGTAGTAGAAGCAGGGACAATTACAATGTTTAAACGATACTTCTGCAGGATAGTAAAGATTCAAAAGGATATTGGCCAAATGCGGGAAATGGGACCAGCTCAGGAAGGCACATTGTCCAACATGTCAAGTTATGCTGAAGGGCGAAGGGCCTGTTTTTGTGCTATAACTCTGATTCCATGCCACCATTTACACTAATTCAACTCCAATCTCATTTTGTTCTCCCCACTGGCTCATCAATTTGCTCCAATTCCAACTCTCACCTAAACACCAGTGACATTTTTTAAGCATCTATTTACACCAATCCCATTTTACCTGTGCATGCTCACATCCACACCGACCTGATTCTGCCATTCACCCACACATTAGGGGCAGTTTACACTGGAAATCTGAGAACCTGGAAGAAAATGGTGCTGTGACTGAATCCAAGTCACTGGAGCTACTATGGCACACCCTAATCCTTTCACCCTATCATGAATTGTTTAAAAAAATTAGATCTGCATTCTTTGAAGGAATGGGATGACATTAGTGAAACTATAAGATCCTGCAATGATCTGACTGAGCAGATTTTAAGAAATTTCCTTTTATGGGATAGTGAACAAGATGACAGAGAACATAGAACGTTACCACACAGTACAGGCCCTTCTACTTATGATGTTGTGCCAGCCTTTCAACCTAATCCAAGTTCAATCTAACACTTCCCTCCTACTTCTCATTCAGAAATACTAATTAAGGGCCGAATCATATAAAACTGAGATGCATTGGAATTTCTTTCGTCAAACATAGTGAAACGCTCATATTTTCCATCCAGGGGAGGTTTGGAGGCTGGATCAATGGGAGCATTTAAAAACGAGGTGGGCGCATTTTTGAAAGATCAGGAAATTGATGGCTTTGGGGAAAGCAGAGGCAATGATACCTGTGGCAGATCAGCCATGACAATGTTGAATGTTGGAGCAGGCTTAAATGGCCAGGTGCTCTATATCCTATGTTCTAGAAGTTCTCAATGTGATATATTAAGTTCTTCAGGCTGGATTTTATCTTTGTCTTATCCCAGGAACAACTCCAGCATTCCTGTTCCTTGTGTTTTCTCTTTTCTGGCAATTTCTTTTACTTTGGATTTTCTGTTGACACACATCGCCATGTGATTGCAACTAAATGTTGGAGGCCGCATTCACTGTAAGCACCATGCCCTATATTTCCTATTGGGTCAACCTCAGTTCGCACTGTCCTCGAATCTTCCTTTCAAGTTATTTGTTTCTTCCCCTCCAGCTGTTTAAGAAATCACATCAAGTACAAATAGGATCAAAGTTTTTTTACAGTTCAGCATGTGGGATTCCAGAGCTATCCGTTGTCCGTACTTAAAGGCAGATTGATAGCCTGAGGATTGACACAAAATGTGTATTTTATCAGTGTGGTTACTGATCTTCAAATCACGACCCCCCTTAGCAACCATCATGCACTGCAACATCTTCACTCACAATACAATATGACCAACAAGCTGCTATTAGAAACAAGATGTACTGACTCAACAAAGTCCAAATCGGTTCCCTCTCCCTCCTCCCGTTCCCTAAATAAAACTGAAAAACATAATTAAAAAGGGTAGAGATACAGGGATAATGCCATAAATACAAGAAATTCTGCAGGTGCTGAAAATCCAAAGCAACACACACAAAATTCAGCATATATAGAAATAAATAAACAGTTGATATTTTGGGCCAAGAGCCTTCTTTAGGACTGGAAAGGGATTCTGCCATATGCTATTGGTCTTACAATAAAAGGAGCAGGCTATTGAGACCATCAGCTTCATACAGAAGCCCAGTGCAAACCCAGCCTCATCGCCTCCTGCTATTACCCCATAACATTTTCTACAAATGTGCCCATTAATATTTCCATAATTCTCCCTCTCCCTCCCACTTACTATCCGGCCTGCACAGACAGGCACCTCCCAGTATACACCCAGAAAACAGAAGTCACCTGACACTCATTTCCAACTCATCACTGCAGCTCATTGAAACCCAGTTCTCATCCAGCTGTTCCTAGTCAGCCATTTGCCTAGTCATTATAAGTACCTGTTCTTTCTTATTTTGTGGCCCTTTACGGATTGTTACTTTGCAGTTTATTGGAAAAATATCATTCACTGCTCATTTTCTCTGCTGCTCTGTTTTTGGGTCAAGCTCCGTCTACAATTCCTGACAATTACGTTGGAGATAATTTATTGTTGTTAATTTGCCTACTACACATAGGAGTGGAAAGACCGACAGCTTCAAAGGTCAGATTTGAACCCTGGTTCATAAAGTAAGTGAGTCATTCAGCACAGAAACTGGCCCTTCACCTCAACATATCCACGTCAACCAAATTACCATTTAAACCAGCCTCATTTGACTGTATTTGGCCTAAATCTTTCCGAACTATCGGAATTTACTGTCCAAGAACCTTTCAAATATTTTCAAAGTAACTGACTCAACTGTTACCTCTGACAGCTTACTCCTCACTTTAGGTTATAAAAATATCCCTCAAGTTTCTATTAAATTTCTCCCCTCTCGTCTTAAACTTGTGCCCTCTAGTTGTTGATTCCTCAGCTCTGTGTACATCCATTCTATCTATAGCCGTCATGATTTTATACACTTTCCTAAGATCACCACTCATTTTCCTATGCTCTAATGATAAAAGTCAGAACCTGCTAAATCTCTCTCCTCGAATCCCTGCAATGTCCTTGTAAGCCTCCTCTGCACTGAAGCTACAAGCCAACTGCACTCCATTCAGCAGCATTCCCACCATGCTGTGAAGAATTCGAATCCAAATGCTTACAAGGGTTGGTGTCTGTGAAAAATCCATTGGCCAGATAGAAGCCCACAATGGAAGGGAATGGGGAAAGCTTCAAAAATGACTCATCTGATGGTGAAGAGCTATTATGGGGGAGAAAAGTAGGAAACCAAAGTGAACTCACTTAAATTTATGTCAATGTTGAAGAAGAGGGGAGGGGGAGAGAATTTTTATTTTTAATCAATATTCATGCCATCAGGTTGAAGGCTACGCAAAAGGAATATAAGGTATTCCTCCTGCACTCTAAGGGTGACCTCATCGTGGCACAAGAGGATGACATGGAAGCCCAGCATTGAGGACATTTTCAAAAGGCATTGCCTCAAAAGGACAGGATCTAACATTAAGGATCTCCATCACCCAGGACATGCCCTCTTCTCATTGCTACCATCAATGGAAACACACTCAACATTTTAGGAACAGCTTCTTCCCCACTGACTTTGGATTTCTGAAAGGACAATGCTCCCATGTACACTTTGTCACTTTTTTTTTTGTTTTGCTCTCTTTTTGTGCCACTTATTTAATTTATTTTATTAATAAATTTAATTTAATATGTTTATAAAATATATATTTATTGTAATATTCAATGCACTGCTGCTGCAAGACAACATATTTCATGACATATGCCAGTGATGTTGAACCTTACTGCGATTCTGATCAGAGCATCAGTGTTTCCAACATGGAAACAGGTCCTTCTATCCACCATGCTCTGACCACCAGCATCACATTTCCCTGCATTGATTCCATACCATTGTTGGTAGAATCTTAGATGGAGATGAGAGGGCATATAGGAACAAAATATACCAGCTAGTGGAGTGTTGTCAGAGCAACAAGCTTGCACTCAATGTCAGTAAGACGAAAGAGCTGTTTGTGGACTTCAGGAAGGGTAAGGTGAGAGAACATGAAGCAATCCTCCGAGAGGGATCAGAAGTGGAGAGAGTGAGCAATTTCAAGTTCCTGGGTGTCGAGATTTCTGAGGATCTAACCTGGCCCCAACATAGTGATGCAGCTAACAAGAAGACAAGACAGTAGCTATATTTCATTAGGAGTTTGAAGAAATTTGGTTTGTCAACTAAAACACTCCATAACTTTTATAGATGTTCAGAGAAGAGCATCGGGTATCATTGCCTGGTATGGGGTGGGGTGGCACCAAAAGAAGCTACAGAAAGTTGTAAGATTAGTCAGCTCCATCTTGGATACTAGCTTCCATAATATCCAAGACATCTTCAAGGAGTGGTGCCTCTGAAAAGAAGTGTCCATTATTAAGTACCCCCCATCACTCAGGACATGCCTTTTTCTCATTGTCACCGTCAGGCAGGAGGTACAGAAGCCTGAAGACACACACTCAGCAATTCAGGAACAGCTTCTTCCCCTCTGCCATCCGATTCCTAAATGGACATTGAACGGATGAGAACTACCTCACTTTTTGTATATACATTATTTTTGTTTTGCACTATTTTGAATTTATTTAATATGCATATATACTTACTGTAATCGATTTACTTATTTTTTATCTTTCTATACTATCATGTATTTCATTGCACTGCTAAGTTAACGCATTTCACGACAATGCCAGTGATAATAAACCTGATTCTGGTTTGGATTCTGATTCAATGTACCTGCTCAGATTCTTCTTAAATGTTGCTATTGTCCTTGCCACACCACCTCCTCTGGCAGCTCATTCCAGACACTAGCTACTGTTCATGTGAAAAATTTGCCACTTAGATCTCCTTTAAATCTCCTTCATCTCACTTGAAGCACTTGTCCACTAGTTTTAAACACCAACAAACAAACACTGGCCATCACCCTTCATGATACTATACACGTCTGTCCTTCACTTGAGGGGTCTAAAGATCGCTAATCTACCCAATCAAATGTCGTGTGAGTTAAAATAAGTTGCTACAACACTTCTATAATCTGACCTTGCTTTACTTTTCATAATGTTCATCATAAAAATTCAGTGGGAAATCTGCACAAATTCACAGGTTGTGTAGAAAGTGCTTATCACCCAAGACGACAACTTAACTAGACTGATTAATGGGACACTCAAGTACTTCCATTAACAAATCAGTGTAATATAAAGGCATCTTGATCAATCAAAATGAGTCATCAGGCTGTTTGTTATCGCTAGAATCTATCCCCATAACGTAAGATGGCATCTCAGTTCCTCAGGGTGATTTGCATTCTCTTACTGAGGTACACCTGTCATTCCCGAAGCACAAAGAGACAGAAAATAGCAACACACACACAAAATGCTGGAGGAACTCAGCAGGCCAGGCAGCATCCAGGAAAAGAGTACAGTTAATGTTTTGGGCTGAGACCCTTCAGCTGGACTGGAGAAAAAAAGCTGAGGAGTAGATTTAAAAGGTTCCTCTTGTTCTCACCTGCCACCCCACCAACCACTACCACGTCCAGCGCATATTTCTCCGAAACTTCCGCCCCACTACCAAGTACATCCATCCCTCCTTCCCCCCACCCCCCACTTTCTGCTTTCCACAGGGTTCACTCTATACGCAGCTCCCTTGTTTATCCATCCCTCCCCACTGATCTCCCTCCTGGCACTTATCCTTGAAAGTGGAACAAGTGCTACACCTGCCCCTACACCTCCTCCCTCAGTATCATTCAGGACCCCAAACGGTCCTTTCAGATGAGGCAACTCTTCACCTGTGAGTCTGCTGGGGTCACATACTACGTTCAGTGCTCTCGGTGCAGCCTACTGTATATCGGTGAGATCCAACGTAGATTGGGAGACTACTTCACCGAGCACCTACATTCCGCCTACCAGAGAAAGTAAGATCTACCAGTGGCCACACATTTTAATTCCCATTCCCATTCCAATATGTCCATCCACGGCCTCCTCCGTTGTTGGGATAAGTCCACACTTAGGATGAAGGAACAACACATTATATTTCATTTGGGTAGCCTCCAACCTGATGGTATAAACATTCATTTCTTAAACATCCGGTAATGTCCCCCACCCCACCTCATTTCACCATTTCCCATCACCTTTTTTCCTCTCTCACCTTATCTCCTTGCCTGCCCATCTCCTCCCTCTGGTGTTCAGCCCCCTTTTTCTTTTTTCCATGGCCTTCTGTCTCTTTCACCGATCAACTTCCCAGCTCTTTACTTCATCCCTCCCCCTCCAGGTTTCACCTATCACCTTGTGTTTCTCTCTCTCCTGCTCCCACTCCTCAGCTTTTTTCTCCAGTCCTGTCGAAGGGCTTCAGCCCAAAACGTCGACTGTACTCTTTTCCATGGATGCTGCCGGACCTGCTGAGTTTCTCCAGCATCTTGTGTGTGTTGCTCTGGATTTCCAGCATCTGCAGATTTTCTCCTGTTTGTGAGAAAATAGACACTACTTCCAGATATATTCTTCTGTCTTGTGTAATATTGCAAATGCCTAATTAAAGTCAAAGAGCACTACAACATAGATACGGGCTCTTTGGCCAATTTAGTATGGGCTGACCTAGTCCTCTGCCCAATTCCATCTACCTGCACGCAGACCATAGCCTTTCATACCCCTCTCATCCATGTACATCCGAACTTCACTCAAATTTCACAACTGCACCTGCCTCCACCACTTCTGCTGGCAGCTCAGTCCACACTCACACCATGCCCTAAGTGAAGTAGCTCCCCCTCAGGTTCCCCTTAAATATTTCACCTTCCACCCTAAACCTATGACCTTTGGTTCTAATCTCACCAAATCCTATCTACACCCTTTCAAATGTGCAGCATTTCTTGAAGTTTTTTCTAGTATCTGGTCATCTCTCTTCTGGTCTTTCCTTTGACCTTCGGCCATCATTTCTCTCAGCTCTGGATTCCTTCACTTCTTGACGTGTCCATAATATTCAGTAGAAGATTATCAAAAAAAAAAATCGGTGGGAACCTGGGTAAGCGACCTGGAAAATAGCAAATGAATATGTATAGTGCAAATATGTGCAGAGTTTTGTACTTTGGGAAAAGCCTTGCAATTGGAGAAATCTTTGCATTGGCGGAGAGGGAAAGATTGTTTGTTGGTAACATTACTGCACTAGCAATTTTGCAGGAAGAGTAATGAACAGAAGACTGCAGTTAATTCCCAGCGCTAGAGAATTTAAATTTACACAATTCATAAATTCTAGCATAAATTGTTAGTTTCAGTAAGACTGGGTGGAAAACTGCCAAAACCTTTCAAGCTTATGGGGGAGGGAAATCTGCCATCCTTAACTCTCCTAGCTTACACTAAGGAAATTCGGCATGACCCTGTGACTCTCACCAACTTTTATAAATGCATCATAGAAAGCAACTTATCCAGATGCATTATAGCTTGGTGTGGCAACTGCTCTGCTGAAGGCCACATGAAATTACACAAGGAATTACAGAGAGTTGTTAACAAAGCCCAATGCATCACACAATCTGACCACCTTTCCATTTCCCACCACCTTGGAATAACAGCCAACATAATCACAGGCTCTTCTTATCCCAGTCATTTCCTCTTCTCCCCTGTTGTGTTGGGCAGAAGATACCATCAGACTCGAGGACAGCTTCTATTCCACTGTTATCGGACTCTTAAACCATCCTTTCATTTACTAAAAGATGAACTTTTAATCACCCAATCTTCTTTATCCTGGCCCTTGCACTTTATTTGTCTACCTGCGCTTCACTTTCTCAGTCACTGCAACATTATATTCTACTGCTTTTTATCACCTCTGTGAAATTATGTACGGCAATCTATCTGGATTGCAGGCAAAATAAAAGCTTTTCACTGCACCTTGGTACATAAGATTAAGATTAGTTTTATTTGTCACATACAGTACATCAGAGCCTCAAAACACAGTGAAAATGCATCATTTATGTCAACGGCCAACACAGTTTGAGAATGTGCTGAGGGCAGCCTACAAGTATCACCATGCTTTTACCCCCGACCCTAACCTGTGCATCTTTGGAAGGTGAGAGGAAACCAGAGGAGCCAGAGGCAACCCAGCTGGTCACGGAGAGAATGTACAAACTCCTTACAGACAGTGGCCGGAACAATATGATAATAATAAACCAATATCAATACTAGTATACATAACTCCAGACCTGCAGTAGCACCCAACTACTCCTGCAACACCCCTTCAAATGCAAGAGCACAGAGAAATGGACAATAAATGCTGGTCTTGCTGATCTTAACAGATAACTAAGAAAGACCTTTGATCACCTGCAAGATGTACATAAGTCCTCTGATTGAAATTATTTTTTGGGGATATTGCAGTTGTTCTTCCCAGATGTACAGTATATCCTTGTCGCAAACTGTACAACTGGGCTGTCCAAAGAAATACATTATTGTTGCATTTGTAGCAGCTTAACAACAAAGAGTTGCATTTACATAGCAGCTTTGTTGTATAAAAAATCTCCCAAGGTGCTCTTCAGGAGAGTTAGCAGAACGAATCCATTGCTGAATTATTTTAGGAAATATTTGGACAAGTGACAGGGCTCTTGGTCGAACTAAATCTTTTATAAATGATCTGGATGAGGAAGTGGAAGAATGTGTTAGTAAATTTGCAGATGACACTAATGTTGGCGGTTTTGTGGATAGCGTGGAGGGCTGTCAAAGGTTACAACGGGACATCGATAGGATGCAAAACTGGGCTGAGAAGTGGCAGATGGAGTTCAACCCAGGTAAGTATGAGGTGATTCATTTTGGTAGGTCCAATATGATGGCAGAATATAGTATTAATGATAAGTGGAGGATCAGAGGGATCTTGGGGTCCGAGTCCATAGGACACAAAAAGCTACTGCGCAGGTTGACTGTGATTAAAAAGGCATACAGTGCATTGGGATTAAGAGCAAAGAGGTAATGTTACAGCTATATAGGACCTTGGTCAGACCCCACTTGGAGTACTGTGCTCAGTTCTGGTAACCTCACTACAGGAAGGATGTGGAAACTATAGAAAGAGTGCAGAGGAGATTTACAAGGATGTTGCCTGGATTGGGGAGCAAGCCTTATGAGAATAGGTTGAGTGAACTTGGCCTTTTCTCCTTGGAGCGATGGAGGATGAGAGGTGACCTGATAAAGGTGTATAAGATGATGAGAGGTATTGATCGTGTGGATAGTCAGAGGCTTTTTCCCAGGGCTAAAATGGCTAACATGAGATGGCACAGTCTTAAGGCACTTGGTAGTAGGTACAGAGGAGGTGTCAGGGGTAAGTTTTTTTTTACGCAGAAAGTGGTGAGTGTGTGGAATAGGCTGCCAGCGACGGTGGTGGAGTTGGATACGATAGGGTCTTTTAAGAGATAGGTACATGGAGTTTAAAAAAGTAGAGGACTATGGGTAAGCCTAGGTAATTTCTAAAGTAAGAACATGTTCAGCATAGCATTGTAGGCCCAAGAGCCTGTATTATGCTGTAGGTTTTCTATGTTTCTATGCTTCTAAAAACCTGCAGAGGCTGGGAGCCTGAAATAAGACAGAAAGTAAGACAGAAAATTCCAAAAATACTCAATGGGACATGGAACAATTTGTGAATTGAGAAACAGAATTAAATGAGTGGTCATCATAATTAAAACACTGGGTCTGACTGAACTTGATACAACTATGCAAGCACCCGCAGCTCAGCTATCCTGATCACAGAATCACTGAAAGTTTATGACACAGGAGGAGGCTTTTCAACCCATCATGCCTGTGCAAATTTAGAAAGACTCCCCAGTCATGCTCTCTTCTCGCTGCTGGCATCAGGAAGAAGATCATAAGATATAGGAGCAGAATTAGGTCATTCAGCATATTGAGTCTGCCCAGCCATTTCATTATGGCTGATCCATTTTCCCCTCAATCCCATTCTCTTGCCTTTCCACATAACCTTTCACACATGGACTAATCAAGAACAAATCAAACTTTGCCTTAAGTGCACCCAGTGACCTGGCCTCCACGACCACCTGTGGCAACAAGTCCCACAGATTTACCACCCTCTGGCTAAAGGAATTCCTCCTCATCTTTGTTCTAAATGAATGTTCCTCTCTTTTGAGACAGTGCCTTCTGGTCCCAGACTCCCTCACCAAAGGAAACATCCTTTTCACATCCAATCTATCTGCAACGCTGTAACTATCAATACAGTCCTTTGTGGAACACCACTAGTCCCCAGCGGCCAATCCAAAAGGGCTCCCTTTATTCCCACTCTTTGCCTCCTGCCAATCAGCCAATGCTCTATCCATGCTAGTATCTTTCCTCTAGTACACTGGGGTCTTTCTGTGTCAAGCAGCCTCATGTGCAGCACCTTGTCAATAACCTTCTGAGTATCCAGGGCCCCAACAGCCATCAATTCTCCTTTGTCTATCCTGTTTGTTATTTCTTCAAAGGATTTGAACAGATTTATCAGGCAAGATTTCCATTCAAGAAATCATGCTGACTTTGGCATATTTTATCATGTGCCTCTGAGAACCCCGAAACAACATCCTTAACAATTAACTCCAACATCTTCCCAACCACTGAGGTCAAGCTGTCTGGTCTATAAATCCTTTCTCCTGACTCTCTCCCTTCCTGAAGAGTGGAGTGACATGTGTAATTTTCCAGTCCTCCAAAACAATGCCGGCATATAGTGATTCTTGAAGGATCATTACTAATGGCACCATAATCTCTTTCGCTACCTTATTCAAAACCCTGGGGTGTAATCCATAAGATCCAGGTGACTTATCTACCTTCAGACCTCTCAGTTTCCCAAGCACCATCTCTGTAGTATTAGCAATTGCACTGTCTTCAGCCCCTTGAACTTCCTGTATACTGCTAGTGTCTTCCACAGTGAAGAATGATGCAAAATACTTACTCAGTTTGTCTGTCATTGCCTTGTCCTCCATTTCTATCTTGCCAGTGTCATTTTCCAATGGTCCAATATCTACTCTTGCCTCTCCTTTACTCTTTATATACATATCTGAAAAAGCTTGTGATGTCATTTTTATATCATTGGCTAGTTTACATATTCTCATTTCCCCCCCCCATGGTTTTTTAGTTGCATTCTGTTGATTTTCAAAATTTTCCCATATCCTCTAACTTCTCACTAATTTTTGCTCCATTGTATGCCCTCTCTATTGCTTTTATGTTGGCTTTTGACTTGCTTTGTCAGCAATGGCTGCATCATCCTCCTTTTAGAGTACATTCTTTTCTTTTTGATGCATCTATCCTGCGACTTCAGAATTTGTCCCAGAAACTCCAACCATTGCTGTTCTACTGTTATCCCCGCTAGTGTCCCCTTCCAATCAACTTTGGACAGCTCATCTCTCATGCCTCTGTAACTGCTTTTACTCCACTTACTCCACCATAAGACTGATACATCCGTCTTAGCTTCTTCCTCTCAAATTGCAGGGTGAATTCTATCATAGTATGGTCACTATTTCCTAAGGGTTCCTTTCCTTAAGATCCCTAATCATATCCAGTTCATTACACAACACCTGATCTAGAATTGCTAATCCCCTAGTGGGCTCAACTACAAGCTCCTCTAAAAATCCATCTCAGAGACATTCAACAAATTCCCTCTCTTGGGATCCGGCATCAATGTGATTTTCCCAATCTATTTACATATTGAAATCCCTCATGACTAAACTAACATTGTCTTGTTGACATGTTATTTCTATCACCTGCTGCAATTTGTAGACCACATTCTAGCTACTGTTCGGAAGCCTGCAAAAAACTCCCATCAGGGTCGTCTTACCCTTGCAGTTTCCTAACTCTATCCAACAAGAATTCTTCATCTTCTGATCCTCTTTCTAAAGATTTGATTTCATTTTTAACAGCAGAGCCATTCCTTCTCTGCTTACCTGCCTTTCCTTTTGATAGATCCTTGGATACTAAGCTCCCAACTACCGTTGTCTGTTAGTCATGATAGCATAACATCATACCTGCCAATCTCTAACTGCCTGACAAGATCATCTATTTCACTTTGAAAAGAACTGAAAATTTCTTCATCATACACCTGCTCTTTGGTCTAAAATATTAATATGTATTACATAAAGCAAAGAACAAAGTACTGAGCCCAGTCTCAAAATTAACTTTCAGCTATTATCCTTATTTTCCTGCTATTTAGCCAATTCTGCCAATGGTAATTAGATCCCATGGATATCTACCTGTTTTGACCAATCTTCTGCCAAGAGCCTTGTTAAAGTTCATTCAGACCACATCACATGCATCACTTTCACCGACCTTCCTTGTTACTACAATTAAAAGTTTTATCAAATTTGTCAGACATAAACTTTGTTAATAAATTCATGCTGACTGTTCCTGATTAATCTGCATTTTCAAATGGTTTAATTGGTTCAACTAGTTCAATTTAATATCAGAAAATATTTGCAGTGTACATTCCTAACATTCCTAACATAAATTCCTAACATTCGCAGGCATCCATGAAACAGAAAAAATCCTGAAGACCGAATGACAGAAACATCAAAACCTCAAGCCCCTCCCCCTCCCAAGCACAAGCATCAGCAGAAGCATCAATTCCCTCCTCCCCCACCATGCAACAATAGCAATAGCCCCCAAAGAGACTTTGATCTCGAGTCCTTCAAAAACTACAACCCATTGCTACAGTTTCTGGAAAGGGTCTCTCTCACTAGCGAGAGAGAGAAAAAGGTTGCCCCTGCAGCAACAAGAATGGGAGAACACCAACTCACTGTCTCAATGTTACTATTTTCCATGTTGCTTTTCCAAGTCCCCCGACTAGAGGACCAACAGGCACCCAATCACCATGAGAGAGGGAGAGAGAGGGAGAGAGGGAGGATTGCTCAAGTATAGGACCTTCTTCCAACTGCAGTGCACACCGCCTGTTGTCTTAGTGTTTCAGTCACCCATGATTCTTCAGTCAGGGACATTGGCAAGGAGCCAAGTCATCTATGAGGCTGCATTCTGAAAGCACACGTCTTCCAGACCACACTGCAAGTCCATGAATCCACTGCACATGGAGAACCGTAGTTTGAACTGCAGCTGTTAACCATACACTCTTGAAAAGACCCCAGCCACCTTGAAAAGAAAATAAGGACATGAGAAGTCACCTGGGTCTACAGAAACCTCAGGTGCCATTTTTTTTTCCCAAGTGAAGCATTGTACTGTTTTCATCATGGATTCCAATTTGTTTCCATGTAGCTCCTAACAATCTTGATGCCTTCATTCCACAACCACCCCATAAGCAAATCTGATCGTGAACTGGTGTGGAATGTACTAACATGTACAATGCCACTTGCTATCAGCCCTGTCCAGCCATTCCCTGATGCCATCTGACCTGCTGAGTATTTCCAGCATTCTCTGTTTTTGTTTCAAACTGCAGGTTATAAGATCATAGAGTCACTCCACACAAAAATGGGCCCTATGACCTCTTACATCTGTTTCAACCTCTTTGTCAATATACTCAAATCCTATTTGTTTACCTTTGTAGTATCTGTAGTTTTTCATTTGATTCTAATTAAGAGATTCATTGATATAACTTTGAAGATGCACGTCAATTAGTAGCAAAAATACTTCTCCAAGTCACAAAAGGAAATAATGGGGTTCGTGCTTCTAGATCTTCAAGGATCACTACCGTCTCAGCCAGGGTGAAAGTGGATTGGAAGTTTGATCTCACATACAGGATCCAGTTTCTCAGCAGCCTCAACTGCTGTATACTGTGTCAATCAATCCCTTCTCCCCTTTCCCACATACATTGCTCCCCTGCCAAATTAAGTCAGTGCAGTATCAATGGGTCAACTGTCCTCCTGTTGCACTCTGTTGCAATTTGATTAGTCCAGGAATTATCAACTTGCTTTCTGTACGATACATTTTCATTGCTAGTAGGTTAATAATTAATGAGACAAATGGTAGTTTAAGCTGTTCGTCAAAGGGCTGGTAATTTCATTCTCTCTGGCATAAAACTACATAACACTGCAAAATCGATACCATCCATTTTCCACACTATTGACAGCAGCCAGACAGCGACAATGAGATCTTGCACTTCAGTTTATTGTGTCGCCAAATGTTTTAATTTCCTGGTAGAGAAGATGAAAGTCTTTATTAAGGGAAGCATAAAATCAGTCTATGTAACAAGGAAAAATCACAAAGGAAAAGATAGAAATAAAAAATAAGGGAATGCAAGAATTCACCATTAAACTGGTAGAGCAGGCAAGTGGGTAATGACCACCAGATCCAATTCTGTTTCTGAATTCCTGCCGCCTATCTTCTTCTGCAGAGATAGGTTGTGGATACGATAAGGGTTTTCATCCCACCAAGCCTCCATCAACACTAACTTCTCTAACATGGAATTTGTTGTCCTGTGGCAGCAGAACAGGCCAAAGGCAGACATTTATTGTATGTTACAAAAGTGAATAAATGGTGCAAAAAAAGAACAAGGTAAGGTTAATAGACCATTCAGAAATCTAATGGCAGAGGAGTTGTTCCTATTGTGGGTTTTTAGGCTCCTGTACCACCGTCAAGATGATAGTAATGAGAAGAGAGCACGTCCTGGATGGAAAAGGTCTTTCGTGATGGTTGCAGCTGTCATCAGTGGTGGCGAGGGTTGTGCCTGTGATGGAACTGGCTCTGTCTGCAGCTTCCTCACGACCCTGTGGTGCCGTACCAAATTCTTGTTTATTTTCCCCACATTCCTACCCCCCAGATTCTACCACTCACTTGCACACTAGAGATGACTTACAGTGACCAGTTTAACCTGCCAACTCACATTATTTTGGGATGTGGGAGAAACCTGGAGCACTCAAAAACAAAGAATACTGGAGGAACTCTGCAGGTCAGGCAGCATCTATGGAGAGAAATGAACAGTCGACCTTTCCAATAGGCCGAAGAAATCCATCAAGGTAAAAGTTTTTATGGATGCGCTGCATTAAAAAAATACAACTATCATCTTAAGAGATTAACATTTAAAATGCTTCACATTCAAAATGCAAGGTATTTGCTTCTTTAAGCTCATGTCCATATGCACAGATAAAATCAGTACGCCCAGCAGAAGTAATTTAATCTCTGATGCAGGAGCTCAAGCTGAAACGTTGACTATCCCTTTGCCTCCGCACTCTAGCAGTTCATTTTTAGTTCCAGATCGCACCATCTGCAGCCTCTCATATCTCCATAACTTGGTTCTTCACAGTCCACCTTGTAGCCTTGCAATTTTACTGTCTGCACTTTTACTGTAATGTAACACTACTGCACTCTATTATTGTTTTACCATGCACTACCTCAATGTATCATTGTAATGAGTAGATCTGTATAGATGATAAGCAAAATATGTACATTGAGATTTACAGATCTAATTTACCTGTTTTCAGTTGGTTTCCTCGGTAATGCCAGTCTCACCCTGGTCTTTTGCCCAGCCTTTTCTACCCCAGCCTATTCCAAAGACTAGTGGCAACAAAAAAATCCTGCAGGTGCTGGAAAGCCAAAACAAAAAGTAGTTTCATGAGCAGTTTTGGACCTCTTATCTTAGAAAGGATATGGACACTGGAGAGGGATCGAAGGAGGTTCACGAAAATGATTTCAGGATTGAACAGCTTGTCATATGAAGAGTGCTTGATGGCTCTTGGCCTGTATTCACTAGGATTCAGAAGAATGAGGAGTGACCTATTGAAGAGTGAAAGGACACGATAGTGGATGTGGAGAGGATGTTTTCTATGGTGGGAGAGTAAGACCAGAGGACACAGCTTCAAAATAGAGGAGTGTCCTTTTAGAACAGAGATGAGGAGGAATTTCTTTAGCAAGAGAGTGGTGAATCTGTAGAATTCATTGCCACAAGCAGCTGTAGAGGTCAAGTCTTTATGCATATTTAAGGCAGAGGTTGATAGATTCTTGATTGATCAGGGTATAAAGGGATAGGGGGAGAGGCAGGACACTGGGGCTGAGAGGAAAATTGGATCAACGATGCGTGAAATGGTGGAGCAGACTTGATGGGCCAAATGGCTACTTCTGTTCCTATATCTTATGGTCTTATGAACAGAGAATTCTCAAAGCACCCTGCAGGTCAGGCATCAGGGAGGAAAACATGGCCAACATTTATGAACAGGAGCACTTCCCCACAAAAAAAGCAAGAAAACAAGTATGCCCCACACTGCAGAGGGTGAGGGATCAAGACCATAGAGGAGTAACTTATTGAAAGCAGTAAGATCCTAAAGGTGAGGCTGAAATGTTTCCTTCCACAACTTGTGGAATCAAAGAAGGGATGTAGTTTCAAGATTAGGGGTTGTATAAGAGTTTTGTTACACAGAGGATGGTGAATCACTGGAAACCTCTATTTAAATGGGATTCTGGAGGCATTTAGTTAGCTATGTTTTTGAAAAAGATATTGATTTGAGTTCCCTGGGGAACTGACACGGAGGAAGAGTTGAGCTCGGGCAGATCAGCTATAGAATAGTTGAGACGGGGATGAGGGGCTGAATAGTCTACTTTTTCTCCTAATTTATTCTGAAGGCCTGTGATTGTCAAGATAGCTATTACTTTGAATATCAGTAGATGGACCAAAAATGAAACAGGTGCAAACTGAAAGATGTTTCAAAAACTTAAGTAAATATTCAATAGCATCTGTGAAAGTAAAGAGGGGGTTTAGCTGGAATTATTGAATTTATTATTAAGGTTTTAAAATATTCAGTCAAAATTAGGTGCTGTTCCTCTAGCTTACATTGAGCATTGTTGGAGCAATACTGGGGACTGAAAACAAAGAGAATAGAGTGAGAAAGGGTCAGAAAACTGTAATGCCGTTCAAGGTATATCATAGTCTTGCAGTTTATTTTTATTTTATACTGGCAGCAGGATCAAGAATTTTTATATTGAAGTCCAGAGTTTGTAGCTGATGTGGCCAAGTACACTTTGATGTCAGATCTGGGAAAAGATGGAGGCGGGATACTCTTTTACGTTAAATTCTATTGATTCTCCAATAACTGTAAAGGAAAGGCCTACTTGCAATGAGGCCATAGTTTTTTTTTCCCCAGCACATTACATGGTCATTGATCCTGGCTTATCTTGAACACTTGACAAACTAAATAAACACAACCTTTTTTTTCTCACAAGGCTTCAGGGCTTCCCATGCTGCAAGAAGCAAGTACGTCAACTGAATTCTCATCAGCTCTGGGTGGCAGTTGACCTGCTGGGAAATCTACAGATCTACTGACTTTCAGGATCTCAATTGAGTCTTCTATCACTTTGGTGGTGACACATCCCCAGTATTTCATCTTTCTTCTTATCTTTACATGTACTCATTTTCAGGTCTTGCTGTAATTCCTTGTGGCATAGGGGGGGACTGCTTGGCCCCATTGAGTCCACCAACTCTCAAAGCAATCTCATCTCTTTCATTCTTCATCTACTTCCCCCATAATCTATCCACTCCTATACTGTATCGAAAATAGAACATTATTACACAGTACAGGTCTTTGGGCCCACAATGCTTTCGCTGACATTTTACCCTACTCCAAGATCAATCTAACCCTTCCCACTGACATAGTACTCCATTTTTTTTCTTTCATCCATGCGCCAATCTAAGAATCCCATAAACGTCCATCAAGAAGTCTGCCTCTGCCACCAGCCTGGAAATAGGTTTCATGCAATGACTACTCTGTGTTAAGAAAAACTACCTCTGACATTTCACCCTCCCCCCATACACACATATTTCTTCCAGTCACCTTAAACCACTCTCCATAAACATTTCACACAAGCCTGTGTGGGATGAGTTGCCAGAGGAAGTGTTAGAGGTGGGTGCAGTTATGACATTTTAAAGGCATTTGGACAGATACACAGATAAGAACTGTATAAAGGGAGATGAGTCAAATGCAGGCAAGTGCCAGTAGCTCAGTTAGTTTGGGTGGATTGAGCCAAAGGCTCTGCTTTCTGGGTTGGATTTCTCTATCTTGTTCCTTAAGGTTGTTCTAGCCAGGGGTGGTAATGGAGACAAGCTCCCACTACCTATTAAATGCTCCCAAATGCGTGCACCTCAAATAGTTTCTGACAACCAAGACTAGCTCCTGGCATCCACATGTGGCTTATCTACTAAGCCCAGCAGAACTGTTTCTACAGTCAGGAGAAAGGGAAAAGGTGGTGACTTAAAACCAGCTGCTTGTTAGCCGGGGTAGGCAGCTCACCTAGGAGAAGGAAAACTCTGATCTCAAACGTTCTCTGCCTTGTGGCTATACCCACTCATGGGGAAGGCTTCAGGAATAAACCCTGAGGGAAAAATCCCTAAGGCAGTCCTACATTGAGTTCAATGCTGACTAGCAATCCCTGCGACACTGCTGGTACCTAACAGCAGTGGCTTCTGCCGTTCCTTTGAGTTCATCAGATGCTTGGAGAAGGGGAGCTTGCTGTATGGGCAACAGCTTGCTCTCCAATCCTACCGCCCAGGCCTGCATATCTATACAGCTAGGCCGCAATACCAATGTTCAACTCTGACCGCCAGAGGCCCTCACCTCGCATGTAACAACTATACAAATGACTTCTTGCCTGTACCTGGAGTATTTCATTCAATACTGTTTGCCCCCTTATAAGAAGGATGCTGAGGTTTTGGAGAGAATGCAGAGGAGATTTACTGGGATGCTGCCAGTATTAGAGGGCTTATCCTCTAAGGAGAAGCTGGTCGAACTTTCGTTGTTTCCTCTGAAGCATTGGAGGCTGAGGGAAGATCTGATAGAAATATATAAAATTAAGAGAGGCTAGATAGAGTTGACAACTGCTTTCATTTTCCCTGGATCAAAATGTCCAATTCTAGATGACATGCATTTAAAGTGAAAGGGGAAAGTTTAAAGGAGATGTATAGGGCACGTTTTCATACACAGGGAATGGTGGGTGTCTGAAATGTGCTGTGGTGAAGCTAGTGGAGGCAAGCACAACCAAAGTGTTTAAGAGATTTCCTGATACGTACACGATATGCAGCGACTTGAGTATGGACCTTGTGCAGGCAGAGGGGATTAGTTTAGTTAGGCCAGGGGTCGGCAACGTTTACCACTGAAAGAGCCAATATGGACCCATTTCCCACAGAAAAGAAAACACTGGGAGCCACAAAACCCGTTTGACATTTAAAATGAAATGTTGCCGACCCCTGAGTTAGGCATTTAATTAGTTTGGCTGAAGGGCCTGTTCCTGGGCTGTACCATGTTCTACGTTCGCTGTCACTCTACCCTGATTCTCCTACCACCCAGCTACATCAGGGATCAGCTACAATAGGCAATTAACCTATCACCTCACGCACCTTTTGGAATTGGGGGAAGACGAGAGTACCATAGCATCACAGGGAGAAGGTACAGACTTCACACCAGCAGCACCAGAGGTCAGGATCATACCGGGGTGGCAAGAGCAGTGAAATGCAATGCCTGCTGTGATACTGTACAACCTTACTACCTTTGTCTTCCAATCCTGTCATCCAAAAGCACACAGGGCAATCAGCAGAGATGTCTCCAAGTCAGATTTTTACCAAGGCAAAGGACGTGGGCGACCAGGAGATCAGTGCTGAGTGTACCAATACATTAGGGCATTTGGAGGTCAAGGAGGAGGAAGTGTTGGGTCTAATGATTATCAAGATGGACAAGTCCCCAGGGCCTGATGAGATTTACCCCAGGTTATTGAGGCAAGCAAGAGATGAAATTGCTGGGCCCTTGATCAGTATCTTTGTGTCCCCTCTAGCCACAGGCAAGGTCCTAGAGGTCTGATGAGTGGCAACTGTTGTACCTCCATTTAAGAAGGGAACTCAGGAAAATCCTGGGAACTATAGACTGGTGAGTCTCACATCATTTACAAGGAAATTTCTGGAGAAAATTCTTAGGGATAGGATACATGAGCATTTGGAAACCCGTGGCCTAATTAGGGAGAACCAGCATGGCTTCATGCGTAGTAGGTCTTGCCTCACCAACTGAATTTTGTGACGAGGTGACGAGAGAGGCTGATGAGGGTAGGACAGTAGATGTAGATGTTACCTACATCGATTTTAGTAAGGCATTAGAAGCTTTTAAGAGAGATTTGGATAGGCTTGTGGATGTAAGGAAGGTGGTGAGATATGGATGTGGTGTAGGTAGGAGAGATAACTGTCCGTGTGTTCTTCATTTGCCTTTTCGCTGGTTCAGCTCAACATTGTGGGCCAATTGGTCTGTTGCTGAGCTGTACTCATCTGTGTTCTAGAGACACACCAAGCCTGTTCATTGCACTGAAACTGAGAAGGGTATTAGAGCAGGATCCTAAATAATTGGTAAACACCTTCTGGCCGACTTAACGGAAAGGAAATCTCAGTTCAGCTGAATGAAGTTACCATTTGGCAGTGGGTGAAAACCTTGCTTTGGTTGATAATGATTACAACTTCAATCATGAGTAAGAACATTAAAGGACCAACAGAATGAGATACAAGAATGAAAACACACACATGGTCTTGACTGTAATCTCAGCAGTTTACTATCTGTTGTTACAAGAAAGTCAAAGACAAAATTGCTCGCAACTTTAGAATCAAAAATCATAAAGCTCGGATAACAGAAATGCAGTACAACAATGGTTATCTTAGTCTGTCTCTGATGTTGGCCCACAAGTTTTCATCAACAACACAGTGTCTGCTCTCTAGCAATGTAGCGATCAAATACCTCCTGGAATGCCTAGTCTAGCCCTGGCAGACTGCCACAGTGATTATCCAACATGCCTCAGTTATAACATCCACCAACGGCAGTTGGTCAAAAGGATGTTTGTCATAGACCGTCCATCTCCGGGAGGAAAAAAAATACCTTAGTAGGATTGAGGAGTGGGGGTATGGTGGAAGGAATTCCATGGACATGTGTGAATGTGCTTGAAATCAGTCTGTCACTGCAGATAATTGATGGAAAAGTACATTGTCCCAGATGATGACAGTGTCTCAGGATGAATTCCAGGACGAAGGAGATGTCTTCCTTTTTTAAACAAAGGGGCTTCCCTTCATCCACCATCAACTCTGCTCTCAAACGCATCTCTCCCATTTCCCGCACATCTGCCCTCACCCCATCCACCTGCCACCCCACTCGAGATAGGGTTCCCCTTGTCCTTACCTACCACCCCACCAGCGTCTAGGTCCAACGTATAATTCTCCATAACTTCCGCCACCTCCAATGGGATCCCACTACCAAGCACATTTTTCCCTCCCCCCCCTTTCTGCTTTTCACAGGGATCGCTCCCTACACGACTCCCTTGTCCACTCGTCCCCCCCATCACTTCCCACCGATCTCCCTCCTGGCACTTATCCTTGTAAACGGAACAAGTGTTATACCTGCCCTTACACTCCCTCCCTCACCATCATTCAGGGCCCCAGACAGTCCTTCCATGTGAGGCGACACTTCACCTGTGAGTCGGCTGGTGTGGTATACTGCGTCTGGTGCTCCCGGTGTGGCCTTTTATATATTGGTGAGACCCAACGCAGACTGGGAGACCGTTTCACTGAACACCTACGCTCGGTCTGCCAGAAAAAGCAGGATCTCCCAGTGGCCACACATTTTAATTCCACGTCCCATTCCCATTCTGATACGTCTATCCATGGCCTCTATTGTCAAAATGAATCCAAACTCAGGTTGGAGGAACAACACCTTATATACCGGCTGGGTAGCCTCCAACCTGATGGCATGAACATTGACCTCTAACTTCCATTAATGCCCCTCCTTCCCTTCTTACCCCATCCCTGACATATTTAGTTGTTTGCCTGTTCTCCACCTCCCTCTGGTGTTCCCGCCCCCCTTTCTTTCTCCTGAGGCCTCCCGTCCCATGATCCTTTCCCTTCTCCAGCTCTGTATCACTTTCGCTAATCACCTTTCCAGCTCTTAGCTTCATCCCACCCCCTCCAGTCTTCTATCATTTTGCATTTCCCCCTCCCCCCACTACTTTCAAATCTCTTAGTATCTCTCCTCTTTCAGTTAGTCCTGACGAAGGGTCTCGGCCCGAAACGTCGACAGTACTTCTCCTGTAGATGCTGCCTGGCCTGCTGTGTTCCACCAACATTTATTGTGTTACAGTGTGGGCCATTGGGCCTGGCATCTTGCTCCTCCTTGGATGCTGAGAATTGCCCATTAAGGAATATTATAAGGCATGGGGTGTTACATGGCCCAATTGTTGGGATGTATGCCAGTACACCAGTGTCTGATATGGCTGCATACATGGTAATGCATGGTGCCTTTGCCCTACAATATCCCTCCCTCACCTCCTTGTTTTAGACAAGGTTTGTGTATCAACAGATTTGTAATGATTGTTTAATTCCTTGCAAAATGGAGCCACTTTGCATCAATGATCTGGGATTGATTGTGTCAGCTGGGGACACTTGATTATGGTTTACTAGACCTAACACTTCCAATCGATGTTTGTGTCTTCCAGTGACTGTCGTGTCTAGTGTTTTGCAAAAAAATTTATTAGCAATTGAGACCGGTGTACAAGCAATGTGAAATGCTTGACTATTTTGTTGAGGTGCTTGCTGTTTTGCTCATACGGAGTATAGAATTGACCACCCACTCTGCAGGCTTGATCTAAGTGTTTAGCTAACCAGTTTTTCCACCCAGGTATTAAACTGAGTGGTCTGGAGAGTAGTTGCCAGAGGCCGTACAGACCCCCATAGTGCTGTGCAGAGTAGTGGTGAATAGTCAATGTTTTTCACTGACAATCTCATAACCGGTGCACAGTTTTGGTTTTGCCAATCCCATTCAGATCCAGACCTCATTACAGCCTTGGACCAAAAAGCTGGATTCTAAAGGTGAGGTGCGTCTGATTGCCCTTGACCTTGTGACAGCAGCTGAATAAGTGTGACATCCTGTTCACCAGGTTACCTGGACACCCTGCTGGAACTGAAGTGGATGGGCATCCTGGGAAAGCCCTCCCTTAACTGGGAAGATGGTTGTGGTTGTTGGAGGTCAATTATCCCAGCCCAGCACATCACTACAGAGGTTGTTGGGTTAATAGATCAATGAATGCAGGTAAAGAGAGAGAGAGAAACAGACAAATGGTCAGGCCAACACAGAGAAGGGCAGACAGAACTAAGGAAAAGAGAGAGATGGAGACATACACCTAAAGATAGAAAAAGGCAGAGAGAAAGACAGAGACAGGCAGACAGACAGAGACAAAGAGGGAGACAGATAGAAGCAGAGACAGACAGACAAAGAGCAGAGAGCCAGGCAAAGATACAGAGAGAGATACAGACAGATGCAGACAGAGGGAAAATAAGAGCCAGACAGAAAAAGAAAAAAAGTTAAAGTTGTGCGATGCAGGTCAAAGTTGCTGCTGAAACATAAATGAGCATACTAAAATCAGCAAATCAGTGCAAATCTGAAACTATTCTGATAAGTGAAATTAGCTTCTCATAATTGCAAATAAAAAAATTCATGCTTCACTGTTTTAATTACTATTGAACAGGAATTAGTGTTTTCATTAAATAGTTCAATAATGCAGCTTCTGAAGCATAAATTAGTTCTGAAGAACATTATAATCGACAATAGCCATTTAATTTCATGCAGTGCATAACTGAGACCAGTTTGTGTGTATTTCCGGAAATAAAGGTGCCTCGATGTGGTCATTGTGTCAGGTGTGCTTAGACAAGTGAAGCTCAGCAAGGGCACCGAGTATAGAAGCAAGTTGTTTCACAAGGTCGGGTGAACAAAATGGGGGTTTATGTGGCTATAAATTTGTGCTGGATATTCTTTGCATTAGTCTGGCAACATACGAGAAAGAGAGTAGCAGAAGGAGAGAAACAGTACGATTAGATTTGTAAAGTACCCTATCGCATTTCCCAGCAATGTTCCAAAGTGCTTTACATTTAATTCAAAGTGCTTTGAATTAAACTGACTGTTGTTATGTTGATGTAAACACAGAAGTCAAGTACATCAAGTTCACAGAAACAGGATAAATAAACAGTTTGTATTTGGCAAGTGGTTGAGGGAGAAACATTGGCCAAAACAGATCACCGAGATCTTTAAATAGAGGCCTGGGATCTTCAAATGTATCTGAACCCTAAGAATGGGCTGACAAGCCTTCTCTAAAATAAAAAAAACCTCTACTTCTGTAGCTTAGAAGATCCCTAAATATTTCAGTGCTAAGAGAGGTTCACCAAGTATTAAATGCAAGGGTTCACCTACTGTTTTTCCCAGCCTGGACTGTAAATGATTATGCAAAGTGTTCAATAAAGACACGAAAAATACAATTGTTTGTGTGTTATTAGTTTAGGCAGATCATGTTTGTCTATTGGGATCCAGATGAAGATCCAACCACATTTTATGAGTAATTAATGCAGAAAACTACAAAGGGGTTCACAAACTTCTTCTTGCAACTGTACATATTGTCAGTAGATGTAGACAGACAGTGATACAGACACAGACACACAATGAACCTTTGTGTAATATCATGCATTCTGTTCCTATTACAAAATGATCTCTATCCCTGCCAAACTATTTCCGCACCAAGCGGTCCCAGAATTGAGAGTCACCAGCACTATCTATTCCAGTTTCGTGATCTCCATATGATGTAAACAAAAGAATATGGGAGAAGGGATTGATTTTTACAAACCCTGCATTGTTCCATGAAAATAAGCTTCTGCAAGAAGATACAGGAGTGCGAAAGCCTAGATGACCAAATTCTTTCCCCTTGCTATCAGATTTCTGAACCAATTGCCTTTTTCACATCCCCTTCCTTAGTCATGTTGTAGTGTTCTCAAGCCCAAAATACTGCCTTTCTTGGCTATTCTGTTATTGTCACTTTAGTGCTTTTTTTGTGCTGTTTCAGACTGCACAAAAATCTTAGCACAATTCCATTATTTTGCACCTGCCACTATTTTCATTGTTGTATCCTGTAGACTGTTTATCCGGTGAGATTCACATGAACAAGGAATTTCACTGTACCCTGATGTATATGACAATAAATAATCTGCATCTGAATCTTGCTAAAAGACATCCAGTGAATGTTAAAATGGCAGGAAGGTTATTGTTACTGACAGTCACAGGCTGCATTAATGTAACTGTAATGGTGTGTTTAGAATCATTTGATAATTGACAGCTTTACAATTTAACGTTGGGCAATAGGGCCAGTATCTTCACCATCTTGAGTTTTATTTTTAACAAAAACAAATATCAATAAAAATTTCAGGGGGTAATTCACAGAAGCCAATTAACTATCCAACCCAAGTGGGAGGAAACAAAAGCAGCAGAAGAAAGCCACAGGTTCACAAGGAGAATGCGCATACTGCACACAGACAGGAGCCGAGGTCAGGTTTGAGATGATCTCCCTGGATCTGTGAGGCAGTGGCCCTACCAGCTGCATCAATGTGCTTGCTGTGTTTTAAGGTAATGCAGTGCAATGAACTGCTGAGTCATCGCTTTGATATAATGGGGGCAGCACACATGCTCAGTCCCTTTGCACTCAGTGCGCAAGGAAGGGTTGGAATTGGTTTGGGAGGCATTACCCCATTGGGCCCTTGTGAATGATACCCTTTACCACACCCTTCTGGGTCTCAGAGTTCAAGTTCAAAGTTCAAAGGAAAATGTATTATCGGAGTACATACATGTCACCGCATACAACACTGAGATTCTTTCTCCTGCAGACATACTTAGCAAATCTATAGAACAGTAACTGTAAACAGGATCAATTAACAACAAACTGTACAAATGCAAATACAATGCAACCATGAAATATTAAGATATAGTATCCTTAAAGTGAGACCACCATTTGTGGGAACACCAGAAATAGAATGAGTGTAGTTATCCCCTGTTGTTCAAGAGCCTGATGGGTGAGATGTAGTAACTGTTCTTGAACCTGGTGTTGTGAGTCCTGAAGCACCTGTACCTTCTGCCTGAAGGCAGCAGTGAGAAAAGTGGGTGGTGAAGATCTTTGGTGATAGATGATGCTTTTCTACGGCAATATTTCATGTAAATGTGCTCAGTGGTTGGGAGGGTTTTACCCGTGATGTGCTCAGCCGAATCCCCTACCTTTTGGCAGATTTTCAACTCAAAGGCATTAGTGTTCCAATACCAGGTTGTAATGCTGCCAATCAGCACACTTTCCATCACACATCTATAGAAGTTTGCCAAAGTTTCTGATTTAGGGGTTAGTACTTATACGTGAAGAATCCAGACAGTCCTAAACAAAGGGCTGGAAAAATGTGGAGTTAATCCTTTTCAAAAAATAGAAAATAGAAGCAAGAGAAGGCCATTCTCATCTTGAGGCATCCTCCATGAGTCAGTATGATAATGGCTGATAGAAACGTAGAAAATAGGTGCAGGAGTAGGCCATTTGGCCCTTCGAGCCTGCACCACCATTCAGTATGATCATGGCTGATCATCCAACTCAGAACCCTGTACCTGCTTTCTCTCCATACCCCCTGATCCCTTTAGCCACAAGGGCCACATCTAACTTTCTCTTAAATATAGCCAATGAACTGGCCTCAACTGTTTCCTGTGGCAGAGAATTCCACAAATTCACCACTCTCTGTGTGAAGAAGTTTTCCCTCATCTCAGTCCTAAAAGGCTTCCCTTTTATCCTTGAACTGTGACCCCTCGTTCTGGACTTCCCCAACATCTGAAACAATCTTCCTGCATCTAGCCTGTACAATCCCTTTAGAATTTTATACGTTTCAATAAGATCCCCCCTCAATCTTCTAAATTCCAGTGAGTATAAGCCTAGTCGATTCAGCCTTTCTTCATATGAAAGTCCTGCCATCCCAGGAATCAATCTGGTGAACATTCTTTGTACTCCCTCTATGGCAAGAATGTCTTTCATCAGATTAGGGGACCAAAACTGCACTCAATACTCTAGGTGCGGTCTCACCAAGGTCTTGTACAACTGCAGTAGAACCTCCCTGCTCCTGTCCTCAAATCCTTTTGCTATGAATGCCAACATACCATTTGCCTTTTTCACCGCCTGCTGTACCTGCATGCCCACCTTCAATGACTGGTGTACAATGACACCCAGGTCTCGTTGCACCTCCCCTTTCCTAAACGGCCACCGTTCAGATAATAATCTGTTTTCCTGTTCTTGCAACCAAAGTGGATAATCTCACATTAATCCACATTAAATTGCATCTGCCATGAATTTGCCCACTCACCTAACCTATCTAAGTCACCCTGCATTCTCTTAGCATCCTCCTCACACCTAACGCCGCCGCCCAGCTTCGTGTCATCCGCAAACTTGGAGATGCTGCATTTAATTCCCTCATCTAAATCATTAATATATATTGTAAACAGCTGGGGTCCCAGCACTGAGCCTTGCGGTACCCCACTAGTCACTGCCTGCCATTCTGAAAAGGTCCCGTTTACTCCCACTCTTTGCTTCCTGTCTGCCAACCATTTCTCTATCCACATCAATACCATACCCCCAATACCGTGTGCTTTAAGTTTGCACACTAATCTCCTGTGTGGGACCTTGTCAAAAGCCTTTTGAAAATCTAAATATACCACATCCACTGACTCTCCCCTATCCACTCTACTAGTTACATCTTCAAAAAATTCTATAAGATTCGTCAGACATGATTTTCCTTTCACAATCCATGCTGACTTTGTCCGATGATTTCACCTCTTTCCAAATGTGCTGTTATCACATCTTTGATAACCGACTCTAGCACTTTCCCCACCACCGATGACAGACTAACCGGTCTATAATTCCCCGGTGTCTCTCCCTCCTTTTTTAAAAAGTGAGGTTACATTAGCCACCCTCCAATCCTCAGGAACTAATCCAGAATCTAAGGAGTTTTGAAAAATTATCACTAATGCATCCACTATTTCTTGGGCTACTTCCTTAAGCACTCTGGGATGCAGACCATCTGGCCCTGGGGATTTATCTGCCTTTAATCCCTTCAATTTACCTAACACCACTTCCCTTCTAACATGTATTTCCCTCAGTTCCTCCATCTCACTTGACCCTCAGTCCCTTACTATTTCCGGAAGATTATTTATGTCCTCCTCAGTGAAGACAGAACCAAAGTAGTTATTCAATTGATCTGCCATGTCTTTGTTCCCTATGATCAATTCACCTGTTTCTGACTGTAAAGGACCTACATTTGTCTTGACCAATCTTTTTCTTTTCACGTATCTATAAAAGCTTTTACAGTCAGTTTTTACGTTCCCTGCCAGCTTTCTCTCATAATCTTTTTTCCCTTTCCTAATTAAGCCCTTTGTCCTCCTCTGCTGGTCTCTGAGTTTCTCCCAGTCCTCAGGTGTGCCGCTTTTTTTTGCTAATTTATATGTTTCTTCTTTGAACTTGATACTATCCCTACTTTCCCTTGTCAGCCACGAGTGCACTACCTTCCCTGGTTTATTCTTTAGCCAAACTGGAATGAACAACTGTTGTAGTTCATCCGTGCAATCTTTAAATGCTTTCCATTGCATATCCGCTGTCAACCCTTTAAGTATCATTTGCCAGTCTATCTTATCTAATTCACGTCTCATACCTTCAAAGTTACCCTTCTTTAAGTACAGAACCTTTGTTTCTGAATTAACTATGTCACTCTCCATCTTAATGAAGAATTCCACCATATAATGACATAGGTAGGAAAGGGGAAGAGGTCCTGAAACGAGAGTACAGGGAGTTAGGAAGGCAGTTAAGAAGAAGGACCGCAAAGGTAGTAATCTCGGGATTACTGCCTGTGCCACACGACAGTGAGAGTAGGAATGGAATTAGGTGGAGGATGAATGTGTGGCTGAGGGATTGGAGCAGCGGGCAGGGATTCAAGTTTCTGGGTTATTGGGACCTCTTCTGGGGCAGGCGTGACATGTTCAAGAAGGACGGGTTACACTTGAACCCTGGGGGGACCAATATCCTAGCAGGGAGGTTTGCTAGGGCTATAGGGCAGACTTTAAACGAGTAAGATGGGGGGCGGGAATCAATTTGAGGAAACTATGGGAGAGGAGGTTAGTTCACCAGTAGAGCAAGTAAGTAGACTGTGTGTGAGGGAGGAAAGGCAGGTGATGGAGAAGGGATGCGCTCAGCCCGAAGATGTAGGGGAGAAGAAAGAAAAGGATAATAAATTTGAATGCATTGTTAGGGATGAAAAGAGAGGAGGAGGTGGAGAGTATCTTAAATGTATCTATTTTAATGCTAGGAGCATTGTAAGAAAGGTGGATGAGCTTAAAGCGTGGATTGCTACCTGGAATTATGATGTTGTAGCTATTAGTGAAACATGGTTGCAGGAAGGGTGTGATTGGCAACTAAATATTACTGGATTTAGTTGCTTCAGGTGTGATAGAGTAGGAGGGGCCAGAGGAGGAGGTGTTGCATTGCTTGTCCGAGAAAATCTTATGGCGGTGCTTTGGAAGGATAGATTAGAGAGCTCCTCTAGGGAGACTATTTGGGTGGACTTGAGGAATGGGAAAGGTGTAGTGACACTGATAGGAGTGTTTTATAGGCCACCTAATGGGGAGCATGAGTTGGAAGAGCAAATGTGTAAGGAGATAGCAGATATTTGTAGTAAACACAAGGTGGTGATTGTGGGAGATTTTAATTTTCCACACGTAGATTGGGAAGCTCATTCTGTAAAAGGGCTGGATAGTTTAGAGTTTGTGAAATGTGTGCAGGATAGTTTTTTGCAACAATACATAGAAGTACCGACTAGAGATGGGGCAGAGTTGGATCTCCTATTAGGGAATGCGATCGGTCAGCTGACAGATGTATGTGTTGGGGAGCACTTCGGGTCCAGTGATCACAATAACATTAGCTTCAATATAATTATGGAGAAGGACAGGACTGGACCTAGAGTTGAGATTTTTGATTGGAGAAAGGCTAACTTTGAGGAGATGCGAAGGGATTTAGAGAGAGTGGATTGGGTCAAGTTGTTTTATGGGAAGGATGTAATAGAGAAATGGAGGTCATTTAAGGGTGAAATTATGAGGGTACAGAATCTTTATGTTCCTGTTAGGTTGAAAGGAAAGGTTAAAGGTTTGAAAGCACCATGGTTTTCAAGGGATATTAGAAACTTGGTTCGGAAAAAGAGAGATGTCTACAATAGATATAGGCAGCATGGAGTAAAGGAATTGCTCGAGGAGTATAAAGAATGTAAAAGGAATCTTAAGAAAGAGATTAGAAAAGCTAAAAGAAGATATGAGGTTGGTTTGGCAAATAAGGTGAAAGTAAATCTGAAAGGTTTCTCCAGTTATATTAAAAGCAAGAGGATAGTGAGGGATAAAATTGGTCCCTTAGAGAATCAGGGTGGTCAGCTATGTGCGGAGCCGAGGGAGATGGGAGAGATTTTGAATGATTTCTTCTCTTCGGTATTCACTAAGGAGAAGGATATTAAATTGTATAAGGTGTGGGAAACAAGGAAGGAAGTTATGGAACCTATGACAATTAAAGAGGTGGAAGTACTGGCGCTTTTAAGAAATTTAAAAGTGGATAAATCTCCGAGTCCTGACAGGATATTCCCCAGGACCTTGACGGAAGTTTGTGTAGAGATAGCAGGAGCTCTGACGGAGATCTTTCAGATGTCATTAGAAACGGGGATTGTGCTGGAGGATTGGCGTATTGCTCATGTGGTTCCATTGTTTAAAAAGGGTTCTAGAAGGAAGCCTAGCAATTATAGATCTGTCAGTTTGACATCAGTGGTGGGTAAATTAATGGAAAGTATTCTTAGAGATAGTATTTATAATTATCTGGATAGACAGGAACTGATTAGGAGTAGCCAGCATGGACTTGTGCATGGAAGGTCATGTTTGACAAACCTTATTGAACCTTATTGAATTTTTTGAAGAAGTTACGCGGAATGTTGATGAGGGTAAGGCAGTGGATGTAGTCTATATGGACTTCAGCAAGGCCTTTGACAAAGTTCCACATGGAAGGTTAGTTAAGAAGGTTCAGTCGTTAGGTATTAATGCTGGAGTAATAAAATGGATTCAACAGTGGTTAGATGGGAGATGCCAGAGAGTAGTGGTGGATAATTGTTTATCGGGATGGAGGCCGGTGACTAGCGGGGTGCCTCAGGGATCTGTTTTGGGCCCAATGTTGTTTGTAATATACATAAATGATCTGGATGATGGGGTGGTAAATTGGATTAGTAAGTATGCCGATGATACTAAGGTAGGAGGTGTTGTGGATAATGAGGTTCATTTTCAAAGCTTGCAGGGAGATTTATGCCGGTTAGAAGAATGGGCTGAACGTTGGCAGATGGGGTTTAATGCTGAGAAGTGTGAGGTTCTACATTTTGGCAGGAATAATCCAAATAGAACACACAGGGTAAATGGTAGGGCATTGAGGAATGCAGTGGAACAGAGAGATCTAGGAATAACAGCGCATAGTTCCCTGAAGGTGGAGTCTCATGTAGATAGGGTGGTGAAGAAGGCTTTTGGAACACTGGCCTTTATAAATCAGAGCATTGAGTACAGAAGTTGGGATGTAATGTTAAAATTGTACAAGACATTGGTAAGGCCAAATTTGGAATATTGTGTACAGTTTTGGTCACCGAATTATAGGAAAGATATCAATAAATTAGAGAGAGTGCAGAGACGATTTACTAGGATGTTACCTGAGTTTCAGCACTTAAGTTACAGAGAAAGGTTGAACAAGTTAGGTCTCTATTCATTGGAGCGTAGAAGGTTGAGATCGAGGTATTTAAAATTTTGAGAGGGATAGATAGAGTTGACGTGAACAGGCTGTTTCCATTGAGAGTAGGGGAGATTCAAATGAGAGGACATGATTTGAGAGTTAGGGGGCAGAAGTTTAAGGGAAACACGAGGGGGTATTCCTTTTCTCAGAGAGTGATAGCTGTGTGGAATGAGCTTCCTGTAGAAGTAGTAGAGGCCAGTTCAGTTGTGTCACTTAAGGTAAAATTGGATAGATATATGGACAGGAAAGAAGTGGAGGGTTATGGGCTGAGTGCGGGTAGGTGGGACTAGGTGAGATTAAGAGTTCGGCACGGACTAGGAGGGCCGAGATGGCCTGTTTCCATGCTGTGATTGTTATATGGTTATATGGTTATATTATGGTCAATCTTACCAAGGGGCCTTGCACGACAAGATTGCTAACTAACCCTTCCTCATTGCTCAGTACCCAATCTAGAATGGCCTGCTCTCTAGTTGGTTCCTCGACATGTTGGTTCAGAAAACCATCCCGCATACATTCCAAGAAATCCTCTTCCTCAGCACCCTTACCAATTTGGTTCACCCATTCAAAATGTAGATTGAAGTCACCCATTAACTACTGTTCCTTTTTTGCACGCATTTCTAATTTCCTGTTTAATGCCATCCCCAACCTCACTACTACTGTTAGGTGGCCTGTACACAACTCCCACCAGCATTTTCTGCCCCTTAGTGTTATGCAGTTCTACCCATATTGATTCCACATCCTCCAGGCTGATGTCCTTCCTTTCTATTGCGTTAATCTCCTCCCTAACCTGCAATGTTACCCCACCTCCTTTTCTTTCCTGTCTATCCCTCCTGAATATTGAATATCCCTGGATGTTGAGCTCCCATCCTTGATCACCCTGGAGCCATGTCTCTGTGATCCCAACTATATCATATTCATTAATAACTATCTGCACATTCAATTCACCCACCTTGTTACGAATGCTCCTCGCATTGACACACAAAGGCTTGTTTTTACAACACTCTTAGCCCTTATACAATTATGTTGAAAAGTGGCTCTTTTTGCTTTTTGCCCTGGATTTGCCTGCCTGCCACTTTTACTTTTCACCTTACTACTTTTTGCTTCTACCCTCATTTTACACCCCTCTGTCTCTCTGCACTTGTTCCCATCCCCCACCACATTAGTTTAAATCCTCCTGAACAGCAGTAGCAAACGCTCCCCCTAGGATGTTGGTTCCAGTCCAGCCCAGGTGCAGACCGTCCTGTTTATACTGGTCCCACCTCCCCCAGAACTGGTTCCAATGCCCCAGAAATTTGAATCCCTTCCCCTTGCACCATTTTTCAACCCACATATTCATCTGAAATATCCTCCTATTTCTATTCTGACTAGCACGTGGCATGGGTAATAATCCAGAGATTATTACCTTTGTGGTCCTACTTTTTAGTTTATCTCCTAACTCCCTAAATTCACCTTGTAGGACCTCATCCCGTTTTTTACCTATATTGTTGGTACCTATGTGCACCACAACCACTGGCTGTTCACCCTCCCATTCCAGAATGTCCTGCAGATGCTCAGAGACATCCTTGACCCTTGCACAAGGGAGGCAACGTACCATCCTGGAGTCTCATTTGCAGTCGCAGAAACACCTATCTATGCCCCTTACAATCGAATCCCTATCACTGTAGCTCTCCCACTCCTTTTCCTTCCTTCCTGTGCCGCAGGGCCACCCATAAAGCAATGAACTCGGCTGCTGCTGCCTTCCCCTGATGAGACATCTCCCCCAACAGTATATCTGTTTAGGAGGGAGATGACCTCAGGGGGCTCCTGCACTACCTGCCTATTGCTACGCTGTCTAGTGGCCACCCCTTCCCTTTCTGCCTGAGTAGCCTTTACCTGCGGAGAGGCCAACTCACTGAACGTGCTATTCACGACTTTCTCAGCATCGCAGATGCTCCAGTATGAATCCAATCGCAGCTCCAGATGCTCAATGCGGTCTGCCAGAAGCTGCAGTTGGACACACTTCCTGCACACATAGTCGTCAGGGACACTGGAAGTATCCCTGATTTCCCACATACTGCAGGATGAACAAACCACGGGGCCGATCTCAGCTACCATGACCTACCCAATACTTGCCTCAACTTTTGAAACTTTCTCCTTTGAAAGGAACTTACCCAGCCTTACCTCACTTGGAGTGAAGCTCGTCCTCCACCTCTTCCCGTCAAAGCCTCAAATCTCCACTCCTTCACTGGCCCACCAACTCACTGGTCACTTTCCACAGGCCGCTCCGCTTGAGGCAAACCTCTATTTATTTGTTTGAACTTTTCAAGCTGCTTGGTCACCTGACCTCGATTGCCCAATCAGCTGCTTTCTGCTGAGTCTGAGCTATTCAAATCTTGATTGTCTAATCAACGGCTTTCTGCTCAGCTATTCAAATCTTGACTGACTTGATTGCACAGTCCAGCTGCCAAAACTGCCAGAATCTCTCGAGTCAAAGCCTCAAATCTCCACTCCTTCACTGGCCCACTCACTCATTGGCCACTTTCCATTCACCTTGTGTTCTCTAATCCTGTATTTTCCCTATAACCCATCATCCATTTAGCAATTAAAAACCATACCTTCCCCATTCTTGAATATATTTAATAACCTGGCCTCTGCAGCCTAGAAAGGTCCACAGATGCTCCACCATCTGACTGAAGAAATTTCTCCTGATCTCAGTTCTAAATGGCAGACCCCTTATGATTCTATTTTCAGCCAAGATCGGCATTTTTGTTGTAAATTTCTATGATTTTACATTGCCATTTAGCAGAAATAAAGCTACTGCTTCAACTGTCTGATTAGTTCCAAAGCCAGAAAACACTGTCCAACTGCAAAACATGAATTTCGAATGAAATGTGAATTAAGTTTCTATCATAGCAAAGTAACTCACACCGCAAAGTTGATGTAGATATATTACCCAGCAAATATTGAGTCAAGAGGGGCTCATAATCTGAAGTCTTAAAATATCAGTTCCTTAAAAATTCCAGTAAGAAAACCCTCCTTTGGGAAAATAAAACAACAGTTACTCATGATTTCCATGTTCCACTCTGCTTTCATTTTTGATATATAAAGTATAGTGATTAGAGGAAAAAATATTGTTATAAACATGAATTAAACTGTACTTTCCATTTCCTAACCATTATCACCCTCCCTGATCAGTTACAGTGATTCATAATAAATAAACACAGGGTCATTGGAATTTGAAGCATAGAGAGAGGCTTGATGACTCATTAAGATCTCGCTGGCCTTTTAATGATCAATACCATCTTTTACATATCTGTGCTCAATGGCATTGAATTATTTGGACTAAATTTGCAGCTTTGAAATACTTCTAACATAGCAGAATTGAAGTGCGAATTCCAGAACTTAGTCCCTCGTTAAGGAAGAACATTTGTCTTTGCTTCTCTTACGTTTTAGTTCAAAATGCAACTTAAATCACTGTCTCCTAGTGCTTGAACCTTTCCACATTTCATCCTTCATTAATATGTTCAAAACCCTTGGTTATTTTGAACACTTCCATCAAATAAACTCTGCCTTATGGAGAATAATGCTCCTATTTCTCTGATGTAAATCTAGCAATTCCATTTCGAACCCTCTCTAAGGCCTCCACATCCTTCCTGTAGTTCCATGCCCAGAACTATAGACAACATTCCAGCTGTACCTGCCCCAATTTTTATAGAGTTCAACATAACTTCCGTTTTGATTTGGTCATAACACAAACTGTCGGCAAATTCCTTTCATTGGGACGCTTTCCCTTTAAATTGGAATTTGTGTTTTGGGAATAATGCAGATTAGTGCTACCCATTTCCTTCAAATCTCAGTAAGTGTCAACCAAATGTTCGTTGTTTCCTTCCTTTAGATCTGAATGTTTTGCTTCTACTTGGCAGGACAATTCATATTTTCAAGCCGTTTCACTTGGATTTAAAAAAAAATTAAAAAGCAGTTGCATATATTTTCATAAGCTCAAGTATGTGTCTGCACAGGTGCAATTAAAGACTGCTTGCAACAGCATCATAGGCACATAGTACCAGGCATACAACATTTCCAAAAACACATAATTTGTACATTATACAATATGCAAAAAAGCACTGCTAGAACAAAAGAAACAAAGACTTCCGTGTCAAAAGTGGTCAAAGTGGTCATACCTTCTAATACAGTAGAGATACTGGCATGCCTTTCTTGTGATCACCTCTACTATATGTGCTGGGCACAGGGAAGTTAATTCAATCTGTAAATCCCCAGGGATTGGAAGCTGCTAAACCTCTCCACTGCCAATTCCCCAGTGTAGACTGGTGCATGTTTGTCCTCCATCCCCTTCAGGAGTCAACAATCAGTTCTCTTGTTCCACTGATGGTGAGCAAGTGGTTATCCTTTTTCCCTCTTTACCTACATGGAGGTGGTATAATCAGACTGCTCTAATTGTACAGGTTGTGTACTGAAACTTCAGGATTTAGTTTATCAGTATTCACTCCAGCAGTGTTTGCTGTCCAGTTGCATC
The DNA here is from genome assembly GCF_030144855.1 of Hypanus sabinus. Classification (NCBI taxonomy): domain Eukaryota; kingdom Metazoa; phylum Chordata; class Chondrichthyes; order Myliobatiformes; family Dasyatidae; genus Hypanus; species Hypanus sabinus. Next base: position 131,161,335 of record NC_082706.1, read on the forward strand.
TACATCCAGGAATAATCAGCATCACATCTCTGGTTCCTCATAATCTAGATGCAGGTATATCAGTCCACTAAGTCTAAACCAGCTCTCAGAACAATCCCCCAGCCCACCAATTCTACACTTTCTTCCCTTGTTGCCTGTTCTGTCTAATATCCAGCTCTCCAAGTTCTCCACCATCTATCTACAGAACATCCCAGACATGTATATTAGTGTGCAACTCGCACATCGTTGGTTTATGGGAGGAAACTGGAGCACACAAAGGAAGGCACAGGGAGTCACGGGGAGAATGGGCAAACTCCATCCAGGCAGTGCCTGACATGGAGATCAAACCTGGTTCAGCAGAGCTGTGAGGAGACTGCACTAATTCTGTGCTAGCTGAGCTCATTGGCACAGCAATCCCATGAAAAGCCCTTCCATGTTAAAGATGCTATATAATTGTAAGTTGTTATGGTAATTCATCATTTGCTCATTATTTTCACGTGTACCCAAGTACAGAGAAAAACTTAGTTTTACATGCCATCCATACAGATCATTCCACAGCATCAGTACATTTAGAGAATACAAGGGAAAAGCTATAATAGATTGCAGAATGAAATGTTACAGTTACAGAAAAGTGCAATGCAGGCAGTCAAAACAGTATAAGCCAATGTTGAGGTACATTGTGCAGTCAAGAGTCCATTTATTAGGGATGGCTTTCATTTCAACATCAGCATGAAGTTGAATAGAAATGCAAAATTCAGTCAGGTTCCTACACGGTGTGTAGACTGATCCTGTGATCAGCTCCAGAGCTTCCCACTGGAAAGTAGCAGCCCATTCATTTCCGCACCAGCTAAAGAAATGTGCTATTTGCCCCCAAGTTTGGTTACGCGATGAGATTCTAACATAGCAGCGAAATTCATCAGTGTAAAAGTTGTCATATCATCCTGCATTCAAAACAAAACACCATCCGGCTCAGAGGATTTTAATATTGAAATTGCTTCAAGTTCATAAAGCAAGTTGTTTGTTTTTCAAGTGCATATGCACAGGTAAAGTCAGTACACACAGCAGAAGCAATTCATTCACTGAGGTAGGATCTCAACCTGAAACATTAACCACCACTCTGCCTCCAAAGACGCTGCTTGACTCACTGAGTTCCTCAAGCTGTTTGCTTTTTGCTCCAGACTCCAGCATCTGCAGTCTCAGATGTCTGCAGAAACAATTTAATGTAGATGATCATGAAGCAATGCACTTCTGTAGAAGCAGGAATTGAAATTGGAATCAGTTTATTACTATCACACGAACCGAGATACAGATGTGATCATTACTCAGTATGTTGAGGTAGAACTCAGTAAAGCAATAAAATTGCAGAGAACAGTGTAACAGCAACAGAGAAAATGCACTGCAGGTAAATGATAAGGTGCATGATCATAACAAGGTAGATTCTGAGGTCAAGAGTTCAACTTATCAAAATGGGAGCTGTTTAATAATCTTATGACTGCAGATAAAAGCTATCCTTGAGCCTGATATTGCATGCTTTCTAATTTCTGCCCAATGGAAGCAGGGAGAAGAGAGAGTGCCCAGCTGGGGTGGTAACGTGGATTACAGTGGGGAGGCTAGTTTCCATGTTGAGCTGAGCTGTGTCCACATCTCTCTGCAGTTTCTTGCGGTCATGTGCAAAGCAGTTGCTATACCGAGCGGTGATGCATGCAGACAGGATGCTTTCTATGGTGCACTGATAAAAATTGCTAAGGGTGAATGGGACATGCCAAATTTCTTTACCTCCTCAGGAAACAGAGGTGTTGGTGAGCTTTCTTTTTGGTTACAACGATGTGGTTGGACCGAGACAGGCTATTGGTGATGTACATTCCTAGGAACTTGAAGCTGTCAACCTGCTCAACCTCAACACCATTGATGCAGACAGGAACCTGACCCCCTTCCTGAAATCAATTACCAGCTCTTTTGTTTTGTTGACAACATATTTGCTGATAACTTGAGGATCTGCAAGGATCCCAAACAGAGTCACACAACATGGAACCAGGCTCTTTGGCACAACTCTTCCATGCTGACCAAGGTGACAAGTCAAATCAAGTTTACTCATGTGCACAAGTACAGTGAGATGCAGACACAGTGAGAAACCTGACTACAGCAAAATCACAACACATAGGTATGCCCATCAAAGTTAGTCCCATCTGACTGCATTTGGCCCATGTCCTTCAAAATCTTTCCCAGCCACGCACTATCCTACAATGCTAGAGAAGAGCAGGGCATGTCAGGCTGGGATCACTGAGCTCTGATGAATACAAAAACAAGGAAATCATGTGGGATCCCAACCCCTGGAGGGAGTCAGAGAAGGTTTATAAGAGTGTTTGGTCTTGTGGAACTATGGAGAAGCTGCGATCACTTCCTTTATTGTGAAGAATTTTGTTGCAGGAAGGAAAATCGGAATGTCCTGCTGGATCTCTCAGATCTATGATATAAGCATCAAATTTTTCCACTAGCATCAGATTACTCCAGCTAAATTTGTAGCTTCGAAATATTTCTAGCAGTGTTGAGTTGAAATGTGACTTTAATTTTTCAACCACACAGTCATTTGGGACATGAATTGCAACAAGTGGTACTACCCCTTCCATTAATAATGTGACTTCCTTCCACTCACAAAATGTTTTTGACTTTTCACATTTTCAGAGTCATTTTCATGGTGTCATACTGCATAGAAACAGGTCTTTCAGTCAAACTCATCTATACTGACAGATAGGACTAGCTCGCCTGTTTTCCAGTAAGCTAGTCCCATTAACCTCATTTAGCAATAGCCCTCGAAATCTCTCCTATCCATGTATTCATCTAAGTGGCTTTCAAATGCTGCTAATGTGCCTGCCACAACCACTATTACCAACAGCACTGCTCTTTGCATGATGAAGCTATCTCTAATATCCCTTTCAAATCTCTCACCTCTGACCCTAAACTTGTGCCCACTATGTTTTAGCATCCCATTCCTGGGGGAGACATTGTGTTTTACCTGTCATATATTTATATCCCTCCATCAGATCACTCCTTTGTTTATAACTTCTACTTGGAACATAGTACATCACAAGAACAAACCCACGGTGAAATCTTACGTAAAAAAATTGTAGAAGTTCATGAACAAATGTCACCTCAGCTCTAGTCAAATGGCTGACCCTTTACTTTAAGCCAGTTATCCCTAATTCTTGGAACTAACGTATGAAAACTCTGCATCTACCCCATCATGGAGATTCCATCATTGAAATCACCTTCCATTTTCCTAAATTCCAGAGAGCATAGTTTCCGTCTGCTTAATCTCTTAACATACGGCAATCCCAGGAATCAATCTGACTAATCTTCACTGCACTCTCTCTGTTGTACACTTATCTTTCCTCAGGAAGGGAGATCAGACCTTAACACAATATCAACAAATGTGGTCTTACCAGGGCTCTGCATTATTGGAACTAGATCCTCAAATCCTCTGGAAATAAGGGCCATTATACATTTCTCTTCCTCGGTACCTGGTGTGTGTGGACTTTCAGTGATTCATGAATAAGGATATCCATATCTCTTTAAACACCAATGTAGTTTGATAAACTTAAAAGATAATTCTACTATTTTTTCTACCATGTTTTCTAAGTGTTGTGTGCATGAACAGGTGTGAGTTTTGTGTGTCTGTTTCTGTCTGTGTGCATGCATGTACGTGCATGTACATGATTGTGTGTGTGTGCACATTCCATGCACATATGTGTACATGTGTTGACCTAATTCTTCAGTTTAAATGGATTCTGTTATTACTAGGGAAGGTTCCCTCAGCCCTGGCCAAGGCAGTGTTTAAAATAAACCTTTGGAAATTGATTTTTTTTAGTTTTTCTAATCCCTCAGATGAACAACATTTTAAACAGGCTTTAGCATAAACAATGAGGTGCCTTAGCACAGACAACAAGTTCCAGATCAACATAAAGAATTTGGACTCTGGAAGCAGTGCATCGTTCCATTCACACTTTGTAACATAACTTCATTATTTTCTAGTACCCCTCAATAATAAAGCTAAATTTCCAGAGAAGAAATAGAGCTTGGATTTACATAGAACCTTTTGCCATTTCCAGAATTCAGCTACTTCTAATTGAATGTTCTGAAGTGTAGACACTGATGTAAGTAGAAACACAGTGTCCAATTTGTTCCCATTTACAGGACTGTAAATAACGACGGGATGATCTGTTTTTGTAACATTGATTGTGGGATAAATACTCTTCAGTGGAGGGAATGATCTGCTAAAGCCAGCTCACGATAGACCCTTCCAGACCCAATCAATCAGCTGAATAACAGGCCAAGTAGCATAACTACCATACTCTTCTATGAAATAATATTTTGGGATCTATTAAAGCAGGGGTCCCAACCTTTTTTATGCCATAAGTACATACCGTTAACCAAGGGGTCCAGAGACCCAGGTTGGGAACCCTGTTTTAGAGTCATACAGAATCAAGCTCTTTGACCTATTGAAACTCGTGTTGACATCAAGCACTCATTTGCACTAATCCTCAAAAATCCCATTTTATTATTCCCACATTCCCATCAACCTCGTCCAGATTCGACCACTCACCCAATTAACAATGACAAATTATAGCCCACCAACTTGGTTCTTTGGAATGTGGGAAGAACCAGGAACACTTGTGAGAAACCTATGTAGTTACATAGAATGTCAAAGGTCAGGATGGAACCCAGATCATTGGAGCTCAGAGAGAGAAATTGTTGCACCTTTTCAAGGAATAATAAAACAGGCAGAGATACACAAAGCTCTCACATTAGTATTGGTTTCCCTTAGCAAAGAATTAGTCACATGCATGGCAGACTGAAGTAGCAAGAGAAGATGATGACTTGGGTGGGTGGACAATGTACACAAGACACCAATGTCAGTAAAGCCAAGGGTATGGAATCTACAATCATTCTCAAAGATAACAATTGCCAAATGAAAGTGAAGAACGAGCTTCTCTCATAGAGTCCATGCCAACCATGGTGCCCACCCAGCTAGTCCCAATTTGCTGCATTCAGATCCATCTCCCTTGTAAATCCACCCCTCTATGTACCCAACCAAGTGTATTTTTTTAAATGATACTATTCTACCTTCTTCAACCACTTCCTCAGGCAGCTTATTCCAAGTACCCACCACCTTCTGCTTGAAAATGTTTTCCCTCAGTGTCCTTTTAAATCTTTCTCCTCTAATCCTAAACTTCTGCCCTCTAGTTTTGGCCTCCACTGTCCCAGGGAAAAGATTGTTACCGTCCACCTTATCTATGCTTGTCACAACTTTAAGCACTTCTATAAGAACACAGAATACAGGCTGATTAGTCAATTATGTTGCGCCAACTTTATAACCTATTCCAACATCAATCAAACATTTCCCTCTCACGAGGGGTCTCGGCCCGAAACGTCGACAGTGCTTCTCCCTGTAGATGCTGCCTGGCTTGCTGTGTTCCACCAGCGTTTTGTGTGTGTTGCTTGAATTTTCAGCTTCTGCAGATTTCCTCGTATTTCCCTCTCACATAGCCCACCATTTCTCATTCATCCATGTGCCTAACTGTGAGCCTCTGAGATGTCCCTGATGTATCTGCCTCGACTCACTACCCCTGGCAGCACATTCCAGCACCTACCACAGTATGTATAAAAAACCTACCTCTGACATGTTCCCTGTGTTCCTCCAATCACCTTAAAATGACCGTATGTCCCCTCATGTAGCCATTTCTGGCCTGAGAAAATGGCACCAGCTGTCCACACTGCCAATGCCTCTCACCACCTTCGACACCTGGTCACAAGACAAAAGGTCGCCGCACATTCTCCTATGTTGCAAAGGAAAAATAGGCTTGTAATGGCTAACCTCTCCCTATAACTCAGACTCTTTAGTCCTGGCAATATTCTTGTAAATCTTTTCTACATTCTTTCCAGTTTAAGCACATCTCTCCTACAAGAGTGACCAAAACTGTGTGCAGTATGCCAATGATTTAAATAACTGTAACTTAATAGCCTAATTCCTGTACTCACTATCCTGACTGATGAAGGTCAGTGTGTTGTTGGAGTTTCCAGCTTTTGGCAGCTTGAACAGCTCAGAGTCGACTTCAGAGCTCGTAATTCAGCCCCTCCACCGTTCACTGCTTTCCCAAGAGTTCACTAACTGGCAGCTGGATTAAGATTCTGTCTATGTAAAGAGTAAATAATGCAGCCTGTAAAATGGGGCCATTCCTGTCTTGCTTTGCCACTGTGGGTGAATTCCTGACCTTTTCTATCAACTCAGCGCTTGCTCCTTTAGTAGAGTGAGAAACCTCTAATAGTTACAATAATTTTGCTTCAAAGCTTCCTTTCGCTACAGAATTAAGAGTAACTTCAGGCTCCTCAGGAAATACAGAAAGCAAGTCCTTCTGGACTTCTTTTAAAGCTTCTATTAAATAAAGCAGAGAAATTGGTTATTGCTGTTCATCTGAGCATTTAAACCTGCAGCAAAATACATGAACATAAATTCCAATTCAAAAGCCAGAAGAGAGCAGGATATCACTATCAGAACAAATACTGAATGCATGATAGAGTGAACACTGACTGTAGGAAACAAAACAAAGTTGTGATAAACACTGTATTTTTTTAATTATTCATTTTTCAAAATCTGCAGGTAAGACCATAGACATTGCTGTAGAATTAGGCTATCTGGCCCATTGAGTCTTCTCTGCCACTCCACCATGGCTGAGTTATTATCTCCCTCTACCCTATTTCCCTACCTTTCCTCATAACCCCTATCAAAATGGGCCCACTGGAAGCTGTGGTAGAACAAAGGACCCTATGGAAAATCCTGGCAATTCTGGACAATGTTTCTCACCCTCTGCATGCCACCTTGGATGAACAGAGGAGCATTTTTACTAATAGACTAAGACAACTGCGCTGCTCCAAAGAGCACTGTATGAGGCCATTCTTACCCTCAGCCATTAGGCTCAATAATGAGTCAACCGATAGCCAGGAAAGTGATGACCCCCCCCCTCCTCCCCCACCGCTGTCAGACTGTTAGTAGTAGCTTATTTTTTTTATCCTTTCTTACTTCTTTTCTAATATTTGTATATTTATATATCTGTGCACTTGTAATGCTACTGTGACACTGTAATTTCCTTTGAGATCAATAAATATCTATCTATCTATCTATCCTAATTGGCCATGAGAAAGATGAATGGCAGACCATCTTCCTGAAAAGCTGCAGTCCTTCTTCCACAATTGTTGGGTCTGAGTTCCAGGATTTAGCCTCAGGGTGAAGAGGATCACCCATGTATTTCCATGTCAGGTTAATGTGTGAGGTGGAGGGAAACGCACAGCAGATGAATGTTCATACGCATTGTCTTTGCCAGTAGCAGGAAGGTTTGGGAGGACTGTCAAAGCAGATGAAATAAGAAATTACAGTGCATTTTGAAGATGGTATGTACCACAGCAATGTGCATAGGACTGTACGTTCTCTGTTGTGCAAATATACCCTAAATGGCCACTTTATTAGGTACATCTATAGATCTGTTCATTAATGCAAATATCTAATCAGCCAGTGAGTGGCAGCAGCTCAGAGCACAAAAGCATGCAAACATGGTCAAGTGGTTCACTTATTGTTCAGACCAAACCTCCAAATGGGGAAGAAATGTGATCTAAGTGACTTTGACCATAGTGCCGAACTAGGTGGTTTGAGTATCTCAAGATCTACTGTTCTGCTGGGATTTTCACGCACAGCAGACTCCGGGGTTTACAGAGAATAGAATACAGAGAAAACACAAAGGCATCCAGTGAACCGCAGTTCTATTAATGAGAGAGGAAAACGGCCAGACTTGTTCAAGCTGACAGGAAGGTGAGAGTAGCTCAAATAACACATGTTGCAACAGTGCTGTGCAGAAGAGCATCTCTGAATGTGGGCCACAGCAGCAGAAGACCACATCAGGTTTCACTGCTGTTCCTAGTAAATTTGTCACTGAGTGTACGTATTTATAAAGAAAATCAGATTAACAAATAATCTTCAAATAACTAGGGGTCTTACTCTAACTGGAAGAATACATCGGTATTAACTGCACTGCTTTGGAAATGCCTGATAAGAACATTGATTTTGTGGTTTGTTCTTTCAGAGATAATCGCTAGAAAACTGGGGATTTCAGAAAATGCTCAGCACTTATATTCAGATGAAGGATCTTGACCTAAAACGTTGACTGTTCATTTCCCTCCACAGATGCTGCCTGACCTTTTGAGTCTGGTAAATAAATCGGTGAATTGGTTTATTGTCATCACATGTACCAAGATAATGTGAAAACTTTGTTTGGATACCATCCGTAGGAACCATTTCATTAGAAGAGTGCATTGAATTTAATTGGCTTAGTGAATTGAATTGACTTTATTTCTTACATCCTTCAATACATGAGGAGTAAAAACCTTTACGTTACCTCTCTGTCTAGAAAGATAGATTTGGAATGGAGCTCACAGTACAGCCGCCATACACGGTGCCATTTTGGTTGATGTAATATGAAGGAAAACAATAACAGAAAGCAGAATGAACTGTTACAGATATAGAGAAAATGCAGTGCTGGCAGACAATGTGGTCCAAACTCTAATGAGAAGTCACGAGTCCACCTACTTGTACTAACGGATTGTTCAAGCAGCCACCGGTTACGGATGAAGAGGATTGACAGCAGCTGGGCCCTAAAATTACCCATGAGCGTCCAGATATGAAGAGGGACGTACCTGGCATGCTGGGTCGCATTGTTGAGCCCTCTGGAGATGTAGTGGGCTTAAATTGAAGAAGCATCTAAGAAGGAGGGGGTGCCCACCTGATGACCCCTGGAAATCATCAGTCACCCATCAAGCCCCACCTCAACTTTTCTACGCTATGCTATGCCAAGTTTGGATCTGCTTATCAAAGGGATTGAAATATCTAGTCCTATGAGCTTGAACCATTATAACAGTGGGATGGAAGCAATCCTTGAAACTGATGATATGTACTTTTGTATCTTCAGCCCAGTGGTAGAGAGGAGAGGACAAAATGTCCAAAGCATCTGTCTGATGTTCCAGATTCCAGCATCAGCAATGCCTTGTGTCTCCATGAAGCTTCCACTATTTCCAGGGCTACTTCCATTCATACATTGCAATGCAGATTATTGAAACCTGAGGAATTGTCAGCATTTAGTCCCATTCTTAATTTTAATTTCCTTCAGTTTCTCCCTCACTCTAGACTATCAGTTTCCTAACACACCTGAGGGATTTTTTGTGTCCCCTCCCACCCGTCCCCTTTGTGAATGCAATCAAATCTCAGTGTTGTGTCTTCTCTTTGATCCTGGTTATAATATCAATTGCTGTTGATTGTAGGGACCAACATGTGCCTTCACCAACCTTTCTCTCTTCAATTGTTTTAATAGGTTTTTACAGTCAGTTTTTACGTTCTCTGAAAACAAATTATTTTCAGATAACTGTGGATGTTCATATAACCATATAACAATTACAGCACAGAAACAGGCCATCTCAGCCCTTCTAGTCTGTGCTGAATGCTTGCTCTCACCTAGTCCCACCGACCTGCACTCAGCCCATAACCCTCCATTCCTTTCCTGTCCATATACCTATCCAATTTCTTTTTAAATGACAATATCAAACCTGCCTCTACCACTTCTACTGGAAGCTCATTCCACACAGCTACCACTCTCTGAGTAAAGAAGTTCCCCCTTGTGTTACCCCTAAACTTTTGCCCCTTAACTCTCAACTCATGTCCTCTTGTTTGAATCTCCCCTCCTCTTATTGGAAAAAGCCTATCCACATCAACTCTATCTATCCCCCTCATAATTTTAAATACCACTATCAAGTCCTCCCTCAACCTTCTACGCTTGAAAGAATAAAGACATAACTTGTTCAACCTTTCTCTGTAACTTAGGTGCTGAAACCCAGGCAAGATTCTAGTAAACCTCCTCTGTACTCTCTCTATTTTGTTGACCAGAACTGTACACAATACTCCAAATTTGACCTCACCAATGCCTTGTACAATTTTAACATTACATCCCAACTCCTATACTCAATGCTCTGATTTATAAAGGCCAGCATACCGAAAGCTTTCTTCACCACCCTATCCACATGAGATTCCACCTTCAAGGAACTATGCACCATTATTCCTAGATCACTCTGTTCTACTGCATTCCTCAATGCCCTACCATTTACCATGTATGTCCTATTTTGATTAGTCCTACCAAATGTAGCACCTCACACTTATCAGCATTAAACTTCATCTGCCATCTTTCAGCCCACTCTTCTATCCAGCCTAAATCTCTCTGTAAGCTTTGAAAACCTACTTCATTATCCACAACACCACCTATCTTAGTATCGTCTGCATACTTACTAATCCAATTTACTGCCCCATCATCCAGATCATTAATGAAATGTATATGACAAACAATAGAAAACCCAGAACAGATCCCTGAGGTACACCACTAGTTACTGGCCTCCAACCTGACAGTAATCACTACTACTCTCTGGCATCTCCCATCCAGCCACTGTTCAATCCATTTTACTACTTCAATATTAATACCTAACAATTGAGCCTTCCTAACAATGTTCTGTGTGGAACCTTGTCAAAGGCCTTACTGAAGTCCATATAGACAACATCCACTGCTTTACGCTCATCAACTTTCCTAGTAACCTCTTCAAAAAATTCAATAAGATTGGTCAAACATGACCTTCCACACACAAATTCATGTTGACTGTCCCTAATCAGACCCCGTCTATCCAGATAATTATACATACCATCACTAAGAATACTTTCCATTAATTTACCCACCACTGGCATCAAACTTACAGGCCAATAATTGCTAGGTTTACTCTTAAAATCCTTTTTAAACAATGGAACCATATGAGCAATATGCTTATCCTCAGCACCATCCCTGTTTCTAATGACATCTTCTAATTGGATCATGGTCTGTCTGTATCTACTCCATTGCTTTGGAAATTCATGCCAAAAAAAAACAAAACAATGTTTTTGCTGCTGGTTCCTTCAGAAATATTGGCTAGAAAACTGTGAATTTCAGAACTGGGTGGCACAGTCATCTAGCTGGTGGTGTGGATAAGGTGACAAACCTGCCCCTTCACAGCTCTGATCCTGAACTCTGTGTGGAATTTGCACATTCTCCCTGTGTCCTCACTGGTGTCCTCCAGGTGGCCTGCTTCCTACTGCATCCAAATGATATGCAGATGGGTAGGCAATTGTCTACCGTTGCCCCTAGTATGTAGGTGAGTGGGAAATTGAATGAAATGTGGGAGGGAGTGGGGAGTAAATGGGTCTGGTGTCAAATTAGCATAAGTGGCTAGTTGACAGTTAGAGTGGACTCACAAGTCCAAAGGTGTCAGTAGTTGGTGACAGTGTGACTCTAATTATCTTCTTATCTGATGTTATCTCCCAGCACTGCAAGGATAAATATGTGTATGACAGTTTGCATACAAATTAACTAATAGAGCCACTTAGTGTGTTTTGAGTTCTCTCAGTCTAGTCCAACTGACAACAAAGTCGCTCATATCAAATACAAACAACAACACACACAAAATGCTGGTGGAACACAGCAAGCCAGGCAGCATCTATAGGGAGAAGCACTGTCGACGTTTCGGGCCGAGCCCCTTCGTCAGGACTAACCGAAAGGAAAGATAGTAAGAGACCTGAAAGTAGTGGGGGGAGGGGGAAATGGGAAATGATAGGAGAAGACCGGAGGGGGTGGGATGAAGCTAAGAGCTGGAAAGGTGATTGGCGAAAGTGATACCAAGCTGGAGAAGGGAAAGGATCATGGGACGGGAGGCCTCAGGAGAAAGAAAGGGGGGCGGGAACACCAGAAGGAGATGGAGAACAGGCAAACAACTAAATATGTCAGGGATGGGGTAAGAACGGGAGGAGGGGCATTAACGGAAGTTAGAGAAGTCAATGTTCATGCCATCAGGTTGGAGGCTACCCAGCCAGTACCTTTCTTTCTCCTGAGGCCTCCAGTCCCATGATCCTTTCCCTTCTCCAGCTCGGTATCACTTTCACCAATCACCTTAGCTTCATCCCACCCACTCCGGTCTACTCCTATCATTTTGCATTTCCCCCTCCCCCCACTACTTTCAGGTCCCTTACTATCTTTCCTTTCGGTTAGTCCTGACGAAGGGTCTCAGCCCGAAGCGTCGACTGTGCTTCTTCCTATAGATGCTGCCTGGCCTGCTGCGTTCCACCAGCATTTTGTGTGTGTTGTTGATTGAATTTCCAGCATCTGCAGATTTCCTCATGTTTGCAGATCAAATACATGTACTTTTCAAAAAAAGTAATTGTTTTTGTGGAAGAGACCTTAAATTTCATCCCTCTTTGTGGTAAGTCATGCATGTGCTCCTAGGATTTCACTTCCACAGAATTTCATGCCATCCTTAAGTCTACACGACACAGTAGATAGTATTCTCAACTCAATGTCTGTAGGTTCTTGGTTCAAGGCCCACTTCAGAGATTTAAATACATGGATCTACACTGACAGAAAACTGAAATGCAGTGTAAATCTTGTTATCTAACCTGTGCTAATAACAAGCATTTCTGAGGAGTGGCTGAATCAGGCATCAACTTTGGGGGAAAAAAAACAGATAATATTTTAAGGTTCATCAGAGCTGGGAGAATTTATTTTAAGAGGTGTTTAAGTTGCAGAGAACTGGGGAAAGATGGAAAGAATGAAGGAGAAGGAATGTGGTGGAGTGGAGAGCAGAAGGGACTGGATGACATCTGCATGATGGTGCTGCCTGCTGGGTGGTCAGAGAGAATGGTGAATGGGTTTAACCCAAAAACATTGACAATTGCTTCACCCACACAAGTGCTCTCAGTCCACTGAGTTCCTCCTGCAGGTTGTTGCTTTATCTCAAAAAGATTATCTGCATAATCTTCTAAGAGGAAAGAACTGAATGGACACGAAACAGTACAGCATAGGACCATGCCCTTCAGCCCATGATGAAGTAATGAATCTAATGGTCTAATTAAATTAATCTTTTCTCTCTCTCCATATGATCCATATCAATGGTTTCAATGGTACTTTTAATGTTAAAGAAATGTATATAATACACATCCCCAAATGCTTTTTCTTCGCAACCATCCACAAACACAGAGAAGTACCCCAAAGAATGAACTACAGTTAAATGTTAGAACCCCAAAGTTCCCCCCAACCATCCATTCTTTCCATATTCATTATCTATTTGAGAGACTCTTAAACACCTCTATCATATCTGCCTCCACCACCACCTCTGACAGCACATTCCAAAGACCCACCATGCTCTGTGTGAAAAACTGGCCCCACAGATCTCCTTTGAACTACCACCCCCCCTACCTCCCCACCTTAAATACATACCCTTTTGTATTAGACATGGAAATGATCCACTGTCTATGACTCTCCTCCTCATGATTTCATAAGCTACTATCAGGTCTCCCCTCGGCTTCAGAGAAAACATCCCTGGTTACAGATTCTAATCCAGACAGCATCCTGGTAACCATCTTCTGCACACTCTCCAAAGAATGAAATCTGAATTTGCCAGAAGAGGAGAGATAAATAAGGTGAATGCTAGATATAAGGCATAAGACATAGGAGCAAAATTAGGCCATTTGGCTCATTGGGTCTGCTCTACCATTCAATCATAGCTGATTTATTTTCCCTCTCAATCCCATTTTCTTGCCTTCGCCCCGTAATCTTATTAATCAAGAATCTATCGATCTCTCATTTGAATGTACTCAATGACACAGCCTCCACAGCAGCCTGTAGCAATGAGTTCCACAAATTCTCCACCCTCTAGCTGAACAAATCCTCCTTATCTTTGTTATAAAGGGACATCCTTCTATTCTAAGGTTGGTCTTAGATCCTTCCATTATTTGAAACCTCCTCTCTGTGTCCACTTTATCTAGATCTTTCAAAATTTGGTATGTTTCCATGAGATCTTCACTCATTCTTCTAAAGTCTAGTGAGTACAGGACCAGGGCCTTTAAATGCTCCATGCATGATAATCTTTTCATCCCCGAGATCATCCTCTGGACCCTCTCCAATGCCCTCAGATCTGCTCTTAGATATGGGTTCTAAATCTGCTCTGAATACTCCAAATGCATTCTGACCAATACCTTATAAAGTCTCTGTATAATATCCTTGCTTTCATATCCTCGTCCTCTCAAAATCAATGCTAACTTTGCATTTGCCTTCCTTACAACTGACTCAACCTGCAGAGTAAGCTTACATGAAGAGAGACAGGACTGAGATAGCTGGATGGTTTATTATTTTGAGGCCTGAGGAAGGGTCTCAGTCTGAAACGTCGACTGTACTCTTTTCCATAGACACTGCCTGGCCTGCTGAGTTTCTCCAGCATTTTGTGTGTGTTGCTTGGATTTCCCGCATCTGTAGATTTTCTCTTGTTTATCATCTGAAACTGTTGACTTTAACGTTGAGTCTGGAAAACTGTAATGTTCCTAATGGGAGGGCAAGCTGCTGTTCCTGGAGCTTCTTTGGTGTAAGAGAGTAAGGTCCAGGCAGGAATGGTTGCATAAGAATCAGTCACTGGGTCCTCTCCCTCCTTCTGACGTGTAAATGATCACAACAGTCGGTGAATTGTCTGGGAATGGATTCAGCGCTCTATGTTACTTCCAATCAAATTTCATGTAATGATTTGACCCTCTAAACATAAAAACTCATCAAAAGGAAAGCAAGGGAGCACAAGATAACTGGTGTACATTCTTAGTTTTATTTTTAGCAAGATGTGGTAATGTCACGACATACGCTGTTCACATATTTTTAATCAAACGATATATTTACAATATTACTCAAATATTACTGAAATATTAAATACATAACATTTCACAAGGCATCATTTCTTGAGTGCAAAGCAATGTGGGATTGGTGGCACATGGACACACTGAACAACAGCGTTTAAGGTGTTGACATTGCTGACACCAAGTCACTTTGTTTGGCTGTAGCCAGTTCAACCCACTTCATCTGTAACTGCAAATCAGCAAATACATGAAAATGGCAAGCCATCCTAAGGCGACCTCATTGACCGGAATATCAATAAAAAAGCGGTAATGTCATTGATCGCTGGTCAAAAAGAATACAGAAATTACAACTCTTGAGGTAATGGGCTATCTAGACAATCTATATCATGGAATAAGATTAGTCTGAAACACTGGCAAAGTAAGATATATTCAAATAACATAACAAAATGTTGATATCGATAAATTTACTCTGAGTACCTCATGACTAACAACTTTTCCACTGATTCTGCAAGTTGCAGAAAAGTTTAGATGACAGAGAAGGTCAATGAAAAGTCACATTTGCCGATGATGGGTTTACAACATTTTCGAATCATGGCCCAGTTACCAGCACAGAAAATGCAGGCCAATTTTACAAGGGACATCAAATTTTGCATTGATTTTGATAGAAGGAGGTGGTTTATATCATAAAAGAACCATTCTTCCTCTGATTTCCATAATCTGCTGTAAAACCAGACATTACACACGCAGGTTTAGCCAGAAAGAATAGGGAGATAATAGCAGAAGAATATTATTCACACTTGTGCCTGCCCCCATTATCTCTGAAGGCTGAGGGAAATTCAGCTCATAAAATAATATTAACACAGAAAATTAAAGCAAGCTTTGGAAGTCACAGAGTCTTGGAGTCCTGCAACACAACCTACAATCCCCCTACATGCAGCTCGTTCTTAGGGTGCAGAGCACCAGGACATGGCAACTTATTCACCTCTGCTCCCAAGAATTTCAGACACATTTTCCTCTGTAAAAGTGACTACTACAAGTGGTTCCTTCGTATTTGAAAGTAGCCCATCAGAAATCTTTGGGATGTTTACAGTGTCCTGTGAGGAGACTGATGCAAGGTAATGTAGCTGTCACTTCTCCATCTCAGAATCAGAATCAATCAGATTTCTTGCCACTGTCATAAGTTATGAAATCCATTGCTTTGTGACAGCATTATAATGCAGACCTAATGCATTACTATAAATTACAATAAAAGTAAATAATGCAAAAGTGCAAAAGAGGAATAATGAGGTAGAGTGCATGCCCCAGGTGGTGATGGTGATGGGAAGAGTGTATGCCCCAGGTGGTGAGGGACCTTAATGATGAATGCTGCCTTTTTGGGGCACTGCATTTGGAAGATTTCCTCAAAGGTGGGGAGGCTTGTTCTTGTTATTTATTCATAAATTTCACTCTCTAAAGAATCCCAAACTTACCTTAGCTATCCTCTTACTTTTCATAAATTGATACTCACAGTCTTCATGTCATCTCATAATCAACTTTCTTTCTGATGAACATTTTAGTCTCTCATTGATGGTTCTTTTAAAATTCCCCAACTCTGGTATATTGCTATCACTTGCCACTTTATATGTTTTCTAATCTTTGTGATTTAATATTCTCTTTGACTTTATTAACCATGGATGGTTCAACTTTCTCCAGGAACTGGCACTGTAATGCCGCTGCAATACATCAAATTTCACATCATATAAACCAGTGATAATAAAGCCGATTCTGTTTCTAATTCTAACGGTCAACCCTAGGATGCTGGCAGTAGAACATAGACATTAACCAGCACAGGCCCTTCAGCCCATGATGTTGTGTGATCTCTTAACCTACTCTATGGTCAATCTAGCCCTTCCCTCCTACATAGTCTATATCCCTCCATTTCTTGACATCCATGTGCCTATCTCTTAAATATCTCTTAATATCCACGTCATACCAGCACCCCCAGCAGTATGTTCCAGGCACTGAACATTTTCTGTGTAAAAGACCTACCTCTCACACCTCGGTAGCAGAGTCAGTCATTGGAATTTCATGAAGTGTCAATGGCCGGTGGTTAGTCACAACCTTAGAAGCACTTCTGTGGCGCAAGTGTGCCCATTGCCATTTAGCTCCCCTTGGCTGAATCTAGTCTTGGTTCTGTTCCGTGTTATGTGAGAACTCTCTTGCATCAGAACATGTCTGGAAGTTGGAAGGTGCCAGCCTGCACTGAAATAGGCAGCTCAAACAAAGCTGGACCAGATTCCCAGGGTAGGGCCATCAAGCCTGAGGACTCCCTTTCTCCAGCCCTGGAGTGCTCTCCACCCTCACTCAAAAACTCACACGGTCATAAGGACCAGAAGGAAGAGAGGGAGAGAGAAAGACCAAAGAAGAGCTTGCTAGAATGAGAAGGCATGAATTATAGGCAGAGGTTGTCCAGGCTAAGTCTCTGTTCCCAGGAATGTAGGAAAACTTGTTGTGGTGTTTAAAATTATGAGAAGCATAGAGAAGGTGAATTGTAATAGTCTTTTTCCTAGGGTAGGGGAGTCCAAAATTATGGTCACAGTCTTAGGGTGAAAGTGGAATAATTAAAAGGGACCTGAGGGGGCACCATTTCATATAGCAGATGCTGAGTATATTACCTGAGCTGCCAGAGGAAGTGGCTGAGGTAAGTACAATAGCATCAGTTAAGAAGTACTTGATGGAAAGAGAGGACTTAGAGGGATATGGGCCAAGCACAGGAAATTGAAACTAGTCAGGTGGGAACTACATCAGTATGGACTGGTTGGGCCAAACGAAGGGCCTGAATCTGTGTTGTGTTTCTCTGTCTTTTTGGCTCTAAGGTGGGAGCTAGGAAAGAAGAGAGAGGAAGAAGGACAGAAAAGAAATGGGGGTAAGTGACAGGAACCAGAAGAAAGAAAGAAAGAAAATTATTTATATTCAGGATATGGGTATCATTAGCTAGGCCATCACTGGCTATTCTTAATTGGCATTCAACCTGAATTTCTACCTAAACCTCCGTTTCTACACAAAGATGAGTCCATGGCAAGAGAAAATTTTCTTTTCCTCTGAGCACATCACTGAACGAGATTACCCTCACTAATACTGACTTTTCATTCAGGTTTATGTAATTAGTTGAATTCAATGTCTAAGAAAGAAAGGACGGCTTTTTTTATGCACTCAGGATGTCCCATAGAATAAGTACCCAATGAATACTTTTAAAATGAATAGCATTGTAAACTCAGTTATCATGACAATGTACATTCAACAGGCTCATACAAGCCGAATATCAAATGGAAGCTACCTTTACACGGATGCCCACAGGAAAGATAATTCGTGAGTTTTATTTGCATTTATGCTTTTAGCAAAACAGTATTTCTTTTGTTTTGCTGGAGACAAGATTAAATGAATTATATCCATCATTTCACTGTGCGTGAGAGGCGAGAGATGAAATCTGGCCGGAGCAGTAATGTTTTTGACACGATCATTGAATTGTTCCTCATCACGCAACATTTCCTATGGGCTGAGTTCACGTGGGCACATACAAAATTTATGCCTGTCGATTTATTCCCGGAAACACTCTGTTCACGTACACTTGACACTTGATGCTTTTAAACATCAAATTAATTCTGAATAATCAATGCAGTTTGGAAACTTTCTTGGCACTAATTAATTTTCTAATGTTGAACAACGTATGACTTTTTATTTACTTGTTGAATGTGGATGTTGTTGACATGATCATCATTTATTGCCCTTCCCTGACTGCTCATAAACTGAGAATTCAGTAAAGAATCACGGAGTCCTAGAGCACAGAAACCGGCCCTTCGCACACCTTGTCCATTGCCCCCTTCACCAATTCTTCAGCCACACGTTCCTTTGCCAAATCACCCTATTCTTACCATCACTGGCCCATGGCACAGGAAGCAATAAAGAGATTATAACTCTGGAGGTTCTGCTTTTCAGCTTGCTGCCTAATTCCCTATTTTCTCTCTTCAGGACCTCATCCCTTTTCCTGCCTATGTCGTTCGTACTGATATGTACCATGACACTGTTTGTTCATCCTCCATCTTTAGAATGTTATTGGTCTGATCAGAGACATCCCTGATGCTAACACCTGGATGGCTACATACTATCTGGGTTGTTATATGTTTCAATAAGGTTGCCCCTTTTTTGAAACTCGAATGAATCTGAACCCACTCAACCTTTCCTCGTAGAATATGAAGGTTAGATTGGATGAGCAGCCTATTCTCATTCCTGATTCATGTGTTTGTGTGCATCTATGCCTCTCCTCCGTTCTAAGAAAAGGTTCTCATTCTTCTCCTTTTTTAACAAGTTGTGCTTCTGAATATAATCTATATGACAAATTGTTTGTGTTGATTGATTATTGGGAGTGGATTCCTTTCTTATATTTTATTTAAGATGAATCGTTTTTCAAATGGATGACGTGAGCATTAGGGAACTGGAGCTGGAGCAGGATGAACGCCACATCATTCAGGAGACTGAAGGATTGATTGACAGGAGATAGAGGGAGGTAACTATGCCCAAGGTGTAGGACACAGATAAATGGGTGACTGTCAGGAGAGAGAAAGGGAATAGGCAGCCGGTGCAGGGTACCCCTGTGGTCATTCCCCTCAGTAATAGGTATACCACTTTGTGGGGGATGACCTAGCAGGGTCCCTGGCACTGAGCCTGGCTCTGTGGTACTGAAGGGCAGTGGGGAGAAGTGGAGAGCAGCAGTGATTAGGGATTCATTGCTTAGGGGAACAGACAGGAGGTTCTGTGGATCAGAACAAGATTCCCGGATGGTATGTTGCCCCTCAGGTGTCAGAAGTATCTCGGATTGAGTCTGTAGCATTCTTAAGGGTGAAGGTGACAGCCAGAGGTTGTGGACCATATCAGAGCCAATGACATGGGCAGGAAGAGTGGTGATGACCTGCAAAGTGAGTTCAAGGAGTTAGGTGCTAAATTAAAGAACAGGAGCACCAGGGTGGCGATCTTGGGAATACTACTTGTGCCATATGCTGGTAAGGCCCGAATTAGGAAGATAATACTGTTTAACAGCGGCTAAGGAGAGTGTGCAGGAAGGAAAACTTCATATTTTTAAATCAATGGACTCTCTTCTAGGGAAGGTGAGATCTGTACAAATAGGATGATTTGCACCTGAACTGGAAAGGGAAAAATATTCTTGCAGGAAGGTCTGCTCATACTGTCTTGGGGTGTTTAGACTAGAGCTGCTGGGAGATGGGAACCAGAGTGCCCAGACAGCTCATGCGGTGTTGTGGGAGAGAAGATGTGAGCCATTAGTGAGACCTGGTTGCAGGAGTAGCAGATTGGCAGTTTAATTTTCTGGAGTTCCATTCTTTTAGACATGATAGAGCAGGAGGTACTAAAGGGGTGGAATGGCATTTTTCCCTCATCAGGGAAAATGTCGCGCATGACGGTGTTTAGACAGGACACCGGAGGGCTCATCTACTGAAGTTATATGGGTGGAACTGGGGAATAAAAAAGGGATGGGATTATATTTATAGACCAACCAATAGTCAGCAGGATTTAGAGAAAGAAATTTGTAGATTTGTACAGAGAAAGCAAAAAAAAGGATGTGATTGTAGGCAAATTTAATATTATAAATATTGACTGGGACTCTCATATTATAAAAGAACTGGATGGGATAGAGTTTGTCAAATATGTTCAGGAAAGTTTCCTTAATCAATATATTAAGGTCCCAACTAGAGAGTGTGTTGTGACTAAAAGAACAGCTGGGAGCTGAGCATCCAGGGTGGACATTGTATCAAAGGAATGGGCAAGCGGGCAGAGGGTGTGGGGTTGCTCTGCTGATAAAAAATGAGATCAATTGAGATGGCCTGTTTCCATGCTGTAATTGTTATATGGTTAATTCTTTAGAAAGAATTAAGACCATAAGATATAGGAGCAGAAGTATGCCATTCAGCCCATCGAGTCTGTTCTATCATTCAATCATGGGCAGATTCAATTCTTCCAGTCATCCCCACTCCCCTGCCTTCACTCCATATCCTTTGATGTCCTGGCTAATCAAGAACCAATCTATCTCTGCCTTAAATGCACCCAATGACTTGGCCTCCACAGCCACTCATAGCAACAAATTCCACAGATTTACCATCCTCTAGTTAAGTAATTTCTCTGCATCTCAGTTCTAAATGGACGTCCTTCAATCCTGAAGCCATGCCCTCTTGTCCTAGAATCCCCTACCATGGGAAATAACTTTGCCATATCTAATCTGCTCTGGCCTTTTAACATTTGGAATGTTTCTCTGAGCTCCCCCCTCATTCTCCTGAACTCCAGGGAATACAGCCCAAGAGCTGCCAGACATTCCTCATACGGTAACCCTTTCATTCCTGGAATCATTCTTGTGAATCTTCTCTGAACCCTCTCCAATGTCAGTATATCGTTACTAAAATAAGGAGCCCAAAACGGCACATAATACTCCGAATGTGGTTTCATGAGTGCCTTATAGAGCCTCAACATCACATCCCTGCTCTTATACTCTATTCCTCTAGAAATGAATGCCAACATTGCATTCGCCTTCTTCACCACAGACTCAACCTGGAGGTTAATCTTTAGGGCATCTCGCACAAGGACTCCTAAGTCCCTTTGCATCTCTACATTTTGAATTCTCTCCCCATCTAAATAATAGTCTGCTCATTTATTTCTTCCACCAACATGCATGACCATACACTTTCCAATATTGTATTTCATTTGCCACTTCTTTGCCCATTCCCCTAAATTATCTAAGTCTCTCTGCAGGCTCTCTGCTTCCTCAACTGGTCCTCCACTTGTCTTTGTATTATCGGTAAATTTAGCCACAAATCCATTAATACTGTAGTCCAAATCATTGACATACATCGTAAAAACCAACGGTCCCAACACCGACCCCTGTGGAACTCCACTGGTAACCGGCAGCCAGCCAGAATAGGATCCCTTTATTCTGACTCT
This sequence comes from Hypanus sabinus, assembly GCF_030144855.1. Lineage (NCBI taxonomy): Eukaryota > Metazoa > Chordata > Chondrichthyes > Myliobatiformes > Dasyatidae > Hypanus > Hypanus sabinus. Next base: position 131,183,071 of record NC_082706.1, read on the forward strand.
CTGTTTTCTGCCGATCAGCTGGTGCTCCACCCATGCTAGTAACTTCCCTGTAATTCCATGAGCTCTTATCTTGCTAAGTAGTCTCATGTGCAGCACCTTATCAAAGGCCTTCTGAAAATCCAATTACACCACATCTACTGCATCTCCTTAGTGTACCCTGCTTGTAATTTCCTCAAAGAATTGCAGTAGGTTTGTCAGGCAGAATTTTCCATTCAGGAAACCATGCTGGCTTTGGGTCATCTTGTCATGTGCCTCCAGGTATTCCGTAATCTCATCCCTAACTATCGACTCCAACAACTTCCCATCCACTGATGTCAGGCTAATAGGTCTATAGTTTCCTTTCTGCTGCTTCCCACCCTTCCAAATTGCAATCTGCCAGAAGATGTGGATAGAGTTAAGAAACTGCAAAGGTATAAAGACCCTCATGAGAATTATATTCAAGCTTCTGAATGGTAGCCAGGATGTTGTAAAAAAAATAACGATGGGAGATAGAAAAGGTATGTAAAACGGCAAATGTCACGATGGCTTTGGGGGATTTCAATATGGAGATAGATAAGGAAAATTAGGTTGGTGCTGAATTACAGGAGGGGGAATTTCCAGAGTGCCTACAAGATGGCTTTTTAGAGCAGCTTGTGGTTGGTCCCACTAGAGGATCAACTGTTCTGGATTGGGTGTTGTGCAATGGACCAACATTGATTAGAGACCTTAGGTAAAAGAACCCATAGGGGCAAGTTATCATAATATGATAGAATTCGCCCTGCTGTTTGAGAAGGAGCAGCTAAAATCAGCATTATAGTGGTATAGAAGGAAGTACAGAGACATGAGAGAGAAGCTGGCCAAAGTTGTTTGGAAGGGGATACTAGCAGGGATGACAGCAGAGCAGCAATGGCCGGAGTTCTGGGAGTCATTCAAAAGGCACAGGATTGGTTCATTTCAAAGAAGGAGAAGCATTCTAAGGGGAGGGTGGGACAACTGTGCCTCACAAGGGAAGATAAAGGCAACATAAAAGTAAATGGGAGATCATAGAATACAGCAACAAACATTAGAAAGCTATAAGATCGAGAAGCTTTAAAAAAAAACAGCAGAAGGCAACCAAAAAAGCAATAAGGAGTGAAAAGATGAAATATGAAGATAAGTTGGCCATTAACATAAAAAATGATACCAGAAGTTTTTTTTCAGATACATGAAGAGTGAAAGAGAGGTAAGAGGGGATATTGGACTGCAGGAAAATATCCTCTTTTGGAAAGGTAACAATAGGGATCAGGGGAATGGTGGACAGTATGTAAATGTGGTGAGCAAGTACATTTTCACTTCCCATATCACAGCTCTGCCTCTCTGACACCACCCTCCCCATTTCAACCTCTGAGATCTACACATCTCAAGGTACGGCAGTGGCACATGTTGTCTGCTAATGGAATCTTCCTGCACACTAATTTAGTGACGCATTTCAAAATACAGCAGGGACCGCACATCAGAAGTACTTAATTGGGACATCACAAGGTTGTAAAATATATTCACAACAAAACGACACAAATCCGCACCAGTCTAAGATCGTACCCTTTGTTTGACAGTTATATTTTCATTGGTTTCCATTCGCTGGAACCATTTTCAATTGCTTAGATTCTATTTCCATGGTTAAGACCATTTTGTACTTATTAGATTCATTTTCCACTATTAAGTAAATTTTCCATTGGCTAGAATTATTTCCATTTGTCGGAGCTATTTTGTCAGCATTGATACTGCATTAAGAACCACATGTTTTCAATGATCCACCTGATCTTGTGATTTCTTCTACAAAGATGTGTAGTGCAACATTTAGGCAACACACAGGGTCAAATATATAACTTTTCATTTAATTTTGCATTTGCTTTCATGGGTAAAGTTAGTGAGTGACTCATTTAATGCAAAGCTGCCATGGTCAGCGAATGTTGAGTGATGTTAATGGACAGAGTGCTGCTCTGATTAATATTTGAGCAGCCAACATTTCAGGGTCTTGGGAACATGATGGAGCCTTATTCATATTGAAAGTGAGTTAGTGAAAGTTGGCCCTCAGTTATCACAGCTATCTGAATAGGAATTGCCAGCGCTTTACTACTGGAACATTAGTGAATTAAATCACTTCTTTGGATAAGATAAAAACATAGTAAACACGTTAAGGATTCCAGGAAGTTGAATCCATTAGGGCAGAAAATAAGAGGCAAGCTCACTTTGCCAAAATCCTTGATAGCGGCATCCACAAAGAGTAGCAAAGTATTGAGAGGGTCAATGCATGAAAAATGTTCAATAGATACCTTAAATTATTCCCTCTGCACCTTCCTGCAATAAAATCAATTAGGCTGCTGCTACTGAAATTTTAAGATGTGAAACCTGACCTTCAGCATTTGTGAGACTGATCTCCTGCCCTTCTCTACATCAAGTGGGAATACGATGGTCACTTGTTGACCACAATGGATAAACATTCCCAGGTTCCTGATGAGGGATCTCAGGAGACCTGCATTTAACTGGTACAGTCAATGACCTTTCCACATAGAATGAGATAGCAGAGCAGAAAACAGTCTCTTCAGCCCATCTGTTCTGTGCTAGTCTTTTATGTTTAACAGGAGCCCCCTATTCTTCACTTTCCTGACTTCACAGTTTCTTTCTATTCCTTTCTCTGTCATGTATATAATTAATTACATCTTAGTCAACTTAATCAAATAGCAATGAGCAGTGTTTGAGCAGTTCATCTTCCATCTATAGGTACTTAAAAATATTTGGCTGGCTGGAAGCTGATGTCCTGATGATCAGTTTCAAGGACAATGTCAGGCCTGCACATGTAGGTTCCACCTAGTCCCCATTCAGCTAATAGGAGTTACCTGCCACTCATTTCTAATTCATCACCTGTAGCCCATTTAAACCGAGTTTTCATCCACAGTCCTTGCTCACTCATTGAACCAGTTGCTCCTTGCCTTCAGTGACCTTATTTGCTGTTGTGTTTAATATCTGTTCTCTCTTGTTTTGTGACCCCTTGTGGCTTGTTATTTTTGCAGTACATTAGTAAAGCTATCATTCATTGTTGAATCATCTCTGCTGCTCTGCTTTTGAGTCAAGCCTCCTCCACATTTCCTGAGAGGCAGCTGCTTCCCTTTTACCACTCAGTACTTAAACCAACCTGCATGACCCCAAGCATTATAGCAAAACTGTGATCATATTGACCACTTTTCACTTCAATGGGCTTTTTTGTTTCAACCGTATTCTTTCTTATAAAAATTGCCTAAAATTTGTGTTGATCTTATGAACATTGTGTATCTGATGCTATGTACCTGTGATGTTGCTGCAAGTATTTTTCTTTGCACCTGTACATATACCATATGGACCTGCGCATACAGTATATACTTAACAATATACAGCTGTACATATGGACAGTACATAGAGTGGTAGGGCTTGTAGGGATATGGGCTGAATGCAGGAAACTGAGGCTAGCTGATTGAACAACGTGGTTAGCTTAGGCTAGTTGGGCCAAAAGACCTGTATCCATGCTGTATTGCTCTAAGACTCTACGGCAATAAATACAACTTTGACTTTGACTTTTGACACAAAAGGGCCTATAGGGATATGAGCCAAACACGGGAAATGGGATTAGCTCAGATAAACACCTTGGTCAATGATAACAAATTGGGTCTAATTGTCTGCTTCCTTGTTATATAACTTTATGGCTCTCTGATTTAGCATGGAATAGTGTCAGCTTCAGTTGTCCCTAAAAAAAAAGCTTATTACCCCTTTCCAATGTCCATTTACTTATAAATATATAAGAACGATTAGCAGGACAGAACATACTTTGCCATCATTTTCAGGTCTTTGTCTCAAGATTCCTAGAGAAAGGGAACCAAGAACTAGAGGGCATAGATTTAAGGTGAGGAGGAAAAGTTTGACAGGGACCTGAAGGATAACTCCCTTACGCAGAACATGTTGTGAATTTTGAACAATCTGGCAAAGTAATTAAGACAGGTACCATCGTAATATTTTAAATACTTTTAGGTAAGTATCTGGATGGAAAGGGTTTAGTGCAATACAGGACAAATGTGTACAAGTGGGACTAGCTTAAGTGGGCACCACACTCTGCATGGGCAAATTGGGCTGAAGGGCCTAATTCCATACTGTATTACTTTATGATGCCACTCAAATTAAATTGTTTTGTGTCAGTCTTCATGCAATAAAAAATAACTTCTCATATATATCAGAGGGACAAGGTCCCAGTGAAAATCAGAGACTTAAAGATTTGTCAGTAAAGAGCATTGGAGAAGTTGAAGGGTGATAAGTCCCTTGGACCCAGTGATCTGCACCCAGAGGTTTGAAAGAGCTGGTTACAGAGAAAATGCACATTATAGTTACAATCCTCCAGAGTTCTACAGATGCTGGAATTATATCAGTAGATTGGTCGATAGCAAATGTGACCCAACTGTTTAGCAAAGGAGGAAGAGAGAGAAATGATTAGATGTTGGCAGTATCTGAAAATATGACTGCTGTAATAGTGAAAGAACTAATGATGTATTTGGATCCTTGGAAATTATTCAGTGTGGTCCTACAATTGAGCTGAGTGCTTGGTATTTACAGATAATATACTGTCATGGATTGAGTTTGGTTATCACAGAGAGAGTGTGGATAAACAGGCCCTTCTCAGGTTGACTAACTAGGTACCATAAGAATCAGTGCTTGTGCCCTAATTCTTCACCATCAATATCAACATTTGCCTGAGGGCATGGAATATCATAGTTCTAAGCTTACAGATGACACCAAGTTAGGTGGGATTAAAAGGAGGGAGGAGGATGTAAAGAGGATTTAAGGAACAACAGACAACCTGAGTGAATGAGTGACAAAATTTACTTGGAATAAAATGTGGAAAAACATGAGATCACTTTCCTGTGCATAACAGAAAAACATGGTGAAAGACTGAGTAGTGACGATGTTAAAGGGGGTATAGATACCTCTGTATACGGGTCTTGTATAAGGACAACATGTAGGTGCAGTTAAGTGTTTGAGAGGACAGTGTATGTTAGCCTTCATTACAAGAAGATTTGAACACAGGACAAAATAAGCCTTGTTGCATTTGCCAGGGACCTTGATGAAACCATACTGCAGCAAAAATTCACTTGACTTGCTCAATGGCTAGGTGTGTGTGAAGAGATTGGATAGATCTGGTTCAGAAGGTTTTGTATCTCATCAAAGCATACAAAAATTTTTTAAAGGCTTGACAGGCTAGATACTGGAAATATGTTTTCCCTGACTGAAGACTCCAGGACCAGTGGTCATAGTTTCAGAATAAGGGGACAGGGCTGAGAAGAACTTGCTTCAGTCGGAGGGTGTTAGATCTCCAGATCTGTGGTAAGTTAGTCATTATTTTCATTAAAATCAGGGAACTGATAGATTTCTGGTCACTAAGGGAATCGAGAGATGGTGCTGAAAATCTTATGTTCTTAATTTCCTGGCTCCCTCATCCACAGAAGAAATATCAACAGGATATTTTTGCATTTTGTCATTTCCTTGTTAATATGATCCCACAGGCAGCATGCTTACAATCCAAACCATATTAAATTCACTGATTGCTTCTCACATCAGAGAGGAGTGCCTGCTCCAAGATGATTGAATCCCAACAATTAGCTGATCCAGATCCTGCTCTGTACAGTAATGAGCTTGATTGATATTAGTTAAGGTGAAGATGGGGATGATCCTATTTTGTTCAGAACTTTGAGCTTCAGGAGGAGAACTTTGGCCAGAATGCTGCTCCTGAGAAAGGTAGCAACCCTGCTGGAAGGACATCTGAGGTTGTTCAGGGCTTAGCTACACTGTTCCCTCATAACCAAGCACTTTATCAGAATGTGTATGTTGAAAACAGCCACATGAGAACAACACCTCTTTTCGAGATTAACAGTGTGTATCCATTGGTATTTGAATTGGTTTATTGTTATCACATGTCCCAAGATATAGTGAAAAGCTTGTCTTATACACTGTTCATAGAGATCAAGTTATTAAACAGTGCATTAAGCTGGAATAAGATAAAACAATAGAAATGCAGAATAAAGTGTAAAAGCTACCAAAAGAGTGCAGTGCAGGTAAATGATAAAGTACATGAGATAGATTGTGAGGCCAGGGATCCATATTATTGTACAAAAGGTCTGTTCAAGGGAGTTGAATAACAGTGGGATAGAAGCTGTCCTTGAGACTGATGATACAGGCTTTTGGGCTTTTGTATCTTCTGCCCAATGGGAGAGGGGAGAAGGGAGAATGTCTGGGTTGGGTGGGCTATTTGATTATGCTCGCTGCTTTACTGAGGCAATCGGAAGTATAGACAGCATCCATAAAGGGGACTGGTTTGCCAAAATTCACTCTCCCTCCCGAGCTAAGTAACAGAATTATCTACGGTTAATTTCCACACCTGTTGTGTTGGGATTCAACTTCTTATCTCAAGGTTCAGGCCTTTGAATGTAGATGAGTAGCTTAACCACATTTTGAGAAACACTATCCCTGAGGCAGTGCAGGTATCAAACACTTATGGTGTTGCTTCATTGGGCATTTTGATGCCTATACTGCCTGGGTTTTAACCAAACAAAATCACCATTTGCCATTTCCATTCTGAAGGTACATATATGAATGATATGATAAACCAAAGTTTGCAGGTAACGTACAATTTGTATTACCACAGGACAGTACTGGGTAAGTACTCCCAAATGATTGCCACATGTTGTGAATAAGTTACTAACTTTTAATTTCATTTCCAATATCTGTACATAGATACTGCATCTGACTCAAGACCTTTGTAGCAAAAGTAGTGCTGACCTGGATTTATATAATTGTGCAGAATGTCAGGTGAGCTACAACAGCTCTTTTGAAACATCAGGTCAAATTATGTTTCTCCCCCATACAATCCAAATGAAATTAATCAACTTGTAAAGTCTCTTTAGGCTGCTTGAGCCACTTGACTCCATCCTCCAGAACAACTACATCATGGCATTTCTTAAATTGATTCAGAATGTATTTCAGCCACACTTCCAATGAGGCATTCTGGCTGTTGATCCGATTCTGTAAAGAAATACTCTTCAAAGCACTGTGCCCCTGGCTTTTCTACAGCCCTGACGTACTTGAAAGTGTCACTTTACATTTACTCCATCTTCTTAAGAATGTGACATTTTTTAAAGGTGACCTCTGGGACATCTTTTGTATCACTATTCATTCCTCTTCACTACTCCTGCAACCACCAAGAACCAACTCCTCATTTTCAACTTCTTTACCTCTGATGTTGCCAGTGTCTCTGATGCAAAGCAGATTATGAAAACTAATAAGGAAGCATACAAGCCCCAAAAATTCACACAAAGCATTGAGAATTCCCACAAATCTCTACAAATTCACACAGAGCCCGAGAAATTCATTTGCATGTCCCATTTTTCTCAATGCTACACTAATGAAGATCATTAGATTGTGGAATGGTTCCCGAGGGCTAGAAAATAGCAAATGTTACTCCACTCTTTAAGAAGGGAGAGAGGCAGAAGAAAGGAAATTATAGACCAGTTAGCCTGAATTCAGTGGTTGTAAAGACATTGGAGTCTATTATTGAGGATAAGGTATTAGAGGCAACATGATAAAAAAGGCCAAAGTTATACAGTTTAATATGTGGCTAAGGAGTTGGTGTAGAAGGGAGGGACTAATATCCCAGCAGGTAGGCTCGTTAATGCTGCATAGTCGATGGGGTTTAAACTGGAGTTGCAGGGGGATGGGAACCAGAGTGCTAGAAGAGTTAGTGGAGAGGTTGTGCAGGCAGATATTGGTAAGACCTCAGACAAAGTTGGGAATCAAAAGGATGAGCATGGTGTGACTCATGTCCTGGACTGTGTAGATTTCAATGCAAGAAATTTTGTAGGAAAGGCAGATAATAGTGCTGGAGATAAAGTAGCTGGTTTACAAACAAAGACAATGTGCAGTAAGGAGAGGCTGTTGATAGGGCAAATTTTCAGTCAACAGGATGAGTTGTAATGTGAAGGGCAGACAGAATTGAAAAGGGTGAATATGGGTGTCTTGAGCCCTGCAACTTGCCATAGAGCTTTGAACTTTAGGGGGTTTTGAGTACTTGTGTTTACTAATAAATATCTTAACTAGAGTTGTTAAGCCCTTGTATTTTTAGTTGAATCTTGTCAAGTTCATTGTAGCTGGCACATGTTTGGATTCTATGATTATTTAAAGAGGTCTCCAAGTCAGTACCGCAATGGGGTAATTGAGCTGGAGAGGATGAATTATCTTGTGGTGTTTTGCAGTTGCTCCTCTGAGGCTCTGGTTCTAGTGTTTCACTTCTCGTTTCTGTCTTTTGTGGGGATCCTGCTGTTCGTCCATTTCCAAGTCCAGTCCTTTGTGAATGCACCATGACAACAAGACTGAATGTGTGCAGTGTACGGAATAAGGGAGATGAACTTGTAGCACAGTTACAGATTGGCAGGTATGATGTTGTAGGCATCACTGAATCATGGCTGAAAGAAGATTGTAGCCAAGAGCTTAATGTCCAAGTCTATGCACTGTATTGAAAGGGCAGGCAAGAAGGCAGAGGGAGTGGTGATGCACTGTTGTAAATAATGGAAACCTGTCACTCAAAATAAGTGACATAGGGTCAGAAGGACCATTGTGGATGGAGCTGTATACAGACCCTCAAACAGTAGTAAGAATGTGGCCTACAAGTTATGATGGGAGACAGAAAATGTGTACCAAAAGGGCAATGTTACAAAAATTATGGGGGACTTCAATATGCAACTAGATTGGGGATAATCAGTTTGGTGCTGGAATCCAGGAGTGGGAATTTCTAAAATGCCTGAGATGGTTTTTTAGAGCAGCTTGTGGTTGAGTCTAATAGAAGATCAACTATTCTGGATTGGGTGTTGTGAACCTGAAATGATAGCAAGCTTAAGGTAAAAGAACCCTCAAGGGAAAGTGATCATAATATGATTGAATTCACCCTGAAATATGAGAAGCTAAATGTATCAGTAAAGGGATTTAGCGACATGAGAGAGGAGTTGGCCAGGATTGATTACCAAAGGTCAGGGATAATGGCAGAGCAGCAATAACTGGACTTTCTGAAGGCAATTCAGAAGGCACAGGATATATATATCCCAAAGAGGAAATATTCCCAAGGCAAGATGACACAACTGTGGCTCACAAGAGGTCAAAGCTGATTTAAAAGCTAAAGAGAGGGAATATAATAGAGTAAAAATTAGTGGGAAATTAGAGGATTAGAAAGCTTTTAAAAACCAACAGACAGCAACTAAAAACATCATTAAGAAGGTAAAGATGGAATATGAAAGTAAGCTAGCCAATAATATTAAAGAGGATACCAAAAGTTTCTTTAAATACATAGTGAAAAAGAGGGGGAAGAATGGATATCAGACCATTGGAAAATGAGAGGTAGTAATGAGGACAAGGAAATAGCAGGTGAACTGAGCAAGTATTTTGCATCAGTCTTCACGATGAAAGACACTTTCAGTATGGTGAAAGCTCCAGGTGTCAAGAGTCATGAAGTGTATTAAGCTACCATAACTAAAGAGAAGGTTCTTGTGGAAACTGAAAGGTCTGAAGGTAGATGAGGCATCTGGACCAAATGGAGTACAGCCAGGGTTCTGAAAGAGGTGGCTGAAGAGATCATGGAGACATTGGGAAAGATTTTTCAAGAATCACTAGACTCTGGAATGGTTCTGGTAAACTAGAAAATTGCAAATGTCTCTTCATTCTTCAAGAAGGGAGAGAGGCAGAAGAAAGGAAACTAAAGGCCAATTAGTCTGACTTTTGGTTGGGAAGATGTTGGAGACAATAATTGAGGTCTCAGGGTACTTGGAGGCACATGATAAAATAGGCTGTAGTCAGCATTGTTTCCTCAAGGGAAAATCATGCCTGACCAAGCTGTTGCAATTCTTTGAAGAATAACAAGCAGGATAGACAAAGGAGAATTGGTTGAAGCTGTGTACATGGATTTTCAGAAGGTCTTTGACAAGTTGCCACAAGTGAGCCTGCTTAACAAGCTGAGCCCATGGTATAACAGGAAAGATTCTAGCATGGATAAATCAGTAGCTGATTGGCAGGAGGCAAAGTGGGAATAAAGGGAGCCTTTTCTAGTTGGTTGCTGGTGACTAGTGGTGCTCCATGGGGTGTCTATGTTGGGACAATATTTTTTTGCATTGTATGTCAGTGATTTGGAAGATGGAATTGATGACTTGTGTTGCAAAGTTTGCAGATGATCTCAAGATAGCTGGAGGGGCAGGTAGTTTTGAGGAAGTAGAGTCTACAGAAGGACTTTGACAGATTAAAAGAATGGGCAAAGTAATTGCAGATGGGATATAGTGTCAGGAAGTGTACGGTCATGCACTTTGGTAGAAGAAATGAAAGGGTTAATGATCTTCTAAATGGAAAAACACAAAAACTGAGGCAGAAAAGGACTTGAGTCCTTGTGCAGGATTCCCTAAAGGTTAATTTGCAGTTTGTTTGTGGTGAGAAAGGCAAATGCAATGTTAGCATTCATTTCAAGAGGACTAGAATATAAAAACAAGGATGTAATGTTGAGACTTTATAAAGCACTCACCACTTGGAGTATTGTAGCAGGTCTGGGCCCCTTTGAAAAGATTTGCTGAAACTGGAGAGGGTTCAAAGGAGGTTTACGAAAATGATTCTAGGATTGAATGGCTTGTCATATGAAGAGAATTTAATAGCTCTGAAACTCTATTTACTGGAATTCAGAAGAATGAGGATTGACCTCATTGAAACATGTCAAATAGTGAAAGGTCTTGATAGTGGATGTAGAGAGTATGTTTTCTACTATGGGAGAGTAAGACCAGAGGATCAGTGCATAAAAAGGACCTGAAAGATCATTGGAGACTCGAGTTACCCCAACAACAAACTGTTCCAGCTGCTACCATCTGAGAAATGATACTACAACATTAAAGCCAGGATCAACAGGATCTGGGAGAGCTTCTTCCACCAGGCCAACAGTCTGATTAATTCACAACTGCATTTCTAAGTTATGCTGGCTGTTCTGTTGTACATCTTACTGTACATACTATTTATTACAAATTACTATAATTTGCACATTGCACATTCAAATTGAGACGTAACATAAAGATATTTACTCCTCATATTTTTGAAGAAATAAAGTCAAGTAAATTCAATTCTATTCAATGTCTGGTAAAAAAAAATAAAGAAAGAAATAAAAGAGCAAATATAATTTTCCTAATATCTCTAACAATAACAATTAAAAGTATGGAAGGCAAGGCAAATTAAAGTGAGTTCTTCCCATTATGTTCTGTGATGGGAGCTCAAACAATTTTCCCTTTTACACACATTGGTGAGCAGTTTGAAATTCAAATCCCACATTAAGAAAGTGACCAGATCAGCATTCTACACTTAAATATTGCAGTTACATCCGTTTCTGTCATGTAACGATACTGAAAAATTAATTCACCTCTTTATATTGAATAAACTAGCAACGTACTTTTTAACTAGCCTTCCAAAGCAATTGAATGACAAAACTTCAACACTTTCAAGTCGCCGCTGCTAGACACGTGACGAAAACCAAGATGAGGGAACACATCACTCCCATACTAACTTCTCTGCATTGGCTTTCTGTATCCTTTAGAATTGATTTTAAAGTGTTCTTACTTATTTTAAAGCTCTCAATGCTGTGTGACCAGAGAACATCACAGAAATACTTTCATTTTATACTCCTGTTCAAGCTCTCAAGCGTTCTTCTGCCACTCTTTTAAATGTATACAATCAGCCTGAAAAGAAAATTAGCAGGTCAGCTCATTTTTAACTACACTCCTAAGCTGTAAGACTCCATAGCTAAAACTATAAGGGATGCAGGGTCAGTTGACAGCCATAAATGTCAGCTCAAAACACATTTATTTAACCATTCTTTTAACCAATGTAACACTCCGGTTCCGTTGGCTGTGTAAGTTGAGGGAAGACACTCGCCAGCCCCGCCAAATGTGGGAGGTTGAAGTGCAAGCCCCCCAAATCCCCCTGTTTGTGTGGATGCTGCGTGAACTGTTACCCTGTTACAAATCAGTATCACAAAATAACAGACAGTACACAGCATACAATTAAAATATTTAGCTTTATAATTCTTAGTAACGAAAGAACAAAAAGAGAAAAGGGCCCATTTTAATGAAACAATCTAATGTGCACTAGTTGGAGCTCACCGTTTTTCCTTTGCCAATCCTCCTTCAATCTCCCCAGGCTTCGACAAATCCCAGCCCCACGCCGGGTCGACTCCTCCAACCTCTCCTCTCCAGCATCTTCTCTCTTCTTTCCTCCCAAAATCCCCAACCCCAACCTTAGTTTCCCTCACCAGAGAAACCTCTCCTGAATCCGTTCATCCCCATTGGATGGTGCACATTTCTCCTCTCTCTTATCTCCAACAGTGACCCAAATAAGCAGCCTACACAGAGAACAGAAAAGCATAACAGCGAAAAAGATATGAACCAGGGCATTCCACTAACATCAGTTTGTCTTTTATTTTCGTGTTCTCACTTTATCCCATTGTAGAGCACTTTGAAATACATTAGTATGAAAAGTGCCCTGTAGCAAGTCTTGCAGAAGGGTTTCAGCTCAAAACATCGACTGTTCTTTATTCCATTGATGCTGCCTGGCCTGCTGAGTTCCTCCAGCATTTAGTGTCTGTTGCTTGGATTTCCAGCAACTGCAGATTTTCTCTTGTCTGTAAATAAGTTATTATTTCAACTATTTAAGCAGAGGTAAACTACCATACATAGAATTACTGACACAATCTTGAAAAATTATACATATTGATTAAAAATATATGTTGAGCAAAGGGATGTGATTCAATTTGATGTACTTATTTGTTTCAAAATAAACTTCTACTGAGTCCAACTATGTTTTCAATCCTTCAAAAATCCAATCTGACTTTAATAAAAGGTTTCAGTGTCACCGACTGAGCACCTAAACACCACCTCTGCCTGAAGTGCAATGGCTAGTTTGCTGATCATAACATTAATTTTCAAAGTAGAAAATACCAGATGTATTTATGATCTTCTGTGTGAAGGTATAGTGCATTCATATCCATTAAGCATCAAGCTTCACCTGAGAACTGATCATCTCACCAGTTGTGGTAGGTAATACTGCAGTAGCCGAGCTTCAAATTCCACTTTTTTTTCTGGAAGTTTAAACCTTAGTGACAGCTCTCCCCTACCAAGTCAATCATAAATATTTTCTGTCTTTAACAATGACGCAAACCTTGTACGGTCAAGTGAGCATAAAGTAGCAACATTTCTAGCTCCCTGTGGACTGGGTGGCACAGAGATATTCTGCACTCTGGGTGCATATTCAGAACAGGCTGATGAGAAAAAGAGCAGTTGCCATCTCCCACTCACTGCAAGTCATTTTAGAAAACCTCAAAACAATTTTAGCACATAGAATATTCTGAAAACCTGCAAGTAAATCAGGCAGCATCTGCAGAGAGAAACAAGAAGCAAAGTTTCAGATTCATGTGTTTTCATTACAACTGGAAAAAAATTTAGAATTGAACAATAAACTCTTCGCAGGTTCCCAGCAGGGTATAAGTATCAATTATAATCGACATTTCGATGACAAACTCGGCCTTTTTCACCAGGGATGATACCTGGGCATCTCTAGTCTGATGGTATTTATTCCCAGGCAACATCCCTGATAAAGATGGCAGAGCTTGTCATTGAAACATCAGTTATAATCGATACCCGTACCCGGCTGGATGCCCAAGAAGAGTTTATTCGTCATTTACGCTGGGAAAGCATTAGATTCTTTTTTTATAGAATTGTACAAGTTACAAGACTCTGAAAATGAGGAAAGAAGAGAATATGTAAATGGGAAGTAAGTTTTCAATAGGAAAGCAGAATTTGCACAAACTTATCGAGCCATAAAGTTATATAACATGGAAACATTCGCTTCAGACTAACGTTCATGCTAATCCAGCTGCTGTCTCAGCTAATCCCATTGCCCGTGTTTACCCATATCGTTCGAAGCATTTCCTATCCATTACCATCTAAATGTCTTTTAATATTGTAACTGTACTCACCTCTACAGCTCATTAGATGTACTCTCTGTCCTCTGTGTGAAAACTTGCCCTTTGGCCGCTTTAAGTTCTTCAATCCCTCACCTTAAATCTATGTTCTCTAGCTTTAGACTTCCCTACCCTTGGACAACACTGTGGTCATCCACCTTACCTATGCCCCCCTGGATTTGATAAACCTCATTAAGATTACCCTTTGGCTCCCTAAACTCTAGGGAAAAAATCCCACCTTGCCTAGCCTCTCCTTATACATAAACCAAGCCTTCTGGTCCTATATGATCAAGATCAACTCTTGACATCACAGTCTGCCTCAATGTGGCGCTTGTACCATACTTTCTCTGAAACTAACACTACAGGTACACTCTGTGGCCACTTTATTAGATTAGATTCAACTTTATTGTCATTGTGCCGAGTACAGATACAAAGTCAATGAAATGCAGTCAGCATCTAACCAGAAGTGCAAAAGAATAGTGATATTTACAAAATAACTGCGAATAAAAAGTAAGTGCTACAGCATACAAATATAAAAGTACTGAGACAGACCAATATGGGTACAATACTGCTTAGCGCTGTGATGTGAGGTTCAGCAGGGTCACAGCCTCAGGGAAGAAGCTCTTCCTGTGCTTGCTGGTGTGGAGGTTCCTGTAGCGCCTACCGGATGGGAGGATTGTGAAAAATCCATGGTTAGGGTGAGATGCCTTCTTGATAATGCTTTTCGCCCTGCCCAGGCACCGTTTATAGTAGATGTTCTCAATGGTGGACGATTAGATACACATGCTCATTAATGCAAATATCTAATCAGTCAATCATGTGGCAATAACTCAGTGCATGAAAACATATAGACAAAGTCAAGAGGTTCAGCTGTTGTTCAGACCAAATATCAGAATGGGGAAGGAATGTGATCAAAGTGACTTCAACCATGGAATGATTATTGGTGCCAGATGGGATGGTTTGGGAATCTCAGAAACTGCTGATCTGGAGTTTTCACACACAACAGTGTCTAGAGTTTACAGAGAGTGGTGTGTAAAACAAAACAAAACATCCAGTGAGCAGCAGTTCTCTGGGTGAAAATGCCTTGTTAATGCGAGAGGTCAGAGGAGAATGGCAGACTGCTTCAAGCAGACCGGAAGGCGATAGTAACTCAAATAACAACGTGTTACAAAAGTGCTGTGAAGACGAGCATCGCTGAATGCACAACACATCAAACCTTGAAGTGGTTGGCCTACAGCTGCAGAAGACCAGGAACTCTGTATATCATCTCATTGTTGCTGATGAGGCCAACTACTGTAGTGTCATCGGCGAACGGTAATGTGGTTTAAGCTGAATCCGGCGGTGGTCATGAATCAGCAGCATGAACAGCAGAGGGATGAACTCACAGCCCGGGGGCCACCATGTGATGGAGCTTGAGATGTTGCTTCCTGCTCAGACTGACTGGGGCCTTTCCATGCAGAAGTCCAAGATCCAGTTACAAAGAGGAGTGCCGAGTCCCAGTGAGGAAAGTTTACACACCTGCTTCTGAGGGAGGATTGTGTTAAACTCTGAGCTGAAGTTGAAGAACAACATTCTGGTGTATGAGGCATCATCTACGGACCAGTTTGAGCAGTAGGCAAATTGGAAAGAGTCCAATGTAGCTGGAAGGTGTGATATTTTATGATCCATTACTAGCCTTCAAAGTACTTCGAGATTGTTGAAGTCGGTGCCACCTGGCAGTAATTATTTAAGTCCTGAATCATTTAATGTACCTATGTTTTGAAATTGTCTGCACAGATGGCTTCCAAACTAAGTTTTTTCACTGTATCTTGATACATGTGACAAAAATAAACCAATTACTAATACCAATTCCAGCCTTTGTGGAATATGTTTCTCACTGGTTTCCCATCTCAAAATAAAATGATACATTGGCAAACTATTTGGATTGTTCCCCTGAGAGTGCCTTCCAGTTTAAACCAACGGATCAGCCTATAACAATTTTATTGACATGTCGAATGTTTTTTTTGGATATGAACTAGAAGGGGAACAATTCTGCAGTGCTTTGATAGAATTGAAAGGCAGCTGAAGAAATGCTATTGGTCATAGTCAGTATGATACAGTACGGAATTTTTGAAAGATATTATGATAGGCACATGAATGTAAGTAAAATGGAGGGTTACGGGCTGTGTAGGAGGGAAGGGTTAAACTGATAGAGGAGTAGGTTTATTTAGGTCAATACAACTATGGGCCGAAGGCCTGTACAGAGCTATACTGCTCTATATTTTGTGTTCTAATTTGCCATACCAGAGCATGATCTAACCAAAGAGGTAAAGAATTACTAAACAGGTAAATTGGTTTATTATGTTCACATGTACCGAGGCACAGCAAAAAAAACTTTGCTCTACTTGCCAACCATAAAGAACATTTTATCACATCACATGCATTGAGGTAGTATAATAACAGAATGCTGAATAAAGTTTTATTGTTACAGAGGAAGTCCAGTGCTGGCAGAGAAAAGGTGCAAAACCATAACAATGTAGACTGTGAGGGCAAGAATCAATCTTCTTGCACAAGGGGCCCATTCAATAGTCTTAAAACTGTGCGTTAGAAGCTGTCTTGAGCCTGGTTCATGTTCTCTGGCTGTTTTATCTTGATGGGAGGGGTGAGAAGAGAGAATATCCAGGGTGGGTGGTGTCGTTGAGATATTGGGAAGTGTACACAGAATCCACAGAGAGGAAGCTGGTTTCCGTGATGTGGTCAAAATTCTCTGCGTCTTCTTATGGTCTCTGGTTGGGTACCCTGTTTGAGAAAAGTAACCGTGCAGTTAACAATCACACCTTTACGCCATGAGTTTGCCTTTGGATGATGGTGATGTGTACCTTCAAGGCATAATGTCTGAAGATGCATATTTTCCCTTCGAGGAGCTGAAGAGATATTTTATTCAATACTTACCTTCAATGTATGTTTGAGCTGCATGACGGATTCACTCCTGGAGTCTGCGTTCTGCCTCCAAAAGTCAATGAGTCATCCTGTAAGCACACAGGCCATAAAAGTTGGCCCGGTCACAGTGGGCAGAAGGGCCCACTTGGGTGCTGTACAATTCTATGTCTCATTGGCAACGCAGACTGGTTGCTGGATGAGATAGTGAAAGGAAAGAGCTGGAAGACCATCTGAATTTTTCAAAACTGGTTAAGGGGGTGAAAGAAAAGCTAATTTTCCACCCATCTTCTTCACAAACGCTCACATAGTTGAGGCCTTTTGAAACCTTTCTACCAGTTACAGAGCAAGTGATGAAGATAACGAACAGCCTCACTCTGGCAATGGAGGATGAATTTCGTGCCTTACATTAATTCTTGTTAGTCATCACTAAGGGCTTTAGCAGCAATGGTACACAAAGGAAAAGATTCAAATGCCTACTTTAATCTGTCAATTGCAGTAAGTATTCACAGTGTCACGAGCTGCGCGTTTTACCCATTCAGATCCCTTCAGTAACACCTCCTTCCTGGATTTCCTGGCTGCTGTTTTAAGAGATAATATAGCCCACTGCTTTCTGAACTCTGTCAAACGCTTGCTGCATTACTCCAGTCTGATGCATTGCAGCATGACCCCAGTGTGTATTTGTTAAATAAATGCATTGCTGCTTTACTTTGCACTGGTTTCTTACACTGATGCATTGATGCTTTGGTCCACTTTCCTCTACCAATGGAACGTAGCCTTTCCCTGTCCTGCCTCCTCTGCCATTTATAGCGATGCAATCTGCATTGTTATATCTGCCCGCATACACTGAACGTGCCAGCAGCCCCACACCCGACTCCACTACAATTTTTTCCCCTCAAGGAGGGAAAGGGCCAGAGATCACATCACTCTTGCCTTGTTTCCATCCCTCAGAAAGATGTAATTTCCTTTTCAAAAGCCAATGTATTTGTTTTTAAATGTAAATGAAATGCAGAAAGAGTCTGTGGTGTACCTCTATAACATGGTGCAGATTTTAGAGGGATTTGAGGGCTGGTAAACCAACAATGAACTGAATTCTCAGACAGACATCCTTTAAACCTAAAACTCATGACCTTCAGCCATGCTCTGCTTCTTCCCAGGTGTCGGCCCATTAAGGATATTACACTGGCCAGTTCAGGACATGCCAAAGGTCAGTGGTCATGCACCTGACCTCAGGCTCAATCCCTGGACATGAAAGGAGATGTTGGATACAGCTCAAATTTGCCCCTTTGCTGTATGCCAGTTCCACAGCCACTCACTGAGATGGGGTCATTGACCGTGGTTCAAAGGGTGAGTTTAGCTAAGTTATTTCTTTTGTTTTATTTTCTTTACATTCTACCATGTAAGACAGTGGTAATTAACCTGAGCAATACACACAGATCCTGATGAAGGGTCTCAGCCCCAAACATCAACTGTTTACTAATTTCCATAGATATTGCAAGACCTGTTGAGTTCCTCCTGCATTTTGTGTGTACCACTCTGGATTTCTTGTGTTGATAATAAACCTGATTCTGATTCTGATATATTCATCGACATAGTGATATTTTAAATTGATTAGCATTAGGTAAGTTTACAGTGAAGTGATACTTCTCTATTTGTTTTTAATTTTACAGTAATTTAAGTATATTTCAACTGCTTTAAATATCTCCGATCATCAGGGCAGGCCTCAGTTTCCACCACTCGAGGACCAGTAAATGCTCCTGCACCAATTTGTTTCACCAGACTGTTGCGTCGGGGACGATGTTAGTGTGAGCCAGAATTGATATGGCAAGATGTACTCAGTCATTCCAAGTACAATTCAAAAAGCCAAGAGTGTTCCTCAAAAACAAAAGCACATCCCCTGTTGAAGCTCCTGAGGAGAAAAATTCACTTTATTTAACGTTGATCAAAGCACTACAATCCATTCCCCCAAACCTAACTGAATGCTCCCCTAGTAATGACAATTACTTTATAAATGCACACAAGAATTGAAAGAAGGTATCCCACTGCTTGAGCTGTTTTGCACAGTGATTATCTATGGAACAAGCTGCCAGAGGAAATTGACAGAAGAGGGTGCAATTACAACATTTAAAAGTTAAATGGGTGGGTGAGGAAACATGAGCCAAATGCAGGTAAATATGGGCAACTTAGTCAGCATGAATGAGTGGGGCTGAAGGATATATTTCGATGCTGTGTAAAACTAAATCTGGCCATTCCTGCCAGCCATTCATCTGTGAAATTGTCCCAGGTTTTCATTCTCCATTGTAATAGTCTGATCTGCTGAGGTATGTCTCAAAGCCCTGCTATCAGTAACAAATCACACAAAGAAATGTAATCACCTTCTTATTGTCCTTTTCATCCATTGACCTGGTCTCACCCGAGCACAGATCTTCCCCGTGTCCTATCCATTCCTCTGTCACCTTCTCTGCATTTAAAGTTATTCCCCATTTCTCACCTCTGATGATGTAGCCTGAATTATTAGCTCCGTTTCTCTTTCTGTATATGCTGCCTGACTTTCTGGGTATTTCTTTCTTTCAGATTTCCAGCTCCAGCAATTTTTGTGTTAATTCCCATTTTATTCAGTCTTCCTGAGTCATCACTACAACCCTGCATGCAGGAAGCAGAGTATGTGCCTTTACGAGGTGCCAGTGGTGAAGTTTGGTAGAATGCTGCTTTAATAGACTGGGAAGCTGTTTCAATCTAAAAGCTTTTCAAGGTCACAATCTCTAATGCTATCGTACTAATGCTGGAATGTTCTTATCAGGTAGTATTTTTTCCCAGTCCACTCACAACTCAAATTGCAATGTGAAACATTTTACTTCAACTGCCTTGTAATAGAGTAGGATGACATTCTGAAATTGTTCATAAAGTCGAAGTCCCAACCCATCACTCTAAAAATTCAGTCCCTCCACCACTGGGACACAGTAATGATCATCTGGCAAGTACACTGCAGTGACTCACCTAGGCTTCTCCTGAACCTGTAACCTGTACCACCTGACAGGCTGGAGCGGCAGAGCATGCAAGCTCAAACCCTCGAATTTTCACCACGCACCTCAAATTGAAAAGTTAAGAAGAATGTGAGTTTTTTTTCTAAATCTGGATTTGAAATGTTGGCTTCTCTTTACACTTGTTACCGGAGCTGAGGTAGTTTTTGCCTGCAAATCCTATACATCAGGGGTTCCCAATCTTTTGCCATGGATCAGCACCATTAAGCAAGGGTTCTGTGGAACCCAGGTTGAGAAACACTGCTATACATGAATATTCAGGACTTTATTTCAGCCCTAGATCAGAATCTAAAAACATTTCAGAGAATCACTGAACCTACTGCGTAGTTGGAAAACTGCTGTGCATCATATTGTTCACAAGAGCTCACCATTCTCGGCCATTTTCTTTGTTGGAATCATCGTGGAATCACCAGATCTTGATGAATTCAAAATCTCCCTAATTAACGGTAAAATTTTAATTCGCTGGATACCACAGGTGGATCAATAATTTCTCCTGTGTAGTTTCCTAACTCAAATTTTAATCTATAATCACTAATATTTTATAAGGAAACAGCATTGGGGATGTTTCATAACATATACATATCAAATACATTTTAAAATATAAAATGTCTTTTTCCTGGTTATGGTTTTAGATTTTTTGTATAATAATAAAATCACTTATTTTCAATTTTATGTTTACATTTAATTTATATGGAAATGGGGTAATCACACTTCATCAGTGATTTCAATATATTGTAATCAATATATATTATATATCTTACTGTACTCTGTATTCTTTTATGTAAGAAATTAATAAAAATATTGAAAAAAAGAAAAAATATATAGGACTATGAGATATAGGAACAGAATTAGGCCATTCAGTCCATTGAATCTACTCCACCATATAATCATGGTTGATATTTTCAACCCATTCTCTCATCTTACAACCATATAACCATGTAACCATATAACAATTACAGCATGGAAACAGGCCATCTCGGCCCTTCTAGTCCGTGCCAAACGCTTACTCTCACCTAGTCCCACTGACCCACACTCAGCCCATAACCCTCCATTCCTTTCCTGTCCATATGCCTATCCAATTTTACTTTAAATGACAATACCAAACCTGCCTCTACCACTTCTACTGGAAGCTCGTTCCACACAGCTACCACTCTCTGAGTAAAAAAATTCCCCCTCATGTTACCCTTAAATTTTTGCCCCCTAACTCTGAACTCATGTCCTCTTGTTTGAATCTCCCCTACTCTCAATGGAAAAAGCCTATCCACGTCAACTCTATCTATCCCCCTCATAATTTTAAATACCTCTATCAAGTCCCCCCTCAAATCTTCTACGCTCCAAAGAATAAAGACCTAACTTATTCAACCTTTCCCTGTAACTCAGGTGCTGAAACCCAGGCAACATTCTAGTAAATCTTTTCTGTACTCTCTCTATTCTGTTGACATCTTTCCTATAATTTGGTGACCAGAACTGTACACAGTACTCCAAATTTGGCCTTACCAATGCCTTGTACAATTTTAACATTACATCCCAACTCCTATACTCAATGCCCTGATTTTTAAAGGCCAGCATAACAAAAGCTTTCTTCACCACCCTATCCACATGAGATTCCACCTTCAGGGAACTATGCACCATTATTCCTAGATCACTCTGTTCTACTGCATTCTTCAATGCCCTACCATTTACCATGTATGTCCTATTTGGATTATTCCTACCAAAATGTAGCACCTCACACTTATCAGCATTAAACTCCATCTGCCATGGTTCAGCCCACTCTTGTAACTGGCCTAAATCTCTCTGCAAGCTTTGAAAACCTACTTCATTATCCACAACACCACCTACCTTAGGATCATCTGCATACTTACTAATCCAATTTACCACCCCATCTTCCAGATCATTAATGTATATGACAAACAACATTGGACCCAATACAGATCCCTGAGGCACACCACTAGTCACCGGCCTCCAACCTGACAAACAGTTATCCACCACTACTCTCTGGCATCTCCCATCCAGCCACTGTTAAATCCATTTTACTACTTCAATTTTAATACCTAACAATCTTCTCCCCATCACACTCATCATCGAACCAATCAAATATAATCATCGTCTAACTAATATAAAAATACTTCACCTCAATTGTATACATGCACTTTGTACAAAAGTAGGCAGAGATTTTACATATTGAAGTTATTATTTTTGTACATTATATATTAACTAAATTCACTTTTTATTTGAACACACACTGATTGATATCTGGAATGTGCTGCCAGAAGAGGTGGTGGAATAAGATACTATTATTATGCTTAAGAGGTGTTTAGACAGATACGCAAATAGACAAGGAAGAGAATGCAGACAAATGGAATTCATGTAGACAGACAATAAGGTTGCATAGACTTGAAGGGCTGAAGGGTCTACTTCTGTGCTAAATGACTCAGAAACATTCTACAGACTTGGGCTTCTTGCAGAAGGAAATGCCTGCTATGGTGAGTCAGACCTAGAGAGATATTTACCTACTGTTTACTATTTGGAAAATAAACTTCATTCATAATAGTTAAAAGACTATACATGGTGCAAAGCTCTTTGCATTCTTAGTGTCATTAGATGTCAGTGGTGCTGGTTTTGTACCTAATAGTGACAGCACACCTTTTTTGTACATAGTATAATTGCTACTCAGGTGGTCCGCTGGGGTAATGCCTATTTCCATTGACTGAGGGCGACCCCACTAGACCCAGACCCTCAGTGTTCAGTAGTGGGAGAAGCTAAGACTCTGGTCCTTCTCCATAGAGCCTTTGCATTAGCTGCACCAAGCTTCAGCGCATCTCCCAGCATGTATTCCTGCACCCTGGAATACGCCCATTGGTAGCATTCTTATGGACATCTCACATGCTGGAACACCAACAAATTTCAGACAGACCAAAGAGCATTTTTCATAATGTTAATGATCTTCCTCCTGCACTCTGTGTGCGACACTACGAACAGCCCGTAAATTAGAGAGATCTCTATTCTGCAGCTGCTCAGAAAGAACCAAGACGAGGTTCCTTGCAACATTACAGAGGCATGAGAGAGGAGCTGGCCAAAGGTGATTGGAAGGGGACACTAGCAGGGATGATGGCAAAGCAACAATGGCTGGAGTTTCTGGGGACAATTCAGAAGGTGTAGGATAGATATACCCTCAAGCAGAAGTATTCTAAAGACAGAATAGTACAGCTATGGCTGACAAGGGAAAGCCAAAGAGAGATCATATAATAGAGCAAAATATTGTGGGAAGTTAGAGAACTAGGAGCCTTTTAAAAAGCAACAGAAGGCATCTAAAAAGACATAAAGTTCAAAAAGACTGAATACAAAGGTAAGTTAGCCAATAATATTAGAGAAAATACCAAAAGTTTCTTCAAAAATATAAAGAGCAAAAGAGAGGCAAGAGTAGACATTAGACCACTCAAAAAGGATGCTGGAGAGATAGTAATGGGGGACAAGGAAATGGCATAAAAACTGATTAATTATTTTGCATCAGTCTTCACTGTGGAAGATACTAGCAGTATGCCAGAAATTCGAGAGTGTCAGGGAGCAGAAATGAGAGAAGATGGCATTACTGGGGAGAAGGTGCTTGGGAAACTGAAAGGTCTGAAGGCAGATAAATCATCTGTACCAGATGGTGTCCATCCCAGGGTTCTGAATGATATTGTGGGGGTATTAGTAAAAATTCTTCCAAGAACCAAATTGATCAATGGATAATTGCAAATGTCACTCCACTCTTCAAGAAAGGAGAGAGGCAGAAGAAAGGAAATTACAGGCCAGTTAGTCTGATCTCAGTGGTTGGGAAGGTGTTGGAGTCAATTGATAAGGATGTGGTTTCAGGGTACTCTGCAGCATATCATAAAATAGCCCAAAATCAGCATGGTTTCTTTAAGGGAAAACCTTGCCTGCCAAATTCTTAGAAGAAATAACAAGCAGGATAGACAAAGGAGAATCAGTTGATGTTGTGTACTTGGATTTTCAGAAGGCCGTTGACGAGGTGCCACACATGAGGCTGCTTAGCAAGTTAAGAGCCCATGACATTACAGGAAAGATATTAACATGGATAAAGCAGTGGCTGATTGGCAGGAGACAAAGAGTGGGGATAAAGGAAGCCTTTTTTGGTTGGCTGCCGGTAACAGTGGTGTTCCACAGGGGTCTGTGTTAAGCCAGCTTCTTTTTACTTTATATGTAAATAATTTGGATGACTGAAGTGATGGCATTGTGACCAAATTTGAGGACGATACAAAGATAGGTGGAGGGGCAGGTAGTGTTGAAGGTGTAGCAATGCTGCAGAAGGACTTAGACAGATTAGGACCCTGAGCAAAAAGTGGCAGATGGAATATAGTGTCAGGTAATGTATGATCATGCACTTTGATAGAAGCAAAAAAAGCATAGAGTATTTTCTAAATGGAGAGTAAATTCAAAA
This sequence comes from Hypanus sabinus, assembly GCF_030144855.1. NCBI lineage: Eukaryota > Metazoa > Chordata > Chondrichthyes > Myliobatiformes > Dasyatidae > Hypanus > Hypanus sabinus. Next base: position 131,207,525 of record NC_082706.1, read on the forward strand.
ATCTGAGGTGCAAAGGGACTTTGAAATCATTGTGCAGGATTCCCTAAAGGTTAATTTGCAGGTTGTGTCAGTGGTGAAGAAGGCAAATGCAAAGTTAGTACTCATTTCAAGAGGACGAGAATTTAAAAGCAAGAATATAATGTTGAGGCCTTATAAGACACTGGTGAGGCCTCACTTAGAGTATTGTGAGCAGTTTTAGGCTCCTTATCTAAGAAGTGAATTGCTGATATTAGAGAGGGTTCAAAGGAAGTCCTCGGATTGAAAGACATCATATGAGAAGTATTTGATGACTCTGGGCCTGTACTCACTGGAGTTTAAAAGAATGAGGTGGGATCTCATTCAAACCTATTGAATGTTAAAAGGTTTCAATAGAGTGGATGTGGAGAGGATGTTTCCTATGGTGGAGGAGCCTAAGACCAAAGGACACTGCCTCAGAATACAGGGACGTTCATTTAGAATGGAGAAGATGAGGAACTTTTGTCAGAGAGTGGTGAATTTGTGGAATTTGTTGCTGAGGAGGCCAAGTCATTGGGTATATTTAACGCAGAGGTTAATACTGGTCAGGGCATGAAGGAATACGGGGAGAAGGCAGAAGACTGGGGCTGAGAGGAAAATGGATCAGACATGGCGAAAGAGTGGAGCAGACTGGGTGTCTAAATTTTTCTCCTTTATCTTATGCTCTTTCGGTCTAATATTTTCCAGACCCTCTTGGCAAATGTACAGTCTGCAAAGAGGTGGACAACTCCATCACAATTGGCCTGAGGGCAGCATGCTTTGTGAGTGATATTCTACCATATAGGAAGTATCTAACAGGCAGAGCCCCCCTCATCTCCAGCCAAGTGGGGTCATAGTGATTGTCAGTGAGTTCTGGCAATAAGGCATCCTGCCAGATGAGTTGGACATCAGCTCAGAGAACCACTGCAGAGTATCTCTTCATTGATTCCTTGTCCTGTAGCATCTGCAGGGTGTCTAGTGCTGTGGACTTGTGGTCAAAGGTGTTTGTCTGGAGCTAGTTTTTCATGAGGAATGGGTAGCATCGCAAAGTCCGACTAACATTGTATGATATCTACATCTTCATTCACATGTAACTCACCAACGTCAGATTTGTAAGCATCATGATCATAGTCTTGAGAATGCTCTTCTTGGTGAAGATGCAGCGAACAGGCTCATGGCCAGGACTTCCCTCTTCCCCAGTGCTGGCATCACTTGACAGTCCAGCCGCACCACCATGATCCTCACCTCATGATCAGGATGTTCCACACAACCCGGCAATAAATACAAACCACAAGTGTTAAATGTCATTTGGAGCCCAATAGGTGAAATACTTGAATGTGGATCCTTAACAAACAAAGGGAGGCGGCATCAAAACAGGCCCTTGAGTCCATTAGAACTATGCCAAACATCAAACATCCATTTTTATATCAATGCTACCTGAACAAATTTTATGAACCAATATACCTAACACACCCACCTAGTCCTTCAAATATTTCATTTCTACAGCAGTGCCATCTACCTCCCCACACCTCATTCAAATCTCCCCAGATTCTAACACCCACCTACACACTAGGGCCAATTAACCTATCAACCCACATGTTGGCGATGTGGGAGAAAATGATATTACCTAGAGGAAACCCACACATTTAGAGGGAGAACATGAAAAGTCTACGCAGGTATTTTTGTGACAGTGATTGAAGTCGCCAGAGAGACACTGGAGTTGCTGACATAGAAGTCCTTATTCATCAGAACAAGCAGACATTCTTATGGAGACTCCTGTGGTGGAGTCCAACAAATCCAAAAGTACATCGCATTTTTATACCCTTAAGATCAAGGGTAACATTAGGTGATACAATGCATTTTCTATAGTTAACATGACATTGTTTACTTCAATATTTTGGGTTGGCAATGCTTCCTTTGAATTTCAAATCTACAATGGGAGACATCTCTGAATGTTCAAACACCCCTGTTGGGACAATCTAATTGATGCAGAATGTCTAAAAGCTTCTGAAGTCAGAAATCCCAGACACCCAAAATTAATTTTGTCAGGGCTATCTCTGAGTAATTCTAAGTACACAATAAATTATTGAATACCTATAACGGTGACCATGTTTGATATGCAAAATGACATCATCAATCTGGTCTGCCAACCTGAACATTGGACAAGTAAACTAACCCATGTTGCCTGGTTTGCTGCAGGCAAACTGACACAACCTCATTGTCTTAATGTTTGACTGGTGCATATCCAAACCATTCCACAATCCCTTGGGCTGAGGGGCATCAGTTCTTAATGTTTGACTGGTGCATATCCAAACCATTCCACAATCCCTTGGGCTGAGGGGCATCAGTTCTTAATGTTTGACTGGTGCATATCCAAACCATTCCACAATCCCTTGGGCTGAGGGGCATCAGTTCTTAATGTACAATCCACATTAAGAACTGAAGGCTGGTTCCTGGTTGATTTAATATCCAGTCATATTTACCTAACTCCAGAATACTCCCTAACATACAGCAGCTGGGGACAGGAATAATTCCCGGTTACTAGAGATGGTTTACGCCAGATGTGCCACTGTGCCACCCAACTTCTACTACTCAGTAAAAATATCAAAAAAATAGATAGGAAACCTCGTCTGGAACAGAGTAAAGTTAATATAGTTGTTTGGCTACCTAATGTTCTTTAGAATATTGATCAAGTAGAGAAATTGAACAGATGAAGGTATTTCTATTTATTATTTATGTATATGCATCTCACTATTACCTCTCTGGAAAATAGACTGAACGTACAAATTGATCTGTTTCTCCTGTTTTAATTGCAATTCTCTGCCCTTTCAGTTTTATATGTACTCCACAGTTAATTATCTTTGCTTTCTGCCTTCCCAATCATTAATGCTGTGTACGATACATAATGGCAAGGTTAGAGCATTCCATCATCATTATGGTTTCCTGTTACTGCAGGTCCCTGGTAAGGAAATGAGGGCAAGCAGACTCAGATTATTTCCCTCTTACATCCCCATCATGTCCCCTCCGTGGGGTGCTTTACCGTGGCCAATTAACCTACTCGTCGGCAGACCTTTGGGATGTGGGGGGAAGCTGGGCATCCAGGGAAGCCAAACGGTCAGAAAACAAAAGTGCAAACTCCAATCCTGGATCATACCCAGGTCGCTGGAGCTAGGAGGCTCCAATATTGCACTTTTTATTTTTGGTTCAATCTGGAGCACGTTCTTCATCTTTTTATTGCAACACTATGTACTTTAAGTCAATAAAAATAGTCAAGAGATGCATCAATGTTCAGTCCCTACAAACCGCATCAAAATCAATACAAAATTAAAGAGTGATTCAAACTTTACCTTAATTATTTCTTCAATAAAATGTTCATTTGGTTTCATGTAATCATGAGCACCTTTTGTTTGGCAGCACATTCCCACCTATGCATACATTCTTGGCACCTTTCTTATCCAGTCATGCTGCAGGGTTGCATTCCCCACTGCCTCACACCTCCAGTGATCTGGGTTCAATCCCGACCTCTGGTGCCGTCAATGCAATTTGCACATTCTCCACGTGACTACATGGGTCTCCTCTGGGTGATCTGATTTCCTCCGCTCGTCTTAAAGACCTCCAAGTTAGAAGGTCAATGACTTATAAATTTCCCCAAATGTGTTGGGCAGTAGTAGGAGTTCAGTGGAGTTGATGAGCGTGTTGGGAAAATAAAATCAGGATTAATATAGGATTGGTGTAAGTGAGTGGCTGATGGTTCATCACGGACTGGTTGGAAGGGCCGAGACCCTTAGTCAGGACTGAAGAGGGAGGGGGCAGCGGCCCTAAATGTTGACTGCTCATTTCCACAGATGCTGCCCAACCTGCTGAGTTCCTCCAGCTTGTTTGTATGTGCAGAATTCTATGTTGTTCTTTGTTGTTGGTTTTGTATTTGGTTTTAATTAACTGAACCATAAAATTTGCATCCTAGTTATAATCTTAATTAAGAATTGACAGAATATCTGGCTCCTTGCAAATTTGAAAAAAAAATGGCAAGAACTTTTAGAACTAGTTGCTTTTATATTGTAACTGAGGGAAAAGTAGGACAGGTACATTTTGCCCCAGGCAACTATTTACTTTACCATGTAGGTGCTGGGAATAGGAATTTGTTGAGGAACAGAGCCATTAATTTAAGGACAGTAGTTGATACCTCTGATTCAGGATACTACCTGGTATTTTGGTGATTTGCTTCTAATTATCAGAAAGTACGACTGAAATCCAAAGTGAGGCAATGACCACTCTACACCACAACAAACACTCGACAAGCAGCTTGAACATATGTTTGGTTCCAGGACCAGTTTTGTTGACCTCTGATTCAATTCACCACCCGAAGACTCCTGTTGATTGACACCAAGTAGGAGAAAATTCATCCCATGAAACATACTGTATGTTTGGTTAGGGGATTTACTGATTGACTGATTACTAATTTACTGATTAAAGTTGAACATTACTGGCATTCACCAAACTATGAAAAGGATGTAAAACACACAAAATGATGGGGGAGCTCAGCAGGTCAGGCAGCATCTATGCAAATGATAAAACAGTCAACTTTCCAGGCTGAGACCTATCTTCAGGACTGGAAAGGAAGGGGGAAGATGCATGAATAAAAGGGTGGGAGGAGGGGAAGGAGGACTAGCTGGAAGGTGATAGGTGAGGCCAGGTGGGTGGGAAAGGTAAAAGACTGGAGAAGGAGGAATCTCTTAGGAGAGAGGAGTAGACCATGGAAAAAGGAAAGAAGGAGGGGCACCAGAGGGGAGCTGATAGTCAGGAGAAGAGAAGAGTTAAGAGGCAAGAGTGGGAAATAGAAGAATAGGGAAGCAGTGGGGAAGAAAATATAGAAATTACCGGACAGAGAAATTGATGTTCGTGCCTTCAGATCGGAGGCTACCTAGACGGAATATGAGGCTTCACCATTGCAAAAGAGGAGGTCATGGACAGACATGGTGGAATGGGAATGGGTACCAGAAATCCACAATGACATCAATGGGACCTTCTTCCCTTTCTCCCATGGTCGAATCTCCTCCTCTATCAGATGCCTTCTTCTCCAGCCCTTTACCTTTCCCACCCATGTAGCTTCACCTATCATCTTTGAGCTTGTTCTCCTTTCCCTCTCCCCACCTTCATGTTCTGGTATATTCCCCTTTCCTTTAACACACCGAGTTACGGTGGATTTCCAGCATCTGCAGAATCTTTTGTGTTTATGAACGGGATGTGTTTCTGGATAATATTTTGCTGTGCAAGTTTTGTAAATCAAAAGGTTGAACAAGATGTTTTATTGATGTTATGCTACAAATTATTGTTGTGGGCAGAAAACAGCAATCTCTTCATAATAGTTGAAAGACTCTTAGACCAGGCAGGGTATATTCGTAAATCAGGGAATTCTGGTATTCAGCAGGAGATGTGGACATAAGCCACCAAGAGCAGGAGTGGGAAGTATGCACAATGGCTTCATGTTATCATAGTACATTTCCAACTGACAAGACTATTGATAGCATCTTATTGATTATTATAACTGCTTGCTATTGCTAGGCCATTTACCAATGCTGTTAATAAAACAACTGATACCATTGTGTGTGTGTGTGTGTGTGTGTGTGTGTGTGTTAACTTCAGAAAGTAATGTAAGATGACAAGAATTACCAGAAAGTAATAGATAAGTAACTGGTAAATAAACAACAGCCTTGTTGGGTGAGTGGACATAATAAATGAGTGGCTACTTTCCAGTAATCAGTGCATTAGGTAAATCCCAACACCATCACACTAGCAAGCTTCTTCTCTCAAAACGTCATCAAGTCGTAGAACTTTACAGCACAGAAACAAGCCCTTCAGCACATCTAGCCCATGTCAACCATTAATTTGGCTAGACCTATTGACCTGCACCTGGACAATAGCCATAACCCTCTTATCCATGTACTTATCCAAACTTCTCTTAAATAGTGAAATCAAAACCACTAACAGCTCATCTACAATTCAACCACCCTGTGAAGAAGTTCCTGTTCATGTTTGTCTTAAACATTTCACTTTTCGCCCTTAACTGCACATGTACATCCATACTCCTACTCGTTAATGCAAATATCTGATCAGCCAATCCTGTGGCAGCAGCCCAATGCTTAAAAGCATGCAGATAGGGTCAGAAGGTTCAGTTGTTGTTCAGGCCAAGCATCAGAATTTAGAAGAAATACGATGTAAGTGATTTTGACAGTAGACTGATTGTTGGTGCCAGACGAGTTGGTTTGAGTATCTCAGAAACTTCCGAGCTGGGATTTACACAGACAACAGACTCTGGTGTTTACAGAGGATAGTGTAAAACACAGAAAACGTCCAGTCAGCAGCATTTCTTTGGGCAAAAATGCCTTGTTAATGAGAGAGGTCAGAGGAGAGTAGCCAGGTTAGTTCAACCTGACAGGAAGGTGACAATAACCACGTAATAGAACAGTGGTGTGCAGAAGAGTATCTCAGAATGCACAAAACCTTGAAGTGGGCAAGCTGCAGCAGCAGAAAACCATGAGCATACAGAAATATACTCGGTGGCCACTGAGCATATGCACCTGAACATATAACAATAAACTTGGTTTTGAAGTTACCCTCAGGGAAATTGAAACAGGCACTTATTTCCACACAATAAACACAAGAAAATGTGCAGGTGCCAAAAATCCAAAGCAACACATGCAAAATTCTGAAGGTACTCAGCAGGTCAGGCAGCATTTATGGAAATGAACAAGTCATTGATGTTTCGGACTGAGACCCTTCTTCCGGACATTTCATTTCACGTCTCATTTTTCTGGCATCGTTAACACAAACGATGAGTTCTGCAGCAGTAATTTTGTTTATTTCCTCATTAATGACTCAAATTGATCAAAAACATGCAGAATAGACTCAAGGCTTTCATTCACAGCAAGTCAAGAAGAAAAATCTGCACTGTTATTAACCAAGTATGAACTGAGGAGTTTCTGTTGTTCCAGACAATGTCCACCCCTGACCTGATCTGATCTCATATCATGCAATGAGTGTATTGGCACCATCTTGTTGGGAAAGGGAGGAGTAGGGTCAATGGGAGTGTAGGCAGCTGCCTCAGAAATCAAATAATCCATATCTTAATGCACCAAAATGAGGGAAATCACCCTCAATATCACATAGTTTCATCATTTCTACATACAATACATTAGCAAAAGCTTCCCTGAGAACAAAGAAATGTGCACATCAAGCATCTCTCTCTCTGTCTCGCTCTCTTCTCACCACACCCCACTTTCTCACTCTCTCTCTCTGTCTCTCTCTCTTTTTTTCTTTCTTTCTCTCTCCTTGTCCCTCTCTCACTCTCTCTCCCCCACCGCTGCAACCTTCATCTCCTTTTCTCACTGGCTTCCTCCCTTTGCCCTGTTAGGTCTGTTCCTTTCTACTTTTCATCATTTTCATTATCAGTTTGGAGTCATCCAACTGGGTATTAGCCTACACTCAGCATCCAGTAAGTGTGCCATTTATGGGTGAAATCTAAATTCCAGACAACATTATTTCACTCCCAGCACAACTGCCAAGGTTATTTCTGTTCCTTGGCCCACAGCGCCATCTATTGACCTCACTGTGGTTTCACACAACAACTTTGAAAGAAAGCCACAAAGCATTCTAACCCACTGACTGAATCCTTCCTGCTTCATACCACACTCCAAAAGACTCCTGTTTGCTTTGGGTCATTTCATCACTTGCAAAACCAACCCTTAGAACTGAGGTATGTGCACAGCATATATTGCTTTCTCTCTCTCCCTCTATCTCTCATTTTCTCTTCCCTCTCCATCTCCCTTTCTCATTCTCTAACCAATTATCTCTTCCCCTTTCTATTTTTTTCTAAACCTCTCCTCTCCATGTTTATATATATCTCTCTTCCTCTCCCTCTCCCCTTCTCTCTGATTCTACCCCACCTTCTTGATGTCATTCATCCTCCCTATTTTTCTATTACTAGCTCTCCATTTCCACCATCGTCTCTCCTATACATACTTAAATCTAAAACTCTTCTAACAGGTCTCCCCTCAGACTCCACTGCTCCAGAGAAAATTGTCAAACTTCAGCGCATAGCAACTGCCTTCTAGCTATAAGACAGGATTACATCACTTTGACCTCTGAAACCCATGACCTATTCAAAAAAATTACATGAAGATGCACCACAGGAGACATCCCAAAGGTTTAGCTAAGGAAAATGCAGTTTAGGATATCAGAAATTCCTCTGGCAGTTGAGAAACAATTTCAGGGTCAAGATAGATGGTGAAGAGTAAGAGGCGCTGTTCCCTTCTATGATCTCATTTTCTCTCATCACTCCAACAAACAAAAGTTCTGAATCAAATTGTCAACTGCTGACTGAGTCATGTTTGAACCTGGCTGTGGCAGATGGCAGGAAATGGTATCCATATTGGTATTGTTTATTCTTCTCACGTGTACCAAGATTCAGTAAAAAGCTTGTCTTGCATACTGTTTACATAGATCAAGCTACTACACAGTGCATTGAGCTAGAATAAAGTCAAACAATAACAATGCAGAATAAAGTAGAAATGTAGTGCAGGTAAGTGACAAAGTGCAAGATCACAATGATTGTGGGGCCAGGAGCCCATCTTATCGTACAAGAGGTTCAGTCTCAATGGGAACAAAGCTGTCCCTAAGCCTGCTGTTAGTGTTTTCAGGCTTTGGTATCTTCTGCCCGATGGAAGAGGGAAGAAGAGAAAATGTTCAGGATGTGTGAGGTCTTTGATTATTCCGGCTGCTTTACTGAGGTAGCATGAAACATAGGCAGTCCATAGAGTTAATTTAGTTCATAGAGGATGGTTTTTTAAATTACTCCAGAGAAAGACATTACCTTTTCACAAGTTCAGGAAAGGGATGAAGATCCTTCTCCAGTTCATCAATCCTGTTTTACAGATGGCAGAAAGGTCACATCTCCGCCATCTTGACTAACATTGGATCACAAGGAACAAGGCCATTCAGGCTCTCCACCAGGGCTGCACCAGTACACAGATGCAAGGACAAAGAACTTTGAGGAGATTTGGCACGTCACTCTGAAAAGTACCAATGTAGCTGCAAAACGTAATGGACTAAACTGGCTCCATCATGGGCACAGCCTCTACAGGAGGTCCTGTCCATTGGCTTATAGACCCATAAATGGCACGGCTAACGATGCTGCATGTACCTCCATTACCTGATCAGGGGACATCAACTGTCCAGTTCCCTTCTTCGTTGCAGCCAGACCTGCTGAGTTCCTCCAGCATCTTGTTGTTGCTCCACATTCCAGCATCTGCAGCTTCTTGTGTCTGTAGAATGAAGAACGCTGTTCTGATAGGGAGTGCAGGAACAGAAAGGCCATGGGGTATGTGTGCATATGTCATTGAAAGTGGCCGGGCATGTGGTTCATAAGGTGGGCACAAGCAAAAGATTGGTCAAGACAAATGTAGGTCCCTTACAGTCAGAAACAGGTGAATTGATCATAGGGAACAAGGACATTGCAGACCAATTGAATAACTACTTTGGTTCTGTCTTCACTAAGGACATAAATAATCTTCTGGAAATAGTAAGGGACTGAGATGGAGGAACTGAGGGAAATACATGTTAGAAGGGAAGTGGTGTTAGGTAAATTGAAGGGATTAAAGGCAGATAAATCCCCAGGGCCAGATGGTCTGCATCCCAGAGTGCTTAAGGAAGTAGCCCAAGAAATAGTGGATGCATTAGTGATAATTTTTCAAAACTCCTTAGGTTCTGGATTAGTTCCTGAGGATTGGAGGGTGGCTAATGTAACCCCACTTTTTAAAAAAGGAGGGAGAGAGACACCAGGGAATTATAGACCGGTTAGTCTGTCATCGGTGGTGGGGAAAATGCTAGAGTCGGTTATCAAAGATGTGATAACAGCACATTTGGAAAGAGGTGAAATCATCGGGCAAAGTCAGCATGGATTTGTGAAAGGAAAATCATGTCTGACGAATCTTATAGAATTTTTTGAAGATGTAACTAGTAGAGTGGATAGGGGAGAGCCAGTGGATGTGGTATATTTAGATTTTCAAAAGGCTTTTGACAAGGTCCCACACAGGAGATTAGTGTGCAAACTTAAAGCACACGGTATTGGGGGTATGGTATTGATATGGATAGAGAATTGGTTGGCAGACAGGAAGCAAAGAGTGGGAGTAAACGGGACCTTTTCAGAATGGCAGGCAGTGACTAGTGGGGTACCACAAGGCTCAGTGCTGGGACCCCAGTTGTTTACAATATATATTAATGATTTAGATGAGGGAATTAAATGCAGCATCTCCAAGTTTGCGGATGACACGAAGTTGGGCGGCAGTGTTAGCTGTGAGGAGGATGCTAAGAGGATGCAGGCTGACTTGGATAGGTTAGGTGAGTGGGCAAATTCATGGCAGATGCAACTTAATGTGGATAAATGTGAGGTTATCCACTTTGGTTGCAAGAACAGGAAAACAGATTATTATCTGAACGGTGGCCGATTAGGAAAAGGGGAGATGTAACGAGACCTGGGTGTCATTGTACACCAGTCATTGAAGGTGGGCATGCAGGTACAGCAGGCGGTGAAAAAGGCAAATGGTATGTTGGCATTCATAGCAAAAGGATTTGAGTACAGGAGCATGGAGGTTCTACTGCAGTTGTACAAGGCCTTGGTGAGACTGCACCTAGAGTATTGTGTGCAGTTTTGGTCCCCTAATCTGAGGAAAGACATTCTTGCCATAGAGGAAGCACAGAGAAGGTTCATCAGATTGATTCCTGGGATGGCAGGACTTTCAAATGAAGAAAGTCTGGATCAACTAGGCTTATACTCACTGGAATTTAGAAGATTGAGGAGGGATCTTATTGAAATGTATAAAATTCTAAAGGGTTTGGACAGGCTAGACGCAGGAAGATTGTTTCTGATGTTGGGGAAGTCCAGAATGAGGGGTCACAGTTTAAAGATAAAGGGGAAGCCTTTTAGGACTGAGATGAGGAAAAACTTCTTCACACAGAGAGTGGTGAATTTGTGGAATTCTCTGCCACAGGAAACAGTTGAGGCCGGTTCATTGGCTATATTTGAGAGGAAGTTAGATATGGCCCTTGTGGCTAAAGGGATCGGGGGTATGGAGAGAAAGCAGGTACAGAGTTCTGAGATGGATGATCAGCCATGATCATTCTCAAAGGGCCGAATGGCCTACTCCTGCACCTATTTTCTATGTTTCTATGTTTCTATTTCTGAGATTTATCAATAGAGGTATAAATTATAAAAATGGGTAACTTAGGTAAACCTTCACAAGTACAGGTCAGCCTCAACCGACGCAATGTAATCAGCTTAGGTCACCTAACTATAGGAAGGGTGTAAAGTCACCACAGGGGATATAGAAAAGATTTACGTGTATGATTCCTGGAATGTGGGATTATAGATGCAAGGAGAGATGGGAGGGGCTGGAAATGCTGTCTTTGGAGAAGGTTGAGGGAAGGTCAGAGTGAAATAAATAAAATGCTAAGGGGCGTCGCAAATATTGGGGAGGCTGAGGATGAGAGATCAGTGGTATATAATAAAGGGGAAGAGAATTAATGGAAGTGTGAGAGAAAACCTATTCTATGCACCACGTGACTGGAATCTGTGATGTCCTGGCTGCAGATGTTGCAGAGGCAGGTTTGATTGTGGCCTTCAGATAAATATACAGTGTGGAACATGGAACTGAACAGCAGGGGAATTAGGCCCTTTGCCCCACAATGTTGTGCAGAACTCATTTAGAGGAATGTTTTGGGGCGAGGTCAGAGCAAGGCTTTTTACACAGTGTAACGGATGCCTGGAATGCACTGCCTGGTAGAGACCGATGCATTGAAGAACTTCTTAGCAAAGCACATGGATGTAAGTAAAATGGAGGGTTATGGGCACATAGGAGGAAAGGGTTCGATTGATCATGGAGTAGGTTGGCACAGAATCATGAGCTGAAGGGCTTTTACTTCTTGATTTGACTTCTTTATGTGCTTTACTTCTCGATGCTTTATGTTCTGATGACTTGCAAAGCTACGAAGATGGGACTGGTGTGTGGAACTAGTGAGTTATTCTGATAGAGAGTTGACATGGACCTCTTGGGCCAAACGGTCTCCATCTCTGCTGTGACCTTCTTTGATTCCATGATTCATTAACATTATCCAAAATAACACCTTCCCAAAGAACACTGTATTGACTGTAGACCATCCAAAGCCATACAATTATTCCCATTTAAGAACGTGGCTTGGAAACTGTGAACACTGTACACAAACCATTTTCTAAATGTGAAGTGAGAGAAGGATTAGCTGTAACAGGTTATCTCATAGGAGGAGAGAAACATGGGTTCACAGAAAAAAATCATTGGAAACCCTGTGGGCATAGATGATACAATTGCCCACAGATTCCACACATTAAAATGTTCACAGCGGCTACTACAGAGCTGACATGGACACAATAGGCTAAGTGACCTCATTCTGTGCCTTAAGTTATTATGCTTCGACAATAATAAACAATTGTTTATTAAATCTCAATGAAACTGTGCATGAAGCGTGTTATTAGTTGAAAATGTTAATGGGCAAAATTATTGAGAGTTTAAGTTATAATACCTAGGATCTAATGCACCTAATTATACAAGGGGTGATTGATAAGTTCATGGCCAAAGGCAGAAGGAGAAAATTTTAGAAAACCTAGCACATTTATTTTTCAACATAGTCCCCTCCTACATTTACACACTTAGTCCAGCGGTCATAGAGCATACTGATCTTGGACCTTCAGAGAGTGTCCACAGCTGGGGTGATTGATAAGTTTGTGGCCTAACATAAATGCAAACTCTGCATAATTCATCTTTTCTTTCCTAATGACTTCCTTAGTTTCCTTCTGCAGGTTTTTAAAAGTCATCCAGTCCTCAGTTTTCCCACTAATTTATGCTTCCTTGTACTGTAGACCATCTCTTTTGCTTTTATTTTAGCCTTAACCTCTCTTGTTAGCCACATTTGTGCCATTTTTCCATTCATGGTTTTATTTTTTCTTGAAATATATTTTTCCTGAACTTTCCTTATTTCTTGTAGGAATTTCATCCAATTCTGCTCTACCGTCCCTCCATCTAGCTTACTTTTCCAATCAACTTGGGCCAGTTCCTCTCTTATGCCACTGTAATTTCCTTTGTCCCACTGAAATATCGATATACCTGATACCAGCATCTCCTTTTCAAATTTGAACCTGAACTCAATCATATTATGATTACTACTTCTAAGGGGTTCCATTACCGAATCGCCTCAGTTCATTACACAGCACCCAATCCAAAACAGCCGATCCCCTGGTGGGCTTATGGACAAGCTGCTCCAGAAAGCCATCCCGTAGGCATTCTACAAACTCTCTCTCCTGAGATCCAGTACCTTCCTGACTTTCCCAATCCTCTTTCATATTAAAATCCCTTATAATTATCTTGACATTTTCCTTCGGACAAACTTTTTCTATTTCCAATTAAGATTAGTATTTGAGTATATTATAAATTTGTGAGATTACAGGTAGATAAATATAAGTGAGGTGAAACGTAAAAATTTTAAATATATATATTCGCACCACATACACGTATAAGATACGTTTTTGAAGTTTAAATTCCCCTCTGGAGCTGAAATGAAGTGGGTGTATCTCAAATTGCGGGAGAATGTGCTCTACAGTGTCACCAAGTGGCTAGAGGTGACAACTGCACACAGGCCCAACCATCAAACTGTCACCTTGAAAGGAAAACTTAATCACACTGCAAGATTGAGTTAAAATAGAAAATCTCCAAGTGTTACTTATATGGGACTTTTCATTGGGAGATGTGACAGATTGGTCAAGTTCAGTAGTATGTTTTCTGTAGAGTGGGGAGGAAAGTATGGATTTTTGTTCCCTCAAAGCCAGTTAATGGAAGTCAATCCTTGGTGCAAATGACACCAGTCTGTGACACTAACTTCTTTAATGGTTGGGGTCCGAGTTAGTGTAGTCAGGGGTGAAGTAAGCTTCACAGACTGATGGTCATTCCCCGCCCCTCTTTTTTTGATGAATTAGAATCAGAATCAGGTTCATTATCACTGGCATGAAATTTGGTGTTTTCTGGCAGCAGTAGGGTTTGAGGAGACATGGTTTGTCACCAGACACTCTCACAAATTTCTACAGATGTAGCGTGGAGAGCATTCGAACTGGTTATGTAGTTGTCTCAATGGAGTGGGGGGGGACACTACACAGGATCGGAATAGCTGCAGAAAGTTGGAAACACAGCCAGCTCACTCATGGGTGTTTGCCTCCTCAGAATCAAGGACTTTTTCAAAAGGCAATGGCTCTAAAAGTTGGCATCCATCATTAATGACCTCTCCAACCCAGGTTACGCCCTCTTCTCATTGTTACCATCAAGGAGGAGGTACAAGAGCCTGAAGACACACACTCAACATTTTAGGAACAGCTTCTTCTCTTCCACCAACAGATTTCTGAATGGATAATGAACCCATGAACATTACCTCACTATTTTTTCCTTTCTTTGCACTAACTATATATTTTTTAATTTATTCGTTATTGTAATTTATAGTGTTTATAATTATGTATTATGAGTAGTGCAAAAAGAGAGCAAAATAATGGGGTGGTGTTCATGCAGAAATCTGATGGTGGAGGGGAAGAAGCTGCTTGTGAAATGCGGGACGTTTGGTTTCAAGCTGCTGCACCTCCTCCCTGATGGTATTAATGAGAAGACGGCACGTCCCGCATGGAGATGGCGTGTCATGATGCATGCAACCTTCTTAAGGCATCGCGTTTTGAAGATGCACCTGATGCTGTGGAGGCTAGTGCCCATGATGGAGATGGCCGAGTTTACAAGTTCTGCAGCTTCCTCCGATCCTTGTGCGTTGATGCTTCCATACCGGATGGTGATGTAAACAATCAGAATGCTCTCCAAGGTAGATATCTAATGACATAACAAATATGGCCACTGATGTGCCTTCTTTGCAACACATTAACAAAACAACCAGTGAGGTACCTCTGAGGTGTGGACCACATTGTATCCTGGGCAACGTGGCCACCATCTGTGCTCAGTAAGCTCCCACAGACAGCTGTACGCT